>NW_026047583.1:56728493-59228493 GCF_023864345.2 Schistocerca serialis cubense
CTCAAATTGCGTCGAGATTCAGTACATCGTCCTCTAGCCGACTTGTCTCCAAGGGGATATTGCTGCAACGGGAACCTTATCGTCGTTATTCGGTGAGTCTAGATTTTCGAATCCGACGCAAAGCTAATAGTTCAGTGCCTCCTAATGACGATAAAACACTCAAATTGCGTCGAGATTCAATACGTCGTCCTCCAGCCGACTTGTCTCCAAGGGGATATAGCTGCCTCGGGCACCATATGGTCCGTCTCCTGTGAGTCTAGATTTTCGAATCCGACGCGAAACTGATAGTTAATTGTAACGTTCAGGGCCTCCTAATGACGATGGAACACTCAAATTGCGTCGAGATTCAATACATCGTCCTCAAGGCGACTTGTCTCCAAGGGTCTATTGGTGCCTCGGGCACCTTATTGTCGATCTCCTGTGAGTGTAGATTATCGAATCCGACTCAAAACTGATAGTTAATTGTAACGTTCGGGGCCTCCTAATGACGATGGAACGTCAAATTGCGTCGAGATCCAATACATCGTGCTCCAGCCCACTTGTCTCCATGGGTCTATTGCTACCTCGCTCACCTTATGGTCGTTCTCCTGTGAGTCCAGATATTCGAATCCGACACAAAACGGACTGACAATTGTAACGTTCAGAGCCTCCTAATGACGATGGAACACTGAAATTGCGTCGAGATTTAATACATCGTCCTCCAGCCGACTTGTTTCGTAGGGGATATTCCTGCCTCGGGCACCTTATGGTCGTTCTCCTGTGAGTCTAGATTTTCGGACCCGACGCAAAACTGATAGTTAATTGTAACATTCAGCGCCTCCTAATGACGATGGAATACTCAAATTGCGTCGAGATTCGATACATCGTCCTCCAGCCGACTTGTCTCCAAGGGTCTATTGCTGCCTGGGGCACCGCATGGTCGTTCTCCTGTGAGTCTAGATTTTCGAATCCGACGCAAAACTGATATTTAAATGTAACGATAAGGGCCTCCTAATGACGATGGAACACACAAATTGCGTCGAGATTCAATACATCGGCCTCCAGCCGACTTGTCTAAAAAGGGATATTGCTTCCTCGGGCACCATGTGGTCCATCCCCTGTGAGAATAGATTTTCGAATCAGACGCAAAAATGATAGTTAATTGTAACATTCAGGGCCTCCTGATGACGATGGAATACTCAAATTGCGTCGAGATTCAATACATCGTCTTCCAGCCGACTTGTCTCCAAGGGTCTATTGCTGCTTCTGGCACCTTATGGTCGTTCTCCTGTGAGTCTAGATTTTCGGACCCGACGCAAAACTGATAGTTAATTGTAACATTCAGCGCCTCCTAATGACGATGGAATACTCAAATTGCGTCGAGATTCGATACATCGTCCTCCAGCTGACTTGTCTCCAAGGGTCTATTGCTGCCTGGGGCACCGCATGGTCGTTCTCCTGTGAGTCTAGATTTTCGAATCCGACGCAAAACGGACTGATAATTGTAACGTTCAGAACCTCCTAATGACGATGGAACACTCAAATCGCATCGAGATTCAATACATCGTCCACCAGCCGACTTGTCTCCAACGGGATATTGCTGCCTCGGTCACCATGTCGTCCGTCTCCTGTGAGTCTAGATTTTCGAATCCGACGCAAAAATGATTGCTAATTGTAACGTTCAGGGCCTCCTAATGACGAAGGAACACTCAAATTGCGTCGAAATTCAATACATCCTCCTCCAGCCGACTTGTCTCCAAGGGTCTATTGCTGCCTCGGGAACCTTATGGTCGTTGTCCTGTGAGTCTAGATTTTCGGATCCGACGCATACCTGATAGTTAATTGTAACGATCAGCGCCTCCTAATGACGATAGAACAATCAAATTGCGACGAGATTCAATACATCGTCCTCCAGCCGACTTGTCAACAAGGGGACATTGCTGCCTCGTGCACCTTATGGTCCGCCTCCGGTCAGGCTAGATTTTCGAATCCGACGCAAAACTGATGGTTAATTGTAACGTTCATGGCCTCCTAATGACGATGGAACACTCAAATTGCGTCGAGATTCAATAAATCGACCTCCTGCCGACTTGTCTCCAAGGTGATATTGCTGCCTCGGGCACATATCGTCGTTCTCCTGTGAGTCTAGACTTTCGAATCCGACGCAAAATTGTAGTTAATTGTAACGTTCAGGGCCTCCAAATGACGATGGAACACACAAATTGCGTCGAGATTCAATACATCGTCCTCCAGCCGACTTGTCTCCAAGGGGATATTGCTGCCTCGGACACCTTATGGTCGTTCTCCTGTGAGTCTAGATTTTAAAATCCGACGCATAACTGAAAGATAATTGTAACGTTCAGGGCCTCCTAATGACGATGGAACCTTCAAATTGCGTCGAAATTCAATACATCGTCCTCCAACCGAATTGTCTACATGGATCTATTGCTACCTCGCTGACCTTATAGTCGTTCTCCTGTGAGTGCAGATATTCGAATCCAACGCAAAACGGACTGTCAATTGTAACATTCAGAGCCTGCTAATGACGATGGAACACTCATATTGCATGGAGATTCAATACATCGTCCTCCAGCCGACTAGTCTCCAAGGGGATATTGCTGCCTCGGACACCTTATGGTCGCTCTCCTGTGAGTCTAGATTTTAGATTCCGACGCATAACTGATAGTTTATTGTAACGTTCAGGGCCTCCTAATGACGATGGACCACTCAAATTGCGTCGCGATTCAATACATCGTCCTCCAGCCGACTTGTCTCCAGGGGTCTTTTGCTGCCTCTGGCACCTAATGGTCTTGCTCCTGTGAGTCTAGATTTTCGAATCCGACGCAAAACTGATAGTTAATTGTAACGTTCAGGGCCTCCTAATGACAATGAAACACTCAAATTGCGACGAGATTCAATACATCGTCCTCTAGCCGACTTGTCTCCAAAGTGATATTGCTGTCTCGGGCACCTTATGCTCCGTCCCTGTGAGTCAAGATTTTCGTATCCGACGCAAAACTGATGGTTAATTGTAGCGGTCAGGGCCTCCTAATGACGATGGAACACTCAAATTGCGTCGCGATTCAATACATCGTCCTCCAGCCGACTAGTCTCCAACGGTCTATTGCTGCCTCGGGCACCTTATGGTCGTTCTCCTGTGATTCTACTTTTTCGATTCCGACACATAACTGATAGTTAATTGTAACGTTCAGGGCCTCCTATTGACGATGGAACACTCAAATTGCGTTGAGAATTCAGTACATCGTCCTCCAGTCGACTTGTCTCCAGGGGTCTATTGCTGCCTCTGGCACCTTATGGAATTGCTCCTGTGAATCTAGATTTTCGAATCCGACGCAAAAATGATAGTTAATTGTAACGTTCAGGGCGTCCTAACGGCGAAGGAACACTCAAATTGTGTCGAGATGCAATTCATCGTCCTCCAGCCGACATGTCACCCAGGGGATATTGCTGCCACGGGCACTTATCATTGTTCTTCTGTGAGTCCAGATATTCGAATCCGACGCAAAACTAATAGTTAATTGTAACGTTCAGGGTCTCCTAATAACGACAGAACACTCAAATTGCGTCGCGATTCAATACATCGTCCTCCAGCCGACTTGCCTATGAGGGTCTATTGCTGCCTCTGGCACCTAATGGTCTCGCTCCTGTGAGTCTAGATTTTCGAATCCGACGCAAAACTGACTTTTAATTGTAACGTTAAGGGCCTCCTAATGACGATGGAGCACTCAAATTCCGTCGAGATTCATTACAACGTCATTCAGCCAACTTGTCTCCAAGGGTCTATTGCAGCCTCGGGCACCTTATGGTCGTTCACCTATGATTCTACATTTTCGAATCCGACGCAAAACGGATAGTTAATAGCAACGTTCTGGGCCTCCTAATGGCGATGGAACATTAAAATTGCGTCGAGATTCAATACGTCTCTCTCCAGCCGACTTGTCTCCAAGGGGATATTGCTGCTTCTGGCAACTTATGGTCGTGCTCCTTTGAATCTAGATTTTCGTATCCGACGCGAAACTGATAGTTAATTGTAACGTTCAGGCCGTCCTAATGACGATGGAACACTCAAATTGCGTCGAGATTCAATACATCGTCCTCCAGCCGACTTGTCTCCAAGGGGATATTGCTGCCTCGGACACCTTATGGTCGTTCTCCTGTGAGTCTAGATTTTAGAATCCGATGTATAACTGATAGTTAATTGTAACGTTCAGGGCCTCATAATGACGATGGAACACTAAAATTGCGTCGAGATTCAATACATCGTCCTCCAGCCACTTGTCTCTAAGGGGAATATAGCTGCCTCGGGCACCATACGGTCCTTCCCCTGTGAGACTAGATTTTCGAATCAGACGCAAAAATGATAGTTAATTGTAACATTCATGGCCTCCTAATGACGAAGGAACACTCAAATTGCGTCGAAATTCAATACATCGTCCTCCAGCCGATTTGTCTCCAATGAGATTTTGCTTCCTCGGGCACCATATGGTCCTTCCCCTGTGAGTCTAGATTTTCGAATCCGACGCAAAAATGATAGTTAATTGTAACAACCAGAGCCTCCTAATAACGATGGTACGCTCTAATTGCCGGCCGCGGTGGTCTCGCGGTTGTAGGCGCGCAGTCCGGAACCGTGCGATTGCTACAGTTGCAGGTTCGAATCCTGCCTCGGGCATGGATGTGTGTGATGTCCTTAGGTTAGTTAGGTTTAAGTAGTTCTAAGTTCTAGGGGACTGATGACCACAGCTGTTAAGTCCCATAGTGCTCAGAGCCATTTGAACATTTTTTTGAACACTCTAATTGCGTCGAGCTTCAATACATCGCCCTCCAGCCGACTTGTCTACAAGGGGATATTGATGCCTCGGGCACCATATGGTCCGTCTCCTGTAGGTCCAGATATTCGAATCCGACGCAAAACGGACTGCCAATTGTAACGTTCAGAGCCTCCTAATGACGATGGAACACTCAAATTGCATCAAGATTCAATATATCGTCATTCAGCAGACTTGTCTCCAAGGGTCTATTGCTGCTTCTGGCAACTTATGGTCGTTCTTCTGTGAGTCTAGATTTTGGAATCCGACGTATAACTGATTGTTAATCGTAACCTTCAGGGCCTCCTAATGACGATGGAACACTCAAATTGCGTCGAAATTCAATACATCGTCCTCCAACGGAATTGTCTACATGGGTCCATTGCTACCTCGCTCACCTTATGTTCGTTCTCCTGTGAGTGCAGATATTCGAATCCAACGCAAAACGGACTGCCAAATGTAACATTCAGAGCCTGCTAATGACGATGGAACACTCAAATTGCATCGAGATTCAATACATCGTCCTCCAGCCGACTTGTCTCCAAGGGGATATTGTTGCCTCGGACACCTTATGGTCGTTCTACTGTGAGTCTAGATTTTCGAATCCGACGCAAAATTGAAACGTTCAGGGCCTCCTAATGACGATAGAACACTAAAACTGCGTCGAGATTCAATTCGCCGTCCTCCAGCCGACATGTCTCCAAGGGGATATTGCTGCCTCTGGCACCATATGGTCCGTCTCCTGTAGATCCAGATATTCGAATCCGACGCAAAACGGACTGCCAATTGTAACGTTCAGAGCCTCCTAATGACGATGGAACACTCTAATTGCATCAAGATTCAATACATCGTCCTCCAGCCGACTTGCCTCCGAGGATCTATTGCTGCCTCTGGCACCTAATGGTCTTGCTCCTGTGAGTCTAGATTTTGGAATCCGACGCAAAACTGGTATTTAATTGTAACGTTAAGGGCCTCCTAATGACGATGGAAGACTCAAATTCCGTCGAGAAATAAATACATCGTCCTCCAGCCGACTTGTCTACAAGGGGATATTGCTGCCTCGGGCACCTTTTGGTCCGCCTCCTGTGAGTCTAGATTTTCGAATCCGACGCATAACCGATAGTTAATTGTAACGTTCCGGGACTCAAAATAACGATGGAACTCTGAAATTGCGTCGAGATTCAATACATCGTCCTCCAGTCGACTTGTCTCCATGGGTCTACTGCTACCTCGGTCCCTTTATGGTCGCTCTCCTGTGAGTCAAGATATTCGAATTCGACGCAAAACGGACTGCCAATTGTAAAGTTCAGAACCTCCTAATGACGATGGAACACTCAAATTGCATCGAGATTCAATACATCGTTCTCCAGCCGACTTGTCTCCAAGGGTCTATTGCTGCCTCGGTTCTCCCCTGATTCTACAGTTTCGAATGCGACGCAAAACTGATAATTGTAACGTTCAGGGCCTCCTAATGGCGATGGAACATTAAAATTGCGTCGAGATTCAATACGTCTCTCTCCAGCCGACTTGTCTCCAAGGGGATATTGCTGCTTCTGGCAACTTATGGTCGTGCTCCTTTGAATCTAGATTTTCGTATCCGACGCGAAACTGATAGTTAATTGTAACGTTCAGGCCGTCCTAATGACGATGGAACACTCAAATTGCGTCGAGATTCAATACATCGTCCTCCAGCCGACTTGTCTCCAAGGGGATATTGCTGCCTCGGACACCTTATGGTCGTTCTCCTGTGAGTCTAGATTTTAGAATCCGATGTATAACTGATAGTTAATTGTAACGTTCAGGGCCTCATAATGACGATGGAACACTAAAATTGCGTCGAGATTCAATACATCGTCCTCCAGCCACTTGTCTCTAAGGGGAATATAGCTGCCTCGGGCACCATACGGTCCTTCCCCTGTGAGACTAGATTTTCGAATCAGACGCAAAAATGATAGTTAATTGTAACATTCATGGCCTCCTAATGACGAAGGAACACTCAAATTGCGTCGAAATTCAATACATCGTCCTCCAGCCGATTTGTCTCCAATGAGATTTTGCTTCCTCGGGCACCATATGGTCCTTCCCCTGTGAGTCTAGATTTTCGAATCCGACGCAAAAATGATAGTTAATTGTAACATCCAGAGCCTCCTAATAACGATGGTACGCTCTAATTGCCGGCCGCGGTGGTCTCGCGGTTCTAGGCGCGCAGTCCGGAACCGTGCGATTGCTACAGTTGCAGGTTCGAATCCTGCCTCGGGCATGGATGTGTGTGATGTCCTTAGGTTAGTTAGGTTTAAGTAGTTCTAAGTTCTAGGGGACTGATGACCACAGCTGTTAAGTCCCATAGTGCTCAGAGCCATTTGAACATTTTTTTGAACACTCTAATTGCGTCGAGCTTCAATACATCGCCCTCCAGCCGACTTGTCTACAAGGGGATATTGCTGCCTCGGGTACCATATGGTCCGTCTCCTGTAGGTCCAGATATTCGAATCCGACGCAAAACGGACTGCCAATTGTAACGTTCAGAGCCTCCTAATGACGATGGAACACTCAAATTGCATCAAGATTCAATATATCGTCATTCAGCAGACTTGTCTCCAAGGGTCTATTGCTGCTTCTGGCAACTTATGGTCGTTCTTCTGTGAGTCTAGATTTTGGAATCCGACGTATAACTGATTGTTAATCGTAACGTTCAGGGCCTCCTAATGACGATGGAACACTCAAATTGCGTCGAAATTCAATACATCGTCCTCCAACGGAATTGTCTACATGGGTCCATTGCTACCTCGCTCACCTTATGTTCGTTCTCCTGTGAGTGCAGATATTCGAATCCAACGCAAAACGGACTGCCAAATGTAACATTCAGAGCCTGCTAATGACGATGGAACACTCAAATTGCATCGAGATTCAATACATCGTCCTCCAGCCGACTTGTCTCCAAGGGGATATTGTTGCCTCGGACACCTTATGGTCGTTCTACTGTGAGTCTAGATTTTCGAATCCGACGCAAAATTGAAACGTTCAGGGCCTCCTAATGACGATAGAACACTAAAACTGCGTCGAGATTCAATTCGTCGTCCTCCAGCCGACATGTCTCCAAGGGGATATTGCTGCCTCTGGCACCATATGGTCCGTCTCCTGTAGATCCAGATATTCGAATCCGACGCAAAACGGACTGCCAATTGTAACGTTCAGAGCCTCCTAATGACGATGGAACACTCTAATTGCATCAAGATTCAATACATCGTCCTCCAGCCGACTTGCCTCCGAGGATCTATTGCTGCCTCTGGCACCTAATGGTCTTGCTCCTGTGAGTCTAGATTTTGGAATCCGACGCAAAACTGGTATTTAATTGTAACGTTAAGGGCCTCCTAATGACGATGGAAGACTCAAATTCCGTCGAGAAATAAATACATCGTCCTCCAGCCGACTTGTCTACAAGGGGATATTGCTGCCTCGGGCACCTTTTGGTCCGCCTCCTGTGAGTCTAGATTTTCGAATCCGACGCATAACCGATAGTTAATTGTAACGTTCCGGGACTCAAAATAACGATGGAACTCTGAAATTGCGTCGAGATTCAATACATCGTCCTCCAGTCGACTTGTCTCCATGGGTCTACTGCTACCTCGGTCCCTTTATGGTCGCTCTCCTGTGAGTCAAGATATTCGAATTCGACGCAAAACGGACTGCCAATTGTAAAGTTCAGAACCTCCTAATGACGATGGAACACTCAAATTGCATCGAGATTCAATACATCGTTCTCCAGCCGACTTGTCTCCAAGGGTCTATTGCTGCCTCGGGCACCATATGGTCGTTCTCCTGTGAGTCTAGATTATCGCATCCGACGCAAAACTAATAGTTAATTGTAACGTTCAGGGCCTCCTAATGACGATAGAGCACTCAAATTGCGTCGAGGTTCAATACGTCGTCCTCAAGCCGACTTGTCTCCAAGGGGATATTGCTGCCTCGGGCACCATATGGTCGTTCTCCTGTGAGTCTAGATTATCGCATCCGACGCAAATCTGATAGTTAATTGTAACGTTCAGGGCCTCCTAATGACGATGGAACACTCAAATTGCGTAGCGATTCAATACATCGTCCTCCAGCCGACTTGTCTCCTTGGGTCTATTTCTACCACGCTCACCTTATGGGCATTCTCCTGTGAGTGCAGATATTCGAATCCGACGCAAAACTGACTGCCATTTATATTGTTCAGTACCTCCTAATGACGATGGAACACGCAAATTGAAACGGGATTCAATTCTCATGCCGACTTGTCTCCGGGGGGCTATTGCTGCCTCGGGCACCAAAAGGTCCGTCTCCTGTAAGGCTAGATTTTCGAATCCGACGTAAAAATGATAATTAATTGCAACGTTCAGGGACTCGAAATGACGATTGAACACTCAAATTGCGTCGAGATTTAATACATCGGCCTCCAGCCGACTTGTCTTCAAGGTGATATTGCTGCCTCGGACACCTTATGGTCGATCTCCTGTGAGTCTAGATTTTAGAATCAGACGCATAACTGATAGTTAATTGTAACGTTCACGGCCTCCTAATGACGATGGAACACTCAAATTGCGTAGCGATTCAATACATCGTCCTCCAGCCGACTTGTCTCCATGGATCTATTGCTACCTCTCTCACCTTATGGTCGTTCTCGTGTGAGTGCAGATATTCGATTCCGACGCAAAACGGACTGCCAATTATAACGGTCAGATTATCCTAATGACGATGGAACACTCAAATTGCATCGAGATTCAATACTTCGTTCTCCAGCCGACTTGTCTCCAAGGGTCTATTGCTGCCTCGGGCACCTAATGGTCCGTCTCCTCTGAGTCTAGATTCTCGAATCCGACGCTTAAATGATAATTAATTGTAACGTTCAGGGACTCCAAAAGACGATGGAACACTCAAATTCCGTCGAGATTTAATACATCGGCTCCCAGCCGGCTTGTCTTCAAGGTGATATTGCTGCCTCAGACATCTTATGTTCGTTCTACTGTGAGTCTAGATTTTCGAATCCGACGTGAAACTGATAATTAATTGTAACATTCAGCGCCCCCTAATGACGATGGAACACTCAAATTGCGTCGTGATTCAACACAGCGGCCTCCAGCCGACTTGTTTCCAAGTGTCGATTGCTGCCTTTGGCATCGAATGGTCATTCTCCTGTGAATCTAGGTTTTCGAATCCAACGCATAACTGATAGTTAATTGTAACGTTCAGGGCCTCCTAATGACGATGGGACATTCAAATTGCGTAGCGATTCAATTCATCGTCCTCCAGCCGACTTGTCTCCATGGATCTATTGCTACCTCTCTCACGTTATGGTCGTTCTCCTGTGAGTGCAGATATTCGATTCCGACGCAAAATGGACCGCCAATTGTAACGTTCAGAACCTCCTAATGACGATGGAACACTCAAATTGCATCGAGATTCAATACATCGTTCTCCAGCCGACTTGTCTCCAAGGGTCTATTGCTGCCTCGGGCACCTAATGGTCCGTCTCCTGTGAGTCTAGATTTTCGAATCCGACGTAAAAATGATAGTTAATTGCAACGTTCAGGGACTCCAAATGACGATGGAACCCTCAATTTGCGTCGAGATTCAATACATCGTCCCCCAGCCCACTTGTCTCCAAGTGTCTATGGCTGCCTCGGGCACCTTATGGTAGTTCTCCTGTGAGTCTAGATTTTCGGATCCGACGCATAACTGATAGTTAATTGTAACGTTCAGTGCCTCCTAATGACGATAGAACACTCATTTTGCGTCGAGATTCAATACATCGTCCTCCAGCCGACCTGTCTCCAAGGGGATATTGCTGCCTCGGGCACTTTATCGTCGTTCTCCTGTGAGTCTACATTTTCGATTTCGACACATAAGTGATAGTTAATTGTAACGTTCAGGGCCTCCTAATGACGATGGAACACTCAAATTGCGTAGCGATTCAATACATCGTCCTCCAGCCGACTTGTCTCCATGGGTCTATTTCTACCTCGCTCACCTTATGGTCGTTCTCCTGTGAGTGCAGATATTCGAATCCGACGCAAAACGGACTGCCATTTTTATTGTTCAGTACCTCCGAATGACGATGGAACACTCAAATTGAAACGAGATTCAATTCTCATGCCGACTTGTCTCCGGGGGTTCTATTGCTGCCTCGGGCACCTAATGGTCCGTCTCCTGTGAGTCTAGAATTTCGTATCCGACGTAAAAATGATAGTTAATTGCAACGTTCAGGGACTCCAAATGACGATGGAACACTCAAATTGCGTCGAGATTTAATACATCGGCCTCCAGCCGACTTGTCTTCAAGGTGATATTGCTGCCTCGGACACCTTATGGTCGATCTCCTGTGAGTCTAGATTTTAGAGTCAGACGCATAACCGCTAGTTAATTGCAACGTTCAGGGCCTCCTAACAACGATGGAACACTCAGATTGCGTCGAGATTCAATACATCGTCCTCCGCCGACTTGTCTCCATGGGTCTACTGCTACCTTGGTCACTTTATGGTCGTTCTCCTGTGAGTCTTGATTATCGAACACGACGCAAATCTGATAGTTAATTGTAACGTTCAGGGCCTCCTAATGACGATGGGACACTCAAATTGCGTAGCGATTCAATTCATCGTCCTCCAGCCGACTTGTCTCCATGGATCTATTGCTGCCTCTCTCACGTTATGGTCGTTCTCCTGTGAGTGCAGATATTCGATTCCGACGCAAAATGGACTGCCAATTGTAACGTTCAGAACCTCCTAATGACGATGGAACACTCAAATTGCATCGAGATTCAATACATCGTTCTCCAGCCGACTTGTCTCCAAGGGTCTATTGCTGCCTCGGGCACCTAATGGTCCGTCTCCTGTGAGTCTAGATTTTCGAATCCGACGTAAAAATGATAGTTAATTGCAACGTTCAGGGACTCCAAATGACGATGGAACACTCAAATTGCGTCGAGATTTAATACATCGGCCTCCAGCCGACTTGTCTTCAAGGTGATATTGCTGCTTCGGACACCTTATGGTCGATCTCCTGTGAGTCTAGATTTTAGAATCAGACGCATAACTGCTAGTTAATTGCAACGTTCAGGGCCTCCTAATGACGATGGAACACTCAGATTGCGTCGAGATTCAATACATCGTCCTCCGCCGACTTGTCTCCATGGGTCTACTGCTACCTTGGTCACTTTATGGTCGTTCTCCTGTGAGTCTTGATTATCGAACACGACGCAAATCTGATAGTTAATTGTAACGTTCTGGGCCTCCTAATGACGATGGGACACTCAAATTGCGTAGCGATTCAATTCATCGTCCTCCAGCCGACTTGTCTCCATGGGTCTATTGCTACCTCTCTCACCTTATGGTCGTTCTCCTGTGAGTGCAGATATTCGATTCCGACGCAATATGGACTGCCAATTGTAACGTTCAGAACCTCCTAATGACGATGGAACACTCAAATTGCATCGAGATTCAATATATCGTTCTCCAGCCGACTTGTCTCCAAGGGTCTACTGCTTCCTTGGTCACTTTATGGTCGTTCTCCTGTGAGTCCAGATATTCGAATCCGACGCAAAACAGACTGCTAATTGTAACGTTCAGAGCCTCCTGATGATGATGAAACGCTCAAATTGTGTCGAGATTCAATACATTGTCCTCCAGCCGATTTGTCTCCAAGGGTCTCTTGCAGCCTGTGGTACCTAATTGTCGTTCTCCTGGGATTCTAGATTTTCGAATCCGACGCAAATATGATAGTTAATTGTAACGTTCACGGCCTCCTAATGACGATGGAACACTCGAATTGCATCGAGAGTAAATACATCGTCCTCAAGGCGACTTGTCTCCAAGGGTCTATTGCTGCCTCGGGCACCTTATCGTCGTTTTTATTTATTTATTTATTTATTTATTGTTCCGTGGGACCACATTTAGGAGAAGTCTCCATGGTCATGGAACGAGTCAATACATGAAATTATAACACGATTGTAGAAACAGATAAAATGAAATATAAGAAACATATTCAGGCGACAAGTCGTTAGTTTAAATAAAGAAATCAAAAATGTACACTGGAATTTGCTTAAATTTGTATCTCTTCCAGGAGCTCCTCGACAGAATAGAAGGAGTGAACCATGAGGAAACTCTTCAGTTTAGACTTAAAAGTGTTTGGGCTACTGCTAAGATTTTTGAGTTCTTGTGGTAGCTTATTGAAAATGGATGCAGCAGAATACTGCACTCCTTTCTGCACAAGAGTCAAGGAAGTGCATTCCACATGCAGATTTGATTTCTGCCGAGTATTAACTGAGTGAAAGCTGCTAACTCTTGGGAATAAGCTAATATTGCTAACAACAAACGACATTAAAGAAAATACATACTGTGAGGGCAATGTCAAAATTCCCAGACTATTGAATAGGGGTCGACAAGAGGTTTTCGAACTTACACCATACATAGCTCGAACAGCCCGTTTTTGAGCCAAAAATACCCTTTTTGAATCAGAAGAATTACCCCAAAAAATAATACCATATGACATAAGCGTATGAAAATATGCGAAGTATACTACTTTTCGTGTTGAAATGTCACTTATTTCAGATACTGTTCTAATGGTAAATAAAGCGGCATTTAGTTTCTGAACAAGATCCTGAACATGGGCTTTCCACAACAGCTTACTATCTATCTGTACGCCTAGGAACTTGAACTGTTCCGTCTCGCTTATAACATGCCCATCCTGTCTGATTAAAATGTCAGTTCTTGTTGAATTGTGGGTTAGAAACTGTAAAAACTGAGTCTTACTGTGATTTAGCATCAAATTATTTTCCACAAGCCACGAACTTATATCATGAACTACATTATTTGATAATGTTTCAATATTACACACAAGATCCTTCACTACCAAGGTGGTGTCATCAGCAAACAGAAATATTTTTGAATCACCTGTAATACTAGAAGGCATATCATTTACATAAATAAGGAACAGCAGTGGCCCCAGCACCGACCCTTGGGGAACGCCCCATTTAACAGTGCCCCATTGGGACTGAACATCATTACCACTCTCAATATTGCGGAGGATTACCTTCTGCTTTCTGTTCTTAAAGTAGGAGGCGAACCAGTTGTAAGCTACTCCCCTTACTCCATAATGTTCCAACTTCTGCAGTAATATTTTGTGGTCAACACAGTCAAAAGCCTTCGTTAAATCAAAGAAAACACCTAACGTTCGCAACCTTTTATTTAATCCGTCCAAAACCTCACAGAGAAAAGAGACTATAGCATTTTCAGTTGTTAAACCGTTTCTAAAACCAAACTGTACATTTGACAGCAAATTATGTGAATTTAAATGCTGCAGTAACCTTGTATATACAACCCTCTCAATAACTTTAGCAAACACTGATGGCATAGAAATAGGTCTATAATTGTCAACATTATCCCTGTCTCCCTTTTTATAAAGTGGCTTCACTACCGAGTACTTTAATCGGTCAGGAAACCGACCACTCCTAAAGGAAAAGTTACAGATATGGCTAAGTACTGAGCTAACATACGTGGAACAATACTTCAGTATTCTGCTAGATACCCCGTCATATCCATGAGAGTTCTTGGTCTTTAGTGATTTAATTATTAACTCAATCTCCCTCTTGTCAGTATCATGGAGGAGCATTTCAGGTAACAGTCTCGGAACACTTTTTTCTAAGAGCGCTATATGATTCCCTGTTGGGACTAGGTTTCTATTTAGTTCACCTGCTATATTCAGAAAGTGATTATTAAGTACTGTACATATATGCGACTTATCAGTAACACGGACATCCCCACTACGCACTGATTCTATATTCTCGACCTGTCTCTGCAGACCAGCCACTTCCTTTACGACTGACCATATGGTTTTAATTTTATCCTGAGACTTAGCTATTCTATCTGCATACCACATACTTTTTGCCTTCCTAATAACTTTTTTAAGCACCTTACAATACTGTTTGTAATGGGCTGCTGCATTTAGATTTTGACTGATTCTAACGTTTTGATATAATTGCCACTTTGTTCTACAAGATATTCTTATCCCTTTAGTCAGCCACCCAGGCTGCCTGTTTGTGCTAGTACCCTGTTTTGAACGTTCTAACGGAAAGCAACTTTCAAAGAGCACGAGAAAAGTCTTGAGGAAAGCATTATATTTATCGTCTACTGTATCAGCACTATAAACATCTTGCCACTCTTGTTCCTTGATAAGGTTTACAAAAGTCTGTACAGCAACTGGATCAGCTTTCCTAAAACGTTGGTAACTATATTTAACATGTGTTGCAGCACAAAAAACTTTTAGACTTAAAATTTGTGCATCATGATCTGAAAGGCCATTCACCTTTTTGCTAACAGAATGCCCTTCTAATAATGACGAATGAACAAAAATATTGTCTATGGTTGTTCTACTGTTCCCTTGCACTCTCGTTGGAAAGAATACGGTTTGCATAAGATTATATGAATTAAGGAGGTCTACCAGCATCCTTTTCCTTGCACAATCACTTATACAATTAATATTGAAGTCACCACATATAACTAACTTTTTGTATTTCCTATAAAGTGAACCAAGAACCTCCTCTAGCTTTAGCAAAAATGTTGTGAAATCGGAGTCTGGGGATCTATAAATAACAACAGTAAGAAGTTTAGCTCCACTAAATTTAACCACACCTGCACAACATTCAAACACCTTTTCGGTGCAGTACTTTGAAACATCAATTGACTCAAATGGGATACCGTTTTTCACATACATGGCCACTCCCCCACACCGCAAAGAGCTCCTAGAAAAGCTGCCAGCCAACCTGTATCCTGGTAAAGGAAGCCTCTGAATTATCTCCTTATTTAAGAAGTGTTCAGATATACCAATAATTTCAGAGTCAACATCTATAAGCAGTTCACTAACTTTATCTCTAATACCTTGTATATTTTGATGAAATATACTAATTCCCTCATTAATCGGATACCCAAGCTTTGTAGAGAGTGGTTTCTTTGTTAGAGAGACTTCCCTTAAGCAGGAATACCTATCAGCTGACTTCAATCTAAAAAAGGTACAGCTCTAACACCCACAACTACCGGAATTTTCCCATGAGTGATCCCACCACCCCCACCTATGCTGTCACCTATAAGTTTTGCCAACCTCCCCTTCCCATACCTGTTGAGGTGCAGGCCATGTCTAGTGAAACCCGTCCTACTGATAGACTCCACCGACACCACTGAAATGTGACTCATGCCTTCTGTCATCAGCGCACCCTCAAGTCTCATGTTATTACGCCTGACGGCTGTATTAAGATGAGGCCGATCGTGACGCTGAAACAGTTCCACGAAATGCACATTCGTGTTGCCAGTCTGAGTGGCTATCTTTTCCAGGTCACCATCTATGTCATACTCCCCATCCCTATCAATACTATTACCAGCCCCACCCACAATCACTACCTGATCCTCTTTAGTAAAATCCCTACATAACCCCCCTATGTTAAAAGTCACCTGAGCCAATCCTGCATTAGGCTTCACAATGCTGGTGACCTGGTACTCACTCCCCAAAACTTCCTGCAACTGCTGACCTACACCTCTACCATGAGAACTACCTAACAGCAGAACCTTCTTCTTTCTCTTAGACTTTGCAACTGTCCTAGCCACCGTAACTGCTGAGGTCTGCTGCATACTTCCTACATCTACAGCTACTAGAGATTCCTCTCCACTAGACTCTGACAGTTGGTCATATCTATTACAAACACCAATAGTAAAACTATCTGAAAATCTCCTTCTCCTAGCATATCTCTTGCCAACAGCCAGCTCCCATTCCCCAACCCCCCTCTCCCTCCTCATCCTATCTAGCTCCTCCTGTGCGTTTTTCAACTGCACCTGAAGGGCACAGATCTTACGCTCCTGCTCCTCTATCAACTTACTCTTGCTACATAACCTGCAGTTCCAGGAGAGGATCTCACCAGAATGCCCACTGGCTTCCCCGCTGCATTCCCCCCAGTGAAAATACTTCGAACAAGTCTCACACCACAATCCACTACTCACGAACCTACGGCAAAGCCCACACTTCTCACTCATGGTAAAATTTTACAATTATTGAAACAAGAAAACAACTTTATCTAAGTTCCGCTACTACAATAAGAAGATGTTAAAAACTGACTACAATAATGACAAACTTGCTCTACAAGGGAAGTAACTACTATTATTGACAGTATTAATCAACAACAAATGAGAATATAACAAAATACTAACACAGAAAGAAAATCAAACGTCTAATGACAGTAACGAAACTGAAAGCAGTTCGCAAAAATTTCTTCTGAAGTTATTTCACCGGAAAACACCAAGAACACCGGTTGAAGACTACTAAAGTTCCTAAATAAACTACTATACACAAACAATTAATTAGTACTTAGCTTTCGATGCGCCGCTACAGCTGCAACTGGTCAGCGCGGAATGTAAACACGGGTAAGAGGTTAAGTTGCTCGATACGAAACACTCACAAATATCAGGCCACAACACAAGAAATGCAGAGGTGAATGAAGAAACCACTAATAAGTCACTTATATAGTAAATATTATCACAAAAACAGTTAAAATATATATCTGAAACCTAAAAATAGATGAAAACTTAGAGAGCGATCTCACACGCAGTCACGCGCTTATGACGTCTTCTGTGAGTCTAGATTTTCGAATGTGACGCAAAACTAATAGTTAATTGATACGTTCAGGGCCTCCTAATGACGATAGAACACTCAAATTGCGTCGAGATTCAATACATCGTCCTCCAGCCGACCTGTCTCCAAGGGGATATTGCTGCCTCGGGCACGTTATCGTCGTTCTCCTGTGAGTCTACATTTTCGATTTCGACACATAATTGATAGTTAATTGTAACGTTCAGGGCCTCCTAATGACGATGGAAGACTCAAATTGCGTCGAGATTCAATACATCGTCCTCCAGCCGATTTGTCTCCAGAGGGGTATTGCTGTCTCGCGCACCTTATGTTCCGTCTCCTGTGAGTCTAGATTTTCGGATTCGACGCAAAACTTATGGTTAATTGTAACGTTCATGGCCTCCAATTGACGATGGAACACTCAAATTGCGTCGAGATTCAATACATCGTCCTCCAGCCGACTTGTCTACAAGGGGAAATTGCTGCCTCGGGCACCTTATGGTCGGCCTCCTGTGAGTCTAGATTTTGGAATCCGACGCAAAACTAATATTTAATTGTAACGTTAAGGACTTTCTAATGACGATGAAACACTAAAATTGCGTCGAGATTCAATACATCGGCTCCCAGCCGGCTTGTCTTCAAGGAGATATTACTGCCTCGGACACCTTATGGTCGTTCTACTGTGAGTCTAGAATGTCGAATCCGACTTGAAACTGATAGTTACTTGCAACATTCTGCGCCCCCTAATGACGATGGAACACTCAAATTACGTCGTGATTCAACACAGCGGCCTCCAGTCGACTTGTTTCCAAGTGTCTATTGACGCCTGGGGCATCGAATGGTCGTTCTCCTGTGAGACTAGATTTTCGAATCCAACGCATAACTCATAGTTAATTGTAACGTTCATGGCCTCCTAATGACGATGGATCACTGATATTGTGCCGAGATTCAATACATCGTCCTCCAGCCGACTTGACTCCAAGGGGATATTGCTGCCTCGGCACCTTATCGTCGTTCTTCTGTGAGTCTATATTTTCGAATCCGACATAAAACTAATAGTTAGTTGTAACTTTCAGGGCCTCCTAATGACGACAGAACACTCAAATTGCGTCGAGATTCAATACGTCGTCCTCCAGCCGACTTGTCTCCAAGGGGATATTGCTGCCTCGAGCACCATATTGTCGTTCTCCTATGAGTAGATTATCGCATTCGACGCAAATCTGATAGTTAATTGTAACGTTCAGGGCCTCCTAATGACGATGGAACACTCAAATTGCGTAGCGATTCAATACATCGTGCTCCAGCCGACTTGTGTCCATGGGTCTATTGCTACCTCGCTCACCTTATGGTCGTTCTCCTGTGAGTGCAGATATTCGAATCCGACGCAAAACGGAGTGCCAATTGTAACGTTCAGCACCTCCTAATGACGATGGAACACACAAATTGCAACGAGATTAAATCTCATGCCGACTTGTCTCCAAGGGTCTATTGCTGCCTGTGGCACCTAATTGTCGTTCTCCTGGGAGTCTAGATTTTCGAATCCGACGCAAATATGATAGTTAATTGTAACGTTCAGGGCCTCCTAATGACGATGGAACCCTCGAATTGCATCGAGAGTCAATACATCGTCCTCAATACGACTTGTCTCCAAGGGTCTATTGCTGCCTCGGGCACCTCATGGTCGTTCTCCAGTGCGTCCACATTTTCGAATCGGATGCAAAACTGATAGTTAATTGTAACGTTCAGGGCCTCCTAATGACGATGGAACACTCGAATTGCATCGAGAGTCAATACATCGCCCTCAAGGCGACTTGTCTCCAAGGGTCTATTGCTGCCTCGGTCACCATATGGTTCGTCTCCTGTGAGTCTAGATTTTCGAATCCGACGCAAAACTTGTAGTTAATTGTAACGTTCAGGGCCTCCTGATGACGATGGAACACTCAAATTGTGTCGAGATTCAATACATCGTCCTCTCGCTGACTTGTCTCCAACGGGATATTGCTGCCTCGGGCACCATGGTGTCCGTCTCCTGTGAGTCTAGATTTTCGATTCCGACGCAAAAATGATAGTTAATTGTAACGTTCAGGGTCTCCCAATGACGAAGGAATACTCAAATTGCGTCGAGATTCAATACATCGTCCCCCAACCCACTTGTCTCCAAAGGTCTATTGCTGCCTCGGGCACCTTATGGTCGTTCTCTTGTGAGTCTAGATTTTCGGATCCGACGCATAACTGATAGTTAATTGTAACGTTCAGCGCCTCCTAATGGCGATAGAACACTCAATTTGCGTCGAGTTCAATACATCGTCCTCCAGCCGACTTGTCTACAAGGGGATATTGCTGCCTCGGGCACCTTATGGCCCGCCTCCTGTGAGTCTACATTTTCGAATCCGACGCAAAACTAATTTTTAATTGTAACGTTCATGGCCTCCTAATGAGGATGAAAGACGCAAATTGCGTCGAGATTCAATACATCGTCCTCCAGCCGACTTGTCTCGAAGGGGATATTGCTGCCTGTGACACCTAATTGTCGTTCTCCTGGGAGTCTAGATTTTCGAATCCGACGCAAATATGATAGTTAATTGTAACGTTCAGGGCCTCCTAATGACGATGGAACACTCAAATAGCGTCGAGATTCAATACATCGTCCTCCAGCTGTCTTGTCTCCAAGGGGATATTGTTGCCTCGGGCACATATCGTCGTTCTCCTGTGAGTCTAGATTTTCGAATCCGACGCGAAACTGATAGTTAATTGTAACGTTCAGGGCCTCCTAATGGCAATGGAACACTCAAATTGCGTCGCGATTCAATACATCGTCCTCCAGCCGATTTGTCTTAAATTGTCAATTGCTGCCTTTGGCACCTAATGATCTTGCTCCTGTGAGTCTAGATTTTCGAATCCGACGCAAAACTTATATTTAATTGTAACGTTAGGGGCCTCCTAATGGCGATGGTACCCTCAAATTGCGTCGTTCAGGGCCTCCTATTGACGATGTAACACTCAAATTGCGTCGAGATCCAATACATCGTCCTCCAGCCGACTTGTCCACCAGGGGATTTTGCTGCCTCGGGCTCCTTATGGTCCGCCTCCTGTGGGTCTAGATTTTCGAATCCGACGCAAAACTGATAGTTAATTGTAACGTTCATGGCCTCCTAATGACGATGGAACACTCAAATTGCGTCGAGATTCAATACCTCGTCCTCCAGCCGACTTGTCTCCAATTGGATATTGCAGCCTGGGGCACCATGTGGTCCGTCTCCTATGAGTGCAGATTATCGAATCTGACGCAAAAAAGATAGTTAATTGTAACGTTCAGGGTCTCCTAATGACAAAGGAACACTCAAATTGCGTCGAAATTCAATACATCGTCCTCCAGCCGACTTGTCTCCGTGGGTCAATTGCTACCTCGCTCACCTTATGGTCGTTCTCCTGTGAGTCTAGATTTTCGAATCCGACGCAAAACTGATAGTTAATTGTAACGTTCACAGCCTCGTAATGACGATGGAACACTCAAATTGGGTCGAGATTCAATACGTCGTCCTCCAGCCGACTTGATCCAAGGGGAAATTGCTGATTCGGGCACCATATGGTCCGTCTCCTGTGAGTCAAGGTTTTCGAATCCGACGCAAAACCTGTAGTTAATTGTAACGTTCCGGGCCTCGTAATGGCGATGGAACACTCAAATTACGTCGAGATTCAATACTTCGTCGACCCGCCGACTTGTCTCCAACGAGATATTGCTGCCTCGGGCACCATGTGGTCCCACTCCTGTGAGTCTAGATTTTCGAATCCGACGCGAAACTGATAGATAATTGTAACGTTCAAGGCCTCCTAATGTCGATGGAACACTCAAATTGCGTCGAAATTCAATACATCGTCCTCCAGCCGACTTGTCTCCATGGGTCTTTTGCTACCTCGCTCACCTTATGGTCGTTCTCCCGTGAGTCTAGGTTTTCGAATCCGACGCAAAACTGATGGTTAATTGTAACGTTCATGGCCTCTTAATGACGATGGAACACTCAAATTGCGTCGAGATTCAATACATCGTCCTCAAGCCCACTTGTCTCCAAGGGGATATTGCTGCTTCGGGCACCATATGTTCCGTCTCCTGTAGGTCCAGCTATTCGAATCCGACGCAAAACGGACTGCTAATTGTAACGTTCAGATCCTCCTAATGACGATGGAACACTCAAATTGCATCAAGATTCATTACATCGCCATTCAGAAGACTTGTCTCCAACAGTCTATTGCTGCCTCGGGCACCTTATGGTCTAAATTTTCGATCCGACTCAAAAGTGATAGTTAATTGTAACGTTCAGGGCCTCCTAATGACGATGGAACACTGAAATAGCGTCGAGATTCAATACATCGTCCTTCAGCCGACTTGTCTCCAAGCGTCCATTGCTGCCTCGGGCACCTTATCGTCGTTCTCCTGTGAGTCTATATTTTCGATTCCGACACATAACTGATACTTAATTGTAACGTTGAGGGCCTCCTAATGACGATGGAACACTCAAATTGCGGCGCGATTCAATACATCGTCCTCCAGGTGTCTTGTATCCAAGGGTCAATTTTTGCTTTTGGCACCTAATGGTCTTGCTCTTGTGAGCCTAGATTTTCGAATCCGACGCAAAACTGATATTTAATTGTAACGTTCAGGGCCTCCTAATGACGATGGAACACTCAAATTGCGTCGAGATTCAATACATCGTCCTCCAGCCGACTTGTCTCCAAGGGGATATTGCTGCCTCGGGCACCATATGGTCCGTCTCCTGTGAGTCTAGATTTTCGGATCCGACGCAAAACTTGTAGTTAATTGTAATGTTCGGGGCCACCTAATGACGATGGAACACTCAAATTGAGTCGAGATCCAATACATCGACCTCCCGTCGACTTGTCTCCAACGGGATATTGCTGCCTCGGGCACCATGTGGTCCGTCTCCTCTGAGTCTAGATTTTCGAATGCGACGCAAAAGTGATAGTTAATTGTAACGTTCAGGGCTTCCTAATGTCGATGGAACACTCAAATTGCGTCGAGATTCAATACATCGTCCTCCAGCCGACTTGTCTCCAAGGGAATATTGCTGCCTCGGGAACATATCGTCGTTCTCCAGTGAGTCTACATTTTTTAATCCGACGCGAAACTCATAGTTAATAGCAATGTTCAGGGCCTCCTAAAGACGATGGAACACTCAAATTGCGTCGCGATTCAATACATCGTCCTCCACCCGACTTGTCTCCAAGGGTCAATTTCTGCCTTTGGCACCTAATGGTCTTGCTGCTGTGAGTCTAGATTTTGGAAACCGACGCAAAACTGATATTTAATTGTAACGTTCAGTGCCTCCTAATGACGATGGATTACTCAAATTGCGTCGAGATTCAATACATCGTCCTCCAGCCGACTTGTCTCCAAGGGGATATTGCTGCCTCGGGCACCATATGTTCCGTCTCCTGTGAGTCTAGATTTTCGAATCCGACGCAAAACTTGTAGTTAATTGTAACGTTCAGGGCCTCCTAATGACGATTGAACACTCAAATTGCGTCGAGATCCAATAAATCGACCTCCCGTCGACTTGTCTCCATGGGTCTATTGCTACCGCGCACACCTTATGGTCGTTCTCCTGTGAGTCTAGAATTTCGAATCCGACGCAAAACTGATGGTTAATTGTAACGATGATGGCCTCCTAACGACGATGGAACACTCAAATTGCGTCGAGATTCAATACATCGTCCTCCAGCCGACTTGTCTCCAAGGGGATATTGCTGCTTCGGGCTCATATCGTTGTTCCCCTGTGAGCCTAGATTTTCGAATGCGACGCGAAACTCATAGTTAATTGTAACGTTCAGGGCGTCCTAAAGGCGATGGAACACTCAAATTGCGTCGAGATTCAATACATCGTCCTGAAGCCGACTTGTCTCCAAGGGGATATTGCTGCCTGGGGCACCCTATGGTCCGTCTCCTGTTGGTCCAGATGTTCGAATCCGACGCAAAACGGACTGCCAATTGTAACGTTCAGAGCCTCCTAATGACGATGGAACACTCAAATTGCATCAAGATTCAATACATCGTCATTCAGAAGACTTGACTCCATCAGTCTATTGCTGCCACGGGCACCTTATGGTCGTTCTCCTCTGGGTCTAAATTTTCGAATCCGACGCAAAACTGATATTTAATTGTAACGTTCAGGGCCTCCTAATGACGATGGAACACTGAAATAGCGTCGAGATTCAATACATCGTCCTTCAGCCGACTTGTCTCCAAGCGTCCATTGCTGCCTCGGGCACTTTATGGTCGTTCTCCTGTGAGTCTATGTTTTCGATTCCGACACATAACTAATAGTTAATTGTAACGTTCAGGGCCTCCTAATGACGATGGAACACTCAAATTGCGTCGAGATTCAATACTGCCCACTTGTCTCCATCTGTCTACTGCTAACTCGGTCAGCTTATCTTCGTTCTCCGGTGAGTCCAGATATTCGAATCCGACGCAAAACGGACTGCTAATTGTAACGTTCAGAGCCTCCTAATGATGATGGAACACTCAAAATGCGTCGAGATTCAATACATCGTCCTCCAGCCGACTTGTCTCGATGGGGATATTGCTGCCTTGGGCACCATATAGTCCTTCTCCTGTGAGCCTAGAATTTCGAATCCGACGCAAAACTGATAGTTAATTGTAACGTTCAGGACCTCCTAATGAAGATGGAACACTCAAATAGCGTCGCGATTCAATACATCGTCCACCAGCCGACTTGTCTCCAAGGGTCAATTGCTGCCTTAGGCACCTAATGGTCTTGCTCCTGTGAGTCTAGATTTTCGAATACGACGCAAAACTGACATTTAATTGTAACGTTCAGGGCCTCCTAATGTCGATGGAACACTCAAATTGCGTCGAGATCCAATACATCGACTTCCCGTCGACTTGTTTCCAACGGGATATTGCTGCCTCGGGCACCATATGGTCCGTCTCCTGTAGGTACAGATATTCGAATCCGACGCAAAACGGACTGCTAATTGTAACGTTCAGAGCCTCCTAATGACGATGGAACACTCAAATTGCGGTGACATTCAATACATCGTCCTCCAGCCGAATTGTCTCCAACAGTCTATTTCTGCCTCGGGCACCTTACGGTCGTTCTCCTATGAGTCTAAATATCCGAATACGACGCAAAACCGATAGTTAATTGTAACGTTCAGGGCCTCCTAATGAAGATGGAACACTGAAATAGCGTCGAGAATTGTCTTCAACAGTCTATTTCTGCCTCGGGCACCTTACGGTCGTTCTCCTATGAGTCTAAATTTCCGAATACGACGCAAAACCGATAGTTAATTGTAACGTTCAGGGCTTCCTAATGAAGATGGAACACTGAAATAGCGTCGAGATTCAATACATCGTCCTTCAGCCGACTTGTCTCCAAGCGTCCATTGCTGCCTCGGGCACCTTATGGTCGTTCTCCTGTGAGTCTATATTTTCGATTCCGACACATAACTCATAGTTAATTGTAACGTTCAGGGCCTCCTCATGACGATGGAACACTCAAATTGCGTCGAGATTCAATTCATCGTCCTCCAGCCGACTAGTCTCCAACGGGATATTGCTGCCTCGGGCACCATGTGGTCCGTCTCCTGTGAGTCTAGATTTTCGAATCCGACGCAAAAGTGATAGTTAATTGTAACGTTCAGGGCCTCCTAATGACAAAGGAACACTCAGATTGCGTCGAGATTCAATACATCGTCCTCCAGCGGACTTGTCTACAAGGGTCAATTGCTGCCTCGGGCACCTTATGGTCGTTGTCCTGTGAGTCTAGATTTCCGGATCCGACGTTTAACTGATAGTTAATTGTAACGTTCAGCGCCTCCTAATGACGATAGAACACTCAAATTGCGTCGAGATTCAATACGTCGTCCTCCAGCCGACTTGTCTACAAGGGGATATTGCTGCCTCGGGCAGCTTATGGTCCGCCTCCTGTGAGTCTAGATTTTCGGATCCGACGCATAAGTGATAGTTAATTGTAACGTTCAGCGCCTCCTAATGACGATAGAACACTCAAATTGGGTCGAGATTCAATACATCGTCCTCCAGCCGACTTGTCTCCAAGGGGATATTACTGCCTCGTGCACCTTATGGTCCGCCTCCTGTGAGTCTTGATTTTCGAATCCGACGCAAAACAGTTGGTTAATTGTAACGTTCATGGCCTCCTAATGACGATGGAACACTCAAATTGCATCAAGATTCAATACATCGTCCTCCAGCCGACTTGTCTCCATGGGTCTACTGCTACCTCGTTCACCTGATCTTCGTTCTCCAGTGAGTCCAGATATTCAAATCCGACGCAAAACTGATAGTTAATTGTAACGTTCAGGACCTCCTAATGACGATGGAACACTCAACTTGCAACGAGATTCAATACATCGTCCTCCAGCCGACTTGTCTCCAAAGGGTTATTGCTGTCTCGGGCACCTTATGCTCCGTCTCCTGTGAGTCTACATTTTCGAATCCGACGCAAAACTGATGGTTAATTGTAATGTTCAGGGCCTCCTAATGACGATGGAACTCTCAAATTGCGTCGCGATCTCAATACATCGTCCTCCAGCCGACTTGTCTCCAAGGGGATATTGCTGCCTCGGGCACCATATGGTCCGTCTCCTGTGAGTATAGATTTTCGAATCCGACGCAAAACTTGTAGTTAATTGTAACGTTCAGGGCCCCCTAATAACGATGGAACACTCAATTGCGTCGAGATCCAATACATCGACCTCCCGCCGACTTGTCTCCAACGGGATATTGCTGCCTCGGGCACCTTATGGTCCGTCTTCTGTGAGTCTATATTTTTGAATCCGACGCATAACCTGTAGTTAATTGTAACGTTCAGGGCCTCTTAATGACGATGGAATACTCAAATTACGTCGACATTAAATACAACGTCCACCCGCCGACTTGTCTCCAAGGGGATATTTTTGCCTCGGGCACCGTATGGTCCGTCTCCTGTGAGTCTAGATTTTCGAATCCGACGCGAAACTGATATTTAATTGTAACGTTCTGGGCCTCCTAATGACGATGGAACACTCAAATTGCGTCGAGATTCAATACATCGTCCTCAAGCCGACTTGTCTCCAAGGGGATATTGCTGCCTCGGGCACCATATGGTCCGCCTCCTGTAGGTACAGATATTCGAATCCGACGCAAAACGGACTGCTAATTGTAACGTTCAGAGATTCCTAATGACGATGGAACACTCAAATTGCGTCGACATTCAATACATCGTCCTCCAGCCGACTTGTCTACAAGGGGATATTGCTGCCTTGGGCACCATATAGTCCTTCTCCTGTGAGTCTCGAATTTCGAATCCGACGCAAAACTGATAGTTAATTGTAACGTTCAGGGCCTCCTCATGACGATGGAACACTCAAATTGGTTCGAGATTCAATACATCGTCCTCCAGCTGACTTGTCTCCAAGGGGATATTGCTGCCTTGAGCACCATATGGTCCTTCTCCTGTTAGTCTAGAATTTCGAATCCTTCGCAAAACTGGTAGTTAATTGTAACGTTCAGGACATCCTGATGACGATGGAACACTCAAATTGCGTCGAGATTCAGCCTACTTGTCTCCAAAGGGATATTGCTGTCTCCGTCACCTTATGCTCCGTCTCCTGTGAGTCTAGATTTTCGAATCCGACGCAAAACTGATGGTTAATTGTAACGTTCAGCGCCTCCTAATGACGAAGGAGCACTCAAATTGCGTCGCGATTCAATGCATCGCCCTCTAGCCGACATGTCTCCAAGGGTCAATTGCTGCCTTTGGCACCTAATGGTCTTGCTCCTGTGAGTCCAGATTCTCGAATACGACGCAAAACTGATGGTTAATTGTAACATTCAGGGCCTCCTAATGACGATGGAACACTCAAATTGCGTCGCGATTCAATACATCGTCCTCCAGCCGATTTGTCTCCAAGGGTCTATTGCTGCCTTTGGCACCTAATGGTCTTGCTCCTGTGAGTCTAGATTTTCGAATCCGACGCAAAACTGTTATTTAATTGAAACGTTAAGGGCCTCATAATGACGATGGAACACTCAAATTGCGTCGAGATTCAATTCATCGTCCTCCAGCCGACTTGTCTCCAACGGGATATTGCTGCCTCGGGCACCATGTGGTCCGTCTCCTGTGAGTGTAGATTTTCGAATCCGACTCAAAAGTGATAGTTAATTGTAACGTTCAGGGCCTCCTAATGACAAAGGAACACTCAAATTGCGTCGAATTTCAATACATCGTCCTCCAGCCGACTTGTCTCCAAGGGTCTATTGCTGCCTCGGGCACCTTATGGTCGTTGTCCTGTGAGTCTAGATTTCCGGATCCGACGCTTAACTGATAGTTAATTGTAACGTTCAGCGCCTCCTAGTGACGATAGAACACTCAAATTGCGTCGAGATTCAATACGTCGTCCTCCAGCCGACTTGCCTACAAGGGGATATTGCTGCCTCGGGCAGCTTTTGGTCCGCCTCCTGTGAGTCTAGATTCTCGGATCCGACGCATAAGTGGTAGTTAATTGTAACGTTCAGTGCCTCCTAATGACGATAGAACACTCAAATTGGGTCGAGATTCAATACATCGTCCTCCAGCCGACTTGTCTCCAAGGGGATATTACTGCCTCGTGCACCTTATGGTCCGCCTCCTGTGAGTCTTGATTTTCGAATCCGACGCAAAACAGTTGGTTAATTGTAACGTTCATGGCCTCCTAATGACGATGGAACACTCAAATTGCATCAAGATTCAATACATCGTCATTCAGCCGACTTGTCTCCAACGGTCTATTGCTGACTCGGGCACCTTATGGTCGTCCTACTCTGAGTCTACATTTTCGAATCCGGCGCCAAACTGATAGTTAATTGTAACGTTCAGGGCTTCCAAATGACGATGGAACACTGAAATAGCGTCGAAATTCTATACATCGTTCTTCAGCCGACTTGTCTCCAAGCGTCCATTGCTGATTCGGGCACCTTATTGTCGTTCTCCTGTGTGTCTACATTTTCGATTCCGACACATAACTGATAGTTAGTTGTAACGTTCAGGGCCACCTAATGACGATGGAACACTCAAATTGCGTCGAGATTCAATACATCGTCCTCCAGCCGACTTGTCTCCATGGGTCTACTGCTACCTCGTTCACCTTATCTTCGTTCTCCTGTGAGTCCAGATATTCGAATCCGACGCAAAACGGACTGCTAATTGTAACGTTCAGAGCCTCCTAATGATGACGGAACACTCTAATTGCGTCGAGATTCAATACATCGTCCTCCAGCCGACTTGTCTCCAAGGGGATATTGATGCCTTGGGCACCATATAGTCCTTCTCCTGTGAGTCTAGAATTTCGAATCCGACGCAAAAATGATGGTTAATTGTAACGTTCATGGCTTCCTAATGACGATGGAACACTCAAATTGCGCCGAGATTCAATAGATCGTCCTCCAGTCGACTTGTCACCAAGGGGATATTGCTGCCTCGGGCACCATATGGTCCGTCTGCTGTAGGTACAGATATTCGAATCCGACACCAAACGGACTGCCAATTGTAACGTTCAGAGCCTCCTAATGACGATGGAACACTCACATTGCTTCAAGATTCAATACATCGTCATTCAGCCGACTTGTCTCCAACGGTCTATTGCTGCCTCGGGCACATTATTGTCGTTCCTCTGTGAGTCTACATTTTCGAATCCGACACAAAACTGATAGTTAATTGTAACGTTCAGGGCCTCCTAATGCGATGGAACACTGAAATAGCGTCGAAATTCAATACATCGTCCTTCAGCCGACTTGTCTCCAAGCGTCCATTGCTGCCTCGGGCACCTTATGGTCGTTCACCTGTGAGTCTACATTTTCGATTCCGACACATAACTGATATTTAGTTGTAACGTTCAGGGCCTCCTAATGACGATGGATCACTCAAATTGCGTCGATATTCAATACATCGTCCTAGAGCCGACTTGACTCCATGGGTCTACTGCTACATCCTTCACCTTATCTTCGTTCTCCTGTGAGTCCAGATATTCGAATCCGACGCAAATCGGACTGCTAATTCTACCGTTCAGAGCCTCCTAATGATGATGGAACACTCTAATTCGGTCGAGATTCAATACATCGTACTCCAGCCGACTTGTCTCCAAAGGGTTATTGCTGTCTCGGGCACCTTATGCTCCGTCTCCTGTGAGTCTTGATTTTCGAATCCGACGCAAAACTGATGGTTAATTGTAACGTTCAGGGCCTCCTAATGACGATGGAACTCTCAAATTGCGTCGCGATCTCAATACATCGTCCTCCAGCCGACTTGTCTCCAAGGGGATATTGCTGCCTCGGGCACCATATGGTCCGTCTCCTGTAGGTCCAGATATTCGAATCCGAAGCAAAACGGACTGCTAATTGTAACAATCAGGGCCTCCTAATGACAATGGAACACTGAAATATCGTCGAATTTCAATACATCGTCCATCAGCCGACTTGTCTCCAAGCGTCCATTGCTGCCTCGGGCACCTTAAGGTCGTTCTCCTGTGAGTCTACATTTTCGATTCCGACACATAACTGATAGTTAGTTGTAACGTTCAGGGTTTCCTAATGACGATGGAACACTGAAATAGCGTCGAGAATCAATACATCGTCCTTCAGCCGACTTGTCTCCAAGAGTCCATTGCTGACTCGGGCACCTTATGGTCGGTCTCCTATGAGTCTTTATCTTCGAATCCGACACATAACTGATAGTTAATTGTAACGTTCAGGGCCTCCTCATGACGATGGAACACTGAAATGGCGTCGAGATTCAATACATCGTCCTCCAGCCGACTTGTCTCCAAGGGGATATTGCTGCCTTGGGCACCATATTGTCCTTCTCCTGTGAGTCTAGAATTTCGAATCCGACGCAAAACTGATGGTTAATTGTAACATTCAGGGCCTCCTAATGACGAAGGAACACTCAAATTGCGTCGCGATTCAATACATCGTCCTCCAGCCGACTTGTCTCCAAGGGTCAATTGCTGCTTTTTGGCACCTAATGATCTTGCTCCTGTGAGTCTAGATTTTCGAATCCGATGCAAAACTGTTATTTAATTGATACGTTAAAGGCCTCCTAATGACGATGGAACACTCAAATTGCGTCGGGATTCAATACATCGTCCTCCAGCCGACTTGTCTCCAACGGGATATTGCTGCCTCGGGCACCATGTGGTCCGTCTCCTGTGAGTATAGATTTTCGAATCCGACGCAAAAGTGATAGTTAATTGCAACGTACAAGGCCTCCTAATGACAAAGGAACACTCAAATTGCGTCGAGAATCAATACATCGTCCTCCAGCCGACTTGCCTCCAAGCATCCATTGCTGCCTCGGGCACCTCATGTTCGTTGTCCTGTGAGTCTAGATTTTCGGATCCGACGCATAACTGATAGTTAATTGTAACTTTCAGCGCCTCCTAATGACGATAGAACACTCAAATTGCGTCGAGATTCAATACATCGTCCTCCAGCCGACATGTCTCCAAGGGGATATTACTGCCTCGTGCACCTTATGGTCCGCCTCCTGTGAGTCTAGATTTTCGAATCCGACGCAAAACTGATATTTAATTGAAACGTTAAGGGCCTCCTAATGACGATGGAACACTCAAATAGCGTCGAGATTCAATACATCGTCCTCCAGCCGACTTATCTTCAGCGGGATATTGCTGCCTCGGGCACCATGTGGACCGTCTCCTGTGTGTCTAGATTTCTGAATCCGACGCAAAAGTGATAATTAATTGTAACGTTCAGGGCTTCTTAATGACAAAGGAACACTCAAATTGCGTCGAGATTCAATACATCGTCCTCCAGCCGACTTGTCTCCAAGGGTCTATTGCTGCCTCGGGCACCTTATGGTCGTTGTCCTGTGGGTCTAGATTTTCGGATCCGACGCATAACTGATAGTTAATTGTAACGTTCAGGGCCTCCTAATGACGATGGAACACTGAAATAGCGTCGAAATTTAATACATCGTCCTTCAGCCGACTTGTCTCCAAGCGTCCATTGCTGCCTCATGCACCATATGGTCGTTCTAGTGTGAGTCTACTTTTTCGATTCCGACACATATCTGATAGTTAGTTGTAACGTTCAGGGCCTCCTAATGACGATGGAACACTCAAATTGCGTCGAGATTCAATACATCGTCCTCCAGCCGACTTGTCTCCATGGGTCTACTGCTACCTCGTTCACCTTATCTTCGTTCTCCTGTGAGTCCAGATATTCGAATCCGACGCAAAACGGACTGCTAATTCTAACGTTCAGAGCCTCCTAATGATGATGGATCACTCTAATTGCGTCGAGATTCAATACATCGTCCTCCGGCCGACTTGTCTCCAAGGTGATATTGCTGCCTTGGGCACCATATAGTCATTCTCCTGTGAGTCTAGAATTTCGAATCCGACGCAAAACTGATAGTTAATTGTAACGTTCAGGGCCTCCTAATGACGATGGAACTCTCAAATTGCGTCGCGATCTCAATACATCGTCCTCCAGCCGACTTTGTCTCCAAGGGGATATTGCTGCCTCGGGCACCATATGGTCCGTCTCCTGTAGGTCCAGATACTCGAATCCGACGCAAAACGGACTGCTAATTGTAACGTTCAGGGCCTCCTAATGACGATGGAAACTTAAATAGCGTGGAAATTCAAAACATCGTCCATCAGCCGACTTGACTCCAAGCGTCCATTGCTGCCTCGGGCACTTTATGGTCATTCTCCTGGGAGACTAGATTTTCGAATCCGACGCAAAACTGATGGTTAATTGTAACGTTCAGCGCCTCCTAATGACGATGGAACACTCAAATTGCGTCGCGATTCAATGCATCGTCCTCCAGCCGACTTGTATCCAAGGCTCAATTGCTGCCTTTGGCACCTAATGGTCTTGCTCCTGTGAGTCTAGATTTTCGAATACGACGCAAAACTGATGGTTAATTGTAACATTCAGGGCCTCTTAATGACGATGGAAAACTCAAATTGCGTCGCGATTCAATATATCGTCTTCCAGCCGACTTGTCTCCAAGGGTCAATTGCTGCCTTTGGCACCTAATGGTCTTGCTCCTGTGAGTCTAGATTTTCGAATCCGACGCAAAACTGATATTTAATTGAAACGTTAAGGGCCTCCTAATGACGATGGAACACTCAAATAGCGTCGAGATTCAATACATCGTCCTCCAGCCGACTTATCTTCAGCGGGATATTGCTGCCTCGGGCACCATGTGGACCGTCTCCTGTGTGTCTAGATATCTGAATCCGACGCAAAAGTGATAATCAGTTGTAACGTTCAGGGCTTCTTAATGACAAAGGAACACTCAAATTGCGTCGAGATTCAATACATCGTCCTCCAGCCGACTTGTCTCCAAGGGTCTATTGCTGCCTCGGGCACCTTATGGTCGTTCTACTCTGAGTCTACATTTTTGAATCCGGCGCAAAACTGATAGTTAATTGTAACGTTCAGGGCCTCCTAATGATGATGGAACACTGAAATAACGTCGAAATTCAATACATCGTCCTTCAGCCGACTTGTCTCCAAGCGTCCATTGCTGCCTCGGGCACCTTATGGTCGTTCTCCTGTGAGTCTACTTTTTCGATTCCGACACATAACTGATAGTTAGTTGTAACGTTCAGGGCCTCCTAATGACGATGGAACACTCAAATTGCGTCGAGATTCAATACATCGTCCTCCAGCCGACTTGTCTCCATGGGTCTACTGCTACCTCGTTCACCTTATCTTCGTTCTCCTGTGAGTCCAGATATAAGAATCCGGCGCAAAACGGACTGCTAATTCTAACGTTCAGAGCCTCCTAATGATGATGGAACATTCTAATTGCGTCGAGATTCAATACGTCGTCCTGCAGCCGACTTGTCTCCAAGGTGATATTGCTGCCTTGTGCACCATATTGTCATTCTCCTGTGAGTCTAGAATTTCGAATCCGACGCAAAACTGATAGTTAATTGTAACGTTCACGACCTCCTAATGACGATGGAACACTCAAATTGCGTCGAGATTCAATACATCGTCCTCCAGCCGACTTGTCTCCAAATGGTTATTGCTGTCTCAGGCACCTTATGCTCAGTCTCCTGTGAGTCTAGATTTTCGAATCCGACGCAAGAGTGATAGGTAATTGTAACGTTCAGGGCCTCCTAATGACAAAGGAACACTCAAATTGCATCGAGATTCAATACATCGTCCTCCAGCCGACTTGTCTCCAAGGGGATATTGCTGTCTCGGGCACCATATGGTCCGTCTCCTGTAGGTCCAGATATTCGAATCCGACGCAAATCGGACTGCTAATTGTAACGTTCAGAGCCTCCTAATGACGATGGAACACTCAAATTGAATCAAGATTCAATACATCGTCATTCAGCTGACTTGTCTCCAACGGTCTATTGCTGCCTCGGGCACCCTATGGTCGTTCTCCTCTGAGTCTACATTTTCCGATCCGACGCAAACTGATAGTTAATTGTAACGTTCAGGGCTTCTTAATGACGATGGAACACTGAAATAGCGTCGAGATTCAATACATCGTCCTTCAGCCGACTTGTCTCCAAGCGTCCATTGCTGACTCGGCCACCTTATGGTCGTTCTCCTATGAGTCTATATTTTTGAAACCGACACATAACTGATAGTTAATTGTAACGTTCAGGGCCTCCTCATGACGATGGAACACTCAAATTGCGTCGAGATTCAATACATCGTCCTCCAGCGGACTTGTCTCCAAGGGGATACTACTACCTTGGGCACCATATAGTCCTTCTCCTGTGAGTCTAGAATTTCGAATCCGACGCAAAACTGATGGTTAATTGTAACGTTCAGGACCTCCTGATGACGATGGAACACTCAAATTGCGTCGAGATTCAGCCTACTTTTCTCCATAGGGATATTGCTGTCTCCGTCACCTTATGCTCCGTCTCCTGTGAGTCTAGATTTTCGAATCCGACGCAAAACTGATCGTTAATTAAAACGTTCAGCGCCTCCTAATGACGATGGAACACTCAAATTGCGTCGCGATTCAATGCATCGTCCTGCATTCGACTTGTCTCCAAGGGTCAATAGCTGCCTTTGGCACCTAATGGTCTTGCTCCTGTGAGTCTAGATTTTCGAATCCGACGAAAAACTGATAGTTAATTGTAACATTCAGGGCCTCCTAATGACGATGGAACACTCAAATTGCGTCGCGCTTCATTACATCGTCCTCCAGCCGACTTGCCTCCAAGGGTCAATTGAAGCCTTTGGCACCTAATGGTCTTGTTCCTGTGAGACTAGATTTTCGAACTGACGCAAAACTGATATTTAATTGAAACGTTAAGGGCCTCCTAATGACGATCGAACACTCAAATTGCGTCGAGATTCAATACATCGTCCTCCAACCGACTTGTCTCCAACGGGATATTGCTGCCTCGGGCACCATGTGGTCCGTCTCCTGTGAGTCAAGATTTTCGAATCCGACGCAAAAGTGATAGTTAATTGTAACGTTCAGGGCCTCCTAATGACAAAGGAACACTCAAATTGCGTCGAGATTCAATACATCGTCCTCCAGCCGACTTGTCTCCAAGGGGATATTACTGCCTCGGGCACCTTATGGTCCGCCTCCTGTGAGTCTACATTTTCGAATCCGACGCAACACTAATAGTTAATTGTAACGATCAGGGCCTCCTAATGGCGATAGAACACTCAAATTGCGTCGATATTCAATATGTAGTCCTCCAGCCTACTTGGCTCCAAGTGGATATTGCTGCCTCGGGCACCTTATGGTCCGTCTCCTGAGAGTCTAGATTTTCGAATCCGACGCAAAACCTGTAGTTAATTGTAACGTTCAGGGCCTCCTAATGACGATGGAATACTCAAATTACGTCGACATTAAATACATCGTCCACCCGCCGACTTGTCTCCAATGGGATATTGCTGCCTCGGGCACCATGTGGTCCGTCTCCTGTGAGTTCAGATTTTCGAATCCGACGCGAAACTGATAGTTAATTGTAATGTTAAGGGCCTCCTAATGACGACGGAACACTCAAATTGCGTCGATATTCAATACATCGTCCTCCAGCCGACTTGTCTACATAGGTCTACTGCTACCTCGGTCACCTTATGGTCTTTCTCCTGTGAGTCCAGATATTCGAATCCGACGCAAAACGGTCTGCTAATTGTAACGTTCAGAGCCTCTTAATGATGAAGGAACACTCTAATTGCGTCGAGATTCAATACATCGTCCTCCAACCGACTTGTCTCCAATGGGATATTACTGCCTCGGGCACCATATAGTCCTTCTCCTGTGAGTCTAGAATTTCGAATCCAACGGAAAACTGATGGTTAAATGTAACGTTCAGGGCCTCCTAATGACGATGGAACACTCAAATTCTGTCGCGATTCAATACAACGTCCTCCAGCCGACTTGTCTCCAAGGGTCAATTCCTGCCTCGGGCACCTTATGGTCGTTCTCCTGTGAGTCTAGATTTTCGGATCCGACGCAAAACAGTTGGTTAATTGTAACGTTCATGGCCTCCTAATGACGATGGAACACAAATATTGCGTCGGGATTCGATACATCGTCCTCCAATCGACTTGTCACCAAGGGGATATTGCTGCCTCGGGCACCATGTGGTCCGTCTCCTGTGAGTCTAGATTTTCGAACCGACGTAAAAACGATAGTTAATTGTAACGTTCAGTGCCTCCTAATGACCATAGAACACTCAAATTGCGTCGAGATTCAATACGTCGTCCTCTAGACGACTTGTCTACAAGGGGATATTGCTGCCTTAAGCACCTTATGGTCCGCCTCCTATGAGTCTAGATTTTCGAATCCGACGCAAAACTGATAGTTAAATGTAACGTTCACTACCTCCTAATGACGATGGAACACTCAAATTGCGTCGAGATTCAATACATCGTCCTCCAGCCCACTAGTCTCCAAAGGGTTATTGCTGTATCGGGCACAATATGCTCCGTCTCCTGTGAGTCTAGATTTTCGAATCCGACGCAAAACTGATGGTTAATTGTAATGTTCAGGGCCTCCTAATGACGATGGACCTCTCAAATTGCGTCGCGATCTCAATACATCGTCCTCCAGCCGACTTGTCTCCAAGGGGATATTACTGCCTCGGGCACCATATGGTCCGTCTCCTGTGAGTATATATTTTTGAATCCGACGCAATACTTGTAGTTAATTGTTACGTTCAGAGCCTCCTAATGACGATGGAACACTCAAATTGCATCAAGATTCAATACATCGTCATACAGCCGACTTGTCTCCAACGGTCTATTGCTGCATCGGGCACCTTATGGTCGTTTTCCTCTGAGTCTACATTTTCTATTCCGACACATAATTGATAGTTAATTGTAACGTTCAGGGCCTCTTAATGACGATGGAACACTCAAATTGCGTCGATATTCAATACATCGTCATCCAGCCGACTTGTCTCCACGGGGATATTACTGCCTCGGGCACCTTATGGTCCGCCTCCTGTGAGTCTACATTTTCGAATCCGACGCAACACTAATAGTTAATTGTAACGATCAGGGCCTCCTAATGGCGATAGAACACTCAAATTGCGTCAATATTCAATATGTAGTCCTCCAGCCTACTTGGCTCCAAGTGGATATCGCTGCCTCGGGCACCTTATGGTCCGTCTCCTGTGAGTCTAGATTTTCGAATCCGACGCAAAACCTGTAGTTAATTGTAACGTTCAGGGCCTCCTAATGACGATGGTATACTCAAATTACGTCGACATTAAATACATCGTCCACCCGCCGACTTGTCTCCAATGGGATATTGCTGCCTCGGGCACCATGCGGTCCGTCTCCTGTGAGTTCAGATTTTCGAATCCGACGCGAAACTGATAGTTATTTGTAATGTTCAGGGCCTCCTAATGACGACGGAACACTCAAATTGCGTCGAGATTCAATACATCGTCCTCCAGCCGACTTGTCTACATAGGTCTACTGCTACCTCGGTCACCTTATGGTCTTTCTCCTGTGAGTGCAGATATTCGAATCCGACGCAAAACGGTCTGCTAATTGTAACGTTCAGAGCCTCTTAATGATGAAGGAACACTCTAATTGCGTCGAGATTCAATACATCGTCCTCCAACCGACTTGTCTCCAATGGGATATTACTGCCTCGGGCACCATATAGTCCTTCTCCTGTGAGTCTAGAGTTTCGAATCCAACGCAAAACTGATGGTTAAATGTAACGTTCAGGGCCTCCTAATGACGATGGAACACTCAAATTCTGTCGCGATTCAATACAACGTCCTCCAGCCGACTTGTCTCCAAGGGTCAATTGCTGCCTCGGGCACCTTATGGTCGTTCTCCTGTGAGTCTAGATTTTCGGATCCGACGCCTAAGTGATAGTTAATTGTAACGTTCAGCGCCTCCTAATGACGATAGAACACTCAAATTGTGTCGAGATTCAATACATCGTCCTCCAGCCGACTTGTCTCCAAAGGGATATTGCTGCCACGTGCACCTTATGGTCCGCCTCCTGCGAGTCTAGATTTTTGAATCCGACGCAAAACAGTAGGTTAATTGTAACGTTCATGGCCTCCTAATGACGATGGAACACAAATATTGCGTCGAGATTCAATACATCGTCCTCCAATCGACTTGTCACCAAGGGGATATTGCTGCCTCGGGCACCATGTGGACCGTCTCCTGTGAGTCTAGATTTTCGAACCGTCGCAAAAACGATAGTTAATTGTAACGTTCAGTGCCTCCTAATGACCATAGAACACTCAAATTGCGTCGAGATTCAATACGTCGTCCTCTAGACGACTTGTCTACAAGGGGATATTGCTGCCTTGGGCACCTTATGGTCCGCCTCCTATGAGTCTGGATTTTCGAATCCGACGCAAAACTGATAGTTAAATGTAACGTTCACTACCTCCTAATGACGGTGGAACACTCAAATTGCGTCGAGATTCAATACATCGTCCTCCAGCCCACTAGTCTCCAAAGGGTTATTGCTGTATCGGGCACAATATGCTCCGTCTCCTGTGAGTCTAGATTTTCGAACCGACGCAAAAACGATAGTTAATTGTAATGTTCAGGGCCTCCTACTGACGATGGAACACTCAAATACGTCGAGATCAATAGATCGTCCTCCGATCGACTTGTCACCAAGGGGGTTTTGCTGCCTCGGGCACCATATGGTCCGTCTCCTGTAGGTCCAGATATTCGAATCCGACGCAAAACGGACTGCCAATTGTAACGTTCAGAGCCTCCTAATGACGATGGAACACTCAAATTGCATCAAGATTCAATACATCGTCATACAGCCGATTTGTCTCCAACTGTCTATTGCTGCATCGGGCACCTTATGGTCGTTTTCCTCTGAGTCTACATTTTCGATTCCGACACATAATTGATAGTTAATTGTAACGTTCAGGGCCTCTTAATGACGATGGAACACTCAAATTGCGTCGAGATTCAATACATCGTTCTCCAGCCGACTTGGCTCCATGGGTCAATTGCTGCCTTTGGCACCTAATGGTCTTGTTCCTGTGAGTCTACATTTTCGAATCTGACGCAAAACTGATATGTAATTGAAACGTTAAGGGCCTCCTAATGACGATGGAACACTCAAATTGCGTCGAGATTCAATACATCGTCCTCCAACCGACTTGTCTCCAACGGGATATTGCTGCCTCGGGCACCATGTGGTCCGTCTCCTGTGAGTCTAGATTTTCGAATCCGACGCAAAAGTGATAGTTAATTGTAACGTTCAGGGCCTCCTAATGACAAAGGAACACTCAAATTGCGTCGAGATTCAATACATCGTCCTCCAGCCGACTTGTCTCCAAGGGGATATTACTGCCTCAGGCACCTTATGGTCCGCCTCCTGTGAGTCTAAATTTTCGAAACCGACGTAACACTAATAGTTAATTGTAACGATCAGGGCCTCCTAATGGCGATAGAACACTCACATTTCGTCGATATTCAATATGTAGTCCTCCAGCCTACTTGGCTCCAAGTGGATATTGCTGCCTCGGGCACCTTATGGTCCGTCTCCTGTGAGTCTAGATTTTCGAATCCGACGCAAAACCTGTAGTTAATTGTAACGTTCAGGGCCTCCTAATGACGATGCAATACTCAAATTACGTCGACATTAAATACATCGTTCACCCGCCGACTTCTCTCCAATGGGATATTGCTGCCTTGGGCACCATGTGGTCCGTCTCCTGTGAGTCCAGATTTTCGAATCCGACGCGAAACTGATAGTTAATTGTAATGTTCAGCGCCTCGTAATGACGACGGAACACTCAAATTGCGTCGAGATTCAATACATCGTCTTCCAGCCGACTTGTCTACATGGGTCTACTGCTACCTCGGTTACCTTATGGTCGTTCTCCTGTGAGTCCAGAAATTCGAATCCGACGCAAAACGGTCTGCTAATTGTAACGTTCAGAGCCTCTTAATGATGATGGAACACTCTAATTGCGTCGAGATTCAATACATCGTCCTCCAACCGAATTGTCTCCAATGGGATTTTACTGCCTCGGGCACCATATAGTCCTTCTCCTGTGTGTCTAGAATTTCGAATCCAACGCAAAACTGATGGTTAAATGTAACGTTCAGGGCCTCCTAATGACGATGGAACACTCAAATTCTGTCGCGATTCAATACAACGTCCTCCAGCCGACTTGTCTCCAAGGGTCAATTGCTGCCTCGGGCACCTTATGGTCGTTCTCCTGTGAGTCTAGATTTTCGGATCCGACGCCTAAGTGATAGTTATTTGTAACGTTCAGCACCTCCTATTGACGATAGAACACTCAAATTGTGTCGAGATTCAATACATCGTCCTCCAACCGTCTTGTCTCCAAAGGGATATTGCTCCTCGTGCACCTTTTTGGTCCGCCTCCTGTGAGTCTAGATTTTCGAATCCGACGCTAAACTGATATTTAATTGAAACGTTAAGGGCCTCCTAATTAAGATGGAACACTCAAATTGCTTCGAGATTCAATACATCGTCCTCCAACCGACTTGTCTCCAACGGGATATTGCTGCCTCAGGCACCATGTGGTCCGTCTCCTGTGAGTCTAGATTTTCGAATCCGACGCAAAAGTGATAGTTATTTGTAACGTTCAGGGCCTCCTAATGACAAAGGAACACTCAAATTGCGTCGAGATTCAATACATCGTCCACCAGAAGACTTGTCTCCAAGGGAATATTACTGCCTCGGGCACCTTATGGTCCGCCTCCTGTGAGTCTACATTTTCGAATCCGACGCAACACTAATAGTTAATTGTAACGATCAGGGCCTCCTAATGGCGATAGAACACTCAAATTGCGTCGATATTCAATATGTAGTCCTCCAGCCTACTTGGCTCCAAGTGGATATTGCTGCCTCGGGCACCTTATGGTCCGTTTCCTGTGAGTCTAGATTTTCGAATCCGACGCAAAACCTGTAGTTAATTGTAACGTTCAGAGCCTCCTAATGACGATGGAATACTCAAATTACGTCGACATTAAATAAATCGTCCACCCACCGACTTGTCTCCAATGGGATATTGCTGCCTCGGGCACCATGTGGTCCGTCTCCTGTGAGTCCAGATTTTCGAATCCGACGCGAAACTGATAGTTAATTGTAATGTTCAGGGCCTCCTAATGACGACGGAACACTCAAATTGCGTCGAGATTCAATACATCGTCCTCCACCCGACTTGTCTACATGGGTCTACTGCTACCTCGGTCACCTTATGGTCGTTCTCCTGTGAGTCCAGATATTCGAATCCGACGCAAAACAGATGGTTAATTATAACGTTCATGGCCTCCTAATGACGATGGAACACTCAAATTGCGTCGAGATTCAATAGATCGCCCTCCAGTCGACTTGTCACCAAGGGGATATGGCTGCCTCAGGCACCTTATGGTCCGCCTCCTGTGAGTCTAGATTTTCGAATCCGACGCAAAACTGATAGTTAATTGTAACGTTCATGGCCTTCTAATGACGATGGAACACTCAAATTGCGTCGAAATTCAATACATCGTCCTCCAGCTGACTTGCCTACAATGGGATATTGCTGCCTCGGGCACCATGTGGTCCGTCTCCTGTGAGTGTAGATTTTCGAATCCGACGCGAAACTGATAGTTAATTGAAATGTTCAGGGCCTCCTAAGGACGATGGAACACTCAAATTGCTTCGTGATCCAATACATCGTCCTCCAGCCGACTTGTCTCCAAGGGTCATTTGCTGCTTCGGGCACCTTATGGTCGTTATCCTGTGAGTCTAGATTTTCGAATCCGACGCAAAACAGATGGTTAATTATAACGTTCATGGCCTCCTAATGACGATGGAACACTCAAATTGCGTCGAGATTCAATAGATCGCCCTCCAGTCGACTTGTCACCAAGGGGATATGGCTGCCTCGGGCACCATATGGTCCGTCTCCTGTAGGTCCAGATATTCGAATCCGACGCAAAACGGACTGCCAATTGTAACGTTCAGAGCCTCCTAAAGACGATGGAACACTCAAATTGCATCAAGATTCAATACATCGTCATTCAGCCTACTTGTCTCCAAGTTGATATTGCTGCCTTGGGCACCATATAGTCATTCTCCTGTTAGTCTAGAATTTCGAATCCGACGCAAAACTGATAGTTAATTGTAACGTTCACGACCTCCTAATGACGATGGAACACTCAAATTGCGTCGAGACTCAATGCATCGTCCTCCAGCCGACTTGTCTCCAAAGGGTTATTGCTGTCTCGGGCACCTTATGCTCCGTCTCCTGTGAGTCTAGATTTTCGAATCCGACGCAAAAGTGATAGTTAATTGTAACGTTCAGGGCCTCCTAATGACAAAGGAACACTCAAATTGCGTCGAGATTCAATACATCGTCCTCCAGCCGACTTGCCTCCAAGGGGATATTACTGCCTCGGGCACCTTATGGTCCGCCTCCTGTAGGTCCAGAAATTCGAATCCTACGCAAAACGGACTGCCAATTGTAAAGTTCAGGACCTCCTAATGACGATGGAACTCTCAAGTTGCGTCGCGATCTCAATACATCGTCCTCCAGCCGACTTGTCTAGAAGGGGATATTGCTGCCTCGGGCACCATATGGTCCGTCTCCTGTGGGTTCAGATATTCGAATCCGACGCAAAACGGACTGCTAATTGTAACGTTCAGAGCCTCCTAATGACGATGGAACACTCAAATTGAATCTAGATTCAATACATCGTCATTCAGCTGAGTTGTCTCCAACGGTCTATTGCTGCCTCGTGCACCTTTTGGTCGTTCTCCTCTGAGTCTACATTTTCGAATCCGACGCAAACTGATAGTTAATTGTAACGTTCAGGGCTTCCTAATGACGGTGGAACACTGAAATAGCGTCGAGATTCAATACATCGTCCTTCAGCCGACTTGTCTTCAATGCTCTATTGCTGCCTCGGGCACCTTATGGTCGTTCTCCTCTGAGTCTACATTTTCGAATCCGACGCAAAACTGATAGTTAATTGTAACGTTCAGGGCCTCCTAATGACGATGGAACACTGAAATAGCGTCGAAACTCAATACATCGTCCTTCAGCCGACTTGTCTCCGAGCGTCCATTGCTGCCTCGGGCACCTTATGGTCGTCCTCCTGTGAGTCTACATTTTCGATTCCGACACATAACTTATAGTTAGTTGTAACGTTCAGGGCCTCCTAATGACGATGGATCACTAAAATTGCGTCGAAATTCAATACATCGTCCTCCTGCCGACTTGTCTCCATGGGTCTACTGCTACCTCGTTCAGCTTATCTTCGTTCTCCTGTGAGTTCAGATATTCGAATCTGACGCAAAACGGACTGCTAATTGTAACGTTCAGAGCCTCCTAATGATGACGGAACACTCTAATTGCGTCGAGATTCAATACATCGTCCTCCAGCCAACTTGTCTCCAAGGGGATATTGCTGCCTTGGGCACCATATAGTCCTTCTCCTGTGAGTCTAGAATTTCGAATCCGACGCAAAACTGATAGTTAATTGTAACTTTCAGGACCTCCTAATGACGATGGAACACTCAAATTGCGTCGAGATTCAATACATCGTCGTCCAGCCGACTTGTCCCCAAGGGTCAATTGCTGCCTTTGGCTCCTAATGGTCTTGCTCCTGTGAATCTAGATTTTCGAATCCGACGCAAAACTGATATTTAATTGTAACGTTAAGGGCCTCCTAATGACGATGGAACACTCAACTGTGTCGAGATCCAATACGTCGACCTCCCGCCGACTTGTCTCCGACGGGATATTGCTGCCTCGGGCACCAAGTGGTACGTCTCCTGTGAGTCTAGATTTTCGAATCCGACGCAAAAACGATAGTTAATTGTAACGTTCAGCGCCTCCTAATGACCATAGAACACTCAAATTGCGTCGGGATTAAATACGTCGTCCTCTAGACGACTTGTCTACAAGGGGATATTGCTGCCTCGGGCTCCTTATGGTCCGCCTCCTATGAGTCTAGATTTTCGAATCCGACGCAAAACTGATAGTTAAATGTAACGTTCAGGACCTCCTAATGACGATGGAACACTCAAATTGCGTCGAGATTCAATACATCGTCCTCCAGCCGACTAGTCTCCAAAGGGTTATTGCTGTCTCGGGCACCTTATGCTCCGTCTCCTGTGAGTCTAGATTTTCGAATCCGACGCAAAACTGATGGTTAATTGTAATGTTCAGGGCCACCTAATGACGATGGAACTCTCAAATTGATTCGCGATCTCAATACATCGTCCTCCAGCCGAATTGTCTCCAAGGGGATATTGCTGTCTCGGGCACCTTATGCTCCGTCTCCTGTGAGTCTAGATTTTCGAATCCGACGCAAAACTGATGGTTAATTGTAACGTTCAGGGCCTCCTAATGACGATGGATCACTCAAATTGCGTCGCGATTCAATTCATCATCCTCCAGCCGTTATGTCACCAAGGGTCAATTGCTGCCTTTGGCACCTAATGGTCTTAGTCCTGTGAGTCTAGATTTTCGAATCCGACGCAAAACTGATATTTAATTGTACCGTCAAGGGCCTCCTAACGACGATGGAACACAAATTGCGTCGAGATTCAATACATCGTCCTCCAGCCGACTTGTCTCCAAGGGGATATTGCTGCCACGGGCACCATATGGTCCGTCTCCTGTGAGTCCAAATTTTCGAATCCGACGCAAATCTTGTAGTTAATTGTAACGTTGGGGGCCACCTATTTACGATGGAACACTCAATTGCGTCGAGATCCAATTCATCTTCTTCCCGTCGACTTGTCTCCAACGGGTTATTGCTGCCTCGGGCACCATATGCTCCGTCTCCTGTGAGTATAGATTTTCAAATCCGACGCAAAACTTGTAGTTAATTGTAACGTTCAGGGCCTCCTAATGACGATGGAACACACAATTGCGTCGAGATCCAATACTTTGACCTCCCGCCGACTTGTCTCCAACGGGATATTGCTGCCTCGTGCACCATGTGGTCCGTCTCCTGTAGGTCCAGATATTCGAATCCGACGCAAAACGAACTGCCAATTGTAACGTTCAGAGCCTCCTAATGACGATGGAGCACTCAAATTGCATCAAGATTCAATACATCGTCATACAGCCGACTTGTCTCCAACGGTCTATTGCTGCATCGGGCACCTTATGGTCGTTCTCCTCTGAGTCTACATTTTGGATTCCGACACATAATTGATAGTTAATTGTAACGTTCAGGGCCTGTTAATGACGATGGAACACTCAAATTGCGTCGAGATTCAATACATCGTCCTCCAGCCGACTTGTCTCCATGGGTCTACTGCTACCTCGGTCACCTTATCTTCGTTCTCCTGTGAGTCCACATATTCGAATCCGACGCAAAACGGACTGCTAATTGTAACGTTCAGAGCCTCCTAATGATGATGGAACACTCTAACTGCGTCGAGATTCAATACATCGTCCTCCAGCCGACTTGTCTCCAAGTGGATATTGCTGCCTTGGGCACCATATAGTCCTTCTCCTGTGTATCTAGAATTTCGAATCCCACGCAAAACAGATAGTTAATTGTAACAATCAGGACCACCTAATGACGATGGAACACTCAAATTGCGTCGAGATTCAATACATCGTCCTCCAGAGGGCTTGTCTCCAAAGGGTTATTGCTGTCTCGGGCACCTTATGCTCCGTCTCCTGTAAGTCTAGATTTTCGAATCCGACGTAAAACTAATGGTTAATTGTAACGTTCAGGTCCTCCTAATGACGATGGATCACTCAAATTGCGTCGCGATTCAATACATCGTCCTCCATCCGACATGACTCCATGGGTCAATTGCTGCCTTTGGCACCTAATGGTCTTGCTCCTGTGAGTCTAGATTTTCGAATTCGACGCAAAACTGATATTAAATTGTACCGTCAAGGGCCTCCTAATGACGATGGAACATAAATTGCGTCGAGATTCAACACATCGTGCTCCAGCCGACTTGTCTCCAAAGGGATATTGCTGCCTCGGGCAGCTTATGGTCCGCCTCCTGTGAGTCTAGATTTTCGGATCCGACGCATAGGTGATAGTTAATTGTAACGTTCAGCGCCTCCTAATGACGATAGAACACTCAAATTGCGTCGAGATTCAATACATCGTCCTCCAATCGACTTGTCACCAAGGGGATATTGCTGCCTCGTTCACCATATGGTCCGTCTCCAGTAGGTCCAGAAATTCGAATCCGACGCAAAACGGACTGCCAATTGCATTGTTCAGAGCCTCCTAATGACGATGGAACACTCAAATTGCATCAAGATTCAATTCATCGTCATTCAGCCGACTTGTCTAAAACGGTCTATTGCTGCCTCGGGCACCTTATGGTCGCTCTACTCTGAGTCTATATTTTCGAATACGACGCAAAACTGATAGTTAATTGTAACGTTCAGGGCCTCCTAATGACGATGGAACACTGAAATAGCGTCGAAATTCAATAGATCGTCCTCCAGCCGACTTGTCTCCAAGGGTCAATTGCTGCCTTTGGCACCTAATGGTCTTGCTCCTGTGAGTCTAGATTTTCGAATCCGACGCAAAACTGATATTCAATTGTAACGTTAAGGGCCTCCTAATGACGATGGAACACTCAAATTGCGTCGAGATACAATACATCGTCCTCCAGCCGACTTGTCTCCAAGGGGATATTGCGGCCTCGGGCACCATATGGTCCGTCTCCAGTGAGTCTAGATTTTCGAATCCGACGCAAAACTTGTAGCTAATTGTAACGTTCAGGGCCACCTAATGACGATGGAACACTCAATTGCGTCGAGATCCGATACATCGACCTCCCGCCGACTTGTCTCCAACGGGATATTGCTGCCTCGGGCACCATGTGGTCCGCCTCCTGTGAGTCTAGATTTTCTAATCCGACGCAAAAGTGATAGTTAATTATAACGTTCAGCGCCTCCTAATGACCATAGAACACTCAAATTGCGTCGTGATTCAATAAGTCGTCCTCCAGCCGACTTGTCTCCAATGGGATATTGCTGCCTAGAGCACCATGTGGTCCGTCACCTGTGAGTCCAGATTTAAGAATCCGACGCGAAACTGATAGTTAATTGTAATGTTCAGGGCCCCCTAATGACGATGGAACACTCAAATTGCGTCGCGATTCAATACATCGTCCTCCAGCCGACTTGTCTACATGGGTCTACTGCTACCTCGGACACCTTATGGTCGTTCTTCTGTGGGTCCAGATAATCGAATCCGACGCAAAACGGACTGATAATTGTAACGTTCAGAGCCTAGTAATAATGATGCAACACTCAAATTACGTCGACATTAAATACATCGTCCACCCGCCGACTTGTCTCCAATGGGATATTGCTGCCTAGAGCACCATGTGGTCCGTCTCCTGTGAGTCCAGATTTTCGAATCCGACGCGAAACTGATAGTTAATTGTAATGTTCAGGGCCCCCTAATGACGATGGAACACTCAAATTGCGTCGCGATTCAATACAACGTCCTCCAGCCGACTTGTCTCCCAGGGTCAATTGCTGCCTCGGGCACGTTATGTCGTTCTACTCAGAGTCTACATTTTCGAATCAGGCGCAAAACTGATAGTTAATTGTAACGTTCTGGGCCTCCTAATGATGATGGAACACTGAAATAGCGTCGAATTTCAATATATCCTCCTTCAGCCGACTTGTCTCCAAGCGTCCATTGCTACCTCGGTCACCTTATCTTCTTTCGCCTGTGAGTCCAGATATTCGAATGCGACGCAAAACGGACTGCTAAATGTAACGTTCAGAGCCTCCTAATGATGATGGAACACTCTAATTGCTTCGAGATTCAATACATCGTCCTCCAGCCGATTTGTCTCCAAGGGGATATTACTGCCTTGTGCACCTTATGGTACGCCTCCTGTAGGTCCAGATATTCGAATCCGACGCAAAACGGACTGCCAATTGAATCGTTCAGAGCCTCCTAATGACGATGGAACACTCAAATTGCATCAAGATTCAATACATCGTCCTCCAGCCGACTTGTCTCCAAGGGTCAATTGCTGCCTTTGGCACCTAATGGTCTTGCCGCTGTGAGTCTAGATTTTCGTATCCGACGCAAAACTGATATTTAATTGTAACTTTCAGGGCCTCCTAATGACGATGGAACACTCAAATTGCGTCGAGATACAATACATCGTCCTCCAGCCGACTTGTCTATAAGGGGATATTGCTGCTTCGGCCACCATATGGTCCGTCTCCTGTGAGTCTCGATTTTCGAATCCGACGCAAAACTAATAGTTATTTTGTAACGTTCAGGGCCTCCTAGTAGCGATAGAACACTCAAATTGCGTCGACATTAAATACATCGTCCACCCGCCGACTTGTCTCCAATGGGATATTGCTGCCTCGAGCACCATGTTGTCCGTCTCCTGTGAGTCCAGATTTTCGAATCCGACGCGAAACTGATAGTTAATTGTAATGTTCAGGGCCTCCTAATGACGACGGAACACTCAAATTGCGTCGAGATTTAATACATCGTCCTCCAGCCGACATTTCTACATGGGTCTACTTCTACCTCGGTCACCTTATGGTCGTTCTCCTGTGAGTCCAGATATTCGAATCCGACGCAAAACGGACTGCTAATTGTAACGTTCAGAGCCTGTTAAAGGTGATGGAACACTCTAATTGCGTCGAGATTCAATACATCGTCCTCCAGCCGATTTGTCTCCACTGGGATATTACTGCCTTGGGCACCAAATAGTCCTTATCCTGTGAGTCTAGAATTTCGAATCCAACGCAAAACTGATGGTTCATTGTAACGTTCAGGGCCTCCTAATGACGATGGATCACTCAAATTGTGTCGGGATTCAATACAACGTCCTCCAGCCGACTTGTCTGCAAGTGTCAATTGCTGCCTCGGGCACTTTATGGTCGTTCTCCTGTGAGTCTAGATTTTCGGATCCGACGCATAAGTGATAGTTAATTGTAACTTTCAGCGCCTACTAATGACGATAGAACAATCAAATTGAGTCGAGATTCAATACATCGTCCTCCAGCCGACTTGTCTCCAAGGGGATATTGCTGCCTCGGGCACCATATGGTCCGTCTCCTGTGAGTATAGATTTTCGAATCCGACGCAAAACTTGTAGTTAATTGTTACGTTCAGGGCCTCCTAATGACGATGGAACACTGAAATAGCGTCGAAATTCAATACATCGTCCTTCAGCCGACTTGTCTCCAAGCGTCCATTGCTGCCTCGGGCACCTTATGGTCGTTCTACCTTGAGTCTACATTTTCGATTCCGACACATAACTGAAAGTTAGTTGTAACGTTCAGGGCCTCCTAATGACGATGGAACACTCAAATTGCGTCGAGATTCAATACATCGTCCTCCAGCCGACTTGTCTCCATGGGTCTACAGCTACCTCGTTCACCTTATTTTCGTTCTCATGTGAGTCCAGATATTCGAATCCGACGCAAAACGGACTGCTAATTGTAACGTTCAGAGCCTCCTAATGATGACGGAACACTCTAATTGCGTCGAGATTCAATACATCGTCCTCCAGCCGACTTGTCTCCGAGGGGATATTGCTGCCTTGGGCACCTTATAGTCCTTCTCCTGTGAGTCTAGATTTTCGAATCCGACGCAAAACTGATGGTTAATTGTAATGTTCAGGGCCACCTAATGACGATGGAACTCTCAAATTGATTCGCGATCTCAATACATCGTCCTCCAGCCGAATTGTCTCCAAGGGGATATTGCTGTCTCGGGCACCTTATGCTCCGTCTCCTGTGAGACTAGATTTTCGAATCCGACGCAAAACTGATGGTTAATTGTAACGTTCAGGGCCTCCTAATGACGATCGATCACTCAAATTGCGTCGCGATTCAATACATCATCCTCCAGCCGTTATGTCACCAAGGGTCAATTGCTGCCTTTGGCACCTAATGGTCTTGCTCCTGTGAGTCTAGATTTTCGAATCCGACGCAAAACTGATATTTAATTGTACCGTCAAGGGCCTCCTAATGACGATGGAACACAAATTGCGTCGAGATTCAATACATCGTCCTCCAGCCGACTTGTCTCCAAGGGGATATTGCTGCCACGGGCACCATATGGTCCGTCTCCTGTGAGTCCAAATTTTCGAATCCGACGCAAATCTTGTAGTTAATTGTAACGTTGGGGGCCTCCTATTTACGATGGAACACTCAATTGCGTCGAGATCCAATTCATCGACCTCCCGTCGACTTGTCTCCAACGGGTTATTGCTGCCTCGGGCACCATGTGGTCCGTCTCCTGTGAGTCTAGATTTTCGAATCCGACTCAAAAATGACAGTTAATTGTAACGTAAAGCGCCTCCTAATGACCATAGAACACTCAAATTGCGTCCAGATTCATTACGTCGTAATTCAGCCGACTTGTCTACAAATGGATATTGCTGCCTCGGGGAGCTTATGGTCCGCCTCCTGTGAGTCTACATTTTCGGATCCGACGCATAAGTGATAGTTAATTGTAATGTTCAGGGCCTCCTAATGACGATGGAACACTCAAATTGCGTCGAGATTCAATAGATCGTCCTGCAATAGACTTGTCACCAAGGTAATATTGCTGCCTCGGGCACCATATGGTCCGTCTCCTGTAGGTCCAGATATACGAATCCTACGCAAAACGGACTGCCAATTGTAACGTTCAGGGCTTCCTAATGACGATGGAACACTCAAATTGCATCAAGATTCAATACATCGTCCTCCAGCCGACTTGTCTCCATGGGTCTACTGCTACCTCGTTCACCTTATCTTCGTTCTCCTGTGAGGCCAGATATTCGAATCCGACGCAAAACGGACTGCTAATTGTAACGTTCACAGCCTCCTAATGATGATGGAACACTCTAATAGCGTCGCGCTTCAATACATCGTCCTCCAGCCGACTTGTCTCCAAGGGTCAATTGCTGCCTTTGGCACCTAATGGTCTTGCCCCTGTGAGTCTAGATTTTCGTATCCGACGCAAAACTGATATTTAATTGTAACTTTCAGGGCCTCCTAATGACGATGGAACACTCAAATTGCGTCGAGATACAATACATCGTCCTCCAGCCGACTTGTCTATAAGGGGATATTGCTGCCTCGGGCACCATATGGTCCGTCTCCTGTGAGTCTAGATTTTCGAATCCGACGCAAAACTTGTAGATAATTGTAACGTTCAGGGCCACCTAATGACGATGGAACACTCAATTGCGTCGAGATCCAATACATCGACCTCCCGCCGACTTGTCTCCAACGGGATATTGCTGCCTCGGGCACCATGTGGTCCGTCTCCTGTGAGTCTAGATTTTCTAATCCGACGCAAAAATGATAGTTAATTATAACGTTCAGCGCCTCCTAATGACCATAGAACACTCAAATTGCGTCGAGATTCAATAAGTCGTTCTCTAGACGACTTGTCTACATGGGGATATTGCTGCCTCGGTCACCTTAGGGTCCGCCTCCTGTGAGTCTCGATTTTCGAATCCGACGCAAAACTAATAGTTATTTTGTAACGTTCAGGGCCTCCTAGTAGCGATAGAACACTCAAATTGCGTCGACATTAAATACATCGTCCACCCGCCGACTTGTCTCCAATGGGATATTGCTGCCTCGAGCACCATGTTGTCCGTCTCCTGTGAGTCCAGATTTTCGAAACCGACGCGAAACTGATAGTTAATTGTAATGTTCAGGGCCTCCTAATGACGACGGAACACTCAAATTGCGTCGAGATTTAATACATCGTCCTCCAGCCGACATTTCTACATGGGTCTACTTCTACCTCGGTCACCTTATGGTCGTTCTCCTGTGAGTCCAGATATTCGAATCCGACGCAAAACGGACTGCTAATTGTAACGTTCAGAGCCTGTTAAAGGTGATGGAACACTCTAATTGCGTCGAGATTCAATACATCGTCCTCCAGCCGATTTGTCTCCACTGGGATATTACTGCCTTGGGCACCATATAGTCCTTATCCTGTGAGTCTAGAATTTCGAATCCAACGCAAAACTGATGGTTCATTGTAACGTTCAGGGCCTCCTAATGACGATGGATCACTCAAATTGTGTCGCGATTCAATACAACGTCCTCCAGCCGACTTGTCTGCAAGTGTCAATTGCTGCCTCGGGCACTTTATGGTCGTTCTCCTGTGAGTCTAGATTTTCGGATCCGACGCCTAAGTGATAGTTAATTGTAACTTTCAGCGCCTACTAATGACGATAGAACAATCAAATTGAGTCGAGATTCAATACATCGTCCTCCAGCCGACTTGTCTCCAAGGGGATATTGCTGCCTCGGGCACCATATGGTCCGTCTCCTGTGAGTATAGATTTTCGAATCCGACGCAAAACTTGTAGTTAATTGTTACGTTCAGGGCCTCCTAATGACGATGGAACACTGAAATAGCGTCGAAATTCAATACATCGTCCTTCAGCCGACTTGTCTCCAAGCGTCCATTGCTGCCTCGGGCACCTTATGGTCGTTCTACCTTGAGTCTACATTTTCGATTCCGACACATAACTGAAAGTTAGTTGTAACGTTCAGGGCCTCCTAATGACGATGGAACACTCAAATTGCGTCGAGATTCAATACATCGTCCTCCAGCCGACTTGTCTCCATGGGTCTACAGCTACCTCGTTCACCTTATTTTCGTTCTCATGTGAGTCCAGATATTCGAATCCGACGCAAAACGGACTGCTAATTGTAACGTTCAGAGCCTCCTAATGATGACGGAACACTCTAATTGCGTCGAGATTCAATACATCGTCCTCCAGCCGACTTGTCTCCGAGGGGATATTGCTGCCTTGTGCACCTTATAGTCCTTCTCCTGTGAGTCTAGATTTTCGAATCCGACGCAAAACTGATGGTTAATTGTAATGTTCAGGGCCACCTAATGACGATGGAACTCTCAAATTGATTCGCGATCTCAATACATCGTCCTCCAGCCGAATTGTCTCCAAGGGGATATTGCTGTCTCGGGCACCTTATGCTCCGTCTCCTGTGAGACTAGATTTTCGAATCCGACGCAAAACTGATGGTTAATTGTAACGTTCAGGGCCTCCTAATGACGATCGATCACTCAAATTGCGTCGCGATTCAATACATCATCCTCCAGCCGTTATGTCACCAAGGGTCAATTGCTGCCTTTGGCACCTAATGGTCTTGCTCCTGTGAGTCTAGATTTTCGAATCCGACGCAAAACTGATATTTAATTGTACCGTCAAGGGCCTCCTAATGACGATGGAACACAAATTGCGTCGAGATTCAATACATCGTCCTCCAGCCGACTTGTCTCCAAGGGGATATTGCTGCCACGGGCACCATATGGTCCGTCTCCTGTGAGTCCAAATTTTCGAATCCGACGCAAATCTTGTAGTTAATTGTAACGTTGGGGGCCTCCTATTTACGATGGAACACTCAATTGCGTCGAGATCCAATTCATCGACCTCCCGTCGACTTGTCTCCAACGGGTTATTGCTGCCTCGGGCACCATGTGGTCCGTCTCCTGTGAGTCTAGATTTTCGAATCCGACTCAAAAATGACAGTTAATTGTAACGTAAAGCGCCTCCTAATGACCATAGAACACTCAAATTGCGTCCAGATTCAATACGTCGTAATTCAGCCGACTTGTCTACAAATGGATATTGCTGCCTCGGGGAGCTTATGGTCCGCCTCCTGTGAGTCTACATTTTCGGATCCGACGCATAAGTGATAGTTAATTGCAATGTTCAGGGCCTCCTAATGACGATGGAACACTCAAATTGCGTCGAGATTCAATAGATCGTCCTCCAATCGACTTGTCACCAAGGTAATATTGCTGCCTCGGGCACCATATGGTCCGTCTCCTGTAGGTCCAGATATACGAATCCTACGCAAAACGGACTGCCAATTGTAACGTTCAGAGCTTCCAAATGACGATGGAACACTCAAATTGCATCAAGATTCAATACATCGTCCTCCAGCCGACTTGTCTCCATGGGTCTACTGCTACCTCGTTCACCTTATCTTCGTTCTCCTGTGAGGCCAGATATTCGAATACGACGCAAAACGGACTGCTAATTGTAACGTTCACAGCCTCCTAATGATGATGGAACACTCTAATAGCGTCGCGCTTCAATACATCGTCCTCCAGCCGACTTGTCTCCAAGGGTCAATTGCTGCCTTTGGCACCTAATGGTCTTGCCCCTGTGAGTCTAGATTTTCGTATCCGACGCAAAACTGATATTTAATTGTAACTTTCAGGGCCTCCTAATGACGATGGAACACTCAAATTGCGTCGAGATACAATACATCGTCCTCCAGCCGACTTGTCTATAAGGGGATATTGCTGCCTCGGGCACCATATGGTCCGTCTCCTGTGAGTCTAGATTTTCGAATCCGACGCAAAACTTGTAGATAATTGTAACGTTCAGGGCCACCTAATGACGATGGAACACTCAATTGCGTCGAGATCCAATACATCGACCTCCCGCCGACTTGTCTCCAACGGGATATTGCTGCCTCGGGCACCATGTGGTCCGTCTCCTGTGAGTCTAGATTTTCTAATCCGACGCAAAAATGGTAGTTAATTATAACGTTCAGCGCCTCCTAATGACCATAGAACACTCAAATTGCGTCGAGATTCAATAAGTCGTTCTCTAGACGACTTGTCTACATGGGGATATTGCTGCCTCGGTCACCTTAGGGTCCGCCTCCTGTGAGTCTCGATTTTCGAATCCGACGCAAAACCTGTAGTTAATTGAAACGTTCAGGGCCCCTTAATGACGATGGAACACTCAAATTACGTCGACATTAAATACATCGTCCACCCGCCGACTTGTCTCCAATGGGATATTGGTGCCTCGAGCACCATGTTGTCCGTCTCCTGTGAGTCCAGATTTTCGAATCCGACGCGAAACTGATAGTTAATTGTAATGTTCAGGGCCTCCTAATGACGATGGAACACTCAAATTGCGTCACGATTGAATACAACGTCCTCCAGCCGACTTGACTCCAAGGGTCAATTGCTGCCTCGGGCACCTTATGGTCGTTCTCCTGTGAGTCTAGATTTTCGGATCCGACGCATAAGTGATATTTAATTGTTACGTTCAGCGCCTCCTAATGACGATACAACACTCAAATTGCGTCGAGATTCAACGCATCGTCCTCCAGCCGACTTGTCTCCATGGGTCTACTGCTACCTCGGTCACCTTATCTTCGTTGTCCTGTGAGTCCAGATATTCGAATCCGACGCAAAACGGACTGCCAAATGTAACGTTCACAGCCTCCTAATGATGATGGAACACTCTAATTGCGACGAAATTCAATACATCGTCCTCCAGCCGACTTGTCTCCATGGGTCTACTGCTACCTCGGTCACCTTATCTTCGTTCTCCTGTGAGTCCAGATATTAAAATCCGACGCAAAACGGACTGCTAAATGTAACGTTCAGAGCCTCCTAATGACGATGGAGCACTCAAATTGCATCAAGATTCAGTACATCGTCATTCAGCCGACTTGTCTCCAACGGTCTATTGCTGCCTCGGGCACCATATGTCGTTCTACTCTGAGTCTACATCTTCGAATCAGGCGCAAAACTGATAGTTAATTGTAACGTTCTCGGCCTCCTAATGACGATGGAACACTGAAATAGCGTCGAAATTCAATACATCGTCCTTCAGCCGACTTGTCTCCAAGCGTCCATTGCTACCTCGGTCACCTTATTTTCGTTCTCCTGTGAGTCCAGATATTCGAATCCGACGCAAAACGGACTGCTAAATGTAACGTTCAGAGCCTCCTAATGATGATGGAACACTCTAATTGCGTCGAGATTCAATACATCGTCCTCCAGCCGACTTGTCTCCAAGGGGATATTGCTGCCTTGGGCACCATATAGTCATTCTCCTGTGAGTCTAGAATTTCGAATCCGACGCAAAATCTGTAGTTAATAGTAACGCTCAGGGCCTCCTAATGACGATGGAATACTCAAATTACGTCGACATTAAATACATCGTCCACCCGCCGACTAGTCTCCAATGGGATATAGCTACCTCGGGCACCATGTGGTCCGTCTCCTGTGAGTCCAGATTTTCGAATCCGACGCGAAACTGATAGTTAATTGTAATGTTCAGGGCCCCCTAATGACGACGGAACACTCAAATCGCGTCGAGGTTTAATACATCGTCCTCCAGCCGACATTTCTACATGGGTCTACTTCTACCTCGGTCACCTTATGGTCGTTCTCCTGCGAGTCCAGATATTCGAATCCGACGCAAAACGGACTGCTAATTGTAACGTTCAGAGCCTGTTAAAGGTGATGGAACACTCTAATTGCGTCGAGATTCAATACATCGTCCTCCAGCCGACTTGTCTCCAAGTGGATATTGCTGCCTTGGGCACCATATAGTCCTCCTCCTGTGAGTCTAGAATTTCGAATCCCACGCAAAACAGATAGTTAATTGTAACGATCAGGACCACCTAATGACGATGGAACACTCAAATTGCGTCGAGATTCAATACATCGTCCTCCAGAGGGCTTGTCTCCAAAGGGTTATTGCTGTCTCGGGCACCTTATGCTCCGTCTCCTGTGAGTCTAGATTTTCGAATCCGACGCAAAACTGATTGTTAATTGTAACGTTCAGGTCCTCCTAATGGCGATGGATCACTCAAATTGCGTCGCCATTCAATACATCGTCCTCCAGCCGACATGATTCCATGGGTCAATTGCTGCCTTTGGCACCTAATGGTCTTGCTCCTGTGAGTCTAGATTATCGAATTCGACGCAAAACTGATATTTAATTGTACCGTCAAGGGCCTCCTAATGACGATGGAACACAAATTGCGTCGAGATTCAAAACATCGTGCTCCAGCCGACTTGTCTCCAAAGGGATATTGCTGCCTCGGGCAGCTTATGGTCCGCCTCCTGTGAGTCTAGATTTTCGGATCCGACGCATAAGTGATAGTTAATTGTAACGTTCAGCGCCTCCTAATGACGATAGAACACTCAAATTGCGTCGAGATAAAATACATCGACCTCCAATCGACTTGTCACCAAGGGGATATTGCTGCCTCGTTCACCATATGGTCCGTCTCCAGTAGGTCCAGATATTCGAATCCGACGCAAAACGGACTGCCAATTGCAACGTTCAGAGCCTCCTAATGACGATGGAACACTCAAATTGCATCAAGATTCAATTCATCGTCATTCAGCCGACTTGTCTAAATCGGTCTATTGCTGCCTCGGGCACCTTATGGTCGCTCTACTCTGAGTCTACATTTTCGAATCCGACGCAAAACTGATAGTTAATTGTAACGTTCAGGGCCTCCTAATGACGATGGAACACTGAAATAGCGTCGAAATTCATTAGATCGTCCTCCAGCCGACTTGTCTCCAAGGGTCAATTGCTGCCTTTGGCACCTAATGGTCTTGCTCCTGTGAGTTAGATTTTCGAATCCGACGCAAAACTGATATTTAATTGTAACGTTAAGGGCCTCCTAATGACGATGGAACACTCAAATTGCGTCGAGATACAATACATCGTCCTCCATCCGACTTGTCTCCAAGGGGATATTGCGGCCTCGGGCACCATATGGTCCGTCTCCAGTGAGTCTAGATATTCGAATCCGACGCAAAACGTGTAGCTAATTGTAACGTTCAGGGCCACCTAATGACGATGGAACACTCAACTGCGTCGAGATCCGATACATCAAACTCCCGCCGACTTGTCTCCAACGGGATATTGCTGCCTCGGGCACCATGTGGTCCGCCTCCTGTGAGTCTAGATTTTCTAATCCGACGCAAAAGTGATAGTTAATTATAACGTTCAGCGCCTCCTAATGACCATAAAACACTCAAATTGCGTCGAGATTCAATAAGTCGTTCTCTAGACGACTTGTCTACAAGGGGATATTGCTGCCTCGGTCACCTTATGGTCCGCCTCCTGTGAGTCTAGATTTTCGAATGCGACGCAAGACTAATAGTTAATTGTAAAGTTCAGGGCCTCCTAATGGCGATAGAACACTCAAATTGCGTCGAGATTCAATACGTATTCCTCCAGCTGACTTGTCTCCAAGGGGATATTGCTGCCTCGGTCACCATATGGTCCGTCTCCTGTGAATCTAGATTTTCGAATCCGACGCAAAACCTGTAGTTAATTGAAACGTTCAGGGCCCCTAATGACGATGGAACACTCAAATTACGTCGACATTAAATACATCGTCCACCCGCCGACTTGTCTCCAATGGGCTACTGCTGCCTAGAGCACCATGTGGTCCGTCTCCTGTGAGTCCAGATTTTCGAATCCGACGCGAAACTGATAGTTAATTGTAATGTTCAGGGCCCCCTAATGACGATGGAACACTCAAATTGCGTCGCGATTCAATACATCGTCCTCCAGCCGACTTGTCTACATGGGTCTACTGCTACCTCGGACACCTTATGGTCGTTCTTCTGTGGGTCCAGATAATCGAATCCGACGCAAAACGGACTGATAATTGTAACGTTCAGAGCCTCTTAATAATGATGCAACACTCAAATTACGTCGACATTAAATACATCGTCCACCCGCCGACTTGTCTCCAATGGGATATTGCTGCCTAGAGCACCATGTGGTCCGTCTCCTGTGAGTCCAGATTTTCGAATCCGACGCGAAACTGATAGTTAATTGTAATGTTCAGGGCCCCCTAATGACGATGGAACACTCAAATTGCGTCGCGATTCAATACATCGTCCTCCAGCCGACTTGTCTACATGGGTCTACTGCTACCTCGGTCACCTTATCTTCGTTCTCCTGTGAGTCCAGATATTCGAATCCGACGCAAAACGGACTGCTAAAATTAACGTACAGAGCCTCCTAATATCTATGGAACACTCAAATTGCATCAAGATTCAATACATCGTCATTCAGCCGACTTGTCTCCAACGGTCTATTGCTGCCTCGGGCACCATATGTCGTTCTACTCAGAGTCTACATTTTCGAATCAGGCGCAAAACTGATAGTTAATTGTAACGTTCTGGGCCTCCTAATGATGATGGAACACTGAAATAGCGTCGAATTTCAATACATCCTCCTTCAGCCGACTTGTCTCCAAGCGTCCATTGCTACCTCGGTCACCTTATCTTCTTTCTCCTGTGAGTCCAGATATTCGAATGCGACGCAAAACGGACTGCTAAATGTAACGTTCAGAGCCTCCTAATGATGATGGAACACACTAATTGCTTCGAGATTCAATACATCGTCCTCCAGCCGATTTGTCTCCAAGGGGATATTACTGCCTTGTGCACCTTATGGTACGCCTCCTGTGAGTCTAGATTTTCGAATCCGACGCAAAACAGTTGGTTAATTGTAACGTTCATGGCCTACTAATGACGATGGAACACTCAAATTGCTTCGAGTTTCAATACATCGTCCTCCAATCGACTTGTCACCAAGGGGATATTGCTGCCTCGGGCACCATATGGTCCGCCTCCTGTAGGTCCAGATATTCGAATCCGACGCAAAACGGTCTGCCAATTGAAACGTTCAGAGCCTCCTAATGACGATGGAACACTCAAATTGCATCAAGATTCAATACATCGTCATTCAGCCGATTTGTCTAAAACGGTCTATTGCTGCCTCGGGCACCTTATGGTCGTTCTATTCTGAGTTTACATTTTCGAAATCGACGCAAAACTGATAGTTAATTGTAACATTCAGGGCCTCCTAATGACGATGGAACACTGAAATAGCGTCGAAATTCAATAGGTCGTCCTTCAGCCGACTTGTCTCCAAGCGTGCATAGCTGCCTCGGGCACCTTATGGTCGTTCTCCTGTGAGTCTACATTTTCGATTCCGACACATAACTGTTAGTTAGTTGTAACGTTCAGGGCCTCTTAATGACGAAGGAACACTCAAATTGCGTCGAGATTCAATACATCGTCCTCCAGCCGACTTGTCTCCATGGGTCTACTGCTACCTCGTTCACCTTATCTTCGTTCTCCTGTGAGGCCAGATATTCGAATCCGACGCAAAACGGACTGCTAATTGTAACGTTCACAGCCTCCTAATGATGATGGAACACTCTAATAGCGTCGCTCTTCAATACATCGTCCTCCAGCCGACTTGTCTCCAAGGGTCAATTGCTGCCTTTGGCACCTAATGGTCTTGCCCCTGTGAGTCTAGATTTTCGTATCCGTCGCAAAACTGATATTTAATTGTAACTTTCAGGGCTTCCTAATGACGATGGAACACTCAAATTGCGTCGAGATACAATACATCGTCCTCCAGCCGACTTATCTATAAGGGGATATTGCTGCTTCGGGCACCATATGGTCCGTCTCCTGTGAGTCTAGATTTTCGAATCCGACGCAAAACTTGTAGCTAATTGTAACGTTCAGGGCCACCTAATGACGATGGAACACTCAATTGCGTCGAGATCCAATACATCGACCTCCCGCCGACTTGTCTCCAACGGGATATTGCTGCCTCGGGCACCATGTGGTCCGTCTCCTGTGAGTCTAGATTTTCTAATCCGACGCAAAAATGATAGTTAATTATAACGTTCAGCGCCTCCTAATTACCATAGAACACTCAAATTGCGTCGAGATTCAATAAGTCGTTCTCTAGACGACTTGTCTACAAGGGGATATTGCTGCCTCGGTCACCTTAGGGTCCGCCTCCTGTGAGTCTCGATTTTCGAATCCGACGCATAACTAATAGTTAATTGTAACGTTCAGGGCCTCCTAGTGGCGATAGAACACTCAAATTGCGTCGAGATTCAATACGTATTCCTCCAGCTGACTTGTCTCCAAGAAGATATTGCTGCCTCGGTCACCATATGGTCCGTCTCCTGTGAATCTAGATTTTCGAATCCGACGCAAAACCTGTAGTTAATTGAAACGTTCAGGGCCCCCTAATGACGATGGAACACTCAAATTACGTCGACATTAAATACATCGTCCACCCGCCGACTTGTCTCCAATGGGATATTGCTGCCTCGAGCACCATGTTGTCCGTCTCCTGTGAGTCCAGATTTTCGAATCCGACGCGAAACTGATAGTTAATTGTAATGTTCAGGGCCTCCTAATGACGATGGAACACTCAAATTGCGTCGCGATTCAATACAACTTCCTCCAGCCGACTTGTCTCCAAGGGTCAATTGCTGCCTCGGGCACCTTATGGTCGTTCTCCTGTGAGTCTAGATTTTCGGATCCGACGCATAAGTGATATTTAATTGTAACGTTCAGCGCCTCCTAATGACGATAAAACACTCAAATTGCGTCGAGATTCAACGCATCGTCCTCCAGCCGACTTGTCTCCATGGGTCTACTGCTACCTCGGTCACCTTATCTTCGTTGTCCTGTGAGTCCAGATATTCGAATCCGACGCAAAACGGACTGCCAAATGTAACGTTCACAGCCTCCTAATGATGATGGAACACTCTAATTGCGTCGAAATTCAATACATCGTCCTCCAGCCGACTTGTCTCCATGGGTCTACTGCTACCTCGGTCACCTTATCTTCGTTCTCCTGTGAGTCCAGATATTAAAATCCGACGCAAAACGGACTGTTAAATGTAACGTTCAGAGCCTCCTAATGACGATGGAGCACTCAAATTGCATCAAGATTCAGTGCATCGTCATTCAGCCGACTTGTCTCCAACGGTCTATTGCTGCCTCATGCACCTAATGTCGTTCTACTCTGAGTCTACATCTTCGAATCAGGCGCAAAACTGATAGTTAATTGTAACGTTCTCGGCCTCCTAATGACGATGGAACACTGAAATAGCGTCGAAATTCAATACATCGTCCTTCAGCCGACTTGTCTCCAAGCGTCCATTGCTACCTCGGTCACCTTATTTTCGTTCTCCTGTGAGTCCAGATATTCGAATCCGACGCAAAACGGACTGCTAAATGTAACGTTCAGAGCCTCCTAATGACGATGGAACACTCAAATTGCGTCGCGATTCAATACATCGTCCTCCAGCCGACTTGTCTACATGGGTCTACTGCTACCTCGGACACCTTATGGTCGTTCTTCTGTGGGTCCAGATAATCGAATCCGACGCAAAACGGACTGATAATTGTAACGTTCAGAGCCTCTTAATAATGATGCAACACTCAAATTACGTCGACATTAAATACATCGTCCACCCGCCGACTTGTCTCCAATGGGATATTGCTGCCTAGAGCACCATGTGGTCCGTCTCCTGTGAGTCCAGATTTTCGAATCCGACCCGAAACTGATAGTTAATTGTAATGTTCAGGGCCCCCTAATGACGATGGAACACTCAAATTGCGTCGCGATTCAATACATCGTCCTCCAGCCGACTTGTCTACATGGGTCTACTGCTACCTCGGTCACCTTATCTTCGTTCTCCTGTGAGTCCAGATATTCGAATCCGACGCAAAACGGACTGCTAAAATTAACGTACAGAGCCTCCTAATATCGATGGAACACTCAAATTGCATCAAGATTCAATACATCGTCATTCAGCCGACTTGTCTCCAACGGTCTATTGCTGCCTCGGGCACCATATGTCGTTCTACTCAGAGTCTACATTTTCGAATCAGGCGCAAAACTGATAGTTAATTGTAACGTTCTGGGCCTCCTAATGATGATGGAACACTGAAATAGCGTCGAATTTCAATACATCCTCCTTCAGCCTACTTGTCTCCAAGCGTCCATTGCTACCTCGGTCACCTTATCTTCTTTCTCCTGTGAGTCCAGATATTCGAATGCGACGCAAAACGGACTGCTAAATGTAACGTTCAGAGCCTCCTAATGATGATGGAACACACTAATTGCTTCGAGATTCAACACATCGTCCTCCAGCCGATTTGTCTCCAAGGGGATATTACTGCCTTGTGCACCTTATGGTACGCCTCCTGTGAGTCTAGATTTTCGAATCCGACGCAAAACAGTTGGTTAATTGTAACGTTCATGGCCTACTAATGACGATGGAACACTCAAATTGCTTCGAGTTTCAATACATCGTCCTCCAATCGACTTGTCACCAAGGGGATATTGCTGCCTCGGGCACCATATGGTCCGCCTCCTGTAGGTCCAGATATTCGAATCCGACGCAAAACGGTCTGCCAATTGAAACGTTCAGAGCCTCCTAATGACGATGGAACACTCAAATTGCATCAAGATTCAATACATCGTCATTCAGCCGATTTGTCTAAAACGGTCTATTGCTGCCTCGGGCACCTTATGGTCGTTCTATTCTGAGTTTACATTTTCGAAATCGACGCAAAACTGATAGTTAATTGTAACATTCAGGGCCTCCTAATGACGATGGAACACTGAAATAGCGTCGAAATTCAATAGGTCGTCCTTCAGCCGACTTGTCTCCAAGCGTGCATAGCTGCCTCGGGCACCTTACGGTCGTTCCCCTGTGAGTCTACATTTTCGATTCCGACACATAACTGTTAGTTAGTTGTAACGTTCAGGGCCTCTTAATGACGAAGGAACACTCAAATTGCGTCGAGATTCAATACATCGTCCTCCAGCCGACTTGTCTCCATGGGTCTACTGCTACCTCGTTCACCTTATCTTCGTTCTCCTGTGAGGCCAGATATTCGAATCTGACGCAAAACGGACTGCTAATTGTAACGTTCACAGCCTCCTAATGATGATGGAACACTCTAATAGCGTCGCTCTTCAATACATCGTCCTCCAGCCGACTTGTCTCCAAGGGTCAATTGCTGCCTTTGGCACCTAATGGTCTTGCCCCTGTGAGTCTAGATTTTAGTATCCGACGCAAAACTGATATTTAATTGTAACTTTCAGGGCTTCCTAATGACGATGGAACACTCAAATTGCGTCGAGATACAATACATCGTCCTCCAGCCGACTTATCTATAAGGGGATATTGCTGCTTCGGGCACCATATGGTCCGTCTCCTGTGAGTCTAGATTTTCGAATCCGACGCAAAACTTGTAGCTAATTGTAACGTTCAGGGCCACCTAATGACGATGGAACACTCAATTGCGTCGAGATCCAATACATCGACCTCCCGCCGACTTGTCTCCAACGGGATATTGCTGCCTCGGGCACCATGTGGTCCGTCTCCTGTGAGTCTAGATTTTCTAATCCGACGCAAAAATGATAGTTAATTATAACGTTCAGCGCCTCCTAATTACCATAGAACACTCATATTGCGTCGAGATTCAATAAGTCGTTCTCTAGACGACTTGTCTACATGGGGATATTGCTGCCTCGGTCACCTTAGGGTCCGCCTCCTGTGAGTCTCGATTTTCGAATCCGACGCATAACTAATAGTTAATTGTAACGTTCAGGGCCTCCTAGTGGCGATAGAACACTCAAATTGCGTCGAGATTCAATACGTAGTCCTCCAGCTGACTTGTCTCCAAGAAGATATTGCTGCCTCGGTCACCATATGGTCCGTCTCCTGTGAATCTAGATTTTCGAATCCGACGCAAAACCTGTAGTTAATTGAAACGTTCAGGGCCCCCTAATGACGATGGAACACTCAAATTACGTCGACATTAAATACATCGTCCACCCGCCGACTTGTCTCCAATGGGATATTGCTGCCTCGAGCACCATGTTGTCCGTCTCCTGTGAGTCCAGATTTTCGAATCCGACGCGAAACTGATAGTTAATTGTAATGTTCAGGGCCTCCTAATGACGATGGAACACTCAAATTGCGTCGCGATTCAATACAACTTCCTCCAGCCGACTTGTCTCCAAGGGTCAATTGCTGCCTCGGGCACCTTATGGTCGTTCTCCTGTGAGTCTAGATTTTCGGATCCGACGCATAAGTGATATTTAATTGTAACGTTCAGCGCCTCCTAATGACGATAAAACACTCAAATTGCGTCGAGATTCAACGCATCGTCCTCCAGCCGACTTGTCTCCATGGGTCTACTGCTACCTCGGTCACCTTATCTTCGTTGTCCTGTGAGTCCAGATATTCGAATCCGACGCAAAACGGACTGCCAAATGTAACGTTCACAGCCTCCTAATGATGATGGAACACTCTAATTGCGTCGAAATTCAATACATCGTCCTCCAGCCGACTTGTCTCCATGGGTCTACTGCTACCTCGGTCACCTTATCTTCGTTCTCCTGTGAGTCCAGATATTAAAATCCGACGCAAAACGGACTGTTAAATGTAACGTTCAGAGCCTCCTAATGACGATGGAGCACTCAAATTGCATCAAGATTCAGTGCATCGTCATTCAGCCGACTTGTCTCCAACGGTCTATTGCTGCCTCATGCACCTAATGTCGTTCTACTCTGAGTCTACATCTTCGAATCAGGCGCATAACTGATAGTTAATTGTAACGTTCTCGGCCTCCTAATGACGATGGAACACTGAAATAGCGTCGAAATTCAATACATCGTCCTTCAGCCGACTTGTCTCCAAGCGTCCATTGCTACCTCGGTCACCTTATTTTCGTTCTCCTGTGAGTCCAGATATTCGAATCCGACGCAAAACGGACTGCTAAATGTAACGTTCAGAGCCTCCTAATGATGATGGAACACTCTAATTGCGTCGAGATTCAATCCATCGTCCTCCAGCCGACTTGTCTCAAAGGGGATATTGCTGCCTTGGGCACCATATAGTCATTCTCCTGTGAGTCTAGAATTTCGAATCCGACGCAAACTCTGTAGTTAATTGTAATGTTCAGGGCCTCCTAATGACGACGGAACACTCAAATTGCGTCGAGATTTAATACATCGTCCTCCAGCCGACATTTCTACATGGGTCTATTTCTACCTCGGTCACCTTATGGTCGTTCTCCTGTGAGTCCAAATATTCGAATCCGACGCAAAACGGACTGCTAATTGTAACGTTCAGAGCCTGTTAAAGGTGATGGAACACTCTAATTGCGTCGAGATTCAATACATCGTCCTCCAGCCGATTTGTCTCCAATGGGATATTACTGCCTCGGGCACCATATAGTCCTTATCCTGTGAGTCTAGAATTTCGAATCCAACGCAAAACTGATGGTTCATTGTAACGTTCAGGGCCTCCTAATGACGATGGATCACTCAAATTGTGTCGCGATTCAATACAACGTCCTCCAGCCGACTTGTCTGCAAGTGTCAATTGCTGCCTCGGGCACTTTATGGTCGTTCTGCTGTGAGTCTAGATTTTCGGATCCGACGCATAAGTGATAGTTAAAAGTAACTTTCAGCGCCTCCTAATGACGATAGAACACTCAAATTGATTCGAGATTCAATACATCGTCCTCCAGCCGACTTGTCTCCAAGGGGATATTGCTGCCTCGGGCACCATATGGTCCGTCTCCTGTGTGTATAGATTCTCGAATCCGACGCAAAACTTGTAGTTAATTGTTACGTTCAGGGCCTCCTAATGACGATGGAACACTGAAATAGCGTCGAAATTCAATACATCGTCCTTCAGCCGACTTGTCTCCAAGCGTCCATTGCTGCCTCGGGCACCTTATGGCCGTTCTACCTTGAGTCTACATTTTCGATTCCGACACATAACTGAAAGTAAGTTGTAACGTTCAGGGCCTCCTAATGACGATGGAACACTCAAATTGCGTCGAGATTCAATACATCGTCCTCCAGCCGACTTGTCTCCATGGGTCTACAGCTACCTCGTTCACCTTATCTTCGTTCTCATGTGAGTCCAGATATTCGAATCCGACGCAAAACGGACTGCTAATTGTAACGTTCAGAGCCTCCTAATGATGACGGAACACTCTAATTGCGTCGAGATTCATAACATCGTCCTCCAGCCGACTTGTCTCCGAGGGGATATTGCTGCCTTGGGCACCTTATAGTCCTTCTCCTGTGAGTCTAGATTTTCGAATCCGACGCAAAACTGATAGTTAATTGTAACGTAAAGCGCCTCCTAATGACCACAGAACACTCAAATTGCGTCCAGATTCAATACGTCGTAATTCAGCCGACTTGTCTACAAATGGATATTGCTGCCTCGGGGAGCTTATGGTCCGCCTCCTGTGGGTCTACATATTCGGATCCGACGCATAAGTGGTAGTTAATTGTAATGTTCAGGGCCTCCTAATGACGATGGAACACTCAAATTGCGTCGAGATTCAATAGACCGTCCTCCAATCGACTTGTCACCAAGGTAATATTGCTGCCTCGGGCACCATATGGTCCGTCTCCTGTAGGTCCAGATATACGAATCCGACGCAAAACGGACTGCCAATTGTAACGTTCAGAGCTTCCTAATGACGATGGAACACTATAATTGCATCAAGATTCAATACATCGTCAAACAGCCGACTTGTCTCCAACGGTCTATTGCTGCATCGGGCACGTTGTGGTCGTTCTCCTCTGAGTCTACATTTTCGAATCCGACGCAAAACTGATAGTTAATTGTAATGTTCTGGGCCTCCTAATGACGATGGAACACTAAAATAGCGTCGAAATTCAATAGATCGTCCTTCAGCCGACTTGTCTCCAAGCGTCCATTGCTGCCTCGGGCACATTATGGTCGTTCTCCTATGAGTCTACATTTTCGATTCCGACACATAACTATCAGTTAGTTGTAACGTTCAGGGCCTCCTAATGACGATGGAACACTCAAATTCCGTCGAGATTCAATACATCGTCCTCCAGCCGTCTTGTCTCCAAGGGGATATTGCTGCCTTGGGCACCATATAGTCCTTCTCATGTGAATCTAGAATTTCGAATCCGACGCAAAACTGATAGTTAATTGTAACGTTCAGGACCTCCTAATGACGATGGAACACTCAAATTGCGTCGAGATTCAATTCATCGTCCTCCAGCCGACTTGTCTCCAAAGGGTTATTGTTGTCTCGGGCACTTTATGCTCCGTCTCCTGTGAGTCTACATTTTCGAATCTGACGCAAAACTGACGGTTAATTGTAACGTTCAGGGCATCCTAATGACGATGGAACTCTCAAATTGCGTCGCTATTCAATACATCGTCCTCCAGCCGACTTGTCTCCAAGGGTCAATTGCTGCCTTTGGCACCTAATGGTGTTGCTCCTGTGAGTCTAGATATTCGAATCCGACGCAAAACTGATATTTAATTCTAACGTTCAGGGCCTCCTAATGACGGTGGAACACTCAATTTGCGTCGAGATACAATACATCGTCCTCCAGCCGATTTGTCTCCAAGTGGATATTGCTGCCTCGGGCACACTATGGTCCGTCTCCTGTGAGTCTAGATTTTCGAATCCGACCCAAAAATGATAGTTAATTATAACGTTAAGCGGCTCCTAATGACCATGGAACACTCAAATTGCGTCGAGATTAAATACGTCGTCCTCTAATCGACTTGTCTACAAGGGAATATTGCTGCCCCGGTCACCTCATGGTCCGTCTCCTGTGAGTCTAGATTTTCGAATCCGACGCAAAACTAATAGTTAATTGTAACGTTCAGGGCCTCCTAATGGCGATAGAACACTCAAATTGCGTCGAGATTCAATACGTAGTCCTCCAGCTGACTTGTCTCCAAGGGGATATTGCTGCCTCAGGCACCATATGGTCCGTCTCCTGTGAGTCTAGATTTTCGAATCCGACGCAAAACCTGTAGTTAATTGTAACGTTCAGGGCCCCCTAATGACGATGGAACAGTCAAATTACGTCGACATTAAATACATCGTCCACCCCCCGACTTGTCTCCAACGGGATATTGCTGCCTCGGGCACCATGTGGTCCGTCTCCTTTGAGTCCAGATATTCGCATCCGACGCAAAAATGATAGTTAATTGTAACGTTCAGCGCCTCCTAATGACCATAGATCACTCAAATTGCGTCGAGACTCAATACGTCGTCCTCCAGCCGACTTGTCTACAGGGGATATTGCTGCATAGGGCAGCTAGTGGTCCGCCTCCTGTGAGTCTAGATTTTCGTATCCGACGCATAAGTGATAGTTAATTGTAACGTTCAGCGCCTCCTAATGACGATAGAACACTCAAATTGCGTCGAGATTCAATACATCGTCCTCCAGCCGACTTGTCTCCAAGGGGATATTACTGCCTCGTGCACCTTATGGTCCGCCTCCTGTGAGTCTAGATTCTCGAATCCGACGCAAAACAGTTGGTTAATTGTAACGTTCATGGCCTCCTAATAACGATGGAACACTCAAATTGCGTCGAGATTCAATACATCGTCATTCAGCCGACTTGTCTCCAACGGTCTATTGCTGCCTCGGGCACCTTATGGTCGTTCTACTCTGAGTCTATATTTTCGAATCCGACGCAAAACTGATAGTTAATGGTAACGTTCAGGGGCTCCTAATGACGATGGAACACTGAAATAGCGTCGAAATTCAATACATCGTCCTTCAGCCGACTTGCCTCCAAGCGTCCATTGCTGCCTCGGGCACCTTATGGTCGTTCTCCTGTAAGTCTACATTTTCGATTCCGACACATAACTGATAGTTAGTTGTAACGTTCAGGGCCTCCTAATGTCGATGGAACACTCAAATTGCGTCGAGATTCAATACATCGTCCTCCAGCCGACTTGTCTCCTTGGGTCTACTACTACCTCGTTCACCTTATCTTCGGTCTCCTGTGAGTCCAGATATTCGAATCCGACGCAAAACGGACTGTTAATTGTAACGTTCAGCGCCTCCTAATGATGATGGAACATTCAAATTGCGTCGAGATTCAATACATCGTCCTCCAGCCGACTTGTCTCCAAGGGGATATTGCTGCCTTGGGCACCATATAGTCCTTCTCCTGTGAGTCTAGAATATCGAATCCGACCCAAAACTGATATTTAATGGTAAGGTTAAGGGCCTCCTAATGACGATGGAACACTCAAATTGCGTCGAGATACAATACATCGTCGTCCAGCCGACTTGTCTCCAAGGGGATATTGCTGCCTCGGGCACCATATGGTCCGTCTCCTGTGAGTCTACATTTTCGAATCCGACGAAAAACTTGTAGTTAATTGTAACGTTCAGGGCCTCCTATTGACGATGGAGCACTCAATTGCGTCGAGATCAAATACATCGACCTCCCCCCGACTTGTCTCCAACGGGATGTTGCTGCCTCCGGCACCATGTGGTCCGTCACCTGTGAGTCTTGATTTTCGATTCCGACGCAAAAACTATAGTTAATTATAACTTTCTGCGCCTCCTAATGGCGATATAACACTCAAATTTCGTCGAGATTCAATTAGTTGTCCATTAACTGACTTGTCTCCAAGGGGATATTGCTGCCTCGGGCACCATATGGTCCGGCTCCTGTGAGTCTAGATTTTCGAATCCGAAGCAAAACCTGTAGTTTATTGTAACGTTCAGGGCCTCCTAATGACGATGGAACACTCAAATTACGTCGACATTAAATACATCGTCCTCCAGCCGACTTGGCTGCAAGGGGATATTGCTGCCTCGGGCACCTTACCGTCGTTCCTCTGTGAGTCTAGATTTACGAATCCGAAGCAAAACTAATAGTTAATTGTAACGTTCAGGGCCTCCTAATATCGATAGAACACTCAAATTGCGTCGAGATTCAATACGTCGTCCTCCAGCTGTCTTGTCTCCAAGGGGATATTGCTGCCTCGGGCACCATATGGTCCGTCTCCTGTGAGTCTAGATTTTCGAATCCGACGCTAAACCTGTAGTTAATTGTAACGTTCAGGGCCTCCTAATGACGATGGAACACTCAAATTACGTCGACATTAAATACATCGTCCACCCGCCGACTTGTGTCCAATGGGATATTGCTGCCTCGGGCACCATGTGGTCCGTCTCCTGTGAGTCTAGATTTTCGCATCCGACGCGAAACTGATAGTTAATTGTTATGTTCAGGGCCTCCTAATGACGATGGAACACTCAAATTGCGTCGAGATTCAATATACCGTCCTCAAGCCGACTTGACTCCATGGGTCTACTGCTACCTCGGTCACCTTACGGTCGTTCTCCAGTGAGTCAAGATATTCGAATCCGACGCTAAACGGACTGCTAATTGTATCGTTCAGAGCCTCTTAATGATGATGGAAAACTCTAATTGCGTCGAGATTCAATACATCGTCATTCAGCCGACTTGTCTCCGACGGTCTATTGCTGCCTCGGGCACCCAATGGTCATTCTCCTCTGAGTCTACATTTTCGAATCCGACGCAAAACTGATAGTTAATTGTAACGTTCAGGGCCTCCCAATGACGATGCAACACTGAAATGGCGTCGAAATTCAATACATCGTCCTTCAGCCGACTTGTCTCCAAGCGTCCAATGCTGACTCGGGCACCTTATGGTCGTTCTCCTGTGAGTCTACATTTTCGATTCCGACACATAACTGATAGTTATTTGTAACGTTCAGGGCCTCCTAATGACGATGGAACACTCAAATTGCGTGGAGATTCAATACATCGTCCTCCAGCGGACATGTCTCCATGGGTCTACTGCTACCTCGGTCACCTTATCTTCGTTCTCCTGTGAGTCCAGATATTCGAATCCGACGCAAAACGGACTGCTAATTATATCGTTCAGAGCCTCTTAATGATGATGGAAAACTCTAATTGCGTCGAGATTCAATACATCGTCATTCAGCCGACTTGTCTCCGACGGTCTATTGCTGCCTAGGGCACCTTATGGTCATTCTCCTCTGAGTCTACATTTTCGAATCCGACGCAAAACTTGTAGTTAATTGTAACGTTCAAGGCCTCCTAATGACGATGGAATACTCAAATGCGTCGAGATACAATACATCGACCTCCCGCTGACTTGTCTCCAACGGGATATTGCTGCCTCGGGCACCATGTGGTTCGTCTCCTGTGAGTCTAGATTTTCGAATCCGACGCAATAACGATAGTTAATTCTAACGTTCAGCGCCTCCTAATGACCATAGAACACTCAAATTGCGTCGAGATTCAATACGTAGACCTCTAGACGACTTGTCTACAAGGGGATATTGCTGCCTCGGGCACCATGTGGTCCGTCTCCTGTGAGTCTAGATTTTCGAATCCGACGCGAAACTGATAGTTAATTGTAATGTTCAGGGCCCAATAATGGCGATGGAGCACTCAAATTGCGTCGAGATTCAATACATCGTCCTCCAGCCGACTTGACTCCATGGGTCTATTGCTACCTCGGTCACCTTATAGTCGTTCTCCTGTGAGTAAATATATTCGAATCCGACGCAAAACGGACTGCTAATTCTAACGTTCAGAGCCTCCTAATGACGATGGAACACTCAAATTGCATCAAGATTCAATATATCGTCATTCAGCCGACGTGTCTCCAACGGTCTATTGCTGCCTCGGGCACCTTATGCTCGTTCTCCTCCGAGTCTAGATTTTCGAATCCGACACAAAACTTGTAGTTAATTGTAAAGATCAGGGCCTCCTAATGACGATGGAACACTCAATTGCGTCGAGATCCAATACATCGACCTCCCGCCGACTTGTCTCCAACGGGATATTGCTGCCTCGGGCACCATGTGGTCCGTCTCCTGTGAGTCTAGATTTTCGATTCCGACGCAAAAATGATAGTTAATTATAACGTTCAGCGCCTCCTAATGGCGATAGAACACTCAAATTGCGTCGAGATTCAATACGTTGTCCTCCAGTTGACTTGTCTCCAAGGGGATACTGCTGCCTCGGGCACCATGTGGTCCGTCTCCTGTAGGTCCAGATATTCGAACCCGACGTAGAACGGACTGCCAATTGTAACGTTCAGAGCCTCCTAATGACGATGGAACACTCAAATTGCATCAAGATTCAATACATCGTCATTCAGCAGACTTGTCTCCAACGGTCTATTGCTGCCTCGGGCACTTTATGGTCGTTTTCCTCTGAGTCTACATTTTCGAATCCGACGCAAAACTGATAGTTAATTGTAACGTTCAGGCTCCTAATGACAATGGAACACTGAAATAGCGTCGAAATTCAATAGATTGTCCTTCAGCCGACTTGTCTCCAAGCGTCCATCGCTGACTCGGGCACCTTATGGTCGTTCTCCTGTGAGTCTACATTTTCGATTCCGACACATAACTGATAGTCAATTGCAACGTTCAGGGCCTCCTAATGACGATGGAACACTCAAATTGCGTGGAGATTCAATACATCGTCCTCCAGCCGACTTGTCTCCATGGGTCTACTTCTACCTCGGTCACCTTATCTTCGTTCTCCTGTGAGTCCAGATATTCGAATCCGACGCAAAACAGACTGCTAATTTTAACGTTCAGAGCCCCCTAATGATGATGGAACACTCTAATTGCGTCGAGATTCTATACATCGTCCTCCAGCCGACTTGTCTTCAAGCGGATATTGCTGCCTTGGGCACCATATAGTCCTTCTCCTGTGAGTCTAGAATTTCGAATCCGACGCAAAACAGATACTTAATTGTAACATTCAGGACCACCTAATGACGATGGAACACTCAAATTGGGTCGAGATTCAATACATCGTCCTCCAGGCGACTTGTTTCCGAGGGGATATTGCTGCCTCGGGCACCATATGGTCCGTCTCCTGTGAGTCAACATTTTCGAATCCGACGCAAGACTTGTAGTTAATTGTAAAGTTCAGGGCCTCCTAATGACGATGGAACACTCAATTGCGTCGAGTTCCAATACTTCGACCTCCCGCCGACCTGTCTCCAACGCGATATTGCTGCCTCGGGCACCATGTGGTCCGTCTGCTGTGAGTCTAGATTTTCGAATCCGACGCAAAACTGATAGTTAATTGTAACGTTCAGGGCTCCTAATGACGATGGAACACTGAAATAGCGTCGAAATTCAATAGATCGTCCTTCAAACGACTTGTCTCCAAGCGTCCATTGCTGACTCGGGCACCTTATGGTCGTTCTCCTGTGAGTCTACATTTTGGATTCCGACACATAACTGATAGTTAATTGTAACGTTCAGGGCGTCCTAATGACGATGGAACACTCAAATTGCGTGGAGATTCAATACACCGTCCTCTAACCGACTTGTCTCCATGGGTCTACTGCTACCTCGGTCACCTTATCTTCGTTCTCCTGTGAGTCCAGATATTCGAATCCGACGCAAAACGGACTGCTAATTGTAACGTTCAGAGCAACCTAATGATGATGGAACACTCTAATTGCGTCGAGATTCATTACATCGTCCTCCAGCCGACTTGTCTCCAAGCGGATATTGCTGCCTTGGGCACCATATGGTCCGTCTCCTGTGAGTCTAGATTTTCGAATCCGACGCAAACCTTGTAGTTAATTGTAACGTTGAGGGCATCCTAATCACGATGGAACACTCATTTGCGTCGAGATCCAATTCATCGACCTCCCGCCGACTTGTCTCCAACGGGTTATTGCTGCCTCGGGCACCAAGTGGTCCGTCTCCTATGAGTCTAGATTTTCGAATACGACGCAAAAATGATAGTTAATTGTAACGTTCAGCGACTCCTAATGACCATAGAATACTCAAATTGCGTCGAGATTCAATACTTCGTCCTCCAGCCGACTTGTCTCCAAGGTGATATTACTGCCTCGTGCACCTTATGGTCCGCCTCCTGTGAGTCTAGATTTTCGAATACGTCGCAAAACAGTTGGTTAATTGTAACGTTCATGGCCTCCTAATGACGATGGAACACTCAAATTGCGTCGAGATTCAATACATCGTCCACCAATCGACATGTCACCAAGGGGATATTGCTGTCTCGGGCACCATATGGCCCGTCTCCTGTAGGTCCAGATATTCGAATCCGACGCAAAACCGGACTGCCAGTTGTAACGTTCAGAGCCTCCTAATGACGATGGATCACTCAAATTGCATCAAGATTCAATACATCGTCATTCAGCCGACTTGTCTCCAAAGGGTTATTGCTGTCTCGGGCACCTTATGCTCCGTCTCCCGTGAGTCTAAATTTTCGAATCCGACGCAAAACTGATTGTTAATTGTAACGTTCAGGGCCTCCTAATGACGATGGAACACTCAAATTGCGTCGAGATTCAAAACATCGTCCTCCTGCCGACTTGTATCCAAGGGGATATTGCTGTCTCGGGCATCAAATGATCCTTTTCCTGTGAGTCTAGATTTTCGAATCTGACGCCAAAATGATAGTGAATTGTAACGTTCAGCGCTTCCTAACGACGATAGAAAAATCAAATTGCGTCGAGATTCAATACATCGGTCTCCAGCCGACTTGTCTCCAAGGGGATATTGCTGTCTCGGGCACCAAATGATCCTTCCCTGTGAGTCTAGATTTTCGAATCCGACGCAAAAATAATAGTGCGATGTAACGATCAGCGCCTCCTAATTATGATGGAGCACTCAAATTGCGTCGAGATTCAATACATCGTCCTCCAGCCGACTTGTCTCCATGGAGAAATTGCTGCCTCGGGCTCCATACGGTCCGTCTCCTGTGATTCTAGATTTTTGAATCCAAAGCGAAACTGATAGTTAATTGTGACGTTCAGGACTCCTAATTACGATGTAACACTCAAATTGCGTCGAGATTCAATTTATCGTCCTCCAGCCGACTTGTTTCCAAGTAGCTGCCTCGGGCACCATATGGTCCGTCTCCTGTGAGTCTAGATTTTTGAATCCGACGCGAAACTGATAGTAAATTGTAAGGTTCAACGCCTCCTAATGACGATGGAACAGTCAAATTGCGTCGAGACTCAATACAATGTCCTTCAGCCGACTTGTCTCCAAGGGTCTATTACTGCCGCGGGCACCTTATGGTCGTTCTCCTGTGAGTCTAGATTTTGGATTCCGACGCAAAAGTGATTGTTATTTGTACCGTTCAGGGCCTCCTAATGACGATGTAACACTCAAATTGCGTCGAGATTCAATACATCGTCCTCCAGCCGACTTGTTTCCAAGTAGCTGCCTCGGGCACCATATGGTCCGTCTCCTGTGAGTCTAGATTTTTGAATCCGACGCGAAACTGATAGTAAATTGTAACATTCAACGCCTCCTAATGACGATGGAACAGTCAAATTGCGTCGAGTTTCAATACATCGTCCTTCAGCCGACTTGTCTCCAAGGGTCTATTACTGCCGCGGGCACCTTATGGTCGTTCTGCTGTGAGTTTAGATTTTCGAATCCGACGCGAAACTGATTGTTAATTGTAACGTTCAGGGCTTCCTGATTACGATGGAACACTCAAATTGCATCGAGATTCAATACATCGTCATTTAGCCGACTTGTCTGCAGGGGTCTATTGCTGTCCCGGGCACCAAATGATCCTTCCCTGTGAGTCTAGATTTTCGAATCCGACGCAAAAATAATAGTGCGATGCAACGATCAGCGCCACCTAAATATGATGGAGCACTCAAATTGCGTCGAGATTCAATACATCGTCCTCCAGCCGACTTGTCTCCAAGGGGATATTGCTGCCTCGGGCTGCATATGGTCCGTCTCCTGTGAGTTTAGATTTTCGAATCCGACGAAAAATTGATAGTTAATTGTAACATTGAGGGCCTCCTAATGACGATGGAACAGTCAAATTGCGTCGAGACTCAATACATCGCCCTCCGGCCGACTTGTCTCCAAGGGGAGATTGCTGCCTCAAGCACCTTATGGTCCGTCTCCAGTGAGTCTAGATTTTCGAATCCGACGAAAAACTGATAGTTAATTGTAACATTCAGGGCCTCCTAATGACGATGGAACACTCAAATTGCGTCGAGATACAATACATCGTCGTCCAGCCGACTTGTCTCCATGTGGACATTGCTGCCTCGGGAACCTTAAGGTCGCTCTGCAGTGAGTTTAGATTTTCGAATCCGACGCGAAACTGATTGTTAATTGTAACGATCAGGGCTTACTAATGACGATGGAACACCAAATTGCGTCGAGATTCAATACTTCGTCATTCAGCCGACTTGTCTCCAAGGGTTCATTGCCGCCTCATGCACCTTATGGTCGTTCTCCTGTGAGTCTCGATTTTCGAGTCCGACGCAAGACTGATAGTTAATTGTAACGTTAAGGGCCTCCTAATGACGATGGAACACTCAAATTGCGTCGAGATTCAATACATCGATATTCAGCTGACTTGTCTGCAGGTGTCTATTGCTGCCTCGGGCACCTTATGGTCGTTCTCCTGTGAGTCTACATTTTAGAATACGACGCAAAACTGATATTTAATTGTAACGTTCAGGGCCACCTAATGAAATTTGGAACACTCAAATTGCGTCGAGATTCAATACATCGGCCTCCAGCCGACTTGTCTCCAAGTGGATATTGCTGCCTCGGGATCCATGTGGTCCGTCTCCTGTGAGACTAGATTTTCGATTCCGACGCAAAAATGATAGTGAGATGTAACGATCAGCGCCTCCTAATGATGATGGAACACTCAAATTGCGTCGAGATTCAATACATCGTCCTGCAGCCGACTTGTATCCAAGGGGATATTGCTGTCTCGGGCACCATATCATCCTTATCTTGAGAGTAGATTTTCGAATCCGACGCTAAATTGATAGTTAATTGTAACGTTCAGCGCCTCCTAATGACGATGGAACACTCAAATTGCGTCGAGGGTGAATACATCGTCCTCCAGCCGCCTTGTCTACAAGGGGAAATTGCTCCCTCGCGCTCCATGTGGTCCGTCTCCTGTTAGTCTAGATTTTCGAATAGGACGCAAAATTGATAGTTAATTGTAAAGTTCAGGGCCTCCTACTGACGATGGAACACTCTAATTGCGTCGAGATTAAATACATCGTCTTCCAGCCGACATGTCTCCAAGGGGCTATCGCTGCCTCGGGCACCAGATGGTCCGTCTCCGGTGCTTCTACATTTTCGAATCGGACGCAAAACTGATAGTTAATTGTAACATTCAGGGCCTCCTAATGACGATGGAACACTCAAATTGCGTCGCGAAACAATACATCGATCTCCAACCGACTTGTCTCCAAGGGTCTATTTCTGCTCGGGCACCTTATGATCGTTCTCCTGTGAGTCTAGATTTTCGAACCCGACGCCAAACTGATAGTTAATTGTAACATTGAGGTCCTCCTAATGACGATTGAAAACTCAAATTGCGTCGAGATTCAATACATCGTCATTCAGCCGACTTGTCTGCAGAGGTCTATTGCTGCCTCGGGCACCTTATGGTCGTTCTCCTGTGAGTCTAGTTTTCGAATCCGACGCCAAACTGATAGTTAATTGTAACATTGAGGTCCTCCTAATGACGATTGAAAACTCAAATTGCGTCGAGATTCAATACATCGTCATTCAGCCGACTTGTCTGCAGAGGTCTATTGCTGTCTCGGGCACCAAATGATCCTTCCCTGTGAGTCTAGATTTTCGAATCCGACGCAAAAATAATAGTGCGATGTAACGATCAGCGCCTCCTAATTATGATGGAGCACTCAAATTGCGTCGAGATTCAATACATCGTCCTCCAGCCGACTTGTCTCCAAGGGGATATTGCTGCCTCGGGCTCCATACGGTCCGTCTCCTGTGAGTTTAGGTTTTTGAATCCAAAGCGAAACTGACAGTTAATTGTGACGTTCAGGGCCTCCTAATGACGATGGAACACTCAAATTGCGTCCAGATTCAATACATCGTCCTTCAGCCGATTTGTCTCCAAGGGTCTATTACTGCCGCGGGCACCTTATGGTCGTTCTCCTGTGACTCTAGATTTTGGATTCCGACGCAAAAGTGATTGTTATTTGTACCGTTCAGCGCCTCCTAATGACGATGTAACACTCAAATTGCGTCGAGATTCAATACATCGCCCTCCAGCCGACTTGTCTCCAAATAGCTGCATCTGGCACCATATGGTCCGTCTCCTGTGAGTCTAGATTTTTGAATCCGACGCGAAACTGATAGTTAATTGTAACGTTCAACGCCTCTTAATGACGATGGAACAGTCAAATTGCGTCGAGACTCAATACATCGCCCTCCGGCCGACTTGTCTCCAAGGGGTGATTGCTGCCTCAAGCACCTTATGGTCCGTCTCCAGTGAGTCTAGATTTTCGAATCCGACGAAAAACTGATAGTTAATTGTAACATTCAGGGCCTCCTAATGACGATGGAACACTCAAATTGCGTCGAGATACAATACATCGTCGTCCAGCCGACTTGTCTCCATGGGGACATTGTTGCCTCGGGAACCTTAAGGTCGCTCTGCAGTGAGTTTAGATTTTCGAATCCGACGCGAAACTGATTGTTAATTGTAACGATCAGGGCTTACTAATGACGATGGAACACCAAATTGCGTCGAGATTCAATACTTCGTCATTCAGCCGACTTGTCTCCAAGGGTTCATTGCCGCCTCATGCACCTTATGGTCGTTCTCCTGTGAGTCTCGATTTTCGAGTCCGACGCAAGACTGATAGTTAATTGTAACGTTAAGGGCCTCCTAATGACGATGGAACACTCAAATTGCGTCGAGATTCAATACATCGATATTCAGCTGACTTGTCTGCAGGTGTCTATTGCTGCCTCGGGCACCTTATGGTCGTTACCCTGTGAGTCTACATTTTAGAATACGACGCAAAACTGATATTTAATTGTAACGTTCAGGGCCACCTAATGAAATTTGGAACACTCAAATTGCGTCGAGATTCAATACATCGGCCTCCAGCCGACTTGTCTCCAAGTGGATATTGCTGCCTCGGGATCCATGTGGTCCGTCTCCTGTGAGACTAGATTTTCGATTCCGACGCAAAAATGATAGTGAGATGTAACGATCAGCGCCTCCTAATGATGATGGAACACTCAAATTGCGTCGAGATTCAATACATCGTCCTGCAGCCGACTTGTATCCAAGGGGATATTGCTGTCTCGGGCACCATATCATCCTTATCTTGAGAGTAGATTTTCGAATCCGACGCTAAATTGATAGTTAATTGTAACGTTCAGCGCCTCCTAATGACGATGGAACACTCAAATTGCGTCGAGGGTGAATACATCGTCCTCCAGCCGCCTTGTCTACAAGGGGAAATTGCTCCCTCGCGCTCCATGTGGTCCGTCTCCTGTTAGTCTAGATTTTCGAATCCGACGCAAAATTGATAGTTAATTGTAAAGTTCAGGGCCTCCTACTGACGATGGAACACTCTAATTGCGTCGAGATTAAATACATCGTCTTCCAGCCGACATGTCTCCAAGGGGCTATCGCTGCCTCGGGCACCAGATGGTCCGTCTCCGGTGCTTCTACATTTTCGAATCGGACGCAAAACTGATAGTTAATTGTAACATTCAGGGCCTCCTAATGACGATGGAACACTCAAATTGCGTCGCGAAACAATACATCGATCTCCAACCGACTTGTCTCCAAGGGTCTATTTCTGCTCGGGCACCTTATGATCGTTCTCCTGTGAGTCTAGATTTTCGAACCCGACGCCAAACTGATAGTTAATTGTAACATTGAGGTCCTCCTAATGACGATTGAAAACTCAAATTGCGTCGAGATTCAATACATCGTCATTCAGCCGACTTGTCTGCAGAGGTCTATTGCTGCCTCGGGCACCTTATGGTCGTTCTCCTGTGAGTCTAGTTTTCGAATCCGACGCGAAACTGATAGTTAATTGTAACGTTCAGGGCCACCTAATGACGATGGAACACTCTAATTGCGTCGAGATTCAATACATCGTCCTCCAGCCGACTTGTATCCAAGGGGATATTGCTGTCTCGGGCATAAAATGAACCTTTTCCTGTGAGTCTAGATTTTCGAATCTGACGCCAAAATGATAGAGAATTGGAACGTTCAGCGCTTCATAACGACGATAGAAAAAACAAATTGCGTCGAGATTCAATACATCGGTCTCCAGCCGACTTGTCTCCAAGGGGATATTGCTGTCTCGGGCACCAAATGATCCTTCCCTGTGAGTCTAGATTTTCGAATCCGACGCAAAAATAATAGTGCGATGTAACGATCAGCGCCTCCTAATTATGATGGAGCACTCAAATTGCGTCGAGATTCAATACATCGTCCTCCAGCCGACTTGTCTCCAAGGGGATATTGCTGCCTCGGGCTCCATACGGTCCGTCTCCTGTGAGTTTAGGTTTTTGAATCCAAAGCGAAACTGACAGTTAATTGTGACGTTCAGGGCCTCCTAATGACGATGGAACACTCAAATTGCGTCCAGATTCAATACATCGTCCTTCAGCCGATTTGTCTCCAAGGGTCTATTACTGCCGCGGGCACCTTATGGTCGTTCTCCTGTGACTCTAGATTTTGGATTCCGACGCAAAAGTGATTGTTATTTGTACCGTTCAGCGCCTCCTAATGACGATGTAACACTCAAATTGCGTCGAGATTCAATACATCGCCCTCCAGCCGACTTGTCTCCAAATAGCTGCATCTGGCACCATATGTTCCGTCTCCTGTGAGTCTAGATTTTTGAATCCGACGCGAAACTGATAGTTAATTGTAACGTTCAACGCCTCTTAATGACGATGGAACAGTCAAATTGCGTCGAGACTCAATACATCGTCCTTCAGCCGACTTGTCTCCAAGGGGAGATTTCTGCCTCAAGCACCTTATGGTCCGTCTCCAGTGCATCTAGATTTTCGAATCCGACGAAAAACTGATAGTTAATTGTAACATTCAGGGCCTCCTAATGACGATGGAACACTCAAATTACGTCACGAACCGATGCATCGTTCTCCAGCCAACTTGTCTCCAAGGGTCTATTGCTCCCTCGGGCACCTTATGATCGTTTCCCTGCGAGTCTTGATTTTCGATCCCGACGCCAAACTGATAGTCAATTGTAACATTCAGTGCCTCCTATTGACGATGGAACACTCAAATTGAGTCGAGACGCAATACATCGTCCTCCAGCCGACATGTCTCCATGGGGATATTGTTGCCTCAGGCACCTTAAGGTCGTTCTGCTGTGAGTTTAGATATTCGAATCCGACGCGAAACTGATTGTTAATTGTAACGATCAGGGCTTCCAAATGACGATGGAACACTCAAATTGCGTCAAGATTCAATACATCGTCATTCAGCCGACTTGTCTCCAAGGGTCTAATGCGCCCCGGGCACCTTATGGTCGTTCTCTTGTGAGTATCGATTTTCGAATCCGACGCAAAACTGATAGTTAATTGTAACGTTCAGGGCCTCCTAATGACGATGGAATACTCAAATTGCGTCGAGGTTAAGTACATCGTCCTCCAGCCGACGTGCCTCCAAGGGGATATTGCTGCCTCGGGCACCATTTGGTCCGTCTCCTCTGAGACTACATTTTCGATTCCGACGCAAAAATGATAGTGAGATGTAACGATCAGCGCCTCCTAATGATGATGGAACACTCAAATTGCGTCGAGATTCAATACATCGTCCTCCAGCCGCCTTGTCTGCAAGTGGATATTGCTCCCTGGGGCTTCATGTGGTCCGTCTCCTGTTAGTCTAGATTTTCGAATCCGACTCAAAATTGATAGTTAATTGTAAAGTTCAGAGCCTCCTACTGACGATGGAACACTCAAATTGCTTCGAGATTCATTACATCGTCTTCCAGCCGACATGTCTCCAAGGGGATATCGCTGCCTCGGGCACCAGATGGTACGTCTCCGGTGCTTCTACATTTTCGAATCGGACGCAAAACTGATAGTTAATTGTAACATTCAGGGCCTCCTAATGACGATGGAACACTCAAATTACGTCACGAACCAATGCATCGTTCTCCAGCCAACTTGTCTCCAAGTGTCTATTGCTGCCTCAGCACCTTATGATCGTTTCCCTGCGAGTCTTGATTTTCGATCCCGACGCCAAACTGATAGTCAATTGTAACATTCAGTGCCTCCTATTGACGATGGAACACTCAAATTGAGTCGAGACGCAATACATCGTCCTCCAGCCGACATGTCTCCATGGGGATATTGTTGCCTCAGGCACCTTAAGGTCGTTCTGCTGTGAGTTTAGATATTCGAATCCGACGCGAAACTGATTGTTAATTGTAACGATCAGGGCTTCCAAATGACGATGGAACACTCAAATTGCGTCAAGATTCAATACATCGTCATTCAGCCGACTTGTCTCCAAGGGTCTAATGCGCCCCGGGCACCTTATGGTCGTTCTCTTGTGAGTATCGATTTTCGAATCCGACGCAAAACTGATAGTTAATTGTAACGTTCAGGGCCTCCTAATGACGATGGAATACTCAAATTGCGTCGAGGTTGAGTACATCGTCCTCCAGTCGACGTGCTTCCAAGGAGATATTGCTGCCTCGGGCTCCATATGGTCCGTCTCCTGTGAGCCTAGATTTTCGATTCCGACGCTAAAATGATAGTGAGGTGTAACGATCAGCGCCTCCTAATGATGATGGAACACTCAAATTGCGTCGAGATTCAATACATCGTCCTCCAGCCGACTTGTCTCTAAGGGGATATTGCTGCCTGGGGTTCCATATGGTCCGTCTCCTGTGAGCCTAGATTTTTGAATCCGACTCGAAACTGATAGTTAATTGTAACGGTCAGGGCCTTCTAATGACGATGAAACACTCAAATTGCGTCGATATTCAATACATCGTCCTCCAGCCGACTTGTCTCCAAATAGCTGCCTCGGGCACCATATGGTCCGTCTCCTGTGAGTCTAGATTTTTGAATCCGCCGCGAAACTGATAGTTAATTGTAACGTTCAACGCCTCCTATTGTAGATGGAACACTCAAATTGCGTCGCTAACCAATACATCGTTCTCCAGCCGACTTGTCTCCAAGGGTCTATTGCTGCCCCGGGCACCTTATGGTCGTTCTCCTGTGAGTCTAGATTTTCGAATCCGACGCAAAAATAATAGTGCGATGCAACGATCAGCGCCTCCTAAATATGATGGAGCACTCAAATTGCGTCGAGATTCAATACATCGTCCTCCAGCCGACTTGTCTCCAAGGGGATATTGCTGCCTCGGCCACCATATGGTCCGTCTCCTGTGAGACTAGATTTTCGATTCCGACGCAAAAATGATAGTGAGATGTAACGATCAGCGCCCCCTAATGATGATGGAACACTCAAATTGCGTCGAGATTCAATACATCGTCCTCCAGCCGACTTGTATCCAAGGGGATATTGCTGTCTCGGGCACTATATCATCCTTATCTTGAGAATAAATTTTCGAATCCGACGCTAAGATGATAGTTAATTGTAACGTTCAGCGCCTCCTAATGACGATGGAAAACTCAAATTGCGTGGAAGGTCAATACATCGTCCTCCACCCGACTTGACTACAAGGGGATATTGCTCCCTCGGGCACCTTATGGTCGTTCTCCTGTGAGTCTAGATTTTCGAATCCGACGCAAAACTGATAATTAATTGTAACGTTCAGGGCCACCTAATGACGATGGAACACTCAAATTGCGTCGAGATTCAATACATCGGCCTCCAGCCGACTTGTCTCCAAGGGGATATTGCTGCCTCGGGCACCTTATGGTCGTTCTCCTGTGAGTCTAGATTTTCGATTCCGACGCAAAAATGATAGTGAGATGTAACGATCAGCGCCCCCTAATGATGATGGTACACTCAAATTGCGTCGAGATTCAATACATCGTCCTCCAGCCGACTTGTCTCCAAGGGGATATTGCTGCCTCGGCCACCATATGGTCCGTCTCCTGTGAGTCTAGATTTTCGATTCCGATGCGAAACTGATAGTTAATTGTAACGTTCATTGCCTCCTAATGACGATGGAAAACTCATATTGCGTCAAGATTCAATACATCGTCCTCCAGCCGACTTGTATCCCAGTGGATATTGCTGTCACTTGCACCATCCTTCTCTTGAGAGTAGTTTTTCGAATCCGACGCAAAAATGATAGTTCATTGTAACGTTCAGCGCCTCGTAATGACGATGGAAAACTCAAATTGCGTCGCGATTCAATACATCGTTCTCCAGCGGACTGGTCTCCAAGGGGATATTGCTGCTTCATGCACCTTATGGTCCGTCTCCAGTGAGTCTAGATTTTCGAAACCGACGAAAAACTGATAGTTAATGGTAACGTTCTGGGCCTCCTAATGTCGATGGAACACTCAAATTGCGTCGAGGTTCAATACATCGTCCACCAGAGTACTGGTCTCCAAGGGGATATTGCTGCTTCGGGTTCCATATGGTCTGTCTCCTGTGAGTCTAGATTTTGGAATCCGACGCAAAAGTCATTGTTATTTGTACCGTTCAGGGCCTCCTAATGACGATATAACACTCAAATTGCGTCGAGATTCAATACAACGTCTTTCAGCCGACGTTTCACCAAGGGTAGCCTCAGGCAACTTATGGTCGTTCTCTTGTGAGTCTAGATTTTCGAATCCGACGCAAAACTGATTGTTAATAGTAACGTTCAGGGCCTCCTATTGACGATGGAACACTCAAAATGCGTCGAGATTCAATACATCGTCCTCCAGCCGACCTGTCTCCATGAGGCTGCCTCCGGCACCTTATGGTCGATCTCCAGTGAGTCTAGATTTTCGAATCCGACGGCAAAATGATAGTGAATTGTATCGTTCAGGGCCTCCTAATGACAATGGAACATTCAAATTGCGTCGAAATCCAATACATCGGACTCCAGCCGACTTGTCTCCAAGGCGACATTGCTGCCTCGGGCACCATATGGTCCGTCTCCTGTGAGTCTAGATTTTCGATTCCGATGCGAAACTGATAGATAATTGTAACGTTCAGGGCCTCCTAATGACGATGGAACACTCAAATTGCGCCGAGATTCATTACATCGTCTTTCAGCCGATTTGTCTTCAAGGTTCTATTGCTGCCTCGGGCACCTTATGGTTGTTCTCCTGTGAGTCTCGATTTCCGAATCCGACGTAAAACTGGTAGTTAATTGTAACGTTCAGGGCCTCCTAATGACGATGGAACACTTAAATTGCGTCGAGATTCAATACATCGGCCTCTAGCCGACTTGTTTCCAAGGGTCTATTGCTGCCTCGGGCACCTTATGGTCGTTCTCATGTGAGTCTAGATCTTCGAATCCGACGCATAACTGATTGTTAATTGAAACGTTCAGCGCCTCCTAATGACGATGGTGCTCTCAAATTGGTTCGAGATTCAATACATCGTCCTCCTGCCGACTTGTCTCCAAGGGGATATTGCTGCCTCGGGCACCTTATGGTTAATCTCCTGTGAGTCAAGATTTTCGAAAGCGACGCATAACTGATAGTTAATTGTAACGTTCAGGGCATCCTAATGACGATGGAACACTCAAATTGCGTCGAGATTCAATACATCGTCCTCCAGCCGACTTGTCTCCAAGGTGATTTTGCTGCCTCGGGCACAACATGTTCCACCTCCTGTGAGTCTAGATTTTTGAATCCGGCGGAAACTGATAGTCAATTGTAACGTTCAGGGCCTCCTAATGGCGATTGAACATTTTAATTGCTTTGAGAGTCAATACATCGTCCTCCAGCTGATTGTCTCCAACAGGATATTGCTGCCTCGGGCACAATATGGTCCGTCTCCTGTGAGTCTAGATTTTTGAATCCGACGCGAAACCGATAGTTAATTGTTACGTTCAGGGCCTCCTAATGTCGATGGAACGTTCAAATTGCGTTGAAAGTCAATACATCGTTCTCCAGCCGACTTGTCTACAATGGGATATTGCTGCCTCGTGGTAAGTCTCCTGTTAGTCTAGATTTTCGAATCTTACGCGAAACTGATAATTGTAACGTTCAGGGCCTCCTAATGACGGTGGAACACTCAAATTGCGTCGAGATTCAATACATCGGTCTCCAGCCGACTTTTCTCCAAAGGTAGCCTCAGGCACCTTATGGTCGTTCTTCTGTGAGTCTAGATTTTCGAATCCGACACAAAATTGATTGTTAATTGTAACGTTCAGGGCCTCCTATTGACGATGGAACACTCAAATTGCGTATAGATTCAATACATCGTCCTCCAGCCGACCTGTCTCCATGAGGCTGCCTCCGGCACCTTATGGTCGATCTCCAGTGAGTCTAGATTTTCGAATCCGACGGCAAAATGATAGTGAATTGTAACGTTCAGGGCCTCCTAATGACAATGGAACATTCAAATTGCGTCGAAATTCAATACATCGGACTCCAGCCGACTTGTCTCCAAGGCGACACTGCTGCCTCGGGCACCATATGGTCCGATTCCTGTGAGTCTAGATTTTCGATTCCGATGCGAAACTGATAGTTAATTGTATTGTTCATGGCCTCCTAATGACGATGGTGCTCTCAAATTGGTTCGAGATTCAATACATCGTCCTCCAGCTGACTTGTCTCCTAGGGGATATTGCTGCCTCGGGCACCATGTGGTCCGTCGCCTGTGAGGGTAGATTTTTGAATCCGACGCAAACCTGATTGTTGATTGTAACGTTCAGCGCCTCCTAATGACGATGGAACACTCAAATTGCGTCGAGGTTCAATATCTCGTCCTCCAGCCGACTTGTCTCCAAGGGGATATTGCTGTCTCGGGCACCAAATGATCCTTCTCCTTTGAGTCTAGATTTTCGAATCCGACGCAAAACTGATGGTTAATTGTAACGTTCAGGGCCTCCTAATGACGATGGAACACTCAAATTGCGTCGAGATTCATTACATCGGCCTCGAGACGACTTGTCTCCAAGGGTCTATTGCTGCCTCGGGCTGCTTATGGTCGCTCCCCTGTGAGTCTAGATTTTCGAATTCGACGCAAAACAGATAGTTAATTGTAACGTTCACGGCCTCATATTGACGAACGAACACTCAAACTGCGTCGAGATTCACTACATCGTCCTCGAGCCGACTTGTCTCCAAGGGGATATTGCTGCCTCGGGCACCTTATGGTCGTTCTCCTGTGAGTCCAGATTTTCGAATCCGACGCATAACTGATAGTTCATTGTAACGTTCAGGGCCTCCTAATGACGATAGAACACTCATATTGCGTCGAGATTCAATACATCGTCCTCCAGCTGACTTGTATCTCAGGGGATATTGCTGTCTCGTGCACAATATGATCATTCTCTTGAGAGTAGATTTTAGAATCCGACCCAAGAATGATAGTTAATTGTAACATTCAGCGCCTCCGAATGACGATGGAACACTCAAATTGCGTCGAGATTCAGTACATCGTCCTCCAGCCGACTTGTCTCCAAGGGGATATTGCTGCCTTGGCCACCATACGGTCCATCTCCTGTGAGTCTAGATTTTCGAATCCGACGCAAAACTGATAGCTAATTGTAACGTTCAGAGCCTCCTAATGACGATGGAACACTCAAATTGCGTCGAGGTTCAATATCTCGTCCTCCAGCCGACTTGTCTCCAAGGGGATATTGCTGTCTCGGGCACCAAATGATCCTTCTCCTTTGAGTCTAGATTTTCGAATCCGACGCAAAACTGATGGTTAATTGTAACGTTCAGGGCCTCCTAATGACGATGGAACACTCAAATTGCGTCGAGATTCATTACATCGGCCTCGAGACGACTTGTCTCCAAGGGTCTATTGCTGCCTCGGGCTGCTTATGGTCGCTCCCCTGTGAGTCTAGATTTTCGAATTCGACGCAAAACAGATAGTTAATTGTAACGTTCACGGCCTCATATTGACGAACGAACACTCAAACTGCGTCGAGATTCACTACATCGTCCTCGAGCCGACTTGTCTCCAAGGGGATATTGCTGCCTCGGGCACCTTATGGTCGTTCTCCTGTGAGTCCAGATTTTCGAATCCGACGCATAACTGATAGTTCATTGTAACGTTCAGGGCCTCCTAATGTCGATAGAACACTCAAAATGCGTCGAGATTCATTACATCGTCCTCCAGCCGACTTGTATCTCAGGGGATATTGCTGTCTCGTGCACAATATGATCATTCTCTTGAGAGTAGATTTTAGAATCCGACCCAAGAATGATAGTTAATTGTAACGTTCAGCGCCTCCTAATGACGATGGAACACTCAAATTTCGTCGAGATTCAGTACATCGTCCTCCAGCCGACTTGTCTCCAAGGGGATATCGCTGCCTTGGCCACCATACGGTCCTTCTCCTGTGAGTCTAGATTTTCGAATCCGACGCAAAACTGATAGCTAATTGTAACGTTCAGCGCCTCCTAATGACGATGGAACACTCAAATTGCGTCGAGGTTCAATATCTCGTCCTCCAGCCGGCTTGTCTCCAAGGGGATATTGCTGCCTCGGGCACCTTATGGTCGTTCTCCTGTGAGTCCAGATTTTCGAATCCGACGCATAACTGATAGTTCATTGTAACGTTCAGGGCCTCCTAATGTCGATAGAACACTCAAATTGCGTCGAGATTCATTACATCGGCCTCGAGACGACTTGTCTCCAAGGGTCTATTGCTGCCTCGGGCTGCTTATGGTCGCTCCCCTGTGAGTCTAGATTTTCGAATTCGACGCAAAACAGATAGTTAATTGTAACGTTCACGGCCTCATATTGACGAACGAACACTCAAACTGCGTCGAGATTCACTACATCGTCCTCGAGCCGACTTGTCTCCAAGGGGATATTGCTGCCTCGGGCACCTTATGGTCGTTCTCCTGTGAGTCCAGATTTTCGAATCCGACGCATAACTGATAGTTCATTGTAACGTTCAGGGCCTCCTAATGTCGATAGAACACTTAAAATGCGTCGAGATTCATTACATCGTCCTCCAGCCGACTTGTCTCCATTGGCATATTGCTGCCTCTGGCTCCTTATGGTCGCTCTCTTGTGAGATTAGATTTTCGAGTCCGACGCGAAACTGATTGTTATATGTAACGTTCAGGGCCTCCTAATAACGTTGGAACACTCAAATTGCGTCGACATTCTATACATCGGCCTCCAGCCGACTTGTCTCCAAGGGTCTATTGCTGCCTGGGGCACCTTATGAACTTCTCCTGTGAGTAGATTTTCGAATCCGACGATAAAATGCTAGTTAATTGTAACGTTCAGCGCCTCTTAATGACGATGGAACACTCAAATTTCGTCGAAAGTCATTACATCGTTCTCCAGCCGACTTGTCTCCAAGGGTCTATTGTTGCCTCGGGCATCTTATAATCGTTCTCCTGTGAGTCTAGATTTTCGAACGCGACGCAAAACCGATAGTTAATTGTAACGTTCAGGGCCACCTAATGACGATGGAACACTCAAGTTGCGTCGAGATTGACTACATCGTCCTCCAGCCGACGTGTCTCCAAGGGGATATCGCTGCCTCGGGCACCACATGTTCCGTCTCCGGTGATTCTACGTTTTCGAATTCGACGCAAAACTGATAGTTAATTGTAACGTTCAGTGCGTCCTAATGACGATGGAGCACTCAAATTGCGTCGCGATTCAAAGCATCGTCCTCCAGCGGACTGGTCTCCAAGGGGATATTTCTGACTCGGGCACCTTATGGTCCGTCTTCAGTGAGTCGAGATTTTCGAATCCGACGAAAAACTGATAGTTAATTGTAACATTCAGGGCCTCATAATGACGATGGAACACTCAAATTGCGTCGCGATCCAATGCATCGTCCTCCAGCCGACTTGTCACCATGGGGATATTGCTGCCTCGGGCTCCTTATGGTCGCTCTCCTGTGACTCTAGATTTTAGAATCCGACGCGAAACTGATTTTTAATTGTAACGTTCAGGTATTCCTAATGACGATGGAACACTCAAATTGCGTCGTGATTCAATACATCGTCATCCAGCCGACTTGTATCCAAGGGGATATTGTTGTATCGGGCACTATATGATCCTTCTACTGTGAGTAGATTTTCGAATCCGACGCTAAAATGATAATTAATTGTAACGTTCAGCACCTCCTAATGACGATGGAACACTCAAATTTCGTCGAGATTCTATACATCGTCCTCCAGACGACTTGTCTCGATGGGGATATTGCTGCCTCGGGCACCATATGGTCCTTCTCCTGTGAGTCTAGATTTTCGAATCAGGCGCGATACTGATAGTTAATTGTAACGTTCAGGGCCTCCTAATGGCGATGGAACACTCAAATTACGTCGAGATTCACTACATCGTCCTCCAGCCGACGTGTCTCCAAGGGGATATCGCTGCCTCGGGCACCACATGTTCCGTCTCCGGTGATTCAACGTTTTCGAATTCGACGCAAAACTGATAGTTAATTGTAACCTTCAGTGCGTCCTAATGACGATGGAGCACTCAAATTGCGTCGCGATTCAAAGCATCGTCCTCCAGCGGACTGGTCTCCAAGGGGATATTTCTGACTCGGGCACCTTATGGTCCGTCTTCAGTGAGTCGAGATTTTCGAATCCGACGAAAAACTGATAGTTAATTGTAACATTCAGCGCCTCATAATGACGATGGAACACTCAAATTGCGTCGCGATCCAATGCATCGTCCTCCAGCCGACTTGTCACCATGGGGATATTGCTGCCTCGGGCTCCTTATGGTCGCTCTCCTGTGAGTCTAGATATTTGAATCCGACGCAAAACTGATTGTTAATTGTAACGTTCAGGGCTTCCTAATGACGATGGAACACTCTAATTGCGTCGAGATTCAATACATCGTCCTTCAGCCGACTTGTCTCCAAGGGTCTATTGCTGCCTCGGGCACCTTATGGTCGTTCTCGTGTGAGTCTAGATTTTCTAATCCGACGCAAAACTGATTGTTAATTGTATCGTTCAGGGCCTCCTAATGACGATGGAATACTCAAATTGCATCGAGATTCCATACATCATCCTCCAGCCGACTTGTCTCGAAGGGGATATTGCTGCCTCGGGCACCATATGGTCCTTCTCCTGTGAGTCTACATCTTTGAATCCGACGCGAAACTGATAGTTAATTGTAACGTTCAGGGCCTCCTAATGACGATGAAGCACTCAAATTGCGTCGCAATTCAATACATCTTCCTCTAGCGGACTGGTCTCCAAGGGGATATTGCTGCTTCTGGCACCTTATGATTCGTCTCCAGTGAGTCTAGATTTTCAAATCCGACGAAAAACTGATTGTTAATTGTAACGTTCATGGCTTCCTAATGACGATGGAACACTGAAATTGCGTCGGGATTCAATACCTCGTCAGTCAGCCGATTTGTCTCCAAGGGTCTATTGCTGCCTTGGGCACCTTATGGTCGCTCCCCTGTGAGTCTAGATTTTCGAATCAGGCGGGAAACTGATTGTTAATTGTAACGTTCAGGGCTTCCTAATGACGACGGAACACTCAAATTGCGTCGAGATTCAATACATGGGCCGCGAGCCAACTTGTCTCCATGGGGATTTTGCTGCCTCGGGCTCCTTAAGGTCGCTCTCCTGTGAGTCTAGAGTATCGAATCCGACGCGAAACTGATTGTTAATTGTAACCTTCAAGTTTTCCTAATGACGATGGAACACTCAAATTGCGTCGAGATTCAATACATCGTCCTTCAGCCGACTTGTCTCCAAGAGTCTATTGCTGCATCGGGCACCTTATGTTCGTTCTCCTGTGAGTCTAGATTTTCGAATCCGTCGCAAAACATATAGTTAATTGTATCGTTCAGATCCTCCTATTGACGATGGAACACTCAAATTGCGTCGAGATTCACTACATCGTCCTCCAGCCGACTTGTCTCCAAGAGGATATCGCTGCCTCGGGCACCACATGGTCCGTCTCCGGTGATTCTACGATTTCGAATTCGACGCAAAACTGATAGTTCATTGTAACGTTCAGGGCCTCCTAATGACGATGGAGCACTCAAATTGCGTCGCGATTCAAAACATCGTCCTCCAGCGGACTGGTCTCCAAGGGGAATTTTCTGCCTCTAGCACCTTATGGTCCGTCTCCAGTGAGTCGAGATTTTCGAATCCGACAAAAACTGATAGTTAATTGTAACATTATGGGCCTCCTAACGACGATGGAACTCAAATTGCGTCGCGATCCAATACATCGTCCTCCAGCCGACTCTACTCCATGGGGATACTGCTGCCTCGTGCACCTTATGATCGCTCTCCTGTGAGTCTAGATTTTGGAATCCGACGCGAAACTGATTGTTAATTGTAACGTTCAGGGCTACCTAATGACGATGGAACACTCAAATTGCGTAGAGATTCAATACATCGGCATTCAGCCGATTTGTCTCCAAGGGTCTATTGCAGCCTTGGGCACCTTATGGTCGTACCCCTGTGAGCCTAGATTTTAGAATCTGACGCAAAACTGATAGTTAATTGTAATGTTCAGGGCCTCCTAATGACGATGGAACACTCAATTTGCGTCAAGATTCAGTCCATCGGCCTCCAGCCGATTTGTCTCCAAGGGGATATTGCTGCCTCGGGCACCATATGGTCCGCCTCCGGTGAGTCTAGATTTTCGAATCCGGCGCAAAACAGATAGTTAATTGTAACGTTCAGGGCCTCCTATTGACGATGGAACACTCAAATTGCGTCGAGATTCCCTACAACGTCCTCCAGCCAACTTGTCTCCAAGGGGATATCGCTGCCTCGGGCACCACATGGTCCGTCTCCGGTGATTCCACGTTTTCGAATCCGACGCAGATCTGATGGTTGATTGTAACGTTCAGGGCCTCCTAATGACGATGGAACACTTAAATTGCGCCGCGATTCAATACATCGTCCTCCAGCGGACTGGTCTCCAAGGGGATATTGCTGCCTCGTGCACCTTATGGTCCGTCTCCAGTGAGTCTAGATTTTCGAATACGACGAAAAACTGATTGTTAATTGTAACATTCATGGTCTAATAAAGACGATGGAACATTCAAATTGCGTCACGTTCCAATACATCGTCCTCCAGCCGACTTATCTCCAAGGGTTTATTGCTGCCTCGGGCACCTTATGATCGTTCTCCTGTGAGTCTAGATTCTCGAACCGGACACAAAACTAATATTTAATTGTAACGTTCAGGGCCACCTAATGACGATGGAACACTCAAATTGCGTCGAGATTCAATAAATCGTCCTCCAGCCGACTTGCCTCCAAGGGGATATTACTGTCTCGGGCACCATGTGATCCTTCTCCTGTGAGTCTAGATTTTACAATCCGACGCGAAACTGATAGTTAATTGTAACGTTCAGGGCCTCCAAATGATGATGGAACACTCAAATTGCGTCGAGATTCAATACATCGGCCTCCAGCCGACTTGTCTCCAAGGGGAAATTCTGCCTCGGGCACCTTATGGTCCGTCTCCTGTGAGTCTAGATTTTGGAATTCGACGCAAATATGATAGTTAATTGTAACGTTCAGCGCCTCCTAATAACGATGGAACACTCAAATTGCGTCGAGAGTCAATACATCGACCTGCAGCCGACTTGTCTCCAAGGGGATATTGCTGCCTCGGGCACCATATGGTCCGTCTCCGGTGAGTCTAGATTTTCGAATCCGACGCGAAACTGACTGTTATTTGTAACGACTAGGGCTTCCAAACGACGATGGAACACTCAAATTGCGTCGAGATTCAATACATCGGCATTCAGCCGATTTGTCTCCAAGGGTCTATTGCTGCCTCGAACACCTTATGGTCGTTCCCCTGTGAGTCTACATTTTAGAATCCGACGCAAAACAGATAGTTAATTGTAATGAACAGGGCCTCCCAATGACGATGGAACACTCAAATTGCGTCGAGAGTCAATCCATCGGCCTCCAGCCGACTTGTCTCCAAGGGGATATTCCTGCCTCGGGCACCATATGGTTCGTCTCCTGTGAGTCTAGATTTCGAATCCGACGCAAAAATGATAGTTCATTGTAACGTTCAGCGCCTCATAATGACGCTGGAACACTCAAATTGCGACGAGATTCAATACATCGTCCTTCAGCCGACTTCGCTCCAGGGGTCTATTGCTGCCTCGGGCACCTTATGGTCGTTCTCCTGTGAGTCTAGATTTTCGAATCCGACGCAAAGCTGATAGTTAATTGTAACGTCAGGGCCGCCTAATGACGATGGAACACTCAAATTGCGTCGAGATTCAATACATCGTCCCCCAGCCGACTTCTCTCCATGGGGATATTGCTGCCTCGGGCACCTTATGGTCGCTCTCCTGTGAGTCTAGATTTTCGAATCCGACGCGAAACTGATTGTTAATTGTAACGTTCGTGGCTTCCTAATGACGATGGAACACTGAAATTGCGTCGAGATTCAATACCTCGTCATTCAGCCGATTTGTCTCCAAGGGTCTATTGCTGCCTCGGGCACCTTATGGTCGTTCCCCTGTGAGTCTAGATTTTCGAATCCATCGCGAAACTGATTGTTAATTGTAACGGTCAGGGCTTCCTAATGACGATGGAACACTCAGATTGCGTCGAGATTCAATACATCGTCATTCAGCCGACTTGACTCCAAGGGTCTATTGCTGCCTCGGGCACCTTATGGTCGATCCCCTGTGAGTCTAGATTTTCGAATCCGACGCAAAACTGATAGTTAATTGTAACGTTCAGGGCCTCCTAATGACGATGGAACACTCAAATTGCGTCGAGATTCAATACTTCTGCTTCCAGCCGACTTGTCTCCAAGGGGACATTGCTGCCTCGGGCACCATATGGTCCGTCTCCGGTGAGTCTAGATTTTCGATTCCGATGCGGAACTGATAGTTAATTGTAACGTTCAGGGCCTCCTCAAGACGACGGAATACTCAAATTGCGTCAAGATTGAATACATCGGCCTCCAGCCGACTTGTCTTCAAATGTCTATTGCTGCCTCGGGCACCTTGTGGTCGTTCTCCTGTGAGTCTAGATTTTCGAATCCGACGCAAAAATAATAGTTAATTACAACGTTCAGCGCCTCCTAATGGCGATGGAACACTCAAATTGCGTCGAGAGTCAATGCATCGTCCTCCAGCCGACTTGTCTACAAGGGAATATTGCTGCCTCGGGCTCCATGTGGTCCGTCTCCTGTGAGTCTAGATTTTCGAATCCGACGCAAAACTCATAGTTAATTGTATCGTTCAGGGCCTCCTAATGACGATGGGGCACTCAAATGGCGTCGCGATTCAATACATCGTCCTCCAGCGGACTGGTCTCCAAGGGGATATTGCTGCCTCGGGCACCTTATGGTCCGTCTCTAGTGAGTCCACATTTTCGAATCCGAAGAAAACCTGATAGTTAATTGTAACATTCAGGGCCTCCTAATGACGATGGGGCACTCAAATTGCGTCGAGGTTCAATACATCGTCCTCCAGCCGACTTGTCTCCAAGGGGTATTGCTGCCTCGGGCACCATATGGTCCGTCTCCTGTGAGTCTACATTTTCGAATCCGACGCAAAAATGATAGTTAATTGTAGCGTTCAGCGCCTCCTAATGACGATGGAACACTCAAATTGCGTCGAGAGTCAATACATCGTCCCCCAGCCGACTTGTCTCCAAGGGGATATTGCTGCCTCGGGCACCTTATAGTCGTTCTCCTGTGAGTCTAATATGTCGAATCCGACGCATATCTGATAGTTTATTGCAAATTTCAGCGCCTCCTCATGACGATGTTGAACTCAAATTGCGTTGAGATTCAATACATCGGCCTCCAGCCGACTTGTCTCCAAATGTCTATTGCTACCTAGGGCACCTTGTGTTCGTTCTCCTGTGAGTCTAGATTTTCGAATCCGACGCATAACTGATAGTTAATTGTAAAGTTCAGGGCCTCCTAATGTCGATGGAAAAATCAAATTGCATCGAGATTCAATACATCGTCCTCCAGCCGACTTGTCACCAAGGGTCTATTGCTTCCTCGGGCACCATATGGGCGTTCTCCTGTGAGTCTAGATTTTCGAATCCGACGCAAAAATGATAGTTAATTGCAACGTTCAGCGCCTCCTAATGACGGTGGAACTCTCAAATTGCGTCGAGAGCCAATATATCGTCCTCCAGCCGACTTGTCTACAAGGGGATATTGCTGCCTCGAGCTCCATGTTGTCCGTGTCCTGTGAGTCTAGATTTTCGAATCCGACGCGAATCTGATAGTTAATTGTAACGCTCAGGGCCTCCTAATGAAGACGGAACACTCAAATTGCGTCGAGATTCAATACAACGGTCTCCAGCCGACTTGTCTTAGAGGGTCTATTGCTGCCTCGTGCACCTTATGGTCCGTCTCCAGTGAGTCTAGATTTTCGAATCCGACGAAAAACTGATAGTTAATTGTAACATTCACGGTCTAATAAAGACGATGGAACATTCCAATTGCGTCACGATCCAATACATAGTCCTCCAGCCGACTTATCTCCAAGGGTTTATTGCTGCCTCGGGCACCTTATGATCGTTCTCCTGTGAGTCTAGATTCTCGAACCGGATGCAAAACTGACATTTAATTGTAACGTTCAGGGCCACCTAATGACGATGGAACACTCAAATTGCGTCGAGATTCAATACATCGTCCTCCAGCCGACTTGCCACCAAGGGGATATTACTGTCTCGGGCACCATGTGATCCTTCTCCTGTGAGTCTAGATTTTAGATTCCGACGCGAAACTGATAGTTAATTGTAACGTTCAGGGCCTCCAAATGATGATGGAACACTCAAATTGCGTCGAGATTCAATACATCGGCCTCCAGCCGACTTGTCTCCAAGGGGAAATTCTGCCTCGGGCACCTTATGGTCCGTCTCCTGTGGGTCTAGATTTTCGAATCCGACGCAAATTTGATAGTTAATTGTAACGTTCAGCGCCTCCTAATGACGATGGAACACTGAAATTGCGTCGAGAGTCAATACATCGACCTCCAGCCGACTTGTCTCCAAGGGGATATTGCTGCCTCGGGCACCATATGGTCCGTCTCCGGTGAGTCTACATTTTCGAATCCGACGGGAAACTGACTGTTATTTGTAACGACTAGGGCTTCCAAATGACGATGGAACACTCAAATTGCGTCGAGATTCAATACATCTGCATTCAGCCGATTTGTCTCCAAGGGTCTATTGCTGCCTCGAACACCTTATGGTCGTTCCCCTGTGAGTCTAGATTTTCGAATCCGACGCGAAACTGATTGTTAATTGTAACGTTCATGGCTTCCTAATGACGATGGAACATTGAAATTGCGTCGAGATTCAATACCTCGTCATTCAGCCGATTTGTCTCCCAGGGTCTATTGCTGCCTCGGGCACCTTATGGTCGTTCCCCTGTGAGTCTAGATTTTCAAATCCATCGCGAAACTGATTGTTAATTGTAACGTTCAGGGCTTCCTAATGACGATGGAACACTCAGATTGCGTCGAGATTCAATACATCGTCATTCAGCCGACTTGACTCCAAGGGTCTATTGCTGCCTCGGGCACCTTATGGTCGTTCCCCTGTGAGTCTAGATTTTTGAATCCGACGCAAAACTGATAGTTAGTTGTAACGTTTAGGGCCTCCTAATGACGATGGAACACTCAAATTGCGACGAGATTCAATACTTGTGCTTCCAGCGGACTTGTCTCCAACGGGACATTGTTGCCTCTAGCACCATATGGTCCGTCTCCGGTGAGTTTAGATTTTCGATTCCGATGAGAAACTGATAGTTAATTGTATCATTCAGGGCCTCCTAATGCCGATGGAACACTCAAATTGCGTCGAGATTCAATACATCGGCCTCCAGCCGACTTGTCTTCAAATGTCTATTGCTGCCTCGGGCACCTTGTGGTCGTTCTCCTGTGAGTCTAGATTTTCGAACCCGACGCAAAACTGACAGTTAATTGTAAGTTTCAGGGCCTCCTAATGACGATGGAATACTCAAATTGCGTCGAGATTAAATACATCGCCCTCCAGCCGACTTCTCTCCATGGGGATATTGTTGCCTCGGGCACCTCATGGTCGTTCTCCTGTGAGTCTAGATTTTCGATTCCGACGGAAAACTGATAGTTAATTGTAACGTTCAGGGCCTCCTAATGACGATGGAACACTCAAATTGCGTCGAGATTCAATACTTCTGCTTCCAGCCGACTTGTCTCCAAGGGGACATTGCTGCCTCGGGAAATATATGGTCCGTCTCCGGTGAGTCTAGATTTTCGATTCCGATGCGAAACTGATAGTTAATTGTAACGTTCAGGGCCTCCTAATGACGACGGAATGCTCAAATTGCGTCGAGATTGAATACATCGGCCTCCAGCTGACTTGTCTCCAAGAGTCTATTGCTGCCTCAGGCACCTTATGGTCGTTCCCCTGTGAGTCTAGGTTTTCGAATCCGACGAAAAAATGATAGTGAATTGTTACGTTCAGGGCCGCCTAATGACGATGGAGCACTCAAATTGCGTCGCGATTCAATACATCCTCCTCCAGCCGACTGGTCTCCAAGGGGATATTGCTGCCTCGTGCACCTTATGGTCCGTCTCCAGTGAGTCTAGATTTTCGAATCCGACGAAAAACTGATAGTTAATTGTAACATTCAGGGCCTCCTAATGACGATGGAACACGCAAATTGCGTCGCGATCCAATACATCGTCCTCCAGCCGACTAGTCTCCAAGGGTCTACTGATGCCTCGGGCACCTTATGATCGTTCTCCTGTGAGTCTAGGTTTTCGAATCCGACGAAAAAATGATAGTGAATTGTTACGTTCAGGGCCGCCTAATGACGATGGAGCACTCAAATTGCGTCGCGATTCAATACATCCTCCTCCAGCCGACTGGTCTCCAAGGGGATATTTCTGCCTCGGGCACCTTATTATCCGTCTCCAGTGAGTCTAGATTTTCGAATCCGTCGAAAAACAGAGTAAATTGTAACATTCAGATCCTCCAAATTACGATGGAACACTCAATTTGCGTCGCGATCCAATACATCGTCCTCCAGCCGACTTGTCTCCATGGGGATATTGCTGCCTCGGGCACCTTATGGTCGTTTCCCTGTGAGTCTATATTTTAGAATCCGGCGCAAAATTGATAGTTAATTGTAATGTTCAGGGCCTCCTAATGACGATGGAACACTCAAATTGCGTCGAGATTCAATACATCGTCCTTCAGCCGACTTGTCTCCAAGAGTCTATTGCTGCTTCAGGCACCTTATGGTCGTTCCCCTGTGAGTCTAGATCATAGAATCCGACGCAAAATTGATAGTTAATTGTAATGTTCAGGGCCTCCTAATGACGATGGAACACTAAAATTGCGTCGAGATTCAATACATCGGCCTCCAGCCGACTTGTCTCCAAGGGTCTATTGCTGCCTCGGGCACCTTATGGTCGTTCGACTGTGAGTCTATATTTTAGAATCCAGCGCAAAATTGATAGTTAATTGTAATGTTCAGGGCCTCCTAATGACGATGGAACACTCAAATTGCGTCGAGAGTCAATCCATCGGCCTCAAGCCGACTTGTCTCGAAGGGGACATTGCTGTCTCAGGCACCATATGATCCCTCTCCTGTGAATAGATTTTCGAGTCCGACGCTAAAATGATACTTAATTGTAACGTTCAGCGCCTCCTAATGACGATGGAACACTCAAATTGCGTCGAGAGTCAATACATCGTCCTCCAGCCGACTTGTGTCCATGGGGATATTGCTGCCTCGGGCACCTTATGGTCGTTGTCCTGTGAGTCTAGATTTTCGAATCCGACGCAAAACAGATAGTTAATTGTAACGTTCAGGGCCTCCTAATGACGAAGGAACACTCAAATTGCGCTGAGATTCACTACATCGTCTTCCATCCGACTTGTCTCCAAGGGGATATTGCTGCCTCGGGCACCACATGGTCCGTCTCCGGTGATTCTACGTTTTCGAATCCGACGCAAAACTGAAAGTTAATTGTAACGTTCAGGGCCTCCAAATGACGATGGAACACTCAAATTGCGTCGAGATTCAATACATCGTCCTTCAGCCGACTTGTCTCCAAGGGAATATTGGTGTCTCGGGCACCTTATGGTCCGCCTCCTGTGAGTCTAGATTTTCGAATCCGACGCCAAAATGATAGTTAATTGTAGCGATCAGCGCTTCCTAATGGCGATGGAACACTCAAATTGCGCCGAGAGACAATACATCGACCTCCAGCCGACATGTCTACAAGGGGATATTGCTGCCTCGGGCTCCATGTGGTCCGTCTTCTGTGAGTATAGATTTTCGAATCCGACGCGAAACTGATAGTTAATTGTAACGTTCAGGGCCTCCTAATGACGAGAAAACACTCAAATTGCGTCGAGATTAACTACAACGTCCTCCTTCGGACTTGTCTCCTAGCGGATATCGCTGCCTCGGGCACCACATGGTCCGTCTCCGGTGATTCTACGTTTTCGTATCCGAGGCTAAACTGATAGTTATTGTATCGTTCAGGGTCTCCTAATGACGATGGAACACTCAAATTGCGTCGAGATTCAATACATCGACCTCCAGCCGACTCCTCTACAAGGGGATATTGCTGCCTCGGGCTCCATGTGGTCCGTCTCCTGTGAGTCTAGACCTTCGAATGCGACGCGAAACTGATTGTTATTTGTAACGTCTAGGGCTTCCAAATGACGATGGAACACTCAAATTGCGCCGAGATTCAATACCACGTCATTCAGCCGATTTGTCTCCAAGGGTCAATTGCTGCCTCGGGCACCTAATGGTCGTTCCCCTGTGAGTCTAGATTTTCGAATCCGACGGGATACTGATTGTTAATTGTAAATTTCAGGGCCTCCTAATGACGATGGAACACTCAAATTACGTCGAGATTCAATACATCGTCCTTCTGCCGACTTGTCTCCAGGGATCTATTGCTGCCTCGGGCACCTTATGGTCGTTCCCCTGTGAGTCTAGATTTTAGAATCCGACGCAAAACTGATAGTTAATTGTAATGTTCAGGGCCTCCTAATGGCGATGGATCACTCAAATTGCGTCGAGAGTCAATACATCGTCCTGCAGCCGACTTGTCTCCAAGGGTCTATTGCTGCCTCGGGCACCTTATGGTCGTTCTCCTCTGAGTCTAGATATTCGAATCCGACGCAAAACTTATAGTTAATTGTAACGTTCACGGCCTCCTAATGACGAAGGAACACTCAAATTGCGTCCAGATTCACTACATCGTCCTCCAGCCGACTTGTCTCCAAGGGGATAATGCTGCCTCGGTCACCACATGGTCAGTCTCCGGTGATTCTACGTTTTCGAATCCGACGCAAAACTGAAAGTTAATTGTAACGTTCAGGGCCTCCTAATGACGATGGAACACTCAAATTGCGTCGAGATTCAATACATCGTACTTCAGCCGACTGGTCTCCAAGGGGATATTGCTACCTCGGGCACCTTATGGTCCGTCTCCTGTGAGTCTAGATTTTCGAATCCGACGCAAAAATGATAGTTAATTGTAACGTTCAGCGCTTCCTATTGACGATGGAACACTCAAATCGCGTCGAGAGACAATACATCGACCTCCAGCCGACCTGTCTACAAGGGGATATTGTTGCCTCGGGCTCTATGTGGTCCGTCTCCTGTGAGTCTAGATTTTCGAATCCGACGCGAAACTGATAGTTAATTGTAGCGTTCTGGGCCTCCTAATGACGATGAAACACTCAAATTGCGTCGCGATTCAATACATCGTCCTCCAGCGGACTGGCCTCCAAGGGGATATTGCTGCCTCGGGCACCTTATGGTCCGTCTCCAGTGAGTCTAGATTTTCGAATCCGACGCTAAAATGTTAGTTAATTGTAACTTTCAGCGCCTCCTAATGACGATGGAACAATCAAATTGCGTTGAGATTCAATACATCGGCCTCCAGCCGACTTGTCTCCAAGGGGCTAGTGCTGCCTCGGGCACCTTATGGTCGTTCTCCTGTGAGTCTAGATTTTCGAATCCGACGAAAAACTGATTGTTAATTGTAACGTTCAGGGCTTCCTAATGACGATGGAACACTGAAATTGCGTCGAGATTCAATACCTCGTCATTCAGCCGATTTGTCTCCAAGGGTCTATTGCTGCCCCGGGCACCTTATGGTCGTTCCCCTGTGAGTCTAGATTTTGGAATCCGACGCGAAACTGATTATTAATTGTAAATTTCATTGCCTCCTAATGACAATGGAACACTCAAATCGCGTGGAGATTCAATACATCGTCCTAAAGCCGACTTGTCTCCAAGGGGATATCGCTGCCTCCGGCACCACATGGTGTGTCTCCGGTGATTCTACATTTTCGAATCCGACGCAAAACTCATAGTTAATTGTAACGTTCAGGGCCTCCTAATGGCGATGGAACACTCAAATTGCGTCGAGAGTCAATACATCGTCCTTCAGTCGACTTGTCTCCAAGGGTCTATTGCAGCCTCGGGCACCATATGATCGTTCTCCTCTGAGTGTAGATTTTCGAATCCGACGCAAAACTAATAGTTAATTGTAACGTTCAGGGCCTCCTAATGACGATGGAACACACAACTTGCGTCAAGATTCAATACATCGTCTTTCAGCCGACTTGTACCCAAGGGGATATTGCTGTCTCCGGTACCATATGATCCTTCTCCTGTGACTAAATTTTCGAATCCGACGCATAAATGATAGTTAATTGTAACGTTCAGCGCCTCCTAATAACGATGGAACACTCAAATTGCATCGAGAGTCAATACATCGTCCTCCAGCCGACTTGTCTCCATGGGGATATTGGTGCCTCGAGTTCCTTATGATCGCTCTCCTGTGAGTCTAGATTTTCGAACCCGACGCATAACTGATACTTAATTGTAAAGATCAGGAGCTGCTAATGACGATGGAACACTCGAATTGCGTGGAGATTCAATACATCGTCCTAAAGCGTACTTGTCTCCAAGGGGATATCGCTGCCTCGGGCACCACATGGTCCGTCTCCGGTGATTCTACATTTTCAAATCCGACGCAAAACTCATAGTTAATTGTAAGGTTCAGGGCCTCCTAATGACGATGGAACACTCAAATTGTGTCGAGATTCAATACGTCGCTTCCAGCCGACTTTGTTTCCAATTGGACATTGCTGCCTCGGGCACCATATGGTCCGTCGCCTGTGAGTCTAGATTTTCGATTCCGATGCGAAACTGATAGTTAATTGTAACGTTCAGGACCTCCTAATGACGAAGGAACACTCAAATTGCGTCGAGATTCACTCCATCGTCCTCCAGCCGACTTGTCTCCAAAGGGATATTGCTGCCTCGGTCACCACATGGTCAGTCTCCGGTGATTCTACGTTTTCGAATCTGACGCAAAACTGAAAGTTAATTGTAACGTTCAGGGCCTCCTAATGACGATGGAACACTCAAATTGCGTCGAGATTCAATACATCGTCCTTCAGCCGACTTGTCTCCAAGGGGATATTGCTGCCTCGGGCACCTTATGGTCCGTCTCCTGTGAGTCTAGATTTTCGAATCCGACGCAAAAATGTCAGTTAATTGTAACGTTCAGCGCCTCCTATTGACGATGGAACACTTAAATCGCGTCGAGAGACAATACATCGACCTCCAGCCGAGTGGTTTACAAGGGGATATTGTTGCCTCGGGCTCCATGTGGTCCGTCTCCTGTGAGTCTAGATTTTCGAATCCGACGCTAAAATGTTAGTTAATTGTAACTTTCAGCTCCTCCTAATGACGATGGAACACTCAAATTGGGTCGACATTCAATACGTCGCTTCCAGCCGACTTCTTTCCAAGGGGACATTGCAGCCTCGGAAACCATATGGTCCGTCTCCTGTGAGTCTAGATTGTCGATTCCGATGCGAAACTGATAGTTAAATGTAACGTTCAGGGCCTCCTAATGACGATGGAACACTCAAATTGCGTCGAGATTCAATACATCGTCCTTCAGCCGACTTGTACCCAAGGGGATATTGCTGTCTCCGGTACCATATGATCCTTCTCCTGTGAGTCTAGATTTTCGAATCCGACGCAAACTTGATTGTTAATTGTAACGTTCAGGGCATCCTAATGTCGATGGAACACTGAAATTGCGTCGAGATTCTATACCTCGTCATTCAGCCGATTTGTCTCCAAGGGTCTATTGCTGCCCCGGGCACCTTATGGTCGTTCCCCTGTGAGTCTAGATTTTCGAATCCGACGCGAAACTGATTGTTAATTGTAATTTTCAGGGCCTCCTAATGACGATGGAACACTCAAATTGCGTGGAGATTCAATACATCGTCCTAAAGCCGACTTGTCTCCAAGGGGATATCGCTGCCTCGGGCACCACATGGTGTGTCTCCGGTGCTTCTACATTTTCGAATCCGACGCAAAACTCATAGTTAATTGTAACGTTCAGGGCCTCCTAATGATGATGGAACACTCAAATTGTGTCGAAATTCAATACTTCGCTTCCAGCCGACTTGTTTCCAAGGGGACATTGCTGCCTCGGGCACCATATGGTCCGTCTCCTGTCAGTCTAGATTTTCGATTCCGATGCGAAACTGATTGTTAATTGTAACGTCTAGGGCTTCCAAATGACGATGGAACACTCAAATTGCGTCGAGATTTACTACATCGTCCTCCAGCCGACTTGTCTCCAATGGGATATTGCTGCCTCGGGCACCACATGGTCCGTCTCCTGTGATTCTACGTTTTCGAATCCGACGCAAAACTGAAAGTTAATTGTAACGTTCAGGGCCTCCTAATGACGATGGAACACTCAAATTGCGTTTAGATTCAATACATCGTCCTTCAGTCGACTTGTCTCCAAGGGGATATTGCTGCCTCGGGCACCTTATGGGCCGTCTCCTGTGAGTCTAGACTTTCGAATCCGACGCAAAAATGATAGTTAATTGTAACGTTCAGCGCTTCCTAATGACGATGGAACACTCAAATTGTCTCCAGGGGTCTATTGCTGCCTCGGGCACCTTGTGGTCGTTCCCCTGTGAGTCTAGATTTTAGAATCCGAAGCAAAACTGATAGTTAATTGTAATGATCAGGGCATCCTAATGGCGATGGAACACTCAAATTGCGTCGAGAATCAATACATCGTCCTTCAGCCGACTGGTCTCCAAGGGTCTATTCCTGCCTCGGGCACCCTATGGTCGTTCTCCTCTGAGTCTAGATTTTCGAATCCGACGCAAAGCTGATAGTTAATTGTAACGTTCAGGGCCTCCTAGTGACGATGGAACACTCAAATTGCGTCGAGATTCAATACATCGTCCTCCAACCGACTTGTCTCCATGGGGTATTGCTGCCTCGAGTTCCTTATGGTCGCTCTCCTGTGAGTCTTGATTTTCGAATCCGACGCATAACTGATACTTAATTGTAAAGTTCAGGAGCTGCTAATGACGATGGAACACTCAACTGGCGTGGAGATTCAATACATCGTCCTAAAGCTGACTTGTCTCCAAGGGGATATCGCTCCCTCGGGCACCACATGGTCCGTCTCCGGTGATACTACATTTTCGAATCCGACGCAAGACTCATAGTTAATTGTAACGTTCAGGGCCTCCTAGTGACGATGGAACACTCAAATTGTGTCGAGATTCAATACTTCGCTTCCAGCCGACTTGTTTCCAAGGGGACATTGATGCCTCGGGCACCATATGGTCCGTCTCCTGTGAGTCTAGATTTTCGATTCCGATGCGAAACTGATAGTTAATTGTAACGTTCAGGGCCTCTTAATGACGAAGGAACACTCAAATTGCGTCGAGATTCACTACATCGTCCTCCAGCCGACTTGTCTCCAAAGGGATAATGCTGCCTCGGTCACCACATGGTCAGTCTCCGGTGATGCTACGTTTTCGAATCCGACGCAAAACTGAAAGTTAATTGTAACGTTCAGGGCCTCCTAATGACGATGGAACACACAAATTGCGTCGAGATTCAATACATCTTTCTTCAGCCGACTTGTCTCCAAGGGGATATTGCTGCCTCGGGCACCTTATGGTCCGTCTAATGTGAGTCTAGATTTTCGAATCCGACGCTAAAATGACAGTTAATTGTAACGTTCAGCGCCTCCTATTGACGATGGAACACTCAAATCGCGTCGAGAGACAATGCATCGACCTCCAGCCGACTTGTCTACAAGGGGATATTCTTGCCACGGGCTCCATGTGGTCCTTCTCCTGTGAGTCTAGATTTTCGAATCCGACGCGAAACTGATAGTTAATTGTAACGTTCAGGGCCTCCTAATGACGATGGAACACTCAAATTGCGTCGAGATGAACTACAACGTCCTCCTGCGGACTTGTCTATAAGGGGATATCGCTGCCTCGGGCACCACATGGTCCGTCTCCGGTGATTCTACGTTTTCGTATCCGAGGCAAAACTGATAGTTAATTATATCGTTCAGGGCCTCCTAATGACGATGGAACACTCAAATTGCGTCGCGTTTCAATACATCGTCCTCCAGCGGACTGATCTCCAAGGGTCTATTGCTGCCTCGGGCACCTTATGATCGTTCTCCTGTGAGTCTAGATTTTCGAACCCGACGCAAAACTCATAGTTAATTATAACTTTCAGTGCCTCCTAATGTCGATGGAATACTCAAATTGCGTCGAGATTCAATACATCGTCCTCCAGCCGACTTCTCTCCATGGGTATATTGCTGCCTCGGGCACCTTATGGTCGTTCTCCTCTGAGTCTAGATTTTCGAATCCGACGCAAAACTAATAGTTAATTGTAAATTTCAGGGCCCCCTAATGACGATGGAACACTCAAATTGCGTCGAGATTCAATACATCGTCCTTCAGCCGACTTGTCTAAAAGGGTCTATTGCTGCCTCGGGCACCTTATGGTCGTTCTCCTCTGAGTCTAGATTTTCGAATCCGACGCAAAACTAATAGTGAATTGTAACGTTCAGGGCCTCCTAGTGACGATGGAACACTCAAATTGCGTCGAGATTCAATACATCGTCCTAAAGCTGACTTGTCTCCAAGGGGATATCGCTGCCTCGGGCACCACATGGTCCGTCTCCGGTGATTCTACTTTTTCGAATCCGACGCAAAACTCATAGTTAATTGTAACGTTCAGGGCCTCCTAGTGACGATAGAACACTCAAATTGTGTCGAGATTCAATACTTCGCTTCCAGCCGACTTGTTTCCAAGGGGACATTGCTGCCTCGGGCACCATATGGTCCGTCTCCTGTGAGTCTATATTTTCGATTCCGATGCGAAACTGATAGTTAATTGTAACGTTCAGGGCCTCCTAATGACGAAGGAACACTCAAATTGCGTCGAGATTCACTACATCGTCCTCCAGCCGACTTGTCTCCAAAGGGATATTGCTGCCTCGGTCACCACATGGTCAGTCTCCGGTGATTCTACGTTTTCGAATCCGACGCAAAACTGAAAGTTAATTGTAACGTTCAGGGCCTCCTAATGACGATGGAACACACAATTTGCGTCGAGATTCAAAACATCGTTCTTCAGCCGACTTGTCTCCAAGGGGATATTGCTGCCTCGGGCACCTTATGGTCCGTCTCCTGTGAGTCTAGATTTTCGAATCCGACGCTAAAATGACATTTAATTGTAACGTTCAGCGCCTCCTATTGGCGATGGAACACGCAAATCGCGTCGAGAGACAATACATCGACCTCCAGCCGACTTGTCTACAACGGGATATTGTTGCCTCGGGCTCCATGTGGTCCGTCTCCTGTGAGTCTAGATTTTCGAATCCGACGTGAAACTGATAGTTAATTGTAACGTTCAGGGCCTCCTAAAGACGATGGATCACTCAAATTGCGTCGCGATTCAATACATCGTCCTCCAGCGGACTGGCCTCCAAGGGGATATTGCTGCCTCGGGCACCTTATGGTCCGTCTCCAGTGAGTCTAGATTTTCGAATCCGACGCTAAAATGTTAGTTAATTGTAACTTTCAGCTCCTCCTAATGACGATGGAACACTCAAATTGCATCGAGAGTCAATACATCGTCCTCCAGCCGGCTTGTCTACATGGGGATATTGCTGCCTCGGGTTCCTTATGGTCGCTCTCCTGTGAGTCTAGATTTTCGAATCCGACGCATAACTGATACTTAATTGTAAAGTTCAGGAGCTGCTAATGACGATGGAACACTCAAATTGCGTGGAGAATCAACACATCGTCCTAAAGCTGACTTGTCTCCAAGGGGATATGGCTGCCTCTGGCACCACATGGTCCGTCTCCGGTGATTTTTTCGAATCCGACGCAAAACTCATAGTTAATTGTATCGTTCAGGGCCTCCTAATGACGATGGAACACTGAAATTGTGTCGAGATTCAATACTTCGCTTCCAGCCGACTTGTTTCCAAGGGGACATTGCTGCCTCGGGCACCATATGGTCCGTCCCCTGTGAGTCTAGATTATCGATTCCGTTGCGAACCTGATAGTTAATTGTAACGTTCAGGGCCTCCTAATGACGAAGGAACACTCAAATTGCGTCGAGATTCACTACATCGTCATCCAGCCGACTTGTCTCCAAAGGGATATTGCTGCCTCGGTCACCACATGGTCAGTCTCCGGTGATTCTACGTTTTCGAATCCGACGCAAAACTGAAAGTTAATTGTAACGTTCAGGGCCTCCTAGTGACGATGGAACACTCAAATTGCGTCGAGATTCAATACATCGTCCTGCAGCCGACTTGTCTCCAAGGGGATATTGCTGCCTCGGGCACCATATGGTCGTTCTCCTGTGAGTCTAGATTTTCGAATCCGACGCAAACTTGATTGTTAATTGTAACGTTCTGGGCTTCCTAATGACGATGGAACGCTGAAATTGCGTCGAGATTCAATTCCTCGTCATTCAGCCGATTTGTCTCCAAGGGTCTATTGCTGCCCCGGGCACCTTATGGTCGTTCCCCTGTGAGTCTAGATTTTCGAATCCGACGCGAAACTGATTGTTAATTGTAAATTTCAGGGCCTCCTAATGACGATGGAACACTCAAATTGCGTGGAGATTCAATACATCGTCCTTAAGGCGACTTGTCTCCAAGGGGATATCGCTGCCTCGGGCACCACATGGTGTGTCTCCAGTGATTCTACATTTTCGAATCCAACGCAAAACTCATAGTTAATTGTAACGTTCAGGGCCTCCTAATGATGATGGAACACTCAAACTGTGTCGAGATTCAATACATCGTCCTTCAGCCGACTTGTCTCCAAGGGGATATTGCTGCCTCGGGCACCTTATGGGCCGTCTCCTGTGAGTCTAGATTTTCGAATCCGACGCAAAAATGATAGTTAATTGTAACGTTCCGCGCTCCCTAATGACGATGGAACACTCAAATTGCGTCGAGAGACAACACATCGACCTCCAGCCGACATGTCTACAAGGGGATATTGCTGCCTCGGGCTCCATGTGGTCCGTCTCCTTTGAGTCTAGATTTTCGAATCCGACGCGAAACTGATAGTTAATTGTAACGTTCAGGGCCTCCTAATGACGATGGAACACTCAAATTGCGTCGAGATGAACTACAACGTCCTCCTGCGGACTTGTCTCCAAGGGGATATCGCTGCCTCGGGCACCACATGGTCCGTCTCCGGTGATTCTACGTCTCCGTATCCGAGGCAAAACTGATAGTTAATTATATCGTTCAGGGCCTCCTAATGACGATGGAACACTCAAATTGCGTCGCGATTCAATACATCGTCCTCCAGCGGACTGATCTCCAGGGGTCTATTGCTGCCTCGGGCACCTTATGGTCGTTCCCCTGTGAGTCTAGATTTTCGAATCCGACGGGAAACTGATTGTTAATTGTAAATTTCAGGGCCTCCTAATGACGATGGAACACTCAAATTGCGTCGAGATTCAATACATCGTCCTTCAGCCGACTTGTCTCCAGGGGTCTATTGCTGCCTCGAGCACCTTATGGTCGTTCCCCTGTGAGTCTAGATTTTAGAATCCGACGCAAAACTGATAGTTAATTGTAATGTTCAGGGCATCCTAATGGCGATGGAACACTCAAATTGCGTCGAGAGTCAATACATCGTCCTTCAGCCGACTTGTCTCCAAGGGTCTATTGCTGCCTCGGGCACCTTATGGTCGTTCCCCTGTGAGTCTAGATTTTCGATTCCGACGGGATACTGATTGTTAATTGTAAATTTCAGGGCCTCCTAATGACGATGGAACACTCAAATTGCGTCGAGATTCAATACATCGTCCTTCAGCCGACTTGTCTCCAGGGGTCTATTGCTGCCTCGGGCACCTTATGGTCGTTCCCCTCTGAGTCTAGAATTTAGAATCCGACGCATAACTGATAATTGTAAAGTTCAGGAGCAGCTAATGACGATGGAACACTAAAATTGCGCCGAGATTCAATACTTCGCTTCCAGCCGACTTGTTTCCAAGGGGACATTGCTCCCTCGGGCACCATATGGTCCGTCTCCGGTGATTCTACGTTTTCGAATCCGACGCAAAACTGAAAGTTAATTCTAACATCAGGGCCTCCTAATGACGATGGAACACTCAAATTGCGTCGAGATTCAATACATCGTCCTTCAGCCGACTTGTCTCCATGGGGATATTGCTGCCTCGGGCACCTTATGGTCCGTCTCCTGTGAGTCTAGATTTTCGAATCCGACGCAAAAATGATAGTTAATTGTAACGTTCAGCGCTTCCTATTGACGATGGAACACTCAAATCGCGTCGAGAGACAGTACATCGACCTCCAGCCGACTTGTCTACAAGGGTGTATTGTTGCCTCGGGCTCCATGTGGTCCGTCTCCTATGGGTCTAGATTTTCGAATCCGACCCGATACTGATAGTTAATTGTAACGTTCAGGGCCTCCTAATGACGATGGAACACTCAAACTGCGTTGAGATTCAATACATCGTCCTTCAGCCGACTTGTCTCCAACTTTCTATTGCTGCCTCGGGCACCTTATGGCCCTTCTCCTGTGAGTGTAGATTTTCGAATCCGACGCGAAACTGATTGTTAATTGTAACGTTCAGGGCTTCCTAATGACGATGGAACACTCAAATTGCGTCGAGATTCAATACCTCGTCATTCATCCGATTTGTCTAAAAGGGTCTATTGCTGCCTCGGGCACCTTATGGTCGTTCCCCTGTGAGTCTAGATTTTAGAATCCAACGCCAAAATGATAGTTAATTGTAATTTTCAGGGCCTCCTAATGACGATGGAAGACTCAAACTGCGTCGAGATTCAATTCATCGGCCTCCAGCCGACTTGTCTCCAAGGGGACATTGCTGACTCGGGCACCATATGATCCGTCTCCTGTGAGTCTAGATTTTCGTTTCCGACGCGAAACTGATAGTTAATTGTAACGTTCTGGACCTCCTAATGACGATGGAACACTCAAATTGAGTCGAGATTCAATACATCGGTCTGCAGCCGACTTGTCTCCAATTGTCATTTGCTGCCTCGGGCATCTTATGGTCGTTCTCCTGTGAGTCTAGATTTTCGAATCCGACGCATGACTGATAGTTAATTGCAACGTTCAGCGCCCCCACTGACGATGGAACACTCAAATTGCGTCGAGATTCATTACATCGGCCGCCAGCCGACTTGTCTCCAAATGTCTATTGCTGCCTCGGGCACCTTCTGGTAGTTCTCCTGTGAGTCTAGATTTTCGACTCCGACGCATAACTGATAGTTAATTGTAAAGTTCAGGGCCTCCAAATGACGATGGAACAATCAAATTGCTTCGAGATTCGATACATCGTCCTGCAGCCGACTTGTGTCCAAGGCTCTATTGCTGCCTCGGGCACCTTTTGTTCGTTCTCCAGTGAGTCTAGATTTTCGAATCCGACGCATAACTGATAGTTAATTGTAAAGCTTAGCGCCTCCTAATGACGATGTAACACTCAAATTGCGTCGAGATTCAATACATCGTCCTCCAGCCGACTTGTCTCCAAAGGGATATTGCTGCCCCGGGCACCATATGCTCCGCCTCCTGCGAATCTAGATTTTCGAATCCGACGTGAAACTGATAGTTAATTGTAACGTTCAGGGTACTAATGACGATGGAACACTCAAATTGCGTCGAGATTCAATACACCGGCCTCCAGCCGACTTGTCTCAGAGGGTATATTGCTGCCTCGGGCACCTTATGGTCGATCTCCTGTGAGTCTAGATTTCCGAATCCGACCCATAACTAATAGTTAATTCCAACGTTCAGCGCCTCCTAATAACGATGGAACACTCAGATTGTCCTCCAGCCGACTTGTCTCCAAGGGTCTATTGCTACCTCGGGCACCTTGTGGTCGTTCTCCTGTGAGACTAGATTTTCGAATCCGACGCATAACTGATAGTTAATTGTAACGCTCAGCGCCTCCTATTGACGATGGAACACTCAAATTGCGTCGAGATTCAATACATCGTCCACCAGCCGACTTGTCTCCAAGGGGATATTGCTGCCTCAGGCTTCATATGATCCGTCTAATGTGAGTCTAGATTTCTGAATCCGACGCGAAACTGATAGTTAATTGTAACGTTCAGGGCCTCCTTATGACGATGGAACACTCAAATTGCGTCGAGATTCAATACATCGTCCTCCAGCCGACCTGTCTCCAAGGGCATATCGGTGCCTCGGGCAGCTTATGGTCCGTCTCTAGTGAGTCTACATTTTCGAATCCGACGAAAAACTGATAGTTCATTGTGACATTCAGGGCCTCCTAATGACGATGGGGCACTCAAATTGCGTCGAGGTTCAATATATCGTCCTCCAGCCGACTTGTCTGCAAGGGGTATTGCTGCCTCGGGCACCATATGGTCCATCTCCTGTGAGTCTAGATTTTTGAATCCGACGCAAAAATGATAGTTAATTGTAACGTTCAGCGCCTCCTAATGTCGATGGAACACTCAAATTGCGTCGAGATTCAATAAATCGTCCTCCAGCCGACTTGTCTCCAATGGTCTATTGCTACCTTACGCACCTTATGGTCGTTCTCCTGTGAGTCTAGATTTTCGAGTCCGACGCATAACTGACAGTTAATTGTAACGCTCAGCGCCTCCTAATGACGATGGAACACTCAAATTGCATCGAGATTCAATACATCGTCCACCAGCCGAGTGGTCTCCAAGGGGATATTGCTGCCTCGGGAACCATATGATCCGTCTCCTGTGAGTCTAGATATTCGAATCCGACGCGAAACTGATAGTTAATTGTAACGTTCAGGGCCTCCTAATGACGATGGAACACTCAAATTGCGTCGAGAGTCAATACATTGTCCTCCAGCCGACTTGTCTCCAATTGTCTATTGCTGCCTCGCGCACCTTATGGTCGTTCTCCTGTGAGTATAGATTTTCGAATCCAACGCATAACTGATAGTTAATTGCAACGTTCAGCGCCCCCTAATGACGATGGAACACTCAAATTGCGTCGAGGTTGAATACATCGGCCTCCAGCCGAATTGTCTCCAAGGGGATATTGCTGCCTCTTGCTCTATGTGGTTCTTCTCCTGTGAGTCTAGATTTTCGAATATAACGTGAAACTGATAGTTAATTGTAACGTTCAGGGCCTCCTAATGACGATGGAACACTCAAATTGCGTCGAGATTCAATACATCGGCCTCCAGCCGACTTGTCTCCAAGGGAACATTGCTGCCTCGGACACCTTATATTCATTCTCCGGTGATTCTACATTTTCTAATCCGACGCAAAACTGATCGTTAATTGTAATATTCAGGGCCTCCTAATGACGATGGAACACTCAAATTGCGACGAGGTGCAATACATCGTCCTCCAGCCGACTTGTCTCCAAGGGGTATTGCTGCCTCGGGCAGCATATGGTCCGTCTCCTGTGAGTCTAGATTTTCGAATCCGACGCAAAAATGATAGTTAATTGTAACGTTCAGGGCCTCCTAATGATGATGGAACACTCAAATTGCGTCGAGATTCAATAATACATCGTCCTCCAGCCGACTTGCTAAAAGAGGATATTGCTACCTCGGGCTCCATGTGGTCCGTTTCCTGTGAGTCTAGATTTTCGAATCCGACGCGAAACTGATAGTAAATTGTAACGTTCAGGGTTCTCATCACGATCTAACACTCAAACTGCGTCGAGATTCAATACATCGGCCTCCAGCCGACATGTCTCAGAGGGTCTATTGCTTCCTCGTGCACCTTCCGTTCGTTATCCTGTGAGTCTACATTTTTCGAATCCGACCCATAACTGTTAGTTGATTCCAACGTTCAGCGCCTCCTAATGACGATGGAACACTCAGATTGCGTCGAGATTCAATACATTGTCCTCCAGCCGACTTGTCTCCAAGGGTCTATTGCTACCTCGGGCACCTTATGGTCGTTCTCCTGTGAGAGTAGATTTTCGAATCCGACGCATAACTGATAGTTAATTGTAACGCTCAGACTCTCCTAATGACGATGGAACACTCAAATTGCATCGAGATTCAATACATCGTCCACCAGCCGAGTTGTCTCCAAGGGGATATTGCTGCCTCGGGAACCATGTGATCCGTCTCCTGTGAGTCTAGATATTCGAATCCGACGCGAAACTGATAGTTAATTGTAACGTTCAGGGCCTCCTAATGACGATGGAACACTCAAATTGCGTCGAGAGTCAATACATTGTCCTCCAGCCGACTTGTCTCCAATTGTCTATTGCTGCCTCGGGCACCTCATGGTCGTTCTCCTGTGAGTATAGATTTTCGAATCCAACGCATAACTGATAGTTAATTGCAACGTTCAGCGCCCCCTAATGACGATGGAACACTCAAATTGCGTCGAGGTTGAATACATCGGCCTCCAGCCGAATTGTCTCCAAGGGGATATTGCTGCCTCTTGCTCTATGTGGTCCTTCTCCTGTGAGTCTAGATTTTCGAATCCAACGTGAAACTGATAGTTAATTGTAACGTTCAGGGCCTCCTAATGACGATGGAACACTCAAATTGCGTCGAGATTCAATACATCTGCGTCCAGCCGACTTGTCTCCAAGGGAACATTGCTGCCTCGGACACCTTATATTCATTCTCCGGTGATTCTACATTTTCTAATCCGACGCAAAACTGATCGTTAATTGTAACGTTCAGGGCCTCCTAATGACGATGGAACACTCAAATTGCGTCGAGGTGCAATACATCGTCCTCCAGCCGACTTGTCTCCAAGGGGTATTGCTGCCTCGGGCAGCATATGGTCCGTCTCCTGTGAGTCTAGAGTTTCGAATCCGACGCAAAAATGATAGTTAATTGTAACGTTCAGGGCCTCCTAATGATGATGGAACACTCAAATTGCGTCGAGATTCAATAATACATTGTCCTCCAGCCGACTTGCTAAAAGAGGATATTGCTACCTCGGGCTCCATGTGGTCCGTTTCCTGTGAGTCTATATTTTCGAATCCGACGCGAAACTGATAGTAAATTGTAACGTTCAGGGTTCTCATGACGATCTAACACTCAAATTGCGTCGAGATTCAATACATCGGCCTCCAGCCGACATGTCTCAGAGGGTCTATCGCTTCCTCGTGCACCTTACGGTCGTTATCCTGTGAGTCTACATTTTTCGAATCCGACCCATAACTGATAGTTGATTCCAACGTTCAGCGCCTCCTAATGACGATGGAACACTCAGATTGCGTCGAGATTCAATACATTGTCCTCCAGCCGACTTGTCTCCAAGGGTCTATAGCTACCTCGGGCACCTTATGGTCGTTCTCCTGTGAGAGTAGATTTTAGAATCCGACGCATAACTGATAGTTAATTGTAACGCTCAGCGCCTCCTAATGACGATGGAACACTCAAATTGCATCGAGATTCAATACATCGTCCACCAGCCGAGTTGTCTCCAAGGGGATATTGCTGCCTCGGGAACCATATGATCCGTCTCCTGTGAGTCTACATATTCGAATCCGACGCGAAACTGATAGTTAATTGTAACGTTCAGGGCCTCCTAATGACGATGGAACACTCAAATTGCGTCGAGAGTCAATACATCGTCCTCCAGCCGACTTATCTACAAGGGAATATTGCTGCCTCGGGCTCCATGTGGTGCGTGTCCTGTGAGTCTAGATTTTCGAATCCGACGCGAAACTGATTGTTAATTGTAACGTTCAGGGCTTCCTAATGACGATGAAACACTCAAATTTGGTCGAGATTCAATACATCGTCCTCCAGCCGACTTGTCTCCAAGAGTCTATGGCTGCCTCGGACACATTATGGTCGTTCTCCGGTGGTTCTACATTTTCTAATCCGACTCAAAACTGATAGTTAATTGTAACGTTCAGGGCCTCGTAATGACGATAGGGCACTCAAATTGCGTCGCGATTCAATACATCGTCCTCCAGCGGACTGGACTCCAACGGGATATTGCTGCCTCGGACACCTTATGGACCGTCCCCAGTGAGTCTAGAGTTTAGAATTCGACGCAAATCTCATAGTTAATTGCAACGTTCATGGCCTCCTAATGACGTTGGAACTCTCAAATTGGGTCGAGATTGAATACATCGGCCTCCAGCCGACTTGTCTCCAATTGTCTATTGCTGCCTCAGGCACCTTATGGTCGTTCTCCTGTGAGTTTAGATTTTCGAATCCAACGCATAACTGATAGTTAATTGTAAAGTTCAGGGCCTCCTAATGACGATGGAACACTCAAATTGCGTCGAGATTCAATCTATCGTCCTCCAGCCGACTTGTCTCCAAGGCTCTATTGCTGCCTCGGGCACCTTATTGTCGTTCTCCTGTGAGTCTAGAATTTCGAATCCGACGCATAACTGATAGTGAATTGTAACGCTCAGCGTCTCGTATTGACGATGGAATACTCAAATTGCGTCGAGATTCAATACATCGGCCTCGAGCCGACTTGTCTCCAAGGGGACATTGCTGCCTCGGGCACCATATGGTCCGTCTCCTGTGAGTCTAGATTTTCGATTCCGATGCGAAACTGACAGTTAATTGCAACGTTCAGGGCCTCCTAATGACGAAGGAACACTCAAATTGCGTCGAGGTTGAATACATCTGCCTCCAGCCGAATTGTCTCCAATGGGATATTGCTGCCTCGGGCTCTACGTGGTCCTTCTCCAGTGAGACTAGATTTTCGAATCCGACGCGAAACTGATAGTTAATTGTAACGTTCAGGGCCTCCTAATGACGATGGAACACTCAAATTGCGTCGAGATTCAATACATCGTCCTCCAGCCGACTTGTCTCCAAGGGGTACAGCTGCCTCGGACACCATATGGTCCGTCTCCTGTGAGTCTAGATTTTCGAATCCGACGCAAAAATGATAGTTCATTATAACGTTCAGGGCCTCCTAATGACGATGGGGCACTTAAATTGCGTCGAGACTCAATACATCGTCCTTCAGCCGACTTGTCTCCAAATGTCTATTGCTGCCTCGGACACCTTATGGTCGTCCTCCTGTGAGTCTAGATTTTCGGATGCGAAGCAAAACTGATAGTTAATTTTAACGTTCAGGGCCTCCTAATGACGTTGGAACTCTCAAATTGGGTCGAGATTCAATACATCGGCCTCCAGCCGACTTGTCTCCAATTGTCTATTGCTGCCTCGGGCACCTTATGGTCGCTCTCCTGTGAGTTTAGATTTTCGAATCCAACGCATAACTGATAGTTAATTGCAACTTTCAGCGCCCCATAATGACGATGGAACACTCAAAGTGCGTCGAGATTCAATACATCGGCCTCCAGCCGACTTGTCTCCAAATGTCTATTGCTGCCTCGGGCACCTTATGGTCGTTCTCGTGTGAGTCTCGATTTTCGAATCCGTCGCATAAGTGACAGCTAATTGTAAAGTTCAGGGACTCCTAATGACGATGGAACCCTGAAATTGCGTCGAGATTCAATATTTCGTGATCCAGCCGACTTGTCTCCAAGGGGTATTGCTGCCGCGGGTACCATATGTTTGGTCTCCTGTGAGTCTAGATTTTAGAATCCGACGCAAAAATGGTAGTTAATTGTAACGTTCAACCCCTCCTAATGACGATGGAACAATAAAATTGCGTCGAGAGTCAATACATCGTCCTCCAGCCGACTTGTCTACAATGGGATATTGCTGCCTCGGGCTCCATGTGGTCCGTCTCCTGTGAGTCTAGGTTTTCGACTCCGACGTGAAACAGATAGTTAATTGTAAAGTTCAGGGCTTCCTAATGACGATGGAACACTCAAATTGCGTCGAGATTCAATACATCGTCCTCCAGCCGGCTTGTCTCCGAGGCGATATCTCTGCCTCGTTCACCACATGGTCCGTCTGCGGTGATTCTACATTTTCGTATCCGACGCAAAACTGATAGTTAATTGTAACGTTCAGGGCCTCCTAATGACGATGGGGCACTTAAATTGCGTCGAGATTCAATACATCGTCCTTCAGCCGACTTGTCTCCAAATGTCTATTGCTGCCTCGGACACCTTATGGTCGTCCTACTGTGAGTCTAGATTTTCGGATCCGAAGCAAAACTGATAGTTAATTGTAACGTTCGGGGCCTCCTAATGTCGATGGAACACTTAAATTGCGTCGAGATTCAATACATCATCCTTCAGCCGACTTGTCTCCAAATGTCTATTGCTGCCTCGGACACCTTATGGTCGTTCTCCTGTGAGTCTAGATTTTCGAATCCGAAGCAAAACTGATAGTTAATTGTAACGTTCGGTGCATCCGAATGACGATGGAACACTCAAATTGCGTCGAGATTCAATACATCGTCCTTCAGCCGACTTGTCTCCAAGGTTCTATTGCTGCGTCGGGCACCTTATGGTCGTTCTCCTGTGAGTCTAGAATTTCGCATCCGACGCATAACTGATAGATAGTTGCAACATTCAGCACCTCCAAATGACGATGGAACACTCAAATTGCGTCGAGATTCAATACATCGTACTTCAGCCGACTTGTCTCCAAGAGTCTATTGCTGCCTCGGACACCTTATGGTCGTCCTCCTGTGAGTCTAGATTTTCGGATCCGAAGCAAAACTGATAGTTAATTGTAACGTTCGGGGCCTCCTAATGTCGATGGAACACTTAAATTGCGTCGAGATTCAATACATCATCCTTCAGCCGACTTGTCTCCAAATGTCTATTGCTGCCTCGGACACCTTATAGTCGTTCTCCTGTGAGTCTAGATTTTCGAATCCGAAGCAAAACTGATAGTTAATTGTAACGTTCGGTGCCTCCTAATGACGATGGAACACTCAAATTGCGTCGAGATTCAATACATCGGCCTCGAGCCGACTTGTCTCCAAGGGGACATTGCAGCCTCGGGCACCAAATGGTGCGTTTCCTGTGAGTCTAGATTTTCGCTTCCGATGCGAAACTGTTAGTTAATTGTAATGTTCAGGGCCTAATAATGACGATGGAACACTCAAATAGCGTCGAGATTCAATATATCGTCCTGTAGATGACCTTTCTCCAAGTTTCTATTGCTGCCTCGGGCACCTTATGGTCGTTCTACTGTGAGTCTCGATTTTTGAATCCGACGCAAAGCTGAACGTTAATTGCAACGTTCAGGGCCTCCTAATCACGATGGAACACTCAAATTGCGTCGAGATTCAATACATCGTCATTCTGCCGATTTTTCTCCAAGGGTATATTGCTGCCTCGGGCACCTTATGGTCTTTCCCCTGTGAGTCTAGATTTTAGTATCCGAAGCAAAACTGATAGTTAATTGTAATGTTCAGAGCCTCCTAATGACGATGGAACACTCAAATTGCGTCGAGATTCAATTCATCGTCCTTCAGCCGACTTGTCTCCAAAGGTCTATTGCTGCCTCGAGCACCTTACGGTAGTTCTCCTGTGAGTCTAGATTTTCGAATCCGACGCATAACTGATAGTTAGTTGCAACGTTCAGCACCTCCAAATGACGATGGAACACTCAAATTGCGTCGAGATTCAATACATCGTCCTTCAGCCGACTTGTCTCCTAGAGTCTATTGCTGCCTCGGGCACCTTATGGTCGTCCTCCTGTGAGTCTAGATTTTCGGATCCGAACCAAAACTGATAGTTAATTGCAACGTTCAGGGCCTCTCAATGACGATGGAACACTCAAGTTGCGTCGAGATTCAATACATCGGAATCGAGCCGACTTGTCTCCAAGGGGACATTGCTGCCTCGGGCACCAAATGGTGCGTCTCCTGTGAGTCTAGATTTTCGATTCCGTTGCGAAACTGATAGTTAATTGTAATGTTCAGGGCCTCCTAATGACGATGGACACTCAAATAGCGTCGAGATTCAATATACCGTCCTGCAGCCGACCTGTCTCCAAGTTTCTATTGCTGCCTCGGGCACCTTATGGTCGTTCTACTGTGAGTCTCGATTTTTGAATCCGACGCAAAGCTAAACGTTAATTGCAACGTTCAGGGCCTCCTAATCACGATGGAACACTCAAAATGCGTCAAAATTGAATACATCGTCATTCTGCCGATTTTTCTCCAAGGCTATATTGCTGCCTCGGGCAACTTATGGTCTTTCCCCTGTGAGTATAGATTTTAGAATCCGAAGCAAAACTGATAGTTAATTGTAATGTTCAGAGCCTCCTAATGACGATGGAACACTCAAATAGCGTCGAGATTCAATACATCGGCCTCCAGCTGACTTGTCTCCGTGGGGAATTGCTGCCTCGGGCACCATATGGTCCGTCTCCTGTGAGCCTAGATTTTCGATTCCGATGCGAAACTGATAGTTAATTGTAACGTTCAGGGTCTCCTAATGACGATGGAACACTCAAATTGCGTCGAGGTTTAGTACATCGTCCTCCAGCCGACTTGTCTCCAAGGGGTATTGCTGCCTCGGACACCATATGGTCCGTATCCTGTGAGTCTAAATTTTCGAATCCGACGCAAAAATGATAGTTAATTGTAACGTTCAGCGCCTCCTAATGACGATGGAACACTCAAATTGCGTCGAGAGTCAATACTTCGTCTTCCAGCCGACTTGTCTACAAGGGTTTATTGCTGCCTCAGGCTCCATGTGGACCGTGTCCTGTGAGTATAGATTTTCGAATCCGACGCGAAACTGATAGTTAATTGTAACAGTCAGAGCCTCCTAATGACGATGGAACACTCAAATTGCGTTGAGATTCAATACATCCCCCTCCAGCCGACTTGTCTCCAAATGTCTATTGCTGCCTCGGGGACCTTGTGGTCGTTCTCCTGTGTGTCTAGATTTTCGAATCCGACGCATAACTGATAGTTAATTGTAAAGTTCAGGGCCTCCTAATGACGATGAAACACTCAAATTGCGTCGAGATTCAATACATCGTCCGCCAGCCGACTTGTCTCCAAGGGCATATCGCTACCTCGGGCACCACATGGTCCGTCTCCGTTGATTCTACATTTTAGAATCCGACGCAAAACTGATAGTTAATTGTAACGTTGAGGGCCTCCTAATGACGATGGAACACTCAAATTGCGTCGAGGTTCAATACATCGTCCTCCTGCCGACTTGTCTCCAATGGGTATTGCTGCCTTGGGCACCATATGTTCCTTCTCCTGTGAGTCCAGATTTTCGATTCCGACGAGAAACTGATAGTTAAATGTAACGTTCAGGGCCTCCTAATGACGATGGAACACTCAAATTGCGTCTAGGTTCAATACATCGTCCTCCAGCCGACTTGTCTACAAGGGGTATTGCTGCTTCGGGCACCATATGGTCCGTCTCCTGTGAGTCACGAATTTCGAATCCGACGCGAAACTGATAGTTAATTGTAACATTCAAGGCCTCCTAATGACGATGGAACACTCAAATTGCGTCAAGATTCAATACATCGTCCTTCAGCCGACGTGTCTCCAAGGTTCTATTGCTGCGTCGGGCACCTTATGGTCGTTCTCCTGTGAGTCTAGATTTTCGAATCCGACGCATAACTGATAGTTAATTGCAACGTTCAGCACCTCCAAATGACGATGGAACACTCAAATTGCGTCGAGATTCAATACATCGTCCTTCAGCCGACTTGTCTCCAAGAGTCCATTGCAGCCTCGGACACCTTATGGTCGTCCTCCTGTAAGTCTAGATTTTCGGATCCGAAGCAAAACTGATAGATAATTGTAACGTTCATGGCCTCCTAATGACGATGGAACACTCATATTGCGTCGAGATTCAATACATCGTAATTTAGCCGAATTGTCTCCAAGGTTCTATTGCTGCCTCGGGCGCCTTATGGTCGTTCTCATGTGTGTCTCGATTTTCGAATCAGACGCAAAACTGCTAGTTAATTGCAACGTTCAGGGCCTCTTAACGACGATGGAACACTCAATATGCGTCGAGATTCAATACATCGGCCTCTAGCGGACTTGTCTCCAAGGGGACATTGCTGCCTCGGGCACCAAATGGTGCGTCTCCTGTGAGTCTCGATTTTCGATTCCGATGCGAAACTGGTAGTTAATTGTAATGTTCAGGGCCTCCTAATGTCGATGGAACACTCAAATAGCGTCGAGATTCAATATATCGTCCTGCAGCCGACCTGTCTCCAATTTTCTATTGCTGCCTCTGGCACCTTATGGTCGTTCTACTGTGAGACTCGATTTTTTAATCCGACGCAAAACTGAACGTTAATTGCAACGTTCAGGGCCTCCTAATCACGATGGAACACTCAAATTGCGTCAAAATTCAATAAATCGTCATTCTGTCGATTTTTCTCCAAGGCTATATTGCTCTCTGGGGCAACTTATGGTCTTTCCCCTGTGAGTCTAGATTTTAGAATCCGAAGCAAAAATGATAGTTAATTGTAATGTTCAGTGCCTCCTAATGACGATGGAACACTCAAATTGCGTCGAGAGTCAATACATCGTCCTCCAGCCGACTTCTCTCCATGGGGATAATGCTGCCTCGGGCACTTTATGCTCGTTCGCCTGTGAGTCTAGATATTCGAATCCGACTCGAAACGCATTGTTAATTGTAACGTTCCGGGCTTCCTAATGACGATGGAACACTCAAATTGCGTCGAGATTCAATACATCGTCATTCAGCCGATTTGTCTCCAGGGGTCTATTGCTGCCTCGGGCACCTTATGGTCGTTCCACTGTGAGTCTAGATTTTAGAATCCGACGCAAAACTGATAGTTAATTGTAATGTTCAGGGCTTCCTAATGACGATGGAACACTCAAATTGCGTCGAGATTCAATATATCGTCCACCAGCCGACTTCTCTCCATGGGGATAATGCTGCCTCGGGTAACTCATGGTCATTCACCTGTGAGTATAGATTTTCGAATCCGACGCGAAACTGATTGTTAATTGTAACGTTCAGGGCTTCCGAATGCCGATAGAACACTCAAATTGCGGTGAGATTCAATACATCGTCCTTCAGCCGACTTGTCTGCAAGAATCTATTGCTGCCTCGGACACCTTATGGTCGTTCTCCTGTGCGTCTAGATTCTCGAATCCGAAGCAAAACTGATAGTTAATTGCAACGTTTGGGGCCTCCGAATGACGATGGAACACTCAAATTGCGTCGAGATTCAATACATCGTCCTTCAGCCGACTTGTCTCCATGGTTCTATTGCTGCGTCGGGCACCTTATGGTCGTTCTCCTGCGAGTCTAGAATTTCGCATCCGACGCATAACTGATAGATAGTTGCAACATTCAGCACCTCCAAATGACGATGGAACACTCAAATTGCGTCGAGATTCAATACATCGTACTTCAGCCGACTTGTCTCCGAAAGTCTATTGCTGCCTCGGACACCTTATGGCCGTCCTCCTGTGAGTCTAGATTTTCGGATCCGAAGCAAAACTGATAGTTAATTGTAACGTTCGGGGCCTCCTAATGTCGATGGAACATTTAAATTGCGTCGAGATTCAATACATCGTCCTTCAGCCGACTTGTCTCCAAATGTCTACTGCTGCCTCGGGGACCTTGTGGTCGTTCTCCTGTGAGTCTAGATTTTCGAATCCGACGCATAACTGAGAGTTAATTGCAACGTTCAGCACCTCCAAGTGACGATGGAACACTCAAATTGCGTCGAGATTCAATACATCGTCCTTCAGCCGACTTGTCTCCAAGAGTCTATTGCAGCTTTGGACACCTTATGGTCGTCCTCCTGTGAGTCTAGATTTTCGGAACCGATGCAAAACTGATAGTTAATTGTAACGTTCATGGCCTCCTAATGACGATGGAACACTCAAATTGCGTCGAGATTCAATACATCGTCCATTAGCCGACTTGACTCCAAGGTTCTACTGCTGCCTCGGGCACCTTATGGTCGTTCTCATGTGTGTCTCGATTTTCGAATCCGACGCAAAACTGCTAGTTAATTGCAACGCTCAGGGCCTCTTAATGACGATGGAACACTCAATTTGCGTCGAGATTCAATACATCGGCCTCGAGCGGACTTGTCTCCAAGGGGACATTGCTGCCACGGGCACCAAATGCTGCGTCTCCTGTGAGTCTCGATTTTCGATTCCGATCCGAAACTGATAGTTAATTGTAATGTTCAGGGCCTCCTAATGACGATGGAACACTCAAATAGCGTCGAGATTCAATATATCGTCCTGCAGCCGACCTGTCTTCAAGTTTCTATTGCTGCCTCGGGCACCTTATTGTCGTTCTCCTGTGAGTCTAGATTTTCGAATCCGACGCATAACTGATAGTTAATTGTAAAGTTCAGGGCCTCCTAATGACGATGAAACACTCAAATTGCGTCGAGATTCAATACATCGTCCGCCAGCCGACTTGTCTCCAAGGGCATATCGCTTCCTCGGGCACCACATGGTCCGTCTCCGTTGATTCTACATTTTCGAATCCGACGCAAAACTGATAGTTAATTGTAACGTTGAGGGCCTCCTAATGACGATGGAAGTCTCAAATTGCGTCGAGGTTCAATACATGGTCCTCCAGCCGACTTGTCTCCAAGGGGTATTGCTGCCTCGGGCACCATATGGTCCGTCTCCTGTGAGTCTAAATTTTCGAATCCGACGCAAAAATGATAGTTAATTGTAACGTTCAGCGCCTCCTAATGACGATGGAACACTCAAATTGCGTCGAGAGTCAATACATCCTCTTCCAGCCGACTTGTCTACAAGGGGATATTGCTGCCTCAGGCTCCATGTGGACCGTGTCCTGTGAGTAAAAATTTTCGAATCCGACGCGAAACTGATAGTTAATTGTAACGTTCAGGGCCTCCTAATGACGATGGAACACTCAAACTGCGTCGAGATTCAATACATCGGCCTCCAGCCGACTTGTCTCCAAATGTCTATTGCTGCCTCGGGGACCTTGTGGTCGTTCTCCTGTGAGTCTAGACTCTCGAATCCGACGCAAAACTGATAGTTAATTGTAACGTTCAGGGCCTCCTAATGACGATGAAACATTCAAATTACGTCGAGATACAATTCATCGTCCTCCAGCCGACTTGTCTCTAAGGGCATATCGCTGCCTCGGGCACCACATGGTCCGTCTCCGTTGATTCTACATTTTCGAATCCGACGCAAAACTGATAGTTAATTGTAACGTTCAGGGCCTCCTAATGACGTGGGGGCACTCAAGTTGCGTCGCGATCCAATACATCGTGTTCCAGCAGACTTCTCACCAAGAGGCTGTTGCTGCCTCGGGCACCTTATGATCGTTCTCCTTTGAGTCTCGATTTTCTAATCCGACGCAAAACTGATAGTTAATTGCAACGTTCAGTGCCTCCTAATGACGATGGAACTCTCAAATTGCGTCGAGGTTCAATACATCGTCCTCCTGCCGACTTGTCTCCAATGGGTATTGCTGCCTCGGACACCATATGGTCCTTCTCCTGTGAGTCTAGATTTTCGATTCCGACGCGAAACTGATAGTTAAATGTAACGTTCAGGGCCTCCTAATGACGATGGAACACTTAAATTGCGTCGAGGTTCAATACATCGTCATCCTGCCGACTTGTCTCCAATGGGTATTGCTGCCTCGGACACCATATGGTCCTTCTCCTGTGAGTCTAGATTTTCGATTCCGACGCGAAACTGATAGTTAAATATAACGTTCAGGGCCTCCTCATGACGATGGAACACTCAAATTGCGACGAGGTTCAATACATCGTCCTCCTGCCGACTTGTCTCCAATGGGTTTTGCTGCCTCGGGCACCGTGTGTTCCTTCTCCTGTGAGTCTAGATTTTCGATTCCGACGCGACACCGATAGTTAATTGTAACGTTCAGGGCCTCCTAATGACGATGCAGCACTCAAATTGCGTCGATGTTCAATACATCGTCCCCCAGCCGACTTGTCTACAAGGGGATATTGCTGCCTCGGGCTCCATGTGGTCCGTCTCCTGTGTGTCTAAATTTTCGAATCTGACGCGAAACTGATAGTTAATTGTAACGTTCAGGGCCTCCTAATGACGATGGAACACTCAAATTGCGTCGAGATTCAATACATCGTCCTCCAGCCGACATCTCTCCATGGGGATAATGCTGCCTCGGGCACCTTATGGTCGTTCTCCAGTGAGTCTAGATTTTCGAATCCGACGCGAAACTGAGTGTTATTTGTAACGTTCAGGGCTTCCTAATGACGATGGAACACTCAAATTGCGTCGAGAGTCAATACATCGTCCTCCAGCCTACTTGTCTCCAAGGGGTATTGCTGCCTCGGGCACCATATGGTCCGTCTCCTGTGAGCCTAGATTTTCGAATCCGACCCAAAAATGGTAGTTAATTGTAACGTTCAGCGCCTCCCAATGACGATGGAACACTCAAATTGCGTCGAGAGTCAGTACTTCGTCCTCCAGCCGAGTAGTCTACAAGGGGATATTGCTGCCTCTGGCTCCATGTGGTCCGTGTCCTGTGAGTCTAGATTTTCGAATCCGTCGCGAAACTGATAGTTAATTGTAACGTTCAGGGCCTCCTAATGGCGATGGATCACTCAAATAGCGTCGAGATTCAATACATCGACCTCCAGCCGACTTGTCTCCAAATGTCTATTGCTGCCTCGGGGACCTTGTGGTCGTTCTCCTGTGAGTCTAGATTTTCGAATCCGACGCATAACTGATAGTTAATTGTAAAGTTCAGGGCCTCCTAATGACGATGAAACACTCAAATTGCGTCGAGATTCAATACATCGTCCGCCAGCCGACTTGTCTCCAAGGGCATATCGCTTCCTCGGGCACCACATGGTCCGTCTCCGTTGATTCTACATTTTCGAATCCGACGCAAAACTGATAGTTAATTGTAACGTTCAGGGCCTCCTAATGACGATGGAACACTCAAATTGCGTCGAGGTTCAATACATCGTCCTCCTGCCGACTTGTCTCCAATGGGTATTGCTGCCTCGGGCACCATATGGTCCGTCTCCTGTGAGTCTAGATTTTCGAATCCGACTCTAAAATGATAGTTAATTGTAAATTTCAGCACCTCCTAATGACGATGGAACACTCAAATTGCGTCGAGATTGAATACATCAGCCTTCAGCCGACTTGTCTCCAAATGTCTATTGCTGCCTCGGGCACCTTATGGTCGTTCCCCTGTGAGTCTAGATTTTCGAATCCGACGCATAACTGATAGTTAATTGTAACTCTCAGCGCCTCCTAATGACGATGGAACACACAAATTGCGTCGAGAATCAATACATCGTCCTCCAGCCGACTTGTCTCAAGGGGATATTGCTGCCTCGGGCACCATTTGGTCCGTCTCCTGTGAGTCACGAATTTCGAATCCGTCGCGAAACTGATAGTTAATTGTAACATTCAGGGCCTCCTAATGACGATGGAACACTCAAATTGCGTCAAGATTCAATACATCGTCCTTCAGCCGACGTGTCTCCAAGATTCTATTGCTGCGTCGGGCACCTTATGGTCGTTCTCCTGTGAGTCTAGATTTTCGAATCCGACGCATAACTGAGAGTTAATTGCAACGTTCAGCACCTCCAAGTGACGATGGAACACTCAAATTGCGTCGAGATTCAATACATCGTCCTTCAGCCGACTTGTCTCCAAGAGTCTATTGCAGCTTTGGACACCTTATGGTCGTCCTCCTGTGAGTCTAGATTTTCGGAACCGATGCAAAACTGATACTTAATTGTAACGTTCATGGCCTCCTAATGACGATGGAACACTCAAATTGCGTCGAGATTCAATACATCGTCCATTAGCCGACTTGACTCCAAGGTTCTACTGCTGCCTCGGGCACCTTATGGTCGTTCTCATGTGTGTCTCGATTTTCGAATCCGACGCAAAACTGCCAGTTAATTGCAACGCTCAGGGCCTCTTAATGACGATGGAACACTCAATTTGCGTCGAGATTCAATACATCGGCCTCGAGCGGACATGTCTCCAAGGGGACATTGCTGCCTCGGGCACCAAATGCTGCGTCTCCTGTGAGTCTCGATTTTCGATTCCGATGCGAAACTGATAGTTAATTGTAATGTTCAGGGCCTCCTAATGACGATGGAACACTCAATTAGCGTCGAGATTCAATATATCGTCCTGCAGCCGACCTGTCTCCAAGTTTCTATTGCTGCCTCGGGCACCTTATTGTCGTTCTCCTGTGAGTCTAGATTTTCGAATCCGACGCATAACTGATAGTTAATTGTAACGTTGAGGGCCTCCTAATGACGATGAAACATTCAAATTGCGTCGAGATACAACACATCGTCCTCCACCCGATTTGTCTCCAAGGGCATATCGCTGCCTCGGGCACAATATGGTCCGTCTCCGTTGATTCTACATTTTCGAATCCGACGCAAAACTGATAGTTAATTGTAACGTTTAGGGCCTCCTAATGACGATGAAACACTCAAATTGCGCCGAGATTCAATACATCGGCCTCCAGCCGACTTGTCTCCAAGGGAATATTGCTGCCTCGGGCACCTTCTGTTCGTTCTCCTGTGAGCCTAGATTTTCGAATCCGACGCAAAGCTGATGGTTAATTGTAACGTGCAGGGCCTCCTAATGACGATGGAACAATCAAATTGCGTCGAGATTCAATACATCGTCCTCCATCCGACTTGTCTCCAATGGAATATTGCTGCCTCGGGCACCTCATGGTCCGTGTACTGTGAGTCGAAATTTGCAAATCCGACGCAAAACTGATGCTTAATTGTAACGTTCAGGGCCTCCTAAAGACTATGGAACACTCAAATCGCGTCGCGATTCAATACATCGTCCTCCAGCAGACTTGTCTTCAAGGTTCTATTGTTTCCTGTGGCACCTTATGGTCGTTCTCCTGTGAGTGAAGACTTTCGAATCAGACGCAAAACTGATAGATAATTGTAACTTTCAGGGCCTCCTAATGACGATAGAACACTCAAATTGCGTCGAGATCCATTACACCGTCCTCCTGCCGACTTGTTTCACAGGTGAAATTGCTGCCGCGGTTATCGTGAGTCTAGATTTTCGAATCCGACGCAAAACTGATAGTAAATTGTAACGTTCAGGGCCTCCGAATGACGATGGAACACTCTAATTGCATCGCGATTCAATACATCGTCCTCCAGCCGACATTTCTCCAAGGGTCTATTGATGCCTCGGGCACCTTAAGTTCCGTCTCCTATAAGTCTAGATTTTCGAATCCGACGCAAAACTGATTGTTAATTATAACGTTCAGTTTCTTCCAATGACGAAGGAACACTCAAATTGCGTCGAGATTCAATACATCGTCCTCCAGCCGACTTGTCTCCAAGGGTCTATTGCTGCCTCGGGCACCTTATGGTCGTTCTCCTGTGAGTCTAGATTATCGAATCCGACGAACAACTGATAGTTAATTGTAACGTTCATCGCCTCCTAATGACGATGGAACACTCAAATTGCGTCGAGATTTAATACATCGTCCTCCAGCCGACTTGCTGCCTCGGACACCTTATGGTCGTTCTCCTGAGAGTTTAGACTTTCGAATCCGAGGCATAACTGATAATTAATTGTAAGGTGCAAGGACTCCTATAGACGATGGAACACTCAAATTGCGTCGAGATTCAATACATCGTCCTCCAGCCGACTTGTCTCCAAGGGTCTATTGCTGCCTGGGTCGTTCTCCCGTGAGTCTAGATTTTCGAATCCGACTCATAACTGATAGCTAATTGTAACGTTCAGGGCCTCCTAATGACGATGGAACACTGAAATAGCGTCAAGATTCAATACATCCTCCTTCAGCCGACTTGTCTCCAAGCGTCCATTGTTGCCTCGGGCACCTTATGGTCGTTCTCCTGTGGGTCTACATTTTCGATTCCGACACATAACTGATAGTTAATTGTAACGTTCAGGGCCTCCTAATGACGATGGAACACTCAAATAGATCGAGATTCAATACATCGTCCTCCAGCCGACTTGTCTCCATGGGTCTACTGCCACCTCGGTCACCTTATCGTCGTTCTCCTGTGAGGCCAGATATTCGAATCCGACGCAAAACGGACTGCTAATTGTAACGTTCAGAGCCTCCTAATGATGATGGAAGACTCAAAATTGCGTCGAGATTCAATACATCGTCCTCCAGCCGACTTGTCTCCAAGGGTATATTGCTGCCTCGAGCACTATATAGTCCTTCTCCTGTGAGTCTAGAATTTTGAATCCGACCTAAAACTGATAGTTAATTGTAACGTTCAGGACCTCCTAATGACGATGGAACACTCAAATTGCGTCGCGATTCAATACATCGTCCTCCACCCGACTTCTCTCCAAGGGTCAATTGCTGCCTTTGGCACCTAATGGTCTTGCTCCTTTGAGTCTAGATTTTCGTATACGACGCAAAACTGATATTTAATTGTAACGTTAAGGGCCTACTAATGACGATGGAACAATCAAATAGCGTCGAGATTCAATAAATCGTCCTCCAGCCGACTTGTCTCCAAGGGGATATTGCTGCCTCGGGCACCATATGGTCCGTCTCCTGTGAGTCTAGATTTTCGAATCCGACGCACAACTGATGTTAATTGTAACGTTCAGGTCCTCCTAATGAAGATGGAACACTCACATTGCGTTGAGATTCAATACATCGTCCTCCAGCCGTCTCCAAGGGGATATTGCTGCGTCGGGCACCATATGGTCAGTCTCCTGTGAGTCTAGATTTTCGAATCCGACGCAAAACTGATAGTTAATTGTAACGTTCAGGGCCTCCTAATGACGATGGAACGCTCAAATTAAGTCGAGATTCAATAAATCGTCCTCCAGCCGATATGTCTCCTTGGGTCTATTGAGGCCTCGGTCACCTTATGGTCCGTCTCCTGTGAGTCTAGATTTTCGAATCCGACGCAAAACTGATAATTGTAACTTTCAGGGCCCCCTAAAGACGATGGAACTTTCAAATTGCGTCGCGATTAAATACATCGTCCTATAGCCGACTTGTGTCAAGGGGTCGGTTGCAGCCTCAGGCACCTTATGGTCGTTCAGCTGTAAGGCTAGATTATCGAATCCGACGCAAAACTGAAAGTTAATTGTAACAATCAGTTCCTCCTAATGACGATGGAACACTCAAATTGCGAGCGCGATTCAATACATCATCCTCCAGCCGACTTGTCTCCAAGGATCTATTGCTGCCTCAGGCACCTTATGGTTGTTCTCCTGTGAGTCTAGAGTTTCGAATCCGACGCAAAACTGATAGTTAACTGTAACCCTCAGAGCCTCCTAATGACGATGGGACACTCAAATTGCGTCGAGATTCAATACATCGACCTCCAGCGGACTTGCCTCCAAGGGTCTACTGCTGCCTCGGGCACCTTATGGTCGTTCTTCTGTGAGTCTAGATTATTAAATCCGATGCAAAACTGACATTAAATTGTAACGTTCTGACCATGCTAACGACGATGGAACACTTAAATTGCGTCGCAATTCAATACATCGGCCTCCAGCCGACTTGTCTCCATGGGTCTATTGCTGCTTCGGGCACCTTATGGCCGTTTCCCTGTGAGTCCAGATCATCAAATCCGACGCAAAACTGATAGTTAATTGTAACGTTCATGGCCTCCTAATGACGATGGAACACTCAAATTGCATCACGATTCAATACATCGTCCTCCAGCAGACTTGTCTCCAATGGTCTATTGCTGCCTCGGGCACCTTATGGTCGTTCTCCTGTGAGCCTAGATTTTCGAATCCGACGCAAAACTGATGGTTAATTGTAACGTACAGGGCCTCCTAATGACGATGGAACACTCAAATTGCGTCGTGATTCAATACATTGTCTTCCAGCCGACTTGTCTCCAAGGATCTATTGCTGCCTCGGGCAACTTATGGTCGTTCTCCTGTGAGTCTAGATTTTCGAATCCGACGAAAAACTGATAGTTAATTGCAACGTTCAGCGCCTCCTAATGACGATGGAACACTCAGATTGCGTCGAGATTCAATACATCGTCCTCCAGCCGACTTGTCTCCAAGGGGATATTGCTGCCTCGGGCACCTCGTGGTCCGTGTCGAACTTTTCAAATCCGACGCAAAACTGATGGTTAATTGTAACGTTCAGGGCCTCCTAATGACGATGGAACACTCAAATTGCGTCGCGATTCAATACATTGTCTTCCAGCCGACTTGTCTCCAAGGATCTATTGCTGCCTCGGGCAACTTATGGTCGTCCTCCTGTGAGTCTAGATTTTCGAATCCGACGAAAAACTGATAGTTAATTGTAACGTTCAGCGCCTTCTAATGACGATGGAACACTCAGATTGCGTCGAGATTCAATACATCGTCCTCCAGCCGACTTGTCTCCATGGGTCTATTGCTGCCTCGGACACCTTATGGTCGTTCTCCTGTAAGTCTAGATTATCAAACCCGACGCAGAACTGATAGTTAATTGTAACGTTCAGGGCCTCCTAATGACGGTGGAACACTCACATTGCGTCGAGATCCATTACGCCGTGCTCCAGCCGACTTGTTTCACAGGGAAATTGCTGCCGCGGGCACCGTGAGTCTAGATTTTCGAATCCGACGCAAAACTGATACTTAATTGTAACGTTCAGGGCCTTCTAATGACGATGGAACACTCAAATTGCATCGCGAATCAGTACATCGTCCTCCAGCCGACTTGTCTCCAAGGGTTTATTGCTGCCTCGGGTACCGTATGGTCCGTCTCCTGTGAGTCCTGATTTTCGAATCCGTCTCAATACTGATAGTTAATTGTAACGTTCAGGGCCTCCTAATGACGATGGAACACTGAAATTGCGTCGCGATTCAATACACCGTCCTCCAGCCGACTAGTCTCCAAGGGGATATTGCTGCCTCGGGCACCATATGTTCCGTATCCTGTGAGTCTTGATTTTCGAATCCGACGCAAAACTGATGGTTAATTGTAACGTTCAGGCCCACCTATTGACGATGGAACACTCAAATTTTCGAATCCTACGCTAAACTGATGGTTAATTGTAACGTTCAAGGCGTCCTGTGACGGTGGAACTCTCAAATTGCGTCGCGATTCAATACACCGTCCTCCAGCCGACTTGTCTCCAGGGGGAAATTGCTGCCGCGGGCCCAGTAAGTCCAGACTTTCGAATCCGACGCAAAACTGATAGTTAATTGTAAAGTTCCGACCCTGCTAACAACGATGGAACACACAAACTGCGTCGCGAAACAATACATCGTCCTCCAGCCGACTTGTCTCCAAGGGCTCTGTTGCTGCCTCGGGCACCTTATGGTCCGTCTCCCGTGAATCTTTATTTTCGAATCCGACGCAAAAGTGATAGTTTATTGTAACGGTCAGGGCCTCCTAATGATTAAGGAACACTCAAATTGCGTCGCGATTCAATACATCGTCCTCCAGCAGACTTGTCTTCAAGGTTCTATTGTTTCCTGTGCCACCATTTGGTCGTTCTCCTGTGAGTCAAGATTTTCGAATCAGACGCAAAACTGATAGTTAATTGTAACGTTCAGGGCCTCCTAATGACGATAGAACACCCAAATTGCGTCGAGATCCATTACACCTTCCTCCAGCCGACTTGTTTCACAGGGGAAATTGCTGCCGCAGGCACCGAGAGTCTAGATTTTCGAATCCGACGCAAAACTTGTAGTTAATTGTAACGTTCAGGGCCTCCTAATGACGATGGAACATTGAAATTGCATCGCGATTCAATACATCGTCTTCCTACCGGCTTGTCTCCAAGGGTATATTGCTGCCTAGGGCACCTTATGGTTGTTCTCCTGTGGGTCTAGTATTTCGAATCCTGCGTAAAACTGTTAGTTAATTGTAACGTTAAGGGCCTCCTAATGACGATGGAACACTCCAATTGCGTCGAGATTCAATACATCGTCCTCCAGCCGACTTGTGTCTATGGGTCTATTGCGGCCTCGGTCACCTTATGTTCGTTCTCCTGTGAGCCTAGAACTTCGAATCCGACGCAAAACTGATGGTTAATTGTAACGTTCAGGGCCTCCTAATGACGATGGAACACCCAAATTGCATCGCGATTCAATACATCGCCCTCCGGCCGACTTGTCTCCAAGGGACTAATGCTGCCTCGGGCACCTTATGGTCGTTCTCCTGTGAGTGAAGATTTTCGAATCCGACGCAAAACTGATAGTTTATTGTAACGTTCAGGGCCTCCTAATGATTATGGAACACTCAAATTGCGTCACGATTCAATACATCGTCCTCCAGCAGACTTGTCTTCAAGGTTCTATTGTTTCCTGTGGCACCTTTTGGTCGTTCTCCTGTGAGTGAAGATTTTCGAATCAGACGCAAAACTGATAGTTAATTGTAACGTTCAGGGCCTCCTAATGACGAGAGAACACTCAAATTGCGTCGAGATCCATTACACCGTCCTCCTGCCGACTTGTTTCACAGGGTAAATTGCTGCCGCGGGCACCGTGAGTCTAGATTTTTGAATCCGACGCAAAACTGATAGTAAATGGTAACGTTCAGGGCCTCCGAATGACGACGGAACACTCAAATTGCATCGCGATTCAATACATCGTCCTCCAGCCGACTTGTCTCCAAGGGTCTGTTGCTGCCTCGGGCACCTTATGGTCCGTCTCCTGTGAGACTAGATTCTCGAATCCGACGCAAACCTGATAGTTAATTGTAACGTACAGGGCCTCCTAATGACGATGGGACACTCAAATTGCGTCGCGATTCAATACACCGTCCTCCAGCCGACTTGTCTCCAAGGGGATATTGCTGCCTCGGGCACCTCATAGTCCGCGTCGAAATTTTCAAATCCGACGCAAAACTGATGGTTAATTGTAACGTTCAGGGCCTCCTAATGACGATGGAACACTCAAATTGCGTCACGATTCAATACATTGTCTTCCAGCCGAATTGTCTCCAAGGATCTATTGCTGCCTCGGGCAACTTATGGTCGTTCTCCTGTGAGTCTAGATTTTCGAATCCGACAAAAAACTGATAATTAATTCTAACGTTCAGCGCCTCCTAATGTCGATGGAACACTCAGATTGCGTCGAGATTCAATACATCGTCCTCCAGCCGACTTGTCTCCAATTGGATATTGCTGCCTCGGGCAACTCATGGTCCGTGTCCTATGAGTCGAGATTTTCCAATCCGACGCAAAACTGATGGCAAATTGTAACGTTCAGGGCCTCCTAATGACGATGGAACACTCAAATTGCGTCGCGATTCAATACACCGTCCTCCAGCCGACTTGTCTCCAAGGGGATATTGCTGCCTCGGGCACCTCATAGTCCGCGTCGAAATTTTCAAATCCGACGCAAAACTGATGGTTAATTGTAACGTTCAGGGCCTCCTAATGACGATGGAACACTCAAATTGCGTCGCGATTCAATACACCGTCCTCCAGCCGACTTGTCTGCAAGGGGATATTGCTGCCTCGGGCACCATATGTTCCGTATCCTGTGAGTCTTGATTTTCGAATCCGACGCAAAACTGATGGTTAATTGTAACGTTCAGGGCCTCCTATTGACGATGGAACACTCAAATTTTCGAATCCTTCGCTAAACTGATGGTTAATTGTAACGTTCAAGGCGTCCTGTGACGATGGAACTCTCAAATTGCGTCGAGATTCGTTACACCGTCCTCCAGCCGACTTGTCTCCAGGGGGAAATTGCTGCCGCGGGCCCCGTGAGTCTACGAGGGCAGTTCAATAAGTAATGCAACACATTTTTTTTCAGAAACATGGGTAGTTTTATTCAGCATTGAAATACACCAGGTTATTCCCCAATCTTTTAGCTACACAACAGTATTTTTCAACGTGATCTCCATTCAATGCAACGGCCTTACGCCACCTTGAAATGAGGGCCTGTATGCCTGCGCGGTACCATTCCACTGGTCGATGTCGGAGCCAACGTCGTACTGCATCAATAACTTCTTCATCATCCGCGTAGTGCCTCCCACGGATTGCGTCCTTCATTGGGCCAAACATATGGAAATCCGGCGGTGCGAGATCGAGACTGTAAGGTGCATGAGGAAGAACAGTCCACTGAAGTTTTGTCAGCTCCTCTCGGGTGCGAAGACTTGTGTGAGGTCTTGCGTTGTCATGAAGAAGGAGAAGTTCGTTCAGATTTTTGTGCCTACGAACACGCTGAAGTCGTTTCTTCAATTTCTGAAGAGTAGCACAATACACTTCAGAGTTGATCGTTTGACCATGGGGAAGGACATCGAACAGAATAACCCCTTCAGCGTCCCAGAAGACTGTAACCATGACTTTACCAGCTGAGGGTATGGCTTTAAACTTTTTCTTGGTAGGGGAGTGGGTGTGGCGCCACTCCATTGATTGCCGTTTTGTTTCAGGATCGAAGTGATGAACCCATGTTTCATCGCCTGTAACAATCTTTGACAAGAAATTGTCACCCTCAGCCACATGACGAGCAAGCAATTCCGCACAGATGGTTCTCCTTTGCTCTTTATGGTGTTCGGTTAGAAAACGAGGGACCCAGCGGGAACAAACCTTTGAATGTCCCAACTGGTGAACAATTGTGACAGCACTACCAACAGAGATGTCAAGTTGAGCACTGAGTTGTTTGATGGTGATCCGTCGATCATCTCGAACGACTGTGTTCGCACGCTCCGCCATTGCAGGAGTCACAGCTGTGCACGGCCGGCCCGCACGCGGGAGATCGGACAGTCTTGCTTGACCTTGCGGCGATGAGGACACACGCTTTGCCCAACGACTCACCGTGCTTTTGTCCACTGCCAGATCACCGTAGACATTCTGCAAGCGCCTATGAGTATCTGAGATGCCCTGGTTTTCCGCCAAAAGAAACTCTATCACTGCCCGTTGTTTGCAACGCACATCCGTTACAGACGCCATTTTAACAGCTCCGTACAGCGCTGCCACCTGTCAGAAGTCAATGAAACTATACGAGACGAAGCGGGAATGTTTGAAAATATTCCACAAGAAATTTCCGGTTTTTTCAACCAAAATTGGCCGAGAAAAAAAATGTGTTGCATTACTTATTGAACTGCCCTCGTAGATTTTCGAATCCGACGCAAAACTGATGGTTAATTGTAACGTTCAGGGCCTCCTAATGACGATAGAACACTCAAATTGCGTCGAGACCCATTACACCGTCCTCCAGCCGACTTGTTTCACAGGGGAAATTGCTGCCGCGGGCACCGTGAGTCTAGATTTTCGAATCCGACGCAAAACTGATAGTTAATTGTAACGTTCCGACCCTGCTAAGGACGATGGAACACACAAATTACGTCGCGATTCAATACATCGTCCTCCAGCCGACTTGTCTCCAAGGGTCTATTGCTGCCTCGGGCACCTTATGTTCGTTCTCCTGTGAGTCTAGATTTTCGAATCCGACGCAAAACTGAAGGTTAATTGTAACGCTCAGGGCCTCCTAATGACGATGCAACACTCAAATTGCGTCGAGATTCAATACATCGTCCTCCATCCGACTTGACTCCAAGCGAATATTGCTGCCTCGGGCACCTCATGGTCCGTGTCCTGTGAGTCGAAATTCTCAAATCCGACGCAAAACTGATGCTTAATTGTAACGTTCAGGGCCTCCAAATGACTATGGAACTCTCAAATTGCGTCGCGATTCAATACATCGTCCTCCAGCCGACATGTCTCCAAGGGTCTATTGCTGCCTCGGGCACCATATGGTCGTTCTCCTGTGAGTCTAGATTTTCGAATCCGACGCAAAACTGATGGTTAATTGTAACGTTCAGGGCCTCCTAATGACGATGGAACACCCAAATTGCATCGCGATTCAATACATCGTCCTCCAGCAAACTTGTCTCCAAGCGTCTATTGCTGCCTCGGGCACCTTATGGTCGTTCTCCTGTAACTCTAGATTTTCGAATCCGACGAAAAACTGATAGTTAATTGTAACGTTCAGCGCCTCCTAATGACGATGGAACACTCAGATTGCGGCGAGATTCAATACATCGTCCCCCAGCCGACTTGTTTCCAAGGCGATATTGCTCCTTCGGGCCCCTTATGGTCGGACGCAAAACTGATGGTTAATTGTAACGTTCAGGGCCTCCTAATGACGATGGAACACTCAAATTGTGTCGCGATTCAATACATCGTCCTCCAACAGACTTGTCTCCAAGGGTCTATTGCTGCCTATGGCACCTTATGGTTGTTCTCCTGTGGGTCTAGTATTTCGAATCCTAAGTAAATTTGATAGTTAATTGTAACGTTAAGGGTCTCCTAATGACGATGGAACACTCAGATTGCGTCGAGATTCAATACATCGTCCTCCAGCCGACTTGTCTCCAAGGGGATATTGCTGCCTCGGGCACCATAAGTTCCGTCTCCTGTGAGTCTTGATTTTCGATTCCGACGCAAAAGTGATGGTTAATTGTACCGTTCAGGGCCATCTAATGACGATGTAACACTCAAATTCCGTCGCGATTCAATACGTCGCCCTCCAACCGACTTGTCTCCAAGGGTCTATTGCTGCCTATGGCACCTTATGGTTGTTCTCCTGTGGGTTTAGTATTTCGAATCCTGCGTAAAATTGATAGTTAATTGTAACGTTAAGGGTCTCCTAATGACGATGGAACACTCAAATTGCGTCGAGATTCAATACATCGTCCTCCAGCCGACTTGTGGCCATGGGTCTATTGCGGCATCGGTCACCTTATTGTCGTTCTCCTTTGAGTCTACATTCTCGAATCCGACGCATAGCTGATAGTTAATTGTAACGTTCAGGGCCTCCTAATGACGATGGAACACTCAAATTGCGTCGAGATCCATTACACCGTCCTCCAGCGACTTGTTTCCAAAGGGAAATTGCTGCCGCGGGCACCGTGAGTCTAGATTTTCGAATCCGACGCAAAACTGATAGTTAATTGTAACGTTCAGGGCCTCCTAATGTCGATGGAGCACTCAAATTGGGTCGCGATTCAATACATTGTCCTCCAGCGGACTGGTCTCCAAGGGGATATTGCTGCCTCGGGCTCCTAATGGTCTGTCTCCAGTGAGTCTAGATTTTCGAATTCGACGAAAAACTGATAGTTAATTGTACCATTCAGGGCCTCTTAATGACGATGGAACACTCAAATTGCGTCGCGATTCAATACATCGTCCTCCAGCCGACTTGTCTCCAAGGGTCTACTGCTGCCTCTTGCACCTTATGATGGTTCTCCTGTGAGTCTAGATTTTCGAATGCGACGCAAAACTGATAGTTAATTGTAACGTTCAGGGTTTCCTAATGACAGTGGAACTGTCAAATTGCGTAGAGATTCAATACATCGTCCTCCAGCCAACTTGTCTCCATTAGGATATTGCTGCCTCGGGCACCTTATGGTCGTTCTCCTGTGTGTCTAGATTTTCGAATCCGACGCAAAACTGATAGTTAATTGTAACGTTCAGGTCCTCCTTATGACAATGGAACACTCAAATTGCGTCGAGATTCATTACATCGTCCTTCAGGCGACTTGTCTCCAAGGGCCTATTGCTGTCTCGGGCACCTTATGATCATTCTCCTGTGAGACTAGATTTCAGAATGCGGCGCAAAACTGATAGTTAATTTTAACGTTCACGGCTTCCTAATGACGTCGGAACACTCAAGTTGCGTCGAGATTCAATACATCGTCCTTCAGCCGACTTGTCTCCAAGAGTCTTTTGCTGCCTCGGGCACCTTATGGTCGTTCTCCTGTGAGTCAAGATTTTCGAATCCGGCGCAAAACTTATAGTTACTTGTAACGTTCAGGACCTCCTAATGACGATGGAACACTCAAATTGCATCGAGATTCAATACATCGGCCTCCAGCCGACTTGTCTGCAAGGGGATATTGCTGCCTCGGGCACCATATGGTCCGTCTCCTGTGAGTCTAGATTTTCGAATCCGACGCCAAAATGATAGTTAATTGTAACGATCAGCGCCTCCTAATGACGATGGAATACTCAAATTGCGTCGAGATTCAATAAATCGTCCTCCAGCAACTTGTCTCCAAGGGGATATAGCTGCCACGGGCACCATATGCTCAGTCTCCTGTGGGTCTAGATTTTCGAATCTGACGCGAAACTGATTGTTAATTGTAACGTTCAGGGCCTCCTATTGACGATGGAACACTCAAATTGCGTCGAGATTCAATACATCGGTCTCCAGCCGACTTGTCTCCAAGGGTCTATTGCTGCCTCGGGCACCAAATGGTCGTTCTCCTGTGAGTCTAGATTTTCGAATCCGACGCAAATCTGATGGTTAATTGTAACGTTCAGGGCCTCCTAATGACGATTGGACACTCAAATTGCGTCCTCCAGCCGACTTGTCTCCATGGGTATATTGATGCCTCGGGCACCTTATGATCGTTCTCCTGTGAATAGATTTTCGAATCCGACGCTAAAATGATAGTTAATTGTAACGTTAAGGGCCTCCAAATCACGATGGAACACTCAAATCGCGTCGCAATTCAATACATCGTCCTCCAACCGACGCGTCTCCAAGGGTCTATTGCTGCCTATGGCACCTTATGGTTGTTCTCCTGTGGGTCTAGTATTTCGAATAAGGCGTAAAACTGATAGTTAATTAGGGCCTCCTAATGACGATGGAACACTCAAATTGCTTCGAGATTCAATACATCGTCCTCCAGCCGACTTGTCTCCATGGGTCTATTGCGGCTTCGGTCACCTTATTGTCGTTCTCCTGTGAGTCTAGATTTTCGAATCCGACGCAAAACTGATAGTTAACTGTACCCTTCAGGGCCTCCTAATGGCGATGGGACAGTCAAATTGCGTCGAGATTCAATACATCGTCCTCCAGCCGACTTGTCTCCAAGGGTCTACTACTGCCTAAGGCACCTTATGGTCGTTCTCCTGTGAGTCTAGATTTTCGAATCCAACGCAAAACTGAGAGTTAATTGTAACTTTGAGGGCCTCCAAACGACGATGGAACACTCAGATTGCGACGAGATTCAATACAATGTCCTCCAGCTGACTTGTCTCCAAGGGGATATTGCTGCTTCGGGCACCTTATGGTCCGACGCAAAACTGATGGTTTATTGTAACATTCAGGTCCTCCTAATGACGATGGAACACTCAAATTGCGTTGCGATTCAATACATTGTCTTCCAGCCGACTTGTCTCCAAGGATCTATTGCTGCCTCGGGCAACTTATGGTCGTTCTCTTGTGAGTCTAGATTTTCGAATCCGACGCAAAAATGATAGTTAATTGTAACGTTCAGGGACGATGGAACACTCAAATTGCGTCGAGATTCAATACACCGTCCTCCAGCCGGCTTGCCTCCAAGAGTCTATTGCTGCCTGTGGCACCTTATGGTCGTTCTCCTAAGGGTCTACATTTTCAAATCCGACGAAAAACAGATAGTTAATGGTAACGTTCAGGGCCTCCTAATGACGATGTAACACTCAAATTGAGTCGAGATTCAATACATCGTCCTACAGCCAACTTGTCTCCAAGGGGATATCGCCGCCTCGGGCTCATTATGGTCCGCCTCCTGTGATTCTACATTTTCGATTCCGACGCAAAACTTAAAGTTAATTGTAACGTTCAGGGCCTCCTAAAAACGATGGTGCACTCAAATTGCGGCGCGATTCAATACATCGTCCTCCAGCGGACTGGTGTCCAAAGGGATATTGCTGCCTCGGGCACCTTATAGTCCATCTCCAGTGAATCTAGATTTTCGAATCCGACGAAAAACTGATAGTTTATTGTACCATTCAGCGCCTCCTAATGACGATGGAACACTCAAAATGCGTCGCAATCCAATACATCGTCCTCTAGCCGACTTGTCTCCAAGGGTCTATTGCTGCCTCTTGCACCATATGATCGTTCTCCTGTGAGTTTAGATTTTCGAATCCTACGCAAAACTGATTGTTAATTGTAACGTTCAGGGCCTCCTAATGACGATGGAACACTCAAATTGCGTCGAGATTCACTATATCGGCCTCCAGCTGACTTGTCTCCAAGGGTCTATTGCTGCCTCAGGCACCTTATACTCGTTCTCCTGTGAGTCTAGATTTTCGATTCCGACCCAAAACTGATTGTTAATTGTAACGCTCAGGGCCTTCTAATGACGATGGGACACTCTAATTGCGTCGCGATCCAATACATCGTCCTCCAGCCGACTTGTCTCCAAGGGTCTATTGATGCCTCGGGCACCTTAAGATCGTTCCCCTGTGAATAGATTTTCGAATCCGACGCGAAAATGATAGTTAATTGTAACGTTCAGCGCCTCTTAATGACGATGGAACACTCATATTGCGTCAAGAGTCAATACATCGTCCTCCAGCCGTCTTGTCTACAAGGGGATATTGCTGCCTCGGGCTCCATGTGGTCCGTCTCCTGTGAGTCTAGATTTTCGAAACCGACGCAAAAATGATAGTTAATTGTAACGTGCAGGGCCTCCTAATGACGATGGAACACTGAAATTGCGTCGAGATTCAATACATCGGCCTCCAGCCGACTTGTCTCCAAGGGTCTAGTGCTGCCACGGGCACCTTATGGTCGTTCTCCTGTGAGTCTACATTTTCGAATCCGTCGCAACACTGATTGTTAATTGTAACGTTCAGGGCCTCCTAATGACGATGGATCACTCAAATTGCGTCGAGAGTCAATACATTGGCCTCCAGCCGACTTGTCTCCATGGGTCTATTGCTGCCTCGGGAACCTTATGGTCGTTCTCCTGTGAGTCTAGATTTTCGAATCAGAGGCAATACTGATTGTTAATTGTAACGTTCCTAATGACGATGGGTCACTCAAATTGCGTCGCGATCCAATACATCGTCCTCCAGGCGACTTGTCTCCAAGGGTCTATTGATGCCCGGGCACCTTATGATCGTTCTCCTGTGAATAGATTTTCAAATCCGACGCTAAAACGATAGTTAATTGTAACGTTCAGGACATCCTAATGACGATTGAACACCGAAATTGCGTCGAGATTCAATACTTCGGCCTCCAGGTCTTCTAGGGTCTATTGCTGCCTCGTGCACCATATGGTCCGTCTCCTGTAATTCTACATTTTCGAATCCGACGCAAAACTTATAGTTAATTAATACGTTTAGGGCCTCTTAATGACGAAGGAGCACTCAAATTGCGTCGCGATTAAATACATTGTCCTCGAGCGGACTGGTCTCCAAGGGGATATTGCTGCCTCGGGCACCTTTTGGTCTGTCTCCAGTGAGTCTAGTTTTTCGAATCCGACGAAAAACAGATAGTTAACTGTACCATTCATGGCCTCCTAATGACGATGGAACACTGAAATTGCGTCGAGATTCAATACATCGTCCTTCAGCCGACTTGTCTCCAAGAGTCTTTTGCTGCCTCGGGCACCTTATGGCCGTTCTCCTGTGAGTCAAGATTTTCGAATCCGACGCAAAACGTATAGTTAATTGTAACGTTCAGGACCACCTAATGACGATGGAACACTCAAATTGCATCGAGATTCAATACATCGGCCTCCAGCCGACTTGCCTGCTAGGGGATACTGATGCCTCGGGCACCATATGGTCCGTCTCCTGTGAGTCTAGATTTTCGAATCTGATTGTTAATTGTAACGTTCAGGGCCTCCTAATGACGATGGAACACTGAAATTGCGTCGAGATTCAATACATTGTCCTTCAGCCGACTTGTCACCAAGAGTCTATTGCTGCCTCTTCACCTTATGGTCGTTCTCCTGTGAGTCTAGATTTTCGAATCCGACGCAAAACTGATTGTTAATATTAGCGTTCAGGGCCTCCTAATGACGATGGAACATTCAAATTGCGTAGAGATTCAATACATCGTCCTCCAGCCGACTTGTCTACAAGGGGATATTGCTGCCTCGGGCTCCATGTGGTCCGTCTCCTGTGAGTCTAGATTTTCGAATTCGACGCAAAAATGATAGTTAATTGTAACGTTCAGGGCCTTCTAATGACGATTTAACACTCAAATTGCGTCGCGATTCAATGCATCGTCCTCCAGCCGGCTTGTCTCCAAGGGTCTATTGCTGCCTCGGGCACCTTATTATCGTTCTCCTGTGAGTCTAGATTTTCGAATCCGACGCATAACTGATAGTTAATTGTAACTTTCAGCGGGTCCTAATGACGATGGAACATTCAAATTGCGTTGAGATTCAAACCATCGTGCTCCAACCGACTTGACTCCAACGTAATATTGCTGCCTCAGGCACCAAATGGTCCGTCTCCTGTGAGGCTCGATCTTCGTATCCGACGCGATACTGATAGTTAATTGTAACGTTCAGGGCCTCCTAATGACGATGGAACACTGAAATTGTGTCGAGATTCAAAACATCGTCCTTCAGCCGACTTGTCTCCAAGAGTCTATTGCTGCCACGAGCACCTTATGGTCGTTCTCCTGTGAGTCTAGATTTTCGAATCCGGCGCAAAACTGGTAGTTAATTGTAACGTTCAGGGCCTCCTTATGACGATGGAACACTGAAATTGCGTCGAGATTCAATACATCGGCCTCCAGCCGACTTGGCTCCAAGAGTCTATTGCTGCCTCGGGCACCATATGGTCCGTCTCCAGTGAGTCTAGATTTTCAAATCCGACGAACAACTGATAGTTAATTGTACCATTCAGTACCTCCTAAAGACGATGGAACACTCAAATTGCGTCGCGATACAATACATCGTCCTCCAGCCGACTTGTCTCCAAGGGTCTATTGCTGATTCTTGCACCTTATGATCGTTCTCCTGTGAGTCTAGTTTTTCGAATGCGACGCAAAACTGATGGTTAATTGGAACATTCAGGGGCTCCTTATGACGATGGAACACTCAAATTGCGTCGCGATTCAATGCATCGTCCTCCAGCCGGCTTGTCTCCAAGGGTCTATTGCTGCCTCGGGCACCTTATTATCGTTCTCCTGTGAGTCTAGATTTTCGAATGCGACGCAAAACTGACAGTTAATTGTAATGTTAAGGGCCTTCTAATGACGATGGAACACTCAAATTGAGTCGAGATTCAATACATCGACCTCCAGCCGACTAGTCTACAAGGTGATATTGCTGCAACGGGCACCATATGGTCCGTCTCCTGTGAGTCCGACGCGAAACTCGTAGTTAATTGTAACTTTCAGGGCCTCGTAATGACGATGGAACACACAAATTGCGTCGAGATTCAATACATCGTCCTCCAGCCGGCTCGTCTCCAAGGGTCTATTGCTGCCTCGGGCACCGTATTATCGTTCTCCTGTGAGTGTAGATTTTCGAATCCGACGCAAAACTGGTTGTTAATTGTAACGTTCAGGGCCTCCTAATGACGATGGGACACTCAAATTGCGACGATATCCAATACATCGTCCTCCAGCCGACATGTTTCCGAGGGTCTATTGATGCCTCGGGCACCTTATGATCGTTCTCCTGTGAATAGACTTTCGATTCCGACGCTAAAATGATAGTTAATTGTAAAGTTAAGGGCCTCCTAATGACGATGGGACACTCAAATTGCGTCGATATTCAATACATCGTCCTTCAGCCGACTTGTCTACAAGGGGATATTGCTGCCTCGGGCACCATGTGGTCCCTCTCCTGTGAGTCTAGATTTTCGAATCCGACGCGAAACTGATAGTTAATTGTAACGTTCAGGGCCTCCAAATGACGATGGAACACTCAAATTGCGTCGAGATTCAATACATCGTCCTTCAGCCGACTTGTCTCCAAAAGTCTTTTGCTGCCTCTGGCACCTTGTGGTCGTTCTCCATTGAGTCAAGATTTTCGAATCCGACGACAAGTTTATAGTTAATTGTAACGTTCAGGACCTCCTAATGACGATGGAAAACTCAAATTGCGTCGAGACACAATACATCGGCCTCCAGCCGCCTTGTCTCCAAGGGTCTATAGCTGCCTGTGGCACCTTATGGACGTTCCTCTATGCGTCTAGACGTTCGAATCCGACGCAAAACAGATAGTTAATTGTAACGTTCAGCGCCTCCTAATGACAATGGAACACTCAAATTACGTCGAGATTCTATACATCGGCCTCCAGCCGACTTGTCTCCAAGGATCTATAGCTGCCTTTGGCACCTTATGGACGTTCCGCTATGGGTCTAGACGTTCGAATCCGACGCAAAACAGATAGTTAATTGTAACGTTCAGGGCCTCCTAATGACGATGGAACACTCAAATTGCGTCGAGATTCAATACTTCGTCCTTCTGCGGGTACGTTATGGTCGTTCTCCTGTGAGTCTAATTTTCGAATCCGACGCCAAACCTATAGTTAATTGTACCATTCAGGTCCTCCTAAAGACGATGGAACACTCAAATTGCGTCGTGATACAATACATCGTCCTCCAGCCGACTTGTCTCCAAGGGTCTATTGCTGCCTCTTGCACCTTATTATCGTCCTCCTGTGAGTCTAGATTTTCGAATGCGACGGAAATCTGACAGTTAATTGTAACGTTAAGGGCCTCCTAATGACGATGGAACGCTCAAATTGCGTCGAGGTTCAATACGTCGTCCTCAAGCGGACTCGTCCCCATGGGGATATTTCTGCCTGGGGCACTATATGGTCCGTCTCCTGTGAGTCAACATTTTCGAATCCACGCAAAACTGATAGTTAATTGTAACGTTCAGGGCCTCCTCATGACGAAGGAACACTCAAATTGCATCGCGATTCAATACTTCTTCCTCCAGTGGACTGGACTCCAAGGGAATATTGCTGCCTCGGGCACCTTATGGTCCGTCTCCAGTGAGTCCAGATTTTCGAATCCGACGCAAAAATGATAGTTAATTGTAACGTTCAGCGCCTTAAAATGACGATGGAACACTCAAATTGCGTCGAGATTCAATAAATCGTTCTCCAGCCGACTTGTATCCAAGGGGATATTACTGTCTCGGGCACCATATGGTCCTTCTCCTGTGAATAGATTTTCGAATCCGACGCTAAACTGATAGTTAATTGTAACTTTCAGCGCCTCCTAATGACGATGGAACACTCAAATTGCTTCGGGATTCAATACATCGTGCTCCAACCGACTTGTCTCCAAGGTGATATAGCTGCCTTTGGCACCTTATGGTCGTACTACTGTGAGTCTAGATTTTCGAATCCGACGCAAAACTGATTGCGTCGCGATTCAATACATCGTCCTCCAGCGGACTCGTCTCCAAGGGGATATTGCTGCCTCGAGCACCTTATGGTCGTTCTCCTGTGAGTCTACATTTTCGAATCCGACGCAAAACTTATAGTTAATTAATACGTTCAGGACCTCCTAATGACGATGGAACACTCAAATTGCGTCGAGATTCAATACATCGGCCTCCAGCCGACTCGTCTCCAAGGTGATATTGCTGCCTCGAGCACCATATGGTCCTTCTCCTGTGAATAGATTTTCGAATCCGACGCAAAAATGATAGTTAATTGTAACGATCAGCGAATCCTAATGACGATGGAATACTCAAATTGCGTCGAGATTCAATGAATCGTCCTCCAGCAACTTTTCTCCAAGGGGATATAGCTGCCACGGGCACCATATGCACCGTCTCCTATGAGTCTAGATTTTTGAATCCGACGCGAAACTGATTGTTAATTGTAACGTTCAGGGCCTCCTAATGACGATGGAACACTGAAATTGCGTCGAGATTCAATACATCGTCCTTCAGCCGTCTTGCCTCCAAGAGTCTATTGCTGCCTCGGCACCTTATAGTCGTTCTCCTGTAAGTCTAGATTTTCGAATCCGACGCTAAAATGATACTAAATTGCAACGTCCAGGGCCTCCTATTGACGATGGAACACTCAAATTGCGTCGAGATTCAATACATCGTCCTTCTGCCGACTTGTCTCCAAGAGTCTATTTCTGCCTCGGGTACAGTATGGTACGTCTCCTGTGATTCTACATTTTCGAATCCACGCAAAACTGATAGTTAATTGTAACGTTCAGGGCCTCCTAGCGACGAAGGAACACTCAAATTGCATCGCGATTCAATACTTCGTCCTCCAGCGGACTGGTCTCCAAGGGGAAATTGCTGCCTCGGGCACCTTATGGTGGGTCTCCAGTGAGTCTAGATTTTCGAATCCGACGCATAACTGATAGTTAATTGTAACGTTCAGGGCCTCCTAAAGACGATGGAACACTGAAATTGTGTCGAGGTTCAATACATCGTCCTTCAGCACACTTGTCTCCAAGAGTCTATTGCTGCCTCGGGCACCTTATGGTCGTTCTTCTGTGAGTCTAGATTTTCGAATGCGACGCAAATCTGACAGTTAATTGTAACGTTAAGGGCCTCCTAATGACGATGGAACGCTCAAATTGCGTCGAGATTCAATACATCGTCCTCCAGCCGACTAGTCTACAAGGGGATATTGCTGCCTCGGGCACCATATGGTCCGTCTCCTGTGAGTCCGACGCGAAACTGGTAGTTAATTGTAACTTTCAGGGCCACCTAATGACGATGGAACACTCAAATTGCGTGGAGATTCAATACATCGTCCTTCAGCCGACTTGTCTGCAAGGGGATATTGCTGCCACGGGCAGTCTCCTGTGAGTCTAGAATTTCGAATCCGACGCCAAACTGATTGTTAATTGTAACATTCAGGGCTTCCTAATGATGATGGAACACTGAAATTGCGTCGAGGTTCAATACATCGTCCATCAGCCGACTGGTCTCCAAGAGTCTATTGCTGCCTCGGCGCCATATGGTCGTTCTCCTGTGAATTTTCGAATTCGACGCAAAACTGATTGTTAATTGTAACGTTCAGGGCCTCCTAAAGACGATGGGACACTGAAATTGCGTCGAAATTCAATACATCGGCCTCCAGTCGACTTGTCTCCAAGGGGATTTTGCTGCCTCGGGCACCATATGGTCCGTCTGATGTGAGTCCAGATTTTCGAATCCGACGCTTAACTGATAGTTAATTGTAACGTTCAGGGCCTCCAAACGACGATGGAACACTCAAATTATGTCGAGATTCAATACATCGTCCTTCAGCCGACTTGTCTCCAAAAGTCTTTGCTGCCTCTGGCACCTTATGGTCGGTCTCCTGTGAGTCAAGATTTTCGAATCCGACGACCAACTTATAGTTAATTGTAACGTTCAGGACCTCCTAATGACGATGGAACACTCAAATTGCGTCGAGATACAATACATCGGCCTCCAGCCGACTTGTCTCCAAGGGGATATTGCTGCCTCGGGCACCATGTGGTCCGTCTCCTGTGAGTCTAGATTTTCGAATCCGACGCTTAACTGATAGTTAATTGTAACGTTCAGGGCCTCCTAATGACGATGGAACACTCAAATTGCGTCGAGATTCAATACGTCGTCCTCAAGCGGACTCGTCCCCATGGGGATATTTCTGCCTGGGGCACTATATGGTCCGTCTCCTGTGAGTCTACATTTTCGAATCCACGCAAAACTGATAGTTAATTGTAACGTTCAGGGCCTCCTCATGACGAAGGAACACTCAAATTGCATCGCGATTCAATACTTCTTCCTCCAGTGGACTGGACTCCAAGGGAATATTGCTGCCTCGGGCACCTTGTGGTCCGTCTCCAGTGAGTCTAGATTTTCGAATCCGACGCAAAAATGATAGTTAATTGTAACGTTCAGGGCCTCCTAATGACGATGGAACACTGAAATTGCGTCGAGATTCAATACATCGTCCTTCAGCCGACTTGCCTCCAAGAGTCTATTGCTGCCTACGCACCTTATAGTCGTTCTCCTGTAAGTCTAGATTTTCGAATCCGACGCTAAAATGATACTAAATTGCAACGTCCAGGGCCTCCTATTGACGATGGAACACTCAAATTGCGTCGAGATTCAATACATCGTCCTTCTGCCGACTTGTCTCCAAGAGTCTATTTCTGCCTCGGGTACAGTATGGTACGTCTCCTGTGATTCTACATTTTCGAATCCACGCAAAACTGATAGTTAATTGTAACGTTCAGGGCCTCCTAGCGACGAAGGAACACTCAAATTGCATCGCGATTCAATACTTCGTCCTCCAGCGGACTGGTCTCCAAGGGGAAATTGCTGCCTCGGGCACCTTATGGTGGGTCTCCAGTGAGACTAGATTTTCGAATCCGACGCATAACTGATAGTTAATTGTAACGTTCAGGGCCTCCTAAAGACGATGGAACACTGAAATTGTGTCGAGATTCAATACATCGTCCTTCAGCACACTTGTCTCCAAGAGTCTATTGCTGCCTCGGGCACCATATGGTCGTTCTTCTGTGAGTCTAGATTTTCGAATCCGACGCAAAACTGACTGTTAATTTTAACGTTCAGGGCCTCCTAATGACGATGGGACACTGAAATTGCGTCGCGATCCAATACATCGTCCTCCAGCCGACTTGTCTCCAAGGGTCTATTGATTCCTCGGGCACCTTATGATCGTTCTCCTGTGAATAGATTTTCGAATCCGACGCTAAAATGGTAGTTAATTGTAACGTTCAGGACCTCCTAATGACGACGGAACACTAAAATTGCATCGAGATTCAAAACTTCGGCCTCCAGCCGACTTGTCTCCAAGGGTCTATTGCTGCCTCGGGCACCATATGGTCCGTCTCCTGTGATTCTACATTTTCGAATCCGACGAAAAACTGATAGTTAATTGTACCATTCAGGGCCTCCTAAAGACGAGGGAACACTCAAATTGCGTCGAGATTCTATACATCTGCCTCCAGCCGACTTGTCTGCAAGGGGATATTGCTGCCTCGGGCACCATACGTTCCGTCTCCTGTGAGTCTAGATTTTCGAAACCGACGCAAAACTGATAGTTAATTGTAACGTTCAGGGCCTCCTAATGACGATGGAACACTGAAATTGCGTCGAGATACAATACATCGGCCTCCAGCCGTCTTGTCTCCAAGGGTCTATACCTGCCTTGGGCACCATATGGTCGTTCTCCTGTGAGTCTAGATTTTCGAATCCGACGCAAAACTGATTGTTAATTGTAACCTTCAGGGCCTCCTAATGACGATAGGACACTCAAATTGGGTCGCGATCCAATATATCGTCCTCCAGCCGACTTGTCTCCAAGGGTCTATTGATGCCTCGGCCTCTTATGATCGTTCTCTTGTGAATAGATTTTCGAATCCGACGCAAAAATGATGGTTAATTGTAACGATCAGCGCCTCCTAATGACGATGGAATAAGCAAATTGCGTCGAGATTCAATGAATCGTCCTCCAGCAACTTGTCTCCAAGGGGTTATAGCTGCCTCGGGCACCATATGGTCCGTCTCCAATGAGACTAGATTTTCGAATCCGACGCGAAACTGATAGTTAATTGTAACGTTCAGGGCCTCCTAAAGACGATGGAACACTCAGATTGCGTCGAGATTCAATAATTCGTCCTCCAGCCGACTTGTATCCAAGTGGATATAACTGTCTCGGGCACCATATGGTCCTTCTCCTGTGACTAGATTTTCGAATCCGACGCGAAAATGATAGTTAATTGTAAAGTTCAGCGCCTCCTAATGACGATGGAACACTCAAATTGCGTCGAGAGTCAATACATCGTCCTCCAGCCGACTTGTCTACAAGGGGATATTGCTGCCTCGGGCTCCATGTGGTCCGTCTCCTGCGAGTCTAGATTTTCGAATCCGACGCAAAAATGATAGTTAGTTGTAACGTTCAGGGCCTCCAAATGACGTTGCAACACTCAAATTGCGTCGAGTTTCAATTCATTAGTCTCCAGCCGAGTAGTCTCCAAGGGTCTATTGCTGCCTCGGGCACCTTATGGTCGTCCTCCTGTGAGTCAAGATTTTCGAATCCGACTCATAACTGATAGTTAACTGTAACTTTCAGCGCCTCCTAATGACGATGGAACACTAAAATTGCATCGAGATTCAAAACTTCGGCCTCCAGCCGACTTGTCTCCAAGGGTCTATTGCTGCCTCGGGCACCATATGGTCCGTCTCCTGTGATTCTACATTTTCGAATCCGACGAAAAACTGATAGTTAATTGTACCATTCAGGGCCTCCTAAAGACGAGGGAACACTCAAATTGCGTCGAGATTCTATACATCTGCCTCCAGCCGACTTGTCTGCAAGGGGATATTGCTGCCTCGGGCACCATACGTTCCGTCTCCTGTGAGTCTAGATTTTCGAATCCGACGCAAAAATGATAGTTAATTGTAACGATCAGCGAATCCTAATGACGATGGAATACTCAAATTGCGTCGAGATTCAATGAATCGTCCTCCAGCAACTTTTCTCCAAGAGGATATAGCTGCCACGGGCACCATATGCACCGTCTCCTATGAGTCTAGATTTTTGAATCCGACGCGAAACTGATTGTTAATTGTAACGTTCAGGGCTTCCTAATGACGATGGAACACTGAAATTGCGTCGAGATTCAATACATCGTCCTTCAGCCGACTTGCCTCCAAGAGTCTATTGCTGCCTCGGCACCTTATAGTCGTTCTCCTGTAAGTCTAGATTTTCGAATCCGACGCTAAAATGATACTAAATTGCAACGTCCAGGGCCTCCTATTGACGATGGAACACTCAAATTGCGTCGAGATTCAATACATCATCCTTCTGCTGACTTGTCTCCAAGAGACTATTTCTGCCTCGGGTACAGTATGGTACGTCTCCTGTGATTCTACATTTTCGAATCCACGCAAAACTGATAGTTAATTGTAACGTTCAGGGCCTCCTAGCGACGAAGGAACACTCAAATTGCATCGCGATTCAATACTTCGTCCTCCGGCGGACTGGTCTCCAAGGGGAATTTGCTGCCTCGGGCACCTTATGGTCCGTCTCCAGTGAGTCTAGATTTTCGAATCCGACGCATAACTGATAGTTAATTGTAACGTTCAGGGCCTCCTAAAGACGATGGAACACTGAAATTGTGTCGGATTCAATACATCGTCCTTCAGCACACTTGTCTCCAAGAGTCTATTGCTGCCTCGGGCACCTTATGGTCGTTCTTCTGTGGTTCTAGATTTTCGAATCCGACGCAAAACTGATTGTTAATTTTAACGTTCAAGGCCTCCTAATGACGATGGAACACTGAAATTGCGTCGAGATACAATACTTCGTCCTCCAGCGGTCTGATCTCCAAGGGGATATTGCTGCCTCGGGCACCTTATGGTCCGTCTCTCGTGAGTCTAGGTTTTGGAATCCGACGCAAAACTGATAGTTAATTGTAACGTTCAGCGCCTCCTAATGACGATGGAACACTCAAATTGCGTCGAGATTCAATAAATCGTCCTCCAGCCGACTTGTATCCAAGTGGATATTACTGTCTAGGGCACCATATTGTCCTTCTCCTGTGAATAGAATTTCGAATCCGACGCGAAAATGATAGTTAATTGTAAAGTTCAGCGCCTCCTAATGACGATGGAACACTCAAATTGCGTCGAGAGTCAATACATCGTCCTCCAGCCGACTTGTCTACAAGGGGATATTGCTGCCTCGGGCTCCATGTGGTCCGTCTCCTGCGAGTCTAAATTTTCGAATCCGACGCAAAAATGATAGTTAGTTGTAACGTTCAGAGCCTCCAAATGACGTTGCAACACTCAAATTGCGTCGAGATTCAATTCATCGGTCTCCAGCCGAGTAGTCTCCAAGGGTCTATTGCTGCCTCGGGCACCTTATGGTCGTTCTCCTGTGAGTCTAGATTTTCGAATCCGACGCATAACCGATAGTTAATTGTAACTTTCAGCGCCTCCTAATGACGATGGAACACTCAAATTGCGTCGAGATTCAATACATCGTTCTCCAACCGACTTGTCTCCAAGGTGATATTGATGCCTCAGGCACCAAATGGTCCGTCTCCTGTGAGTCTAGATTTTCGAATCCGACGCGATACTGATAGTTAATTGTAACGTTCAGGGCCTCCTAAAGACGATGGAACACTGATATTGTGTCGAGATTCAATACATCGTCCTTCAGCACACTTGCTCCAAGAGTCTATTGCTGCCTCGGGCACCTTATGGTCGTTCTCCTGTGAGTCTAGATTTTCGAACCCGACGCAAAACTGATAGTTAATTGTAACGTTCAGGGCCTCCTAATGACGATGGAACACTGAAATTGCGCCGAGATTCAATACATCGGCCTCCAGCCGACTTGCCTCCAAGGGTCTATTGCTGCCTCGGGCACCTTATGGTCGTTCTCCTGTGAGTCTAGATTTTCGAATCCGACGCAAAACTGATTGTTAACTGTAACGTTCAGGGCCTCCTAATGACGATGGAACACTCAAATTGCGTCGAGAGTCAATACATTGGCCTCCAGCCGACTTGTCTCCAAGGGTCTATTGCTGCCTCGGGCACCTTATGGTCGTTCTCCTGTGAGTCTAGATTTTCGAATCCGACGCAAAACTGATTGTTAATTTTAACGTTCAGCGCCTCCTAATGACGATGGGACACTCAAATTGCGTCGCGATCCAATACATCGTCCTCCAGCCGACTTGTCTCCAAGCGTCTATTGATTCCTCGGGCACCTTATGATCGTTCTCGAGTGAATAGATTTTCGAATCCGACGCTAAAATGGTAGTTAATTGTAACGTTCAGGACTTCCTAATGACGATGGAACACCGAAATTGCATCGAGATACAATACATCGGCCTCCAGCCGACTTGTATCCATGGGGATATTACTGTCTCGGGCAACATATGGTCCTTCTCCTGTGAATAGATTTTCGAATCCGACGCGAAAATGATAGTTAATTGTAAAGTTCAGCGCCTCCTAATGACGATGGAACACTCAAATTGCGTCGAGATTCAATACATCGGCCTCCAGCCGACTTGTCTCCAAGGGTCTATTGCTGCCTCGGGCACCATATGGTCGTTCTCCTGTGAGTCTAGATATTCGAATCCGACGCAAAACTGATAGTTAATTGTAACGTTCTACGCCTCCTAATGACGTTGGAACACTAAAATTGCGTCGAGATTCTATAAATCGTCCTCCAGCCGACTTGTTTCCAAGGGGATATTACTGTCTGGGGCACCATATGTTCCTTCTCCTGTGAACAGATTTTCGAATCCGAGGCGATAATATTAGTTAATTGTAAAGTTCAGCGCCTCCTAATGACGATGGAACACTCAAATTGCGTCGAGAGTCAATACATCGTCCTCCAGCCGACTTGTCTACAAGGGATATTGCTGCCTCGGGCTCCATGTGGTCCGTCTCCTGTGAGTCTAGATTTTCCAATCCGATGCAAAACTGATTGTTAACTGTAACGTTCAGGGCCTCATAATGACGATGGAACACTCAAATTGCGTCGAGATTCAATACATCGTCCTTCAGCCGACTTGTCTCCAAAAGTCTTTTGCTGCCTCTGGCACCTTGTGGTCGTTCTCCATTGAGTCAAGATTTTCGAATCCGACGACAAGTTTATAGTTAATTGTAACGTTCAGGACCTCCTAATGACGATGGAAAACTCAAATTGCGTCGAGACACAATACATCGGCCTCCAGCCGCCTTGTCTCCAAGGGTCTATAGCTGCCTGTGGCACCTTATGGACGTTCCTCTATGCGTCTAGACGTTCGAATCCGACGCAAAACAGATAGTTAATTGTAACGTTCAGCGCCTCCTAATGACAATGGAACACTCAAATTACGTCGAGATTCTATACATCGGCCTCCAGCCGACTTGTCTCCAAGGGTCTATAGCTGCCTTTGGCACCTTATGGACGTTCCGCTATGGGTCTAGACGTTCGAATCCGACGCAAAACAGATAGTTAATTGTAACGTTCAGGGCCTCCTAATGACGATGGAACACTCAAATTGCGTCGAGATTCAATACTTCGTCCTTCTGCGGGTACGTTATGGTCGTTCTCCTGTGAGTCTAATTTTCGAATCCGACGCCAAACTTATAGTTAATTGTACCATTCAGGTCCTCCTAAAGACGATGGAACACTCAAATTGCGTCGCGATACAATACATCGTCCTCCAGCCGACTTGTCTCCAAGGGTCTATTGCTGCCTCTTGCACCTTATTATCGTCCTCCTGTGAGTCTAGATTTTCGAATGCGACGCAAATCTGACAGTTAATTGTAACGTTAAGGGCCTCCTAATGACGATGGAACGCTCAAATTGCGTCGAGGTTCAATACGTCGTCCTCAAGCGGACTCGTCCCCATGGGGATATTTCTGCCTGGGGCACTATATGGTCCGTCTCCTGTGAGTCAACATTTTCGAATCCACGCAAAACTGATAGTTAATTGTAACGTTCAGGGCCTCCTAGCGACGAAGGAACACTCAAATTGCATCGCGATTCAATACTTCGTCCTCCAGCGGACTGGTCTCCAAGGGGAAATTGCTGCCTCGGGCACCTTATGGTGGGTCTCCAGTGAGTCTAGATTTTCGAATCCGACGCATAACTGATAGTTAATTGTAACGTTCAGGGCCTCCTAAAGACGATGGAACACTGAAATTGTGTCGAGGTTCAATACATCGTCCTTCAGCACACTTGTCTCCAAGAGTCTATTGCTGCCTCGGGCACCTTATGGTCGTTCTTCTGTGAGTCTAGATTTTCGAATGCGACGCAAATCTGACAGTTAATTGTAACGTTAAGGGCCTCCTAATGACGATGGAACGCTCAAATTGCGTCGAGATTCAATACATCGTCCTCCAGCCGACTAGTCTACAAGGGGATATTGCTGCCTCGGGCACCATATGGTCCGTCTCCTGTGAGTCCGACGCGAAACTGGTAGTTAATTGTAACTTTCAGGGCCACCTAATGACGATGGAACACTCAAATTGCGTGGAGATTCAATACATCGTCCTTCAGCCGACTTGTCTGCAAGGGGATATTGCTGCCACGGGCAGTCTCCTGTGAGTCTAGAATTTCGAATCCGACGCCAAACTGATTGTTAATTGTAACATTCAGGGCTTCCTAATGATGATGGAACACTGAAATTGCGTCGAGGTTCAATACATCGTCCATCAGCCGACTGGTCTCCAAGAGTCTATTGCTGCCTCGGCGCCATATGGTCGTTCTCCTGTGAATTTTCGAATTCGACGCAAAACTGATTGTTAATTGTAACGTTCAGGGCCTCCTAAAGACGATGGGACACTGAAATTGCGTCGAAATTCAATACATCGGCCTCCAGTCGACTTGTCTCCAAGGGGATTTTGCTGCCTCGGGCACCATATGGTCCGTCTGATGTGAGTCCAGATTTTCGAATCCGACGCTTAACTGATAGTTAATTGTAACGTTCAGGGCCTCCAAACGACGATGGAACACTCAAATTATGTCGAGATTCAATACATCGTCCTTCAGCCGACTTGTCTCCAAAAGTCTTTGCTGCCTCTGGCACCTTATGGTCGGTCTCCTGTGAGTCAAGATTTTCGAATCCGACGACCAACTTATAGTTAATTGTAACGTTCAGGACCTCCTAATGACGATGGAACACTCAAATTGCGTCGAGATACAATACATCGGCCTCCAGCCGACTTGTCTCCAAGGGGATATTGCTGCCTCGGGCACCATATGGTCCGTCTCCTGTGAGTCTAGATTTTCGAATCCGACGCTTAACTGATAGTTAATTGTAACGTTCAGGGCCTCCTAATGACGATGGAACACTCAAATTGCGTCGAGATTCAATACGTCGTCCTCAAGCGGACTCGTCCCCATGGGGATATTTCTGCCTGGGGCACTATATGGTCCGTCTCCTGTGAGTCTACATTTTCGAATCCACGCAAAACTGATAGTTAATTGTAACGTTCAGGGCCTCCTTATGACGAAGGAACACTCAAATTGCATCGCGATTCAATACTTCTTCCTCCAGTGGACTGGACTCCAAGGGAATATTGCTGCCTCGGGCACCTTGTGGTCCGTCTCCAGTGAGTCTAGATTTTCGAATCCGACGCAAAAATGATAGTTAATTGTAACGTTCAGGGCCTCCTAATGACGATGGAACACTGAAATTGCGTCGAGATTCAATACATCGTCCTTCAGCCGACTTGCCTCCAAGAGTCTATTGCTGCCTCGGCACCTTATAGTCGTTCTCCTGTAAGTCTAGATTTTCGAATCCGACGCTAAAATGATACTAAATTGCAACGTCCAGGGCCTCCTATTGACGATGGAACACTCAAATTGCGTCGAGATTCAATACATCGTCCTTCTGCCGACTTGTCTCCAAGAGTCTATTTCTGCCTCGGGTACAGTATGGTACGTCTCCTGTGATTCTACATTTTCGAATCCACGCAAAACTGATAGTTAATTGTAACGTTCAGGGCCTCCTAGCGACGAAGGAACACTCAAATTGCATCGCGATTCAATACTTCGTCCTCCAGCGGACTGGTCTCCAAGGGGAAATTGCTGCCTCGGGCACCCTATGGTGGGTCTCCAGTGAGACTAGATTTTCGAATCCGACGCATAACTGATAGTTAATTGTAACGTTCAGGGCCTCCTAAAGACGATGGAACACTGAAATTGTGTCGAGATTCAATACATCGTCCTTCAGCACACTTGTCTCCAAGAGTCTATTGCTGCCTCGGGCACCATATGGTCGTTCTTCTGTGAGTCTAGATTTTCGAATCCGACGCAAAACTGATTGTTAATTTTAACGTTCAGGGCCTCCTAATGACGATGGGACACTGAAATTGCGTCGCGATCCAATACATCGTCCTCCAGCCGACTTGTCTCCAAGGGTCTATTGATTCCTCGGGCACCTTATGATCGTTCTCCTGTGAATAGATTTTCGAATCCGACGCTAAAATGGTAGTTAATTGTAACGTTCAGGACCTCCTAATGACGACGGAACACTAAAATTGCATCGAGATTCAAAACTTCGGCCTCCAGCCGACTTGTCTCCAAGGGTCTATTGCTGCCTCGGGCACCATATGGTCCGTCTCCTGTGATTCTACATTTTCGAATCTGACGAAAAACTGATAGTTAATTGTACCATTCAGGGCCTCCTAAAGACGAGGGAACACTCAAATTGCGTCGAGATTCTATACATCTGCCTCCAGCCGACTTGTCTGCAAGGGGATATTGCTGCCTCGGGCACCATACGTTCCGTCTCCTGTGAGTCTAGATTTTCGAAACCGACGCAAAACTGATAGTTAATTGTAACGTTCAGGGCCTCCTAATGACGATGGAACACTGAAATTGCGTCGAGATACAATACATCGGCCTCCAGCCGTCTTGTCTCCAAGGGTCTATACCTGCCTTGGGCACCATATGGTCGTTCTCCTGTGAGTCTAGATTTTCGAATCCGACGCAAAACTGATTGTTAATTGTAACCTTCAGGGCCTCCTAATGACGATAGGACACTCAAATTGGGTCGCGATCCAATATATCGTCCTCCAGCCGACTTGTCTCCAAGGGTCTATTGATGCCTCGGCCTCTTATGATCGTTCTCTTGTGAATAGATTTTCGAATCCGACGCAAAAATGATGGTTAATTGTAACGATCAGCGCCTCCTAATGACGATGGAATAAGCAAATTGCGTCGAGATTCAATGAATCGTCCTCCAGCAACTTGTCTCCAAGGGGTTATAGCTGCCTCGGGCACCATATGGTCCGTCTCCAATGAGACTAGATTTTCGAATCCGACGCGAAACTGATAGTTAATTGTAACGTTCAGGGCCTCCTAAAGACGATGGAACACTCAGATTGCGTCGAGATTCAATAATTCGTCCTCCAGCCGACTTGTATCCAAGTGGATATTACTGTCTCGGGCACCATATGGTCCTTCTCCTGTGACTAGATTTTCGAATCCGACGCGAAAATGATAGTTAATTGTAAAGTTCAGCGCCTCCTAATGACGATGGAACACTCAAATTGCGTCGAGAGTCAATACATCGTCCTCCAGCCGACTTGTCTACAAGGGGATATTGCTGCCTCGGGCTCCATGTGGTCCGTCTCCTTCGAGTCTAGATTTTCGAATCCGACGCAAAAATGATAGTTAGTTGTAACGTTCAGGGCCTCCAAATGACGTTGCAACACTCAAATTGCGTCGAGTTTCAATTCATTAGTCTCCAGCCGAGTAGTCTCCAAGGGTCTATTGCTGCCTCGGGCACCTTATGGTCGTCCTCCTGTGAGTCAAGATTTTCGAATCCGACTCATAACTGATAGTTAACTGTAACTTTCAGCGCCTCCTAATGACGATGGAACACTCAAATTGCGGCAAGATTCAATACATCGGCCTCCAGCCGACTTGTCTGCAAGGGGATATTGCTGCCTCGGGCACCATATGATCCGTCACCTGTGAGTCTAGATTTTCGAATCCGACGCAAAAATGATAGTTAATTGTAACGATCAGCGAATCCTAATGACGATGGAATACTCAAATTGCGTCGAGATTCAATGAATCGTCCTCCAGCAACTTTTCTCCAAGAGGATATAGCTGCCACGGGCACCATATGCACCGTCTCCTATGAGTCTAGATTTTTGAATCCGACGCGAAACTGATTGTTAATTGTAACGTTCAGGGCCTCCTAATGACGATGGAACACTGAAATTGCGTCGAGATTCAATACATCGTCCTTCAGCCGACTTGCCTCCAAGAGTCTATTGCTGCCTCAGCACCTTATAGTCGTTCTCCTGTAAGTCTAGATTTTCGAATCCGACGCTAAAATGATACTAAATTGCAACGTCCAGGGCCTCCTATTGACGATGGAACACTCAAATTGCGTCGAGATTCAATACATCATCCTTCTGCTGACTTGTCTCCAAGAGACTATTTCTGCCTCGGGTACAGTATGGTACGTCTCCTGTGATTCTACATTTTCGAATCCACGCAAAACTGATAGTTAATTGTAACGTTCAGGGCCTCCTAGCGACGAAGGAACACTCAAATTGCATCGCGATTCAATACTTCGTCCTCCAGCGGACTGGTCTCCAAGGGGAAATTGCTGCCTCGGGCACCTTATGGTCCGTCTCCAGTGAGTCTAGATTTTCGAATCCGACGCATAACTGATAGTTAATTGTAACGTTCAGGGCCTCCTAAAGACGATGGAACACTGAAATTGTGTCGGGATTCAATACATCGTCCTTCAGCACACTTGTCTCCAAGAGTCTATTGCTGCCTCGGGCACCTTATGGTCGTTCTTCTGTGGTTCTAGATTTTCGAATCCGACGCAAAACTGATTGTTAATTTTAACGTTCAAGGCCTCCTAATGACGATGGAACACTGAAATTGCGTCGAGATACAATACTTCGTCCTCCAGCGGTCTGATCTCCAAGGGGATATTGCTGCCTCGGGCACCTTATGGTCCGTCTCTCGTGAGTCTAGGTTTTGGAATCCGACGCAAAACTGATAGTTAATTGTAACGTTCAGCGCCTCCTAATGACGATGGAACACTCAAATTGCGTCGAGATTCAATAAATCGTCCTCCAGCCGACTTGTATCCAAGTGGATATTACTGTCTAGGGCACCATATTGTCCTTCTCCTGTGAATAGAATTTCGAATCCGACGCGAAAATGATAGTTAATTGTAAAGTTCAGCGCCTCCTAATGACGATGGAACACTCAAATTGCGTCGAGAGTCAATACATCGTCCTCCAGCCGACTTGTCTACAAGGGGATATTGCTGCCTCGGGCTCCATGTGGTCCGTCTCCTGCGAGTCTAAATTTTCGAATCCGACGCAAAAATGATAGTTAGTTGTAACGTTCAGAGCCTCCAAATGACGTTGCAACACTCAAATTGCGTCGAGATTCAATTCATCGGTCTCCAGCCGAGTAGTCTCCAAGGGTCTATTGCTGCCTCGGGCACCTTATGGTCGTTCTCCTGTGAGTCTAGATTTTCGAATCCGACGCATAACCGATAGTTAATTGTAACTTTCAGCGCCTCCTAATGACGATGGAACACTCAAATTGCGTCGAGATTCAATACATCGTTCTCCAACCGACTTGTCTCCAAGGTGATATTGATGCCTCAGGCACCAAATGGTCCGTCTCCTGTGAGTCTAGATTTTCGAATCCGACGCGATACTGATAGTTAATTGTAACGTTCAGGGCCTCCTAAAGACGATGGAACACTGATATTGTGTCGAGATTCAATACATCGTCCTTCAGCACACTTGCTCCAAGAGTCTATTGCTGCCTCGGGCACCTTATGGTCGTTCTCCTGTGAGTCTAGATTTTCGAACCCGACGCAAAACTGATAGTTAATTGTAACGTTCAGGGCCTCCTAATGACGATGGAACACTGAAATTGCGCCGAGATTCAATACATCGGCCTCCAGCCGACTTGCCTCCAAGGGTCTATTGCTGCCTCGGGCACCTTATGGTCGTTCTCCTGTGAGTCTAGATTTTCGAATCCGACGCAAAACTGATTGTTAACTGTAACGTTCAGGGCCTCCTAATGACGATGGAACACTCAAATTGCGTCGAGAGTCAATACATTGGCCTCCAGCCGACTTGTCTCCAAGGGTCTATTGCTGCCTCGGGCACCTTATGGTCGTTCTCCTGTGAGTCTAGATTTTCGAATCCGACGCAAAACTGATTGTTAATTTTAACGTTCAGCGCCTCCTAATGACGATGGGACACTCAAATTGCGTCGCGATCCAATACATCGTCCTCCAGCCGACTTGTCTCCAAGCGTCTATTGATTCCTCGGGCACCTTATGATCGTTCTCGAGTGAATAGATTTTCGAATCCGACGCTAAAATGGTAGTTAATTGTAACGTTCAGGACTTCCTAATGACGATGGAACACCGAAATTGCATCGAGATACAATACATCGGCCTCCAGCCGACTTGTATCCATGGGGATATTACTGTCTCGGGCAACATATGGTCCTTCTCCTGTGAATAGATTTTCGAATCCGACGCGAAAATGATAGTTAATTGTAAAGTTCAGCGCCTCCTAATGACGATGGAACACTCAAATTGCGTCGAGATTCAATACATCGGCCTCCAGCCGACTTGTCTCCAAGGGTCTATTTCTGCCTCGGGCACCATATGGTCGTTCTCCTGTGAGTCTAGATATTCGAATCCGACGCAAAACTGATAGTTAATTGTAACGTTCTACGCCTCCTAATGACGTTGGAACACTAAAATTGCGTCGAGATTCTATAAATCGTCCTCCAGCCGACTTGTTTCCAAGGGGATATTACTGTCTGGGGCACCATATGTTCCTTCTCCTGTGAATAGATTTTCGAATCCGAGGCGATAATATTAGTTAATTGTAAAGTTCAGTGCCTCCTAATGACGATGGAACACTCAAATTGCGTCGAGAGTCAATACATCGTCCTCCAGCCGACTTGTCTACAAGGGGATATTGCTGCCTCGGGCTCCATGTGGTCCGTCTCCTGTGAGTCTAGATTTTCCAATCCGATGCAAAACTGATTGTTAACTGTAACGTTCAGGGCCTCATAATGACGATGGAACACTCAAATTGCGTCGACAGTCAATACAGTGGCCTCCAGCCGACTTGTCTCCAAGGGTCTGTTGCTGCCTCGGGCACCTTATGGTCGTTCTCCTGTGAGTCTAGATTTTAGAAACCGACGCAAAACTGATTGTTAATTTTAACGTTCAGGGCCTCCTAATAACGATGGGACACTCAAATTGCGTCGCGATCCAATACATCGTCCTCCAGCCGACTTTTCTCCAAGGGTCTGTTGATGCCTCGGGCACCTTATGATCGTTCTCCTGTGAATAGATTTTCGAATCCGACGACAAAATGATAGTTAATTGTAACGTTCAGGACCTCCTAATGACGATGGAACACTGAAATTGCATCGAGATTCAATACATCGGCCTAAGGCCGACATGTGTCCATGGGTCTATTGCTGCCTCGGGCACCATATGGTCCGTCTCCTGTGAGTCTAGATTTTCGAATCCGACGAAAAACTGATTGTTAATTGTAAAGTTCAGGGCCTCCTAATGATGATGGAACACTCAAATTGCGTCGAGATTCAATACATCGGCCTCCAGCCGACTTGTCTCCAAGGGTCAATTGCTGCCTCGGGCACCATATGGTCGTGCTCCTGTGAGTCTAGATTGTCGAATCCGACGCAAAACTGATTGTTAATTGTAACCTTCAGGGCCTCCTAATGACGATAGGACACTCAAATTGTATCGCGATCCAATACATCGTACACCAGCCGACTTGTCTCCTAGGGTCTATTGATGCCTCGGGCACCTTATGATCGTTCTCTTGAGAATAGATTTTCGAATCCGACGCTGAAATGATATATAATTGTAACGTTCAGGGCCTCCTAATGACGATGGAACACTCAAATTGCGTCGAGACACAATACATCGGCCTCCAGCCGACTTGTCTCCAAGGGGATATTGCTGCCTCGGGCACCATATGGTCCGTCTCCTGTGAGTCTAGATTTTCGAATCCGACGCAAAAATGATGGTTAATTGTAACGATCAGCGCCTCCTAATGACGATGGAATACGCAAATTGCGTCGAGATTCAATGAATCGTCCTCCAGCAACTTGTCTCCAAGGGGATATAGCTGCCTCGGGCACCATATGGTCCGTCTCCTATGAGTCTAGATTTACGAATCCGACGCAAAACTGATAGTTAATTGTAACGTTCAGGGCCACCTAAAGACGATGGAACACTCAAATTGCGTCGATATCCAATACGTCGTCCTCCAGCGGACTTGTCTCCATGGGGATATTGCTGCCTCGGGCACCATATTGTCCGTCTCCTGTGATTCTACATTTTCGAATCCACGCAAAACTGATAGTTAATTGTAACGTTCAGGGCCTCCTAATGACGAAGGAACACTCAAATTGCATCGCGATTCAATACTTCGTCCTCCAGCGGACTGGTCTCCAAGGGGATATTGCTGCCTCGGGCACCTTATGGTCCGTCTCTAGTGAGTCTAGATTTTGGATTCCGACGCAAAACTGATAGTTAATTGTAACGTTCAGCACCTCCCAATGACGATGGAACACTCAAATTGCGTCGAGATTCAATAAATCGTACTCCAGCAGACTTGTATCCAAGGGGATATTGCTGCCTCGGGCTCCATGTGGTCCGTCTCCTGCGAGTCTAGTTTTTCGAATCCGACGCATAACTGATAGTTGTAACTTACAGCGCCTCCTAATGACGATGGAACACTCAAATTGCGTCGAGATTCAATACATCGTGCTCCAACCGACTTGTCTCCAAGGTGATATTGGTGCCTCAGGCACCAAATGGTCCGTCTCCTGTGAGTCTAGATTTTTGAATCCGACGCAAAACTGATAGTTAATTGTAAAGTTCACGGCCTCCTACTGACGATGGGACACTCAAATTGCGTCGAGATTCGATACATCGGCCTCCAGCCGACTTGTCTCCAAGGGTCTATTGCTGCCTCGGGCAACATATGGTCGTTCTCCTGTGAGTCTAGATATTCGAATCCGACGCAAAACTGATTGTTAATTGTAACGTTCAGGGCCTCCTAATGACGATGGAACACTGAAATTGCGTCGAGCTTCAATACATCGCCCTTCAGCCGACTTGTCTCCAAGAGTCTATTGCTGCCTCGGCACCATATAGTCGTTCTCCTGTGAGTCTAGAATTTCGAATCCGACGCAAAACTGATGGTTAATTGTAAAGTTCAGGGCCTCCTAATGACGATGGAACACTCAAATTGCGTCGAGATTCGATACATCGGCCTCCAGCCGACTTTTCTCCAAGGGTCTATTGCTGCCTCGGGCACCATATGGTCGTTCTCCTGTGAGTCTAGATATTCGAATCCGACGCAAAACTGATTGTTAATTGTAACCTTCAGGGCCTCCTAATGACGATGGGACACTCAAATTGCGTCGCGATCCAATACATCGTCCTCCAGCAGACTTGTCTCCAAGGGTGCCTCAGGCACCTTATGATCGTTCTATTGTGAATAGATTTTCGAATCCGACGCTAAAATGATAGATAATTGTAACGTTCAGGACCTCCTAATGACGATGGAACACTGAAATTGCATCGAGATTCAATACATCGGCCTAAGGCCGACATGTGTCCATGGGTCTATTGCTGCCTCGGGCACCATATGGTCCGTCTCCTGTGAGTCTAGATTTTCGAATCCGACGAAAAACTGATTGTTAATTGTAAAGTTCAGCGCCTCCTAATGACGATGGAACACTCAAATTGCGTCGAGATTCAATACATCGGCCTCCAGCCGACTTGTCTCCAAGGGTCTATTGCTGCCTCGGGCACCATATGGTCGTTCTCCTGTGAGTCTAGATATTCGAATCCGACGCAAATCTGATAGTTAATTGTAACGCTCTACGCTTCATAATGACGTTGGAACACTCAAATTGCGTCGAGATTCTATAAATCGTCCTCCAGCCGACTTGCATCCAAGGGGATATTACTGTCTCGGGCACAATATGGTCCTTCTCCTGAGAATAGATTTTCGAATCCGACGCGAAAATATTAGTTAATTGTAAAGTTCAGCGCCTCCTAATGACGATGGAACACTCAAATTGCGTCGAGAGTCAATACATCGTCCTCCAGCCGACTTGTCTACAAGGGGATATTGTTGCCTCGGCCTCCATGTGGTCCGTCTCCTGTGAGTCTAGATTTTCGAATCCGATGCAAAACTGATTGTTAATTGTAACGTTCAGGGCCTCCTAATGACGATGGAACACTCAAATTGCGTCGACAGTCAATACAGTGGCCTCCAACCGACTTGTCTCCAAGGGTCTATTGCTGCCTCGGGCACCTTATGGTCGTTCTCCTGTGAGTCTAGACTTTAGAATCGTACGCAAAAGTGATTGTTAAATTTAACGTTCAGGGCCTCCTAATAACGATGGGACAATCAAATTGCGTCGCGATCCAATACATCGTCCTCCAGCCGACTTGTCTCCTAGGGTCTATTGATGCCTCGGGCACCTTATGATCGTTCACCTGTGAATAGATTTTCGAATCCGACGATAAAATGATAGTTAATTGTAACGTTCAGGACCTCCTAATGACGATGGAACACTGAAATTGCATCGAGATTCTATACATCGGCCTAAGGCCGACATGTGTGCATGGGTCTACTGCTGCCTCGGGCACCATATGGTCCGTCTCATGTGAGACTAGATTTTCGAATCCGACGCAAATTTGATAGATAATTGTAACGTTCAGGGCCTCCTAATGACAATGGAACACTCAAATTGCGTCGAGACACAATACATCGGCCTCCAGCCGACTTGTCTCCAAGGGGATATTGCTGCCTCGGGCACCATATGGTCCGTCTCCTGTGAGTCTAGATTTTCGAATCCGACGCAAAAATGATGGTTAATTGTAACGATCAGCGGCTCCTAATGACGATGGAATACTCAAATTGCGTCGAGATTCAATGAATCGTCCTCCAGCAACTTGTCTCCAAGGGGATATAGCTGCCTCGGGCACCATATGGTCCGTCTCGTATGAGTCTAGATTTTCGAATCCGACGCGAAACTGATAGTTAATTGTAACGTTCAGGGCCTCCTAATGACGATGGGACACTCAAATTGCGTCGAAATTCAATACATCGTCCTTCAGCCGACTTGCTTCCAAGGGTCTATTGCTGCCTCGGGCACCTTATAGACGTTCTCCTGTGAGTCTAGATTTTCGAATCCGACGCATAACTGATAGTTAATTGTAACGCTCAGCGCCTCCTAATGACAATGGAACACTCAAATTGCGTCGAGATTCAATACATCGGCCTCCAGCCGACTTGTCTCCAAGGGTCTATAGCTGCCTGTGGCACCTTATGGACGTTCCCCTATGGGTCTTCACGTTCGTATCCGACGCAAAACAGATATTTAAATGTAACGTTCAGGGCCTCCTAATGACGATGGAACACTCAAATTGCGTCGAGATTCAATACTTCGTCCTTCTGCCGACTTGTCTCCACGGGTCTATTGCTGCCTCGGGTACCTTATGGTCGTTCTCCTGTGAGTCTAATCTTCGAATCCGACGCCAAACAGATAGTTAATTGTAACGTTCAGGGCCTCCTAAAGACGATGGAACACTGAATTTGTGTCGAGATTCAATACATCGTCCTTTAGCACACTTGTCTTCATTAGTCTATTGCTGCCTCGGGCACCTTATGGTCGTTCTCCTGTGAGTCTAGATTTTCGAATCCGACGCAAATCTGATAGTTAATTTTAACGTTCAGGGCCTCCTAATGACGATGGAACACTGAAATTGCGTCGAGATTCAATACATCGGCCTCCAGCCGACTTGTCTCCAAGGGTCTATTGCTGCCTCGGGCACCTTATGGTCGGTCTCCTGTGAGTCTAGATTTTTGAATCCGACGCAAAACTGATTGTTAACTGTAACGTTCAGGGCCTCCTAATGACGATGGAACACTCAAATTGCGTCGAGAGTCAATACATTGGCCTCCAGCCGACTTGCCTCCAAGGGTCTATTGCTGCCTCGGGCACCTTATGGTCGTTCTCCTGTGAGTCTAGATTTTCGAACCCGACGCAAAACTGATTGTTAATTTTTACGTTCAGGGCCCCCTAATGACGATGGAACACTCAAATTGCGTCGAGATACAATACATCGGCCTCCAGCCTTCTTGCCTCCAAGGGGATATTGCTGCCTCGGGCACGATATCGTCCGTCTCCTGTGAGTCTAGATATTCGAATCCGACGCATAACTGATAGTTAATTGTATTGTTCAGCGCCTCCTAATGACAAAGGAACACTCAAATTGCGTCGTGATTCAATAAATCGTCCTTCAGCCGACTTGTATCCACGGGGAATTACTGTCTCGGGCACCATATGGTCCTTCTCCTGTGAATAGATTTTCGAATCCGACTCGAAAATGATAGTTACTTGTAAAGTTCAGCGCCTCCTAATGACGATGGAACACTCAAATTGCGTCGGGAGTCAATACATCGTCCTCCAGCCGACTTGTCTACAAGAGGATATTGTTGCCTCGGGCTCCATGTGGTCCGTCTCCTGTGAGTCTAGATTTTCGAATCCGATGCAAAACTGATTGTTAACTGTAACGTTCAGGGCCTCCTAATGACGATGGAACACTCAAATTGCGTCGACAGTCAATACAGTGGCCTCCAACAGACTTGTCTCCAAGGGTCTATTGCTGCCTCGGGCACCTTATGGTCGTTCTCCTGTGAGTCTAGACTTTAGAATCGTACGCAAAACTGATTGTTAAATTTAACGTTCAGGGCCTCCTAATAACGATGGGACACTCAAATTGCGTCGCGATCCAATACATCGTCCTCCAGGCGACTTGTCTCCAAGGGTCTATTGATGCCTCGGGCACCTTATGATCGTTCTCCTGTGAATAGATTTTCGAATCCGACGATAAAATGATAGTTAATTGTAACGTTCAGGACCTCTTAATGACGATGGAACACTGAAATTGCATCGAGATTCAATACATCGGCCTAAGGCCGACATGTGTGCATGGGTCTATTGCTGCCTCGGGCACCATATGGTCCGTCTCCTGTGAGGCTAGATTTTCGAATCCGACGCAAATTTGATAGTTAATTGTAACGATCAGCACCTCCTAATGACGATGGAGTACTCAAATTGCGTCGAGATTAAATGAATCGTCCTCCAGCAACTTGGCTCCAAGGGGATATAGCTGCCACGGGCACCATATGCACCGTCTCCTGTGAGTCTAGATTTTCGAATCCGACGCGAAACTGATTGTTAATTGTAAAGTTCAGGGCCTCCTAAAGACGATGGAACACTCAAATTGCGTCGACATTCAATACATCGGCCTCCAGCCGACTTGTCTCCAAGGGTCTATTGCTGCCTCGGGCACCATATGGTCGTTCTCCTGTGAGTCTAGATTATCGAATCCGACGCAAAACTGATTGTTAATTGTAACCTTAAGGGCCTCCTAATGACGATAGGACACTCAAATTGTATCACGATCCAATGCATCGTCCTCCAGCCGACTTGTCTCCTAGGGTCTATTGATGCCTCGGGCACCTTATGATCGTTCACCTGTGAATAGATTTTCGAATCCGACGATAAAATGATAGTTAATTGTAACGTTCAGGACCTCCTAATGATGATGGAACACTGAAATTGCATCGAGATTCAATACATCGGCCTAAGGCCGACATGTGTGCATGGGTCTATTGCTGCCTCGGGCACCTTATGGTCGGTCTCCTGTGAGTCTAGATTTTTGAATCCGACGCAAAACTGATTGTTAACTGTAACGTTCAGGGCCTCCTAATGACGATGGAACACTCAAATTGCGTCGAGAGTCAATACATTGGCCTACAGCCGACTTGCCTCCAAGGGTCTATTGCTGCCTCGGGCACCTTATGGTCGTTCTCCTGTGAGTCTAGATTTTCGAACCCGACGCAAAACTGATTGTTAATTTTAACGTTCAGGGCCTCCTAATGACGATGGGACACTCAAATTGCGTCGCGTTCCAATACATCGTCCTCCAGCCGATTGTCTCCAAGTGTCTATTGATTCCTCGGGCACTTTATGATCGTTCTCGTGTGAATGGATTTTCGAATCCGACGCAAAAATGATAGATAATTGTAACGATCAGCGCCTCCTAATGACGATGCAATACTCTATTTGCGTCGAGATTCAATGAATCGTCCTCCAGCAACTTGTCTCCAAGGGGATACAGCTGCCACGGGCACCATATGCTCCGGCTCCTGTGAGTCTAGATTTTCGTTTCCGACGCGAAACTGATTGTTAATTGTAACGTTCAGGGCCTCCTAATGACGATGGAACACTGAGATTGTGTCGAGATTCAATACATCGTCCTTCAGCACACTTGTCTCCAAGGGTCTATTGATGCCTCGGTCACCTTATGATCGTTCTCTTGTGAATAGATTTTCGAATCCGACGCTAAAGTGATAGATAATTGTAACGTTCAGGGCCTCCTAATGACGATGGAACACTCAAATTGCGTCGAGATACAATACATCGGCCTCCAGCCTTCTTGCCTCCAAGGGGATATTGCTGCTTCGGGCACCATATCGTCCGTCTCCTGTGAGTCTAGATATTCGAATCCGACGCATAACTGATAGTTAATTGTATTGTTCAGCGCCTCCTAATGACAAAGGAACACTCAAATTGCGTCGTGATTCAATAAATCGTCCTCCAGCCGACTTGTATCCACGGGGAATTACTGTCTCGGGCACCATATGGTCCTTCTCCTGTGAATAGATTTTCGAATCCGACTCGAAAATGATAGTTAATTGTAAAGTTCAGCGCCTCCTAATGACGATGGAACACTCAAATTGCGTGGAGATCCAATACATCGTGCTCCAACCGACTTGTCTCCAAGGTGTCATTGCTACCTCAGGCACCAAATGTTCCGTCTCCTGTGAGTCTAGATTTTCGAATCCGACGCAATACTGATAGTTAATTGTAACGTTCAGGGCCTCCTAATGACGTTGGAACACTGAAATTGTGTCGAGATTCAATACATCATCCTTCAGCCGTCATGTCTCCAAGAGTCTATCGCTGCCTCGGGCACCTTATGGTCGTTCTCCTGTGAGTCTAGATTTTCGAATCCGACGCAAAACTGATAGTTAATTGTAACGTTCAGGGCCTCCTAATGACGATGGAACACTGAAATTGCGTCGAGATTCAATACATCGGCCACCAGCCGACTTGTCTCCAAGGGTCTATTGCTGCCTCGGGCACCTCATGGTCGTTCTCCTGTGAGTCTAGATTTTCGAATCCGATGCTAAACTGATTGATAACTGTAACGTTCAGGGCCTTCTAATGACGATGGAACACTCAAATTGCGTCGAGAGTCAATACATTGGCCTCCAGCCGACTTGCCTCCAAGGGTCTATTGCTGCCTCGGGCACCTTATGGTCGTTCTCCTGTGAGTCTAGATTTTCGAACCCGACGCAAAACTGATTGTTAATTTTAACGTTCAGGGCCTCCTAATGACGATGGAACACTCAAATTGCGTCGACAGTCAATACAGTGGCCTCCAGCCGACTTGTCTCCAAGGGTCTATTGATGCCTCGGGCACCTTATGATCGATCTCCTGTGAATAGATTTTCGAATCCGACGATAAAATTATAATTAATTGTAACGTTCAGGACCTCCTAATGACGATGGAACACTGAAATTACATCGCGATTCAATACATCGGCCTAAAGCCGACATGTGTCCATGGGTCTATTGCTGCCTCGGGCACCATATGGTCCGTCTCCTGTGAGTCTAGATTTTCGAATCCGACGCAAAAATGACAGTTAATTGTAACGATCAGCGCCTCCTAATGACGATGGAATACTCAAATTGCGTCGAGATTCAATGAATCGTCCTCCAGCAACTTGTCTCCAAGGGGATATAGCTGCCACGGGCACCATACGCACAGTCTCCTGTGAGTCTAGATTTTCGAATCCGACGCGAAACTGATTGTTAATTGTAACGTTCAGGGCCCCCTAATGACGATGGAACACTGAAATTGCGTCGAGATTCAATACATCGGCCTCCAGCCGACTTGTCTCCAAGGGTCTATTGCTGCCTCGGGCACCTTATGGTCGTTCTCCTGTGAGTCTAGATTTTCGAATCCGACGCAAAACTAATTTGTTAATTGTAATGTTCAGGGCCTCCTAATGACGATGGAACACTCAAATTGCGTCGCGATCCAATACATCGTCTTCCAGCCGACTTGCCTCCAAGGGTCTATTGATGCCTCGGGCACCTTATGATCGTCCTCTTGTTAATAGATTTTCGAATCCTACGCTAAATTGATAGTTAATTGTAACGCTCAGGGCCTCCTAATGACGATGGAACACTCAAATTGCGTCGAGATTCAATACATCGTCCTTCTGCCGACTTGTATCCAAGGGTCTATTTCTGCCTCGGGTACCTTATGGTCGTTCTCCTGTGAGTCTAATTTTCGAATCCGACGCCAAACTGATAGTTAATTGTAACTTACAGCGCCTCCTAATGACGATGGAACACTCAAATTGCGTCGAGATTCAATACATCGTGGTCCAACCGACTTGTCTCCAAGGTGATATTGCTGTTTCAGGCACCAAATGGTCCGTCTCCTGTGAGTCTAGATTTTCGAATCCGACGCGATACTGATAGTTAATTGTAACGTTCAGGGCCTCCTAAAGACGATGGAACACTGAAATTGTGTCAGGATTCAATACATCGTCCTTCAGCACACTTGTCTCCAAGAGTCTATTGCTGCCTCGAGCATCTTTTGGTCGTTATCCTGTGAGTCTAGATTTTCGAATCCGACGCAAATCTGATAGTTAATTGTAAATTTCAGCGCCTCCTAATGACGATGGAACACTCAAATTGCGTGGAGATTCAATACATAGTGCTCCAACCGTCTTGTCTCCAAGGTGATATTGCTGCCTCAGGCACCAAATGGTCCGTCTCCTGTGAGTCTAGATTTTCGAATCCGACGCAATACTGATAGTTAATTGTAACGTTCAGGGCCTCCTAATGACGATGGAACACAGAAATTTGCGCGAGATTCAATACATCGGCCTCCAGCGACTTGTCTCCAAGGGTCTATTGCTGCCTCGGGCACCTTATGGTCGTTCTCCTGTGAGTCTAGATTTTCGAATCCGATGCTAAACTGATTGTTAACTGTAACGTTCAGGGCCTCCTAATGACGTTGGAACACTCAAATTGCGTCGACAGTCAATACAGTGGCCTCCAGCCGACTTGTCTCCAAGGGTCTATTGCTTCCTCGGGCACCTTATGGTCGTTCTCCTGTGAGTCCGGATTTTCCAATCCGACGCAAAACTGATTGTTAATTTTAACGTACAGGGCCTCCTAATAACGATGGGACACTCAAATTGCGTCGCGATCCAATACATCGTCCTCCAGCCGACTTGTCTCCAAGGGTCTATTGATGCCTCGGGCCCCTTATGATCGTTCTCCTGTGAATATTTTCGAATCCGACGATAAAATGATAATTAATTGTAACGTTCAGGACCTCCTAATGACGATGGAACACTGAAATTGCATCGCGATTCAATACATCGGCCTAAAGCCGACATGTGTCCATGGGTCTATTGCTGCCTCGGGCACCATATGGTCCGTCTCCTGTGAGTCTAGATTTTCGAATCCGACGCGAAACTGATTGTTAATTGTAACGCTCAGGGCCTCCTAATGACGGTGGAACACTGAAATTGCGTCGAGATTCAATACATCGGCCTCCAGCCGACTTGTCTCCAAGGGTCTATTGCTGCCTCGGGCACCTTATGGTCGTTCTCCTGTGAGTCTTGATTTTCGAATCCGACGCAAAACTGATTGTTAATTGTAACGTTCAGGGCCTCCTAATGACTATGGAACACTCATTTGCGTCGAGATTCAATACATTGGCCTCCAGCCGACTTGTCTCCAAGGGTCTATTGCTGCCTCGGGCACCATATGGTCGTTCTCCTGTTAGTCTAGATTTTCGAATACGACGCAAAACTGATTGTTACTTGTAACGTTCAGGGCCTCCTAATGAAGATGGGACACTCAAATTGCGTCGCGATCCAATACATCGTCCTCCAGCCGACTTGTCTCCAAGGGTCTATTGATGCCTCGGGCACCTTATGATCGTTCTCTTGTTAATAGATTTTCGAATCCTACGCTAAAATGATAGTTAATTGTAACGCTCAGGGCCTCCTAATTACGATGGATTACTCAAATTGCGTCGAGATTCAATACGTCGTCCTAAAGCCGACTTGTCTCCATGGGCATATTGCTGCCACGGGCACCATTTGGTCCGTCTCCTGTGATTCTACATTTTTGAATCCACGCAAAACTGATAGTTAATTGTAACGTTCAGGGCCTCCTAACGACGAAGGAACACTCAAATTGCATCGTGATTCAATAATTCGTCCTCCAGCGGAAGGTCTCCAAGGGGATATTGCTGCCTCGGGCACCTTATTGTCCGTCTCCAGTGAGTCTAGATTTTCGAATCCGACGCATAACTGATAGTTAATTGTAACTTTCAGCGCCTCCTAATGACGATGGAACACTCAAATTGCGTCGAGATTCAATACATCGTGGTCCAACCGACTTGTCTCCAAGGTGATATTAATGCTTCAGGCACCAAATGGTCCGTCTCCTGTGAGTCTAGATTTTCGAATCCGACGCGAAACTGATAGTTAATAGTAACGTTCAGGGCCTCCTAAAGACGATGGAACACTGAAATTGTGTCAGGATTCAATACATCGTCCTTCAGCACACTTGTCTCCAAGAGTCTATTGCTGCCTCGAGCACCTTATGGTCGTTCTCCTGTGAGTCTAGATTTTCGAATCCGACGCAAAACTGAGAGTTAGTTGTAACGTACAGGGCCTCATAATGTCGATGGAACACTGAAATTTCGTCGAGATTCAATACATCGTCCTCCAGCCGACTTGTCTCCAAGGGTCTATTGCTGCCTCGGGCACCATATGGTCGTTCTCCTGTGATTCTACATTTTCGAATCCGACGCAAAACTTACAGTTAATTATCACGTTCAGGGCCTCCTAATGATGATGGAGCAGTCAAATTGCGTCGCGATTCAATGCATCGTCCTCCAGCGGACTGGTCTCCAAGGGGATATTGCTGCCTCGGGCACCTTATGGTCCGTCTCCAGTGAGTCTAGATTTTCTTATCCGACGAAAAACTGATAGTTCATTGTACTAATCAGGGCCTCCTAAAGACGATGGAACACTCAAATTGCGTCGCGATTCAATACATCGTCCTCCAGGCGACTTATCTCCAAGGGACTATTGCTGCCGCTTGCACCTTATGATCGTTCTCCTGTGAGTCTAGATATTTGAATGCGACGTAAAACTGATAGTTAGTTTTAACTGAATTTGTGTCGAGATTCAATACATTGGCCTCCAGCCGACTTGTCTACAAGGGTCTATTGCTGCCTCGGGCACCATATGGTCGTTCTCCTGTGAGTCTAGATTTTCGAATCCGACTAAAAACTGATTGTTACTTGTAACGTTCAGGGCCTCCTAATGACGATGGATCACTCAAATTGCGTCGCGATCCAATACATCGTCCTCCAGCTGACTTGTCTCCAAGGGTCTATTGATGCCTGGGGCACTGTATGATCGTTCTCTTTTGAATAGATTTTCGAATCCTACGCTAAAATGATAGTTAATTGTAACGTTCAGGGCCTCCTAATGACGATGGAACACTCAAATTGCGTCGAGATTCAATACATCGTCCTTCTGCCGACTTGTCTCCAAAGGTCTATTTCTGCCTCGGGTACCTTATGGTCGTTCTCCTGTGAGTCTAGATTTTCGAATCCGACGAAAACTGATTGTTAATTGTAACGTTCAGGGCCTCCTAATGACAATGGAACACTGAAATTGCGTCGAGATTCAATACATCGGCCTCCAGCCGACTTATCTCCAAGGGTCTATTGCTGCCTCGGGCACCATATGGTCCGTCTCCTGTGAGTCTAGTTTTCGAATCCGACGCGAAACTGATTGTTAATTGTAACGTTCAGGGCCTCCTAATGACGATGGAACACTGAAATTGCGTCGAGATTCAATACATCGTCCTTCAGCCGACTTGTCTCCGAGAGTCTATTGCTGCCTCGGCACCTTATAGTCGTTCCCCTGTGAGTCTAGATTTTCGAATCCGACACAAAACTGATAGTTAATTGTAACGTTCAGGGCCTCCTAATGACGATGGAACACTGAAATTGCGTCGAGATTCAATACATCGGCCTCCAGCCGACTTGTCTCCAAGGGTCTATTGCTGCCTCGGGCACCTTGTGGTCGTTCTCCTGTGAGTCTAGATTTTCGAATCCGACGCAAGACTGATTGTTAATTGTAACGTTCAGGGCGTCCTAATGACGATGGAACACTCAATTTGCGTCGAGATTCAATACATTGGCCTCCAGCCGACTTGTCTACAAGGGTCTATTGCTGCCTCGGGCACCATATGGTCGTTCTCCTGTGAGTCTAGATTTTCGAATCCGACGCAAAACTGATTGTTACTTGTAACGTTCAGGGCCTCCTAATGACGATGGGACACTCAAATTGCGTCGCGATCCAATACATCGTCCTCCAGCCGACTTGTCTCCAAGGGTCTATTGATGCCTCGGGTACATTATGTTCGTTCTCTTGTGAATAGATTTTCGAATCCTACGCTAAAATGATAGTTAATTGTAGCGTTCAGATCCTCCTAATGACAATGGAACACTCAAATTGCGTCGAGATTCAATACATCGTCCTTCTGCCGACTTGTCTCCAAAGGTCTATTTCTGCCTCGGGTAAATTATGGTCGTTCTCCTGTGAGTCTATTTTTCGAATCCGACGCATAACTGATAGTTAATTTTAACTTTCAGCGCCTCCTAATGACGATGGAACACTCATATTGCGTCGAGATTCAATACATCGAGGTCCAACCGACTTGTCTCCAAGGTGATATTGCTGCTTCAGGCACCAAATGTTCCGTCTCCTGTGAGTCTAGATTTTCGAATCCGAAGCGATACTGATAGTTAATTGTAACGTTCAGGGCCTCCTAAAGACGATGGAACACTGAAATTGTGTCGAGATTCAATACATCGTCCTTCAGCACACTTGTCTCCAAGAGTCTATTGCTGCCTCGAGCACATTATGGTCGTTCTCTTGTGAGTCTACATTGTCGAATCCGACGCAAAACCGATAGTTAATTGTAACGTTCAGGGCCTCCTAATGACGATGGAACACTCAAACTGCGTCGAGATTCAATACATTGTCCTTCAGCCGACTAGCTTCCAAGGGTCTATTGCTGCCTCGGGCACCTTATGGTCGTTCACCTTTGAGTCTTGATTTTCGAATCCGACGCAACACTGATAGTTAATTGTAACGATCAGGGTCTCCTAATGGCGATGGAACACTGAAAATGCGTCGAGATTCAATACATCGGCTTCCAGCCGACTTGTCTCCAAGCGTCTTTTGCTGCCTCGGGCACCTTCTGGACGTCCTCCTGTGAGTCTAGATTTTCGAATCCGACAAAAAACTGATAGTTAATTGTGACATTCAGGGCGTCCTGATGAGGATGGAACACTCAAATTGCGTCGAGATTCAATGCATCGTGCTCTAGCCGACTTGTCCCCATGGGGATATTGCTGCCTCGGGCACCTTACGGTCGTTCTCCTGTGAGTCTTGATTTTCGAATCCGACGCAAAACTGATAGTTAATTGTAACGTTAAGGTCCTCCTCATGACGATGGAACACTAAAATTGCGACGGGATTCAATGCATCGTCCTCCAGACGACTTGTCTTCAAGGGTCTATTGCTGCCTCGGGCACCTTATGATCGTTCTCCTGTGAGTCTAGACTTTCGAATCCGACGCAAAACTGATAGTTAATTGTATCTTTCAGGGCCTCCTTATGACGATGGATCACTCAAATTGCGTCGCGATTCAATACATCGACCTCCAGCCAACTTGTCTCCAAGGGGATATTGCTGCCTGTGGCACTTTATGGTCGTGCTCCTGTGAGTCTAGATTTTGAATCCAACGCAAAACTGATAGTTAATTGTAACGTTAAGGGCCTCCTAATGACGTTGGAACACTCAAACTGCGTCGATATTCAATACATCGTCCTTCAGACGACTTGTCTCCAAGGGTCTGTTGCTGCCTGTGGCACTTTGTGGTCGTTCCCCTATGGGTCTAGACTTTCGAATCCGACGCCAAACTGATAGTTAATTGTAACGTTCAGGGCCTGCTAATGACGGTGGAACACTTAAATTGCGTCGAGATACAATACATCGTGCTCCGGCCGACTTGTCTCCAAGGGGATATTGCTGCCTCGGGCACCATATGGTACGTCTCCTGTGAGTCTAGCTTTTCGTATCCGACGCAAAACTGATGGTTAAATGTAACGTTCAGGGCCTCCTAATGACGACGGAACACTCAAATTGCGTCGAGATTTAATACATCGGCCTCCAGCCGACTAGTCACCAAGGGTCTATAGCAGCCTCGGGCACCTTATGGTCGTTCTCCTGTGAGTCTAGATTTTCAAATCCGACGCAAAACTGATTGTTAATTGTAACGATCAGGGCCTCCTAATGACGATGGAACACTCAAATTGCGTCGAGATTCAATGCATCGTCCTCCAGCCGACTTGTATCCAAGGGGATATTGCTGTCTCGGGCACCATATGGTCCTTCTCCTGTGAAAAGATTTTCGAATCCGACTCAAAACTGATTGTCAATTGTAACTTTCAGCGCCTCCTAAGGACGATGGAACACTCAAATTGCGTCGAGATTCAATACATCGTCCTCAAGCCGACTTGTATCCAAGGGGATATTGCTGTCTCGGGCACGATATGGTCCTTCTCCTGTGAATAGATTTTCGAATCCGACGCTAAAATGATAGTTAATTGTAAAGTTCAGCGCCTCCTAATGAATATGGAACACTCAAATTGCGTCGATAGTCAATACATCGTCCTCCAGCCGACTTGTCTACAAGGGGATATTACTGCCTCGGGCTCCATCTGGTCCGTCTCCTGAGTCTACATTTTCGAATCCGACGCAAAAATGATAGTTAATTGTAACTTTCAGGACCTCCTAATGACGATGGAACACTCAAATTGCGTCGAGATTCAATACATCGGCCTCCAGCCGACTTGTCTCCAAGGGCTTATTGCTGCCATGGGCACCTTATGGTCGTTCTCCTGTGAGTCTAGATTTTCGAATCCAACGCATAACTGATAGTTAATTGTAAATTTCAGCGCCTCCTAAGGACAATGGAACACTCAAATTGCGTCGGGATTCAATACATCGGCCTCCAGCCGACTGGTCTCCAAGGGTCTATAGCTGCCTGTGGCACCTTATGGTCGTTCCCCTAAGGGTCTAGACTTTCGAATCCGACGCCAAACTGATAGTTAATTGTACCGTTCTGGGCCTCCTGATGACGATGGAACACTTAAATTGCGTCGAGATTCAATGCATCGTGCTCCAGCCGACTTGTCTCCATGGGGATATTGCTGCCTCGGGCACCTTATGGTCGTTCTCCTGTGAGTCTTGATTTTCGAATCCGACGCAAAACTGATAGTTAATTGTAACGTTAAGGCACTCCTAATGACGATGGAACACTAAAATTGCGTCGGGATTCAATGCATCGACCTCCAGACGACTTGTCTCCAAGGGTCTATTGCTGCCTCTTGCACCTTATGATCGTTCTCCTGTGAGTCTAGATTTTCGTATGCGACGCAAAACTGATAGTTAATTGCAACTTTCGGGGCTTCCTAATGACGATGGAACACTCAAATTGTGTCGAGATTCAATACATCGACCTCCAGTCGACTTGTCTCCATGGGGATATTGCTGCCTCGGGCAACTTATGGTCGTTCTCCTGTGAGTCTAGACTTTCGAATCCGACGCAAAACTGATAGTTAATTGTATCTTTCAGGGCCACCTTATGACGATGGAACACTCAAATTGCGTTGCGATTCAATACATCGACCTCCAACCAACTTGTCTCCAAGGGGATATTGCTGCCTCTGGCACTTTATGGTCGTGCTCCAGTGAGTCTAGATTTTGAATCCAACGCAAAACTGATAGTTACTTGTAAAGTTAAGGGCCTCCTAATGACGTTGGAACACTCAAATTGCGTCGATATTCAATACATCGTCCTTCAGACGACTTGTCTCCAAGAGTCTATTGCTGCCTCATGCACCTTATGGTCGTTCTCCTGTGAGTCAAGATTTTCGAATCGGACGCAAAACTGATAGTTAATTGTAACTTTCAGGGCCTCCTTATGACTATGGAACACACAAACAGCGTCGCGATTCAATACATCGTCCTCCCGACGACTTGTCTCCAAGGGGATATTGCTGCCCCTGTCACTTTATGGTCGTGCTCCTGTGAGTCTAGATTTTCGAATCCAACGCATAACTGATAGTTAATTGCAAATTTCAGCGCCTCCTAAGGACAATGAAACACTCAAATTGCGTCGGGATTCAATACATCGGCCTCCAGCCGACTGGTCTCCAAGGGTCTATAGCTGCCTGTGGCACCTTATGATCGTTCCCCTAAGGGTCTAGACATTAGAATCCGACGCCAAACTGATAGTTAATTGTACCGTTCAGGGCCTCCTGATGACGATGGAACACTCAAATTGCGTCGAGATTCAATGCATCGTGCTCCAGCCGACTTGTCTCCATGGGGATATGGCTGCCTCGGGCACCTTATGGTCGTTCTCCTGTGAGTCTTGATTTTCGAATCCGACGCAAAACTGATTGTTAATTGTAACGTTAAGACCCTCCTAATGACGATGGAACACTAAAATTGCGTCGGGATTCAATGCATCGTCCTCCAGACGACTTGTCTCCAAGGGTCTATTGCTGCCTCGGGCACCTTATGATCGTTCTCCTGTGAGTCTAGACTTTCGAATCCGACGCAAAACTGATAGTTAATTGTATCTTTCAGGGCCTCCTTATGACGATGGAACACTCAAATTGCGTCGCGATTCAATACATCGACCTCCAGCCAACTTGTCTCCAAGGGGATATTGCTGCCTCTGGCACTTTATGGTCGTGCTCCTGTGAGTCTAGATTTTGAATCCATGCAAAACTGATAGTTACTTGTAACGTTAAGGGCCTCCTAATGACGTTGGAACACTCAAATTGCGTCGATATTCAATACATCGTCCTTCAGACGACTTGTCTCCAAGAGTCTATTGCTGCCTCGGGCACGTTATGGTCGTTCACCTGTGCGTCAAGATTTTCGAATCCGACGAAAACTTATAGTTAATTGTAACATTCAGGACCTCGTAATGACGATGGAACACTCAAATTGCGTCGAGATTCAATACATCGGACTCCAGCCGACTTGTCTCCAAGGGCTTACTGCTACCTCGGGCACCTTATGGTCGTCCATCGTGTGAGTCTAAATTTTCGAATCCGACACATAACTGATAGTTAATTGTAAATTTCAGCGCCTCCTAAGGACAATGGTACACTCAAATTGCGTCGAGATTCAATACATCGGGCTCCAGCCGACTTGTCTCCAAGGGTCTATTGCTGCCTGTGGCACCTTATGGTCGTTCCCCTATGGGTCTAGACTTTCGAATCCGACGCCAAACTGATAGTTAATTGTAACTTTCAGGGCCTGCTAATGACGGGGGAACACTCAAATTGCGTCGAGATACAATACATCGTGCTCCGGCCGACTTGCCTCCAAGGGGATATTGCTGCCTCGGGCACCATATGGTCCGTCTCCTGTGAGTCTAGCTTTTCGTATCCGACGCAAAACTGATGGTTAATTGTAACGTTCAGGGCCTCCTAATGACGACGGAACACTCAAATTGCGTCGAGATTTAATACATCGGCCTCCAGCCGACTAGTCTCCAAGGGTCTATAGCTGACTCGGGCACCTTATGGTCGTTCTCCTGTGAGTCTAGATATTCGAATCCGACGCCAAACTGATAGTTAATTGTAACTTTCAGGGCCTGCTAATGACGGGGGAACACTCAAATTGCGTCGAGATACAATACATCGTGCTCCGGCCGACTTGCCTCCAAGGGGATATTGCTGCCTCGGGCACCATATGGTCCGTCTCCTGTGAGTCTAGCTTTTCGAATGCGTCGCAAAACTGATAGTTAATTGTAACGTTCAAGGCCTCCTAATGACGATGGAACACTCAATTTGCGTCGCGATTCAATACATCGTCCTCCCGACGACTTGTTTCCAAGGGGATATTGCTGCCCCTGGCACTTTATGGTCGTGCTCCTGTGAGTCTAGATTTTCGAATCCGACGCAAAACTAATAGTTAATTGAAACGTTAAGGGCCTCCTAATGGCGATGGAACACTCAAATTGCGTCGAGATTCAATACATCGTCCTCAAGCCGACCTGTATCCAAGGGGATATTGCTGTCTCGGGCACCATATGGTCCTTCTCCTGTGAATGGATTTTCGAATCCGACGCTAAAATGATAGTTAATTGAAAAGTTCAGCGCCTGCTAATGACGATGGGACACTCAAATTGCGTCGATAGTCAATACATCGTCCTCCAGCCGACTTGTCTACAAGGGGATATTACTGCCTCGGGCTCCGTCTGGTCCGTCTCCTGAGTCTACATTTTCGAATCCGACGCAAAAATGATAGTTAATGGTAACGTTTAGGGCCTCCTAATGACGATGGAACACTCAAATTGCGTCGAGATTCAATACATTGTCCTCCAGCCGACTTGTCTCCATGGGCTTATTGCTGCCTCGGGCACCTTATGGTCGTTCTCCTGTGAGTCTAGATTTTCGAATCCAACGAATAACTGATAGTTAATTGTAAATTTCAGCGCCTCCTAAGGACAATGGAACACTCAAATTGCGTCGGGATTCAATACATCGGCCTCCAGCCGACTGGTCTCCAAGGGTCTATAGCTGCCTGTGGCACCTTATGGTCGTTCCCCTAAGGGTCTAGACTTTCGAATCCGACGCCAAACTGATAGTTAATTGTACCGTTCAGGCCTCCTGATGATGATGGAACACTCAAATTGCGTCGAGATTCAATACATCGGACTCCAGCCGACTTGTCTCCAAGGGCTTACTGCTACCTCGGGCACCTTATGGTCGTCCATCGTGTGAGTCTAAATTTTCGAATCCGACGCATAACAGATAGTTAATTGTAAATTTCAGCGCCTCCTAAGGACAATGGTACACTCAAATTGCGTCGAGATTCAATACATCGGGCTCCAGCCGACTTGTCTCCAAGGGTCTATTGCTGCCTGTGGCACCTTATGGTCGTTCCCCTATGGGTCTAGACTTTCGAATCCGACGCCAAACTGATAGTTAATTGTAACTTTCAGGGCCTGCTAATGACGGGGGAACACTCAAATTGCGTCGAGATACAATACATCGTGCTCCGGCCGACTTGCCTCCAAGGGGATATTGCTGCCTCGGGCACCATATGGTCCGTCTCCTGTGAGTCTAGCTTTTCGTATCCGACGCAAAACTGATGGTTAATTGTAACGTTCAGGGCCTCCTAATGAAGACGGAACACTCAAATTGCGTCGAGATTTAATACATCGGCCTCCAGCCGACTAGTCTCCAAGGGTCTATAGCTGACTCGGGCACCTTATGGTCGTTCTCCTGTGAGTCTAGATTTTCGAATCCGACGCCAAACTGATAGTTAATTGTAACTTTCAGGGCCTGCTAATGACGGGGGAACACTCAAATTGCGTCGAGATACAATACATCGTGCTCCGGCCGACTTGCCTCCAAGGGGATATTGCTGCCTCGGGCACCATATGGTCCGTCTCCTGTGAGTCTAGCTTTTCGAATGCGTCGCAAAACTGATAGTTAATTGTAACGTTCAGGGCCTCCTAATGACGATGGAACACTCAATTTGCGTCGCGATTCAATACATCGTCCTCCCGACGACTTGTTTCCAAGGGGATATTGCTGCCCCTGGCACTTTATGGTCGTGCTCCTGTGAGTCTAGATTTTCGAATCCGACGCAAAACTAATAGTTAATTGAAACGTTAAGGGCCTCCTAATGACGATGGAACACTCAAATTGCGTCGAGATTCAATACATCGGCCTCCAGCCGACTGGTCTCCAAGGGTCTATAGCTGCCTGTGGCACCTTATGGTCGTTCCCCTAAGGGTCTAGACTTTCGAATCCGACGCCAAACTGATAGTTAATTGTACCGTTCAGGCCTCCTGATGACGATGGAACACTCAAATTGCGTCGAGATTCAATGCATCGTGCTCCAGCCGACTTGTCTCCATGGTAATATTGCTGCCTCGGGCACCTTATGGTCGTTCTCCTGTGAGTCTTGATTTTCGAATCCGACGCAAAACTGATAGTTCATTGTAACGTTAAGGCCCTCCTAATGACGATGGAACACTGAAATTGCGTCGGGATTCAATGCATCGTCCTCCAGACGACTTGTCTCCAAGGGTCTATTGCTGCCTCTTGCACCTTATGATCGTTCTCCTGTGAGTCTAGATTTTCGTATGCGACGCAAAACTCATAGTTAATTGCAACTTTCTGGGCTTCCTAACGACGATGGAACACTCAAATTGTGTCGAGATTCAATACATCGTCCTCCAGTCGACTTGTCTCCATGGTAATATTGCTGCCTCGGGCACCTTATGGTCGTTCTCCTGTGAGTCTTGATTTTCGAATCCGACGCAAAACTGATAGTTAATTGTAACGTTAAGGCCCTCCTAATGACGATGGAACACTAAAATTGCGTCGAGATTCAATGCATCGTCCTCCAGCCGACTTGTCTCCATGGGAATATTGCTGCCTCGGGCACCTTAAGGTCGTCCTTCCTGTGAGTCTAGATTTTCGAATCCGACGCATAACTGATAGTTAATTGTAAATTTGAGCGCCTCCTAAGGACAATGGTACACTCAAATTGCGTCGAGATTCAATACATCGGCCTCCAGCCGACTTGTCTCCAAGGGTCTATTGCTGCCTGTGGCACCTTATGGTCGTTCCCCTATGGGTCTAGACTTTCGAATCCGACGCCAAACCGATAGTTAATTGTAACGTTCAGGGACTTCTAAGGACAATGGAACACTCAAATTGCGTCGGGATTCAATACATCGGCCTCCAGCCGACTTGTCTTCAAGGGTCTATTTCTGCCTGTGGCACCTTACGGTCGTTCCAATATGGGTCTAGACTTTCGAATCCGACGCCAAACTGATTGTTAATTGTAGCGTTCAGGGCCTGCTAATGACGATGGAACACTCAAATTGCGTCGAGATTCAATGCATCGTCCTCCAGCCGACTTGTCTCCATGGGAATATTGCTGCCTCGGGCACCTTATGGTCGTTGTCCTGTGAGTCTTGATTTTCGAATCCGACGCAAAACTGATAGTTAATTGTAACGTTAAGGCCGTCCTAATGACGATGGAACACTAAAATTGCGTCGGGATTCAATGCAACGTCCTCCAGCCGACTTGTCTCCAAGGGTCTATTGCTGCCTCTTGCACCTTCTGATCGTTCTCCTGTGAGTCTAGATTTTCGTATGCGAAGCAAAACTGATAGTTAATTGTAACTTTCAGGGCTTACTAATGACGATGGAACACTCAAATTGTGTCGAGATTCAATACATCGTCCTCCAGTCGACTTGTCTCCATGGGGATATTGCTGCCTCGGGCAACTTATGGTCGTTCTCCTGTGAGTCTAGACTTTCGAATCCGACGCAAAACTGATAGTTAATTGTAACTTTTAGGGCCTCCTTATGACCATGGAACACTCAAATTGCGTCGCGATTCAATACATCGACCTCCAGCCGACTTGTCTCCAAGGGGGTATTGCTGCCTCTGGCACTTTATGGTCGTGCTCCTGTGAGTCTAGTTTTTGAATCCAACGCAAAACTGATAGTTAATTGTAACGTTAAGGGCCTCCTAATGACGATGGAACACTCAAATTGCGTCGATATTCAATACATCGTCCTCCAGCCGACTTGTCTCCAAGGGGATATTGCTGTCTCGGGCACCATATGGTCCTTCTCCTGTGAATAGATTTTCTAATCCGACGCTAAAATGATAGTTAATTGTATAGTTCAGCGCCTCCTAATGACGATGGTACACTCATATTGCGTCGATAGTCAATACATCGTTCTCCTGCCGACTTGTATCCAAGGGGAAATTGCTGTCTCGGGCACAATATGGTCCTTCTCCTGTGAATAGATTTTCGAATCCGACGCTAAAATGATAGTTAATTGTAAAGTTCAGCGCCTCCTAATGACGATGGAACACTGAAATTGCGTCGAGATTCAATACATCGGCCTCCAGCCGACTTGTCTCCAAGGGCTTATTGCTGCCTCGGGCACCTTATGGTCGTTCTCTTGTGAGTCTAGATTTTCGAATCCGACGCATAACTGATAGTTAATTGTAAATTTCAGCGCCTCCTAAGGACAATGGAACACTCAAACTGCGTCGACATTCAATATTACGGCCTCCAGCCGACATGTCTCCAAGGGTCTATTGCTGCCTGTGGCACCTTATGGTCGTTCCCCTATGAGTCTAGACTTTCGAATCCGACGGCAAACTGTTAGTTAATTGTATCCTTAAGGCCCTCCTAATCACGATGGAACACTAAAATTGCGTCGGGATTTAATACATCGTCCACCAGCCGACTTGTCTTCACGGGTATATTGCTACCTCTTGCACCTTATGATCGTTCTCCTGTGAGTCTAGATTTTCGTATGCGACGCAAAACTGATTGTCAATTGTAACATTCAGGGCTCCCTAATGACGATGGAACACTCAAATTGTGTCGAGACTCAATACATCGTCCTCCAGCCGACTTGGCTCCAAGGGGATATTGCTGCCTCGGGCACCATATGGTCCGTCTCCTGTGAGTCTAGTTTTTTGGGTCCGACGCGAAACTGGTAGTTAATTGTAACGTTCAGGGTCTCCTAATGGCGATGGAGCACTGAAATTGCGTCGAGATTCAATACATCGTCTTCCAGCCGACTTGTATCCAAGGGCCTATTGCTGTCTCAGGCACCATATGGTCCTTCTCCTGTGAGTAGATTTTCGAATCCGACGATAAAATGATAGTGAGTTGTAACGTTCAGGGCCTGCTAATGACGGTGGAGCACTCAAATTGCGTCGAGATATAATACATCGTGCTCCAGCCGACTTGTCTCCAAGGGGATATCGCTGCCTCGGGCAATATGGTCCGTCTCCTGTGAGTCTAACTTTTCGTATCCGATGCAAAACTGATGGTTAATTGTTACGTCCAGGGCCTCCTAATGACGGTGAAACACTGAAATTGCGTCGAGATTCAATACATCGAACTCCAGCCGACTTGTCTCCAAGGCTCTATTGCTGCCTTTGGGCACCTTATGGTCGTTCTCCTGTGATTCCAGATTTTCAAATCAGAGGCAGAACTGATAGTTAGTTGCGACGTTCAGGGCGTCCTAATGACGATGGTACACTCAAATTGCGTCGAGATTCAATACATCGTCCTCCAGCCGAGTTTTATCCAAGTGTCTATTGCTGTCTCGGGCACCATATGGTCCTTCTCCTGTGAGTGGATTTTCGAATCCGACGCAAAAGTGATAGTAATTTGTAACGTTCAGCGCCTTCTAATGACGATGGAACACTCAAATTGCGTCGAGATTCAATGCATCGTCCTCCAGCCGACTTGTCTACAAGGGGATATTGCTGTCTCGGGCACCATGCGGTCTGTCTCCTGTGAGTCTAGATTCTCGAATCCGACGCAAAACTGATTGTTAATTGAAACGTTCAGGGCCTGCTAATGACGATAGAACACTCAAATTGCGTCGAGAGTCAATACATCGTCCTGCAGCCGACTTGTCTACAAGGGGATATTGCTGTCTCGGGCACCATGTGGTCCGTCTCCTGTGAGTCTAGATTTCCGAATCCGTCGCAAAACTGATTGTTAATTGTAACGTTCATGGCCTCCTAATGACGATGGAACACTAAAATTGCGTCAAGATTCAATACATCGGCCTCCAGCCGACTTGTCTCCAAGGGTCTATTGCTGCCTCGGGCACCTTATGGTCGTTCTCCTGTGAGTGTAGATTTTCTAATCCGACGCAGAAATGATAGTTAATTGAAACGTTCATGGCCTTCTCATGACCATGTAACACTCAAATTGCGTCGAGAGTCAATACATCGTCCTGCAGCCGACTTGTCTACAAGGGGATATTGCTGTCTCGGGCACCATGTGTTCCGTCTCCTGTGAGTCTAGATTTTCGTATCCGACGCAAAACTGATGGTTAATTGTAACGTTCAGGGCCTCCTAATGACGATGGAACACTCAAATTGCGTCGAGATTCAATACATCGGCCTCCAGCCGACTTGTCTCCAAGGGGATATTGCTGCCTCAGGCACCTTATGGTCGTTCTCCTGTGAGGCTAGATTTTCAAATCAGAGGCTAAACAGATAGTTATTTGTAACGTTCAGGGCCTCCTAATGACGATGGAACACTCAAATTGCGTCATGATTCGATACATCGGACTCCAGCCGACTTGTCTGCAACGGTCTATTGCTTTCTCGGGCACCATATGGTCCTCCGGTGAGTGGATTTTCGAATCCGACGCAAAAATGATAGTGAATTGTAGCGTTCAGCGCCTCCTAATGACGATGGAACACCCAAATTGCGTCGAGATTCAATGCATCGTCCTGCAGCCGACTTGTCTACAAGGGGATTTTGCTGTCTCGGGCACCATGTGGTCCGTCTCCTGTGGGTCTAGATTTTCGAATCCGACGCAAAACTGATTGTTAATTGTAACGTTCGGGGCCTCCTAATGACGATGGAACACTCACATTGCGTCGAGATTCAATACATGGGCCTCCAGCCGACTTGTCTCCAAGGGGATGTTGCTGCCTCGGGCAACTAATGGTCGTTCTCCTGTGTGTCTAGAATTTTAAATCAGAGGCAAAACTGATAGTTAATTGTGACGTTTAGGGCGTCCTGAAGACGATGGAACACTCAAATTGCGTCGAGATTCAGTACATCGTCCTCCAGCCGACTTGTATCCAAGTGTCTATTGCTGCCTCGGGCACCATATGGTCCGTCTCCTGTGAGTCTAGATTTTCGTATCCGACGCAAAACTGATGGTTAATTGTAACGTTCAGGGCCTCCTAATGACGATGGAACACTCAACTTGCGTCGAGATTCAAACATCGGCCTCCAGCCGACTTGTATCCAAAGGGATATTGCTGCCGCGGGCACCTTATGGTCGTTCTCCTGTGAGGCTAGATTTTCAAATTAGAGGCAACACTGATAGTTAATTGTAACGTTCAGGGCCTCCTAATGACGAGGGTCCACTCTAATTACGTCGAGATTCAATACATCGTCCGCCAGCCGACTTACCTCCAAGGGTCTATTGCTGCCTGTGGCACCTTATGGTCGTTCTCCTGTGAGTCTAGATTGTCGAATCCGACGCATAACTGATAGTCAATTGGCCTGCAAATGACGGTGGAACACTCAAACTGCGTCGAGATTCAATACATCGTCCTCCAGCCGACTTGTCTTGAAGGGGATATTGCTGCCTCGGGCACCATGTGGTCCGTCTCCTGTGAGTCTAGATTTTCGAATCCGACGCAGAATTGATTGTTAATTGTAATGTTCATGGCCTTCTAATGACGATGGAACACTTAAACTGCGTCGAGAGTCAAAACATCGTCCTGCAGCCGACTTGTCTACAAGGGGATATTGCTGTCTCGGGCACCATGTGGTCCGTCACCTGTGAGTCTAGATTTTCGAATACGACGCAAAACTGATACTTAATTGTAACGTTTGGGGCATCCTAATGACGATGGAACACTCAAATTGCGTCGAGATTCAATACATCGTCCTCCAGCCGACTTGTCTCCAAGGGGATAAAGCTGCCTCGGGCACCTAATGGTCGTTCTCCTGTGAGACTAGATTTTCAAATCAGAGGGAAAACTGATAGTTAATTGTAACGTTCAAGGCCTCCTAATGACGATGGAACACTCTAATTGCGTCGAGATTCAATACACCGTCCTCAAGCCGCCTTGTCTCCAAGATATTGCCGCCTCGGTCACCTTATGGTCGTTCTCCTGTGCGTCTAGTTTTTCGAATCCGACGAAAAATTGACATTTAATTATAATGTTACGACTATGCTAACGACGATGGAACTCACAAATTGCGTTGCGTTTCGGTACATCGTCCTCCAGACGACTTGTCTCCGTGGGTCTATTGCTGAAACGGTCACCTTATGGTCTTTCTCCCGGCAGTCCAGATTTTCGAATCCGACGCAAAGCGGACTGTTAATTCTAACGTTCCGACCCTGCTAACGACGATGGCATACACAAAATGCGTCGCGATTCAATACATCGTCCTCCAGCCGACTTGTCTCCCAACGGTCTATTACTGCCTCGGGTACCTTATGGTCGTTCACCTGTGAGTCTAGGTATTCAAATCCGAGGCAAAACTGATAGTTAATTGTAACGTTCAGGGCCCCCTAAAGACGATGTAACACTCATATTGCGTCGAGATTCAATACATCGTCCGCCAGCCGACTTGTCTCCAAGGTGATATTGCTGCCTCGGGCACCATATGGTCCGTCTCCTGTGAGTCAAGATTTTCGAATCCGCCGCAAAACTGATAGTTAATTGTAACGTTCAGCGCCTCCTAATGACGATGGAACACTCAAATTGCGTCGAGATTCAATACATCGTCCTACAGCCGACTTGTCTCCAATGGAATATTGCTGCCTCGGGCACCATATGGTCCATCTCCTGTGAGTAGATTATAGAATCCGACGCGAAACTGATAGTTAATTGTAACGTTCAGGGGCTCCTAATGACGATGGAACACTCAAATTGCGTCGAGATTCAATACATCGTCCTCCAGCCAACTTGTCTCCAAGGGTCTATTGTTGCCTCGGGCACCATATTGTCGTTCTCCTGTGAGGCTATATTTTCGAGTCCGACGAATAACTGATAGTTAATTGCACGTTCAGCGCCTCCTAATGACGATGGAACACTCAAATTGCGTCGATATTCAATACATCGTCCTCCAGCCCACTTGTCTCCAAGGGGATATTGCTGCCTCGGGCACCATGTGGTCCGTCTCCTAGTCTAGATTTTCGAATCCGACGCAGAAATGATAGTTAATTGTAACGTTCATGGCCTTCTAATGACGATGGAACACTTAAACTGCGTCGAGAGTCAATACATCGTCCTGCAGCCGACTTGTCTACAAGGGGATTTGCTGTCTCTGGCACCATGTGGTCCGTCTCCTGTGGGTCTAGATTTTCGAATCCGACGCAAAACTGATTGTTAATTGTAACGTTCGGGGCCTCCTAATGACGATGGAACACTCAAATTGCGTCGAGATTCAGTACATCGTCCCCCAGCCGACTTGTATCCAAGTGTCTATTGCTTTCTCGGGCACCATATGGTCCTCCGGTGAGTGGATTTTCGAATCCGACGCAAAAATGATAGTGAATTGTAACGTTCAGCGCCTCCTAATGACGATGGATCACCCAAATTGCGTCGAGATTCAATGCATCGTCCTCCAGCCGACTTGTCTCCAAGGGGATATTGCTGCCTCGGGCACCATATGGTCCGTCTCCTGTGAGTCTAGATTTTCGTATCCGACGCAAAACTGATGGTTAATTGTAACGTTCAGGGCCTCCTAATGACGATGGAACACTCAACTTGCGTCGAGATTCAAACATCGGCCTCCAGCCGACTTGTATCCAAAGGGATATTGCTGCCGCGGGCACCTTATGGTCGTTCTCCTGTGAGGCTAGATTTTCAAATCAGAGGCAACACTGATAGTTAATTGTAACGTTCAGGGCCTCCTAATGACGAGGGTCCACTCTAATTACGTCGAGATTCAATACATCGTCCTCAAGCCGAGTTGTCTCCAAGGTATTGCTGCCTCGGTCACCTTATGGTCGTTCTCCTGTCAGTCTAGTTTTTCGAATCCGACGCAAAATTGACATTTAATTATAACGTTTCGACTATGCTAACGACGATGGAAAACAGGAATTGCGTTGCGATTCTTTACATCGTCCTTCAGCCGACTTGTCTCCAAGAGTCTATTGCTGCCATGGGCACCTTATGCTCATTCCCCTGTGAGTCTAGATTTTCGATTCCGACGCAAAACTGACATTTAATTATAACTTTACGACTGTGCTAACAACGATGGAACTCACAAATTGCGTCGAGATTCAATACATCGTCCGCCAGCCGACTTACCTCCAAGGGTCTATTGCTGCCTGTGGCACCTTATGGTCGTTCTCCTGTGAGTCTAGATTGTCGAATCCGACGCATAACTGATAGTCAATTGGCCTGCAAATGACGGTGGAACACTCAACTTGCGTCGAGATTCAATACATCGTCCTCCAGCCGACTTGTCTTGAAGGGGATATTGCTGCCTCGGGCACCATGTGGTCCGTCTCCTGCGAGTCTAGATTTTCGAATCCGACGCAGAATTGATTGTTAATTGTAACGTTCATGGCCTTCTAATGACGATGGAGCACTTAAACTGCGGCGAGAGTCAAAACATCGTACTGCAGCCGACTTGTCTACAAGGGGATATTGCTGTCTCGGGCACCATGTGGTCCGTCACCTGTGAGTCTAGATTTTCGAATACGACGCAAAACTGATTGTTAATTGTAACGTTTGGGGCATCCTAATGACGATGGAACACTCAAATTGCGTCGAGATTCAATACATCGGCTTCCAGCCGACTTGTCTCCAAGGGGATAATGCTGCCTCGGGCACCTAATGGTCGTTCTCCTGTGAGACTAGATTTTCAAATCAGAGGGAAAACTGATAGTTAATTGTAACGTTCAGGGCCTCCTAATGACGATGGAACACTCTAATTGCGTCGAGATTCAATACATCGTCCTCAAGCCGCCTTGTCTCCAAGATATTGCCGCCTCGGTCACCTTATGGTCGTTCTCCTGTGCGTCTAGTTTTTCGAATCCGACGAAAAATTGACATTTAATTATAATGTTACGACTATGCTAACGACGATGGAACACACAAATTGCGTTGCGTTTCTTAATATCGTCCATCAGCCGACTTGTCTCCAAGAGTCTATTGCTGCCTTCGGCACCTTATGGTCATTCTCCTGTGAGTCTAGATTTTCGATTCCAACGCAAAACTGACATTTAATTATAACTTTACGACTATGCTAACGACGATGGAACTCACAAATTGCGTTGCGTTTCGGTACATCGTCCTCCAGACGACTTGTCTCCATGGGTCTATTGCTGAAACGGTCACCTTATGGTCTTTCTACCGGCAGTCCAGTTTTTCGAATCCGACGCAAAGCGGACTGTTAATTCTAACGTTCCAACCCTGCTAACGACGATGGCACACACAAATTGCGTCGCGATTCAATACATCGTCCTCCAGCCGACTTGTCTCCCAACGGTCTATTACTGCCTCGGGTACCTTATGGTCGTTCACCTGTGAGTCTAGGTTTTCAAATCCGAGGCAAAACTGATAGTTAATTGTAACGTTCAGGGCCCCCTAATGACGATGTAACACTCATATTGCGTCGAGATTCAATACATCGTCCGTCAGCCAACTTGTCTCCAATGGGATATTGCTGCCTCGGGCACCATATGGTCCATCTCCTGTGAGTAGATTATAGAATCCGACGCGAAACTGATAGTTAATTGAAACGTTCAGGGGCTCCTAATGACGATGGAACACTCAAATTGCGTCGAGATTCAATACATCGTCCTCCAGCCAACTTGTCTCCAAAGGGTCTATTGTTGCCTCGGGCACCATATTGTCGTTCTCCTGTGAGGCTATATTTTCGAGTCCGACGAATAACTGATAGTTAATTGAACGTTCAGCGCCTCCTAATGACGATGGAACACTCAAATTGCGTCGATATTCAATACATCGTCCTCCAGCCCACTTGTCTGCAAGGGGATATTGCTGCCTCGGGCACCATGTGGTCCGTCTCCTAGTCTAGATTTTCGAATCCGACGCAGAAATGATAGTTAATTGTAACGTTCATGGCCTTCTAATGACGATGGAACACTTAAACTGCGTCGAGAGTCAATACATCGTCCTGCAGCCGACTTGTCTACAAGGGGATTTTGCTGTCTCTGGCACCATGTGGTCCGTCTCCTGTGGGTCTAGATTTTCGAATCCGACCCAAAACTGATTGTTAATTGTAACGTTCGGGGCCTCCTAATGACGATGGAACACTCAAATTGCGTCGAGATTCAATACATCGGCCTCCAGCCGACTTGTCTCCAAGGGGATATTGCTGCCTCGGGCAACTAATGGTCGCTCTCCTGTGAAGCTAGATTTTCAAATCAGAGGCAAAACTGATAGTTAATTGTAACGTTCAGGGCCTCCTAATGACGATGGGACACTCTAATTGCGTCGAGATTCAATACATCGTCCACCAGCCGACTTGTCTCCCAACGGTCTATTACTGCCTCGGGTACCTTATGGTCGTTCACCTGTGAGTCTAGGATTTCGAATCCGAGGCAAAACTGACAGTTAATTGTAACGGTCAGGGCTTCCTAATGACGATGGAACACTCAAAATGCGTCGATAGTCAATACATCGTCCTCCAGCCCACTTGTCTCCAAGGGGATATTGCTGCCTCGGGCACCATGTGGTCCGTCTCCTAGTCTAGATTTTCGAATCCGACGCAGAAATGATTGTTAATTGCAACGTTCATGGCCTTCTAATGACGATGGAACACTCAAACTGCGTCGAGAGTCAATACATCGTCCTGCAGCCGACTTGTCTACAAGGGGATATTGCTGTCTCGGGCACCATGTGGTTCGTCTCCTGTGAGTCTAGATTTTCGAATCCGACGCAAAACTGATTGTTAATTGTAACGTTCGGGGCCTCCTAATGACGATGGAACACTCAAATTGCGTCGAAATTCAATACATCGGCCTCCAGCCGACTTGTCTCCAAGGGGATATTGCTGCCTCGGGCACCTAATGGTCGTTCTCCTGTGAGGCTAGATTTTCGAATCCGACGCGAAAATGATAGTTAATTGTTACGATCAAAGCCTCCTAATGACGATGGAGCACTCAATTGCGTCGAGATTCAACACATCGTCCTCCAGCCGACTTGTCTCCAATGGGATATAGCTGCCTCGAGCACCATATGGTCCATCTCCTGTGAGTAGATTTTCGAATCCAACGCGAAACTGATAGTTAACTGTAACGTCCAGGGCCTCCTAATGACGATGGAACACTCGAATTGCGTCGAGATTCAATACATCGCCCTTCAGCCGACTTGTCTCCAAGAGTCTATTGTTCCCTCGGGCACCTTATGGTCGTTCTCCTGTGAGTCTAGATTTTAGTATCCGACGCCAAACTGATAGGTAATCGTAACGTTCAGAGCCTCCAAATGACAATGGAACACTCAAATTGCGTCGAGATTAAATACATCGCCATCCAGCCGACTTGTCTCCAAGGGGTCCGTCTCCTGTGAGTCTAGATTTTCGATTCCGACGCGAAACTGATAGTTAATTGTAACGTTCAGGGCCTCCTAATGACGATGGAACACTCAAATTGCGTCGAGACTCAATACATAGCCCTTCAGCCGACTTGTCTCCAAGCGTCTATTGCTGCCTCGGGCACCTTATGGTCGTCCTCCTGTGAGTCTAGATTTTCGAATCCGACGAAAAACTTATAGTTAATTGTAACATTCAGGGCGTCCTGATGACGATGGAACACTCAAATTGCGTCGCGATCCAATACATCGTCCTCCAGCCGACTTGTATCCAAGGGCCTATTGCTCTCTCGGGCACCATATGGTCCATCTCCTGTGAGTAGATTTTCGAATCCGACGCTAAAATGATAGTGAATTGTAACGTTCAGCGCCCCCTAATGACGATGGAACACTCAAATTGCATCGAGATTCAATACATCGGCCTCCAGCCAACTTGTCTCCAAGGGTCATTGCGGCCTCGGGCACCTTATGGTCGTTCTCCTGTGAGGCTAGATTTTCGAATCCGACGAATAACTGATAGTTAGTTGTAACGTTCAGCGCCTCCTATTGACGATGGAACACTCAATTTGCGTCGATATTCAATACATCCTCCTCCAGCCGACTTGTCTCCAAGGGGACATTGCTGCCTTGGGCACCATGTCGTCCGTCTCCTGTGAGTCTAGATTTTCGAATCCGACGCAGAAATGATAGTTAATTGTAACGTTCATGGCCTCCTATTGACGATGGAACACTCAAATTGCGTTGAGATTCAATACATCGGCCTCCAGCCGACTTGTCTCCAAGGGTCTATTGCTGCCTCGGGCACCTTATGGTCGTTCTCCTGTGAGTCCAGATTGTCGAATCCGACGCATAACTGATAGTTAATTGTAACGTTCAGAGCCTCCTAATGACGATGGACACTCTAATTGCGTCAGGATTCAATACATCGTCCTCAAGCCGACTTGTCTCCAAGGTATTGCCGCCTCGGTCACCTTATTGTCGTGCTCCTGTGAGTATAGTTTTTCGAATCCGACGCAAAATTGACATTTAATTATAACGTTACGACTATGCTAACGACGATGGAACACACAAATTGCGTTGCGTTTCTTTATATCGTCCATCAGCCGACTTGTCTCCAAGAGTCAATTGCTGCCTTGGGCACCTTATGGTCATTCTCCTGTGAGTCTAGATTTTCGATTCCGACGCAAAACTGACATTTAATTATAACTTTACGACTATGCTAACGACGATGGAACTCGCAAATTGCGTTGCGTTTCCGTACATCATCCTCCATACGACTTGTGTCCCAACGGTCTATTACTGCCTCGGGTACCTTATGGTCGTTTACCTGTGAGTCTAGGTTTTCGAATCCGAGGCAAAACTGATAGTTAATTGTAACGTTCAGGGCCTCCTAATGACGGTGGAACACTCAAATTGCGTCGAGATTCAATACATGGCCCTTCAGCCGACTTGTCTCCAAGGGTCTATTGCTGAATCGGGCACCTTATGGTCGTCCTCCTGAGAGTCTAGATTTTCGAATCCGACGAAAATTGATAGTTAATTGCAACATTCAGGGCGTCCTGATGACGATGGATCACTCAAATTGCGTCGCGATCCAATACATCGTCCTCCAGCCGACTTGTATCCAAGGGCCTATTGCTGTCTCGGGCACCACATGGTCCTTCTACAGTGAGTAGATTTTCGAATCCGACGCTAAAATGATAGTGAAATGTAACGTTCTGCGCCTCCTAATGACGATGGAACACTGAAATTGGGTCGAGATTCAATACATCGGCTTCCAGATGACTTGTCTCCAAGCGTCTACTGGTGCCTCGGGCACCTTATGGTCGTTCGCCTGTGAGTCTAGATTTTAGTACCCGACGCAAAACTGATAGTTAATTGTAACCTTCAGAGCCTTCAAATGACGATGGAAAACTCTAATTGTGTCGAGATTCAATACATCGTCCTCAAGCCGACTTGTTTCCAAGGTATTGCTGCCTCGGTCACCTTATGGTCGTTCTCCTGTGAGTCAAGGTTTTCGAATCCGACGCAAAATTGACATTTAATTATAACCATACGACTATGCTAACGACGATGGAACACACAAATTGCGTTGCGTTTCTTTACATCGTCCGTCAGCCGACTTGTCTGCAAGAGTCTATTGCTGCCTTGGGCACCTTTTGGTCATTCTCCTGTAAGTCTAGATTTTCGATTCCGACGCAAAACTGACATTTAATTATAACTTTACGACTATGCTAACGACGATGGATCTCACAAATTAGGTTGCGTTTCTGTACATCGTCCTCCAGACTACTTGTCTGACGACAGACGAAAGACTGAAACGGTCACCTTATGGTCTTTCTCCCGGCAGTCCAGATTTTCGAATCCGACGCAAAACGGACTGTTAATTCTAACGTTCCGACCCTGCTAACGAAGATGGCACACACAAATTGCGTCGCGATTCAATACATCGTCCTCCAGCCGACTTGTCTCCCAACGGTCTATTACTGCCTTGGGTACTTTAAGGTCGTTTACCTGTGAGTCTAGGTTTTCGAATCCGAGGCAAAACTGATAGTTAATTGTAACGTTCTGGGCCTCCTAATGACGATGGAACACTCAAATTGCGTCGAGATTCAATATATTGTCCTCCAGCCGACTTGCCTCCAAGGGTCTATTGCTGCCTGTGGCACCATATGGTCGTTCTCCTATGGGTGTAGACTTTCGAACCCGACGCAAAACAGATAGTTAATTGTAACGCTCAGGGCCTCCTAATGACGATGGAACACTCAAATTGCGTCGAGATTCAACACATCGTCCTCCAGCCGACTTGTCTCCAAGGGGATATTGCTGTCTCGGGCACCATATGGTCCGTCTCCTGTGAGTCTAGATTTTCGAATCCGACACGAAACTGATAGTTAATTGTAACGTTGAGGGCCTCCTGATGACATTGGAACACTCAAATTGCGTCGAGATTCAATACATCGTCCTTCAGCCGACTTGTCTCCAAGAGTCTATTGCTGCCTCGGACACCTTATGGTCGTTCTCCTGTGAGTCTAGATTTTAGTACCCGACGCAAAACTGATAGTTAATTGTAACGTTCAGGGCCTGCTAATGACGATGGAAAACTCAAATTACGTCGAGATTCAATACATCGGCATCCAGCCGACTTGTCTCCAAGGGGATATTGCTGCCTGTGGCACCATACGCTCCGTCTCCTGTGAGTCTAGATTTTCGATTCCGACGCGAAACTGATAGTTAATTGTAACGTTCAGGGCCTCCTAATGACGATGGAACACTCAAACTGCGTCGAGATTCAATACATGGCCATTCAGCCGACTTGTCTCCAAGGGTCTATAGCTGCCTCGGGCACCTTATGGTCGTTTTCCTGTGAGTCTAGATTTTAGTACCCGACGCAAAACTGATAGTTAACTGTAACGTTCAGAGCCTCCAAATGACGATGAAACACTCAAATTGCGTCGAGATTCAATACATGGCCTTCCAGCCGACTTGTCTCCTAGGGTCTATTGTTGCCACGGGCACCTTATGTTCGCCCTCCTGTGAGTCTAGATTTTCGAATCCGACGAAAAACTGATGGTTAATTGTAACATTCAGGGCGTCCTGATGACAATGGAACACTCAAATTGCGTCGCGATCCAATACATCGTCCTCCAGCCGACTTGTATCCAAGGGCCTATTAGTGTCTCGGGCGCCATATGGTCCTTCTCCTGTGAGTAGATTTTCGAATCCGACGCTAAATTGATAGTGAATTGTATCGTTCATGGCCTCCTATAGACGATGGAACACTCAAATTGCGTCGAGATTCAATACATGGTCCTGCAGCCGACTTGTCTACAAGGGGATATTGCTGTCTCGGGCACCATGTGGTCCGTCTCCTGTGAGTCTAGATTTTCGAATCCGACGCAAAACTGATTGTTAAATGTAACGTTCAGGGCCTCCTAATGACGATGGAACACTCAAATTGCGTCGAGAGTCAATACATCGTCCTGCAGCCGACTTGTTTACAAGGGTCTATTGCTGCCTCGGGCACCTTATGGTTGTTCTCCTGTGAGTCTAGTTTTTCGAATCCGACGCGAAACTGGTAGTTAATTGTATCGTTCAGGGCCTCCTAATGACGATGAAACACACAAATTGCGTCGAGATTCAGTACATCGTCCTCAAGCCGACTTGTCCCCAAGGGTCTATTGCTACCTCGGTCATCTTATGGTCGTTCCCCTGTGAGTCTATATTTTCGAATCCGACGCAAAACTGACATTTAATTATAACGTTCAGCGCCTCATATTGACGATGGAACACTCAAATTGCGTCGATATTCAATACATCGTCCTCCAGCCGACTTGTCTCCAATGGGATATTGCTGCCTTGGGCTCCATGTGGTCCGTCTCCTGTGAGTCTAGATATTCGAATCCGACGCAGAAATGATAGTTAATTGTAACGTTCATGGCCTCCTAATGACGATGGAACACTCAAATTGCGTCGAGACTCAATACATCGGCCTCCAGGCGACTTGTCTCCAAGGGTCTATTGCTGCCTCGGTCACGTAATGGTCGTTCTCCTGTGAGTCTAGGTTGTCGAATCCGACGCATAACTGATAGTTAATTGTAACGTTCATGGTTTCCTAATGACGATGGAACACTCAAATTGCGTCGATATTCAATACATCGTCCTCCATCCGACTTGTCTCAAAGGGGATATTGCTTTCTCGGGAACCATGTGGTCCGTCTCCTGTGAGTCTAGGTTTTCGAATCCGAGACAAAACTGATAGTTAATTGTAACGATCTGGGCCTCCTAATGACGATGGAACACTCAAATTGCGTCGAGATTCAATACATTGTCCTCCAGCCGACTTGTCTCCAAGGAGATATTGCTGCTTCGGGCACCATGTGGTCCGTCTCCTAGTCTAGATTTTCGAATCCGACGCAGAAATGATAGTTAATTGTAACGTTCTTGGCATTCTAATGACGATGGAACACTCAAATTGCGTCGAGAGTCAATACATCGTCCTTCAGCCGACTTGTCTACAAGGGGATATTGCTGTCTCGGGCACCATGTGGTCCGTCTCCTGTGAGTCTAGGTTTTCGAATCCGAGGCAAGACTGATAGTTAATTGTAACGTTCTGGGCGTCCTAATGACGATGGAACACTCAAATTGCGTCGAGATTCAATAAATTGTCCTCCAGCCGACTTGCCTCCAAGGGTCTATTGCTGCCTGTGGCACCTTATGGTCGTTATCCTATGGGTCTAGACTTTCGAACCCGACGCAAAACAGATAGTTAATTGTAACGTTCAGGGCCTCCTAATGACGATGGAACACTCGAATTGCGTCAAGATTCAATACATCGTCCTCCAGCCGACTTGTCTCCAAGGGGATATTGCTGTCTCGGGCACCATATGGTCCTTCTCCTGTTAGTAGATTTTCGAATCCGACGCTAAAATGATAGTTAATTTTAAGGTTCAGGGCCTCCTAATGACGATGGAACACTCAAATTGCGTCGAGAGTCAATACATCGTCCTTCAGCCGACTTGTCTCCAAGGGTCTATTGCTGCCTCGGGCACCTTATGGTCGTCCTCCTGTGAGTTTAGATTTTCGAATCCGACGAAAAACATTCAGGGCGTCATGATGACGATGGAACACTCAAATCGCGTCGCGATCCAATACATCGTTCTCCAGCCGACTTGTTTCCAAGGGCCTATAGCTCTCTCGGGCACCATTTGGTCCTTCTCCTGAGAGTAGATTTTCGAATCCGACGCTAAAATGGTAGTGAATTGTAACGTTCAGCGCCCCCTAATGATGATGGAACACTCAAATTGCATCGAGATTCAATACATCGGCCTCCAGCCAACTTGTCTCCAAGGGTCTATTGCTGCCTCGGGCACCTTATGGTCGTTCTCCTGTGAGGCTAGATTTTCGAATCCGACGAACAACTGATAGTTAATTGTAACGTTCAGCGCCTCATATTGACGATGGAACACTCAAATTGCGTCGATATTCAATACATCGTCCTCCAGCCGACTTGTCTCCAATGGGATATTGCTGCCTTGGGCTCCATGTGGTCCGTCTCCTGTGAGTCTAGATATTCGAATCCGACGCAGAAATGATAGTTAATTGTAACGTTCATGGCCTCCTAATGACGATGGAACACTCAAATTGCGTCGAGACTCAATACATCGGCCTCCAGGCGACTTGTCTCCAAGGGTCTATTGCTGCCTCGGTCACGTAATGGTCGTTCTCCTGTGAGTCTAGGTTGTCGAATCCGACGCATAACTGATAGTTAATTGTAACGTTCATGGTTTCCTAATGACGATGGAACACTCAAATTGCGTCGATATTCAATACATCGTCCTCCATCCGACTTGTCTCAAAGGGGATATTGCTGTCTCGGGCACCATGTGGTGCGTCTCCTGTGAGTCTAGATTTTCGAATCCGACACAAAACTGATTGCTAATTGTAACGTTCGGGGCCTCCTAATAACGATGGAACACTCAAATTGCGTCGAGATTCATTACATCGGCCTCCAGCCGACTTGACTCCAAGGGGATATTGCTGCCTCGGGCACCTAATAGTCGTTCTCCTGTGAGGCTAGATTTTCAAATCAGAGGCAAAACTGATAGTTAATTGTAACGTTCTGGGCCTCCTAATGACGATGGAACACTCTAATTGCGTCGAGATTCAATACATCGTCCGCCAGCCGACTTGTCTCCAAGGTGATTTTGCTGCCTCGGGCACCATATGGTCCGTCTCCTGTGAGTCTAGATTTACGAATCCGACGCAAAATTGATAGTTAATTGTAACGTTCAGCGCCTCCTAATGACGATGGAACACTCAAATTGCGTCGAGATTCAATACATCGTCCTCCAGCCGACTTGTCTCCAAGAGGATATTGCTGTTTCGGGCACCGTATGGTCCTTCTCCTGTTAGTAGATTTTCGAATCCGACGCTAAAATGATAGTTAATTGTAACGTTCAGGGCCTCCTAATGGCGATGGAACACTCAAATTGCGTCGAGAGTCAATACATCGTCCTCCAGCCGACTTTTCTAGAAGGGGTTGTTGCTGCCTCGGGCACCATATGGTCCGTCTGCTGTGAGCCTAGATTTTCGAATCCGACGCAAAAATGATAGTTAATTGTAACGTTCAGGGCCTCCTAATGACGATGGAACACTCAATTGCGTCGAGATTCAACACATCGTCCTCCAGCGGACTTGTCTCCAATGGGATATTGCTGCCTCGGGCACCATATGGTCCATCTCCTGTGAGTAGATTTTCGAATCCGACGCGAACCTGATAGTTAATTGTAACGTTCAGGGCCTCCTAATGACGATGGAACACTCAAAATGCGTCGAGATTCAATACATCGTCCTTCAGCCGACTTGTATCCAAGAGTCTATTGCTGCCTCGGGCACCTTATTGTCGTTCTCCTGTGAGGCTAGATTTTCAAATCAGAGGCAAGACTGATAGTTAATTGTAACGTTCAGAGCCTCCTAATGACGATGGACACTCTAATTGCGTCGAGATTCAATACATCGTCCTCAAGCCGACTTGTCTCCAAGGTATTGCCGCCTCGGTCACCTTATTGTCGTGCTCCTGTGAGTATAGTTTTTCGAATCCGACGCAAAATTGACATTTAATTATAACGTTACGACTATGCTAACGACGATGGAACACACAAATAGCGTTGCTTTTCTTTATATCGTCCATCAGCCGACTTGTCTCCAAGAGTCTATTGCTGCCTTGGGCACCTTATGGTCATTCTCCTGTGAGTCTAGATTTTCGATTCCGACGCAAAACTGACATTTAATTATAACTTTACGACTATGCTAACGACGATGGAACTCGCAAATTGCGTTGCGTTTCCGTACATCATCCTCCATACGACTTGTGTCCCAACGGTCTATTACTGCCTCGGGTACCTTATGGTCGTTCACCTGTGAGTCTAGGTTTTCGAATCCGAGGCAAAACTGATAGTTAATTGTAACGTTCAGGGCCTCCTAATGACGGTGGAACACTCAAATTGCGTCGAGATTCAATACATGGCCCTTCAGCCGACTTGTCTCCAAGGGTCTATTGCTGAATCGGGCACCTTATGGTCGTCCCCCTGAGAGTCTAGATTTTCGAATCCGACGAAAATTGATAGTTAATTGCAACATTCAGGGCGTCCTGATGACGATGGATCACTCAAATTGCGTCGCGATCCAATACATCGTCCTCCAGCCGACTTGTATCCAAGGGCCTATTGCTGTCTCGGGCACCACATGGTCCTTCTACAGTGAGTAGATTTTCGAATCCGACGCTAAAATGATAGTGAAATGTAACGTTCTGCGCCTCCTAATGACGATGGAGCACTGAAATTGGGTCGAGATTCAATACATCGGCTTCCAGATGACTTGTCTCCAAGCGTCTACTGGTGCCTCGGGCACCTTATGGTCGTTCGCCTGTGAGTCTAGATTTTAGTACCCGACGCAAAACTGATAGTTAATTGTAACCTTCAGAGCCTTCAAATGACGATGGAAAACTTAAATTACGTCGAGATTCAATACATCGGCATGCAGCCGACTTGTCTCCAAGGGGATATCGCCGCCTGTGGCACGATATGGTCCGTCTCCTGTGAGTCTAGATTTTCGATTCCGACGCGAAACTGATAGTTAATTGTAACGTTCAGGGCCTCCTAATGACGATGGAACACTCTAATTGTGTCGAGATTCAATACATCGTCCTCTAGCCGACTTGTTTCCAAGGTATTGCTGCCTCGGTCACCTTATGGTCGTTCTCCTGTGAGTCAAGGTTTTCGAATCCGACGCAAAATTGACATTTAATTATAACCATACGACTATGCTAACGACGATGGAACACACAAATTGCGTTGCGTTTCTTTACATCGTCCTCCAGACTACTTGTCTGACGACAGACGACAGACTGAAACGGTCACCTTATGGTCTTTCTCCCGGCAGTCCAGATTTTCGAATCCGACGCCAAACGGACTGTTAATTCTAACGTTCCGACCCTGCTAACGAAGATGGCACACACAAATTGCGTCGCGATTCAATACATCGTCCTCCAGCCGACTTGTCTCCCAACGGTCTATTACTGCCTTGGGTACTTTAAGGTCGTTTACCTGTGAGTCTAGGTTTTCGAATCCGAGGCAAAACTGATAGTTAATTGTAACGTTCTGGGCCTCCTAATGACGATGGAACACTCAAATTGCGTCGAGATTCAATATATTGTCCTCCAGCCGACTTGCCTCCAAGGGTCTATTGCTGCCTGTGGCACCATATGGTCGTTCTCCTATGGGTGTAGACTTTCGAACCCGACGCAAAACAGATAGTTAATTGTAACGCTCAGGGCCTCCTAATGACGATGGAACACTCACATTGCGTCGAGATTCAACACATCGTCCTCCAGCCGACTTGTCTCCAAGGGGATATTGCTGTCTCGGGCACCATATGGTCCGTCTCCTGTGAGTCTAGATTTTCGAATCCGACACGAAACTGATAGTTAATTGTAACGTTGAGGGCCTCCTGATGACATTGGAACACTCAAATTGCGTCGAGATTCAATACATCGTCCTTCAGCCGACTTGTCTCCAAGAGTCTATTGCTGCCTCGGACACCTTATGGTCGTTCTCCTGTGAATCTAGATTTTAGTACCCGACGCAAAACTGATAGTTAATTGTAACGTTCAGGGCCTGCTAATGACGATGGAAAACTCAAATTACGTCGAGATTCAATACATCGGCATCCAGCCGACTTGTCTCCAATGGGATATTGCTGCCTGTGGCACCATACGCTCCGTCTCCTGTGAGTCTAGATTTTCGATTCCGACGCGAAACTGATAGTTAATTGTAACGTTCAGGGCCTCCTAATGACGATGGAACACTCAAACTGCGTCGAGATTCAATACATGGCCATTCAGCCGACTTGTCTCCAAGGGTCTATAGCTGCCTCGGGCACCTTATGGTCGTTTTCCTGTGAGTATAGATTTTCGAATCCGACGAAAAACTGATGGTTAATTGTAACGTTCAGGGCCTGCTAATGACGGTGGAACACTCAAATTGCGTCGAGATTCAATACATCGTCCTGCAGCCGACTTGTCTCCAAGGGGATCTTGCTGCCTCGAGCACCATATGGTCCGCCTCCTGTGAGTCTAGATTTTCGTATCCGACGCAAAACTGATGGTTAATTGTAACATTTAGGGCCTCCTAATGACGATGGAACTCTCAAATTGCGTCTTGATTCAATACTTCGGCCTCCAGCCGACTTGTCTGCAACGGTCTATTCCTGCCTCGCGCACCTTATGGTCGTACTCCTGTGAGTCTAGACTTTCGAATCCGACGCATAACTGATAGTTAATTGAAGCGCTCAGGGCCTCCTAATGACGGTGGAACACTCAAATTGCGTCGAGATTCAATGAATCGTCCTCCAGCCGACTTGTCTCCAAGGGGATATTGCTGTCTCGGGCACCATATGGTCCGTCTCCTGTGAGTCTAGATTTTCGATCCGACGCTTAAATGATTGTTAATTGTAACGTTCAGGGCCTCCTAATGACGATGGAACACTGAAATTGGGTCGCGATTCAATACATCGGCTTCCAGCCGACTTGCCTCCAAGCGCCTATTGCTGCCTCGGGCACCTTATGGTCGTTCTCCTGTGAGTCTAGATTTTAGTACCCGACGCAAAACTGATAGTTAACTGTAACGTTCAGAGCCTCCAAATGACGATGAAACACTCAAATTGCGTCGAGATTCAATACATGGCCCTCCAGCCGACTTGTCTCCTAGGGTCTATTGTTGCCACGGGCACCTTATGTTCGCCCTCCTGTGAGTCTAGATTTTCGAATCCGACGAAAAACTGATAGTTAATTGTAACATTCAGGGCGTCCTGATGACAATGGAACACTCAAATTGCGTCGCGATCCAATACATCGTCCTCCAGCCGACTTGTATCCAAGGGCCTATTAGTGTCTCGGGCGCCATATGGTCCTTCTCCTGTGAGTAGATTTTCGAATCCGACGCTAAATTGATAGTGAATTGTATCGTTCATGGCCTCCTATAGACGATGGAACACTCAAATTGCGTCGAGATTCAATACATGGTCCTGCAGCCGACTTGTCTACAAGGGGATATTGCTGTCTCGGGCACCATGTGGTCCGTCTCCTGTGAGTCTAGATTTTCGAATCCGACGCAAAACTGATTGTTAAATGTAACGTTCAGGGCCTCCTAATGACGATGGAACACTCAAATTGCGTCGAGAGTCAATACATCGTCCTGCAGCCGACTTGTTTACAAGGGTCTATTGCTGCCTCGGGCACCTTATGGTTGTTCTCCTGTGAGTCTAGTTTTTCGAATCCGACGCAAAATTGACATTTCATTATAAAGGTACGACTATGCTAACGACGTTGGAACACACAAATTGCGTTGCGATTCTTTACATCGTCCTCCAGCCGACTTGTCTCCAAGTGGATATTGCTGCCTCGGGCACCATATGGTCCGTTCCACCAGACGACTTGTCTCCAAGGGGATATTGCTGCCTCGGGCACCATATGGTCCGACCCCTGTGAGTCTAGTTTTTCGAATCTGACGCGAAACTGGTAGTTAATTGTATCGTTCAGGGCCTCCTAATGACGATGAAACACACAAATTGCGTCGAGATTCAGTACATCGTCCTCAAGCCGACTTGTCCCCAAGGGTCTATTGCTACCTCGGTCATCTTATGGTCGTTCCCCTGTGAGTCTATATTTTCGAATCCGACGCAAAACTGACATTTAATTATAACGTTACGACTATGCTAACGCCGATGGAACTCACAAATTGCGTTGCGTTTCAATACATCGTCCTTCAGCCGACTTGTCTCCAAGAGTCTATTGCTGCCTCGGACACCTTATGGTCGTTCTCCTGTGAGGCTAGATTTTCGATTCCGACGCGAAACTGATAGTTAATTGTAACGTTTAGGGCCTCCTAATGACGATGGAACACTCATATTGCGCCGAGATTCAATACATCGTCCTCCAGCCGACTTGTATCCAAGTGTCTATTGCTTTCTCGGGAACCATGTGGTCCGTCTCCTGTGAGTCTAGGTTTTCGAATCCGAGACAAAACTGATAGTTAATTGTAACGATCTGGGCCTCCTAATGACGATGGAACACTCAAATTGCGTCGAGATTCAATACATTGTCCTCCAGCCGACTTGTCTCCAAGGAGATATTGCTGCTTCGGGCACCATGTGGTCCGTCTCCTAGTCTAGATTTTCGAATCCGACGCGGAAATGATAGTTAATTGTAACGTTCTTGGCATTCTAATGACGATGGAACACTCAAATTGCGTCGAGAGTCAATACATCGTCCTTCAGCCGACTTGTCTACAAGGGGATATTGCTGTCTCGTTCACCATGCGGTCCGTCTCCTGTGAGTCTAGGTTTTCGAATCCGAGGCAAGACTGATAGTTAATTGTAACGTTCTGGGCGTCCTAATGACGATGGAACACTCAAATTGCGTCGAGATTCAATAAATTGTCCTCCAGCCGACTTGCCTCCAAGGGTCTATTGCTGCCTGTGGCACCTTATGGTCGTTCTCCTATGGGTCTAGACTTTCGAACCCGACGCAAAACAGATAGTTAATTGTAACGTTCAGGGCCTCCTAATGACGATGGAACACTCGAATTGCGTCAAGATTCAATACATCGTCCTCCAGCCGACTTGTCTCCAAGGGGATATTGCTGTCTCGGGCACCATATGGTCCTTCTCCTGTTAGTAGATTTTCGAATCCGACGCTAAAATGATAGTTAATTGTAAGGTTCAGGGCCTCCTAATGACGATGGAACACTCAAATTGCGTCGAGAGTCAATACATCGTCCTTCAGCGGACTTTTCTACAAGGGGATATTGCTGCCTCTGGCACCATATGGTCCGTCTCCTGTGAGTCTAGATTTTCGAATCCGGCGCAAAACTGATAGATAATTGTAACGATCAGGGCCTCCTAATGACGATGGAACACTCAAATTGCGTCGAGATTCAATACATAACCCTCCAGCCGACTTGTCTCCAAGGGTCCATCACTGCCTCGGGCACCTTATGGTCGTTCTCCTGTGAGGCTAGATTTTCGAATCCGACGAATAACTGATAGTTAATTGAACCGTTCAGCGCCTCCTAATGACGATGGAACACTCAAATTGCGACGACTTGTCTCCAGGGGGATATTGCTGCCTTGGGCACCATATGGTCCTTCTCCTGTGAGTCTAGATTTTCGATTCCGACGCAGAAATGATAGATAATTGTTACGTTCATGGCCTCCTAATGACGATGGAACACTCAAATTGCGTCGAGATTCAATACATCGACCTCCAGCCGACTAGTCTCCAAGGGGATATTGCTGCCTCGAACACCATATGGTCCGCCTCCTGTGAGTGTAGATCTTCGTATCCGACGCAAAACTGATGGTTAATTGTAACATTCAGGGCCTCTTAATGACGATGGAACACTCAAATCGCGTCTTGATTCAATACATCGGCCTCCAGCCGACTTGTCTGCAACGGTCTATTGCTGTCTCGCGCACCTTATGGTCGTTCTCCTGTGAGTCTAGACTTTCGAATCCGACGCATAACTGATAGTTAATTGTAATGTTCAGGGCCTCCTAATGACGGTGGAACACTCAAATTGCGTCGAGATCCAATGCATCGTCCTCCAGCCGACTTGTCTCCAAGGGGATATTGCTGCATCGGGCACCATGTGGTCCGTCTCCTGTGAGTCTAGATTTTCGATTCCGACGCGAAACTGATAGTTAATTGTAACGTTCAGGGCCTCCTAATGACGATGGAACACTCAAATTGCGTCGAGATTCAATACATGACCATTGAGCCGACATGTTTCCAAGGGTCTATTGCTGCCTCGGGCACCATATGGTCGTTCTCCTGTGACACTAGATTTTCGAATTCGACGAATTACTGATAGTTAATTGTAACGTTCAGCGCCTCCTAATGACGATGGAACACTCACATTGCGTCGAGATTCAATACATCGTCCACCAGCCGACTAGTCTCCAAGGGGATATTGCTGCCTTGGGCACCATGTGGTCCGTCTCCTGTGAGTCTAGATTTTGGAATCCGACGCAGAAATGATAGTTAATTGTAACGTTCATGGCCTCCTATTGACGATGGAACACTCAAATAGCGTCGAGATTCAATACATCGGCCTAAAGCCGACTTCTCTCCAAGGGTCTATTGCTGCCTCGGGCACCTTATGGTCGTTCTGTGGGTATAGATTGTCGAGTCCGACGCATGACTGATAGTTAATTGTAACGTTCAGCGCCCTCTAATGACGATGGAACACTCAAATTGTGTCGAGAGTCAATACATCAACTTGCAGCCGACTTATCTACAAGGGGATATTGGTGCCTCGGGCACCATGTGGTCCGACTCCTGTGAGTCTAGATTTTCGTATCCGACGCAAAACTGAAGGTTAATTGTAACGTTCAGGGCCTCCTAATGACGATGGAACACTCAAATTGCGTCGTGATTCAATACATCCTCCCCCATCCGACTTGTATACGAGTGTCTATTGCTGTCTCGGGCACCATATGGTACTTCTCCTGTGAGTGGATTTTCGAATCCGACGTTCAGCGCCTCCTAATGACGATGGAACACTCACATTACGTCGAGATTCAATACATCGTCCTCCAGCCGACTTGTCTCCAAGGGGATAATGCTGCCTCGGGCACCATGTGGATCGTCTCCTAGTCTAGATTTTCGAATCCGACGCAAAACTGATTGTTAATTGTAATGTTCAGGGCCTCCTAATGACGATGGAACACTCAAATTGCGTCGAGATTCAATACATCGGCCTCCAGACGGCTTGTCTCCAAGGGTCTATTGCTGCCTCAGGCACCTTATGGTCGTACTCCTGTGAGTCTAGATTTTCGAATCCGACGCATAACTGATAGTTAATTGTAACGTTCAGGGCCACCTAATGAACGTGGAACACTCAAATTGCGTCGAGATTCAATACATCGTCCTCTAGCCGACTTGTCTCCAAAGGGATATTGCTACCTCGGGCACCTTATGATCGTTCTCCTGTGAGTCTAGATTTTAGTATCCGACGCAAAACGGATAGTTAATTGTAACGTTCAGAGCCTCCAAATGACGATGGAACACTCAAATTGCGTCGAGATTCAATACATCGGCCTCCAGCCGACTTGTCTCCAAGGCTCTATTGCTGCCTCGGGCACCTTATGGTCGTTCTCCTGTGAGTCTAGATTTTAGTATCCGACGCAAAACGGATAGTTAATTGTAACGTTCATGGCCTTCTAATGACGATGGAACACTCAAATTGTGTCGTGATTCAATACATCGGCCTCCAGCCGACTTGTTCCCACCGGGATATTGCTGCCTCGGTCACCTTATGGTCGTTCTCCTGTGAGTCTAGTTTTTCGAATCCGACGCAAAATTGACATTTAATTATAACGTTACGACTATGCTAACGAGAATGGAACACCCAACTTGCGTTGCGTTTCTTTACATCGTCCTCCAGCCGACTTGTCTCCAAGGGGATATTGCTGCATCGGGCACCATATGGTCCGTTCCCCCTGCCGACTTGTCTCCAAGGGGATATTGCTGCCTCGGGCACCATATGGTGCGTCTCCTGTGAGTTTAGTTTTTCGAATCCGACGCGAAACTGATAGATAATTGTATCGTTCAGGGCCTCCAAATGACGACAGAACACTCAAATTACGTCGAGATTCAATACTTCGGCATCCAGCTGACTAGTCTCCAAGGGGATATTGCTGCCTCGGGAACCTTATGGTCGTTCTCCTGTGAGTCAAGATTTTAGAATCCGACGCAAAACTGACAATTAATTCTAACGTTACGACTATGCTAACGACGATGGAACTCACAAATTGCGTTGCGTTTCAATACATCGTCCTTCAGCCGACTTGTCGCCAAGAGTCTATTGCTGCCTCGGGCACCTTATGGTCGTCCTCTATGAGTCTACATTTTCGATTCCGACGCGAAACTAATAGCTAATTGTAACGTTCAGGGCCTCCAAATGACGGTGGAACACTCAAATTACGTCGATATTCAATACATCATCATCCAGCCGACTTCTCTCCAAGGGGATATTGTTGCCTCGGGCACCATGTGGTCCGTCACCTGTGAGTCTAGATTTTCGAATCCGACGCAAAAATGATAGTTAGTTGTAACGTTCATGGCCTCCTATTGACGATGGAACGCTCAAATTGCGTCGAGATTCTATACATCGGCCTCCAACCAACTTGTCTCCAAGGGTCTATCGCTGCCTCGGGCAACTTATGGTCGTTCTGTGGGTGTAGATTGTCGAGTCCGACGCATAACTGATAGTTAATTGTAACGTTCAGCGCCTTCTATTGACGATGGAACACTCAAATTGTGTCGAGAGTCAACACATCGATTTGCAGCCGACTTATCTACAAGGGGATAGGGCTGCCTCGGGCACCATGTGGTCCGACTCCTGTGGGTCTAGATTTTCGAATCCGACGCAAAGCTGATAGTTAATTGTAACGTTCGGGGCCTGCTAATGACGGTGGAACACTCAAATTGCGTCGAGATTCAATACATCGTCCTCCAGCCGACTTGTCTGTATGGGGATATTGCTGCCTCGGGAACCATGTGGTTCGTCTCCTAGTCTAGATTTTCGAATCCGACGCAAAACTGATTGTTAATTGTAACGTTCAGGGCCTCCGAATGACGATGGAACACTCAAATTGCGTCGAGATTCAATACATCGGCCTCCAGCCGACTTGTTCCCAACGGGATATTGCTGCCTCGGGCACCTTATGGTCGTTCTCCTGTGAGTCTAGATTTTCGAATCCGACGCAGATTTGGTAGTTAATTGTAACGTTCATGGCCTTCTAATGACGATGGAACACTCAAATTGTGTCGTGATTCAATACATCGGCCTCCAGCCGACTTGTTCCCAACGGGATATTGCTGCCTCGGTAACCTTATGGTCGTTCTCCTGTGAGTCTAATTTTTCGATTCCGACGCAAAATTGACATTTAATTATAACGTTACGACTATGCTAACGCCGATGGAACACACAAATTGCGTTGCGTTTCTTTACATCGTCCTCCAGCTGACGTGTCTCCAAGGGGATATTGCTGCCTCGGGCACCATATGCTCCGTTCCCCCAGCCGACTTGTCTCCAAGGGGATATTGCTGCCCTGGGGCACCATATGGTCCGTCTCCTGTGAGTCTAGTTCTTCGAATCCGACGCGAAACTGATTGTTAATTGTATCGTTCAGGGCCTCCAAATATCGACGGAACACTCAAATGACGCCGAGATTCAATACATCGGCATCCAGCCGACTTGACTCCAAAGGGATATTGCTGCCTCGGGCACCTTATGGTCGTTCTCCTGTAAGTCTAGATTTTAGAATTAAACGCAAAACGGATAGTTAATTGTTACGTTCAGAGCCTCCAAATGACGATGGAACACTCAAATTGCGTCGAGATTCAATACATCGGCCTCCAGCCGACTTGTCTCCAAGGGTCTATTGCTACCTCGGTCACCTTATGGTCGCTCTCCTGTGAGGCCAGATTTTCGAATCCGACGAGTAATTGATAGTTAATTGTAACGTTCAGCGCCTCCTAATGACGATGGAACACTCATATTGCGACGACTTGTCTCCAAGGGGATATTGCTGCCTTGGGCACCATGTGGTCCGTCTTCTGTGAGTCTAGATTTTCGAATCCGACCCAGAAATGATAGTTAATTGTAACGTTCATGGCCTCCTAGTGACGATGGAACACTCAAATTGCGTCGAGATTCAATACATCGGCCTCCAGCCGACTTGTCTCCAAGGGGATATTGCTGCCTCGAGCACCATATGGTCCGCCTCCTGTGAGTCTATATTTTCGTATCCGATGCCAAACTGATGGTTAATTGTAACATTCAGGGCCTCCTAATGACGACGGAACACTCAAATTGCGACTTGATTCAACACATCGGCCTCCAGCCGACTTGTCTGCAACGGTCTATAGCTAACTCGCGCACCTAATGGTCGTTCTCCTGTGAGTCTAGACTTTCGAATCCGACGTAAAACTTATTGTTAATTGTAACGTTCAGGGGCTCCTAATGACGATGGAACACTCAAATTGCGTCGAGATTCAATACATCGGCCTTCAGCCGACTTGTTCCCAACGGGATATTGCTGCCTCGGTCACCTTATGGTCGTTCTCCTGTGAGTCTATTTTTTCGAATCCGACGCAAAATTGACATTTAATTATAACGTTACGACTATGCTAACGACGATGGAACACACAAATTGAGTTGCGTTTCTTTACATCGTCCTCCAGCCGACTTGTCTCCAAGGGGATATTGCTGCCTCCGGCACCATATGGTCCGTTCCCCCAGCCGACATGTCTCCAAGGGGATATTGCTCCCTCGGGCACCATATGGTCCGTCTCCTGTGAGTCTAGTTTTTCGAATCCGACGCGAAACTGATTGTTAATTGTATCGTTCAGGGCCTCCTAATGACGATGGAACACTCAAATTGCGTCGAGATTCAATACATCGTCCTCAAGCCGACTTGTCTCCAAGAGTCTATTGCTATCTCGGTCACCTTATGTTCGTTCCCCTGTGAGTCTAGATCTTCGAATTTGACGCAAAACTGACATTCAATTATAACGTTACGACAATGCTAACGACGTTGGAACTCGCAAATTGCGTTGCGTTTCAATACATCGTCCTTCAGCCAACTTGTCTCCAAGTGTGTATTGCTGCCCCGGGCACCATATGGTCCGTCTCCTGTGCGTCTAGGTTTTCGAATCCGACGCGAAACTGATACATAGGGCCTCCATATGACGATGGAACACTCATATTGCGTCGAGATTCAGTACAACGTCCTTCAGCCGACTTGTCTCCAAGGGTCTATTGCTGCCTCGGGCACCTTCTGGCCGTTCTCCTGTGAGTCTAGATTTTCGAATCCGACGCGAAACTGATAGTTAATTGTAACGTTCAGGGCCTCCTAATGACGATGGAACACTCAAATTGCGTCGCGATTCAATACATCGTCCTCCAGCCGACTTGTCTCCAAGGCGATATTTCTGCCTCGGGCACCTTATGGTCCTTCCCCTGTGAGTATAGATTTTCGAATCCGACGCGAAACTGATAGTTAATTGTAACAATGAGGGCCTCCTAATGACGATGGAACTCTCAAATTGCGTCGAGATTCAATACTTCGGCCACCAGCCGACTTGTCTCCAAGGGGATAATGCTGCCTCGGGCAGCACATGGTCCGTCTCCTGTGAGTCTAGAATTTCGAATCCGACGCGAAAATGATACATAATTGTAACGTTCAGGGCCTCCTAATAACGATGGAACACTCAAATTGCGTCGAGATTCAATACATCGTCCATCAGCCGACTAGTCTCCTAAGGTCTATTGCTGCCTCGGGCACCTTATGGTCGTCCTCCTGTGAGTCTAGATTTTTGAATCCGACGCAAAACTGATAGTTAATTGTAACGTTCAGGGCCTCCTAATGACAATGGAACACTCAAATTGCGTCGATATTTAATACATCGTACTCCAGCCGACTTGTCTCCAAAGGTCTATTGCTGCCTCGGGCACCTTATGGTCGTTCTCCTGTAAGTCAAGATTGTCGAATCCGACGCATAACTGATAGTTAATTGTAACGTCAGGTCCTCCTAATGACGATGGAACACTCAAATTGCGTCGAGATTCTATACATCGTCCTCCAGCCTACTTTTCTCCAAGGGGATATTGCTTCCTCGGGCACCTTATGGTGCGTCTCCTGTGAGTCTAGATTTTCGAATCCGACGCGAAACTGATAGTTAATTGTAACGTTCAGGGCCTCCTAATGATGATGGAACACTCAAATTGTGTCGAAATTCAATACATTGTCCTCCAGCCGATGTGTCTCGAAGGGGGTTTTGCTGCCTCGGGCACCATATGGTCCGTCACCTGTGCGTCTAGATTTTCGTATCCGACGCGAAACTGATAGATAGGGCCTCCATATGACGATGGAACACTCATATTGCGTCGAGATTCAGTACATCGTCCTTCAGCCGACTTGTCTCCAAGGGTCTGTCTATTGCTGCCACGGGCACCTTATGGTCGTTCTCCTGTGAGTCTAGATTTTCGAAACCGACGCGAAACTGTAGGTTAATTGTAACGTTCAGGGCCTCCTAATGAAGATGGAACACTCAAATAGCGTCGAAATTCAATACATCGTCCTCCAGCCGACTAGTCTCCAAGGAGGTATTGCTGCCTCGGGCAACATATGGTCCGACTCCTGTGCGTCTAGATTTTCGAATCCGATGAGAAACTGATAGATAATTGTAACTTTCAGGGCCTCCTAATGACGATGGAACACTCAAATTGCGTCGAGATTCAGTACATCGTCCTTCAGCCGACTTGTCTCCAAGAGTCTATTGCTGCCTCGGGCACCTTATGGTCGTTCTCCTGTAAGTCTAGATTTTCGAATCCGACGCAAAACTGATAGTTAATTACAACAATCAGGGCCTCCTAGTGACGATGGAACTCTCATGTTGCGTCGAGATTCAATACATCGTCCTCCAGCTGACTAGTCTCCAAGGGGATATTGCTGCCTCGTGCACAGTATTGTCCGTCTCCTGTGAGTCTAGATTTTCGAATCCGACGCGAAACTGATAGTTAATTGTAACGCTCAGGGCCTCTTAATGACGATGGAACACTCAAATTGAGTCGAGATTCAATACATCGTCCTCCAGCCGATTTGTCTCCAAGGGGGTATTGCTGCCTCGGGCACCATATGGTCCGTCTCCTGTGCGTCTAAATTTTCGAATCCGACGCGAAACTGATAGTTAATTGTAACGTTCAGGGCCTCCTAATGACGATGGAACACTCAAATTGCGTCGAGATTCAATACATCGTCCTCCAACCAATTTGTCTCCAAGGGTCCATTGCAGCCTCGGGCACCTTATGGTCGTTCTCCTGTGAGTCTAGATTTTCGAATCCGATGCAAAACTGATAGTTAATTGTAACGTTCAGGGCCTCCTAATGACGATGGAACACTCAAATTGCGTCGAGATTCGTTACATCGACATTCAGCCGACCTGTCTCCAAGGGTCTATTGCTGCCTCGGGCACCTTATGGTCGTTCTCCTGTAAGTCTAGATTGTCGAATCCGACGCAAAACTGATAGTTAATTGTAACGTCAGGGCCTCCTAATGATGATGGAACACTCAAATTGCGTCGAGATTTAATACATCGTACTCCAGCCTACTTCTCTCCAAGGGGATCTTGCTTCCTTGGGGACCTTATGGTGCGTCTCCTGTGAGTCTAGCTTTTCGAATCCGACGCGAAACTGATAGTTAATTGTAACGTTCAGGGCCTCCTAATGACGATGGAACACTCAAATTGCGTCGAGATTCAATACATCGTCCTCCAGCCGATTTGTCTCCAAGGGTCTATTGCGGCCTCGGGCACCTCATGGTCGTTCTCCTGTGAGTCTAGATTTTTGAATCCGCCGCAAAACTGATAGTTAATTGCAACGTTCAGGGCCTCCTAATGACGATGGAACACTCAAATTGCGTCGAGATTCAATACATCGTCCTCCAGCCGATTTGTCTCCAAGGGTCTATTGCGGCCTCGGGCACCTTACTGTGCGTCTCCTGTGAGTCTAGATTTTCGAATCCGACGCGAAACTGATAGTTAATTGTAACGTTCAGGGCCTCCTAATGATGATGGAACACTCAAATTGTGTCGAAATTCAATACATTGTCCTCCAGCCGATTTGTCTCGAAGGGGGTTTTGCTGCCTCGGGCACCATATGGTCCGTCACCTGTGCGTCTAGATTTTCGTATCCGACGCGAAACTGATAGAAAGGGCCTCCATATGACGATGGAACATTCATATTGCGTCGAGATTCAGTACATCGTCCTTCAGCCGACTTGTCTCCAAGGGTCTGTCTATTGCTGCCTCGGGCACCTTATGGTCGTTCTTCTGTGAGTCTAGATTTTCGAAACCGACGCGAAACTGATAGTTAATTGTAACGTTCAGGGCCTCCTAATGACGATGGAACACTCAAATAGCGTCGAGATTCAATACATCGTCCTCCAGCCGACTAGTCTTCAAGGGGGTATTGCTGCCTCGGGCAACATATGGTCCGTCTCCTGTGCGTCTAGATTTTCGAATCCGGTGAGAAACTGATAGATAATTGTAACTTTCAGGGCCTCCTAATGACGATGGAACACTCAAATTGCGTCGAGAATCAGTACATCGTCCTTCAGCCGACTTGTCTCCAAGAGTCTATTGCTGCCTCGGGCACCTTATGGTCGTTCTCCTGTGAGTCTAGATTTTCGAATCCGACGCAAAACTGATAGTTAATTGGAACAATCAGGGCCTCCTAGTGACGATGGAACTCTCAAGTTGCGTCGAGATTCAATACATCGTCCTCCAGCTGACTAGTCTCCAAGGGGATATTGCTGCCTCGTGCACAGTATTGTCCGTCTCCTGTGACTCTAGATTTTTGAATCCGACGCAAAACTGATAGTTAATTGTAACGTTCAGGGCCTCCTAAAGACGATGAAACACTCAAATTGCGTCGATATTCAATACATCGTCCTCCAGCCGATTTGTCTCCAAGTTGGTATTGCTGCCTCGGGCACCATATGGTCCGTCTCCTGTACGTCTAGATTTTCGAATCCGACGCGAAACTGATAGATAATTGTAACCTTCAGGGCCTCCTAATGACGATGGAGCACTTATATTGCGTCGAGATTCAGTACATCGTCATTCAGCCCACTTGTCTCCAAGGGTCTATTGCTGCCTCGGGCACCGTATGGTCCAACTCCTGCGAGTGTAGATTGTTGAATCCGGCGCAAAACTGATAGTTAATTGTAAAGTTCAGGGCCTCCTAATGGCGATGGAACACTCAAATTGCGTCGAGATTCAATACATCGTCCCCCAGCCGAATTGTATAAAAGGGGGTATTGCTGCCTCGGACACCAAATGGTCCGTCTTCTGTGAGTCTAGATTTTCGAATCCGACGCAAAACTGATAGTTAACTGAAACGTTCAGGGCCTCCTAATGACGATGGAACACTCAAATTGCGTCGATATTTAATACATCGTCCTCCAGGCGACTTGCCTCCAGGGGTCTATTGCTGCCTCAGGCACCTTATGGTCGTTCTCCTGTAAGTCTAGATTGTCGAATCCGAAGCAAAACTGAGAGTTAATTGTATCGTCAGGACCTGCTAATGACGATGGAACACTCAAATTGCGTCGAGATTCAATACAACGACCTCCAGTCTACTTGTCTCCAAGGGGATATTGCTGCCTCGGGCACCTTATGGTCCGTTTCCTGTGAGTCTAGATTTTCAAATCCGACGGGAAACTGACTGTTAATTGTAACGCTCAGGTCCTCTTAATGTCGATGGAACACTCAAATTGCGTCGAGATTCAATACATCGTCCTCCAGCCGATTTGTCTCCAAGGGGGTATTGCTGCCTCGGGCACCATATGGTCCGTCTCCTGTGAGTCTAGATTTTCGAATCCGATGCGAAACTGACAGTTAATTGTAACGCTCAGGGCCTCTTATTGACGATGGAACACTCAAATTGCGTCGAGATTCCAAACATTGTCCTCCAGCCGATTTGTGTCCTAGGGGGTATTGCTGCCTCGGGCTCCATATGGTCCGTCTCCTGTGCGTCTAGATTTTCGAATCCGACGCGAAACTGATAGTTAATTGTAACGTTCAGGGCCTCCTAATGACGATGGAACACTCAAATTGGGTCGAGATTCAATACATCGTCCTCCAGCCGATTTGTCACCAAGGGACTATTGCTGCCTCGGGCACCTTATGGTCGTTCTCCTGTGAGTCTAGATTTTCGAATCCGACGCAAAACTGATAGTTAATTGTAACGTTCAGGGCCTCCTAATGACGATGGAACAATCAAATTGCGTCGTGATCCGTTACATCGACCTTCAGGCGACCTGTCTCCAAGGGTCTATTGCTGCCTCGGGCACCTTATGGTCATTCTCCTGTAAGTCTACATTGTCGAATCCAACGCAAAACTGATAGTTAATTCTAACGTCAGGGCCTCCTAATGACGATGGAACACTCAAATTGCGTCGAGATTTAATACATCGTCCTCCAGCCTACTTTTCTCCAAGGGGATATTGCATCCTCGGGCACCTTATGGTGCGTCTCCTGTGAGTCGAGATTTTCGAATCCGACGCGAAACTGACAGTCAATTGTAACGCTCAGGGCCTCTTAATGACGATGGAACACTCAAATTGCGTCCAGATACAATACATCGTCCTCCAGCCGATTTGTCTCCAAAGTGGTATTGCTGCCTCGGGCACCATATCGTCCGTCTCCTGTGCGTCTAGATTTTCGAATCCGACGCGAAACTGATAGTTAATTGTAACGTTCAGGGCCTCCTAATGACGATGGAACACTCAATTTGCGTCGAGATTCAATACATCGTCCTCCAGCCGATTTGTCTCCAAGGGGGTATTGCTGATTCGGGCAACATACGGTCCGGCTCCTGTGCGTCTAGATTTTCGAATCCGATGCGAAACTGATAGATAATTGTAACGATCAGGGCCTTCTAATGACGATGGAACACTCATAATGCGTCGAGGTTCAGTACGTCGTCATTCAGCCGACTTGTCTCCAAGGGTCTAGTGCTGCCTCGGGCACCTTATGGTCGTTCTCCTGTGAGTCTAGATTATCGATTCCGACGCAAAACTGATAGTTAATTGTAACAATAAGGGCCTCGTAATGACGATGGAACTCTCAAATTGCGACGAGATTCAATACATCGTCCTCCAGCCGACTTGTCTCCAAGGGGATAATTCTCCCTCGGGCACCATAGGGTCCGTCTCCTGTGAGTCTAGATTTTCGAATCCGACGCGAAACGGATAGTTAATTGTAACGTTCAGGGCCTCCTAATAAAGATGGAACACTCAAATTGCGTCGAGATTCAATACATCGTACTCTAACCGACTTGTCTCCAACGGTCTATTGCTGCCTCGGGCACCTTATGGTCGTTCTCCTGTAAGTCTAGATTGTCGAATCCGACGCAAAACTGATAGTTCATTGTAACGTCAGGGCCTCCTAATGACGATGGAACACTCTAATTGCGTCGAGATTCAATACATCGTCCTCCAGCCTACTTGTCTCCAAGGGGATATTGCTTCCTCGAGCACCTTATGGTCCTTCCCCTGTGAGTCTAGATTTTCGAATCCGACGCGAAACTGATGGTTAATTGTAACGTTCAGGCCCACCTAATGACGATGGAACACTCAAATTGCGTCGAGATTCGTTACATCGACCTTCAGCCGACCTGTCTCCAAGGGTCTATTGCTGCCTCGGGCACCTTATGGTCGTTCTCCTGTAAGTCTAGATTGTCGAATCCGACGCAAAACTGATAGTTAATTGTAAAGTTCAGGGCCTCCTAATGACAATGGAACACTCAAATTGCGTCGATATTCAATACTTCGTACTCCAACCGACTTGTCTCCAAGGGTCTATTGCTGCCTCGGGCACCTTATGGTCGTTCTCCTGTAAGTCTAGATTGTCGAATCCGTCGCAAAACTGATAGTTAATTGTAACGTCAGGGCCTCCTAATGACGTTGGAACACTCTAATTGCGTCGAGATTTAATACATCGTCCTCCAGCCTACTTGTCTCCAAGGGGATATTGCTTCCTCGGGCACCTTATGGTCCGTCTCCTGTGAGTCTAGATTTTTCGAATCCGACGCGAAACTGATAATTAATTGTAACGTTCAGGGCCTCCTAATGACGTTGGAACACTCATATTGCGTCGAAATTCAGTAGATCGTCCTTCAGCCGACTTGTCTCCAAGGGTCTATTGCTGCCTCGGGCACCTTATGGTCGTTCTGCTGTGAGTGTAGTTTTTCGAATGCGACGCAAAACTGATAGTTAATTTTACCATTCAGGGCCTCCTATTGACGATGGAACACTCAAATTGCGTCGAGGTTCTTTACATCGACCTCTAGCCGACCTGTCTCCAAGGGCCTGTTGCTGCCTCGGGCACCTTATGGTCGTTCTCCTGTGAGTCTAGATTTTCGAATCCGACTCAAAACTGATTGTTAATTGTAACGTTCAGGGCCTCCTAATTACGATGGAGCATTCAAATTGCGTCGAGATTCAATACGTCGACCTCCAGCCGGTTTGTATCCAAGGGGGTATTGCTGCCTCGGGCACCATATGGTCCGTCTCCTGTGCGTCTAGATTTTCCAATCCGACGCGAAACTGATAGACAATTGTAACGATCCGGGCCTCCTAATGACGATGGAAAACTCATATTGCGTCTAGATTCAGTACATCGTCCTTCAGCCGACTTGTCTCCAAGGGTCTATTGCTGTCTCGGGCACCTTATTGTCGTTCTCCTGTGACTCTAGATTTTTGAATCCGACGCAAAACTGATAGTTAATTGTAACGTTCAGGGCTTCCTAAAGTCGATGGAACACTCAAATTGCGTCGATATTCAATACATCGTCCTCCAGCTGACTTGCCTCCAAGGGTCTATTGCTGCCTCTGGCACCTTATGGTCGTTCTCCTGTAAGTCTAGATTGTCGAATCCGACGCAAAAGTGATATTTAATTGTAACTTCAGGGCCTCCTATTGACGATGGAACACTCAAATTGCGTCGAGATTCAATACATCGACCTCCAGCCGATTTGCATCCAAGGGGTATTGCTGCCTCGGGCACCATATGGTCCGTCTCCTGTGCGTCTAGATTTTCCAATCCGACGCGAAACTGATAGACAATTGTAACGATCCGGGCCTCCTAATGACGATGGAACACTCATATTGCGTCTAGATTCAGTACATCGTCCTTCAGCCGACTTGTCTCCAAGGGTCTATTGCTGTCTCGGGCACCTTATGGTCGCTCTCCTGTGACTCTAGATTTTTGAATCCGACGCAAAACTGATAGTTAATTGTAACGTTCAGGGTTTCCTAAAGTCGATGGAACACTCAAATTGCGTCGATATTCAATACATCGTCCTCCAGCTGACTTGCCTCCAAGGGTCTATTGCTGCCTCGGGCACCTTATGGTCGTTCTCCTGTAAGTCTAGATTGTCGAATCCGACGCAAAAGTGATATTTAATTGTAACTTCAGGGCATCCTATTGACGATGGAACACTCAAATTGCGTCGAGATTCAATGCATCGTCCTCCAGCCTACTTGCTCCAAGGGGATATTTCTTCCTCGAGCACCTTATGGTCCTTCCCCTGTGAGTCTAGATTTTCGAATCCGACGCGAAACTGATAGGTAATTGTAACGTTCAGGCCCACCTAATGACGATGGAACACTCAAATTGCGTCGAGAATCGTTACATCGACCTTCAGCCGACCTGTCTCCAAGGGTTTATTGCTGCCTCGGGCACCGTATGGTCGTTCTCCTGTAAGTCTAGATTGTCGAATCCGTTGCAAAACTGATAGTTAATTGTAAAGTTCAGGGCCTCCTAATGACAATGGAACACTCAAATTGCGTCGATATTCAATACTTCGTACTCCAACCGACTTGTCTCCAAGGGTCTATTGCTGCCTCGGGCACCTTATGGTCGTTCTCCTGTAAGTCTAGATTGTCGAATCCGTCGCAAAACTGATAGTTAATTGTAACGTCAGGGCCTCCTAATGACGATGGAACACTCTAATTGCGTCGAGATTCAATACATCGTCCTCCAGCCTTCTTGTCTCCAAGGGGATATTACTGCCTCGGCCACCTTATGGTCCGTCTCCTGTGATTCTAGATTTTCGAATCGGACGCGAAACCGATAGTTAATTGTAACGTTCAGGGCTTCCTAAAGTCGATGGAACACTCAAATTGCGTCGATATTCAATACATCGTCCTCCAGCTGACTTGCCTCCAAGGGTCTATTGCTGCCTCGGGCACCTTATGGTCGTTCTCCTGTAAGTCTAGATTGTCGAATCCGACGCAAAACTGATAGTTAATTGTAACGTCAGGGCCTCCTAATGACGATGGAACTCTCAAATTACGTCGAGATTCAAGACATCGTCCTCCAGCCGACCTGTCTCCAAGGGGGTAATGCTGCCGCTGGCACCTTAGGGTCCAGCTCCTGTGAGTCTAGATTTTCGAATCCGACGCGAAACTGATAGTTAATTGTAACGTTCAGGGCCTCCTAATAAAGATGGAACACTCAAATTGCGTCGAGACTCAATACATCGTACTCTAACCGACTTGTCTCCAAGGGTCTATTGCTGCCTCGGGCACCTTATGGTCGTTCTCCTGTAAGTCTAGGTTGTCGAATCCGATGCAAAACTGATAGTTAATTGTAACGTCAGGGCCTCCTAATGACGATGGAACACTCTAATTGCGTCGAGATTCAATACATCGTCCTCCAGCCTACTTGTCTCCAAGGGGATATTGCTTCCTCGAGCACCTTATGGTCCTTTCCCTGTGAGTCTAGATTTTCGAAGCCGACGCGAAACTGATAGTTAATTGTAACGTTCAGGCCCACCTAATGACGATGGAACACTCAAATTGCGTCGAGATTCGTTACATCGACCTTCAGCCGACCTGTCTCCAAGGGTCTATTGCTGCCTCGGGCACCTTATGGTCGTTCTCCTGTAAGTCTAGATTGTCGAATCCGACGCAAAACTGATAGTTAATTGTAAAGTTCAGGGCCTCCTAATGACAATGGAACACTCAAATTGCGTCGATATTCAATACATCGTACTCCAACCGACTTGTCTCCAAGGGTCTATTGCTGCCTCGGGCACCTTATGGTCGTTCTCCTGTAAGTCTAGATTGTCGAATCCGACGCTAAACTGATAGTTAATTGTAACGTCAGGGCCTCATAATGACGATGGAACACTCTAATTGCGTCGAGATTTAATACATCGTCCTCCAGCCTACTTGTCTCCAAGGGGATATTGCTTCCTCGGGCACCTTATGGTCCGTCTCCTGTGAGTCTAGATTTTCGAATCCGACGTGAAACTGATAATTAATTGTAACGTTCAGGGCCTCCCAATGACGTTGGAAAACTCATATTGCGTCGAAATTCAGTAGATCGTCCTTCAGCCGACTTGTCTCCAAGGGTCTATTGCTGCCTCGGGCACCTTATGGTCGATCTGCTGTGAGTGTACTTTTTCGAATGCGACGCAAAACTGATAGTTAATTTTACCGTTCAGGGCCTCCTATTGACGATGGAACACTCAAATTGCGTCGAGGTTCTTTACATCGACCTTTAGCCGACCTGTCTCCAAGGGCCTGTTGCTGCCTCGGGCACCTTATGGTCGTTCTCCTGTGAGTCTAGATTTTCGAATCCGACTCAAAACTGATGGTTAATTGTAACGTTCAGGGCCTCCTAATTACGATGGAGCACTCAAATTGCGTCGAGATTCAATACATCGACCTCCAGCCGATTTGTATCCAAGGATGTATTGCTGCCTCGGGCACCATATGGTCCGTCTCCTGTGCGTCTAGATTTTCCAATCCGACGCGAAACTGATAGACAATTGTAACGATCCGGGCCTCCTAATGACGATGGAACACTCATATTGCGTCTAGATTCAGTACATCGTCCTTCAGCCGACTTGTCTCCAAGGGTCTATTGCTGTCTCGGACACCTTATGGTCGTTTCCTGTGAGTCTAGATTTTCGTATCCGACGCTAAACTGATAGTTAATTGTAACGCTCAGGGCCTACAATTGACGATGGAACAATCTAATTGCGTCGAGATTCGTTACATCGACCTTCAGCCGACCTGTCTCCAAGGGTCTATTGCTGCCTCAGGCACCTTATTGTCGTTCTCCTGTGAGTCTAGATTTTCGAGTCCGACGCAAAACTGATAGTTAATTGTAACAATCAGAGCCTCCTAATGACGATGGAACTCTCAAATTACGACGACATTCAATACATCGTCCTCCAGCCGACTAGTCTCCAAGGGGATATTGCTACCTCGGGCACCGTATTGTCCGTCTCCTGTGACTCTATTGCTGCCTCGGGCACCTTATGGTCGTTCTCCTGTGAGTCTAGATTTTCGAATTCGACGCAAAACTGATAGTTAATTGAAACGTTCAGGGCCTCCTAATGACGATGGAACACTCAAGTTGCGTCGATATTCAATACATCGTCCTCCAGCCGACTTGCCTCCAAGCGTCTATTGCTGCCTCAGGCACCTTATGGTCGTTCTCCTGTAAGTCTAGATTGTCGAATCCGACGCTAAACTGATAGTTAATTGAAACGTTCAGGGCCTCGTAATGACGATGGAACACTCAAATTGCGTCGAAATTCAATACATCGTCCTCCAGCCGACTTGTCTACAAGGCGATATTGCTGCCTCGGGCACAATATGGACCTTCCCTGTGAGTCTAGATTTTAGAATCAGACGCGAAACTGATAGTTAATTGTAACGTTCAGGGGCTCCTAATGACGATGGAACACTCAAATTGCGTCGAGATACAATACATCGTCATCCAACCGACTTGTCTCCAAGGGTCTATTGCTGCCACGGGCACCTTATGATCGTTCTCCTGTAAGTCTAGATTTTCGAATCCGACGCAAAACTGATAGTTAATTGTAACGTTCAGGACCTCCTAATGACGATGGAACACTCCAATTGCGTCGAGATTCAATACAACGTCCTCCAGTCTACTTGTCTCCAAGGGGATATTGCTGCCTCGGGCACGTTATGGTCCGTCTCCTGTGAGTCTAGATTTTCAAATCCGACGCGAAACTGACTGTTAATTGTAACGCTCAGGGCCTCTTAATGACGATGGAACACTCAAATTGCGTCGAGATTCAATACATCGTCCTCCAGCCGATTTGTCTCCAAGGGGGTTTTGCTGCCTCGGGCACCATATGGTCCGTCCCCTGTGCGTCTAGATTTTCGAATCCGACGCGAAACTAATAGTTAATTGTAACGTTCAGGGCCTCCTAATGACGATGGAACACTCAAATTGCGTCGAGATTCAATACATCGTCCTCCAGCCGATTTGTCTCCAAGGGTCTATTGCTGCCTCGGGCACCTTATGGTCGTTCTCCTGTGAGTCTAGATTTTCGAAACCGACGCAAAACTGATAGTTAATTGTAACGTTCAGGGCCTCCTAATGACGATGGAACACTTAAGTTGCGTCGAGATTCGTTACATCGACCTTCAGCCGACCTGTCTCCAAGGGTCTATTGCTGCCTCGGGCACCTTATGGTCGTTCTCCTGTAAGTCTAGATTGTCGAATCCGACGCAAAACTGATAGTTAATTGTAACGTCAGGGCCTCCTAATGACGATGGAACACTCTAATTGCGTCGAGATTTAATACATCGTCCTCCAGCCTACTTGTCTCCAAGGGGATATTGCTTCCTCGGGCACCTTATGGTCCGTCTCCTGTTAGTCTAGATTTTCGAATTAGACGTGAAACTGATAATTAATTGTAACGTTCAGGGCCTCCTAATGACGTTGGAACACTCATATTGCGTCGAAATTCAGTAAATCGTCCTTCAGCCGACTTGTCTCCAAGGGTCTATTGCTGCCTCGGGCACCTTATGGTCGTTCTGCTGTGAGTGTACTTTTTCGAATGCGACGCAAAACTGATAGTTAATTTTAACGTTCAGGGCCTCCTATTGACGATGGAACACTCAAATTGCGTCGAGGTTCTTTACATCGACCTTTAGCCGATCTGTCTCCAAGGGCCTGTTGCTGCCTCGGGCACCTTATGGTCGTTCTCCTGTGAGTCTAGATTTTCGAATCCGACTCAAAACCGATAGTTAATTGCAACGTTCAGGGCCTCCTAATTACGATGGAGCACTCAAATTGCGTCGAGATTCAATACATCGACCTCCAGCCGATTTATATCCAAGGGGGTATTGCTGCCTCGGGCACCATATGGTCCGTCTCCTGTGCGTCTAGATTTTCCAATCCGACGCGAAACTGATAGACAATTGTAACGATCCGGGCCTCCTAATGACGATGGAACACTCATATTGCGTCTGGATTCAGTACATCGTCCTTCAGCCGACTTGTCTCCAAGGGTCTATTGCTGTCTCGGACACCTTATGGTCGTTCTCCTGTGAGTCTAGATTTTCGTATCCGACGCTAAACTGATAGTTAATTGTAACGCTCAGGGCCTACAATTGACGATGGAACACTCAAATTGCGTCGAGATTCAGTACATCGTCCTTCAGCCGACTTGTCTCCAAGAGTCTATTGCTGTCTCGTGCACCTTATGGTCGTTCTCCTGTGAGTCTAGATTTTCGATTCCGACGCAAAACTGATAGTTAATTGTAATGTTCAGGGCTTCCTATTGACGATGGAACAATCGAATTGCGTGGAGATTCGTTACATCGACCTTCAGCCGACCTGTCTCCAAGGGTCACTTGCTGCCTCGGGCACCTTATGGTCGTTCTCCTGTGAATCTAGATTTTTGAATCCGACGCAAAACTGATAGTTAATTGAAACCTTCAGGGCCTCCTAATGACGATGGAACACTCAAATTGCGTCGAGATTCAATACATCGTCCTCCAGCCGAATTGTATCCAAGGGGGTATTGCTGCCTCGGGCACCAAATGGTCCGTCTCCTGTGAGTCTAGATTTTCGAATCCGATGCGAAACTGACAGTTAATTGTAACGCTCAGGGCCTCTTATTGACGATGGAACACTCAAATTGCGTCGAGATTCAATACATTGTCCTCCAGCCGATTTGTGTCCAAGGGGGTATTGCTGCCTCGGGCACCATGTGGTCCGTCTCCTGTGCGTCTAGATTTTCGAATCCGACGCGAAACTGATAGTTAATTGTAACGTTCAGGGCCTCCTAATGACGATGGATCCGTCAAATTGGGTCGAGATTCAATACATCGTCCTCCAGCCGATTTGTCACCAAGGGACTATTGCTGCCTCGGGCACCTTATGGTCGTTCTCCTGTGAGTCTAGATTTTCGAATCCGACGCAAAACGGATAGTTAATTGTAACGTTCAGGGCCTCCTAATGACGATGGAACACTCAAATTACGTCGTGATTCTTTACATCGACATTCAGACGACCTGTCTCCAAGGGTCTATTGCTGCCTCGGGCACCTTATGGTCATTCTCCTGTAAGTCTAGATTGTCGAATCCAACGCAAAACTGATAGTTAATTGTAACGTCAGGGCCTCCTAATGACGATGAAACACTCAAATTGCGTCGAGATTTAATCCATCGTCCTCCAGCCTACTTTTCTCCAAGGGGATATTGCATCCTCGGGCACCTTATGGTGCGTCTCCTGTGAGTCGAGATTTTCGAATCCGACGCGAAACTGACAGTTAATTGTAACGCTCAGGGCCTCTTAATGTCGATGGAACACTCAAATTGCGTCCAGATTCAATACATCGTCCACCAGCCGATTTGTCTCCAAAGTGGTATTGCTGCCTCGGGCAACATATGGTCCGGCTCCTGTGCGTCTAGATTTTCGAATCCGATGCGAAACTGATAGATAATTGTAACGTTCAGGGCCTTCTAATGACGATGGAACACTCATAATGCGTCGAGGTTCAGTACGTCGTCATTCAGCCGACTTGTCTCCAAGGGTCTAGTGCTGCCTCGGGCACCTTATGGTCGTTCTCCTGTGAGTCTAGATTATCGATTCTGACGCAAAACTGATAGTTAATTGTAACAATCAGGGCCTCGTAATGACGATGGAACTCTCAAATTGCGACGAGATTCAACACATCGTCCTCCAGCCGACTTGTCTCCAAGGGGATAATTCTCCCTCGGGCACCATAGGGTCCGTCTCCTTTGAGTCTAGATTTTCGAATCCGACGTGAAACTGATAATTAATTGTAACGTTCAGGGCCTCCTAATGACGTTGGAACACTCATATTGCGTCGAAATTCAGTAAATCGTCCTTCAGCCGACTTGTCTCCAAGGGTCTATTGCTGCCTCGGGCACCTTATGGTCGTTCTGCTGTGAGTGTACTTTTTCGAATGCGACGCAAAACTGATAGTTAATTTTAACGTTCAGGGCCTCCTATTGACGATGGAACACTCAAATTGCGTCGAGGTTCTTTACATCGACCTTTAGCCGATCTGTCTCCAAGGGCCTGTTGCTGCCTCGGGCACCTTATGGTCGTTCTCCTGTGAGTCTAGATTTTCGAATCCGACTCAAAACTGATAGTTAATTGCAACGTTCAGGGCCTCCTAATTACGATGGAGCACTCAAATTGCGTCGAGATTCAATACATCGACCTCCAGCCGATTTGTATCCAAGGGGGTATTGCTGCCTCGGGCACCATATGGTCCGTCTCCTGTGCGTCTAGATTTTCCAATCCGACGCGAAACTGATAGACAATTGTAACGATCCGGGCCTCCTAATGACGATGGAACACTCATATTGCGTCTAGATTCAGCACATCGTCCTTCAGCCGACTTGTCTCCAAGGGTCTATTGCTGTCTCGGACACCTTATGGTCGTTCTCCTGTGAGTCTAGATTTTCGTATCCGACGCTAAACTGATAGTTAATTGTAACGCTCAGGGCCTCCTATTGACGATGGAACAATCGAATTGCGTGGAGATTCGTTACATCGACCTTCAGCCGACCTGTCTCCAAGGGTCACTTGCTGCCTCGGGCACCTTATGGTCGTTCTCCTGTGAATCTAGATTTTTGAATCCGACGCAAAACTGATAGTTAATTGTAACGTTCAGGGCCCCCTAAAGACGATGGAACACTCAAATTGCGTTGATATTCAATACATCGTTCTCCAGCCGATTTGTCTCCAAGGGGTTATTGCTGCCTCGGCACCTAATGGTCCGTCTCCTGTACGTCTAGATCTTCGAATCCGACGCGAAACTGATAGATAATTCTAACCTTCAGGGCCTCCTAATGACGATGGAGCACTCATATTGCGTCGAGATTCAGTACATCGTCATTCAGCCGACTTGTCTCATAGGGTGTATTGCTACCTCGGGCACCGTATGGTCTGACTATTGCGAGTGTAGAATTTTGAATCCGGCGCAAAACTGATAGTTAATTGTAAAGTTCAGGGCCTCCTAATGACGATGGAACACTCAAATTGCGTCGAGATTCAATACATCGTCCTCCAGCCGAATTGTATCCAAGGGGGTATTGCTGCCTCGGGCACCAAATGGTCCGTCTCCTGTGAGTCTAGATTTTCGAATCCGATGCGAAACTGACAGTTAATTGTAACGCTCAGGGCCTCTTATTGACGATGGAACACTCAAATTGCGTCGAGATTCAATACATTGTCCTCCAGCCGATTTGTGTCCAAGGGGGTATTGCTGCCTCGGGCACCATATGGTCCGTCTCCTGTGCGTCTAGATTTTCGAATCCGACGCGAAACTGATAGTTAATTGTAACGTTCAGGGCCTCCTAAAGACGATGGATCACTCAAATTGGGTCGAGATTCAATACATCGTCCTCCAGCCGATTTGTCACCAATTGACTATTGCTGCCTCGGGCACCTTATGGTCGTTCTCCTGTGAGTCTAGATTTTCGAATCCGACGCAAAACGGATAGTTAATTGTAACGTTCAGGGCCTCCTAATGACGATGGAACACTCAAATTACGTCGTGATTCTTTACATCGACTTTCAGACGACCTGTCTCCAAGGGTCTATTGCTGCCTCGGGCACCTTATGGTCATTCTCCTGTAAGTCTAGATTGTCGAATCCAACGCAAAACTGATAGTTAATTGTAACGTCAGGGCCTCCTAATGACGATGAAACACTCAAATTGCGTCGAGATTTAATCCATCGTCCTCCAGCCTACTTTTCTCCAAGGGGATATTGCATCCTCGGGCACCTTATGGTGCGTCTCCTGTGAGTCGAGATTTTCGAATCCGACGCGAAACTGACAGTTAATTGTAACGCTCAGGGCCTCTTAATGACGATGGAACACTCAAATTGCGTCCAGATTCAATACATCGTCCTCCAGCCGATTTGTCTCCAAAGTGGTATTGCTGCCTCGGGCAACATATGGTCCGGCTCCTGTGCGTCTAGATTTTCGAATCCGATGCGAAACTGATAGATAATTGTAACGTTCAGGGCCTTCTAATGACGATGGAACACTCATAATGCGTCGAGGTTCAGTACGTCGTCATTCAGCCGACTTGTCTCCAAGGGTCTAGTGCTGCCTCGGGCACCTTATGGTCGTTCTCCTGTGAGTCTAGATTATCGATTCTGACGCAAAACTGATAGTTAATTGTAACAATCAGGGCCTCGTAATGACGATGGAACTCTCAAATTGCGACGAGATTCAACACATCGTCCTCCAGCCGACTTGTCTCCAAGGGGATAATTCTCCCTCGGGCACCATAGGGTGCGTCTCCTTTGAGTCTAGATTTTCGAATCCTACGCGAAACTGATAGTTAATTGTAAAGTTCAGGGCCTCCTAATGACAATGGAACACTCAAATTGCGTCGATATTCAATACATCGTACTCCAACCGACTTGTCTCCAAGGGTCTATTGCTGCCTCGGGCACCTTATGGTCGTTCTCCTGTAAGTCTAGACTGTCGAATCCAACGCAAAAATGATAGTTAATTGTAACGTCAGGGCCTCCTAATGACGATGGAACTCTCAAATTGCGACGAGATTCAATACATCGTCCTCCAGCCGACTTGTCTCCAAGGGGATAATTCTCCCTCGGGCACCATATGGTCCGTCTCCTGTGAGTCTAGATTTTCGAATCCGACGCGAAACTAATAGTTAATTGTAACGTTCAGGGCCTCCTAATACAGATGGAACACTCAAATTGCGTCGAGATTCAATACATCGTACTCTAACCGACTTGTCTCCAAGGGTCTATTGCTGCCTCGGGCACCTTATGGTCGTTCTCCTGTAAGTCTAGATTGTCGAATCCGACGCAAAACTGATAGTTAATTTTAACGTCAGGGCCTCCTAATGACGATGGAACACTCTAATTGCGTCGAGATTCAATACATCGTCCTCCTGCCTACTTGTCTCCAAGGGGATATTGCTTCCTCGAGCACCTTACGGTCCTTCCCCTGTGAGTCTAGATTTTCGAATGCGACGCAAAACTGATAGTTGATTGTAAAGTTCAGGGTCTCCTAATGACAATGGAACACTCAAATTGCGTCGATATTCAGTATATCGTACTCCAACCGACTTGTCTCCAAGGCTCTATTGCTGCCTCGGGCACCTTATGGTCGTTCTCCTGTAAGTCTAGATTGTCGAATCCGACGCAAAACTGATAGTTAATTGTAACGTCAGGGCCTCCTAATGACGATGGAACACTCTAATTGCGTCGAGATTTAAAACATCGTCCTCCAGCCTACTTGTCTCCAAGGGGATATTGCTTCCTCGGGCACCTAATGGTCCGTCTCCTGTGAGTCTAGATTTTCGAATCCGACGTGAAACTGATAATTAATTGTAACGTTCAGGGCCTCCTAATGACGTTGGAACACTCATATTGCGTCTAGATTCAGTACATCGTCCTTCAGCCGACTTGTCTCCAAGGGTCTATTGCTGCCTCGGGCACCTTATGGTCGTTCTCCTGTGAGTCTAAATTTTCGAATCCGACGCAAAACTGATAGTTAATTGTAACAATCAGAGCCTCCTAATGACGATGGAACTCTCAAATTGCGACGACATTCAATACATATTCCTTCAGCCGACTAGTCTCCAAGGGGATATTGCTGCCTCGGGCACCGTATTGTCCGTCTCCTGTGACACTATTGCTGCCTCGGGCACCTTATGGTCGTTCTCCTGTGAGTCTAGATTTTCGAATCCGACGCCAAACTGATAGTTTTTTGTAACAATCAGAGCCTCCTAATGACGATGGAACTCTCAAATTGCGTCGACATTTAATACATCGTCCTCCAGCCGACCTGTCTCCAAGGGGGTAATGCTGCCGCTGGCACCTTACGTTCCGTCTCCTGTGAGTCTAGATTTTCGAATCCGACGCGAAACTGATACTTAATTGTAACATTCAGGCCCACCTAATGACGATGGAACACTCAAATTGCGTCGAGATTCGTTACATCGACCTTCAGCCGACTGTCCCCAAGGGTCTATTGCTGCCTCGGGCACCTTATGGTCGTTCTCCTGTAAGTCTAGATTGTCGAATCCGACGCAAAACTGATAGTTAATTGTAAAGTTCAGGGCCTCCTAATGACAATGGAACACTGAAATTGCGTCGATATTCAATACATCGTACTCCAACCGACTTGTCTCCAAGGGTCTATTGCTGCCTCGGGCACCTTATGGTCGTTCTCCTGTAAGTCTAGATTGTCGAATCCGACGCAAAAATGATAATTAATTGTAACGTCAGGGCCTCCTAATGACGATGGAACTCTCAAATTGCGACGAGATTCAATACATCGTCCTCCAGCCGACTTGTCTCCAAGGGGATAATTCTCCCTCGGGCACCATATGGTCCGGCTCCTGTGAGTCTAGATTTTCGAATCCGACGCGAAACTGATAGTTAATTGTAACGTTCAGGGCCTCCTAATAAAGATGGAACACTCAAATTGCGTCGAGATTCAATACATCGTACTCTAACCGACTTGTCTCCAGGGGTCTATTGCTGCCTCGGGCACCTTATGGTCGTTCTCCAGTAAGTCTAGATTGTCGAATCCGACGCAAAACTGATAGTTAATTGTAACGTCAGGGCCTCCTAATGACGATGGAACACTCTAAATGCGTCGAGATTCAATACATCGTCCTCCAGCCTACTTGTCTCCAAGGGGATATTGCTTCCTCGAGCACCTTTTGGTCCTTCCCCTGTGAGTCTAGATTTTCGAATCCGACGTGAAACTGATAATTAATTGTAACGTTCAGGGCCTCCTAATGACGTCGGAACACTCACATTGCGTCGAAATTCAGTAGATCGTCCTTCAGCCGACTTGTCTCCAAGGGTCTATTGCTGCCTCGGGCACCTTATGGTCGTTCTGCTGTGAGTGTAGTTTTTCGAATGCGACGCAAAACTGATAGTTAATTTTAACGTTCAGGGCCTCCTATTGACGATGGAACACTCAAATTGCGTCGAGGTTCTTTACATCGACCTTTAGCCGACCTGTCTCCAAGGGCCTGTTGCTGCCTCGGGCACCTTATGGTCGTTCTCCTGTGAGTCTAGATTTTCGAATCCGACTCAAAACTGATGGTTAATTGTAACGTTCAGGGCCTCCTAATTACGATGGAGCACTCAAATTGCGTCGAGAATCAATACATCGGCCTCCAGCCGATTTGTATCCAAGGGGCTATTGCTGCCTCGGGCACCATATGGTCCGTCTCCTGTGCGTCTAGATTTTCCAATCCGACGCGAAACTGATAGACAATTGTAACGATCCGGGCCTCCTAATGACGATGGAACACTCATATTGCGTCTAGATTCAGTACATCGTCCTTCAGCCGACTTGACTCCAAGGGTCTATTGCTGTCTCGGATACCTTATGGTCGTTCCCCTGTGAGTCTAGATTTTCGTATCCGACGCAAAACTGATAGTTAATTGTAACGCTCAGGGCCTACAATTGACGATGGAACAATCGAATTGCGTCGAGATTCGTTACATCGACCTTCAGCCGACCTGTCTCCAAGGGTCTATTGCTGCCTCGGGCACCTTATGGTCGTTCTCCTGTGAGTCTAGATTTTCGAATCCGACGCAAAACTGATAGTTAATTGTAACAATCAGAGCCTCCTAATGACGATGGAACTCTCAAATTGCGACGACATTCAATACATCGTCCTCCAGCCGACTAGTCTCCAAGGGGATATTGCTGCCTCGGGCACCGTATTGTCCGTCTCCTGTGACTCTATTGCTGCCTCGGGCACCTTATGGTCGTTCTCCTGTGAGTCTAGATTTTCGAATCCGACGCCAAACTGATAGTTTTTTGTAACAATCAGAGCCTCCTAATGACGATGGAACTCTCAAATTGCGTCGACATTCAATAAATCGTCCCCCAGCCAACTAGTCTCCAAGGGGATATTGCTGCCTCGGGCACCGTATTGCCCGTCTCCTGTGACTCTAGATTTTTGAATCCGACGCAAAACTGATAGTTAATTGTAACGTTCAGGGCTTCCTAAAGTCGATGGAACACTCAAATTGCGTCGATAATCAATACATCGTCCTCCAGCTGACTTGCCTCCAAGGGTCTATTGCTGCCTCGGGCACCTTATGGTCGTTCTCCTGTAAGTCTAGATTGTCGAATCCGACGCAAAAGTGATAGTTAATTGTAACTTCAGGGCCTCCTAATGACGATGGAACACTCAAATTGCGTCGAGATTCAATACATCGTCCTCCAGCCTTCTTGTCTCCAAGGGGATATTACTGCCTCGGCCACCTTATGGTCCGTCTCCTGTGCGTCTAGATTTTCCAATCCGACGCGAAACTGATAGACAATTGTAACGATCCGGGCCTCCTAATGACGATGGAACACTCAAATTGCGTCGAGATTCAGTACATTGTCCTCCAGCCGATTTGTCTCCAATGGGGTATTGCTGCCTCGGGAACCATATGGTCCGTCTCTTGTACGTCTAGATTTTCGAATCCGACGCGAAACTGATAGATAATTGTAATCTTCTGGGCCTCCTAATGACGATGGAGCACTCATATTGCGTCGAGATTCAGTACATCGTCATTCAGCCGACTTGTCTCCAAGGGTCTAATGCTGCCTCGGGCACCTTATGGTCGTTCTCCTGTGAGTCTATATTTTCGAATCCGACGCGAAACTGATAGTTAATTGTAACGTTCAGGGCCTCCTAATGACGATGGAACTCTCAAATTGCGTCGAGATTCAATACATCGTCCTCCAGCCGACCTGTCTCCAAGGGGGTAATGCTGCCGCTGGCACCTTAGGGTCCGTCTCCTGTGAGTCTAGATTTTCAAATCCGATGCGAAACTGATAGTTAATTGTAACGTTCAGGGCCTCCTAATGACGATGGAACACTCTAATTGCGTCGAGATTCAATACATCGTCCTCCAGCCGACTAGTCTCCAAGGGCATATTGCTGCCTCGGGCACCGTATGGTCCGACTCCTGCGAGTGTAGATTTTTGAATCCGGCGCAAAACTGATAGTTAATTGTAAAGTTCAGGGCCTCCTAATGACGATGGAACACTCAAATTGCGTCGAGATTCAATACATCGTCCTCCAGCCGAATTGTATCCAAGGGGGTATTGCTGCCTCGGGCACCAAATGGTCGGTCTCCTGTGAGTCGAGATTTTCGAATCCGACGCGAAACTGATAGTTAATTGTAACGTTCAGGGCCTCCTAATGACGATGGAACAGTCGAATTGCGTCGATATTCAATACATCGTCCACCGGCCGAGTTGTCTCCAAGGGTCTATTGCTGCCTCAGGCACCTTATGGTCGTTCTCCTGTAAGTCTAGATTGTCGAATCCGAAGCCAAACGGATAGTTAATTGTAACGTCAGGACCTCCTAATGACGACGGAACACTCAAATTGCGTCGAGATTCAATGCAACGTCCTCCAGCCTACTTGTCTCCAAGGTGATATTGCTGCCTCGGCCACCTTATGGTCCGTCTCCTGTGAGTCTAGATTTTCGTATCCGACGCGAAACTGACAGTTAATTGAAACGTTCAGGGCCTCCTAATGACGATGGAACACTCAAATTGCGTCGAAATTCAATACATCGTCCTTCAGCCGACTTGTCTCCAAAGGTCTGTTGCTGCCTCAGGCACCTTATGGTCGTTCTCCTGTGAGTCTAGATTTTCGAATCCGACGCAAATCTGATAGTAAATTGTAACGTGCAGGGCATCCTAATGACGATGGAACAATCAAATTGCGTCGAGATTCAATACATCGTCCTCCAGCCGACTAGTCTCCAAAGGTATATTGCTGCCTCGGGCACCATATGGTCCGTCTCCTGTGCGTCTAGATTTTCGAATCCGACACGAAACTGATAGATAATTGTAATGATCCGGCCCTCCTAATGTCGATGGAACACTCATATTGCGTCGAGTTTCATTACAACGTCCTTCAGCGGACTTGTCTCCAAGGGGCTATTGCTGCCTCGGGCACCTTATGGTCGTTCTCCTGTAAGTCTAGATTGTCGAATCCGACGCAAAAGTGATAGTTAATTGTAACTTCAGGGCCTCCTAATGACGATGGAACACTCAAATTGCGTCGAGATTCAATACATCGTCCTCCAGCCTTCTTGTCTCCAAGGGGATATTACTGCCTCGGCCACCTTATGGTCCGTCTCCTGTGCGTCTAGATTTTCCAATCCGACGCGAAACTGATAGACAATTGTAACGATCCGGGCCTCCTAATGACGATGGAACACTCAAATTGCGTCGAGATTCAGTACATTGTCCTCCAGCCGATTTGTCTCCAATGGGGTATTGCTGCCTCGGGAACCATATGGTCCGTCTCTTGTACGTCTAGATTTTCGAATCCGACGCGAAACTGATAGATAATTGTAATCTTCTGGGCCTCCTAATGACGATGGAGCACTCATATTGCGTCGAGATTCAGTACATCGTCATTCAGCCGACTTGTCTCCAAGGGTCTAATGCTGCCTCGGGCACCTTATGGTCGTTCTCCTGTGAGACTATATTTTCGAATCCGACGCGAAACTGATAGTTAATTGTAACGTTCAGGGCCTCCTAATGACGATGGAACTCTCAAATTGCGTCGAGATTCAATACATCGTCCTCCAGCCGACCTGTCTCCAAGGGGGTAATGCTGCCGCTGGAACCTTAGGGTCCGTCTCCTGTGAGTCTAGATTTTCAAATCCGATGCGAAACTGATAGTTAATTGTAACGTTCAGGGCCTCCTAATGACGATGGAACACTCTAATTGCGTCGAGATTCAATACATCGTCCTCCAGCCGACTAGTCTCCAAGGGCATATTGCTGCCTCGGGCACCGTATGGTCCGACTCCTGCGAGTGTAGATTTTTGAATCTGGCGCAAAACTGATAGTTAATTGTAAAGTTCAGGGCCTCCTAATGACGATGGAACACTCAAATTGCGTCGAGATTCAATACATCGTCCTCCAGCCGAATTGTATCCAAGGGGGTATTGCTGCCTCGGGCACCAAATGGTCGGTCTCCTGTGAGTCGAGATTTTCGAATCCGACGCGAAACTGATAGTTAATTGTAACGTTCAGGGCCTCCTAATGACGATGGAACAATCGAATTGCGTCGATATTCAATACATCGTCCTCCCCCCGAGTTGTCTCCAAGGGGTCTATTGCTGCCTCAGGCACCTTATGGTCGTTCTCCTGTAAGTCTAGATTGTCGAATCCGAAGCCAAACGGATAGTTAATTGTAACGTCAGGACCTCTTAATGACGACGGAACACTCAAATTGCGTCGAGATTCAATGCAACGTCCTCCAGCCTACTTGTCACCAAGGTGATATTGCTGCCTCGGCCACCTTATGGTCCGTCTCCTGTGAGTCTAGATTTTCGTATCCGACGCGAAACTGACAGTTAATTGTAACGTTCAGGGCCTCCTAATGACGATGGAACACTCAAATTGCGTCGAAATTCAATACATTGTCCTTCAGCCGACTTGTCTCCAAGGGTCTGTTGCTGCCTCAGGCACCTTATGGTCGTTCTCCTGTGAGTCTAGATTTTCGAATCCGACGCAAATCTGATAGTAAATTGTAACGTGCAGGGCATCCTAATGACGATGGAACAATCAAATTGCGTCGAGATTCAATACATCGTCCTCCAGCCGACTAGTCTCCAAAGGTATATTGCTGCCTCGGGCACCATATGGTCCGTCTCCTGTGCGTCTAGATTTTCGAATCCGACACGAAACTGATAGATAATTGTAACGATCCGGCCCTCCTAATGTCGATGGAACACTCATATTGCGTCGAGTTTCATTACAACGTCCTTCAGCGGACTTGTCTCCAAGGGTCTATTGCTGCCTCGGGCACCTTATGATCGTTCTCCCGTGAGTCCAGATTTTCGAATCCGACGCAAAACTGATAGTTAATTGTAACGTTCAGGGCCTCCTAATGACGATGGAACACTCAAATTGCGTCGGCATTCGTTACATCGACCTTCAGTCGACCTGTCTCCAAGGGTCTATTGCTGCCTCGGGCACCTTATGGTAGTTCTCCTGTGAGTCTAGATTTTCGAATCCGACGCAAAACTGATAGTTAATTGTAACAATCAGGGCCTCCTAATGACGATGGATTTCTCAAATTGCGTCGAGATTGTATTGAATCTCCTCCAGCCGACTTGTCTACAACGGGATATTGCTGCCTCGGGCACTATATTGTCCTTCCCTGTGAGTCTAGATTTTCGAATCAGACGAGAAACTGATTGTTAATTGTAACGTTCAGGGCCTCGTAATGACGATGGAACACTCAAATTGCGTCGAGATTCAATACATCACATTCAGCCGACTTGGCTACAAGTAAATATTGCTGCCTCGGGAACCATATGGTCCGTCTCCTGTGAGGCTCAATTTTCGAATCCGACGCGAAACTGATTGTTAATTGTAACGTTCAGGGCCTCCTAATGACGATGGAACACTCGAATTGCGTCGAGATTCAATACATCGTCCTCCAGCCGACTTGTCTCCAAGGGTGTATTGGTGCCTCGGGCACTTTATGGTTGTTCTCCTGTAAGTCTAGATTGTCGAATCCGACGCAAAACTGATAGATACTTGTAACGTTCAGGGCCTCCTAATGAAGATCGAACACTAAAATTGCGTCGAGATTCAATACATCGGCCACCTGCCGACTTGTTTCATAGGGTTTATTGCTGCCTGTGGCAACTTCTCCTGTGAGTCTAGATTTTCGAATCCGACGCAAAACTGATAGTAAATTGTAACGTGCAGGGCATCCTAATGACGATGGAACACTCAAATTGCGTCGAGATTCAATATATCGTCTCCCAGCCGACTTGTCTCCATGGGGATATTGCTGCCTCGGGCACCTTATGGTCCTTCTCCTGTGAGTCTATATTTTCGAATCCGACGCAAGACTGATAATTAATTGTAACTTTCAGGGCCTACTAATGACGATGGAACACTCAAATTGCATCGATATTCAATACTTCGTCCTCCAGCCGACTTATCTCCAAAGGTCTATTGCTGCCTCGGGCACCATATGGTCGTTCTCCTGTAAGTCTAGATTGTCGAATCCGACGCAAAACTGATACTTAATTGTAACGTCAGGGCCTCCTAATGACGACGGAACACTCAAATTGCGTCGACATTCGTTACATCGACCTTCAGCCGACCTGTCTCCACGGGTCTATTGCTGCCTCGGGCACCTTATGGTCGTTCTCCTGTGAGTCTAGATTTTCGAATCCGACGCAAAACTCATAGTTAATTGTAACAATCAGGGCCTCCTAATGACGATGGAACACTCAAATTGTGTCGAGATTCAATACATCGTCCTCCGGCCCACTTGTCTCCAAGGGGATAATGCTGCCTCGTGCATCATAGGGTCCGTCTCCTATGAGACTAGATTTTCGAATCCGACGCGAAACTGATTGTTAATTGTAACGTTCAGGGCCTCCTAATGACGATGGAACACTCAAATTGCGTCGAGATTCAATACATCGTCCTCCAGCCGGCTTGTCTACATCGGGATATTGCTGCCTCGGGCACTATATTGTCCTTCCCTGTGAGTGTAGATTTTTGAATCAGACGCGAAACTGATAGTTAATTGTAACGTTCAGGGCCTCCTAATAACGATGGAACACTCAAATTGTGTCGAGATTCAATACATCTTCCTTCAGCCGACTTGTCTCCAAGGGTCTTTTGCTGCCTCGGGCACCTTATGGTCGTTCTCCTGTGAGTCTAGATTTTCGAATCCTACGCAGAACTGAAGGTTAATTGTAACGTTCAGGGCCTCCTAATGACGATGGAACACGCAAATTGCGTCGAGATTCAATAGATCGTCCTCCAGCCGACTTGTCTCCAAGGGGATATTGCTGCCTCGGGCACCATATGGTCCGTCTCCTGTGAGTCTAGATTTTCGAATCCGACGCGAAACTGATAGTTAATTGCAACGTTCAGGGCCTCCTATTGACGATGGAACACTCAAATTGCGTCGAGATTCAATACATCGGCCACCAGCCAACTTGTTTAGTAGGGTCTATTGCTGACTGTGGCACCTTCTCCTGTGAGTCTAGATTTTCGAATCCGACGCAAAACTGACAGTTAATTGTTACGTTCAGGGCCTCCTAATGACAATGGAACACTCAAATTGCGTCGAGATTCAATACATCGTCCTCCGGCCCACTTGTATCCAAGGGGATAATGCTGCCTCGTGCAACATAGGGTCCGTCTGCTATGAGTCTAGATTTTCGAATCCGACGCGAAACTGATTGTTAATTCAGGGCTTCCGAATGACAATGGAACACTCAAATTGCGTCGAGAATCAATACATCGGCCACCAGCAGACTTGTCACCAAGGGTCTATTGCTGCCTCGGGCACCTTATGGTCGTTCTCCTGTGAGTCTAGATTTTCAAATCCGACTCAAATCAGATAGTTAATTGTAACGTTCAGGGCCCCCGAATGACGATGGAACACTCAAATTGCGTCGACATTCAATACATCATCCTTCAGCCGACTTGTCTCCAAGTGTTCTTGCTGCCTCGGGCACTTTATGGTCGTTCTCCTGTGACTCTAGATTATCGAATCCGACGCAAAACTGATAGTTAATTGTAACGATCAGGGCCTCCTAATGACGATGGAACACTCAATTTGCGTCGCGATGCAATGCATCGTCCTCCAGCCGACTTGTCTCCAAGGGTTTATTGCTGCCTCCGGCACCTTATCGTAGTTCTCCTGTAAGACTAGATTGTCGAATCCTACGCAAAACTGATAGATAATTGTAACGTTTAGGGCCTCCTAATGACGATGGAACACTCAAATTGCGTCGAGATTCAATACATCGGCCACCAGCAGACTTGTCTCCAAGGGTCTATTGCTGCCTCGGGCACCTTATGGTCGTTCTCCTGTGAGTCTAGATTTTCGAATCCGACGGATAACTGATAGTTAGTTGTAACGTTTAGCGCCTCATAATGACGATGGAACACTCAAATTGTGTGGAGATTCAATACATCGTCCTCCAGCCGACTTGTCTACAACGGGATATTGCTGCCTCGGGCACTATATTGTCCTTCCCTGTGAGTGTAGATTTTTGAATCAGACGCGAAACTGATAGTTAATTGTAACGTTCAGGGCCTCCTAATGACGATGGAACACTCAAATTGCGTCGAGATTCAATACATCGTCCTTCAGCCCACTTCTCTCCAAGGGTCTATCGCTGCCTCGGGCACCTTATGGTCGTTCTCCTGTGAGTCTAGATTATCGAATCCGACGCAAAACTGATAGTTAATTGTAACGATCAGGGCCTCCTAATGACGATGGAACACTCAATTTGCGTCGCGATGCAATGCATCGTCCTCCAGCCGACTTGTCTCCAAGGGGATATTGCTGCCTCGGACACCATATGGTCCGTCTCCTGTGAGTCTAGATTTTCGAAGCCGACGCGTATCTGATAGTTAATTGTAACGTTCAGGGCCCCCTAATGACGATGGAACACTCAAATTGCGTCGAGATTCAATACATCGTACTTCAGCCCACTTGTCTCCAAGGGTCTATTGCTGCCTCCGCCACCATATGGTCCTTCTCCTGTGAGTCTAGATTTTTGAATCCGACGCAAAACTGATAATTAATAGTTACGTTCAGGGCCTCCTAATGACGATGCAACGCTCAAATTCCGTCGATATTCAATACATCGTCCTCCAGCCTACTTGTCTCCAAGGGTTTATTGCTGCCTCCGGCACCTTGTCGTAGTTCTCCTGTAAGACTAGATTGTCGAATCTGACGCAAAACTGATAGTTAATTGTAACGTTTAGGGCCTCCTAATGACGATGGAACACTCAAATTGCGTCGATATTCAATACATCGGCCACCTGCAGACTTGTCTCCAAGGATCTACTGCTGCCTCGGGCACCTTATGGTCGCTCTCCTGTGAGTCTACACTTTCGAATCAGACTGATAACTGATAGTTAATTGTAACATTTAGCGCCTCCTAATGGCGATAAACACTCAAATTTTGTCGAGATTCAATACATCGTCCTCCAGCCGACTTGTTTCATAGGGTCTATTGCTGCCTGTGGCACCTTCTCCTGTGAGTCTAGTTTTTCGAATCCTACGCAGAACTGATGTTTAATTGTAACGTTCAGGGCCTCCTAATGACGATGGAACACTCAAATTGCGTCGAGATTCAATACATCGTCCTCCAGCCCACTTGTCTCCAAGGGGATATTGCTGCCTCGGGCACCATATGGTCCGTCTCCTGTGAGTCTAGATTTTCATATCCGACGCGAAACTGATAGTTAATTGAAACATTCAGGGCCTCCTAATGACGATGGAACACTCGAATTGCGTCGAGATTCAATACATCGTCCTCCAGCCGACTTGTCTCCAAGGGTCTATTGGTGCCTCGGGCACTTTATGGTCGTTCTCCTGCGAGTCTAGATTTTCGAATCCGACACGAAACCGATAGTTAATTGTAACGTTCAGGGCCTCCTATTGACGATGGAACACTCAAATTGCGTCGAGATTCAATACATCGGCCACCAGCCGACTTGTATCATAGGGTCTATTGCTGACTGTGGCACCTTCTCCTGTGAGTCTAGAATTTCGAATCCGACGCAAAACTGATAGTTAATTGTAACGATCAGGGCCTCCTAATGACGATGGAACACTCAATTTTCGTCGAGATGCAATGCATCGTCCTCCAGCCGACTTGTCTCCAAGGGGATATTGCTGCCTCGGACACCATATGGTCCGTCTCCTGTGAGTCTAGATTTTCGAATCCGACGCATATCTGATAGCTAATTGTAATGATCAGGGCCTCCTAATGACGATGGAACACTTAAATTGCGTCGAGATTCAATACATCGTCCTTCAGCCCACTTGTCTCCAATGGTCTATTGCTGCCTTGGGCACCATATAATCCTTCTCCTGTGAGTCTAGATTTACGGATCCGACGAAAAACTGATAATTAATTGTAACGTTCAGGGACTCCTAATGACGATGCAAAGCTCAAATTGCGTCGATATTCAATACATCGTCCTCCAGCCTACTTGTCTCCAAGGGTTAATTGCTGCCTCCGTCACCTTATCGTAGTTCTCCTGTAAGACTAGATTGTCGAATCCGACGCAAAACTGATATTTAATTGTAACGTTTAGGGCCTCCTAATGACGATGGAACACTAAAATTGCGTCAAGATTCAATACATCTGCCACCAGCAGACGTGTCTCCAAGGGTCTATTGCTGCCTCGGGCACCTTATGGTCGTTCTCCTGTGAGTCTAGATTTTCGAATCAGACGGATAACTGATAGTTAATTGTAACTTTTAGCGCCTCCTAATGGCGATAAACACTCAAATTGTGTCGAGATTCAATACATCGTCCTCCAGCCGACTTGTCTACAACGGGATTTTGCTGCCTCGGGCACTATATTGTCCTTCTCTGTGAGTCTAGTTTTTCGAATGAGACGCGAAACTGATAGTTACTTGTAACGTTCAGGGCCTCCTAATGACGATGGAACACTCATATTGCGTCGACATTCAATACATCATCCTCCAGTAGACTTGTCTCCAAGTGTTCCTGCTGCCTCACGCACCTTATGGTCGTTCTCCTGTGAGGCTAGATTTTCGAATCCGACGGATAACTGATAGTTAATTGTAACTTTTAGCGCCTCCTAATGGCGATAAACACTCAAATTGTGTCGAGATTCAACACATCGTCCTCCAGCCGACTTGTCTACAACGGGATATTGCTGCCTCGGGCACTATATTGTCCTTCTCTGTGAGTCTAGACTTTCGAATCAGACGCGAAACTGATAGTTAATTGTAACGTTCAGGGCCTCCTAATGACGATGGAACACTCAAATTGCGTCGAGATTCAATACATCGTCATTCAGCCGACTTGCCTCCAAGGGTCCATTGCTGCCTCGGGCACCTTATGGTCGTTCTCCTGTGAGTCTAGATTATCGAATCCGACGCAAAACTGATACTAAATTGTAACGTGCAGGGCATCCTAACGACAATGGAACACTCAAATTGCGTCGAGATTCAATACAACGTCCTCCAGCCGACTAGTCTCCATGGGGATATTGCTGCCTCGGGCACCTTATGGTCGTTATCCTGTGAGTTTAGATTTTCGAATGCGACGCATATCTGATAGTTAATTGTAACGTTCAGGGCCTCCTAATGACGATGGAACACTCAAATTGCGTCGAGATTCAATACATCGTTCTCCAGCCGACTTGTCTCCATGGGGATATTGCTGCCTCGGGCACCTTATGGTCCGTCTCCTGTGAGTCTAGATTTTCGAATCCGACGCAAAACTGATAATTAATTGTAACGTTCAGGGCCTCCTAATGACGATGCAACGCTCAAATTGCTTCGATATTCAATACTTCGTCCTCCAGCCGACTTATCTCCAAAGGTCTATTGCTGCCTCGGGCACCATATGGTCGTTCTCCTGTAAGTCTAGATTGTCGAATCCGACGCAAAACTGATACTTAATTGTAACGTCAGGGCCTCCTAATGACGACGGAACACTCAAATTGCGTCGACATTCGTTACATCGACCTTCAGCCGACCTGTCTCCACGGGTCTATTGCTGCCTCGGGCACCTTATGGTCGTTCTCCTGTGAGTCTAGATTTTCGAATCCGACGCAAAACTCATAGTTAATTGTAACAATCAGGGCCTCCTAATGACGATGGAACACTCAAATTGTGTCGAGATTCAATACATCGTCCTCCGGCCCACTTGTCTCCAAGGGGATAATGCTGCCTCGTGCATCATAGGGTCCGTCTCCTATGAGACTAGATTTTCGAATCCGACGCGAAACTGATTGTTAATTGTAACGTTCAGGGCCTCCTAATGACGATGGAACACTCAAATTGCGTCGAGATTCAATACATCGTCCTCCAGCCGGCTTGTCTACATCGGGATATTGCTGCCTCGGGCACTATATTGTCCTTCCCTGTGAGTGTAGATTTTTGAATCAGACGCGAAACTGATAGTTAATTGTAACGTTCAGGGCCTCCTAATAACGATGGAACACTCAAATTGTGTCGAGATTCAATACATCTTCCTTCAGCCGACTTGTCTCCAAGGGTCTTTTGCTGCCTCGGGCACCTTATGGTCGTTCTCCTGTGAGTCTAGATTTTCGAATCCTACGCAGAACTGAAGGTTAATTGTAACGTTCAGGGCCTCCTAATGACGATGGAACACGCAAATTGCGTCGAGATTCAATAGATCGTCCTCCAGCCGACTTGTCTCCAAGGGGATATTGCTGCCTCGGGCACCATATGGTCCGTCTCCTGTGAGTCTAGATTTTCGAATCCGACGCGAAACTGATAGTTAATTGCAACGTTCAGGGCCTCCTATTGACGATGGAACACTCAAATTGCGTCGAGATTCAATACATCGGCCACCAGCCAACTTGTTTAGTAGGGTCTATTGCTGACTGTGGCACCTTCTCCTGTGAGTCTAGATTTTCGAATCCGACGCAAAACTGACAGTTAATTGTTACGTTCAGGGCCTCCTAATGACAATGGAACACTCAAATTGCGTCGAGATTCAATACATCGTCCTCCGGCCCACTTGTATCCAAGGGGATAATGCTGCCTCGTGCAACATAGGGTCCGTCTGCTATGAGTCTAGATTTTCGAATCCGACGCGAAACTGATTGTTAATTCAGGGCTTCCGAATGACAATGGAACACTCAAATTGCGTCGAGAATCAATACATCGGCCACCAGCAGACTTGTCACCAAGGGTCTATTGCTGCCTCGGGCACCTTATGGTCGTTCTCCTGTGAGTCTAGATTTTCAAATCCGACTCAAATCAGATAGTTAATTGTAACGTTCAGGGCCCCCGAATGACGATGGAACACTCAAATTGCGTCGACATTCAATACATCATCCTTCAGCCGACTTGTCTCCAAGTGTTCTTGCTGCCTCGGGCACTTTATGGTCGTTCTCCTGTGACTCTAGATTATCGAATCCGACGCAAAACTGATAGTTAATTGTAACGATCAGGGCCTCCTAATGACGATGGAACACTCAATTTGCGTCGCGATGCAATGCATCGTCCTCCAGCCGACTTGTCTCCAAGGGTTTATTGCTGCCTCCGGCACCTTATCGTAGTTCTCCTGTAAGACTAGATTGTCGAATCCTACGCAAAACTGATAGATAATTGTAACGTTTAGGGCCTCCTAATGACGATGGAACACTCAAATTGCGTCGAGATTCAATACATCGGCCACCAGCAGACTTGTCTCCAAGGGTCTATTGCTGCCTCGGGCACCTTATGGTCGTTCTCCTGTGAGTCTAGATTTTCGAATCCGACGGATAACTGATAGTTAGTTGTAACGTTTAGCGCCTCATAATGACGATGGAACACTCAAATTGTGTGGAGATTCAATACATCGTCCTCCAGCCGACTTGTCTACAACGGGATATTGCTGCCTCGGGCACTATATTGTCCTTCCCTGTGAGTGTAGATTTTTGAATCAGACGCGAAACTGATAGTTAATTGTAACGTTCAGGGCCTCCTAATGACGATGGAACACTCAAATTGCGTCGAGATTCAATACATCGTCCTTCAGCCCACTTCTCTCCAAGGGTCTATCGCTGCCTCGGGCACCTTATGGTCGTTCTCCTGTGAGTCTAGATTATCGAATCCGACGCAAAACTGATAGTTAATTGTAACGATCAGGGCCTCCTAATGACGATGGAACACTCAATTTGCGTCGCGATGCAATGCATCGTCCTCCAGCCGACTTGTCTCCAAGGGGATATTGCTGCCTCGGACACCATATGGTCCGTCTCCTGTGAGTCTAGATTTTCGAAGCCGACGCGTATCTGATAGTTAATTGTAACGTTCAGGGCCCCCTAATGACGATGGAACACTCAAATTGCGTCGAGATTCAATACATCGTACTTCAGCCCACTTGTCTCCAAGGGTCTATTGCTGCCTCCGCCACCATATGGTCCTTCTCCTGTGAGTCTAGATTTTTGAATCCGACGCAAAACTGATAATTAATAGTTACGTTCAGGGCCTCCTAATGACGATGCAACGCTCAAATTCCGTCGATATTCAATACATCGTCCTCCAGCCTACTTGTCTCCAAGGGTTTATTGCTGCCTCCGGCACCTTGTCGTAGTTCTCCTGTAAGACTAGATTGTCGAATCTGACGCAAAACTGATAGTTAATTGTAACGTTTAGGGCCTCCTAACGACGATGGAACACTCAATTTACGTCGAGATTCAATACATGGTACTCCAGCCGACTTGTCACCAAGGGGATATTGCTGCCTCGGACTCCATACGGTCCGTCTCCTGTGAGTCTAGATTTTCGAATCCGACGCGAAACTGATAGTTAATTGTAGCGTCCAGGGCCTCCTAATGACGATGGAACACTCAAATTTCGTCGAGATTCAAAACATCGTTTTCCAGCCTACTTGTCTCCAAGGGTCTATTGCTGCCTCGGGCATCTTATTGTCGTTTTCCTTTGAGTCTAGATTTTCGAATCCGACGCGAAAGTGATTGTTAATTGTAACGTTTAGGGTCCCTTATAGAGGAACATTCAAATTTCGTCGAGATTCAATACATCATCCTCCAGCCGACTTGTCTCCAAGTGTTCTTGCTGCCTCGGGCACCTAAGGTCGTTATCCTGTGAGTCTAGATTATCGAATCCGACGCAAAAGTGATAGTTAATTGTAACGATCAGGGCCTCCTAATGACGATGGAGCACTCAATTTGCGTAGGGATTAAATACATCGTCCTCCAGCCGACTTGTCTCCAAGGGGATATTGCAGCCTCGGACTCCATATGGTCCGTCTCCTGTGAGTCTAGATTCTCGAATCCGACGCGTAACTGATAGTTAATTGCAACGTCCAGGGCCTCCTAATGACGATGGAACATTCAAATTGCGTCGAGATTCAGTACATCGTCCTTCAGCCGACTTGTCTCCAAGGGTCTATTGCTGCCGCGGGCACCTTATTGTCGTTCTCCTTCGAGTCTAGATTTTCGAATCCGACGCAAAACTGATAGCTAATTGTAACGTTCAGGGCCTCCTAATGACGATGGAACACTCAAATTGCGTCGAGATTCAATACATCGTCCTCCAGCCTACTTGTCTCCAAAGGGTCATTGCTGCCTCCGGCACCTTATGGTCCGTCTCCTGTGAGTCTAGATTTTCGAATCCGACGCAAAACTGATAATTAATTGTAACGTTCAGGGCCTCCTAATGACGATGCAACGCTCAAATTGCTTCGATATTCAATACGTCGTCCTCCAGCATACTTGTCTCCAAATGTCTATTGTTGCCTCGGGCACCTTATGGTCGTTCTCCTGTGAGTCTAGATTTTCGAATCCTACGCTAAACTGATGGTTAATTGTAACGTTCAGGGTCTCCTAATGACGAACATTCAAATTGCGTCGAGATTCAATACATCATCCTCCAGCCTACTTGTCTCAAAGTGTTTTGGCTGCCTCGGGCACCTTATGGTCGTTCTCCTGTGAGTCTAGATTATCGAATCCGACGATAAAGTGATAGTTAATTGTAACGTTCAGGGCCTCCTAATGACGATGGAAGACTCAAATTGCGTCGAGATTCAATACATCGGCCACCAACCGACGTGTCTCCAAGGGGATATTGCTGCATCGGGCACCTAATGTTCCGTCTCCTGTGAGTCTAGATATTCGAATCCGACGCGAAACAGATAGCTAATTGTAACGATCAGGGCCTGCTAATGACGATGGAACATTCAAATTGCGTCGAGATTCAATACATCGTCCTCCAGCCGACTAGTATCCAAGGGTATATTGCTGCCTCGGGTACCATAAGGTCCGTCTCCTGTGCGTCTAGATTTTCGAATCCGACGCGAAACTGATAGATAATTGTAACGTTCAGGGCCTCGTAATGACGATGGATCACTCAAATTGCGTCGAGATTCAATACATCGTCATTCAGCCTACTTGTCTGCAAGGGTATTTCGCTGCCTCGGGCACCTTATGGTCGTTCTCCTGTGAGTCTAGATTTTCGAATTAGACTGATAACTGATAGTTAATTGTAACATTTAGCGCCTCCTAATGGCGATAAACACTCAAATTTTGTCGAGATTCAATACATCGTCCTCCAGCCGACTTGTTTCATAGGGTCTATTGCTGCCTGTGGCACCTTCTCCTGTGAGTCTAGTTTTTCGAATCCTACGCAGAACTGATGGTTAATTGTAACGTTCAGGGCCTCCTAATGACGATGGAACACTCAAATTGCGTCGAGATTCAATACATCGTCCTCCAGCCGACTTGTCTCCAAGGGGATATTGCTGCCTCGGGCACCATATGGTCCGTCTCCTACGAGTCTAGATTTTCAAATCCGACGCGAAACTGATAGTTAATTGAAACATTCTGGGCCTCCTAATGACGATGGAACACTCGAATTGCGTCGAGATTCAATACACCGTCCTCCAGCCGACTTGTCTCCAAGGGTCTATTGGTGCCTCGGGCACTTTATGGTCGTTCTCCTGCGAGTCTAGATTTTCGAATCCGACGCGAGACTGATAGTTAATTGTAACGTTCAGGGCCTCCTATTGACGATGGAACACTCAAATTGCCTCGAGATTCAATACATCGGCCACCAGCCGACTTGTTTCATAGGGTCTATTGCTGACTGTGGCACCTTCTCCTGTGAGTCTAGAATTTCGAATCCGACGCAAAACTGATAGTTAATTGTAACGATCAGGGCCTCCTAATGACGATGGAACACTCAATTTGCGTCGAGATGCAATGCATCGTCCTCCAGCCGACTTGTCTCCAAGGGGATATTGCTGCCTCGGACACCATATGGTCCGTCTCCTGTGAGTCTAGATTTTCGAATCCGACGCATATCTGATAGCTAATTGTAACGATCAGGGCCTCCTAATGACGATGGAACACTCAAATTGCGTCGAGATTCAATACATCGTCCTTCAGCCCACTTGTCTCCAATGGTCTATTGCTGCCTTGGGCACCATATAATCCTTCTCCTGTGAGTCTAGATTTACGGATCCGACGCAAAGCTGATAATTAATTGTAACGTTCAGGGACTCCTAATGACGATGCAAGGCTCAAATTGCGTCGATATTCAATACATCGTCCTCCAGCCTACTTGTCTCCAAGGGTTTATTGCTGCCTCCGTCACCTTATCGTAGTTCTCCTGTAAGACTAGATTGTCGAATCCGACGCAAAACTGATAGTTAATTGTAACGTTTAGGGCCTCCTAATGACGATGGAACACTAAAATTGCGTCAAGATTCAATACATCTGCCACCAGCAGACGTGTCTCCAAGGGTCTATTGCTGCCTCGGGCACCTTATGGTCGTTCTCCTGTGAGTCTAGATTTTCGAATCAGACGGATAACTGATAGTTAATTGTAACTTTTAGCGCCTCCTAATGGCGATAAACACTCAAATTGTGTCGAGATTCAACACATCGTCCTCCAGCCGACTTGTCTACAACGGGATATTGCTGCCTCGGGCACTATATTGTCCTTCTCTGTGAGTCTAGACTTTCGAATCAGACGCGAAACTGATAGTTAATTGCAACGTCCAGGGCCTCCTAATGACGATGGAACATTCAAATTGCGTCGAGATTCAGTACATCGTCCTTCAGCCGACTTGTCTCCAAGGGTCTATTGCTGCCTCGGGCACCTTATTGTCGTTCTCCTTTGAGTCTTGATTTTCGAATCCGACGCAAAACTGATAGTTAATTGTAACGTTCAGGGCCTCCTAATGACGATGGGACACTCAAATTGCGTCGAGATTCAATACATCGTCCTCCAGCCGACTTGTCTCCAAGGGGATAATGCTGCCTCGGGCATCATAGGTTCCGTCTCCTCTTCGTCTAGATTTTCGAATCCGACGCGAAACTGATATTTAATTGTAACGTCCAGGGCCTCCTATTGACGATGGAACATTAAAATTGCGTCGAGATTCAGTACATCGTCCTCCAGCCGACTTGTCTACAACGGGATATTGCTGCCTCGGGCACTATAAGCCCTTCCCTGTGAGTCTAGATTTTCGAATCAGACGCGAAACTGATAGTTAATTGTAACGTTCAGGGCCTCCTAATGACGATGGAACACTCAAATTGCGTCGAGATTCAATACATCGTCATTCAGCCGATTTGCCTCCAAGGATCCATTGCTGCCTCGGGCACCTTATGGTCGTTCTCCTGTGAGTCTAGATTTCCGAATCCTAAGCAAAACTGATGGTTAATTGTAACGTTGAGGGTCTCCTTATGACGAACATTCAAATTGCGTCGAGATTCAATACATCATCCTCCAGAAGACTTGTCTCCAAGGGTATATTCCTGCCTCTGGCACCTTATGGTCGTTCTCCTATGAGTCCAGATTTTCAAATCCGACGCATAACTGATAGTGAATTGTAACGATTAGCTCCTCCTACTGACGATGGAACATTCAAATTGTGTCGAGATTCAATACAACGTCCTCTAGCGACTTGTCTACAATGGGATATTGCTGCCTCGGGCACTAAATTGACCTTCCCTGTGAGTGTAGATATTTGAATCAGACGCGAAACTGATAGTTAATTGTAACGTTCAGGGCCAACGAAAGACGATGGAACACTCTAATTGCGTCGAGATTCAATACATCGTCCTCCAGATGACTTGTCTCCAAGGGCATATTGCTTCCACGGGCACCATATGGATCGTCTCCTGTGAGTTTAGATTTTCGAATTCGACGGGAAACTGATAATTAATTGTAACGTTCAGGGTCTTCTAATGGCGAACATTCAAATTGCGTCGAGATTCAATACAACATCTTCCATCCGACTTGTCTCCAAGTGCTCTTGCTGCCTCGGGCACCTTATGGTCGTTCTCCTGTGAGTCTAGATTATCGAATCCGACGCAAAACTGATAGTTAATTGTAACGATCAGGGCCTCCTAACGACGATGGAACACTCAATTTACGTCGAGATTCAATACATGGTACTCCAGCCGACTTGTCACCAAGGGGATATTGCTGCCTCGGACTCCATACGGTCCGTCTCCTGTGAGTCTAGATTTTCGAATCCGACGCGAAACTGATAGTTAATTGTAGCGTCCAGGGCCTCCTAATGACGATGGAACACTCAAATTTCGTCGAGATTCAAAACATCGTTTTCCAGCCTACTTGTCTCCAAGGGTCTATTGCTGCCTCGGGCATCTTATTGTCGTTTTCCTTTGAGTCTAGATTTTCGAATCCGACGCGAAAGTGATTGTTAATTGTAACGTTTAGGGTCCCTTATAGAGGAACATTCAAATTTCGTCGAGATTCAATACATCATCCTCCAGCCGACTTGTCTCCAAGTGTTCTTGCTGCCTCGGGCACCTAAGGTCGTTATCCTGTGAGTCTAGATTATCGAATCCGACGCAAAAGTGATAGTTAATTGTAACGATCAGGGCCTCCTAATGACGATGGAGCACTCAATTTGCGTAGGGATTAAATACATCGTCCTCCAGCCGACTTGTCTCCAAGGGGATATTGCAGCCTCGGACTCCATATGGTCCGTCTCCTGTGAGTCTAGATTCTCGAATCCGACGCGTAACTGATAGTTAATTGCAACGTCCAGGGCCTCCTAATGACGATGGAACATTCAAATTGCGTCGAGATTCAGTACATCGTCCTTCAGCCGACTTGTCTCCAAGGGTCTATTGCTGCCGCGGGCACCTTATTGTCGTTCTCCTTCGAGTCTAGATTTTCGAATCCGACGCAAAACTGATAGCTAATTGTAACGTTCAGGGCCTCCTAATGACGATGGAACACTCAAATTGCGTCGAGATTCAATACATCGTCCTCCAGCCTACTTGTCTCCAAAGGGTCATTGCTGCCTCCGGCACCTTATGGTCCGTCTCCTGTGAGTCTATATTTTCGAATCCGACGCGAAACTGATAGTTAATTGTAACGTTCAGGGCCTTCTAATGACGATGGAACGCTCAAATTATGTCGAGATTCAATACATCGTCCTCCAGCCGATTTGTCTCCAAGGGGGTATTGCTGCCCCGGGCACCATATGGTCCGTCTCCTGTGCGTCTACATTTTCGAATCCGACGCGAAACTGATAGATAATTGTAACGATCCGGGGATCCTAATGACGATGGAACCCTCATATTGCGTCGAGATTCAGTACATCGTCCTTCAGCCGACTTGTCTCCAAGGGTCTATTGCTGCCCCGTGCACCTTATGGTCGTTCTCCTGTGAGTCTAGATTTTCGAATCCGACGCAAAACTGATAGTTAATTGTAACAATCAGGGCCTCCTAATGACGATGGAACTCTCAAATTGCGTCGAGATTCAATACATCGTCCTCCAGCCGACTTGTCTCCAAGGGGATAATGCTGCCTCGGGCATCATAGGTTCCGTCTCCTCTGAGTCTAGATTTTCGAATCCGACGCGAAACTGATATTTAATTGTAACGTCCAGGGCCTTCTATTGACGATGGAACATTAAAATTGCGTCAAGATTCAGTACATCGTCCTCCAGCCGACTTGTCTACAACGGGATATTGCTGCCTCGGGCACTATATTGCCCTTCCCTGTGAGTCTAGATTTTCGAATCAGACGCGAAACTGATAGTTAATTGTAACGTTCAGGGCCTCCTAATGACGATGAAACACTCAAATTGCGTCGAGATTCAATACATCGTCATTCAGCCGATTTGCCTCCAAGGATCCATTGCTGCCTCGGGCACCTTATGGTCGTTCTCCTGTGAGTCTAGATTTCCGAATCCTAAGCAAAACTGATGGTTAATTGTAACGTTGAGGGTCTCCTAATGACGAACATTCAAATTGCGTCGAGATTCAATACATCATCCTCCAGAAGACTTGTCTCCAAGGGTATATTCCTGCCTCGGGCACCTTATGGTCGTTCTCCTATGAGTCCAGATTTTCAAATCCGACGCATAACTGATAGTGAATTGTAACGTTTAGCTCCTCCTAATGACGATGGAACATTCAAATTGTGTCGAGATTCAATACAACGTCCTCTAGCGACTTGTCTACAATGGGATATTGCTGCCTCGGGCACTATATTGACCTTCCCTGTGAGTCTAGATTTTCGATTCAGACGCGAAACTGATAGTTAATTGTAACGTTCAGGGCCTCCTAATGACGATGGAACACTCAAATTGCGTCGAGATTCAATACATCGTCATTCAGCCGATTTGCCTCCAAGGATCCATTGCTGCCTCGGGCACCTTATGGTCGTTCTCCTGTGAGTCTAGATTTCCGAATCCTAAGCAAAACTGATGGTTAATTGTAACGTTGAGGGTCTCCTAATGACGAACATTCAAATTGCGTCGATATTCAATACATCATCCTCCAGAAGACTTGTCTCCAAGGGTATATTCCTGCCTCGGGCACCTTATGGTCGTTCTCCTATGAGTCCAGATTTTCAAATCCGACGCATAACTGATAGTGAATTGTAACGTTTAGCTCCTCCTAATGACGATGGAACATTCAAATTGTGTCGAGATTCAATACAACGTCCTCTAGCTACTTGTCTACAATGGGATATTGCTGCCTCGGGCACTATATTGACCTTCCCTGTGAGTGTAGATATTTGAATCAGACGCGAAACTGATATATAATTGAAACATTCAGGGCCTCCTAATGACGATAGATCACTCGAATTGCGTCGAGATTCAATTCATCCTCCTCCAGCTGACTTGTCTCCATGGGTCTATTGGTGCCTCGAGCACTTTATGGTCGTTCTCCTGTGAGTCTAGAATTTCGAATCCGACGCGAAACTGATAGTTAATTGTAACGTTCAGGGCCAACGAATGACGATGGAACACTCTCATTGCGTCGAGATTCAATACATCGTCCTCCAGATGACTTGTCTCCAAGGGCATATTGCTTCCACGGGCACCATATGGACCGTCTCCTGTGAGTTTAGATTTTCGAATTCGACGGGAAACTGATAATTAATTGTAACGTTCAGGGTCTCCTAATGACGAACATTCAAATTGCATCGAGATTCAATACAACATCTTCCAGCCGACTTGTCTTTAAGTGCTCTTGCTGCCTCGGGCACCTTATGGTCGTTCTCCTGTGAGTCTAGATTATCGAATCCGACGCAAAACTGATAGTTAATTGTAACGATCAGGGCCTCCTAACGACGATGGAACACTCAATTTGCGTTGAGATTCAATACTTGGTACTCCGGCCGACTTGTCACCAAGGGGATATTGCTGCCTCGGACTCCATACGGTCCGTCTCCTGTGAGTCTAGATTTTCGAATCCGACGCGAAACTGATAGTTAATTGTAGCGTCCAGGGCCTCCTAATGACGATAGAACACTCAAATTTCGTCGAGATTCAAAACATCGTTTTCCAGCCTACTTGTCTCCAAGGGGATATTGCTGCCTCGGGCACCTTATGGTCCGTCTGCTGTGAGTCTATATTTTCGAATCCGACGCGAAACTTATAGTTAATTGTAACGTTCAGGGACTCTTAGTGACGAACATTCAAATTGCGTCGAGATTCAATACATCATCCTCCAGCCGACTTGCCTCCAAGTGTTCTTGCTGCCTCGGGCACCTTATGTTTGTTCTCCTGTGAGTCTAGATTTTCAACTCCGACGCAAAACTGATAGTTAATTGTAACGATCCGGGCCTCCTAATGACGATGGAACACTCATATTGCGTCGAGATTCAGTACAACGTCCTTCAGCGGACTTGTCTCCAAGGGTCTATTGCTGCCTCGGGCACCTTATGGTCGTTCTCCTGTGAGTCTAGATAATCGAATCGGACGCCAAACTGATAGTTAATTGTAATGTTCAGAGCCTCCTAATGACGATGAATCATTCAAATTGCGTCGAGATTCAATACATCGTCCTCCAGCCGACTAGTCTCCAAGTGTATATTGCTGCCCCGGGCACCATATGGTCCGTCTCCTGTGCGTCTAGATTTTCGAATCCGACGCGAAACTGATAGATAATTGTAACGATCCGGGCCTCCTAATGGCGACCGAACACTCATATTGCGTCGAGATTCAGTACAACGTCCTTCAGCGGACGTGTCTCCAAGGGCCTATTTCTGCCTCGGGCACCTTATGGTCGTTCTCCTGTGAGTCTAGATTTTGGAAACCTACGCAAAACTGATGGTTAATTGTAACGTTCTGGGCCTTCTAATGACGATGGTACACTCAAATTGCGTCGAGATTCAATACATCGTCCTCCAGCCGACTTGTCTCCATGTGGATATTGCTGCCTCGGGCACCTTATTTTCGTTCTCCTGTGAGTTTAGATTTTCGAATCCGACGCATAACTGATAGTTAATTGTAACGTTCAGGGCTTCCTAATGACGATGGAACACTCAAATTGCGTCGACATTCAATACCTCGGCCACCAGCCGACTTGTCTCCAAGGGTCTATTGCTGCCTCGGGCACTTTATGGTCGTTCTCCTGTGAGTCTAGATTATCGAATCCTACGCATAACTGATAGTTTATTGTAACGTTTAGCGCCTCCTAATGACGATGGAACACTCAAATTGAGTCGAGATTCAATACATCGTCCTCCAGCCGACTAGTCTCCAAGTGTATATTGCTGCCCCGGGCACCATATGGTCCGTCTCCTGTGCGTCTAGATTTTCGAATCCGACGCGAAACTGATAGATAATTGTAACGATCGGGGCCTCCTAATGGCGACCGAACACTCATATTGCGTCGAGATTCAGTACAACGTCCTTCAGTGGACGTGTCTCCAAGGGCCTATTTCTGCCTCGGGCACCTTATGGTCGTTCTCCTGTGAGTCTATATTTTGGAAACCTACGCAAAACTGATGGTTAATTGTAACGTTCTGGGCCTTCTAATGACGATGGTACACTCAAATTGCGTCGAGATTCAATACATCGTCCTCCAGCCGACTTGTCTCCATGGGGATATTGCTGCCTCGGGCACCTTATTTTCGTTCTCCTGTGAGTTTAGATTTTCGAATCCGACGCATAACTGATAGTTAATTGTAACGTTCAGGGCTTCCTAATGACGATGGAACACTCAAATTGCGTCGACATTCAATACCTCGGCCACCAGCCGACTTGTCTCCAAGGGTCTATTGCTGCCTCGGGCACCTTATGGTCGTTCTCCTGTGAGTCTACATTTTCGAATCCTACGCATAACTGATAGTTTATTGTAACGTTTAGCGCCTCCTAATGACGATGGAACACTCAAATTGAGTCGAGATTCAATACATCGTCCTCCAGCCGACTTGTCTACAACGGGATATTGCTGCCTCGGGCACTATTTTGTCCTTCCCTGTGAGTGTAGATTTTTGTATCAGACGCGTAACTGATAGCTAATTGTAACGCTCAGGGCCTCCTAATGACGATGGAACACTCAAATTGCGTCGAGATTCAATACATCTTCCTTCAGCCGACTTGTCTCCAAGGGTCTATTGCTGCCTCGGGCACCTTATGGTCGTTCTCCTGTGAGTCTAGATTTTCGAATCCAACGCAAAACTGTGGTTAATTGTAACGTTCAGTGCCTCCTAATGACGATGGAACACTCAAATTGCGTCAAGATTCAATACATCGTCCTCCAGCCGACTTGTCTCCAAGGGGATATTGCTGCCTCGGGCACCATATGGTCCGTCTCCTGTGAGTCTACATTTTCGAATCCGACGCGAAACTGATAGTTAATTGATACATTCAGGGCCTCCTAATGACGATGGAACACTCGAATTGCGTGAGATTCAGTACAACGTCCTCCAGCCGACTTGTCTCCAAGGGTCTATTGGTGCCTCGGGCACTTTATCGTCGTTCTCATGTGAGTCTAGATTTTCGAATCCGACGCCAAACTAATAGTTAATTGTAACGTTCAGGGTCTCTTAATGACGAACATTCAAATTGCGTCGAGATTCAATACATCATCCTCCAGCCGACTTGTCTCCAAGTGTTCTTGCTGCCTCGGGCACCTTATGGTCGTCCTCCTGCGAGTCTATATTATCGAACCCGACGCAAAACTGATAGTTAATTGTAACGATCAGGGCCTCCTAATGACAATGGAACACTCAATTTGCTTCGAGATTCAATACATCGTCCTCCAGCCGACTTGTCTCCAAGGGGATACTACCGCCTCGGACACCATATGGTCCGTCTCCTGTGAGTCAAGATTTTCGAATCCGACGCGAAACTGATAGTTAATTCTAACGTCCAGGGCCTCCTAATGACGATGGAACATTCAAATTGCGTCGAGATTCAGTACATCGTCCTTCAGCCGACTTTACTCCAAGGGTCTATTGCTGCCTCGGGCACCTTATGGTCGTTCTCCTGTGAGTCTAGATTTTCGAATCCGACGCAAATCTGATAGTTAATTGTAACGTTCAGGGCCTCCTAATGACGATGGAACTTTCAAATTGCGTCGAGATTCAATACATCGTCCTCCAGCCGACTAGTCTGCAAGTGGATATTGCTGCCTCGGGAACCATATGGTCCGTCTCCTGTGAGTCAAGATTTTCGAATCCGACGCGAGACTGATAGTTAATTTTAACGTTCAGGGCCTCCTAATGACGATGGAACACTCAAATTGCGTCGAGGTTCAATACATCGTCCTCCAGCTGACTTGTCTCCAAGGGGATATTGCTGCCTCGGGCACCTTATGGTCGTTCTCCTGTGAGTCTAGATTTTCGAATCCTACGCAAAACAGATGGTTAATTGTAACTTTCAGGGACTCCTATTGACGAACATTCAAATTGCGTCGAGATTCAATACATCATCCTCCAGCCGACTTGTCTCCAAGTGTTTTGGCTGCCTCGGGCACCTTATGGTCGTTCTCCTGTGAGTCTAGATTATCGAATTCGACGCAAAACGGATAGTAAATTGTAACGTGCAGGGCATCCTAATGACGATGGAACACTCAAATTGCGTCGAGATTCAATACATCGTCCTCCAGCCGACTTGTCTGCAAGTGGATATTGCTGCCTCGGGAACCATATTGTCCGTCTCCTGTGAGTCTAGATTTTCGAATCCGACGCGAGACTAATAGTTAATTGTAACGTTCAGGGCCTCCTAATGAAGATGGAACATTCAAATTGCGTCGAGATTCAATACATCGTCCTCCAGCCGACTTGTCTCCAAGGTTCTATTGCTGCCTCGGGCACCTTATGGTCGTGCTCCTTTGAGTCTAGGTTTTCGAATCCGACGCAAAACTGATAGTTAATTGCAACGTTCAGGGTCTCCTAATGACGATGGAACACTCAAATTGCGTCGAGATTCAATACATCGTCCTCCAGCCGACTTGTCTCCATGGGGATATTGCTGCCTCGGGCACCTTATGGTCGTCCTCCTGTGAGCTTAGATTTTCGAATCCGACGCATAACTGATAGTTAATTGTAACGTTCTAGGACTCCTAATGACGATGGAACACTCAAATTGCGTCGACATTCAATACGTCGGCCACCAGCCGACTTGTCTCCAAGGGTCTATTGCTGCCTCGGGCACCTTATGGTCGTTCTCCTGTGAGTCTAGATTTTCGAATCCGACGCATAACTGATAGTTAATTGTAACGTTTAGCGCCTCCTAATGACGATGGAACACTCAAATTGAGTCGAGATTCAATACATCGTCCTCCAGCCGACTTGTCTACAACGGGATATTGCTGCCTCGGGCACTATATTGTCCTTCCCTGTGAGTGTAGATTTTTGAATCAGACTCGAAACTGGTAGTTAATTGTAACGTTCAGGGCCTCCTAATGACGATGGAACACTCAAATTGCGTCGACATTCAATACATCGGCCACCAGCCGTCTTGTCTCCAAGTGTCTGTTGCTGCCTCGGGAACCTTATTGTCGTTCTCCTGTGAGTCTAGATTTTCGAATCCGACGCATAACTGATAGTTAATTGTAACGTTTAGCGCCTCCTAATGACGATGGAACACTCAAATTGTGTTGAGATTCAATAGATCGTCCTCCAGCCGACTTGTCTACAACGGGATATTGCTGCCACGGACACTATATTGTCCTTCCCTGTGAGTGTAGATTTTTGAATCAGACTCGAAACTGGTAGTTAATTGTAACGTTCAGGGCCTCCTAATGACGATGGAACACTCAAATTGCGCCGAGATTAAATACATCTTCCTTCAGCCGCCTTGTCTCCAAGGGTCAATTGCTGCCTGGGACACCTTATGGTCGTTCTCCTGTGAGTCTAGATTTTCGAATCCTACGCAAAACTGATGGTTAATTGTAACGTTCAGGGCCTCCTAATGACGATGGAACACTCAAATTGCGTCGAGATTCAATACATCGTCCTCCAGCCGACTTGTCTCCAGTAGGATATTGCTGCCTCGGGCACCATATGGTCCGTCTCCTGTGAGTCTACATTTTCGAATCCGACGCGAAACTGATAGTTAATTGAAACATTCAGGGCCTCCTAATGACGATGGAACACTCGAATTGCGTCGAGATTCAGTACATCGTCCTCCAGCCGACTTGTCTCCAAGGGTCTATTGGCGCCTCGGGCACCTTATTGTCGTTCTCCTGTGAGTCTATATTATCGAATCCGACACAAAACTGATAGTTAATTGTAACGATCAGGGCCTCCTAATGACGATGGAATATTCAATTTGCTTCGAGATTCAATACATCGTCCTCCAGCCGACTTGTCTCCAAGGGGATTTTGCTGCCTCGGACACCATATGGTCCGTCTCCTGTGAGTCAAGATTTTCGAATCCGACGCAAAACTGATAGTTAATTGTAACGTTCAGGGCCTCCTAATGACGATGGAATACTCAAATTGCGTCGAGATTCAATACATCGTCCTCCAGCCGACTTGCCTCCATGGGGATATTGCTGCCTCGGGCACCTTATGGTCGTTCTCCTGTGAGTTTAGATTTTCGAATCCGACGCATAACTGATAGTTAATTGTAACGTTCAGGGCCTCCTAGTGACGATGGAACACTGAAATTGCGTCGACATTCAATACAACGGCCACCAGCCGTCTTGTCTCCAAGTGTCTGTTGCTGCCTCGGACACCTTATTGTCATTCTCCTGTGAGTCAAGATTTTCGAATCCGACGCATAACTGATGAGATTCAGTAGATCGTCCTCCAGCCGACTTGTCTACAACGGGATATTGCTGCCTCGGGCACTACATTGTCCTTCCCTGTGAGTGTTGATTTTTGAATCAGACGCGAAACTGATAGTTAATTGTAACGTTCAGGGCCTCCTAATGACGATGGAACACTCATATTGCGTCGAGAGTCAATACATCGTCATTCAGCCGACTTTTCTCCAAGGGTCTATTGCTGCCTCGGGCACCTTATGGTCGTTCACCTGTGAGTCTAGATTTTCGAGTCCTACGCAAAACTGATGGTTAATTGTAATGTTCACGGTCTCCTAATGACGGTGGAACCCTCAAATTGCGTCGAGATTCAATACATCGTACCTCAGCCGACTTGTCTCCAAGGGGATATTGCTGCCTTGGGCACCATATCGTCCGTCTCCTGTGAGTCTAGATTTTCGAATTCGACGCGAAGCTGATCGTTAATTGAAACATTCAGGGCCTCCTAATGACGATGGAACACTCGAATTGCGTCGAGATGTCAATTCATCGTATTCCAGCCGACTTGTCTCCAAGGGTCTATTGGTGCCTCGGGCACTTTATGGTCGTTCTCCTGTAGGTCTAGATTGTCGAATCCGACGCAAAACTGATAGATACTTGTAACGTTCAGGGCCTGCTAATGACAATGGAACACTCAAATTGCTTCGAGATTCAATACATCGTCCTCCAGCCGACTTGTCTCCATGGGGATATTGCTGCCTCGGGCACATTATTGTCGTTCTCCTGTGAGTCTAGAGTTTCGAATGCGACGCGAAACTGATAGTTAATTGTAACGTTCAGGGCCTCCTAATGACGATGGAACACTCAAATTGCGTTGAGATTCAATACATCGGCCACCAGCCGACTTGTTTCATAGGGTCAATTGCTGCCTGTGGCACCTTCTCCTGTGAGTCTAGATTTTTGAATCCGACTTGTCTCCAAGGGTCTATTGCTGCCTCGGGCACCTTATGTTCGTTCTCCTGTGAGTCTAGATTTTCAAATCCGACGCAAATAGTTAATTGTAACGTTCAGGGCCCCCGAATGTCGATGGAACACTCAAATTAAGTCGAGAATCAATACATCGTCCTCCAGCCGACTTGTTTCCAAGGACATATTGCTTCCACGGGCAACATACGGACCGTCTCCTGTGAGTCTAGATTTTCGAATCCGACGCGAATCTGATAGTTAATTGTAACGTTCAGGATCTCCTAATGACGAACATTCAAATTGCGTCGAGATTCAATACATCATCCTCCAGCCGATTTGTCTCCAAGTGTTTTTGCTGCCTCGGTCACCTTATGGTCGTTCTCCTGTGAGTCTAGATTATCGAATCCGACGCAAAACTGATAGTTAATTGTAACGATCAGGGCCTCCTAATGACGATGGAACACTCAAATTGCATCGAGATTCAATACATCGTCCTACAGCCGACTTGTCTCCAAGTGGATATTGCTGCCTCGGGAACCAAATGGGCCGCCTCCTGTGAGTCTAGATTTTCGAATCCGACGCGAGACTGATAGTTAATTGTAACGTTCAGGGCATCCTTATGACGATGGAACACTCAAATTGCGTCGAGATTCAATACATCGTCCTCCAGCCGACTTGTCTCCAAGGGTCTATTGCTGCCTCGGGCACCTTATGGTCGTTCACCTGTGAGTCTAGATTGTCGAATCCGAAGCAAAACTGATAGTTAACTGCAACGATCAGGGCCTCCTAATATCGATGGAACACTCAATTTGCGTCGAGATGCAATACATCGTCCTCCAGCCGACATGTCTCCAAGGGTCTATTGCTGCCTCGGGCACCTTATGGTCCTTCTCCTTTTAGATTTTCGAATCCGACGCAAACCTGATAGTTAATTGTAACGTTCAGGGCCTCCAAATGACGATGGAACACTCAAATTGCGTCGAGATTCAATACATCGGCCGCCAGCCGACTTGATCATAGGGTCTATTGCTGCCTGTGTCACCTTATGGTCGTTCTCCTGTGAGTCTAGATTTTCGAATCCTACGCAAAACTGATGGTTAATTGTAACGTTCAGGGCCTCCTAATGACGATGGAACACTCAAATTGCGTCGAGATTCAATACATCGTCCTCCAGCCGACTTGTCTCCAGTAGGATATTGCTGCCTCGGGCACCATATGGTCCGTCTCCTGTGAGTCTACATTTTCGAATCCGACGCGAAACTGATAGTTAATTGAAACATTCAGGGCCTCCTAATGACGATGGAACACTCGAATTGCGTCGAGATTCAGTACATCGTCCTCCAGCCGACTTGTCTCCAAGGGTCTATTGGCGCCTCGGGCACCTTATTGTCGTTCTCCTGTGAGTCTATATTATCGAATCCGACACAAAACTGATAGTTAATTGTAACGATCAGGGCCTCCTAATGACGATGGAATATTCAATTTGCTTCGAGATTCAATACATCGTCCTCCAGCCGACTTGTCTCCAAGGGGATTTTGCTGCCTCGGACACCATATGGTCCGTCTCCTGTGAGTCAAGATTTTCGAATCCGACGCAAAACTGATAGTTAATTGTAACGTTCAGGGCCTCCTAATGACGATGGAATACTCAAATTGCGTCGAGATTCAATACATCGTCCTCCAGCCGACTTGCCTCCATGGGGATATTGCTGCCTCGGGCACCTTATGGTCGTTCTCCTGTGAGTTTAGATTTTCGAATCCGACGCATAACTGATAGTTAATTGTAACGTTCAGGGCCTCCTAGTGACGATGGAACACTGAAATTGCGTCGACATTCAATACAACGGCCACCAGCCGTCTTGTCTCCAAGTGTCTGTTGCTGCCTCGGACACCTTATTGTCATTCTCCTGTGAGTCAAGATTTTCGAATCCGACGCATAACTGATGAGATTCAGTAGATCGTCCTCCAGCCGACTTGTCTACAACGGGATATTGCTGCCACGGACACTATATTGTCCTTCCCTGTGAGTGTAGATTTTTGAATCAGACTCGAAACTGGTAGTTAATTGTAACGTTCAGGGCCTCCTAATGACGATGGAACACTCAAATTGCGCCGAGATTAAATACATCTTCCTTCAGCCGCCTTGTCTCCAAGGGTCAATTGCTGCCTGGGACACCTTATGGTCGTTCTCCTGTGAGTCTAGATTTTCGAATCCTACGCAAAACTGATGGTTAATTGTAACGTTCAGGGCCTCCTAATGACGATGGAACACTCAAATTGCGTCGAGATTCAATACATCGTCCTCCAGCCGACTTGTCTCCAGTAGGATATTGCTGCCTCGGGCACCATATGGTCCGTCTCCTGTGAGTCTACATTTTCGAATCCGACGCGAAACTGATAGTTAATTGAAACATTCAGGGCCTCCTAATGACGATGGAACACTCGAATTGCGTCGAGATTCAGTACATCGTCCTCCAGCCGACTTGTCTCCAAGGGTCTATTGGCGCCTCGGGCACCTTATTGTCGTTCTCCTGTGAGTCTATATTATCGAATCCGACACAAAACTGATAGTTAATTGTAACGATCAGGGCCTCCTAATGACGATGGAATATTCAATTTGCTTCGAGATTCAATACATCGTCCTCCAGCCGACTTGTCTCCAAGGGGATTTTGCTGCCTCGGACACCATATGGTCCGTCTCCTGTGAGTCAAGATTTTCGAATCCGACGCAAAACTGATAGTTAATTGTAACGTTCAGGGCCTCCTAATGACGATGGAATACTCAAATTGCGTCGAGATTCAATACATCGTCCTCCAGCCGACTTGCCTCCATGGGGATATTGCTGCCTCGGGCACCTTATGGTCGTTCTCCTGTGAGTTTAGATTTTCGAATCCGACGCATAACTGATAGTTAATTGTAACGTTCAGGGCCTCCTAGTGACGATGGAACACTGAAATTGCGTCGACATTCAATACAACGGCCACCAGCCGTCTTGTCTCCAAGTGTCTGTTGCTGCCTCGGACACCTTATTGTCATTCTCCTGTGAGTCAAGATTTTCGAATCCGACGCATAACTGATGAGATTCAGTAGATCGTCCTCCAGCCGACTTGTCTACAACGGGATATTGCTGCCTCGGGCACTACATTGTCCTTCCCTGTGAGTGTTGATTTTTGAATCAGACGCGAAACTGATAGTTAATTGTAACGTTCAGGGCCTCCTAATGACGATGGAACACTCATATTGCGTCGAGAGTCAATACATCGTCATTCAGCCGACTTTTCTCCAAGGGTCTATTGCTGCCTCGGGCACCTTATGGTCGTTCACCTGTGAGTCTAGATTTTCGAGTCCTACGCAAAACTGATGGTTAATTGTAATGTTCACGGTCTCCTAATGACGGTGGAACCCTCAAATTGCGTCGAGATTCAATACATCGTACCTCAGCCGACTTGTCTCCAAGGGGATATTGCTGCCTTGGGCACCATATCGTCCGTCTCCTGTGAGTCTAGATTTTCGAATTCGACGCGAAGCTGATCGTTAATTGAAACATTCAGGGCCTCCTAATGACGATGGAACACTCGAATTGCGTCGAGATGTCAATTCATCGTATTCCAGCCGACTTGTCTCCAAGGGTCTATTGGTGCCTCGGGCACTTTATGGTCGTTCTCCTGTAGGTCTAGATTGTCGAATCCGACGCAAAACTGATAGATACTTGTAACGTTCAGGGCCTGCTAATGACAATGGAACACTCAAATTGCTTCGAGATTCAATACATCGTCCTCCAGCCGACTTGTCTCCATGGGGATATTGCTGCCTCGGGCACATTATTGTCGTTCTCCTGTGAGTCTAGAGTTTCGAATGCGACGCGAAACTGATAGTTAATTGTAACGTTCAGGGCCTCCTAATGACGATGGAACACTCAAATTGCGTTGAGATTCAATACATCGGCCACCAGCCGACTTGTTTCATAGGGTCAATTGCTGCCTGTGGCACCTTCTCCTGTGAGTCTAGATTTTTGAATCCGACTTGTCTCCAAGGGTCTATTGCTGCCTCGGGCACCTTATGTTCGTTCTCCTGTGAGTCTAGATTTTCAAATCCGACGCAAATAGTTAATTGTAACGTTCAGGGCCCCCGAATGTCGATGGAACACTCAAATTAAGTCGAGAATCAATACATCGTCCTCCAGCCGACTTGTTTCCAAGGACATATTGCTTCCACGGGCAACATACGGACCGTCTCCTGTGAGTCTAGATTTTCGAATCCGACGCGAATCTGATAGTTAATTGTAACGTTCAGGATCTCCTAATGACGAACATTCAAATTGCGTCGAGATTCAATACATCATCCTCCAGCCGATTTGTCTCCAAGTGTTTTTGCTGCCTCGGTCACCTTATGGTCGTTCTCCTGTGAGTCTAGATTATCGAATCCGACGCAAAACTGATAGTTAATTGTAACGATCAGGGCCTCCTAATGACGATGGAACACTCAAATTGCATCGAGATTCAATACATCGTCCTACAGCCGACTTGTCTCCAAGTGGATATTGCTGCCTCGGGAACCAAATGGGCCGCCTCCTGTGAGTCTAGATTTTCGAATCCGACGCGAGACTGATAGTTAATTGTAACGTTCAGGGCATCCTTATGACGATGGAACACTCAAATTGCGTCGAGATTCAATACATCGTCCTCCAGCCGACTTGTCTCCAAGGGTCTATTGCTGCCTCGGGCACCTTATGGTCGTTCACCTGTGAGTCTAGATTGTCGAATCCGAAGCAAAACTGATAGTTAACTGCAACGATCAGGGCCTCCTAATATCGATGGAACACTCAATTTGCGTCGAGATGCAATACATCGTCCTCCAGCCGACATGTCTCCAAGGGTCTATTGCTGCCTCGGGCACCTTATGGTCCTTCTCCTTTTAGATTTTCGAATCCGACGCAAACCTGATAGTTAATTGTAACGTTCAGGGCCTCCAAATGACGATGGAACACTCAAATTGCGTCGAGATTCAATACATCGGCCGCCAGCCGACTTGATCATAGGGTCTATTGCTGCCTGTGGCACCTTTTCATGTCAGTCTAGATTTTCGAATCCGACGCAAAACTGATAGTTAATTGTAACGTTCTGGGCATCCTAATGACGATGGAACACTCAAATTGCGTCGAGATTCAATACATCGTCCTCCAGCCGACTTGTCTCCAAGGGTCTATTGCTGCCTCGGGCACCTTATGGACGTTCTCCTGTGAGTCTATATTTTCGAGTCCTACGCAAAACTGATGGTTAATTGTAATGTTTACGGCCTCCTAATGACGGTGGAACACTCAAATTGCGTCGAGATTCAATACATCGTACCTCAGCCGACTTGTCTCCAAGGGGATATTGCTGCCTTGGGCACCATATGGTCCGTCTCCTGTGAGTCTAGATTTTCGAATCCGACGCGAAACTGATAGTTAATTGAAACATTCAGGGCCTCCTACTGACGATGGAACACTCAAATTGCTTTGAGTTTCTATACATCGGCCACCTGCCGACTTGTTTCATAGGGTCAATTGCTGCCTGTGGCACCTTCTCCTGTGAGTCTAGATTTTGGAATCCGATGCAAACCTGAGAGTTAATTGTAACGATCAGGGCCTCCTAATGACGATGGTACACTCAAGTTGCGGCGAGATTCAATACATCGTCATTCAGCCGACTTGTCTCCAAGGGGATATTGTTGCCTCGGGCACCATATGGTCCGTCTCCTGTGAGTCTAGATTCTCGAATCCGACGCAAAACTGATAGTTAATTGTAACGATCAGGGCCTCCTAATGACGATGGAACACTCAATTTGCGTCGAGATTCAATACATCGTCCTCCAGCCGACTTGTCTCCAAGGGGATACTGCTGCCTCGGACACCATATGGTCCGTCTCCTGTGAGTCTAGATTTTCGAATCCGACGCGAAACTGATAGTTAATTGCAACGTCCAGGGCCTCCTAATAACGATGGAACATTCAAATTGCGTCGAGATTCAGTACATCGTCCTTCAGCCGACTTGCCTCCAAGGGTCTATTGCTGCCTCGGGCACCTTATGGTCGTTCTCCTGTGAGTCTAGATTTTCAAATCCGACGCAAATTTGTTAGTCAATTGTAACGTTCAGGGCCCCCGAATGACGATAGAACACTCGTATTGCGTCGAGATTCAATACATCGTCGTTCAGCCGACTTGTCTCCAAGGGTCTATTGCTGCCTCGGGCACCTTATGGACGTTCTCCTGTGAGTTTAGATTTTCGAATCCTACGCAAAACTGATGGTTACTTGTAATGTTCACGGCCTCCTAATGACGGTGGAACACTCAAATTGCGTCGAGATTCAATACATCGTCCCTCAGCCGACTTGTCTCCATGGGGATATTGCTGCCTTGAGCACCATATGGTCCGTCTCCTGTGAGTCTAGATTTTCGAATCCGACGCGAAACTGATAGTTAATTGAAACATTCAGGGCCTCCTAATGACGATGGAGCACTCGAATTGCGTCGAAATTTAATACATCGTCCTCCAGCAGACATGTCTCCAAGGGTCTATTGGTGCCTCGGGCACTTTATGAAAGTTCTCCTGTAAGTTTAGATTGTCGAATCCGACGCGAAACTGATAGTTAATTGTAACGTTCAGGGTCTCCTAAAGACGAACATTCAAATTGCGTCGAGATTCAATACATCATCCTCCAGCCAACTTGTCTCCAAGTGTTTTTGCTGCCTCGGGCACCTTATAGTCGTTCTCCTGTGAGTCAAGATTATCGAATCCGACGCAAAACTGATAGTTAATTGTAACGATCAGGGCCTCCCAATGACGATGGAACACTCAATTTGCGTCGAGATTCAATACATCGTCCTTCAGCCGACTTGTCTCTAAGTGGATATTGCTGCCTCAGGAACCATATGGTCCGTCTCCTGTGAGTCTAGATTGTCGAATCCGACGCAAAACAGATAGATACTTGTAACGTTCAGGGCCTGCTAATGACAATGGAACACTCAAATTGCGTCGAGATTCAATACATCGTCCTCCAGCCAACTTGTCTCCATGGCGATATTGCTGCCTCGGGTACTTTATTGTCGTTCTCCTGTGAGTCTAGATTTTCGAATCCGACGCGAAACTGATAGTTAATTGTAACGTCCAGGGCCTCCTAATGACAATGGAACACTCAAATTGCGTCGAGTTTCAATACATCTTCCTTCAGCCGACTTGTCTCCAAGGGTCTATAGCTGCCTCGGGCACTTTATGATTGTTCTCCTGTAAGTCTAGATTGTCGAATCCGACGCAAAACTGATAGATACTTGTAACGTTCAGGGCCTCCTAATGACGATGGAACACTCAAATTTCGTCGGGATTCAGTACATCGGCCTCCTACCGACTTGTCTCCATGGGGATATTGCTGCCTCGGGCACCATATGGTCGTTCTCCGGTGAGTTTAGATTTTTCGAATCCGACAGATAACTGATAGTTAATTGTAACGTTCAGTTCCTCCTAATGACGATGGAACACTCAAATTGCGTCGAGAATCAATACATCGTCCTCCAGCCGACTTCTCTCCAAGGGTCTATTGCTGCCTCGGGCACCTTACGGTCGTTCTCCTTTGAGTCCAGATTTTCGAATCCGCCGAAAAACTGATAGTTAATTGTAACGTTCAGGGCCTCCTAATGACGATTGAACACTCAAAATGCGTCGAGATTCATACATCGTCCTTCAGCCGACGTGTCTCCATGGGGATATTGCTGACTCGGGCACTATATTGTCCGTCTCCTGTGAATCTAGATTTTCGAATGCGACGCGAAACTGATAGTTAATTGAAACATTCAGGGCCTCCTAATGACGATGGAACACTCGAATTGCGTCGAGATTCAATACATCGTCCTTTAGCCGACTTGTCTCCAAGGGTCTATTGGTGCCTCGGGCACTTTATGGTCGTTCTCCTGTAAGTCTAGATTGTCGAATCCGACGCAAAACTGATAGATACTTGCAACGTTCAGGGCCTGCTAATGACGATGGAACACTCTAATTGCGTCGAGATTCAATACATCGTCCTCCAGCCGACTTGTCTCCAAGTAGATATTGCTGCCTCGGGCACCATATGGCCCGTCTCCTGTGAATCTAGATTTTCGAATCCGACGCGAAACGTAACGTCCAAAGCCTCCTAATGACGATGGAACACTCAAATTGCGTCTAAATTCAAAACTTCGTCCTTCTGCCGACTTGTCTCCAAGGGTCTATTGCTGTCTCGGGCACCTTATGATCGATCTCCTGTGAGTCCAGATTTTCGAATCCTACGCAAAACTGATGGTTAATTGTAACGTTCAGGGCCTCCTAATGACGATGGAACACTCAAATTGCGTCGAGATTGAATACATCGGCCATTAGCCGACTTGTTTCATAGGGTCTATTGCTGCCTGTGGCACCTTCTCATGTCAGTCTAGATTTTCGAATCCGACGCAAAAGTGATAATTAATTGTAACGTGCATGGCATCCTAATGACGATGGAACACTCAAATTGCGTCGAGATTCAGTACACCGTCCTTCAGCCGACTTGTCTCCAAGTGGATATTGTTGCCTCGGGAACCATATGGTCCGTCTCCTGTGAGTCTAGATTTTCGAATCCGACGCGAAACTGATAATTAATTGTAACGTCCAGGGCCTCCTAATAATGATGGAAAACTCAAATTGCGTCGAGATTCAATACATCTTCCTTCAGCCGACTTGTCTCCAAGGGTCTATTAATGCCTCGGGCACCTTATAGTCGTTCTCCTGTGAGTCTAGATTTTCCGAATCCTACGCAAAACGGATGGTTAATTGTAACGCTCAGGGCCACCTAATGACGTTGGAACACTCAAATTGCGTCGAGATTCAGTACACCGTCCTTCAGCCGACTTGTCTCCAAGTGGATATTGTTGCCTCGGGAACCATATGGTCCGTATCCTGTGAGTCTAGATTTTCGAATCCGACGCGAGACTGATAGTTAGTTGTAACGTTCAGGGCCCCCTAATGACGATGGAACACTCAAATAGCGTCCAGATTCAATACATCGTCCTTCAGAAGACTTGTCTCCAAGGGTCTATTGCTGCCGCGGGCACCTTATGGTCGTTCTCCTTTGAATCTAGATTTTCGAATCCGACGCAAAACTGATAGTTAATCGTAACGTTCAGGGCCTCCTAATGACGATGGCACACTCAAATTGCGTCAAGATTGAATACATCGGCCACCAGCCGACTTGTTTCATAGGGTCTATTGCTGCCTGTGGCACCTTCTCATGTCAGTCTAGATTTTCGAATCCGACGCAAAACTGATAGTTAATTGTAACGTGCTGGGCATCCTAATGACGATGGAACACTTAAATTGCGTCGAGATTAAATACATCGTCCTCCAGCCGACTTGTCTCCTAGTGGATATTGCTGCCTCGGGAACCATATGGTCCGTCTCCTGTGAGTCTAGATTTTCGAATCCGACGCGAGACTGATAGTTAATTGTAACGTTCAGGGCCTCCTAATGACGATGGAACACTCAAATTGCGTCGAGATTCAATACATCGTCCTCTAGCCGACTTGTCTCCAAGGGTCTATTGCTGCCTCGGGCACTTTATGATTGTTCTCCTGTAAGTCTAAATTGTCGAATCCGACGCAAAACTGATAGATACTTGTAACGTTCAGGGCCTCCTAATGACGATGGAACACTCAAATTTCGTCGAGATTCAGTACATCGGCCTCCTGCCGACATGTCTCCATGGGGATATTGCTGCCTCGGGCATCATATGGTCGTTCTCCGGTGAGTTTAGATTTTTCGAATCCGACACGTAACTGATAGTCAATTGTAACGTTCAGTTCCTCCTAATGACGATGGAACACTCAAATTGCGTCGAGATTCAATACATCGTCCTCCAGCCGACTTGTCTCCAAGGGGATATTGCTCCCACGGGCACCATATGGTCCGTCTCCTGTGAGTCTAGATTTTCGAATCCGACGCGAAACTGATAGTTAATTGTAACGTCCAGGGCCTCCTAATAATGATGGAACACTCAAATTGCGTCGAGATTGAATACATCTTCCTTCAGCCGACTTGTCTCCAAGGGTCTATTGCTGCCTGGGGCACCTTATAGTCGTTCTCCTGTGAGTCTAGATTTTCCGAATCCTACGCAAAACTGATGGTTAATTGTAACGCTCAGGGCCTCCTAATGACGTTGGAACACTCAAATTGCGTCGAGATTCAGTACATCGTCCTTCAGCCGAATTGTCTCCAAGTGGATATTGTTGCCTTGGGAACCATATGGTCCGTCTCCTGTGAGTCTAGATTTTCGAATCCGACGCGAGACTGATAGTTAATTGTAACGTTCAGGGCCCCCTAATGACGATAGAACACTCAAATTGCGTCCAGATTCAATACATCGTCCTTCAGTAGACTTGTCTCCAAGGGTCTATTGCTGCGGCGGGCACCTTATGGTCGTTCTCCTTTGAATCTAGATTTTCGATTCCGACGCAAAACTGATAGTTAATCGTAACGATCAGGGCCTCCTAATGACGATGGCACACTCAAATTGCGACGAGATTGAATACATCGGCCACCAGCCGACTTGTTTCATAGGGTCTATTGCTGCCTGTGGCACCTTCTCATGTCAGTCTAGATTTTCGAATCCGACGCAAAACTGATAGTTAATTGTAACGTGCAGGGCATCCTAATGACGATGGAACACTCAAATTGCGTCGAGATTCAATACATCTTCCTTCAGCCGACTTGTATCCAAGGGTCTATTGCTGCCTCGGGCACCTTATGGTCGTTCTCTTGTGAGTCTAGATTTTCGAATCCTACGCAAAACTGATAGTTAATCGTAACGTTCAGGGTCTCCTAATGACGAACATTCAAATTGCGTCGATTTTCAATACATCGTCCTCCAGCCAACTTGTCTCCAAGGGTCTATTGCTGCCTCGGCACCATATGGTGCGTCTCCTGTGAGTCTAAATTTTCGTATCCGACGCGAAACTGATATTTAATTGTAACGTTCAGAGTCTCCTAATGATGATGGAACACTCAAATTGCGTCGAGATACAATACATTAACCTCCAGCCGACTCGCCTCCAAGGGGATATTGCTGCCTCGGGCACCTTATGGTCCGTGTCATGTGAGTCTAGATTTTCGAATCTGATGCAAAACTGATGGTTAATTGTAACGATCAGGGTCTCCTAATGATGATGGAAAACTCAAATTGTGTCGAGATTCAATACATCGTCCATCAGCCGACTTGTCTCCATAGGTCTATTGCTGCCTCGTGCAGCTTATGGTCGTCTTCCTGTGAGAATAGATTTTCGAATCCGACGAAAAAAGATAGTTAATTGTAACGTTCAGGGCCTCCTAATGACGATGGAACACTTAAGTTGCGTCTAGATTCAGTACATCGTCCTTCAGCCTTCCAAGGGTCTATTGCTGCCTCGGGCACCTTATGGTCGTTCCCTGTGAGTCTAGATTTTCGAATTATGACGCAAAACTGATAGTTAATTATAACGCTCAGGGCCTCCTAATGACGTTGGAACACTCAAATTGCGTCGAGATTCAGTACATCGTCCTTCAGCCGACTTGTCTCCAAGTGGATATTGTTGCCTCGGGAACCATATGGTCCGTATCCTGTGAGTCTAGATTTTCGAATCCGACGCGAGACTGATAGTTAATTGTAACGTTCAGGGCCCCCTAATGACGATGGAACACTCAAATAGCGTCCAGATTCAATACATCGTCCTTCAGAAGACTTGTCTCCAAGGGTCTATCGCTGCCGCGGGCACCTTATGGTCGTTCTCCTTTGAATCTAGATTTTCGAATCCGACGCAAAACTGACAGTTAATCGTAACGTTCAGGGCCTCCTAATGACGATGGCACACTCAAATTGCGTCGAGATTGAATACATCGGCCACCAGCCGACTTGTTTCATAGGGTCTATTGCTGCCTGTGGCACCTTCTCATGTCAGTCTAGATTTTCGAATCCGACGCAAAACTGATAGTTAATTGTAACGTGCAGGGCATCCTAATGACGATGGAACACTCAAATTGCGTCGAGATTCAATACATCGTCCTCCAGCCGACTTGTCTCCTAGTGGATATTGCTGCCTCGGGAACCATATGGTCCGTCTCCTGTGAGTCTAGATTTTCGAATCCGACGCGAGACTGATAGTTAATTGTAACGTTCACGGCCTCCTAATGACGATGGAACACTCAAATTGCGTCGAGATTCAATACATCGTCCTCCAGCCGACTTGTCTCCAAGGGTCTATTGCTGCCTCGGGCACTATATGATTGTTCTCCTGTAAGTCTAAATTGTCGAATCCGACGCAAAACTGATAGATACTTGTAACGTTCAGGGCCTCCTAATGGCGATGGAACACTCAAATTTCGTCGAGATTCAGTACATCGGCCTCCTGCCGACATGTCTCCATGGGGATGTTGCTGCCTCGGGCATCATATGGTCGTTCTCCGGTGAGTTTAGATTTTTCGAATCCGACACGTAACTGATAGTCAATTGTAACGTTCAGTTCCTCCTAATGACGATGGAACACTCTAATTGCGTCGAGATTTAATACATCGTCCTCCAGCCTACTTGTCTCCAAGGGGATATTGCTTCCTCGGGCACCTTATGGTCCGTCTCCTGTGAGTCTAGATTTCCGAATCCGACGCGAAACTGATAATTAATTGTAACGTTCAGGGCCTCCTAATGACGTCTACTGAATTTCGGCGCAATATGAGATTGCGTCGAAATTCAGTAGATCGTCCTTCAGCCGACTTGTCTCCAAGGGTCTATTGCTGCCTCGGGCACCTTATGGTCGTTCTGCTGTGAGTGTAGTTTTTCGAATGCGACGCAAAACTGATCGTTAATTTTACCGTTCAGGGCCTCTTATTGAGGATGGAACACTCAAATTGCGTCGAGGTTCTTTACATCGACCTCTAGCCGACCTGTCTCCAAGGGCCTGTTGCTGCCTCGGGCACCTTATGGTCGTTCTCCTGTGAGTCTAGATTTTCGAATCCGACTCAAAACTGATTGTTAATTGTAACGTTCAGGGCCTTCTAATTACGATGGAGCATTCAAATTGCGTCGAGATTCAATACATCGACCTCCAGCCGGTTTGTATCCAAGGGGGTATTGCTGCCTCGGGCACCATATGGTCCGTCTCCTGTGCGTCTAGATTTTCCAATCCGACGCGAAACTGATAGACAATTGTAACGATCCGGGCCTCCTAATGACGATGGAACACTCATATTGCGTCTAGATTCAGTACATCGTCCTTCAGCCGACTTGCCTCCAAGGGTCTATTGCTGCCTCGGGCACCTTATGGTCATCTCCTGTAAGTCTAGATTGTCGAATCCGACGCAAAAGTGATATTTAATTGTAACTTCAGGGCCTCTTATTGACGATGGAACACTCAAATTGCGTCGAGATTCAATACATCGACCTCCAGCCGATTTGTATCTAAGGGGGTATTGCTGCCTCGGGCACTATATGGTCCGTCTCCTGTGCGTCTAGATTTTCCAATCCGACGCGAAACTGATAGACAATTGTAACGATCCGGGCCTCCTAATGACGATGGAACACTCATATTGCGTCTAGATCCAGTACATCGTCCTTCAGCCGACTTGTCTCCAAGGGTCTATTGCTGTCTCGGGCACCTTATGGTCGCTCTCCTGTGACTCTAGATTTTTGAATCCGACGCAAAACTGATAGTCAATTGTAACGTTCAGGGCTTCCTAAAGTCGATGGAACACTCAAATTGCGTCGATATTCAGTACATCGTCCTCCAGCTGACTTGCCTCCAGGGGTCTATTGCTGCCTCGGGCACCTTATGGTCGTTCTCCTGTAAGTCTAGATTGTCGAATCCGACGCAAAAGTGATATTTAATTGTAACTTCAGGGCCTCCTATTGACGATGGAACACTCAAATTTCGTCGAGATTCAATGCATCGTCCTCCAGCCTACTTGCTCCAAGGGGATATTGCTTCCTCGAGCACCTTAGGCTCCTTCCCCTGTGAGTCTAGATTTTCGAATCCGACGCGAAACTGATAGTTAATTGTAACGTTCAGGCCCACCTAATGACGATGGAACACTCAAATTGCGTCGAGAATCGTTACATCGACCTTCAGCCGACCTGTCTCCAAGGGTCTATTGCTGCCTCGGGCACCGTATGGTCGTTCTCCTGTAAGTCTAGATTGTCGATTCCGACGCAAAACTGATAGTTAATTGTAAAGTTCAGGGCCTCCTAATGACAATGGAACACTCAAATTGCGTCGATATTCAATACATCGTACTCCAACCGACTTGTCTCCAAGGGTCTATTGCTGCCTCGGGCACCTTATGGTCGTTCTCCTGTAAGTCTAGATTGTCGAATCCGACGCAAAACTGATAGTTAATTGTAACGTCAGGGCCTCCTAATGACGATGGAACACTCTAATTGCGTCGAGATTCAATACATCGTCCTCCAGCCGACTTGTCTCCAAGGGGATAATTCTCCCTCGGGCACCATAGGGTCCGTCTCCTGTGAGTCTAGATTTTCGAATCCGACGCGAAACTGATAGTTAATTGTAACGTTCAGGGCCTCCTAATAAAGATGGAACACTCAAATTGCGTCGAGATTCAATACATCGTACTCTAACCGACTTGTCTCCAAGGGTCTATTGCTGCCTCGGGCACCTTATGGTCGTTCTCCTGTAAGTCTAGATTGTCGAATCCGACGCAAAACTGATAGTTCATTGTAACGTCAGGGCCTCCTAATGACGATGGAACACTCTAATTGCGTCGAGATTCAATACATCGTCCTCCAGCCTACTTGTCTCCAAGGGGATACTGCTTCCTCGAGCACCTTATGGTCCTTCCCCTGTGAGTCTAGATTTTCGAATCCGACGCGAAACTGATATTTAATTGTAACGTTCAGGCCCACCTAATGACGATGGAACACTCAAATTGCGTCGAGATTCGTTACATCGACCTTCAGCCGACCTGTCTCCAAGGGTCTATTGCTGCCTCGGGCACCTTATGGTCGTTCTCCTGTAAGTCTAGATTGTCGAATCCGACGCAAAACTGATAGTTAATTGTAAAGTTCAGGGCCTCCTAATGACAATGGAACACTCAAATTGCGTCGATATTCAATACTTCGTACTCCAACCGACTTGTCTCCAAGGGTCTATTGCTGCCTCGGGCACCTTATGGTCGTTCTCCTGTAAGTCTAGTTTGTCGAATCCGACGCAAAACTGATAGTTCATTGTAACGTCAGGGCCTCCTAATGACGATGGAACACTCTAATTGCGTCGAGATTCAATACATCGTCCTCCAGCCGACTTGTCTCCAAGGGTCTATTGCTGCCTCGGGCACTTTATGATTGTTCTCCTGTAAGTCTAAATTGTCGAATCCGACGCAAAACTGATAGATACTTGTAACGTTCAGGGCCTCCTAATGACGATGGAACACTCAAATTGCGTCGAGATTCAATACATCGTCCTCCAGCCGACTTGTCTCCAAGGGGATATCGCTCCCACGGGCACCATATGGTCCGTCTCCTGTGAGTCTAGATTTTCGAATCCGACGCGAAACTGATAGTTAATTGTAACGTCCAGGGCCTCCCAATAATGATGGAACACTCAAATTGCGTCGAGATTGAATACATCTTCCTTCAGCCGACTTGTCTCCAAGGGGGTATTGCTGATTCGGGCAACATACGGTCCGGCTCCTGTGCGTCTAGATTTTCGAATCCGATGCGAAACTGATAGATAATTGTAACGATCAGGGCCTTCTAATGACGATGGAACACTCATAATGCGTCGAGGTTCAGTACGTCGTCATTCAGCCGACTTGTCTCCAAGGGTCTATAGCTGCCTCGCGCACCTTATGGTCGTTCTCCTGTAAGTCTAGATTGTCGAATTCGACGCAAAACTGATAGTTCATTGTAACGTCAGGGCCTCCTAATGACGATGGAACACTCTAATTGCGTCCAGATTCAATACATCGTCCTCCAGCCTACTTGTCTCCAAGGGGATATTGCTTCCTCGAGCACCTTATGGTCCTTCCCCTGTGAGTCTAGATTTTCGAATCCGACGCGAAACTGATAGTTAATTGTAACGTTCAGGCCCACCTAATGACGATGGAACACTCAAATTGCGTCGATATTCATACTTCGTACTCCAACCGACTTGTCTCCAAGGGTCTATTGCTGCCTTGGGCACCTTATGGTCGTTCTCCTGTAAGTCTAGATTGTCGAATCCGACGCAAAACTGATAGTTAATTGTAACGTCAGGGCCTCCTAATGACGATGGAACACTGTAATTGCGTCGAGATTCAATACATCGTCCTCCAGCCTACTTGTCTCCAAGGGGATATTGCTTCCTCGGGCACCTTATGGTCGGTCTCCTGTGAGTCTAGATTTTCGAATCCGACGCGAAACTGATAATTAATTGTAACGTTCAGGGGCTCCTAATGACGTTGGAACACTCATATTGCGTCGAAATTCAGTAGATCGTCCTTCAGCCGACTTGTCTCCAAGTGTCTATTGCTGTCTCGGGCACCTTATGGTCGTTCTCCTGTGACTCTAGATTTTTGAATCCGACGCAAAACTGATAGTTAATTGTAACGTTCAGGGCTTCCTAAAGTCGATGGAACACTCAAATTGCGTCGATATTCAATACATCGTCCTCCAGCTGACTTGCCTCCAAGGGTCTATTACTGCCTCGGGCACCTTATGGTCGTTCTCCTGTAAGTCTAGATTGTCGAATCCGACGCAAAAGTGATATTTAATTGTAACTTCAGGGCCTCCTATTGACGATGGAACACTCAAATTGCGTCGAGATTCAATACATCGACCTCCAGCCGATTTGTATCCAAGGGGGTATTGCTGCCTCGGGCACCATATGGTCCGTCTCCTGTGCGTCTAGATTTTCCAATCCGACGCGAAACTGATAGACAATTGTAACGATCCGGGCCTCCTAATGACGATGGAACACTCATATTGCGTCTAGATTCAGTACATCGTCCTTCAGCCGACTTGTCTCCAAGGGTCTATTGCTGTCTCGGGCACCTTATAGTCGTTCTCCTGTGAGTCTAGATTTTCCGAATCCTACGCAAAACTGATGGTTAATTGTAACGCTCAGGGCCTCCTAATGACGTTGGAACACTCAAATTGCGTCGAGATTCAGTACATCGTCCTTCAGCCGAATTGTCTCCAAGTGGATATTGTTGCCTCGGGAACCATATGGTCCGTCTCCTGTGAGTCTAGATTTTCGAATCCGACGCGAGACTGATAGTTAATTGTAACGTTCAGGGCCCCCTAATGACGATGGAACACTCAAATTGCGTCCAGATTCAATACATCGTCCTTCAGAAGACTTGTCTCCAAGGGTCTATTGCTGCGGCGGGCACCTTATGGTCGTTCTCCTTTGAATCTAGATTTTCGATTCCGACGCAAAACTGATAGTTAATCGTAACGTTCAGGGCCTCCTAATGACGATGGCACACTCAAATTGCGTCGAGATTGAATACATCGGCCACCAGCCGACTTGTTTCATAGGGTCTATTGCTGCCTGTGGCACCTTCTCATGTCAGTCTAGATTTTCGAATCCGACGCAAAACTGATAGTTAATTGTAACGTGCAGGGCATTCTTATGACGATGGAACACTCAAATTGCGTCGAGATTCAATACATCTTCCTTCAGCCGACTTGTATCCAAGGGTCTATTGCTGCCTGGGGCACCTTATGGTCGTTCTCCTGTGAGTCTAGATTTTCGAATCCTACGCAAAACTGATAGTTAATCGTAACGTTCACGGTCTCCTAATGACGAACATTTAAATTGCGTCGATTTTCAATACATCGTCCTCCAGCCAACTTGTCTCCAAGGGTCTATTGCTGCCTCGGCACCATATGGTCCGTCTCCTGTGAGTCTAAATTTTCGTATCCGACGCGAAACTGATATTTAATTGTAACGTTCAGAGTCTCCTAATGATGATGGAACACTCAAATTGCGTCGAGATACAATACATTAACCTCCAGCCGACTCGCCTCCAAGGGGATATTGCTGCCTCGGGCACCTTATGGTCCGTGTCATGTGAGTCTAGATTTTCGAATCTGATGCAAAACTGATGGTTAATTGTAACGATCAGGGTCTCCTAATGATGATGGAACACTCAAATTGTGTCGAGATTCAATACATCGTCCATCAGCCGACTTGTCTCCATAGGTCTATTGCTGCCTCGTGCAGCCTATGGTCGTCTTCCTGTGAGAATAGATTTTCGAATCCGACGAAAACAGATAGTTAATTGTAACGTTCAGGGCCTCCTAATGACGATGGAACACTTAAGTTGCGTCTAGATTCAGTACATCGTCCTTCAGCCGACTTGTCTCCAAGGGTCTATTGCTGCCTCGGGCACCTTATGGTCGTTCTCCTGTGAGTCTAGATTATCAAATCCGACGCAAAACTGATAGTTAATTGTAACGTTCAGGTCCTCCTAATGACGATGGATCACTCAAATTGCGTCGAGATTCAATACATCTTCCTTCAGCCGACTTGTCTCCAAGGGTCTATTGCTGCCTCGGGCACCTTATAGTCGTTCTCCTGTGAGTCTAGATTTTCCGAATCCTACGCAAAACTGATGGTTAATTGTAACGTTCAGGGCATCCTAATGACGATGGAACACTCACATTGCGACGAGATTCAATACATCGGCCACCAGCCGACTTGTTTCATAGGGTTTATTGCTGCCTGTGGCACCTTCTCATGTCAGTCTAGATTTTCGAATCCGACGAAAAACTGATAGTTAATTGTAACGTGCAGGGCATCCTAATGACGATGGGACACTCAAATTGCGTCGAGATTCAACACATCGTCCTTCCGCCGACTTGTCTCCAAGGGTCTATTGCTGCCTCGGGCACCTTATGGTCGTTCTCCTGTGAGTCTAGATTATCAAATCCGACGCAAAACTGATAGTTAATTGTAATGTGCAGGGCTTCCTAATGACGATGGAACACTCAAATTGCGTCGAGATTTAATACATCGTCCTCCTGCCGACTTGTCTTCAAGTGGATATTGCTGCCTCGGGAACCATATGTCCCGTCTCCTGTGAGTCTAGTTTTTCTAATCCGACGCGAGACTGATAGTTTATTGTAACGTTCAGGGCCTCCTAATGACGATGGAACACTCAAATTGCGTCGAGATTCAATACATCGCCCTTCAGCCGACTTGTCTCCAAAGGTCTATTGCTTTCTCAGGCACCTTATGGTTGTTCTCCTGTGAGTCTAGATTATCGAATCCGACGCATAACTGATAGTTAATTTTAACGTTTAGCGCCTCCTGATGACGATGGAACACTCAAATTGTGTCGAGATTCAATACATCGTCCTCCAGCCAACTTGTCTCCAAGGTCATATTGCTCCCACGGGCAGCAAATGGTCCGTCTCCTGTGAGTCTAGATTTTCGAATCCGACGCGCAACTGATAGTTGATCGTAACCTTCATGGTCTCCTAATGACGAACATTCAAATTGCGTCGAGATTCAATACATCGTCCTCCAGCCAACTTGTCTCCAAGGGTTTTTGCTGCATGTGGCACCTTATGGTCGTTCTCCTGTGAGTCTAGATTTTCGTATCCGACGCAAAACTGATAGTTAATTGTAACGTTCAAGGCCTCCTAATGACGATGGAACACTCAAATTGCGTCGAGATTTAATACATCGTCCTCCAGCCGACTTGTCTACAATGGGATATTGCTGCCTCGGGCACTATATTGTCCTTCCCTGTGAGTCTAGATTTTCGAATCCGACGCGAAACTGATAGTTAATTGTAACGTGCAGGGCTTCCGAATGACGATGGGACACTCAAATTGCGTCGAGATTCAATATATCGTCCTTCAGCCGACTTGTCTCCAAGGGTTTTTGCTGCATGGGGCACCTTATGGTCGTTCTCCTGTGAGTCTAGATTTTCGTATCCGACGCAAAACTGATAGTTAATTGCAACGTTCAGGGCCTCCTAATGACGATGGAACACTCAAATTGCGTCGAGATTTAATACATCGTCCTCCAGCCGACTTGTCTCCAAGGGGATATTGCTGCCACGGTCACCTTATGGTCGTTCTCCTGTGAATCTAGATTGTCGAATCCGACGTAAAACTGATAGTTAATTGTAACGTTCAGGGCTTCCTAATGACGATGGAACACTCAAATTGTGTCGTGATTCAATACATCGCCCTTCAGCCGACTTTTCTCCAAAGGTCTGTAGGTGCCTGTGGCACCTAATGGACTTTCTCCTGTGAGTCTAGATTTTCGAATCCGACGCAAAACTGATAGTGAGTTGTAACGTTCAGGTCCTCCTAATGACGATGGAACACTCAAATTACGTCGAGATTCAATACATCGGCCACCAGCTGACTTTTCTCCAAGGGTCTATTGCTGCCTCGGGCACCTTATGGTCGTTCCCCTGTGAGTCTAGATTTTCGAATCCGATGCATAACTGATAGTTAATTGTAACGTTCAGGGCTACTATTGACGATGATACACTCAAATTGCGTCGAGATTCAATACATCGCCCTTCACCCGACTTGTCTCCAAAGGTCTATTGCTTTCTCAGGCACCTTATAGTTGTTCTCTTGTGAGTCTAGATTTTTGAATCCGACGCATAACTGATAGTTAATTTTAACGTTAAGCGCCTCCTGATGACGATGGAACACTCAAATTGTGTCGTGATTCAATACATCGTCCTCCAGCCGACTTGTCTCCAAGGGTCTATTGCTGCCTCGGGCACCTTATAGTCGTTCTCCTGTGAGTCTAGATTTTCCGACTCCTACGCAAAACTGATGGTTAATTGTAACGTTCAGGTCCTCCTAATGACGATGGAACACTCAAATTGCGTCGAGATTCAATACATCGGCCACCAGCCGACTTGTTTCATAGGGTCTATTGCTGCCTGTGGCACCTCCTCATGTCAGTCTAGATTTTCGAATCCGACGCAAAACTGATAGTTAATTGTAACGTGCAGGGCATCCTAATGACGATGGAACACTCAAATTGCGTCGAGATTTAATACCTCGTCTTCCAGCCGACTTGTCTCCAAGTGGATATTGCTGCCTCGGGAACCATATGGTCCGTCTCCTGTGAGTCTAGTTTTTCTAATCCGACGCGAGACTGATAGTTTATTGTAACGTTCAGGCCCTAAAAATGACGATGGAACACTCAAATTACGTCGAGATTCAATACATCGCCCTTCAGCCGATTTGTCTCCAAAGGTCTAATGTTTTCTCAGGCACCTTATGGTTGTTCTCTTGTGAGTCTAGATTATCGAATCCGACGCATAACTGATAGTTAATTTTAACATTTAGCGCCTCCTGATGACGATGGAACACTCAAATTGTGTCGAGATTCAATACATCGTCCTCCAGCCGACTTGTCTACAATGGGATATAGCTGCCTCGGGCACTATATTGTCCTTCCCTGTGAGTCTAGATTTTCGAATCAGACGCGAAACTGATAGTTAATTGTAACGTGCAGGGCTTCCTAATGACGATGGGACACTCAAATTGCGTCGAGATTCAATTCATCGTCCTCCAGCCGACTTGTCTCCAAGGTCATATTGCTCCCACGGGCAGCAAATGGTCCGTCTCCTGTGAGTCTAGATTTTCGAATCCGACGCGCAACTGATAGTTAATCGTAACGTTCAGGGTCTCCTAATGACGAACATTCAAATTGCGTCGAGATTCAATACATCATCCTCCAGCCAACTTGTCTCCAAGGGTTTTTGCTGCCAGGGGCACCTTATGGTCGTTCTCCTGTGAGTCTAGATTTTCGTATCCGACGCAAAACTGATAGTTAATTGTAACGTTCAGGGCCTCCTAATGACGATGGAACACTCAAATTGCGTCGAGATTCTATACATCGTCCTCCAGCCGATTTGTCTCCAGGGGGATATTACTGCCTCGGTCACCTTATGGTCGTTCTCCTCTGAAGCTAGATTTTCGAATCCGACGCAAAACTGATAGTTAATTGTAACGTTCAGGGCTTCCTAATGACGATGGAACACTCAAATTGTGTCGTAATTCAATACATCGCCCTTCAGCCGACTTTTATCCAAAGGTCTATAGGTGCCTGTGGCACCTAATGGACTTTCTCCTATGAGTCTAGATTTTCGAATCCGACGCAAAACTGATCGTTAATTGTAACTTTCAGGTCCTCCTAATGACGATGGAATACTCAAATTACGTCGAGATTCAATACATCGGCCACCAGCGGACTATCTTCCAAGGGTCTATTGCTGCCACGGACAAATTTTGGTCGTTCCCCTGTGAGTCTATATTTTCGAATCCGATGCATAACTGATAGTTAATTGTAACGTTCAGGGCTACTATTGACGATGATACACTCAAATTGCGTCGAGATTCAATACATCGCCCTTCACCCGACTTGTCTCCTATGGTCTATTGCTTTCTCAGGCACCTTATGGTTGTTCTCCTGTGAGTCTAGATTTTTGAATCCGACGCATAACTGATAGTTAATTTTAACGTTTAGCGCCTCCTGATGACGATGGGACACTCAAATTGTGTCGAGATTCAATACATCGTCCTCCAGCCGACTTGTCTCCAAAGGTCTATTGCTTTCTCAGGCACCTTATGGTTGTTCTCCTGTGAGTCTAGATTATCGAATCCGACGCATAACTGATAGTTAATTTTAAAGTTTAGCGCCTCCTGATGACGATGGAACACTCAAATTGTGTCGAGATTCAATACATCGTCCTCCAGCCGACTTGTCTACAATGGGATATTGCTGCCTCGTTCACTATATTGTCCTTCCCTGTGAGTCTAGATTTTCGAATCCGACGCGAAACTGATAGTTAATTGTAACGTGCAGGGCTTCCTAATGACGATGGGAGACTCAAATTGCGTCGAGATTCAATACATCGTCCTTCAGCTGACTTGTCTCCAAGGGTCTATTGCTGCCTCGGGCACCTTATGGTCGTTCTCCTGTGAGACTAGATTTTCAAATCCAACGCAAATCTGATAGTTAATGGTAACGTTCAGGGCCCCCGAATGACGATGGAACACTCAAATTGCGTTGAGATTCAATACATCGTCCTCCAGCCGACTTGTCTCCAAGGTCATATTGCTCCCACGGGCAGCAAATGGTCCGTCTCCTGTGAGTCTAGATTTTCGAATCCGACGCGCAACTGATAGTTAATCGTAAAGTTCAGGGTCTCCTAATGACGAACATTCAAATTGCGTCGAGATTCAATACATCGTCCTCCAGCCAACTTGTCTCCAAGGGTTTTTGCTGCATGGGGCACCTTATGGTCGTTCTAATGTGAGTCTAGATTTTCGTATCCGACGCAAAACTGATAGTTAATTGTAACGTTCAGGGCCTCCTAATGACGATGGAACACTCAAATTACGTCGAGATTCAATACATCGGCCACCAGCTGACTTTTCTCCAAGGGTCTATTGCTGCCTCGGGCACCTTATGGTCGTTCCACTGTGAGTCTAGATTTTCGAATCCGATGCATAACTGATAGTTAATTGTAACGTTCAGGGCTACTATTGACGATGATACACTCAAATTGCGTCGACATTCAATACATCGCCCTTCATCCGACTTGTCTCCAAAGGTCTATTGCTTTCTCTGGCACCTTATGGTTGTTCTCCTGTGAGTCTAGATTTTTGAATCCGACGCATAACTGATAGTTAATTTTAACGTTAAGCGCCTGCTGATGACGATGGAACACTCAAATTGTGTCGAGATTCAATACATCGTCCTCCAGCCGACTTGTCTACAATGGGATATAGCTGCCTCGGGCACTATATTGTCCTTCCCTGTGAGTCTAGATTTTCGAATCAGACGCGAAACTGATAGTTAATTGTAACGTGCAGGGCTTCCTAATGACGATGGGACACTCAAATTGCGTCGAGATTCAATTCATCGTCCTCCAGCCGACTTGTCTCCAAGGTCATATTGCTCCCACGGGCAGCAAATGGTCCGTCTCCTGTGAGTCTAGATTTTCGAATCCGACGCGCAACTGATAGTTAATCGTAACGTTCAGGGTCTCCTAATGACGAACATTCAAATTGCGTCGAGATTCAATACATCATCCTCCAGCCAACTTGTCTCCAAGGGTTTTTGCTGCCAGGGGCACCTTATGGTCGTTCTCCTGTGAGTCTAGATTTTCGTATCCGACGCAAAACTGATAGTTAATTGTAACGTTCAGGGCCTCCTAATGACGATGGAACACTCAAATTGCGTCGAGATTCTATACATCGTCCTCCAGCCGATTTGTCTCCAGGGGGGTATTACTGCCTCGGTCACCTTATGGTCGTTCTCCTCTGAAGCTAGATTTTCGAATCCGACGCAAAACTGATAGTTAATTGTAACGTTCAGGGCTTCCTAATGACGATGGAACACTCAAATTGTGTCGTAATTCAATACATCGCCCTTCAGCCGACTTTTATCCAAAGGTCTATAGGTGCCTGTGGCACCTAATGGACTTTCTCCTGTGAGTCTAGATTTTCGAATCCGACGCAAAACTGATCGTTAATTGTAACTTTCAGGTCCTCCTAATGACGATGGAATACTCAAATTACGTCGAGATTCAATACATCGGCCACCAGCGGACTATCTTCCAAGGGTCTATTGCTGCCACGGACAAATTTTGGTCGTTCCCCTGTGAGTCTATATTTTCGAATCCGATGCATAACTGATAGTTAATTGTAACGTTCAGGGCTACTATTGACGATGATACACTCAAATTGCGTCGAGATTCAATACATCGCCCTTCACCCGACTTGTCTCCTATGGTCTATTGCTTTCTCAGGCACCTTATGGTTGTTCTCCTGTGAGTCTAGATTTTTGAATCCGACGCATAACTGATAGTTAATTTTAACGTTTAGCGCCTCCTGATGACGATGGGACACTCAAATTGTGTCGAGATTCAATACATCGTCCTCCAGCCGACTTGTCTCCAAAGGTCTATTGCTTTCTCAGGCACCTTATGGTTGTTCTCCTGTGAGTCTAGATTATCGAATCCGACGCATAACTGATAGTTAATTTTAAAGTTTAGCGCCTCCTGATGACGATGGAACACTCAAATTGTGTCGAGATTCAATACATCGTCCTCCAGCCGACTTGTCTACAATGGGATATTGCTGCCTCGTTCACTATATTGTCCTTCCCTGTGAGTCTAGATTTTCGAATCCGACGCGAAACTGATAGTTAATTGTAACGTGCAGGGCTTCCTAATGACGATGGGAGACTCAAATTGCGTCGAGATTCAATACATCGTCCTTCAGCTGACTTGTCTCCAAGGGTCTATTGCTGCCTCGGGCACCTTATGGTCGTTCTCCTGTGAGACTAGATTTTCAAATCCAACGCAAATCTGATAGTTAATGGTAACGTTCAGGGCCCCCGAATGACGATGGAACACTCAAATTGCGTTGAGATTCAATACATCGTCCTCCAGCCGACTTGTCTCCAAGGTCATATTGCTCCCACGGGCAGCAAATGGTCCGTCTCCTGTGAGTCTAGATTTTCGAATCCGACGCGCAACTGATAGTTAATCGTAAAGTTCAGGGTCTCCTAATGACGAACATTCAAATTGCGTCGAGATTCAATACATCGTCCTCCAGCCAACTTGTCTCCAAGGGTTTTTGCTGCATGGGGCACCTTATGGTCGTTCTAATGTGAGTCTAGATTTTCGTATCCGACGCAAAACTGATAGTTAATTGTAACGTTCAGGGCCTCCTAATGACGATGGAACACTCAAATTACGTCGAGATTCAATACATCGGCCACCAGCTGACTTTTCTCCAAGGGTCTATTGCTGCCTCGGGCACCTTATGGTCGTTCCACTGCTTGTCTAGATTTTCGAATCCGATGCATAACTGATAGTTAATTGTAACGTTCAGGGCTACTATTGACGATGATACACTCAAATTGCGTCGACATTCAATACATCGCCCTTCATCCGACTTGTCTCCAAAGGTCTATTGCTTTCTCTGGCACCTTATGGTTGTTCTCCTGTGAGTCTAGATTTTTGAATCCGACGCATAACTGATAGTTAATTTTAACGTTAAGCGCCTCCTGATGACGATGGGACACTCAAATTGTGTCGAGATTCAATACATCGTCCTCCAGCCGACTTGTCTACAAATGGATATTGCTGCCTCGGGCACTATATTGTCCTTCCCTGTGAGTCTAGATTGTCGAATGAGACGGAAAACTGATAGTTAATTGTAACGTTCAGGGCCTCCTAATGACAATGGAACACTCAAATTGCGTCGAGATTCAATACATCGTCCTCCAGCCGACTTGTCTCCAAGGGGATATTGCTCCCACGGGCACCATATGGTCCGACTCCTGTGAGTCTAGATTCTCGAAACCGACGCGAAACTGATAGTTAATTGTGACGTCCAGGGCCTCCTAATAATGATGGAACACTCAAATTGCGTCGAGATTCAATACATCTTCCTTCAGCCGACTTGTCTCCAAGGGTCTATTGCTGCCTCGGGCACCTTATAGTCGTTCTCCTGTGAGTCTAGATTTTCCGACTCCTACGCAAAACTGATGGTTAATTGTAACGTTCAGGGCTACTATTGACGATAATACACTCAAATTGCGTCGACATTCAATACACCGCCCTTCATCCGACTTGTCTCCAAAGGTCTATTGCTTTCTCTGGCACCTTATGGTTGTTCTCCTGTGAGTCTAGATTTTTGAATCCGACGCATAACTGATAGTTAATTTTAACGTTAAGCGCCTCCTGATGACGATGGGACACTCAAATTGTGTCGAGATTCAATACATCGTCCTCCAGCCGACTTGTCTACAAATGGATATTGCTGCCTCGGGCACTATATTGTCCTTCCCTGTGAGTCTAGATTGTCGAATGAGACGGAAAACTGATAGTTAATTGTAACGTTCAGGGCCTCCTAATGACAATGGAACACTCAAATTGCGTCGAGATTCAATACATCGTCCTCCAGCCGACTTGTCTCCAAGGGGATATTGCTCCCACGGGCACCATATGGTCCGACTCCTGTGAGTCTAGATTCTCGAAACCGACGCGAAACTGATAGTTAATTGTGACGTCCAGGGCCTCCTAATAATGATGGAACACTCAAATTGCGTCGAGATTCAATACATCTTCCTTCAGCCGACTTGTCTCCAAGGGTCTATTGCTGCCTCGGGCACCTTATAGTCGTTCTCCTGTGAGTCTAGATTTTCCGACTCCTACGCAAAACTGATGGTTAATTGTAACGTTCAGGGCCTCCTAATGACGATGGAACACTCAAATTGCGTCGAGATTCAATACATCGGCCACCAGCCGACTTGTTTCATAGGGTCTATTGCTGCCTGTGGCACCTTCTCATGTCAGTCTAGATTTTCGAATCCGACGCAAAACTGATAGTTAATTGTAACGTGCAGGGCATCCTAATGACGATGGAACACTCAAATTGCGTCGAGATTTAATACCTCGTCCTCCAGCCGACTTGTCTCCAAGTGGATATTGCTGCCTCGGGAACCATATGGTCCGTCTCCTGTGAGTCTAGTTTTTCTAATCCGACGCGAGACTGATAGTTTATTGTAACATTCAAGGCCTAATAATGACGATGGAACACTCAAATTACGTCGAGATTCAATACATCGCCCTTCAGCCGACTTGTCTCCAAAGGTCTATTGCTTTCTCAGGCACCTTATGGTTGTTCTCTTGTGAGTCTAGATTATCGAATCCGACGCATAACTGATAGTTAATTTTAACATTTAGCGCCTTCTGATGACGATGCAACACTCAAATTGTGTCGAGATTCAATACATCGTCCTCCAGCCGACTTGTCAACAATGGGATATAGCTGCCTCGGGCACTATATTGTCCTTCCCTGTGAGTCTAGATTTTCGAATCAGACGCGAAACTGATAGTTAATTGCAACGTGCAGGGCTTCCTAATGACGATGGGACACTCAAATTGCGTCGAGATTCAATACATCGTCCTCCAGCCGACTTGTCTCCAAGGTCATATTGCTCCCACGGGCAGCAAATGGTCCGTCTCCTGTGAGTCTAGATTTTCGAATCCGACGCGCAACTGATAGTTAATCGTAACGTTCAGGGTCTCCTAATGACGAACATTCAAATTGCGTCGAGATTCAATACATCGTCCTCCAGCCAACTTGTCTCCAAGGGTTTTTGCTGCCTGGGGCACCTTATGGTCGTTCTCCTGTGAGTCTAGATTTTCGTATCCGACGCAAAACTGATAGTTAATTGTAACGTTCAGGGCTTCCTAATGACGATGGAACACTCAAATTGCGTCGAGATTCAATACATCGTCCTCCAGCCGACCTTTCTCCAAGGGGATATTACTGCCTCGGTCACCTTATGGTCGTTCTCCTCTGAATCTAGATTTTCGAATCCGACGCAAAACTGATAGTTAATTGTAACGTTCAGGGCTTCCTAATGACGATGGAACGCTCAAATTGTGTCGTGATTCAATACATCGCCCTTCAGCCGACTTTTATCCAAAGGTCTTTAGGTGCATGTGGCACCTAATGGACTTTCTCCTGTGAGTCTAGATTTTCGAATCCGACGCAAAACTGATCGTTAATTGTAACGTTCAGGTCCTCCTAATGACGATGGAATACTCAAATTACGTCGAGATTCAATACATGGGCCACCAGCTGACTTTCTTAGAAGGGTCTATTGCTGCCACGGACACCTTATGGTCGTTCTCCTGTAGTCTAGATTTTCGAATCCGATGCATAACTGATAGTTAATTGTAACGTTCAGGGCTACTATTGACGATGATACACTCAAATTGCGTCGAGATTCAATACATCGCTCTTCACCCGACTCGTCTCCAAAGGTCTATTGCTTTCTCAGGCACCTTATGGTTGTTCTCCTGTGAGTCTAGATTTTTGAATCCGACGCATAACTGATAGTTAATTTCAACGTTTAGCGCCTCCTGATGACGATGGGACACTCAAATTGTGACGAGATTCAATACATCGTCCTCCAGCCGACTTGTCTACAAATGGATATTGCTGCCTCGGGCACTATATTGTCCTTCCCTGTGAGTCTAGATTGTCGAATGAGGCGCGAAACTGATAGTTAATTGTAACGTTCAGGGCTTCCTAATGACGGTGGAACACTCAAATTGCGTCGAGATTCAATACATCGTGCTCCAGCCGACTTGCATCCAAGGGCATATTGCTCCCACGGGCAGCATATGGTCCGTCTCCTGTGAGTCTAGATTTTCGAATCCGACGCGAAACTGATAGTTAATCGTAACGTTCAGGGTCTCCTAATGACGAACATTCAAACTGCGTCGAGATTCAATACATCGTCCTCCAGCCAACTTGTCTCCAAGGGTTTTTGGTGCCTCGGGCACCTTACGGTCGTTCTCCTGTGAGTCTAGATTTTCGTATTCGACGCAAAACTGATAGTTAATTGTAGAGTTCAGGGCCTCCTAATTACGATGGAACACTCAAATTGCGTCGAGATTCAATACATCGTCCTTCAGCCGACTTGTCTCCAAGGGTCTATTGCTGGCTCGGGCACAATATGGACGTACTCCTGTGAGTCTATATTGTCGAATCTGACGCAAAACTGATAGTTAATTGTAACGTTCAGGGCCTCCTAATGACGATGGAACACTCAAATTGCGCCGAGATTCAATACATCGCCCTTCAGCCGACTTGTCTCTATAGGTCTATTGCTGCCTCGTGCAGCTTATGGTCGTCTTCCTGTGAGAGTAGATTTTCGAATCCGACGCAAAACAGATAGTTAATTGTAGCGTTCAGGGCCTCCTAATGACGATGGAACACTCAAATTGCTTCGAGATTCAATACATCGTCCTCCAGTTGATTTGTCTCCAAGGGTATATTGCTGCTTCGGGCACCGTATGTTGCGTCTCCTGCGAGTCTAGATTTTCGTATCCGACGCGAAACTGATATTTAATTGTAACGTTCAGGGCCACCTAATGACGATGGAACACTTAAAATGCGTCTAGATTCAGTACATCGTCCTTCAGCCGACTTGTCTCCAAAGGTCTATTGGTGCCTGTGGCACCTAATGGACCTTCTCTTGTGAGTCTAGATTTTCGAATCCGACGCAAAACAGATAGTTAATTGCAACGTTCAGGGTCTCCTAATGATGATAGAACATTCAAATTGCGTCGAGATTTAATACATTAACCTCCAGCCGACTCGTCTCCAAGGGGATATTGCTGTCTCGGGCACCTTATGGTCCGTGTCATGTGAGTCTAGATTTTCGAATCTGACGCAAAACCGATGGTTAATTGTAACGCTCAGGGTATCCTAATGATGATGGAACACTCAAATTGTGTCGAGATTCAATGCATCGTCCTTCAGCCGACTTGTCTCCATAGGTCTATTGCTGCATCGTGCAGCTTATGGTCGTCTTCCTGTGAGAATAGATTTTCGAATCCGACGCAAAACAGATAGTTAATTGTAACGTTCAGGGCCTCCTAATGACGATGGAACACTCAAATTGCGTCGAGATTCAATACATCGTCCTCCAGTTGATTTGTCTCCAAGGGTATATTGCTCTTCGGGCACCGTATGTTCCGTCTCCTGTGAGTCTAGATTTTCGTATCCGACGCGAAACTGATATTTAATTGTAACGTTCAGGGCCACCTAATGACGATGGAACACTTAAATTGCGTCTAGATTCAGTACATCGTCCTTCAGCCGACTTGTCTCCAAGGGTCTATTGCTGCCTAAGGCACCTTATGGTCGTTCTCCTGTAAATCTAGATTGTCGAATCCGACGCAAAACTGATAGTAAATTGTAACGTTCAGGGTCTCCTAATGATGATGGAACACTCAAATTGCGTCGAGAATTAATACATTAACCTCCAGCCGATTCGTCTACAAGGGGATATTGCTGTCTCGGGCACCTTATGGCCCGTGTCATGTGAGTCTAGATTTTCGTATCCGACGCGAAACTGATATTTAATTGTAACGTTCAGGGGCTCCTAATGACGATGGAACACTTAAATTGCGGCTAGATTCATTACATCGTCCTTCAGCCGACTTGTCTCCAAGGGTCTATTGCTGCCTCGGGCACCTTATGTTCGTTCTCCTGTGAGTCTAGATTTTCGAATTATGACGCAAAACTGATAGTCCATTGTAACGTTCAGGACTTCCTAATGACGATGGAACACTCAAATTGCGTCGAGATTCAATACATCGTCCTTCAGCCGACTTGTCTTCAAGGGTCTATTGCTGCCTCGGGCACCCTATGGTCGTTCTCCTTTGAGTCTAGATTTTCGAATCCGTCGCAAAACTGATAGTTAAATGTAACATTCAGGGCCTCCTAATGACGATGGAACACTCACATTGCGTCGAGATTCAATACATCTTCCTTCAGCCGACTTGAATCCAAGAGTCTATTGCTGCCTCGGTCACCTTATGGTCGTTCTCCTGTGAATCTCGATTGTCGAATCCGACGCAAAACTGATAGTTAATTGTAACGTTCAGGGCTTCCTAATGACGATGGAATACTCAAATTGTGTCGTGATTCAATACATCGCCCTTCAGCCGACTTTTCTCCAAAGGTCTATAGGTGCCTGTGGCACCTAAAGGACTTTCTCCTGTGAGTCTAGATTTTCGTATCCGACGGAAAACTGATAGTTAATTGTAACGTTCAGGTCCTCCTAATGACGATGGAACACTCAAATTACGTCGAGATTCAATACATCGGCCACCAGCTGACTTTCCTCCAAGGGTCTATTCCTGCCTCGTGCACCTTATGGTCGTTCCCCTGTGAGTCTAGATTTTCGAATCCGACGCATAACTGATAGTTAATTGTAACGTTCAGGGCTACTATTGACGATGATACACTCAAATTGCGTCGAGATTCAATACATCGCCCTTCAGCCGACTTGTCTCCAAAGGTCTATTGCTTTCTCAGGCACCTTATGGTTGTTCTCCTGTGAGTCTAGATTTTTGAATCCGACGCATAACTGATAGTTAATTTTAACGTTTAGCGCCTCCTGTTGACGATGGGACACTCAAATTGTGTCGAGATTCAATACATCGTCCTCCAGCCGACTTGTCTACAAGGGGATATTGCTGCCTGGGGCACTATATTGTCCTTGCTGTGAGTCTAGATTTTCGAATCAGACGCGAAACTGATAGTTCATTGTAACGTGCAGGGCCTCCTACTGACGATGGAACACTCAAATTGCGTCGAGATTCAATACATCGTCCTTCAGCCGACTTGTCTCCAAGGGTCTATTGCTGCCTCGGGCACCTTATGGTCGTTCTCCTGTGAGTCTAGATTTTCAAATCCAACGCAAATCTGATAGTTAATTGTAACGTTCAGGGCCCCCGAATGACGATGGAACAGTCAAATTGCGTCGAGATTCAATACATCGCCCTCCAGCCGACTTGTCTCCAAGGTCATATTGCTCATACGGGCAGAAAATGGTCCGTCTCCTGCGAGTCTAGATTTTCGAATCCGACGCGCAACTCATAGTTAATGGTAACGTTCAGGGTCTCCTATTGACGGACATTAAGTTGCGTCGAGATTCAATACATCGTCCTCCAGCCAACTTGTCTCAAAGGGTTTTTGCTGCCTGGGGCACCTTATGGTCGTTCTCCTGTGAGTCTAGATTTTCGTATCCGACGCAAAACTGATAGTTAATTGTAACGTTCAGGGCCTCCTAATTACGATGGAACACTCAAGTTGCGTCGATATTCAATACATCGTCCTCTAGCCGACTTGTCTCCAAAGGTCTATTGCTGCCTTGGGCACCTTGAGGTCGTTCTCCTTTGAGTCTGGATTTTCGAATCCAACGCAAAACTGATTGTAACGTTCAGGGCCTCCTAATGACGATGGAACACTCAAATTCCGTCGAGATTCAATACATCGGCCTCCAGCCGACTTGTCTCCAAGGGTCTATTGCTGCCTCGGGCACCTTATGGTCGTTCTCCTGTGAGTCTAGATTTTCGAATGATGACGCAAAACTGATAGTTAATTGTAACGTTCAGGGCTTCCTAATGACGATGGAACACTCAAATTGCGTCGAGATTCAATACATCGTCCTTCAGCCGACTTGTCTCCAAGGGTCTATCGCTGCCTCGGGCACCTTATGGTCGTTCTCCTTTGAGTCTAGATTTTCGAATCCGTCGCAAAACTGATAGTTTATTGTAACGTGCAGGGCCTCCTAATGACGATGGAACACTCAAATTGCGTCGAGATTCAATACATCGTCCTCAAGCTGACTTGTCTCCAAGGGGAAATTGCTGCCTCGGGCATCATATGGTCCGTCTCCTGTGAGTGTAGATATTCGAATCCGACGCGAAACTGATAGTTAAATGTAACATTCAGGGCCTCCTAATGACGATGGAACACTCGAATTGTGACGAGATTCAATACAACGTCCTCCAGCCGGCATGTGTCCAATGGTATATTGGTGCTTCGGGCACTTTATATTCGTTGTCCTGTAAGTCTAGATTGTCGAATCCGACGCAAAACTGATAGATACTTGTAACGTTCAGGGCCTCCTAATAACGATGGAACACTCAAATTGCGTCGAGATTCAATACATCGGCCACCAGCCGACTTGTTTCATAGGGTCTATTGCTGCCTGTGGCACCTTCTCCTGTGAGTCTAGATTTTCGAATCCGACGCAAAACTGATAGTTAATTGTAACGTGCAGGGCATCCTAATGACGATGGAACACTCAAATTGCGTCGAGATTCAATACATCGCCCTCCAGCCGACTTGTCTCCAAGGGGATATTGCTGCCTCGGTCACCTTATGGTCGTTCTCCTGTGAATCTAGATTGTCGAATCCGACGCAAAACTGATAGTTAATTGTAACGTTCAGGGCTTCCTAATGACGATGGAATACTCAAATTGTGTCGTGATTCAACACATCGCCCTTCAGCCGACTTTTCTCCAAAGGTCTATAGGTGCCTGTGGCACCTAATGGACTTTCTCCTGTGAGTCTAGATTTTCGTATCCGACGCAAAACTGATAGTTAATTGTAACGTTCAGGTCCTCCTAATGACGATGGAACACTCAAATTACGTCGAGATTCTATACATCGGCCACCAGCTGACTTTCCTCCAAGGGTCTATTCCTGCCTCGGGCACCTTATGGTCGTTCCCCTGTGAGTCTAGATTTTCGAATCCGACGCATAACTGATAGTTAATTGTAACGTTCAGGGCTACTATTGACGATGATACACTCAAATTGCGTCGAGATTCAATACATCGCCCTTCAGCCGACTTGTCTCCAAAGGTCTATTGCTTTCTCAGGCACCTTATGGTTGTTCTCCTGTGAGTCTAGATTTTTGAATCCGACGCATAACTGATAGTTAATTTTAACGTTTAGCGCCTCCTGTTGCCGATGGGACACTCAAATTGTGTCGAGATTCAATACATCGTCCTCCAGCCGACTTGTCTACAAATGGATATTGCTGCCTCGGGCACTATATTGTCCTTCCCTGTGAGTCTAGATTGTCGAATGAGACGCGAAACTGATAGTTAATTGTAACGTTCAGGGCCCCTGAATGACGATGGAACACTCAAATTGCGTCGAGATTCAATACATCGTGCTCCAGCCGACTTGCCTCCAAGGGCATATTGCTCCCACGGGCAGCATATGGTCCGTCTCCTGTGAGTCTAGATTTTCGAATCCGACGCGAAACTGATAGTTAATCGTAACGTTCAGTGTCTCCTAATGACGAACATTCAAATTGCGTCGAGATTCAATACATCGTCCTCCAGCCAACTTGCCTCCAAGGGTTTTTGCTGCCTCGGGCACCTTATGTTCGTTCTCCTGTGAGTCTAGATTTTCGTATCCGACGCAAAACTGATAGTTAATTGTAGAGTTCAGGGCCTCCTAATTACGATGGAACACTCAAATTGCGTCGAGATTCAATACATCGTCCTTCAGCCGACTTGTCTCCAAAGGTCTATTGCTGCCTCGGGCACCTTATGGAGGTTCTCCTTTGAGTCTGGATTTTCGAATCCAACGCAAAACTGATTGTAACGTTCAGGGCCTCCTAATGACGATGGAACACACAAATTCCGTCGAGATTCAATACATCGGCCTCCAGGCGACTTGTGTCCAAGGGTATATTGGTGCCTCGGGCACTTTTTGGTCATTCTCCTGTAAGTCGATATTGTCGAATCCGACGCAAAACTGATAGTTAATTGTAACGTTCAGGTCCTCCTAATGACGATGGAACACTCAAATTACGTCGAGATTCAATACATCGGCCACCAGCTGACTTTCCTCCAAGGGTCTATTCCTGCCTCGTGCACCTTATGGTCGTTCCCCTGTGAGTCTAGATTTTCGAATCCGACGCATAACTGATAGTTAATTGTAACGTTCAGGGCTACTATTGACGATGATACACTCAAATTGCGTCGAGATTCAATACATCGCCCTTCAGCCGACTTGTCTCCAAAGGTCTATTGCTTTCTCAGGCACCTTATGGTTGTTCTCCTGTGAGTCTAGATTTTTGAATCCGACGCATAACTGATAGTTAATTTTAACGTTTAGCGCCTCCTGTTGACGATGGGACACTCAAATTGTGTCGAGATTCAATACATCGTCCTCCAGCCGACTTGTCTACAAGGGGATATTGCTGCCTGGGGCACTATATTGTCCTTGCTGTGAGTCTAGATTTTCGAATCAGACGCGAAACTGATAGTTCATTGTAACGTGCAGGGCCTCCTACTGACGATGGAACACTCAAATTGCGTCGAGATTCAATACATCGTCCTTCAGCCGACTTGTCTCCAAGGGTCTATTGCTGCCTCGGGCACCTTATGGTCGTTCTCCTGTGAGTCTAGATTTTCAAATCCAACGCAAATCTGATAGTTAATTGTAACGTTCAGGGCCCCCGAATGACGATGGAACAGTCAAATTGCGTCGAGATTCAATACATCGCCCTCCAGCCGACTTGTCTCCAAGGTCATATTGCTCATACGGGCAGAAAATGGTCCGTCTCCTGCGAGTCTAGATTTTCGAATCCGACGCGCAACTCATAGTTAATGGTAACGTTCAGGGTCTCCTATTGACGGACATTAAGTTGCGTCGAGATTCAATACATCGTCCTCCAGCCAACTTGTCTCAAAGGGTTTTTGCTGCCTGGGGCACCTTATGGTCGTTCTCCTGTGAGTCTAGATTTTCGTATCCGACGCAAAACTGATAGTTAATTGTAACGTTCAGGGCCTCCTAATTACGATGGAACACTCAAGTTGCGTCGATATTCAATACATCGTCCTCTAGCCGACTTGTCTCCAAAGGTCTATTGCTGCCTTGGGCACCTTGAGGTCGTTCTCCTTTGAGTCTGGATTTTCGAATCCAACGCAAAACTGATTGTAACGTTCAGGGCCTCCTAATGACGATGGAACACTCAAATTCCGTCGAGATTCAATACATCGGCCTCCAGCCGACTTGTCTCCAAGGGTCTATTGCTGCCTCGGGCACCTTATGGTCGTTCTCCTGTGAGTCTAGATTTTCGAATGATGACGCAAAACTGATAGTTAATTGTAACGTTCAGGGCTTCCTAATGACGATGGAACACTCAAATTGCGTCGAGATTCAATACATCGTCCTTCAGCCGACTTGTCTCCAAGGGTCTATCGCTGCCTCGGGCACCTTATGGTCGTTCTCCTTTGAGTCTAGATTTTCGAATCCGTCGCAAAACTGATAGTTTATTGTAACGTGCAGGGCCTCCTAATGACGATGGAACACTCAAATTGCGTCGAGATTCAATACATCGTCCTCAAGCTGACTTGTCTCCAAGGGGAAATTGCTGCCTCGGGCATCATATGGTCCGTCTCCTGTGAGTGTAGATATTCGAATCCGACGCGAAACTGATAGTTAAATGTAACATTCAGGGCCTCCTAATGACGATGGAACACTCGAATTGTGACGAGATTCAATACAACGTCCTCCAGCCGGCATGTGTCCAATGGTATATTGGTGCTTCGGGCACTTTATATTCGTTGTCCTGTAAGTCTAGATTGTCGAATCCGACGCAAAACTGATAGATACTTGTAACGTTCAGGGCCTCCTAATAACGATGGAACACTCAAATTGCGTCGAGATTCAATACATCGGCCACCAGCCGACTTGTTTCATAGGGTCTATTGCTGCCTGTGGCACCTTCTCCTGTGAGTCTAGATTTTCGAATCCGACGCAAAACTGATAGTTAATTGTAACGTGCAGGGCATCCTAATGACGATGGAACACTCAAATTGCGTCGAGATTCAATACATCGCCCTCCAGCCGACTTGTCTCCAAGGGGATATTGCTGCCTCGGTCACCTTATGGTCGTTCTCCTGTGAATCTAGATTGTCGAATCCGACGCAAAACTGATAGTTAATTGTAACGTTCAGGGCTTCCTAATGACGATGGAATACTCAAATTGTGTCGTGATTCAACACATCGCCCTTCAGCCGACTTTTCTCCAAAGGTCTATAGGTGCCTGTGGCACCTAATGGACTTTCTCCTGTGAGTCTAGATTTTCGTATCCGACGCAAAACTGATAGTTAATTGTAACGTTCAGGTCCTCCTAATGACGATGGAACACTCAAATTACGTCGAGATTCTATACATCGGCCACCAGCTGACTTTCCTCCAAGGGTCTATTCCTGCCTCGGGCACCTTATGGTCGTTCCCCTGTGAGTCTAGATTTTCGAATCCGACGCATAACTGATAGTTAATTGTAACGTTCAGGGCTACTATTGACGATGATACACTCAAATTGCGTCGAGATTCAATACATCGCCCTTCAGCCGACTTGTCTCCAAAGGTCTATTGCTTTCTCAGGCACCTTATGGTTGTTCTCCTGTGAGTCTAGATTTTTGAATCCGACGCATAACTGATAGTTAATTTTAACGTTTAGCGCCTCCTGTTGCCGATGGGACACTCAAATTGTGTCGAGATTCAATACATCGTCCTCCAGCCGACTTGTCTACAAATGGATATTGCTGCCTCGGGCACTATATTGTCCTTCCCTGTGAGTCTAGATTGTCGAATGAGACGCGAAACTGATAGTTAATTGTAACGTTCAGGGCCCCTGAATGACGATGGAACACTCAAATTGCGTCGAGATTCAATACATCGTGCTCCAGCCGACTTGCCTCCAAGGGCATATTGCTCCCACGGGCAGCATATGGTCCGTCTCCTGTGAGTCTAGATTTTCGAATCCGACGCGAAACTGATAGTTAATCGTAACGTTCAGTGTCTCCTAATGACGAACATTCAAATTGCGTCGAGATTCAATACATCGTCCTCCAGCCAACTTGCCTCCAAGGGTTTTTGCTGCCTCGGGCACCTTATGTTCGTTCTCCTGTGAGTCTAGATTTTCGTATCCGACGCAAAACTGATAGTTAATTGTAGAGTTCAGGGCCTCCTAATTACGATGGAACACTCAAATTGCGTCGAGATTCAATACATCGTCCTTCAGCCGACTTGTCTCCAAAGGTCTATTGCTGCCTCGGGCACCTTATGGAGGTTCTCCTTTGAGTCTGGATTTTCGAATCCAACGCAAAACTGATTGTAACGTTCAGGGCCTCCTAATGACGATGGAACACACAAATTCCGTCGAGATTCAATACATCGGCCTCCAGGCGACTTGTGTCCAAGGGTATATTGGTGCCTCGGGCACTTTTTGGTCATTCTCCTGTAAGTCGATATTGTCGAATCCGACGCAAAACTGATAGTTAATTGTAACGTTCAGGGCCTCCTAATGACGATGGAACACTCAAATTGCGTCGAGATTCAATACATCGCCCTTCAGCCAACTTGTCTCCAAAGGTCTATTGGTGCCTGTGGCACCTAATGGACTATCTCTTGTGAGTCTAGATTTTCGAATCCGACGCAAAACAGATAGTTAATTGCAACGTTCAGGGTCTCCTAATGATGATGGAACACTCAAATTGCGTCGAGATTTAATACATTAACCTCCAGCCGACTCGTCTCCAAGGGGATATTGCTGTCTCGGGCACCTTATGGTCCGTGTCATGTAAGTCTAGATTTTCGAATCTGACGTAAAACTGATGGTTAATTCTATCGATCAGGGTCTCCTAATGACGATGGAACACTCAAATTGTTTCGAGATTCAATGCATCGTCCTTCAGCCGACTTGTCTCCATAGGTCTATTGCTGCCTCGTGCAGCTTATGGTCGTCTTCCTGTGAGAATAGATTTTCGAATCCAACGCAAAACAGATAGTTAATTGTAACGTTCAGGGCCTCCTAATGACGATGGAACACTCAAATTGCGTCGAGATTCAATACATCGTCCTCCAGCCGATTTGTCTCCAAGGGTATATTGCTGTTTCGGGCACCGTATGTTCCGTCTCCTGTGAGTCTAGATTTTCGTATCCGACGCGAAACTGATATTTAATTGTAACGTTCAGGGCCACCTAATGACGATGGAACACTTAAATTGCGTCTAGATTCAGTACATCGTCCTTCAGCCGACTTGTCTCCAAGGTCATATTGCTCATACGGGCAGAAAATGGTCCGTCTCCTGCGAGTCTAGATTTTCGAATCCGACGCGCAACTGATAGTTAATCGTAACCTTCAGGGTCTCCTAATGACGAACATTAAATTGCGTCGAGATTCAATACATCGTCCTCCAGCCAACTTGCCTCCAAGGGTTTTTGCTGCCTCGGGCACCTTATGTTCGTTCTCCTGTGAGTCTAGATTTTCGTATCCGACGCAAAACTGATAGTTAATTGTAGAGTTCAGGGCCTCCTAATTACGATGGAACACTCAAATTGCGTCGAGATTCAATACATCGTCCTTCAGCCGACTTGTCTCCAAAGGTCTATTGCTGCCTCGGGCACCTTATGGAGGTTCTCCTTTGAGTCTGGATTTTCGAATCCAACGCAAAACTGATTGTAACGTTCAGGGCCTCCTAATGACGATGGAACACACAAATTCCGTCGAGATTCAATACATCGGCCTCCAGGCGACTTGTGTCCAAGGGTATATTGGTGCCTCGGGCACTTTTTGGTCATTCTCCTGTAAGTCGATATTGTCGAATCCGACGCAAAACTGATAGTTAATTGTAACGTTCAGGGCCTCCTAATGACGATGGAACACTCAAATTGCGTCGAGATTCAATACATCGCCCTTCAGCCAACTTGTCTCCAAAGGTCTATTGGTGCCTGTGGCACCTAATGGACTATCTCTTGTGAGTCTAGATTTTCGAATCCGACGCAAAACAGATAGTTAATTGCAACGTTCAGGGTCTCCTAATGATGATGGAACACTCAAATTGCGTCGAGATTCAATACATTAACCTCCAGCCGACTCGCCTCCAAGGGGATATTGCTGCCTCGGGCACCTTATGGTCCGTGTCATGTGAGTCTAGATTTTCGAATCTGACGCAAAACTGATGGTTAATTGTAACGATCAGGGTCTCCTAATGATGATGGAACACTCAAATTGCGTCGAGATTCAATACATTAACCTCCAGCCGACTCGCCTCCAAGGGGATATTGCTGCCTCGGGCACCATATGGTCCGTCTCCTGTGAGTCTAGATTTTCGTATCCGACGCGAAACTGATATTTAATTGTAACGTTCAGGGCCACCTAATGACGATGGAACACTTAAATTGCGTCTAGATTCAGTACATCGTCCTTCAGCCGACTTGTCTCCAAGGTCATATTGCTCATACGGGCAGAAAATGGTCCGTCTCCTGCGAGTCTAGATTTTCGAATCCGACGCGCAACTGATAGTTAATCGTAACCTTCAGGGTCTCCTAATGACGAACATTAAATTGCGTCGAGATTCAATACATCGTCCTCCAGCCAACTTGTCTCAAAGGGTTTCTGCTGCCTGGGGCACCTTATGGTCGTTCACCTGTGAGTCTAGATTTTCGTATCCGACGCAAAACTGATAGTTAATTGTAACGTTCAGGGCCTCCTAATTACGATGGAACACTCAAATTGCGTCGATATTCAACACATCGTCCTCCAGCCGACTTGTCTCCAAAGGTCTATTGCTGCCTTGGGCACTTTATGGTCGTTCTCCTTTGAGTCTGGATTTTCGAATGCAACGCAAAACTGATTGTAACGTTCAGGGCCTCCTAATGACGATGGAACACTCAAGTTCCGTCGAGATTCAATACATCGGCCTCCAGCCGACTTGTCTCCAAGGGGATATTGCTGCCTCGGGCACCATATGGTCCGTCTCCTGTGGGTCTAGATTTTCGAATCAGACACGAAACTGATAGTTAAATGTAACATTCAGGGCCTCCTAATGACGATGGAACACTCGAATTGCGTCGAGATTCAATACATCGTCCTCCAGGCGACTTGTGTCCAAGGGTATATTAGTGCCTCGGGCACTTTATGGTCGTTCTCCTGTAAGTCTAGATTGTCGAATCCGACGCAAAACTGACAGATAATTGTAACGTTCAGTGCCTCCTAATGACGATGGAACACTCAAATTACGTCGAGATACAATACATCGCCCTTCAGCCGATTTGTCTCCAAAGGTCTATTGGTGCCTGTGGCACCTAATGGACTTTCTCTTGTGAGTCTAGATTTTCGAATCCGACGCAAAACAGATAGTTAATTGCAACGTTCAGGGTCTCCTAATGATGATGGAACACTCAAATTGCGTCGAGATTCGATACATTAACCTCCAGCCGACTCGCCTCCAAGGGGATATTGCTGCCTCGGGCACCTTATGGTCCGTGTCATGTGAGTCTAGATTTTCGAATCTGACGCAAAACTGATGGTTAATTGTAACGATCAGGGTCTCCTAATGATGATGGAACACTCAAATTGCGTCGAGATTCAATACATTAACCTCCAGCCGACTCGCCGCCAAGGGGATATTGCTGCCTCGGGCACCTTATGGTCCGTGTCATGTGAGTCTAAATTTTCGAATCTGACGCAAAACCGATGGTTAATTGTAACGATCAGGGTCTCCTAATGATGATGGAACACTCAAATTCCGTCGAGATTCAATACATCGGCCTCCACCCGACTTGTCTCCAAGGGGATATTGCTGCCTCGGGCACCATATGGTCCGTCTCCTGTGGGTCTAGATTTTCGAATCAGACACGAAACTGATAGTTAAATGTAACATTCAGGGCCTCCTAATGACGATGGAACACTCGAATTGCGTCGAGATTCAATACATCGTCCTCCAGGCGACTTGTGTCCAAGGGTATATTAGTGCCTCGGGCACTTTATGGTCGTTCTCCTGTAAGTCTAGATTGTCGAATCCGACGCAAAACTGACAGATAATTGTAACGTTCAGTGCCTCCTAATGACGATGGAACACTCAAATTACGTCGAGATACAATACATCGCCCTTCAGCCGATTTGTCTCCAAAGGTCAATTGGTGCCTGTGGCACCTAATGGACTTTCTCTTGTGAGTCTAGATTTTCGAATCCGACGCAAAACAGATAGTTAATTGCAACGTTCAGGGTCTCCTAATGATGATGGAACACTCAAATTGCGTCGAGAATCGATACATTAACCTCCAGCCGACTCGCCTCCAAGGGGATATTGCTGCCTCGGGCACCTTATGGTCCGTGTCATGTGAGTCTAGATTTTCGAATCTGACGCAAAACTGATGGTTAATTGTAACGATCAGGGTCTCCTAATGATGATGGAACACTCAAATTGCGTCGAGATTCAATACATTAACCTCCAGCCGACTCGCCGCCAAGGGGATATTGCTGCCTCGGGCACCTTATGGTCCGTGTCATGTGAGTCTAAATTTTCGAATCTGACGCAAAACCGATGGTTAATTGTAACGATCAGGGTCTCCTAATGATGATGGAACACTCAAATTCCGTCGAGATTCAATACATCGGCCTCCACCCGACTTGTCTCCAAGGGGATATTGCTGCCTCGGGCACCATATGGTCCGTCTCCTGTGGGTCTAGATTTTCGAATCAGACACGAAACTGATAGTTAAATGTAACATTCAGGGCCTCCTAATGACGATGGAACACTCGAATTGCGTCGAGATTCAATACATCGTCCTCCAGGCGACTTGTGTCCAAGGGTATATTAGTGCCTCGGGCACTTTATGGTCGTTCTCCTGTAAGTCTAGATTGTCGAATCCGACGCAAAACTGACAGCTAATTGTAACGTTCAGGGCCTCCTAATGACGATGGAACACTCAAATTCCGTCGAGATTCATTACATCGGCCTTCAGCCGACTTGTCTCCAAGGGTCTATTGCTGCCTCGGGCACCTTATGGTCGTTCTCCTGTGAGTCTAGATTTTCGAATTATGACGCTAAATTGATAGTAAATTGTAACGTTCAGGGCTTCCTAATGACGATGGAACACTCAAATTGCGTCGAGATTCAATACATCGCCCTTCAGCCGACTTGTCTCCAAAGGTCTATTGCTTTCTCAGGCACCTTATGGTTGTTCTCCTGTGAGTCTAGATTTTTGAATCCGACGCATAACTGATAGTTAATTTTAACGTTTAGCGCCTCCTGTTGACGATGGGACACTCAAATTGTGTCGAGATTCAATACATCGTCCTCCAGCCGACTTGTCTACAAATGGATATTGCTGCCTCGGGCACTATATTGCCCTTCCCTGTGAGTCTAGATTGTCGAATGAGACGCGAAACTGATAGTTAATTGTAACGTTCAGGGCATCCTAATGACGATGGAACACTCAAATTGCGTCGAGATTCAATACATCGTCCTTCAGCCGACTTGTCTCCAAGGGTCTATTGCTGCCTCGGGCACCTTATGGTCGTTCTCCTGTGAGTCTAGATTTTCAAATCCGACGCGAATCTGATAGTTAATTGTAACGTTCAGGGCCCCCGAATGACGATGGGACACTCAAATTGCGTCGAGATTCAATACATCGTGCTCCAGCCGACTTGCCTCCAAGGGCATATTGCTCCAACGGGCAGCATATGGTCCGTCTCCTGTGAGTCTAGATTTTCGAATCCGACGCGAAACTGATAGTTAATCGCGACATTCAGGGTCTCCTAATGACGAACATTCAAATTGCGTCGAGATTCAATACATCGTCCTCCAGCCAACTTGCCTCCAAGGGTTTTTGCTGCCTCGGGCACCTTATGTTCGTTCTCCTGTGAGTCTAGATTTTCGTATCCGACGCGAAACTGATAGTTAATTGTAGAGTTCAGGGCCTCCTAATTACGATGGAACACTCAAATTGCGTCGAGATTCAATACATCGTCCTTCAGCCGACTTGTCTCCAAAGGTCTATTGCTGCCTCGGGCACCTTATGGAGGTTCTCCTTTGAGTCTGGATTTTCGAATCCAATGCAAAACTGATTGTAACGTTCAGGGCCTCCTAATGACGATGGAACACACAAATTCCGTCGAGATTCAATACATCGGCCTCCAGCCGACTTGTCTCCAAGGGGTTATTGCTGCCTCGGGCACCATATGGTTCGTCTCCAGTGTGTCTAGATTTTCAAATCCGAAGCGAAACTGATAGTTAAATGTAACATTCAGGGCCTCCTAATGACGATGGAACACTCGAATTGCGTCGAGATTCAATACATCGTCCTCCAGGCGACTTGTGTCCAAGGGTATATTGGTGCCTCGGGCACTTTTTGGTCGTTCTCCTGTAAGTCGATATTGTCGAATCCGACGCAAAACTGATAGTTAATTGCAACGTTCAGGGTCTCCTAATGATGATGGAACACTCAAATAGCGTCGAGATTTAATACATTAACCTCCAGCCGACTCGTCTCCAAGGGGATATTGCTGTCTCGGGCACCTTATGGTCCGTGTCATGTGAGTCTAGATTTTCGAATCTGACGCAAAACTGATGGTTAATTGTAACGATCAGGGTCTCCTAATGATGAAGGAACACTCAAATTGTTTCGAGATTCAATGCATCGTCCTTCAGCCGACTTGTCTCCATAGGTCTATTGCTGCCTCGTGCAGCTTATGGTCGTCCTGTGAGAATAGATTTTCGAAACCAACGCAAAACAGATAGTTAATTGTAACGTTCAGGGCCTCCTAATGACGATGGAACACTCAAATTGCGTCGAGATTCAATAAATCGTCCTCCAGCCGATTTGTCTCCAAGGGTATATTGCTGTTTCGGGCACCGTATGTTCCGTCTCCTATGAGTCTAGATTTTCGAATCCGACGCAAAACTGATAGTTAATTGTATCGTTCAGGGCTTCCTAATGACGATGGAACACTCTAATTGCGTCGAGATTCAATACATCGTCCTTCAGCCGACTTGTCTCCAAGGGTCTATTGCTACCTCGGGCACCTTATGGTAGTTCTCCTGTGAGTCTAGATTTTCAAATCCGACGCAAATCTGATAGTTAATTGTAACGTTCAGGGCCCCCGAATGACGATGGAACACTCAAATTGCGTCGAGATTCAATACATCGTCCTCCTGCCGACTTGCCTCCAAGGGCACATTCCTCCCACGGGCAGCATATGGTCCGTCTCCTGTGAGTCTAGATTTTCGAATCCGACGCGAAACTGATAGTTAACTGTAACATTCAGGGCCTCCTAATGATGATGGAACACTCGAATTGCGTCGAGATTCAATACATCGTCCTCCAGGCGACTTGTGTCCAAGGGTATTTTGGTAACTCGGGCACTTTATGGTCGATCTCCTGTAAGTCTATATTGTCGAATCCGACGCAAAACTGATAGTTAATTGCAACGTTCAGGGTCTCCTAATGATGATGGAACACTCAAATAGCGTCGAGATTTAATACATTAACCTCCAGCCGACTCGTCTCCAAGGGGATATTGCTGTCTCGGGCACCTTATGGCCCGTGACATGTGAGTCTAGATTTTCGAATCTGAAGGAAGACTGATGGTTAATTGTAACGATCAGGGTCTCCTAATGATGATGGAACACTAAAATTGTGTCGAGATTCAATACATCGTCCTTCAGCCGATTTGTCTCCATAGGTCTATTGCTGCCTCGTGCAGCTTATGGTCGTCTTCCTGTGAGAATAGATTTTCGAATCCGACGCAAAACAGATAGTTAATTGTAACGTTCAGGCCCTCCTAATGACGATGGAACACTCAAATTGCGTCGAGATTCAATACATCGTCCTCCAGCCGACTTGTCTCCAATGGTATATTGCTGCTTCGGGCACAGTATGTTCCGTCTCCTGTGAGTCTAGATTCTCGTATCCGACGCGAAACTGATATTTAATTGTAACGATCAGGGCCTCCTAATGACGATGGAACACTTAAATTGCGTCTAGATTCATTACATCGTCCTTCAGCTGACTTGACTCCAAGGGTCTATTGCTGCCTCGGGCACCTTATGGACGTTCTCCTGTGAGTCTAGATTTTCGAATTATGACGCAAAACTGTTAGTTCATTGTAACGTTCAGGGCTTCCTAATGACGATGGAACACTCAAATTGCGTCGAGATTCAATACATCGTCCTTCAGCCGACTTGTCTCCAAGGGTCTATTGCTGCCTCGGGCACCTTATGGTCGTTCTCCTTTGAGTCTAGATTTTCGAATCCGTTGCAAAACTGATAGTTAATTGTAACGTTCAGGGCCTCCTCATAACGATGGAACACTTAAATTGCGTCGAGATTCAATACATCGTCCTCCAGCCGACTTGTCTCCAAGGGGATATTGCTGCATCGGGCATCATATGGTCCGTCTCCTGTGAGTCTAGATTTTCGAATCCGACGCGAAACTGGTAGTTAAATGTACCATTCAGGGCCTCCTAATGACGATGGAACACTCGAATTGGGTCGAGATTCAATACATCGTCCTCCAGCCGACTTGTGTCCAAGGGTCTATTGCTGCCTCGGGCACCTTATGGTCGCTCTTCGTGAGTCTAGATTTTCAAATCCGACGCAAATCTGATAGTTAATTGTTACTTTCAGGGCCCCCGAGTGACGATGGAACACTCAAATTGCGTCGAGATTCAATACATCGTCATCCAGCCGACTTTTCTCCAAGGGTCTATTGCTGCCTCGGGGACCATTTGGTCGTTCTGCTGTAAGTCTAGATTGTCGAATCCGACGCTAAAAAGATAGTTACTTGTAACGTTCAGGGCCTCCTAATGACGATGCAACACTCAAATCGCATCGAGATTCAATAAATCGTCCTCCAGCCGACTTGTCTCCAAGGGGATATTGCTGCCTCGGGCATCATATGGTCCGTCTCCTGTGAGTCTCGATTTTCGAATCCGACGCGAAACTGATAGTTCAAATGGCTCTGAGCACTATGGGACTTAACAGCTATGGTTATCAGTCCCCTAGAACTTAGAACTACGTAAACCTAACTAACCTAAGGACAGCACACAACCTCCAGCCATCACGAGGCAGAGAAAATCCCTGACCGCGCCGGGAATCGAACCCGGGAACCCGGGTGTGGGAAGCGAGAACGCTACCGCACGACCACGAGATGCGGGCAAAACTGATAGTTAAATGTAACATTCAGGGCCTCCTAATGACGATGGAACACTCGAATTGGGTCGAGATTCAATACATCGTCCTCCGGATTACTTGTGTCTAAGGGTATATTGGTGCCTCGGGCACTTTATGGTCGTTCTCCTGTAAGTGTAGATTGTAGAATCCGACGCAAAACTGATAGTTCATTGTAACGTTCAGGGCCTCCTAAAGACGATGGAACACTCAAATTGCGTCGAGATTCAATACATCGTCCTTCAGCCGACTTGTCTCCAAGGGTCTATTGCTGCCTCGGGCACCTTATGGTCGTTCTCCTTTGAGTCTAGATTTTCGAATCCGTCGCAAAACTGATAGTTAATTGTAACGTTCAGGGCCTCCTAATAACGATGGAACACTCAAATTGCGTCGAGATTCAATACATCGTCCTCCAGCCGACTTGTCTCCAAGGGTCTATTGCTGCCTCTGGTACCTTATGGTTGTTCTCCTGTGAGTCTAGATTTTCGAATCGTACGCAAAACTGATAGTTATAAACGTAACGTTCAGGGCCTTATAATGACGATGGAACACTCAAATTGCGTCGAGATACAATACATCGTCCTCCAGCCGACTTGTCTCCAAGTGGATATTGCTGCCTCGGGCACTTAATGGTCGTTCTCCTGTAAGTCTAGATTGTCGATCCGACGCAAAACTGATAGTTACTTGCAACGTTCAGGGCCTCCTAATGACGATGGAACACTCAAATTGCGTCGAGATTCAATACATCGGCCACCAGCCGAGTTGTTTCATAGTTTCTATTGCTGCCTGTGGCACTTTCTCCTGTGGGTCCAGATTTTCGAATCCGACGCAAAACTGATAGTTAATTGCAGAGTTCAGGGCCTCCTAATGACGTTGTAACACCCAGATTTTGTCGAGATTCAATACATCGTCTTTCAGGCGACTTGTCTCCAAGGGTCTATTGCTGCCTCGGGCACCTTATGGTTGTTCTCCTGTGAGTCTAGATTTTCGAATCCTACGCAAAACTGATGGTTAATTGTAACGTTCAGGGCCTCCTAATGACGATGGAACACTCAAATTGCGACCAGATTCAATACTCCGTCCATCAGCCGACTTGTCTCCAAGGGTCTATTTCTGCCTCGGGCACCTTATGGTCGTTCTCCTGTAAGTCTAGATTTTCAAATCCGACGCAAAAGTGGTAGTTAATTGTAACGTTCAGGGCCTCCTAATGACGATGGAACACTCAAATTGCATCGAGATTCAATACATCGTCCTCCAGCCGACTTGTCTCCATGTGGATATTGCTGCCTCGGGAACCAAATGGTCCGGCTCCTGTCAGTCTAGAGTTTCGAATCCGAGGCGAGACTGATAGTTAATTGTAACGTTCAGGGCCTCTTAATGACGATGAAACACTCAAATTTCGTCGACATTCAATACATCGTAATTCAGCCGACTTGTCTCCAAGGGTCTATTGCTGCCTCGGGCACCTTATGGTCGTTCTCCGGTGAGTCTAGATTTTCGAATCCGACGCAAAACTGATAGTTACTTGTAGTGTTCAGGGCATCCTAACGACGATGGAACACTCAAATGGCGTCGGGATTCAATACATGTCCTCCAGCCGACTTGTCTAGAAGGGGATACTGCTGCCTCGGCAACTTATGGTCCGTCTCCTATGGGTCTCGATTTTCGAATCCGACGCGAAACCGATAGTTAATTGTAACGTTCAGGGCCTCCAAATGACGATGGAACACTCAAATTGCGTCGAGATTAAATACATCGTCCTTCAGATGACTTGTCTCCAAAGGTCTATTGCTGCCTCGGGCACCTTATGGTCGTTCTCCTGTGAGTCTAGATTTCCGAATCTGACGCAAAACTGATAGTTAATTGTAACGTTCAGGGCCTCCTAATGACGATGGAACACTCAAATTGCGTCGAGATTCGTTACATCGACCTTCAGCTGCCCTGTCTCCAAGGGGATATTGCTGGCTCGGGCACCATAGGATCCGTCTCCTGTGAGTCTAGATTTTCAAATCCGACGCGAAACTGATAGTTAATTGTAACGTTCAGGGCCTCCTAATGACGATGGAACACTCAAATTGTGTCGAAATTCAATACATCGCCCTTCAGCCGATTTGTCTCCAAAGGTCTAATGTTGAATGTGGCAGCTAATGGACTTTCTCCTGTGAGTATAGATTTTCGAATCCGACGCAAAACTGATAGTTAATTGTAACGTTCAGGTCCTCCTAATGACGATGGAACACTCAAATTGCTTCGTGTTTCAATACATCGGCCTCCAGCTGACTATTCTCCCAGGGTCTATTGCTTCCAAGGGCTCCATATGGTCCGTCTCCTGTGAGTATAGATTTTCGAATCCGACGCGAAACTGATAGTTCAGCGTCTCCTAATGACGAACATTCAAATTGCGTCGAGATTCAATACAACGCCCTCCAGCCAACTTGTCTTTAAGGGTTTTTGCTGCGGTGGGCACCTTATGGTCGTTCTCCTGTGAGTCTAGATTTTCGAATCCGACGCAAAACTGATAGTTAATTGTAACGTTCAGGGCCTCCTAATGACGATGGAACACTCAAATTGCGTCGAGGTTCAATACATCGTTCTCCACCCGACTTGTCTCCAAGTGGATATTGCTGCCTCGGGCACTTAATGGTCGTTCTCCTGTAAGTCTAGATTGTCTAATCCGACGCAAAACTGATAGTTACTTGTAACGGTCAGGGCATCCTAATGACGATGGAACACTCAAATTGCGTCGGGATTCAATACATCGTTCTCCACCCGACTTGTCTCCAAGTGGATATTGCTGCCTCGGGCACTTAATGGTCGTTATCCTGTAAGTCTAGTTTGTCGAATCCGACGCAAAACTGATAGTTACTTTTAACGGTCAGGGCATCCTAATGACGATGGAACACTCAAATCGTGTCGAGATTCAATATATCGTCCTCCAGCCGACTTGTCTACAAGAGGATATTGCCACCTCGGGCACCTAATGGTCGTTATCCTGTGAGTCTCGATTTTCGAATCCGACGCAAAACTGATAGTTAATTGTAACATTCAGGGCCTCCTAGTGACGAAGGAACACTCAAATTTCGTCGAGATTCAATACATCGTCCTCCAGCCGACTTGTCTCCATGGGGATATTGCTGCCTCGGGCACCATAGGGTCCGTCTCCTGTGAGTTTAGATTTTCGAATCCGACGCGAAACAGGTAGTTAATTGTGACGTTCAGGGCCTCCTAATGACGATGGAACACTCAAATCGTGTCGAGATTCAATACATCGTCCTCCAGCCGACTTGTCTCCAATGGCATATTGCTTCCATGGGCTCCATATGGTCCGTCTCCTGTGAGTCTAGATTTTCGAATCCGACGCGAAACTGATAGTTAATTGTAACGTTCAGGGTCTCCTAATGACGAACATTCAAATTGCGTCGAGATTCAATACATCGTCCTCCAGCCGACTTGTCTTTAAGGGTTTTTGCTCCGTCAGGCACCTTATGGTCGTTCTCCTGTGAGTCTAGATTTTCGAATCAGACGCAAAACTGATAGTGAATTTTAACGTTCAGGGCCTCCTAATGACGATGGAACACTCAAATTGCGTCGAGATTCAATCCATCGTCTTCCAACCGACTTGTCTCCAAAGGGATATTGCTGCTTCGTGCACCATATGGTCCGTCTCCTGTGAGTCTAGATTTTTGAATCCGACGCAAAACTGATACCTAATTGTAACATTCAGGGCCTCCTAATAACGATGGAACACTCAAATTGCGTCGAGATCCAATACATCGTAATGCAGCCGACTTGTATCCAAGGGTCTACTGCTGTCTTGGGGACCATTTGGTCGTTCTCCTGTCAGTCTAGATTGTCGAATCCGACGCTAAACTGATAGTTACATGTAACTTTCAGGGCCTCTTAATGACGATGGAACGCTCAAATTGCGTCGAGATTCACAACATCGGCCACCAGCCGATATGTTTCCAAGGGTCTATCGCTGCCATTGGCACTTACTCCTGTGAGTCTAGCTTTTCGATTCCGACGCAGAACTGATAGTTACTTGTAACGTTCAGGGCATCCGAATGACGATGAAACACTCAAATTGCGTCGGGATTCAATTCATCGTCCTGAAACCGAGTTGTCTCCAAGGGGATAATGCTGCCTCGGCACCTTATGTTCCGTCTCCTATGAGTCTAGATTTTCGAATCCGACACGAAATTGATAGTTAATTGTAACGTTTAGGGCCTCATAATGACGATGGAACACTCAAATTGCGTCGAGATTCAGTACATCGTCCTTCAGCCGACTTGTCTCCAAGGGTCTATTGCTGCCTCGGGCACCTGATGGTCGATCACCTGTGAGCCTAGAATTTCGAATCCGACGCTAAACTGATAGTTACTTGTAACTTTCAGGGCCTCTTAATGACGATGGAACACTCGAATTGCGTCCAGATTCAATACATCGTCTTCCACCCGACCTGTGCCTCGGGCACTTTATGGTCGTTCTTCTGTAATTCTAGATTGTCGAATCCGACGCAAAAATGATAAATACTTGTAACGTTCAGGGCCTCCTAATAACGATGGAACACTCAAATTGCGTCGAGATTTAATACATCGGCCACCAGCCGACTTGTTTCATAGGGTCTATTGCTGCCTGTGGCACCTTCTCCTGTGAGTCTAGATTTTCGAATCCGACGCAAAACTGATAGTTAATTGTAACGTACAGGTCCTCCAAATGACGATGGAACACTCAAATTACGTCGAGATTCAATACATCGGCCACCAGCTGACTTTTCTCCTAGGGTCTATTGCTGCCTCGGGCACCTTATGTTCGTTCTCCTGTGAGTCTAGATTTTCGAATACGACGCATAACTGTTAGTTAATTGTAACGTGCAGGACATCCTAACGACGATGGAACACTCAAATTGCGTCGAGATTCAATAAATCGTCCTCCAGCCGACTTGTCTCCAACGGGATATTGCTGCCTCGGCACCTTATGGTCCGTCTCCCATGAGTCTAGATTTTCGAATCCGACGCGAAACTGATAGTTAATTGTAACGTTTAGGGCCTAATAATGACGATGGAACACTAAAATTGCGTCGAGATTCAATACATCTTCCTCCAGCCGAATTGTCCCGTCTCCTGCCCGTCTAGATTTTCGAATCCGACGCGAAACTGATAGTTAATTATAACGTAGTTAATTGTAACGTTGAGGGCCTCCTAATGACAATGGAACACTCTTATTGCGTCGAGATTCAGTACATCGTCCTTCAGCCGACTTGTCTCCAAGGGTCAATTGCTGCCTCGGGCACCTGATGGTCGTTCACCTGTGAGCCTAGATTTTCGAATCCGACGCAAAACTGATAGTTAATTGTAACGTTCAGGGCCTCCTAATGGCGATGGAACATTGACATTGCGTCGAGATTCAATACATGGTCCTCTAGCCGACTTGTCTCCAAGGGGAAATTGCTGCCTCGGGCACCATAGGGTCCGTCTCCTGTGAGTCTAGATTTTCGAATCCGACGCGAAACTGATAGTTAATTGTAACGTTCGGGGCCTCTTAATGACGATGGAACACTCAAATCGTGTCGAGATTCAATACATCGTCCTCCAGCCGACTTATCTACAAGCGGATATTGCTGCCTCGGGCACTTTATGGTCCTTCCCTGTGAGTCTAGATTTTAGAATCAGACGCCAAACTGATAGTTAATTGTAACGTTCAGGGCCTCCTAATGACGATGGAACACTCAAATTGCGCCGAGATTCAATACATCGTCATCCAACCGACTTCTCTCCAAGGGTCTATTGCTGACTCGGGCACCTTATTGTCGATCTCCTGTAAGTCTAGTATTTCGAATCCGACACAAAACTGATAGTTAATTGTAGCGTGCAGGGCATCCTTTTGACGATGGAACACTCTAATTGCGTCGAGATTCAATACATCGTCCTCCAGCCGACTTGAGTCCAAGGGTGCCTCGGCACTTTATGGTCGTTCTCCTGTAAGTCTAGATTGTCGTATCCGACGCAAAACTGATAGATACTTGTAACGTTCAGGGCCACCAAATAACGATGGAACACTCAAATTGCGTCGTGATTCAATACATCGACCACCAGCGGACTTGTTTCATAGGGTCTATTGCTGCCAGTGGCAGCGTCTCCTGTGAGTCTAGATTTTTGAATCCGACGCAAAACTGATAGTTAATTGTAACGTGCAGGGCATGCTTTTGACGATGGAACACTCAAATTGCGTCGGGATTCAATACATCGCCCTTCAGCAAACTTGTCTCCAAAGGTCTAATGGTGCCTGTGGCACCTAATGGACTTTCTCCTGTGAGTCTAGATTTTCGAATCCGACGCGAAACTGATAGTTAATTGTAACGTTCAGGTCCTCCTAATGACGATGGAACACTCAAATTACGTCGAGATTCAATACATTGCCACCAGCTGACTTTTATCCCAGGGTCTATTGCTGCCTCGGGCACCCTATGTTCGTTCTCCTGTGAGTCTAGATTTTCGAATACGACGCGTAACTGTTAGTTAATTGTAACGTTCTGCGCCTCCTAATGACGATGGAACACTCAAATTGTGTCGAGATTCAATACATCGTCCTCTATCCGACTTGTCTACTAGGGGATATCGCTGCCTCGAGCATTATATTGTCCTTCCCTGTGAGTCTAGCTTTTCGAATCAGACGCGAAACTGATAGTTAATTGTAACGTTCACGGCTTCCTAATGACGATGGAACACTCAAATTGCGTCTAGATTCAATACATCGTCCTTCAGCCGACTTGTCGCCAAGGGTCAATTGCTGCCTCGGGCACCTTATGGTCGTTCTCCTGTGAGACTATATTTTCAAATCCGAAGCAAATCTGATAGTTAATTGTAGCGTTCAGGGCCCCCGAATGACGATGGAACACTCAAATTGCGTCGAGATTCAATACATCGTCCTGCAGCCGACTTGTCTCCAAGGGCATATTGCTTCCACGGGCACCATATGGTTCGTCTCCTGTGAGTCTAGATTTTCGAATCCGACGCGAAACTGATAGTTAATTGTAACGTTCAGGGTCTCCTAATGACGATGGAACACTCAAATTGCGTCGAGATTCGGTACATCGTCCTTCAGCCGACTTGTCTCCAAGGGCCTATTGCTGCCTCGGGCACCTGATGGTCGTTCACCCGTGAGCCTAGATTTTCGAATCCGACGCGAAACTGATAGTTAATTGTAACGTTCAGGGCCACCTAATGACGATGGAACATTGACATTGCGTCGAGATTCAATACATCGTCCTCTAGGCGACTTGTCTCCAAGGGGAAATTGCTGCCTCGGGCACCATAGTGTTCGTCTCCTGTGAGTCTAGATTTTCGAATCCGACGCGAAACTGATAGTTAATTGTAACGTTCGGGGCCTCTTAATGACGATGGAACACTCAAATCGTGTCGAGATTCAATACAGCGTCCTCCAGCCGACTTGTCTAAAAGCGGATATTGCTGCCTCGGGCACTATATGGTCCTACCCTGTGAGTCTAGATTTTAGAATCAGACGCCAAACTGATAGTTAATTGTAACGTTCAGGGCCTCCTAATGACGATGGAACACTCAAATTGCGCCGAGATTCAATACATCGTCATCCAACCGACTTGTCTCCAAGGGTCTATTGCTGCCTCGGGCACCTTATGGTCGATCTCCTGTAAGTCTAGTATTTCGAATCCGACGAAAAACAGAATGTTAATTGCAACGTGCAGGGCATCCTTTTGACGATGGAACACTCAAATTGCGCCGAGATTCAATACATTGTCCTCCAGCCGACTTGTTTCATAGGGTCTATTGCTGCCTGTGGCGCCTTCTCCTGTGAGTCTAGATTTTCGAATCCGACGCAAAACTGATAGTTAATTGTAACGTTCAGCGCCTCCTAATGACGATGGAACACTCAAATTGTGTCGAGATTCAATACATCGTCCTCTAGCCGACTTGTCTACTAGGGGATATTGCTGCCTCGGGCACTATATTGTCCTTCCCTGTGAGTCTAGATTTTGGAATCAGACGCGAAACTGATAGTTAATTGTAACGTTCAGGGCCCCCGAATGACGATGGAACACTCAAATTGCGTCGAGATTCAATACATCGTCCTCCAGCCGACTTGTCTCCAAGGGCATATTGCTTCCACGGGCTCCATATGGTCCGTCTCCTGTGAGTCTAGATTTTCGAATCCGACGCGAAACTGATAGTTTATTGTAACGTTCAGGGACTCCTAATGACGATGGAACACTCAAATTGCGTCGAGATCCAGTACATCGTCCTTCAGCCGACTTGTCTCCAAGGGTCTATTGCTGCCTCGGGCACCTGATGGTCGTTCACCTGTGAGCCTAGATTTTCGAATCCGACGCAAAACTGATAGTTAATTGTAACGTTCAGGGCCTCCTAATGACGATGGAACATTGACATTGCGTCGAGATTCAATACATCGTCTTCTAGCCGACTTGTCTCCAAGGGGAAATTGCTGCCTCGGGCACCATAGGGTCCGTCTCCTGTGAGTCTAGATTTTCGAATCCGACGCGAAACTGATAGTTAATTGTAACGTTCGGGGCCTCTTAATGACGATGGAACACTCAAATCGTGTCGAGATTCAATACATCGTCCTCCAGCCGACTTGCCTACAAGCGGATATTGCTGCCTTGGGCACTATATGGTCCTTCCTTGTGAGTCTAGATTTTAGAATCAGACGCCAAACTGATAGTTAATTGTAACGTGCAGGGCATCATAATGACGATGGAACACTCAAATTACGTCGAGATTCAATACATCGGCCACCAGCTGACTTTTCTCCTAGGGTCTATTGCTGCCTCGTGCACCTTATGTTCGTTCTCCTGTGAGTCAAGATTTTCGAATACGACGCATAACTGTTAGTTAATTGTAACGTGCAGGGCACCCTAATGACGATGGAACACTCAAATTGCGTCGAGATTCAATAAATCGTCCTCCAGCTGACTTGTCTCCAACGGGATATTGCTGCCTCGGCACCTTACGGTCCGTCTCCCATGAGTCTAGATTTTCGAATCCGACGCGAAACTGATAGTTAATTGTAACGTTTAGGGCCACCTAATGACGATGGAACACTAAAATTGCGTCGAGATTCAATACATCTTATCCCAGCCGAATTGTCCCGTCTCTTGCCCGTCTAGATTTTCGAATCCTACGCGAAACTGATAGTTAATTATAACGTAGTTAATTGTCACGTTGAGGGCCTCCTAATGACAATGGAACACTCATATTGCGTCGAGATTCAGTACATCGTCCTTCAGCCGACTTGTCTCCAAGGGTCTATTGCTGCCTCGGTCACCTGATGGTCGTTCACCTATGAGCCAAGATTTTCGAATCCGACGCAAAACTGATAGTTAATTGTAACGTTCAGGGCCCCCTAATGGCGATGGAACATTGACATTGCGTCGAGATTCAATACATCGTCCTCTAGCCGACTTGTCTCCAAGGGGAACATGCTGCCTCGGGCACCATAGGGTCTGTCTCCTGTGAGTCTAGATTTTCGAATCCGACGCGAAACTGATAGTTAATTGTAACGTTCGGGGCCTCTTAATGACGATGGAACACTCAAATCGTGTCGAGATTAAATACATCGTCCTCCAGCCGACTTGTCTACAAGCGGATATTGCTGCCTCGGACACTTTATGGTCCTTCCCTGTGAGTCTAGATTTTCGAATCCGACGCAAAACTGATAGTTAATTGTAACGTTCAGCGCCTCCTAATGACGATGGAACACTCAAATTGTGTCGAGATTCAATACATCGTCCACTAGCCGACTTGAGTCCGAGGGTATATTGGTGCCTCGGCACTTTATGGTCGTTCTCCTGTAAGTCTAGATTGTCGAATCCGACGCAAAACTGATAGATACTTGTAACGTTCAGGGCCTCCGAATAACGATGGAACACTCAAATTGCGTTGTGATTCAATACATCGGCCAACAGCCGACTTGTTTCATAGGGTCTATTGCTGCCTATGGCACCTTCTCCTGTGAGTCTAGATTTTCGAATCCGACGCAAAACTGATAGTTAATTGTAACGTTCAGCGCCTCCTAATAACGATGGAACACTCAAATTGTGTCGAGATTCAATACATCGTCCTCTAGCCGACTAGTCTACTAGGGGATATTGCTGCCTCGGGCACTATTATGTCCTTCCCTGTGAGTCTAGATTTTGGAATCAGACGCCAAACTGATAGTTAATTGGAACGTTCAGGGCCTCCTAATGACGATGGAACATTGACATTGGGTCGAGATTCAATACATCGTCCTCTAGCCGACTTGTCTCCAAGGGGAAATTGCTGCCTCGGGCACCATAGGGTCCGTCTCCTGTGAGTCTAGATTTTCGAATCCGACGCGAAACTGATAGTTAATTGTAACGTTCGGGGCCTCTTAATGACGATGGAACACTCAAATCGTGTCGAGATTCAATACATCGTCCTCCAGCCGACATGTCTACAAGCGGATATTGCTGCCTCCGCCACTATATGGTCTTTCCCTGTGAGTCTAGATTTTAGAATCAGACGCCAAACTGATAGTTAATTGTAACGTTCAGGGCCTCCTAATGACGATGGAACACTCAAATTGCGCTGAGATTCAATACATCGTCATCCAACCGACTTGTCTCCAAGGGTCTATTGCTGCCTCGGGCACCTTATGGTCGATCTCCTGTAAGTCTAGTATTTCGAATCCGACGCAAAACAGATTGTTAATTGTAACGTGCAGGGCATCCTTTTGACGATGGAACACTCAAATTGCGTCGAGATTCAATACATCGTCCTCCAGCCGACTTGAGTCCAGTGGTATATTGGTGCCACGGCACATTATGGTTGTTCTCCTGTAAGTCTAGATTGTCGAATCCGACGCAAAACTGATAGATACTTGTAACGTTCAGGGCCTCCGAATAACGATGGAACACTCAAATTGCGTCGTGATTCAATACATCGGCCACCAGCCGACTTGTTTCATAGGGTCTATTGCTGCCTTTGGCACCTTCTACTAAGAGTCTAGATTTTCGAATCCGACGCGAAACTGATAGTTAATTGTAACGTTCAGGGTCTCCTAATGACGAACATTCAAATTGCGTCGATATTCAATACATCGTCCTCCAGCCGACCTTATGGTCGTTCTCCTGTGAGTCTAAGTTTTCGAACCCGAAGCAAAACTGATAGTTAATTGTAACGTTGAGGGCCTCCTATTGACGATGGAACACTCAAATTGCGTCGAGATTCAATACATCTCAATCCAACCGACTTGTCTCCAAAGGGATATTGCTGCCTCGGGCACTATACGGTCCGTCTAATGTGAGTCTAGATTTTCGAATCCGACGCAAAACGTATAGTTAATTGTAACATTCAGGGCCTCCTAATGACGATGGAACACTCGAATTGCGTCGAGATTCAATACATCGTCATCCAGCCGACTTGTATCCAAGGGTCTATTGGTGCCCCGGGCACATTATGGTCGTTCTCCTGTATGTCTAGATTGACGAATCCGACGCAAAACTGATAGTTACTTGTAAGGTTCAGGGCCTCCTAATGAGGATGGAACACTCAAATTGCGACGAGATTCAATACATCGGCCACCAGCCGACTTGTTTCATAGTCTCTATTGCTGCCTGTGGCACCTTCTCCTGTGAGTCTAGATTTTCGAATCCGACGCAAAACTGATAGTTAAATGTAACGTGTAGGGCATCCTGATGACGATGGAAACTCAAATTGCGTCGAGATTCAATACATCGTCCTCCAGCCGACTTGTCTGCAAGGCGATATTGCTGCCTCGGGCACTATATGGACCTTCCCTGTGAGTCTAGATTTTCAAATCCGACGCAAAACTGATAGTTAATTGTAACGTTCTGGGCCTCCTAATGACGATGTAACACTCAAATTACGTCGAGATTCAACACATCGCTCTCCTACCGATTTGTCTCGTTGGGTCTATTGGTGCCTCGGACACTTTATGGTCGTTCTCCTGTAAGCCTAGATTGTCGATTCCGCCGCAGAACTGATAGATAATTGGATCGTTCAGGGCCACTTAATGACGATGGAACACTCGAATTGCGTCGAGATTCAATACATCGTCTTCCAGCCGACTTGTGCCTCGGGCACGTTATGGTCGTTCTCCTGTAAGTCTAGATTGTCGAATCCGACGCAAAACTGATAGATACTTGCAACGTTCCGGGGCTCCTAATAACGATGGAACACTCAAATTGCGTCGAGATTTAATACATCGGCCACCAGCGGACTTGTTTCATAGGATCTAGTGCTGCCTGTGGCACCTTCTCCTGTGAGTCTAGATTTTTGAATCCGACGCAAATCTGATAGTTAATTGTAACGTTAAGGGTTTCCTAATGACGATGGAACACTCAAACTGTGTCGAGATTCAATACATCGCCCTTCAGCCGACTTGTCTCCAAAGGTCTAATGGTGCCTGTGGCACCTAATGGACTTTCTCCTGTGAGTCGAGATTTTCGAATCCGACGCAAAACTGATAGTTAATTGCAACGTACAGGTCCTCCTAATGACGATGGAACACTAAAATTACGTCGAGATTCAATACATCGGCCACCAGCTGACTTTTCTCCTAGGGTCTATTGCTGCCTCGGGCACCTTATGTTCGATCTCCTGTGAGTCTAGATTTTCGAATACGACGCATAACTGTTAGTTAATTGTAACGTGCAGGGCACCCTAATGACGATGGAACACTCAAATTGCGTCGAGATTCAATAAATCGTCCTCCAGGCGACTTGTCTCCAATGGGATATTGCTGCCTCGGCACCTTGTGGTCCGTCTCCTATGAGTCTAGATTTTCGAATCCGGCGCGAAACTGATTGTTAATTGTAACGTTTAGGGCCTCCTAATGACGATGGAACACTCAAATTGCGTCGAGATTCAATACATCTGCCTCCAGCCGATTTGTCCCGTCTCCTGTCCGTCTAGATTTTCGAATCCGACGCGAAACTGATAGTTAATTGTAACGTAGTTAATTGTAACGTTGAGGGCCTCCTAATGACGATGGAACACTCATATTGCGGCGCGATTCAGTACATCGTCCTTCAGCCTACTTGTCTAGAAGGGTCTATTGCTGCCTCGGGCACCTGATGGTCGTTCACCTGTGTGCCTAGATTTTCGAATCCGACGTAAGACTGATAGTTAATTGTAACGTTCAGGGCCTCCTAATGACGATGGAACATTGACATTGCGTCGAGATTCAACACATCGTCCTCTAGCCGACTTGTCTCCAAGGGGAAGTTGCTGCCTCGGGCACCATAGGTTCCGTCTCCTGTGAGTCTAGATTTTCGAATCCGACGCGAAACTGATAGTTAATTGTAACGTTCGGGGCCTCTTAATGACGATGGAACACTCAAACCGTGTCGAGATTCAATACATCGTCCTCCAGCCGACTTGTCTACAAGGGGATATTGCTGCCTCGGGCACTATATGGTCCTTCCCTGTGAGTCCAGATTTTAGAATCAGGCGCCAAACTGATAGTTAATAGTAACGTTCAGGGCCTCCTAATGACGATGGAACACTCAAATTGCGCCGAGATTCAATGCATCGTCATCCAACCGACTTGTGTCCAAGGGTCTATTGCTGCCTCGGGCACATTATGGTCGTTCTCCTGTAAATCTAGATTTTCGAATCCGACGCAAAACTGATAGTTAATTGTAACGTGCAGGACATCCTTTTGACGATGGAACACTCGAATTGCGTCGAGATTCAATACATAGTCCTCCAGCCGACTAGAGTATAAGGGTATATTGGTGCCTCGACCCTTTATGGTCGTTCTCTCGTAAGTCTAGATTGTCGAATCCGACGCAAAACTGATCGATACTTGTAACGTTCAGGGCCTCCTAATAACGATGGAACACTCAAATTGCGTCGTGATTCAATACATTGGCCACCAGCTGACTTGTTTCATAAGGTCTATTGCTGCCTGTGGTACCTTCTCCTGTGAGTCTAGATTTTCGAATCCGACGCAAGACTGATAGTCAATTGTAATGTTCACGGCTTCCTAATGACGATGGAACACTCAAATTGCGTCGAGATTCAATACATCGACCTCCAGCCGACTTGTCTCCAAGGGCATATTGCTTCCACGGGCTCCATATGGTCCGTCTCCTGTGAGTCTAGATTTTCGAAACCGACGCGAAACTGATAGTTAATTGTAACGTTCAGGGTCTCCTAATGACAAACATTCAATTTGCGTCGATATTCAATACATCGTCCTCCAGCCGACTTGTCTTTAAGGGTTTTTGCTGCGTCGGGCACCTTATGGTCGTTCTCCTGTGATTCTAGATTTTCGAATCCGAAGAAAAACTGATAGTTAATTGTAACGTTCAGGGCCTCCTATTGACGGAGGAACACTCAAATGCGTCGAGATTCAATACATCGTCCTCCAACCGACTTGTCTCCAAAGGGATATTGCTGCCTCGGGCACCATATGGTCCGTCTCCTTTGAGTCTAGATTTACGAATCCAACGCAAAACTGATAGTTAATTGTAACATTCAGGGACTCCTAATGACGATGGAACACTCAAATTGCGTCGAGATTCAATACATCGTCATCCAGCCGACTTGTATCCAAGGGTCTATTGCTGCCTCGGGGACCATTTGGTCGTTCTCCTGTAAGTCTAGATTGTCAAATCCGACGCTAAACTGATAGTTACTTGTAACGTTCAGGGCCTCCTAATGACGATTTAACACTCAAATTGCGGCGAGATTCAGCACATCGTCCTCCTGCCGATTTGTCTCCAAGGGTCTATTGGTGCCTCGGGCACTTTATGGTCGTTCTCCTGTATGTCTAGATTGTCGAATCCGACGCAAAACTGATAGTTACTTGTAAGGTTCAGGGCCTCCTAATGAGGATGGAACACTCAAATTGCGACGAGATTCAATACATCGGCCACCAGCCGACTTGTTTCATTGGGTCTATTGCTGCCTGTGGCACCTTCTCCTGTGAGTCTAGATTTTCGAATCCGACGCAAAACTGATAGTTAATTGTAACGTGCAGGGCATCATAATGACGATGGAACACTCAAATTGCGTCACGATTCAATAAATCGTCCTTTAGCCGACTTGTCTCCAAGGGGATATTGCTGCCTCGGTCACCTTATGGTCGTTCTCCTGTAAGTCTAGATTGTCGAATCCGACGCATAACTGTTAGTTAATTGTAACGTGCAGGGCATCCTAATGACGATGGAACACTCAAATTGCGTCGAGATTCAATACATCGTATTTCAGCCGACTTGTCGCCAAGGGTCTATTGCTGCCTCGGGCACCTTATGGTCGTTCTCCTGTGAGTCTAGATTTTCAAATCCGACGCAAAACTGATAGTTAATTGTAACGTTAAGGGCCTCCTAATGACGATGGAACACTCAAATTGTGTCGAGATTCGATACATCGCCCTTCAGCCGACTTGTCTCCAAAGGTCTAATGGTGCCTGTGGCACGTAATGGACTTTCTCCTGTGAGTCGAGATTTTCGAATCCGACGCAAAACTGATAGTTAATTGTAACGTACAGGTCCTCCTAATGACGATGGAACACTCAAATTACGTCGAGATTCACAACATCGGCCACCAGCTGACTTTTCTCCTAGGGTCTATTGCTGCCTCGGGCACCTTATGTTCGTTCTCCTGTGAGTCTAGATTTTCGAATACGACGCATAACTGTTAGTTAATTGTAACGTGCAGGGCATCCTAATGACGATGGAACACTCAAATTGCGTCGAGATTCAATAAATCGTCCTCCAGCCGACTTGTCTCCAAGGGGATATTGCTGCCTCGGCACCTTACGGTCCGTCTCCTATGAGTCTAGATTTTCGAATCCGACGCGAAACTGATAGTTAATTGTAACGTTTAGGGCCTCCTAATGACGATGGAACACTCGAATTGCGTGAGATTCAATACATCTTCCTCCAGACGATTTGTCCCGTCTCCTGTCCGTCTAGATTTTCGAATCCGACGCGAAACTGATAGTTAATTGTAACGTAGTTAATTGTAACGTTGAGGGCCTCCTAATGACGATGGAACACTCATATTGCGTCTAGATTCAGTGCATCGTCCTCCAGCCGACTTGTCTCCAAGGGTCTATTGCTGCCTCGGGCACCTGATGGTCGTTCACCGGTGAGCCTAGATTTTCGAATCCGACGTAAAACTGATAGTTAATTGTAACGTTCAGGGCCTCCTAATGACGATGGAACATTGACATTGCGTCGAGATTCAATACATCGTCCTTTAGCCGACTTGTCTCCAAGGGGAAGTTGCTGCCTCGGGCACCATAGGGTCCGTCTCCTGTGAAACTAGATTTTCGAATCCGACGCGAAACTGATATTTAATTGTAACGTTCGGGGCCTCTTAATGACGATGGAACACTCAAATTGCGCCAAGATACAATACATCGTCATCCAACCGTCTTGTGTCCAAGGGTCTATTGCTGCCTTGGGCACCTTATGGTCGTTCTCTGGTAAGTCTAGATTGTCGAATCCGACGCAAAACTGATAGATACTTGTAACGTTCAGGGCCTCCTAATAACGATGGAACACTCAAGTTGCGTCGTGATTCAATACATCGGCCACCAGCCGACTTGTTTCATAGGGTCTATTGCTGCCTGTGGCACCTTCTCCTGTGAGTCTAGATTTTCGAATCCGTAGCAAAACTGATAGTTAATTGTAACGTTCACGGCTTCCTAATGACAATGGAACACTCAAATTGCGTCGAGATTCAATACATCGTCCTTCAGCCGACTTGTCGCCAAGGGTCTATTGCTGCCTCGGGCACCTTATGGTCGTTCTCCTGTGATTCTAGATTTTCGAATCCGAAGCAAAACTGATAATTGATTGTAACGTTCAGGGCCTCCTATTGACGAAGGAACACTCAAATTGCGTCGAGATTCAATACATCGTCCTCCAGCCGACTTGTCTACAAGGCGATATTGCTGCCTCGGGCACTATATGGACCTTCCCTGTGAGTCTAGATTTTAGAATCAGACGCGAAATTGATAGTTAATTGTAACGTTCAAGGGCTCGTAATGACGATGGAACACTCAAATTGCGTCGAGATTCAATACTTCGCCATCCAACCGACTTGTCCCCAAGGGTCTATTGCTGCCTCGGGCACCTTATGATCGTTCTCCTGTAAGTCTAGTTTTTCGAATCCGACGCAAAACTGATAGTTAATTGTAACGTTCAGGGCCTCCTAATGACGATGGAACACTCAAATTGCGTCGAGATTGATTACATAGTCCTCCAGCCGACTTGTCTCCATGTGGATACTGCTGCCTCGGTCACCTTATGGTCGTTCTCCTGTAAGTCTAAATTGTCGAATCCGACGCATAACTGTTAGTTAATTGTAACGTGCAGGGCATCCTAATGACGATGGAACACTCAAATTGCGTCGAGATTCAATACATCGACCTTCAGCCGACTTGTCGCCAAGGGTCTATTGCTGCCTCGGGCACCTTATGGTCGTTCTCCTGTGAGTCTAGATTTTCAAATCCGACGCAAAACTGATAGTTAATTGTAACGTTAATGGCCTCCTAATGACGATGGAACACTCAAATTGTGTCGAGATTCGATACAACGCCCTTCAGCCGACTTGTCTCCAAAGGTCTAATGGTGCCTGTGGCACGTAATGGACTTTCTCCTGTGAGTTGAGATTTTCGAATCCGACGCAAATCTGATAGTTAATTGTAACGTACAGGTCCTCCTAATGACGATGGAACACTCAAATTACGTCGAGATTCAATACATCGGCCACCAGCTGACTTTTCTCCTAGGGTCTATTGCTGCCTCGGGCACCTTATGTTCGTTCTCCTGTGAGTCTAGATTTTCGAACACGACGCATAACTGTTAGTTAATTGTAACGTGCAGGGCATCCTAATGACGATGGAACACTCAAATTGCGTCGAGATTCAATAAATCGTCCTCGAGCCGACTTGTCTCCAAGGGGATATTGCTGCCTCGGCACCTTACGGTCCGTCTTCTATGAGTCTAGATTTTCGAATCCGACGCGAAACTGATAGTTAATTGTAACGTTTAGGGCCTCCTAATGACGATGGAACACTCATATTGCGTCTAGATTCAGTACATCGTCCTTCAGCCGACTTGTCTCCAAGGGGAAGTTGCTGCCTCGGGCACCATAGGGTCCGTCTCCTGTGAAACTAGATTTTCGAATCCGACTCGAAACTGATAGTTAATTGTAACGTTCGGGGCCTCTTAATGACGATGGAACACTCAAATCGTGTCGAGATTCAATACATCGTCCTCCAGCCGACTTGTCGACAAGGGGATATTGCTGCCTCGGGCACTATATGGTCCTTCCCTGTGAGTCTACATTTCAGAATCAGGCGCCAAACTGATAGTTAATTGTAACGTTCAGGGCCTCCTAATGACGATGGAACACTCAAATTGCGCCGAGATTCAATACATCGTCATCCAACCGACTTGTGTCCAAGGGTCTATTGCTGCATCGGGCACCTTATGGTCGTTCTCCTGTAAGTCTAGATTTTCGAATCCGACGCAAAACTGATAGTTAATTGTAACGTGCAGGGCATCCTTTTGACGATGGAACACTCGAATTGCGTCGAGATTCAATACATCGTCCTCCAGCCGACTTCAGTCCAAGGGTATATTGGTGCCTCGGCACTTTATGGTCGTTCTCTGGTAAGTCTAGATTGTCGAATCCCACGCAAAACTGATAGATACGTGTAACGTTCAGGGCCTCCTAATAACGATGGAGCACTCAAATTGCGTCGTGATTCAATACATCGGCCACCAGCCGACTTGTTTCATAGGGTCGATTGCTGCCTGTGGCACCTTCTCCTGTGAGTCTAGATTTTCGAATCCGGGCAAAACTGATAGTTAATTGAAACGTTCACGGCTTCTTAATGACGATGGAACACTCAAATTGCGTCGAGATTCAATACATCGTCCTTCAGCCGACTTGTCGCCAAGGGTCTATTGCTGCCTCGGGCACCTTATGGTCGTTCTCCTGTGATTCTAGTTTTTCGAATCCGAAGCAAAACTGATAATTGATTGTAACGTTCAGGGCCTCCTATTGACGAAGGAACACTCAAATTGCGTCGAGATTCAATACATCGTCCTCCAGCCGACTTGTCTACAAGGCGATATTGCTGCCTCGGGCACTATATGGACCTTCCCTGTGAGTCTAGATTTTAGAATCAGACGCGAAACTGATAGTTAATTGTAACGTTCAGGGGCTCCTAATGACGATGGAACACTCAAATTGCGTCGAGATTCAATACATCGTCATCCAACCGACTTGTCCTCAAGGGTCTATTGCTGCCTCGGGCACCTCATGATCGTTCTCCTGTAAGTCTAGGTTTTCGAATCCGACGCAAAACTGATAGTTAATTGTAACGTTCAGGGCCTCCTAATGACGATGGAACTCTCAAATTGCGTCGAGATTCAATACATAGTCCTCCAGCCGACTTGTCTCCATGTGGATATTGCTGCCTCGGGCATCATATGGTCCGTCTCCTGTGAGTGTAGATTTTCGAATCCGACGCGAAACTGATAGTTAAATGTAACATTCAGGGCCTCCTAATGACGATGGAACACTCGAATTGCGTCGAGATTCAATACATCGTCCTCCAGCCGACTTGTAACCAAGGGTATTTTTGTGAGTCGAACACATTATGGTCGTTCTCCTGTAAGTCTAGATTTTCGAATCCGACGGTAAACTGATAGTTACTTGTAACTCTCAGGGCCTCCTAATGACGTTGGAACACTCAAATTGCGTCGAAATTCAATTCATCAGCCACCAGCGGACTTGTTTCATAGTTTCTATTACTGCCTGTGGCACCTTTTCCTGTGGGTCATGATTTTCGAATCCGACGCAAAACTGATATTTACTTGTAACGTTCAGGGCATCCGAATGACGATGGAACACTCAAATTGTGTCGAGATTCAATACATCGCCCATCAGCCGACTTGTCTCCAAAGGTCTACTGGTGCCTGTGGCACCTAATGGACTCTCTCCTGTGAGTCTAGATTTTCGAATCCGACGCGAAACTGATAGTTAATTGTAACGTTCAGGTCCTCCGAATGACGATGGAACACTCAAATTACGTCGAGATTCAATACTTTGGCCACCAGTTGACTTTTCCCCCCAGGATCCTCTGCTGCCTCGGGCACCTTATGTTCGTTCTCCTGTGAGTCTTGATTTTCGAATACGACGCATAACTATTAGTTAATTGTAACGTTCAGCGCCTCCTAATGACGATGGAACACTCAAATTGTGTCGAGATTCAATACATCGTCCTCTAGCCGACTTGTCTACTAGGGGATATTGCTGCCTCGGGTACTATATTGTCTTTCCCTGTGAGTCTAGATTTTCGAATCAGACGCGTAACTGATAGTTAATTGTAACGTTCACGGCTTCCTAATGACGATGGAACACTCAAATTGCGTCGAGATTCAATACATCGTCCTTCAGCCGACTCGTCGCCAAGGGTCTATTGCTGCCTCGGGCACCTTATGGTCGTTCTCCTGTGAGTCAAGATTTTCATATCCGACGCAAAACTGATAGTTAATTGTAACGTTCAGGGCCGCCGAATGACGAACATTCAAATTGCGTCGAGATTCAATACATCGTCCTCCAGCCGACTTGTCTTTAAGGGTTTTTGCTGCGTCGGGCACCTTATGGTCGTTCTCCTGTGAGTCTAGTTTTTCGAATCCGACGCAAACCTGACAGTTAATTGTAACGTTCAGGGCCTCCTAGTGACGATGGAACACTCAAATTGCGTCGAGATTCAATACATCGTCCTCCAACCGACTTGTCTCCAAAGGGATATTGCTGCCTCGGGCACCATATGGTCCGTCTCCTGTGAGTCTAGATTTTCGAATCCGACGCAAAACTGATAGTTAATTGTAACATTCAGGGCCTCCTAATGACGATGGAACACTCAAATTGCGTAGAGATTCAATTCATCGTCATCCACCCGACTTGTATCCAAGGGTCTATTGGTGCCTCGGGCACTTTATGGTCGTTCTCCTGTAAGTCTAGATTGTCGAATCCGACGCAAAACTGATAGTTACTTGTAAGATTCAGGGCCTCCTAATGACGATGGAACACTCAAATTGCGACGAGATTCAATACATCGGCCACCAGCCGACTTGTTTCATAGTCTCTATTGCTGCCTGTGGCACCTTCTCCTGTGAGTCTAGATTTTCGAATCCGACGCAAAACTGATAGTTAAATGTAACGTGCAGGGCATCCTGATGACGATGGAACACTCAAATTGCGTCGAGATTCAATACATCGTCCTCCAGCCGACTTGTCTACAAGGCGAAATTGCTGCCTCGGGCACTATATGGATCTTCCCTGTGAGTCTAGATTTTAGAATCAGACGCCAAACTGATAGTTAATTGTAACGTTCAGGGCCTCCTAATGACGATGGAACACTCGAATTGCGTCGAGATTCAATACATCGTCTTCCAGCCGACTTGTGCCTCGGGCACTTTATGGTCGTTCTCCTGTAAGTCTAGATTGTCGAATCCGACGCAAAACTGATAGATACTTGTAACGTTCAGGGCCTCCTAATAACGATGAAACACTCAAATTGCGTGGAGATTTAATACATCGGCCACCAGCCGACTTTTTCATAGGGTCTATTGCTGCCTGTGGCACCTTCTCCTGTGAGTCTAGATTTTCGAATCCGACGCAAAACTGATAGTTAATTGTAACGTGCAGGGCATCATAATGACGATGGAACACTCAAATTGCGTCGAGATTCAATAAATCGTCCTCCAGCCGACTTGTCTCCAAGGGGATATTGCTGCCTCGGTCACCTTATGGTCGTTCTCCTGTAAGTCTAGATTGTCGAATCCGACGGAAAACTGATAGTTAATTGTAACGTTAAGGGCCTCCTGATGACGATGGAACACTCAAATTGCGTCGAGATTCAATACATCGTCCTCCAGCCGACATGTCTCCAAGGGAATATTGCTTCCACGGGCTCCATATGGTCCGTCTCCTGTGAGTCTAGATTTTCGAATCCGACGCGAAACTGATAGTTAATTGTATCGTTCAGGGTCTCCTAATGACGAACATTCAAATTGCGTCGAGATTCAATACATCGTCCTCCAGCCGACTTGTCTTTAAGGCTTTTTGCTGTGTCGGGCACCTTATGGTCGTACTCCTGTGAGTCTAGATTTTCAAATCCGACGCAAAACTGATAGTTAATTGTAACGTTCAGGGCCTCCTAGTGACGATGGAACACTCAAATTGCGTCGAGATTCAATACATCGTCCTCCAACCGACTTGTCTCCAAAGGGATATTGCTGCCTCGGGCACCATATGGTCCGCCTCGTGTGAGTCTAGATTTTCGAATCCGGCGCAAAACTGATAGTTAATTGCAACATTCAGGGCCTCCTAATGACGATGGAACACTCAAATTGCGTCGAGATTCAGCAAATCGTCCTCCGGCCGATTTGTCTCCAAGGGTCTATTGGTGCCTCGGGCACTTTATGTTCGTTCTCCTGTAAGTCTAGATTGTCGAATACGACGCAAACCTGATAGTTACTTGTAAGGTTCAGGCCTCCTAATGACGATGGAACACTCAAATTGCGTCGAGATTCAATTCATCGTCCTCCAGCCGACTTGTCACCACAGGGATATTGCTGCCTCGGGCACCTTATGGTCGTTCTCCTGTGAGTCTAGATTTTCGAATCCGACGCAAAACTGATAGTTAATTGTAACGTTCAGGGCCACCTAATGATGATGGAAACTCAAATTGCTTCGAGATTTGTTACATCGACCTTCAGCCGACCTGTCTCCAAGGGTCTAATGCTGCCTCGGGCACCTTATGGTCGCTCTCCTGTGTCTAGATTATCGAATCCAACGCAAAACTGATAGTTAATTGCAATGATCAGGGCCTACTAATGACGATGGAACACTCAATTTGCGTCGATTTTCGTTACATCGACCTTCAGCCGACCTGTGTCCAAGGGTCTATTGCTGCCTCGGGCCCCTTATGGTCGTTCACCTGTGAGTCTAGATTTTCGAATCCAACGCAAAACTGATAGTTAATTGTAACGTTCAGGGCCTCCTAATGACGATGGAACACTCATATTGCGTCGAGATTCAGTACATCGTCCTTCAGCCGACTTGTCTCCAAAGGTCTATTGCTGCCTCGGGCACCTTATGGTCGTTCTCCTGTGAGTCTAGATTTCCGAATCCGACGCAAAACTGATAGTTAGTTAATTGTAACGTTCAGGGCCTCCTAATGACGATGGAACACTCAAATTGCGACGATATTCGTTACACCGACGTTCAGCCGACCTGTGTCCAAGGGTCTATTGCTGCCTCGGGCACCTTATGGTCGTTCACCTGTGAGTCTAGATTTTCGAATCCAACGCAAAACTGATAGACAATTGTAACGTTCAGGGCCTCCTATTGACGATGGAACACTCAAATTGCGTCTTGATTCAATACATCGTCCTCCAGCCGACTTGTCTCCAAGGGGATATTGCTGCCTCGGGCATCATATGGTCCGTCTCCTGTGAGTCTAGAATTTCGAATCCGACGCGAAACCGATAGTTAATTGTAACATTCAGCGCCTCGTAATGACAATGGAACACTCGAATTGCGGCGAGATACAATACATAGTCCTCCAGCCGACTTGAGTCCAAGGGTATATACGTGCCTCGGGCACTTTATGGTCGTTCTCCTGTAAGTCTAGATTGTCGAATCCGACGCAAAACTGATAGATACTTGTAACGTTCAGGGCCTCCTAATGAAGATGGAACACACAAATAGCATCGAGAATCAGCACATCGTCCTCCTGCCGATTTGTCTCCAAGGGTGTATTGGTGCCTCGGGCACTTTATGGTCGTTCTCCTGTATGTCTAGATTGTCTAATCCGACGCAAAACTGATAGTTACTTGTAAGGTTCAGGGCCTCCTAATGACGATGGAACACTCAAATTGCGACGAGATTCAATACATCGGCCACCAGCCGACTTGTTTCATAGTAAATATTGCTGCCTGTGGCACCTTCTCCTGCGAGTCTAGATTTTTGAATCCGGCGCAAAACTGATAGTTAATTGCAGTGATCAGGGCCTACTAATGACGATGGAACACTCAATTTGCGTCGAGATTCAATACATCGTCCTTCAGGCAACTTGTCTCGAAGGGTCTATTGCTGCCTCGGGCACCATATGGTCCTTCTCCTGTGAGTCTAGATTTTAGAATCCGACGCGAACCTGATAGTTAATTGTAACGTTCGGGGCCTCCTAATGACGATGGAACACTCAAATTGCGTCGAGATTCAATACATCGTCCTCCAGCCGACTTGCCTCCAAAGTGGATATTGCTGCCTCGGGCACTTAATGGTCGTTCTCTTGTAAGTCTAGATTGTCGAATCCGACGCAAAACTGATAGTTACTTGTAATGTTCATGGCCTCCTAATGACGATGGAACACACAAATTGTGTCGAGATTCAATACATCGTTCTTCAGCCGACTTGTTTACAAGGGGATATTGCTGCCTCGGGCACTATATGGTCTTTCCCTGTGAGTCTAGATTTTCGAAACAGACGCGAAACTGATAGTTAGTTGTAACGTACAGGGCCTCTTAATGACGATGGAACACTCAAATTGCGTCGAGATTCAATACATCGGCCACCAGCCGACATGTCTCCAAGGTTCTATCGCTGTCTGTGGCACCTACTCCTGTAAGTCTAGGTTTTTGAATCCGACACAAAACTGATAGTTACTTGGAACGTTCAGGGCATCATAATGACGATGGAACATTAAAATTGCGTCGATATTCGTTACATCGACCTTCAGCCGACCTGTGTCCAAGGGTCTATTGCTGCCTCGGGTACCTTATTGTCGTTCACCTGTCAGTCTAGATTTTCGAATCCAACGCAAAACTGATAGTTAATTGTAACGTTCAGGGCCTCCTAATGACGATGGAACACTCATATTCCGTCGAGATTCAGTACATCGTCTTTCAGCCGACTTGTCTCCAAGGGTCTATTCCTGCCTCGGGCACCTTATGGTCGTTCTCCTGTGAGTCTAGATTTCCGAATCCGACGCAAATCTCATAGTTAATTGTAACGTTCAGGGCCTCCTAATGACGATGGAACACTCAAATTGCGTCGATATTCGTTACATCGACCTTCAGCCGACCTGTGTCCAAGGGTCTATTGCTGCCTCGGGCACCTTATGGTCGTTCACCTGTGAGTCTAGATTTTCGAATCCAACGCAAAACTGATAGTTAGTTGTAACGTTCAGGGCCTCTTAATGACGATGGAACACTCAAATTGCGTCGCGATTCAGTACATCGTCCCCCTGCCGACTTGTCTCCAAGGGGATATGCTGCCTCGTGCACCATTGGATCCGTCTCCTGTGATTCTAGATTTTCGAATCCGACGCGAAACTGATAGTTAATTGTAACGCTCAGGGCCTCGACGATGGAACACTCAAATTGCGTCGAAATTCAATACATCGTCATTCAACCGACTTGTCTCCTAGGGTCTATTGCTGCCTCTTGCACCTTATAGTCGTTCTCCTGTAAGTCTAGATATTCGAATCCGACGCAAAACAGATAGTTAATTGTAACGTTTAGAGCCTCCTAATAACGATGGAACACTCAAATTGCGTCGAGATTCAATACATCGTCCTCCAGCCGACTTGTCTCCAAGGGGATGTTGGTGCCTGTGGCACCTAATGGACTTTCTCCTGTGAGTCTAGATTTTCGAATCCGACGCAAAACTGATAGTTAATTGTAACGTTCACGGCTTCCTAATGACGATGGAACACTCAAATTGCGTCGAGATTCAATACATCGTCCGTCAGCCGACTTGTCTCCAAGGGTCTATTGCTGCCTCGGGCACCTCATGGTCGTTCTCCTGTGAGTCAAGATTTTGAAGTCCGACGCAAATCTGATAGTTAATTGTAACGTTCAGGGCCCGCGAATGACGATGGAACACTCAAATTGCGTCGAGATTCAATACATCGTCCGTCAGCCGACTTGTCTCCAAGGGTCTATTGCTGCCTCGGGCACCTCATGGTCGTTCTCCTGTGAGTCAAGATTTTGAAATCCGACGCAAATCTGATAGTTAATTGTAACGTTCAGGGCCCGCGAATGACGATGGAACACTCAAATTGCGTCGAGATTCAATACATCGTCCTCCAGCCGAGTTGTCTCCAAGGGCATATTGCTTCCACGGGCTCCATATGGTCCGTCTCCTGTGAGTCTAGATTTTCGAATCCTACGCAAAACTGATGGTTAATTGTAACGTTCAGGGCCTCCTAATGACGATGGAACACTCAAATTGCGTCGAGGTTCAATACATCGTCCTTCAGCCGACTTGTCTCCAAGAGTCTATTTCTGCCTCGGGCACCTTATGTTCGTTCTACTGTAAGTCTAGATTGTCGAATCCGACGCAAAACTGATAGTTACTTGTAAGGTTCAGGGCCTCCTAATGACGATGGAGCACTCAAATTTCGTCGAGATTCAATACATCGTCATCCAGCCGTCTTGTCTCCAAGGGCCTATTGCTGCCTCGGAGACCATTTGGTCGTTCTTCTGTAAGTCTAAATTGTCGAATCCGACGCTAAACTGATAGTTACTTGTAACGTTCAGGGCCTCCTAACGACGATGCAACACTCAAATTGCGTCGAGATTCAATACATCGTCCTCCAACCGACTTGTCTCCAAGGGGATATTGCTGCCACGGGCACCATATGGTTTGTCTCCTGTGGTCCCGATTTTTGAATCCGCGCGAAACTGATAGTTAATTGCAACATTCAGGGCCTCCTAATGACGATGGAACACTCAAATTGCGTCGAGATTCATCACATCGCCCTCCTGCCGATTTGTCTCCAAGGGTCTATTGGTGCCTCGGGCACTTTATGGTCGTTCTCCTGTAAGTCAAGATTGTCGAATGCGACGCAAAACTGCTAGTTACTTGTAACGTTCAGGACCTCCTAATGACGATGGAACACTCAAATTGCGAAGAGATTCAATACATCGTCCTCCAGCCGACTTGACTCCGAGGGGATATTGCTGCCTCGGGCACCATATCCTCCTTCTCCTGTGAGTCTAGATTTTCGAATCCTACGCGAAACTGATAGTTAATTGTAACGTCCATGGCCTCCTAATGACGATGGAAGACCCAAATTCCGTCGAGATTCAATACATCGTCCTTCAGGCGACTTGTCTCCAGGGGTCTATTGCTGCCTCGGGCACCTTATGGTCGTTCTCCTGTGAGTCTAGATTTTCGAATCCTACGCAAAACTGATGGTTAATTGTAACGTTCAGGGCCTCCTAATGACGATGGAACACTCAAATTTCGTCGAGATTCAATACATCGTCCTTCAGCCGACTTGTCTCCAAGAGTCTATTTCTGCCTCGGGCACCTTATGTTCGTTCTACTGTAAGTCTAGATTGTCGAATCCGACGCAAAACTGATAGTTACTTGTAAGGTTCAGGGCCTCCTAATGACGATGGAACACTCAAATTGCGAAGAGATTCAACACATCGGCCACCAGCCGACTTGTCTCCAAAGGGATATTGCTGCCTCGGGCACCATATGGTCCGTCTCCTGTGAGTCTAGATTTTCGAATCCGACGCAAAAGTGATAGTTAAGTGTAACGTACAGGGCATCCTAATGACGACGGAACACTCAAATTGCGTCGAGATTCAATTCATCGTCCTCCAGCCAACTTGTCACCATGGGGATATTGCTGCCTCGGGCACTCTATGGTCGTTCTCCTGTGAGTCTGAATTTTCGCGTCCGACTCAAAACTGATAGTTACTTGTAACGTTCAGGGCATCCTAATGACGACGGAACACTAAAATTGCGTCGATATTCGTTACACCGAAATTCAGCCGACCTGTGTCCAAGGGTCTATTGCTGCCTCGGGGACCTTGTGGTCGTTCACCTGTGAGTCTAGATTTTCGAATCCAACGCGAAACTGATAGTTAATTGTAACGTTCAGGGCCTCCTAATGACGATGGAACACTCATATTGCCTCGAGATTCAGTACATCGTCCTTCAGCCGACTTGTCTCCAAGGGTCTATTGCTGCCTCGGGCACCTCATGGTCGTTCTCCTGTGAGTCAAGATTTTGAAATCCGACGCAAATCTGATAGTTAATTGTAACGTTCAGGGCCCGCGAATGACGATGGAACACTCAAATTGCGTCGAGATTCAATACATCGTCCTCCAGCCGAGTTGTCTCCAAGGGCATATTGCTTCCACGGGCTCCATATGGTCCGTCTCCTGTGAGTCTAGATTTTCGAATCCTACGCAAAACTGATGGTTAATTGTAACGTTCAGGGCCTCCTAATGACGATGGAACACTCAAATTGCGTCGAGGTTCAATACATCGTCCTTCAGCCGACTTGTCTCCAAGAGTCTATTTCTGCCTCGGGCACCTTATGTTCGTTCTACTGTAAGTTTAGATTGTCGAATCCGACGCAAAACTGATAGTTACTTGTAAGGTTCAGGGCCTCCTAATGACGATGGAGCACTCAAATTTCGTCGAGATTCAATACATCGTCATCCAGCCGTCTTGTCTCCAAGGGTCTATTGCTGCCTCGGAGACCATTTGGTCGTTCTCCTGTAAGTCTAAATTGTCGAATCCGACGCTAAACTGATAGTTACTTGTAACGTTCAGGGCCTCCTAACGACGATGCAACACTCAAATTGCGTCGAGATTCAATACATCGTCCTCCAACCGACTTGTCTCCAAGGGGATATTGCTGCCACGGGCACCATATGGTCCGTCTCCTGTGGTCCCGATTTTTGAATCCGCGCGAAACTGATAGTTAATTGCAACATTCAGGGCCTCCTAATGACGATGGAACACTCAAATTGCGTCGAGATTCATTACATCGCCCTCCTGCCGATTTGTCTCCAAGGGTCTATTGGTGCCTCGGGCACTTTATGGTCGTTCTCCTGTAAGTCAAGATTGTCGAATGCGACGCAAAACTGCTAGTTACTTGTAACGTTCAGGACCTCCTAATGACGATGGAACACTCAAATTGCGAAGAGATTCAATACATCGTCCTCCAGCCGACTTGACTCCGAGGGGATATTGCTGCCTCGGGCACCATATCCTCCTTCTCCTGTGAGTCTAGATTTTCGAATCCGACGCGAAACTGCTAGTTAATTGTAACGTCCAGGGCCTCCTAATGACGATGGAAGACCCAAATTCCGTCGAGATTCAATACATCGTCCTTCAGGCGACTTGTCTCCAGGGGTCTATTGCTGCCTCGGGCACCTTATGGTCGTTCTCCTGTGAGTCTAGATTTTCGAATCCTACGCAAAACTGAAGGTTAATTGTAACGTTCAGGGCCTCCTAATGACGATGGAACACTCAAATTTCGTCGAGATTCAATACATCGTCCTTCAGCCGACTTGTCTCCAAGAGTCTATTTCTGCCTCGGGCACCTTATGTTCGTTCTACTGTAAGTCTAGATTGTCGAATCCGACGCAAAACTGATAGTTACTTGTAAGGTTCAGGGCCTCCTAATGACGATGGAACACTCAAATTGCGAAGAGATTCAATACATCGGCCACCAGCCGACTTGTCTCCAAAGGGATATTGCTGCCTCGGGCACCATATGGTCCGTCTCCTGTGAGTCTAGATTTTCGAATCCGACGCAAAAGTGATAGTTAAGTGTAACGTACAGGGCATCCTAATGACGACGGAACACTCAAATAGCGTCGAGATTCAATTCATCGTCCTCCAGCCAACTTGTCACCATGGGGATATTGCTGCCTCGGGCACTCTATGGTCGTTCTCCTGTGAGTCTGAATTTTCGCGTCCGACTCAAAACTGATAGTTACTTGTAACGTTCAGGGCATCCTAATGACGACGGAACACTAAAATTGCGTCGATATTCGTTACACCGAAATTCAGCCGACCTGTGTCCAAGGGTCTATTGCTGCCTCGGGCACCTTGTGGTCGTTCACCTGTGAGTCTAGATTTTCGAATCCAACGCGAAACTGATAGTTAATTGTAACGTTCAGGGCCTCCTAATGACGATGGAACACTCATATTGCCTCGAGATTCAGTACATCGTCCTTCAGCCGACTTGTCTCCAAGGGTCTATTGCTGCCTCTGGCACCTTATGGTCGTTCTCCTGTGAGTCTAGATTTTCGATTCCGACGCAAAACTGATAGTTAATTGTAACGGTCAGGTCCCCCTAATGACGATGGAACACCGAAATTACGTCGAGATTCAATACATCGGCCACCATCTGACTTTTCTCCAAGGGTCTATTGCTGCCTCGGGAACCTTATGGTCGTTCTCCTGTGAGTCCAGATTATCGAATCCGATGCAAATCTGATAGCTAATTGTAACGTTCAGGGACCGCGAATGACGATGGAACACTCAAATTGCGTCGAGATTCAATACATCGTTCTCCAGCCGACTTGTCCCCAAGGGCATATAGCTTCCACGGGCTCCTTACTGTCCGTCTCCTGTGAGTCTAGATTTTTGAATCGGACGCAAAACTGATAGTTAATTGTAACGTTCAGGGACTCCTAATGACGATGGATCACTCAAATTGCGTCGAGATTCAATACATCGGACACCAGCCGACATGTCTCCAAGGGTCTATTGCTGCCTCGGGCACCTTATGGTCGTTCTCCTGTGAGTCTAGATTTTCGAATCCGACGCATAACTGATAGTTAATTGTAAAGTTTAGCGCCTCCTAATGACGATGGAACACTCAAATTGTGTCGAGATTCAATACATCGTCCTCCAGCCGACTTGTCTACAACTGGATATTGCTGCCACGGGCACTATATGGTCCTTGCCTGTGAGCCTAGATTTTAGAATTAGACGCGAAACTGATAGTTAATTGTAACGTTCAGGGATTCCTAATGACGATGGAACACTCAAATTGCCTCGAGATTCAATACATCGTCCTCCAGCCGACTTGTCTCCAAGGGGATATTGCTGCCTCGGGGATCATATGGTCCGTCTCCTGTGAGTCTAGATTTTCAAATCCGACGCAAATCTGATAGTTAATTGTAACGTTCAGGGCCCGCGAATGTCGATGGAACACTCAAATTGCGTCGAGATTCAATACATCGTTCTCCAGCCGACTCGTCCCTAAGTGCATATAGCTTCCACGGGCTCCATACGGTCCGTCTCCTGTGAGTCTAGAATTTCGAATCCGACACGAAACTGACAGTTAATTGTAACGTTCAGGGCCTCCCAATGACGATGGAACACTCAAATTGCGTCGAGATTCAATACATCGTCCCACAGCCAAATTGTCTCCAAGGGGATATTGCTGCCTTGGGTACCATATGGTCCTTCTCCTGTGAGTCTAGCTTTTCGAATCCGACGCGAAACTGATAGTTAATTGTAACGTTCAAGGCATCCTAATGACGATGGAACACTCAAATTGCGTCGAGATTCAATACATCGTCCCACAGCCAAATTGTCTCCAAGGGTTTATTGCTGCCATGGGCACCTTATGGTCGTTCACCTGTGAGTCTAGATTTTCGAATTCCGACGCAAAACTGATAGTTACTTGTAACATTCAGGGCCTCCTAATGACGGTGGAACACTCAAATTTCGTCGAGATTCAATACATCACCCTCCAGCCGACTTGTCCCCAAGGGGATATTGCTGCCTCGGGAACCATATTGTCCGTCTCCTGTGAGTCTAGATTTTCGAATCCTACGCGAAACTGATAGTTAATTGTATCGTTCAGGGCCTCCTAATGACGATGGAACACTTAAATTGCGTCGAGATTCAATACATCGTCCTTCAGCCGACTTGCCTCCAAGGGTCTATTGCTGCCTCGGGCACCTAATGGTCGTTCTCCTGTGAGCCTAGATTTTCGATTCCGATGCAAAACTGATAGTTAATTGTAACATTCAGGGCCTCCTAATGACGATGGAACACTCAAATTTCCTCGAGATTCAATACATCATCCTCCAGCCGACTTGTCTCCAAGGGGATATTGCTGCCTCGGGCACCATAGGGTCCGTCTCCTGTGAGTCTAGATTTTCGAATCCGACGCGAAACTGATAGTTAATTGTAATGTTCAGGGCCTCGTAATGACGATGGAACACTCAAATTGCGACGAGATTCAATAGATCGGCCACCAACCGACTTGTTTCAGAGGGTCTATTGCTGCCTGTGTCACCTTCTCCTGTGAGTCTAGATTTCCGAATCCAACGCAAAACTGATAGTTATTTGTAACGTTCAGGGCATCCTAATGCCGATGGAACACCCAAATTGCGTCGAGATCCAATACATCGTCCTCCAGCCGACTTGTCTCCAAGGGGATATTGCTGCCTCGGGAACCTTATGGTCGTTCTCCTGTGAGTTTAGATTTTCGAATCCGACGCATAACTGATAGTTAATTAAAACGTTCAGGGCCTCCTATTGACGATGGAACACTCAAATTGCGTCGAGATTCAATAGAACGTCATCCAGCCGTCTTGTTTCCAAGGGTCTATGGCTGCCTCGGGTACCATTTGGTCGTTCTCCTATAAGTCTAGATTGTCGTATCCGACGCTAAGCTGATAGTTACTTGTAACGTTCAGGGCCTCCTATTGACGATGCAACACTCAAATTGCGGCGAGATTCAATACATCGTCCTCCAGCCGACTTGTCTCCAAGGGGATATTGCTGCCTCGGGCAACTTATGGTCCGTCTCCTGTGAGTCTAGATTTTCGAATCCGACGCGAAACTGATAGTTAATTGTAACGTTCAGGGCCTCCTAATGACGATGGAACACTCAAATTGCGTCGAGATTCATCACATCGCCCTCCTGCCGATTTGTCTCCAAGGGTCTATTGGTGCCTCGGGCACTTTATGGTCGTTCTCCTGTAAGTCTAGATTGTCGTATCCGACGCAATACTGATAGTTAATTGTAACGTTCAGGGCCTCCTAATGACGATGGAACACATTAAAATTGCGTCGAGATTCAATACATCGTCCCTCAGCCAAATTGTCTCCAAGGGTTTATTGCTGCCATGGGCACCTTATGGTCGTTCACCTGTGAGCCTAGATTTTCGAATCCGACGCAAAACTGATAGTTAATTGTAACGTTTAGGGCCTCCTAATGACGATGGAACATTGATATTCCGTCGCGATTCAATACATCGTCCTCCAGCCGACATGTCCCCAAGGGGATATTGCTGCCTCGGGCACCATATGGTCCGTCTCCTGAGAGTCTAGATTTTCCAATCCTACGCGAAACTGATAGTTAATTGTATCGTTCAGGGCCTCCTAATGACGATGGAACACTTAAATTGCGTCGAGATTCAATACATCGTCCTTCAGCCGACTTGGCTCCGAGGGTCTATTGCTGCTTTGGGCACCTAATGGTCGTTCTCCTGTGAGTCTAGATTTTCGATTCCGACGCAAAACTGATAGTTAATTGTAACATTCAGGGCCTCCTAATGACGATGGAACACTCAAATTTCGTCGAGATTCAATACATCATCCTCCAGCCAACTCTTCTCAAAGGGGATATTGCTGCCTTGGGCACCATAGGGTCCGTCACCTGTGAGTCTAAATTTTCGAAACCGACGCGAAACTGATAGTTAATTGTAACATTCAGGGCATCCTAATGACGATGGAACACTCAAATTTCGTCGAGATTCAATACATCATCCTCCAGCCGACTTGTCTCCAAGGGGATATTGCTGCCTCGGGCACCATAGGGTCCGTCTCCTGTGAGTCTAGATTTTCGAATCCGACGCGAAACTGATAGTTAATTGTAACGTTCAGGGCCTCCTAATGACGATGGAACACTCAAATTGCGTCGAGATTCAATAGATCGGCCACCAATTGACTTGTTTCAGAGGGTCTATTGCTGCCTGTGACACCTTCTCCTGTGAGTTTAGATTTTCGAATCCAACGCAAAACTGATAGTTAGTTGTAACGTTCAGGGCATCCTAATGACTATGGAACACCCAAATTGCGTCGAGATCCAATACATCGTCCTCCAGCCGACTTGTCTCCATGGGGATATTGCTGCCTCGGGAACCTTATGGTCGTTCTCCTGTGAGTTTTGAAATTCGCATCCGACGCATAACTGATAGTTAATTAAAACGTTCAGGGCCTCCTATTGACGATGGAACACTCAAATTGCGTCGAGATATAATATATCGTCCTCTAGCCGACTTCTCTCCAAAGGGATATTGCTCACTCGTGCACCTTATGGTCCGTCTCCTGAGCGTCTAGATTTTCGAATCCGACGCGAAACTGATAGTTAATTGTAACATTCAGGGCCTCCTAATGACGATGGAACTCTCAAATTGCGTCGAGATTCAATAGAACGTCATCCAGCCGACTTGTCTCCAAGGGTCTATGGCTGCCTCGGGTACCATTTGGTCGTTCTCCTGTAAGTCTAGATTGTCGTATCCGACACTAAGCTGATAGTTACTTGTAACGTTCAGGGCCTCCTATTGACGATGCAACACTCAAATTGCGACGAGATTCAATACATCGTCCTCCAGCCGACTTGTCTCCAAGGGGATATTGCTGCCTCGGGCACCATAGGGTCCGTCACCTGTGAGTCTAAATTTTCGAAACCGACGCGAAACTGATAGTTAATTGTAACGGTCAGGGCCTCCTAATACGATGGAACACTCAAATTTCGTCGAGATTTAATACATCATCCTCCAGCCAACTTGTCTCCAAGGGGATATTGCTGCCTCGGGCACCATAGGGTCGGTCTCCTGTGAGTCTAGATTTTCGAATCCGACGCGAAACTGATAGTGAATTGTAACATTCAGGGCATCCTAATGACGATGGAACACTCAAATTTCGTCGAGATTCAATACATCATCCTCCAGCCGACTTGTCTCCAAGGGGATATTGCTGCCTCGGGCACCATAGGGTCCGTCTCCTGTGAGTCTAGATTTTCGAATCCGACGCGAAACTGATAGTTAATTGTAACGTTCAGGGCCTTCTAATGACGATGGAACACTCAAATCGTGTCGAGATTCAATACATCGTCCTCCAGCCGACTTGTCTACAAGGGAATATTGCTGACTTTGGCACTATATGGTCCTTCCCTGTGGGTCTAGATTTTAGAATCAGACGCGGAACTGATAGTTAATTGTAACGTTCAGGGCCTCCTAATGACGATGGAACACTCAAATTGCGTCGAGATTCACTACATCGTCATCCTACCAACTTGTCTACCTCGGGCACCTTATGGTCGTACTCCTGTAAGTCTAGATTGTCGAATCCGTCGCAAAACTGATAGTTACTTGTAACGTTCAGTGCCTCCTAAAGACGATGGAACACTCAAATTGCGTCGATTTTCAATACATCATCCTCCAGCCGACTTGTCTGCAAGGGGATATTGCTGCCTCGGGCACTATAGGGTCCGTCTCCTGTGAGTCTAGATTTTCAAATCCGACGCGAAACTGAAAGTTAATTGCAACATTCAGGGCCTCCTAATGACGATGGGACACTCAAATTTCGTTGAGATTCAATACATCATCCTCCAGCCGACTTGTCTCCAAGGGGATATTGCTGCCTCGGGCACCATAGGATCCGTCTCCTGTGAGTCTAGATTTTCGAATCCGACGAGAAACTAATAGTTAATTGTAACGTTCAGGGCCTCCTAATGACGATGGGACACTCAAATCGTGTCGAGATTCAATACATCGTCCTCCAGCCGACTTGTCTACAAGGGAATATTGCTGACTCGGGCACTATATGGTCCTTCCCTGTGGGTCTAGATTTTCGAATCCGACGCGGAACTGATAGTTAATTGTAACGTTCAGGGCCTCCTAATGACGATGGAACACTCAAATTGCGTCGAGATTCACTACATCGTCATCCTACCAACTTGACTACCTCGGGCACCTTATGGTCGTACTCCTGTAAGTCTAGATTGTCGAATCCGTCGCAAAACTGATAGTTACTTGTAACGTTCAGGGCCTCCTAAAGACGATGGAACACTCAAATTGCGTCGAGGTTCAATACATCGGCCACCAGCCGACATGTTTCCAAGGCTCCATTGCTGTTTGTGGCACCTTCTCCTGTGAGTCCAGATTTCCGAATCCGACGCAGAACTGATAGTTGCTTGTAACGTTCAGAGCATCCTAATGACAATGGAACAGTCAAATTGCGTCGAGAATCAATACATCGTCCTCCAGCCGACTTGTCTCCAAGGGGATATTGCTGCCTCGGGCACCTTATGTTCCGTCTCCTGTGAGACTAGATTTTCGAATCCGACGCGAAACTGATAGTTAATAGTAACGTTCAGGGCCTCCCAATGACGACTGAACACTCAAATTGTGTCGAGGTTCAATACAACCTCCTCCAACCGACTTGTCTCCAAAGGGATAATGCTGCCTCGGGCACCATATGGTCCGTCTCCTCTGAGTCTTGATTTTCGAATCCGACGCGAAACTGATAGTTGCTTGCAACATTCAGGGCCTCCTAATGACGTTGGAACACTCAAATTGCGTCGAGATTCAATACATCGTCATCCTGCCGACTTGTCTCCAAGGGTCTATTTCTACCTCGCTGACCTTATGGTCGTTCTCCTGTAAGTCAAGATTGTCGAATCCGCCGCAAAACTGATAGTTACTTGTAACGTTCAGGGCCTCCTAATGACGACTGAACACTCAAATTGCGTCGAGATTCAATAGATCGGCCACCAGCCGACTTGTTTCCAAGGGTCTATTGCTGCCTGTGGCACCTTCTCCTGTGAGTCTAGATTTTCGAATCCAACGCAAAACTGATAGTTAATTGTAACATTCAGAGCCTCCTAATGACGATGGAACACTCAAATTGCGTCGAGATTCAATACATCGTCATCCAGCCGACTTGTCTCCAAGGGTCTATTGCCGCCCCGGGTACCATTTTTTCGTTTTCCTGTAAGTCTAGATTGTCGAATCCGACGCTAAGCTGATAATTACTTGTAACGTTCAGGGCCTCGTATTGACGATGGAACACTCAAATTGCGTCGAGATTCATCACATCGCCCTCCTGCCAATTTGTCTCCAAGGGTCTATTGGTGCCTCGGGCACTTTATGGTCGTTCTCCTATAAGCCTAGATTTTCGAATCCGACGCAAAACTGTAACGTTCAGGACCCCCTAATGACGATGGAACACTCAAATTGCGACGAGATTCATAACGTCGGAAACCTGCCGACTTGTTTCATAGTATCTATTGCTGCCTGTGGCACCTTGTCCTGTGAGTCTAGACTTTCGAATCCGACACAAAAATGATTGTTAAATCTAACGTGCAGGGCATGCTAATGACGATGGAACACTCAAATTGCGTCGAGGTTCAATACATCGGCCTCCAGCCGACTTGTCTCCAAGGGGATATTGCTGCCTCGGGATCCAAATGGTCCGGCTACTGTGAGTCTAGATTTTCGAATCCGCCGCGAGACTGATAGTTAAATGTAAGGTTCAGGGCCTCCTGATGACGATGGAACACTCAAATTGCGTCGAAATTCAATACATCGACCTTCAGCCGACCTGTCTCCAAGTGTCTATTGCTGCCTCGGGCACCTTATGGTCGTTCACATGTGAGTCTAGATTTTTGAATCCGACGCAAAACTGATAGTTAATTGTAACGTTCAGGGCCTCCTAATGACGATGGAACACTCGAATTGCGTCGAAATTCACTACATCGTCATCCAACCGACTTGTCTACCTCGGGCACCTTATGGTCGTTCTCCTGTAAGTCTAGATTGTCGAATCCGACGCAAAACTGATAGTTGCATGTAATGTTCAGAGCATCCTAATGACGATAGAACACTCGAATTGCGTCGAGAATCAATACATCGCCCTCCAGCCGACTGAAGGGGATATTGCTGCCTCGGGCACCTTATGTTCCGTCTCCTGTGAGACTAGATTTTCGAATCCGACGCGAAACTTATAGTTAATTGTAACGTTCAGGGCCTCCTAATGACGATTGAACACTCAAAGTGCGTCGAGATTCAATACATGGTCCTCCAGTCGACTTGTCTCCAACGGGGTATTGCTCCCTTGGGCACCTTATGGTCTTTCTCCCGTGAGTCTAGATTTTCGAATCCGACGCATAACTGATAGTTAATTGTAACGTTCAGGGCCTCCTAATGATGATGGAACTCTCAAATTCCTTCGAGATTCGTTACATCGACCTTCAGCCGACCTGTCTACAAGGGTCTATTGCTGCTTCGGGCACCTAATGGTCGTTCACCTGTGTCTAGATTATCGAATCCATCGCAAAACAGATAGTTAATTGCAATGCTCAGGGCCTCCTAATGACGAAGGAACACTCAATTTCCGTCGAGATTCAATACGTCGTCCTCCAGCCGACTTGTCTCCAAGGGGATATTGCTGCCTCGGGCACCATATGGTCCTTTTCCTGTGAGTCTAGATTTTCGAATCCGACGCGAAACTGATAGTTAATTGTAACGTCCAGGGCTTCCTAATGACGATGGAACACTCAAATTGCGTCGAGATTCAATACATCGTCCTCCAGCCGACTTGTCTCCAAGTGGATATTGCTGCCTCTGGATCCAAATGGTCCGGCTCCTGTGAGTCTAGATTTTCGAATCCGCCGCGAGACCTATAGATAAATGTAAGGTTCAGGGCCTCCTGATGACGATGGAACACTCAGATTGCGTCGAGATTCAATACATCGTCCCTCAGCCAAATTGTCTCCAAGGGTCTATTGCTGCCTTGGGCACCCTATGGTCGTTCACCTGTGAGCCTAGATTTTCGAATCCGACGCAAAACTGATAGTTAATTGTAACGTTCAGGGCCTCCTAATGACGATGGAACATTGATATTGCGTCGCGATTCAATACATCGTCCTCAAGCCGACTTGTCTCCAAGGAGATATTGCTGCCTCGGGCACCATATGGTCCGTCTCCTGTGAGTCTACATTTTCCAATCCGACGCGAAACTGATAGCTAATTGTATCGTTCAAGGCCCCCTAATGACGATGGAACACTCAAATCGTGTCGAGATTGAGTACATCGTCCTCCAGTCGACTTGTCTACGAGGGGATATTGCTGCCTCGGGCACTACATGGTTCTTCCCTGTGAGTCTAGATTTTAGAATCAGAAGCGGAATTGCTAGTTAATTGTAACGTTCAGGGCCTCCTAATGACGATGGAACACTTAAAATTGCGTCGAGATTCACTACATCGTCATCCAACCGACTTGTCTACCTCGGACACCATATGGTCGTTCTCCTGTAAGTCTAGATTTTCGAATCCGACGCAGAACTGATAGTTGCTAGCAACGTTCAGAGCATCCTAATGACGATGGAACACTCAAATTGCGTCGAGAATCAATACATCGTCCTCCAGCCGACTTGTCTCAAAGGGGATAATGCTGCCTCGGGCACCTTATGTTCCGTTTCCTGTGAGACTAGATTTGCGAATCCGACGCGAAACAGATAGTTAATTGTTACGTTCAGGGCCACCCAATGACGATTGAACACTCAAATTGCGTCGAGATTCAATACATCGTCCTCCAGCCGATTTGTCTCCAACGGGGTATTGCTTCCTCGGGCACCTTGTGGTCTTTCTCCTGTGAGTTAGATTATGAATCCGACGCAAAACTGATAGTTAATTGTAACGTTCAGGGCCTCCTAATGACGATTGAACACTCAAAGTGCGTCGAGATTCAATACATCGGCCACCAGCCGACTTCTTTCCGAGGGTCGATTGCTGCCTGTGGCACCTTCTCCTGTGAGTCTAGATTTTCGAATCCAACGCAAAACTTATAGTTAATTGCAACGTTCAGGGCATCCTAATGACCATGGAACACTCAAATTGCTTCGAGATTCAATACATCGTCCTCCAGCCGACTTGTCTCCATGGAGATATTGCTGCCTCGGGAACCTTATGGTCGTTTTATTGTGAGTTTAGATTTTCGAATCCGACGCATAACTGATAGTTAATTGTAACGTTCAGGGCCTCCTAATGACGATGGAACACTCAAATTGTGTCGAAATTCAATACATCGTCCTCCATCCGACTTGTCTACAAGAGGATATTGCTGCCTCGGGCACCTAATGGACTTTCTCCTGTGAGTCTAGATTTTCGAATCCGACGCAAAACTGATAGTTAATTGAATCGTTTAGCGCCTCCTAATGACGATGGAACACTCAAATCGTGTCGAGTTTCAATATATCGTCCTCCAGCCGACTTGTCTACAAGAGGATATTGCTGCCTCGGGCACTATATTGTCCTTCCCTGTGAGTCCAGATTTTAGAATCAGACGCGAAACTGACAGTTAATTGTAACGTTAAGGGCCTCTTAATGACGATGGAACACTCAAATTGCGTCGTGATTCAATACATCGTCATCCAATCGACTTGTCTCCAAGGGTCTATTGCTACCTCGGGCACCTTATGGTCATTCTTCTGTAAGTCTAGATTGTCAAATCCGACGCAAAACTGTAGTTACTTGTAACGTTCAGGGCCTCCTAATGACGATGGAACACTCAAATTGCGTCGAGATTCAATACATCGGCCACCAGCCGACATGTTTCCAAGGCTCCATTGAAGCCTGTGGCACCTTCTCCTGTGAGTATAGATTTCCGAATCAGATGCACAACTGATAGTTTCTTGTAACTTTCAGAGCATCCTAATGACGATGGAACACTCAAATTGCGTCGAGAATCAATACATCGTCCTCCAGCCGATATGTCTCCAACGGGGTATTGCTTCCTCGGGCTCCTTATGGTCATTCTCCAGTGAGTTAGATTTACGAATCCGACGCAAAACTGATAGTTAATTGTAACGTTCAGGGCCTCCTAATGACGATGGAACACTCAAATTGCGTCGAGATTCAATACATCGTCATCCAGCCGACTTGTCTTCAAGGGTCTGCTGCTGCCTGTGGCACCTTCTCCTGTGAGTCTAGATTTTCGAATCCAACGCAAAACTGATAGTTAATTGTAACGTCAGGGCCTCCTAATGACGATGAAACACTCAAATTGGGTCGAGATTCAATACATCGTCCTCCAGCCGACTTGTCTCCAAGTGGATATTGCTGTCTCGAGAACCAAATGGTCCGGCTCTTGTGAGTCTAGATTTTAGAATCCGACGCGAGCCTGATAGTTAATTGTAACGTCCAGGGCCTCCTAATTACGATGGAACACTCAAATTGCGTCGAGATTCAATACATCGACCTTCAGCCGACTTGTCTCAAAGTGTCTATTGCTGCCTCGGGCACCATCTGGCCGTTCACCTGTAAGTCTAGATTTTCGAATCCGACGCAAAACTGATAGTCACTTGTAACGTTCAGGGGCTCCTAATGACAAAGGAACACTCAAATTGCGTCGAGATTCAATACATCGTCCTCCAGCCTACTTGTCTCCAAGGGGATATTGCTGCCTCGGGCACCAAAGGATCCATCTCCTGTGAGTATAGATTTTCGATTCCGACGCGAAACTGATAGTTAATTGTAACGTTCAGGGCCTCCTATTGACGATGGAACACTTAAATTGCGTGGAGATTCAATACACCGTCCTTCAGCCGACTTGTCTCTAAGGGTCTATTGCTGCCTCGGGCACCTAATGATTGTTCTCCTGTGAGTCTAGATTTTCGAATCCGACGCAAAACTGATAGTAAATTGTTACATTCAGGGCCTCCTAATGTCGATGGAACACTCAAATTTCGTCGAGATTCAATACTTCTTCCTCCAGCGACTTGCCTCCAAAGGGATATTGCTGCCTCGGGCACCATAGGGTCCGTCTTCTGTGAGTCTAGATTATCGAATCCGACGCGAAACTGATAGTTAATTGTATCGTTCAAGGCCCCCTAATGACGATGGAACACTCAAATCGTGTCGAGATTGAATACATCGTCCTCCAGCCGACTTGTCTCCAAGGGGATAATGGTGGATCGGGCACCTTATGTTCCGCTTCCTGTGAGACTAGATTTGCGGATCCGACGCGAAACTGATAGTTAATTGTTACGTTCAGGGCCTCCCAATGACGATTGAACACTCAAATTGCCGCGAGATTCAATACATCGTCCTCCAGCCGATTTGTCTCCAACGTTGTATTGCTTCCTCGGGCACCTTATGGTCTTTCTCCTGTGAGTTAGATTTACGAATCGGACGCAAAACTGATAGTTAATTGTAACGTTCAGGGCCTCCTAATGACGATTGAACACTCAAAGTGCGTCGAGATTCAATACATCGGCCACCAACCGAATTGTTTCCGAGGGTCGATTGCTGCCTGTGGCACCTTCTCCTGTGAGTCTAGATTTTCGAATCCAACGCAAAACTTATAGTTAATTGATACGTTCAGGGCATCCTAATGACCATGGAACACTCAAATTGCTTCGAGATTCAATACATCGTCCTCCAGCCGACTTGTCTCCATGGGGATATTGCTGCCTCGGGAACCTTGTGGTCGTTCTATTGTGAGTTTAGATTTTCGAATCCGACGCATAACTGATAGTTAATTGTAACGTTCAGGGCCTCCTAATGACGATGGAACACTCAAATTGCGTCGAGATTCAATACATCGTCATCCAGCCGACTTGTCTTCAAGGGTCTGCTGCTGCCTGTGGCACCTTCTCCTGTGAGTCTAGATTTTCGAATCCAACGCAAAACTGATAGTTAATTGTAACGTCAGGGCCTCATAATGACGATGAAACACTCAAATTGGGTCGAGATTCAATACATCGTCCTCCAGCCGACTTGTCTCCAAGTGGATATTGCTGTCTCGAGAACCAAATGGTCCGGCTCTTGTGAGTCTAGATTTTAGAATCCGACGCGAGCCTGATAGTTAATTGTAACGTCCAGGGCCTCCTAATTACGATGGAACACTCAAATTGCGTCGAGATTCAATACATCGACCTTCAGCCGACTTGTCTCAAAGTGTCTATTGCTGCCTCGGGCACCATATGGCAGTTCACCTGTGAGTCCAGATTTTCGAATCCGACGAAAAACTGATAGTCAATTGTAACGTTCAGGGCTTCCTAATGACAAAGGAACACTCAAATTGCGTCGAGATTCAATACATCGTCCTCCAGCGTACTTGTCTCCAAGGGGATATTGCTGCCTCGGGCACCAAAGGATCCATCTCCTGTGAGTCTAGATTTTCGATTCCGACGCGAAACTGATAGTTAATTGTAACGTTCAGGGCCTCCTATTGACGATGGAACACTTAAATTGCGTGGAGATTCAATACATCGTCCTTCAGCCGACTTGTCTCTAAGGGTCTATTGCTGCCTCGGGCACCTAATGATTGTTCTCCTGTGAGTCTAGTTTTTCGAATCCGACGCAAAACTGATAGTAAATGGTAACATTCAGGGCCTCCTAATGTCGATGGAACACTCAAATTTCGTCGAGATTCTGTACTTCTTCCTCCTGCGACTTGTCTCCAAGGGTCTTTTGCTGCCTCGGGCACCATATGGTCGTTCTCCTGTAAGTCTAGATTGTCGAATCCGACGCAAAACTGATAGTTAATTGTAACGTCAGGGCCTCCTAATGACGATGAAACACTCAAATTGCGTCGAGATTCAATACATCGTCCTCCAGCCGCCTTGTCTCCACGGGGTTATTGCTGCCTCGGGCACCATAGGGTCCGTCTCCTGTGAGTCTCAATTTTCGAATCCGACGCAAAACTGATGGTTAATTGTAACATCAGGGCCTCCTAATGACGATGGAACACTCAAATTGCTTCGAGATCCGTTACGTCGACCTTCAGCCGACCTGTCTCCAAGGGTCTATTGCTGCCTTGGGCACCTAATGGTCGTTCTCCTGTGTCAAGATTATCGAATCCAACCCAAAACAGATAGTTAATTGCAATGATCAGGGCCTCCTAATTACGATGGAACACTCAAATTGCGTCGAGATTCTATACATCGACCTTCAGCCGACTTGTCTCAAAGTGTCTATTGCTGCCTCGGGCACCATATGGCCGTTCGCCTGTGAGTCTAGATTTTCGAATCCGACGCAAAACTGATAGTCAATTGTAACGTTCAGGGCCTCCTAATGACAAAGGAACACTCAAATTGCGTCGGGATTCAATACATCGTCCTCCAGCCTACTTGTCTCCAAGGGGATATTGCTGCTTCGGGCACCAAAGGATCCATCTCCTGTGAGTCTAGATTTTCGATTCCGACGCGAAACTGATAGTTAATTGTAACGTTCAGGGCCTCCTATTGATGGAACACTTAAATTGCGTGGATATTCAACACATCGTCCTTCAGCCGACTTGTCTCTAAGGGTCTATTGCTGCCTCGGGCACCTAATGATTGTTCTCCTGTGAGTCTAGATTTTCGAATCCGACGCAAAACTGATAGTAAATTGTAACATTCAGGGCCTCCTAATGTCGATGGAACACTCAAATTTCGTCGAGATTCAATACTTCTTCCTCCAGCGACTTGTCTCCAAGGGGATAATGCTGCCTCGGGCACCTTATGTTCCGTTTCCTGGGAGACTAGATTTGCGAATCCGACGCGAAACTGCTAGTTGATTGTTACGTTCAGGGCCTCCCAATGACGATTGAACACTCAAATTGCGTCGAGATTCAATACATTGTCCTCCAGCCGATTTGTCTCCAACGGGGTATTGCTTCCTCGGGCACCTTATGGTCTTTCTCCTGTAAGTTAGATTTACGAATCCGACGCAAAACTGATAGTTAATTGTAACGTTCAGGGCCTCCTAACGACGATTGAACACTCAAAGTGCGTCGAGATTCAATACATCGGCCACCAGCCGACTTGTTTGCGAGGGTCGATTGCTGCCTGTGGCACCTTCTCCTGTGAGTCTAGATTTTCGAATCCAACGCAAAACTTAAAGTTAATTGCAACGTTCAGGGCATCCTAATGACCATGGAACACTCAAATTGCTTCGAGATTCAATACATCGTCGTCCAGCCGACTTGTCTTCATGGGGATATTGCTGCCTCGGGAACCTTGTGGTCGTTCTATTGTGAGTTTAGATTTTCGAATCCGACCCATAACTGATAGTTAATTGTAACGTTCAGGGCCTCCTAATGACGATGGAACACTCAAATTGTGTCGCAATTCAATACATCGTCCTATAGCCGACTTGTCTACAAGGGGATATTGCTGCCTCGGGCACTATATGGTCCTTCCCTGTGAGTCTAGATTTTCAGATCAGACGCTAAATTGATAGTTAATTCTATCGTTCAGGGCCTCCTAATGACGATGGAATACTTAAATTGCGCCGAGATTCAGTACATCGCCTCTCAGCCGACCTGTCTACAGCGGTCTATTGCTGCCTCGGGCACCTAATGGACTTTCTCCTGTGAGTCTAGATTTTCGTATCCGAAGCAAAACTGATTGTTAATTGTAACGTTCAGGGCCACCTATTGACGATATAACACTCAAATTGCGTCGAGATTCAATACATCGTCCTCCAGCTGACTTGTATCCAAGGGTCTTTTGCTGCCTCGGGCACCATATGGTCGTTCTCCTGTAAGTCTAGATTGTCGAATCCGACGCAAAACTGATAGTTAATTGTAACGTCAGGGCCTCCTAATGACGATGAAACACTCAAATTGCGTCGAGATTCAATACATCGTCCTCCAGCCGCCTTGTCTCCACGGGGTTATTGCTGCTTCGGGCACCATAGGGTCCGTCTCCTGTGAGTCTAAATTTTCGAATCCGACGCAAAACTGATGGTTAATTGTAACGTCAGGGCCTCCTAATGACGATGGAACACTCAAATTGCTTCGAGATTCGTTACGTCGACCTTCAGCCGACCTGTCTCCAAGGGTCTATTGCTGCCTTGGGCACCTAATGGTCGTTCTCCTGTGTCAAGATTATCGAATCCAACCCAAAACAGATAGTTAATTGCAATGATCAGGGCCTCCTAATGACGATGGAACACTCAATTTGCGTCGAGATTCAATACATCTTCCTCCAGCCGACTTGTCTCGATGAGGATATTGCTGCCTCGGGAACGAAATGGTCCGGCTCCTGTGAATCCAGATTTTCGAATCCGACGCAGGCTGATAGTTAATTGTAACGTTCAGGGCCACCTAATGACGATGGAACACTCAAATTGCGTCGAGATTCAATACATCGACCTTCAGCCGACCTGTCTCCAAGTGTCTATTGCTGCCTCGGGCACATTATGGTCGTCCACCTGTGAGTCTAGATTTTCGAATCCGACGCAGGCTGATAGTTAATTGTAACGTTCATTGCCACCTAATGACGACGGAACACTCAAATTGCGTCGAGATTCAATTCATCGTCCTCCAGCCTACTTGTCTCCAAGGGGATATTGCTGCCTCGGGCACCAAAGGATCCATCTCCTGTGAGTCTAGATTTTCGATTCCGACGCGAAACTGATAGTTAATTGTAACGTTCAGGGCCTCCTATTGACGATGGAACACTTAAATTGCGTGGAGATTCAATACATCGTCCTTCTGCCGACTTGACTCTAAGGGTCTATTGCTGCCTCGGGCACCTAATGATTGTTCTCCTGTGAGTCTAGATTTTCGAATCCGACGCAAAACTGATAGTAAATTGTAACATTCAGGGCCTCCTAATGACGATGGAACACTCAAATTTCGTCGAGATTCAATACTTCTTCCTCCAGCGACTTGTCTCCAAGGAGATATTGCTGCCTCGGGCACCATAGGGTCCGTCTTCTGTGAGTCTGGATTATCGAATCCGACGCGAAACTGATAGTTAATTGAATCGTTTAGCGCCTCCTAATGACGATGGAACACCCAAATCGTGTCGAGTTTCAATACATCGTCCTCCAGCCGACTTGTCTACAAGCGGATATTGCTGCCTCGGGCACTATATTATCCTTCCCTGTGAGTCTAGATTTTAGAATCAGACGCGAAACTGACAGTTAATTGTAACGTTAAGGGCCTCCTAATGACGATGGAACACTCAAATTGCGTCGAGATTCAATACATCGTCATCCAACCGACTTGTCTCCAAGGGTCTATTGCTACCTCGGGCACCTTATGGTCATTCTCCTGTAAGTCTAGATTGTCGAATCCGACGCAAAACTGTAGTTACTTGTAACGTTCAGGGCCTCCGAATGACGATGGAACACTCAAATTGCGTCGAGATTCAATACATCGTCATCCACCCGACTTGTCTCCAAGGGTCTACTGCTGCCTGTGGCACCTTCTCCTGTGAGTCTAGATTTTCGAATCCAACGCAAAACTGATAGTTAATTGTAACTTCAGGGCCTCCTAATGACGATGAAACACTCAAATTGGGTCGAGATTCAATACATCGTCCTCCAGCCGCCTTGCCTCCCGGGAATATTGCAGCCTCGGGCACCATAGGGTCCGTCTCTTGTGAGTCTAGATTTTCGAATCCGACCCGAATCTGATAGTTAATTGTATCGTTAAGGGCCTCTTAATGACTATGGAACACTGAAATTGCGTCGAGAATCAATACATCGTCCTCCAGCCGATTTGTCTCCAACAGGGTATTGCTTCCTCGGGCTCCTTATGGTCGTTCTCCTGTGAGTTAGATTTACGAATCCGACGCAAAACTGATAGTTAATTGTAACGTTCAGGGCCTCCTAATGACGATGGAACACTCAAATTGCGTCGAGATTCAATACATCGTCTACCAGCCGACTTGTCTCCAAGGGTCTACTGCTGCCTGTGGCACCTTCTCCTGTGAGTCTAGATTTTCGAATCCAACGCAAAACTGATAGTTAATTGTAACGTCAGGGCCTCCTAATGACGATGAAACACTCAAATTGGGTCGAGATTCAATACATCGTCCTCCAGCCGCCTTGCCTCCAAGGGGATATTGCAGCCTCGGGCACCATAGGGTCCGTCTCCTGTGAATCTAGATTTTCGAATCCGACGCGAAACTGATAGTTAATTGTATCGTTAAGGGCCTCTTAATGACTATGGAACACTTAAATTGCGCCGAGGTTCAATACATCGTCCTTCAGCCGACTTGTCTCCAAGGGTCTATTGCTGCCTCGGGCACCATATAGTCGTTCTCCTGTGAGTCTAGATTTTCGAATCCGACGCGAAACTGATAGTTAATTGTAACGTTCAGGGCCTCCTAATGACGATGGAACACTCAAATCGTGTCGCGATTCAATACATCGTCCTCTAGCCGACTTGTCTACAAGGGGATATCGCTGCCTCGGGCACTATATGGTCCTTCCCTGTGAGTATAGATATTAGAATCAGACGCGAAATTGATAGTTAATTGTAACGTTCAGGGCCTCCTAATGTCGATGGATCACTCAACTTGCGTCGAGATTCAATACATCGTCATCCAACCGATTTGTCTCCAAGGGTCTATTGCTACCTCGGGCACCTTATGGTCATTCTCCTGTAAGTTTAGATTGTCGAATCCGACGCAAAACTGTCGTTACTTGTATCGTTCAGGGCCTCCTAACGACGATGGAACACTCAAATTGCGTCGAGATTCAATACATCGGCCACCAGCCGACATGTTTCCAAGGCTCCATTGCTGCCTGTGGCACCTCCTCCTGTGAGTCTAGATTTTAGAATCCGAAGCAGAACTGATAGTTGCTTGTAACGTTCAGAGCATCCTAATGGCGATGGAACACTCAAATTGCGTCGAGGCTCAATACATCGTCCTCCAGCCGATTTGTCTCCAAAGGGATATTGCTGCCTTGGGCACCTTATTGTCGTTCTCCTGTGAGTGTAGATTTTCGAATCCGACGAAAAACTGATAGTTAATTGTAACGTTCAGGGCCTCCTAATGACGATGGAACACTCATAATGCGTCGGGATTCGTTACATCGACCTTCAGCCGACCTGTGTCCATGGGGATTTTGCTGCCTTGGGCACCTTATGGTCGTTCTCCTGTGAGTCTAGATTTTCGAATCCGACGCAAAACTGATAGTTAATTGTAACGTTCAGGGCCTCCTAAAGACGATGCAACACTCAAATTGCGTCGAGATTCGTTACATCGACCTTCAGCCGACCTGTCTCCAAGGGTCTATTGCTGCTCGGGCACCTTATGGTCGTTCTCCTGTGAGTCTGGATTTTCGAATCCGACGCAAAACTGATAGTTAATTGTAACGTTCAGGGGCATCCTAATGACGATGGAACACTCAAATTGCGTCGAGGATCAATACATCGTCCTCCAGCCGATTTGTCTCCAAAGGGATATTGCTGCCTTGGGCACCTTATTGTCGTTCTCCTGTGAGTGTAGATTTTGGAATCCGACGCAAAACTGATAGTTAATTGTAACGTTCAGGGCCTCCTAATGACGATGGAACACTCAAAATGCGTCGAGATTCGTTACGTCGACCTTCAGCCGACCTGTGTCCATGGGGATTTTGCTGCCTTGGGCACCTTATGGTCGTTCTCCTGTGAGTCTAGATTTTCGAATCCGACGCAAAACTGATAGTTAATTGTAACGTTCAGGGCCTCCTAAAGACGATGGAACACTCAAATTGCGTCGAGATTCGTTACATAGACCTTCAGCCGACCTGTCTCCAAGGGTCTATTGCTGCCTCGGGCACCTTATGGTCGTTCTCCTGTGAGTCTGGATTTTCGAATCCGACGCAAAACTGATTGTAAATTGTAACGTTCAGGGCCTTCAAATGACAATGGAACGCTCTAATTACGTCGAGATTCAATACATCGTCCTCCAGCCGACTAGTCTCCATGGAGATATTGCGGCCTCGGGCACCGTATGGTCCTCCTCCTGTGAGTCTAGATTTTCGAATCCTACGCATAACTGATAGCTAATTGTAACGCTCAGGGCCACCTAATGACAATGGAACACTCAAATCGCATCGAGGTTCAATACATCGTCCTCCAGCCGACGTGTCTCCAAGGGGATATTGCTGCCTCGGGCACCATATAGTCGTACTCCTGTGAGTCTAGATTTTCGAATCCGACGCGAAACTGATAGTTATTTGTAACGTTCAGGGCCTCCTAATGACGATGGAACACTCAAATTTCGTCTAGATTCAATACATCGTCCTTCAGCCGACTTGTCTCCAAAGGTCTACTACTTCCTCGGGCAACTTATGGTCGTCCTCCTTTGTGTCTAGATTTTCGAATCCGACGCAAAACTGATTGTTAATTGTAACGTTCAGGGCCTTCTAATGACAATGGAACACTCAAATTGCGTCGAGATTCAATACATCGTCCTCCAGCCGACTAGTCTCCATGGAGATATTGCTGCCTCGAGCACCGTATGGTATGACTCCTGTGAGTCTAGATTTTCGAATCCTACGCATAACTGATAGCTAATCTTAACGCTCAGGGCCACCTAATGACAATGGAACACTCAAATCGCATCGAGGTTCAATACATCGTCCTCCAGCCGACTTGCCTCCAAGGGGATATTGCTGCCTCGGGCACCACATAGTCTGTCTAATGTGAGTCTGGATTTTCGACTCCGACGCAAAAATAATAGTGAGATATAACGATCAGCGCCTCCTAATGATGACGGAACACTCAAATTACGTCGAGATTCAATACATCGTCCTTCAGCCGACTTGTCTCCAAAGGTCTGTTGCTGCCTCGGGCACCTTATGGTCGTCCTCCTGTAAGTCTAGATTTTCGGATCCGACGCACAACTGATAGTTAATTATAACGTCCAGGGCCTCCTAATGACGATGGAACACTCAAATTGCGTCGAGATTCAAAACATCGTCCTTCAGCCGACTTGTCTCCAAGGGTCTATTCCTGCCTCGGGCACCTTATGGTCGTTCTCCTGTGAGTCTATATTATCGAATCCGACGCAAAACTGGTAGTTAATTGTAACGATCAGGGCCTCCTAATTTCGATGGAACACTCAATTTGCGTCGAGATTCAATACATCGTCCTGCAGGTGACTTGTCTCCAAGGGGATATTCCTGCCTCGGGCACCATATGGTCCGTCTCCTGTGAGTCTCGATTTTCGAAACCGACGGAAACCTGATAGTTAATTGTAACGTCCAGGGCCTCTTAATGACGATGGAACATTCAAATTGCGTCGAGATTCAATACATCGTCCTCCAGCCGACTTGTCTCCAAAGGGATATTGCTGCCTTGGGCACCTTATTGTCGTTCTCCTGTGAGTGTAGATTTTCGAATCCGACGCGAAACTGATAGTTAATTGTAACGTTCAGGGCCTCCTAATGACGATGGAACACTCAAATCGTGTCGCGATTCAATACATCGTCCTCTAGCCGACTTGTCTACAAGGGGATATTGCTGCCTCGGGCACTATATGGTCCTTCCCTGTGAGTATAGATATTAGAATCAGACGCGAAACTGATAGTTAATTGTAACGTTCAGGGCCTCCTAATGTCGATGGACCACTCAACTTGGGTCGAGATGCAATACATCGTCATCCAACCGATTTGTCTCCAAGGGTCTATTGCTACCTCGGGCACCTTATGGTCATTCTCCTGTAAGTCTAGATTGTCGAATCCGACGCAAAACTGTCGTTGCTTGTATCGTTCAGAGCCTCCTAACGACGATGGAACACTCAAATTGCGTCGAGATTCAATACATCGTCCTCCAGCCGACTTGTCTCCAAAGGGATATTGCTGCCTTGGGCACCTTATTGTCGTTCTCCTGTGAGTGTAGATTTTCGAATCCGACGCAAAACTGATAGTTAATTGTAACGTTCAGGGCCTCCTAATGACGATGGAATACTCAAATTGCGTCGAGATTCGTTACATCGACCTTCAGCCGACCTGTCTCCAAGGGTCTATTGCTGCCTCGGGCACCTTATGGTCGTTCTCCTGTGTGTCTGGATTTTCGAATCCGACGCAAAACTGATAGTTAATTGTAACGTTCAGGGGCATCCTAATGACGATGGAACTCTCAAATTTCGTCTAGATTCAATACATCGTCCTTCAGCCGACTTGTCTCCAAAGGTCTACTACTCCCTCGGGCAACTTATGGTCGTCCTCCTGTGTGTCTAGATTTTCGAATCCGACGCAAAACTGATTGTTAATTGTAACGTTCAGGGCCTTCTAATGACAATGGAACACTCAAATTGCGTCGAGATTCAAGACATCGTACTCCAGCCGACTAGTCTCCATGGAGATATTGCTGCCTCGGGCACCGTATGGTCCGACTCCTGTGAGTCTAGATGTTCGAATCCTACGCATAACTGATAGCTAATTGTAACGCTCAGGGCCACCTAATGACAATGGAACACTCAAATCGCATCGAGGTTCAATACATCGTCCTCCAGCCGACGTGTCTCCAAGGGGATATTGCTGCCTCGGGCACCATATAGTCGTACTCCTGTGAGTCTAGATTTTCGAATCCGACGCGAAACTGATAGTTAATTGTAACGTTCAGGGCCTCCTATTGACGATGGAACACTCAAATTTCGTCTAGATTCAATACATCGTCCTCCAGCCGACGTGTCTCCAAGGGGATATTGCTGCCTCGGGCACCATATAGTCGTTCTCCTGTGAGTCTAGATTTTCGAATCCTACGCAAAACTGATGGTTAATTGAAACGTTCAGGGCCTCCTAATGTCGATGGATCACTCAACTTGCGTCGAGATACAATACATCGTCCTCCAGCCGACTTGTCTCCATGGGGATATTGCTGCCTCGGGCACCTTATGTTCCGTCTCCTGTGAGACTAGATTTTCGAATCCGACGCGAAACTGATAGTTAATTGTAACGTTCAGGGCCTCCCATTGACGATGGGACACTCAAATTGCGTCGAGGTTCAATACATCGTCCTCCAGCCGATTTGTCTCCAAAGGGATATTGCTGCCTTGGGCACCTTATTGTCGTTTTCCTGTGAGTGTAGATTTTCGAATCCGACGCTAAAATTGATAATTAATTGTAACGTTCAGGGCTTCCTAATGACGATGGAACACTCAAAATGCGTCGAGATTCGTTACATCGACCTTCAGCCGACCTGTGTAAATGTGGATTTTGCTGCCTTGGGCACCTTATGGTCGTTCTCCTGTGAGTCTAGATTTTCGAATCCGACGCAAAACTGATAGTTAATTGTAACGTTCAGGGCCTCCTAATGACGATGGAACACTCAAATTTCGTCTAGATTCAATACATCGTCCTTCAGCCGACTTGTCTCCAAAGGTCTACTACTCCCTCGGGCAACTTATGGTCGTCCTCCTTTGTGTCTAGATTTTCGAATCCGACGCAAAACTGATTGTTAATTGTAACGTTCAGGGCCTTCTAATGACAATGGAACACTCAAATTGCGTCGAGATTCAATACATCGTCCTCCAGCCGACTAGTCTCCATGGAGATATTGCTGCCTCGAGCACCGTATGGTCCGACTCCTGTGAGTCTAGATTTTCGAATCCTACGCATAACTGATAGCTAATCTTAACGCTCAGGGCCACCTAATGACAATGGAACACTCAAATCGCATCGAGGTTCAATACATCGTCCTCCAGCCGACTTGCCTCCAAGGGGATATTGCTGCCTCGGGCACCATATAGTCTGTCTAATGTGAGTCTGGATTTTCGACTCCGACGCAAAAATAATAGTGAGATATAACGATCAGCGCCTCCTAATGGTGACGGAACACTCAAATTGCGTCGAGATTCAATACATCGTCCTTCAGCCGACTTGTCTCCAAAGGTCTGTTGCTGCCTCGGGCACCTTATGGTCGTCCTCCTGTAAGTCTAGATTTTCGAATCCGACGCACAACTGATAGTTAATTATAACGTCCAGGGCCTCCTAATGACGATGGAACACTCAAATTGCGTCGAGATTCAATACATCGTCCTTCAGCCGACTTGTCTCCAAGGGTCTATTCCTGCCTCGGGCACCTTATGGTCGTTCTCCTGTGAGTCTATATTATCGAATCCGACGCAAAACTGGTAGTTAATTGTAACGATCAGGGCCTCCTAATGACGATGGAACACTCAATTTGCGTCGAGATTCAATACATCGTCCTGCAGGTGACTTGTCTCCAAGGGGATATTCCTGCCTCGGGCACCATATGGTCCGTCTCCTGTGAGTCTCGATTTTCGAAACCGACGCAAAACGGATAGTTAATTGTAACGTCCAGGGCCTCTTAATGACGATGGAACATTCAAATTGCGTCGAGATTCAATACATCGTCCTTCAGCCGACTTGTCTTCAAGGGTCTATTCCAACCTCGGGCACCATAAGGTCGTTCTCCTGTGAGTCTAGATTTTCGAATCCTACGCAAAACTCATGGTTAATTGTAACCTTCAGGGCCTCCTAATGACGATGGAACACTCAAATTGCGTCGAGATTCAATACATCGTCCTCCAGCCGACTTGTCTCCATGGGGATATTGCTGCCTTGGGCACCTTATGGTCGTTCTCCTGTGAGTCTAGATTTTCGTATCCGACGCAAAACTGATAGTTAATTGTAACGTTCATTGCCTCCTAATGATGATGGAACACTCAAATTGCGTCGAGATTCGTTACATCGACCTTTAGCCGAACTGTCTCCAAGGGTCTGTTGCAGCCTCGGCCACCTTATGGTCGTCCTCCTGTGAGTCTAGATTTTCGAATCCGACGCACAACTGATAGTTAATTATAACGTCCAGGGCCTCCTAATGACGATGGAACACTCAAATTGTGTCGAGATTCAATACATCGTCCTTCAGCCGACTTGTCTCCAAGGGTCTATTCCTGCCTCGGGCGCCTTATGGTCGTTCTCCTGTGAGTCTATATTATCGAATCCGACGCAAAACTGGTAATTAATTGTAACGTTCAGGGCCTCCTATTGACGATGGAGCACTCAGATTGCGTCGCGATTCAATGCAACGTCCTTCAGCCGACTTATCTCCAAGGGTCTATTGCTGCCTCGTTCAACTTATGGTCGTTCCCCTGTAAGTCTAGATTTTGGATTCCGACGCAAACCTGATTGTTAATTGTAACGTTCAGGGCCTCCTAATGACGATGGAACACTCAAATTGCGTCGAGTTTCAATACAACGTCCTCCAGCCCTCTTCTAAGCAAGGGGATATTGCTGTCTCGGGCAGCATATGATCCTTCTCCTGAGCGTAGATTTTCGAATCCGACCCTAAAATGTTAGTTAATTGTAACGTTCAGCGCCCCCTAATGGCGATGGAACACTCATATTGCGTCGAGAGTCAATACATCGTCCTCCAGCTGACTTGTCTACAAGTGGATATTGCTGCCTCGGGCACCATATGGTCCGTCTCCTGTGAGACTAGATTTTCGATTCCGACGCAAAAATGATAGTGAGATGTAACGATCAGCGCCTCCTAATGATGATGGAACACTCAAATTGCGTCGAGATTCAATTCATCGTCCTCCAGCCGACTTGTCTCCAAGGGGATATTGCTGCCTCGGGCTCCATATGGTCCGTCTCCTGGGAGTCTAGATTTTTGAATCCGACACAAAACAGATAGTTAATTGTGACTTTCAGGGCCTCCTATTGACGATGGAGCACTCAAATTGCGTCTAGATTCAATACATCGTCCTTCTGCCGACTTGTCTCCAAGGGTCTTTTTCTGCCTCGGGCACCTTATGGTCGTTCTCCTGTGAGTCTAGATTTTGGGTTCCGACGCACACCTGAATGTTAATTGTAACGTTCAGGGCCTCCTAATGACGATGGAACACTGAAACTGCGTCGAGTTTCAATACATCGACCTCCAGCCGTCTTCTATCCAATGGGATATTGCTGTCTCGGGCACCATATGATACTTCTCCTGAGCTTAGATTTTCGAATCCGACGCTAAAATGATAGTTAATTGTGACGTTCAGGGCCTCCTAATGACGATGGAACACACAAATTGCGTCGAGTTTCAATGCATCGTCCTTCAGCCTACTTGTCTCCAAGGGTCTATTGCTGCCTTGGGCACCTTATGGTCGTCCTCCTGTGTGTCTAGATTTTGGAATCCGACGCAAAACTGATTGTTAATTGTAACGTTCAGGGCCTATTAATGACGATGGAACACTCAAATTGCGTCGAGATTCAATACATCGTCCTCCAGCCGACTAGTCTCCAAGGGAATATTGCTGCCTCGGGCACCGTGTGGTCCGTCTCCTGTGAGTGTAGATTTTTGAATCCGACGCAAAATTGATAGTTAATTGTAACGTTCAGGGCCTCCTAATGACGATGGAACACTCAAATTGCGTCGATATTCAATACATCGTCCTCCAGCCGACTTGTCTCCAAGGGTCTATTGCTGCCTCGGGCACCATATGGTCTTTCTCCTGTGAGTCTAGATTTTCGAATCCTACGCATAACTGATAGTTAATTGTAACGCTCAGGGCCTCCTAATGAAGATGGAACACTCAAATTGCATCGAGGTTCTATACATCGTCATCCAGGCGACGTGCCTCCAAGGGGATATTGCTGCCTCGGGCACCATATGGTCCGTCTCCTGTGAGCCTGGATTTTCGATTCCGACGCAAAAATAATAGTGAGATGTAACGATCAGTGCTTCCTAATGATGACGGAACACTCAAATTGCGTCGATATTCAATACATCGTCCTTCAGCCGACTTGTCTCCAAGTGTCTATTGCTGCCTCGGGCACTTTATGGTCGTTCCCCTGTGAGTCTAGATTTTGGAATCCGACGAGAACCTGATTGTTAATTGTAACGTTCAGGGCCTCCTAATAACGATGGAACACTCAAATTGCGTCGAGATTCAATACATCGTCCTCAAGCCGACTTGTCTCCAAGGGGATATTGCTGCCTCGGGCACCGTATGGTCCGTCTCCTGTGAGTCTAGATTTCCGAATCCGACGCGAAACTGATAGTTAATTGTAACGTTCAAGGCCTCCTAATGACGATGGAACACTCAAATATCGTCGAGATACAATACATCGTCCTTCATCTGACCTGTCTCCAAGAGTCTATTGCTGCCTCGGGCAACTTATGGTCGTTCTTCTGTGAGTCTAGATTTTCGAATCCGACGCATATCTGGTAGTTAACTGTAACGTTCATGGCATCCTAATGACGATGGAACACTCAAATTGCGACGAGATTCAATACATCGGCCTCCAGCCTACTTGTCTCCAAGGGTATATTGCCGTCTCGGACACCAAATTATCCTTCTCCTGTGAGTCTAGATTTTCGATTCCGACGCCAAAATGATAGTGAATTGTAACGTGCAGCACCTCCTAATGACGGTAGAACAATCAAATTGCGTCGAGATCAATCCATCGGTCTCCAGCCGACTTGACTCCAAGGGGATATTGCTGCCTTGGGCAAAATATGTTCCGCCTCCTGTGAGTCTAGATTTTTGAAACCGACGCGAAACTGATAGTTAATTGTAACGTTCACGGCCTCTTCATGACGATGGAACAGTCAAATTGCGTCGAGACTCAATTCATCGTCCTTCAGCCGACTTGTCTACAAAGGTCAATTGCTGCCTCGGGCACCATATGGTCCGTCTCCTGTGAGTCTAAATTTTCGAATCCGACGCGAAACTGATAGTTAATTGTAACGTTTAAGGCCTCCTAATGACGATGGAACACTCAAATATCGTCGAGATACAATACATCGTCCTTCAGCCGACATGTATCCAAGAGTCTATTGCTGCCTCGGGCACCATATGGTTGTTCCCCCGTGAGTCTAGATTTTCGAATCCGACGCGAAACTGATTGTTAATTGCAAAGTTCATGGCTTCCTAATTACGATGGAACACTCAAATTGCGTCGAGAATCAATACATCGTCATTCAGCCGCCTTGTCTCCAGGGGTCAATTGCTGCCTCGGGCACCTTATGGTCGTTCTCCTGTGAGTCTAGGTTTTAGAATCCGACGCAAAACTGATAATTAATTGTAACGTTCAGGGTCACCTCATGTCGATGGAACACTCAAATTGCGTCGAGATTCAATACATCGGCCTCCAGCTGACTTGTCTGAAAGGGGATATTGCTGTCTCGGGCACCAAATGATCCTTCTCCTGTGAGTCTAGATTTTCGAATCCAACGCAAAAATAATAGTGAGATGTAACGATAAGCGCCGCCTAATGATGATGGTACACTCAAATTGCGTCGAGATTCAATACATTGTCCTCCAGCCGACTTGTCTACAACTGGATATTGCTGCCTCCGGCTCCATATGGTCCGTCTCCTGTGAGTCTAGATTTTTGAATCCGACGCGAAACTGATAGTTAATTGTGACGCTCAGGGCCTCCTAATGACGATGGAACACTCAAATTGCGTCGAGATTCAATAAATCGTCCTTCAACCGACTTGCCTTCATGGGTCTATTGCTGCCGCGGGCACCTTATGGTCAGTCTCCAGTAAGCCTAGATTTTCAAATCCGACGAAAAACTGATAGATAATTGCAACATTCAGGGCCTCCTAATGACGATGGAACACTCAAATTGCGTCGCGATCCAATACATCGTTCTCCATCCGACTTGTCTCCAAGGGTCTTTTGCTGACTCGGGCACCTTGTGATCGTTCTCCTGCGAGTCTAGATTTTCGAACCCGACGCCAAACTGATAGTTAATTGTAACATTGAGGTCCACCTGATGACGATGGAACACTCAAATTGCGTCGAGATTCAATACCTCATTCTCCAGCCGACTTGTCTCCAAGGGGATATTGCTGTCTCGGGCACCAAATGATCCTTCCCTGTGAGTCTAGATTTTCGGATCCGACGCCTAAATAATAGTGAATTGTAACGTTCAGCGCGTCCTAATAACGATAGAGAAATCAAATTGCGTCGAGATTCAATACATCGTCCTTCAGCCGACTTGTATCCAAGGGTCTATTGCTGCCTCGGGCACCTTATGGTCCGTCTCCAGTGAGCCTAGATTTTCAAATCCGACGAAAAACTGATAGATAATTGCAACATTCAGGGCCTCCTAATGACGATGGAACACTCAAATTGCGTCGCGATCCAATACATCGTTCTCCATCCGACTTGTCTCCAAGGGTCTATTGCTGCCTCGGGCACCTTATGGTCCGTCTCCAGTGAGCCTAGATTTTCAAATCCGACGAAAAACTGATAGATAATTGCAACATTCAGGGCCTCCTAATGACGATGGAACACTCAAATTGCGTCGCGATCCAATACATCGTTCTCCATCCGACTTGTCTCCAAGGGTCTATTGCTGACTTGGGCACCTTGTGATCGTTCTCCTGCGAGTCTAGATTTTCGACCCCGACGCCAAGCTGATAGTTAATTGTAACATTCAGGTCCTCCTGATGACGATGGAACACTCAAATTGCGTCGAGATTCAATACATCATCCTCCAGCCGACTTGTCTCCATGGGGATATTGCTGCCTCGGGCACCTTATGGTCGTTCTCCAGTGAGTCTAGATTTTCGAAACCTAAGCAAAACTGATTGTTAATTGTAACGTTCAGGGGTTCCTAATTACAATGGAACATTCAAATTACGTCGAGATTCAATACATCGTCATTCAGCCGACTTGTCTGCAGGGGTCTATTGCTGCCTCGGGCACCTTCTGGTCGTTCTCCTGTGAGTCTAGATTTTAGAATCCGACGCAAAACTGATAATTAATTGTGACGTTCAGGGCCACTTAATGACGATGGAACACTCAAATTGCGTCGAGATTCCATACATCGGCCTCCAGCCGACTTGTCTCCAGGGGGATATTGCTGTCTCAGGCACCAAAAGATCCTTCCCTGTGAGTCTAGATTTTCAAAACCGACGCAAAAATAATAGTGCGATGCAACGATCAGAGCCTCCTAATTATGATGGAGCACTCAAATTGCGTCGAGATTCAATACATAGTCCTCCAGCCGACTTGTCACAAGGGTATATTGCTGCCTCGGGCTCCATATGGTCCGTCTCCTGTGAGTCTAGATTTGTGAATCCAAAGCGAACCTGATAGTTAATTGTGACGATCAGGGCTTCGTAATGGCGATGGAGCACTCAAATTGCGTCGCGAACCCATACATCGTTCTCCAGCCGACTTGTCTCCAAGGGTCTATTGCTGCCTCGAGCACCTTATGATCGTTTTCCTGCGAGTCTAGATTTTCGATCCCGACGCCAAGCTGATAGTCAATTGTAACATTCAAGGCCTCCTAATGACGATGGAACACTCAAATTGCGTCGAGATTCAATACATCGTCCTCTAGCCGACTTGTCTCCATGGGGATATTGCTGCCTCGGGCACCTTAAGGTCGTTCTGCTGTGAGTTTAGATTTTCGAATCCGACGCGAAACTGATTGTTAATTGTAACGATCAGGGCTTCCTAATGACGATGGAACACTCAAATTGCGTCGAGATTCAATACATCGTCATTCAGCCGACTTGTCTCCAAGGGTCTATTGCCGCCTCGGGCACCTTATGGTCGTTCTCCTGTGAGTCTCGATTTTCGAATCCGACGCAAAAGTGATAGTTAATTGTAACGTTCAGGGCCTCCTAATCACGATGGAACATTCAAATTGCGTCGAGGTTCAGTACATCGTCCGCCAGCCGACGTGCCTCCAAGGGGATATTGCTGCCTCGGGCACCATATGGTCCGTCTCCTGTGAGACTAGATTATTGATTCCGACGCAAAATTGATAGTGAGATGTAACGATCAGCGCCTCCTAATGATGATGGAACACACAAACTGCGACGAGATTCAATACATTGTCCTCCAGGCGACTTGTCTCCAAGGAGATATTGCTGCCTCGGGTTCCATATGGTCCGTCTCCTGTGAGCCTAGATTTTTGAATTTGACGCGAAACTGATAGTTAATTGTAACCGTCAGAGCCTCCTAATGACGATGGAACACTCAAATTGCGTCGAGATTCAATACATCGTCCTTCAGCCGACTTGTCTCCAAGGGTCTATTGCTGCCCCGGGCACCTTATGGTCGTTCTCCTGTGAGTCTAGATTTTCGAATCCGACGCGAAACTGATTGTTAATTGTAACGTTCAGGGCTTCCTAATTATGATGGAACACTCAAATTGCGTCGAGACACAATACATCATCATTCAGCCGACTTGTCTGTAGGGGTCAATTGCTGCCTCGGGCACCTTATGGTCGTACTCCTGTGAGTCTAGATTTTAGAATCCGACGCAAAACTGATAATTAATTGTAGCGTTCAGGGCCACCAAATGACGATGGAACACTCAAATTGCGTCGAGATTCAATACATCGGCCTCCAGCCGAATTGTCTCCATGGGGATATTGCTGCCTCGGGCACCTTATGGTCGTTCTCCAGTGAGTCTAGATTATCGTATCCGACGCGAAACTGATTGTTAATTGTAACGTTCAGGGCTACCTGATTACTATGGAACACTCAACTTGCGTCGAGATTCAATTCATCGTCATTCAGCCGACTTGTCTGCAGGGGTCTATTGCTGCCTCGGGCCCCTTATGGTCGTTCTCCTGTGAGTCTAGATTTTGTATCCGACGCTAAACTGATTGTTAATTGTAACGTTTAGGGCCTCCTAATGACGATGGAACACTCTAATTGCGTCGAGATTCAATACATCGTCCTCAAGCCGACTTGTATCCAAGGGGATATTGCTGTCTCGGGCAGCATATGATCCTTCTCCTCAGCGTAGATTTTCGAAACCGTCCCTAAAATGATAGATAATTGTAATGTTCAGCGCCTCCTAATGCCGATGGAACACTCAAATTGCGTCGAGACTCAATACATCGCCCTTCAGCCGGCTTGTCGCCAAGTGTCTATTGCTGCCTCTGGCACCTTATGGTCCGTCTCCAGTGAGCCTAGATTTTCAAATCCGACGAAAAAATGATAGATAATTGTAACATTATGGGCTTCCTAATGACGATGGAACACTCAAATTGCGTCGAGAGTCAATACATCGTCCTCCAGCCGACTTGTCTACAAGGGGATATTGCTGCCTCGGGCTCCATGTGGTCCGTCTCCTGTTAGTCTAGAATTTCGAATCCCACGCAAAAATGATTGCTAAATATAACCTTCAGGGCCACCTAATGACGATGGAACACACATATTGCGTCGAGATTCAATTCATCGTCCTCCAGCTGACTTGTATCCAAGGGGATATTGCTGTCTCGGGCACCATATGATCCTTCTCCTCAGCGTAGATTTTCGAATCCAACCCTAAAATGATAGTTAATTGTAACGTTCAGCGCCTCGTAATGACGATGGAACACTCAAATTGCGTCGAGATTCAATACATCGTCCTCCAGCCGAATTGTCTCCATGGGGATATTGCTGCCTCGGACACCATATGGTCGTTCTCCAGTGAGTCTAGATTATCGAATCCGACGCGATACTGATTGTTAATTGTAACGTTCATGGCCACCTAATGACGATGGAACACTCAAATTGCGTCGAGATTCAATACATCGGCCTCCAGCCGACTTGTCTCCAAGGGGATATTGCTGTCTCGGGCACCAAATGACCTTCCCTGTGAGTCTAGATTTTCGAATCCGACGCAAAAATAATAGTGAGATGTAACAATCAGCGCCTCCGAATGATGATGGAACATTCAAATTTCGTCGAGATTCAATACATCGTCCTCCAGCCGACTTGTTCCCAAGGGTCTATTGCTGCCTCGGGCATCTTATGGTCGTTCTCCTGTGAGTCTAGACTTTTGAATCCGACGCAAAACTGATTGTTAATTATAACGTTCACGGCCCCCTAATGACGATGGAACACTCAAATTGCGTCGAGATTCAATACATCGTCCTCCAGCCTTTTGATCCAAGGGGATATTGCTGTCTCGGGCACCATATGATCCTTCTCCTCAGCGTGGATTTTCGAATCCCACCTTAAAATGATAGTTAATTGTAACGTTCAGCGCCTCCTAATTCCGATGGAACACTCAAATTGCGTCGAGAGTCATGCCATCGTCCTCCAGCCGACTTGTCTACAAGGGGATATTGCTGCCTCGGGCTCCATGTGTTCCGTCTCCTGTTAGTCTAGATTTTCGAATCCCACGCAAAAATGTTTGTTAATTGTAATGTTCAGGGCCACCTTATGACGATGGAACACTCAAGTTGCGTCGAGATTCAAAACATCGGCCTCGAGCCGACTTGTCTCCAATGGTCTACTGCTGCCTCGGGCACCTTATGGTCGTTCTCCTGTGAGTCTAGATTTTGGAATCCGAAGCAAAACTGATTGTTAATTGTATCGTTCGGGGCCTCCTAATGACGATGGAACACTATTATTGCGTCGAGATACAATACATCGTCTTCCAGTTGACTTGTGTCCAATGGGATATTGCTGTCTCGGGCACTAAATGATTCTTCTCCTGCGAGTCTAGATTTACGAATCCTACGCCTAAATGATAGTGAATTGTAACGTTCAGCGCGTCCTAATGACGATAGAAAAATCAAATTGCGTCTAGATTCAATACATCGGTCTCCAGCCGTCTTGTCTCCAACGGGATATTGCTGCCTCGGGCACCATATGGTCCGTCTTCTGTGAGTCTAGATTTTTGAATCCGACGCAATACTGATAGTTAATTGCAACGTTCAGGGCCTCCTAATGACGATGGAACACTGAAATTGCGTCGAGACACAATACATCGTCAGTCAGCCGACTTGTCTGCAGGGGTCTATTGCTGCCTCGGGCACCTTATGTTCGTTCTCCTGTGAGTCTAGATTTTAGAATCCGACGCAAAACTGATAATTAATTGTAACGTTCAGGGCCACCTAATGACGATGGAACACTTAAATTGCGTCGAGATTCAATACATCGGCCTCCAGCCGACTTGTCTCCAAGGGGATATTGCTGCCTCGGGCACCAAATGATCCTTCCCTGTGAGTCTAGATTTTCGAAACCGACGCAAAAATAATAGTGCGATGTAACGATCAGCGCCTCCTAATTATGATGGAGCACTCAAATTGCGTCGAGATTCAATACATAGTCCTCCAGCCGCCTTGTCACAAGGCGATATTGCTGCCTCGGGCTCCATATGGTCCGTCTCCTGTGAGTCTAGATTTTTGAATCCAAAGCGAACCTGATAGTTAATTGTGACGTTCAGGGCTTCCTAATGACGATGGAACACTCAAATTGCGTCGAGATTCAATACATCGTTCTTCAGCCGACTTGTCTGCAAGGGTCTATTGCTGCCTCGGGCACCTTATGATCGTTTTCCTGCGAGTCTAGATTTTCGAACCCGACGCCAAGCTGATAGTCAATTGTAACATTCAAGGCCTCCTAGTGACGATGGAACACTCAAATTGCGCCGAGATTCAATGTATCGTCCTCTAGCCGACTTGTCTCCATGGGGATATTGCTGCCTCGGGCACCTTAAGGTCGTTCTGCTGTGAGGTTAGATTTTCGAATCCGAGGCGAAACTGATTGTTAATTGTAACGATCAGGGCTTCCTAATGACGATGGAACACTATAATTGCGTCGAGATACAATACATCGTCATTCAGCCGACTTGTCTCCAAGGGTCTATTGCCGCCTCGGGCACCTTATGGTCGTTCTCCTGTGAGTCTCCATTTTCGAATCCGACGCAAAACTGATAGTTAATTGTAACGTTCAGGGCCTCCTAATCACGATGGAACACTCAAATTGCGTCGAGGTTCAGTACATCGTCCGCCAGCCGACGTGCCTCCAAGGGGATATTGCTGCTCCGGGCAAGATATGGTCCGTCTCCTGTGAGACTAGATTTTCGATTCCGACGCAAAAATGATAGTGAAATGTAACGATCAGCGCCTCCTAATGATGATGGAACACTCAAACTGCGTCGAGATTCAATACATTGTCCTCCAGGCGACTTGTCGCCAAGGGGATATAGCTGCCTCGGGTTCCATATGGTCCGTCTCCTGTGAGCCTACATTTTTGAATCCGACGCGAAACTGATAGTTAATTGTAACCGTCAGAGCCTCCTAATGACGATGGAACACTCAATTTGCGTCGAGATTCAATACATCGTCCTTCAGCCGTCTTGTCTCCAAAGGCCTATTGCTGCCCCGGGCACCTTATGGTCGTTCTCCTGTGAGTCTAGATTTTCGAACCCGACGCAAAACTGATAGTTAATTGTAACATTCAGGTCCTCCTGATGACGATGGAACACTCAAATTGGGTCGAGATTCAATACATCGTCCTCCAGCCGACTTGTCTCCATGGGGATATTGCTGCCTCGGGCACCATATGGTCGTTCTCCTGTGAGTCTAGATTTTGGAATCCGACTCAAAAGTGAATGTTAATTGTAGCGTTCAGGGCCTCCTAATGACGATGGAACACTCAATTTGCGTCGAGACTCAATACATCGTCCTTCAGCCGACTTGTCTCCAAGGGTCTATTGCTGCCTCGGGCACCTTATGGTCAGTCTCCAGTAAGCCTAGATTTTCAAATCCGACGAAAAATTGATAGATAATTGCAACATTCAGGGCCTCCTAATGACGATGGAACACTCAAATTGCGTCGCGATCCAATACATCGTTCTCCATCCGACTTGTCTCCAAGGGTCTTTTGCTGACTCGGGCACCTTGTGATCGTTCTCCTGCGAGTCTAGATTTTCGAACCCGACGCCAAACTGATAGTTAATTGTAACATTCAGGTCCACCTGATAACGATGGAACACTCAAATTGCGTCGAGATTCAATACCTCATTCTCCAGCCGACTTGTCTCCAAGGGGATATTGCTGTCTCGGGCACCAAATGATCCTTCCCTGTGAGTCTAGATTTTCGAAACTGACGCAAAAATAATAGTGCGATGTAACGATCACCGCCTCCCAATTATGATGGAGCACTCAAATTGCGTCGAGATTCAATACATCGTCCTTCAGCCGACTTGTCTCCAAGGGTCTATTACTGCCTCGGGCACCTTAGTGTCGTTCTCCTGTGAGGGTAGATTTTGGAATCCGACGCAAAACTGATTGTTAATTGTAACGTTCAGGGCCTCCTAATGACGATGGAACACTCAAATTCCGTCGAAATTCAATACATCGTCCTCCAGCCGACTTGTCTCCAAATTGCTGCCTCGGGCACCATACGGTCCGTCTCCAGTGAGTCTAGATTCTCGAATCCGACGAAAAACTGATAGTTAATTGTAACATTCAGGGCCTCCTAATGACGATGGACCACTAAAATTGCGTCGCGAACCAATACATCGTTCTCCAGCCGACTTGTCCCCAAGGGTCTATTGCTGCCTCGGGCACCTTATGATCGTTTTCCTGCGAGTCTAGATTTTCGAACCCGACGCCAAGCTGATAGTCAGTTGTAACAGTCAGGGCCTCCTAATGACGATGGAACACTGAAATTGCGTCGAGATTCAATACATCGTCCTCCATCCGACTTCTATCCAAGGGGATATTGCTGTCTCGGGCACCATTTGATCCTTCTCCTCTGCGTGGATTTTCGAATCCGACCCTAAAATGATAGTTAATTGTAACGTTCAGCGCCTCCTAATGCCGATGGAACACTCAAATTGCGTCGAGAGTCAAGCCATCGTCCTCCAGCCGACTTGTTTACAAGGGGATATTGCTGCCTCGGGATCCATGTGGTCCGTCTCCTGTTAGTCTAGATTTTCGAATCCCACGCAAAAATGATTGTTAATTGTAACGTTCAGGGCCACCTTATGACGATGGAACACTCAAATTGCGTCGAGATTCAAAACATCGGCCTCGAGCCGACTTGTCTCCAATGGTCTAAAGTTGCCTCGGGCACCTTATCGTCGTTCTCCTGTGAGTCTAGATTTTGGAATCCGAAGCAAATCTGATTGTTAATTGTAACGTTCGGGGCGTCCTAATGACGATGGAACACTATAATTGCGTCGAGATACAATACATCGCCCTCCAGCCGACTTGTATCCAAGGGGATATTGCTGTCTCGGGCACCAAATGATCCTTCACCTGTGAGTCTAGATTTTCGGATCCAACGCCTAAATGATAGTGAATTGTAACGTTCAGCGCGTCCTAATAACGATAGAGAAATCAAATTGCGTCGAGATTCAATACATCGTCCTTCAGCCGACTTGTCTCCAAGGGTCTATTGCTGCCTCGGGCACCTTATGGTCCGTCTCCAGTGAGCCTAGATTTTCAAATCCGACGAAAAACTGATAGATAATTGCAACATTCAGGGCCTCCTAATGACGATGGAACTCTCAAATTGCGTCGCGATCCAATACATCGTTCTCCATCCGACTTGTCTCCAAGGGTCTATTGCTGACTTGGGCACCTTGTGATCGTTCTCCTGCGAGTCTAGATTTTCGATCCCGACGTCAAGCTGATAGTTCATTGTAGCATTCAGGTCCTCCTGATGACGATGGAACACTCAAATTGCGTCGAGATTCAATACATCATCCTCCAACCGACTTGTCTCCATGGGGATATTGCTGCCTCGGGCACCTTATGGTCGTTCTCCAGTGAGTCTAGATTTTCGAAACCAAAGCAAAACTGATTGTTAATTGTAACGTTCAGGGGTTCCTAATTACAATGGAACATTCAAATTACGTCGAGATTCAATATATCGTCATTCAGCCGACTTGTCTGCAGGGGTCTATTGCTGCCTCGGGCACCTTCTGGTCGTTCTCCTGTGAGTCTAGATTTTAGAATCCGACGCAAAACTGATAATTAATTGTGACGTTCAGGGCCACTTAATGACGATGGAACACTCAAATTGCGTCGAGATTCAATACATCGTTCTCCAGCCGACTTGTCTCCAAGGGTCTATTGCTGCCTCGAGCACCTTATGATCGTTTTCCTGCGAGTCTAGATTTTCGATCCCGACGCCAAGCTGATAGTCAATTGTAACATTCAAGGCCTCCTAATGACGATGGAACACTCAAATTGCGTCGAGATTCAATACATCGTCCTCTAGCCGACTTGTCTCCATGGGGATATTGCTGCCTCGGGCACCTTAAGGTCGTTCTGCTGTGAGTTTAGATTTTCGAATCCGACGCAAAACTGATAGTTAATTGTAACGTTCAGGGCCTCCTAATCACGATGGAACATTCAAATTGCGTCGAGGTTCAGTACATCGTCCGCCAGCCGACGTGCCTCCAAGGGGATATTGCTGCCTCGGGCACCATATGGTCCGTCTCCTGTGAGACTAGATTATTGATTCCGACGCAAAATTGATAGTGAGATGTAACGATCAGCGCCTCCTAATGATGATGGAACACACAAACTGCGACGAGATTCAATACATTGTCCTCCAGGCGACTTGTCTCCAAGGAGATATTGCTGCCTCGGGTTCCATATGGTCCGTCTCCTGTGAGCCTAGATTTTTGAATTTGACGCGAAACTGATAGTTAATTGTAACCGTCAGAGCCTCCTAATGACGATGGAACACTCAAATTGCGTCGAGATTCAATACATCGTCCTTCAGCCGACTTGTCTCCAAGGGTCTATTGCTGCCCCGGGCACCTTATGGTCGTTCTCCTGTGAGTCTAGATTTTCGAATCCGACGCGAAACTGATTGTTAATTGTAACGTTCAGGGCTTCCTAATTATGATGGAACACTCAAATTGCGTCGAGACACAATACATCATCATTCAGCCGACTTGTCTGTAGGGGTCAATTGCTGCCTCGGGCACCTTATGGTCGTACTCCTGTGAGTCTAGATTTTAGAATCCGACGCAAAACTGATAATTAATTGTAGCGTTCAGGGCCACCTAATGACGATGGAACACTCAAATTGCGTCGAGATTCAATACATCGGCCTCCAGCCGAATTGTCTCCATGGGGATATTGCTGCCTCGGGCACCTTATGGTCGTTCTCCAGTGAGTCTAGATTATCGTATCCGACGCGAAACTGATTGTTAATTGTAACGTTCAGGGCTACCTGATTACTATGGAACACTCAACTTGCGTCGAGATTCAATTCATCGTCATTCAGCCGACTTGTCTGCAGGGGTCTATTGCTGCCTCGGGCCCCTTATGGTCGTTCTCCTTTGAGTCTAGATTTTGTATCCGACGCTAAACTGATTGTTAATTGTAACGTTTAGGGCCTCCTAATGACGATGGAACACTCTAATTGCGTCGAGATTCAATACATCGTCCTCAAGCCGACTTGTATCCAAGGGGATATTGCTGTCTCGGGCACCATATGATCCTTCTCCTCAGCGTGGATTTTCGAATCCCACCTTAAAATGATAGTTAATTGTAACGTTCAGCGCCTCCTAATTCCGATGGAACACTCAAATTGCGTGGAGAGTCATGCCATCGTCCTCCAGCCGACTTGTCTACAAGGGGATATTGCTGCCTCGGGCTCCATGTGGTCCGTCTCCTGTTAGTCTAGATTTTCGAATCCCACGCAAAAATGTTTGTTAATTGTAATGTTCAGGGCCACCTTATGACGATGGAACACTCAAATTGCGTCGAGATTCAAAACATCGGCCTCGAGCCGACTTGTCTCCAATGGTCTACTGCTGCCTCGGGCACCTTATGGTCGTTCTCCTGTGAGTCTAGATTTTGGAATCCGAAGCAAAACTGATTGTTAATTGTAACGTTCGGGGCCTCCTAATGACGATGGAACACTATTATTGCGTCGAGATACAATACATCGTCTTCCAGCCGACTTGTGTCCAATGGGATATTGCTGTCTCGGGCACCAAATGATTCTTCTCCTGCGAGTCTAGATTTACGAATCCTACGCCTAAATGATAGTGAATTGTAACGTTCAGCGCGTCCTAATGACGATAGAAAAATCAAATTGCGTCTAGATTCAATACATCGGTCTCCAGCCGCCTTGTCTCCAACGGGATATTGCTGCCTCGGGCACCATATGGTCCGTCTTCTGTGAGTCTAGATTTTTGAATCCGACGCAATACTGATAGTTAATTGCAACGTTCAGGGCCTCCTAATGACGATGGAACACTGAAATTGCGTCGAGACACAATACATCGTCAGTCAGCCGACTTGTCTGCAGGGGTCTATTGCTGCCTCGGGCACCTTATGTTCGTTCTCCTGTGAGTCTAGATTTTAGAATCCGACGCAAAACTGATAATTAATTGTAACGTTCAGGGCCACCTAATGACGATGGAACACTTAAATTGCGTCGAGATTCAATACATCGGCCTCCAGCCGACTTGTCTCCAAGGGGATATTGCTGTCTCGGGCACCAAATGATCCTTCCCTGTGAGTCTAGATTTTCGAAACCGACGCAAAAATAATAGTGCGATGTAACGATCAGCGCCTCCTAATTATGATGGAGCACTCAAATTGCGTCGAGATTCAATACATAGTCCTCCAGCCGCCTTGTCACAAGGCGATATTGCTGCCTCGGGCTCCGTATGGTCCGTCTCCTATGAGTCTAGATTTTTGAATCCAAAGCGAACCTGATAGTTAATTGTGACGTTCAGGGCTTCCTAATGACGATGGAACACTCAAATTGCGTCGAGATTCAATACATCGTTCTTCAGCCGACTTGTCTGCAAGGGTCTATTGTTGCCTCGGGCACCTTATGATCGTTTTCCTGCGAGTCTAGATTTTCGAACCCGACGCCAAGCTGATAGTCAATTGTAACATTCAAGGCCTCCTAATGACGATGGAACACTCAAATTGCGCCGAGATTCAATATATCGTCCTCTAGCCGACTTGTCTCCATGGGGATATTGCTGCCTCGGGCACCTTAAGGTCGTTCTGCTGTGAGGTTAGATTTTCGAATCCGACGCGAAACTGATTGTTAATTGTAACGATCAGGGATTCCTAATGACGATGGAACACTATAATTGCGTCGAGATACAATACATCGTCATTCAGCCGACTTGTCTCCAAGGGTCTATTGCCGCCTCGGGCACCTTATGGTCGTTCTCCTGTGAGTCTCCATTTTCGAATCCGACGCAAAACTGATAGTTAATTGTAACGTTCAGGGCCTCCTAATCACGATGGAACACTCAAATTGCGTCGAGGTTCAGTCCATCGTCCGCCAGCCGACGTGCCTCTAGGGGATATTGCTGCTCCGGGCAAGATATGGTCCGTCTCCTGTGAGACTAGATTTTCGATTCCGACGCAAAAATGATAGTGAAATGTAACGATCAGCGCCTCCTAATGATGATGGAACACTCAAACTGCTTCGAGATTCAATACATTGTCCTCCAGGCGACTTGTCGCCAAGGGGATATAGCTGCCTCGGGTTCCATATGGTCCGTCTCCTGTGAGCCTACATTTTTGAATCCGACGCGAAACTGATAGTTAATTGTAACCGTCAGAGCCTCCTAATGACGATGGAACACTCAATTTGCGTCGAGATTCAATACATCGTCCTTCAGCCGTCTTGTCTCCAAAGGCCTATTGCTGCCCCGGGCACCTTATGGTCGTTCTCCTGTGAGTCTAGATTTTCGAACCCGACGCCAAACTGATAGTTAATTGTAACATTCAGGTCCTCCTGATGACGATGGAACACTCAAATTGCGTCGAGATTCAATACATCGTCCTCCAGCCGACTTGTCTCCATGGGGATATTGCTGCCTCGGGATCCATATGGTCCGTCTCCTGTGAGCCTAGATTTTTGAATCCGACGCGAAACTGATAGTTAATTGTAACGGTCAGGGCCTCCTAATGACGATGGAACACTCAAATTGCGTCGAGATTCAATACATTGTCCTTCAGCCGACTTGTCTCCAAGGGTCTATTGCTGCCCCGGGCACCTTATGGTCGTTCTCCAGTGATTCTAGATATTCGAATCCGACGCGAAACTGGTTGTTAATTGTAACGTTCAGGGCTTCCTAATTATGATGGAACACTCAAATTGCGTCGAGACTCAATACATCGTCATTCAGCCTTCTTGTCTGTAGGGGTCTATTGCTGCCTCGGGCACTTTGTGGTCGTTCTCCAGTGAGTCTAGATTTTTCAATCCGACGCAAAACTGATAATTAATTGTAACGTTCAGGGCCACCTAATGACGATGGAACACTCAAATTGCGTCGTGATCCAATACATCGTTCTCCAGCCGAATTGTCTCCAAGGGTCTATTGCTGACTCGGGCACCTTATGATCTTGGTCCCCCTCGAGTCTAGATTTTCGTACCCGACGCCAAACTGATAGTTAATTGTAACATTCCGGTCCTCCTGAAGACGATGCAACACTCAAATTGCGTCAGGATTCAATACATCGTCCTCCAGCCGACTTGTATCCATGGGGATATTGCAGCCTCGGGCACCTTATGGTCGTTCTCCAGTGAGTCTAGATTTTCGAATCCGACGCGAAACTGATAGTTAATTGTAACATTCAGGGCCTCCTAATGACGATGGAACACTCAAATTGCGTCGCGAACCAATACATCGTTCTCCATCCGACTTGTCACCAAGGGTCTATCGCTCCCTCGGGCACCTTGTGGTCGTTCTCCTGTGAGTCTAGATTTTAGAATCCGACGCAAAACTTATAATTAATTGTAACGTTCAGGGCCACCTAATGACGATGGAACACTCAAATTGCGTCGAGATTCAATACATCGGCCTCCAGCCGACTTGTCTCCAAGGGGATATTGCTGTCTCGGCACCAAATGATCCTTCCCTGTGAGTCTAGATTTTCGAAACCGATGCAAAAATAATAGTGCGAAGTAACGATCTGCGCCTCCTAATTATGATGGAGCACTCAAATTGCGTCGAGATTCAATACATAGTCCTCCAGCCGACTTGTCTCAAGGGATATTGCTGCCTCGGGCACCATATGGTCCGTCCCTGTGACTCTGGATTTTTGAATCCGACGCGAAACTGATAGTTAATTGTAACGTTCAGGGCCTCCAAATGACGATGTAACACACAAATTGCGTCGAGATTCAATACATCGTCCTTCAGCCGACTTGTCTCCTAGGGTCTATTACTGCCTCGGGCACCTTATGGTCGTCATCCTGTGAGTCTAGATTTTGGAATCCGACGCAAAGCTGATAGTTAATTGTAACGTTCAGGGCCTCCTAATGTCGATGGAACAATCAAATTGCGTCGAGAGTCAATACATCGTCCTTCAGCCGACTTGTCTCCAAGGGGAGATTGCTGCCTCAAGCACCATATGGTCCGTCTCCAGTGAGTTTAGATTTTCGAATCCGACGAAAGACTGATAGTTAATTGTAACATTCAGGGCCTCCTAATGATGATGGAACACTCAAATTGCGTCTCGAACCAATACATTGTTCTCCAGCCGACTTGTCTCCAAGGGTCTATTGCTGCCTCGGGAACCTTATGGTCGTTCTCCTGTGAGTCCAGATTTTGGAATCCGACGCAAAACTGATTGTTATTTGTAACGTTCAGGGCCTCCCAATGACGATGGAACACTCAAATTGCGTCGAGATTCAATACATCGGCCTCCAGCCGACTTGTCTCCAAGGGGATATTGCTGCCTCGGGCACCATATGGTCCCTCTTCTGTGAGTCTCGATTTTTGAATCCGACGCGAAACTGATAGTTAATTGTAACATTCAGGGACCCCTAATGACGATGGAACACTGAAGTTGCGTCGAGACTCAATACATCGTCCTTCGGCCGACTTGCCTCCAAGGGTCCATTGCTGCCTTTGGCACCCTATGGTCCGTCTCCAGTGAGCCTAGATTTTCAAATCCGACGAAAAACTGATAGATAATTGTAACATTCAGGGGTTCCTAATGACGATGGAACACTCAAATTGCGTCGAGAGTCAATACATCGTCCTCCAGCTGACTTGTCTACAAGGGGATATTGCTGCCTCGGGCTCCATGTGGTCCGTCTCCTGTTAGTCTAAATTTTCGAATCCCACGCAAAAATGATTGTTAATTATAACGTTCAGGGCCACCTATTGACGATGGAACACTCAAATTGCGTCAGGATTCAATACATCGTCATTCAGCCGACTTCTCTCCAAGGGTCTATTGCCGCCTCGGGCACCTTATGGTCGTTGTCCTGTGAGTCTCGATTTTCGAATCCGACGCAAAACTGATAGTTAATTGTAACGTTCAGGGCCTCCTAATGACGATGGAACACTCAAATTGCGTCGAGGTTGAGTACATCGTCCTCCAACCGACGTGCCTCCAAGGGGATTTTGCTGCCTCGGGCCCCATATCGTCCGTCTCCTCTGAGACTAGATTTTCGATTCCGACGCAAAAATGATAGCGAGATGTAACGATCAGCGCCTCCTAATGATGATGGAACACTCAAATTGCGTCGTGATTCAATACATTGTCCTCCAAGCGACTTGTATCCAAGGGGATATTGCTGTCTTGGGCATCAAATGATCCTTTTCCTGTGAGTCTAGATTTTCGAATCCGACGCAAAAATAATAGTGCGATGTAACGATCAGCGCCTCGTAATTATGATGGAGCACTCAAATTGCGTCGAGATTCAATACATCGTCCTCCAGCCGACTTGTCTCCAAGGGGATATTGCAGCCTCGGGCTCCACATGGTCCGTCTCCTGTGAGTCTAGATTTTTGAATCCGACGCGAAACTGATACTTAATTGTAACGTTCAACGCCTCCTAATGACGATGGAACAGTCAAATTGCGTCGAGACTCAATACATCGTCCTTCAGCCGACTTGTCTCCAAGGGGAGATTGCTGCCTCAAGCACCTTATGGTCCGTCTCCAGTGGGTCTAGACTTTCGAATCCGACGAAAAACTGATAGTTAATTGTAACATTCAGGGCCTCCTAATGACGATGGAACACTCAAATTGCGTCACGAACCAATGCATCGTTCTCCAGCCGACTTGTCTCCAAGGGTCTATTGCTGCCCCGGGAACCTTATGGTCGTTCTCCTGTGCGTCTAGATTTTCGAACCCGATGCCAAAATAATAGTTAATTGCAACATTCAGGTCCTCCTGATGACGATGGAACACTCAAATTGCGTCGAGATTTAGTACATCGTTCTCCAGCCGACTTGTCTCCATTGAGATATTGCTGCCTCGGGCACCTTATGGTCGTTCTCCAGTGTGTCTAGATTTTCGAATCCGATGCGAAACTGATAATTAATTATAACGTTCAGGGCCACCTAATGACGATGGAACACTCAAATTGCGTCGAGATTCAATACATTGTCTAAATGGGGATATTGTTGCCTCGGGCACCTTATGGTCGTTCTCCAGTGAGTCTAGATTATCTAATCCGACGCGAAACTGATTGTTAATTGTAACGTTCAGGGCTTCCTGATTACGATGCAACACTCAAATTGCGTCGAGATTCAATACATCGTCATTCAGCCGACTTGTCTGTAGGGGTCTATTGCTGCCTCGGGCACCTGTGAGTCCAGATTTTAGAATCCGACGCAAAACTGATAATTAATTGTACCGTTCAGAGCCACCTAATGACGATGGAACACTCAAATTGCGTCGAGATTCAATACATCGGCCTCCAGCTGACTTGTCTCTAAGGGGATATTGCTGTCTCGGGCACCAAATGATCCTTCCCTGTGAGTCTAGATTTTTGAATCCGACGCAAAAATAATAGTGAGATGTAAAATCAGCGCCTCCTAATGATGATGGAACACTCAATATGCGTCGAGATTCAATACATCGTCCTCCAGCCGACTTGTCTCCAAGGGGATATTGTTGCCTCGGGCTCCATATGGTCCGTCTCCTGTGAGTCTAGATTTTTGAATCCGAAGCGAAACTGATAGTTAATTGTTACGTTCAGGGCCTCCTAATGACGATGGAACACCCAAATTGCGTCGAGATTCAATACATCGTCTTTCAACCGACTTGTCTCCAAGGCTCTATTGCTGCCTCGGGCACCTTATGGTCGTTCTCCTGTGAGTCTAGATTTTGGAATCCAACGCAAAACTGATTGTTAATATTAACGTTCAGGGCCTCCTAATGACGATGGAACACTCAAATTGCGTCGAGATTCAAAACATCGTCCTCCAGCCGACTTGTATCCAAGGGGATATTGCTGTCTTGGGCATCAAATTATCCTTTTCCTGTGAGTCTAGATTTTCGAATCTGACGCCAAAATGATAGTGAATTGTAACGTTCAGCGCTTCCTAACGACGATAGAAAAATCAAATTGCGTCGAGATTCAATACATCGGTCTCCGGCCGACTTGTCTCCAAGGGGATATTGCTGTCTCGGACACCAAATGATCCTTTCCTGTGAGTCTACATTTTCGAATCCGACGCAAAAATAATAGTGCGATGTAACGATCAGCGCCTCGTAATTATGATGGAGCACTCAAATTGCGTCGAGATTCAATACATCGTCCTCCAGCCGACTTATCTCCAAGGGGATATTGCAGCCTCGAACTCCATATGGTCCGTCTCCTGTGAGTCTAGATTTTTGAATCCGACGCGAAACTGATAGTTAATTGTAACGTTCAACGCCTCCTAATGACGATGGAGCAGTCAAATTGCGTCGAGACTCAATACATCGTCCTTCAGCCGACTTGTCTCCAAGGGGAGATTGCTGCCTCAAGCACCTTATGGTCCGTCTCCAGTGAGTCTAGACTTTCGAATCCGACGAAAAACTGGTAGTTAATTGTAACATTCAGGGCCTCCTAATGACGATGGAACACTCAAATTGCGTCACGAACCAATGCATCGTTCTCCAGCCGACTTGTCTCCAAGGGTCTATTGCTGCCTCGGGCACCTTATGATCGTTTTCCTGCGAGTCTAGATTTTCGATCCCGACGCCAAACTGATAGTCAATTGTAACATTCAGGGCCTCCTAATGACGATGGAACACTCAAATTGAGTCGAGACACAATACATCGTCCTCCAGCCGACATGTCTCCATCGGGATATTGCTGCCACGGGCACCTTAAGGTCGTTCTGCTGTGAGTTTAGATTTTCAAATCCGACGCGAAACTGATTGTCAATTGTAACGTTCAGGGCCTCCTAATGACGATGGAACACTCAAATTGCGTCGAGGGTGAGTACATCGTCCTCCAGCCGACGTGCCTCCAAGGGGATATTGCTGCCTCGGGCACCATATGGTCCGTCTCCTGTGAGACTAGATTTTCGACTCCGACGCAAAAATTATAGTGAGATGTAACGATCAGCGCCTCCTAATGATGATGGAACACTCGAATTGAGTCGAGATTCAATACATCATCCTCCAGCCGACTTGTCTCCAAATAGCTGCCTCGGGCACCTAATGGTCCGTCTCCTGTGAAACTAGATTTTTTTATCCGCCGCGAAACTGATAGTTAATTGTAACGTTCAACGCCTCCTAATGACGATGGAACATTCAAATTGCGTCGAGACTCAATACACCGTCGTTCAGCCAAATTCTCTCCAAGAGGAGATTGATGCCTCAAGCACCTTATGGTCCGTCCCCAGTGAGTCTAGATTTTCGAATCCGACGAAAAATTGATAGTTAATTGTAACATTCAGGGCCTCCTGATGACGATGGAACACTCAAATTGCGTCGCGAACCAATACATCGTCCTCCAGCCGACTTGTCCCCAAGGGTCTATTGCTGCCCCGGGACCTTTTGGTCGTTCTCCTGTGGGTCTAGATTTTGGAACCCGATGCCAAACTGATAGTTAATTGTAACATTCAGGTCCTCCTGATGACGATGGAACACTCAAATTGCGTCGAGATTCAATAAATCGTCCTCCAGCCGACTTCTCTACATTGGGATATTGCTGCCTCGGGCACCTTATGATCGTTCACCAGTGTGTCTAGATTTTCGAATCCGACGCGAGACTGATTGTTAATTGTAACGTTCAGGGCTTCCTAATTACGTTGGAACACTCAAATAGCGTCGAGATTTAATACATCGTCATTCAGCCGAATTCTCTGCAGGGGTCTACTGCTGCCTCGGGCCACTTATGGTCGTTCTCCTTTGAGTCTAGTTTTTAGAATCCGAAGCGAAACTGATAATTAATTATAACGTTCAGGGCCACCTAATGACGATGGAACACTCAACTTGCGTCGAGATTCAATACATCGGCCTCCAGCCGAATTGTCTCCATGGGGATATTGCTGCCTCGGGCACCTTATAGTCGTTCTCCAGTGAGTCTAGAATATCGAATCCGACGCGAAACTGATTGTTAATTGTAACGTTCAGGGCTTCCTGATTACGATGCAACACTCAAATTGCGTCGAGATTCAATACATCGTCATTCAGCCGACTTGTCTGCAGGGGTCTATTGCTGCCTCGGGCACTTTATGGTTGTTCTCCTGTGAGTCTACATTTTAGAATCCGACGCAAAACTGACAATTAATTGTACCGTTCAGGGTCATCTAATGACGATGGAACACTCAAATTGCGTCGAGATTCAATACATCGGCCTCCAGCTGACTTGTCTCCAAGGGGATATTGCTGTCTCGGGCACCCAATGATCCTTCGCTGTGAGTCTAGATTTTCGAATCCGACGCAAAAATAATAGTGAGATGTAACAATCATCGCCTCCTAATGATGATGGAACACTCAAATTGCGTCGAGACTCAATACATCGTCCTCCAGCCGACTTGTCTCCAAGGGGATATTGATGCCTCGGGCTCCATATGGTCCGTCTCCTGTGAGTCTAGATTTTTGAATCCGAAACGAAACTGATAGTTAATTGTTATCTTCAGGGCCTCCTAATGACGATGGAACACTCAAATTGCGTCGAGATTGAATACATCGTCTTTCAACCGACTAGTCTCCAAGTGTCTATTGCTGCCTCGGGCACCTTATGGTCGTTCTCCTGTGAGTCTAGATTTTGGAACCCGACGCAAAACTGATTGTTAATTGTATTGTTCAGGGCCTCCTAATGACGTTGGAACACTCAAATTGCGTCGAGATTCAAAACATCGCCCTCTAGCCGACTTGTATCCAAGGGGATATTGCTGTCTCGGGCATCAAATGATCCTTTTCCTGTGAGTCTAGATTTTGGAATCTGACGCCAAAATGATAGTGAATTGTAACGATATGCGCTTCCTAACGACGATAGAAAAATCAAATTGCGTCGAGATTCAATACATCGTCCTCCAGCCGACTTGTCTCCAAATAGCTGCCTCGGGCACCATATGGTCCGTCTCCTGTGAGTCTAGATTTTTGAATCCGACGCGAAACTGATAGTTAATTGTAACGTTCAACGCCACCTAAAGACGATGGAACAGTCAAATTGCGGCGAGACTCAATACATCGTCCTTCAGCCGACTTGTCTCCAAGGGGAGATTGCTGCCTCAAGCACCTTATGGTCCGTCTCCAGTGAGTCTAGATTTTCGAATCCGACGAAAAACTGATAGTTAATTGTAACAGTCAGGGCCTCCTAATGACGATGGAACACTGAAATTGCGTCACGAACCAATGCATCGTTCTCCAGCCGACTTGTCTCCAAGGGTCTATTGCTGCCTCGGGCACCTTATGATCGTTTTCCTGCGAGTCTGGATTTTCGATCCCGACGCCAAACTGATAGTCAATTGTAACATTCAGCTCCTCCTATTGACGATGGAACACTCAAATTGAGTCGAGACACAATACATCGTCCTCCAGCCGACTAGTCCCCATGGGGATATTGCTGCCTCGGGCACCTTAAGGTCGTTCTGCTGTGAGTTTAGATATTCGAATCCGACGCGAAACTGATTGTTAATTGTAACGATCAGGGCTTCCAAATGACGATGGAACACTCAAATTGCGTCAAGATTCAATACATCGTCATTCAGCCGATTTGTCTCCAAGGGTCTATTGCCGCCTCGGGCACCTTATGGTCGTTCTCCTGTTAGTATCGATTTTCGAATCCGACGCAAAAGTGATAGTTAATTGTAACTTTCAGGGCCTCCTAATGACGATGGAATACTCAAATTGCGTCGAGGTTGAGTACATCGTCCTCCAGCCGACGTGCCTCCAAGGGGATATTGCTGCCTCGGGCACCATATGGTCCGTCTCCTGTGAGACTAGATTTTCGATTCCGACGCGAAAATGATAGTGAGATGTAACGATCAGCGCCACCTAATGATGATGGAACACTCAAATTGCGTCGAGATTCAATACATCGTCCTCCAGCCGACTTGTCTCCAAGGGGATATTGCTGCCTGGGGTTCCATATGGTCCGTCTCCTGTGAGCCTAGATTATTGAATCCGACGCGAAACTGATAGTTAATTGTAACGGTCAGGGCCTCCTAATGACGATGTAACACTCAAATTGCGTCGAGATTTAATACATCGACCTCCAGCCGACTTGTCTCCAAATAGCTGCCTCGGGCACCATATGGTCCGTCTCCTGTGAGTCTAGATTTTTGAATCCGCGGCGAAACTGATAGTTAATTGTAACGTTCAACGCCTCCTAATGACGATGGAACACTCAAATTGCGTCGCGAACCAATACATCGTTCTCCAGCCGACTTGTCTCCAAGGGTCTATTGATGCCTCGGGCACCTTATGGTCGTTCTCCTGTGAGTCTAGATTTTCGAACCCGACGCCAAACTGATAGTTAATTGTAACATTCAGGTCCTCCTGATGACGATGGAACACTCAAATTCCGTCGAGATTCAATACATCGTCCTCCAGCCGACTTGTCTCCATGGGGATATTGCTGCCTCGGGCACCTTATGGTCGTTCTCCAGTGAGTCTAGATTTTCGAATCCGACGAAAAACTGATAGTTAATTGTAACATTCAGGGCCTCCTAATGACAATGGAACACTCAAAATGCGTCGAGATACAATTCATCGTCGTCCAGCCGACTTGTCTCCATGGGAATATTGCTGCCTCGGGCACCTTAAGGTCGCGCTGCTGTGAGTTTAGATTTTCGAATCCGACGTGAAACTGATTGTTAATTGTAACGATCAGGGCTTCCTAATGACGACGGAACACTCAAATTGCGTCGAGATACAATACATCGTCCTCCAGCAGACTTGTCTCCATGGGGATATTGCTGCCTCGGGCACCTTAAGGCCGTTCTGCTGTGAGTTTAGATTTTCGAATCCGACGCGTAACTGATTGTTAATTGTAACGATCAGGGCTTCCTAATGACGATGGAACACTCAAATTGCGTCGAGATTCAATACATCGTCATTCAGCCGACTTGTCTCCAAGGGTCTATTGCGGCCTCGGGCACCTTATGGTCGTTCTCCTGTAGGGTCTCGATTTTCGAATCCGACGCAAGACTGATAGTTAATTGTAACGTTCAGGGCCTCCTAATGACGATGGAACACTCAAATTGCGTCGAGATTCAATACATCGTCATTCGGCCGACTTGTCTCCAAGGGTCTATTGCCGCCTAGGGCACCTTATGGTCGTTCTCCTGTGAGTCTCGAATTTCGAATCCGACGCAAGACTGACAGTTAATTGTAACGTTCAGGGCCTCCTAATGACGATGGAACACTCAAATTGCGTCGGGGTTCAGTACATCGTCCTCCTGCCGACGTGCCTCCAAGGGGATATTGCTGCCTCGGGCACCATATGGTCCGTCTCCTGTGAGACTAGATTTTCAATTCCGTCGCAAAAATGATAGTGAGATGTAACGATCAGCGCCTCCTAACGATGATGGAACACTCAAATTGCGTCGAGGGTCAATACATCGTCCTCCAGTCGACTTGTCTACAAGGGGATATTGCTCCCTCGGGCTCCATGTGGTCCGTCTCCTGTTAGTCTAGATTTTCGAATCCGACACAAAATTAATAGTTAATTGTAAAGTTCAGGGTCTCCTACTGACGATGGAACACTCAAATTGCGTCGACATACAAAACATCGGCCTCCAGCCGACTTATCTCCAAGGGTAATTGCTGCTTCGGGCATCTTATGGTCGTTCTCCTGTGAGTCTAGATTTTCGAATCCGACGCATAACTGATAGTTAATTTTAACGTTCAGGGCATCCTAATGACGATGAAACACTCAAATTGCGTCGAGATTCAGTACATCGTCCTCCAGCCGACATGTCTCCAAGGGGATATCGCTGCCTTGGGCACCAGATGGTCCGTCTCCGGTGATTCTACATTTTCGAAACGGACGCAAAACTGATAGTTAATTGTAACATTCAGGGCCTCCTAATGACGATGTAACACTCAAATTGCGTCGCGATCCAATACATCGATCTCCAACCGACTTGTCTCCAAGGGTCTATTTCTGCTCGGGCACCTTATGATCGTTCTCCTGTGAGTCTAGATTTTCGAACCCGACGCCAAGCTGATAGTTAATTGTAACATTCAGGTCCTCCTAATGACGATTGAACACTCAAATTGCGTCGAGATTCAATACATCGTCCTCCAGCCGAATGGTCTCCATGGGGATATTGCTGCCTCGGGCACCTTATGGTCGTTCTCCAGTGAGTCTAGATTATCGAATCCGACGCGAAAGTGATTGTTGATTGTAACGTTCAGGGCTTCCTGATTACAATGGAACACTCAAATTGCGTCGATATTCAATACATCGTCCTCCAGCGGACTGGTCTCCAAGGGGATATTGCTGCCTCGGGCACCTTATGGTCCGTCTCCAGTGAGACTAGATTTTCGAATGCGAAGAAAAACGGATAGATAATTGTAACATTCAAGGCCTCCTATCGACGATGGAACACCCAAATTGCGTAGAGATTCAATACATCGTCATTCAGCCGACTTGTCTCCAGCGGTGTATTGCTGCCTCGGGCACCTTATGGTCGTTCTCCTGTGAGTCTAGATTTTAGAATCCGACGCAAAGCTGATAGTTAGTTGTAACGATCAGCGCCATCTAATGACGATGGAACACTCAAATTGCGCAGAGATTCAATACATCGTCCTCCAGCCGACTTGTCTTCAGGGTTCTATTGCTGTCTCGGGGACCATATAGTTGTTCTCCTGTGAGTCTCGATTTTCGAATCCGACGCAAAACTGATAGTTAATTGTAACGTTCAGGGCCTCCTAATGACGATGGAACACTCAAATTGCGTCGAGGTTCAATACATCGTCCACCAGAGTACTGGTATCCAAGGGGATATTGTAGCCTCGGGTTCCATATCGTCCGTCTCCTGTGAGTCTAGATTTTGGAATCCGACGCAAAAGTGATTGTTATTTGTACCGTTCAGGGCCTCCTAATGACGATGTAACACTCAAATTGCGTTGAGATTCAATACAACGTCTTTCAGCCGACTTTTCTCCAAGGGTAGCCTCAGGCACCTTATGGTCGTTCTCCTGTGAGTCTAGATTTTCGAATCCGACGCAAAAGTGATTGTTAATTGTAAGGTTCAGGGCCTCCTAATGACGATGGAAAACTCACATTGCGTCGAGATTCAATACATCGTCCTCCAGCCGACTTGAATCCCAGTGGATATTGCTGTCTCGTGTACCATATGATCCTTCTCTTGAGAGTAGATTTTCGAATCCGACGCAAAAATGATAGTTAATTGTAACGTTCAGCGCCTCGTAATGACGATGGAAAAACTCAAATTGCGTCGAGAGTCAATACATCGTCTTCCAGCCGACATGTCTACAAGGGGATATTGCTGCCTCGGGCTCCATGTGGTTCGTCTCCTGTTAGTCTAGATTTTCGAAACCGACGTAAAATTGATAGTTAATTGTAACGTTCAGGGCCTCCAAATAACGATTGAACACTCAAATTGCGTCGAGATTCAATACATCGGCCTCCAGCCGACTTGTCTCCAAGGGTCTATTGCTGCCTCGGGCACCTTATGGTCGTTCTCCTGTGAGTCTAGAACTTCGAATCTGAGGCGAAACTGATAGTTAATTGTAACGTTCAGGGCCTCCTAATGACGATGGAACACTCAAATTGCGTCTAGAATCAATACATCGGCCTCCAGCCGACTTGTCTCCAAGGGTCTATTTCTGCCTCGGGCACCTTGTGGTCGTTCTCCTGCGAGTCTAGATTTTCGAATCCGACACATTACTGATAGTTAATTGTAAAGTTCAGGGCCTCCTAATGACGATGGGGCACTCAAATTGCGTCGCGATTCAATACATCGTTCTCCAGCGGACTGGTCTCCAAAGGGATATTGCTGCTTCGGGCACCTTATGGTCCGTCTCCAGTGAGTCTAGATTTTCGAATCCGACGAAAAACTGATAGTTAATTGTAACATTCAAGGACTCCTAGTTACGATGGAACACTGAAATTGCGTCGCGATCCAATACATTGTCCTCCAGCCGACTTGTCTACAAGGGTCTATTGCTGCCTGGGGCACCATATGATGGTTCTCCTGTGAATCTAGATTTTCGTATCCGACGCAAAACTGATAGTTAATGGTAACGTTCAGGGCCTCCTAATGTCGATAGAACACTCAAATTGCGTCGACATTCAATACATCGTCCTCCAGCCGACTTGTCTTCAGGGTCTATTGCTGCCTCGGGCACCATATAGTTGTTTTCCTGTAAATCTCGATTTTCGAATCCGACGCAAAACCGATAGTTAATTGGAAAGTTCAGGGCCTCCTAATGACGATGGAACACTCAAATTGCGACGTGGTTCAATACATCGTCCACCAGAGTACTGGTCTCCAAGGGGATATTGCTGCTTCGGGTTCCATATCGTCCGTCTCCTGTGAGTCTAGATTTTGGAATCCGACGCAAAAGTGATTGCCATTTGTACCGTTCAGGGCCTCCTAATGACGATGTAACACTCAAATTGCGTCGAGATTCAATACAACGTCTTTCAGCCGACTTTCCTCCAAGGGTAGCCTCAGGACCTTATGGTCGTTCTCCTGTGAGTCTAGATTTTCGAACCGACGCAAAACTGATTGTTAATTTTAACGTTCAGGGCATCCTAATGACGATGAAACACTCAAATTGCGTCGAGATTCAGTACATCGTCCTCCAGCCGACATGTCTCCAAGGGGATATCGCTGCCTTGGGCACCAGATGGTCCGTCTCCGGTGATTCTACATTTTCGAAACGGACGCAAAACTGATAGTTAATTGTAACATTCAGGGCCTCCTAATGACGATGTAACACTCAAATTGCGTCGCGATCCAATACATCGATCTCCAACCGACTTGTCTCCAAGGGTCTATTTCTGCTCGGGCACCTTATGATCGTTCTCCTGTGAGTCTAGATTTTCGAACCCGACGCCAAGCTGATAGTTAATTGTAACATTCAGGTCCTCCTAATGACGATTGAACACTCAAATTGCGTCGAGATTCAATACATCGTCCTCCAGCCGAATGGTCTCCATGGGGATATTGCTGCCTCGGGCACCTTATGGTCGTTCTCCAGTGAGTCTAGATTATCGAATCCGACGCGAAAGTGATTGTTGATTGTAACGTTCAGGGCTTCCTGATTACAATGGAACACTCAAATTGCGTCGATATTCAATACATCGTCCTCCAGCGGACTGGTCTCCAAGGGGATATTGCTGCCTCGGGCACCTTATGGTCCGTCTCCAGTGAGACTAGATTTTCGAATGCGAAGAAAAACGGATAGATAATTGTAACATTCAAGGCCTCCTATCGACGATGGAACACCCAAATTGCGTAGAGATTCAATACATCGTCATTCAGCCGACTTGTCTCCAGCGGTGTATTGCTGCCTCGGGCACCTTATGGTCGTTCTCCTGTGAGTCTAGATTTTAGAATCCGACGCAAAGCTGATAGTTAGTTGTAACGATCAGCGCCATCTAATGACGATGGAACACTCAAATTGCGCAGAGATTCAATACATCGTCCTCCAGCCGACTTGTCTTCAGGGTTCTATTGCTGTCTCGGGGACCATATAGTTGTTCTCCTGTGAGTCTCGATTTTCGAATCCGACGCAAAACTGATAGTTAATTGTAACGTTCAGGGCCTCCTAATGACGATGGAACACTCAAATTGCGTCGAGGTTCAATACATCGTCCACCAGAGTACTGGTATCCAAGGGGATATTGTAGCCTCGGGTTCCATATCGTCCGTCTCCTGTGAGTCTAGATTTTGGAATCCGACGCAAAAGTGATTGTTATTTGTACCGTTCAGGGCCTCCTAATGACGATGTAACACTCAAATTGCGTTGAGATTCAATACAACGTCTTTCAGCCGACTTTTCTCCAAGGGTAGCCTCAGGCACCTTATGGTCGTTCTCCTGTGAGTCTAGATTTTCGAATCCGACGCAAAAGTGATTGTTAATTGTAAGGTTCAGGGCCTCCTAATGACGATGGAAAACTCACATTGCGTCGAGATTCAATACATCGTCCTCCAGCCGACTTGAATCCCAGTGGATATTGCTGTCTCGTGTACCATATGATCCTTCTCTTGAGAGTAGATTTTCGAATCCGACGCAAAAATGATAGTTAATTGTAACGTTCAGCGCCTCGTAATGACGATGGAAAAACTCAAATTGCGTCGAGAGTCAATACATCGTCTTCCAGCCGACATGTCTACAAGGGGATATTGCTGCCTCGGGCTCCATGTGGTTCGTCTCCTGTTAGTCTAGATTTTCGAAACCGACGTAAAATTGATAGTTAATTGTAACGTTCAGGGCCTCCAAATAACGATTGAACACTCAAATTGCGTCGAGATTCAATACATCGGCCTCCAGCCGACTTGTCTCCAAGGGTCTATTGCTGCCTCGGGCACCTTATGGTCGTTCTCCTGTGAGTCTAGAACTTCGAATCTGAGGCGAAACTGATAGTTAATTGTAACGTTCAGGGCCTCCTAATGACGATGGAACACTCAAATTGCGTCTAGAATCAATACATCGGCCTCCAGCCGACTTGTCTCCAAGGGTCTATTTCTGCCTCGGGCACCTTGTGGTCGTTCTCCTGCGAGTCTAGATTTTCGAATCCGACACATTACTGATAGTTAATTGTAAAGTTCAGGGCCTCCTAATGACGATGGGGCACTCAAATTGCGTCGCGATTCAATACATCGTTCTCCAGCGGACTGGTCTCCAAAGGGATATTGCTGCTTCGGGCACCTTATGGTCCGTCTCCAGTGAGTCTAGATTTTCGAATCCGACGAAAAACTGATAGTTAATTGTAACATTCAAGGACTCCTAGTTACGATGGAACACTGAAATTGCGTCGCGATCCAATACATTGTCCTCCAGCCGACTTGTCTACAAGGGTCTATTGCTGCCTGGGGCACCATATGATGGTTCTCCTGTGAATCTAGATTTTCGTATCCGACGCAAAACTGATAGTTAATGGTAACGTTCAGGGCCTCCTAATGTCGATAGAACACTCAAATTGCGTCGACATTCAATACATCGTCCTCCAGCCGACTTGTCTTCAGGGTCTATTGCTGCCTCGGGCACCATATAGTTGTTTTCCTGTAAATCTCGATTTTCGAATCCGACGCAAAACCGATAGTTAATTGGAAAGTTCAGGGCCTCCTAATGACGATGGAACACTCAAATTGCGACGTGGTTCAATACATCGTCCACCAGAGTACTGGTCTCCAAGGGGATATTGCTGCTTCGGGTTCCATATCGTCCGTCTCCTGTGAGTCTAGATTTTGGAATCCGACGCAAAAGTGATTGCCATTTGTACCGTTCAGGGCCTCCTAATGACGATGTAACACTCAAATTGCGTCGAGATTCAATACAACGTCTTTCAGCCGACTTTCCTCCAAGGGTAGCCTCAGGACCTTATGGTCGTTCTCCTGTGAGTCTAGATTTTCGAACCGACGCAAAACTGATTGTTAATTGTAACGTTCAGGGGCTCCTATTGACGATGGAACACTCAAATTGCGGCGAGATTCAATACATCGGCCTCTAGCCGACTTGTCTCCAAGGGTCTATTGCTGCCTCGGGCACCTTATGGTCGTACTCCTGTGAGTCTAGATTTTCGAATCCGACGCGAAACTGATAGTTAATTGTAATGTTCAGGGCCACCTAAAGACGATGGAACACTCAAATTGCATCGAGATTCAATACATCGTCCTTCAGCCGACTTGTCTCCAAATGTCTATTGCTGCCTCGGGCACCTTATGGTCGTTCTCCTGTGCAGTCTAGATTTTGTAATCCGACGCAAAACTGATTGTTAATTGTAACGTTCAGGGCCTCCTAATGACGATGGTACACTCAAAAGGCGTCAAGATTCAATACATCGTCCTCCAGCCGAATTGTATCCAAGGTGATATTGCAGTCTCGGGCACCAAATGAACACCTCCTGTGAGTAGATTTTCAAATCCGACGCTAAAATGATAGTTAATTGTAACGTTCAGGGCCTCTTAATGACAATGGAACACTCAAATTGCGTCGAGATTCACTACATCGTCCTCCAGCCGACTTGTCTCCAAGGGAATATCGCTGCCTCGGGCACCAAATGGTCCGTCTCCGGTAAATCTAATTTGTAGAATCCGACGCAAAACTGATAGTTAATTGTAACCTTCAGGGCCTCCTAATGACGATGGAGCACTCAAATTGCGTCACGATTCAATACATCGGCCTCCAGCGGACTTGTCTCCAAGGGTCTGTTGCTGCCTGGGGCACCTTATGATCGTTCTCCTGTGAGTCTAGATTTTAGAATCCGACGCAACTCTGATAGTTAATTTAACGTTCAGGGCCACCTAATGACTATAGAACACTCAAATTGCGTCGAGATTCAATACATCGGCCTCCAGCCGACTTGTCTTCAAGGGGATATTGCTGTCTCGGGCACCATATGATCCTTCTCCTGTGAGTCTAGATTTTCGAATCCGACGCAAAAATTATAGTGAATTGTAAGGTTCAGCGCCTCCTAATGATGCTAGAACACTCAAATTGCGTCGAGATCCAATACATCGTCCTCCAGCCAATTTGTCTCCAAGGGTCTATTGCTGCCTCGGGCACCTTATGGTCGTTCCCTTGTCAGTCTAGGTTTTCGAATCCGACGCAAAAATGATACTTAATTGTAACGTTCAGCGCCTCCTAATGGTGATGGAACACTCAAATTGGGTCGAGATTCAATTCATCGTCCTATAGCCGACTTATCTCCAAGAGGATATTGCTGTCTCGGGCACCATATGGTCCTTCTCCTGTCAGTATAGATTTTCGAATCCGACGCGAAACCGATAGTTAATTGTAACGTTCAGGGCCTCCTAATGACGATGGAGCACTCACATTTCGTCGCGATACAATACATCGTCCTCCAGCCGTCTTGTCTCCAAGGGTCTATTGGTGCCTGGGGCACCTTGTGATCGTTCTCCTGTGAGTCTAGATTTCCGAATCTGACGCGAAACTGATAGTTAATTGTAACGTTCTGGGCCTCCTAATGACGATGTAGCACTCAAATTGCGTCGCGATTCAATACATCGTCCTCCAGCGGACTGGTCGCCAAGGGGATATTGCTGCTTCGGGCACCTTATGGTCCGTCTGCAGTGAGTCTAGATTTTCGAATCCGACGAAAAACTGATAGTTAAATGTAACATTCAGGGCCTCCAAATGACGATGGAACACTCAAATTGCGTCGCGATCCAATACATCGTCCTCCAGCCGACTTGTCTCCAAAGGTCTATTGCTGCCTCGGGCACCTTATGATCGTTCTCCTGTGAGTCTAGATTTACTAACACGACGCAAAACTGGTAGTTAATTGTCACGTTCAGGCCACCTAATGACGATGGAACACTCAAATTGCGTCTCGATTCAATACATCGGCCTCCAGACGACTTGTCTCCAAGGGGATATTGCTGTCTCGGGCACCATATGATCCTTCTCCTGTGAGTCTAGATTTTTGAATCCGACGCGAAACTGATAGTTAATTGTAATGTTCAGGGCCTCCTAAAGACGATGGAACACTCAAATTGCGTAGAGATTCAACACATCGTCCTTCAGCCGACTTGTCTCCAAGGTTCTATTGCTGCTTCGGGCGCCTTATGGTCGTTCTCCAGTGAGACTAGATTTTCGAATCCGACGCAAAACTGATAGTTAATTGTAACGTTCAGGGCCTCCTAATGACGATGGAACACTCAAATTGCGTCGAGATTCAATACATGCTCCTTCAGCGGACTTGTCTCCAAGGGTCTATTGCTGCATCGGGCACCTTATGGTCGTTCTCCTGTGCAGTCTAGATTTTCTAATCCGACGCAAAACTGATTGTTAATTGTTACGTTCAGGGCCTCCTAATGACGATGGAACACTCAAATGGCGTCGAGATTCAATACATCGTCCTCCAGCCGAATTGTATCCTAGGGGATATTGCTGCCTCGGGCACCTTATGGTCGTTCTCCTGTGAGGCTTGATTTTCGAATCCGACGCAAAAATGATAGTTAATTGTAACGTTCAGGGCCTCCAAATGACGATGGAACACTGAAATTGCGTCGGGATTCAATACTTCGGCATTCAGCTGATTTGTCTCCAAGGCTCTATTGCTGCCTCGGGCACCTTATGGTCGTTCCCCTGTGAGTCTAGATTTTAGAATCCGACGCAAAACTGATAGTTAATTGTTCAGGGCCTCCTAATGACAATGGAACACTCTAATTGCGTCGAGATTCAATACATCGGCCTCGAGCCGACTTGTCTCCAAGGGCCTATTGCTGCCTCGGGGAGCTTATGGTCCGTCTCCTGTAGGTCTAGATTTTTGAATCCGATGCGAAACTGAAAGTTAATTGTAGCGTTCAGGGCCTCCTAAAACCAATGGAACACTCAAATTGCGTCGAGATTCAATACATCGTCCTTTAGCCGTCTTGACTCCAAGGGTCTATTGTTGCCTCGGGCATCTTATGGTCGTTCTCCTGTGAGTCTAGATTTTCGAATCCGCCGCAAAAATGATAGTGAATTGTAACGTTCAGCGCCTACTAATGACGATGGAACACTCAAATTGCGTGGAGATTCAATACATCGGCCTCCAGCTGACTTGTCTCCAAGGTAATATTCCTGCCTCGGGCTCCATGTGGGCCGCCTACTGTGAGTCTAGATTTTCAAATACGACGCGAAACTGATAGTTAATTGTAACGTTCAGGGCCTCCTAATGATGATGGAGCACTACAATTGCGTCGCGATTCAATACATCGTCCTCCAGCGGACTGGACTCCAAGGGGATATTGCTGCTTCAGGGACCTTATGGTCCGTTTCCAGAGAGTCTAGATTTTCGAATCTGACGAAAAACTGATTGTTAATTGTAACATTTAGGGCCTCCTAGTTACGATGGAACACTCAAATTGCGTCGCGATCCAATACATCGTCCTCCAGCCGACTTGTCTCCAAGGGTCTGTTGCTGCCTGGGGCACATTATGATCGTTCTCCTGTGAATCTAGATTTTCGAATCCGACGCAAAACTGATAGTTAATTGTTACGTTCATGGCCTCCTAATGACGATGGAACACTCAAATTGCGTCGAGATTCAATTTATCGTCCTCAAGCCGACATGTATCCAGGGGGATAATGCCGTCTCGGGCAACATATGAACTTCTCCTATGACAAGATTTTCGAATCCGACGCTAAAATGATAGTTAATTGTAACGTTCAGCGCCTCCTAATGACGATGGATTACTCAAATTGCGTCGAGAGTCAATACATCGTCCTCCAGCCGACTTGTCTCCAAGGGGATATTGCTGTCTCGGACACCATATGATCCTTCTCCTGTGAGTTTAGATTTTTGAATCCGACGCGAAACTGATAGTTAGTTGTAATGTTCAGGGCCTCCTAAAGACGATGGAACACTCATATTGCGTCGAGATTCAATACATCGACCTTCAGCCGACTTGTCTCCAAAAGTCTATTGCTGCCTCGGGCGCCTTATGGTCGTTCTCCTGTGAGTCTAGATTTCCGAATCCGACGCAAAACTGATAGTTAATTGTAACGTTCAAGGCCTCCTAATGACGATGGAACACTCAAACTGCGTCGAGATTCAATACATCGGCCTCCAGCCGAATTGTATCCAAGGGGATATTGCTGTCTCGGGCACCATATGAACTTCTCCTGTGAGTAGATTTTCGAATCCGACGCTAATATGATAGTTAATTGTAACGATCAGGGCCACCTAATGACGATGGAACACTCACATTGCGTCGAGATTCACTACATCGTCCTCCAGCCGACTTGTCTCCAAGGGAATATCGCTGCCTCGGGCACCACATGGTCCGTCTCCGGTAAATCTAAGTTTTAGAATCCGACGCAAAACCGATAGTTAATTGTAACCTTCAGGGCCTCCTAATGGCGATGGAGCACTCAAATTGCGTCGAGATTCAATACATCGGCCTCCAGCCGACTTGTCTTCAAGGGGATATTGCTGTCTCGGGCACCATACGATCCTTCTCCTGTGAGTCTAGATTTTCGAATCCGACGCAAAAATTATAGTGAATTGTAACGTTCAGCGCCTCCTAATGATGATAGAACACTCAAATTGCGTCGAGATCCAATACATCGTCCTCCAGCCGATTTGTCTCCAAGGGTCTATTGCTGCCTCGGGCACCTAATGGTCGTTCCCTTGTCAATCTAGGTTTCGAATCCGACGCAAAAATGATACTTAATTGTAACGTTCAGCGCCTCCTAATGGTGATGGAACAGTCAAATTGGGTCGAGATTCAATTCATCGTCCTCCAGCCGACTTGTCTCCAAGGGGATATTGCTGCCTCGGGCACCATATGGTCCTTCTCCTGTCAGTATAGATTTTCGAATCCGACGCGAAACCCATAGTTAATTCTAACGTTCAAGGCCTCCTAATGCGGATGGAGCACTCAAATTGCGTCGAGATTCAATACATGCTCCTTCAGCGGACTTGTCTCCAAGGGTCTATTGCTGCATCGGGCACCTTATGGTCGTTCTCCTGTGCAGTCTAGATTTTCTAATCCGACGCAAAACTGATTGTTAATCGTTACGTTCAGGGCCTCCTAATGACGATGGAACACTCAAATGGCGTCGAGATTCAATACATCGTCCTCCAGCCGAATTGTATCCTAGGGGATATTGCTGCCTCGGGCACCTTATGGTCGTTCTCCTGTGAGTCTTGATTTTCGAATCCGACGCAAAAATGATAGTTAATTGTAACGTTCAGGGCCTACTAATGACGATGGAACACTCAAATTGCGTGGAGATTCAATACATCGGCCTCCAGCTGACTTGTCTCCAAGGTAATATTCCTGCCTCGGGCTCCATGTGGGCCGCCTACTGTGAGTCTAGATTTTCAAATACGACGCGAAACTGATAGTTAATTGTAACGTTCAGGGCCTCCTAATGACGATGGAGCACTAAAATTGCGTCGCGATTCAATACATCGTCCTCCAGCGGACTGGACTCCAAGTGGATATTGCTGCTTCAGGGACCTTATGGTCCGTTTCCAGAGAGTCTAGATTTTCGAATCTGACGAAAAACTAATTGTTAATTGTAACATTTAGGGCCTCCTAGTTACGATGGAACACTCAAATTGCGTCGCGATCCAATACATCGTCCTCCAGCCGACTTGTCTCCAAGGGTCTGCTGCTGCCTGGGGCACATTATGATCGTTCTCCTGTGAGTCTAGATTTTCGAATCCGACGCAAAACTGATAGTTAATTGTTACGTTCATGGCCTCCTAATGACGATGGAACACTCAAATTGCGTCGAGATTCAATACATCGTCCTCAAGCCGACTTGTATCCAGGGGGATAATGCCGTCTCGGGCAACATATGAACTTCTCCTATGACAAGATTTTCGAATCCGACGCTAAAATGATAGTTAATTGTAACGTTCAGCGCCTCCTAATGACGATGGATTACTCAAATTGCGTCGAGAGTCAATACATCGTCCTCCAGCCGACTTGTCTTCAAGGGGATATTGCTGTCTCGGGCACCATACGATCCTTCTCCTGTGAGTCTAGATTTTCGAATCCGACGCAAAAATTATAGTGAATTGTAACGTTCAGAGCCTCCTAATGACGATGGAACACTCAAATTGCGTCGAGATTCAATACATCGGCGTTCAGCCGATTTGTCTCCTAGGCTCTATTGCTGCCTGGGGCACCTTATGGTCGTCCCCTGTGAGTCTAGATTTTAGAATCCGACGCAAAACTGATAGTTAATTGTTCAGGGCCTTCTAATGACGATGGAACACTCAAACTGCGTCGAGATTCAATACATCGGCTTCCAGCAGGCTTGTCTGCAAGGGGATATTGCTGCCTCGGGCACCATATGGTCCGTCTCCTGTGAGTCTAGATTTTCGAATCCGACACAAAAATAATAGTTAATTGTAATGTTCAGGGCCTCCTAATGACGATGGAACACTCAAATTGCGTCGAGATTCAATACATCGGCATTCAGCCGATTTGTCTCCAAGGCTCTATTGCTGCCTCGGGCACCTTATGGTCGTTCCCCTGTGACTCTAGATTTGAGAATCCGACGCAAAACTGATAGTTAATTGTTCAGGGCCTCCGAATGACGATGGAACACTCAAACTGGGTCGAGATTCAATACATCGGCCTCCAGCAGACTTGTCTCCAACGGGATATTGCTGCCTCGGGCACCATATGGTCCGTCTCCTGTGAGTCTAGATTTTCTAACCCGACGCAATACTGATAGTTAATTGTAACGTTCACGGCCACCTAATGACGATGGAACACTCAAATTGCGTCGTGATTCAATACATCGGCCTCCAGCCGACTTGTCTCCAAGGGGATATTGCTGTCTCGGGCACCATATGATCTTTCTCCTGTGAGTCTAGATTTTCGAATCCGACGCAAAAATGATATTTAATTGTAACGTTCAGGGCCTCCTAATGACGATGGAACACTCAAATTGCGTCGAGATTCAATACATCGTCCTCCACCCGACTTGTCTCCATGGGGATATTGCTGCCCCGGGCTAATTATGATCGTTCTCCTGTGTGTCTGGATTTTCGAATCCGACGCAAAATTGATAGTTAATTGTAACGTTCTTCGCCTCCTAATGACGATGGACCACTCAAATTGCGTCGAGAGTCAATACATCGACCTCCAGCCGTTTTGTCTATAAGGGGATATTGCTGCCTCGGGCTCCATGTGGCCCGTCTCCTGTGAGTCTAGATTATCGAATCCAACGCGAAACTGATAGTTAATTGTAACATTCTGGGCTTCCAAATGACAATGGAACACTCAAATTGCGTCGAGATTCAATACATCGTAGTTCAGCCGACTTGTTTCCAAGTGGATATTGCTGTCTCGGGCACCATATGATCCATCTCCTGTGAGTAGATTTTCGAATCCGACGCTAAAATGATAGTTAACTGTAACGTTCAGCGCCTCCTAGTGACCATGGAACACTCAAATTGCGTCGAGAGTCAATACGTCGTCCTCCGGCCGAATTGTCTCCAACGGTCTATTGCTGCCTCGGGCACCTTATGGTCGATCTACTGTGAGTCTAGATTTTTGAATCCGACGCGAAACTGATAGTTAATTGTAATGTTCAGGGCCTCCTAAAGACGATGGAACACTCAAATTGCGTAGAGATTCAACACATCGTCCTTCAGACGACTTGTCTCCAAGGTTCTATTGCTGCCTCGGGCGCCTTATGGTCGTTCTCCAGTGAGACTAGATTTTCGAATCCGACGCAAAACTGATAGTTAATTGTAACGTTCAGGGCCTCCTAATGACGATGGAACACTGAAATTGCGTCGAGATTCAATACATGCTCCTTCAGCCGACTTGTCTCCGAGGGTCTATTGCTGCATCGGGCACCTTATGGTCGTTCTCCTGTGCAGTCTAGATTTTCTAATCCGACGCAAAACTGATTGTTAATTGTTACGTTCAGGGCCTCCTAATGACGATGGAACACTCAAATGGCGTCGAGATTTAATACATCGTCCTCCAGCCGAATTGTATCCTAGGGGATATTGCTGCCTCGGGAACCTTATGGTCGTTCTCCTGTGAGTCTAGATTTTCGAATCCGACGCAAAACTGATAGTTAATTGTAACGTTCAAGGCCTCCTAATGACGATGGAACACTCAAACTGCGTCGAGATTCAATACATCGGCCTCCAGCCGAATTGTATCCAAGGGGATATTGCTGTCTCGGGCACCATATGAACTTCTCCTGTGAGTAGATTTTCGAATCCGACGCTAATATGATAGTTAATTGTAACGACCAGGGCCACCTAATGACGATGGAACACTCACATTGCGTCGAGATTCACTACATCGTCCTCCAGCCGACTTGTCTCCAAGGGAATATCGCTGCCTCGGGCACCACATGGTCCGTCTCCGGTAAATCTAAGTTTTAGAATCCGACGCAAAACTGATAGTTAATTGTAACCTTCAGGGCCTCCTAATGACGATGGAGCACTCAAATTGCGTCGAGATTCAATACATCGGCCTCCAGCCGACTTGTCTTCAAGGGGATATTGCTGTCTCGGGCACCATACGATCCTTCTCCTGTGAGTCTAGATTTTCGAATCCGACGCAAAAATTATAGTGAATTGTAACGTTCAGCGCCTCCTAATGATGATAGAACACTCAAATTGCGTCGAGATCCAGTACATCGTTCTCCAGCCGATTTGTCTCCAAGGGTCTATTGCTGCCTCGGGCACCTAATGGTCGTTCCCTTGTCAGTCTAGGTTTCGAATCCGACGCAAAAATGATACTTAATTGTAACTTTCAGCGCCTCCTAATGGTGATGGAACACTCAAATTGGGTCGAGATTCAATTCATCGTCCTCCAGCCGACTTGTCTCCAAGGGGATATTGCTGCCTCGGGCACCATATGGTCCTTCTCCTGTCAGTATAGATTTTCGAATCCGACGCGAAACCCATAGTTAATTATAACGTTCAAGGCCTCCTAATGCGGATGGAGCACTCAAATTGCGTCGCGATACAATACATCGTCCTCCAGTCGTCTTGTCTCCAAGGGTCTATTGGTGCCTGGGGCACCTTGTTATCGTTCAACTGTGAGTCTAGATTTTCGAATCCGACGCAAAACTGATAGTTAATTGTAACGTTCAGAGCCTCCTAATGACGATGGAACACTCAAATTGCGTCGAGATTCAATACATCGGCGTTCAGCCGATTTGTCTCCAAGGCTCTATTGCTGCCTGGGGCACCTTATGGTCGTTCCCCTGTGAGTCTAGATTTTAGAATCCGACGCAAAACTGATAGTTAATTGTTCAGGGCCTTCTAATGACGATGGAACACTCAAACTGCGTCGAGATTCAATACATCGGCCTCCAGCAGGCTTGTCTGCAAGGGGATATTGCTGCCTCGGGCACCATATGGTCCGTCTCCTGTGAGTCTAGATTTTCGAATCCGACACAAAAATGATAGTTAATTGTAATGTTCAGGGCCTCCTAATGACGATGGAACACTCAAATTGCGTCGAGATTCATTACATCGGCATTCAGCCGATTTGTCTCCAAGGCTCTATTGCTGCCTCGGGCACCTTATGGTCGTTCCCCTGTGACTCTAGATTTGAGAATCCGACGCAAAACTGATAGTTAATTGTTCAGGGCCTCCGAATGACGATGGAACACTCAAACTGGGTCGAGATTCAATACATCGGCCTCCAGCAGACTTGTCTCCAAGGGGATATTGCTGCCTCGGGCACCATATGGTCCGTCTCCTGTGAGTCTACATTTTCGAATCCGACGCAAAAATGATAGTTAATTGTAATGTTCAGGGCCTCCTAATGACGATGGAACACTCAAACTGCGTCGAGATTCAAAACATAGGCTTCCAACCATATTGCATCCAAGGGGATATTGCTTGTCTTGGGCACCATATGAACTTAACCTGTGAGTAGATTTTCGAATCCGACGCTAATATGATAGATAATTGTAACGTTCAGGGCCACCTAATGACGATGGAACACTCAAATTGCGTCGAGATTCATACATCGTCCTCCAGCCGACTTGTCTCCAAGGGGATATCGCTGCCTCGGGCACCACTTGGTCCGTCTACGGTAATTCTACGTTTTAGAATCCGACGCAAAACTGATAGATAATTGTAACAATCAGGGCCTCCTAGTTACGATGGAACACTCTAATTGCGTCGCGATCCAATACATCGTCCTCCAGCCGTCTTGTCTCCAAGGGTCTATTGGTGCCTGGGGCACCTTATGATCGTTCTCCTGTGAGTCTAGATTTTCGAATCCGACGCGAAACTGATAGTTAATTGTAACGTTCAGGGCCTCCTAATGACGATGGAGCACTCAAATTGCGTCGCGATTCAATACATCGTCCTCCAGCGGACTGGTCTCCATGGGGATATTGCTGCTTCGGGCACCTTATGGTCCGTCACCAGTGAGTCTAGGTTTTTCGATCCGACGAAAAACTGATAGTTAATTATAACATTCAGTGCCTCCTAATGACGATGGAACATTCAAATTGCGTCGCGATCCAATAAATCGTCCTCCAGCCGACTTGTCTCCAAGGGTCTATCGCTGCCTAGGGCACCTTATGATCGTTTCCTGTGAGTCTAGATTTTCTAACCCGACGCAATACTGATAGTTAATTGTAACGTTCACGGCCACCTAATGACGATGGAACACTCAAATTGCGTCGCGATTCAATACATCGTCCTCCAGCGGACTGGTCTCCATGGGGATATTGCTGCTTCGGGCACCTTATCGTCCGTCACCAGTGAGTCTAGGTTTTTCGATCCGACGAAAAACTGATAGTTAATTATAACATTCAGTGCCTCCTAATGACGATGGAACATTCAAATCGCGTCGCGATCCAATAAATCGTCCTCCAGCCGACTTGTCTCCAAGGGTCTATCGCTGCCTAGGGCACCTTATGATCGTTTCCTGTGAGTCTACATTTTCTAACCCGACGCAATACTGATAGTTAATTGTAACGTTCACGGCCACCTAATGACGATGGAACACTCAAATTGCGTCGTGATTCAATACATCGGCCTCCAGCCGACTTGTCTCCAAGGGGATATTGCTGTCTCGGGCACCGTATGATCCTTCTCCTGTGAGTCTAGATTTTAGAATCCGACGCAAAAATGATATTTAATTGTAACGTTCAGGGCCTCCTAATGACGATGGAACACTCAAATTGCGTCGAGATTCAATACATCGTCCTCCACCCGACTTGTCTCCATGGGGATATTGCTGCCTCGGGCTAATTATGATCGTTCTCCTGTGTGTCTGGATTTTCGAATCCGACGCAAAATTGATAGTTAATTGTAACGTTCTTCGCCTCCTAATGACGATGGACCACTCAAATTGCGTCGAGAGTCAATACATCGACCTCCAGCCGTTTTGTCTATAAGGGGATATTGCTGCCTCGGGCTCCATGTGGCCCGTCTCCTGTGAGTCTAGATTATCGAATCCAACGCGAAACTGATAGTTAATTGTAACATTCTGGGCTTCCAAATGACAATGGAACACTCAAATTGCGTCGAGATTCAATACATCGTCCTTCAGCCGACTTGTTTCCAAGTGGATATTGCTGTCTCGGGCACCATATGATCCATCTCCTGTGAGTAGATTTTCGAATCCGACGCTAAAATGATAGTTAATTGTAGCGTTCAGCGCCTCCTAATGACCATGGAACACTCAAATTGCGTCGAGAGTCAATACGTCGTCCTCCGGCCGAATTGTCTCCAACGGTCTATTGCTGCCTCGGGCACCTTATGGTCGTTCTACTGTGAGTCTAGATTTTTGAATCCGACGCGAAACTGATAGTTAATTGTAATGTTCAGGGCCTCCTAAAGACGATGGAACACTCAAATTGCGTAGAGATTCAACACATCGTCCTTCAGACGACTTGTCTCCAAGGTTCTATTGCTGCCTCGGGCGCCCTATGGTCGTTCTCCAGTGAGACTAGATTTTCGAATCCGACGCAAAACTGATAGTTAATTGTAACGTTCAGGGCCTCCTAATGACGATGGAACACTCAAATTGCGTCGAGATTCAATACATGCTCCTTCAGCCGACTTGTCTCCAAGGGTCTATTGCTGCATCGGGCACCTTATGGTCGTTCTCCTGTGCAGTCTAGATTTTCTAATCCGACGCAAAACTGATTGTTAATTGTTACGTTCAGGGCCTCCTAATTACGATGGAACACTCAAATGGCGTCGAGATTTAATACATCGTCCTCCAGCCGAATTGTATCCTAGGGGATATTGCTGCTTTGGGAAACTTATGGTCGTTCTCCTGTGAGTCTAGATTTTCGAATCCGACGCAAAACTGATAGTTAATTGTAACGTTCAAGGCCTCCAAATGACGATGGAACACTCAAACTGCGTCGAGATTCAATACATCGGCCTCCAGCCGAATTGTATCCAAGTGGATATTGCTGTCTCGGGCACCATATGAACTTCTCCTGTGAGTAGATTTTCGAATCCGACGCTAATATGATAGTTAATTGTAACGATCAGGGCCACCTAATGACGATGGAACACTCAAATTGCGTCGAGATTCACTACATCGTCCTCCAGCCGACTTGTCTCCAAGGGAATATCGCTGCCTCGGGCACCACATGGTCCGTCTCCGGTAAATCTAAGTTTTAGAATCCGACGCAAAACTGATAGTTAATTGTAACCTTCAGGGCCTCCTAATGACGATGGCGCACTCAAATTGCGTCGAGATTCAATACATCGGCGTTCAGCCGATTTGTCTCCAAGGCTCTATTGCTGCCTGGGGCACCTTATGGTCGTTCCCCTGTGAGTCTAGATTTTAGAATCCGACGCAAAACTGATAGTTAATTGTTCAGGGCCTCCTAATGACGATGGAACACTCAAACTGCGTCGAGATTCAATACATCGGCCTCCAGCAGGCTTGTCTGCAAGGGGATATTGCTGCCTCGGGCACCATATGGTCCGTCTCCTATGAGTCTAGATTTTCGAATCCGACACAAAAATGATAGTTAATTGTAATGTTCAGGGCCTCCTAATGACGATGGAACACTCAAATTGCGTCGAGATTCAATACATCGGCATTCAGCCGATTTGTCTCCAAGGCTCTATTGCTGCCTCGGGCACCTTGTGGTCGTTCCCCTGTGACTCTAGATTTGAGAATCCGACGCAAAACTGATAGTTAATTGTTCAGGGCCTCCGAATGACGATGGAACACTCAAACTGGGTCGAGATTCAATATATCGGCCTACAGCAGACTTGTCTCCAAGGGGATATTGCTGCCTCGGGCACCATATAGTCCGTCTCCTGTGAGTCTAGATTTTCGAATCCGACGCAAAAATGATAGTTAATTGTAATGTTCAGGGCCTCCTAATGACGATGGAACACTCAAACTGCGTCGAGATTCAATACATAGGCCTCCAACCATATTGCATCCAAGGGGATATTGCTGTCTTCGGCACCATATGAACTTAACCTGTGAGTAGATTTTCGAATCCGACGCTAATATGATAGATAATTGTAACTTTCAGGGCCACCTAATGACGATGGAACACTCAAATTGCGTCGAGATTCACTACATCGTCCTCCAGCCGACTTGTCTCCAAGGGGATATCGCTGCCTCGGGCACCACTTGGCCCGTCTACGGTAATTCTACGTTTTAGAATCCGGCGCAAAACTGATAGTTAATTGTAACAATCAGGGCCTCCTAGTTACGATGGAACACTCTAATTGCGTCGCGATTCAATACATCGTCCTCCAGCGGACTGGTCTACATGGGGATATTGCTGCTTCGGGCACCTTATGGTCCGTCACCAGTGAGTCTAGGTTTTCGATCCGACGAAAAACTGATAGTTAATTATAACATTCAGTGCCTCCTAATGACGATGGAACATTCAAATTGCGTCGCGATCCAATAAATCGTCCTCCAGCCGACTTGTCTCCAAGGGTCTATCGCTGCCTAGGGCACCTTATGATCGTTTCCTGTGAGTCTAGATTTTCTAACCCGACGCAATACTGATAGTTAATTGTAACGTTCACGGCCACCTAATGACGATGGAACACTCAAATTGCGTCGTGATTCAATACATCGGCTTCCAGCCGACTTGTCTCCAAGGGGATATTGCTGTCTCGGGCACCATATGATCCTTCTCCTGTGAGTCTAGATTTTCGAATCCGACGCAAAAATGATATTTAATTGTAACGTTCAGGGCCTTCTAATGACGATGGAACACTCAAATTGCGTCGAGATTCAATACATCGTCCTCCACCCGACTTGTCTCCATGGGGATATTGCTGCCTCGGGCTAATTATGATCGTTCTCCTGTGTGTCTGGATTTTCGAATCCGACGCAAAATTGATAGTTAATTGTAACGTTCTTCGCCTCCTAATGACGATGGACCACTCAAATTGCGTCGAGTGTCAATACATCGACCTCCAGCGGTTTTGTCTATAAGGGGATATTGCTGCCTCGGGCTCCATGTGGCCCGTCTCCTGTGAGTCTAGATTATCGAATCCAACGCGAAACTGATAGTTAATTGTAACATTCTGGGCTTCCAAATGACAGTGGAACACTCAAATTGCGTCGAGATTCAATACATCGTCCTTCAGCCGACTTGTTTCCAAGTGGATATAGCTGTCTCGGGCACCATATGATCCATCTCCTGTGAGTAGATTTTCGAATCCGACGCTAAAATGATAGTTAATTGTAACGTTCAGCGCCTCCTAATGACCATGGAACACTCAAATTGCGTCGAGAGTCGATACGTCGTCCTCCGGCCGAATTATCTCCAACGGTCTATTGCTGCCTCGGGCACCTTATGGTCGTTCTACTGTGAGTCTATTTTTTCGAATCCGACACAAAACTGATAGTTAATTGTAACGTTCAGGGTCTCCTAACGACGATGGAACAATCAAATTGCGTCGAGATTCAATTCATCGTCCTTCAGCCGACATGTCTCCAAGGGTCTTTTGCTGCCTCGGGCACCTTATGGTCGTTCTCCTGTCAGTCTAGATTTTCGTATCCGACGCAAAAATGATAGTTAATTGTAACGTTCAGGGCCACCTAATGACGATGGAACACTCAAATTGCGTCGAGATACACTACATCGTCCTCCAGCCGACTTGTCTCCAAGGGGATATTGCTGCCTCGGGCTCGATTTGGTTCGTCTCCTGTGAGTCAAGATTTTCGAATCCGACGCAAAACTGATACTAAATTGTAACGTTCGAGGGCACCTAATGACGATGGAACACTCAAATTACGTCGAGATTCAATACATCGGCCTCCAGCCAATTAGTCTCCACGGGGATATTGCTGCCTCTGGCACCAAATTTTCCGTCTCCTGTGAGTCTAGATTTTTGAATCCGACGCGAAACTGATAGTTAATTGTAACATTCAGGGCCTCCTAATGACGATGGAACACTCAAATTGCGTCGAGAGTCAATACATCGTCCTCCAGCCGACTTGTCTCCAAGGGTCTGTTGCTGCCTCGGGCACCTTATGGTCGTTCTCCTGTGAGTCCAGATTTTCGAATCCGATGCAAAAATGACAGTTAATTGTAACGATCAGGGCCTCCTAATGACGATGGAACACTCAAATTGCGTCGAGATTCAATACATCGGCCTCGAGCCGACTTGTCTCCAAGAGTCTATTGCTGCCTCGTGCACCTTCTGGTCGTTCTCCTGTGAGTCTAGATTTTCGAATCCGACGCGAAACTGATTGATAATTGTAACGTTCAGGGCTTCCTCATTATGATGGAACACTCAAATTGCGTCGAGACACAATACATCGTCATTCAGCCGACTTGTCTGTAGGGGTCAATTGCTGCCTCGGGCACCTTATGGTCGTACTCCTGTGAGTCTAGATTTTAGAATCCGACGCAAAACTGATAATTAATTGTAGCGTTCAGGGCCACCTAATGACGATGGAACACTCAAATTGCGTCGAGATTCAATACATCGGCCTCCAGCCGAATTGTCTCCATGGGGATATTGCTGTCTCGGGCACCTTATGGTCGTACTCCAGTGAGTCTAGATTATCGTATCCGACGCGAAACTGATTGTTAATTGTAACGTTCAGGGCTACCTGATTACTATGGAACACTCAACTTGCGTCGAGATTCAATTCATCGTCATTCAGCCGACTTGTCTGCAGGGGTCTATTGCTGCCTCGGGCCCCTTATGGTCGTTCTCCTGTGAGTCTAGATTTTGTATCCGACGCTAAACTGATTGTTAATTGTAACGTTTAGGGCCTCCTAATGACGATGGAACACTCTAATTGCGTCGAGATTCAATACATCGTCGTCAAGCCGACTTGTATCCAAGGGGATATTGCTGTCTCGGGCAGCATATGATCCTTCTCCTCAGCGTAGATTTTCGAAACCGTCCCTAAAATGATAGATAATTGTAATGTTCAGCGCCTCCTAATGCCGATGGAACACTCAAATTGCGTCGAGACTCAATACATCGCCCTTCAGCCGGCTTGTCGCCAAGTGTCTATTGCTGCCTCTGGCACCTTATGGTCCGTCTCCAGTGAGCCTAGATTTTCAAATCCGACGAAAAAATGATAGATAATTGTAACATTCAGGGCTTCCTAATGACGATGGAACACTCAAATTGCGTCGAGAGTCAATACATCGTCCTCCAGCCGACTTGTCTACAAGGGGATATTGCTGCCTCGGGCTCCATGTGCTCCGTCTCCTGTTAGTCTAGAATTTCGAATCCCACGCAAAAATGATTGCTAATTATAACCTTCAGGGCCACCTAATGACGATGGAACACACATATTGCGTCGAGATTCAATTCATCGTCCTCCAGCCGACTTGTATCCAAGGGGATATTGCTGTCTCGGGCACCATATGATCCTTCTCCTCAGCGTAGATTTTCGAATCCGACCCTAAAATGATAGTTAATTGTAACGTTCAGCGCCTCGTAATGACGATGGAACACTCAAATTGCGTCGAGATTCAATACATCGTCCTCCAGCCGAATTGTCTCCATGGGGATATTGCTGCCTCGGACACCATGTGGTCGTTCTCCAGTGAGTCTAGATTATCGAATCCGACGCGATACTGATTGTTAATTGTAACGCTCATGGCCACCTAATGACGATGGAACACTCAAATTGCGTCGAGATTCAATACATCGGCCTCCAGCCGACTTGTCTCCAAGGGGATATTGCTGTCTCGGGCACCGAATGACCTTCCCTGTGAGTCTAGATTTTCGAATCCGACGCAAAAATAATAGTGAGATGTAACAATCAGCGCCTCCTAATGATGATGGAACATTCAAATTTCGTCGAGATTCAATACATCGTCCTCCAGCCGACTTGTTCCCAAGGGTCTATTGCTGCCTCGGGCATCTTATGGTCGTTCTCCTGTGAGTCTAGACTTTGGAATCCGACGCAAAACTGATTGTTAATTATAACGTTCACGGCCCCCTAATGACGATGGAACACTCAAATTGCGTCGAGATTCAATACATCGTCCTCCAGCCGACTTGTATCCAAGGGGATATTGCTGTCTCGGGCACCATATGATTCTTCTCCTCAGCGTGGATTTTGGAATCCCACGTTAAAATGATAGTTAATTGTAACGTTCAGCGCCTCCTAATTCCGATGGAACACTCAAATTGCGTCGAGAGTCATGCCATCGTCCTCCAGCCGACTTGTCTACAAGGGGATATTGCTGCCTCGGGCTCCATGTGGTCCGTCTCCTGTTAGTCTAGATTTTCGAATCCCACGCAAAAATGTTTGTTAATTGTAACGTTCAGGGCCACCTTATGACGATGGAACACTCAAATTGCGTCGAGATTCAAAACATCGGCCTCGAGCCGACTTGTCTCCAATGGTCTACTGCTGCCTCGGGCACCTTATGGTCGTTCTCCTGTGAGTCTAGATTTTGGAATCCGAAGCAAAACTGATTGTTAATTGTAACGTTCGGGGCCTCCTAATGACGATGGAACACTATTATTGCGTCGAGATACAATACATCGTCTTCCAGCCGACTTGTGTCCAATGGGATATTGCTGTCTCGGGCACCAAATGATTCTTCTCCTGCGAGTCTAGATTTACGAATCCTACGCCTAAATGATAGTGAATTGTAACGTTCAGCGCGTCCTAATGACGATAGAAAAATCAAATTGCGTCTAGATTCAATACATCGGTCTCCAGCCGTCTTGTCTCCAACGGGATATTGCTGCCTCGGGCACCATATGGTCCGTCTTCTGTGAGTCTAGATTTTTGAATCCGACGCAAAACTGATAGTTAATTGCAACGTTCAGGGCCTCCTAATGACGATGGAACACTGAAATTGCGTCGAGACACAATACATCGTCAGTCAGCCGACTTGTCTGCAGGGGTCTATTGCTGCCTCGGGCACCTTATGTTCGTTCTCCTGTGAGTCTAGATTTTAGAATCCGACGCAAAACTGATAATTAATTGTAACGTTCAGGGCCACCTAATGACGATGGAACACTTAAATTGCGTCGAGATTCAATACATCGGCCTCCAGCCGACTTGTCTCCAAGGGGATATTGCTGGCTCGGGCACCAAATGATCCTTCCCTGTGAGTCTAGATTTTCGAAACCGACGCAAAAATAATAGTGCGATGTAACGATCAGCGCCTCCTAATTATGATGGAGCACTCAAATTGCGTCGAGATTCAATACATAGTCCTCCAGCCGCCTTGCCACAAGGCGATATTGCTGCCTCGGGCTCCATATGGTCCGTCTCCTGTGAGTCTAGATTTTTGAATCCAAAGCGAACCTGATAGTTAATTGTGACGTTCAGGGCTTCCTAATGACGATGGAACACTCAAATTGCGTCGAGATTCAATACATCGTTCTTCAGCCGACTTGTCTGCAAGGGTCTATTGCTGCCTCGGGCACCTTATGATCGTTTTCCTGCGAGTCTAGATTTTCGAACCCGACGCCAAGCTGATAGTCAATTGTAACATTCAAGGCCTCCTAATGACGATGGAACCCTCAAATTGCGCCGAGATTCAATATATCGTCCTCTAGCCGACTTGTCTCCATGGGGATATTGCTGCCTCGGGCACCTTAAGGTCGTTCTGCTGTGAGTTTAGATTTTCGAATCCGACGCGAAACTGATTGTTAATTGTAACGATCAGGGCTTCCTAATGACGATGGAACACTATAATTGCGTCGAGATACAATACATCGTCATTCAGCCGACTTGTCAACAAGGGTCTATTGCCGCCTCGGGCACCTTATGGTCGTTCTCCTGTGAGTCTCGATTTTCGAATCCGACGCAAAACTGATAGTTAATTGTAACGTTCAGGGCCTCCTAATCACGATGGAACACTCAAATTGCGTCGAGGTTCAGTACATCGTCCGCCAGCCGACGTGCCTCCAAGGGGATATTGCTGCTCCGGGCAAGATATGGTCCGTCTCCTGTGAGACTAGATTTTCGATTCCGACGCAAAAATGATAGTGAAATGTAACGATCAGCGCCTCCTAATGATGATGGAACACTCAAACTGCGTCGAGATTCAATACATTGTCCTCCAGGCGACATGTCGCCAAGGTGATATTGCTGCCTCGGGTTCCATATGGTCCGTCTCCTGTGAGCCTACATTTTTGAATCCGACGCGAAACTGATAGTTAATTGTAACCGTCAGAGCCTCCTAATGACGATGGAACACTCAATTTGCGTCGAGATTCAATACATCGTCCTTCAGCCGTCTTGTCTCCAAAGGCCTATTGCTGCCCCGGGCACCTTATGGTCGTTCTCCTGTGAGTCTAGATTTTCGAACCCGACGCCAAACTGATAGTTAATTGTAACATTCAGGTCCTCCTGATGACGATGGAACACTCAAATTGCGTCGAGATTCAATACATCGTCCTCCAGCCGACTTGCCTCCATGGGGATATTGCTGCCTCGGGTTCCATATGGTCCGTCTCCTGTGAGCCTAGATTTTTGAATCCGACGCGAAACTGATAGTTAATTGTAACGGTCAGGGCCTCCTAATGACGATGGAACACTCAAATTGCGTCGAGATTCAATACATTGTCCTTCAGCCGACTTGTCTCCAAGGGTCTATTGCTGCCCCGGGCACCTTATGGTCGTTCTCCAGTGAGTCTAGATTTTTCAATCCGACGCAAAACTGATAATTAATTGTAACGTTCAGGGCCACCTAATGACGATGGAACACTCAAATTGCGTCGAGATTCAATACATCGGCCTCCAGCCGACTTGTCTCCAAGGGGATATTGCTGTCTCGGGCACCAAATGATCCTTCCCTGTGAGTCTATATTTTCGGAACCGACGCAAAAATAATAGTGCGAAGTAACGATCAGCGCCTCCTAATTATGATGGAGCACTCAAATTGCGTCGAGATTCAATACATAGTCCTCCAGCCGACTTGTCTCAAGGAATATTGCTGCCTAGGGCACCATATGGTCCGTCCCTGTGAGTCTAGATTTTTGAATCCAAAGCGAACCTGATAGTTAATTGTGACGTTCAGGGCCTCCTAATGACGATGTAACACACAAATTGCGTCGAGATTCAATACATCGTCCCTCAGCCGACTTGTCTCCAAGGGTCTATTACTGCCTCGGGCACCTTATGGTCGTCCTCCTGTGAGTCTAGATTTTGTAATCCGCCGCAAAACTGATTGTTAATTGTAACGTTCAGGGCCTCCAAATGACGATGGAACACTCAAATTGCGTCGCGATTCAATACATCGTACTCCAGCCGACTTGTCTCCAAAAAGCTGCCTCGGGCACCATATGGTCCGTCTCCTGTGACTCTGGATTTTTGAATCCGACGCGAAACTGATAGTTAATTGTAACGTTCAGGGCCTCCTAATGTCGATGGAACAATCAAATTGCGTCGAGAGTCAATACATCGTCCTTCAGCCGACTTGTCTCCAAGGGGAGATTGCTGCCTCAAGCACCTTATGGTCCGTCTCCAGTGAGTCTAGATTTTCGAATCCGACGAAAGACTGATAGTTAATTGTAACATTCAGGGCCTCCTAATGATGATGGAACACTCAAATTGCGTCTCGAACCAATACATTGTTCTCCAGCCGACTTGTCTCCAAGGGTCTATTGCTGCCTCGGGAACCTTATGGTCGTTCTCCTGTGAGTCCAGATTTTGGAATCCGACGCAAAACTGATTGTTATTTGTAACGTTCAGGGCCTCCCAATGACGATGGAACACTCAAATTGCGTCGAGATTCAATACATCGGCCTCCAGCCGACTTGTCTCCAAGGGGATATTGCTGCCTCGGGCACCATATGGTCCCTCTTCTGTGAGTCTTGATTTTTGAATCCGACGCGAAACTGATAGTTAATTGTAACATTCAGGGTCCCCTAATGACGATGGAACACTGAAGTTGCGTCGAGACTCAATACATCGTCCTTCGGCCGGCTTGTCTCCAAGGGTCCATTGCTGCCTTTGGCACCCTATGGTCCGTCTCCAGTGAGCCTAGATTTTCAAATCCGACGAAAAACTGATAGATAATTGTAACATTCAGGGGTTCCTAATGACGATGGAACACTCAAATTGCGTCGAGAGTCAATACATCGTCCTCCAGCTGACTTGTCTACAAGGGGATATTGCTGCCTCGGGCTATATGTGGTCCGTCTCCTGTTAGTCTAAATTTTCGAATCCCACGCAAAAATGATTGTTAATTATAACGTTCAGGGCCACCTATTGACGATGGAACACTCAAATTTCGTCAGGATTCAATAAATCGTCCTCCAGCCGACTTGTCTCCATGGGGATATTGCTGCCTCGGGCACCTTATGGTCGTTCTCCAGTGAGTCTAGATTTTCATATCCCACGTGAAACTGATTTTTAATTGTAACGATCAGGGCTTCCTAATGACGATGGAACACTCAAATTGCGTCAAGATTCAATACATCGTCATTCAGCCGACTTCTCTCCAAGGGTCTATTGCCGCCTCGGGCACCTTATGGTCGTTGTCCTGTGAGTCTCGATTTTCGAATCCGACGCAAAACTGATAGTTAATTGTAACTTTCAGGGCCTCCTAATGACGATGGAACACTCAAATTGCGTCGAGGTTGAGTACATCGTCCTCCAGCCGACGTGCCTCCAAGGGGATTTTGCTGCCTCGGGCCCCATATGGTCCGTCTCCTCTGAGAGTAGATTTTCGATTCCGACGCAAAAATGATAGTGAGATGTAACGATCAGCGCCTCCTAATGATGATGGAACACTCAAATTGCGTCGTGATTCAATACATTGTCCTCCAGGCGACTTGTATCCAAGGGGATATTGCTGTCTTGGGCATCAAATGATCCTTTTCCTGTGAGTCTTGATTTTCGAATCTGACGCCAAAATGATAGTGAATTGTAACGTTCAGCGCTTCCTAACGACGTCAGAAAAATCAAATTGCTTCGAGATTCAATACATCGGTCTCCAGCCGACTTGTCTCCAAGGGGATATTGCTGTCTCCGGCACCAAATGATCCTTTCCTGTGAGTCTAGATTTTCGAACCCGATGCCAAAATAATAGTTAATTGCAACATTCAGGTCCTCCTGATGACGATGGAACACTCAAATTGCGTCGAGATTCAGTACATCGTTCTCCAGCCGACTTGTCTCCATTGAGATATTGCTGCCTCGGGCACCTTATGGTCGTTCTCCAGTGTGTCTAGATTTTCGAATCCGACGCGAAACTGATAATTAATTATAACGTTCAGGGCCACCTAATGACGATGGAACACTCAAATTGCGTCGAGATTCAATACATTGTCTAAATGGGGTTATTGCTGCCTCGGGCACCTTATGGTCGTTCTCCAGTGAGTCTAGATTATGTAATCCGACGCGAAACTGATTGTTAATTGTAACGTTCAGGGCTTCCTGATTACGATGCAACACTCAAATTGCGTCGAGATTCAATACATCGTCATTCAGCCGACTTGTCTGTAGGGGTCTATTGCTGCCTCGGGCACCTGTGAGTCCAGATTTTAGAATCCGACGCAAAACTGATAATTAATTGTACCGTTCAGGGCCACCTAATGACGATGGAACACTCAAATTGCGTCGAGATTCAATACATCGGCCTCCAGCTGACTTGTCTCTAAGGGGATATTGCTATCTCGGGCACCAAATGATCCTTCCCTGTGAGTCTAGATTTTTGAATCCGACGCAAAAATAATAGTGAGATGTAAAATCAGCGCCTCCTAATGATGATGGAACACTCAATATGCGTCGAGATTCAATACATCGTCCTCCAGCCGACTTGTCTCCAAGGGGATATTGTTGCCTCGGGCTCCATATGGTCCGTCTCCTGTGAGTCTAAATTTTTGAATCCGAAGCGAAACTGATAGTTAATTGTTACGTTCAGGGCCTCCTAATGACGATGGAACACCCAAATTGCGTCGAGATTCAATACATCGTCTTTCAACCGACTTGTCTCCAAGGCTCTATTGCTGCCTCGGCCACCTTATGGTCGTTCTCCTGTGAGTCTAGATTTTGGAATCCAACGCAAAACTGATTGTTAATATTAACGTTCAGGGCCTCCTAATGACGATGGAACACTCAAATTGCGTCGAGATTCAAAACATCGTCCTCCAGCCGACTTGTATCCAAGGGGATATTGCTGTCTTGGGCATCAAATGATCCTTGTCCTGTGAGTCTAGGTTTTCGAATCTGACGCCAAAATGATAGTGAATTGTAACGTTCAGCGCTTCCTAACGACGATAGAAAAATCAAATTGCGTCGAGATTCAATACATCGGTCTCCGGCCGACTTGTCTCCAAGGGGATATTGCTGTCTCGGGCACCAAATGATCCTTTCCTGTGAGTCTACATTTTCGAATCCGACGCAAAAATAATAGTGCGATGTAACGATCAGCGCCACGTAATTATGATGGAGCACTCAAATTGCGTCGAGATTCAATACATCGTCCTCCAGCCGACTTGTCTCCAAGGGGATATTGCAGCCTCGGGCTCCATATGGTCCGTCTCCTGTGAGTCTAGATTTTTGAATCCGACGCGAAAATGATAGTTAATTGTAACGTTCAACGCCTCCTAATGACGATGGAGCAGTCAAATTGCGATGAGACTCAATACATCGTCCTTCAGCCGACTTGTCTCCAAGGGGAGATTGCTGCCTCAAGCACCTTATGGTCCGTCTCCAGTGAGTCTAGACTTTCGAATTCGACGAAAAACTGGTAGTTAATTGTAACATTCAGGGCCTCCTAATGACGATGGAACACTCAAATTGCGTCACGAACCAATGCATCGTTCTCCAGCCGACTTGTCTCCAAGGGTCTATTGCTGCCTCGGGCACCTTATGATCGTTTTCCTGCGAGTCTAGATTTTCGATCCCGACGCCACACTGATAGTCAATTGTAACATTCAGGGCGTCCTAATGACGATGGAACACTCAAATTGAGTCGAGACACAATACATCGTCCTCCAGCCCACATGTCTCCATCGGGATATTGCTGCCACGGGCACCTTAAGGTCGTTCTGCTGTGAGTTTAGATTTTCGAATCTGACGCGAAACTGATTGTCAATTGTAACGTTCAGGGCCTCCTAATGACGATGGAACACTCAAATTGCGTCGAGGGTGAGTACATCGTCCTCCAGCCGACGTGCCTCCAAGGGGATGTTGCTTCCTCGGGCACCATATGGTCCGTCTCCTGTGAGACTAGATTTTCGATTCCGACGCAAAAATTATAGTGAGATGTAACGATCAGCGCCTCCTAATGATGATGGAACACTCAAATTGAGTCGAGATTTAATACATCGTCCTCCAGCCGACTTGTCTGCAAGGGGATATTGCTGCCTCGGGTTCCATATGGTCCGTCTCCTGTGAGCCTAGATTTTTGAATCCGACGCGAAACCAATAGTTAATTGTAACGGTCAGGGTCTCCTAATGACGATGTAACACTCAAATTGCGTCGAGATTCAATACATCATCCTCCAGCCGACTTGTCTCCAAATAGCTGCCTCGGGCACCTAATGGTCCGTCTCCTGTGAGTCTAGACTTTTTTATCCGCCGCGAAACTGATAGTTAATTGTAACGTTCAACGCCTCCTAATGACGATGGAACATTCAAATTGCGTCGAGACTCATTACACCGTCGTTCAGCCAAATTCTCTCCAAGAGGAGATTGATGCCTCAAGCACCTTATGGTCCGTCCCCAGTGAGTCTAGATTTTCGAATCCGACGAAAAACTGATAGTTAATTGTAACATTCAGGGCCTCCTGATGACGATAGAACACTCAAATTGCGTCGCGAACCAATACATCGTTCTCCAGCCGACTTGTCCCCAAGGGTCTATTGCTGCCCCGGGCACCTTTTGGTCGTTCTCCTGTGAGTCTAGATTTTGGAATCCAACGCAAAACTGATTGTTAATATTAACGTTCAGGGCCTCCTAATGACGATGGAACACTCAAATTGCGTCGAGATTCAATACATCGGCCTCCAGCCGAATTATCTCCATGGGGATATTGCTGCCTCGGGCACCTTATAGTCGTTCTCCAGTGAGTCTAGAATATCGAATCCGACGCGAAACTGATTGTTAATTGTAACGTTCAGGGCTTCCTGATTACGATGCAACACTCAAATTGCGTCGAGATTCAATACATCGTCATTCAGCCGACTTGTCTGCAGGGGTCTATTGCTGCCTCGGGCACCTTATGGTTGTTCTCCTGTGAGTCTACATTTTAGAATCCGACGCAAAACTGATAATTAATTGTACCGTTCAGGGTCATCTAATGACGATGGAACACTCAAAATGCGTCGAGATTCAATACATCGGCCTCCAGCTGACTTGTCTCCAAGGGGATATTGCTGTCTCGGGCACCCAATGATCCTTCGCTGTGAGTCTAGATTTTCGAATCCGACGCAAAAATAATAGTGAGATGTAACAATCATCGCCTCCTAATGATGATGGAACACTCAAATTGCGTCGAGACTCAATACATCGTCCTCCAGCCGACTTGTCTTCAAGGGGAGATTGCTGCGTCAAGCACCTTATGGTCCGTCTCCAGTGAGTCTAGATTTTCGAATCCGACGAAAAACTGATAGTTAATTGTAACAGTCAGGGCCTCCTAATGACGATGGAACACTGAAATTGCGTCACGAACCAATGCATCGTTCTCCAGCCGACTTGTCTCCAAGGGTCTATTGCTGCCTCGGGCACCTTATGATCGTTTTCCTGCGAGTCTGGATTTTCGATCCCGACGCCAAACTGATAGTCAATTGTAACATTCAGCTCCTCCTATTGACGATGGAACACTCAAATTGAGTCGAGACACAATACATCGTCCTCCAGCCGACTTGTCTCCATGGGGATATTGCTGCCTCGGGCACCTTAAGGTCGTTCCGCTGTGAGTTTAGATATTCGAATCCGACGCGAAACTGATTGTTAATTGTAACGATCAGGGCTTCCAAATGACGATGGAACACTCAAATTGCGGCAAGATTCAATACATCGTCATTCAGCCGATTTGTCTCCAAGGGTCTATTGCCGCCTCGGGCACCTTATGGTCGTTCTCCTGTGAGTATCGATTTTCGAATCCGACGCAAAAGTGATAGTTAATTGTAACGTTCAGGGCCTCCTAATTACGATGGCATACTCAAATTGCGTCGAGGTTGAGTACATCGTCCTCCAGCCGACGTGCCTCCAAGGGGATATTGCTGCCTCGGGCACCATATGGTCCGTCTCCTGTGAGACTAGATTTTCAATTCCGACGCGAAAATGATAGTGAGATGTAACGATCAGCGCCACGTAATGATGATGGAACACTCAAATTGCGTCGAGATTCAATACATCGTCCTTCAGCCGACATGTCTCCAAGGGGATATTGCTGCCTGGGGATCCATATGGTCCGTCTCCTGTGAGCCTAGATTATTGAATCCGACGCGAAACTGATAGTTAATTGTAACGGTCAGGGCCTCCTAATGACGATGTAACACTCAAATTGCGTCGAGATTTAATACATCGTCCTCCAGCCGACTTGTCTCCAAATAGCTGCCTCGGGCACCACATGGTCCGTCTCCTGTGAGTCTAGATTTTTGAATCCGCCGCGAGACTGATAGTTAATTGTAACGTTCAACGCCTCCTAGTGACGATGGAACACTCAAATTGCGTCGCGAACCAATACATCGTTCTCCAGCCGACTTGTCTCCAAGGGTCTATTGATGCCTCGGGCACCATATGGTCGTTCTCCTGTGAGTCTAGATTTTCGAACCCGACGCCAAACTGATAGTTAATTGTAACATTCAGGTTCTCCTGATGACGATGGAACACTCAAATTCCGTCGAGATTCAATACATCGTCCTCCAGCCGACTTGTCTCCATGGGGATATTGCTGCCTCGGGCACCTTATGGTCGTTCTCCAGTGAGTCTAGATTTTCGAATCCGACGCAAAACTGATAGTTAATTGTAACCTTCAGGGCCTCCTAATGACGATGGAACACTCAAAATGCGTCGAGATACAATTCATCGTCGTCCAGCCGACTTGTCTCCATGGGGATATTGCTGCCTCGGGCACCTTAAGGCCGCGCTGCTGTGAGTTTAGATTTTCGAATCCGACGTGAAACTGATTGTTAATTGTAACGATCAGGGCTTCCTAATGACGACGGAACACTCAAATTGCCTCGAGATACAATACATCGTCCTCCAGCAGACTTGTCTCCATGGGGATATTGCTGCCGCGGGCACCTTAAGGTCGTTCTGCTGTGAGTTTAGATTTTCGAATCCGACGCGAAACTGATTGTTAATTGTAACGATCAGGGCTTCCTAATGACGATGGAACACTCAAATTGCGTCGAGATTCATTACATCGTCATTCAGCCGACTTGCTCCAAGGGTCTATTGCCGCCTCGGGCACCTTATGGTCGTTCTCCTGTAGGGTCTCGATTTTCGAATCCGACGCAAGACTGATAGTTAATTGTAACGTTCAGGGCCTCCTAATGACGATGGAACACTCAAATTGCGTCGAGATTCAATACATCGTCATTCGGCCGACTTGTCTCCAAGGGTCTATTGCCGCCTCGGGCACCTTATGGTCGTTCTCCTGTGAGTCTCGAATTTCGAATCCGACGCAAGACTGACAGTTAATTGTAACGTTCAGGGCCTCCTAATGACGATGGAACACTCAAATTGCGTCGGGGTTCAGTACATCGTCCTCCTGCCGACGTGCCTCCAAGGGGATATTGCTGCCTCATGCACCATATGGTCCGTCTCCTGTGAGACTAGATTTTCAATTCCGACGCAAAAATGATAGTGAGATGTAACGATCAGCGCCTCCTAACGATGATGGAACACTCAAATTGCGTCGAGGGTCAATACATCGTCCTCCAGCCGACTTGTCTACAAGGGGATATTGCTCCCTCGGGCTCCATGTGGTCCGTCTCCTGTTAGTCTAGATTTTCGAATCCGACACAAAATTAATAGTTAATTGTAAAGTTCAGGGCCTCCTACTGACGATGGAACACTCAAATTGCGTCGACATACAATACATCGGCCTCCAGCCGACTTGTCTCCAAGGGTAATTGCTGCTTCGGGCATCTTATGGTCGTTCTCCTGTGAGTCTAGATTTTCGAATCCGACGCATAACTGATAGTTAATTTTAACGTTCAGGGCATCCTAATGACGATGAAACACTCAAATTGCGTCGAGATTCAGTACATCGTCCTCCAGCCGACATGTCTCCAAGGGGATATCGCTGCCTTGGGCACCAGATGGTCCGTCTCCGGTGATTCTACATTTTCGAAACGGACGCAAAACTGATAGTTAATTGTAACATTCAGGGCCTCCTAATGACGATGTAACACTCAAATTGCGTCGCGGACCAAATACATCGATCTCCAACCGACTTGTCTCCAAGGGTCTATTTCTGCTCGGGCACCTTATGATCGTTCTCCTGTGAGTCTAGATTTTCGAACCCGACGCCAAACTGATAGTTAATTGTAACATTCAGGTCCTCCTAATGACGATTGAACACTCAAATTGCGTCGAGATTCAATACATCGTCCTCCAGCCGAATGGTCTCCATGGGGATATTGCTGCCTCGGGCACCTTATGGTCGTTCTCCAGTGAGTCTAGATTATCGAATCCGACGCGAAACTGATTGTTGATTGTAACGTTCAGGGCTTCCTGATTACAATGGAACACTCAAATTGCGTCGATATTCAATACATCGTCATTCAGCCGACTTGTCTGCAGGTGTCAATTGCTGCCTCGGGCTCCTTATGGTCGTTCTCCTGTGAGTCTAGATTTTAGAATCCGGCGCAATACTGATAATTAATTGTAACGTTCAGGGCCTCCTAATGACGATGGAACACTCAAATTGCGTCGCGATTCAAGACAACGTCCTCCAGCGGACTGGTCTCCAAGGGGATATTGCTGCCTCGGGCACCTTATGGTCCGTCTCCAGTGAGACTAGATTTTCGAATGCGAAGAAAAACTGATAGATAATTGTAACATTCAGGGCCTCCTATCGACGATGGAACACTCAAATTGCGTAGAGATTCAATACATCGTCATTCAGCCGACTTGTCTCCAGCGGTGTATTGCTGCCTCGGGCACCTTATGGTCGTTCTCCTGTGAGTCTAGATTTTAGAATCCGACGCAAAGCTGATAGTTAGTTGTAACGATCAGCGCCATCTAATGACGATGGAACACTCAAATTGCGCAGAGATTCAATACATCGTCCTCCAGCCGACTTGTCTTCAGGGTTCTATTGCTGTCTCGGGGACCATATAGTTGTTCTCCTGTGAGTCTCGATTTTCGAATCCGACGCAAAACTGATAGTTAATTGTAACGTTCAGGGCCTCCTAATGACGATGGAACACTCAAATTGCGTCGAGGTTCAATACATCGTCCACCAGAGTACTGGTATCCAAGGGGATATTGCAGCCTCGGGTTCCATATCGTCCGTCTCCTGTGAGTCTAGATTTTGGAATCCGCCGCAAAAGTGATTGTTATTTGTACCGTTCAGGGCCTCCTAATGACGATGTAACACTCAAATTGCGTTGAGATTCAATACAACGTCTTTCAGCCGACTTTTCTCCAAGGGTAGCCTCAGGCACCTTATGGTCGTTCTCATGTGAGTCTAGATTTTCGAATCCGACGCAAAAGTGATTGTTAATTGTAAGGTTCAGGGCCTCCTAATGACGATGGAAAACTCACATTGCGTCGAGATTCAATACATCGTCCTCCAGCCGACTTGTATCCCAGTGGATTTTGCTGTCACGTGCACCATATGATCCTTCTCTTGAGAGTAGATTTTCGAATCCGACACAAAAATGATAGTTAATTGTAACGTTCAGCGCCTCGTAATGACGATATAAAACTCATATTGCGTCGAGATTCAATACATCGTCCTCCAGCCGACTTGAATCCCAGTGGATATTGCTGTCTCGTGTACCATATGATCCTTCTCTTGAGAGTAGATTTTCGAATCCGACGCAAAAATGATAGTTAATTGTAACGTTCAGCGCCTCGTAATGACGATGGAAAAACTCAAATTGCGTCGAGATTCAATACATCGGCCTCCAGCCGACTTGTCTCCAAGGGTCTATTGCTGCCTCGGGCACCTTATGGTCGTTCTCCTGTGAGTCTAGAACTTCGAATCTGAGGCGAAACTGATAGTTAATTGTAACGTTCAGGGCCTCCTAATGACGATGGAACACTCAAATTGCGTCTAGAATCAATACATCGGCCTCCAGCCGACTTGTCTCCAAGGGTCTATTTCTGCCTCGGGCACCTTGTGGTCGTTCTCCTGCGAGTCTAGATTTTCGAATCCGACACATTACTGATAGTTAATTGTAAAGTTCAGGGCCTCCTAATGACGATGGGGCACTCAAATTGCGTCGCGATTCAATACATCGTTCTCCAGCGGACTGGTCTCCAAGGGGATATTGCTGCTTCGGGCACCTTATGGTCCGTCGCCAGTGAGTCTAGATTTTCGAATCCGACGAAAAACTGATAGTTAATTGTAACATTCAAGGACTCCTAGTTACGATGGAACACTGAAATTGCGTCGCGATCCAATACATCGTCCTCCAGCCGACTTGTCTACAAGGGTCAATTGCTGCCTGGGGCACCATATGATGGTTCTCCTGTGAATCTAGATTTTCGTATCCGACGCAAAACTGATAGTTAATGGTGACGTTCAGGGCCTCCTAATGTCGATAGAACACTGAAATTGCGTCGACATTCAATACATCGTCCTCCAGCCGACTTGTCCTCAGGGTCTATTGCTGCCTCGGGCACCATATAGTTGTTTTCCTGTAAATCTCGATTTTCGAATCCGACGCAAAACCGATAGTTAATTGGAACGTTCAGGGCCTCCTAATGACGATGGAACACTCAAATTGCGACGAGGTTCAATACATCGTCCACCAGAGTACTGGTCTCCAAGGGGATATTGCTGCTTCGGGTTCCATATCGTCCGTCTCCTGTGACTCTAGATTTTGGAATCCGACGCAAAAGTGGTTGTCATTTGTACCATTCAGGGCCTCCTAATGACGATGTAACACTCAAATTGCGTCGAGATTCAATACAACGTCTTTCAGCCGACTTTCCTCCAAGGGTAGCCTCAGGACCTTATGGTCGTCCTCCTGTGAGTCTAGATGTTCGAACCGACGCAAAACTGATTGTTAATTGTAACGTTCATTGGCTCCTATTGACGATGGAACACTCAAATTGCGGCGAGATTCAATACATCGGCCTCTAGCCGACTTGTCTCCAAGGGTCTATTGCTGCCTCGGGCACCTTATGGTCGTTCTCCTGTGAGTCTAGATTTTCGAATCCGACGCATAACGATAGTTAATTGAAACAACCAGCGCCTCCTAATGACGATGGTGCTCTCAAATTGGTTCGAGAATCAATACATCGTCCTCCAGCTGACTTGTCTCCTAGGGGATATTGCTGCCTCGGGTACCATGAGGTCCGTCGCCTGTGAGGGTAGATTTTTGAATCCGACGCTAAACTGATTGTTAATTGTAACGTTCAGGGCCTCCTAATGACGGTGGAACACTCATATTGCGTCGAGATTCAATACATCATCCTCCAGCCGACTTGTATCCCAGGGGATATTGCTGTCTCGTGCACCATATGATCATTCTCTTGAGAGTAGATTTTAGAATCCGACGCAAAAATGTTAGTTAATTGTAACGTTCAGCGCCTCCTAATGACGATGGAAAACTCAAATTGCGTCGAGAGTCAGTACATCTTCCTCCATCCGACTTGTCTCCAAGGGCCTATTGCTGCCTCGGGCACCTTATGGTTAATCTCCTGTGAGTCAAGATTTTCGAAAGCGACGCATAACTGATAGTTGATTGTAACGTTCAAGGCATCCTAATGACGATGGAACACTCAAATTGCGTCGAGATTCAATACATCGTCCTCCAGCCGACTTGTCTCCAACAGGATATCGCTGCCTCGGGCACCACATGGTCCGTCTCCGGTGATTCTACATTTTCGAATCCGACGCAAAACTGATAGTAAATTGTAATGTTCAGCGCCATCTAATGACGATGGAATACTCAAATTGCGTCGAGATTCAATACATCGTCCTCCATCCGACTTGTCTACAATGGGATATTGCTGCCTCGTGGTCCGTCTCCTGTTAGTCTAGATTTTCGAATCTTACGCGAAACTGATGATTGTAACGTTCAGGGCCTCCTAATGACGGTGGAACACTCAAATTGCGTCGAGATTCAATTCATCGGCCTCCAGCCGACTTGTCTCCAAGGGTCTATTGCTGTCTCGGGCACCTTATGGTCGTTCTCCTGTGAGTCTAGATTATCGAATCCGACGCATAACTGATAGTTAATTGTAAAGTTCAGGGCCTCCTAATGACGATGGAATACTCAAATTGCGTCGAGATTCAATACATCGTCCCCCAGCCGAGTTGTCTTGAAGGGTCTATTGCTGCCTCGGGCACATTATGGTCGTTCTCCTGTGAGTCTAGATTTTCGAATCCGACGCATAACTGATAGTTAATTGTAACGCACAGCGCCTCCTAATGACGATGGAACACTCAAATTGCGTCGAGATTCATTACATCGGCCTCGAGCCGACTTGTCTCCATGGGTTTATTGCTGCCTCGGGCAGCTTATGGTCGTTCTCCTGTGAGTCTAGATTTTCGAATCCGACCAAAACAGATAGTTAATTGTAACGTCCAGGGCCTCATAATGTCGAAGGAACACTCAAATTGCGTCGAGATTCACTACTTCGTCCTCCAGCCGACTTGTCTCCATTAGCATATTCCTGCCTCGGGCTCCTTAAGGTCGCTCTCTTGTGAGATTTGATTTTCGAGTCCGACGCGAAACTGATTGTTAATTGTAACGTTTGGGGCTTCCTAATGGCGATGGAACACTCAAATTGCGTCGAGATTCAATACATCGTCCTTCAGCCGACCTGTCTCCAAGAGTCTATTTCTGCCTCGGGCACCTTATGGTTGCTCTCCTGTGAGTCTAGATTTTCGAAAACGACGCATAACTGATAGTTAATTGTAACGTTCAGGGCCTCCTAATGACGATGGAACACTCAAATTGCGTCGAGATTCAATACATCGTCCACCAGCCGACTTGTCTACAAGGGGATATTGCTGCCTCGTGCTCCATGTGGTCCGTCTCCTGTGAGTCTAAAATTTCGAATCTGACGCGGAACTGATGATTGCAACGTTCAGGGCCTCCTAATGACGGTGGAACACTCAAATTGCGTCGAGATTCAATACAGTTCCTCCAGCCGACTTGTCTTCAGGGTTCTATTGCTGTCTCGGGGACCATATAGTTGTTCTCCTGTGAGTCTCGATTTTCGAATCCGACGCAAAACTGATAGTTAATTGTAACGTTCAGGGCCTCCTAATAACGATGGAACACTCAAATTGCTTCGAGGTTCAATACATCGTCCACCAGAGTACTGGTATCCAAGGGGATATTGCAGCCTCGGGTTCCATATCGTCCGTCTCCTGTGAGTCTAGATTTTGGAATCCGACGCAAAAGTGATTGTTATTTGTACCGTTCAGGGCCTCCTAATGACGATGTAACACTCAAATTGCGTTGAGATTCAATACAACGTCTTTCAGCCGACTTTTCTCCAAGGGTAGCCTCAGGCACCTTATGGTCGTTCTCGTGTGAGTCTAGATTTTCGAATCCGACGCAAAAGTGATTGTTAATTGTAAGGTTCAGGGCCTCCTAATGACGATGGAAAACTCACATTGCGTCGAGATTCAATACATCGTCCTCCAGCCGACTTGTATCCCAGTGGATTTTGCTGTCACGTGCACCATATGATCCTTTTCTTGAGAGTAGATTTTCGAATCCGACACAGAAATGATAGTTAATTGTAACGTTCAGCGCCTCGTAATGACGATATAAAACTCATATTGCGTCGAGATTCAATACATCGTCCTCCAGCCGACTTGAATCCCAGTGGATATTGCTGTCTCGTGTACCATATGATCCTTCTCTTGAGAGTAGATTTTCGAATCCGACGCAAAAATGATAGTTAATTGTAACGTTCAGCGCCTCGTAATGACGATGGAAAAACTCAAATTGCGTCGAGAGTCAATACATCGTCCTCCAGCCGACATGTCTACAAGGGGATATTGCTGCCTCGGGCACCATGTGGTCCGTCTCCTGTTAGTCTAGATTTTCGAATCCGACGTAAAATTGATAGTTAATTGTAACGTTCAGGGCCTCCAAATAACGATTGAACACTCAAATTGCGTCGAGATTCAATACATCGGCCTCCAGCCGACTTGTCTCCAAGGGTCTATTGCTGCCTCGGGCACCATATGGTCGTTCTCCTGTGAGTCTAGAACTTCGAATCTGAGGCGAAACTGATAGTTAATTGTAACGTTCAGGGCCTCCTAATGACGATGGAACACTCAAATTGCGTCTAGAATCAATACATCGTCCTCCAGCCGACTTGTCTCCAACAGGATATCGCTGCCTCGGGCACCACATGGTCCGTCTCCGGTGATTCTACATTTTCGAATCCGACGCAAAACTGATAGTAAATTGTAATGTTCAGCGCCTTCTAATGACGATGGAATACTCAAATTGCGTCGAGATTCAATACATCGTCCTCCATCCGACTTGTCTACAATGGGATATTGCTGCCTCGTGGTCCGTCTCCTGTTAGTCTAGATTTTCGAATCTTACGCGAAACTGATGATTGTAACGTTCAGGGCCTCCTAATGACGGTGGAACACTCAAATTGCGTCGAGATTCAATTCATCGGCCTCCAGCCGACTTGTCTCCAAGGGTCTATTGCTGTCTCGGGCACCTTATGGTCGTTCTCCTGTGAGTCTAGATTATCGAATCCGACGCATAACTGATAGTTAATTGTAAAGTTCAGGGCCTCCTAATGACGATGGAATACTCAAATTGCGTCGAGATTCAATACATCGTCCCCCAGCCGAGTTGTCTTGAAGGGTCTATTGCTGCCTCGGGCACATTATGGTCGTTCTCCTGTGAGTCTAGATTTTCGAATCCGACCAAAACAGATAGTTAATTGTAACGTCCAGGGCCTCATAATGACGAAGGAACACTCAAATTGCGTCGAGATTCACTACTTCGTCCTCCAGCCGACTTGTCTCCATTAGCATATTCCTGCCTCGGGCTCCTTAAGGTCGCTCTCTTGTGAGATTTGATTTTCGAGTCCGACGCGAAACTGATTGTTAATTGTAACGTTTGGGGCTTCCTAATGACGATGGAACACTCAAATTGCGTCGAGATTCAATACATCGTCCTTCAGCCGACCTGTCTCCAAGAGTCTATTTCTGCCTCGGGCACCTTATGGTTGTTCTCCTGTGAGTCTAGATTTTCGAAAACGACGCATAACTGATAGTTAATTGTAACGTTCAGGGCCTCCTAATGACGATGGAACACTCAAATTGCGTCGAGATTCAATACATCGTCCACCAGCCGACTTGTCTACAAGGGGATATTGCTGCCTCGTGCTCCATGTGGTCCGTCTCCTGTGAGTCTAAAATTTCGAATCTGACGCGGAACTGATAATTGCAACGTTCAGGGCCTCCTAATGACGGTGGAACACTCAAATTGCGTCGAGATTCAATACAGCGGCCTCCAGCCGACTTGTCTTCAGGGTTCTATTGCTGTCTCGGGGACCATATAGTTGTTCTCCTGTGAGTCTCGATTTTCGAATCCGACGCAAAACTGATAGTTAATTGTAACGTTCAGGGCCTCCTAATGACGATGGAACACTCAAATTGCGTCGAGATTCAATACATCGTCCTTTAGCCGACTTGCCTCCAAGGGTCTATTGATGCCTCGGGCATCTTATTTTCGTTCTGCTGTGATTCTAGATTTTCGAAACCGACGCAATACTGATAGTTAATTGTAACGTTCAGCGCCTCCTAATGATGATGGTACACTCAAATTGCGTCGTGAGTCAGTATATCGCTCTCCAGCCGACTTGTCTCCTACGGTCTGTTGCTGCCTCGGGCACCTTATGGTCGTTCTCCTGTGAGACTAGATTTTCGAATCCGCCGCAAAAATGATAGTGAATTGTAACGTTCAGCGCCTACTAATGACGATGGAACACTCAAATTGCGTGGAGATTCAACACATCGGCCTCCAGCTGACTTGTCTCCAAGGTTATATTCCTGCCTCGGGCTCCATGCGGGCCGTCTACTGTGAGCCTAGATTTTCAAATCCGACGTGAAACTGATAGTTAATTGTAACGTTCAGGGCCTCCTAATGACGATGGAGCACTAAAATTGCGTCGCGATTCAATACATCGTCCTCCAGCGGACTGGTCTGAAAGGGGATATTGCTGCTTCAGGCACCTTATGGTCCGTTTCCAGAGAGTCTAGATTTTCGAATCCGACGCAAACCTGATAGTTAATTGTTACGTACAGGGCCTCCTAATGACGATGGAACACTCAAATTGCGTCGAGATTCAATACATCGTCCTCCAGTCGACTTGTATCCAGAGGGATAATGCTGTCTCGGGCAATATATGAACTTCTCCTATGAGAAGATTTTCGAATCCGCCGCTAAAATGATAGTTAATTGTAACGTTAAGCGCCTCCTAATGACGATGGAACACTCAAATTGCGTCGAGAGTCAATACATCGTCCTCCAGCCGACTTGTCTCCAAGGGGATATTGCTGTCTCGGGCACCATATAATCCTTCTCCAGTGAGTTTAGATTTTTGAATCCGACGCGAAACTGATAGTTAATTGTAATGTTCAGGGCCACCTAAAGACGATGGAACACTCAAATTGCGTCGAGATTCAATACATCGTCCTTCAGCCGACTTGTCTCCAAATGTCTATTGCTGCCTCGGGCACCTTATGGTCGTTCTCCTGTGCAGTCTAGATTTTGTAATCCGACGCAAAACTGATTGTTAATTGTAACGTTCAGGGATTCCTAATGACGATGGTACACTCAAAAGGCGTCAAGATTCAATACATCGTCCTCCAGCCGAATTGTATCCAAGGTGATATTGCAGTCTCGGGCACCATATGAACACCTCCTGTGAGTAGATTTTCAAATTCGACGCTAAAATGATAGTTAATTGTAACGTTCAGGGCCACCTAATGACTATAGAACACTCAAATTGCGTCGAGATTCAATACATCGGCCTCCAGCCGACTTGTTTTCAAGGGGATATTGCTGTCTCGGGCACTATATGATCCTTATCCTGTGAGTCTAGATTTTCGAATCCGACGCAAAAATTATAGTGAATTGTAACGTTCAGCGCCTCCTAATGATGATAGAACACTCAAATTGCGTCGAAATCCAATACATCGTCCTCCAGCCGATTTGTCTCCAAGGGTCTATTGCTGCCTCGGGCACCTTATGGTCGTTACCTTGTCAGTCTAGGTTTTCGAATCCGACGCAAAAATGATACTTAATTGTAACGTTCAGCGCCTCCTAATGGTGATGGACCACTCAAATTGGGTCGAGATCCAATTCATCGTCCTATAGCCGACTTGTCTCCAAGAGGATATTGCTGCCTCGGGCACCATATGGTCCTTCTCCTGTCAGTATAGATTTTCGAATCCGACGCGAAACCGATAGTTAATTGTAACGTTCAGGGCCTCCTAATGACGATGGAGCACTCACATTTCGTCGCGATACAATACATCGTCCTCCAGCCGTCTTGTCTCCAAGGGTCTATTGGTGGTTGGGGCACCTTGTGATCGTTCTCCTGTGAGTCTAGATTTCCGAATCTGACGCGAAACTGATAGTTAATTGTAACGTTCTGGGCCTCCTAATGACGATGGAGCACTCAAATTGCGTCGCGATTCAATACATCGTCCTCCAGCGGACTGGTCGCCAAGGGGATATTGCTGCTCCGGGCACCTTATGGTCCGTCTGCAGTGAGTCTAGATTTTCGAATCCGACGAAAAACTGATACTTAAATGTAACATTCAGGGCCTCCAAATGACGATGGAACACTCAAGTTGCGTCGCGATCCAATACATCGTCCTCCAACCGACTTGTCTCCAAGGGTCTATTGCTGCCTCGGGCACCTTATGATCGTTCTCCTGTGAGTCTAGATTTACTAACACGACGCAAAACTGGTAGTTAATTGTAACGTTCAGGCCACCTAATGACGATGGAACACTCAAATTGCGTCTCGATTCAATACATCGGCCTCCAGACGACTTGTCTCCAAGGGGATATTGCTGTCTCGGGCACCATATGATCCTTTTCCTGTGAGTCTAGATTTTTGAATCCGACGCGAAACTGATAGTTAATTGTAATGTTCAGGGCCTCCTAAAGACGATGGAACACTCAAATTGCGTAGAGATTCAATACATCGACCTTCAGCCGACTTGTCTCCAAAGGTCTATTGCTGCCTCGGGCGCCTTATGGTCGTTCTCCTGTGAGTCTAGATTTTCGAATCCGACGCAAAACTGATAGTTAATTGTAACGTTCAAGGCCTCCTAATGACGATGGAACACTCAAACTGCGTCGAGATTCAATACATCGGCCTCCAGCCGACTTGTCTTCAAGGGGATATTGCTGTCTCGGGCACCAGACGATCCTTCTCCTGTGAGTCTAGATTTTCGAATCCGACGCAAAAATTATAGTGAATTGTAACGTTCAGCGCCTCCTAATGATGATAGAACACTCAAATTGCGTCGAGATCCAATACATCGTCCTCCAGCCGATTTGTCTCCAAGGGTCAATTGCTGCCTCGGGCACCTAATGGTCGTTCCCTTGTCAGTCTAGGTTTCGAATCCGACGCAAAAATGATACTTAATTGTAACGTTCAGCGCCTCCTAATGGTGATGGAACACTCAAATTGGGTCAGAAGTCAATTCATCGTCCTCCAGCCGACTTGTCTCCAAGGGGATATTGCTGCCTCGGGCACCATATGGTCCTTCTCCTGTCAGTATAGATTTTCGAATCCGACGCGAAACCGATAGTTAATTCTAACGTTCAAGGCCTCCTAATGCGGATGGAGCACTCAAATTGCGCCGCGATACAACACATCGTCCTCCAGTCGTCTTGTCTCCAAGGGTCTATTGGTGCCTGGGGCACCTTGTGATCGTTCTACTGTGAGTCTAGATTTTCGAATCCGACGCAAAACTGATAGTTAATTGTAACGTTCAGAGCCTCCTAATGACGATGGAACACTCAAATTGCGTCGAGATTCAATACATCGGCGTTCAGCCGATTTGTCTCCAAGGCTCTATTGGTGCCTGGGGCACCTTATGGTCGTTCCCCTGTGAGTCTAGATTTTAGAATCCGACGCAAAACTGATAGTTAATTGTTCAGGGCCTCCTAAGGACGATGGAACACTCAAACTGCGTCGAGATTCAATACATCGGCCTCCAACAGGCTTGTCTGCAAGGGGATATTGCTGCCACGGGCACCATATGGTCCGTCCCCTGTGAGTCTAGATTTTCGCATCCGACACAAAAATGATAGTTAATTCTAATGTTCAGGGTCTCCTAATGACGATGGAACACTCAAATTGCGTCGAGATTCAATACATCGGCATTCAGCCGATTTGTCTCCAAGGCTCTATTCCTGCCTCGGGCACCTTATGGTCGTTCCCCTGTGACTCTAGATTTGAGAATCCGACGCAAAACTGATAGTTAATTGTTCAGGGCCTCCGAATGACGATGGAACACTCAAACTGGGTCGAGATTCAATACATCGGCCTCCAGCAGACTTGTCTCCAAGGGGATATTGCTGCCTCGGGCACCATATGGTCCGTCTCCTGTGAGTCTAGATTTTCGAATCCGACGCAAAAATGATAGTTAATTGTAATGTTCAGGGCCTCCTAATGACGATGGAACACTCAAACTGCGTCGAGATCCAATACATAGGCCTCCAACCATATTGCATCCAAGGGGATATTGCTGTCTTGGGCACCATATGAACTTAGCCTGTGAGTAGATTTTCGAATCCGACGCTAATATGATAGATAATTGTAACGTTCAGGGCCACCTAATGACGATGGAACACTCAAATTGCGTCGAGATTCATACATCGTCCTCCAGCCGACTTGTCTCCAAGGGGATATCGCTGCCTCGGGCACCACTTGGTCCGTCTACGGTAATTCTACGTTTTAGAATCCGACGCAAAACTGATAGTTAATTGTAACAGTCAGGGCCTCCTAGTTACGATGGAACACTCAAATTGCGTCGAGATTCAATACATGCTCCTTCAGACGACTTGTCTCCAAGGGGCTATTGCTGCATCGGGCACCTTATGGTCGTTCTCCTGTGCAGTCTAGATTTTCTAATCCGACGCAAAACTGATTGTTAATTGTTACGTTCAGGGCCTCCTAATGACGATGGAACACTCAAATGGCGTCGAGATTTAATACATCGTCCTCCAGCCGAATTGTATCCTAGGGGATATTGCTGGCTCGGGAACCTTATGGTCGTTCTCCTGTGAGTCTAGATTTTCGAATCCGACGCAAAACTGATAGTTAATTGTAACGTTCAAGGCCTCCTAATGACGATGGAACACTCAAACTGCGTCGAGATTCAATACATCGGCCTCCAGCCGAATTGTATCCAAGGGGATATTGCTGTCTCGGGCACCATATGAACTTCTCCTGTGAGTAGATTTTCGAATACGACGCTAATATGATAGTTAATTGTAACGATCAGGGCCACCTAATGACGATGGAACACTCAAATTGCGTCGAGATTCACTACATCGTCCTCCAGCCGACTTGTCTCCAAGGGAATATCGCTGCCTCGGGCACCACATGGTCCGTCTCCGGTAAATCTAAGTTTTAGAATCCGACGCAAAACTGATAGTTAATTGTAACCTTCAGGGCCTCCTAATGACGTTGGAGCACTCAAATTGCGTCGAGATTCAATACATCGGCGTTCAGCCGATTTGTCTCCAAGGCTCTATTGCTGCCTGGGGCACCTTATGGTCGTTCTTCTGTGAGTCTAGATTTTAGAATCCGACGCATAACTGATAGTTAATTTTTCAGGGCCTCCTAATGACGATGGAACACTCAAACTGCGTCGAGATTCAATACATCGGCCTCCAGCAGGCTTGTCTGCAAGGGGATATTGCTGCCTCGGGCACCATATGGTCCGTCTCCTGTGAGTCTAGATTTTCGAATCCGACACAAAAATGATAGTTAATTGTAATGTTCAGGGCCTCCGAATGACGATGGAAGACTCAAATTGCGTCGAGATTCAATACATCGGCGTTCAGCCGATTTGTCTCCAAGGCTCTATTGCTGCCTCGGGCACCTTATGGTCGTTCCCCTGTGACTCTAGATTTGAGAATCCGACGCAAAACTGATAGTTAATTGTTCAGGACCTCCGAATGACGATGGAACACTCAAACTGGGTCGAGATTCAATACATCGGCCTCCAGCAGACTTTTCTCCAAGGGGATATTGCTGCCTCGGGCACCATATGGTCCGTCTCCTGTGAGTCTAGATTTTCGAATCCGACGCAAAAATGATAGTTAATTGTAATGTTCAGGGCCTCCTAATTACGATGGAACACTCAAACTCCGTCGAGATTCAATACATAGGCCTCCAACCATATTGCATCCAAGGGGATATTGCTGTCTTGGGCACCATATGAACTTAAAATGTGAGTAGATTTTCCAATCCGACGCTAATATGATAGATAATTGTAACGTATAGGGCCACCTAATGACAATGGAACACTCAAATTGCGTCGAGATTCACTACATCGTCCTCCAGCCGACTTGTCTCCAAGGGGATATCGCTGCCTCGGGCACCACTTGGTCCGTCTACGGCAATTCTACGTTTTAGAATCCGACGCAAAACTGATAGTTAATTGTAACAATCAGGGCCTCCTAGTTACGATGGAACACTTTAATTGCGTCGCGATCCAATACATCGTCCTAAAGCCGTCTTGTCTCCAAGGGTCTATTAGTGCCTGGGGCACCTTATGATCGTTCTCCTGTGAGTCTAGATTTTCGAATCCGACGCGAAACTGATAGTTAATTGTAACGTTCAGGGCCTCCTAATGACGTTGGAGCACTCAAATTGCGTCGCGATTCAATACATCGTCCTCCAGCGGACTGGTCTCCATGGGGATATTGCTGCTTCGGGCACCTTATGGTCCGTCACCAGTGAGTCTAGGTTTTCGATCCGACGAAAAACTGATAGTTAATTATAACATTCAGTGCCTCCTAATGACGATGGACCATTCAAATTGCGTCGCGATCCAATAAATCGTCCCCAACCGACTTGTCTCCAAGGGTCTATCGCTGCCTAGGGCACCTTATGATCGTTTCCTGTGAGTCTAGATTTTCTAACCCGACGCAATACTGATAGTTAATTGTAACGTTCACGGCCACCTAATGACGATGGAACACTCAAATTGCGTCGTGATTCAATACATCGGCCTCCAGCCGACTTGTCTCCAAGGGGATATTGCTGTCTCGGGCACCATATGATCCTTCTCCTGTGAGTCTAGATTTTCGAATCCGACGCAAAAATGATATTTAATTGTAACGTTCAGGGCCTCCTAATGACGATGGAACACTCAAATTGCGTCGAGATTCAATACATCGTCCTCCACCCGACTTGTCTCCATGGGGATATTGCTGCCTCGGGCTAATTATGATCGTTCTCCTGTGTGTCTGGATTTTCGAATCCGACGCAAAATTGATAGTTAATTGTAACGTTCTTCGCCTCCTAATGACGATGGACCACTCAAATTGAGTCGAGAGTCAATACATCGACCTCCAGCGGTTTTGTCTATAAGGGGATATTGCTGCCTCGGGCTCCATGTGGCCCGTCTCCTGTGAGTCTAGATTATCGAATCCAACGCGAAACTGATAGTTAATTGTAACATTCTGGGCTTCCAAATGACAATGGAACACTCAAATTGCGTCGAGATTCAATACATCGTCCTTCAGCCGACTTGTTTCCAAGTGGATATTGCTGTCTCGGGCACCATATGATCCATCTCCTGTGAGTAGATTTTCGAATCCGACGCTAAAATGATAGTTAATTGTAACGTTCAGCGCCTCCTAATGACCATGGGACACTCAAATTGCGTCGAGAGTCGATACGTCGTCCTCCGGCCGAATTGTCTCCAACGGTCTATTGCTGCCTCGGGCACCTTATGGTCGTTCTACTGTGAGTCTATTTTTTCGAATCCGACTCAAAACTGATAGTTAATTGTAACGTTCAGGGTCTCCTAACGACGATGGAACACTCAAATTGCGTCGAGATTCAATTCATCGTCCTTCAGCCGACATGTCTCCAAGGGTCTTTTGCTGCCTCGGGCACCTTATGGTCGTTCTCCTGTGAGTCTAGATTTTCGTATCCGACGCAAAAATGATAGTTAATTGTAACGTTCAGGGCCACATAATGACGATGGTACACTCAAATTGCGTCGAGATACACTACATCGTCCTCCAGCCGACTTGTCTCCAAGGGGATATTGCTGCCTCGGGCTCGATTTGGTTCGTCTCCTGTGAGTCAAGATTTTCGAATCCGACGCAAAACTGATACTAAATTGTAACGTTCAGGGGCACCTAATGACGATGGAACACTCAAATTGCGTCGAGATTCAATACATCGGCCTCCAGCCAATTAGTCTCCACGGGGATATTGCTGCCTCTGGCACCAAATTTTCCGTCTCCTGTGAGTCTAGATTTTTGAATCCGACGCGAAACTGATAGTTAATTGTTACATTCAGATCCTCCTAATGACGATGGAACACTCAAATTGCGTCGAGAGTCAATACATCGTCCTCCAGCCGACTTGTCTCCAAGGGTCTATTGCTGCCTCGGGCACCTTATGGTCGTTCTCCTGTGAGTCCAGATTTTCGAATCCGATGCAAAAATGAAAGTTAATTGTAACGATCAGGGCCTCCTAATGACGATGGAACACTCAAATTGCGTCGAGATTCAATATATCGGCCTCGAGCCGACTTGTCTCCAATAGTCTATTGCTGCCTCGGGCACCTTCTGGTCGTTCTCCTGTCAGTCTAGATTTTTTAATCCGACGCCAAACAGATAGTTAGTTCAGGGCCTCCTAATGGCAAAGGAACACTCAAATTGCGTTGCGATCCAATACATCGTCCTCCAGCGAACTGGTCTCCAAGGGGATATTGCTGCCTCGGGCACCTAATGGTCCGTCTCCAGTGAGTCTAGATTTTCGTATCCGACGAAAAACTGATAGTTAATTGTAACATTCAGGGCCTCCTAATGACGATGGAACACTCAAATTGCGTCGCGACCCAATACATCGTCCTCCAGCCGACTTGTCTCCAAGGGTCTATTGCTGCTTCGGGCACCTTATGATCGTTCTCCTGTGAGTCTAGATTTTAGAACCCGACACAAAACTGATAGTTAATTATAACGTTCAGGGCCACCTAATGGCGATGGAACACTCAAATTGCGTCGCGATTCAATACATCGGGCTCCAGCCGACTTGTCTCCAAGAGGAAATTGCTGTTTCGGGCACCATATTAGCCTTCTCCTGTGAGTCTAGATTTTCGAATCCGGCGCAAAAATGATAGTGAATTGTAACGTTCAGCGCCTCCTAATGACCATAGGAGACTCAAATTGCGTCGAGATTCAATACATCGTCCTCCAGCTGATTTGTCTCCAAGGGGATAATGCTGCCTCGGCAACCAAATGGTCCGTCTCCTGTCAGGTCTAGATTATTGAATCCGACGCGAAATTGATAGTTAATTGTAACGTTCAGCGCCTCCTAATGACGATGGAACACTCAAATTGCGTGGAGAGGCAATACGTCGACCTCCAGCCGACTTGTCTCCAAGGGGATATTGCTGCCTCGTTCTCCATGTGGTCCGTCTCCTGTGAGTCTACATTTTCGAATCCGACGCAAAACAGATAGTTAATTGTGACGTTGAGGGCCTCCTAATGACGAAGGAGCACTCAAATCGCGTCGAGATTCACTACATCGTCCTCCAGCCGACTTGTCTCCAAGGGGATATCGCTGCCTCGGGCACCTAATGGTCAGTCTCCAGTGAGACTAGATTTTCGAATCCGACGAAAAACTGATAGTTAATTCTAACATTCAGGGCCTCCTAATGACGATGGAACACTCATATTGCGTCGCGATCGAATACATCGTCCCCAGCCGACTTGTCTCCAAGGGTCTATTGCTGCCTCGGGCACCTTATGGTCGTTCTCCTGTGAGTCTAGTTTTTCGAACCCGACGCAAAACTGATAGTTAATTGTAACGTTCAGGGGCACCTAATGACGATGGAACTCTCAAATTGCGTCGAGATTCAATACATCGGCCTCCAGCCGACTTCTCTCCAAGGGGTATTGCTGCCTCGGGCACCATACGAGCCTTCTCCTGAGAGTCTAGATTTTCGAATCCGACGCAAAAATGATAGTGAATTGTAACGTTCAGCGCCTCCTAATGGCGATAGAACACTCAAATTGCGTCGAGATTCAATACATCGTAGTCCAGCTGATTTGTCTCCAAGGGGATATTGCTGCCTCGGGCACCAAATGGTCCGTCTCCTGTGAGTCTAGATTTTCGAATCCGACGCACAAATGATAGTTATTGCAACGTTCAGCGCCTCCAATTGACGATAGAACACTCAAATTGCGTCGAGATTCAATACATCGTAGTCCAGCTGATTTGTCTCCAAGGGGATATTGCTGCCTCGGGCACCAAATGGTCCGTTTACTGTGAGTCTACATTTTTGTATCCGACGCGAAACTGATTGTTAATTGTAACGTTCAGCGCCTCCTAATGACGATGGAACACTCAAATTGCGTCGAGAGTCAATACATCGATCTCAAGCCGACTTGTCTCCAAGGGGATATTGCTGCCTCGGGCTTCATGTGGTCCGTCTCCTGTGAGACTAGATTTTCGAATCCGACCCAAAACAAATAGTTAATTGTAACGTTCAGGGCCTCCTAATGACGATGGAACACTCAAAATGCGTCGAGATTCAATACATCGGCATTCAGCTGACTTGTCTCCAAGAGTCTATTGCTGTCTCGGGCACCTTATGTGCGTTCTCCTGTGAGTCTAGATTTTCGAATCCGACGCAAAACAGATAGTTAATTGTAACGTTCAGGGCCTCCTAATGACGATGGAGCACTCAAATTGCGTCGAGAATCAAAACATCGGCCTCGAGCTGACTTGTCTCCAAGGGGATATTGCTGCCTCGGCACCTTATTGTCGTTCTCCTGTGAGTCTAGATTTTCGAATCCGACGCAAAACAGATAGTTAATTGCAACGTTCAGGGCCTCCTAATGACGAAGGAATACTCAAATTACGTCGAGATTCACTACATCGTCCTCCAGCCGACTTGTCCCCAAGGGGATATTGCTGTCTCGGGAACCATATGAGCCGTCTCCTGTGAGTCTAGATTTTTGTATCCGACGCGAAACTGATAGTTAATTGTAACGGTCAGGGCCTCCTAATGACGATAGAACACTTAAATTGCGTCGAGATTCAATATATCGTCCTCCAGCCGATTTGTCTCCAAGGGGATATTGCTGCCTCGGGCACCACATGGTCGTTCTCCGGTGAGTCTAGATTTTCGATTCCGGCGCAAAACAGATAGTTAATTGTAACGTTCAGCGCCTCCTAATGACGATGTAACACTCAAAATGCGTCGAGAGTCAATAAATCGACCTCCAGCCGACTTGTCTACAAGGGGATTTTGCAGCCTCGGGCTCCATGTGGTCCGTCTCCTGTGAGTCTACATTTTCGAATCCGACGCGAAACTGATAGTTAATTGCAACGTTCATTGCCTCCTAATGACGATGGAACACTCAAATTGCGACTAGATTCAAAACATCGTCCTTCAGCCCACTTGTCTCCAAGGGGATATTGCTGTCTCGGGCACCATATGATCCTTCTCCTGTGAGTAGATTTTCGAATCCGACGCAAAACAGATAGTTAATTGTGACGTTCAGGGCCTCCTAATGACGAAGGAACACTCAAATTGCGTCGCGATTCAATACATCGTCCTCCAGCGGACTGGTCTCCAAGGTGATAATGCTGCCTCGGGCACCTAATGGTCCGTCTCCAGTGAGTCTACATTTTCGAATCCGACGAAAAACTGATAGTTAATTGTAACATTCAGGGCCTTCTAATGACGATGGAACACTCAAATTGCGTCGCGATCCAATACATCGTCCTCCAGCCGAATTGTCTCCAAGGGTCTATTGCTGCCTCGGGCACCTTATGATCGTTCTCCTGTGAGTCTAGATTTTCGAACCCGACGCAAAACTGATAGTTAATTGTAACGTTCAGGGGCATCTAATGACGATGGAACACTCAAATTGCGTCGAGATTCAATACAACGGCCTCCAGGCGACTTGTCTCCAGGGGGATATTGCTGTCTCGGGCACCATATGAGCCGTCTCTTGAGAGTCTAGATTTTCGAATCCGACGCAAAAATGATAGTGAATTGTAACGTTCAGCGCCTCCTAATGACGATAGAACACTCAAATCGCGGCGAGATTCAATACATCGTCCACCAGCCGATTTGTCTCCAAGGGGATATTGCTGTCTCGGGCACCTTATGATCGATCTCCTGTGAGTCTAGATTTTCGAACCCGACGCAAAACTGATAGTTAATTGTAACGTTCAGGGCCTCCTAATGACGATGGAGCACTCAAATTTCGTCGCGATTCAATACATCGACCTTCAGCGGACTGGTCTCGAAGGGGATATTACTGCCTCGGGCACCTTATGGTCCGTCTCCAGTAAGTCTAGATTTTCGAATCCGACGAAAAACTGATTGTTAATTGTAACGTTCAGCGCCTCCTAATGTCGATGGAACACTCAAATTGCGTCGAGATTCAATACATCGTCCTCCAGCCGACTTGTTTCCAAAGGTCTATTGCCGCCTCGGGCACCATATGATCCTTCTCCTGTGAGTCTAGATTTTCGAATCCGATGCAAAAATTATAGTGAATTGTAACGTTCAGCGCCTCCTAATGACGATAGAACACTCAAATTGCGTCGAGATTCAATACATCGTCCTCCAGCCGATTTGTCTCCAAGGGTCTATTGCTGCCTCGGGCACATTGTGTTCGTTCTCCTGTGAGTCTAGATTTTCGAATCCGACGCAAAACTGATAGTTAATTGTAACGTTCAGGGCCTCCTGATGACGATGGAACACTCAAATTGCGTCGAGATTCATTACATCGTCCTCCAGCTGATTTGTCTCCAAGGGGAAACTGCTGCCTCGGCAACTAAATGGTCCGTCTCCTGTGAGTCTAGATTTTTGAATCCGACGCGAAACTGATAGTTAATTGTAACGTTCAGGGCCTCCTGATGACGATGGAACACTCAAATTGCGTCGAGATTCAATACATCGTCCTCCAGCCGACTTGTCTCCAAGGGTCTATTGCTGCCTCGGGCACCTTATGATCGCTCTCCTGTGAGTCTAGATTTTCGAACCCGTCACAAGACTGATAGTTAATTACAACGTTCAGGGCCACATAATGACGATGGAACACTCAAATTGCGTCGCGATTCAATACATCGGCCTCCAGCCGACTTGTCTCCAAGGGGATATTGCTGTCTCGGGAACTATATGAGCCGTCTCCTTTGAGTCTAGATTTTCGAATCCGACGCAAAAATGATAGTGAATTCTTACGTTCAACGCCTCCTAATGACGATGGAACACTCAAATTGCGCCTAGATTCAAAACATCGTCCATCAGCCCACTTGTCTCCAAGGGGATATTGCTGTCTCGGGCACCGTATGATCCTTCTCCTGTGAGTAGATTTTCGAATCCGACGCTAAAATGATAGTTATTTGTAACGTTCAGGGCCTCCTAATGGCGATGGAACACTCAAATTGCGTCGACTCTCAATACATCGGCCTCGAGCCGACTTCTCTCCATGGGTCTGTTGCTGCTTCGGGCACCTTATCGTCGTTCTCCTGTGAGTCTACATTTTCGAATCCGACGCAAAACAGATAGTTAATTGTGACGTTCAGGGCCTCCTAATGACGATGGAAAACTCAAATTGCGTCGAGATTCAATACATCGTCCTCCACCCGACTTGTCTCCATCGGGATATTGCTGCCTCGGGCTAATTATGATCGTTCTCCTGTGTGTCTGGATTTTCGAATCCGACGCAAAATTGATAGTTAATTGTAACGTTCTTCGCCTCCTAATGACGATGGAACACTCAAATTGCGTCGAGAGTCAATACATCGACCTCCAGCCGTTTTGTCTATAAGGGGATATTGCTGCCTCGGGCTCCATGTGGTCCGACTCCTGTGAGTCTCGATTATCGAATCCGACGCGAAACTGATAGTTAATTGTAACATTCAGGGCTTCCAAATGACGATGGAACACTCAAATAGCGTCCAGATTCAATACATCGTCCTTCAGCCGACTTGTTTCCAAGTGGATATTGCTGTCTCGGGCACCATATGATCCTTCTGCTGTGAGTAGGTTTTCGAATCCGACGCTAAAATGATAGTTAATTGTAACGTTCAGCGCCTCCTAATGACCATGGAACACTCAAATATCGTCGAGAGTCAATACATCGTCCTCCGGCCGACTTGTCACCAACGCTCTATTGCTGCCTCGGGCACCTTATGGTCGTTCTACTGTGAGTCTAGATTTTCGAATCCGACGCAAAACAGATAGTTAATTGTAACGTTCAGGTTCTCCTAACGACGATGGAACACTCAAATTGCGTCGAGATTCAATACATCGTCCGTCAGCCGACTTGTCTCCAAGGGTCTTTTGCTGCCTCGGGCACCTTATGGTCGTTCTCCTGTGAGTCTAGATTTTCGAATCCGACGCAAAAATGATAGCTAATTGTAACGTTCAGGGCCACCTAATGACCGTGGAACACTCAAATTGCGTCGAGATTCACTACGTTGTCCTCCAGCCGACATGTCTCCAAGGGGATATTGCTGCCTCGGGCTCGATTTGGTCCGTCTCCTGTGAGTTAAGATTTTCGAATCCGACGCAAAACTGATAGTTAATTGTAACGTTCAGCGCCTCCTAATGACGATGGAACACTCAAATTGCGTCGAGAGTCAATACATCGACCTCCAGCCGTTTAGTCTATAAGGGGATATTGCTGCCTCGGGTTCCTTGTGGTCCGTCTCCTGTGAGTCTAGATTATCGAATCCGACGCGAAACTGATAGTTAATTGTAACATTCAGGGCATCCAAATGACGATGGAACACTCAAATTGCGTCGAGATTCAATACATCGGCCTCCAGCCGATTAGTCTCCAAGGGGATATTGCTGCCTCTGGCACCGAATTTTCCGTCTCATGTGAGTCTAGATTTTTGAATCCGACGCGAAACTGATAGTTAAATGTAACGTTCAGGGCCTCCTAATGACGATGGAACACTCAAATTGCGTCGAGGTTCAATTCATCGTCCTTCAGCCGACTTGTCTCCAAGGGGATATTTATGTCTCGGGCACCATATGAACCTTCTCCTGTGAGTAGATTTTCGAATCCGTCGCTAAAATAATAGTTAATTGTAACGTTCAGCGCCTCCTAATGACGATGGAACACTCAAATTGCGTCGAGAGTCAATACATCGACCTCCAGCCGTTTTGTCTATAAGGGGATATTGCTGCCTCGGGCTCCTTGTGGTCCGTCTCCTGTGAGTCTAGATTTTCGAATCCGACGCAGAACTGATAGTTAATTGTAACGTTCAGGGCCTCCTAATGACGATGGAATACTCACATTGCGTCGTGATTCAATTCATCGTCCTCCAGCCGACTTGTGTCCAAGGGGATATTGCTGCCTCGGGCACCATATGGTCCTTCTCCTGTGAGTCTAGATTTTCGAATCCGACGCGAAACTGATAGTTAATAGTAACGTTCAGGCCCTCCTAATGACAAGGGAACACTCAAATTGTGTCGAGATTCAAGACATCGGCCTCGAGCCGACTTGTCTCCAAGAGTCTATTGCTGCCTCGGGCACGTTATGGTCGTTCTCCTGTGAGTCTAGATTTTCTAATCCGACGCCAAACAGATAGTTAATTGTAACGTTCAGGGCCTCCTAATGACAAAGGAACACTCAAATTGCCTTGCGATCCAATACATCCCCCTCCAGCGAACTGGTCTCCAAGGGGATATTGCTGCCTCGGGCACCTAATGGTCCGTCTCCAGTGAGTCTAGATTTTCGTATCCGACGAAAAACTGATAGTTAATTGTAACATTCAGGGCCTCCTAATGACGATGGAACACTCAAATTGCGTCGCGATCCAATACATCGTCCTCCAGCCGACTTGTCTCCAAGGGTTTATTGCTGCTTCGGGCACCTTATGATCGTTCTCCTGTGAGTCTAGATTTTCGAACCCGACACAAAACTGATAGTTAATTATAACGTTCAGGGCCACCTAATGACGATGGAATACTCAAATTGCGTCGCGATTCAATACATCGGCCTCCAGCCGACTTGTCTCCAAGAGGAAATTGCTGTCTCGGGCACCACATGAGCCTTCTCCTGTGAGTCTAGATTTTCGAATCCGACGCAAAAATGATAGTGAATTGTAACGTTCAGCGCCTCCTAATGACGATAGAACACTAAATTAAGTCGAGATTCAATACATCGCCCTCCAGCTGATTTGTCTCCAAGGGGATATTGCTGCCTCGCCAACCAAATGGTCCGTCTCCTGTGAGTCTAGACTTTTGAATCCGACGCGAAACTGATAGTTAATTGTAACGTTCAGCGCCTCCTAATGACGATGCAACACTCAAATTGCGTGGAGAGGCAATACATCGACCTCCAGCCGACTTGTCTCCAAGGGGATATTGCTGCTTCGGGCACCAAATGGTCCGTCTACTGTGAGACTAGATTTTCGAATCCGACGCGAAACTGATAGTTAATTGTATCGTTCAGGGCCTCCTAATGACGATGGAACACTCAAAATGCGTCGAGATTCAATACATCGGCATTCAGCTGATTTGTCTCCAAGGGTCAATTGCTTCCTCGGGCACCTTATGTTCGTTCTCCTGTGAGTCTAGATTTTCGAATCCGACGAAAAACTGATAGTAAATTGTGACGTTCAGGGCCTCCTAATGACGAAGGAGCACTCAAATCGCGTCGAGATTCACTACATCGTCCTCCAGCCGACTTGTCTCCAAGGGGATATCGCTGCCTCGGGCACCTAATGGTCAGTCTCCAGTGAGTCTAGATTTTCGAATCCGACGAAAAACTAATAGTTAATTCTAACATTCAGGGCCTCCTAATGACGATGGGACACTCAAATAGCGTCGCGATCGAATACATCGTCCCGAGCCGACTTGTCTCCAAGGGTCTATTGCTGCCTCGGGGACCTTATGGTCGTTCTCCTGTGAGTCTAGTTTTTCGAACCCGACGCAAAACTGATAGTTAATTGTAACGTTCAGGGGCACCTAATGACGATGGAACACTCTAATTGCGTCGAGATTCAATACATCGGCCTCCAGCCGACTTGTCTCCAAGGGGTATTGCTGCCTCGGGCACCATACGAGCCTTCTCCTGAGAGTCTAGATTTTCGAATCCGACGCAAAAATGATAGTGAATTGTAACGTTCAGCGCCTCCTAATGACGATAGAACACTCAAATTGCGTCAAGATTCAATACATCGTCCTCCAGCCGATTTGTCTCCAAGGGGATATTGCTGCCTCGGGCACCAAATGGTCCGTCTCCTGTGAGTCTAGATTTTCGAATCCGACGCACAAATGATAGTTAATTGTAACGTTCAGCGCCTCCAATTGAGGAAGGAACACTCAAATTGCGTCGAGATTCAATACATCGGCCTCCAGCCGACTTGTCTCCAAGGGGATATTGCTGTCTCGGGCACCATATGAGCCTTCTCCTGTGAGTCTAGATTTTCGAATCCGACGCACAAATGATAGTTAATTGTAACGTTCAGCGCCTCCAATTGACGAAGGAACACTCAAATTGCGTCGAGATTCAATACATCGGCCTCCAGCCGACTTGTCTCCAAGGGGATATTGCTGTCTCGGGCACCATATGAGCCGTCTCTTGAGAGTCTAGATTTTCGAATCCGGCGCGAAACTGATAGTTAATTGCAACGTTCAGGCCCTCCTAATGACGATGGAACACTCAAATTGCGTCGAGATTCAATACATCGACCTCCAGCCGACTTGTCTCCAAGGGTCTGTTGCTGCCTCTGGAACCTTATGGTCGTTCTCCTGTGAGTCTAAATTTTCGAATCAGACGCATAACTGATAGTTAATTGTAACGTTCAGTGCCTCCTAATGGCGATGGAACACTCAAATTGCGTCGAGAGTCAATACATCGATCTCCAGCCGACTTGTCTACAAGGGGATTTTGCTGTCTCGGGCTTCATGTAATCCGTCTCCTGTAAGTCTCGATTTTCGAATCCGACGCAAAACAGATAGTTAATTGTAACGTTCAGGACCTCCTAATGGCGATGGAACACTCAAATTGCGTCGAGATTCAATACATCGGCCTCCAGCCGACTTGGCTCCAAGGGTCTATTGCTGCCTCGGGCACCTTATGATCGCTCTTCTGTGAGTCTAGTTTTTCTAACCCGACACAAGACTGATAGTTAATTACAACTTTCAGGGCCACATAATGACGATGGAACACTCAAATAGCGTCGCGATTCAATACATCGGCCTCCAGCCGACTTGTCTCCAAGGGGATATTGCTGTCTCGGGAATTATATGAGCCGTCTCCTGTGAGTCTAGATTTTCGAATCCGATGTAAAGATGATAGTGATTTGTTACGTTCAACGCCACCTAATGACGATAGAACACTCAAATTGCGTCGAGATTCAATATATCGTCCTCAAGCCGATTTGTCTCCAAGGGGATGTTACTGCCTCGGGCACCTCATGGTCGTTCTCCGGTGAGTCTAGATTTTCGAATCCGGCGCAATACTGATTGTTAATTCTAACGTTCAGGGCCTCTTAATGACGATGGAGCACTCAAATTGCGTCGCGATTCAATACATCGTCCTCCAGCGGACTGGTCTCCAAGGTGATATTGCTGCCTCGGGCACCTAATGGTCCATCTCCAGTGAGTCTAGATTTTCGAATCCGACGCAAAACTGATAGTTAATTGTAACATTCAGGGCCTCCTAATGAAGATGGAACACTCAAATTGCGTCGCGATCCAATACATCGTCCCCCAGCCGAATTGTCTCCAAGGGTCTATTGCTGCCTCGGGCACCTTATGATCGTTCTCCTGTGAGTCTAGATTTTCGAACCCGACGCAAAACTGATAGTTAATAGTAACGTTCAGGGGCATCTAATGACGATGGAACACTCAAATTGCGTCGAGATTCAATACATCGGCCTCCAGCCGACTTGTCTCCAAGGGGATATTGCCGTCTCGGGCACCATACGAGCCGTCTCTTGAGAGTCTACATTTTCGAATCCGACGCAAAAATGATAGTGAATTGTAACGTTCAGCGCCTCCTAATGACGATCGAACACTCAAATTGCGTCGAGATTCAATACATCGACCTCCAGCCGATTTGTCTCCAAGGGGATAATGCTGTCACGGGCACCTTATGATCGTTCTCCTGTCAGTCTAGATTTTCGAACCCGACGCAAAACTGATAGTTAATTGTAACGTTCAGGGCCTCCTAATGACGATGGAGCACTCAAATTTCGTCGCGATTCAATACATCGTCCTCCAGCAGACTGGTCTCGAAGGGGATATTGCTGCCTCGGGCACCGTATGGTCCGTCTCCAGTAAGTCTAGATTTTCGAATCCGACGACAAACTGATAGTTAATTGTAACATTCAGGGCCACCTAATGACGATAGAACACTCAAATTGCGTCACGATCCAATACATCGTCCTCCAGACGAATTGTCTCCAAGGGTCTATTGCTGCCTAGGGCACCTTATAATCGTTCTCCTGTGAGTCTAGATTTTCGAACCCGACGCAAAATTGATAGTTAATTATAACGTTCAGGGGCATCTAATGACGATGGAACACTCAAATTGCGTCGAGATTCAATACATCGGCCTCCAGCCGACTTGTCTCCAAGGGGATATTGCTGTCTCGGGCACCATATGAGCCGTCTCTTGAGAGTCTAGATTTTCGTATCCGACGAAACACTGATAGGTTATTGTAACGTTCAGCGCCTCCTAAAGACGATGGAACACTCAAATTGCGTCGAGAGTCAATACATCGACCTCCAGCCGACTTGTCTCCAAGGGGATATCGCTGCCTCGGGCACCACATTGTACGTCTCCGGTGATTCTACGTTTTCGAATCCGACGCAAACCTGATTGTTAGTTATAACGTTCACGGCCTCCTAATGACGATGGAACACTCAAATTGCGTCGAGATTCAATACATCGACCTTCAGCCGATTTGTCTCCAAGGGGATATTGCTGGCTCGGGCACCTAATGGTCCGTCTCTAGTGAGTCTAGATTTTCGAATCCGTCGAAAAACTGATAGTTAATTGTAACATTCAGGGCCACCTAATGACGATGGAACACTCAATTTGCGTCGCGATCCAATACATCGTCCTCCGGACGAATTGTCTCCAAGTGTCTATTGCTGCCTCGGGCACCTTCTCCTGTGAGTCTAGATTTTCGAACCCGACGCAAAACTGATAGTTAATTGTAACGTTCAGGGCCTCCTAATGACGATGGAGCACTCAAATTGCGTCGCGATTCAATACATCGTCCTCCAGCTGACTGGTCTCGAAGGGGATATTGCTGCCTTGGACACCTTATGGTCCGTCCCCAGTAAGTCTAGATTTTCGAATCCGACGAAAAACTGATAGTTAATTGTAACATTCAGGGCCTCCTAATGACGATGGAACACTCAAATTTCGTCGAGATTCAATACATCGTCCTTCAGCCGAGTTGCCTCCAAGAGTCTATTGCTGCCTCGGGCACCTTATGGTCGTTCACCGGTGAGTCTAGATTTTCGAATCCGGCGCAAAACAGATAGTTAATTGTAACGTTCAGCGGCTCCTAATGACGATGGAACACTCAAATTGCGTCGAGAGTCAATACATCGACCTCCAGCCGACATGTCTTCAAGGGGATTTTGCTGCCTCGGGCTCCATGTGGTCCGTCTCCTGTGAGTCTAGATTTTCGAATCCGACGCAAAACTGATAGTTAATTGTAACATTCAGGGCCTCCTAATGAAGATGGAACACTCAAATTGCGTCGCGATCCAATACATCATCCCCCATCCGAATTGTCTCCAAGGGTCTATTGCTGCCTCGGGCACCTTATGATCGTTCTCCTGTGAGTCTAGATTTTCGAACCCGACGCAAAACTGATAGTTATTTGTAACGTTCAGGGGCATCTAATGACGATGGAACACTCAAATTGCGTCGAGATTCAATACATCGGCCTCCAGCCGACTTGTCTCCAAGGGGATATTGCTGTCTCGGGCACCATATGAGCCGTCTCTTGAGAGTCTAGATTTTCGAATCCGACGCAAAAATGATAGTGAATTGTAACGTTCAGCGCCTCCTAATGACGATCGAACACTCAAATTGCGTCGAGATTCAATACATCGTCCTCCAGCCGATTTGTCTCCAAGGGGATAAAGCTGTCTCGGGCACCTTATGATCGTTCTCCTGTGAGTCGAGATTTTCGAACCCGACGCAAAACTGATAGTTAATTGTAACGTTCAGGGCCTCCTAATGACGATGGAGCACTCAAATTTCGTCGCGATTCAGTACATCGTCCTCCAGCGGACTGGTCTCAAAGGGGATATTGCTGCCTCGGGCACCGTATGGTCCGTCTCCAGTAAGTCTAGATTTTCGAATCCGACGAAAAGCTGATAGTTAATTGTAACGTTCAGCGCCTCCTAATGACGATAGAATACTCAAATTGCGTCGAGATTCAATACATCAACGTCCAGCCGATTTGTCTATAAGGGGATACAGCTGCCTCGGCAACCAAATTGTCCGTCTCCTGTCAGTCTAGATTTTTGAATCCGACGCGAAACTGATAGTTAATTGCAACGTTCAGGCCCTCCAAATGGCGATGGAACACACAAATTGCGTCGAGATTCAATACATCGGCCTCCAGCCGACTTGTCTCCAAGGGTCTGTTGCTGCCTCTGGCACCATATGGTCGTTCTCCTGTGAGTCTAAATTTTCGAATCAGACGCATAACTGATTGTTAATTGTAACGTTCAGCGCCTCCTAATGGCGATGGAACACTCAAATTGCGTCGAGAGTCAATACATCGATCTCCAGCCGACTTGTCTACAAGGGGATATTGCTGCCTCGGGCACCATATGAGCCGTCTCTTGAAAGTCTAGATTTTCGAATCCGACGAAAAACTGAAAGTTAATTGTAACGTTCAGCGCCTCCTAATGACGATGGATCATTCAAATTGCGTCGAGAGTCAATACATCGACCTCCAGCCGACTTGTCTCCAAGGGGATATCGCTGCCTCGGGCACCACATTGTACGTCTCCGGTGATTCTACGTTTTCGAATCCGAGACAAACCTGATTGTTAGTTATAACGTTCAGGGCCTCCTAATGACGATAGAAGACTAAAATTGCGTCGAGATCCAATACATCGTCCTCCAGCCGAATTGTCTCCAAGGGTCTATTGCTGCCTCGGGCACCTTATGATCGTTCTCCTGTGAGTCTAGATTTTTGAACCCGACGCAAAACTGATAGTTAATTGTAACATTCAGGGCCACCTAATGACGATGGAACACTCAATTTGCGTCGAGATCCAATACATCGTCCTCCGGACGAATTGTCTCCAAGTGTCTATTGCTGCCTCGGGCACCTTCTCCTGTGAGTCTAGATTTTCGAACCCGACGCAAAACTGATAGTTAATTGTAACGTTCAGGGCCTCCTAGTGACGATGGAGCACTCAAATTTCGTCGCGATTCAATACATCGTCCTCCAGCGGACTGGTCTCGAAGGGGATATTGCTGCCTCGGGCACCGTATGGTCCGTCTCCAGTAAGTCTAGATTTTCGAATCCGACGAAAAACTGATAGTTAATTGTAACGTTCAGCGCCTCCTAATGACGATAGAATACTCAAATTGCGTCGAGATTCAATACATCAACGTCCAGCCGATTTGTCTATAAGGGGATATAGCTGCCTCGGCAACCAAATTGTCCGTCTCCTGTCAGTCTAGATTTTTGAATCCGACGCGAAACTGATAGTTAATTGCAACATTCAGGCCCTCCTAATGGCGATGGAACACTCAAATTGCGTCGAGATTCAATACATCGGCCTCCAGCCGACTTGTCTTCAAGGGTCTGTTGCTGCCTCTGGCACCTTATGGTCGTTCTCCTGTGAGTCTAAATTTTCGAATCAGACGCATAACTGATTGTTAGTTGTAACGTTCAGCGCCTCCTAATGGCGATGGAACAGTCAAATTGCGTCGCGAGTCAATACATCGATCTCCAGCCGACTTGTCTACAAGGGGATATTGCTGCCTCGGGCTTCATGTGGTCCGTCTCCTGTGAGTCTAGATTTTCGAATCCGACGCAAAACAGATAGTTAATTGTAACGTTCAGGACCTCCTAATGACGATGGAACACTCAAAATGCGACGAGATTCAATACATCAAAATTCAGCCGACTTGTCTCTAAGAGTCTATTGCTGTTTCGGGCACCTTATGGTCGTTCTCCTGTTAGTCTAGATTTTCGAATCCGACGCAAAACAGATAGTTAATTGTAACGTTCAGCGCCTCCTAATGACGATGGAACACTCAAATTGCGTCGAGATTCAATACATCGACCTTCAGCCGATTTGCCTCCAAGGCGATATTGCTGGCTCGGGCACCTAATGGTCCGTCTCCAGTGAGTCTACATTTTCGAATCCGACGAAAAACTGATAGTTAATTGTAACATTCAGGGCCACCTAATGACGATAGAACACTCAAATTGCGTCACGATCCAATACATCGTCCTCCAGACGAATTGTCTCCAAGGGTCTATTGCTGCCTAATGCACCTTATGATCGTTCTCCTGTGAGTCTAGATTTTCGAACCCTACGCAAAACTGATAGTTAATTATAACGTTCAGGGGCATCTAATGACGATGGGACACTCAAATTGCGTCGAGATTCAATACATCGGCCTCCAGCCGACTTGTCTCCAAGGGGATAATGCTGTCTCGGGCACCATATGAGCCATCTCTTGAGAGTCTAGATTTTCGAATCCGACGAAAAACTGAAAGTTAATTGTAACGTTCAGCGCCTCCTAATGACGATGGAACATTCAAATTGCGTCGAGAGTCAATACATCGACCTCCAGCCGACTTGTCTCCAAGGGGATATCGCTCTCTCGGGCACCACATTGTACGTCTCCGGTGATTCTACGTTTTCGAATCCGACGCAAACCTGATTGTTAGTTATAACGTTCAGGGCCTCCTAATGACGATGGAACACTAAAATTGCGTCGAGATCCAATACATCGTCCTCCAGCCGAATTGTCTCCAAGGGTCTATTGCTGCCTCGGGCACCTTATGATCGTTCTCCTGTGAGTCTAGATTTTTGAACCCGACGCAAAACTGATAGTTAATTGTAACGTTCAGCGCCTCCTAATGACGATGGAACACTCAAATTGCGTCGAGATTCAATACATCGACCTTCAGCCGATTTGTCTCCAAGGGGATATTGCTGGCTCGGGCACGTAATGTCCGTCTCTAGTGAGTCTAGATTTTCGAATCCGTCGAAAAACTGATAGTTAATTGCAACATTCAGGGCCACCTAATGACAATGGAACACTCAATTTGCGTCGCGATCCCATACATCGTCCTCCGGACGAATTGTCTCCAAGTGTCTATTGCTGCCTCGGGCACCTTCTCCTGTGAGTCTAGATTTTCGAACCCGACGCAAAACTGATAGTTAATTGTAACGTTCAGGGCCTCCTAATGACGATGGAACACTCTAATTGCGTCGAGATTCAATACATCGGCCTCCAGCCGACTTGTCTCCAAGGGGTATTGCTGCCTCGGGCACCATACGAGCCTTCTCCTGAGAGTCTAGATTTTCGAATCCGACGCAAAAATGATAGTGAATTGTAACGTTGAGCGCCTCCTAATGACGATAGAACACTCAAATTGCGTCAAGATTCAATACATCGTCCTCCAGCCGATTTGTCTCCAAGGGGATATTGCTGCCTCGGGCACCAAATGGTCCGTCTCCTGTGAGTCTAGATTTTCGAATCCGACGCACAAATGACAGTCAATTGTAACGTTCAGCGCCTCCAATTGACGAAGGAACACTCAAATTGCGTCGAGATTCGATACATCGGCCTCCAGCCGACTTGTCTCCAAGGGGATATTGCTGTCTCGGGCACCATATGAGCCTTCTCCTGTGAGTCTAGATTTTCGAATCCGACGCAAAAATGATAGTGAATTGTAACGTTCAGCGCCTCCTAATGACGATAGAACACTCAAATCGCGTCGAGATTCAATTCATCGTCGTCCAGCTGATTTGTCTCCAAGGCGATATTGCTGCCTCCGGCACCAAATGGTCCGTCTACTGTGAGTCTAGATTTTTGAATCCGACGCGAAACTGATAGTTAATTGTAACGGTCAGGGCCTCCTAATGACGATGGAACACTCAAATTGCGTCGAGATTCAATACATCGGCCTCCAGCCGACTTGCCTCCAAGGGTATGTTGCTGCCTCTGGCACCTTATGGTCGGTCTCCGGTGAGTCTAGATTTTCGAATCCGACGCACAAATGATAGTTAATTGTAACGTTCAGCGCCTCCAATTGACGAAGGAACACTCAAATTGCGTCGAGATTCAATACATCGGCCTCCAGCCGACATGTCTCCAAGGGTCTGTTGCTGCCTCTGGAACCTTATGGTCGTTCTCCTGTGAGTCTAAATTTTCGAATCAGACGCATAACTGATAGTTAATAGTAACGTTCAGTGCCTCCTAATGGCGATGGAACACTCAAATTGCGTCGAGATTCAATATATCGTCCTCCAGCCGATTTGTCTCCAAGGGGATGTTACTGCCTCGGGCACCTCATGGTCGTTCTCCGGTGAGTCTAGATTTTCGAATCCGGCGCAAAACTGATAGTTAATTGTAACATTCAGGGCCTCCTAATGAAGATGGAACACTCAAATTGCGTCGCGATCCAATACATCGTCCCCCAGCCGAATTGTCTCCAAGGGTCTATTGCTGCCTCGGGCACCTTATGATCGTTCTACTGTGAGTCTAGATTTTCGAACCCGACGCAAAACTGATAGTTAATTGTAACGTTCAGGGGCATCTAATGACGATGGAACACTCAAATTGCGTCGAGATTCAATACATCGGCCTACAGCCGACTTGTCTCCAAGGGGATATTGCTGTCTCGGGCACCATACGAGCCGTCTCTTGAGAGCCTACATTTTCGAATCCGACGCAAAAATGATAGTGAATTGTAACGTTCAGCGCCTCCTAATGACGATCGAACACTCAAGTTGCGTCGAGATTCAATACATCGACCTCCAGCCGATTTGTCTCCAAGGGGATAATGCTGTCTCGGGCACCTTATGATCGTTCTCCTGTCAGTCTAGATTTTCGAACCCGACGCAAAACTGATAGTTAATTGTAACGTTCAGGGCCTCCTAATGACGATGGAGCACTCAAATTTCGTCGCGATTCAATACATCGTCCTCCAGCGGACTGGTCTCCAAGGTGATATTGCTGCCTCGGGCACCTAATGGTCCATCTCCAGTGAGTCTAGATTTTCGAATCCGACGCAAAACTGATAGTTAATTGTAACATTCAGGGCCTCCAAATGAAGATGGAACACTCAAATTGCGTCGCGATCCAATACATCGTCCCCCAGCCGAATTGTCTCCAAGGGTCTATTGCTGCCTCGGGCACCTTATGATCGTTCTACTGTGAGTCTAGATTTTCGAACCCGACGCAAAACTGATAGTTAATTGTAACGTTCAGGGGCATCTAATGACGATGGAACACTCAAATTGCGTCGAGATTCAATACATCGGCCTACAGCCGACTTGTCTCCAAGGGGATATTGCTGTCTCGGGCACCATACGAGCCGTCTCTTGAGAGTCTACATTTTCGAATCCGACGCAAAAATGATAGTGAATTGTAACGTTCAGCGCCTCCTAATGACGATCGAACACTCAAGTTGCGTCGAGATTCAATACATCGACCTCCAGCCGATTTGTCTCCAAGGGGATAATGCTGTCTCGGGCACCTTATGATCGTTCTCCTGTCAGTCTAGATTTTCGAACCCGACGCAAAACTGATAGTTAATTGTAACGTTCAGGGCCTCCTAATGACGATGGAGCACTCAAATTTCGTCGCGATTCATTACATCGTCCTCCAGCGGACTGGTCTCGAAGGGGATATTGCTGCCTCGGGCACCGTATGGTCCGTCTCCAGTAAGTCTAGATTTTCGAATCCGACGAAAAACTGATAGTTAATTGTAACATTCAGGGCCACCTAATGACGATAGAACACTCAAATTGCGTCACGATCCAATACATCGTCCTCCAGACGAATTGTCTCCAAGGGTCTATTGCTGCCTAGGGCACCTTATGATCGTTCTCCTGTGAGTCTAGATTTTCGAACCCGACGCAAAACTGATAGTTAATTGTAACGTTCAGCGCCTCCTAATGACGATGGAACACTCAAATTGCGTCGAGATTCAATACATCGACCTTCAGCCGATTTGTCTCCAAGGGGATATTGCTGGCTCGGGCACCTAATGGTCCGTCTCTAGTGAGTCTAGATTTTCGAATCCGTCGAAAAACTGATAGTTAATTGTAACATTCAGGGCCACCTAATGACGATGGAACACTCAATTTGCGTCGCGATCCAATACATCGTCCTCCGGACGAATTGTCTCCAAGTGTCTATTGCTGCCTCGGGCACCTTCTCCTGTGAGTCTAGATTTTCGAACCCGACGCAAAACTGATAGTTAATTGTAACGTTCAGGGCCTCCTAATGACGATGGAGCACTCAAATTGCGTCGCGATTCAATACATCGTCCTCCAGCTGACTGGTCTCGAAGGGGATATTGCTGCCTTGGACACCTTATGGTCCGTCTCCAGTAAGTCTAGATTTTCGAATCCGACGAAAAACTGATAGTTAATTGTAATGTACAGCGCCTCCTAATGACGATTGAATACTCAAATTGCGTCGAGATTCAATACATCAACGTCCAGCCGATTTGTCTATAAGGGGATATTGCTGCCTCGGCAACCAATTGGTCCGTCTCCTGTGAGTCTAGATTTTTGAATCCGACGCGAAACTGATAGTTAATTGTAACGTTCAGGCCCTCCTAATGACGATGGAAATCTCAAATTTCGTCGAGATTCAATACATCGTCCTTCAGCCGAGTTGCCTCCAAGAGTCTATTGCTGCCTCGGGCACCTTATGGTCGTTCACCGGTGAGTCTAGATTTTCGAATCCGGCGCAAAACAGATAGTTAATTGTAACGTTCAGCGGCTCCTAATGACGATGGAACACTCAAATTGCGTCGAGAGTCAATACATCGACCTCCAGCCGACATGTCTTCAAGGGGATTTTGCTGCCTCGGGCTCCATGTGGTCCGTCTCCTGTGAGTCTAGATTTTCGAATCCGACGCATAACTGATAGTTAATTGTAACATTCAGGGCCTCCTAATGAAGATGGAACACTCAAATTGCGTCGCGATCCAATACATCGTCCCCCAGCCGAATTGTCTCCAAGGGTCTATTGCTGCCTCGGGCACCTTATGATCGTTCTCCTGTGAGTCTAGATTTTCGAACCCGACGCAAAACTGATAGTTAATTGTAACGTTCAGGGGCATCTAATGACGATGGAACACTCAAATTGCGTCGAGATTCAATACATCGGCCTCCAGCCGACTTGTCTCCAAGGGGATATTGCTGTCTCGGGCACCATATGAGCCGTCTCTTGAGAGTCTAGATTTTCGAATCCGACGCAAAAATGATAGTGAATTGTAACGTTCAGCGCCTCCTAATGACGATCGAACACTCAAATTGCGTCGAGATTCAATACATCGTCCTCCAGCCGATTTGTCTCCAAGGGGATAAAGCTGTCTCGGGCACCTTATGATCGTTCTCCTGTGAGTCGAGATTTTCGAACCCGACGCAAAACTGATAGTTAATTGTAACGTTCAGGGCCTCCTAATGACGATGGAGCACTCAAATTTCGTCGCGATTCAATACATCGTCCTCCAGCGGACTGGTCTCGAAGGGGATATTGCTGCCTCGGGCACCGTATGGTCCGTCTCCAGTAAGTCTAAATTTTCGAATCCGACGAAAAGCTGATAGTTAATTGTAACGTTCAGCGCCTCCTAATGACGATAGAATACTCAAATTGCGTCGAGATTCAATACATCAACGTCCAGCCGATTTGTCTATAAGGGGATATAGCAGCCTCGGCAACCAAATTGTCCGTCTCCTGTCAGTCTAGATTTTTGAATCCGACGCGAAACTGATAGTTAATTGCAACGTTCAGGCCCTCCAAATGGCGATGGAACACTCAAATTGCGTCGAGATTCAATACATCGGCCTCCAGCCGACTTGTCTCCAAGGGTCTGTTGCTGCCTCTGGCACCATATGGTCGTTCTCCTGTGAGTCTAAATTTTCGAATCAGACGCATAACTGATTGTTAATTGTAACGTTCAGCGCCTCCTAATGGCGATGGAACACTCAAATTGCGTCGAGAGTCAATACATCGATTTCCAGCCGACTTGTCTACAAGGGGATATTGCTGCCTCGGGCACAATATGAGCCGTCTCTTGAGAGTCTAGATTTTCGAATCCGACGAAAAACTGAAAGTTAATTGTAACGTTCAGCGCCTCCTAATGACGATGGAACATTCAAATTGCGTCGAGAGTCAATACATCGACCTCCAGCCGACTTGTCTCCAAGGGGATATCGCTGCCTCGGGCACCACATTGTACGTCTCCGGTGATTCTACGTTTTCGAATCCGAGACAAACCTGATTGTTAGTTATAACGTTCAGGGCCTCCTAATGACGATGGAACACTAAAATTGCGTCGAGATCCAATACATCGTCCTCCAGCCGAATTGTCTCCAAGGGTCTATTGCTGCCTCGGGCACCTTATGATCGTTCTCCTGTGAGTCTAGATTTTTGAACCCGACGCAAAACTGATAGTTAATTGTAACGTTCAGCGCCTCCTAATGACGATGGAACACTCAAATTGCGTCGAGATTCAATACATCGACCTTCAGCCGATTTGTCTCCAAGGGGATATTGCTGGCTCGGGCACGTAATTTCCGTCTCTAGTGAGTCTAGAATTTCGAATCCGTCGAAAAACTGATAGTTAATTGTAACATTCAGGGCCACCTAATGACGATGGAACACTCAATTTGCGTCGCGATCCAATACATCGTCCTCCGGACGAATTGTCTCCAAGTGTCTATTGCTGCCTCGGGCACCTTCTCCTGTGAGTCTTGATTTTCGAACCCGACGCAAAACTGATAGTTAATTGTAACGTTCAGGGCCTCCTAATGACGATGGAGCACTCAAATTTCTTCGCGATTCAATACAACGTCCTCCAGCGGACTGGTCTCGATGGGGATATTGCTGCCTCGGGCACCGTATGGTCCGTCTCCAGTAAGTCTAGATTTTCGAATCCGACGAAAAACTGATAGTTAATTGTAACGTTCAGCGCCTCCTAATGACGATAGAATACTCAAATTGCGTCGAGATTCAATACATCAACGTCCAGCCGATTTGTCTATAAGGGGATATAGCTGCCTCGGCAACCAAATTGTCCGTCTCCTGTCAGTCTAGATTTTTGAATCCGACGCGAAACTGATAGTTAATTGCAACATTCAGGCCCTCCTAATGAAGATGGAACACTCAAATTGCGTCGCGATCCAATACATCGTCCCCCAGCCGAATTGTCTCCAAGGGTCTATTGCTGCCTCGGGCACCTTATGATCGTTCTCCTGTGAGTCTAGATTTTCGAACCCGACGCAAAACTGATAGTTAATTGTAACGTTCAGGGGCATCTAATGACGATGGAACACTCAAATTGCGTCGAGATTCAATACATCGGCCTACAGCCGACTTGTCTCCAAGGGGATATTGCTGTCTCGGGCACCATACGAGCCGTCTCTTGAGAGTCTACATTTTCGAATCCGACGCAAAAATGATAGTGAATTGTGACGTTCAGCGCCTCCTAATGACGATCGAACACTCAAATTGCGTCGAGATTCAATACATCGACCTCCAGCCGATTTGTCTCCAAGGGGATAATGCTGTCTCGGGCATCTTATGATCGTTCTCCTGTCAGTCTAGATTTTTTAACCCGACGCAAAACTGATAGTTAATTGTAACTTTCAGGGCCTCCTAATGACGATGGAGCACTCAAATTTCGTCGCGATTCAATACATCGTCCTCCAGCGGACTGGTCTCGAAGGGGATATTGCTGCCTCGGGCACCGTATGGTCCGTCTCCAGTAAGTCTAGATTTTCGAATCCGACGAAAAACTGATAGTTAATTGTAACATTCAGGGCCACCTAATGACGATAGAACACTCAAATTGCGTCACGATCCAATACATCGTCCTCCAGACGAATTGTCTCCAAGGGTCTATTGCTGCCTAGGGCACCTTATGATCGTTCTCCTGTGAGTCTAGATTTTCGAACCCGACGCAAAACTGATAGTTAATTGTAACGTTCAGCGCCTCCTAATGACGATGGAACACTCAAATTGCGTCGAGATTCAATACATCGACCTTCAGCCGATTTGTCTCCAAGGGGATATTGCTGGCTCGGGCACCTAATGGTCCGTCTCTAGTGAGTCTAGATTTTCGAATCCGTCGAAAAACTGATAGTTAATTGTAACATTCAGGGCCACCTAATGACGATGGAACACTCAATTTGCGTCGCGATCCAATACATCGTCCTCCGGACGAATTGTCTCCAAGTGTCTATTGCTGCCTCGGGCACATTCTCCTGTGAGTCTAGATTTTCGAACCCGACGCAAAACTGATAGTTAATTGTAACGTTCAGGGCCTCCTAATGACGATGGAGCACTCAAATTGCGTCGCGATTCAATACATCGTCCTCCAGCTGACTGGTCTCGAAGGGGATATTGCTGCCTTGGACACCTTATGGTCCGTCTCCAGTAAGTCTAGATTTTCGAATCCGACGAAAAACTGATAGTTAATTGTAATGTACAGCGCCTCCTAATGACGATTGAATACTCAAATTGCGTCGAGATTCAATACATCAACGTCCAGCCGATTTGTCTATAAGGGGATATTGCTGCCTCGGCAACCAAATGGTCCGTTTCCTGTGAGTCTAGATTTTTGAATCCGACGCGAAACTGATAGTTAATTGTAACGTTCAGGCCCTCCTAATGACGATGGAACACTCAAATTTCGTCGAGATTCAATACATCGTCCTTCAGCCGAGTTGCCTCCAAGAGTCTATTGCTGCCTCGGGCACCTTATGGTCGTTCACCGGTGAGTCTAGATTTTCGAATCCGGCGCAAAACAGATAGTTAATTGTAACGTTCAGCGGCTCCTAATGACGATGGAACACTCAAATTGCGTCGAGATTCAATACATCGTCCTCCAGCCGATTTGTCTCCAAGGGGATAAAGCTGTCTCGGGCACCTTATGATCGTTCTCCTGTGAGTCGAGATTTTCGAACCCGACGCAAAACTGATAGTTAATTGTAACGTTCAGGGCCTCCTAATGACGATGGAGCACTCAAATTTCGTCGCGATTCAATACATCGTCCTCCAGCGGACTGGTCTCGAAGGGGATATTGCTGCCTCGGGCACCGTATGGTCCGTCTCCAGTAAGTCTAGATTTTCGAATCCGACGAAAAGCTGATAGTTAATTTAACGTTCAGCGCCTCCTAATGACGATAGAATACTCAAATTGCGACGAGATTCAATACATCAACGTCCAGCCGATTTGTCTATAAGGGGATATAGCTGCCTCGGCAACCAAATTGTCCGTCTCCTGTCAGTCTAGATTTTTGAATCCGACGCGAAACTGATAGTTAATTGCAACGTTCAGGCCCTCCAAATGGCGATGGAACACTCAAATTGCGTCGAGATTCAATACATCGGCCTCCAGCCGACTTGTCTCCAAGGGTCTGTTGCTGCCTCTGGCACCATATGGTCGTTCTCCTGTGAGTCTAAATTTTCGAATCAGACGCATAACTGATTGTTAATTGTAACGTTCAGCGCCTCCTAATGGCGATGGAACACTCAAATTGCGTCGAGAGTCAATACATCGATCTCCAGCCGACTTGTCTACAAGGGGATATTGCTGCCTCGGGCACCATATGAGCCGTCTCTTGAGAGTCTAGATTTTCGAATCCGACGAAAAACTGAAAGTTAATTGTAACGTTCAGCGCCTCCTAATGACGATGGAACATTCAAATTGCGTCGAGAGTCAATACATCGACCTCCAGCCGACTTGTCTCCAAGGGGATATCGCTGCCTCGGGCACCACATTGTACGTCTCCGGTGATTCTACGTTTTCGAATCCGAGACAAACCTGATTGTTAGTTATAACTTTCAGGGCCTCCTAATGACGATGGAACACTAAAATTGCGTCGAGATCCAATACATCGTCCTCCAGCCGAATTGTCTCCAAGGGTCTATTGCTGCCTCGGGCACCTTATGATCGTTCTCCTGTGAGTCTAGATTTTTGAACCCGACGCAAAACTGATAGTTAATTGTAACGTTCAGCGCCTCCTAATGACGATGGAACACTCAAATTGCGTCGAGATTCAATACATCGACCTTCAGCCGATTTGTCTCCAAGGGGATATTGCTGGCTCGGGCACGTAATGTCCGTCTCTAGTGAGTCTAGAATTTCGAATCCGTCGAAAAACTGATAGTTAATTGTAACATTCAGGGCCACCTAATGACGATGGAACACTCAATTTGCGTCGCGATCCAATACATCGTCCTCCGGACGAATTGTCTCCAAGTGTCTATTGCTGCCTCGGGCACCTTCTCCTGTGAGTCTTGAGTTTCGAACCCGACGCAAAACTGATAGTTAATTGTAACGTTCAGGGCCTCCTAATGACGATGGAGCACTCAAATTGCGTCGCGATTCAATACATCGTCCTCCAGCTGACTGGTCTCGAAGGGGATATTGCTGCCTTGGACAGCTTATGGTCCGTCTCCAGTAAGTCTAGATTTTCGAATCCGACGAAAAACTGATAGTTAATTGTAATGTACAGCGCCTCCTAATGACGATTGAATACTCAAATTGCGTCGAGATTCAATACATCAACGTCCAGCCGATTTGTCTATAAGGGGATATTGCTGCCTCGGCAACCAATTGGTCCGTCTCCTGTGAGTCTAGATTTTTGAATCCGACGCGAAACTGATAGTTAATTGTAACGTTCAGGCCCTCCTAATGACGATGGAACACTCAAATTTCGTCGAGATTCAATACATCGTCCTTCAGCCGAGTTGCCTCCAAGAGTCTATTGCTGCCTCGGGCACCTTATGGTCGTTCACCGGTGAGTCTAGATTTTCGAATCCGGCGCAAAACAGATAGTTAATTGTAACGTTCAGCGGCTCCTAATGACAATGGAACACTCAAATTGCGTCGAGAGTCAATACATCGACGTCCAGCCGACATGTCTTCAAGGGGATTTTGCTGCCTCGGGCTCCATGTGGTCCGTCTCCTGTGAGTCTAGATTTTCGAATCCGACGCATAACTGATAGTTAATTGTAACATTCAGGGCCTCCTAATGAAGATGGAACACTCAAATTGCGTCGCGATCCAATACATCGTCCCCCAGCCGAATTGTCTCCAAGGGTCTATTGCTGCCTCGGGCACCTTATGATCGTTCTCCTCTGAGTCTAGATTTTCGAACCCGACGCAAAACTGATAGTTAATTGTAACGTTCAGGGGCATCTAATGACGATGGAACACTCAAATTGCGTCGAGATTCAATATATCGGCCTCCAGCCGACTTGTCTCCAAGGGGATATTGCTGTCTCAGCCACCATATGAGCCGTCTCTTGAGAGTCTAGATTTTCGAATCCGACGCAAAAATGATAGTGAATTGTAACGTTCAGCGCCTCCTAATGACGATCGAACACTCAAATTGCGTCGAGATTCAATACATCGTCCTCCAGCCGATTTGTCTCCAAGGGGATAAAGCTGTCTCGGGCACCTTATGATCGTTCTCCTGTGAGTCGAGATTTTCGAACCCGACGCAAAACTGATAGTTAATTGTAACGTTCAGGGCCTCCTAATGACGATGGAGCACTCAAATTTCGTCGCGATTCAATACATCGTCCTCCAGCGGACTGGTCTCGAAGGGGATATTGCTGCCTCGGGCACCGTATGGTCCGTCTCCAGTAAGTCTAGATTTTCGAATCCGACGAAAAGCTGATAGTTAATTTAACGTTCAGCGCCTCCTAATGACGATAGAATACTCAAATTGCGTCGAGATTCAATACATCAACGTCCAGCCGATTTGTCTATAAGGGGATATAGCTGCCTCGGCAACCAAATTGTCCGTCTCCTGTCAGTCTAGATTTTTGAATCCGACGCGAAACTGATAGTTAATTGCAACGTTCAGGCCCTCCAAATGGCGATGGAACACTCAAATTGCGTCGAGATTCAATACATCGGCCTCCAGCCGACTTGTCTCCAAGGGTCTGTTGCTGCCTCTGGCACCATATGGTCGTTCTCCTGTGAGTCTAAAGTTTCGAATCAGACGCATAACTGATTGTTAATTGTAACGTTCAGCGCCTCCTAATGGCGATGGAACACTCAAATTGCGTCGAGAGTCAATACATCGATCTCCAGCCGACTTGTCTACAAGGGGATATTGCTGCCTCGGGCACCATATGAGCCGTCTCTTGAGAGTCTAGATTTTCGACTCCGACGAAAAACTGAAAGTTAATTGTAACGTTCAGCGCCTCCTAATGACGATGGAACATTCAAATTGCGTCGAGAGTCAATACATCGACCTCCAGCCGACTTGTCTCCAAGGGGATATCGCTGCCTCGGGCACCACATTGTACGTCTCCGGTGATTCTACGTTTTCGAATCCGAGACAAACCTGATTGTTAGTTATAACTTTCAGGGCCTCCTAATGACGATGGAACACTAAAATTGCGTCGAGATCCAATACATCGTCCTCCAGCCGAATTGTCTCCAAGGGTCTATTGCTGCCTCGGGCACCTTATGATCGTTCTCCTGTGAGTCTAGATTTTTGAACCCGACGCAAAACTGATAGTTAATTGTAACGTTCAGCGCCTCCTAATGACGATGGAACACTCAAATTGCGTCGAGATTCAATACATCGACCTTCAGCCGATTTGTCTCCAAGGGGATATTGCTGGCTCGGGCACGTAATGTCCGTCTCTAGTGAGTCTAGAATTTCGAATCCGTCGAAAAACTGATAGTTAATTGTAACATTCAGGGCCACCTAATGACGATGGAACACTCAATTTGCGTCGCGATCCAATACATCGTCCTCCGGACGAATTGTCTCCAAGTGTCTATTGCTGCCTCGGGCACCTTCTCCTGTGAGTCTTGATTTTCGAACCCGACGCAAAACTGATAGTTAATTGTAACGTTCAGGGCCTCCTAATGACGATGGAGCACTCAAATTTCGTCGCGATTCAATACATCGTCCTCCAGCGGACTGGTCTCGAAGGGGATATTGCTGCCTCGGGCACCGTATGGTCCGTCTCCAGTAAGTCTACATTTTCGAATCCGACGAAAAACTGATAGTTAATTGTAACGTTCAGCGCCTCCTAATGACGATAGAATACTCAAATTGCGTCGAGATTCAATACATCAACGTCCAGCCGAATTGTCTATAAGGGGATATAGCTGCCTCGGCGACCAAATTGTCCGTCTCCTGTCAGTCTAGATTTTTGAATCCGACGCGAAACTGATAGTTAATTGTAACGTTCAGTGCCTCCTAATGGCGATGGAACACTCAAATTGCGTCGAGATTCAATATATCGTCCTCCAGCCGATTTGTCTCCAAGGGGATGTTACTGCCTCGGGCACCTCATGGTCGTTCTCCGGTGAGTCTAGATTTTCGAATCCGGCGCAATACTGATTGTTAATTCTAACGTTCAGGGCCTCTTAATGACGATGGAGCACTCAAATTGCGTCGCGATTCAATACATCGTCCTCCAGCGGACTGGTCTCCAAGGTGATATTGCTGCCTCGGGCACCTAATGGTCCATCTCCAGTGAGTCTAGATTTTCGAATCCGACGCAAAACTGATAGTTAATTGTAACATTCAGGGCCTCCTAATGAAGATGGAACACTCAAATTGCGTCGCGATCCAATACATCGTCCCCCAGCCGAATTGTCTCCAAGGGTCTATTGCTGCCTCGGGCACCTTATGATCGTTCTCCTGTGAGTCTAGATTTTCGAACCCGACGCAAAACTGATAGTTAATTGTAACGTTCAGGGGCATCTAATGACGATGGAACACTCAAATTGCGTCGAGATTCAATACATCGGCCTACAGCCGACTTGTCTCCAAGGGGATATTGCTGTCTCGGGCACCATACGAGCCGTCTCTTGAGAGTCTACATTTTCGAATCCGACGCAAAAATGATAGTGAATTGTAACGTTCAGCGCCCCCTAATGACGATCGAACACTCAAGTTGCGTCGAGATTCAATACATCGACCTCCAGCCGATTTGTCTCCAAGGGGATAATGCTGTCTCGGGCACCTTATGATCGTTCTCCTGTCAGTCTAGATTTTCGAACCCGACGCAAAACTGATAGTTAATTGTAACGTTCAGGGCCTCCTAATGACGATGGAGCACTCAAATTTCGTCGCGATTCAATACATCGTCCTCCAGCGGACTGGTCTCGAAGGGGATATTGCTGCCTCGGGCACCGTATGGTCCGTCTCCAGTAAGTCTAGATTTTCGAATCCGACGAAAAACTGATAGTTAATTGTAACATTCAGGGCCACCTAATGACGATAGAACACTCAAATTGCGTCACGATCCAATACATCGGCCTCCAGACGAATTGTCTCCAAGGGTCTATTGCTGCCTAGGGCGCCTTATGATCGTTCTCCTGTGAGTCTAGATTTTCGAACCCGACGCAAAACTGATAGTTAATTGTAACGTTCAGCGCCTCCTAATGACGATGGAACACTCAATTTGCGTCGCGATCCAATACATCGTCCTCCGGACGAATTGTCTCCAAGTGTCTATTGCTGCCTCGGGCACCTTCTCCTGTGAGTCTAGATTTTCGAACCCGACGCAAAACTGATAGTTAATTGTAACGTTCAGGGCCTCCTAATGACGATGGAGCACTCAAATTGCGTCGCGATTCAATACATCGTCCTCCAGCTGACTGGTCTCGAAGGGGATATTGCTGCCTTGGACACCTTATGGTCCGTCTCCAGTAAGTCTAGATTTTCGAATCCGACGAAAAACTGATAGTTAATTGTAATGTACAGCGCCTCCTAATGACGATTGAATACTCAAATTGCGTCGAGATTCAATACATCAACGTCCAGCCGATTTGTCTATAAGGGGATATTGCTGCCTCGGCAACCAATTGGTCCGTCTCCTGTGAGTCTAGATTTTTGAATCCGACGCGAAACTGATAGTTAATTGTAACGTTCAGGCCCTCCTAATGACGATGGAAAACTCAAATTTCGTCGAGATTCAATACATCGTCCTTCAGCCGAGTTGCCTCCAAGAGTCTATTGCTGCCTCGGGCACCTTATGGTCGTTCACCGGTGAGTCTAGATTTTCGAATCCGGCGCAAAACAGATAGTTAATTGTAACGTTCAGCGGCTCCTAATGACGATGGAACACTCAAATTGCGTCGAGAGTCAATACATCGACCTCCAGCCGACATGTCTTCAAGGGGATTTTGCTGCCTCGGGCTCCATGTGGTCCGTCTCCTGTGAGTCTAGATTTTCGAATCCGACGCATAACTGATAGTTAATTGTAACATTCAGGGCCTCCTAATGAAGATGGAACACTCAAATTGCGTCGCGATCCAATACATCGTCCCCCAGCCGAATTGTCTCCAAGGGTCTATTGCTGCCTCGGGCACCTTATGATCGTTCTCCTGTGAGTCTAGATTTTCGAACCCGACGCAAAACTGATAGTTAATTGTAACGTTCAGGGGCATCTAATGACGATGGAACACTCAAATTGCGTCGAGATTCAATACATCGGCCTCCAGCCGACTTGTCTCCAAGGGGATATTGCTGTCTCGGGCACCATATGAGCCGTCTCTTGAGAGTCTAGATTTTCGAATCCGACGCAAAAATGATAGTGAATTGTAACGTTCAGCGCCTCCTAATGACGATAGAACACTCAAATTGCGTCGAGATTCAATACATCGTCCTCCAGCCGATTTGTCTCCAAGGGGATAAAGCTGTCTCGGGCACCTTATGATCGTTCTCCTGTGAGTCGAGATTTTCGAACCCGACGCAAAACTGATAGTTAATTGTAACGTTCAGGGCCTCCTAATGACGATGGAGCACTCAAATTTCGTCGCGATTCAATACATCGTCCTCCAGCGGACTGGTCTCGAAGGGGATATTGCTGCCTCGGGCACCGTATGGTCCGTCTCCAGTAAGTCTAGATTTTCGAATCCGACGAAAAGCTGATAGTTAATTGTAACGTTCAGCGCCTCCTAATGACGATAGAATACTCAAATTGCGTCGAGATTCAATACATCAACGTCCAGCCGATTTGTCTATAAGGGGATATAGCTGCCTCGGCAACCAAATTGTCCGTCTCCTGTCAGTCTAGATTTTTGAATCCGACGCGAAACTGATAGTTAATTGCAACGTTCAGGCCCTCCAAATGGCGATGGAACACTCAAATTGCGTCGAGATTCAATACATCGGCCTCCAGCCGACTTGTCTCCAAGGGTCTGTTGCTGCCTCTGGCACCATATGGTCGTTCTCCTGTGAGTCTAAATTTTCGAATCAGACGCATAACTGATTGTTAATTGTAACGTTCAGCGCCTCCTAATGGCGATGGAACACTCAAATTGCGTCGAGAGTCAATACATCGATCTCCAGCCGACTTGTCTACAAGGGGATATTGCTGCCTCGGGCACCATATGAGCCGTCTCTTGAGAGTCTAGATTTTCGAATCCGACGAAAAACTGAAAGTTAATTGTAACGTTCAGCGCCTCCTAATGACGATGGAACATTCAAATTGCGTCGGGAGTCAATACATCGACCTCCAGCCGACTTGTCTCCAAGGGGATATCGCTGCCTCGGGCACCACATTGTACGTCTCCGGTGATTCTACGTTTTCGAATCCGAGACAAACCTGATTGTTAGTTATAACGTTCAGGGCCACCTAATGACGATGGAACACTAAAATTGCGTCGAGATCCAATACATCGTCCTCCAGCCGAATTGTCTCCAAGGGTCTATTGCTGCCTCGGGCACCTTATGATCGTTCTCCTGTGAGTCTAGATTTTTGAACCCGACGCAAAACTGATAGTTAATTGTAACGTTCAGCGCCTCCTAATGACGATGGAACACTCAAATTGCGTCGAGATTCAATACATCGACCTTCAGCCGATTTGTCTCCAAGGGGATATTGCTGGCTCGGGCACGTAATTTCCGTCTCTAGTGAGTCTAGAATTTCGAATCCGTCGAAAAACTGATAGTTAATTGTAACATTCAGGGCCACCTAATGACGATGGAACACTCAATTTGCGTCGCGATCCAATACATCGTCCTCCGGACGAATTGTCTCCAAGTGTCTATTGCTGCCTCGGGCACCTTCTCCTGTGAGTCTTGATTTTCGAACCCGACGCAAAACTGATAGTTAATTGTAACGTTCAGGGCCTCCTAATGACGATGGAGCACTCAAATTTCTTCGCGATTCAATACAACGTCCTCCAGCGGACTGGTCTCGATGGGGATATTGCTGCCTCGGGCACCGTATGGTCCGTCTCCAGTAAGTCTAGATTTTCGAATCCGACGAAAAACTGATAGTTAATTGTAACGTTCAGCGCCTCCTAATGACGATAGAATACTCAAATTGCGTCGAGATTCAATACATCAACGTCCAGCCGATTTGTCTATAAGGGGATATAGCTGCTTCGGCAACCAAATTGTCCGTCTCCTGTCAGTCTAGATTTTTGAATCCGACGCGAAACTGATAGTTAATTGCAACATTCAGGCCCTCCTAATGAAGATGGAACACTCAAATTGCGTCGCGATCCAATACATCGTCCCCCAGCCGAATTGTCTCCAAGGGTCTATTGCTGCCTCGGGCACCTTATGATCGTTCTCCTGTGAGTCTAGATTTTCGAACCCGACGCAAAACTGATAGTTAATTGTAACGTTCAGCGCCTCCTAATGACGATGGAACACTCAAATTGCGTCGAGATTCAATACATCGACCTTCAGCCGATTTGTCTCCAAGGGGATATTGCTGGCTCGGGCACCTAATGGTCCGTCTCTAGTGAGTCTAGATTTTCGAATCCGTCGAAAAACTGATAGTTAATTGTAACATTCAGGGCCACCTAATGACGATGGAACACTCAATTTGCGTCGCGATCCAATACATCGTCCTCCGGACGAATTGTCTCCAAGTGTCTATTGCTGCCTCGGGCACCTTCTCCTGTGAGTCTAGATTTTCGAACCCGACGCAAAACTGATAGTTAATTGTAACGTTCAGGGCCTCCTAATGACGATGGAGCACTCAAATTGCGTCGCGATTCAATACATCGTCCTCCAGCTGACTGGTCTCGAAGGGGATATTGCTGCCTTGGACACCTTATGGTCCGTCTCCAGTAAGTCTAGATTTTCGAATCCGACGAAAAACTGATAGTTAATTGTAATGTACAGCGCCTCCTAATGACGATTGAATACTCAAATTGCGTCGAGATTCAATACATCAACATCCAGCCGATTTGTCTATAAGGGGATATTGCTGCCTCGGCAACCAATTGGTCCGTCTCCTGTGAGTCTAGGTTTTTGAATCCGACGCGAAACTGATAGTTAATTGTAACGTTCAGGCCCTCCTAATGACGATGGAACACTCAAATTTCGTCGAGATTCAATACATCGTCCTTCAGCCGAGTTGCCTCCAAGAGTCTATTGCTGCCTCGGGCACCTTATGGTCGTTCACCGGTGAGTCTAGATTTTCGAATCCGGCGCAAAACAGATAGTTAATTGTAACGTTCAGCGGCTCCTAATGACGATGGAACACTCAAATTGCGTCGAGAGTCAATACATCGACCTCCAGCCGCCATGTCTTCAAGGGGATTTTGCTGCCTCGGGCTCCATGTGGTCCGTCTCCTGTGAGTCTAGATTTTCGAATCCGACGCATAACTGATAGTTAATTGTAACATTCAGGGCCTCCTAATGAAGATGGAACACTCAAATTGCGTCGCGATCCAATACATCGTCCCCCTTGCCGAATTGTCTCCAAGGGTCTATTGCTGCCTCGGGCACCTTATGATCGTTCTCCTGTGAGTCTAGATTTTTGAACCCGACGCAAAACTGATAGTTAATTGTAACGTTCAGCGCCTCCTAATGACGATGGAACACTCAAATTGCGTCGAGATTCAATACATCGACCTTCAGCCGATTTGTCTCCAAGGGGATATTGCTGGCTCGGGCACGTAATGTCCGTCTCTAGTGAGTCTAGAATTTCGAATCCGTCGAAAAACTGATAGTTAATTGTAACATTCAGGGCCACCTAATGACGATGGAACACTCAATTTGCGTCGCGATCCAATACATCGTCCTCCGGACGAATTGTCTCCATGTGTCTATTGCTGCCACGGGCACCTTCTCCTGTGAGTCTAGATTTTCGAACCCGACGCAAAACAGATAGTTAATTGTAATGTACAGCGCCTCCTAATGACGATTGAATACTCAAATTGCGTCGAGATTCAATACATCAACATCCAGCCGATTTGTCTATAAGGCGATATTGCTGCCTCGGCAACCAATTGGTCCGTCTCCTGTGAGTCTAGATTTTTGAACCCGACGCAAAACTGATAGTTAATTGTAACATTCAGGGCCACCTAATGACGATGGAACACTCAATTTGCGTCGCGATCCAATACATCGTCCTCCGGACTAATTGTCTCCAAGTGTCTATTGCTGCCTCGGGCACCTTCTCCTGTGAGTCTTGATTTTCGAACCCGACGCAAAACTGATAGTTAATTGTAACGTTCAGGGCCTCCTAATGACGATGGAGCACTCAAATTTCGTCGCGATTCAATACATCGTCCTCCAGCGGACTGGTCTCGAATCGGATATTGCTGCCTCGGGCACCGTATGGTCCGTCTCCAGTAAGTCTAGATTTTCGAATCCGACGAAAAACTGATAGTTAATTGTAACGTTCAGCGCCTCCTAATGACGATAGAATACTCAAATTGCGTCGAGATTCAATACATCAACGTCCAGCCGATTTGTCTATAAGGGGATATAGCTGCCTCGGCAACCAAATTGTCCGTCTCCTGTCAGTCTAGATTTTTGAATCCGACGCGAAACTGATAGTTAATTGCAACAATCAGGCCCTCCTAATGGCGATGGAACACTCAAATTGCGTCAAGATTCAATACATCGCCCTCTGCCGACTTGTCTCCAAGGGTCTGTTGCTGCCTCTGGCACCTTATGGTCGTTCTCCTGTGAGTCTAAATTTTCGAATCAGACGCATAACTGATTGTTAATTGTAACGTTCAGCGCCTCCTAATGGCGATGGAACAGTCAAATTGCGTCGAGAGTCAATACATCGACCTCCAGCCGACTTGTCTACAAGGGGATATTGCTGCCTCGGGCTTCATGTGGTCCGTCTCCTGTGAGTCTAGATTTTCGAATCCGACGCAAAACAGATAGTTAATTGTAACGTTCAGGACCTCCTAATGACGATGGAACACTCAAAATGCGTCGAGATTCAATACATCAGCATTCAGCCGACTTGTCTCTAAGAGTCTATTGCTGTTTCGGGCACCTTATGGTCGTTCTCTAGTTAGTCTAGATTTTCGAATCCGACGCAAAACAGATAGTTAATTGTAACGTTCAGCGCCTCCTAATGACGATGGAACACTCAAATTGCGTCGAGATTCAATACATCGACCTTCAGCCGATTTGCCTCCAAGGCGATATTGCAGGCTCGGGCACCTAATGGTCCGTCTCCAGTGAGTCTACATTTTCGAATCCGACGAAAAACTGATAGTTAATTGTAACATTCAGGGCCACCTAATGACGATAGAATACTCAAATTGCGTCACGATCCAATACATCGTCCTCCAGACGAATTGTCTCCAAGGGTCTATTGCTGCCTAATGAACCTTATGATCGTTCTCCTGTGAGTCTAGATTTTCGAACCCTACGCAAAACTGATAGTTAATTATAACGTTCTGGGGCATCTAATGACGATGGGACACTCAAATTGCGTCGAGATTCAATACATCGGCCTCCAGCCGACTTGTCTCCAAGGGGATAATGCTGTCTCGGGCACCATATGAGCCGTCTCTTGAGAGTCTAGATTTTCGAATCCGACGAAAAACTGAAAGTTAATTGTAACGTTCAGCGCCTCCTAATGACGATGGAACACTAAAATTGCGTCGAGATCCAATACATCGTCCTCCAGCCGAATTGTCTCCAAGGGTCTATTGCTGCCTCGGGCACCTTATGATCGTTCTCCTGTGAATCTAGATTTTTGAACCCGACGCAAAACTGATAGTTAATTGTAACGTTCAGCGCCTCCTAATGACGATGGAACACTCAAATTGCGTCGAGATTCAATACATCGACCTTCAGCCGATTTGTCTCCAAGGGGATATTGCTGGCTCGGGCACGTAATGTCCGTCTCTAGTGAGTCTAGATTTTCGAATCCGACGAAAAACTGATAGTTAATTGTAACATTCAGGGCCACCTAATGACGATGGAACACTCAATTTGCGTCGCGATCCAATACATCGTCCTCCGGACGAATTGTCTCCATGTGTCTATTGCTGCCACGGGCACCTTCTCCTGTGAGTCTAGATTTTCGAACCCGACGCAAAACGGATAGTTAATTGTAACGTTCAGCGCCTCCTAATGACGAAGGAACACTCAAATTGCGTCGAGAGTCAATACATCGACCTCCAGACGACTTGTCTTCATGGGGATATTGCTGCCTCGGGCTCCATGTGGTCCGTCTCCTGTGAGCCTACATTTTTGAATCCGACGCGAAACTGATAGTTAATGGCTACGTTCAGGGCCACCTAATGACGATGCAACACTCAAATTGCGCCGCGATCCAATACATCGTCCTCCAGCCGACTTGTCTCCAGGGGTCTATTGCTGCCTCGGGCACCCTATATTCGTTCTCCTGTGCGTCTAGATTTCCGAATCCGACGCATAACTGATAGTTAATTGTAACGTTCGGGGCGTCCTAATGACGATGGAACATTCAAATTGCGTCCAGATTCAATATATCGGTATTCAGCCGAATTGTCTCCAAGGGTCTATTGCTTCCTGGGGTTGCTTATGATCGTTCTCCTGTAAGTCTAGATATTATAATCCCACGCAAAACTGATAGTTAATTGTAATGTTCAGGGCCTCCTATCGACGATGGAACACTCAAATAGCGTTGCGATTCAATACATCGTCCTCCAGCGGACTGGTCTCCAGAGGGATATAGCCTCGGGCACCTTATGGTCTGTCTCCACTGAGTCTAGCTTTTCGAATCCGCCGAAAAACTGATAGTTAATTGTAACATTCAGGGCCTCCTAATGACGGTGGAGCACTAAAATTGCGTCCTGATTCAATACATCGTCCTCCAGCGAACTGGTCTCCAAGGGGATATTGCTGCCTCGGGCACCTAATGGTCCGTCTGCAGTGAGTCTAGATTTTCGAATCCGACGAAAAACTGATAGTTAATTGTAACATTCAGGACCTTCTAATGACGATGGAACACTCAAATTGCGTCGAGATTCAGTACATCGTCCTCCAGCCGATTTGTCTCCAAGGGGATATTGCTGCCTCGGGCACCAAATGGTGCGTCTCTTGTGAGTAGATTTTCGAATACGACGCTAAAATGATAGTTAATTGTAACGTTCAGCGCCTCCTATTTACGATGGAACACTCAAATTGCGTCGAGAGTCAATACATCGTCCTCCAACCGACTTGTCTCCAAGGGTCTAGTGCTGCCTCGGGCACCTTATGGTCGTTCTCCTGTGAGTCTAGATTTTCGAATCCGACGCAAAAATGATACTTAATTGTAACGTTCAGCGCCTCCAAATGACGATGGAACACTCAAATTGCGTCGACATTCAATACATCGGCATTCAGCCAACTTGTCTCCAAAAGTCTATTGCTGCCTCGGGCACCTTATGGTCGTTCACCTGTGCGTCTAGATTCTCGAATCCGACGCAAAACTGATAGTTAATTGTAACGTTCGGGGCTTCCTAATGACGATGGAAGACTCAAATTGCGTCGAGATTCAATATATCGGTATTCAGCCGATTTGTCTCCAAGGGTCTATTGCTGCTTGGGGCTCCTTATGATCGTTCTCCTGTGAGTCTAGATATTAGATTCCGACGCAAAATTCATAGTTAATTGTAATATTCAGGGCCTCTTAATGACGATGGAAAACTCAATTTGCGTCGAGATTCAATACATCGGCCTCCAGCCGACTTGTCTCCAAGGGTCTGTTGCTGCCTCTGGTACTATATGGTCCGCCTCCTGTGACTCTAGATTTTCGAATCCGACGCACAAATGATAGTTAATTGTATCTTTCAGCGCCTCCTAATGACGATGGAACACTCAAATTGCGTCGAGAGTCAATACATCGTCCTCCAGCCGAGTTGTCTCCAAGGGTCCATTGCTGCCTCGGGCACCTTATGGTCGTTCTCCTGTGAGTCAAGATTTTCGAATCAGACGCTAAAATGATAGTTAAATGTAACGTTCAGTGCCTCCTAATGACGAAGGAACACTTAAATTGCGTCGAGATTCACTACATCGTCCTCCATCCGACTTGTCTCCAAGGGCATATCGCTGCCTCGGGCACGACATGGTCCGTCTCCTGTGATTCTACGTTTTCGAATCCGACGCAAAACTGATAGTTAATTGTAAAGTTCAGGGCCTCCAAATGCCGATTGAGAACTCAAATTGCGTCCTGATTCAATACATCGTCCTCCAGCGGACTGGTCTCCAAGGGGATATTGCTGCGGCGGGCACCTAACGGTCCGTCTCCAGTGAGTCTAGATTGTTGAATCCGACGAAAAACTGATAGTTAATTGTAACATTCAGGGCCTTCTAATGACGATGGAACACTCAAATTGCGTCGCGATCCAATACATCGTCCTCCAGCCGACTTGTCTACAAAGGTGTATTGCTGCCTCGGGCACCTTATGATCGTTCTCCTGTGAGTCTAGATTTTCGAACCCGACGCAAAACTGATAGTTAATTGTAACGATCAGGGACACCTAATGACGATGGAACACTCAAATTGCGTCGAGATTCAATACATCGGCCTCCAGCCGACTTGTTTCCAAGGGGATATTGCTGTCTCGGGCACCATATGAGCCTTCTCCTGTGAGTCTAGATTTTCGAATCCGACGCAAAAATGAAAGTGAAATGTAACGTTCAGCGCGTCCTAATGACGATAGAACACTCAAATTGCGTCGAGATTCAGTACATCGTACTCCAGCCGATATGTCTCCAAGGGGATATTGCTGCCTCGTGCACCAAATGGTGCGTCTCCTGTGAGTCTAGATATTTGAATCTGACGCGAAACTGATAGTTAATTGAAACGTTCAGGGCCTCCTAATGACGATGGAACACTCAAATTGCGTCGAGATTTAATACATCGTCCCTCAGCCGACTTGTCCCCAAGGGGATATTGCTGTGTCGGGCACCACATGATCCTTCTCCTGTGAGTAGATTTTCGAATCCGACGCTAAAATGATAGTTAATTGTAACGTTGAGCGCCTCCTATTGACGATGGAACACTCAAATTGCGTCGAGAGTCAATACATCGTCCTCCAGCCGACTTGTCTCCAAGGGTCTATTGCTGCCTCGGGCACGTGATGGTCGTTCTCCTGTGAGTCTAGATTTTCGAATCCGACGCAAAAATGATAGTTAATTGTAACGTCAGCGCCTCCTAATGACGATGGAACACTCACATTACGACGAGATTCAATAAATCGGCCTCCAGCCGTCTTGTCTCCAAGGGTCTATTGCTGCCTCGGGCACCATATGGTTCGTCTCCTGTGACTCTAGATTTTCGAATCCGACGCAAAAATGATAGTTAATTGTAACGTTCAGCGCCTCCGAATGACGATGGAACACTCAAATTGCGTCGAGAGTCAATACATCGATCTCCAGCCGACTTGTCTACAAGGGGATATTGCTGCCTCGGGCCGTCTCCTGTGAGTCTAGATTTTCGAATTCGACGCGAAACTGATAGTTAATTGTAACGTTCAGGGCCTCCTAATGACGATGGAACACTCAAATTGCGTCGAGATTCAATACATCGGCATTCAGCCAACTTGTCTCCAAAAGTCCATTGCTGCCTCGGGCACCTTATGGTCGTTCGCCTGTGCGTCTAGATTCTCGAATCCGACGCAAAACTGATAGTTAATTGTAACGTTCGGGGCTTCCTAATGACGATGGAAGACGCAAATTGCGTCGAGATTCATTATATCGGTATTCAGCCGTTTTGTCTCCAAGGGTCTATTGCTGCTTGGGGCTCCTTATGATCGTTCTCCTGTGAGTCAAGATTTTCGAATCAGACGCTAAAATGATAGTTAATTGTAACGTTCAGTGCCTCATAATGACGATGGAACACTCAAATTGCGTCGAGATTCAATACAATGTGCTCCATCCGACTTGTCTCCAAGGGGATATTGCTGTCTCGGGCACCATATGAACCTTCTCCTGTGAGTCTAGATTTTCGAATCCGACGCGAAACTGATTATTAATTGTTACGTTCAGGGCTTCCTAATGACTGTGGAACACTCAAATTGCGTCGAGATTCAAAACATCGTCCTTCAGCCGACTTGTCTCCAGGGGTCTATTGCTGCCTCGGGCACCTTATGGTCGTTCTCCTGTGAGTCTAGATTTTCGAATCCGACGCAAAACAGATAGTTAATTGTGACGTTCAGGGCCTCCTAATGACGAAGGAACACTCAAATTGCGTTGAGAGTCACTACATCGACCTCCAGCCGACTTGTCTCCAAGGGAATATCGCTGCCTCGGGCACCACATGGTCCGTCTCCGGTGATTCTACGTTCTCGAATCCGACGCAAAACTGAAAGTTAATTGTAACGTTCAGGGCCTCCTAATGACGATGGAACACTCAAATTGCGTCGAGATTCAATACTACGTCCTTCAGCCGACTTGTCTTCAGGGGTCTATTGCTGCCTCGGGCACCTTATGGTCGTTCTCCTGTGAGTCTAGATTTTCGAATCCGACGCACAACTGATAGTTAATTCTAAAGTTCAGGACCTCCTAATGACGATGGAACACTCAAATTGCGTCGAGATTCAATACATCGTCCTCCAGCCGACTTGTCTCCAATGGGATATAGCTGCCTCGGGCACCACATGGTCCATCTCTGGTGATTCTACATTTTCGAATCCGACGCAAAACTCATTGTTAATTGTAACGTTCAGGGCCTCCTAATGACGATGGGGCACTCAAATGGCGTTGCGATTCAATACATCGTCCTCCAGCGGACAGGTCTCCAAGGGGATATTGCTGCTTCGGGCACCTTATGGTCCGTCTCTAGTGAGTCTACATTTTCGAATCCGACGAAAAACTGATAGTTAATTGTAACGTCCAACGCCTCCTAATGACGATGGAACCCTCAAATTGCGTCGAGAGTCAATACATCGTCCTCCAGCCGACTTGTCTCCAAGGGGATATAGCTGTCTCGGGCACCATATGAAACTTCTCCTGGTAGTCTAGATTTCCGAATCCGACGCGAAACTGATAGTTAATTGTAACGTTCAGAGCCACCTAATGACGACGGAACACTCAAACTGCGTTGAGATTCAATACATCGTCCCTCAGCCGACTTGTCTCCAACTTTCTATTGCTGCCTCGGGCACCTTATGGTCGTTCTCCTGTGAGTCTAGATTTTCGAATACGACGCAAAAATAATAGTTAATTGTAACGTTCAGGGCCTCCTAATGACGATGGAACACTTAAATTGTGTCGAGATTGAATACATCGTCCTCCAGCCGACTTGTATCCAAATGGATATTGCTGTCTCGGGCACCATATGATCCTTCTTCTGTGACTAGATTTTCGAATCCGACGCTAAAATGATAGTTAATTGTAACGTTCAGCGCCTCCTAATGACGATGGAACACTCAAATTGCGTCGAGATTCAATACATCGGCCTCCAGCAGACTTGTCTCCAAGGGTCTATTGCTGCGTCGGGCACCTTGTGATCGTTCTCCTGTGAGTCTAGATTTTCGAACCCGACGAAAAACTGATAGTTAATTGTAACTTTCAGGGCCTCCTGATGTCGATGGAATACTCAAATTGCGTCGAGATTCAATACATCGTCCTCCAGCCGACTTCTCTCCATGGGGATATTGTTGCCACGGGCACCTTATGGTCGTTCTCCTGTGAGTCTAGATTGTCGAATCCGACGTGAAACTGATTGTTAATTGTAACGTTCAGGGCTTCCTAATGACGATCGAATACTGGAATTGCGCCGAGATTCAATACCTCGTCATTCAGCTGATTTGTCTCCAAAGATCTATTGCTGCCTCGGGCACCTTATGGTCGTTCCCCTGTGAGTCTAGATTTTTGAATCCAACGCGAAACTGATTGTTAATTGTAACGTTCAGGGCTTCCTAATGACGATGGAACACTCAAATTGCGTCGAGATTCAATACATCGTCATTCAGTCGACTTGTCTCCAAGGGTCTTATGCTGATTCGGGCAGCTTATGGTCGTTCTCCTGTGAGTCTAGATTTTCGAATCCGACGCAAAACTGATAGTTATTTGTAACGTTCAGGGCCTCCGAATGACGATGGAACACTCAAATTGCCTCGTGATTCAATACTTCTGCTCCCAGCCGACTTCTCTCCAAGGGGACATTGCTGCCTCTTGCACCATATGGTCCGTCTCCGCTGAGTCTAGATTTTCGAATCCGATGCAAAACTGATAGTTAATTGTAATGTTCAGGGCCTCCTAATGACGATGGAACACTCAAATTGCGTCGAGATTCAATACATTGGCCTCGGCCGACTTGTCTTCAAATGTCTAATGGTGCCTCGGGCACCTTGTGGTCGTTCTCCTGTGAGTCTAGATTTTCGAATCCGACGCTTAACTGATAGTTAATTGTAAACTTCAGGTGCTCCTAATGACGATGGAACACTCAAATTGCGTGGAGATTCAAGACATCGTCCTCCAGCCGTCTTGTCTCCAAGGCTCTATTGCAACCTCGGGCACCACATGATCCGTCTCCGGTGATTCTACATTTTCGAATCCGACGTAAAACTCATAGGTAATTGTAACATTCAGGGCCTCCTAATGACGATGGAACACTCAAACTGCGTAGAGATTCAATACATCGTCCTTCAGCCGACTTGTCTCCAACTTTCTTATGCTGCCTCGGGCACCTTACGGTCGTTCTCCTGTGAGTCTAGATTTTCGAATCCGACGCAAAAATAATAGTTAATTGTAACGTTCTGCGCCTCCTAATAACGATGGAACACTCAAATTGCGTCGAGAGTCAATACGTCGTCCTCCAGCCGACTTGTCTACAGGGGAATATTGCTTCCTTGGGCTCCATGTGGTCCGTCTCCTGTGAGTCTAGATTTTCGAATCCGACGCATAAGTGATAGTTAATTGTAAAGTTCAGGACCTCCTAATGACGATGGAACTCTCTAATTGCGACGAGATTCAATACATCTTCCTCCAGCCGACTTGTCTTCAAATGTCTATTGCTGCCTCGGGCACCTTGTGGTCGTTCTCCTGTGAGTATAGATTTTCGAATCCGACGCATAACTGATAGTTCATTGTAAAGTTCAGGACCTCCTAATGACGATGGGGGACTCAAATTTCGTCGCGATTCAATACATCGTCCTCCAGCGGACAGGTCTCCAAGGGGATATTGCTGCCTCGGGCACCTTATGCTCCGTCTCTAGTGAGTCTACATTTTCGAATCCGACGAAAAACTGATAGTTAATTGTAACGTTCAACGCCTCCTAATGACGATGGAACACTCAAATTGCGTCGAGAGTTAATACATCGTCCTCCAGCCGACTTGTCTCCAAGGCGATATTGCTGTCTCGGGCACCATATGAGCCTTCACCTGTGAGTCTAGATTTTCGAATCCGACGCGGTACTGATAGTTAATTGTAACGTTCAGAGCCTCCTAATGACGATGGAACACTCAAATTGCGTCGACTTTCAATACAACGTCCTTCAGCCGACTTGGCACCAAGGGCCTATTGCTGCCTCGGGTCCTTTATGGTCGCTCTCCTGTGAGTCTAGATTTTCGAATCCGACGCGTAACTGATTGTTAATTGTTACGTTCAGGGCTTCCTATTGACGATGGAACACTCAAATTGCGTTAAAATTCAATACATTGTCCTTCAGCCGACTTGTCTCTAAGAGTCTATTGCTGCCTCGGGCACCTTATGGTCGTTCCCCTGTGAGTCTAGATTTTAGAATCCGACGCAAAACTGATAGTTCATTGTAATGTTCAGGGTCTCCAAATGACAATGGAACACTCAAATTGCGTCGAGATTCAATACATCTTCCTCCAGCCGATTTGTCTCCAAGAGTCAATTGCTGCCTCGGGCACCTTATGGTCGTTCTCCTGTGAGTCTAGATTTTCGAATCCGACACAAAACAGATACTTAATTGTAACGTTCAGGGCCTCCTAATGACGAAGGAGCACTCAAATTGCGTTGAGAGTCACTACATCGTCCTCCAGCCGACTTGTCACCAAGGGGATATCGCTGCCTCGGGCATCACATGGTCCGTCTCCGGTGATTCTACGTTTTCGAACCCGACGCAAAACTTACAGTTAAATGTAACTTTCAGGGCCACCTAATGACGATGGGGCACTCAAATGGCGTGGCGATTCAATACATCCTCCTCCAGCGGACTGGTCTCCAAGTCGATGTTGCTGCTCCGGGCACCTTATGGTCCGTCTCTAGTGAGTCTACATTTTCGAATCCGACGAAAAACTGATAGTTAATTGTAACGTTCAACGCCACCTAATGACGATGGCACACCCAAATTGCGTCGAGAGTCAATACATCGTCCTCCAGCCGACTTGTCTCCAAGGGGATATTGCTGCCTCGGGCACCCTATGGTCCGTCTCCTGTTAGGCTAGATTTTCGAATCCGACGCAAAAATGACAGGTAATTGCATCGTTCAGCGCCTCCTAATGACGATGGAACACTCAAATTGCGACGAGAATCAATACATCGGCCTCCAGCCGACTTGTCTTCAAATGTCTATTGCTGCCTCGGGCACCTTGTGGTCGTTCTCCTGTGGGTCTAGATTTTTCGAATCCGACGCATAACTAATAATTAATTGTAAAGTTCAGGACCTCCTAATGACGATGGAACACTCAAATTACGTTGAAATTGACTACATCGTCCTCCAGCCGACTTGTCTCCAAGGGGATATCGCTGCCTCGGGCACCCTATGGTCCGTCTCCTGTTAGGCTAGATTTTCGAATCCGACGCAAAAATGACAGGTAATTGCATCGTTCAGCGCCTCCTAATGACGATGGAACACTCACATTGCGTAGAGATTCAATACATCGGCCACCAGCCGACTTGTCTCCAAATTTCTATTACTGCCCCGGGCACCTTTTGGTCGTTCTCCTGTGAGTCTAGATTTTCGAATCCGACGCATAAGTGATAGTTGATTGTAAAGTTCAGGGCCTCCTAATGACGATGGAACAGTCAAATTGCGTCGAGATTCAATACATCGTATTGCAGCCGCTTTGTCTCCAAGGCTCTATTGCTGCCTCGGGCACCTTTTGTTCGTTCTCCAGTGAGTCTAGATTTTCGAATCCGACGCATAAGTGATAGTTAATTGTAACGTTCAGGGCCTCCTAATGACGATGGAATACTCAAATTGCGTAGAGATTCAATACATCGGCTTCGCGCCGACTAGTCTCCAAGGGAACATTGCTGCCTCGGGCACCATATGGTCCGTCTCCTATAAGTTTAGATTTTCGATTCCGATGCAAAACTGATAGTTAATTGTAACGTTCAGGGCCTCCTAATGACGATGGAACACTCAAATTGCGTCGAGATTCAATACAGCGTCCTTCAGCCGACTTGTCTCCAACTTTCTTATGCTGCCTCGGGCACCTTATGGTCGTTCTCCTGTGTGTCTAGATTTTCGAATCCGACGCAAAAATAATAGTTAATTGTAACGTTCAGCGCCTCCTAATGACGACGGAACACTCAAATTGCGTCGAGAGTCAATACGTCGTCCTCCAGCCGACTTGTCTACAAGGGAATATTGCTTTCTTGGGCTCCATGTGGTCCGTCTCCTGTGAGTCTAGATTTTCGAATGCGACGCATAACTGATAGTTAATTGTAAAGTTCAGGACCTCCTAATGACGATGGGGCACTCAAATTTCGTCGCGATTCAATACATCGTCCTCCAGCGGACAGGTCTCCAAGGGGATATTGCTGCCTCGGGCACCTTATGCTCCGTCTCTAGTGAGTCTACATTTTCGAATCCGACGAAAAAGTGATAGTTAATTGTAACGTTCAACGCCTCCTAATGACGATGGAACACTCAAATTGCGTCGAGAGTTAATACATCGTCCTCCAGCCGACTTGTCTCCAAGGGGATATTGCTGTCTCGGGCACCATATGAACCTTCTCCTGTGAGTCTAGATTTTCGAATCCGACGCGAAACTGATAGTTAATTGTAACGTTCAGAGCCTCCTAATGACGATGGAACACTCAAATTGCGTCGTCTTTCAATACAACGTCCTTCAGCCGACTTAAGACCAAGGGCCTATTGCTGCCTCGGGTCCTTTATGGTCGCTCTCCTGTGAGTCTAGATTTTCGAATCCGACGCGAAACTGATTGTTAATTGTTACGTTCAGGGCTTCCTATTGACGATGGAACACTTAAATTGCGTTAAAATTCAATACATTGTTCTTCAGCCGACTTGTCTCTAAGAGTCTATTGCTGCCTCGGGCACCTTATGTTCGTTCCCCTGTGAGTCTAGATTTTAGAATCCGACGCAAAACTGATAGTTCATTGTAATGTTCAGGGTCTCCAAATGACAATGGAACACTCAAATTGCGTCGAGATTCAATACATCGGCCTCCAGCCGACTTGTCTCCAAGGGTCAATTGCTGCCTCGGGCACCTTATGGTCGTTCTCCTGTGAGTCTAGATTTTCGAATCCGACGCAAAACAGATAGTTAATTGTAACGTTCAGGGCCTCCTAATGACGAAGGAGCACTCAAATTGCGTTGAGAGTCACTACATCGTCCTCCAGCCGACTTGTCACCAAGGGGATATCGCTGCCTCGGGCATCACATGGTCCGTCTCCGGTGATTCTACGTTTTCGAACCCGACGCAAAACTTACAGTTAATTGTAACTTTCAGGGCCTCCTAATGACGATGGGGCACTCAAATGGCGTGGCGATTCAATACATCCTCCTCCAGCGGACTGGTCTCCAAGTCGATGTTGCTGCTCCGGGCACCTTATGGTCCGTCTCTAGTGAGTCTACATTTTCGAATCCGACGAAAAACTGATAGTTAATTGTAACGTTCAACGCCTCCTAATGACGATGGAACACTCAAATTGCGACGAGAATCAATACATCGGCCTCCAGCCGACTTGTCTTCAAATGTCTATAGCTGCCTCGGGCACCTTGTGGTCGTTCTCCTGTGAGTCTAGATTTTCGAATCCGACGCATAACTGATAGTTAATTGTAAAGTTCAGAACCTCTTAATAACGATGGAACACTCAAATTGCGTGGAGATTCAATACATCGGCCACCAGCCGACTTGTCTCCAAGGGTCTATTGCTGCCACGGGCACCTTATGGGCGTTCTCCTGTGAGTCTAGATTTTCGAATCCGACGCATAACTGATAGTTAATTGTAAAGTTCAGGACCTCCTAATGACGATGGAACACTCAAATTACGTTGAAATTCACTACATCGTCCTCCAGCCGACTTTTCTCCAAGGGGATATCGCTGCCTCGGGCACCACATGGTCCGGCTCCAGTGATTCTACATTTTCGAATCCGACGAAAACTCATAGTTAATTGTAACGTTCAGGGCCTTCTAATGACGATGGAACACTCAAATTGCGTAGAGATTCAATACATCGGCCACCAGACGGCTTGTCTCCAAATTTCTATTACTGCCCCGGGCACCTTGTGGTCGTTCTCTTGTGAGTCTAGATTTTTCGAATCCGACGCATAACTAATAGTTAATTGTAAAGTTCAGGACCTCCAATTGACGATGGGACACTCAAATTGCGTTGAGATTCAATACATCATCCTCCAGCCGAGTAGTCTCCAAGGGTCTATTGCTGCTCGGGCACCTTAAGGTCGTTCTCCTGTGGGTCTAGATTTTCGAATCCGACGCGAAACTGATTGTTAATTGTAACGCTCAGCGCCTTCTAATGACGATGGAACACTCAAATTGCGTCGAGATTCAATACATCGTCCTCCAGCCGACTTGTCTCCAAGGGGACATTGCTCCCTTGGGCACCATATGGTCTGAGTCCTGTGAGTCTAGATTTTCGATTCCGATGCGAAACTGATAGTTAATTGTAGCGTTCAGGGCCTCCTAATGACGATGGAACACTCAAATTGCGTCTAGATTCAATACATCGGCCTCCAGCCGATTTGTCTCCAAATGTCTATTGCTGCCTCGGGCACCTTTTGGTCGTTCTCCTGTGAGTCTAGATTTTCGAATCCGACGCATAAGTGATAGTTGATTGTAAAGTTCAGGGCCTCCTAATGACGATGGAACAGTCAAATTGCGTCGAGATTCAATACATCGTATTGCAGCCGCTTTGTCTCCAAGGCTCTATTGCTGCCTCGGGCACCTTTTGTTCGTTCTCCAGTGAGTCTAGATTTTCGAATCCGACGCATAACTGATAGTTAATTGTAACGTTCAGCGCCTTCCTAATGACGATGGAACACTCAAATTGCGTCGAGATTCAATACATCGTCCTCCAGCTGACTTGTCTCCAAGGGCATATTGCTGCCCCGGGCACCATATGCACCGTCTCCTGTGACTCTAGATTTTCGAATCCGACGCGAAGCTGATAGTTAATTGTAACGTTTAGGGCCACCTAATGACGATGGAACACTCAAATTGCGTCGAGATTCAATACATCGTCCTTCAGCCGACTTGACTCCAAGAGTCTATTGCTGCCTCGGACACCTTATGGTCGTTCTCCAGTGAGTCTAGATTTACGAATCCGAAGCAAAACTGATAGTTAATTGTAACGTTCAGGGCCTCCTAATGACGATGGAATACTCAGATTGCGTCGAGATTCAATACATCGGCTTCGAGCCGACTAGTCTCCATGGGAACATTGCTGCCTCGGGCACCATTTGGTCCGTCTCCTGTGAGTCTAGATTTTCTATTCCGATGCAAAACTGATAGTTAATTGTAACGTTCAGGGCCTCCTATTGACGATGGAACACTCAAATTGCGTCGAGATTCAATACAGCGTCCTTCAGGCGACTTGACACCAAGAGTCTGTTGCTGGCTCCGACACCTTATTGTCGTTCTCCTGTGAGTCTAGATTTTCGAATCCGACGCAAAACTGATAGTTAATTGTAACGTTCAGGGCCTCCTAATGACGATGGAACACTCAAATTGCGTCGAGATTCAATACATCGTTCTCCAGCCGACTTCTCTCCATGGGGATATTACAGCCTCGGGCACCTTATGGTCGTTCTCCTGTGTGTCTAGATTTTCGAATCCGACGCGAAACTTATAGTTAACTGTAACGTTCAGGGCCTCCTAATGACGATGAAACACTCAAATTGCGCCGAGATTCAATACATCGGCCTCCAGCCGACTTGTCTCCAAATGTCTATTGCTGCCTCGGGCACCTTTTGGTCGTTCTCCTGTGTGTCTAGATTTTCGAACCCGACGCAAAGCTGATAGTTAATTGTAACGTACAGGGTCTCCTAATGACGATGGAATACTCAAATTGCTTCGAGATTCAATTCATCGTCCACCAGCCGACTTCTCTCCATGGGGATATTGCTGCCTCGGGCACCTTATGGTCGTTCACTTGTGAGTCTAGATTTTCGAATCCGACGCGAAACTGATTGTTAATTGTAACGTTCAGGGCTTCCTAATGACGATGGATCACTCAAATTGCGTCGAGATTCAATACCTCGTCATTCAGCCGATTTGTCTCCAAGGGTCTATTGCTGCCTCGGGCACCTTATGGTCGTTCCCCTGTGAGTCTAGATTTTAGAATCCGACGCAAAACTGATAGTTAATTGTAACGTTCAGGGCCTCCTAATGACGATGGAACACTCAAGTTGCGTCGAGGTTCAATACATAGTCCTCCAGCCGACTTGTCTCCAAGGGGTATTGCTGCCTCGGGCACTATTTGGTCCGTCTCCTGTGAGTCTAGATTTTCGAATCCGACGCAAAAATGATAGTTAATTGTAACGTTCAGGGAATCCTAATGATGATGATGGAACACTCAAATTGCGTCGAGAGTCAATAAATAATACATCGTCCTCCAGCCGACTTGCTAAAAGGGGATATTGCTGCCTCGGGCTCCATGTGGTCCGTTTCCTGTGAGTCTAGATTTTCGAATCCGACGCGAAACTGATAGTTAATTGTAACGTTAAGGGTTCTAATGACGATGGAACACTCAAATTGCGTCGAGATTCAATACATCGTCCTCCAGCCGACTTGTCTCCAAGGGGACATTGCTGCCTTGGGCACCATATGGTCCGAGTCCTGTGAGTCTAGATTTTCGTTTCCGACGCGAAACTGATAGTCAATTGTAACGTTCTGGGCCTCCTAATGACGATGGAACACTCAAATTGCGTCGAGATTCAATACATCGGCCTCCAGCCGACTTGTCTCCAAACGTCAATTGCTGCCTCGGGCACCTTTTGGTCGTTCTCCTGTGTGTCTAGATTTTCGAACCCGACGCAAAACTGATAGTTAATTGTAACGTACAGGGCCTCCTAATGACGATGGAATACTCAAATTGCTTCGAGATTCAATTCATCGTCCTCCAGCAGACTTCTCTCCATGGGGATATTGCTGCCTCGGGCACCTTATGGTCGTTCTCTTGTGAGGCTAGATTTTCGAATCCGACGCGAAACTGATTGATAATTGTAACGTTCAAGGCTTCCTAATGACGATGGATCACTCAAATTGCGTCGAGATTCAATACCTCGTCATTCAGCAGATTTATCTCCAAGGGTCTATTGCTGCCTCGGGCACCTTATGGTCGTTCTCCTGTGAGTCTAGATTTTAGTATCCGACGCAAAACTGATTGTTAATAGTACCGTTCAGGGCCTCCTAATGACGATGGAACACTCAAATTGCGCCGAGGTTTAATACATCGTCCTCCAGCCGACTTGTCTCCAAGGGGTATTGCTGCCTCGGGCACCATATGGTCCGTCTCCTGTGAGTCTAGATTTTCGAATCCGACTCAAAAATGATAGTTAATTGTAACGTTCAGGGCATCCTAATGATGATGGAACTCTCAAATTGCGTCGAGAGTCAATAATACATCGTCCTCCAGCCGACTTGCTAAAAGGGGATATTGCTGCCTCGGGCTCCATTTGGTCCGTTTCCTGTGAGTCTAGATTTTCGAATCCGACGCGAAACTGTGCTTAATTGTAACGTTCAGGGTTCTAATGACGATGGAACACTCAAATTGCGTCGTGATTCAATACATCGTCCTCCAGCCGATTTGTCTCCAAGGGGACATTGCTGCCTTGGGCACAATATGGTCCGAGTCCTGTGAGTCTAGATTTTCGTTTCCGACGCGAAACTGATAGTTAATTGTAACGTTCTGGGCCTCCTAATGACGATGGAACACTCAAATTGCGTCGAGATTCAATACATCGGCCTCCAGCCGACTTGTCTCCAAATGTCTATTGCTGCCTCGGGCACCTTTTGGTCGTTCTCCTGTGAGTATAGATTTTCGAATCCGACGCATGACTGATAGTTAATTGTAACGCTCAGCGCCTCCTAATGACGATGGAACACTCAAATTGCGTCGAGATTCAATACATCGTCCTCCAGCCGACTTGTCTGCAAGGGCATATTGCTGCCCCGGTCACCATATGCACCGTCCCTGTGAGTATAGATTTTCGATTCCGATGCGAAACTGATAGTTAATTGTAACGTTCAGGGGCTCCTAATGACGATGGAACACTCAAATTGCGTCGAGATTCAATACAGCGTCCTTCAGCCGACTTGACTCCAAGAGTCTATTGCAGGTTCGGACACCTTATTGTCGATCTCCTGTGAGTCTAGATTTTCGAATCCGACGAAAAACTGATAGTTACTTGTAACGCTCAGAGCCTCCTAATGACGATGGAACACTCAAATTGCGTCGAGATTCAATACATCGTTCTCCAGCCGACTTCTCTCCATGGGGATATTACAGCCTCGGGCACCTTATGGTCGTTCTCCTGTGAGTCTAGATTTTCGAATCCGACGGGAAACTTATAGTTAACTGTAACGTTCAGGGCCTCCTAATGACGATGGAACACTCAAATTGCGTCGACATTCAATACATCGGCATCCAGCCGACTTGTCTCCAAAGGTCAATCGCTGCCTCGGGCACATTATGATCGTTCTCCTGTGTGTATAGATTTTCGAACCAGACGCAAAACTGATAGTTAATTGCAACGTACAGGGCCCCCTAATGACGATGTAATACTCAAATTGCGTCGAGATTCAATTCATCGTCCTCCAGCCGACTTCTCTCCATGGGGATATTGCTGCCTCGGGCACCTTATGGTCGATCTCTTGTGAGTCTAGATTTTAGAATCCGACGCAAAACTGATAGTTAATTTTAACGTTCAGGGCCTCCGAATGACGATGGAACACTCAAATTGCGTCGAGGTTCAATACACCGTCCTCCAGCCGACTTGTCTCCAAGGATCTATTGCTGCCTCGGGCACCTTTTGTTCGTTCTCCAGTGAGTCTAGATTTTCGAATCCGACGCATAACTGATAGTTAATTGTAACGCTCAGCGCTTTCTAATGACGATGGAACACTCAAATTGCATCGAGATTCAATACCTCGTCATTCAGCCGATTTGTCTCCAAGGGTCTATTGCTGCCTCGGGCACCTTATGGTCGTTCCCCTGTGAGTCTAGATTTTAGAATCCGACGCAAAACTGATAGTTAATTTTAACGTTCAGGGCCTCCTAATGACGATGGAACACTCAAATTGCGTCGAGGTTCAATACATCGTCCTCCAGCCGACTTGCCTCCAAGGATTATTGCTGCCTCGGGCACCATATGGTCCGTCTCCTGTGAGTCTAGATTTTCGAATCCGACGCAAAAATGATAAATAATTGTAACGTTCAGAGTTCTAATGACGATGGAACACTCAAATTGCGTCGAGATTCAATACATCGGCCTCCAGCCGACTTGTCTCCAAGAGTCTATTGCTGCCTCGGACTCCTTATGGTCGTTCTCCTGTGAGTCTAGATTCTCGAATTCGACGCAAAACTGATAATTAATTAAAACGCTCAGGGCCTCCAAATTATGATGGAACACTCAAATTGCGTCGAGATTCAATACATCGTCCTTCAGACGACTTGACTCCAAGAGTCTATTGCTGCCTCGGACACATTATGGTCGTTCTCCGGTGATTCTACATTTTTTAATCCGACGCAAAACTAATAGTTAATTGTAACGTTCAGGGCCTCGTAATGACGATGGGGCACTCAAATTGTGTCGCGATTCAATACATCGTCCTCCAGCGGACTGGTCTCCAAGGGGATATTGCTGCCTCGGGCACCTTATGGTCCGTCTCTAGTGAGTCTACATTTTCGAATCCGACGAAAAACTGATAGTTAATTGTAACATTCAGGGCCGCATAATAACGATGGGGCACTCAAATTGCGTCGAGTATCTATACATCGTCCACCAGCCGAGTTGTCTCCAAGGGGATATTGCTGCCTCGGGAACCATATGATCCGTCTCCTGTGAGTCTAGATATTCGAATCCGACGCGAAACTGATAGTTAACTGCAACGTTCAGTTCCTCCTAATGACGATGGAACACTCAAATTGAGTCGAGATTCAAAACCTCGTCATTCAGCCGATTAGCTCCAAGGGTCTGTTGCTGCCTCGGGCACCATATGGTCGTTCCCCTGTGAGTCTAGATTTTAGAATCCGACGGAAATCTGATGGTTAAATGTAATGTTCAGAGCCTCCTAATGACGATGGAACACTCAAATTGCGTCGAGATTCAATTCATCGTCCTCCAGCCGACTTCTCTCCATGGGGATATTGCTGCCTCGGGCACCTTATGGTCGTTCTCTTGTGAGTCTAGATTTTCGAATCCGACGAAAAACTGATTGTTAATTGTAACGTTCAGGGCTTCCTTATGACGATGGAACACTCAAATTCCGTCGAGATTCAATACCTCGTCATTCAGTCGATTTGTCTCCAAGTGTCTATTGCTGCATCGGACACCTTATGGTCGTTCTCCGGTGATTCTACATTTTCTAATCCGACGTAAAACTGATAGTTAATTGTAACGTTCAGGTCCTCGTAATGACGTTGGCGCACTCAAATTGCGTCGCGATTCAATATATCGTCCTCCAGCGGACTGGTCTCCAAGGTGATATTGCTGCCTCGGACACCTTATGGACCGTCTCCAGTGAGTCTAGATTATCGAATCCGACGCATAACTGATAGTTAATTGCAACGTTCAGCGCCTCCTAATGACGATGGAACACTCAAATTGCGTCGAGATTCAATACATCGTCCTCCAGCCGACTTGTCTCCAAGGGGTATTGCCGCCTCGGGCACCATATGGTCCGTCTCCTGTGAGTCTAGATTTTTGAATCCGACGCAAAATTGATGGTTAATTGTAACGTTCAGGGCCTCCTAATGACGATGTAACACTCAAACTGCGTCGAGAGTCAATACATCGTCCTGCAGCCGACTTGTCTCCAAAGGTCTATTGCTACCTCGGGCACCTTATGGTCGTTCTCCTGTGAGTTTAGATTTTCGAATCCGACGCATAACTGATAGTTAATTGTAACGCTCAGCGCCTCCTAATGACGATGGAACACACAAATAGCGTCGAGATTCAATACATCGGCCACCAGCCGACTTGTCTCCAAGGGTCTATCGCTGCCTCGGGCACCTTATGATCGTTCTCCTGTTTGTCTAAATTTTCGAACCCGACGCAAAACTGATAGTTAATTGTAACGTTCAGGGCCTCCTAATGACGATGGAATACTCAAATTGCGTCGAGATTCAATTCATCGTCCTCCAGCCGACTTCTCTCCGTGGGGATAGTGCTGCCTCGGGCACCTTATGGTCGTTCCCCTGTGAGTCTAGATTTTAGAATCTGACGCAAATCTGATAGTTAATTGGAATGTTCATGGCCTCCTAATGACGATGGAACACTCAAATTGCATCGAGATTCAAAACATCGGCCTCCAGCCGACTTGACTCCAATTGTCTATTGCTGCCTCGGGCACCTTATGGTCGTTCTGCTGTGAGTATAGATTTTCGAATCCAACGCATAGCTGATAGTTAATTGCAACGTTCAGCGCCCCCTAATGTCGATGGAACACTCAGATTGCGTCGAGATTCAATACATCGACCTCCAGCCGACTTGTCTCCAAATGTGTATTGCTGCCTCGGGCACCTTGTGGTCGTTCTCCAGTGAGTCTAAATTTTGGAATCCGACGCATAAGTGAAAGTTAATTGTACGGTTCATTACCTCCTAATGACGATGGAACACTCAAATTGCGTCGAGATTCAATACATCGTCCTCCAGCCGACTTGTCTCCAAGGCTCTATTGCTGCCTCGGGCACCTTATGGTCGTTCTCCTGTGAGTCTCGATTTTCGAATCCGACGCAAAACTGATAGTTAATTGCTACGTTCAGGGCCACTAATGATGATAGAACAGTCAAACTGCGTAGAGGTTGAATTCATCGGCCTCCAACCGAATTGTCTCCAAGGGGATATTGCTGCCTCGGGCTCTATGTGGTCGTTCTCCTGTGAGTCCAGATTTTCGAATCCGACGCGAAACTGATAGTTACTTGTATGTTCAGGGCCTCCTAATGACGATGGAACACTCAAATTGCGTCAAGATACAATACATCGGCCTCCAGCTGACTTGTTTCCAAGGGTCTTTTGCTGCCTCGGGCACCTTATGGTCGTTCTCATGTGAGTCTAGATTTTCAAATCCGACCCATAACTGATAGTTAATTCCAACGTTCAGCGCCTCCTAATGACGATGGAACACTCAGATTGCGTCGAGATTCAATACATTGTCCTCCAGCCGACCTGTCTCCAAGGGTCTATTGCTACCTCGGGCACCTTATGGTCGTTCTCCTGTGAGACTAGATTATCGAATCCGACGCATAACTGATAGTTAATTGTATTGCTCAGCACCTCCTAATGACGATGAAACACTCAAATTGCGTCGAGATTCAATACATCGTCCACCAGCCGATTTGTTTCCAAGGTGCCTCGGGCACCATATGATCCGTCTCTTGTGAGTCTAGATTCTCGAATCCGACGCGAAACTGATAGTTAATTGTAACGTTCAGGGCCTTCTAATGACGATGGAACACTCAAATTGCGTCGAGATTCAATACATCGTCCTTCAGCCGACTTGACTCCAAGAGTCTATTGCTGCATCGGACACCTTATGGTCGTTTTCCTGTGAGTCTAGATTTTCGAATCCGACGCGAAACTGACAGTTAATTGTAACGTTCAGGGTTCTAATGACGATGGAACACCCAAATTGCTTCGAGATTCAATTCATCGTCCTCCAGCCGACTTCTCTCCATGGGGATATTGCTGCCTCGGGCACCTTATGGTCGTTCTCTTGTGAGTCTAGATTTTCGAATCCGACGCGAAACTGATTGTTAATTGTAACGTTCAGAGCTTCTCAATGACGATGGAACACTCAAATTGCGTCGAGATTCAATACCTCGTCATTCAGCCGATTTGTCTCCAATGGTCTATTGCTGCCTCGGGCACCTTATGGTCGTTCCCCTGTGGGTCTAGATTTTAGAATCCGACGCAAAACTTATAGTTAATTCCAACGATCAGCGCCTCCTAATGACGATGGAACACTCAGATTGCGTCGAGATTCAATACATTTTCCTCCAGCCGACTTGTCTCCAAGGGTCTATTGCTACCTCGGGCACCTTATGGTCGTTCTGCTGTGAGTCTAGATTCTCGAATCAGACGCAAAACTGATAGTTCATTGTAACGATCAGGGCCTCCTAATGATGATGGAACACTCAAATTGCGTCGAGATTCAATACATCGTCCTTCAGACGACTTGACTCCAAGAGTCTATTGCTGCCTCGGACACATTGTGGTCGTTCTCCGGTCATTCTACATTTTCTAATCCGACAAAAAACTGATAGTTAATTGTAACGTTCAGAGCCTCGTAATGAAGATGGGGCACTCAAATTGCGTCGCGATTCATCACATCGTCCTCCAGCGGACTGGTCTCCTAGGGGATATTGCTGCCTCGGACACCTTATGGACCGTCTCCAGTGAGTCTAGATTTTCGAATCCGACGCATAACTGATAGTTCATTGCAACGTTCAGCGCCTCCTAATGACGATGGAACACTCAAATTGCGTCGAGATTCAATACATCGTCCTCCAGCCGACTTGTCTCCAAGGGTCTATTGCTACCTCGGGCACTTTATGGTCGTTCTCCTCTGAGACTAGATTATCGAATACGACGCTTAACTGATAGTTAATTGTAATGCTCAGCGCCTCCTAATGACGATGGAACACTCAAATTGCGTCGAGATTCCATACATCGTCCTCCAGCCGACTTGCCTCCAAGGGGATATCGCTGCCTCGGGCACCTTATGGTCCGTCTCTAGTGATGCTACATTTTCGAATCCGACGAAAAAATGATAGTTAATTGTAACGTTCAGCGCCTCCTAATGACGATGGAACACTCAAATTGCGTCGAGATTCAATACATCGTCCTCCAGCTGACTTGTCTCCAAGGGTCTATTGCTACCTCGGGCACCTTATGGTCGATCTCCTGTGAGTCTAGATTTTCGAATCCGACGCATAACTGATAGTTAATTGTAACGCTCAGCGCCTCCTATTGACGACGGAACACTCAAATTGCGTCAAGAGTCAATACATCGTCCTCCAGCCGACTTGTCTACAAGGGGAATATTGCTGCCTCGGTCTCCATGTGGTCCGTCTCCTGTGAGTCTAGATTTTCGAATCCGACGCGAAACTGATAGTTAACTGTAACGTTCATGGCCTCCTAATGACGATGGAACACTCAAATTGCGTCGAGATTCAATACCTCGTCATTCAGCCGATTTGTCTCCAAGGGTTTGTTGCTGCCTCGGGCACCATATGGTCGTTCCCCTGTGAGTCTAGATTTTAGAATCCGATGCAAATCTGATAGTTAATTGTAATGTTCAGAGCCTACTAATGACGATGGAACACTCAAATTGCGTCGAGATTTAATACATCGTCCTCCAGCCGACTTGTCTCCAAGGGAACATTGCTGCCTCGGACACCTTATGGTCGTTCTCCGGTGATTCTACATTTTCTAATCCGACGCAAAACTGATAGCTAATAGTAACGTTCAGGGCCTCGTAATGACGTTGGGGCACTCAAATTGCGTCGCGATGCAATATATCGTCCTCCAGCACACTGGTCTCAAAGGGGATATTGCTGCCTCGGACACCTTATGGACCGTCTCCAGTGAGTCTAGATTTTCGAATCCGACGCATAACTGATAGTTAATTGCAACGTTCAGTGCCTCCTAATGACGATGGAACACTAAATTTGAGTCGAGATTCAATACACCGGCCTCCAGCCGACTCTTCTTCAAATGTCTATTGCTGCCTCGGGCACCTTGTGGTCGTTCTCCTGTGAGTCTAGATTTTCGAATCCGACGCATAACTGATAGTTAATTGTAACGCTCAGCGCCTCCTAATGACGATGGAATACTCAAATTGCGTCGACATTCATTTCATCGTCCTCCAGCCGACTTCTCTCCATGGGGATATTGCTGCCTCGGGCACCTTGTGGTCGTTCCCCTGTGAGTCTAGATTTTAGAATCCGACGCAAATCTCATAGTTAATTGTAATGTTCAGGGCCTCCTAATGACGATGGAACACTCAAATATCGTCGAGATTGAAAACATCGGCCTCCAGCCGACTTGTCTCCAATTGTCTATTGCTGCCTCGGGCACCTTATGGTCGTTCTCCTGTGAGTATAGATTTTCGAATCCAACGCATAACTAATAGTTAATTGCAACGTTCAGCGCCCCCTAATGACGATGGAACACTCAAATTGCGTCGAGATTCAATACATCGACCTCCAGCCGACTTGTCTCCAAATGTCTATCGCAGCCTCGGGCACCTTGTGGTCGTTCTCCTGTGAGTCTAAATTTTCGAATCCGACGCATAACTGATAGTTAATTGTAACGTTCAGGGCCTCCTAATGATGATAGAACAGTCAAATTGCGTCGAGGTTGAATTCATCGGCCTCCAGCCGAATTGTCTCCAAGGGGATATTGCTGCCTCGGGTTCTATGTGGTCGTTCTCCTGTGAGTCTAGATTTTCGAATCCGACGCGAAACTGATAGTTAATTGTAACGTTCAGGGCCTCCTAATGACGATGGAACACTCAAATTGCGACTAGATTCGAAACATCGTCCATCAGCTCACTTGTCTCCAAGGGGATATTGCTGTCTCGGGCACCATATGATCCTTCTCCTGTGTGTAGATTTTCGAATCCGGCCCAAAACTGATAGTTAATTGTATCGTTCAGGGCCTCCAAATGACGATGGTATACTCAAATTGCGTCGAGATTCAATACATCGTCCTCCAGCCGACTTGTCTCCAAGGGTCTATTGCTACCTTGGGCACCTTATTGTCGTTCTCCTGTGAGTCTAGATTTTCGAATCCGACGCATGACTGATAGTTAATTGTAACGCTCAGCGCCTCCTATTGACGATGGAACACTCAAATTGCGTCGAGATTCAATACATCGTCCACCAGAGGTGTTGTCTCCAAGGGGATATTGCTGCCACGGGAACCATGTGATCCGTCTCCTGTGAGTCTAGATATTCGAATCCGACGCGAAACTGATAGTTAATTGTAACGTTCAGGGCGTCCTAATGACGATGGAACACTCAAATTGCGTCGAGAGTCAATACATCGTCCTCCAGCCGACTTGTCTACAAGGGAATATTGCTGCCTCGGGCACCATATGGTCGTTCCCCAGTGAGTCTAGATTTTAGAATCCGACGCAAATCTGATAGTTAATTGTAATGTTCAGAGCCTCCTACTGACGATGGAACACTCATATTGCGTCGACATTCAATTCAACGTCCTCCAGCCGACTTCTCTCCATGGGGATATTGCTGCCTCGGGCACCTTATGGTCGTTCTCTTGTGAGTCTAGGTTTTCGAATCCGACGAGAAACTGATTGTTAATTGTAACGTTCAGGGCCTCCTAATGACGATGGAACACTCAAATTCCGTCGAGATTCATTACCTCGTCATTCAGCCGATTTGTCTCCAAGGGTCTATAGCTGCCTCGGGAACCATATGGTCGTTCCCCTGTGAGTCTAGATTTTAGAATCCGACGCATAACTGATAGTTAATTGTAACGATCAGGGCCTGCTAATTATATGGAACACTCAATTTGCGTCGAGATTCACTACATCGTCCTCCAGCCGACTTGTCTCCAAGCCTCTATTGCTGCCTCGGGCACCTTATGGTCGTTCTCCTGTGAGTGTAGATTTTCGAAACCGACGCATAACTGATAGTTAATTGTAACGATCAGGGCCTGCTAATGACGATGGAACACTCAAATTGCGTCGAGAGTCAATTCATCGTCCTCCACCCGACTTGTCTACAAGGGAATATTGCTCCCTCGGGCTCCATGTGGTCCGTCTCCTGTGAGTCTAGATTTTCGAATTCGACGCGAAACTGATAGTTAACTGTAACGTTCAGGGCCTCCTAATGACGATGGAATAATCAAATTGCGTCGAGATTCAATTCATCGTCCTATAGCCGACTTCTCTCCATGGGGATATTGCTGCATCGGGCACCTAATGGTCGTTCCCCTGCAAGTCTAGATTTTAGAATCCGTCGCAAATCTCATAGTTAATTGTAATGTTCAGGGATTCCTAATGACGATGGAACACCCAAATTGCGTCGAGAATCAATACATCGGCCACCAGCCGACTTGTCTCCAAGGGTCTATCGCTGCCTCGGGCACCTTATGATCGTTCTCCTGTGAGTCTAGATTTTCGAACCCGACGCAAAACTGATAGTTAATTGTAACGTTCAGGGCCTCCTAATGACGATGGAATAATCAAATTGCGTCGAGATTCAATTCATCGTCCTATAGCCGACTTCTCTCCATGGGGATATTGCTGCATCGGGCACCTAATGGTCGTTCCCCTGCAAGTCTAGATTTTAGAATCCGACGCAAATCTCATAGTTAATTGTAATGTTCAGGGATTCCTAATGACGATGGAACACTCAAATTGCGTCGAGATTCAATACATCGACCTCCAGCCGACTTGTCTCCAAATGTCTATTGCTGCCTCGGGCACCTTGTGGTCGTTCTCCTGTGAGTCTAAATTTTCGAATCCGACGCATAAGTGATAGTTAATTGTAAAGTTCAGGGCCTCCTAATGACGATGGAACACTCAAATTGCGTCGAGAGTCAATTCATCGACATCCAGCCGACTTGTCTCCATGGGGTATTGCTGCCTCGGGCACCATATGCTCCGTCTCCTGTGAGTCTAGATTTTCAAATCCGACGCAAAAATGATAGTTAATTGTAACGTTCAGGGCCTCCTAATGATGAGCGAACACTCAAATTGCGTCGAGAGTCAATAATACATCGTCCTCCAGCCAACTTGCTACAAGGGGATATTGCTGCCTCGGGCTCCATGAGGTCCGTTTCCTGTGAGTCTAGATTTTGGAATCCGACGCGAAACTGATAGTTAATTGTAACGTTCAGCGTTCTAATGACGATGGAACACTCAAATTGCGTCGAGATTCAAATCATTGTCCTCCAGCCGACTTGTCTCCAACGGTCTATTGCTACCTCGGCCACCTTATGGTCGTACTCCTATAAGACTAGATTTTCGAATCCGACGCATAACTTATAGTTAATTGTAATGCTCAGCGCCTCCTAATGACGATGGAACACTCAAATTGCGTCGAGATTCAATACATCGTACACCAGCCGACTTGTCTCCAAGGGGATATCGTTACCTCGGGCACCATATGATCCGTCTCCTGTGAGTCTAGATTTTCGAATCCGACGCGAAACTGATAGTTACTTGTAACGTTCAGGGCCTCCTAATGACGATGGAACACTCGAATTGCGTCGAGATTCAATACAGCGTCCTTCAGCCGACTTGACTCCAAGAGTCTATTGCTGCCTTGGACACCTTATGGTCGTTTTCCTGTGACTCTAGATTTTCGAATCCGACGCAAAACTGATAGTTATTTGTAACGCTCAGGGCCTCCTAATGACGATGGAACACTCAAATTGCGTCGAGATTCAACACATCGTCCTTCAGACGACTTGACTCCAAGAGTCTATTGCTGCCTCGGACACATTATGGTCGTTCTCTGGTGATTCTACATTTTCTAATCCGACGCAAAACTGATAGTTAATTGTAACGTTCAGGGCCTCGTAATGACGATGGGGCACTCAAATTGCGTCGCGATTCAATACGTCGTCCTCGAGCCGACTTGTCTCCAAGGGGACATTGCTACCTCGGCCACCTTATGGTCGTACTCCTATAAGACTAGATCTTCGAATCCGACGCATAACTTATAGTTAATTGTAATGCTCAGCGCCTCCTAATGACGATGGAAACTCAAATTGCGTCGAGATTCAATTCATCGTCCTCCAGCCGACTTGTCTCCAAGGCTCTATTGCTGCCTCGGGCACCTTATGGTCGTTCTCCTGTGAGTCTACATTTTCGAATCCGACGCATAACTGATAGTTAATTGTAACGCTCAGCGCCTCGTAATGAGGGTGGAATAGTCAAATTGCGTCGAGATTCAATAGATCGGCCTCGAGTCGACTTGTCTCCAAGGGGATATTGCTGCCTCGGGCACCATACGGTTCGTCTCCTGTGAGTCTAGATTTTCGATTCCGATGCGAAACTGATAGTTAATTGCAACGTTCAGCGCCCCCTAATGACGATGGAACACTCAAATTGGGTCGAGATTCAATACATCGACCTCCAGCCGACTTGTCTGCAAATGTCTATTGCTGAATCGGGCACCTTGTGGTCGTTCTCCTGTGAGTCTAAATTTCCGAATCCGACGCATAAGTGATAGTTAATTGTAAAGTTCAGGGCCTCCTAACGACGATGGAACACTCAAATTGCGTCGAGGTTCAATACATCGTCCCCCAGCCGACTTGTCTCCAAGGTTCTATTGCTGCCTCGGGCACCTTATGGTCGTTCTCCTGTGAGTCTCGATTCTCGATTCCGACGCAAAACTGATAGTTAATTGCAACGATCATGGCCTCCTAATGACGATAGAACACTCAAATTGCGTCGAGGTTGAATACATCGACCTCCAGCCGAATTGTCTCCATGGGGATATTGCTGCCTCGAGCTCTATGTGCTCGTTCTCCTGTGAGTCTAGATTTTCGAATCCGACGCGAAACTGATAGTTAATTGTAACGTTCAGGGCCTCCTAATGACGATGGAACACTCAAATTGCGTCGAGAGTCAATTCATCGACATCCAGCCCACTTGTCTCCAAGGGGTATTGCTGCCTCGGGCACCACATGGTCCGTGTCCTGGGAGTCTAGATTTTCAAATCCGACGCAAAAATGATAGTTAATTGTAACGTTCAGTGCCTCCTAATGATGAGCGAACACTCAAATTGCGTCGAGAGTCAATAATACGTCGTCCTCCAGCCAACTTGCTACAAGGGGATATTGCTGCCTCGGGCTCCATGAGGTCCGTTACCTGTGAGTCTAGATTTTCGAATCCGACGCGCAACTGATAGTTAACTGTAACGCTCAGGGCCTCCTAATGACGATGGAATACTCAAATTGCTTCGAGATTCAATTCATCGACCTCCAGCCGTTTTCTCTCTAGGGAGATATTGCTGCCTCGGGCACCTTATGGTCGTTCCCCTGTGAGTCTAGATTTTAGAATTCGACGCAAATCTGATAGTTAATTGTAATGTTCAGGGCCTCATAATGACAATGGAACACTCAAATTGCGTCGAGATTCAATACATCAGCCTTCAGCCGACTTGTCTCCAATGGGACATTGCTGCCTCGGGCACCATATGGTCCGTCTCCTGTGATCCTAGATTTTCGATTCCGACGATAAAACTGATAGTTAATTGTAACTTTCAGGGCCTCCTAATGATGATGGAACACTCAAATTGCGTCGAGACTCCTCCAGCCGACTTGTCTACAAGGGGATACTGCTGCCTCGGGCTCCATGTGGTCCGTTTCCTGTGAGTTTAGATTTTCGAGTCCGACGCGAAACTGATAGTTAGTTGTAACGTTCTGGGCCTCCTAATGACGATGGAACACTCAAATTGCGTCGAGATTCATTACATCGGCCTCCAGCCGACTTGTCTCCAATTGTCTATTGCTGCCTCGGGCACCTTATGGTCGTTCTCCTGTGAGAATAGATTTTCGATTCCAACGCATAACTGGTAGTTAGTTGCAACGTTCAGCCCCCCGAATGACAATGGAACACTCAAATCGCGTCGAGATTCAATACATCGGCCTCCAGCCGACTTGTCTCCAAATGTCTATTGCTGCCTCGGGCACCTTGTGGTCGTTCTCCTGTGAGTCTAAATTTTCGAATACGACGCATAAGTGATAGTTAATTGTAAAGTTCAGGGCCTCCTAATGACGATGGAACACTCAAATTGCGTCGAGATTCAATACATCGTCCTTCAGCCTACTTGTCTTTCAGGTTCTAATGCTGCCTCGGGTACCTTTCGGTCGTTGTCCTATGAGTCTCGATTTTCGAATGCGACGCATAACTGATAGTTAATTGCAACTTTCAGAGCCTCCTAATGACGATGGGGCACTCAAATTGCGTCGAGGTTCAATACATCGGCCTCCTGCCGACTTGTCTCCAATTGTCTATTGCTGCCTCGGGCACCTTAAGGTCGTTCTCCTGTGAGTCTAGATTTTCGAATGCGACGCATAACTGATAGTTAATTGCAACGTCCAGCGCCCCCTAATGACGATGGAACACTCAAATTGCGTCGAGATTCAATACATCGGCCTCCAGCCGCCTTGTCTCCAAGGGGTATTGCTGCCTCGGGCACCATATGGTCCGTCTCAAAAATGATAGTTAATTGCAACGTTCAGCGCCTCCTAATGACGATGGAACACTCAAATTGCTTCGAGATTCAATTCATCGTCCTCCAGCCGACTTCTCTCCATGGGGATATTGCTGCATCGGGCACCTAATGGTCGTTCCCCTGTAAGTCTAGATTTTAGAATCCGACGCAAATCTCATAGTTAATTGTAATGTTCAGGGCCTCCTAATGACGATGGAACACTCAAATTGCGTCGAGATTCAAAACATCGGCCTCCAGCCGACTTGTCTCCAAGGGGATAATGCTGGATCGGGCACCTTATGTTCCGTTTCCTGTGAGACTAGATTTGCGAATCCGACGCGAAACTGATAGTTAGTTGTTACGTTCAGGGCCTCCCAATGACGATTGAACACTCAAATTGCCGCGAGATTCAATACATCGTCCTCCAGCCGATTTGTCTCCAAGGGGATATCGCTACCTCAGGCACCATATGATCCGTCTCCTGTGAGTCTAGTTTTTCGAATCCGACGCGAAACTGATAGTTAATTGTAACGCTCAGGGCCTCCTAATGACGATGGAACACTCAAATTGCGTCGAGATTTAATACATCGGCCTCCAGCCGACTTATCTTCAAATGTCTATTGCTGCCTAGGGCACCTTGTGGTCGATTACCTGTGAGTCTAGATTTTCGAGTCCGACTGATAACTGATAGTTAATTGTAAAGTTCAGGACCTCCTAATGACGATGGAATACTCAAATTGCGTCGAGATTCAATACATCGTAATTCAGACGACTTGACTCCAAGAGTCTATTGCTGCCTCGGACACATTATGGTCGTTCTCCGGTGATTCTACATTTTCTAATCCGACGCAAAACTGATAGTTAATTGTAACGTTCTGGGCCTCGTAATGACGATGGGGCACTCAAATTGCGTCGCGATTCAATACGTCGTCCTCCAGCGGACTGGTCTCCAAGGGGATATTGCTGCCTTGTACACCTTATGGACCGTCTCCAGTGTGTCTAGATTTTCGAATTCGACGCATAACTGATAGTTAATTGCAACGTTCAGCGGGTCCTAATGACGATGGAACACTCAAATTGCGTCGAGATTCAATACATCGGCCTCCAGCCGACTTGTCTTCAAATGTCTATTGCTGCCTAGGGCACCTTGTGGTCGATCTCCTGTGAGTCTAGATTTTCGAATCCGACTCATAACTGATAGTTAATTGTAAAGTTCAGGACCTCCTAATGACGATGGAATACTCAGATTGCGTCGAGATTCAATACATCGGCCTCGAGCAGACTTGTCTCCAAGGGGACATTGCTGCCTCGGTCACCATACGGTCCGTCTCCTGTGAGTCTAGACTTTCGATTCCGATAAGAAGCTGATGGTTGATTGTAACGTTCAGGGCCTCTTAATGACGATGGAACACTCAAATTGTGTCGAGATTCAATACATCGTCCTTCAGCCGAACTGTCTCCAAGGTTCTATTGCTACCTCGGGCACCCCATGGTCGTTCTCCTGTGAGTCTAGATTTTCGAATCCGACCCATAACTGATAGTTAATTCCAACGTTCAGCGTCTGCTAATGACGATGGAACACTCAGATTGCGTCGAGATTCAATACATCGTCCTTCTGACGACTTGACTCCAAGAGTCTATTGCTGCCTCGGACGCATTATGTTCGTTCCCCGGTGATTCTACATTTTCTAATCCGTCGCAAAACTGATAGTTAATTGTAGCGTTCAGGGCCTCGTAATGACGATGGGGCACTCAAATTGCGTCGCGATTCAATACATCGTCCTCCAGCGGACTGGTCTCCAAGGGGATATTGCTGCCTCGTACACCTTATGAACCGTCTCCAGTGAGTCTAGATTTTCGAATCCGACGCATAACTGATAGTTAATTGCAACGTTCAGCGCCTCCTAATGACGATAGAACACTCAAATTGCGTCGACATTCAATACATCGGCCTCCAGCCGACTTGTCTTCAAATGTCTGATGCTGCCTAGGGCACCTTGTGGTCGTTCTCCTGTGAGTCTAGATTATCGTATCCGACGCATAACTGATAGTTAATTGTAACGCTCAGCGCCTCCTAATGACGATGGAACACTCAAATTGCGTCGAGATTCAATTCATCGACCTCCAGCCGTTTTCTCTCTAGGGGGATATTGCTGCCTCGGGCACCTTATGGTCGTTCTCTTGTGAGTCTAGATTTTTGAATCAGACGCGGAAACTGATTGTTAATTGTAACGTTCAGGGCTTCCTAATGACGATGGAACACACAAATTACGTCGAGATTCAATACCTCGTCATTCAGCCGATTTGTCTCCAAGGGTCAATTGCTGCCTCGGGCACCTTATGGTCGTTCCCCTGTGAGTCTAGATTTTAGAATTCGACGCAAATCTGATAGTTAATTGTAATGTTCAGGGCCTCATAATGACAATGGAACACTCAAATTGCGTCGAGATTCAATACATCAGCCTTCAGCAGACTTGTCTCCAATGGGACATTGCTGCCTCGGGCACCATATGGTCCGTCTCCTGTGATCCTAGATTTTCGATTCCGACGATAAAACTGATAGTTAATTGTAACTTTCAGGGCCTCCTAATGATGATGGAACACTCAAATTGCGTCGAGACTCCTCCAGCCGACTTGTCTACAAGGGGATACTGCTGCCTCGGGCTCCATGTGGTCCGTTTCCTGTGAGTTTAGATTTTCGAGTCCGACGCGAAACTGATAGTTAGTTGTAACGTTCTGGGCCTCCTAATGACGATGGAACACTCAAATTGCGTCGAGATTCATTACATCGGCCTCCAGCCGACTTGTCTCCAATTGTCTATTGCTGCCTCGGGCACCTTATGGTCGTTCTCCTGTGAGAATAGATTTTCGATTCCAACGCATAACTGGTAGTTAGTTGCAACGTTCAGCCCCCCGAATGACAATGGAACACTCAAATCGCGTCGAGATTCAATACATCGGCCTCCAGCCGACTTGTCTCCAAATGTCTATTGCTGCCTCGGGCACCTTGTGGTCGTTCTCCTGTGAGTCTAAATTTTCGACTACGACGCATAAGTGATAGTTAATTGTAAAGTTCAGGGCCTCCTAATGACGATGGAACACTCAAATTGCGTCGAGATTCAATACATCGTCCTTCAGCCTACTTGTCTTTCAGGTTCTAATGCTGCCTCGGGTACCTTTCGGTCGTTGTCCTATGAGTCTCGATTTTCGAATCCGACGCAAAACTGATAGTTAATTGCAACTTTCAGAGCCTCCTAATGACGATGGGGCACTCAAATTGCGTCGAGGTTCAATACATCGGCCTCCTGCCGACTTGTCTCCAATTGTCTATTGCTGCCTCGGGCACCTTAAGGTCGTTCTCCTGTGAGTCTAGATTTTCGAATGCGACGCATAACTGATAGTTAATTGCAACGTCCAGCGCCCCCTAATGACGATGGAACACTCAAATTGCGTCGAGATTCAATACATCGGCCTCCAGCCGCCTTGTCTCCAAGGGGTATTGCTGCCTCGGGCACCATATGGTCCGTCTCAAAAATGATAGTTAATTGCAACGTTCAGCGCCTCCTAATGACGATGGAACACTCAAATTGCGTAGACATTCAATACATCGGCCTCCAGCCGACTTGTTTCCAAGGGTATATTGCTGCCTCGGGGTCCATGTGGTCCTTCTCCTGTGAGTGTAGATTTTCGAATCCGACGCAAAACTGATAGTTAATTGCATCATTCAGGGCCTCCTAATGATGATGGAACACTCAAATTACGTCGCGATCCAATACATCGTCCTCCAGCCGACTTGTCTCCATGGGTCTATTGCTGCCTCGGGCACCTTATGATCGATCTCTAGTGAGTCTAGATTTTCGAACCCGACGCAAAACTGATAGTTAATTGTACCGTTCAGGGCCTCCTAATGACGATGGAATACTCAAATTGCGTCGAGATTCAATACATCGTCATCCAGCCGACTCCTCTCCATGGGGATAATCCTGCCTCGGGCACTTTATGGTCATTCTCCTGTGAGTCTAGATATTCGAATCCGACGCGAAACTGATTGTTAATTGTAAATTTCATGGCTTCCTAATGACGATGGAACACTCAAATTGCGTCGAGATTCAATACATCGTACTCCATCCGAATTGTCTACAAGGGATATTGCAGCCTCGGGGCCCATGTGGTCCGTCTCCTGTGAGTCTCGATTTTCGAATCCGACGCAAAACTGATAGTTAATTGTAACGTTCAGGGCCTCCTAATGACTATGGAACACTCACATTGCGTCGAGAATCAATACATCGTACTCCAGTCGAATTGTATACAAGGGATATTGCAGCCTCGGGTTCCATGTGGTCCGTCTCCTATGAGTCTCGATTTTCGAATCCGACGCAAAACCGATAGTTAATTGCATCATTCAGGGCCTCCTAATGATGATGGAACACTCAAATTACGTCGCGATCCAATACATCGTCCTCCAGCCGACTTGTCTCCATGGGTCTATTGCTGCCTCGGGCAGCTTATGATCGATTTCCAGTGAGTTTGGATTTTCGAACCCGACGCAGAACTGATAGTTAATTGTACCGTTCAGGGCCTCCTAATGGCGATGGAATACTCAAATTGCGTCGCGATCCAATACATCGTCCTTCAGCAGACTAGTCTCCAAGGGTCTATTGCTGGCTCGGGCACCTTATGATCGATCTCCAGTGAGTCTAGATTTTCGAACCCGACGCAAAACTGATAGTTAATTGTACCGTTCAGGGCCTCCTAATGACGATGGAATACTCAAATTGCGTCGAGATTCAATACATCGTCATCCAGCCGAAACCTTCCCATGGGGATAATGTTGCCTCGGGCACTTTATGGTCGTTCTCCTGTGAGTCTAGATATTCGAATCCGACGCGACACTGATTGTTAATTTTAACGTTCAGGGCTTCCAAATGACGATGAAACACTCAAATTGCGTCGAGATTCAATACATCGTCATTCAGCCGATTTGTCTCCAAGGGGCTGTTGCTGCCTCGGGCACCTTATGGTCGTTCCACTGTGAGTCTAGATTTTAGAATACGACGCAAAACTGATGGTTAATTGTAATGTTCAAGGCCTCCTAATGGCGATGGAACACTCAAATTGCGTCGAGATTCAATACATCGGCCTCCAGCCGAATTGTCTACAAGGGATATTGCAGTCTCGGGTTCCATGTGGTCCGTCTCCTGTGAGTCTCGATTTTCGAATCCGACGCAAAACTGATAGTTAATTGTAATGTTCAGGGCCACCTAATGACGATGGAACACTCAAATTGCTCGAGATTCAATACATCGGCCTCGAGCCGACTTGTCTCCAAGGTTCTATTGCGGCCTCGGGCACATTATGGTCGTTCTCCTATGAGTCTCGATTTTCGAATCCAACGCAAAACCGATAGTTAATTGCAACGTTCAGGGCCTCTTAATGACGATGGAACACTCAAATTGCGTCGAGATTCAATCCATCGTCCTCCAGCCGGCTTGTCTCCAAGAGGATATCGCTGCCTCGTTCACCACATGTTCCGTCTCCGGTGATTCTACATTTTCGTATCCGACGCAAAACTGATAGTTAATTGTAACGTTCAGGGCCTCCTAATGACGATGGAACACTCAAATTGCGTCGCGATACAATACATCGTCCTCCAGCCGACTTGTCTCCAAGGGTCTATTGCTGCCTCGGGCACCTTATGATCGATCTCCAGTGAGTCTAGATTTTCGAACCCGACGCAAAACTGATAGTTAATTGTAACCCTCAGGGCCTCGTAATGACGATGGGGCACTCAATTTGCGTCGCGATTCAATACATCGTCCTCCAGCGGACTGGTCTCCAAGGGGATATTGTTGCCTCGGACACCTTATGGTCACTCTCCACTGAGTCTAGTTTTTCGAATCCGACGAAAAACTGATAGTTAATTGTAACATTCAGGGCCTACTAATGACGATGGGACACTCAAATTGCGTCGCGATCCAATACATCGTCCTCCAGCCGACTTGTCTGTAAGGGTCTATTGCTGCCTCGGGCACCTTATGATCGATCTCCAGTGAGTCTAGATTTTCGAACCCGACGCAAAACTGATAGTTAATTGTACCGTTCAGGGCCTCCTAATGACGATGGAATACTCAAATTGCGTCGAGATTCAATACATCGTCATCCAGCCGAAACCTCCCCATGGGGATAATGCTGCCTCGGGCACTTTATGGTCGTTCTCCTGTGAGTCTAGATATTCGAATCCGACGCGATACTGATTGTTAATTTTAACGTTCAGGGCTTCCTACTGACGATGGAACACTCAAATTGCGTCGAGATTCAATACATCGTCATTCAGCCGATTTGTCTCCAAGGGGCTATTGCTGCCTCGGGCACCTTATGGTCGTTCCACTGTGAGTCTAGATTTTAGAATACGACGCAAAACTGATGGTTAATTGTAATGTTCAGGGCCTCCTAATGACGATGGAACACTCAAATTGCGTCGAGATTCAATACAGCGGCTTCCAGCCGACTTGTCTCCAAGGGGTATTGCTGCCTCGGGCACCTTATGGTCCGCCTCCTGTGAGTCTAGATTTTCGAATCCGACGCAAAAATGATAGTTAATTGTAAATTTCAGCGCCTCCTAATGACGATGGAACACTCAAATTGCGTCGAGATTCAATACATCGGCCTCGAGCCGACTTGTCTCCAAGGTTCAATTGCGGCCTCGGGCACATTACGGTCGTTCTCCTATGAGTCTCGATTTTCGAATCCGACGCAAAACCGATAGTTAATTGTAACGCTCAGGGCCTCCAAATGACGATGGGGCACTCAAATTGCGTCGCGATTCAATACATCGTCCTCCAGCGGACTGGTCACCAAGGGGATATTGTTGACTCGGACACCTTATAGTCAGTCTCCAGTGAGTCTAGATTTTCGTATCCGACGAAAAACTGATAGCTAATTGTAACGTTCAGGGCCTCCAAACGACGATGGGGCACTCAAATTGCGTCACGATTCAATACATCGTCCTCCGGCGGACTGGTCTCCAAGGGGATATTGTTGACTCGGACACCTTATGGTCAGTCTCCAGTGAGTCTAGATTTTGAATCCGACGAAAAACTCATAGTTAATTGTAACATTCAGGGCCTCCTAATGACGATGGAACACTCAAATTGCTTCGCGATCCAATACATCGTCCTCCAGCCGACTTGTCTCCAAGGGTCTATTGCTGCCTCGGGCACCTTATGTTCGATCTCCAGTGAGTCTAGATTTTCGAACCCGACGCAAAACTGATAGTTAATTGTACCGTTCAGGGCCTCCTAATGGCGATGGAATACTCAAATTGCGTCGCGATCCAATACATCGTCCTTCAGCCGACTAGTCTCCAAGGGTCTATTGCTGGCTCGGGCACCTTATGATCGATCGCCAGTGAGTCTAGATTTTCGAACCCGACGCAAAACTGATAGTTAATTGTACCGTTCAGGGCCTCCTAATGACGATGGAATACTCAAATTGCGTCGAGATTCAATACATCGTCATCCAGCCGGAACCTCCCCATGGGGATAATGCTGCCTCGGGCACTTTATGGTCGTTCTCCTGTGAGTCTAGATATTCGAATCCGACGAGATACTGATTGTTAATTTTAACGTTCAGGGCATCCTAATGACGATGGAACACTCAAATTGCGTCGAGGTTCAATACATCGTCCTCCAGCCGACTTGTCTCCAAGGGTCTATTGCTGCCTCGGGTACCATTTGGTCGTTCTCCTGTAAGTCTAGATTGTCGAATCCGTCGCTAAGCTGATAGTTACTTGTAACGTTCAGGGCCTCCTAATGACGATGCAACACTCAAATTGCGTCGAGATTCAATACATCGTCCTCCAGCCGACTTGTCTCCAAGGGGGTTTAGCTGCCTCGGGCAACTTATGGTCCGTCTCCTGTGACTCTAGATTTTCGAATCCGACGCGAAACTGATAGTTAATTGTAACGTTCAGGGGCTCCTAATGACGATGGAACACTCAATTAGCGTCGAGATTCATCACATCGCCCTCCTGCCGATTTGTCTCCAAGGGTCTATTGGTGCCTCGGGCACTTTATGGTCGTTCTCTTGTAAGTCTAGATTGTCGTATCCGACGCAAAACTGATTGTTAATTGTAACGTTCAGGGCCTCCTAATGACGATGGAACACTCAAATTGCGTCGAGATTCAATACATCGTCCCTCAGCCAAATTGTCTCCAAGGGTTTATTGCTGCCATGGGCAACTTATGGTCGTTCACCTGTGAGCCTAGATTTTCGAATCCGACGCAAAACTGATAGTTAATTGTAACGTTTAGGGCCTCCTAATGACGATGGATCATTGAAATTGCGTCGCGATTCAATACATCGTCCTCCAGCCGACTTGTCCCCAAGGGGATATTGCTGCCTCGGGCACCATATGGTCCGTCTCCTGTGAGTCTAGATTTTCGAATCCTACGCGAAACTGATAGTTAATTGTAACGTTCAGGGCCTCCTAATACGATGGAACACTCAAATTTCGTCGAGATTCAATACATCATTCTCCAGCCAACTTGTCTCCAAGGGGATATTGCTGCCTCGGGCACCATAGTGTCCGTCTCCTGTGAGTCTAGATTTTCGAACCCGACGCGAAACTGATAGTTAATTGTAACGTTCAGGGCCTCCTAATGACGATGGAACACTCAAATTTCGTCGAGATTCAATACATCATCCTCCAGCCGACTTGTCTCCAAGCGGATATTGCTGTCTCGGGCACCATAGGGTCCGTCTCTTGTGAGTCTAGATTTTCGAATCCGACGCATAACTGATAGTTAATTAAAACGTTCAGGGCCTCCCATTGACGATGGAACACTCAAATTGCGTCGAGATATAATATATCGTCCTCTAGCCGACTTGTCTCCAAGGGTATATTGCTGCCTCGGGCAACTTATGGTCCGTTTCTTGTGAGTCCTGAGTTTCGAATCCGCGCGAAACTGATAGTTAATTGTAACATTCAGGGCCTCCTAATGACGATGGAACACTCAAATTGCGTCGAGACTCATCACATCGCCCTCCTGCCGATTTATCTCCAAGGGTCTATTGGTGCCTCGGGCACTTTATGGTCGTTCTCCTGTAAGCCAAGATTTACGAATCCCACGCAAAACTGTAACGTTAAGGACCTCCTAATGACGTTGGGCCACTCAAATTGCGACGTGATTCAATACATCGGCCACCTGCCGACTTGTTTCATAGTATCTATTGCTGCCTGTGGCACCTTCTCCTGTGAGTCTAGATTATCGAATCCGACACAAATATGATTTGTAAATGTAACGTGCTGGGCATCCTAATGACGATGGAACACTCAAATTTTGTCGAGATTCAATACATCGTCCTCCAGGTGACTTGTCTCCATGGGGATATTGCTGCTTCGGGCACCTTATGGACGTTCTCCTGTGAGTCTGAATTTTAGGATCCGACGCGAAACTGATAGTTAATAGTAACGTTCAGGGCCTCCTAATGATGATGGAACACTCAAATTGCTTCGAGATTCGTTACATCGACCTTCAGCCAACCTGTCTCCGAGGGTCTAATGCTGCCTCCGGCACCTAATGGTCGTTCTCCTGTGTCAAGATTATCGGATCCAACGCAAAAGTGATAGTTAATTGCAATGATCAGGGCCTCCTAATGACGATGGAACACTCAATCTGCGTCGAGTTTCAATACATCGTCCTCCAGCCGTCTTGTCTCCAAGGGGATATTGCTGCCTCGGGCACCATATGGTCCGTCTCCTGTGAGTCCCGATTTTCGAATCCGCGGGATCTGATGGTTAATTGTAACATTCAGGGCCTCCTAATGACGATGGAACACTCAAATTGCGTCGAGATTCATCACATCGCCTCCTGCCGATTTGTCTCCAAGGGTCTATTGGTGCCTCGGGCACTTTATGGTCGTTCTCCTGTAAGTCTAGATTGTCGAAGCCGACGCAAAACTGATAGTTAAATGTCACGTGCAGGGCATCCTAATGACGATGGAACACTCAAATTGCGTCGAGATTCAATACATCGTCCTCCAGCCGACTTGTCTCCAAGGGGTTATTGCTGCCTCGGGTACCATATGTTCCTTCTCCTGTGAGCCTAGATTTTCGAATCCGACGCAAAACTGATAGTTAGTTGTAACGTTCAGGGCCTCCTAATGACGATGGAACATTGAAATTGCGTTGCGATTCAATACATCGTCCTCCAGCCGACTTGTCTCCAAAGGGATATTGCTGCCTCGGGCACCATATGGTCCGTCTCCTGTGAGTCTAGATTTTCGAATCTTACGCGAAACTGATAGTTAATGGTACCGTTCAGGGCCTCCTAATGACGATGGAACATTTAAACTGCGTCGAGATTCAATGCATCATCCTACAGCCGACTTGCCTCCTAGGGTCTATTGCTGCCTCGGGCACCTAATGGTCGTTCTCCTGTGAGTCTAGATTTTCGATTCCGACGCAAAACTGATAGTTAATTGTAACATTCAGGGCTTCCTAATGACGATGGAACACTCAAATATCGTCGAGATTCAATACATCATCCTCCAGCCGACTTGTCTCCAAGTAGATATTGCGGCCTCGGGCACCATAGGGTCCGTCTCTTGTGAGTCTAGATTTTCGAATCCGACGCGAAACTGATAGTTAATTGTAACGTTCAGGGCCTCCTAATACGATGGAACACTCAAATTTCGTCGAGATTCAATACATCGTCCTCCAGCCAACTTCTCCAAGGGGATAGTGCTGCATCGGGCACCATAGGGTCCGTCTCCTGTGAGTCTAGATTTTCGAATCCGACGCGAAACTGATAGTTAATTGTAACATTCAGGGCCTCCTAATGACGATGGGACACTCAAATTTCGTCGAGATTCAATACATCATCCTCCAGCCGACTTGTCTCCAAGGGGATATTGCTGCCTCGGGCACCATAGGTTCCGTCTCCTGTGAGTCTAGATTTTCGAATCCGACGCGAAACTGATAGTTAATTGTAACGTTCAGGGCCTCCTAATGACGATGGAACACTCAAATCGTGTCGAGATTCAATACATCGTCCTCCAGCCGACTTGTCTACAAGGGAATATTGCTGCCTCGGGCACTATATGGTCCTTCCCTGTGAGTCTAGATTTTAGAATCAGACGCGGAACTGATAGTTAATTGTAACGTTCAGGGCCTCCTAATGACGATGGAACACTCAAATTGCGTCGAGATTCACTACATCGTCATCCTACCAACTTGTCTACCTCGGGCACCTTATGGTCGTACTCCTGTAAGTCTAGATTGTCGAATCCGTCGCAAAACTGATAGTTACTTGTAACGTTCATTGCCACCTAATGACGATGGAACACTCAAATTGCGTCGAGATTCAATACATCGTTATCCAGCCGACTTGTCTCCAAGGGTCTATTGCTGCCTCGGGTACCATTTGGTCGTTTTCCTGTAAGTCTAGATTGTCGAATCCGACGCTAAGCTGATAGTTACTTGTAACGTTCAGGGCCTCCTATTGACGATGGAACACTCAAATTGCGTCGAGATTCATCACATCGCCCTCCTGCCAATTTGTCTCCAAGGGTCTATTGGTGCCTCGGGCACTTTATGGTCGTTCTCCTATAAGCCTAGATTTTCGAATCCGACGCAAAACTGTAACGTTCAGGACCCCCTAATGACGATGGAACACTCAAATTGCGACGAGATTCATAACATCGGCCACCTGCCGACTTGTTTCATAGTATCTATTGCTGCCTGTGGCACCTTCTCCTGTGAGTCTAGACTTTCGAATCCGACACAAAAATGATTGTTAAATGTAACGTGCAGGGCATCCTAATGACGATGGAACACTCAAATTGCGTCGAGGTTCAATACATCGGCCTCCATCCGACTTGTCTCCATGGGGATATTGCAGCCTCTCGCACCATATGGTCCGTCTCCTGTGAGTCCCGATTTTCGAATCCGCGCGAAACTGATAGTTAATTGTAACATTCAGGGCCTCCTAATGACGATGGAACACTCAAATTGCGTCGAGATTCATCACTTCGCCCTCCTGCCGATTTGTCTCCAAGGGCCTATTGGTGCCTCAGGCACTGTATGGTCGTACTCCTATAAGCCTAGATTTCCGAATCCGATGCAAAACTGTAACGTTCAGGACCTCCTAATGACGATGGAACACTCAAATTGCGACGAGATTCATAACATCGGCCACCTGCCGACTTGTTTCATAGTATCTATTGCTGCCTGTGGCACCTTCTCCTGTGAGTCTAGACTTTCGAATCCGACACAAAAATGATTGTTAAATGTAACGTGCAGGGCATCCTAATGACGATGGAACACTCAAATTGCGTCGAGATTCAATACATGGTCCTCCAGCCGACTTTAGGGTATATTGCTGCCTCGGGCACCTTATGTATCGTCTCCTGTGAGACTAGATTTTCGAATCCGACGAGAAACTGATAGTTAATTGTATTGTTCAAGGCCTCCCAATGACGATTGAACACTCAAATTGCGTCGAGATTCAATACATGGTCCTCCAGTCGATTTGTCTCCAACGGGGTATTGCTCCCTCGGCCACCTTATGGTCTTTCTCCTGTGAGTCTAGATGTTCGAATCCGACGCATAACTGATAGATAATTGTAACGTTCAGGGCCTCCTAATGATGATGGAACTCTCAAATTCCTTCAAGATTCGTTACATCGACCTTCAGCCGACCTGTCTCCAAGGGTCTATTGCTACTTCGGGCACCTAATGGTCGTTCACCTGTGTCTAGATTATCGAATCCATCGCAAAACAGATAGTTCATTGCAATGATCAGGGCCTCCTAATGACGATGGAACACTCAATTTGCGTCGAGATTCAATACATCGTCCTCCAGCCGACTTGTCTCCAAGGGGATATTGCTGCCTCGGGCACCATATGGTCCTTCTCCTGTGAGTCTAGATTTTCGAATCCGACGCGAAACTGATAGTTAATTGTAACGTCCAGGGCTTCCTATTGACGATGGAACACCCAAATTGCGTCGAGATTCAATACATCGTCCTTCAGGCGACTTGTCTCCAAGGGTCTATTGCTGCCTCGGGCACCTTATGGTCGTTCTCCTGTGAGTCTAGATTTTCGATTCCTACGCAAAACTGTTGGGTAATTGTAACGTTCAGGGTCTCCTAATGACGATGGAACACTCAAATTGCGTCGAGATCTAATACATCGTCCTTCAGCCGATTTGTCTAGAAGGGTCTATTGCTGCCTCGGGCACCTTATGGTCGTCCTCCTGTGAGTCTAGATTTTCGAATCCGACGCAAAAGTGATAGTTAATTGTAACGTTCAGGGCCTCCTATTGACGATGGAACACTTACATTGCGTCGAGATTCAATACATCGTCCTCCAGCCGACTTGTCTCCAAGGGGATATTGCTGCCTCGGGCACCATATGGTCCTTCTCCTGTGAGTCTAGATTTTCGAATCCGACGCAAAAGTGATAGTTAAATGTAAGGTTCAGGGCCTCCTGATGACGATGGAACACTCAAATTGCGTCGAGATTCAATACATCGACCTTCAGCCGACCTGTCTCCAAGTGTCTATTGCTACCTCGGGCACCTTATGGTCGTTCACCTGTGAGTCTAGATTTTTGAATCCGACGCAAAACTGATAGTTAATTGTAACGTTCAGGGCCTCCTATTGACGATGGAACACTTACATTGCGTCGAGATTCAATACATCGTCCTCCAGCCGACTTGTCTCCAAGGGGATATTGCTGCATCGGGCACCATATGGTCCTTCTCCTGTGAGTCTAGATTTTCGAATCCGACGCGAAACTGATAGTTAATTGTAACGTCCAGGGCTGCCTATTGACGATGGAACACCCAAATTGCGTCGAGATTCAATACATCGTCCTTCAGGCGACCTGTCTCCAAGGGTCTATTGCTGCCTCGGGCACCTTATGGTCGTTCTCCTTTGAGTCTAGATTTTCGATTCCTACGCAAAACTGTTGGGTAATTGTAACGTTCAGGGCCTCCTAATGACGATGGAACACTCAAATTGCGACGAGATCCAATACATCGTCCTTCAGCCGATTTGTCTCCAAGGGTCTATTGCTGCCTCGGGCACCTTATAGTCGTTCTCCTGTGAGTCTACATTTTCGAATCCGACGCAAAAGTGATAGTTAATTGTAACGCTCAGGGCCTCCTAATGACGATGGAACACTCAAATTGCGTCGAGATTCAATACATCGTCCTCCAGCCGCCTTGTCTCCAAGTGGATATTGCTGCCTCGGGATCCAAATGGTCCGGCTCCTGTGAGTCTAGATTTTCGAATCCGCCGCGAGACTGATAGTTAAATGTAAGGTACAGGGCCTCCTAATGACGATGGAACACTCAAAGTGCGTCGAGACTCATCACATCGCCCTCCTGCCGATTTATCTCCAAGGGTCTATTGGTGCCTCGGGCACTTTATGGTCGTTCTCCTGTAAACCTAGATTTTCGAATCCCACGCAAAACTGTAACGTTAAGGACCTCCTAATGACGTAGGGACACTCAAATTGCGACGTGATTCAATACATCGGCCACCTGCCGACTTGATTCATAGTATCTATTGCTGCCTGTGGCACCTTCTCCTGTGAGTCTAGATTTTCGAATCCGACACAAATATGATTGTTAAATGTAACGTGCTGGGCATCCTAATGACGATGGAACACTCAAATTAGGTCGAGATTCAATACATCGTCCTCCAGCCGGCTTGTCTCCATGGGGATATTGCTGCCTCGGGCACCTTATGGACGTTCTCCTGTGAGTCTGAATTTTAGGATCCGACGCAAAACTGATAGTTAATTGTAACGTTCAGGGCCTCCTAATGATGATGGAACACTCAGATTGCTTCGAGATTCGTTACATCGACCTTCAGCCAACCTGTCTCCAAGGGTCTATTGCTGCCTCCGGCACCTAATGGTCGTTCTCCTGTGTCTAGATTATCGAATCCAACGCAAAAGTGATAGTTAATTGCAATGATCAGGGCCTCCTAATGACGATGGAACACTCAATTTGCGTCGAGATTCAATACATCGTCCTCCAGCCGTCTTGTCTCCAAGGGGATATTGCTGCCTCGGCCACCATATGGTCCGTCTCCTGTGAGTCCCGATTTTCGAATAACGCGGGATCTGATAGTTAATTGTAACATTCAGGGCCTCCTAATGACGATGGAACACTGAAATTGCGTCGAGATTCATCACATCGCCTCCTGCCGATTTGTCTCCAAGGGTCTATTGATGCCTCGGGCACTTCATGGTCGTTCTCCTGTAAGTCTAGATTGTCGAAGCCGACGCAAAACTGATAGTTAAATGTCACGTGCAGGGCATCCTAATGACGATGGAACACTCAAATTGCGTCGAGATTCAATACATCGTCCTCCAGCCGACTTGTCTCCAAGGGGTTATTGCTGCCTCGGGTACCATATGTTCCTTCCCCTGTGAGTCTCGATTTTCGAATCCGACGCGAAACTGATAGTTAATTGTAACGTTCAGGGCCTGCTAATGACGATGGAACACTCAAATTGCGTCGAGATTCAATAAATCTTCCCTCAGCCAAATTGTCTCCAAGGGTCTATTGCTGCCTTGTGCACCTTATGGTCGTTCACCTGTGAGCCTATATTTTCGAATCCGACGCAAGACTGACAGTTAGTTGTAACGTGCAGGGCATCCTAATGACGATGGAACACTCAAATTGCGCCGAGATTCAATACATGGTCCTCCAGCCGACTTTAGGGGATATTGCTGCCTCGGGCACCTTATGTATCGTCTCCTGTGAGACTAGATTTTCGAATCCGACGCGAAACTGATAGTTAATTGCAACGTTCAAGGCCTCCCAATGACGATTGAACACTCAAATTGCGTCGAGATTCAATACGTGGTCCTCCAGTCGATTTGTCTCCAACGGGGTATTGCCCCCTCGGGCACCTTATGGTCTTTCTCCTGTGAGTCTATATTTTCGAATCCGACGCATAACTGATAGTTAATTGTAACGTTCAGGGCCTCCTAATGACGATGGAACATTGATATTGCGTCGCGATTCAATACATCGTCCTCAAGCCGACTTGTCTCCAAGGGGATATTGCTGCCTCGGGCACCATATGGTCCTTCTCCTGTGAGTCTAGATTTTCGAATCCGACGCGAAACTGATAGTTAATTGTAACGTCCAGGGCTTCCTATTGACGATGGAACACCCAAATTGCGTCGAGATTCAATACATCGTCCTTCAGGCGACTTGTCTCCAAGGGTCTATTGCTGCCTCGGGCACCTTATGGTCGTTCTCCTGTGAGTCTAGATTTTCGATTCCTACGCAAAACTGTTGGGTAATTGTAACGTTCAGGGTGTCCTAATGACGATGGAACACTCAAATTGCGTCGAGATCTAATACATCGTCCTTCAGCCGATTTGTCTAGAAGGGTCTATTGCTGCCTCGGGCACCTTATGGTCGTCCTCCTGTGAGTCTAGATTTTCGAATCCGACGCAAAAGTGATAGTTAATTGTAACGTTCAGGGCCTCCTATTGACGATGGAACACTTACATTGCGTCGAGATTCAATACATCGTCCTCCAGCCGACTTGTCTCCAAGGGGATATTGCTGCCTCGGGCACCATATGGTCCTTCTCCTGTGAGTCTAGATTTTCGAATCCGACGCAAAAGTGATAGTTAATTGTAACGTTCAGGGCCTCCTAATGACGATGGAACACTCAAATTGCGTCTAGATTCAAAACATCGTCCTCCAGCCGACTTGTCTCCAAGTGGATATTGCTGCCTTGGGATCCAAATGGTGCGGCTCCTGTGAGTCTAGATTTTCGAATCCGCCGCGAGACTGATAGTTAAATGTAAGGTTCAGGGCCTCCTGATGACGATGGAACACTCAAATTGCGTCGAGATTCAATACATCGACCTTCAGCCGACCTGTCTCCAAGTGTCTATTGCTACCTCGGGCACCTTATGGTCGTTCACCTGTGAGTCTAGATTTTTGAATCCGACGCAAAACTGATAGTTAATTGTAACGTTCAGGGCCTCCTATTGACGATGGAACACTTACATTGCGTCGAGATTCAATACATCGTCCTCCAGCCGACTTGTCTCCAAGGGGATATTGCTGCATCGGGCACCATATGGTCCTTCTCCTGTGAGTCTAGATTTTCGAATCCGACGCGAAACTGATAGTTAATTGTAACGTCCAGGGCTGCCTATTGACGATGGAACACCCAAATTGCGTCGAGATTCAATACATCGTCCTTCAGGCGACCTGTCTCCAAGGGTCTATTGCTGCCTCGGGCACCTTATGGTCGTTCTCCTTTGAGTCTAGATTTTCGATTCCTACGCAAAACTGTTGGGTAATTGTAACGTTCAGGGCCTCCTAATGACGATGGAACACTCAAATTGCGACGAGATCCAATACATCGTCCTTCAGCCGATTTGTCTCCAAGGGTCTATTGCTGCCTCGGGCACCTTATAGTCGTTCTCCTGTGAGTCTACATTTTCGAATCCGACGCAAAAGTGATAGTTAATTGTAACGCTCAGGGCCTCCTAATGACGATGGAACACTCAAATTGCGTCGAGATTCAATACATCGTCCTCCAGCCGACTTGTCTCCAAGTGGATATTGCTGCCTCGGGATCCAAATGGTCCGGCTCCTGTGAGTCTAGATTTTCGAATCCGCCGCGAGACTGATAGTTAAATGTAAGGTTCAGGGCCTCCTAATGACGATGGAACACTCAAAGTGCGTCGAGACTCATCACATCGCCCTCCTGCCGATTTATCTCCAAGGGTCTATTGGTGCCTCGGGCACTTTATGGTCGTTCTCCTGTAAACCTAGATTTTCGAATCCCACGCAAAACTGTAACGTTAAGGACCTCCTAATGACGTAGGGACACTCAAATTGCGACGTGATTCAATACATCGGCCACCTGCCGACTTGATTCATAGTATCTATTGCTGCCTGTGGCACCTTCTCCTGTGAGTCTAGATTTTCGAATCCGACACAAATATGATTGTTAAATGTAACGTGCTGGGCATCCTAATGACGATGGAACACTCAAATTAGGTCGAGATTCAAAACATCGTCCTCCAGCCGGCTTGTCTCCATGGGGATATTGCTGCTTCGGGCACCTTATGGACGTTCTCCTGTGAGTCTGAATTTTAGGATCCGACGCAAAACTGATAGTTAATTGTAACGTTCAGGGCCTCCTAATGATGATGGAACACTCAGATTGCTTCGAGATTCGTTACATCGACCTTCAGCCAACCTGTCTCCAAGGGTCTATTGCTGCCTCCGGCACCTAATGGTCGTTCTCCTGTGACTAGATTATCGAATCCAACGCAAAAGTGATAGTTAATTGCAATGATCAGGGCCTCCTAATGACGATGGAACACTCAATTTGCGTCGAGATTCAATACATCGTCCTCCAGCCGTCTTGTCTCCAAGGGGATATTGCTGCCTCGGGCACCATATGGTCCGTCTCCTGTGAGTCCCGATTTTCGAATAACGCGGGATCTGATAGTTAATTGTAACATTCAGGGCCTCCTAATGACGATGGAACACTGAAATTGCGTCGAGATTCATCACATCGCCTCCTGCCGATTTGTCTCCAAGGGTCTATTGATGCCTCGGGCACTTCATGGTCGTTCTCCTGTAAGTCTAGATTTTCGAAGCCGACGCAAAACTGATAGTTAAATGTCACGTGCAGAGCATCCTAATGACGATGGAACACTCAAATTGCGTCGAGATTCAATACATCGTCCTCCAGCCGACTTGTCTCCAAGGGGTTATTGCTGCCTCGGGTACCATATGTTCCTTCCCCTGTGAGTCTCGATTTTCGAATCCGACGCGAAACTGATAGTTAATTGTAACGTTCAGGGCCTGCTAATGACGATGGAACACTCAAATTGCGTCGAGATTCAATAAATCTTCCCTCAGCCAAATTGTCTCCAAGGGTCTATTGCTGCCTTGTGCACCTTATGGTCGTTCACCTGTGAGCCTATATTTTCGAATCCGACGCAAGACTGACAGTTAGTTGTAACGTGCAGGGCATCCTAATGACGATGGAACACTCAAATTGCGCCGAGATTCAATACATGGTCCTCCAGCCGACTTTAGGGGATATTGCTGCCTCGGGCACCTTATGTATCGTCTCCTGTGAGACTAGATTTTCGAATCCGACGCGAAACTGATAGTTAATTGCAACGTTCAAGGCCTCCCAATGACGATTGAACACTCAAATTGCGTCGAGATTCAATACGTGGTCCTCCAGTCGATTTGTCTCCAACGGGGTATTGCTCCCTCGGGCACCTTATGGTCTTTCTCCTGTGAGTCTATATTTTCGAATCCGACGCATAACTGATAGTTAATTGTAACGTTCAGGGCCTCCTAATGACGATGGAACATTGATATTGCGTCGCGATTCAATACATCGTCCTCAAGCCGACTTGTCTCCAAGGGGATATTGCTGCCTCGGGCACCATATGGTCCGTCTCCTGTGAGTCTAGATTTTCCAATCCGACGCGAAACTGATAGTTAATTGTATCGTTCAAGGCCCCCTAATGACGATGGAACACTCAAATCGTGTCGAGATTGAATACATCGTCCTCCAGTCGACTTGTCTACGAGGGGATATTGCTGCCTCGGGCACTACATGGTTCTTCCCTGTGAGCCTAGATTTTAGAATCAGAAGCGGAATTGATAGTTAATTGTAACGTTCAGGGCCTCCTAATGTCGATGGAACACTTAAAATTGCGTCGAGATTCACTACATCGTCATCCAACCGACTTGTCTACCTCGGACACCATATGGTACTTCTCCTGTAAGTCGAATCCGACGCAGAACTGATAGTTGCTAGTAACTTTCAGAGCATCCTAATGACGATGGAACACTCAAATGGCGTCGAGAATCAATACATCGTCCTCCAGCCGACTTGTCTCCCAGGGGATAATGCTGCCTCGGGCACCTTATGTTCCGTTTCCTGTGAGACTAGATTTGCGAATCCGACGCGAAACTGATAGTTAATTGTAACGTTCAGGGCCTCCCAATGACGATTGAACACTCAAATTGTGTCGAGATTCAATACATCGTCCTCCAGCCGATTTGTCTCCAACGGGGTATTGCTTCCTTGGGCACCTTATGGTCTTTCTCCTGTGAGTTAGATTTACGAATCCGACGCAAAACTGATAGTTAATTGTAACGTTCAGGGCCTCCTAATGACGATTGAACACTCAAAGAGCGTCGAGATTCAATACATCGGCCACCAGCCGACTTGTTTCCGAGGGTCGATTGCTGCCTGTGGCACCTTCTCCTGTGAGTCTAGATTTTCGAATCCAACTGCAAAACTTATAGTTAATTGCAACGTTCAGGGCATCCTAATGACGATGGAACACTCAAATTGCTTCGAGATTCAATACATCGTCCTCCAGCCGACTTGTCTCCATGGGGATATTGCTGCCTCGGGAACCTTATGGTCGTTCTATTGTGAGTTTAGATTTTCGAATCCGACGCATAACCGATAGTTAATTGTAACGTTCAGGGCCTCCTAATGACGATGGAACACTCAAATTGTGTCGAAATTCAATACATCGTCCTCCAGCCGACTTGTCTACAAGGGGATATTGCTGCCTCGGGCACTATATGGTCCTTCCCTGTGAGTCTAGATTTTCGAATCAGACGCTAAACTGATAGTTAATTCTAACGTTCAGGGCCTCCTAATGACGATGGAATACTTAAATTGCGTCGAGATTCAATACATCGCCTCTCAGCCGACTTGTCTCCAGCGGTCTATTGCTGCCTCGGGCACCTAATGGACTTTCTCCTGTGAGTCTAGATTTTCGTATCCGAAGCAAAACTGATAGTTAATTGTAGCGTTCAGGGCCTCCTAATGACGATGGAACACTCAAATTGCGTCGAGATTCAATACATCGTCCTCCAGCCGACTTGTCTCCAATTGGATATTGCTGCTTCGGGCACCGTATGGTCAGTCTCAGGTGAGTCTAGATTTTCGTATCCGACGCGAAACTGATAGTTAAGTGAATCGTTCAGGGCCTCCTAATGACGACGGAGCACTCAAATTGCGTCGAGTTTCAATTCATCGTCCTTCAGCCGATTTGTCTCCAAAGGTCTATTGCTGCCTTTGGCACCATATGTTCATTTTCCTGTGAGTCTAGATTTTCGTATCCGACGCAAAACTGATAGTTAATTGTAACGTTCAGGGCCACCTAATGACGATTTAACACTCAAATTGCGTCGAGATTCAATACATCGTCCTCCAGCTGACTTGTGTCCAAGGGTCTTTTGCTGCCTCGGGCACCATATGGTCGTTCTCCTGTAAGTCTAGATTGTCGAATCCGACGCAAAACTGATAGTTAATTGTAACGTCAGGGCCTCCTAATGACGATGAAACACTCAAATTGCGTCGAGATTCAATACATCGTCCTCCAGCCGCCTTGTCTCCAAGGGGTTATTGCTGCCTCGGGCACCATAGGGTCCGTCTCCTGTGAGTCTAGATTTTCGAATCCGACGCAAAACTGATGGTTAATTGTAACGTCAGGGCCTCCTAATGACGATGGAACACTCAAATTGCTTCGAGATTCGTTACGTCGACCTTCAGCCGACCTGTCTCTAAGGGTCTATTGCTGCCTTGGGCACCTAAAGGTCGTTCTCCTGTGTCAAGATTATCGAATCCAACCCAAAACAGATAGTTAATTGCAATGATCAGGGCCTCCTAATGACGATGGAACACTCAATTTGCGTCGAGATTCAATACATCTTCCTCCAGCCGACTTGTCTCCATGGGGATATTGCTGCCTCGGGAACGAAATGGTCCGGCTCCTATGAATCTAGATTTTCGAATCCGACGCGAGACTGATAGTTAATTGTAACGTTCAGGGCCACCTAATGACGATGGAACACTCAAATTGCGTCGAGATTCAATACATCGACCTTCAGCCGACCTGTCTCCAAGTGTCTATTGCTGCCTCGGGCACATTATGGTCGTTCACCTGTGAGTCTAGATTTTAGAATCCGACGCAAAACTGATAGTTAATTGTAACGTTCAGGGCCTCCTAATGACAACGGAACACTCAAATTGCGTCGAGATTCAATACATCGTCCTCCAGCCGACTTGTCTCCAAGGGGATATTGCTGCCTCGGGCACCAAAGGATCCATCTCCTGTGAGCCTAGATTTTCGATTCCGACGCGAAACTGATAGTTTATTGTGATTCTTGAGATTCTCCCGGCGTATTTGATAGTCAAAATATCCATGGGTGTGCTGCCGGTCTACAGTGTCCAACGGGCACAATATTTCGGCGATCATACATGTCGCCATCATCAGGTGAACTGACGGACTGAGCTCCTGTGAACGTGCCGGCACGGAGATCCGTACGCTATGGCTGCTCAGAGGGAACTGGGTTCGGTCGCGGCGGCGGCTGATTAAAATACCCTCCGCCCGCGGCGCTCCCCTCCGCGGTCAGCGCCCCGCGCCACGGTCGCGCGGTGGGACAGATTGCGACGGCGTCTGAGATGACGTCGGAGTGATGGCTCTGTCCGCCGTGGTCGTCACAACTATACGTTTGCTCGATTTACTCTTGATTAACCCGATCGCTGGTTCCCAAGCCTTGCTAAGATTATAGCCACAGTCACGGTTTATGAGGTCGTCATTGGTGCGAATTTCGATGGCCTCTCTAACAACGCTGTCCCAATATCTCGACGTCTGTACCAGAATCCTCGTGCGGTCATACTCCATGGCCTGATTTTCCGACAAACAATGTTCAGCGACCGCCGACTTGCTCGGATACATCAGACGAGTGTGCCTCTGGTGTTCACGGCATCGATCTTCGACGGTACGCATCGTCTGACCAATATACGACTTGCCACATTGACACGGAATCTGGTACACGCCGGCCTTCCTCAAACCGAGGTCATCTTTGGCACTCCCCACCAGTGCACGAGTTTTATTTGGAGGACAAAACACAGTTCCGACCCGGTGCTTCTTCAGAATGCGAGCGATTTTCCCCGAGAGTGCGCCTGTGTAAGGAATAAATGCAGTGCCTACCTCCTCCCTCGTGACTTCATCCATCTCAAGAGGTTGTGCTGCAGTGGTTGGGCGGAGAGCACGTTGAATCTGCCACTCTGAGTACCCATTTTTTCGAAATACAGTTCTCAGATGTTCCAATTCCTGGGGTAGACTCTGTGCGTCAGAGATAGTGCGCGCCCTATGTACTAGAGTTTTAAGTACCCCATTCCTCTGTGAAGGGTGGTGGCAGCTGTCTGCGTGCAAATACAGATCAGTGTGCGTAGTCTTCCGATACACCCCATGACCTAGGGTGCCGTCAGCCCTTCTCTTGACCAAGACGTCAAGGAAAGGTAATTTACCCTCCGTTTCAGTCTCCATAGTGAATTTGATGTTGGGGTGTATGGAGTTTAGATGTGTAAGGAAGTCAAGGAGTTTATCCATACCATGTGGCCAGATGACGAACGTGTCGTCCACGTAACGGAAAAAGCAAGTAGGTTTCCATACGGATGACGACAGGGCTTCCTCCTCGAAGTTCTCCATGTACAAATTCGCTACCACCGGCGAGAGTGGGCTACCCATGGCGACTCCCTCCGTTTGTTCGTAGTATTCTCCATTAAAAAGAAAATACGTGGAAGTCAAGACATGCCTAAAAAGTTCAGTGGTCTTCTCGTCAAACTTCTGACTAATCAGTTCTAGTGACTCTCGCAGGGGTACCCTCGTAAACAAGGAAACGACGTCAAAACTCACCATGATATCTGACTCATCCAACCTGAAGCTGTCAAGGCGTTTAACAAAATCCACGGAAATACGGATGTGATGAGGGCATTTACCCACATGAGGACTTAATATTCCCGTCAGGTATTTGGCCAACAAATATGTAGGTGCCCTGATGTTGCTGACAATGGGGCGTAATGGTATCCCCTCTTTGTGAACCTTCGGGAGTCCATATAGTCTAGGCGGTACCGGACCTTGGGGTAACAATTTCTTAGCGTCACCCTCCGGTAAATCTGCGTCCTTGAGAAGCGCCCTCGTCTTGTTCTCCACCTTCTTTGTAGGGTCAACGCTGATCTTCCGGTAGGAATCGTCATTTAGCAGGCTCTGCATCTTATCAGTGTAGTCCTTATGGGAGACAACAACTGTAGCATTGCCTTTGTCAGCCGGTAAGACAACAATTTCAGAGCGCTCCCTCAGATCACGAATGGCCGCCCTCTCTTTACTGCTGATATGTGACTTCATCGGCTTGGATTTCGTCAACGCACGACAAGTTTCACGACGTATTTCCTCGGCTGATTCTGGCGGAAGTCGAGCTGCAACCTGTTCAACAGCACTAACAATTTCTGCGACCGGAGTGAACTTGGGGGTGGGAGCGAAGTTGAGACCTATCTGCAAAACCGAGACTGCATCCTCACTCAACACCATGCCACTCAAATTGATGACAGTCTTGCACGGAACCTGTAGAGATGGTTTGTCAAGGAGACGTGAGAACTTAGCTGTTTGACGTCCCGTAGCCTTCTTATGGGCGGAATCAGCTGACACCCAGGTGACACCATCAATCCAATCCCAGGAACAAGAAGTAAACTTACTAGCCAGTTGTAAATGTAGTTTGAGTAATTCCTGTGAGATAAACTCAAGGCTCCGGCGGGTGAATTGCACTCTCTCACGTACCAATGCGAGGCTGGCTCGTTTCTTGATTCTCTTAGCTGCTGCAGAATCGATGTGATGCATAACCTTAGCAAAATTTGGAACAACATTCTCGGAACGACATCTCTTTAGAAAGGCAAGAGTACTTAGCAAACGAGAGTACTTAGTGCTGTTGAACAGGTTGCAGCTCGACTTCCGCCAGAATCAGCCGAGGAAATACGTCGTGAAACTTGTCGTGCGTTGACGAAATCCAAGCCGATGAAGTCAAATATCAGCAGTAAAGAGAGGGCGGCCATTCGTGATCTGAGGGAGCGCTCTGAAATTGTTGTCTTACCGGCTGACAAAGGCAATGCTACAGTTGTTGTCTCCCATAAGGACTACACTGATAAGATGCAGAGCCTGCTAAATGACGATTCCTACCGGAAGATCAGCGTTGACCCTACAAAGAAGGTGGAGAACAAGACGAGGGCGCTTCTCAAGGACGCAGATTTACCGGAGGGTGACGCTAAGAAATTGTTACCCCAAGGTCCGGTACCGCCTAGACTATATGGACTCCCGAAGGTTCACAAAGAGGGGATACCATTACGCCCCATTGTCAGCAACATCAGGGCACCTACATATTTGTTGGCCAAATACCTGACGGGAATATTAAGTCCTCATGGGGGTAAATGCCCTCATCACATCCGTAATTCCGTGGATTTTGTTAAACGCCTTGACAGCTTCAGGTTGGATGAGTCAGATATCATGGTGAGTTTTGACGTCGTTTCCTTGTTTACGAGGGTACCCCTGCGAGAGTCACTAGAACTGATTAGTCAGAAGTTTGACGAGAAGACCACTGAACTTTTTAGGCATGTCTTGACTTCCACGTATTTTCTTTTTAATGGAGAATACTACGAACAAACGGAGGGAGTCGCCATGGGTAGCCCACTCTCGCCGGTGGTAGCGAATTTGTACATGGAGAACTTCGAGGAGGAAGCCCTGTCGTCATCCGTATGGAAACCTACTTGCTTTTTCCGTTACGTGGACGACACGTTCGTCATCTGGCCACATGGTATGGATAAACTCCTTGACTTCCTTACACATCTAAACTCCATACACCCCAACATCAAATTCACTATGGAGACTGAAACGGAGGGTAAATTACCTTTCCTTGACGTCTTGGTCAAGAGAAGGGCTGACGGCACCCTAGGTCATGGGGTGTATCGGAAGACTACGCACACTGATCTGTATTTGCACGCAGACAGCTGCCACCACCCTTCACAGAGGAATGGGGTACTTAAAACTCTAGTACATAGGGCGCGCACTATCTCTGACGCACAGAGTCTACCCCAGGAATTGGAACATCTGAGAACTGTATTTTGAAAAAATGGGTACTCAGAGTGGCAGATTCAACGTGCTCTCCGCCCAACCACTGCAGCACAACCTCTTGAGATGGATGAAGTCACGAGGGAGGAGGTAGGCACTGCATTTATTCCTTACACAGGCGCACTCTCGGGGAAAATCGCTCGCATTCTGAAGAAACACCGGGTCGGAACTGTGTTTTGTCCTCCAAATAAAACTCGTGCACTGGTGGGGAGTGCCAAAGATGACCTCGGTTTGAGGAAGGCCGGCGTGTACCAGATTCCGTGTCAATGTGGCAAGTCGTATATTGGTCAGACGATGCGTACCGTCGAAGATCGATGCCGTGAACACCAGAGGCACACTCGTCTGATGTATCCGAGCAAGTCGGCGGTCGCTGAACAATGTTTTGTCGGAAAATCACGCCATGGAATATGACCGCACGAGGATTCTGGTACAGACGTCGAGATATTGGGACAGCGTTGTCAGAGAGGCCATCGAAATTCGCACCAATGACGACCTCATAAACCGTGACTGTGGCTATAATCTTAGCAAGGCTTGGGAACCAGCGATCGGGTTAATCAAGAGTAAATCGAGCAAACGTATAGTTGTGACGACCACGGCGGACAGAGCCATCACTCCGACGTCATCTCAGACGCCGTCGCAATCTGTTCCACCGCGCGACCGTGGCGCGGGGCGCGGACGGCGGAGAAAGCGCGCCGCGGGCGGAGGGTATTTAAATCAGCCGCCGCCGCGACCGAACCCAGTTCCCTCTGAGCAGCCATAGCGTACGGATCTCCGTGCCGGCACGTTCACAGGAGCTCAGTCCGGCAGTTCACCTGATGATGGCGACATGTATGATCGCCGAAATATTGTGCCCGTTGGACACTGTAGACTGGCAGCACACCCGTGGATATTTTGACTGATAGTTAATTGTAACGTTCAGGCCTCCTATTGACGATGGAACACTTAAATTGCGCGGAGATTCAATACATCGTCCTTCAGCCGACTTGTCTCTAAGGGTCTATTGCTGCCTCGGGCACCTAATGATCGTTCTCTTGTGAGTCTAGATTTTCGAATCCAACGCAAAACTGAGAGTAAATTGTAACATTCATGGCTTCCTAATGACGATGGAACACTCAAATTTCGTCGAGATTCAATACTTCTTCCTCCAGCCGACTTGTCTCCAAGGGGATATTGCTGCCTCGGGCACCATAGGGTCCGTCTTCTGTGAGTCTAGATTATCGAATCCGACGCGAAACTGATAGTTAATTGAATCGTTTAGCGCCTCCTAATGACGATGGAACACTCAAATCGTGTCGAGTTTCAATACATCGGCCTCCAGCCGACTTGTCTACAAGCGGATATTGCTGCCTCGGGCTCTATATTGTTCTTCCCTATGAGTCTAGATTTTAGAATCAGACGCGAAACCGACAGTTAATTGTAACGTTAAGGGCCTCCTAATGACGATGGAACACTCAAATTGCGTCGAGATTCAATACATCGTCATCCAACCGACTTGTCTCCAAGGGTCTATTGCTACCTCGGGCACCTTATGGTCATTCTCCTGTAAGTCTAGATTGTCAAATCCGACGCAAAACTGTAGTTTTTTGTAACGTTCAGGGCCTCCTAATGACGATGGAACACTCAAATTGCGTCGAGATTCAATACATCGGCCACCAGATGACATGTTTCCAAGGCTCCATTGAAGCCTGTGGCACCTTCTCCTGTGAGTATAGATTTCCGAATCCGAAGCACAACTGATAGTTTCTTGTAACTTTCAGAGCATCCTAATGACGATGGAACACTCATACTGCGTCGAGAATCAATACATCGTCCTCCAGCCGATTTGGCTCCAACGGGGTATTGCTTCCTCGGGCTCCATATGGTCGTTCTCCAGTGAGTTAGATTTACGAATCCGACGCAAAACTGATAGTTAATTGTAACGTTCAGGGCCTCCTAATGACGATGGAACACTCAAATTGCGTCGAGATTCAATACATCGTCATCCAGCCGACTTGTCTCCAAGGGTCTACTGCTGCCTGTGGCACCTTCTCCTGTGAGTCTAGATTTTCGAATCCAACGCAAAACTGATAGTTAATTGTAACGTCAGGGCCTCCTAATGACGATGAAACACTCATATTGGGTCGAGATTCAATACATCGTCCTCCAGCCGCCTTGTCTCCAAGGGGATATTGCAGCGTCGGGCACAATAGGGTCCGTCTCCTGTGAGTCTAGATTTTCGAATCCGACGCGAAACTGATAGTTAATTGTATCGTTAAGGGCCTCTTAATGACTATGGAACACTTAAATTGCGTCGAGGTTCAATACATCGTCCTTCAGCCGACTTGTCTCCAAGGGTCTATTGCTGCCTCGGGCACCATATAGTCGTTCTCCTGTGAGTCTAGATTTTCGACTCCGACGCAAAAGTGATAGTTAATTGTAACGTTCAGGGCCTCCTAATTACGATGGAACACTCAAATTGCGTCGAGATTCGATACATCGACCTTCAGCCGACTTGTCTCCAAGTGTCTATTGCTGCCTCGGGCACTATATTGTCCTTCCCTGTGAGTCTAGATTTTAGAATCAGACGCGAAACTCACAGTTAATTGTAACGTTAAGGGCCTCCTAATGGCGATGGAACACTCAAATTGCGTCGAGATTCAATACATCGGCCACCAGATGACATGTTTCCAAGGCTCCATTGAAGCCTGTGGCACCTTCTCCTGTGAGTATAGATTTCCGAATCCGAAGCACAACTGATAGTTTCTTGTAACTTTCAGAGCATCCTAATGACGATGGAACACTCAAATTGCGTCGAGAATCAATACATCGTCCTCCAGCCGATTTGTCTCCAACAGGGTATTGCTTCCTCGGGCTCCTTATGGTCGTTCTCCTGTGAGTTAGGTTTAAGAATCCGACGCAAAACTGATAGTTAATTGTAACGTTCAGGGCCTCCTAATGACGATGGAACACTCAAATTGCGTCGAGATTCAATACATCGTCATCCAGTCGACTTGTCTCCAAGGGTCTACTGCTGCCTGTGGCACCTTCTCCTGTGAGTCTAAATTTTCGAATCCAACGCAAAACTGATAGTTAATTGTAACGTCAGGGCCTCCTAATGACGATGAAACACTCAAATTGGGTCGCGATTCAATACATCGTCCTCCAGCCGACTTGTCTACAAGGGGATATTGCTGCCTCGGGCACTATATAGTCCTTCCCTGTGAGTTTAGATATTAGAATCAGACGCGAAACTGATAGTTAATTGTAACGTTCAGGGCCTCACAATGTCGATGGATCACTCAACTTGCGTCGAGATTCAATACATCGTCATCCAACCGATTTGTCTCCAAGGGTCTACTGCTACCTCGGGCACCTTATGGTCATTCTCCTGTAAGTTTAGGTTGTCGAATCCGACGCAAAACTGTCGTTACTTGTATCGTTCAGGGCCTCCTAACGACGATGGAACACTCAAATTGCGTCGAGATTCAATACATCGGCCACCAGCCGACATGTTTCCAAGGCTCCATTGCTGCCTGTGGCACCTCCTCCTGTGAGTCTAGATTTTCGAATCCGAAGCAAAACTGATAGTTGCTTGTAACGTTCAGAGCATCCTAATGACGATGGAACACTCAAATTGCGTCGAGGTTCAATACATCGTCCTCCAGCCGATTTGTCTCCAAAGGGATATTGCTGCCTTGGGCACCTTATTGTCGTTCTCCTGTGAGTGTAGATTGTCAAATCCGACGCAAAACTGATAGTTAATTGTAACGTTCAGGGCCTCCTAATGACGATGGAACACTCAAACTGCGTCGAGATTCGTTACATCGAATTTCAGCCGACCTGTGTCCATGGGGATTTTGCTGCCTCGGGCACCGTATGGTCCGACTCCTGTGAGTCTAGATTTTCGAATCCTACGCATAACTGATAGCTAATTGTAACGCTCAGGGCCACCTAATGACAATGGAACACTCAAATCGCATCGAGGTTCAATACATCGTGCTACAGCCGACGTGTCTCCAAGGGGATATTGCAGCCTCGGGCACCATAGGGTCCGTCTCCTGTGAGTCTAGATTTTCGAATCCGACGCGAAACTGATAGTTAATTGTATCGTTAAGGGCCTCTTAATGACTATGGAACACTTAAAATGCGTCGAGGTTCAATACATCGTCCTTCAACCGACTTGTCTACAAGCGGATATTGCTGCCTCGGGCTCTATATTGTTCTTCCCTGTGAGTCTAGATTTTAGAATCAGACGCGAAACTGACAGTTAATTGTAACGTTAAGGGCCTCCTAATGACGATGGAACACTCAAATTGCGTCGAGATTCAATACATCGTCATCCAACCGACTTGTCTCCAAGGGTCTATTGCTACCTCGGGCACCTTATGGTCATTCTCCTGTAAGTCTAGATTGTCAAATCCGACGCAAAACTGTAGTTACTTGTAACGTTCAGGGCCTCCTAATGACGATGGAACACTCAAATTGCGTCGAGATTCAATACATCGGCCACCAGATGACATGTTTCCAAGGCTCCATTGAAGCCTGTGGCACCTTCTCCTGTGAGTATAGATTTCCGAATCCGAAGCACAACTGATAGTTTCTTGTAACTTTCAGAGTATCCTAATGACGATGGAACACTCATATTGCGTCGAGAATCAATACATCGTCCTCCAGCCGATTTGGCTCCAACGGGGTATTGCTTCCTCGGGCTCCTTATGGTCGTTCTCCTGTGAGTTAGATTTACGAATCCGACGCAAAACTGATAGTTAATTGTAACGTTCAGGGCCTCCTAATGACGATGGAACATTCAAATTGCGTCGAGATTCAATACATCGTCATCCAGCCGACTTGTCTTCAAGGGTCTACTGCTGCCTGTGGCACCTTCTCCTGTGAGTCTAGATTTTCGAATCCAACGCAAAACTGATAGTTAATTGTAACGTCAGGGCCTCCTAATGACGATGAAACACTCAAATTGGGTCGAGATTCAATACATCGTCCTCCAGACGCCTTGTCTCCAAGGGGATATTGCAGCCTCGGGCACAATAGGGTCCGTCTCCTGTGAGTCTAGATTTTCGAATCCGACGCGAAACTGATAGTTAATTGTATCGTTAAGGGCCTCTTAATGACTATGGAACACTTAAATTGCGTCGAGGTTCAATACATCGTCCTTCAGCCAACTTGTCTCCAAGGGTCTATTGCTGCCTCGGGCACCATATAGTGGTTCTCCTGTGAGTCTATATTTTCGACTCCGACGCAAAAGTGATAGTTAATTGTAACGTTCAGGGCCTCGTAATGACGATGGAACATTCAAATTGCGTCGAGATTCAATACATCGTACTCCAGCCGACTTGTCTCCAAGTGGAAATTGCTGTCTCGGGAACCAAATGGTCCGGCTCTTGTGAGTCTAGATTTTAAAATCCGACGCCTGCCTGATAGTTAATTGTAACGTTCAGGGCCTCCTAATGACGATGGAACACTCAAATTGCGTCGAGATTCGATACATCGACCTTCAGCCGACTTGTCTCCAGGTGTCTATAGCTGCCTCGGGCACCTTATGGCCGTTCACCTGTGAGTCTAGATTTTCGAATCCGACGCAAAACTGATAGTTAATTGTAACGTTCAGGGCCTCCTAATGACAACGGAACACTCAAATTGCGTCGAGATTCAATACATCGTCATCCAGCCTACTTGTCTCCAAGGGGATATTGCTGCCTCGGGCACCAAAGGATCCATCTCCTGTGAGTCTAGATTTTCGATTCCGACGCGAAACTGATAGTTAATTGTAACGTTCAGGGCCTCCTATTGACGATGGAACACTTAAATTGCGTGGAGATTCAATACATCGTCCTTCAGCCGACTTGTCTCTAAGGGTCTATTGCTGCCTCGGGCACCTAATGATTGTTCGCTTGTGAGTCTAGTTTTTCGAATCCGACCCAAAACTGATAGTAAATTGTAACATTCAGGGCCTCCTAATGACGATGGAACACTCAAATTTCGTCGAGATTCAATACTTCTTCCTCCAGCCGACTTGTCTCCAAGGGGATATTGCTGCCTCGGGCACCATAGGGTCCGTCTTCTGTGAGTCTAGATTATTGAATCCGACGCGAAACTGATAGTTAATTCAATCGTTTAGCGCCTCCTAATGACGATGGAACACTCAAATCGTGTCGAGTTTCAAAACATCGTCCTCCAGCCAACTTGTCTACAGGCGGATATTGCTGCCTCGGGCACTATATTGTCCTTCCCTGTGAGTCTAGATTTTAGAATCAGAAGCGAAACTGACAGTTAATTGTAACGTTAAGGGCGTCCTAATGACGATGGAACACTCAAATCGTGTCGCGATTCAATACATCGTCCTCCAGCCGACTTGTCTACAAGGGGATATTGCTGCCTCGGGCACTATATGGTCCTTCCCTGTGAGTTTAGATATTAGAATCAGACGCGAAACTGATAGTTAATTGTAACGTTCAGGGCCTCACAATGTCGAAGTATCACTCAACTTGCGTCGATATTCAATACATCGTCATCCAACCGATTTGTCTCCAAGGGTCTATTGCTACCTCGGGCACCTTATCGTCATCCTCCTGTAAGTTTAGATTGTCGAATCCGACGCAAAACTGTCGTTACTTGTATCGTTCAGGGCCTCCTAACGACGATGGAACACTCAAATTGCGTCGAGGTTCAATACATCGTCCTCCAGCCGATTTGTCTCCAAAGGGATATTGCTGCCTTGGGCACCTTATTGTCGTTCTCCTGTGAGTGTAGATTTTCGATTCCGACGCAAAACTGATAGTTAATTTTAACGTTCAGGGCCTCCTAATGACGATGGAACACTCAAAATGCGTCGAGATTCGTTACATCGACCTTCAGCCGACCTGTGTCCAAGGGGATTTTGCTGCCTTGGGCACCTTATGGTCGTTCTCCTGTGAGTCTAGATTTTCGAATCCGACGCAAAACTGATAGTTAATTGTAACGTTCAGGGCCTCCTAAAGACGATGGAACACTCAAATTGCGTCGAGATTCGTTACATCGACCTTCAGCCACCTGTCTCCAAGGGTCTATTGCTGCCTCGGGCACCTTATGGACGTTCTCCTGTGAGTCTGGATTTTCGAATCCGACGCAAAACTGATAGCTAATTGTAACGTTCAGGGGCATCCTAATGACGATGGAACTCTCAAATTTCGTCTAGATTCAATACATCGTCCTTCAGCCGACTTGTCTCCAAAGGTCTACTACTCCCTCGGGCAACTTATGGTCGTCCTCCTGTGTGTCTAAATTTTCGAATCCGACGCAAAACTGATTGTTAATTGTAACGTTCAGGGCCTTCTAATGACAATGGAACACTCAAATTGCGTCGAGATTCAATACATCGTATTCCAGCCGACTAGTCTCCATGGAGATATTGCTGCCTCGGGCACCGTATGGTCCGACTCCTGTGAGTCTAGATTTTCGAATCCTACGCATAACTGATAGCTAATTGTAACGTTGAGGGGCATCCTAATGACGAATGAACTCTCAAATTTCGTCTAGATTCAATACATCGTCCTTCAGCCGACTTGTCTCCAAAGGTCTACTACTCCCTCGGGCAACTTATGGTCGTCCACCTGTGTGTCTAGATTTTCGAATCTGACGCAAAACTGATTGTTAATTGTAACGTTCAGGGCCTTCTAATGACGATGGAACACTCAAGTTGCGACGAGAATCAATACATCGTTCTCCAGCCGATTTGTCTCCATGGGGATATTGCTGCCTCGGGCACCTTATGTTCCGTCTCCTGTGAGACTAGATTTTCGAATCCGACGGGAAACTGATAGTTAATTGTAACGTTCAGGGCCTCCCATTGACGATTGGACACTCAAATTGCGTCGAGGTTCAATACATCGTCCTCCAGCCGATTTGTCTCCAAAGGGAGATTGCTGCCTTCGGCACCTTATTGTCGTTCTCCTGTGAGTGTAGATTTTCGAATCCGACGCAAAACTGATAGTTAATTGTAACGTTCAGGGCTTCCTAATGACGATGGAACACTCAAAATGCGTCGAGATTCGTTACATCGACCTTCAGCCGACCTGTGTCCATGGGGATTTTGCTGCCTTGGGCACCTTATGGTCGTTCTCCTGTGAGTCTAGATTTTCGAATCCGACGCAAAACTGATAGTTAATTGTAACGTTCAGGGCCTCCTAATGACGATGGAACACTCAAATTGCGTCGAGATTCGTTACATCGACCTTCAGCCGACCTGTCTCCAAGGGTCTATTGCTACCTCGGGCACCTTATGGTCGTTCTCCTGTGAGTCTGGATTTTCGAATCCGACGCAAAACTGATAGTTAATTGTAACGTTCAGGGGCATCCTAATGACGATGGAACTCTCCAATTTCGTCTAGATTCAATACATCGTCCTTCAGCCGACTTGTCTCCAAAGGCCTACTACTCCTTCGGGCAACTTATGGTCGTCCTCCTGTGTGTCTAGATTTTCGAATCCGACGCAAAACTGATTGTTAATTGTAACCTTCGGGGCCTTCTAATGACAATGGAACACTCTAATTGCGTCGAGATTCAATACATCGTCCTCCAGCCGACTAGTCTCCATGGAGATATTGCTGCCTCGAGCACCGTATGGTCCGACTCCTGTGAGTCTAGATTTTCGAATTCTACGCATAACTGATAGCTAATCGTAACGTTCAGGGCCACCTAATGACAATAGAACACTCAAATCGCATCGAGGTTCAATACATCGTCCTTCAGCCGACTTGTCTCCAAGGGTCTATTCCTGCCTCGGGCACCTTATGGTCGTTCTCCTGTGAGTCTATATTATCGAATCCGACGCAAAACTGGTAGTTAATTGTAACGATCAGGGCCTCCTAATGACGATGGAACACTCAATTTGCGTCGAGATTCAATACACCGTCCTGCAGGTGACTTGTCTCCAAGGGGATATTCCTGCCTCGGGCACCATATGGTCCGTCTCCTGTGAGTCTCGATTTTCGAAACCGACGCAAAACTGATAGTTAATTATAACGTCCAGGGCCTCCTAATGACGATGGAACACTCAAATTGCGTCGAGATTCAATACATCGTCCTTCAGCCGACTTGTCTTCAAGTGTCTATTCCTGCCTCGGGCACCTTATCGTCGTTCTCCTATGAGTCTAGATTTTCGAATCCTACGCAAAACTGATGGTTAATTGTAACGTTCAGGGCCTCCTAATGACGATGGAACACTCAAATTGCTTCGAGATTCAATACATCGTCCTCCAGCCGACTTGTCTCCATGGGGATATTGCTGCCTTGGGCAAATTATGGTTGTTCTCCTGTGAGTCTAGATTTTCGTATCCGACGCAAAACTGATAGTTAATTGTAACGTTCAGGGCCTCCTAATGACGATGGAACACTCAAATTGCGTCGAGATTCTTTACATCGACCTTTAGCCGAACTGTCTCCAAGGGTCTGTTGCTGCCTCGGCCACCTTATGGTCGTTCTTCTGTAACTCTAGATTTTCGAATTCGACGCAAAACTGATAGTTAATTGTAACGTTCAGGGCATCCTAATGACGATGGAACTCTCAAATTCCGTCGAGATTCAATACATCGTCCTTCAGCCGACTTGTCTTCAAGGGTCTATTCCTGCTTCGGGCACCTTATGGTCGTTCTCCTGTGAGTCTAGATTTTGGAATCCTTCGCAAAACTGATGGTTAATTGTAACGTTCAAGGCCTCCTAATGACGATGGAACTCTCAAATTCCGTCGAGATTCAATACATCGTGCTTCAGCCGACTTGTCTCCAAAGTCTATTGCTGCCTCGGGCACCTTATGGTCGTCCTCCTGTGTGTCTAGATTTTCGAATCCGACGCAAAACTGTCGTTACTTGTATCGTTCAGGGCCTCCTAACGACGATGGAACACTCAAATTGCGTCGAGATTCAATACATCGGCCACCAGCCGACATGTTTCCAAGGCTCCATTGCAGCCTGTGGCACCTCCTCCTGTGAGTCTAGATTTTCGAATCCGAAGCAAAACTGATAGTTGCTTGTAACGTTCAGAGCATCCTAATGACGATGGAACACTCAAATTGCATCGAGGTTCAATACATCGTCCTCCAGGCGACGTGCCTCCAAGGGGATATTGCTGCCTCGGGCTCTATATGGTCCGTTTCCTGTGAGTCTAGATTTTTGAATCCTATGCGGAACTGATAGTTAATTGTGACGTTCAGGGCCTCCTATTGACGATGGAGCACTCAGATTGCGTCGCGATTCAATGCAACGTCCTTCAGCCGACTTGTCTCCAAGGGTCTATTGCTGCCTCGTTCACCTTATGGTCGTTCCCCTGTAAGTCTAGATTTTGGATTCCGACGCAAACCTGATTGTTAATTGTAACGTTCAGGGCCTCCTAATGACGATGGAACACTCAAATTGCATCGAGGTTCTATACATCGTCCTCAAGCCGACTTGTCTCCAAGGGGATATTGCTGCCTCGGGCACCGTATGGTCCGTCTCCTGTGAGTCTAGATTTTCGAATCCGACACGAAACTGATAGTTAATTGTAACGTTCAAGGCCTCCTAATGACGGTGGAACACTCAAATATCGTCGAGATACAATACATCGCCCTTCATCTGACCTGTCTCCAAGAGTCTATTGCTGCCTCGGGCAACCTATGGTCGTTCTCCTGTAAGTCTAGATTTTCGAATCCGACGCATAGCTGGTAGTTAATTGTAACGTTCATGGCATCCTAATGACGATGGAACACTCAAATTGCGACGAGATTCAATACATCGGCCTCCAGCCTACTTGTCTCCAAGGCGATATTGCCGTCGCGGGCACCAAATTATCCTTCTCCTGTGAGTTTAGATTTTCGATTCCGACGACAAAATGATAGTGAATTGTAACGTTCAGCACCTCCTAATGACGGTAGAACAATCAAATTGCGTCGAGAATCAATACATCGGTCTCCAGCCGACTTGACTCTAAGGGGATATTGCTGCCTTGGGCAAAATATGTTCCGCCTCCTGTGAGTCTAGATTTTTCAATCCGACGCGAAACTGATAGTTAATTGTAACGTTCAGGGCCTCTTCATGACGATGGAACACACAAATTGCGTCGAGTTTCAATGCATCGTCCTTAGCCAACTTGTCTCCAAGGTCTATTGCTGCCTCGGGCACTTTATGGTCGTTCTCCTGTTAGTCTAGATATTGGAATCCGACGCAGAACTGATTGTTAATTGTAACGTTCAGGGCCTCCTAATGACGGTGGAACACTATAATTGCGTCGAGATTCAATACATCGTCCTCCAGCCGTCTTGTATCCAAGGGGATATTGTTGTCTCGGGCACCATATGATCCTTCTCCTGAGCGTAGATATTCGAATCCGACCCTAAAATAATAGTTAATTGTAACGTTCAGCGCTTCCTAATGATGATGGAACACTCTAATTGCGTCGAGATTCAATTCATCGTCCTCCAGCCGACTTGTCTCCAAGGGGATATTGCTGCCTCGGGATCCATTTGGTCAGTCTCCTGTGATTCTAGATTTTTGAATCCGACGCGAAACAGATAGTTAATTGTGACGTTCAGGGCCTCCTAATGACGATGGAACACACAAATTGCGTCGAGTTTCAATGCATCGTCCATCAGCCAACTTGTCTCCAAGGGTCTATTGCTGCCTCGGGCAACTTATGGTCGTTCACCTGTGAGTCTAGATTTTGGAATCCGACGCAAAACTGATTGTTAATTGTAACGTTCAGGGCCTCCTAATGACGGTGGAACACTATAATTGCGTCGAGATTCAATACATCGGCCTCCAGCCGACTTGTCTTCAAGGGGATATTGCTGTCTCGGGCACCAAATGATCCTTCCGTGTGAGTCTAGATTTTCGAATCCGATGCAAAAATAATAGTGCGATGTACCGATCAGGGCCTCCTAATGACGATGGAACACTCAATTTGCGTCGAGACTCAATACATCGTCCTTCAGCCGACTTGTCTCCAAGGGTCTATTGCTGCCTCGGGCACCTTATGGTCCGTCTCCAGTAAGCCTAGATTTTCAAATCCGACGAAAAACTGATATATAATTGCAACATTCAGGGCCTCCTAATGACGATGGAACACTCAAATTGCGTCGCGATCCAATACATCGTTCTCCATCCGACTTGTCTCCAAGGGTCCTTTTGCTGACTCGGGCACCTTGTGATCGTTCTCCTGCGAGTCTAGATTTTCGAATCCGGAGCGACACTGATTGTTAAATGTAACTTTCAGGGCTTCCTAAATACAATGGAACATTCAAATTACGTCGAGATTCAATACATCGTCAATCAGCCGACTTTTCTGCAGATGTCTATTGCTGCCTCGGGCACCTTATGGTCGTTCTCCTGTGAGTCTAGATTTTAGAATCCGACGCAAAACTGATAATTAATTGTAACGTTCAGGGCCACCTAATGACGATGGAACACTCAAATTGCGTCGAGATTTAATACATCGGCCTCCAGCCGACTTGTCTCCAAGGGGATATTGCTGTCTTGGGCACCAATTGTTCCTTCATTGTGAGTCTAGATTTTTCGAAACCGACGCAAAAATAATAGTGCGATGTAACGATCACCGCCTCCCAATTATGATGGAGCACTCAAATTGCGTCGAGATTCAATACATCGTCCTTCAGCCGACTTGTCTCCAAGGGTCTATTCCTGCCTCGGGCACCTTATGGTCTTTCTCCTGTGAGTCTATATTATCGAATCCGACGCAAAACTGTTAGTTAATTGTAACGATCAGGGCCTCCTAATGACGATGGAACACTCAATTTGCGCCGAGATTCAATACATCGTCCTGCAGCTGACTTGTCTCCAAGGGGATATTCTTGCCTCGGGCACCATATGGTCCGTCTCCTGTGAGTCTCGATTTTCGAAACCGACGCAAAACTGATAGTTAATTGTAACGTCCAGGGCCTCCTAATGACGATGGAACACTCAAATTGCGTTGAGATTCAATACATCGTCCTTCAGCCGACTTGTCTTCAAGGGTCTATTCCTGCCTCGGGCACCTTATGGTCGTTCTCCTGTGAGTCTAGATTTTTGAATCCTACGCAAAACTGATGGTTAATTGTAACGTTCAGGGCCTCCTAATGACGATGGATTACTCAAATTGCGTCGAGATTCAATACATCGTCCTCCAGCCGACTTGTCTCCATGGGGATATTGCTGCCTTGGGCACCTTATGGTCGTTCTCCTGTGAGTCTTGATTTTCGTATCCGACGCAAAACTGATAGTTAATTGTAACGTTCAGGGCCTCCTAATGACGATGGAACACTCAAATTGCGTCGAGATTCGTTACATCGACCTTTAGCCGAACTGTCTCCAAGGGTCTGTTCCTGCCTCGGCCACCTTATAATCGTTCTTCTGTAACTCTAGATTTTCGAATTCGACGCAAAACTGATAGTTAATTGTATCGTTCAGGGCATCCTAATGACGATGGATCTCTCAAATTCTGTCGAGATTCAATACATCGTCCTTTAGCCGAACTGTCTCCAAGGGTCTGTTGCTACCTCGGCCACCTTATGGTCGTTCTTCTGTAACTCTAGATTTTCGAATTCGACGCAAAACTGATAGTTAATTTTAACGTTCAGGGCATCCTAATGACGATGGAACTCTCAAATTCCGTCGAGATTCAATACATCGTCTTTCAGCCGACTTGTCTCCAAAGTCTATTGCTGCCACGGCCACCTTATGGTCGTTCTTCTGTAACTCTAGATTTTCGAATTCGACGCAAAACTGATAGTTAATTTTAACGTTCAGGGCCTCCTATTGACGATGGAGCTCTCAGATTGCGTCGCGATTCAATGCAACGTAATTCAGCCGACTTGTCTCCAAGGGTCTATTGCTGCCTCGTTCACCTTATGGTCGTTCCCCTGTAAGTCTAGATTTTGGATTCCGACGCAAACCTGATTGTTAATTGTAACGTTCAGGGCCTCCTAATGACGATGGAACACTCAAATTGCGTCGAGTTTCAATACATCGTCCTCCAGCCGTCTTCCATCCAATGGGATATTGCTGTCTCGGGCACCATATGATCCTTCTCCTGAGCGTAGATTTTCGAATCCGACCCTAAAATGATAGTTAACTGCAACGTTCAGCGCCCCCGAATGGCGATGGAACACTCAAATGGCGTCGAGAGTCAATACATCGTCCTCCAGCGGACTTGTCTACAAGTGGATATTGCTGCCTCGGGCGCCATATGGTCCGTCTCCTGTGAGACTAGATTTTCGATTCCGACGCAAAAATGATAGTGAGATGTAACGATCAGCGCCCCCTAGTGATGATGGAACACTCAAATTGAGTCGAGATTCAATACATCGTCCTCCAGCCGACTTGTCTCCAAGAGGATATTGCTGCCTCGGGTTCCATATGGTCCGTCTCCTGTGAGTTTAGATTTTTGAATCCGACGCGAAACTGATAGTTTATTGTTAAGTTCGGGGCCTCCTAATGACGATGGAGCACTCAAATTCCGTCGAGATTCAATACAACGTCCTTCAGCCGACCTGTCTCCAAGAGTCTATTGCTGCCTCGGGCACCTTAAGGTCGTCCTCCTGTGAGTGTACATTTTCGATTCCGACGCAAAAATAATAGTGAGATGTAACGATCAGCGCCTCCTAATGATGATGGAACACTCAAATTGCGTTGAGATTCAATTCATCGTCCTCCAGCCGACTTGTCTCCAAGGGGATATTGCTGCCTCGGGCTCCATATGGTCCGCCTCCTGTGAGTCTAGATTTTTGAATCCGACGCGAAACAGACAGTTAATTGTGACGTTCTGGGCCTCCTAATGACGATGGAACACACAAATTTCGTCGAGTTTCAATGCATCGTCCTTCAGCCTACTTGTCTCCAAGGGTCTATTGCTGCCTTGGGCACCTTATGGTCGTCCTCCTGTGTGTCTAGAATTTGGAATCCGACGCAAAACTGTTTGTTAATTGTAACGTCAGGGCCTCCTAATAACGATGGAACACTCAAAATGCGTCGAGATTCAATAAATCGTCCTCCAGCCGACTAGTCTCCAAGGGGATATTGCTGCCTCGGGCACCGTATGGTCCGACTCCTGTGAGTCTAGATTTTTGAATCCGTCGCAAAACTGATAGTTAATTGTAACGTTCAGGGCCTCCTAATGACGATGGAACACTCCAATTGCGTCGATATTCAATACATCATCCTCCAGCCGACTTGTCTCCAAGGGGCTATTGCTGCCTCGGGCACCATATGGTCATTCTCCTGTGACTCTAGATTTTCGAATCCTACGCATAACTGATAGTTAATTGTAACGTTCAGGGCCTCCTATTGACGATGGAGCACTCAGATTGCGTCGCGATTCAATGCAACGTCCTTCAGCCGACTTGTCTCCAAGGGTCTATTGCTGCCTCGTTCACCTTATGGTCGTTCCCCTGTAAGTCTAGATTTTGGATTCCGACGCAAACCTGATTGTTAATTGTAACGTTCAGGGCCTCCTAATGACGATGGAACACTCAAATTGCATCGAGGTTCTATACATCGTCCTCAAGCCGACTTGTCTCCAAGGGGATATTGCTGCCTCGGGCACCATATGGTCCGTCTCCTGTGAGTCTAGATTTTCGAATCCGACGCGAAACTGATAGTTAATTGTAACGTTCAAGGCCTCCTAATGACGATGGAACACTCAAATATCGTCGAGATACAATACTTCGTCCTTCATCTGACCTGTCTCCAAGAGTCTATTGCTGCCTCGGGCAACTTATGGTCGTTCTCCTGTAAGTCTAGATTTTCGAATCCGACGCATAGCTGGTAGTTAATTGTAACGTTCATGGCATCCTAATGACGATGGAACACTCAAATTGCGACGAGATTCAATACATCGGCCTCCAGCCTACTTGTCTCCAAGGCGATATTGCCGTCGCGGGCACCAAATTATCCTTCTCCTGTGAGTCTAGATTTTCGATTCCGACGCCAAAATGATAGTGAATTGTAACGTTCAGCACCTCCTAATGACGGTAGAACAATCAAATTGCGTCGAGAATCAATACATCGGTCTCCAGCCGACTTGACTTCAAGGGGATATTGCTGCCTTGGGCAAAATATGTTCCGCCTCCTGTGAGTCTAGATTTTTGAATCCGACGCGAAACTGATCGTTAATTGTAACGTTCAGGGCCTCTTCATGACGATGGAACACACAAATTGCGTCGAGTCTCAATGCATCGTCCTTCAGCCAACTTGTCTCCAAGGGTCTATTGCTGCCTCGGGCACCTTATGGTCGTTCTCCTGTTAGTCTAGATTTTGGAATCCGACCCAAAACTGATTGTTAATTGTAACGTTCAGGGCCTCCTAATGACGGTGGAATACTATAATTGCGTCGAGATTCAATACATCGGCCTCCAGCCGACTTGTCTCCAAGGGGATATTGCTGTCTCGGGCACCAAGTGATCCTTCCCTGTGAGTCTAGATTTTCGAATCTGACGCAAAAATAATAGTGCGATGTACCGATCAACGCCTCCTAATGATGATAGAGCACTCAAATTGCGTCGAGATTCAATACATCGTCCTCCAGCCGACTTGTCTCCAAGGGTCTATTGTTGCCTTGGGCACCTTATGGTCGTTCACCTGTGAGTCTAGATTTTGGAATCCGACGCAAAACAGATTGCAACTGTAACGTTCGGGGCCTCCTAAACACTATGGAACACTCAAATTTCGTCGAGTTTCAATACATCATCCTCCAGCCGACTTGGCTCCATGGGGATATTGCTGCTGCGGGCACCTTATGGTCGTTCTCCTGTTAGTCTAGATTTTGGAATCCGACGCAAAACTGATTGTTAATTGTAACGTTCAGGGCCTCCTAATGACGGTGGAACACTACAATTGCGTCGAGATTCAATACATCGGCCTCCAGCCGACTTGTCTCCAAAGGGATATTGCTGTCTCGGGCACCAAGTGATCCTTCCCTGTGAGTCTAGATTTTCGAATCTGACGCAAAAATAATAGTGCGATGTACCGATCAACGCCTCCTAATGATGATGGAGCACTCAAATTGCGTCGAGATTCAATACATCGTCCTCCAGCCGTCTTGTCTCCAAGGGTCTATTGCTGCCTCGGGCACCTTATGGTCCGTCTCCAGTAAGCCTAGATTTTCAAATCCGACGAGAAACTGATATATAATTGCAACATTCAGGGCCTCCTAATGACGATGGAACACTCAAATTGCGTCGCGATCCAATACATCGTTCTCCATCCGACTTGTCTCCAAGGGTCCTTTTGCTGACTCGGGCACCTTGTGATCGTTCTCCAGTGAGTCTAGATTTTCGAATCCGAAGCGAAACTGATTGTTAATTGTAACTTTCAGGGCTTCCTAAATACAATGGAACATTCAAATTACGTCGAGATTCAATACATCGTTAATCAGCCGACTTGTCTGCAGAAGTCTATTGCTGCCTCGGGCACCTTATGGTCGTTCTCCTGTGAGTCTAGATTTTAGAATCCGACGCAAAACTGATAATTAATTGTAGCGTTCAGGGCCACCTAATGACGATGGAACACTCAAATTGCGTCGAGATTTAATACATCGGCCTCCAGCCGACTTGTCTCCAAGGGGATATTGCTGTCTCGGGCGCCAAATGTTCCTTCCCTGTGAGTCTAGATTTTTCGAAACCGACGCAAAAATAATAGTGCGATGTAACGATCACCGCCTCCCAATTATGATGGAGCACTCAAATTGCGTCGAGATTCAATACATCGTCCTTCAGCCGACTTGTCTCCAAGGGTCTATTCCTGCCTCGGGCACCTTATGGTCGTTCTCCTGTGAGTCTATATTATCGAATCCGACGCAAAACTGGTAGTTAATTGTAACGATCAGGGCCTCCTAATGACGATGGAACACTCAATTTGCGTCGAGATTCAATACATCGTCCTGCAGCTGACTTGTCTCCAAGGGGATATTCTTGCCTCGGGCACCATATGGTCCGTCTCCTGTGAGTCTCGATTTTCGAAACCGACGCAAAACTGATAGTGAATTGTAACGTCCAGGGCCTCCTAATGACGATGGAACACTCAAATTGCGTTGAGATTCAATACATCGTCCTTCAGCCGACTTGTCTTAAAGGGTCTATTCCTGCCTCGGGCACCTTATGGTCGTTCTCCTGTGAGTCTAGATTTTTGAATCCTACGCAAAACTGATGGTTAATTGTAACGCTCAGGGCCTCCTAATGACGATGGAACACTCAAATTGCGTCGAGATTCAATACATCGTCCTCCAGCCGACGTGTCTCCATGGGGATATTGCTGCCTTGGGCACCTTATGGTCGTTCTCCTGTGAGTCTTGATTTTCGTATCCGACGCAAAACTGATAGTTAATTGTAACGTTCAGGGCCTCCTAATGACGATGGAACACTCAAATTGCGTCGAGATTCGTTACATCGACCTTTAGCCGAACTGTCTCCAAAGATCTGTTGCTGCCACGGCCACCTTATGGTCGTTCTTCTGTAACTCTAGATTTTCGAATTCGACGCAAAACTGATAGTTAATTTTAACGTTCAGGGCATCCTAATGACGATGGAACTCTCAAATTCCGTCGAGATTCAATACATCGTCCTTCAGCCGACTTGTCTCCAAAGTCTATTGCTGCCTCGGGCACCTTATGGTCGTCCTCCTGTGTGTCTAGATTTTCGAATCCGACGCAAAACTGATTGTTAATTGTAACGTTCAGGGCCTCCTATTGACGATGGAGCTCTCAGATTGCGTCGCGATTCAATGCAACGTAATTCAGCCGACTTGTCTCCAAGGGTCTATTGCTGCCTCGTTCACCTTATGGTCGTTCCCCTGTAAGTCTAGATTTTGGATTCCGACGCAAACCTGATTGTTAATTGTAACGTTTAGGGCCTCCTAATGACGAAGGAACACTCAAATTGCGTCGAGTTTCAATACATCGTCCTCCAGCCCTCTTCTATCCAAGGGGATATTGCAGTCTCGGGAGCATATGATCCTTCTCCTGAGCGTAGATTTTCGAATCCGACCCTAAAATGATCGTTAATTGTAACGTTCAGCACCCCCTAATGGCGATGGAACACTCGAATTGCGTCGAGATTCAATTCATCGTCCTCCAGCCGACTTGTCTCCAAGGGGATATTGCTGCCTCGGGCTCCATATGGTCCGTCTCCTGTGAGTCTAGATTTTTGAATCCGACGCAAAAATGATAGTGAGATGTAACGATCAGCGCCTCCTAATGATGATGGAACACTCAAATTGCGTCGAGATTCAATTCATCGTCCTCCAGCCGACTTGTCTCCAAGGGGATATTGCTGCCTCGGGCTCCATATGGTCCGTCTCCTGTGAGTCTAGATTTTTGAATCCGACGCAAAACAGATAGATAATTGTGACGTTCAGGGCCACCTGTTGTCGATGGAGCACTCAGATTGCGAAGCGATTCAATGCAACGTCCTTCAGCCGACTTGTCTCCAAGGGTCTTTTGCTGCATCGTTCACCTTATGGTCGTTCCCCTGTGAGTCTAGATTTTGGAATCCGACGCAAAACTGATTGTTAATTGTAACGTTCAGGGCCTCCTAATGACGATGGAACACTCAAATTGCGTCGAGATTCAATACATCGTCCTCCAGCCGACTTGTCTCCAAGAGGATATTGCTGCCTCGGGCACCATATGGTCCGTCTCCTGTGAGACTAGATATTCGAATCCGACGCGAAACTGATAGTTAATTGTAACGTTCAAGGCCTCCTAATGACGATGGAACACTCAAATATCGTCGAGATACAATACATCGTCATTCATCCGTCCTGTCTCCAAGAGTCTATTGCTGCCTCGGGCAACTTATGGTCGTTCTCCTGTGAGTCTAGATTTTCGAATCCGACACATAACTGGTAGTTAATTGTAAATTTCATGGCATTCTAATGACTATGGAACACTCAAATTGCGACGAGATTCAATACATCGTCCGACTTGTCTACAACTGTATTATGCTGCCTCCGGCTCCATATGGTCCGTCTCCTGTGAGTCTAGATCTATGAATCCGACGCGAAACTGATAGTTAATTGTGACGTTCAGAGCCTCCTAATGACGATGGAACACTCAAATTGCGTCGAGTTTCAATACATCGTCCTCCAGCCGTCTTCTATCCAATGGGATATTGCTGCCTCGGGCTCCATATGGTCCGTCTCCTGTGAGTTTAGATTTTTGAATCCGACGCGAAACTGATAGTTTATTGTTATGTTCGGGGCCTCCTAATGACGATGGAGCACTCAAATTCCGTCGAGATTCAATACAACGTCCTTCAGCCGACCTGTCTCCAAGAGTCTATTGCTGCCTCGGGCACCTTAAGGTCGTCCTCCTGTGAGTGTACATTTTCGATTCCGACGCAAAAATAATAGTGAGATGTAACGATCAGCGCCTCCTAATGATGATGGAACACTCAAATTGCGTTGAGATTCAATTCATCGTCCTCCAGCCGACTTGTCTCCAAGGGGATATTGCTGCCTCGGGCTCCATATGGTCCGTCTCCTGTGAGTCTAGATTTTTGAATCCGACGCGAAACAGACAGTTAATTGTGACGTTCTGAGCCTCCTAATGACGATGGAACACACAAATTTCGTCGAGTTTCAATGCATCGTCCTTCAGCCTACTTGTCTCCAAGGGTCTATTGCTGCCTTGGGCACCTTATGGTCGTCCTCCTGTGTGTCTAGAATTTGGAATCCGACGCAAAACTGATTGTTAATTGTAACGTCAGGGCCTCCTAATGACGATGGAACACTCAAAATGCGTCGAGATTCAATACATCGTCCTCCAGCCGACTAGTCTCCAAGGGGATATTGCTGCCTCGGGCACCGTATGGTCCGACTCCTGTGAGTCTAGATTTTTGAATCCGTCGCAAAACTGATAGTTAATTGTAACGTTCAGGGCCTCCTAATGACGATGGAACACTCCAATTGCGTCGATATTCAATACATCATCCTCCAGCCGACTTGTCTCCAAGGGTCTATTGCTGCCTCGGGCACCATATGGTCATTCTCCTGTGAGTCTAGATTTTCGAATCCTACGCATAACTGATAGTTAATTGTAACGTTCAAGGCCTCCTAATGACGATGGAACACTCAAATTGCGACGAGATTCAATACATCAGCCTCCAGCCGACTTGTCTTCAAGGGGATATTGCTGTCTCGGGCACCAAATGATCCTTCCCTGTGAGTCTAGATTTTCGAATCCGACGCAAAAATAATAGTGCGATGTACCGATCAGCGCCTCCTAATGATGATGGAGCACTCAAATTGCGTCGAGATTTAATACATCGTCCTCCAGCCGACTTGTCTCCAAGGGTCTATTGTTGCCTTGGGCACCTTATGGTCGTTCACCTGTGAGTCTAGATTTTGGAATCCGACTCAAAACTGATTGTTAATTGTAGCGTTCAGGGCCTCCTAATGACGATGGAACACTCAATTTGCGTCGAGACCCAATACATCGTCCTTCAGTCGACTTGTCTCCAAGGGTCTATTGCTGCCTCGGGCACCTTATGGTCCGTCTCCAGTAAGCCTAGATTTTCAAATCCGACGAAAAACTGATAGATAATTGCAACATTCAGGGCCTCCTAATGACGATGGAACACTCAAATTGCGTCGCGATCCAATACATCGTTCTCCATCCGACTTGTCTCCAAGGGTCTTTTGCTGACACGGGCACCTTGTGATCGTTCTCCTGCGAGTCTAGATTTTCGAACCCGACGCCAAACTGATAGTTAATTGTAACATTCAGGTCCTCCTGATGACGATGGAACACTCAAATTGCGTCGAGATTCAATACATCATCCTCCAGCCGACTTGTCTCCAGGGGGATATTGCTGTCTCGGGCACCAAATGATCCTTCCCTGTGAGTCTAGATTTTCGAAACCGACGCAAAAATAATAGTGCGATGTAACGATCACCGCCTCCCAATTATGATGGAGCACTCAAATTGCGTCGAGATTCAATACATCGTCCTTCAGCCGACTTGTCCCCAAGGGTCTATTCCTGCCTCGGGCACCATATGGTCCGTCTCCTGTGAGTCTCGATTTTCGAAACCGACGCAAAACTGATAGTTAATTGTAACGTCCAGGGCCTCCTAATGACGATGGAACACTCAAATTGCGTCGAGATTCAATACATCGTCCTTCAGCCGACTTGTCTTCAAGGGTCTATTCCTGCCTCGGGCACCTTATGGTCGTTCTCCTGTGAGTCTAGATTTTCGAATCCTACGCAAAACTGATGGTTAATTGTAACGTTCAGGGCCTCCTAATGACGATGGAACACTCAAATTGCGTCGAGTTTCAATACATCGTCCTCCAGCCCTCTTCTATCCAAGGGGATATTGCTGTCTCGGGCAGCATATGATCCTTCTCCTGAGCGTAGATTTTCGAATCCGACCCTAAAATGATAGTTAATTGTAACGTTCAGCGCCCCCTAATGGCGATGGAACACTCGAATTGCGTCGAGAGTCAATACATCGTCCTCCAGCCGACTTGTCTACAAGTGGATATTGCTGCCTCGGGCACCATATGGTCCGTCTTCTGTGAGACTAGATTTTCGATTCCGACGCAAAAATGATAGTGAGATGTAACGATCAGCGCCTCCTAATGATGATGGAACACTCAAATTGCGTCGAGATTCAATTCATCGTCCTCCAGCCGACTTGTCTCCAAGGGGATATTGCTGCCTCGGGCTGCATATGGTCCGTCTCCTGTGAGTCTAGATTTTTGAATCTGACGCAAAACAGATAGTTAATTGTGACGTTCAGGGCCTCCTATTGACGATGGAGCACTCAGATTGCGTCGCGATTCAATGCAACGTCATTCAGTCGATTTGTCTCCAAGGGTCTGTTGCTGCGTCGGGCACCATATGGTCGTTCCCCTGTGAGTCTAGATTTTAGAATCCGACGCAAATCTGATAGTTAATTGTAATGTTCAGAGACTCCTAATGACGATGGAACACTCAAATTGCGTCGAGAGTCAATTCATCGACATCCAGCCGACTTGTCTCCAAGGGGTATTGCTGCCTCGGGCACCTTATGGTTGTTCACCTGTGAATCTAGATTTTCGAATCCGACCCACAACCGATAGTTAATTCCAACGTTCAGCGCCTCCTAATGACGATGGAACACTCAGATTGCGTCGAGATTCAATACATTGTCCTCCAGCCGACTTGCCTCCAAGGGTCTGTTGCTACCTCGGGCACCTTATGGTCGTTCCCCTGTGAGACTAGATTTTCGAATCCGACGCATAACTAATAGTTAATTGTAACGTTCATGGCCTCCTAATGACGATGGAACACTCAAATTGCGTCGAGAGTCAATACATCGTCCTCCAGCCGACTTGTCTACAAGGGAATATTGCTCCTTTGGGCTCCATGTGGTCCGTCTCCTGTGAGTCTAGATTTTCGAATCCGACGCGAAACTGATAGTTAACTGTAACGTTCAGGGCCTCCTAATGACGATGGAACACTCAAATTGCGTCGAGATTCAATACATCGTCCTTCAGACGACTTGACTCCAAGAGTCTATTGCTGCCTCGGACACATTATGGTCGTTCTCCGGTGATTCTACATTTTCTAATCCGACGCAAAACTGTTAGTTAATTGTAACGTTCAGGGCCTCGTAATGACGATGGGGCACTCAAATTGCGTCGCGATTCAATACATCGTCCTCCAGTGGACTGGTCTCCAAGGAGATATTGCTGCCTCGTACACCTTATGGACCGTCTCCAGTGAGTCTCGACTTTCGAATCCGGCGCATAACTGATAGTTAATTGCAAGGTTCAGGGCCTCCTAATGACGATGGAACATTCATATTGCGTCGATGTTGAATACATCGTCCTCCAGCCGAATTGTCTCCAAGGGGTATTGCTGCCTCGGGCACCATATGGTCCGTCTCCTGTGAGACTAGATATTCGAATCCGACGCGAAACTGATAGTTAATTGTAAAGTTCAAGGCCTCCTAATAACGATAAAACACTCAAATATCGTCGAGATACAATACATCGTCATTCAGCCGTCCTGTCTCCAAGAGTCTATTGCTGCCTCGGGCAACTTATGGTCGTTCTCCTGTGAGTCTAGATTTTCGAATCCGACGCATAACTGGTAGTTAATTGTAACTTTCATGGCATCCTAATGACGATGGAATACTCAAATTGCGACGAGATTCAATACATAGTCCTCCAGCCGACTAGTCTCCAAGGGGATATTGCTGCCTCGGGTTCCATGTGGTCCGTCTCCTGTGAGTTTAGATTTTTGAATCCGACGCGAAACTGATAGTTAATTGTTAAGTTCAGGGCCTCCTAATGACAATGGAACACTCAAATTGCGTCGACATTCAATACATCGTCCTTCAGCCGACTTGTTTCCAAGGGTCTATTGCTTCCTAGGGCACCATATGATCTTTATCCTGAGAGTAGTTTTCGAATCCGACGCTAATATGATAGTTAATTGTAACGTTCAGGGCCTCCTATTGACGATGGGAGACTCAAATTCCGTCGAGATTCAATACATCGTCCTTCAGCCGACCTGTCTGCAAGAGTCTATTGCTGCCTCGGGGACCTTAAGGTCGTTCTCCTGTGAGTCAACATTTTCGATTCCGACGCAAAAATAATAGTGAGATGTAACGATCAGCGCCTCCTAATGATGATGGAACACTCAAATTGCGTCGAGTTTCAATTCATCGTCCTCCAGCCGACTTGTCTCCAAGGGGATATTGCTGCCTCGGGCTCCATATGGTCCGTCTCCTGTGAGTCTAGATTTTTGAATCCGACGCGAAACAGATAGTTAATTGTGACGTTCAGGGCCTCCTAATGACGATGGAACACACAAATTGCGTCGAGTCTCAATGCATCGTCCTTCAGCCTACTTGTCTCCAAGGGTCTATTGCTGCCTTGGGCACCTTATGGTCGTCCTCCTGTGTGTCTAGAATTTGGAATCCGACGCAAAACTGATTGTTCATTGTAACGTCCAGGGCCTCCTAATGACGATGGAACACTCAAATTGCGTCGAGATTCAATACATCGTCCTCCAGCCGACTAGTCTCCAAGGGGATATTGCTGCCACGGGCACCGTATGTTCCGACTCCTGTGAGTCTAGATTTTTGAATCCGACGCAAAACTGATAGTTAATTGTAACGTTCAGGGCCTCCTAATGACGATGGAACACTCCAATTGCGTCGATATTCAATACATCATCCTCCAGCCGACTTGTCTCCAAGGGTCTATTGCTGCCTCGGGCACCATATGGTCATTCTCCTGTGAGTCTAGATTTTCGAATCCTACGCATAACTGATAGTTAATTGTAACGCTCAGGGCCTCCTAATGACGATGGAACACTCAAATTGCATCGAGGTTCTATACATCGTCCTCCAGGCGACGTGCCTCCAAGGGGATAGTGCTGCCTCGGGCACCATATGGTCCGTCTCCTGTGAGTCTGGATTTTCGATTCCGACGCAAAAATAATAGTGAGATGTAACGATCAGCGCCTCCTAATGATGACGGAACACTCAAATTGCGTCGAGATTCAATACATCGTCCTCCAGCCGACTTGTCTCCAAAGGGATATTGCTGCCTCGGGCTCCATATGGTCCGTCTCCTGTGAGTCTAGATTTTTGAATCCGACGCGGAACTCATAGTTAATTGTGACGTTGAGGGCCTCCTAATGACGATGGAACACTCAAATTGCGTCGAGATTCAATACAACGTCCTTCAGCCGACTTGTCTCCAAGTGTCTATTGCTGCCTCGGGCACCTTATGGTCGTTCCCCTGTGAGTCTAGATTTTGGAATCCGACGCAAACCTGATTGTTAATTGTAACGTTCAGGGCCTCCTAATGTCGATGGAACACTCGAATTGCGTCGAGATTCAATACATCGTCCTCAAGCCGACTTGTCTCCAAGGGGATATTGCTGCCTCGGGCCCCATATGGTCCGTCTCCTGTGAGTCTAGATTTTCGAATCCGACGCGAAACTTATAGTTAATTGTAACGTTCAAGGCCTCCTAATGACGATGGAACACTCAAATATCGTCGAGATACAAAACATCGTCCTTCATCTGACCTGTCTCCAAGAGTCTATTGCTGCCTCGGGCAACTTATGGTCGTTCTTCTGTGAGTCTAGATTTTCGAATCCGACGCATAGCTGGTAGTTAATTGTAACGTTCATGGCATCCTAATGACGATGGAACACTCAAATTGCGACGAGATTCAATACATCGGCCTCCAGCCTACTTGTCTCCAAGGGGATATTGCCGTCGCGGGCACCAAATTATCCTTCTCCTGTGAGTCTAGATTTTCGATTCCGACGCCAAAATGATAGTGAATTGTAACGTTTAGCACCTTCTAGTGACGGTAGAAAAATCAAATTGCGACGAGAATCAATACATCGGTCTCCAGCCGACTTGACTCCAAGGGGATATTGCTGCCTTGGGCAAAATATGTTCCGCCTCCTGTGAGTCTAGATTTTTGAATCCGACGCGAAACTGATAGTTAATTGTAACGTTCAGGGCCTCTTCATGACGATGGAACAGTCAAATTGCGTCGAGACTCAATACATCGTCCTTCAGCCGACTTGTCTGCAAGGGTCAATTGCTGCCTCGGGCACCACATGGTCCGTCTCCTGTGAGTCTAAATTTTCGAATCCGACGCGAAACTGATAGTTAATTGTAACATTCAGGTCCTCCTGATGACGATGGAACACTCAAATTGCGTCGAGATGCAATACATCGTCCTCCAGCCGACTTGTCTCCATGGGGATATTGCTGCCTCGGGTTACATATGGTATGTCTCCTGTGAGCCTAGATTTTTGAATCCGACGCAAAACTGATAGTTAATTGTAACGGTCAGGGCCTCCTAATGACGATGGATCACTCAAATTGCGTCGAGATTCAATACATTGTCCTTCAGCCGACTTGTCTCCAAGGGTCTATTGCTGTCCCGGACACCTTATGGTCTTTCTCCAGTGAGTCTAGATATTCGAATCCGACGCGAAACTGATTGTTAATTGTAACGTTCAGGGCTTCCTAATTATGATGGAACACTCAAATTGCGTCGAGACTCAATACATACTCATTCAGCCGACTTGTCTGTAGGGGTCTATTGCTGCCTCGGGCACCTTATGGTCGTTCCCCTGTGAGTCTAGATTTTAGAATCCGACGGAAAACTGATAATTAATTATAACGTTCAGGGCCACCTAATGACAATGGAACACTCAAATTGCGTCGAGATTCAATACATCGGCCTCCAGCCCAATTGACTCCATGGGGATATTGCTGCCTCGGGCACCTTATGGTCGTTCTCTAGTGAGTCCAGATTATCGTATCCGACGCGAAACTGATTGTTAATTGTAACGGTCAGTGCATCCCGATTACGATGGAACACTCAAATTGCGTCGAGATTCAATTCATCGTCATTCAGCCGACTTGTCTGCAGGGGTCTATTGCTGCTTCGGGCACCTTATGGTCGTTCTCCAGTGAGTGTAGATTTTTCAATCAGACGCAAAACTGATAATTAATTGTAACGTTCAAGGCCACCTAATGACGATGGATCACTCAAATTGCGTCGTGATCCAATACATCGTTCTCCATCCGACTTGTCTCCAAGGGTCTATTGCTGACTCGAGCACCTTATGATCTTGGTCCCCCTCGAGTCTAGATTATCGAACCCGACGCCAAACTGATAGTTAATTGTAACATTCCGGTCCTCCTGAAGACGATGCAACACTCAAATTGCGTCAGGATTCAATACATCGCCCTCCAGCCGACTTGTCTCCATGGGGATATTGCTGAGTCGGGCACCATATGGTCGTTCTCCAGTGAGTCTAGATTATCGAATCCGACGCGAAACTGATTGTTAATTGTAACGTTCATGGCCACCTAATGACGATGGAACACTCAAATTGCGTCGAGATTAAATACATCGGCCTCCAGCCGACTTGTCTCCAAGGGGATATTGCTGTCTCGGGCACCAAATGACCCTCCCTGTGAGTCTAGATTTTCGAATCCGACGCAAAAATAATAGTGACATGTAACAATCAGCGCCTCTTAATGATGATGGAACACTCAAATTGCGTCGAGATTCAATACATCGTCCTCCAGCCGACTTGTCTCCAATGGTCTACTACTGCCTCGGGCACCTTATGGTCGTTCTCCTGTGAGTCTAGATTTTTAATCCGAAGCAAATCTGATTGTTAATTGTAACGTTCGGGGCGTCCTAATGACGATGGAACACTATAATTGCGTCGAGATACAATACATCGTCCTCCAGCCGACTTGTATTTAAGGGGATATTGCTGTCTCGGGCACCTTATGGTCCGTCACCAGTGAGCCTAGATTTTCAAATCCGACGAAAAACTGATAGATAATGGCAACATTCAGGGCCTCCTAATGACGATGGAACACTCAAATTGCGTCGCGATCCAATACATCGTTCTCCATCCGACTTGTCTCAAAGGGTCTATTGCTGACTCGGGCACCTTGTGATCGTTCTCCTGCGAGTCTAGATTTTCGATCCCGACGCCAAGCTGACAGTTAATTGTAACATTCAGGTCCTCCTGATGACGATGGAACACTCAAATTGCGTCGAGATTCAATACATCGGCCTCTAGCCGACTTGTCTCCATGGGGATATTGCCGCCCCGGGCACCTTATGGTCGTTCTCCTGTGAGTCTAGATTTTCGAATCCGACGCAGAACTGATAGTTAATTGCAACGTTCAGGGCCTCCTAATCACGATGGAACACTCAAATTGCGTCGAGGTTCTGTACATCGTCCGCCAGCCGACGTGCCTCCAAGGGGATATTGCTGCCTCGGGCACCATATGGTCCGTCTCCTGTGAGACTAGATTATCGATTCCGACGCAAAAATGATAGTGAGATGTAACGATCAGCGCCTCCTGATGATGATGGAACACACAAACTGCGTCGAGATTCAGTACATTGTCCTCCAGGCGACTTGTCTCCATGGGGATATTGCTGCCTCGGGCACCTTATGGTCGTTCTCCAGTGAGTCTAGATTATCGTATCCGACGCGAAACTGATTGTTAATTGTAACGTTCAGGGCTACCTGATTACTATGGAACACTCAAATTGCGTCGAGATTCAATTCATCGTCATTCAGCCGACTTGTCTGCAGGGGTCTATTGCTGCCTCTGGCCCCTTATGGTCGTTCTCCTGTGAGTCTAGATTTTGGAATCCGACGCTAAACTGATTGTTAATTGTAACGTTTAGGGCCTCCTAATGACGATGGAACACTCTAATTGCGTCGAGATTCAATACATCGTCCTCAAGCCGACTTGTATCCAAGGGGATATTCCTGTCTCGGGCACCATATGATCCTTCTCCTCAGCGTAGATTTTCGAAACCGTCCCTAAAATGATAGTTAATTGTAACGTTCAGCGCCTCCTAATGCCGATCGAACACTCAAATTGCATCGAGAGTCAATACATCGTCCTCCAGCCGACTTGTCTACAAGGGGATATTGCTGCATAGGGCTCCATGTGGTCCGTCTCCTGTTAGTCTAGATTTTCGAATCCTGCGCAAAAATGATTGTTAATTGTAACGTCCAGGGCCACCTAATGACGATGGAACACACAAATTGCGTCGAGATTCAAAACATCGGCCTCCCGCCGACTTGTCTCAAATGGTCTATTGCTGCCTCGGGCACGTTATGGTCGTTCTAGTGTGAGTCTAGATTTTGGAATCCGAAGCAAAACTGATTGTTAATTGTAACGTTCAGGGCCCCCTAATGACGATGGAACACTCAAATTGCGTCGAGATTCAATACATTGTCCTTCAGCCGACTTGTCTCCAAGGGTCTATTGCTGCCCCGGGCACCTTATGGTCGTTCTCCAGTGAGTCTAGATATTCGAATCCGACGCGAAACTGATTGTTAATTGTAACGTTCAGGGCTTCCTAATTATGATGGAACACTCAAATTGCGTCGAGACTCAATACATAGTCATTCAGCCGACTTGTCTGTAGGGGTCTATTGCTGCCCCGGCACCTTATGGTCGTTCTCCAGTGATTGTAGATTTTTTAATCAGACGCAAAACTGATAATTAATTGTAACGTTCAGGGCCACCTAATGACAATGGATCACTCAAATTGCGTCGTGATCCAATACATCGCTCTCCATCCGACTTGTCTCCAAGGGTCTATTGCTGACTCGGGCACCTTATGATTTTGGTCCCCCTCGAGTCTAGATTTTCGAACCCGACGCCAAACTAATAGTTAATTGTAACATTCCGGTCCTCCTGAAGACGATGCAACACTCAAATTGCGTCAGGATTCAATACATCGTCCTCCAGCCGACTTGTCTCCATGGGAATATTGCTGAGTCGGGCACCTTATGGTCGTTCTCCAGTGAGTCTAGATTATCGAATCCGACGCGAAACTGATTGTTAATTGTAACGTTCATGGCCACCTAATGACGATGGAACACTCAAATTGCGTCGAGATTAAATACATCGGCCTCCAGCCGACTTGTCTCCAAGGGGATATTGCTGTCTCGGGCACCAAATGACCCTCCCTGTGAGTCTAGATTTTCGAATCCGACGCAAAACTGATAGTTAATTGTAACTTTCAGGGCCTCCTAATCACGATGGAACACTCAAATTGCGTCGAGGTTCAGTACATCGTCCGCCAGCCGACGTGCCTCCAAGGGGATAGTGCTGCCTCGGGCACCATATGGTCCGTCTCCTGTGAGACTAGATTATCGATTCCGACGCAAAAATGATAGTGAGATGTAACGATCAGCGCCTCCTAATGATGATGGAACACACAAACTGCGTCGAGATTCAGTACATTGTCCTCCAGGCGACTTGTCTCCATGGGGATATTGCTGCCTCGGGCACCTTATGGTCGTTCTCCAGTGAGTCTAGATTATCGTATCCGACGCGAAACTGATTGTTAATTGTAACGTTCAGGGCCCCCTAATGACGATGGAAAACTGAAATTGCGTCGAGACTCAATACATCGTCCTTCAGCCGGCTTGTCTCCAAGTGTCTATTGCTGCCTCTGGCACCTTATGGTCCGTCTCCAGTGAGCCTAGATTTTCAAATCCGACGAAAAAATGATAGATAATTGTAACATTCAGGGCTTCCTAATGACGATGGAACACTCAAATTGCGTCGAGAGTCAATACATCGTCCTCCAGCCGACTTGTCTACAAGGGGATATTGCTGCCTCGGGCTCCATGTGGTCCGTCTCCTGTTAGTCTAGATTTTCGAATCCCACGCAAAAATGATTGTTAATTATAACGTTCAGGGCCACCTAATGACGATGGAACACACAAATTGCGTCGAGATTCAATTCATCGTCCTCCAGCCGACTTGTATCCAAGGGGATATTGCTGTCTCGGGCACCAAATGACCTTCCCTGTGAGTCTAGATTTTCGAATCCGACGCAAAAACAATAGTGAGATGTAACAATCAGCGCCTCCTAATGATGATGGAACATTCAAATTTCGTCGAGATTCAATACATCGTCCTTCAGCCGACTTGTTCCCAAGGGTCTATTGCTGCCTCGGGCACCTTATGTTCGTTCTCCTGTGAGTCTATACTTTGGACTCCGACGGAAAACTGATTGTTAATTATAACGTTCACGGCCTCCTAATGACTATGGAACACTCAAATTGCGTCTAGATTCAATACATCGTCCTCCAGCCGACTTGTATCCAAGGGGATATTGCTGTCTCGGGCACCATACGATCCTTCTCCTCAGCCTGGATTTTCAAATCCCACCCTAAAATGATAGTTAATTGTAACGTTCAGCGCCTCCTAATTCCGATGGAACACTCAAATTGCGTCGAGAGTCAAGCCATCGTCCTCCAGCCGACTTGTCTACAAGGGGATATTGCTGCCTCGGGCTCCATGTGGTCCGTCTCCTGTTAGTCTAGATTTTCGAATCCCACGAAAAATGTTTGTTAATTGTAACGTTCAGGGCCACCTTATGACGATGGAACACTCGTATTGCGTCCAGATTCAAAACATCGGCCTCGAGCCGACTTGTCTCCAATGGTCTACTGCTGCCTGGGGCACCTTATGATCGTTCTCCTGTGAGTCTAGATTTTGGAATCCGAAGCAAAACTGATTGTTAATTGTAACGTTCGGGGCCTCCTAATGACGATGGAACACTATAATTGCGTCGAGATACAATACATCGTCTTCCAGCCGACTTGTGTCCAATGGGATATTGCTGTCTCGGGCACCAAATGATCCTTCTCCTGTGAGTCTAGATTTTCGAATCTTACGCCTAAATGATAGTGAATTGTAACGTTCAGCGCGTCCTAATGACGATAGAAAAATCAAATTGCGTCGAGATTCAATACATCGGTCTCCAGCCGTCTTGTCTCCAACGGGATATTGCTGCCTCGGGCACCATATGGTCCGTCTACTGTGAGCCTAGATTTTTTAATCCGACGCAAAACTGATAGTTAATTACAACGTTCAGGGCCTCCTAATGACGATGGAACACTGAGATTGCGTCGAGACACAAAACATCGTCAATCAGCCGACTTGTCTGCAGGGGTCTATTGCTGCCTCGGGCACCTTTTGTACGTTCTCCTGTGAGTCTAGATTTTAGAATCCGACGCAAAACTGATAATTAATTGTAACGTTCAGGGCCACCTAATGACGATGGAACACTTAAATTTCGTCGAGATTCAATACATCGGCCTCCAGCCGACTTGTCTCCTAATTATGATGGAGCACTCAAATTGCGTCGAGATTCAATACATAGTCCTCCAGCCGACTTGTCACAAGGCGATATTGCTGCCTCGGGCTCCATATGGTCCGTCTCCTGTGAGTCTAGATTTTTGAATCCAAAGCGAACCTGATAGTTAATTGTGACGTTCAGGGCTTCCTAATGACGATGGAACACTCAAATTGCGTCGAGATTCAATACATCGTCCTTCAGCCGACTTGTCTCCAAGGGTCTATTGCTGCCTCGGGCACCTTATGATCGTTTTCCTGCGAGTCTAGATGTTCGAACCCGACGCCAAGCTGATAGTCAATTGTAACATTCAAGGCCTCCTAATGACGATGGAACACTCAAATTGCGCCGAGATTCAATATATCGTCCTCTAGCCGACTTGTCTCCATGGGGATATTGCTGCCTCGGGCACCTTAAGGTCGTTCTGCTGTGAGTTTAGATTTTCGAATCCGACGCGAAACTGATTGTTAATTGTAACGATCAGGGCTTCCTAATGACGATGGAACACTATAATTGTGTCGAGATACAATACATCGTCATTCAGCCGACTTGTCTCCAAGGGTCTATTGTCGCCTCGGGCACCTTATGGTCGTTCTCCTGTGAGTCTCGATTTTCGAATCCGACGCAAAACTGATAGTTAATTGTAACGTTCAGGGCTTCCTAATCACGATGGAACACTCAAATTGCGTCGAGGTTCAGTACATCGTCCGCCAGCCGACGTGCCTCCAAGGGGATATTGCTGCTCCGGGCACCATATGGTCCGTCTCCTATGAGTCTAGATTTTCGATTCCGACGCAAAAATGATAGTGAAATGTAACGCTCAGCGCCTCCTACTGATGATGGAACACTCAAACTGCGTCGAGATTCAATACATTGTCCTCCAGGCGACTTGTCGCCAAGGGAATATTGCTGCCTCGGGTTCCATATGGTCCGTCTCCTGTGAGCCTACATTTTTGAATCCGACGCGAAACTGATAGTTAATTGTAACCGTCAGAGCCTCCTAATGACGATGGAACACTCAAATTGCGTCGAGATGCAATACATCGTCCTCCAGCCGACTTGTCTCCATGGGGATATTGCTGCCTCGGGTTCCATTTGGTATGTCTCCTGTGAGCCTAGATTTTTGAATCCACCGCAAAACTGATAGTTAATTGTAACGGTCAGGGCCTCCTAATGACGATGGAACACTCAAATTGCGTCGAGATTCAATACATTGTCCTTCAGCCGACTTGTCTCCAAGGGTCTATTGCTGGCCCGGGCACCTTATGGTCGTTCTCCAGTGAGTCTAGATATTCGAATCCGACGCGAAACTGATTGTTAATTGTAACGTTCTGGGCTTCCTAATTATGATGGAACACTCAAATTGCGTCGAGACTCAATACATCGTCATTCAGCCGACTTGTCTGTAGGGGTCTATTGCTGCCTCGGGCACCTTATGGTCGTTCCCCTGTGAGTCTAGATTTTAGAATCCGACGGAAAACTGATAATTAATTGTAACGTTCAGGGCCACCTAATGACAATGGAACACTCAAATTGCGTCGAGATTCAATACATCGGCCTCCAGCCGAATTGTCTCCATGGGGATATTGCTGCCTTGGGCACCTTATGGTCGTTCTCTAGTGAGTCTAGATTATAGTATCCGACGCGAAACTGATTGTTAATTTTAACGGTCAGTGCTTCCTGATTACGATGGAACACTCAAATTGCGTCGAGATTCAATTCATCGTCATTCAGCCGAATTGTCTGCAGGGGTCTATTGCTGCTTCGGGCACCTTATGGTCGTTCTCCAGTGAGTCTAGATTTTTCAATCCGACGCAAATCTGATAATTAATTGTAACGTTCAGGGCCACCTAATGACGATGGAACACTCAAATTGCGTCGTGATCCAATACATCGTTCTCCAGCCGACTTGTCTCCAAGGGTCTATTGCTGACTCGGGCACCTTATGATCTTGGTCCCCCTCGAGTCTAGATTTTGGAACCCGACGCCAAACTGATAGTTAATTGTAACATTCCGGTCCTCCTGAAGACGATGCAACACTCAAATTGCGTCAGGATTTAATACATCGTCCTCCAGCCGACTTGTATCCATGGGGATATTGCTGCCTCGGGCACCTTATAATCGTTCTCCAGTGAGTCTAGATTTTCGAATCCGATGCGAAACTGATAGTTAATTGTATTATTCAGGGCCTCCTAATGACGATGGAACACTCAAATTGCGTCGAGATTCAATACATCGGCCTCCAGCCGACTTGTCTCCAAGGGGATATTGCTGTCTCGGGCACCAAATGATCTTTCCCTATGAGTCTAGATTTTCGAAACCGACGCAAAAATAATAGTGCGAAGTAACGATCAGCGCCTCCTAATTATGATGGTGCACTCAAATTGCGTCGAGATTCAATACATAGTCCGTCAGCCGACTTGTCTCCATGGGTCTATTACTGCCTCGGGTACCTTATGGTCGTTCTCCTGTGAGTCCAGATTTTGGAATCCGACGCAAAACTGATTGTTAATTGTAACGTTCAGGGCCTCCAAATGACGATGGAACATTCAAATTGCGTCGCGATTCAATACATCGTCCTCCAGCCGACCTGTCTGCAAAAAGCTGCCTCGGACACCATTTGGTCCGTCTCCTGTGAGTCTAGATTTTTGAATCTGACGCGAAACTGATAGTTAATTGTAACGTTCAGGGCCTCCTAATGTCGATGGAACAATCAAATTGCGTCGAGGCTCAATACATCGTTCTTCAGCCGACTTGTCTCCAAGGGGAGATTGCTGCCTCAAGCACCTTATGGTCCGTCTCCAGTGAGTCTAGATTTTCGAATCCGACGAAAAACTGATAGTTAATTGTAACATTCAGGGCCTCCTAATGATGATGGAACACTCAAATTGCGTCGCGAACCAATACATCGTTCACCAGCCGACTTGTCTCCAAGGGTCTATTGCTGCCTCGGGAACCTTATGGTCGTTCTCCTGTGAGTCCAGATTTTGGAATCCGACCCAAAACTGATTGTTATTTGTAACGTTCAGGGCCTCCCAATGACGATGGAACACTCAAATTGCGTCGCGAACCAATACATCGTTCTCCATCTGACTTGTCTCCAAGGGTCTATTGCTGCCTCGGGAACCTTATGGTCGTTCTCCTGTGAGTCCACATTTTGGAATCCGACCCAAAACTGATTGTTATTTGTAACGTTCAGGGCCTCCTAATGACGATGGAACACTCAAATTGCGTCAAAATTCAATACATTGTCTAAATGGGGATATTGCTGCCTCGGGCACCTTATGGTCGTTCTCCAGTGAGTCTAGATTATCGAATCCGACGCGAAACTGATTGTCAATTGTAACGTTCAGGACTTCCTGATTACGATGCAACACTCAAATTGCGTCGAGATTCAATACATCGTCATTCAGCCGACTTGTCTGCAGGGGTCTATTGTTGCCTCGGGCACCTGTGAGTCCAGATTTTAGAATCCGACGCAAAACTGATAATTAATTGTACCGTTCAGGGCTACCTAATGACGATGCAACACTCAAATTGCGTCGAGATTCAATACATCGGCCTCCAGCTGACTTGTCTCTAAGGGGATATTGCTGTCTCGGGCACCAAATGATCCTTCCCTGTGAGTCTAGATTTTTGAATCCGACGCAAAAATAATAGTGAGATGTAAAATCAGCGCCTCCTAATGATGATGGAACACTCAAATTGCGTCGAGATTCAATACATCGTCCTCCAGCCGACTTGTCTCCAAGGGGATATTGTTGCCTCGGGCTCCATATGGTCCGTCTCCTGTGAGTCTAGATTTTTGAATCCGAAGCGAAACTGATAGTTAATTGTTACGTTCAGGGCCTCGTAATGACGATGGAACACCCAAATTGCGTCGAGATTCAATACATCGTCTTTCAACCGACTTGTCTCCAAGGCTCTATTGCTGCTACGGGCTCCTTATGGTCGTTCTCCTGTGAGTCTAGATTTTGGAATCCGACGCAAAACTGATTGTTAATATTAACGTTCAGGGCCTCCTAATGACGATGGAACACTCAAATTGCGGCGAGATTCAAAACATCGTCTTCCAGCCGACTTGTATCCAAGGGGATATTGCTGTCTCGGGCATCAAATGATCCTTTTCCTGTGAGTCTAGATTTTCGAATCTGACGCCAAAATGACAGTGAATTGTAACGTTCAGCGCTTCCTAACGACGATAGAAAAATCAAATTGCGTCGAGATTCAATACATCGGTCTCCAGCCGAATTGTCTCCAAGGGGATATTGCTGTCTCGGGCACCAAATGATCCTTTCCTGTGAGTCTAGATTTTCGAATCCGACGCAAAAATAATAGTGCGATGTAACGATCAGCGCCTCGTAATTATGATGGAGCACTCAAATTGCGTCGAGATTCAATACATCGTTCTCCAGCCGACTTGTCAAAAAGGGTCTATTGCTGCCTCGGGCACCTTATGATCGTTTTCCTGCGAGTCTAGATTTTCGATCCCGACGCCAAACTGATGGTCAATTGTAACATTCAGGGCCTCCTAATGACGATGGAACACTCAAATTGAGTCGAGACACAATACATCGTCCTCCAGCCGACATGTCTCCATCGGGATATTGCTGCCACGGGCACCTTAAGGTCGTTCTGCTGTGAGTTTAGATTTTCGAATCCACCGCGAAACTGATTGTTAATTGTAACGTTCAGGGCCTCCTAATGACGATGGAACACTCAAATTGCGTCGAGGGTGAGTACATCGTCCTCCAGGTGACGTGCCTCCAACGGGATATTATTGCCTCGGGCACCATATGGTCCGTCTCCTGTGAGACTAGATTTTCGATTCCGAAGCAAAAATGATAGTGAGATGTAACGATCAGCGCCTCCTAATGATGATGGAACACTCAAATTGACTCGAGATTCAATACATCGTCCTCCAGCCGACTTGTCTCCAAGGGGATATTGCTGCCTCGGATTCCATACGGTCCGTCTCCTGTGAGCCTAGATTTTTGAATCCGACGCGAAACCAATAGTTAATTGTAACGGTCAGGGTCTCCTAATGACGATGTAACACTCAAATTGCGTCGAGATACAATACATCGTCCTCCAGCCGACATGTCTCCATGGGGATATTGCTGCCTCGGGCACCTTAAGGTCATTCTGCTGTGAGTTTAGATTTTCGAATCCGACGCGAGACTGATTGTTAATTGTAACGTTCAGGGCTTCCTGATTACGATGCAACACTCAAATTGCGTCCAGATTTAATACATCGTCATTCAGCCGACTTGTCTGCAGGGGTCTATTGCTGCCTCGGGCACCTTATGGTTGTTCTCCTGTGAGTCTACATTTTAGAATCCGACGCTAAACTGATAATTAATTGTACCGTTCAGGGCCATCTAATGACGAAGGAACACTCAAATTGCGTCGAGATTCAATACATCGGCCTCCAGCTGACTTGTCTCCAAGGGGATATTGCTGTCTCGGGCACCAAATGATCCTTCGCTGTGAGTCTAGATTTTCGAATCCGACGCAAAAATAATAGTGAGATGTAACAATCATCGCCTCCTAATGATGATGGAACACTCAAATTGCGTCGAGACTCAATACATCGTCCTCCAGCCGACTTGTCTCCAAGGGGATATTGTTGCCTCGGGCTCCATATGGTCCGTCTCCTGTGAGTCTAGATTTTTAAATCCGAAGCGAAACTGATAGTTAATTGTTACGTTTAGGGCCTCCTAATGACGATGGAACACTCAAATTGGGTCGAGATTTAATACATCGTCTTTCAACCGAGTAGTCTCCAAGTGTCTATTGCTGCCTCGGGCACCTTATGGTCGTTCTCCTGTGAGTCTAGATTTTGGAACCCGACGCAAAACTGATTGTTAATTGTAACGTTCAGGGCCTCCTAATGACGATGGAATACTCAAATTGCGTCGAGGTTGAGTACATCGTCCTCCAGCCGACGTGCCTCCAAGGGGATATTGCTGCCTCGGGCACCATATGGTCCGTCTCCTGTGAGACTAGATTTTCGATTCCGACGCAAAAATGATAGTGAGATGTAACGATCAGCGCCTCCTAATGATGATGGAACACTCAAATTGCGTCGAGATTCAATACATCGTCCTCCAGCTGACTTGTCTCCAAGGGGATACTGCTGCCTGGGGTTCCATATGGTCCGTCTCCTGTGGGCCTAGATTTTTGAATCCGACGCAAAATTGATAGTTAATTGTAAAGTTCAGGGCCTCCTACTGACGATGGATCACTCAAATTGCGTCGAGATTCAATACATCGGCCTCCAGCCGACTTGTCTCCAAGGGTAATTGCTGCTTCGGGCACCTTATGGTCGTTCTCCTGTGAGTCTAGATTTTAGAATCCGACGCAAAGCTGATAGTTAGTTGTAACGATCAGCGCCATCTAATGACGATGGAACACTCAAATTGCGCAGAGATTCAATACATCGTCCTCCAGCCGACTTGTCTTCAGGGTTCTATTGCTGTCTTGGGCACCATATAGTTGTTCTCCTGTGAGTCTCGATTTTCGAATCCGACGCAAAACTGATAGTTAATTGTAACGTTCAGGGCCTCCTAATGACGATGGAACACTCAAATTGCATCGAGGTTCAATACATCGTCCACCAGAGTACTGGTCTCCAAGGGGATATTGCTGCCTCGGGTTCCATATCGTCCGTCTCCTGTTAGTCTAGATTTTGGAGTCAAGGAGAAGGATCATATGGTGCCCGAGACAGCAATATCCCCTTGAAGACAAGTCGGCTGGAGGCGGATGTATTGAATCTCGACGCAATTTGAGTGCTCCATCGTCATTAGGAGGCCCTGAAGGTTACAATTAACTATCAGTTTTGCGTCGGATTCTAAAACTTAGATTTACCGGAGACGGACCATGTGGTGCCCGAGGCAGCGATATTCCCTTGGAGACAAGTCGGCTGGAGGACGATGTAGTGAATCTCGACGCAATTTGAGTGTTCCATCGTCATTAGGTGGCGCTGAACGTTACAATTAACTATCATATTAGCGTCGGATTCGAAAACCTAGACTGACAAGGGAACGACCATTAGGTGCCCGAGGCAGCAATAGACCCTTGGAGACAAATCGGCTGGAGGACGATGTATTGGATCTCGACGCAATTTGAGTGTTCTATCATCATTAGGAGGCGCTGAACGTTACAATTCACTATAATTTTTGCGTCGGATTCGAAAATCTAGACTCACAGGAGAAGGATCATATGGTGCCCGAGACAGCAATATCCCCTTGAAGACAAGTCGGCTGGAGGCCGATGTATTGAATCTCGACGCAATTTGAGTGCTCCATCGTCATTAGGAGGCCCTGAAGGTTACAATTAACTATCAGTTTTGCGTCGGATTCTAAAACTTAGATTTACCAGAGACGGACCATGTGGTGCTCGAGGCAGCGATATTCCCTTGGAGACAAGTCGGCTGGAGGACGATGTAGTGAATCTCGACGCAATTTGAGTGGTCCATCGTCATTAGGTGGCGCTGAACGTTACAATTAACTATCATATTAGCGTCGGATTCGAAAATCTACTCACAGGAGAAGTTCATATGGTGCCCGAGACAGCATAATCCCCTTGGATACAATTCGGCTGGAGGCCGATGTATTGAATCTCGACGCAATTTGAGTGTTCCATCGTCATTAGAAGGCCCTGAACATTACAATTAACTATCAGTTTTGCGTCGGATTGTAAAATCTAGACTCACAGGGGAACGACCATAAGGTGCCCGAGGCAGCAATAGAGCCTTGGAGACAAATCGGCTGTATGCCGATGTATTGAATCTCGACGCAATTTGAGTGTTCCATTGTCATTAAATGGCCCTGAACGTTACAATTAACTATCATTTTAGCGTCGGATTCGAAAATCTACTCACAGGAGATGTTCATATGGTGCCCGAGAATGCAATATCACGTTGGATACAATTCGGCTGGAGGAAGATGTATTGAATCTTGACGCCTTTTGAGTGTTCCATCGTCATTAGGAGGCCCTGAACGTTACAATTAACAATCAGTTTCGCGTCGGATTACAAAATCTAGACTGCTCAGGAGAACGACCATAAGGTGCCCGAGGCAGCAATTGACCCTTGAAGACAATTCGGCTGAAGGACGATGCATTTAATCTCTACGCAATTTGAGTGTTCCATCGTTATTAGGAGGCCTTGAACGTTACAATTAACTATCAGTTTTGCGTCGGATTCAAAAATCTAGACTCACAGGAGAACGACCATAAGGCGCCCGAGGCAGCAATAGACCTTTGGAGACAAGTCGGCTGAAGGACGATGTATTGAATCTCGACGCAATATGAGAGTTCCGTCGTCATTAGGAGGCCCTGAACATTACAACTAACTATCAGTTTCGCGTCGGATTCAAAAATCTAAACTCACAGGAGAAGGATCATATGGTGCCCGAGACAGCAATAACCCCTTGGAGACAAGTCGTCTGGAGGCCTATGTATTGAATCTAGACGCAATATGAGTGTTCCATCGTCATTAGGTGGCCTGAACGTGACAATTAACTACCAGTTTTGCGTCGTGTTAGAAAATCTAGACTCACAGGAGAACGATCATAAGGTGCCCGAGGCAGCAATAGACCCTTGGAGACAAGTCGGCTGGAGGACGATGTATTGGATCGCGACGCAATTTGAGTGTTCCATCGTCATTTGGAGGCCCCGAATGTTACATTTAACTATCAGTTTTTCGTCGGATTCGAAAATCTAGACTCACTGCAGACGGACCATTAGGTGCCCGAAGCAGCAATATCCCCTTGGCGACCAGTCCGCTGGAGGACGATGTATTGAATCGCGACGCAATTTGAGTGCTCCATCGTCATTAGGAGGCCCAGAACGTTACAATTAATTATCAGTTTCGCGTCAGATTCGAAAATCTAGACTCACAGGAGAACGATCACAAGGTGCCCCAGGCACCAATAGACCCTTGGAGACAAGACGGCTGGAGGACGATGTATTGTATCGCGACGCAATGTGAGTGCTCCATCGTCATTAGGAGGCCCTGAACGTTACAATTAACTATCGGTTTCGCGTCGGATTCGAAAATCTATACTGACAGGAGAAGGGCCATATGGTGCCCGAGGCAGCAATATCCCCTTGGAGACAAGTCGGCTATAGGACGATGAATTGAATCTCGACCCAATTTGAGTGTTCCATCACCATTAGGAGGCGCTGAACGTTACAATTAAGTATCATTTTTGCGTCGGATTCGAAAACCTAGACTGACAAGGGAACGACAATAAGGTGCCCGAGGCAGCAATAGATCCTTGGAGACAAATCGGCTGGAGGACGATGTATTGGATCTCGACGAAATTTGAGTGTTCTATCATCATTAGGAGGCGCTGAACGTTACAATTCACTATAATTTTTGCGTCGGATTCGAAAATCTAGACTCACAGGAGAAGGATCATATGGTGCCCGAGACAGCAATATTCCCTTGAAGACAAGTCGGCTGGATGCCGATGTATTGAATCTCGACGTAATTTGAGTGTTCTATAGTCATTAGGTGGCCCTGAACGTTAAATTAACTATCAGAGTGGCGTCGGATTCTAAAATCTAGACTCACAGGAGAACGATCATAAGGTGCCCCAGGCAGCAATAGACCCTTGGAGACAAGTCGGCTGAAGGCCGATGTATTGAATCGTGACGCAATTTGAGTGCTTCATCGTCATTAGGAGGCCCTGAAGGTTACAATTAACTATCATTTTTGCGTCGGATTCGAAAATCTAGACTCACAGGAGACGGACCATATGGTGCCCGAGGCAGCGATATCCACTTGGATACAAGTCGGCTGGAGGACGATGTATTGAATCTCGACGCGATTTGAGTGTTCCATCGTCATTAGGAAGCGCTGAGCGTTACAATTAACTGTCAGTTATGCGTCGGATTCGAACATCTAGACTCAAAGGAGAAGGATCATTTGGTGCCCGAGACAGCAATATCCCCTTGGAGACAAGTCGGCTGGAGAACGATGTATTGAATCTCGACGCAATATGAGTGTTCCATCGACATTAGGAGGCGCTGAACGTTACAATTAACTATCAGTTTTGCGTCGGATTCGAAAATCTAGACTCACAGGAGAAGGACCGTATGGTGCCCAAGGCAGCATTATCCCCTTGGAGACAAGTCGGCTGGAGGACGATGTACTGAATCTCGACGCAATTTGAGTGTTCCATCGACATTAGGAGGCGCTGACCGCTACAATTAACTATCAGTTATACGTCGGATTCGAAAATCTAGGCTCACAGTAGAACGACCATAAGGTGCCCGAGGCAGCAATATCCCCTTGGAAACAAGTCGGTTCGAGGACGATGTAGTGATTCTTGACGCAATTTGAGTGTTCCACAGTCATTAGGAGGCCCTGAACGTTACAATTATCAGTATCGCGTAAGATTCGAAAATCTAGACTAACAGGAGACGGACCACGAGGCAGCAATATCCCCTGGGATACAAGTCGGCTGGAGGATGATGTATTGAATCTCGACGCAATATGAGTGTTCCATCGTCATTAGGAGGCCCTGAACGTTACAATTAACAATCAGTTTAGCGTCGGATTCAAAAATCTACCCTCACAGGCGACGGACCTCATGGTGCCCGAGGCAGCAATATCCCTTTGGAGACAAGTCAGCTGGGGGACGATGTATTGAATCTCGAACCAATTTGAGAGCACCATCGTCATTAGGAGGCGCAGGTTGTTTCAATTAACTATCGTTATGCGTCGGATTCGAAAATCTAGACTCACAGGAGAACGACCAACAGGTCCTGAGGCTACCCTTGGAGGAAAGTCGGCTGAAATACGTTGTATTGAATCTCGACGCAATTTGAGTGTTACATCGTCATTAGGAGGCCCTGAACGGTACAAATAACAATCACTTTTGCGTCGGATTCCAAAATCTAGACTCACAGGAGACGGACGATATGGAACCCGAAGCAGCAATATCCCCTTGGAGACCAGTACTCTGGTGGACGATGTATTGAACCTCGTCGCAATTTGAGTGTTCCATCGTCATTAGGAGGCCCTGAACGTTCCAATTAACTATCGGTTTTGCGTCGGATTCGAAAATCGAGATTTACAGGAGAACAACTATATGGTGCCCGAGGCAGCAATAGAACCCTGAAGACAAGTCGGCTGGAGGACGATGTATTGAATCTCGGCGCAATTTGAGTGTTCCATCTTCGTTAGGAGGCCCTGAACGTTACAATTAACTATCAGTTTCGCATCGGAATCGAAAATCTAGACTCACAGGGGAATTAGCATAAGGTGCCCGAGGCAGCAATAGACCCTTGGAGACAAATCGGCTGAATGCCGATGTATTGAATGTCAACGCAATTTGAGTGTTCCATCGTCATTAGGAACCCTGAACGTTCATTTAACAATCAGTTTCGCGTCGCGCCTCCTAATGATGATAGAACACTCAAATTGCGTCGAGATCCAATACATCGTCCTCTAGTCGTCTTGTCTCCAAGGGTCTATTGGTGCCTGGGGCACCTTATGATCGTTCTCCTGTGAGTCTAGATTTTCGAATCCGACGCGAAACTGATAGTTAATTGTAACGTTCAGGGCCTCCTAATGACGATGGAGCACACAAATTGCGTCGCGATTCAATACATCGTCCTCCAGCGCACTGGTCTCCATGGGGATATTGCTACTTCGGGCACCTTATGGTCCGTCACCAGTGAGTCTAGGTTTTCGATCCGACGAAAAACTGATAGTTAATTATAACATTCAGTGCCTCCCAATGACGATGGAACATTCAAATTGCGTCGCGATCCAATAAATCGTCCTCCAGCCGACTTGTCTCCAAGGGTCTATCGCTGCCTAGGGCACCTTATGATCGTTTCCTAAGAGTCTAGATATTCTAACCCGACGCAATACTGATAGTTAATAGTAACGTTCACGGCCACCTAATGACGATGGACCACTCAAATTGAGTCGTGATTCAATACATCGGCCTCCAGCCGACTTGTCTCCAAGGGGATATTGCTGTCTCGGGCACCATATGATCCTTCTCCTGTGAGTCTAGATTTTCGAATCCGACGCAAAAATGATATTTAATTGTAACGTTCTTCGCCTCCTAATGACGATGGACCACTCAAATTGCGTCGAGAGTCAATACATCGACCTCCAGCCGTTTTGTCTATAAGGGGATATTGCTGCCTCGGGTCCATGTGGCCCGTCTCCTGTGAGTACATTCAGGGCTTCCAAATGACGATGGAACACTCAAATTGCGTCGAGATTCAATACAACGTCCTTCAGCCGACTTGTTTCCAAGTGGATATTGCTGTCTCGGGCACCATATGATCCATATCCTGTGAGTAGATTTTCGAATCCGACGCTAAAATGATAGTTAATTGTAACGTTCAGCGCCTCCTAATGACCATGGAACACTCAAATTGCGTCGAGAGTCAATACATCGTCCTCCGGCCGACTTGTCTCCAACGGTCTATTGCTGCCTCGGGCACCTTATGGTCGTTCTACTGTGAGTCTAGATTTTCGAATCCGACGCAAAACTGATAGTTTATTGTAACGTTCAGGGTCTCCTAACGACGATGGAACACTCAAATTGCGTCGAGATTCAATACATCGTCCTTCAGCCGACTTGTGTCCAAGGGGATATTGCTGCCTCGGGCACCTTATGGTCGTTCTCCTGTGAGTCTAGATTTTCGAATCCGACGCAAAAATGATAGTTAATTGTAACGTTCAGGGCAACGTAATGACGATGGAACACTCAAATTGCGTCGAGATACACAACATCGTCCTCCAGCCGACTTGTCTCCAAGGGAATATTGCTGCCTCGGGCTCGATTTGGTTCGTCTCCTGTGAGTCAAGATTTTCGAATCCGACGCAAAACTGATAGTTAATCGTAACGTTCAGGGGCACCTAATGACGATGGAACACTCAAATTGCGTCGAGATTCAATACATCGGCCTCCAGCCAATTAGTCTCCACGGGGATATTGCTGCCTCTGGCACCAAATTTTCCGTCTCCTGTGAGTCTAGATTTTTGAATCCGACGCGAAACTGATAGTTAATTGTAACGTTCAGGGCCTCCTAATGACGATGGAACACTCAAATTGCGTCGAGAGTCAAAAATCGTCCTCCAGCCGACTTGTCTCCAAGGGTCTATTGCTGCCACGGGCACCTTATGGTCGTTCTCCTGTGAGTCTAGATTTTCGAATCCGACGCAAAAATGACAGTTAATTGTAACGGTCAGGGCCTCCTAATGACGATGGAACACTCAAATTGCGTCGAGATTCAATACATCGGCCTCCAGGCGACTTGTCTCAAAGGGTCTGTTGCTGCCTTTGGCACCTAATGGTCGTTCTCCCGTGAGTCTAGACTTTCGAATCCGACGCATAACTGATAGTTAATTGTAACGTTCAGCGCCTCCTAATGACGATGGAACACTCACATTGCTTCGAGATTCAATTGATCGTCCTCCAGCCACCTTGTGTCCAAGGGGATATTGCTACCTCGGGCACCATATGGTCCTTCTCCTGTGAGTCTTGATTTTCGAATCCGACGCGAAACTGATAGTTAATTGTAACGTTAAGAGCCTCATAATGATAAGGGAACACTCAAATAGTGTCGAGATTCAAGACATCGGCCTCGAGCCGACTTGTCTCCAAGAGTCTATTGCTGCCTCGGGCACCATCTCGTCGTTCTCCTGTCAGTCTAGATTTTTTAATCCGACGCCAAACAGATAGTTAATTGTAACGTTCAGTTCCTCCTAATGGCAAAGGAACACTCAAATTGCGTCGAGATTCAATACATCGTCCTGCAGCTGATTTGTCTCCAAGGGGATACTGCAGCCTCGGCAACCAAATGGTCCGTCTCCTGTGAGTCTAGATTTTTGAATCCGACGCGAAACTGATAGTTAATTGTAACGTTCAGGGCCTCCTGATGACGATGGAACACTCAAATTGCGTCGAGATTCAATACATCGTCCTCCAGCCGACTTGTCTCCAAGGGTCTATTGCTGCCTCGGGCACCTTATGATCGCTCTCCTGTGAGTCTAGATTTTCGAACCCGTCACAAGACTGATAGTTAATTATAACGTTCAGGGCCATATAATGACGATGGAACACTCAAATTGCGTCGCGATTCAATACATCGGCCTCCAGCCGACTTGTCTCCAAGGGGATATTGCTGTCTCGGGAACCATATGAGCCGTCTCCTGTGAATCTAGATTTTCGAATCCGACGCACAAATGATAGTGAATTGTTACGTTCAACGCCTCCTAATGACGATAGAACACTTAAATTGCGTCGAGATTCAATATATTGTCCTCCAGCCGATTTGTCTCCAAGGGGATATTGCTGCCTCGGGCACCTCATGGTCGTTCTCCGGTGAGTCTAGATTTTCGAATCCGGCGCAAAGCAGATAGTTAATTGTAACGTTCAGCGCCTCCTAATGACGATGTAACACTCAAATTGCGTCGAGAGTCAATAAATCGACCTCCAGCCGACTTGTCTACAAGGGGATTTTGCAGCCTCGGGCTCCATGTGGTCCGTCTCCTGTGAGTCTACATTTTCGAATCCGACGCGAAACTGATAGTTAATTGCAACGTTCATTGCCTCCTAATGACGATGGAACACTCAAATTGCGACTAGATTCAAAACATCGTCCTTCAGCCCACTTGTTTCCAAGGGGATATTGCTGCCTCGGGCTAATTATGATCGTTCTCCTGTGTGTCTGGATTTTCGAATCCGACGCAAAATTGATAGTTAATTGTAACGTTCTTCGCCTCCTAATGACGATGGAACACTCAAATTGCGTCGAGAGTCAATACATCGACCTCCAGCCGTTTTGTCTATAAGGGGATATTGCTGCCTCGGGCTCCATGTGGTCCGACTCCTGTGAGTCTAGATTATCGAATCCGACGCGAAACTGATAGTTAATTGTAACATTCAGGGCTTCCAAATGACGATGGAACACTCAAAATGCGTCGAGATTCAATACATCGTCCTTCAGCCAACTTGTTTCCAAGTGGATATTGCTGTCTCGGGCACCATATGATCCTTCTCCTGTGAGTAGATTTTCGAATCCGACGCTAAAATGATAGTTAATTGTAACGTTCAGCGCCTCCTAATGACCATGGAACACTCAAATATCGTCGAGAGTCAATACATCGGCCTCCGGCCGACTTGTCTCCAACGGTCTATTGCTACCTCGGGCAACTTATGGTCGTTCTAATGTGAGTCTAGATTTTCGAATCCGACGCAAAACTGAGAGTTAATTGTAACGTTCAGGTTCTCCTAACGACGATGGAACACTCAAATTGCGTCGAGATTCAATACATCGTCCTTCAGATGACTTGTCTCCAAGGGTCGTTTGCTGCCTCGGGCACCTTATGGTCGTTCTCCTGGGAGTCTAGATTTTCGAATCCATCGCTAAAATGATAGTTAATTGTAACGTTCAGCGCCTCCTAATGACGATGGAACACTCATATTGCGTCGAGAGTCAATACATCGGCCTCGAGCCGACTTGTCTCCAAGAGTCTGTTGCTGCCTCGGGCACCTTATGGTCGTTCTCCTGTGAGTCTATATTTTCTAATCCGACGCCAAACAGATAGTTAATTGTAACGTTCAGGGCCTCCTAATGACAAAGGAACACTCAAATTGCGTTGCGATCCAATACATCGTCCTCCAGCCGACTTGTCTCCAAGGGTCTATTGCTGCTTCGGGCACCTTATGATCGTTCTCCTGTGAGTCTAGATTTTCGAACCCGACACAAAACTGATAGTTAATTATAACGTTCAGGGCCACCTAATGACGATGGAATACTCAAATTGCGTCGCGATTCATTACATCGGCCTCCAGCCGACTTGTCTTCAAGAGGAAATTGCTGTCTCGGGCACAATATGAGCCTTCTCCTGTGAGTCTAGATTTTCGAATCCGACGCAAAAATGATAGTGAATTGTAACGTTCAGCGCCTCCTAATGACGATAGAACACTCAAATTGCGTCGAGATTCAATACATCTGTTCGTCAGGATAGAAGTCAGGAGCGGAGGGCGTTGTAAAATGAAAATTAATTGAGTGGAATGGACCCAGTTTATTCTTGTAATGATGGTACAGTGGTGCCTACGTAGGGCTGAGCAGCCCCAAGAGGGGTTGCCGTCTGCTCATCAGAGAGGCAGAGGCTAGAGGAGCGACTACTCGGGGCCGAGGTCAGAAGCTAAGAGAGCGCGGAGCTGTTTCCAAGGCGCCCTCGCCGCTCTCGGCCGCGTCCCCACGTGATCACACGATTAGTCTCTGATTGGAGGATTGATTCCGCCAACGCGCCTTGCTAGTAGCGTGCCCCCGTCAGCGCAACCAACCCGTGGGACTTGAGTCTGACCGAGGAGCACGTGGCAGGAATGTGCCGACCATGGTCTTCCGGCCAGCACCTTCCACCACAGTATGCCCACGCCTTCTACGGCCGAACATTATGCATTGAAAATTTATTTAAATAAAATTTTGTCGGCAATGATCCCTCTTGGGGGTCTCCTCCCTGCACATCCTTTCCCCTTCCGAAGAAGGCTCTCTGGATGAAAATGAATGAGCTTATTCTAATCGATTATTCCATTTAAAAAAATATATGATCATGATGAAGGGTCCCATAACATAGTGATATTAATATGTGCAAATGTTACAAAGTGGCCTGAAGGGCCTGAGGGAAGGCTCTTGAATAACAAACTTGTGAAGTTGGTGCGACGGCAGTGGGGCGGCGCCATGCTGTGAATGTGTGTCGGCGGTATCAGTGGTGGTGGGTACCCAGGCGATGATGAGGGGCACCGGAGCACAGCACACTGAAACACTCCACCCTCGTGGGGGTGAGAGAATGCTCCCAGGCCTAATAGTCACAAGGGGGTTTTTCCCCGTAATATTACTTTGAGTTCTTAAATCTAGGATTACAATGGTAATTGCCCAAGTGGGTGAATGAGAACATTACAAAATGACAAAAATTTAAAGAGAAAACAAAGTAACTAACATGAGGGTTAAAACTCGACAGTTAAATTGTGATTCCATAGACTTTACATAGAAATACAAATCCATTACAAAATTAGTTCATTGACCTGACACCTAGACTACAACTTAATTCTAAGGGGGGGGGGGGGGGGGGTCATGCCTGATCGCATGCACCAAGGTTGGCAGGTAGTTTCAGGTGTGATATTCACCTTCAGGTTGTGGGGGTGGTACTACTTCTCGGAAGGAAGTGAAACATTTGCAAAACCCTCTTTTACAGAGTATCCAGGATACTATAATCAGAATTATTACAGTGATGATTACCGAACCAGCGCTGGGTAATACAACGGTGGTTAATCGCTTGGTTTGGTGCCAATCAGCAATATGTGAGGCCACTCGGTCAAGAGCAACTTGGTTGTGTTCCTGGGTAAGGAGATGATTGATCGATTGGAGTAGATCTGAATCATTGGTATTCGGTAAATTCTTCAGCTTCTCATGGTGATGGATTTTAAAAGAGAGTTCAGGAAGGTATAAGGTAAATGTGGGAATGGTGACATGAAAGGTGGAGTGCAATTGAGCTGATATCCTCATAGAAGCAGCGTATACGTCACATCTTGAACTATTATACACTAGGCCACTATTATTCAGTGTTATCCGGTACGATTCAGTCTCTGACATTGAACGGTGGCACACCAGGGTGGCGGTGACAGTCTGTGGAACAGCGAACAGAAAACTGTTGCCAACAGGCTGAATTATTGGTTGACGAAGTGAGACTAGAACACGAGGACATGGAGGGGTAGTAGTTTCAGCTAAAAACAGTGACATCTCGCACTCAGTAGTGTTAGTGTGTAAAATTAGCGTGGAGCATAAGTAATGTGTTGTATGGAAGCAACTGGATAGTTCAGCGCGAGTGAGAGTGGCGTGAGTTTGTCGATCCCGACTAACTATTAAAAATTCTTGAGTCTGCCAAACTACATGGTGATGAAGGGTAGCCCAAGAGACTGGAAAAGTGTATATTTGATAGCACTCGTATTCGCAATTTGCGCACGTGATTGGCAACCTCATTCGCATCCGAATACCGTCAGAATTACGGGTAAGTCGGACCTCCAATGCAGCATAGTAAAAGGGGAGGTTGCTTTCCCGCACGGCATAAAGCATTTGTTTAGGGGCCAAAATTTGCGAGGACACATTGTGTAGCATGTGCAAGAAGGGCTCTGAGGGTAACAGATGGGGACTGAGCTTTCCTTGCAGTCCGAGTTGAATGGCCGAGTGTAACATGTGCACGTGTAACTGTGCTGTGTGTATATTAAATAAAAGAATCTGCGTGGTCTTCATAATGTCCAATGTGATAGTTAGATTACGTAATCCCGAGCGAAGATGAGTCCACTCTTGGTTAAAGGATTGTTCAAGTGCACCATAGTGTCGTGTTAATCTGTCGGCTACAACTTGTATTTGTCTAGTTGTGGCTAACAGGTTATTCTCAAGATGTGTCAGGCGCACCTGTTGATGTATCAACACTTCGTGATTAACTTGTGTTTCCGAAAGCACTTGCTGTGTGTCCAAATCCCAGCGTTTTGCGTCTGTTTCGTCAGGAGTCCCAAAGACAGATTTTAATAATGTACCTCCAACGGACAACCAGGCTCGTTTGAAACGAGGCAGTGGTACTGCATCCCTAATACTGTTCAATTGACTTCGAAGGGTTGAAATAATTCTAGTCACTTCCCACAAAGATCGGAGAAACTCATGTTCCTTCGTCTGCGTCAAGAAGGTTTCATATTTTGACAATTGCTGAGCTGTATCATATAAAGCACGGTCTTCCTCTTCTAATAATGTTAGGTTGACATCAGCTAACACAATAGCATAATGTGGAGTATGCACCAGATTGTGACGACGTCCAAAGAGCACGCCAGATGTGGAAGGGTAGACGTGAAATGGAGGCGCCTTAACGGCGACGACGACAACCATTGAGATTAACATGCTGCCCATTGCGGATGATAAATTGACAGCCATTTGAACGGAGGTTGCTTTCAGTTTCCAATGTGATAACGGTCGACTGCGAGAGAAAGTATTGGTGCCCCTAGAAGTAAAAATTTCCTGGCTTACTTGATGAGTAATTCAGAGATGACGGAGGGGGTACAACGTTGTAGCAGTAATTAGCTGGCAAGTAGCGACGATGGACCCGTTCAGTCACGCTTACTGATGAAGAAGGCCACGAAGTAGAATCACGGCAGGCAACCAACAGTTTGGCAGCCGTGGGGGTAGCAAGGCGGCAAGACAATGGTGTAATTCGACACCGAGTATCACGCGTCAGCAATTAAGACGCTGAACGCGGAGGCAGTACTACGCAGCGCAGACTAAGCGTAACTCTCAGGAAAAATTTTTCTACCTGCTATGGGACGAAGGCCAAGTGTCATCAATTAATTTGAGCTTTGTACGAAGAAAGTTTTTTTTTTCTTTTTTTTTTTTTTTTAATGAATAAAATGAGAAGGATTCCTGTGATCGCGGTGTAAACCTGCACAGCCTAGGCACCTCCCACGCATTGGCCACTACGCAGGGGCACCCACCCCGCTAAGGCTCGACACGGCGAGACAGGTGAAGTTCTTCATAAATTTCAGAAATAATATTGAGTGGTTTTTCAGCTGTAGAAAACCCGAATGAGGGTAGGACAACTTAAGTTAACTCAATAATCAAAGGATCTTTACTTACAGAAGTGGCCAATAGAAGTCGGAAATGAATGTTAGCGAGAGCGAGTCTGTTGCTCGTGAATACAGAGGCTGGGTGTGAAGCAGTGGAGGCGACGCAGCGCAGCTTATCAGCGCTGAGCCGGCAGAGTGCTGAGCTCAGATAACAGCGTCAGAGAGCGCTAGTGGCTCTGCGTCCGAGACTAAGACATTGTAAGTGCAACTTAAAAGTAACAGTTTATTGCAAAGCAATAATACACAAATAGCTGATGTCACAAAGACGTTTGATTCCATTTTAACAGAACAACTTAAGTGTTCAACAGGTAAATTGACTACGTTGTTGATTAAAAGAAACTGCTACTGAACATGACGTACATATGTACGTACTTCCCTTTCCCCTTCCGAAGAGCGGAGGGCATAAACCATAAAAGCCTTGTTCATGTACTTAGTATATGACAATAGAGGTCTGGTAACATCAACAAGTTACACCAAGGTAGTGTGGATGTGAACAGTGTGAGTGTGTTGTTAGTTGTTATTGGCGTATGAAGTGTTGTGTAAATGTGTGCCTAACGGTAGCTGATGGCGGATACGAATTGAAGGCCAATAGGTGCTATCAGAGATACTTCCAGTCGAGAAACAATGAAACTTAAAAGGGAATACCGAATATGACACAAAAATAGCGTATAACCATAAAGTGTACTAACATTAATCATAACTATAAACTGATAACAATAAAACATGACATTGAAGTAATAATAATTGACAAGAAATAAAATAAAGAGGATATTTCCCGAATGTAAACTTCCGAATCGGATACGAAATCCGTCAGGGGAAGTTGTTTTTTTCTTTTTTTTTTTAGTCGGTTGACGAAGTGCATAAGGGACTACGTCAGTAAAATCCGACAGTGTGTGTATGTAACAACATTGTTCTTAAAAGTGCAGTTTGCACTCTCAGATGGTGAAAAGCAACTAATCCGTTCAGCAACGGAAAAGGCTGCCATCTGGGGAACGGTATCTGAATCTTTGGCAGAATCCGATGATTTTGCAATGGAATTGCCATCTAGAAGAAGGTGGCGTTGTATAAAATGTAATAAAAGAGCGTCTGGGGCTCAGTTCATTTGTGGTTGAGTGCCAAAGGCGTAGTGTGAGTGCAAATTGTCTCACGGTAATTGATGTATGAATTGTTTTGTGGTCAACCGAGGAGCCTAGGATTCGGTGACGTGTAAGTACAAGTTCGCAGTGCGTATGACCTACCTGCGAGTGACTCGACTATTAAGTTCAGCAGTGCATTAGTGCAATCTTCAGACTTGGATTGATGATTATATAATTTGCAGGGCAATGGGGCAACCTGCGGACAGTGCTAAGGCAACCTGTCTGATAATTGAGGGGTAGGCAGTGCATTGGAGCTATCTGCGATACCGTGGTTCAGCGGGCCTAAGGGCGTCCGTCTGACTTAATAAGAATTAGTGTAGGCACATGGGTTTCCTGCGATACATGTAATAAAAGTATCAGCGGCGTTATTAGCGACCTGCTGTACTAGGGAAATGTCGACTGTTCAAGCAATAAAAATAGCTCTGAAGCTAGAATAGCATACATGCATAAATAGCGTCACTTTTTGTGCGCGCAGTACATAACACTACATAAAATGAAAATCATGAACTATAAATCAATAGCGCTAGCATAATGACATAATTAAAAACAATGACATATATTGACAGGAAAATAAAAACACAATGATGTATAATAATAATGCTGTAAGTAGTCGGAACGCTCAACGTTAACATGTAACACTGGCCACCTGGGGCTGGCTGCTAGGCTGCGTGTGTGTTAGTTTTAAAACTGACGATAACAAATTGAACTGAAAGGACAACTAGGCACAGTTCCCGTAGCGCTTACATCACCGGCTAATTAGAGGCAAAGTACGTATCTCACAATGGATCATTGGCCGATATTTTGGGGCAAGACTGCAACAAGGGAGAGCAATATCTCGGTGTAAATGGTGGTAAGACTAAAAGACCGGTACTGTAAAATAAATGGGGAGGGCAAAAATAACTGCGTAGCAACCAAGGAACAATCGTCCACCGATATACGGCAGCCCGGACGATTGGTCGTTTGTGCCTCGTCAGTAGCGTGAAAAACCCGTGGCATTGCATTGGTTTGCCCATATCTGGCCTTGTCCAAGGCAGATAACGTTAAATGTCATCATAGTTCGATGTGTAAGAGGGTTAGGGCTGTAGTTTGTAGCTTATACAATGAATCAAAGCAGTAGTGAAACTTCACTTATAGGATTGGCAGACTAAGGTATGCAGAATAATGTAAATCGTTAAGAACTTCGTGTGATTTATCCAGCTAATGTGAAACAAAACGAGGAAAAGAATTTAAACAATGAATCACATCTATTTAATATTTATGTTAAGATTTATTGGGATGCTTGAATGAATTTTGTTTCCCGTGTCTTCCGGATGCATGAAAGAAACGAGCTTGGAGCTGTTAGCGAGCGCGCAGCGCACGCGTATGTGCGGAGTAGGCAACGGCACGTCAGCGGTTATGTGAGACGGCGTGTAGCCGCGAGAGACCGGCCGCTACTGCAGCGACAAATATCACGCGCTTAGCGTGTACCAGAAATAACGATGAATTAGAAATTGCTAATTATCTGGAATAAGAGTTTTTTTTTTTTTAAAAAAAAGGGTGTTAGTTATATAAACTGATGGTAAGTGCATTGTAGTCTGTCATACACGGAGGATAGGGCAGTAATTTGCGGTTTGTGTTTGTAACTACTAGGACGCTCCGCGTGTTGAGACGCTGGAGGCGGCAGCGCACGTGGTGATAACATACGTCATCGCGCGGAGCGCTGTTACTGGCTGAGAAGGAATGATGGCCGCTGGCCAGTTCTTGGCGAGGAGAAGGGACAGCGCTGAAGAGGAGGGGAGGCGACAGCTGATGTTATGCCCCGCCAACAGCTGGTCCCGTTAACAAAGCGTACGAGGCGTATGCATTTCAAGTCCTGGCTTTATCTGTTCCGATTACTTACGATTAGCTGCAGCAAATACAGAACTAGGACATATAGTACAATACACTAGACGTCAACGTAACAAGTATTAAGAAGAGCTCGGAGTAAAAATACTCCACATGTACTGGTTTGCCAAATAGATGGCAATAGAGGACATTGAAGAATATTATTCGGAGTTAGCAGCCGCGGTTCTGCCCACACCAAGTGTAATGATTGCATTTGAAGCAAGTCAGTTGCGTGACGTCTAATGCGTGGCATTGCTTGCAAAACATAAAACATAATCATACATATAAAAATGAGCAAAAATACATGACAGGACTGGAAACTGACAATTGAGAATGGCTGGGAACTCCGTGGTGGCCAGGCACGTCTTGCTTCCAAGTCCCTGGAGAAAATGACTTAAACTAAGCTGCAATAGAACATAACATAAAACTCTAACTAGGCGTGATTAATCACGCGACCTCAACCCATAAGGGTGTCGATTCCGCAAAGGGTATCTACAACCCTGTGGAGGTAATCTCCTCCGTTTTTCCTTTCGTTTTTCTTCTACTTGAGGTGGAGGTGACACAGGCGGATCGGGGGCTGCGACCTGTTGTGGTGACACAGCCCTACCGTGGTAAGGTTGCAGGCGGTCAAAGTGCACTATCACCGTACGATCGGTTAATTGCAGTTCTGCATTGACTGGTGAGGTCAACCGTACAATCCGATACGGGCCTTCAAAGCGGGGAGAGAACTTTTTAGTTCGTCCCTTTTTGATTGCCGGGTTTCGTAGTAACACTAAATCACCTGTCTGATAAGTCGGTAAAACAGCATTTTTGTTCTGCCTGTGCAACAATTTATTAGTAGCTTTGATATTATTCCTCTTTACCTTATACCAGATCGCTTTTAGCCGGCGGGCTAAACCTTTTACTTCCTTTATTTCTACACCTTGAGGTATTTTGTCTATTTCGAACGGCGAATTCATCGGCCGTCCAAACACAGCTTCGTAAGGGGTATACCCTGTGGATTCATGTATTCGGGTGTTGTATGCAGAAGAAATATACGGTACATATCTGTCCCAATCAGCGTGCGTTTTTGCAACATAATAGGATAACATTTTACAAATTGTACGGTGTACGCGTTCAACGCGACCGTTAGCTTTAGGATGGAAGGGAGTTGTACGCCATTTTTTGATTCTTAATAATTTACAAACTTGTACAAATAAAGCAGACATGAAATTGGTTCCTTGATCCGTTAAAATGGCATCAGGACTTCCAAAAGGTAGTATCACACGATTTACAAACTCTCTCGCCACAGTTTCAGCTGTCATGTCGGGGAGGGGAACCAAAATTAGATAACGTGAAAAGTGATCAATAACAGACAAAATGTATTTGTTACCTTGTTGAGACTGTGGAAAAGGACCTTGGAAATCTAAAGCAAGAATTTCGAAGGGTGAAGATGCCTGAGGAAGTGTTTGCAGCGGCACTCGCGGATGCCTATTTTGTGCTCGTTGTGCACACGGCAGGCAAGATCTTACATACCTGTCCACATCACGTTGTCGGTATTGCCACCAATAACGTGTCGCAATTCGAGCGTTTGTAGCGCGTTTTCCGCTGTGACATGCTTGGATGGTATCATGGCATTGCCGTATTATACGTTGCTGCAAGCATTCCGGTATTACCAAACGATTCCCATGTGGAGTTCTGCGATACAAAAGGTTGTCTATTACTTCAAATTCTGGGAAGGTGGCGTATCTTTGACATTGAACGTCCACCTGCTGTGCTTCTTTTAACTCTTCAATTGATACCTCATCTGATTCAATGACACGCACTTTTCTGCTTAACGCATCAGCATTTTGATGCAACCGACCAGGCTTGTGCCGAACTTCAAAATCATATTCTGACAGTTTCATGGCCCAGCGCATAAGTTTGCTGCTAGGGTCTTTAAGATTCAATAACCACTGCAGAGCAGAGTGATCGGTAAGAACTGTAAACTTGCGACCATAGAGGTAACATCTAAAATAATTAATTCCAAAAAGAAGGGCAAGCAATTCCTTTTCTGTAGTACTGTAATTAGTTTCTGCTTTATTCAGTTGACGAGAGGCATACCCAACGGGTTTTTCCTCACCATCTTGCACTTGGCTTAGGACACATCCTACAGCAAAATCAGATGCGTCACAAGATAAAATAAAAGGTTCAGCGAAGTCTGGGTAAACAAGTAGAGGTGAACTAGTTAAAATAGTTTTCACTGTTTGAAAGGCGGTCGAACATTCATCCGTCCAAACAAAAGGAGTATCCTTTTTCAACAATTTAGTAAGTGGTTTGGTAATAGTAGCATAATCTTTAACAAAACGGCGGTAATAATTTGCAAGGCCAAGGAAGGATTGTAATTCCTTTAAATTTGTTGGAATAGAAAAAGTGTCTACTGCTTCAGTTAATCGTGGATCTGGTTTGACTCCGCTGGAACTGATGACATGACCTAAATACTGCACTTGTGATTGAGCAAAAGAACATTTTTCTAATTTTAAGCTTAAATTAGCATTTTGCAAGCGCAACAGTACACTGCGTAGATGTTCAGCATGTTCAGCAATGGATTTTGAAAATATAATTATATCATCAAGATACACAAGGCACATAGTAGGTTTCAACCCACGTAATAGCAGATCTGCAAATCGCTGAAAGGTTGCTGGTGCGTTGCGAAGCCCGAAAGGCATCCTTAAGAATTCATATAAGCCGCCAGGAACTACAAAAGCTGTCTTAGCTCGATCTTCAGGAGCAATTGGAATTTGATGATACCCACTGCGCATGTCTAATGTTGTGAAGTACCGGCAATTGCCCAGACGATCGAGTGTTTCATCGATCCGGGGTAATGGATAATGATCTGGAGTAGTAACTTTGTTTACTGCTCGCATGTCTACACAGAGGCGATAGGATTTTTCTCCGTCTATAGATTTCTTTGGAACGACTACAATTGGGCTAGACCACGCACTAGAAGAGGGTTGTATTATTCCTGCTTCTAGTTGCTGTTGTATAGTTTCCTCTACCACTGACTGAAGATGGTAGGGAATTCGGTACCCTTTTTGAGCTATTGGCCTAGCATTTCCGGTTGGAATCTCATGTTGTATTAGATCTGTTGCTGGTAAATATTTCCTGTCTTCAAACAACCATGAATACTCATTCAACACTTCATTTATTAGCTTTTGATCATGCAATGGGAGATGACTAAGCTTAGCTTTAAACTTATCTGTCAGATGTGACGTGATTGTCAAAAGGTGTTGAGAGGCGGCAGCAGTCTTTTTCTTTTTCAGAGAAGGGGTTCTCTTTGACAACTTATCTTCTGGGATAACCTGTAAGCTAGCTAATACTGTACCACGCGGTATGAAAGCTTGCTTGTGACTAAAATTGTCTAAACACACGGGTACGCAATTTTCTTTCTGTACTTGCTGTGCTTTGCACAGGCTACGTTTTACGTGGACCTGCATCTGGTCAAGAGTTTCATTCTGGCAGAGTGGATCTACCAAGAAATGAACCTCTTCGGATTCACGTATCCCGACAGGCACCCAAAGGATCTTTCCTGTGCCGCCGGCCGAAGTGGCCGTGCGGTTAAAGGCGCTGCAGTCTGGAACCGCAAGACCGCTACGGTCGCAGGTTCGAATCCTGCCTCGGGCATGGATGTTTGTGATGTCCTTAGGTTAGTTAGGTTTAACTAGTTCTAAGTTCTAGGGGACTAATGACCTCAGCAGTTGAGTCCCATAGTGCTCAGAGCCATTTGAACCATTTTTTTCCTGTGCCTTCTGGTATCTCCACGGGATTATCGGCTTTTAGCATCGTTACGGGAGACTCTGAAACTTGGGAAACGGATCCTTTTTTCCCAGCTCCGCTCGCCCGCAACGTGCAGTCACGTCCAAAACAGTGCACGTTGTCGCCGAATTGGACGGTATTCAACCTATAGTCAATAACCCCCTGGAAATGACGCAGAAAGTCACTTCCTAGGATGATGTCGTAATCCGTGCGCCTGTTTCGTACAACCTCCATCGTAAAAGCATATTCTGTGGAGTCCAACGTGAACTCAACGCAACAGCTGCCATCAGGTTTCACTATGCCGGGACCAATACCACTGATATGGTACCGCGGCGGTTGCAATGTTCTTTTATCTCTCTTCGATAAAAATGCCAAGCTGATCTGTGCGCCTGTGTCAATTAGCACGCGTATTGGTTTGCGGCCTCTAACACCATCGACAACCACGCTTGCCACCTGCGTGATTCCCTTATCAACTAGGGGGGTCACTATTTTTAACGGGGGCCGGGAGGGGTGGCACTTCCTGCCCCGCGGCCGTTTCCCGAATTCTGTGATTGGTTTGCATTTCGCCTGGAATTTGCAGGCCTTTGTGGCCTACTATTTGGACAATGCACGCTTTGGTGGCCCATGTTCCTGCACTGATGACAATATGGCACGCGACATTGCTCTGCCACATGTCCTTGTCTATTACAGCGCCCACACTTAGTATCGTTCGAAAAGACACGTCGGGGCTCACTTTGCCGCGCGGAGACGGCCACAAATCGGCTCGCCTCCTCTCTCAAGAGTGCTAATCGCACGGCTTCATGTAAGGTGCGGGGGGAAGCTACCTTGATTTCGCCCCCTATTTGAGGGTTTATGCCACGAATAAACACGTCTATCGCACGACATTCTGATTCTTCCAGCAGAACTTCGTTACGAGCAGAACTGGCACTTAGTGCGTACGTGTGGCATGCGACGCTTCGAATCCTGTCCGCGAATGCTTCTAAATCTTCACCCGTTTTTTGCTTAAGGGTGGAAAGCAAGTCGCGATAGTAACTAGTACCACGTTTGTCTGTATACCTTTCAATCAACCCTGTTGCAAGGGACTGGAAGGTAGGGGCATTTTTCAAGCTCTCGACCGACTGCACGTAGTTCCGCGCTTCGCCGGTGAGTTTCATTTTCATCACGTTTAAGAGAAATTCATCTGGCCAACCGCAAAGCTTTCCGATGTCCTGGATATTCTGGACAAGCGTTTGAATATCCTCGTGCGGCTTTCCAGCGAACGCCGGAATAAACGCTACTGCTGGGAAGCTCTGCACCAAAGTAGAGGTGGCTACTGCCACAGGTGATTCTGCACTAGTGAGTGGTGGAATCACCTGCTTCAGCTGTTCTTCCACTAGCACTGGCTTAGCAACACTAGATTGCGGAGAAGCCATTTTAAGATCATCTATCTGTTGCTTAAGCTCCGCGTTAGTTAGAATTAATTGATTTAACTGGGACTGCAGCGCCAAGAGGGGATCTTCGTCCGCTCCGGCTGCTCCTGCCTCCGATTGCTGCCTGGTGATCGGCATGTTACAATAGTATGGGCATCTACACCACCGTAGCGTCGCTAGCGACTTACATTATTTGGTGGCGTGCAGACGACGGACGGCGGCGGTGTCGACGAGCGGCGGCAGGCGCGTTGATCACGCGTGGGCGCAGCAGGCGGCGGGCGACAGCATGGACAGCTGCGACGGCGGGGCGGCGCGAGGGCCGCACCCCGGACCCTGGCGCAGGCGGTGGCCCGTGGCAGCTACGGACAGCGGCGGCGGCGGCGGCGGCGGCGAGCGTGACTGCATCGCGGACCCTCCTCGGCTCGCGTCCGGCGGCGAACTGCGTCACGCTTGTGGCGCGCTAGTGCGCGGCCACGCACATTCTGCAACGCAGGCGACCGGCTGGCACGCGCATGGCGCGCTGCAGCCTCGCCACGTTCGGTCTAGTTTCCCTTAATTGCTCAAACTCGGCCCCTTCATAGTACTCATACTCAACTGATAAGTTGATTTTACAACCGTAAGGTGGGTCGCATCCCACTTCTGACACCATTTGTTCGTCAGGATAGAAGTCAGGAGCGGAGGGCGTTGTAAAATGAAAATTAATTCAGTGGAATGGACCCAGTTTATTCTTGTAATGATGGTACAGTGGTGCCTACGTAGGGCTGAGCAGCCCCAAGAGGGGTTGCCGTCTGCTCATCAGAGAGGCAGAGGCTAGAGGAGCGACTACTCGGGGCCGAGGTCAGAAGCTAAGAGAGCGCGGAGCTGTTTCCAAGCCGCCCTCGCCGCTCTCGGCCGCGTCCCCACGTGATCACACGATTAGTCTCTGATTGGAGGATTGATTCCGCCAACGCGCCTTGCTAGTAGCGTGCCCCCGTCAGCGCAACCAACCCGTGGGACTTGAGTCTGACCGAGGAGCACGTGGCAGGAATGTGCCGACCATGGTCTTCCGGCCAGCACCTTCCACCACAGTATGCCCACGCCTTCTACGGCCGAACATTATGCATTGAAAATTTATTTAAATAAAATTTTGTCGGCAATGATCCCTCTTGGGGGTCTCCTCCCTGCACAAATCGTCGTCCAGCTGATTTGTCACCAAGGGGATATTGCTGCCTCGCCAACCAAATGGTCCGTCTCCTGTGAGTCTAGATTCTTGAATCCGACGCGAAACTGATAGTTAATTGTAACGTTCAGCGCCTCCTAATGACGATGGAACACTCAAATTGCGTAGAGATTCAATACATCGGCCTCGAGCCGACTTGTCTCCATGGGTCTATTGCTGCCTCGGGCACCTTATGGTCGTTCTCCTGTGAGTCTAGATTTTCGAATCCGACGCAAAACAGATAGTTAATTGTGACGTTCAGGGACTCCTAATGACGAAGGAGCACTCAAATCGCGTCGAGATTCACTACATCGTCCTCCAGCCGACTTGTCTCCAAGGGGATATCGCTGCTTCGGGCGCCTAATGGTCAGTCTCCAGTGAGTCTAGATTTTCGAATCCGACGAAAAACTGATAGTTAATTCAAACATTCAGGGCCTCCTAATGACGATGGAACACTCAAATTGCGTCGCGATCGAATACATCGTCCCCAGCCGACTTGTCTCCAAGGGTCTATTGCCGCCTCGGGCACCTTATGGTCGTTCTCCTGTGAGTCTAGTTTTTCGAACCCGACGCAAAACTGATAGTTAATTGTAACGTTCAGGGGCACCTAATGACGATGGAACACTCAAATTGCGTCGAGATTCAATACATCGGCCTCCAGCCGACTTGTCTCCAAGGGGTATTGCTGCCTCGGGCACCATACGAGCCTACTCCTTAGAGTCTAGATTTTCGAATCCGACGCAAAAATGATAGTGAATTGTAACGTTCAGCTCCTCCTAATGACGATAGAACACTCAAATTGCGTCAAGATTCAATACATCGTCCTCCAGCCGATTTGTCTCCAAGGGGATATTGCTGCCTCGGGCACCAAATGGTCCGTCTCCTGTGAGTCTAGATTTTTGAACCTGACGCACAAATGATAGTTAATTGTAACGTTCAGCGCCTCCAACTGACGATGGAACACTCAAATTGCGTCGAGATTCCATACATCGGCCTCCAGCCGACTTGTCTCCAAGGGGATATTGCTGTCTCGGGCACCATATGAGCCTTCTCCTGTGAGTCTAGATTTTCGAATCCGACGCAAAAAAGATAGTTCATTGTAACGTTCAGCGCCTCCTAATGACGATGGAACACTCAAATTGCGACGAGAGTCAATACATCGATCTCCAGCCGACTTGTCTTCAAGGGGATATTGCTGCCCCGGGCTTCATGTGGTCCGTCTCCTGTGAGTCTACATTTTCGTATCCGACGCAAAACAGATAGTTAATTGTAACGTTCAGGGCCTCCTAATGGCGATGGAACACTCAAAATGCGTCGAGATTCAATACATCGGCATTCAGCTGACTTGTCTCCAAGAGTCTATTGCTGCCTCGGGCACCTTATGTTCGTTCTCCTGTGAGTCTAGATTTTCGAATCCGACGCAAAACAGATAGTTAATTGCAACGTTCAGGACCTCCTAATGACGAAGGAACACTCAAATTACGTCGAGATTCAATACATCGGCCTCCAGCCGACTTGCCTCCAAGGGTCTGTTGCTGACTCTGGTACCTTATGGTCGTTCTCCTATAAATCTAGATTTTCGAATCAGACGGAAAACTGATAGTTAATTGCAACGATCAGGACCTCCTAATGACGAAGGAACACTCAAATTACGTGGAATTCACTACATCGTCCTCCAGCCGACTTGTCTCCAAGGGGATATTGCTGTGTCGGGAACCATATGAGCCGTCTCCTGTGAGTCTAGATTTTCGAATCCGACGCAAAAATGATAGTGAATTGTTACGTTCAACGCCTCCTAATGACGATAGAACACTCAAATTGCGTCGAGATTCAATATATCGTCCTCCAGCCGATTTGTCTCCAAGGGGATATTGCTGCCTCGGGCACCTCATGGTCGTTCTCCGGTGAGTCTAGATTTTCGAATCCGGCGCAAAACAGATAGTTAATTGTAACGTTCAGCGCCTCCTAATGACGATGTAACACTCAAATTGCGTCGAGAGTCAATTAATCGACCTCCAGCCGACTTGTCTACAAGGGGATTTTGGAGCCTCGGGCTCCATGTGGTCCGTCTCCTGTGAGTCTACATTTTCGAATCCGACGCGAAACTGATAGTTAATTGTAACGTTCATTGCCTCCTAATGACGATGGAACACTCAAATTGCGTCTAGATTCAAAACATCGTCCTTCAGCCCACTTGTCTCCAATTGGATATTGCTGTCCCGGACACCATATGATCCTTCTCCTGTGAGTTGATTTTCGAATCCGACGCCAAAATGATAGTTATTTGTAACGTTCAGGGCCTCCTAATGGCGATGGAACACTCAAATTGCGTCGAGTCCTAATACATCGGCCTCGAGCCGACTTGTCTCCATGGGTCTATTGCTGCCTCGGGCACCTTATGGTCGTTCTCCTGTGAGTCTAGATTTTCGAATCCGACGCAAAACAGATAGTTAATTGTGACGTTCAGGGCCTCCTAATGACGAAGGAACACTCAAATCGCGTCGAGATTCAATACATCGTCCTCCAGCCGACTTGTCTCCAAGGGGATATCGCTGCCTCGGGCACCACATTGTACGTCTCCGGGGATTCTACGTTTTCGAATCCGACGCAAAACTGATTGTTAATTCTAACGTTCAGGGCCTCCTATTGACGATGGATCACTCAAATTGCGTCGCGATTCAATACATCGTCCTCCAGCGGACTGGTCTCCAAGGTGATATTGCTGCCTCGGGCTCCATGTGGTCCGTCTCTTGTGAGTCTAGATTTTCGAACCCGACGCAAAACTGATAGTTAATTGTAACGTTCAGGGGCATCTAATGACAATGGAACACTCAAATTGCGTCGAGATTCAATACATCGGCCTCCAGCCGACTTGTCTCCAAGGGGATATTGCGGTCTCGGGCACCATATGAGCCGTCTCTTGAGAGTCTAGATTTTCGAATCCTACGCAAAAATGATAGTGAATTGTAACGTTCAGCGCCTCCTAATGACGATAGAACACTCAAATTACGTCGAGATTCAATACATCGTCCTCCAGCCGATTTGTCTCCAAGGGTCTATTGCTGCCACGGGCACCTTATGGTCGTTCTCTTGTCAGTCTAGATTTTCGAATCCGACGCAAAAATGATATTTAATTGTAACGTTCAGGGCCTAATAATGACGATGGAACACTCAAATTGCGTCGAGATTCAATACATCGTCCTCCACCCGACTTGTCTCCATGGGGATATTGCTGCCTCGGGCTAAATATGATCGTTCTCCTGTGTGTCTGGATTTTCGAATCCGACGCAAAATTGATAGTTAATTGCAACGTTCTTCGCCTCCTAATGACGATGGAACACTCAAATTGCGTCGAGAGTCAATACATCGACCTCCAGCCGTTTTGTCTATAAGGGGATATTGCTGCCTCGGGCTCCATGTGGTCCGACTCCTGTGAGTCTAGATTATCGAATCCGACGCGAAACTGATAGTTAATTGTAACATTCATTGCTTCCAAATGACGATGGAACACCCAAATGCGTCGAGATTCAATACATCGTCCTTCAGCCGACTTGTTTCCAAGTGAATATTGCTGTCTCGGGCACCATATGATCCTTCTCCTGTGAGTAGATTTTCGAATCCGACGCTAAAATGATAGTTAATTGTAACGTTCAGCGCCTCCTAATGACCACGGAACACTCAAATATCGTCGAGAGTCAATACATCGTCCTCCGGCCAACTTGTCTCCAACGGTCTATTGCTGCCTCGGGCACCTTATGGTCGTTCTACTGTGAGTATAGATTTTCGAATCCGACGCAAAACTGATGGTTAATTGTAACGTTCAGGGCCTCCTAATGACGATGGAACACTCACATTGCTTCGAGATTCAATTCATCGTCCTCCAGCCGACTTGTGTCCAAGGGGATATTGCTGCCTCGGACACCATATGGTCCTTCTCCTGTGAGTCTAGATTTTCGAATCCGACGCGACACTGATAGTTAATTGTAACGTTCAGGCCCTCCTAATGACAAGGAACACTCAAATTGTGTCGAGATTCAAGACATCGGCCTCGAGCCGATTTGTCTCCAATAGTCTATTGCTGCCTCGGGCACCTTATGGTCGTTCTCCTGTGAGTCTAGATTTTCTAATCCAACGCCAAACAGATAGTTAATTGTAACGTTCAGGGCCTCCTAATGACAAAGGAACACTCAAATTGCGTTGCGATCCAATACATCGCCCTCCAGCGAATTGGTCTCCAAGGGGATATTGCTGCCTCGGGCACCTAATGGTCCGTCTCCAGTGAGTCTAGATTTTCGTATCCGACGAAAAACTGATAGTTAATTGTAACATTCAGGGCCTCCTAATGACGATGGAACACTCAAATTGCGTCGCGCTCCAATACATCGTCCTCCAGCCGTTTTGTCTCCAAGAGTCTATTGCTGCTTCGGGCACCTTATGATCGTTCTCCTGTGAGTCTAGATTTTCGAACCCGACAAAAAACTGATAGTTAATTATAACGTTCAGGGCCACCAAATGACGATGGAATACTCAAATTGCGTCGCGATTCAATACATCGGCCTCCAGCCGACTTGTCTCCAAGAGGAAATTGCTGTCTCGGGCACCATATGAGCCTTCTCCTGTGAGTCTAGATTTTCGAATCCGACGCGAAACTGATAGTTAATTGTAACGTTCAGAGCCTCCTAATGACGAGGGAACTCTCAAATTACGTCGAGATTCAATACATCGTCCTTCAACCGACTTGTCTCCAAGAGTCTATTGCTGCCTCGGGCACCTTATAGTCGTTCTCCGGTGAGTCTAGAGTTTCGAATCCGGCGCAAAACAGATAGTTAATTGTAACGTTCAGCGCCTCCTAATGACGATGGAACACTCAAATTGCGTAGAGACTCATTACGTCCGCCTCGAGCCGACTTGTCTCCATGGGTCTATTGCTGCCTCGGGCACCTTATGGTCGTTCTCCTGTGAGTCTAGATTTTCGAATCCGACGCAAAACAGATAGTTAATTGTGACGTTCAGGGCCTCCTAATGACGAAGGAGCACTCAAATCGCGTCGAGGTTCACTACATCGTCCTCCAGCCGACTTGTCTCCAAGGGGATATCGCTGCTTCGGGCGCCTAATGGTCAGTCTCCAGTGAGTCTAGATTTTCGAATCCGACGAAAAACTGATAGTTAATTCAAACATTCAGGGCCTCCTAATGACGATGGAACACTCAAATTGCGTCGCGATCGAATACATCGTCCCCAGCCGACTTGTCTCCAAGGGTCTATTGCCGCCTCGGGCACCTTATGGTCGTTCTCCTGTGAGTCTAGTTTTTCGAACCCGACGCAAAACTGATAGTTAATTGTAACGTTCAGGGGCACCTAATGACGATGGAACACTCAAATTGCGTCGAGATTCAATACATCGGCCTCCAGCCGACTTGTCTTCAAGGGGTATTGCTGCCTCGGGCACCATACGAGCCTACTCCTTAGAGTCTAGATTTTCGAATCCGACGCAAAAATGATAGTGAATTGTAACGTTCAGCTCCTCCTAATGACGATAGAACACTCAAATTGTGTCAAGATTCAATACATCGTCCTCCAGCCGATTTGTCTCCAAGGGGGTATTGCTGCCTCGGGCACCAAATGGTCCGTCTCCTGTGAGTCTAGATTTTCGAATCCGACGCACAAATGATAGTTAATTGTAACGTTCAGCGCCTCCAATTGACGATGGAACACTCAAATTGCGTCGAGATTCAATACATCGGCCTCCAGCCGACTTGTCTCCGAGGGGATATTGCTGTCTCGGGCACCTTATGGTCGTTCTCCTGTGAGTCTAGATTTTCGAATCCGACGCAAAAATAATAGTTAATTGTAACGTTCAGCGCCTCATAATGACGATAGAACACTCAAATTGCGTCGAGATTCATTACATCGTCGTCCAGCTGATTTGTCGCCAAGGGGATATTGCTGCCTCGGGCACCAAATGGTCCGTCTACTGTGAGTCTAGATTTTTGAATCCGACGCGAAACTGATTGTTAATTGTAACGGTCAGGGCCTCCTAATGACGATGGAACACTCATATTGCGTCGAGATTCAATACACCGGCATTCAGCTGACTTGTCTCCAAGAGTCTGTTGCTGCCTCGGGCACCTTATGTTCGTTCTCCTGTGAGTCTAGATTTTCGAATCCGACGCAAAACAGATAGTTAATTGTAACGTTCAGGGCCTCCTAATGACGATGGAACACTCAAATTGCGTCGAGAATCAAAACATCGGTGTCGAGCTGACTTGTCTCCAAGGGGATATTGCTGCCTCGGGCACCTTATGGTCGTTCTCCTGTGAGTCTAGATTTTCGAATCCGACGCAAAACAGATAGTTAATTGCAACGTTCAGGAGCTCCTAATGACGAAGGAACACTCAAATTACGTCGAGATTCAATACATCGGCCTCCAGCCGACTTGCCTCCAAGGGTCTGTTGCTGACTCTGGTACCTTATGGTCGTTCTCCTGTGAGTCTAGATTTTCGAATCCGACGCAAAACAGATAGTTAATTGCAACGATCAGGACCTCCTAATGACGAAGGAACACTCAAATTACGTCGAGATTCACTACATCGTCCTCCAGCCGACTTGTCTCCAAGGGGATATTGCTGTCTCGGGAAACATATGAGCCGTCTCCTGTGAGTTTAGATTTTCGAATCCGACGCAAAAACGATAGTGAATTGTTACGTTCAACGCCTCCTAATGACGATAGAACACTCAAATTGCGTCGAGATTCAATATATCGTCCTCCAGCCGATTTGTCTCCAAGGGGATATTGCTGCCTCGGGCACCTCATGGCCGTTCTCCGGTGAGTCTAGATTTTCGAATCCGGCGCAAAACAGATAGTTAATTGTAACGTTCAGCGCCTCCTAGTGACGATGTAACACTCAAATTGCGTCGAGAGTCATTAAATCGACCTCCAGCCGACTTGTCTACAAGGGGATTTTGCAGCCTCGGGCTCCATGTGGTCCGTCTCCTGTGAGTCTACATTTTCGAATCCGACGCGAAACTGATAGTTAATTGTAACGTTCATTGCCTCCTAATGACGATGGAACACTCAAATTGCGTCTAGATTCAAAACATCGTCCTTCAGCCCACTTGTCTCCAAGGGGATATTGCTGTCTCGGGCACCATATGATCCTTCTCCTGTGAGTTGATTTTCGAATCCGACGCTAAAATGATAGTTATTTGTAACGTTCAGGGCCTCCTAATGGCGATGGAACACTCAAATTGCGTCGAGTCTCAATACATCGGCCTCGAGCCGACTTGTCTCCATGGGTCTATTGCTGCCTCGAGCACCTTATGGTCGTTCTACTGTGACTCTAGATTTTCGAATCCGACGCAAAACAGATAGTTAATTGTGACGTTCAGGGCCTCCTAATGACGAAGGAACACTCATATCGCGTCGAGATTCAATACATCGTCCTCCAGCCGACTTGTCTCCAAGGGGATATCGCTGCCTCGGGCACCACATTGTACGTCTCCGGGGATTCTACGTTTTCCAATCCGACGCAAAACTGATTGTTAATTCTAACGTTCAGGGCCTCCTAATGTCGATGGATCACTCAAATTGCGTCTCGATTCAATACATCGTCCTCCAGCGGACTGGTCTTTAAGGTGATATTGCTGCCTCGGGCTCCATGTGGTCCGTCTCTTGTGAGTCTAGATTTTCGAACCCGACGCAAAACTGATAGTTAATTGTAACGTTCAGGGGCTTCTAATGACAATGGAACACTCAAATTGCGTCGAGATTCAATACATCGTCCTCCAGCCGATTTGTCTCCAAGGGTCTATTGCTGCCTCGGGCACCTTATGGTCGTTCTCTTGTCAGTCTAGATTTTAAATTCCGACGCAAAAATGATATTTAATTGTAACATTCAGGGCCTAATAATGACGATGGAACACTCAAATTGCGTCGAGATTCAATACATCGTCCTCCACCCGACTTGTCTCCATGGGGATATTGCTGCCTCGGGCTAATTATGATCGTTCTCCTGTGTGTCTGGATTTTCGAATCCGACGCAAAATTGATAGTTAATTGTAACGTTCGTCGCCTCCTAATGACGATGGAACACTCAAATTGCGTCGAGAGTCAATACATCGACCTCCAGCCGTTTTGTCTATAAGGGGATATTGCTGCCTCGGGCACCATGTGGTCCGACTCCTGTGAGTCTAGATTATCGAATCCGACGCGAAACTGATAGTTAATTGTAACATTCAGGGCTTCCAAATGACGATGGAACACTCAAAATGCGTCGAGATTCAATACATCGTCCTTCAGCCGACTTGTTTCCAAGTGAATATTGCTGTCTCGGGCACCATATGATCCTTCTCCTGTGAGTAGATTTTCGAATCCGACGCTAAAATGATAGTTAATTGTAACGTTCAGCGCCTCCTAATGACCATGGAACACTCAAATATCGTCGAGAGTCAATACATCGTCCTCCGGCCGACTTGTCTCCAACGGTCTATTGCTGCCTCGGGCACCTTATGGTCGTTCTACTGTGAGTCAAGATTTTCGAATCCGACGCATAACTGATAGTTAATTGTAACGTTCAGGGCCTCCTAATGACGATGGAACACTCACATTGCGTCGAGATTCAATTCATCGTCCTCCAGCCGACTTGTGTCCAAGGGGATATTGCTGCGTCGGACACCATATGGTCCTTCTCCTGTGAGTCTAGATTTTCGAATCCGACGCGACACTGATAGTTAATTGTAACGTTCAGGCCCTCCTAATGACAAGGGAACACTCAAATTGTGTCGAGATTCAAGACATCGGCCTCGAGCCGACTTGTCTCCAATAGTCTATTGCTGCCTCGGGTACCTTATGGTCGTTCTCCTGTAAGTCTAGATTTTCTAATCCAACGCCAAACAGATAGTTAATTGTAACGTTCAGGGCCTCCTATTGACAAAGGAACACTCAAATTGCGTTGCGATCCAATACATCGCCCTCCAGCGAACTGGTCTGCAAGGGGATATTGCTGCCTCGGGCACCTAATGGTCCGTCTCCAGTGAGTCTAGATTTTGAATCCGACGCGAAACTGAATGTTAATTGTAACGTTCAGCGCCTCCTAATGACGATGCAACACTCAAATTGCGTGGAGAGGCAATACATCGACCTCCAGCCGACTTGTCTCCAAGGGGATATTGCTGCCTCGGGCTCCATGTGGTCCGTCTCTTGTGAGTCTACATTTTCGAATCCGACGCGAAACTGATAGTTAATTGTAACGTTCAGAGCCTCCTAATGACGAGGGAACACTCAAATTGCGTCGAGATTCAATACATCGTCCTTCAGCCGACATGTCTCCAAGAGTCTATTGCTGCCTCAGGCACCTTATAGTCGTTCTCCGGTGAGTCTAGAGTTTCGAATCCGGCGCAAAACAGATAGTTAATTGGAACGTTCAGCGCCTCCTAATGACGATGGAACACTCAAATTGCGTCGAGATTCAATACATCGTCGTCCAGCTGATTTGTCTCCAAGGGGATATTGCTGCCTCGGGCACCAAATGGTCCGTCTACTGTGACCCTAGATATTTGAATCCGACGCGAAACTGATAGTTAATTGTAACGGTCAGGGCCTCCTAATGACGATGGAACACTCAAATTGCGTCGAGATTCAATACATCGGCCTCCAGCCGACTTGCCTCCAAGGGTCTGTTGCTGCCTCTGGCACCTTATGGTCGGTCTCCTGTGAGTCTAGATTTTCGAACCCGACACAAGACTGATAGTTAATTATAACGTTCAGGGCCACATAATGACGATGGAACACTCAAATTATGTCGCGATTCATTACATCGGCCTCCAGCCGACTTGTCTCCAAGGGATATTGCTGTCTCGGGAACCATATGAGCCGTCTCCTGTGAGTCTAGATTTTCGAATCCGACGCAAAAATGATAGTGAATTGTTACGTTCAACGCCTCCTAATGACGATAGAACACTCAAATTGCGTCGAGATTCAATATATCGTCCTCCAGCCGATTTGTCTCCAAGGGGATATTGCTGCCTCGGGCACCTCATGGTCGTTCTCCGGTGAGTCTAGATTTTCGAATCCGGCGCAAAACAGATAGTTAATTGTAACGTTCAGCGCCTCCTAATGACGATGTAACACTCAAATTGCGTCGAGAGTCAATAAATCGACCTCCAGCCGACTTGTCTACAAGGGGATTTTGCAGCCTCGGGCTCCATGTGGTCCGTCTCCTGTGAGTCTACATTTTCGAATCCGACGCGAAACTGATAGTTAATTGTAACGTTCATTGCCTCCTAATGACGATGGAACACTCAAATTGCGTCTAGATTCAAAACATCGTCCTTCAGCCCCCTACTCTCCAAGGGGATATTGCTGTCTCGGGCACCATATGATCCTTCTCCTGTGAGTTGATTTTTGAATCCGACGCTAAAATGATAGTTATTTGTAACGTTCAGGGCCTCCTAATGGCGATGGAACACTCAAATTGCGTCGAGTCTCAATACATCGGCCTGGAGCCGACTTGTCTCCATGGGTCTATTGCTGCCTCGGGCACCTTATGGTCGTTCTCCTGTGAGTCTAGATTTTCGAATCCGACGCAAAACAGATAGTTTATTGTGACGTTCAGGGCCTCCTATGGACGAAGGAACACTCAAATCGCGTCGAGATTCAATACATCGTCCTCCAGCCGACTTGTCTCCAAGGGGATATCGCTGCCTCGGGCACCACATTGTACGTCTCCGGTGATTCTACGTTTTCGAATCCGACGCAAAACTGATTGTTAATTCTAACGTTCAGGGCCTCCTAATGACGATGGAGCACACAAATTGCGTCGCGATCCAATACATCGTCCTCCATCGGACTGGTCTCCAACGTGATATTGCTGCCTCGGGCACCTAATGGTCCGTCTCCAGTGAGTCTAGATTTTCGAATCCGACGAAAAACTGGTAGTTAATTGTAACATTCAGGGCCTCCTAATGACGATGGAACACACAAATTGCGTCGCGATCCAATACATCCTCCTCCAGCCGAATTGTCTCCAAGGGTCTATTGCGGCCTCGGGCACCTTATGATCGTTCTCCTGTGAGTCTAGATTTTCGAACCCGACGCAAAACTGATAGTTAATTGTAACGTTCAGGGGCATCTAATGACGATGGAACTCTCAAATTGCGTCGAGATTCAATACATCGGCCTCCAGCCGACTTGTCTCCAAGGGGATATTGCTGTCTCGGGAACCATATGAGCCATCTCCTGAGAGTCTAGATTTTCGAATCCGACGCAAAAATGATAGTGAATTGTAACGTTCAGCGCCTCCTAATGACGATAGAACACTCAAATTGCGTCGAGATTCAATACATCGTCCTCCAGCCGAATTGTCTCCAAGGGGATATTGCTGTCTCGGCCACCTTATGATCGTTCTCCTGTGATTCTAGATTTTCGAACCCGACGCAAAACTGATAGTTAATTGTAACGTTCAGGGGGTCCTAATGACGATGGAGCACTCAAATTTCGTCGCGATTCAATACATCGTCCTCCAGCGGACTGGTCTCGAAGGGGATATTGCTGCCTCGGGCACCTTATGGTCCGTCTACAGTAACTTTAGATTTTCGAATCCGACGAAAAACTGATAGTTAATTGTAACGTTCAGCGCCTCCTAATGACGATAGAATACTCAAATTGCGTCGAGATTCAATACATCAACGTCCAGCCGATTTGTCTATAAGGGGATATTGCTGCCTCGGCAACGAAATGGTCCGTCTCCTGTGAGTCTAGATATTTGAATCCGATGCGAAACCTGACAGTTAATTGTAACGTTCAGGCCCTCCTAATGACGATGAAACACTCAAATTGCGCCGAGATTCAATACATCGTCCTCCAGCCGACTTGTCTCCAAGGGTCTATTGCTGCCTCGGGCACCTTATGATCGCTCTCCTGTGAGTCTAGATTTTCGAACCCGACACAAGACTGATAGTTAATTATAACGTTCAGGGCCACATATTGACGATGGAACACTCAAATAGCGTCGCGATTCAATACATCGGCCTCTAGCCGACTTGTCTCCAAGGGGATATTGCTGCCTCTTGGTCCATGTGGTCCGTCTCCTGTGAGTCTAGATTTTCGAATCCGACGCAAAAATGATAGTGAATTGTTACGTTCAACGCCTCCTAATGACGATAGAACACTCAAATTGCGTCGAGATTCAATATATCGTCCTCCAGCCGATTTATCTCCAAGGGGATATTGCTGCCTCGGGCGCCTCATGGTCGTTCTCCGGTGAGTCTAGATTTTCGAATCCGGCGCAAAACAGATAGTTAATTGTAACGTTCAGCGCCTCCTAATGACGACGTAACACTCAAATTGCGTCGAGAGTCAATAAATCGACCTCCAGCCGACTTGTCTCCAAGGGTCTATTGCTGTCTCGGGCACCATATGATCCTTCTCCTGTGAGTAGATTTTCGAATCCGACGCTAAAATGATAGTTATTTGTAACGTTCAGGGCCTCCTAATGGCGATGGAACACTCAAATTGCGTCGAGTTTTAATACATCGGCCTCGAGCCGACTTGTCTCCATGGGTCTATTGCCTCCTCGGGCACCTTATGGTCGTTCTCCTGTGAGTCTAGATTTTCGAATCCGACGCAAAACAGATAGTTAATTGTGACGTTCAGGGCCTCTTAATGACGAAGGAACACTCAAATCGCGTCGAGATTCAATACATCGTCCTCCAGCCGACTTATCTCCATGGGGATATCGCTGCCTCGGGCACCACATTGTACGTCTCCGGTGTTTCTACGTTTTCGAATCCGACGCAAAACTGATTGTTAATTCTCACGTTCAGGGCCTCTTAATGACGATGGAGCACTCAAATTGCGTCGCGATTCAATACGTCGTCCTCCAGCGGACTGGTCTCCAAGGTGATATTGCTGCCTCGGGCACCTAATGGTCCGTCTCCAGTGAGTCTAGATTTTCGAATCCGACGGAAAACTGATAGTTAATTGTAACATTCAGGGCCTCCTAATGACGATGGAACACTCAAATTGCGTCGCGATCCAATACATCGTCCTCCAGCCGAATTGTCTCCAAGGGTCTATTGCTGCCTCGGGCACCTTATGATCGTTCTCCTGTGAGTCTCGATTTTCGAACCCGACGCAAAACTGATAGTTAATTGTAACGTTCAGGGGCATCTAATGACGATGGAACACTCAAATTGCGTCGAGATTCAATTCATCGGCCTCCAGCCGACTTGTCTCCAAGGGGATATTGCTGTCTCGGGTACCATATGAGCCGTCTCTTGAGAGTCTAGATTTTCGAATCCGACGCGAAACTGATCGTTAATCCAACGATCAGGCCCTCCTAATGACGATGGAACACTCAAATTGCGTCGAGATTCAATACATCGACCTCCAGCCGACTTGTCTCCAAGGGTCTGTTAATGCCTCTGGAACCTTATGGTCGTTCTCCTGTGAGTCTAAATTTTCGAATCAGACGCATAACTGATAGTTAATTGTAACGTTCAAGCCCTCCTAATGACGATGGAACACTCAAATTGCGTCGAGATTCAATACATCGTCCTCCAGCCGATTGGTCTCCAAGGGGATACTGCTGCCTCGGCATCAAAATGGTCCGTCTCCTGTGAATCTAGATTTTTGAATCCGACGCGAAACTGATAGTTAATTGTAACGTTCAGGGCCTCCTAATGACGATGGAACACTCAAATAGCGTCGAGATTCATTACATCGTCCTCCAGCCGATTTGTCTCCAAGGGGATACTGCTGCCTCGGCAACCAAATGGTCCGTCTCCTGTGAGTCTAGATTTTTGAATCCGACGCGATACTCATTGTTAATTGTAACGTTCAGGGCCTCCTAATGACGATGGAACACTCAAATTGCGTCGAGATTCAATACATCGTCCTCCTGCCGACTTGTCTCCAAGGGTCTATTGCTGCCTCGGGCACCTTATGATCGCTCGCCTGTGAGTCTAGATTTTCGAACCCGACACAAGACTGATAGTTAATTATAACGTTCAGGGCCACATAATGACGATGGAACACTCAAATTGCGTCAAGATTCAATACACCGGCCTCCAGCCGACTTGTCTCCAAGGGATATTGCTGTCTCGGGAACCATATGAGCCGTCTCCTGTGAGTCTAGATTTTCGAATCCGACGCAAAAATGATAGTGCATTTTACGTTCACCGCCACCTAATCACGATAGAACACTCAAATTGCGTCGAGACTCAATATATCGTCCTCCAGGCGATTTGTCTCCAAGGGGATATTGCTGCCTCGGGCACCTCATTGTCGTTCTCCGGTAAGTCTAGATTTTCGAATCCGGCGCAAAACAGATAGTTAATTGTAACGTTCAGCGCCTCCTAATGACGATGTAACACTCAACTTGCGTCGAGACTCAATAAATCGACCTCCAGCCGACTTGTCTACAAGGGGATTTTGCAGCCTCGGGCTCCATGTGGTCCGTCTCCTGTGAGTCTACATTTTCGAATCCGACGCGAAACTGATAGTTAATTGTAACGTTCATTGCCTCCTAATGACGATGGAACACTCAAATTGCGTCTAGATTCAAAACATCGTCCTTCAGCCCACTACTCTCCAAGGGGATATTGCTGTCTCGGGCACCATATGATCCTTCTCCTGTGAGTTGATTTTTGAATCCGACGCTAAAATGATAGTTATTTGTAACGTTCAGGGCCTCCTAATGGCGATGGAACACTCAAATTGCGTCGAGTCTCAATACATCGGCCTGGAGCCGACTTGTCTCCATGGGTCTATTGCTGCCTCGGGCACCTTATGGTCGTTCTCCTGTGAGTCTAGATTTTCGAATCCGACGCAAAACAGATAGTTTATTGTGACGTTCAGGGCCTCCTAATGACGAAGGAACACTCAAATCGCGTCGAGATTCAATGCATCATCCTCCAGCGGACTGGTCTCCAAGGTGATATTGCTGCCTCGGGCACCTAATGGTCCGTCTCCAGTGAGTCTAGATTTTCGAATCCGACGAAAAACTGGTAGTTAATTGTAACATTCAGGGCCTCCTAATGACGATGGAACACACAAATGGCGTCGCGATCCAATACATCGTCCTGTAGCCGAATTGTCTCCAAGGGTCTATTGCTGCATCGGGCACCTTATGATCGTTCTCCTGTGAGTCTAGATTTTCGAACGCGACGCAAAACTGATAGTTAATTGTAACGTTCAGGGGCATCTAATGACGATGGTACACTCAAATTGCGTCGAGATTCAATACATCGGCCTCCAGCCGACTTGTCTCCAAGGGGATATTGCTGTCTCGGGCACCATATGAGCCGTCTCTTGATAGTCTAGATTTTCGAATCCGACGCAAAAATGATAGTGAATTGTAACGTTCAGCGCCTCCTAGTGACGATAGAACACTCAAATTGCTTAGAGATTCGATACATCGTCCTCCAGCCGATTTGTCTCCAAGGGGATATTGCTGTCTCGGGCACCTTATGATCGTTCTCCTGTGAGTCTAGATTTTCGAACCCGACGCAAAACTGATAGATAATTGTAACGTTCAGGGGGTCCTAATGACGATGGAGCACTCAAATTTCGTCGCGATTCAATACATCGTCCTCCAGCGGACTGGTCTCGAAGGGGATATTGCTGCCTCGGGCACCTTATGGTCCGTCTCCAGTAAGTCTAGATTTTCGAATCCGACGAAAAACTGATAGTTAATTGTAACGTTCAGCGCCTCCTAATGACGATAGAATACTCAAATTGCGTCGAGATTCAATACATCAACGTCCAGCCGATTTGTCTATAAGGGGATATTGCTGCCTCGGCAACCAAATGGACCGTCTCCTGTGAGTCTAGATATTTGAATCCGACGCGAAACCTGATAGTTAATTGTAACGTTCAGGCCCTCCTAATGACGATGGAACACTCAAATTGCGCCGAGATTCAATACATCGTCCTCCAGCCGACTTGTCTCCAAGTGTCTATTGCTGCATCGGGCACCTTATAATCGCTCTCCTGTGAGTCTAGATTTTCGAACCCGACACAAGACTGATAGTTAATTATAACGTTCAGGGCCACATATTGACGATGGAACACTCAAATAGCGTCGCGATTCAATACATCGGCCTCCAGCCGACTTGTCTCCAAGGGGATATTGCTGTCTCGGGAACCATATGAGCCGTCTCCTGTGAGTCTAGATTTTCGAATCCGGCGCAAAACAGATAGTTAATTGTAACGTTCAGCGCCTCCTAATGACGATGTTACACTCAAATTGCGTCGAGAGTCAATAAATCGACCTCCAGCCGACTTGCCTACAAGGGGATTTTGCAGCCTCGTGCTCCATGTGGTCCGTCTCCTGTGAGTCTACATTTTCGAATCCGACGCAAAACAGATAGTTCATTGTAACGTTCAGGACCTCCTAATGACGATGGAACACTCAAATTGCGTCTAGATCCAAAACATAGTCCATCAGCCCACTTGTCTCCAAGGGGATATTGCTGTTTTGGGCACCATATGATCCTTCTCCTGTGAGTAGATTTTCGAATCCGACGCTAAAATGATAGTTATTTGTAACGTTCAGGGCCTCCTAATTTCGATGAAACACTCAAATTGCGTCGAGTTTGAATACATCGGCCTCGAGCCGACTTGTCTCCATGGGTCAATTGCTGCCTCTGGCACCTTATGGTCATTCTCCTGTGAGTCTAGATTTTCGAGTCCGACGCAAAATTGATAGTTAATTGTGACATTCAGGGCCTCCTAATGACGAAGGAACACTCAACTCGCGTCGAGATTCAATACATCGTCCTCCAGCCGACTTATCTCCAAGGGGATATCGCTTCCTCGGGCACCACATTGTACGTCTCCGGTGATTCTACGTTTTCGAATCCGACGCAGAACTGATTGTTAATTCTCACGTTCAGGGCCTCTTAATGACGATGGAGCACTCAAATTGCGTCGCGATTCAATACAGTCCTCCAGCGGACTGGTCTCCAAGGTGATATTGCTGCCTCGGGCACCTAATGGTCCGTCTCCAGTGAATCTAGATTTTCGAATCCGACGGAAAACTGATAGTTAATTGTAACATTCAGGGCCTCCTAATGATGATGGAACACTCAAATTGCGTCGCGATCCAATGCATCGTCCTCCAGCCGAATTGTCTCCAAGGGTCTATTGCTGCCTCGGGCACCTTATGATCGTTCTCCTGTGAGTCTAGATTTTCGAACCCGACGCAAAACTGATAGTTAATTGTAACGTTCAGGGGCATCTAATGACGATGGAACACTCAAATTGCGTCGAGATTCAATTCATCGGCCTCCAGCCGACTTGTCTGCAAGGGGATATTGCTGTCTCGGGCACCATATGAGCCGTCTCTTGAGAGTCTAGATTTTCGAATCCGACGCGAAACTGATAGTTAATTGCAACGTTTAGGCCCTCCTAATGACGATGGAACACTCAAATTGCGCCGCGATTCAATACATCGACCTCCAGCCGACTTGTCTCCAAGGGTCTATTGCTGCTTCGGGCACCTTATGATCGCTCTCCTGTGAGTCTAGTTTTTCGAACCCGACACAAGACTGATAGTTAATTATAACGTTCAGGGCCACATAATGACGATAGAACACTCAAATAGTTTCGCGATTCAATACATCGGCCTCCAGCCGTCTTGTCTCCAAGGGGATATTGCTGTCTCGGGAACCATATGAGCCGTCTCCTGTGAGTCTAGATTTTCGAATCCGACGTAAAAATGATAGTGGATTGTTACGTTCAACGCCTCCTAATGACGATAGAACACTCAAATTTCGTCGAGATTCAATATATCGTCCTCCAGCCGATTTGTCTCCAAGGGGATATTGCTGCCTCGGGCACCTCATGGTCGTACTCCGGTGAGTCTAGATTTTCGAATCCGGCGCAAAACAGATAGTTAATTGTAACGTTCAGCGCCTCCTAATGACGATGTAACACTCAAATTGCGTCGAGAGTCAATCAATCGACCTCCAGCCGACTTGTCTACAAGGGGATTTTGCAGCCTCGGGCTCCATGTGGTCCGTCTCCTGTGAGTCTACATTTTCGAATCCGACTCGAAACTGATCGTTAATTGTAACATTCATTGCCTCCTAATGACGATGGAACACTCAAATTGCGTCTAGATTCAAAACATCGTCCATTAGCCCACTTGTCTCCAAGGGGATATTGCTGTCTCGGGCACCATATGATCCTTCTCCTGTGAGTAGATTTTCGAATCCGACGCAAAAATGATAGTTATTTGTAACGTTCAGGGCCTCCTAATGGCGATGGAACAATCAAATTGCGTTGAGTTTCAATACATCGGCCTCGAGCCGACTTGTCTCCATGGGTCTATTGCTGCCTCGGGCACCTTATGGTCGTTCCCCTGTGAGTCTAGATTTTCGAATCCGACGCAAAACTGATTGTTAATTCTAACGTTCAGGGCCTCTTAATGACGATGGAGCACTCAAATGGCGTCGCGATTCAATACATCGTCCTCCAGCGGACTGGTCTCCAAGGTGATATTGCTGCCTCGGGCACCTAATGGTCCGACTCCAGTGAGTCTAGATTTTCGAATCCGACGCAAAACTGATAGTTAATTGTAACATTCAGGGCTCCTAATGAAGATGGAACACTCAAATTGCGTCGCGATCCAATACATCGTCCTCCAGCCGAATTGTCTCCAAGGGTCTATTGCTGCCTCGGGCACCTTATGATCGTTCTCCTGTGAGTCTAGATTTTCGAACCGGACGCAAAACTGATAGTTAATTGTAACGTTCAGGGGCATCTAATGACGATGGAACACTCAAATTGCGTCGAGATTCAATACATTGGCCTCCAGCCGACTTGTCTCCAAGGGGATATTGCTGTCTCGGGCACCATATGAGCCGTCTCTTGAGAGTCTAGATTTTCGAATCCGACGCAAAAATGATAGTGAATTGTAACGTTCAGCGCCTCCTAATGACGATCGAACACTCAAACTGCGTCGAGATTCAATACATCGTCCTCCAGCCGATTTGTCTCCAAGGGGATAATGCTGTCTCGGGCACCTTATGATCGTTCTCCTGTGAGTCTAGATTTTCGAACCCGACGCAAAACTGATAGTTAATTGTAACGTTCAGGGCCTCCTAATGACGATGGAGTACTCAAATTTCGTCGCGATTCAATACATCGTCCTCCAGCGGACTGGTCTCGAAGGGGATATTGCTGCCTCGGGCACCGTATGGTCCGTCTCCAGTAAGTCTAGATTTTCGAATCCGACGAAAAACTGATAGTTAATTGTAACGTTCAGCGCCTCCTAATTACGATAGAATACTCAAATTGCGTCGAGATTCAATACATCAACGTCCAGCCGATTTGTCTATAAGGGCATATAGCTGCCTCGGCAACCAAATTGTCCGTCTCCTGTCAGTCTAGATTTTTGAATCCGACGTGAAACTGATAGTTAATTGCAACGTTCAGGCCCTCCTAATGACGATGGAACACTCAAATTGCGTCGAGATTCAATGCATCGGCCTCCAGCCGACTTGACTCCAAGGGTCTGTTGCTGCCTCTGGCACCTTATGGTCGTTCTCCTGTGAGTCTAAATTTTCGAAACAGACGCATAACTGATAGTTAATTGTAACGTTCAGCGCCTCCTAATGGCGATGGAACACTCAAATTGCGTCGAGAGTCAATACATCGATCTCCAGCCGAGTTGTCTACAAGGGGATATTGCTGCCTCGGGCTTCATGTGGTCCGTCTTATGTGAGTCTAGATTTTCGAATCCGACGCAAAACAGATAGTTAATTGTAACGTACAGGACCTCCTAATGACGATGGAACACTCAAAATGCGTCGAGATTCAATACATCGGCATTCAGCCGACTTGTCTCTAAGAGCCTATTGCTGTTTCGGGTACCTTATGGTCGTTCTCCTGTGAGTCTAGATTTTCGAATCCGACGCAAAACAGATAGTTAATTGTAACGTTCAGCGCCTCCTAATGACGATGGAACACTCAAATTGCGTCGAGATTCAATACATCGACCTTCAGCCGATTTGCTTCCAAGGGGATATTGCTGGCTCGGGCACCTAATGGTACGTCTCCAGTGAGTCTAGATTTTCGAATCCGACGAAAAACTGATAGTTAATTGTAACATTCAGGGCCACCTAATGACGATAGAACACTCAAATTGCGTCCCGATCCAATACATCGTCCTCCAGACGAATTGTCTCCAAGGGTCTATTGCTGCCTAGGGCACCTTGTGATCGTTCTCCTGTGAGTCTAGATTTTCGAACCCGACGCAAAACTGATAGTTAATTGTAACGTTCAGGGGCATCTAATGACGATGGAACACTCAAATTGCGTCGAGATTCAATACATCGCCCTCCAGCCGACTTGTCTCCAAGGGGATATTGCTGTCACGGGCACCATATGAGCCGTCTCTTGAGAGTCTAGATTTTCGAATCCGACGCAAAACTGATAGTTAATTGTAACGTTCAGCGCCTCCTAATGACGATGGAACACTCAAATTGCGTCAAGATTCAATACATCGACCTTCAGCCGATTTGTCTCCAAGGGGATATTGCTGGCTCGGGCACCTAATGGTCCGTCTCCAGTGAGTCTAGATTTTCGAATCCGTCGAAAAACTGATAGTTAATTGTAACATTCAGGGCCACCTAATGACGATGGAACACTCAATTTGCGTCGCGATCCAATACATCGTCCTCCGGACGAATTGTCTCCAAGTGTCTATTGCTGCCTCGGGCACCTTCTCCTGTGAGTCTAGATTTTCGAACCCGACGCAAAACTGATAGTTAATTGTAACGTTCAAGGCCTCCTAATGACGATGGAGCACTCAAATTGCGTCGCGATTCAATACATCGTCCTCCAGCGGACTGGTCTCGAAGGGGATATTGCTGCCTTGGAAACCTTATGGTCCGTCTCCAGTAAGTCTAGATTTTCGAATCCGACGAAAAACTGATAGTTAATTGTAACGTACAGCGCCTCCTAATGACGATTGAATACTCAAATTGCCGCGAGATTCAATACATCAACGTCCAGCCGATTTGTCTATAAGGGGATATTGCTGCCTCGGCAACCAATTGGTCCGTCTCCTGTCAGTCTAGATTTTTGAATCCGACGCGAAACTGATAGTTAATTGTTACGTTCAGGCCCTCCTAATGACGATGGAACACTCAAATTGCGTCGAGATTCAATACATCGTCCTTCAGCCGAGTTGCCTCCAAGAGTCTATTGCTGCCTCGGGCACCTTATGGTCGTTCACCGGTGAGTCTAGATTTTCGAATAAGGCGCTAAACAGATAGTTAATTGTAACGTTCAGTGCCTCCTAAAGACGATGGAACACTCAAATTGCGTCGAGAGTCAATACATCGACCTCCAGCCGACATGTCTTCAAGGGGATTTTGCCGCCTCGGCCTCCATGTGGTCCGTCTCCTGTGAGTCTACATTTTCGAATCCGACGCGAAACTGATACATAATTGTAACGTTCAGGGCCTCCTAATGACGATGGAACAATCAAATTTCGTCTAGATTCAAAACATCGTCCTTCAGCCGAGTTGTCTCCAAAGGGAAATTGCTGTCTCGGGCACCATATGATCCTTCTCCTGTGAGAAGATTTTCTAATCCGACGCTAAAGTGATAGTTAATTGTAACGTTCAGGGCCTCCTAATGACAATGGAACACTCAAATTGCGTCGAGATTCAATACATCGGCCTCGAGCCGACTGGCCTCCATAGGTCTATTGCTGCCTCGGGCACCTTACGGTAGTTCTCCTGTGAGTCTAGATTTTCGAACCCGACGCAAAACTGATAGTTAATTGTAACGTTCAGGTGCACCTAATGACGATGGAACACTCAAATTGCGTCGAGATTCAATACTTCGGCCTCCAGCCGACTTGTCTCCAAGGGGATATTGCTGTCTCGGGCACCATATGAGCCTTCTCCTGAGAGTCTAGACTTTCGAATCCGACGCAAAAATATAGTGAATTGTAACGTTCAGCGCCTCCTAATGACGATAGAACACTCAAATTGCGTCGAGATTTAATACATCGTCCTCCAGCTGATTTGTCTCCAAGGGGATATCGCTGCCTCGAGCACCAAATGGTCCGTCTCCTGTGAGTCTAGATTTTCGAATCCGACGAAAAAATGATAGTTAATTGTAACGTTCAGCGCCTCCTATTGACGATGGACCACTCAAATTGCGTCGAGAGTCAATACATCGACCTCCAGCCGACTTGTCTACTGGGGGGATATTGCTACCTCAAGCTCGATGTGGTCCGTCTCCTGTGAGTATAGATTTTCGAATCCGACGCAAAACTGATAGTTAATTTTAACGTTCAGGGCATCCTAATGGCGATGGAGCACTCAAATTGCGTCGCGATTCAACACATCGTCCTCCAGAGGACTGGTCTCGAAGGGGCTATTGCTGTCTCGGGCACCATATGAGCCGTCTCCTGTGAGTCTAGAATTTCGAATCCGACGCAAAATTGAAAGTGAACTGTAACGTTCAGCGCCTCCTATTGACGATAGAACACTCAAATTGCGTCGAGATTCAATAAATCGTCCTCCAGCCGATTTGTCTCCAAGTGGATATTGCTGCGTCGGGCACCAAATGGTCCGTCTCCTGTGAGTCTATATTTTCGAATCCGTCGCAAAAATTAAATTTAATTGTAACGTTCAGCGCCTCCTAATGACGATGGAACACTCAAATTGCGTCGCGATTCAATACATCGTCCTCCAGCGGACTGGTCTCCAAGGGGATATTGCTGCCTCGGGCACCTTATGGTTCGACTCCAGTGAGTCTAGATTTTCGAATCCGACGAAAAACTGATAGTTAATTGTAAATTTCAGGGCCTCCTAATGGCAATGGAACACTCAAATTGCGTCGAGATTCAATACATCGGCATCCAGCCGACTTGTCTCCAAGGGGATAATGCAGTTTCGGGCACCATATGGGCCTTCTCCTGTGAGTCTAGATTTTCGAATCCGACGCAAAAATGATAGTGAATTGTAACGTTCAGCGCCTCCTAATGACGATAGGACACTCAAATTGCGTCGAGATTCAATACATCGTCCTCCAGCCGATTAGTCTCAAAATGGATATTGTTGCCTCGGGCACCAAATGGTCTGTCTCCTGTGAGTCTAGATTTTTGAATCCGACGCAAAAATGGTAGTGAATTGTAACGTTCAGGGTCTCCTAATGACGATGGAGCACTCAAATTGCGTCGCGATTCAATACATCGTCCTTCAGCCGATTTGTCTCCATGGGGATACCGCTGCCTCGGGCACCACATGGTCCGTCTCCGGTAATTCTACGTTTTCGAATCCGACGCAAAACTGATAGTTAATTGTAACGTTCAGGGCCTCCTAATGACGATGGAGCACTCAAATTGCGTCGCAATTCAATACATCGTCCTCCAGCGGACTGGTCTGCAAGGGGATGTTGCTGCCTCGGGCACCAAATGGTCCGTCACCTGTGAGTCTAGATTTTCGAATCCGACGCAAAAATGATAGTTAATTGTAACGTTCAGGGCCACCTAATGACGATGCAACACTCAAATTGCGCCGCGATCCAATACATCGTCCTCCAGCCGACTTGTCTCCAGGGGTCTATTGCTGCCTCGGGCACCCTATGGTCGTTCTCCTGTGCGTCTAGATTTTCGAATCCGACGCATAACTGATAGTTAATTGTAACGTTCGGGGCTTCCTATTGACGATGGAACATTCAAATTGCGTCCAGATTCAATATATCGGTATTCAGCCGAATTGTCTCCAAGGGTCTATTGCTTCCTGGGGCTGCTTATGATCGTTCTCTTGTAAGTCTAGATATTATAATCCGACGCAAAACTGATAGTTATTTTTAATGTTCAGGGCCTCCTAATGACGATGGAACACTCAAATAGCGTTGCGATTAAATACATCGTCCTCCAGCGGACTGGTCTCCAGGGGGATATAGCCTCGGGCACCTTATGGTCTGTCTCCAGTGAGTCTAGCTTTTCGAATCCGACGAAAAACTGATAGTTAATTCTAACATTCAGGGCCTCCTAATGACGATGGAGCACTCAAATTGCGTCCTGATTCAATACATCGTCCTCCAGCGGACTGGTCTCCAAGGGGATATTGCTGCCTCGGGCACCTAATGGTCCGCCTGCAGTGAGTCTAGATTTTGGAATCCGACCAAAAACTGATAGTTGATTGTAACTTTCAGGGCCTCCTAATGACGATGGAACACTCAAATTGCGACGCGATCCAATACATCGTCCTCCAGCCGACTTGTCTCCAAGGGTCTGTTGCTGCCTCTGGCACCTTATGGTCGTTCTCCTGTGAGTCTAGATTTTCGAACCCGACGCAAAACTGATAGTTAATTGTAACGTTCAGGGGCACCTAATTACGATGGAACACTCAAATTGCGTCGAGATTCAATACATCGGCCTCCAGCCGACTTGTCTTCAAGGGGATATTGCTGTCTCGGGCACCATATGAGCCTTCTCCTGTGAGTCTAGATTTTCGAATCCGACGCAAAAATGATAGTGAATTGTAACGTTCAGCGCCTCCTAATGACGATAGAACACTCAAATTGCGTCGAGATTCAGTACATCGTCCTCCAGCCGATTTGTCTCCAAGGGGATATTGCTGCCTCGGGCACCAAAAGGTGCGTCTCCTGTGAGTCTAGATTTTTGAATCTGACGCGAAACTGATAGTTAATTGAAACGTTCAGGGCCTCCTAATGACGATGGAACACTCAAATTGCGTCGAGATCCAATACATCGTCCCTCAGCCGACTTGTCCCCAAGGGGATATTGCTGTCTCGGGCACCACATGATCCTTCTCCTGTGAGTAGATTTTCGAATCCGACGCAAAAATGATAGTTAATTGTAACGTTCAGCGCCTCCTATTGACGATGGAACACTCAAATTGCGTCGAGAGTCAATACATCGTCCTCCAGCCGACTTGTCTCCAAGGGTCTATTGCTGCCTCCGGCACCTTATAATCGTTCTCCTGTGAGTCTAGATTTTCGAATCCGACGCAAAAATGATCCTTAATTGTAACGTCAGCGCCTCCTAATGACGATGGAACACTCACATTGCGTCGAGATTCAATAAATCGGCCTCCAGCCGACTTGTCTCCAAGGGTCTGTTGCTGCCTCTGGCACCTTATGGTCGTTCTAATGTGAGTCTAGATTTTCGAATCCGACGCATAACTGATATTGAATTGTAACGTTCAGCGCCTCCAAATGACGATGGAACACTCAAATTGCGTCGCGATCCAATACATCGTCCTCCAGCCGACTTGTCTCCAAGGGTCTATTGCTGCCTCGGGCACCATATGGTTCGTCTCCTGTGACTCTAGATTTTCGAATCCGACGCAAAAATGATAAGGAATTGTAACGTTCAGCGCGTCCTGTTGACGATGGAACACTCAAATTGCGTCGAGAGTCAATACATCGATCTCCAGCCGACTTGTCTACAAGGGGATATTGCTGCCTCGGGCCGTCTCCTGTGAGTCTAGATTTTCGAATCCGACGCGAAACTGATAGTTAATTGTAACGTTGAGGGCCTCCTAATGACGATGGAACACTCAAATTGCGTCGAGATTCAATTCATCGGCATTCAGCCAACTTGTCTCCAAAAGTCTATTGCTGCCTCGGGCACCTTATGGTCGTTCACCTGTGCGTCTAGATTCTCGAATCCGACGCAAAACTCATAGTTAATTGTAACGTTCGGGGCTTCCTAATGACGATGGAAGACTCAAATTGCGTCGAGATTCAATATATCGGTATTCAGCCGATTTGTCTCCAAGGGTCTATTGCTGCTTGGGGCTCCTTATGATCGTTCTCCTGTGAGTCTAGATATTAGAATCCGACGCAAAATTCATAGTTAATTGTAATATTCAGGGCCTCTTAATGACGATGGAAAACTCAATTTGCGTCGAGATTCAATACATCGGCCTCCAGCCGACTTGTCTCCAAGGGTCTGTTGCAGCCTCGGGCACCACATGGTCCGTCTCCTGTGATTCTACGTTTTCGAATCCGACGCAAAACTGATAGTTAATTGTAACGTTCAGGGCCTCCTAATGCCAATGGAGAACTCAAATTGCGTCCTGATTCAATACATCGTCCTCCAGCGGACTGGTCTCCAAGGGGATATTGCTGCGGCGGGCACCTAATGGTCCGTCTCCAGTGAGTCTAGATTTTTGAATCCGACGAAAAACTGATAGTTAATTGTAACATTCAGGGCCTTCTAATGACGATGGAACACTCAAATTACGTCGCGATCCAATACATCGTCCTCCAGCCGACTTGTCTACAAAGGTGTATTGCTGCCTCGGGCACCTTATGATCGTTCTCCTGTGAGTCTAGATTTTCGAACCCGACGCAAAACTGATAGTTAATTGTAACGTTCAGGGGCATTTAATGACGATGGAACACTCAAATTGCGTCGAGATTCAATACATCGGCCTCCAGCCGACTTGTCTCCAAGGGGATATTGCTGTCTCGGGCACCATATGAGCCTTCTCCTGTGATTCTAGATTTTCGAATCCGACGCAAAAATGATAAGGAATTGTAACGTTCAGCGCGTCCTAATGACGATAGAACACTCAAATTGCGTCGAGATTCAGTACATCGTATTCCAGCCGATTTGTCTCCAAGGGGATATTGCTGCCTCGGGCACCAAATGGTGCGTCTCCTGTGAGTCTAGATTTTAGAATCTGACGCGAAACTGATAGTTAATTGAAACGTTCAGGGCCTCCTAATGACGATGGAACACTCAAATTGCGTCGAGATTCAATACATCGTCCCTCAGCCGACTTGTCCCCAAGGGGATATTGCTGTCTCGGGCACCACATGATCCTTCTCCTGTGAGTAGATTTTCGAATCCGACGCTAAAATGATAGTTAATTGTAACGTTGAGCGCCTCCTATTGACGATGGAACACTCAAATTGCGTCGAGAGTCAATACATCGTCCTCCAGCCGACTTGTCTCCAAGGGTCTATTGCTGCCTCGGCACGTTATGGTCGTTCTCCTGTGAGTCTAGATTTTCGAATCCGACGCATAACTGATTTTGAATTGTAACGTTGAGCGCCTCCTATTGACGATGGAACACTCAAATTGCGTCGAGAGTCAATACATCGATCTCCAGCCGACTTGTCTACAAGGGTATATTGCTGCCTCGGGCCGTCTCCTGTGAGTATAGATTTTCGAATCCGACGCGAAACTGATAGTTAATTGTAACATTCAGGGCCTCCTAATGACGATGGAACACTCAAATTGCGTCGAGATTCAATACATCGGCATTCAGCCATCTTGTCTCCAAAAGTCTATTGCTGCCTCGGGCACCTTATGGTCGTTCACCTGTGCGTCTAGATTCTCGAATCCGACGCAAAACTGATAGTTAATTGTAACGTTCGGGGCTTCCTAATGACGATGGAAGACTCAAATTGCGTCGAGATTCAATATATCGGTATTCAGCCGATTTGTCTCCAAGGGTCTATTGCTACTTGGGGATCCTTATGATCGTTCTCCTGTGAGTCTAGATGTTAGAATCCGACGCAAAATTGATAGTTAATTGTAATATTCAGGGCCTCTTAATGACGATGGAACACTCAATTTGCGTCGAGATTCAATACATCGGCCTCCAGCCGACTTGTCTCCAAGGGTCTGTTGCTGCCTCTGGCACCATATGGTCCGTCTCCTGTGACTCTAGATTTTCGAATCCGACGCACAAATGATAGTTAATTGTAACGTTCAGCGCCTCCTAGTGACGATGGAACACTCAAATTGCGTCGAGAGTCAATACATCGATCTCCAGCCGACTTGTCTACAAGGGGATATTGCTGCCTCGGGCTCCATGTGGTCCGTCTCCTGTGAGTCTAGATTTTCGAATCCGACGCGAAACTGATAGTTAATTGTAACGTTCAGGGCCTCCTAATGACGAAGGAAAACTCAAATTGCGTCGAGATTCAATACATAGGCATTCAGCCAACTTGTCTCCAAGAGTCTATTGCTGCCCCGGGCACCTAATGGTCCGTCTCCAGTGAGTATAGATTTTCGAATCCGACGAAAAACTGATAGTTAATTGTAACATTCAGGGCCTCCTAATGACGATGGAATATTCAAATTGCGTCGCGATCCAATACATTGTCCTCCATCCGACTTGTCTCCAAGGGTCTATTACTGCCTCGGGCACCTTATGATCGTTCTCCTGTGAGTCTATATTTTCGAACCCGACACAAAACTGATAGTTAATCATAACGTTCAGGGCCACCTAATGACGATGGAACACTCAACTTACGTCGCGATTCAACACATCGGCCTCCAGCCGACTTGTCTCCAAGGGGATATTGCTGTCTCGGACACCATATGATCCTTCTCCTGTGAGTCTAGATTTTCGAATCCGACGCAAAAATGATAGTGAATTGTAACGTTCAGCGCCTTCTAATGACGATAGAACACTCAAATTGCGTCGAGATTCAATACATCGTCCTCCAGCCGACTTGTCTCGGGCACCAAATGGTCCGTCTCCTGTGAGTCTAGATTTTCGAATCTGACGCAAAACCGATAGTTAATTGTAAAGTTCAGGGACCCGTAAAAACGATGGAGCACTCAAATTGCTTCGCGATTCAATAAATCGTCCTCCAGCGGACTGGTCTCCAAGGGGATATTGCTGCCTCGGGCACCTTATGGTCCGTCTCCAGTGAGTCTAGATTTTCGAAACCGACGAAAAACTGATGGTTAATTGTAACATTCAGGGCCTCCTAATGACGATGGAACACTCAAATTGCGTCTCGATCCTATACATCGTCCTCCAGCCGACTTGATCCGAGGGTCTATTGCTGCCTCAGGCACCCTATGGTCGTTCTCCTGTGCGTCTAGGTTTTCGAATCCGCTCATAACTGATAGTTAGTTGTAACATTCAGCGCCTCCTAATGATGATAGAACACTCAAATTGCGTCGAGATTCAATTCATCGTCCATGAGCCGACTTGTCTCCAAGGGGTTATAGCTGCCTCGGGCACCAAATGGTCCGTCTCCTGTGAGTCTAGATTTTTGAATCCGACGCGAAACTGATAGTTAATTGTCACGTTCAGGGCCTCCTAATGGCGATGGAACACTCAAATTGCGACGAGATTCAATACATCGGCCTCGAGCCGACTTGTCTCCATGGGTCTATTGCTGCCTCGGCCACCTTATGGTCGTTCTCCTTTGAGGCTAAATTTTCGAATCCGACGCAAAACAGATAGTTAATTGTGACGTTCAGGGCCTCCTAATGACGAAGGAACGCTCAAATTGCGTCGAGATTCACTACATCGTCCTCCAGCCGACTTGTCTCCAAGGGGATATTGCTGCCTCGGGCACCTTATGATTGTTCTCCTGTGAGTCTAGATTTTCGAACCCGACGCAAAACTGATAGTTAATTGTAACGTTCGGGGCTTCCTAATGACGATGGAAGACTCAAATTGCGTCGAGATTCAATATATCGGTATTCAGCCGATTTGTCTCCAAGGGTCTATTGCTGCTTGGGGATCCTTATGATCGTTCTCCTGTGAGTCTAGATGTTAGAATCCGACGCAAAATTGATAGTTAATTGTAATATTCATGGCCTCTTAATGACGATGGAACACTCAATTTGCTTCGAGATTCAATACATCGGCCTCCAGCCGACTTGTCTCCAAGGGTCTGTTGCTGCCTCTGGCACCATATGGTCCGTCTCCTGTGACTCTAGATTTTCGAATCCGACGCACAAATGATAGTTAATTGTAACGTTCAGCGCCTCCTAATGACGATGGAACACTCAAATTGCGTCGAGAGTCAATACATCGATCTCCAGCCGACTTGTCTACAAGGGGATATTGCTGCCTCGGGCTCCATGTGGTCCGTCTCCTGTGAGTCTAGATTTTCGAATCCGACGCGAAACTGATAGTTAATTGTAACGTTCAGGGCCTCCTAATGACGAAGGAAAACTCAAATTGCGTCGAGATTCAATACATAGGCATTCAGCCAACTTGTCTCCAAGAGTCTATTGCTGCCCCGGGCACCTAATGGTCCGTCTCCAGTGAGTATAGATTTTCGAATCCGACGAAAAACTGATAGTTAATTGTAACATTCAGGGCCTCCTAATGACGATGGAATACTCAAATTGCGTCGCGATCCAATACATTGTCCTCCAGCCGACTTGTCTCCAAGGGTCTATTACTGCCTCGGGCTCCTTATGATCGTTCTCCTGTGAGTCTATATTTTCGAACCCGACACAAAACTGATAGTTAATCATAACGTTCAGGGCCACCTAATGACGATGGAACACTCAAATTGCGTCGCGATTCAACACATCGGCCTCCAGCCGACTTGTCTCCAAGGGGATATTGCTGTCTCGGACACCATGTGATCCTTCTCCTGTGAGTCTAGATTTTCGAATCCGACGCAAAAATGATAGTGAATTGTAACGTTCAGCGCCTTCTAATGACGATAGAACACTCAAATTGCGTCGAGATTCAATACATCGTCCTCCAGCCGACTTGTCTCGGACACCAAATGGTCCGTCTCCTGTGAGTCTAGATTTTCGAATCTGACGCAAAACTGATAGTTAATTGTAAAGTTCAGGGACCCGTAAAAACGATGGAGCACTCAAATTGCGTCGCGATTCAATAAATCGAACTCCAGCGGACTGGTCTCCAAGGGGATATTGCTGCCTCGGGCACCTTATGGTCCATCTCCAGTGAGTCTAAATTTTCGAAACCGACGAAAAACTGATGGTTAATTGTAACATTCAGGGCCTCCTAATGACGATGGAACACTCAAATTGCGTCTCGATCCTATACATCGTCCTCCAGCCGACTTGATCCGAGGGTCTATTGCTGCCTCAGGCACCCTATGGTCGTTCTCCTGTGCGTCTAGATTTTCGAATCCGCTCATAACTGATAGTTAATTGTAACGTTCAGCGCCTCCTAATGATGATAGAACACTCAAATTGCGTCGAGATTCAATTCATCGTCCATGAGCCGACTTGTCTCCAAGGGGTTATTGCTGCCTCGGGCACCAAATGGTCCGTCTCCTGTGAGTCTAGATTTTTGAGTCCGACGCGAAACTGATAGTTAATTGTCACGTTCAGGGCCTCCTAATGGCGATGGAACACTCAAATTGCGACGAGATTCAATACATCGGCCTCGAGCCGACTTGTCTCCATGGGTCTATTGCTGCCTCGGCCACCTTATGGTCGTTCTCCTTTGAGGCTAAATTTTCGAATCCGACGCAAAACAGATAGTTAATTGTGACGTTCAGGGCCTCCTAATGACGAAGGAACGCTCAAATTGCGTCGAGATTCACTACATCGTCCTCCAGCCGACTTGTCTCCAAGGGGATATTGCTGCCTCGGGCACCTTATGATTGTTCTCCTGTGAGTTTAGATTTTCGAACCCGACGCAAAACTGATAGTTAATTGTAACGTTCAGGGCCTCCAAATGACGATGGAACACTCAAATTGCGTCGAGATTCAATACATCGGCCTCCAGCCGACTTGTCTCCAAGGGTTTGTTGCTTCATCTGGCACCTTATGGTCGTCCTCCTGTGGGTCTAGATTTCGATTCCGACGCATAATTGATAGTTAATTGTAACCTTCAGCGCCTCCTAATGACGATGGAACACTCACATTGCGTCGAGATTCAATACATCGTCCTCCAGCCGACTTGTGTCCAGGGGGATATAGCTGCCTCGGGCACCATATGGTCCTTCTCCTGTGAGTCTAGATTTTTGAATCCGACGCGAAACTGATCGTTAATTGTAACGTTCAGGGCCTCCTAATGACGATGGAACACTCAAATTTCGTCGAGATTCAATATATTGTCCTTCAGCTGACTTGTCTCCAAGGGTCTTTGGCTGCCTCGGGTTCTTTATGGTCGCTCTCCTGTGAGTCTAGATTTTCGAATCCGGCGCGAAACTGATTGTAAATTGTTACGTTCAGGGCTTCCTAATGACTATGGAACACTCAAATTGCGTCGAGATTCATAACATCGTCCTTCAGCCGACTTGTCTCCAGGGGTCTATTGCTGCCTCGAGCACCTTATGGTCGTTCTCCTGTGAGTCTAGATTTTCGAATCCGACGCAAAACAGATAGTTAATTGTAACGTTCAGGGCCTCCTAATGACGAAGGAACACTCAAATTGCGTTGAGAGTCACTACATCGACCTCCAGCCGACTTGTCTCCAAGGGAATATCGCTGCTTCGGGCACCACATGGTCCGTCTCCGGTGATTCTACGTTCTCGAATCTGACGCAAAACTGAAAGTTAATTGTAACGTTCAGGGCCTCCTAATGACGATGGAACACTCAAATTGCGTCGAGATTCAATACATCGTCCTTCAGCCGACTTGTCTCCAAGAGGATATTGCTGCCTCGGGCACCTTATGGTCCGTCTCCTGTGAGTCTAGATTTTCGAATCCGACGCAAAAATGATAGTTAATTGTAACGTTCAGTGCCTCCTAATGACGATGGAACACTCAAATTGCGTCGAGATTCAATACAACGGCCTCTAGCCGACTTGTCTCCAAGGGTCTATTGCTGCGTCGGGCACGTTATGATCGTTGTCCTGTGAGTCTAGATTTTCGAACCCGACGCAAAACTGATAGTTAATTGTAACTTTCAGGGCCTCCTAATGTCGATGGAATACTCAAATTGCGTCTAGATTCAATACATCGTCCTCCAGCCGACTTCTCTCCATGGGAATATTGCTGCCTCGGGCACCTTATGGTCGTTCGCCTGTGAGTCTAGATTTTCGAATCCGACGCGAAACTGATAGTTAATTGTAACGTTCAGAGCCTCCTAATGACGATGGAACATTCAAATTTCGTCGAGATTCAATACATTGTCCCTCAACCGACTTGTCTCCAAGGGTCTATTGCTGCCTCGGGTTCTTTATGGTCGCTCTCCTGTGAGTCTAGATTTTCAAATCCGACGCGAAACTGATTGTTAATTGTTACGTTCAGGGCTTCCTAATGACGATGGAACACTCAAATTGCGTCGAGATTCAATACATCGTCCTTCAGCCGTCTTGTCTCTAAGAGTTTATTGCTGCCTCGGGCACTTTATGGTCGTTCCCCTGTGAGTCTAGATTTTAGAATCCGACGATAAACTGATAGTTAATCGTTTAGTTCAGGGGCTCATAATGACGATGGAACACTCAAATTGCGTTGAGAGTCACGACATCGTCCTCCAGCCGACTTGTCCCCAAGGGGATATCGCTGCTTCGGGCACCACATGGTCCGTCTCCGGTGAATCTACGTTTTCGAATCCGACGCAACGCTGGAAGTTAATTGTAACGTTCAGAGCCTCCTAATGACGATGGAACACTCAAATTGCGTCCTTCAGCCGACTTGTCTCCAAGGGGATATTGCTGCCTCGGGCACCTTATGGTCCGTCTCCTGTGAGTCTAGATTTTCAAATCCGACGCAAAAATGATAGTTAATTGTAACGTTCAGTGCCTCCTAATGACGATGGAACACTCAAATTGCGTCGAGAGACAATACATCGACCTCCAGCCGACTTGTCTACAAGGGGATATTGCTGCCTCGGGCTAAATGTGGTCCGTCTCCTGTGAGTCTAGATTTTCGGATCCGACGCGAAACTGATAGTTAATTGTAACGTTCAGGGCCTCCTAATGACGATGGATCACTCAAATTGCGACGTGATTCAATACATCGGCCTCCAGCCGACTTGTCTTCAAATGTCTATTGCTGCCTCGGGCACCTTGTGGTCGTTCTCCTGTGAGTCTAGATTTTCGATCCCGACGCATAACTGATAGTTAATTGTAAAGTTCAGGACCTCCTAATGACGATGGAACACTGAAATTGCGTCGAGAGTCAATACATCGTCCTCCAGCCGACTTGTCTCCAGGTGTCCATTGCTGCCTCGGGCACCTTATGGTCGTTCTCCTGTGAGTCTAGATTTTCGAATCCGACGCAAAACAGATAGTTAATTGTAACGTTCAGGGCCTCCTAATGACGAAGGAACACTCAAATTGCGTTGAGAGTCACTACATCGTCCTCCAGCCGACTTGTCTCCAAGGGGATATCGCTGCCTCGGGCACCGCATGGTCCGTCTCCGGTGATTCTACGATCTCGAATCCGACGCAAAACTGAAAGTTAATTGTAACGTTCAGGGCCTCCTAATGACGATGGAACACTCAAATTGCGTCGAGATTCAATACACCGTCCTTCAGCCGATCTGTCTCCAGGGGTCTATTGCTGCCTCGGGCACCTTATGGTCGTTCTCCTGTGAGTCTAGATTTTCTAATCCGACGCAAAACTGATTGTTAATTGTAACGTTCAGGGCCACCTAATGACGATGGAGCACTCAAATTGCGTCGAGATTCAATACATCGGCTTCCAGCTGACTTGTCTCCAAGGGGTTATCGCTGCCTCGGGCACCACATGGTCCGTCTCCGGTGATTCTACATTTTCGATTCCGACGCAAAACTCATAGGAAATTGTAACGTTCAGGGCCTCCTAATGACGATGGAACACTCAAATTGCGTCGAGCTTCAATACTTTGTCTTCCAGCCGACTTGTTTCCAAGTGGACATTGCTGCCTCGGGCACCATATGGTACGTCTCCTGTGAGTCTAGATTTTCGATTCCGATGCGAAACTGATAGTTAATTGTAACGTTCAGGGCCTCCTAATGACGATGGAACACTCAAACTGCGTTGAGATTCAATACATCGTCCTTCGGCCGAGTTGTCTCCAACTTTCTATTGCTGCCTCGGGCACCTTATGGTCGTTCTCCTGTGAGTCTAGATTTTCGAATCCGACGCAAAAATAATAGTTAATTGTAACGTTCAGCGCCTCCTAATGACGATGGAATACTCAAATTGCGTCGAGAGTCAATACATTGTCCTCCAGCCGACTTGTCTACAAGGGAATATTGCTTCCTCGGGCTCCATGTGGTCCGTCTCCTGTGAGTCTAGATTTTCGAATCCGCCGCGAAATTGATAGTTAATTGCAACGTTCAGCGCCTCCTAATGACGATGGAACACTCTAATTGCGACGAGATTCAATACATCGGACTCCAGCCGACTTGTCTTCAAATGTCTATTGCTGCCTCGGGCACCTTGTGGTCGTTCTCCTGTGAGTCTAGATTTTCGAATCCGACGCATAACTGATAGTTAATTGCAAAGTTCAGGACCTCCAAATGACGATGGAACACTCAAATTGCGTCGAGATTCAATACATCGTCCTCCAGCCGACTTGTCTCCAAGGGGATATAGCTGCCTCGGGCACCACATGGTCCATCTCTGGTGATTCTACATTTTCGAATCCGACGCAAAACTCATAGTTAATTGTAACGTTCAGGGCCTCCTAATGACGATGGGGCACTCAAATGGCGTCGCGATTCAATACATCGTCCTCCAGCGGACAGGTCTCCAAGGGGATATTGCTGCTTCGGGCACCTTATGGTCCGTCTCTAGTGAGTCTACATTTTCAAATCCGACGAAAAACTGATAGTTAATTGTAACGTTCAACGCCTCCTAATGACGATGGAACCCTCAAATTGCGTCGAGAGTCAATACATCGTCCTCCAGCCGACTTGTCTCCAAGGGGATATTGCTGTCTCGGGCACCATATGAACCTTCTCCTGGTAGTCTAGATTTCCGAATCCGACGCGAAACTGGTAGTTAATTGTAACGTTCAGAGCCTCCTAATGACGATGGAACACTCAAACTGCGTTGAGATTCAATACATCGTCCCTCAGCCGACTTGTCTCCAACTTTCTATTGCTGCCTCGGGCACCTTATGTTCGTTCTCCTGTGAGTCTATATTTTCGAATCCGACGCAAAAATAATAGTTAATTGTAACGTTCAGCGCCTCCTAATGACGATGGAGCACTCAAATTGCATCGAGAGTCAATACATCGTCCTCCAGCCGACTTGTCTACAAGGGAATATTGCTTCCTCGGGCTCCATGTGGTCCGTCTCCTGTGAGTCTAGATTTTCGAATACGACGCGAAACTGATAGTTAATTGTAACTTTCGGAGCCTCCTAACGACGATGGAACACTCAAATTGCGTCGAGATTCAATATATCGTCCTTCAGCCGACTTGTCTCCAGGGGTCTATTACCGCCTCGGGCACCTTATGGTCGTTCTCCTGTGAAACTAGATTTTCAAATCCGACGCAAAACTGATTGTTAATTGTAACGTTCAGGGCCTCCTAATGACGATGGAGCACTTAAATTGTGTCGAGATTGAATACATCGTCCTCCAGCCGACTTGTATCCAAGGGGATATTGCTGTCTCGGGCACCATATGATCCTTCTTCTGTGACTAGATTTTCGAATCCGACGCTAAAATGATAGTTAATTGTAACGTTCAGCGCCTCCTAATGACGATGGAACACTCAAATTGCGTCGAGATTCAATACATCGGCCTCCAGCAGACTTGTCTCCAAGGGTCTATTGCTGCGTCGGGCACCTTGTGATCGTTCTCCTGTGAGTCTAGATTTTCGAACACGACGAAAAACTGATAGTTAATTGTAACTTTCAGGGCCTCCTAATGTCGATGGAATACTCAAATTGCGTCGAGATTCAATACATCGTCCTCCAGCCGACTTCTCTCCATGGGGATATTGCTGCCACGGGCACCTTATGGACGTTCTCCTGTGAGTCTAGATTTTCGAATCCGACGTGAAACTGATTGTTAATTGTAACGTTCAAGGCTTCCTAATGACGATGGAATACTGAAACTGCGTCGAGATTCAATACCTCGTCATTCAGCTGATTTGTCTCCAAAAGTCTATTGCTGCCTCGGGCACCTTATGGTCGTTCCCCTGTGAGTCTAGATTTTTGAATCCAACGCGAAACTGATTGTTACTTGTAACGTTCAGGGCTTCCTAATGACGATGGAACACTCAAATTGCGTCGAGATTCAATACATCGTCATTCAGACGACTTGTCTCCAAGGGTCTTATGCTGATTGGGGCAGCTTATGGTCGTTCTCCTGTGAGTCTAGATTTTCGAATCCGACGCAAAACTGATAGTTATTTGTAACGTTCAGTCCCTCCGAATGACGATGGAACACTCAAATTGCGTCGAGATTCAAAACATCGGCCTCCAGCCGACTTGTCTTCAAATGTCTATTGCTGCCTCGGGCACCTTGTGGTCGTTCTCCTGTGAGTCTAGATTTTCGAATCCGACGCTTAACTGATAGTCAATTGTAAACTTCAGGTGCTCCTAATGACGATGGAACACTCAAATTGCGTGGAGATTCAAGACATCGTCCTCCAGCCGACTTGTCTCCAAAGCTCTATTGGTGCCTCGGGTACCACATGATCCGTCTCCGGTGATTCTACATTTTCGAATCCGACGCAAAACTCATAGGTAATTGTAACATTCAGGGCCTCCTAATGACGATGGAACACTCAAATTGCGTCGAGATTCAATACCTTTGCTCCGAGCCGACTTGTTTCCAAGTGGACATTGCTGCCTCGGGCACCATATGTTACGTCTCCTGTGAGTCTAGATTTTCGATTCCGATGCGAAACTAATTGTTAATTGTAACGTTCAGGGCCTCCTAATGACGATGGAACACTCAAACTGCGTTGAGATTCAATACATCGTCCTTCAGCCGACTTGTCTCCAACTTTCTATTGCTGCCTCGGGCACCTTATGGTCGTTCTCCTGTGAGTCTAGATTTTCGAATCCGACGCAAAAATAATAGTTAATTGTAACGTTCAGCGCCTCCTAATGACGATGGGACACTCAAATTGCGTCGAGAGTCAATACGTCGTCCTCCAGCCGACTTGTCTACAAGGAAATATAGCTTCCTTGGGCTCTATGTGGTCCGTCTCCTGTGAGTCTAGATTTTCGAATCCGCCGCGAAAATGATAGTTAATTGTAACGTTCAGGGCCTTCTAATGCCAATGGAACACTCATATTGCGTCGAGATTCAATACGCGGCCTCCAGCCGTCTTGTCTCCAAGGGTCTACTGCTGCCTCGGGCACCTTATGGTCGTTCTCCTGTGAGTCTAGATTTGCGAATCCGACGCAAAAATAATAGTTAATTGTAACGTTCAGCGCCTCCTAATGTCGATGGAACACTCAAATTGCGTCGAGAGTCAATACGTCTTCCTCCAGCCGACTTGTCTACAAGGGAATATTGCTTCCTTGGGCTTCATGTGGTCCGTCTCCTGTGAGTCTAGATTTTCGAATCCGACGCATAAGTCATAGTTAATTGCAACGTTCAGCGCCTCTTAATGACGATGGAACACTCAAATTGCGTGGAGATTCAATACATCGGCCACCAGCCGACTTGTCTCCAAGGGTCTATTGCTGCCACGGGCACCTTATGGGCGTTCTCCTGTGAGTCTAGATTTTCGAATCCGACGCATAACTGATAGATAATTGCAACGTTCAGCGCCTCCTAATGACGAAGGAACACTCAAAGTACGTAGAGATTCAATACATCGGCCTCCAGCCGACTTGTCTCCAAATTTCTATTGCTGCCTCGGGCTCCTTGTGGTTGTTCTCCTGTGGGTCTAGATTTTTCGAATCCGACGCATAACTAATAGTTAATTGTAAAGTTCAGGACCTCCTAATGACGATGGAACACTCAAATTGCGTTGAAATTCACTACATCGTCCTCCAGCCGACTTGTCTCCAAGGGGATATCGCTGCCTCGGGCACCACATGGTCCGGCTCAGGTGATTCTACATTTTCGAATCCGACGCAAAACTCATAGTTAATTGTAACGTTCAGGGCCTCCTATTGACGATGGGGCACTCAAATGGCGTCGCGATGCAATACATCGTCCTCCAGCGGACTGGTCTCCAAGGGGATATTGCTGCCTCGGGCACCTTATGTTCGTTCCCCTGTGAGTCTAGATTTTCGAATCCGACGCGAAACTGATAATTAATTGTAACGTTCAGGGCCTCCTAATGACGATGGAACACTCAAACTGCGTTGAGATTCAATACATCGTCCTTCAGCCGACTTGTCTCCAACATTTTATTGCTGCCTCGGGCACCTTAAAGTTGTTCTCCTGTGAGTCTAGATTTTCGAATCCGACGCAAAAATAATAGTTAATTGTAACGTTCAGCGCCTCCTAATGACGATGGAACACTCAAATTGCATCGAGATTCAATACATTGTCCTCGATCCGACTTGTCTCCAAGGGTCCATTGCTTCCTCGGGCACCTTATGGTCGCTCTCCTGTGAGTCTAGATTTTCGAATCCGACGCAAAAATGATAGTTAATTGTAACGTTCAGCGCCTCCTAATGACGATGGAACACTCAAATTGCGTCGAGAGTCAATACATCGTACTCCAGCCGACTTGTCTACAAGGGGATATTGCTGCCTCGGGCTCCATTTGGTCCGTGTCCTGTGAGTCTAGATTTTCGAATCCGACGCAAAACTGATAGCTAATTGTAACGTTCAGGGCCTCCTAATGACAATGGAACACTCAAATTGCGTCGAGATTCAATGCAGTGTCCTTCAGCCGACTTGACTCCAAGAGTCTATTGCTGCCTCGAACACCTTATGGTCGTTCTCCTGTGAGTCTAGATTTTCGAATCCGACGCATAACTGATAGTTAACTGTGACGTTCAGAGCCTCTTAACGACGATGGAACACTCAAATTGCGTCGAGATATAATACATCGGCCTCCAGCCGACTTGTCTCCAAGGGAACATTGACTGCCTCGGGCACCATATGGTCCGTCTCCTGTGAGTCTAGATTTTCGATTCCGATGCGAAACTGATAGTTAATTGTAGCGTTCAGGGCCTCCTAATGACGATGGAACACTCAAATTGCGTCGAGATTGAATAGAACGTCCTTCAGCCGACTTGACTCCAAGAGTCTATTGCTGGCTCGGACACCTCATTGTCGTTCTCCTGTGAGTCTAGATTTTCGAATCCCACATAAGACTGATAGTTAATTGTAACGTTCTGGGCCTCCTAATGACGATGGAACACTCAAATTGCGTCGAGATTCAATACATCGGCCTCCAGCAGACTTGTCTCCAAATGTCTATTGCTGCCACGGGCACCTTTTGGTCGTTCTCCTGTGAGTCTAGATTTTCGAATCCAACGCATAAGTGATAGTTGATTGTAAAGTTCAAGGCCTCCTAATGACGATGGAACAGTCAAATTGCGTCGAGATTCAATACATCGTCCTCCAGCCGACTTGTCTCCAAGGGCATATTGCTGCCCCGGGCACCATATGCACCGTCTCCTGTGACTCTAGATTTTCGAATCCGACGCGAAGCTGATAGTTAATTGTAACGTTTAGGGCTACCTAATGACGATGGAACACTCAAATTGCGTCGAGATTCAATACATCGTTCTCCAGGCGACTTCTCTCCATGGGGATATTACAGCCTCGGGCACCTTATGGTCGTTCTCCTGTGAGTCTAGATTTTCGAATCCGACGCGAAACTTATAGTTAACTGTAACGTTCAGGGCCTCCTAATGACGATGGAACACTCAAATTGCGTCGAGATTCAATACATCGTCCTCCAGCCGACTTGCTAAAAGGGGATATTGCTGCCTCGGGCTCCATGTGGTCCGTTTCCTGTGAGTCTAGACTTCCGAATCCGACGCGAAACTGATAGTTAATTGTAACGTTGAGGGTTCTAATGACGATGGAACACTCAAATTGCGTCGAGGTTCAATACATCGTCCTCCATTCGACTTGTCTCCAAGGGGACATTGCTGCCTTGGGCACCATATGGTCCGAGTATTGTGAGTGTAGATTTTCGTTTCCGACGCGAAATTGATAGTCAATTGTAACGTTCTGGGCCTCCTAATGACGATGGAACACTCAAATTGCGTCGAGATTCAATACATCGGCCTCCAGCCGACTTGTCTCCAAACGTCTATTGCTGTTTCGGGCACCTTTTGGTCGTTCTCCTGTGTGTCTAGATTTTCGAACCCGACGCAAACCTGATAGTTAATTGTAACGTACAGGGCCTCCTAATGGCGATGGAGTACTCAAATTGCTTCGAGATTCAATTCATCGTCCTCCAGCAGACTTCTCTCCATGGGGATATTGCTGCCTCGGGCACCTTATGGTCGTTCTCTTGTGAGTCTAGATTTTCGAATCCGACGCGAAACTGATTGATAATTGTAACGTTCAAGGCTTCCTCATGACGATGGATCACTTAAATTGCGTCGAGATTCAATATCTCGTCATTCAGCCGATTTGTCTCCAAGGGTCTATTGCTGCCTCGGGCACCTTATGGTCGTTCCCCTGTGAGTCTAGATTTTAGAATCCGACGCAAAACTGATTGTTAATTGTACCGTTCAGGGCCTACTAATGACGATGGAACACTCAAATTGCGTCGAGGTTCAATACATCGTCCTCCAGCCGACTTGTCTCCAAGGGGTATTGCTGCCTCGGGCACCATATGGTCCGTCTCCTGTGAGTCTAGATTTTCGAATCCGACGCAAAAATGATAGATAATTGTAACGTTCAGGGCCTCCTAATCATGATGGAACACTCAAATTGCGTCGAGAGTCAATAATACATCGTCCTCCAGCCGACTTGCTAAAAGGGGACATTGCTGCCTTGGGCAACATATGGTCCGAGTCCTGTGAGTCTAGATTTTCGTTTCCGACGCGAAACTGATAGTTAATTGTAACGTTCTGGGCCTCCTAATGACGATGGAACACTCAAATTGCGTCGAGATTCAATAGAGCGCCCTTCAGCCGACTTGACTCCAAGAGTCTATTGCTGCCTCGGACTCCTTATGGTCGTTCTCCTGTGAGTCTAGATTCTCGAATTCAACGCAAAACTGATAGTTAATTAAAACGCTCAGGGCCTCCTAATGATGATGGAACACTCAAATTGCGTCGAGATTCAATACATCGACCTTCAGACGACTTGACTCCAAGAGTTTATTGCTGCCTCGGACACATTATGGTCGTTCTCCGGTGATTCTACATTTTTTAATCCGACGCAAAACTGATAGTTAATTGTAACGTTCAGGGCCGCATAATAACGATGGGGCACTCAAATTGCGTCGAGGTTCAATACATCGTCCTCCAGCCGACTTGTCTCCAAGGGGTATTGCTGCCTCGGGCACCATATGGTCCGTCCCCTTTGAGTCTAGGTTTTTGAATCCGACGCAAAAATGATAGTTAATTGTAACGTTCAGTGCCTCCTAATGACGGCGGAACACTCAAATTGCGTCGAGATTCAATACATCGTCCACCAGCCGAGTTGTTTCCAAGGGGATATTGCTGCCTCGGGAACCATATGATCCGTCTCCTGTGAGTCTAGATATTCGAATCCGACGCGAAACTGATAGTTAACTGTAACGTTCAGTTCCTCCTAATGACGATGGGACACTCAAATTGCGTAGAGATTCAATACCTCGTCATTCAGCCGATTTGCTCCAAGGGTCTGTTGCTGCCTCGGGCACCATATGGTCGTTCCCCTGTGAGTCTAGATTTTCGAATCCGCCGAAAAACTGATTGTTAATTGTAACGTTCAGGGCTTCCTAATGAAGATGGAACACTCACATTCCGTCGAGATTCAGTACCTCGCCATTCAGTCGGTTTGTCTCCAAGTGTCTATTGCTGCATCGGACACCTTATGGTCATTCTCCGGTGATTCTACATTTTCTAATCCGACGCAAAACTGATAGTTAATTGTAACGTTCAGGGTCTCGTATTGACGTTGGGGCACTCAAACTGCGTCGCGATTCAATATATCGTCCTCCAGCGGACTGGTCTCCAAGGTGATATTGCTGCCTCGGACACCTTATGTACCGTCTCCAGAGAGCCTAGATTTTCGAATCCGACGCATAACTGATAGTTAATTGCAACGTTCAGCGCCTCCTAATGACGATGGAACACTCAAATTGCGTCGAAATTCAATACATCGTCCTCCAGCCGACTTGTCTCCAAGGGGTATTGCCGCATCGGGCACCATATGGTCCGTCTCCTGTGAGTCTAGATTTTTGAATCCGACGCAAAAATGTTAGTTAATTGTAACGTTCAGGGCCTCCTAATGACGATGGAACACTCAATTTGCGTCGAGAGTCAATACATCGTCCTGCAGCCGACTTGTCTCCAAGGGTCTATTGCTACCTCGGGCACCTTATGGTCGTTCTCCTGTTTGTCTAGATTTTCGAACCCGACGCAAAACTGATAGTTAATTGTAACGTTCAGGGCCTCCTAATGACGATGGAACACTCAAATTGCATCAAGATTCAAAACATCGGCCTCCAGCCGACTTGACTCCAATTGTCTATTGCTGCCTCGGGCACCTTATTGTCGTTCTCCTGTGAGTATAGATTTTCGAATCCAACGCATAACTGATAGTTAATTGCAACGTTCAGCACCCCCTAATGTCGATGGAACACTCAGATTGCGTCGAGATTCAATACATCGACCTCGAGCCGACTTGTCTCCAAATGTGTATTGGTGCCTCGGGCACCTTGTGGTCGTTCTCCTGTGAGTCTAAATTTTTGAATCCGACGCATAAGTGATAGTTAATTGTAAGGTTCATTACCTCCTAATGACGATGGAACACTCAAATTGCGTCGAGATTCAATACATCGTCCTCCAGCCGACTTGTCTATAAGGCTCTATTGCTGCCTCGGGCACCTTATGGTCGTTCTCCTGTGAGTCTCGATTTTCGAAACCGACGCAAAACTGATAGTTAATTGCAACGTTCGGGGCCTGCTAATGATGATAGAACAGTCAAACTGCGTCGAGGTTGAATTCATCGGCCTCCAACCGAATTGTCTCCAAGGGTCTTTTGCTGCCTCGGGCACCTTATGGTCGTTCTCCTGTGAGACTAGATTATCGAATCCGACGCATAACTGATAGTTAATTGTAATGCTCAGCACCTCCTAATGACGATGGAACCCTCAAATTGCGTCGAGATTCAATACATCGTCCACCAGCCGTCTTGTTTCCAAGGTGCCTCGGACACCATATGATCCGTCTCCTGTGAGTCTAGATTTTCGAATCCGACGCGAAACTGATAGTTAATTGTAACGTTCAGGGCCTTCTAATGACGATGGAACACTCATATTGCGTCGAGATTCAATACCTCGTCATTCAGCCGATTTGTCTCCAAGGGTCTATTGTTCCCTCGGGCACCTTAAGGGCGTTCCCCTGCGAGTCTAGATTTTAGAATCCGACGCAAAACTGATAGTTAATTGTAACGTTCAGGGCCTCGTAATGACGATGGAACATAAAATTGCGTAGAGGTTCAATACATCGTCCTCCAGCCGACTTGTCTCCAAGGGGATATTGCTGCATCGGGCACCTTATGGTCGTTCCTTTGTGGGTCTAGATTTTCGAATCCGACGCGAAACTGATTGTTAATTGTAACGTTCAGAGCTTCTCAATGACGAGGGAACTCTCAAATTGCGTCGAGATTCAATACCTCGTCATTCAGCCGATTTGTCTCCAATGGTCTATTGCTGCCTCGGGCACCTTATGGTCGTTCCCCTGTGGGTCTAGAATTTAGAATCCGACGCAAAACTGATAGTTAATTCCAACGTTCAGCGCCTCCTAATGACGATGGAACACTCAGATTGCGTCGAGATTCAATACATTGTCCTCCAGCCGACTTGTCTCCAAGGGTCTTTTGCTACCTCGGGCACCTTATGGTCGTTCTCCTGTGAGACTAGATTATCGAATCCGACGCATAACTGATAGTTAATTGTAATGCTCAGCGCCTCCTAATGACGATGGAACACTCAAATTCCGTCGAGATTCAATACATCGTCCACCAGCCGACTTGTCTCCAAGGGGATATTGCTGCCTCGGGCACCATATGGACCGTATCCAGTGAGTCTAGATTTTCGAATCCGACGCATAACTGATAGTTAATTGTAAAGTTCAGTACGTCCTAATGGCGATGGAACACTCAAATTGCGTCGAGATTTAATACATCGTCCTCCAGCCGACTTAACTCCAAGAGGATATCGCTGCTTCGGGCACCTTATGGTCCGTCTCTAGTGAGTCTACATTTTCGAATCCGACGAAAAAATGATAGTTAATTGTAACGTTCAGCGCCTCCTAATGACGATGGAACACTCAAATTGCGTCGAGATTCAATACATCCTCCTCCAGCCGACTTGTCTCCAAGGTTCTATTGCTACTTCCGGCACCTTATGGTCGATCTCCTGTGAGTCTAGATTTTCGAAAACGACGCATAACTGATAGTTAATTGTAACGCTCAGCGCCTCCTAATGACGACGGAACACTCAAACTGCGTCAAGAGTCAATTCATCGTCCTCCAGCCGACTTGTCTACAAGGGGAATATTGCTGCCTCGGTCTCCATGTGGTCCGTATCATGTGAGTCTAGATTTTCGAATCCGACGCGAAACTGATAGTTAACTGTAACGTTCAGGGCCTCCTAATGACGATGGGACACTCAAATTGCGTCGAGATTCAATACCTCGTCATTCAGCCGATTTGTCTCCAAGGGTCTGTTGCTGCCTCGGGCACCATATGGTCGTTCCCCTGTGAGTCTAGATTTTAGAATCCGATGCAAATCTGATAGTTAATTGAATGTTCAGAGCCTCCTAATGACGATGGAACACTCAAATTGCGTCGAGAATTAATACATCGTCCTCCAGCCGACTTGTCTCCAAGGGAACATTGCTGCCTCGGACACCTTATGGTCGTTCTCCGGTGATTCTACATTTTCTAATCCGACGCAAAACTGATAGTTAATAGTAACGCTCAGGGCCTCGTAATGACGTTGGGGCACTCAAATTGCGTCGCGATGCAATATATCGTCCTCCAGCATACTGGTCTCAAAGGGGAACTTGCTGCCTCGGACACCTTATGGACCGTCTCCAGTGAGTCTAGATTTTCGAATCCGACGCATAACTGATAGTTAATTGCAACGTTCAGCGCCTCCTAATGACGATGGAACACTCAATTTGAGTCGAGATTCAATACATCGGCCTCCAGCCGACTCTTCTTCAAATGTCTATTGCTGCCTCGGGCACCTTGTGGTCGTTCTCCTGTGAGTCTAGACTTTCGAATCCGACGCATAACTGATAGATAATTGTAACGCTCAGCGCCTCCTAATGACGATGGAACACTCAAGTTGCGTCGCGATTCAATACATCGGCCACCAGCCGACTTGTCTCCAAGGGTCTATCGCTGCCTCGGGCACCTTATGATCGTTCTCCTGTGAGTCTAGATTTTCGAACCCGACGCAAAACTGATAGTTAATTGTAACGTTCAGGGCCTCCTAATGACGATGGAATACTCAAATTGCGTCGAGATTCAATTCATCGTCCTCCAGCCGACTTCTCTCCATGGGGATATTGCTGCCTCGGGCACCTTGTGGTCGTTCCCCTGTGAGTCTAGATTTTAGAATCCGACGCAAATCTCATAGTTAATTGTAATGTTCAGGGCCTCCTAATGACGATGGAACACTCAAATTTCGTCGAGATTCAAAACATCGGCCTCCAGCCGACTTGTCTCCAATTGTCTATTGCTGCCTCGGGCACCTTATGGTCGTTCTCCTGTGAGTATAGATTTTCGAATCCAACGCATAACTGATAGTTAATTGCAACGTTCAGCGCCCCCTAATGACGATGGAACACCCAAATTGCGTCGAGATTCAATACATCGACCTCCAGCCGACTTGTCTCCAAATGTCTATTGCTGCCTCGGGCACCTTGTGGTCGTTCTCCTGTGAGTCTAAATTTTCGAATCCGACGCATAACTGATAGTTAATTGTAACGTTCAGGACCTCCTAATGATGATAGAACAGTCAAATTGCGTCGAGGTTGGATTCATCGGCCTCCAGCCGAATTGTCTCCAAGGGGATATTGCTGCCTCGGGTTCTATGTGGTCGTTCTCCTGTAAGTCTGAATTTTCGAATCCGACGCGAAACTGATAGTTAATTGTAACGTTCAGGGCCTCCTAATGACGATGGAACACTCAAAATGCGTCGAGATTCAATACATCGTCCACCAGCCGACTTGTCTCCAAGGGGATATTGCTGCCTCGGGCACCATATGATCCGTCTCCTGTGAGTCTAGATTTTCGAATCCGACGCGAAACTGATAGCTAATTGTAACGTTCAGGGCCATCGAATGACGATGGAACACTCAAACTGCGTCAAGAGTCAATACATCGTCCTCCAGCCGACTTGTCTACAAGGGGAATATTGCTGCCTCGGTCTCCATGTGGTCCGTCTCATGTGAGTCTAGATTTTCGAATCCGACGCGAAACTGATAGTTAACTGTAACGTTCAGGGCCTCCTAATGACGATGGAACACTCAAATTGCGTCGAGATTCAATACATCGGCCTCCAGACGACTTGTGTTCAAATGTCTATTGCTGCCTCGGGCACATTGTGGTCGTTCTCCTGTGAGTCTAGATTTTCGAATCCGACGCATAACTGATAGTTAATTGTAAAGTTCAGTACGTCCTAATGGCGATGGAACACTCAAATTGCGTCGAGATTTAATACATCGTCCTCCAGCCGACTTGCCTCCAAGGGGATATCGCTGCCCCGGGCACCTTATTGTCCGTCTCTAGTGAGTCTACATTTTCGAATCCGACGAAAAAATGATAGTTAATTGTAACGTTCAGCGCCTCCTAATGACGATGGAACACTCAAATTGCGTCGAGATTCAATACATCGACCTCCAGCCGACTTGTCTCCAAGGGTCTATTGCTACCTCCGGCACCTTATGGTCGATCTCCTGTGAGTCTAGATTTTCGAAAACGACGCATAACTGATAGTTAATTGTAACGCTCAGCGCCTCCTAATGACGACGGAACACGCAAACTGCGTCAAGAGTCAATACATCGTCCTCCAGCCGACTTGTCTACAAGGGGAATATTGCTGCCTCGGTCTCCATGTGGTCCGTATCATGTGAGTCTAGATTTTCGAATCCGACGCGAAACTGATAGTTAACTGTAACGTTCAGGGCCTCCTAATGACGATGGAACACTCAAATTGCGTCGAGATTCAATACCTCGTCATTCAGCCGATTTGTCTCCAAGGGTCTGTTGCTGCCTCGGGCACCATATGGTCGTTCCCCTGTGAGTCTAGATTTTAGAATCCGATGCAAATCTGATAGTTAATTGTAATGTTCAGAGCCTCCTAATGACGATGGAACACTCAAATTGCGTCGAGATTTAATACATCGTCCTCCAGCCAACTTGTCTCCAAGGGAACAATGCTGCCTCGGACACCTTATGGTCGTTCTCCGGTGATTCTACATTTTCTAATCCGACTCAAAACTGATAGTTAATAGTAACGCTCAGGGCCTCGTAATGACGTTGGGGCACTCAAATAGCGTCGCGATGCAATATATCGTCATCCAGCATACTGGTCTCAAAGGGGATATTGCTGCCTCGGACACATTATGGACCGTCTCCAGTGAGTCTAGATTTTCGAATCCGACGCATAACTGATAGTTAATTGCAACGTTCAGCGCCTCCTAATGACGATGGAACACTCAATTTGAGTCGAGATTCAATACATCGGCCTCCAGCCGACTCTTCTTCAAATGTCTATTGCTGCCTCGGGCACCTTGTGGTCGTTCTCCTGTGAGTCTAGATTTTCGAATCCGACGCATAACTGATAGTTAATTGTAACGCTCAGCGCCTCCTAATGACGATGGAACACTCAAGTTGCGTCGCGATTCAATACATCGGCCACCAGCCGACTTGCCTCCAAGGGTCTATCGCTGCCTCGGGCACCTTATGATCGTTCTCCTGTGAGTCTAGATTTTCGAACCCGAGGCAAAACTGATAGTTAATTGTAACGTTCAGGGCCTCCTAATGACGATGGAATACTCAAATTGCGTCGAGATTCAATTCATCGTCCTCCAGCCGACTTCTCTCCATGGGGATATTGCTGCCTCGGGCACCTTGTGGTCGTTCCCCTGTGAGTCTAGATTTTAGAATCCGACGCAAATCTCATAGTTAATTGTAATGTTCAGGGCCTCCTAATGACGATGGAACACTCAAATTTCGTCGAGATTCAAAACATCGGCCTCCAGCCGACTTGTCTCCAATTGTCTATTGCTGCCTCGGGCACCTTATGGTCGTTCTCCTGTGAGTATAGGTTTTCGAATCCAACGCATAACTGATAGTTAATTGCAACGTTCAGCGCCCCCTAATGACGATGGAACACCCAAATTGCGTCGAGATTCAATACATCGACCTCCAGCCGACTTGTCTCCAAATGTCTATTGCTGCCTCGGGCACCTTGTGGACGTTCTCCTGTGAGTCTAAATTTTCGAATCCGACGCATAACTGATAGTTAATTGTAACGTTCAGGACCTCTTAATGATGATAGAACAGTCAAATTGCGTCGAGGTTGAATTCATCGGCCTCCAGCCGAATTGTCTCCAAGGGGATATTGCTGCCTCGGGTTCTATGTGGTCGTTCTCCTGTGAGTCTAGATTTTCGAATCCGACGCGAAACTGATAGTTAATTGTAACGTTGAGGGCCTCCTAATGACGATGGAACTCTCAAATTGCGTCAAGATTCAATACATCGGCCTCCAGCCGACTTGTCAGCAAGGGAACATTGCTGCCTCGGACACCTTATGGTCGTTCTCCGGTGATTCTACATTTTCTAATCCGACGCAAAACTGATAGTTAATTGTAACGTTCAGGGCCTCCTAATGACGATGGAACACTCAAAATGCGTCGAGATTCAATACATCGTCTACCAGCATACTTGTCTCCAAGGGGATATTGCTGCCTCGGGCACCATATGATCCGTCTCCTGTGAGTCTAGATTTTCGAATCCGACGCGAAGCTGATAGCTAATTGCAACGTTCAGGGCCATCGAATGACGATGGAACACTCAAATTGCGTCGAGATTCAATACATCGTATTCCAGCCGACTAGTCTCCATGGAGATATTGCTGCCTCGGGCACCGTATGGTCCGACTCCTGTGAGTCTAGATTTTCGAATCCGACCCAAAACTGATAGTTACTTGTAACGTTCAGGGCCTTCAAATGACGATGGAACACTCAAATTGCGTCGAGATTCAATACAGCGTCCTTCAGCCTACTTGACTCCAAGAGTCAATTGCTGCCTCGGACTCCTTATAATCGTTCTGCTGTGAGTCTAGATTCTCGAATCCGACGCAAAACTGATAGTTCATTGTAACGCTCAGGGCCTCCTAATGATGATGGAACACTCAAATTGCGTCGAGATTCAATACATCGACCTTCAGACGACTTGACTTTAAGAGTCTATTGCTGCCTCGGACACATTATGGTCGTTCTCCGGTGATTCTACATTTTCTAATCCGACGAAAAACTGATAGTTAATTGTAACGTTCAGGGCCTCGTAATGAAGATGGGGCACTCGAATTGCGTCGCGATTCATTACATCGTCCTCCAGCGGACTGGTCTCCAAGGGGATATTGCTGCCTCGGACACCTTATGGACCGTCTCCAGTGAGTCTCGATTTTGGAATCCGACACATTTCTGATAGTTCATTGCAACGTTCAGGGCCACCTATTGACGATGGAACACTCAAATTGCGTCGAGATTCAATACATCGGCCTCCAGCCGACTTGTGTTCAAATGTCTATTGCTGCCTCGGGCACATTGTGGTCGTTCTCCTGTGAGTCTAGATTTTCGAATCCGACGCATAACTGATAGTTAATTGCAACGTTCGGGGCCTACTAATGATGATAGAACAGTCAAACTGCGTCGAGGTTGAATTCATCGGCCTCCAACCGAATTGTCTCCAAGGGGATATTGCTGCCTCGGGCTCTATGTGGTCGTTCTCCTGTGAGTGCAGATTTTTGAATCCGACGCGAAACTGATAGCTACTTGTAACGTTCAGGGCCTCCTATTGACGATGGAACACTCAAATTGCGTCAAGATACAATACATCGGCCTCCAGCTGACTTGTTTCCAAGGGTCTTTTGCTGCCTCGGGCACCTTATGGTCGTTCTCCTGTGAGACTAGATTATCGAATCCGACGCATAACTGATAGTTAATTGTAATGCTCAGCACCTCCTAATGACGATGGAACCCTCAAATTGCGTCGAGATTCAATACATCGTCCACCAGCCGTCTTGTTTCCAAGGTGCCTCGGGCACCATATGATCCGTCTCCTGTGAGTCTAGATTTTCGAATCCGACGCGAAACTGATAGTTAATTGTAACGTTCAGGGCCTTCTAATGACGATGGAACACTCATATTGCGTCGAGATTCAATACCTCGTCATTCAGCCGATTTGTCTCCAAGGGTCTATTGCTGCCTCGGGCACCTTAAGGGCGTTCCCCTGCGAGTCTAGATTTTAGAATCCGACGCAAAACTGATAGTTAATTGTAACGTTCAGGGCCTCGTAATGACGATGGAACATAAAATTGCGTAGAGGTTCAATACATCGTCCTCCAGGCGACTTGTCTCCAAGGGGTATTGCTGCCTCGGGCACCATATGGTCCGTCTCCTGTGAGTCTAGATTTTCGAATCCGACGCAAAAATGATAGTTAATTGTAATGTTCAGGGCCTCCTAATGATGATGGAACACTCAAATTGCGTCGAGAGTCAATAATACATCGTCCTCCAGCCGACTTGCTAAAAGGGGATGTTGCTGCATCGGGCTCCATGTGGTCCGTTTCCTGTGAGTCTAGATTTTCGAATCCGACGCGAAACTGATAGTTAACTGTAACGTTCAGGGTTCTAATGACGATGGAACACCCAAATTGCGTCGAGATTCAATTCATCGTCCTCCAGCCGACTTCTCTCCGTGGGGATATTGCTGCCTCGGGCACCTTATGGTCGTTCCCTTGTGAGTCTAGATTTTCGAATCCGACGCGAAACTGATTGTTAATTGTAACGTTCAGAGCTTCTCAATGACGAGGGAACTCTTAAATTGCGTCGAGATTCAATACCTCGTCATTCAGCCGATTTGTCTCCAATGGTTTATTGCTGCCTCGGGCACCTTATGGTCGTTCCCCTGTGGGTCTAGATTTTAGAATCCGACGCAAAACTGATAGTTAATTCCAACGTTCAGCGCCTCCTAATGACGATGGAACACTCAGATTGCGTCGAGATTCAATACATTGTCCTCCAGCCGACTTGTCTCCAAGGGTCTATTGCTACCTCGGGCACCTTATGGTCGTTCTCCTGTGAGACTAGATTATCGAATCCGACGCATAACTGATAGTTAATTGTAATGCTCAGCGCCTCCTAATGACGATGGAACACTCAAATTCCGTCGAGATTCGATACATCGTCCACCAGCCGACTTGTCTCCAAGGGGATATTGCTGCCTCGGGCACCATATGATCCGTCTCCTGTGAGTCTAAATTTTCGAATCCGACGCGAAACTGATAGTTAATTGTAACGTTCAGGGCCTTCTAATGACGATGGAACACCCAAATTGCGTCGAGATTCAATTCATCGTCCTCCAGCCGACTTCTCTCCGTGGGGATATTGCTGCCTCGGGCACCTTATGGTCGTTCCCTTGTGAGTCTAGATTTTCGAATCCGACGCGAAACTGATTGTTAATTGTAACGTTCAGAGCTTCTCAATGACGAGGGAACTCTTAAATTGCGTCGAGATTCAATACCTCGTCATTCAGCCGATTTGTCTCCAATGGTTTATTGCTGCCTCGGGCACCTTATGGTCGTTCCCCTGTGGGTCTAGATTTTAGAATCCGACGCAAAACTGATAGTTAATTCCAACGTTCAGCGCCTCCTAATGGCGATGGAACACTCAGATTGCGTCGAGATTCAATACATTGTCCTCCAGCCGACTTGTCTCCAAGGGTCTATTGCTACCTCGGGCACCTTATGGTCGTTCTCCTGTGAGACTAGATTATCGAATCCGACGCATAACTGATAGTTAATTGTAATGCTCAGCGCCTCCTAATGACGATGGAACACTCAAATTCCGTCGAGATTCGATACATCGTCCACCAGCCGACTTGTCTCCAAGGGGATATTGCTGCCTCGGGCACCATATGATCCGTCTCCTGTGAGTCTAAATTTTCGAATCCGACGCGAAACTGATAGTTAATTGTAACGTTCAGGGCCTTCTAATGACGATGGAACACTCAAATTGTGTCGAGATTGGATACAGCGTCCTTCAGCCGACTTGACTCCAAGAGTCTATTGCTGCCTCAGACTCCTTATAATCGTTCCGCTGTGAGTCTAGATTCTCGAATCCGACGCAAAACCGATAGTTCATTGTAACGCTCAGGGCCTCCTAATGATGATGGAACACTCAAATTGCATCGAGATTCAATACATCGACCTTCAGACGACTTGACTCCAAGAGTCTATTGCTGCCTCGGACACATTATGGTCGTTCTCCGGTGATTCTGCATTTTCTAATCCGACGAAAAACTGATAGTTAATTGTAACGTTCAGGGCCTCGTAATGAAGATGGGGCACTCAAATTGCGTCGCGATTCATTACATCGTCCTCCAGCGGACTGGTCTCCAAGGGGTTATTGCTGCCTCGGACACCTTATGGACCGTCTCCAGTGAGTCTAGATTTTCGAATCCGACGCATAACTGATAGTTCATTGCAACGTTCAGCGCCTCCTAATGACGATGGAACACTCAAATTGCGTCGAGATTCAATACATCGGCCTCCAGACGACTTGTGTTCAAATGTCTATTGCTGCCTCGGGCACATTGTGGTCGTTCTCCTGTGAGTCTAGATTTTCGAATCCGACGCATAACTGATAGTTAATTGTAAAGTTCAGTACGTCCTAATGGCGATGGAACACTCAAATTGCGTCGAGATTCAATACATCTTCCTCCAGCCGACTTGCCTCCAAGGGGATATCGCTGCCTCGGGCACCTTATGGTCCGTCTCTAGTGAGTCTACATTTTCGAATCCGACGCATAACTGATAGTTAATTGCAACGTTCAGCGCCTCCTAATGACGATGGAACACTCAATTTGAGTCGAGATTCAATACATCGGCCTGCAGCCGACTCTTCTTCAAATGTCTATTGCTGCCTCGGGCACCTTGTGGTCGTTCTCCTGTGAGTCTAGATTTTCGAATCCGACGCATAACTGATAGTTAATTGTAACGCTCAGCGCCTCCTAATGACGGTGGAACAATCAAGTTGCGTCGCGTTTCAATACATCGGCCACCAGCCGACTTGTCTCCAAGGGTCTATCGCTGCCTCGGGCACCTTATGATCGTTCTCCTGTGAGTCTAGATTTTCGAACCCGACGCAAAACTGATAGTTAATTGTAACGTTCAGGGCCTCCTAATGACGATGGAATACTCAAATTGCGTCGAGATTCAATTCATCGTCCTCCAGCCGACTTCTCTCCATGGGGATATTGCTGCCTCGGGCACCTTGTGGTCAATCCCCTGTGAGTCTAGATTTTAGAATCCGACGCAAATCTCATAGTTAATTGTAATGTTCAGGGCCTCCTAATGACGATGGAACACTCAAATTTCGTCGAGATTCAAAACATCGGCCTCCAGCCGACTTGCCTCCAATTGTCTATTGCTGCCTCGGGCACCTTATGGTCGTTCTCCTGTGAGTATAGATTTTCGAATCCAACGCATGACTGATAGTTAATTGCAACGTTCAGCGCCCCCTAATGACGATGGAACACCCAAATTGCGTCGAGATTCAATACATCGACCTCCAGCCGACTTGTCTCCAAATGTCTATTGCTGCCTCGGGCACCTTGTGGTCGTTCTCCTGTGAGTCTAAATTTTCGAATCCGACGCATAACTGATAGTTAATTGTAACGTTCAGGACCTCCTAATGATGATAGAACAGTCAAATTGCGTCGAGGTTGAATTCATCGGCCTCCAGCCGAATTGTCTCCAAGGGGATATTGCTGCCTCGGGTTCTATGTGGTCGTTCTCCTGTGAGTCTAGATTTTCGAATCCGACGCGAAACTGATAGTTAATTGTAACGTTCAGGGCCTCCTAATGACGATGGAACTCTCAAATTGCGTCAAGATTCAATACATCGGCCTCCAGCCGACTTGTCCCCAAGGGAACATTGCTGCCTCGGACACCTTATGGTCGTTCTCCGGTGATTCTACATTTTCTAATCCGACGCAAAACTGATAGTTAATTGTAACGTTCAGGGCCTCCTAATGACGATGGGACACTCAAAATGCGTCGAAATTTAATACATCGTCCACCAGCCGACTTGTCTCCAAGGGGATATTGCTGCCTCGGGCACCATATCATCCGTCTCCTGTGAGTCTAGATTTTCGAATCCGACGCGAAACAGATAGCTAATTGTAACGTTCAGTGCCATCGAATGACGATGGAACACTCAAATTGCGTCGAGATTCAATACATCGTATTCCAGCCGACTAGTCTCCATGGAGATATTGCTGCCTCGGGCACCGTATGGTCCGACTCCTGTGTGTCTAGATTTTCGAATCCGACCCAAAACTGATAGTTACTTGTAACGTTCAGGGCCCCCAAATGACGATGGAACACTCAAATTGCGTCGAGATTCAATACAGCGTCCTTCAGCCTACTTGACTCCAAGAGTCAATTGCTGCCTCGGACTCCGTATAATCGTTCTGCTGTGAGTCTAGATTCTCGACTCCGACGCAAAACTGATAGTTCATTGCAACGCTCAGGGCCTCCTAATGATGATGGAACACTCAAATTGCGTCGAGATTCAATACATCGACCTTCAGACGACCTGACTCCAAGAGTCTATTGCTGCCTCGGACACATTATGGTCGTTCTCCGGTGATTCTACATTTTCAAATCCGACGAAAAACTGATAGTTAATTGTAGCGTTCAGGGCCTCGCAATGAAGATGGGGCACTCGAATTGCGTCGCGATTCATTACATCGTCCTCCAGCGGACTGGTCTCCAAGGGGATATTGCTGCCTCGGACACCTTATGGACCGTCTCCAGTGAGTCTAGATTTTGGAATCCGACGCATTACTGATAGTTCATTGCAACGTTCAGCGCCACCTAATGACGATGGAACACTCAAATTGCGTCGAGATTCAATACATCGGCCTCCAGACGACTTGTGTTCAAATGTCTATTGCTGCCTCGGGCACATTGTGGTCGTTCTCCTGTGAGTCTAGATTTTCGAATCCGACGCATAACTGATAGTTAATTGTAAAGTTCAGTACGTCCTAATGACGATGGAACACTCAAATTGCGTCGAGATTCAATACATCGTCCTCCAGCCGACTTGCCTCCAAGGGGATATCGCTGCCTCGGGCACCTTATGGTCCGTCTCTAGTGAGTCTACATTTTCGAATCCGACGAAAAAATGATAGTTAATTGTAACGTTCAGCGCCTCCTAATGACGATGGAACACTCATATTGCGTCGAGATTCAATACATCGTCCTCCAGCCGACTCTTCTTCAAATGTCTATTGCTGCCTCGGGCACCTTGAGATCGTTCTCCTGTGAGTCTAGATTTTTGAATCCGACGCAAAAATGATAGTTAATTGTAACGTTCAGCGCCTACTAATGACGATGGAACACTCAAATTGCGTCGAGATTCAATACATCGTCCTCCAGCCGACTTGTCTCCAAGGGTCTGTTGCTGCCTCGGGCACCATATGGTCGTTCCCCTGTGAGTCCAGATTTTAGAATCCGATGCAAATCTAATAGTTAATTGTAATGTTCAGAGCCTCCTAATGACGATGGAACACTCAAATTGCGTCGAGATTTAATACATCGTCCTCCAGCCGACTTGTCTCCAAGGGAACATTGCTGCCTCGGACACCTTATGGTCGTTCTCCGGTGATTCTACATTTTCTAATCCGACGCAAAACTGATAGTTAATAGTAACGTTCAGGGCCTCGTAATGACGTTGGGGCACTCAAATTGCGTCGCGATGCAATATATCGTCCTCCAGCATACTGGTCTCAAAGGGGATATTGCTGCCTCGGACACCTTATGGACCGTCTCCTGTGAGTCTAGATTTTTGAATCCGACGCAAAAATGATAGTTAATTGTAACGTTCAGCGCCTCCTAATGACGATGGAACACTCAAATTGCGTCGAGATTCAATACATCGTCCTCCAGCCGACTTGTCTCCAGGGGGCAATTGCTACCTCGGGCACCTTATGGTCGTTCTCCTGTGAGTCTAGATTTTCGAATCCGACGCATGACTGATAGTTAATTGTAACGCTCAGCGCCTCCTATTGACGATGGAACACTCAAATTGCGTCGAGACTCAATACATCGTCCACCAGCCGAGTTGTCTCCAAGGGGATATTGCTGCCTCGGGAACCATGTGATCCGTCTCCTGTGAGTCTAGGTATTCGAATCCGACGCAAAACTGATAGTTAATTGTAACGTTCAGGGCGTCCTAATGACGATGGAACACTCAAATTGCGTCGAGAGTCAATACATCGTCCTCCAGCCGACTTGTCTACAAGGGAATATTGCTGCCTCGGGCTCCATGTGGTCCGTCTCCTGTGAGTCTAGATTCTCGACCCGATGCGAAACTGATAGTTAACTGTAACGTTCAGGGCCTCCTAATGACGATGGGACACTCAAATAGCGTCGACATTCAATACCTCGTCATTCAGCCGATTTGTCTCCCAGGGTCTATTGCTGCATCGGGCACCATATGGTCGTTCCCCAGTGAGTCTACATTTAGGAATCCGACGCAAATCTGATAGTTAATTGTAATGTTCAGAGCCTTTTAATGACGATGGAACACTCAAATTGCGTCGACATTCAATTCAACGTCCTCCAGCCGACTTCTCTCCATGGGGATATTGCTGCCTCGGGCACCTTATGGTCGTTCTCTTGTGAGTCTAGATTTTCGAATCCGACGAGAAACTGATTGTTAACTGTAACGTTCAGTGCCTCCTAATGACGATGGAACACCCAAATTGCGTCGAGATTCAATACATTGTCCTCCAGCCGACTTGTCTCCAAGGCTCTATTGCTGCCTCGGGCACCTTATGGTCGTTCTCCTGTGGGTCTAGATTTTCGAATCCGACGCAAATCTGATAGTTAATTGTAACGCTCAGCGCCTCGTAATGAGGATGGAATAGTCAAATTGCGTCGAGATTCAATAGATCGGCCTCGAGCCGACTTGTCTCCAAGGGGACATTGCTGCCTCGGGCACCTTACGGTTCGTCTCCTGTGAGTCTAGAATTTCGATTCCGATGCGAAACTGATAGTTAACTGTAACGTTCAGTGCCTCCTAATGACGATGGAACACCCAAATTGCGTCGAGATTCAATACATTGTCCTCCAGCCGACTTGTCTCCAAGGCTCTATTGCTGCCTCGGGCACCTTATGGTCGTTCTCCTGTGAGTCTAGATTTTCGAATCCGACGTAAAACTGATAGTTAATTCCAACGTTCAGCGCCTCCTAATGACGATGGAACACTCAGATTGCGTCGAGATTCAATACATTGTCCTCCAGCCGACTTGTCTCCAAGGGTCTATTGCTACCTCGGGCACCTTATGGTCGTTCTCCTGTAAGACTAGATTATCGAATCCGACGCATAACTGATAGTTAATTGTAATGCTCAGCGCCTCCTAATGACGATGGAACACTCAAATTCCGTCGAGATTCGATACATCGTCCACCAGCCGACTTGTCTCCAAGGGGATATTGCTGCCTCGGGCACCATATGATCCGTCTCCTGTGAGTCTAAATTTTCGAATCCGACGCGAAACTGATAGTTAATTGTAACGTTCAGGGCCTTCTAATGACGATGGAACACTCAAATTGTGTCGAGATTAGATACAGCGTCCTTCAGCCGACTTGACTCCAAGAGTCTATTGCTGCCTCAGACTCCTTATAATCGTTCCGCTGTGAGTCTAGATTCTCGAATCCGACGCAAAACCGATAGTTCATTGTAACGCTCAGGGCCTCCTAATGATGATGGAACACTCAAATTGCATCGAGATTCAATACATCGACCTTCAGACGACTTGACTCCAAGAGTCTATTGCTGCCTCGGACACATTATGGTCGTTCTCCGGTGATTCTGCATTTTCTAATCCGACGAAAAACTGATAGTTAATTGTAACGTTCAGGGCCTCGTAATGAAGATGGGTCACTCAAATTGCGTCGCGATTCATTACATCGTCCTCCAGCGGACTGGTCTCCAAGGGGTTATTGCTGCCTCGGACACCTTATGGACCGTCTCCAGTGAGTCTAGATTTTCGAATCCGACGCATAACTGATAGTTCATTGCAACGTTCAGCGCCTCCTAATGACGATGGAACACTCAAATTGCGTCGAGATTCAATACATCGGCCTCCAGACGACTTGTGTTCAAATGTCTATTGCTGCCTCGGGCACATTGTGGTCGTTCTCCTGTGAGTCTAGATTTTCGAATCCGACGCATAACTGATAGTTAATTGTAAAGTTCAGTACGTCCTAATGGCGATGGAACACTCAAATTGCGTCGAGATTCAATACATCTTCCTCCAGCCGACTTGCCTCCAAGGGGATATCGCTGCCTCGGGCACCTTATGGTCCGTCTCTAGTGAGTCTACATTTTCGAATCCGACGAAAAAATGATAGTTAATTGTAACGTTCAGCGCCTCCTAATGACGATGGAACACTCAAATTGCATCGAGATTCAATACATCGTCCTCCAGCCGACTTGTCTCCAAGGGTCTATTGCTACCTCCGGCACCTTATGGTCGATCTCCTGTGAGTCTAGATTTTCGAAAACGACGCATAACTGATAGTTAATTGTAACGCTCAGCGCCTCCTAATGACGACGGAACACTCAAATTGCGTCAAGAGTCAATACATCGTCCTCCAGCCGACTTGTCTACAAGGGGAATATTGCTGCCTCGGTCTCCATGTGGTCCGTCTCATGTGAGTCTAGATTTTCGAATCCGACGCGAAACTGATAGTTAACTGTAACGTTCAGGGCCTCCTAATGACGATGGAACACTCAAATTGCGTCGAGATTCAATACCTCCTCATTCAGCCTATTTGTCTCCAAGGGTCTGTTGCTGCCTCGGGCACCATATGGTCGTTCCCCTGTGAGTCTAGATTTTAGAATCCGATGCAAATCTGATAGTTAATTGTAATGTTCATTGCCTCCTAATGACGATGGAACACTAAAATTGCGTCGAGATTTAATACATCGTCCTCCAGCCGACTTGTCTCCAAGGGAACATTGCTGCCTCGGACACCTTATGGTCGTTCTCCGGTGATTCTACATTTTCTAATCCGACGCAAAACTGATAGTTAATAGTAACGCTCAGGGCCTCGTAATGACGTTGGGGCACTCAAATTGCGTCTCGATGCAATATATCGTCCTCCAGCATACTGGTCTCAAAGGGGATATTGCTGCCTCGGACACCTTATGGACCGTCTCCAGTGAGTCTAGATTTTCGAATCCGACGCATAACTGATAGTTAATTGCAACGTTCAGCGCCTCCTAATGACGATGGAACACTCAATTTGAGTCGAGATTCAATACATCGGCCTCCAGCCGACTCTTCTTCAAATGTCTATTGCTGCCTCGGGCACCTTGTGGTCGTTCTCCTGTGAGTCTAGATTTTCGAATCCGACGCATAACTGATAGTTAATTGTAACGCTCAGCGCCTCCTAATGACGGTGGAACACTCAAGTTGCGTCGCGTTTCAATACATCGGCCACCAGCCGACTTGTCTCCAAGGGTCTATCGCTGCCTCGGGCACCTTATGATCGTTCTCCTGTGAGTCTAGATTTTCGAACCCGGCGCAAAACTGATAGTTAATTGTAACGTTCAGGGCCTCCTAATGACGATGGAATACTCAAATTGCGTCGAGATTCAATTCATCGTCCTCCAGCCGACTTCTCTCCATGGGGATATTGCTGCCTCGGGCACCTTGTGGTCAATCCCCTGTGAGTCTAGATTTTAGAATCCGACGCAAATCTCATAGTTAATTGTAATGTTCAGGGCCTCCTAATGACGATGGAACACTCAAATTTCGTCGAGATTCAAAACATCGGCCTCCAGCCGACTTGCCTCCAATTGTCTATTGCTGCCTCGGGCACCTAATGGTCGTTCTCCTGTGAGTATAGATTTTCGAATCCAACGCATAACTGATAGTTAATTGCAACGTTCAGCGCCCCCTAATGACGATGGAACACCCAAATTGCGTCGAGATTCAATACATCGACCTCCAGCCGACTTGTCTCCAAATGTCTATTGCTGCCTCGGGCACCTTGTGGTCGTTCTCCTGTGAGTCTAAATTTTCGAATCCGACGCATAACTGATAGTTAATTGTAACGTTCAGGACCTCCTAATGATGATAGAACAGTCAAATTGCGTCGAGGTTGAATTCATCGGCCTCCAGCCGAATTGTCTCCAAGGGGATATTGCTGCCTCGGGTTCTATGTGGTCGTTCTCCTGTGAGTCTAGATTTTCGAATCCGACGCGAAACTGATAGTTAATTGTAACGTTCAGGGCCTCCTAATGACGATGGAACTCTCAAATTGCGTCAAGATTCAATACATCGGCCTCCAGCCGACTTGTCCCCAAGGGAACATTGCTGCCTCGGACACCTTATGGTCGTTCTCCGGTGATTCTACATTTTCTAATCCGACGCAAAACTGATAGTTAATTGTAACGTTCAGGGCCTCCTAATGACGATGGGACACTCAAAATGCGTCGAGATTTAATACATCGTCCACCAGCCGACTTGTCTCCAAGGGGATATTGCTGCCTCGGGCACCATATGATCCGTCTCCTGTGAGTCTAGATTTTCGAATCCGACGCGAAACAGATAGCTAATTGTAACGTTCAGGGCCATCGAATGACGATGGAACACTCAAATTGCGTCGAGATTCAATACATCGTATTCCAGCCGACTAGTCTCCATGGAGATATTGCTGCCTCGGGCACCGTATGGTCCGACTCCTGTGTGTCTAGATTTTCGAATCCGACCCAAAACTGATAGTTACTTGTAACGTTCTGGGCCCCCAAATGACGATGGAACACTCAAATTGCGTCGAGATTCAATACAGCGTCCTTCAGCCTACTTGACTCCAAGAGTCAATTGCTGCCTCGGACTCCTTATAATCGTTCTGCTGTGAGTCTAGATTCTCGACTCCGACGCAAAACTGATAGTTCATTGCAACGCTCAGGGCCTCCTAATGATGATGGAACACTCAAATTGCGTCGAGATTCAATACATCGACCTTCAGACGACCTGACTCCAAGAGTCTATTGCTGCCTCGGACACATTATGGTCGTTCTCCGGTGATTCTACATTTTCAAATCCGACGAAAAACTGATAGTTAATTGTAGCGTTCAGGGCCTCGCAATGAAGATGGGGCACTCGAATTGCGTCGCGATTCATTACATCGTCCTCCAGCGGACTGGTCTCCAAGGGGATATTGCTGCCTCGGACACCTTATGGACCGTCTCCAGTGAGTCTAGATTTTGGAATCCGACGCATTACTGATAGTTCATTGCAACGTTCAGCGCCACCTAATGACGATGGAACACTCAAATTGCGTCGAGATTCAATACATCGGCCTCCAGACGACTTGTGTTCAAATGTCTATTGCTGCCTCGGGCACATCGTGGTCGTTCTCCTGTGAGTCTAGATTTTCGAATCCTACGCATAACTGATAGTTAATTGTAAAGTTCAGTACGTCCTAATGACGATGTAACACTCAAATTGCGTCGAGATTCAATACATCGTCCTCCAGCCGACTTGCCTCCAAGGGGATATCGCTGCCTCGGGCACCTTATGGTCCGTCTCTAGTGAGTCTACATTTTCGAATCCGACGAAAAAATGATAGTTAATTGTAACGTTCAGCGCCTCCTAATGACGATGGAACACTCATATTGCGTCGAGATTCAATACATCGTCCTCCAGCCGACTCTTCTTCAAACGTCTATTGCTGCCTCGGGCACCTTGAGGTCGTTCTCCTGTGAGTCTAGATTTTTGAATCCGACGCAAAAATGATAGTTAATTGTAACGTTCAGCGCCTCCTAATGACGATGGAACACTCAAATTGCGTGGAGATTCAATACATCGTCCTCCAGCCGACTTGTCTCCAAGGGTCTGTTGCTGCCTCGGGCACCATATGGTCGTTCCCCTGTGAGTCCAGATTTTAGAATCCGATGCAAATCTAATAGTTAATTGTAATGTTCAGAGCCTCCTAATGACGATGGAACACTCAAATTGCGTCGAGATTTAATACATCGTCCTCCAGCCGACTTGTCTCCAAGGGAACATTGCTGCCTCGGACACCTTATGGTCGTTCTCCGGTGATTCTACATTTTCTAATCCGACGCAAAACTGATAGTTAATAGTAACGTTCAGGGCCTCGTAATGACGTTGGGGCACTCAAATTGCGTCGCGATGCAATATATCGTCCTCCAGCATACTGGTCTCAAAGGGGATATTGCTGCCTCGGACACCTTATGGACCGTCTCCTGTGAGTCTAGATTTTTGAATCCGACGCAAAAATGATAGTTAATTGTAACGTTCAGCGCCTCCTAATGACGATGGAACACTCAAATTGCGTCGAGAGTGAATACATCGTCCTCCAGCCGACTTGTCTACAAGGGAATATTGCTGCCTCGGGCTCCATGTGGTCCGTCTCCTGTGAGTCTAGATTCTCGACCCGATGCGAAACTGATAGTTAACTGTAACGTTCAGGGCCTCCTAATGACGATGGGACACTCAAATAGCGTCGACATTCAATACCTCGTCATTCAGCCGATTTGTCTCCCAGGGTCTATTGCTGCATCGGGCACCATATGGTCGTTCCCCAGTGAGTCTACATTTAGGAATCCGACGCAAATCTGATAGTTAATTGTAATGTTCAGAGCCTTTTAATGACGATGGAACACTCAAATTGCGTCGACATTCAATTCAACGTCCTCCAGCCGACTTCTCTCCATGGGGATATTGCTGCCTCGGGCACCTTATGGTCGTTCTCTTGTGAGTCTAGATTTTCGAATCCGACGAGAAACTGATTGTTAATTGTAACGTTCAGGGCCACCTAATGACGATGGAACACTCAAATTCCGTCGAGATTCATTACCTCGTCATTCAGCCGATTTGTCTCCAAGGGGCTATTGCTGCCTCGGGAACCATATGGTCGTTCAGCTGTGAGTCTACATTTTAGAATCCGACGCAAATCTGATAGTTAATTGTAATGTTCAGGGCCTCCTAATGACGATGGAACACTCAAATTGCGTCGAGATACAATATATCGGCCTCCAGCCGACTTGTCTCCAATTGTCTATTGCTGCCTCGGGCACCTTATGGTCGTTCTCCTGTGAGTATAGATTTTCGAATCCAACGCATAACTGATAGTTAATTGTAAAGTTCAGGGCCTCCTAATGATATGGAACACTCAATTTGCGTCGAGAATCACTACATCGTCCTCCAGCCGACTTGTCTCCAAGGCTCTATTGCTGCCTCTGGCACCTTATGGTCGTTCTCCTGTGAGTCTAGATTTTCGAATCCAACGCATAACTGATAGTTAATTGTAACGATCAGGGCCTGCTAATGACGATGGAACACTCAAATTGCGTCGAGAGTCAATTCATCGTCCTCCACCCGACTTGTCTACAAGGGAATATTGCTCCCTCGGGCTCCATGTGGTCCGTCTCCTGTGAGTCTAGATTTTCGAATTCGACGCGAAACTGATAGTTAACTGTAACGTTCAGTGCCTCCTAATGACGATGGGACACCCAAATTGCGTCGAGATTCAATACATTGTCCTCCAGCCGACTTGTCTCCAAGGCTCTATTGCTGCCTCGGGCACCTTATGGTCGTTCTCCTGTGAGTCTAGATTTTCGAATCCGACGCAAATCTGATAGTTAATTGTAACGCTCAGCGCCTCGTAATGAGGATGGAATAGTCAAATTGCGTCGAGATTCAATAGATCGGCCTCGAGCCGACTTGTCTCCAAGGGGACATTGCTGCCTCGGGCACCTTACGGTTCGTCTCCTGTGAGTCGAGAATTTCGATTCCGATGCGAAACTGATAGTTAATTGTAACGTTCAGGGCCCCTAATGACGATGGAACACTCAAATTGCGTCGAGATTCAATACATCGTCCTTCAGCCGACTTGTCTCCAAGGTTCTATTGCTGCCTCGGGCACCCTATGGTCGTTCTCCTGTGAGTCTCGCTTTTCGAATCCGACGCAAAACTGATAGTTAATTGCATCGATCAGGGCCTCCTAATGACGATAGAACACTCAAATTGCGTCGAGGTTGAATACATCGGCCTCCAGCCGAATTGTCTCCATGGGGATATTGCTGTCTCGAGCTCTATGTGGTCGTTCTCCTGTGAGTCTAGATTTTCGAATCCGACGCGAAACTGATTGTTAATTGTAACGTTCAGGGTTCTAATGACGATGGAACACTGAAATTGCGTCGAGATTCAATACATTGTCCTCCAGCCGACTTGTCTCCAACGGTCTATTGCTACCTCGGGCACCTTATGGTCGTTCTCCTGTGAGACTAGATATCCGAATCCGAAGCATAACTTATAGTTAATTGTAATGCTAAGCGCCTCCTAATGACGATGGAACACTCAAATTGCGTCGAGATTCAATACATCGTACACCAGCCGACTTGTCTCCAAGGGGATATCGTTACCTCGGGCACCATATGATCCGTCTCCTGTGAGTCTAGATTTTCGAATCCGACGCGAAACTGATAGTTAATTGTAACGTTCAGGGCCACCTAATGACGATGGAACACTCGAATTGCGTCGAGATTCAATACAGCGTATTTCAGCCGACTTGACTCCAAGAGTCTATTGCTGTCTCGGACACCTTATGGTCGTTTTCCTGTGAGTCTAGATTTTCGAATCCGACGCAAAACTGATAGTTAATTGTAACGTTCAGGGCCTCGTAATGACGATGGGGCACTGAAATTGCGTCGCGATTCAATACGTCGTCCTCCAGCGGACTGGTCTCCAAGGGGATGTTGCTGCCTCGTACACCTAATGGACCGTCTCCAGTGAGTCTAGATTTTCGAATCCGACGCATAACTGATAGTTAATTGCAACGTTCAGCGCCTCCTAATGACGATAGAACACTCAAATTGCGTCGAGGTTGAATTATCGGCCTCCAGCCGAATTATCTCCAAGGGGATATTGCTGCCTCGGGCTCTATGTGGTCGTTCGTCTGTGAGTCTAGATTTTCGAAACCGACGCGAAACTGATAGTTAATTGTAACATTCAGGGCATCGTAATAACGATGGAACACTCAAATTGCGTCGAGATACAATATATCGGCCTCCAGCCGACTTGTCTCCAATTGTCTATTGCTGTCTCGGGATCCTTATGTTCGTTCTCCTGTGAGTCCAGATTTTCGAATCCGACGCATAACTGATAGTTAATTGCAACGATCAGGGCCTGCAAATGACGATGGAACACTCAAATTGCGTCGAGAGTCAATTCATCGCCCTCCACCCGACTTGTCTACAAGGGAATATTGCTCCCTCGGTCTCCGTGTGGTCCGTCTCCTGTGAGTCTAGATTTTCGAATTCGACGCGAAACTGATAGTTAACTGTAACGTTCAGGGCCTCCTAATGACGATGGAACACCCAAATTGCGTCGAGATTCAATACATCGGCCACCAGCCGACTTGTCTCCAAGGGTCTATCGCTGCCTCGGGCACCTTATGATCGTTTTCCTGTGAGTCTAGATTTTCGAACCCGACGCAAAACTGATAGTTAATTGTAACGATCAGGGCCTCCTAATGTCGATGGAACACTCAAATTGCGTCGAGATTCAAAACATCGGCCTCCAGCCGACTTGTCTCCAATTGTCTGTTGCTGCCTCGGGCCCCTTATGCTCGTTCTCCTGTGAGTATAGATTTTCGAATTAAACTCATAACTGATAGTTAATTGCAACGTTCAGCGCCCCCTAATGACGATGGAACACTCAAATTGCGTCGAGATTCAATACATCGACCTCCACCCGACTTGTCTCCAAATGTCTATTGCTTGTCTCCAAGGTTCAATTGCGGCCTCGGGCACATTACGGTCGTCCTCCTATGAGTCTCGATTTTCGAATCCGACGCAAAACTGATAGTTAATTGAGTGTTCCATCGTCATTAGGAAGCCATGAACTTTACAATTAACAATCAGTTTCGCGTCGGATTCGAATATCTAGACTCACAGGAGAACGACCATAAAGTGCCCGAGACAGGATTATCCCCATGGAGAGAAGTCGGCTGGATGACGATGTATTGAATCTCGACGCAATTTGAGTATTCCATCGTCATTAGGAGGCCCTGAACGGTACAATTAACTATCAGTTTTGCGTCGGATACGAAAATGTAGAATCACCGGAGACGAGCCATGTGGTGAACGAGGCAGCGATATCCCCTTGGAGACAAGCCGGCTGGAGGACGATGTATTGAATCTCGACGCAATTTGATTGTTCCATCGTCATTAGGGGGCGCTGAGCGATGCAATTAACTATCAGTTATGCGTCGGATTCGAAAATCTAGACTCACAGGAGAACGACCATAAAGTGCCCGAGGCAGCAATATACCCTTGGAGACAAGTCGGCTGGAGGCCGATGTATTGAATCTCGACGCAATTTGAGTGTTCCATCATCATTAGGATGCCATGAACTTTACAATTAACAATCAGTTTCACGAGGATTCGAATATCTAGACTCACAGGAGAACGACCATAAAGTGCCCGAGGCAGGATTATCCCCATGGAGAGAAGTCGGCTGGATGACGATGTATTGAATCTCGACGCAATTCGAGTATTCCATAGTCATTAGGAGGCCCTGAACGTTGCAATTAACTATCGGTTTTGCGTCGGATTCGAAAATCGAGACTCATAGGAGAACGACCATAATGTGCCCGAGGCCGCAATAGAACCTTGGAGACAATTCGGCTCGAGGCCGATGTATTGAATCTCGACGCAATTTGAGTGTTCCGTAGTCATTAGGAGGCGCTGAAATTTACAATTAACTATCATTTTTGCGTCGGATTCAAAAATCTAGACTCACAGGAGGCGGACCACATGGTGCCCGAGGCAGCAATACCCCTTGGAGACAAGTCGGCTGGAGGCCGATGTATTGAATCTCGACGCAATTTGAGTGTTCCGTCGTCATTAGGAGGCCCTGAACATTACAATTAACCATCAGTTTTGCGTCGGATTCTAAAATCTAGACTCACAGTGGAACGACCATAAGGTGCCCGAGGCAGCAATAGCCCCTTGGAGACAAATCGGCTGAATGACGATGCATTGAATCTCGACGCAATTTGAGTGTTCCATCGTCATTACGAAGCCCTGAACGTTACAATTAACCATCAGTTTTGCGTCGGATTCGAAAATCTAGACTCACAGGAAACGGACCTCATGGAGCCCGAGGCAGCAATATCTCCTTGTAGCAAGTTGGCTGGAGGACGATGTATTATTGACTCTCGACGCAATTTGAGTGTTCGCTCATCATTAGGAGGCACTGAACGTTACAATTAACTATCATTTTTGCGTCGGATTTGAAAATCTAGACTCCCAGGAGACGGACCATATGGTGCCCGAGGCAGCAATACCCCTTTTAGACAAGTGGGCTGGATGTCGATGAATTGACTCTCGACGCAAATTGAGTGTTCCATCGTCATTAGGAGGCCCTGAACGTAACAATTAACTATTAGTTTCGCGTCGGATTAGAAAATGTAGAATCACCGGAGAACGACAATAAGGTGTCCGAAGCAGCAATGTTCCCTTTGAGACAAGTCCGCTGGAGGCCGATGTATTGAATCTCGACGCAATTTGAGTGTTCCATCGTCATTAGGAGGCCCTGAACGTTACAATTAACTATCAGTTTCGCGTCGGATTCGAAAAGCTAGACTCACAGGAGAACGACCACATAGAGCTCGAGGCAGCAATATCCCCATGGAGACAATTCGGCAGGAGGCCGATGTATTCAACCTCGACGCAATTTGAGTGTTCTGTCGTCATTAGGAGGCCATGATCGTTGCAATTAACTATCAGTCTTGCGTCGGATTCGAAAGTCGAGACTCACAGGAGAACGACCATAAGGTGCCCGAGGCAGCAATAGAACCTTGGAGAGAAGTCGGCTGGAGGACGATGTATTGAATCTCGACGCAATTTGAGTGTTCCATCGTCAGTAGGAGGCCCTGAACGTTACAATTAACTATCAGTTTCGCGTCGGATTCGAAAATCTAGACTCACAGGAGAACGACCACATAGAGCTCGAGGCAGCAATATCCCCATGGAGACAATTCGGCTGGAGGCCGATGTATTCAACCTCGACGCAATTTGAGTGTTCTATCGTCATTAGGAGGCCATGATCGTTGCTATTAACTATCAGTTTTGCGTCGGATTCGAAAATCGAGACTCACAAAAGAACGACCATAAGGTGCCCGAGGCAGCAATAGAACCTTGGAGACAAGTCCGCTGGAGGACGATGTATTGAATCTCGACGCAATTTGAGTGTTCCATCGTCATTAGGAGGCCCTGAACTTTACAATTAATTATCACTTATGCGTCGGATTTAAAAATTTAGACTCACAGGAGAACGACCACAAGGTGCCCCAGTCAGTATTGCGTCGGATACGAAAATGTAGAATCACCGAAGACGGACCATGTGGTGAACGAGGCAGCGATATCCCCTTGGAGACAAGCCGGATGGAGGACGATGAATTGAATCTCGACGCAATTTGAGAGTTCCAGCGTCATTAAGAGGCTCTGAACGTTGCAATTAACTATCAGTTTTGCGTCGGATTCGAAAATCGAGACTCACAAGAGAACGACCATAAAGTGCCCGACGCAAAACTGATAGTTAATTGTACCGTTCAGGGCCTCCTAATGACGATGGAATACTCAAATTGCGTCGAGATTCAATACATCGTCATCCAGCCGACTTCTCTCCATGGGGATGATGCTGCCTCGGGCACTTTATGGTCGTTCTCCTGTGAGTCTAGATATTCGAATCCGACGCGAAACTGATTGTTAATTGTAAAATTCAGGGCTTCCTAATGACGATGGAACACTCAAATTGCGTCGAGATTCAATACATCGGCCTCCAGCCGACTTGTCTCCAAGGGTATATTGCTGCCTCGGGCACTTTATGGTCGTTCCCCTGTGAGTCTAGATTTTCGAATCCGAAGCAAAACTGATAGTTAATTGCAACGTTCAGCCCCTCCTATTGACGATGGAACACTAAATTTGCGTCGAGAGTCAATACATCGTCCTCCAGCCGACTTGTCTCCAAGGGTCTATTGCTGCCTCGGGCGCCTTATGGTCGTTCTCCTGTGAGTCTAGACTTTCGAATCCGACGCATAACCGATAGTTAATTGTAAAGTTCAGCGCTTCCTAATGACGATGGAACACTCAAATTGCGTCGAGATTCAATACATCGTCCTCCAGCCCGCTTGTCTCCAAGGGGATATCGCTGCCTCGTTCACCACATGGTCCGTCTCCGGTGATTTTACATTTGCGTATCCGACGCAAAACTGATAGATAATTGTAACGTTCAGGGCCTCCTAATGACGATGGGGCACTCAAATTGCGTCGCGATTCAATACATCGTGCTCCAGCTGACTGGTCTCCAAGGGGATATTGTTGCCTCGGACACCTTATGGTCAGTCTCCAGTGAGGCTAGATTTTCGAATCCGACGAAAAACTGATAGTTAATTGTAACATTCAGGGCCTCCTAATGACGATGGAACACTCAAATTGCGTCGCGATCCAATACATCGTCCTCCAGCCGACTAGGCTCCACGGGTCTATTGCTGCCGCGGGCACCTTATTATCGATCTCCAGTGAGTCTAGATTTTCGCACCCGACGCAATACTGATAGTTAATTGTACCGTTCAGGGCCTCCTAATGACGATGGAATACTCAAATTGCGTCGAGATTCAATACATCGTCATCCAGCCGACTTCTCTCCATGGGGATAATGCTGCCTCGGGCACTTTATGGTCGTTCTCCAGTGAGTCTAGATATTCGAATCCGACGCGATACTGATTGTTAATTTTAACGTTCAGGGCTTCCTAATGACGATGGAACACTCAAATTGCGTCGAGATTCAATACATCGTCATTCAAACGATTTGTCTCCAAGGGGCTATTGCTGCCTCGGGCACCTTATGGTCGTTCCTCTGTGAGTCTACATTTTAGAATCCGACGCAAAACTGATGGTTAATTGTAATGTTCAGGGCCTCCTAATGACGATGGAACACTCACATTGCGTCGAGATTCAATACGTCGGCCTCGAGTCGACTTGTCTCCAAGGTTCTATTGCGGCCTCCGGCACATTATGGTCGTACTAATATGAGTCTCGATTTTCGAATCCGACGCAAAACCATAGTTAATTGCAACGTTCAGGGCCTCCTAATGACGATGGAACACTCAAATTGCGTCGAGAATCAATACATCGTACTCCAGCCGATTTGTCTACAAGGGATATTGCAGCCTCGGGGTCCATGTGGTCCGTCTCCTGTGAGTCTCGATTTTCGAATCCGACGCAAAACTGATAGTTTATTTGTAACGTTCAGGGCAACCAAATGACGATGGGGCACTCAAATTGCGTCGCGATTCATTACATCGTCCTCCAGCGGACTGGTCTCCAAGGGGATATTGTTGACTCGGACACCTTATCGTCAGTCTCCAGTGAGTCTAGATTTTCGAATCCGACAAAAAACTCATAGTTAATTGTTACATTCAGGGCCTCCTAATGACGACGGAACACTCAAATTGCGTCGCGATCCAATAAATCGTCTTCCAGCCGACTTGTCTCCAAGGGTCTATTGCTGAATCGGGCACCTTATGATCGATCTCCAGTGAGTCTAGATTTTCGAACCCGACGCAAAACTGGTAGTTAATTGTACCGTTCAGGGCCTCCTAATGACGATGGAATACTCAAATTGCGTCGAGATTCAATACATCGTCACCCAGCCGACTTCTCTCCTTGGGGATAATGCTGCCTCGGGCATTTTATGGTCCGTCTCAAAAATGATAGTTATTTGCAACGTTCAGCGTCTCCTAATGACGATGGAACACTCAAATTGCGTCGAGATTCAATACATCGTCCTCCAGCCGACTTGTCTCCAAGGTTCTATTGCTGCCCCGGGCACCTTATGGTCGTTCTCTTGTGAGTCTCGATTTTCGAATCCGACGCAAAACTGATAGTTAATTGCAACGTTCAGGGCCTCTTAATGACGATGGAACACTCAAATTGCGTCGAGATCCAATACATCGGCCTCTAGCCGACTTGTCTCCAAGGGGTATTGCTGCCTCGGGCACCATATGGTCCGTCTCAAAAAAGATAGTTATTTGCAACGCTCAGCATCTCCTAATGACGATGGAACACTCAAATTGCGTTGAGATTCAATACATCGGCCTCCAGCCGACTCGTCTCCAAGGGTATATTGCTGCCTCGTTCACTTTATGGGCGTTCTCCTGTGAGTCTAGATTTTCGAATCCGAAGCAAAACTGATAGTTAATTGTAACGTTCGGGGCCTCCTAATGACGATGGAACACTCAAATTGCGTCGAGATTCAATACATCGGCCTCGAGCCGACTTGGCTCCAAGGTTCTATTGCTGCCTCGGGCACCTTATGGTCGTTCTCCTGTGAGTCTAGATTTTCGAATCCGACGCATAAGTGATAGTTAATTGCAACGTTCAGCGCCCCCTAATGACGATGGAACAATCAAATTGGGTCGAGATTCAATACATCGTCCTTCAGCAGACTTGATTCCAAGAGTCTATTGCTGCCTCGGACAACTTATGGTTCATCTCCTGTCAGTCTAGATTTTCGCATCCGAAGCAAAATTGATAGTTAATTGTACCGTTCAGGGCCTCCTAATGACGATGGAATACTCAAATTGCGTCGAGATTCAATACATCGTCATCTAGCCGACTTCTCTCCATGGGGATAATGCTGCCTCGGGCACTTTATTGTCGTACTCCTGTGAGTCTAGATATTTGAATCCGACGCGAAACTGATAGTTAATTGGAAAGTTTAGTGCTTCTTAATGACGATGGAACACTCAAATTGCGTCGAGATTCAATACATCGGCCTCCAGCCGGCTTGTCTCCAAGGGGATATCGCTGCCTCGTTCACCACATGGTCCGTATCCGGTGATTCTACATTTTCGTATCCGACGCAAATCTGATAGTTAATTGTAACGTTCAGGGCCTCCTAATGACGATGGGGCACTCAAATTGCGTCGCGATTCCATTAATCGTCCTCCAGCGGGCTGGTCTCCAAGGGGATATTGTTGCCTCGGACACCTTATCGTCAGTCTCCAGTGAGTCTAGATTTTAGAATCCGACGAAAAACTCATAGTAAATTGTAACATTCAGGGCCTCCTAATGACGACGGAACACTCAAATTGCGTCGCGATCCAATAAATCGTCCTCCAGCCGATTTGTCTCCAAGGGCCTATTGCTGCCTCGGGCACCTTACGATCGATCTCCAGTGAGTCTAGATTTTCGAACCCGACGCAAAACTGATAGTTAATTGTACCGTTCAGGGCCTCCTAATGACGATGGAATACTCAAATTGCGTCGAGATTCAATACATCGTCACCCAGCCGACTTCTCTCCGTGGGGATAATGCTGCCTCGGGCATTTTATGGTCCGTCTCAAAAATGATAGTTATTTGCAACGTTCAGCGTCTCCTAATGACGATGGAACACTCAAATTGCGTCGAGATTCAATTCATCGTCCTCCAGCCGGCTTGTCTCCAAGGGGATATCGCTGCCTCGTTCACCACATGGTCCGTCTCCAGTGATTCTACATTTTCGTATCCGACGCAATACTGACAGTTAATTGTAACGTTCAAGGCCTCCTAATGACGATGGACCACTCAAATTGCGTCGCGATCCAATACTTCGTCCTCCAGCCGACTTGTCTCCAAAGGTCTATTGCCACCACGGGCACCTCATGATCGATATCCAGTGAGTCCAAAGGTCTATTGCTGCCCCGGGCACCTTATGGTCGTTCTCTTGTGAGTTTCGATTTTCGAATCCGACGCAAAACTGATAGTTAATTGCAACGTTCAGGGCCTCTTAATGACGTTGGAACACTCAAATTGCGTCGAGATTCAATTCATCGTCCTCCAGCCGGCTTGTCTCCAAGGGGATATCGCTGCCTCCATCACCACATTGTCCGTCTCCAGTGATTCTACATTTTCGTATCCGACGCAATACTGACCGTTAATTGTACCTTTCAGGGCCTCCTAATGACGATGGAATACTCAAATTGCGTCGAGATTCAATACATCGTCATGTAGCCGACTTCTCTCCATGGGGATAATGCTGCCTCGGGCACTTTATTGTCGTACTCCTGTGAGTCTAGATATTTGAATCCGACGCGAAACTGATTGTTAATTGGAAAGTTTAGGGCTTCCTAATGACGATGGAACACTCAAAAGTGCGTCAAGATTCAATACATCGGCCTCCAGCCGGCTTGTCTCCAAAGGGATATCGCTGCCTCGTTCACCACATGGTCCGTATCCGGTGATTCTACATTTTCGTATCCGACGCAATACTGACAGTTAATTGTAACGTTCAAGGCCTCCTAATGACGATGGACCACTCAAATTGCGTCGCGATTCAATACATCGTCCTCCAGCGGGCTGGTCTCCAAGGGGATATTGTTGCCTCGGACACCTTATGGGCAGTCTCCAGTGAGTCTAGATTTTCGAATCCGACGAAAAACTGATAGTTAATTGTAGCATTCAGGGCCTCCTAATGACGATGGAACACTCAAATTGCGTCGCGATCCAATACTTCGTCCTCCAGCCGACTTGTCTCCAAAGGTCTATTGCCTCCACGGGCACCTCATGATCGATATCCAGTGAGTCCAGATTTTCGAACCCGACGCAAAACTGATAGTTAATTGTACCGTTCAGGGCCTCCTAATGACGATGGAATACTCAAATTTTGTCGAGATTCAATACATCGTCATCCAGCCGACTTCTCTCCATGGGGATAATGCTGCCTCGGGTACTTTATGGTCGTTCTCCTGTGAGTCTAGCTATTCGAATCCGACGCGAAACATATTGTTAATTGTAAAGTTTAGGGCTTCATAATGACGATGGAACACTAAAATTGCGTCGAGATTCAATACATTGGCCTCCAGCCGACTTGTCTCCAAGGTTATATTGCTGCCTCGGGCACTTTATGGTCGTTCTCCTGTGAGTCTAGATTTTCGAATCTGACGCATAATTGATAGTTATTTGCAACGTTCAGCGCCCCCTAATGCCGATGAAACACACAAATTGCGTCGAGATTCAATACATCGTCCTCCAGCCGGCTTGTCTCCAAGGGGATATCGCTGCCTCGTTCACCACATGGTCCGTCTATCGTGATTCTACATTTTCGTATCCGACGCAAAACTGATAGTTAATTGTAACGTTCAGGGTCACCTATTGACGATGGGGCACTCAAATTGCGTCGCGATTCATTACATCGTCCTCCTGCGGACTGGTCTCCAAGGGGATATTGTTGCCTCGGACACCTTATGGTCAGTCTCCAGTGAGTCTAGATTTTCGAATCCGACGAAAAACTGATAGTTAATTGTACCCTTCAGGGCCTCCTAACGACGATGGAATACTCAAATTGCGTCGAGATTCAATACATCGTTTTCCAGGACATCTCTCCATGAGGATAATGCTGCCTTGGGCACTTTATGGTCGTTCTCCTGTGAGTCTAGATATTCGAATCCGACGCGAAACTAATTGTTAATTGTAACGTTCAGGGCTTCCTAATGACGATGGAACACTCAAATTGCGTCGAGATTCAATACATCAGCCTACAGCCGACTTGTCTCCAAGGGGTATTGCTGCCTCGGGCACCTTATGGTCCGTCTCAAAAATGATAGTTATTTGCAAGGTTCAGCGCCTCCTAATGACGATGGAACACTCAAATTGCGTCGAGATTCAATACATCGGAATCCAGCCGACTTGTCTCCAAGGGTATATTGCTGCCTCGGGCACTTTATGGTCGTTCTCCTGTGAGTCTAGATTTTCGAATTCGACGCAAAAATGATAGTTAATTGTAAATTTCAGCGCCTCCTTATGACGTTGGAACACTCAAATTGCGTCGAGATTCAATACATCGGCCTCGAGCCGACTTGTCTCCAAGGTTCTATTGCTGCCTCGGGCACATTATGGTCGTTCTCCTGTGAGTCTCGATTTTCAAATCCGACGCAAAACTGATAGTTAATTGCAACGTTCATCGCCTCCTAATGACGATGGAACACTCAAATTGCGTCGAGATTCAATACATCGTCACCCAGCCGACTTCTCCCCGTGGGGATAATGCTGCCTCGGGCATTTTATGGTCCGTCTCAAAAATGATAGTTATTTGCAACGTTCAGCGTCTCCTAATGACGATGGAACACTCAAATTGCGTCGAGATTCAATACATCGTCCTTCAGCCGACTTGTCTCCACGGTTCTATTGCTGCCCCGGGCACCTTATGGTCGTTCTCTTGTGAGTCTCGATTTTCGAATCCGACGCAAAACTGATAGTTAATTGCAACGTTCAGGGCCTCTTAATGACGATGGAACACTCAAATTGCGTCGAGATTCAATTCATCGTCCTCCAGCCGGCTTGTCTCCAAGAGGATATCGCTGCTTCGTTCACCACATGGTCCGTCTCCGGTGATTCTACATTTTCGTATCCGACGCAATACTGACAGTTAATTGTAACGTTCAAGGCCTCCTAATGACGATGGACCACTCAAATTGCGTCGCGATCCAATACTTCGTCCTCCAGCCGACTTGTCTCCAAAGGTCTATTGCTGCCTCGGGTACCATAGGATCGATCTCCAGTGAGTCTAGATTTTCGAACCCGACGCAAAACTGATAGTTAATTGTACCGTTCAGGGCCTCGTAATGACGATGGAATACTCAAATTGCGTCGAGATTCAATACATCGTCATCTAGCCGACTTCTCTCCATGGGGATAATGCTGCCTCGGGCACTTTATTGTCGTACTCCTGTGAGTCTAGATATTTGAATCCGACGCGAAACTGATTGTTAATTGGAAAGTTTAGGGCTTCCTAATGACGATGGAACACTCAAAAGTGCGTCAAGATTCAATACATCGGCCTCCAGCCGGCTTCTCTCCAAGGGGATATCGCTGCCTCGTTCACCACATGGTCCGTATCCGGTGATTCTACATTTTCGTATCCGACGCAAATCTGATAGTTAATTGTAACGTTCAGGGCCTCCTAATGACGATGGGGCACTCAAATTGCGTCGCGATTCAATACATCGTCCTCCAGCGGGCTGGTCTCCAAGGGGATATTGTTGCCTCGGACACCTTATGGGCAGTCTCCAGTGAGTCTAGATTTTCCAATCCGACGAAAAACTGATAGTTAATTGTAGCATTCAGGGCCTCCTAATGACGATGGAACACTCAAATTGCGTCGCGATCCAATACGTCGTCCTCCAGCCGACTTGTCTCCAAAGGTCTATTGCCGCCACGGGCACCTCATGATCGATATCCAGTGAGTCCAGATTTTCGAACCCGACGCAAAACTGATAGTTAATTGTACCGTTCAGGGCCTCCTAATGACGATGGAATACTCAAATTGTGTCGAGATTCAATACATCGTCATCCAGCCGACTTCTCTCCATGGGGATAATGCTGCGTCGGGTATTTATGGTCGTTCTCCTGTGAGTCTAGCTATTCGAATCCGACGCGAAACATATTGTTAATTGTAAAGTTTAGGGCTTCATAATGACGATGGAACACTCAAATTGCGTCGAGATTCAATACATTGGCCTCCAGCCGACTTGTCTCCAAGGTTATATTGCTGCCTCGGGCACTTTATGGTCGTTCTCCTGTGAGTCTAGATTTTCGAATCTGACGCATAACTGATAGTTAATTGCAACGTTCAGCGCCCCCTAATGCCGATGGAACACTCAAATTGCGTCGAGATTCAATACATCGTCCTCCAGCCGGCTTGTCTCCAAGGGGATATCGCTGCCTCGTTCACCACATGGTCCGTCTATCGTGATTCTACATTTTCGTATCCGACGCAAAACTGATAGTTAATTGTAACGTTCAGGGTCACCTATTGACGATGGGGCACTTAAATTGCGTCGCGATTCATTACATCGTCCTCCAGCCGACTTGTCTCCAAGGGTCTATTGCTGCCTCGGGCACCTTGTGATCGATCTCCAGTGAGTCTAGGTTTTCGAACCCGACATAAAACTGATAGTTAATTGTACCCTTCAGGGCCTCCTAACGACGATGGAATACTCAAATTGCGTCGAGATTCAACACATCGTTTTCCAGGACATCTCTCCATGAGGATAATGCTGCCTTGGGCACTTTATGGTCGTTCTCCTGTGAGTCTAGATATTCGAATCAAACGCGAAACTAATTGTTAATTGTAACGTTCAGGGCTTCCTAATGACGATGGAACACTCAAATTGCGTCGAGATTCAATACATCGTCATTCAGCCGATTTGTCTCCAAGGGTCTATTGCTGCCTCGGGCACCTTATGGTCGTTCCACTGTGAGTCTAGATTTTAGAATCCGACGCAAAACTGATAGTTAATTGTAATGTTCAGGGCCTCCTAATGACGATGGAACACTCAATTTGTGTCGAGATTCAATACATCAGCCTCCAGCCGACTTGTCTCCAAGGGGTATTGCTGCCTCGGGCACCATATGGTCCGTCTCAAAAATGATAGTTATTTGCAAGTTTCAGCGCGTCCTAATGACGATGGAACACTCAAATTGCGACGAGATTCAATACATCGGCCTCCAGCCGACTTGTCTCCAAGGGTATATTGCTGCCTCGGGCACTTTATGGTCGTGCTCCTGTGAGTCCAGATTTTCGAATCCGACGCATAACTGATAGTTAATTGCAACGTTCAGCGCCCCCTAAAGACGATGGAACAATCAAATTGGGTCGAGAATCAATACATCGTCCTTCAGCCGACTTGTCTCCAAGGTTCTATTGCTGCCTCGGGCACCTTATGGTCGTTCTCTCGTGAGTCTCGATTTTCGAATCCGACGCAAAACTTATAGTTAATTGCAACGTTCAGGGCCTCTTAATGACGATGGAACACTCAAATTGCGTCGAGGTTGAATACATCGTTCTCCAGCCGAATTGTCTCCGAAGGGTATTGCCGCCTCGGGCAGCATATGGTCCGCCTCCTGTGAGTCTAGATTTTCGAATCCGACGCGAAAGTGATAGTTAATTGTAACTTTCAGGGCCTCCTAATGACGATGGAACACTCAAATTCCGTCGAGATTCAATACATCGTCCTTCGGCCGACTTGTCTCCAAGGGTCTATTGCTGCCTCGGGCACCTTATGGTCGTTCCACTGTGAGTCTAGATTTTAGAATCCGACGCAAAACTGATAGTTAATTGTAACTTTCAGGGCCTCCTAATGACGATGGGGCACTCAAATTGCGTCGCGATTCAATACATCGTCCTCCAGCGGGCTGGTCTCCAAGGGGATATTGTTGACTCGGACACCTTATGGTCAGTGTCCAGTGAGTCTAGATTTTCGAATCCGACGAAAAACTCATAGTTAATTGTAACATTCAGGGCCTCCTAATGACGATGGAACACTCAATTTGCGTCGCGATCCAATACATCGTCCTCCAGCCGACTTGTCTCTAAGGGTCTATTGCTGCCTCGGGCAACTTATGATCGATCTCCAGTGAGACTAGATTTTCGAACCCGACGCAAAACTGATAGTTAATTGTACCGTTCAGGGCCTCCTAACGACGATGGAATACTCAAATTGCGTCGAGATTCAATACATCGTCATCCAGCCGACTTCTCTCCATGGGGATAATGCTGCCTCGGGCATTTTATGGTAGTTCTCCTGTGAGTCTAGATATTCGATTCCGACGCGAAACTGATTGTTAATTGTAACGTTCAGGGCTTCGTAATGACGATGGAACACTCAAATTGCGTCGAGATTCAATACATCGTCCTTCAGATGACTTGTCTGCAAGGTTCTATTGCCGCCTCGGGCACCTTATGGTCGTTCTCTTGTGAGTCTCGATTTTCGAATCCGACGCAAAACTGATAGTTAATTGCAACGTTCAGCGCCCCCTAATGACGATGGAACAATCAAATTGGGTCGAGATTCAATACATCGTCCTTCAGCAGACTTGACTCCAAGAGTCTATTGCTGCCTCGGACACCTTATGGTTCATCTCCTGTCAGTCTAGATTTTCGAATCCGACGCAAATCTGATAGTTAATTGTAACGTTCAGGGCCTCCTAATGACGATGGGGCACTCAAATTGCGTCGCGATTCAATACATCGTCCTCCAGCGGGCTGGTCTCCAAGGGGATATTGTTGCCTCGGACACCTTATGGGCAGTCTCCAGTGAGTCTAGATTTTCGAATCCGACGAAAAACTGATAGTTAATTGTAACATTCAGGGCCTCCTAATGACGATGGAACACTCAAATTGCGTCGCGATCCAATACTTCGTCCTCCAGCCGACTTGTCTCCAAGGGGATATTGTTGCCTCGGACACCTTATGGTCAGCCTCCTGTGAGTCTAGATTTTCGAATCCGACGCATAACTGATAGTTAATTGCAACGTTCAGCGCCCCCTAAAGACGATGGAACAATCAAATTGGGTCGAGAATCAATACATCGTCCTTCAGCCGACTTGTCTCCGAGGTTCTATAGCTGCCTCGGGCACCTTATGGTCGTTCTCCTGTGAGTCTTGATTTTCGAATCCGACGCAAAACTGATAGTTAATTGCAACGTTCAGGGCCACCTAATGACGATGGAACACTCAAATTGCATCGAGAATCAATACATCGTACTCCAGCCGAATTGTCTACAAGGGATATTGCAGCCTCGGGCTCCATGTGGTCCGCCTCCTGTGAGTCTAGATTTTCGAATCCGACGCGAAACTGATAGTTAATTGTAACTTTCAGGGCCTCCTAATGACGATGGAATACTGAAATTGCGTCGAGATTCAATACATCGTCATCCAGCCGACTTCTCTCCATGGGGATAATGCTGCCTCGGGCATTTTATCGTAGTTCTCCTGTGAGTCTAGATATTCGATTCCGACGCGAAACTGATTGCTAATTGTAACGTTCAGGGCTTCGTAATGACGATGGAACACTCAAATTGCGTCGAGATTCAATACATCGTCCTTCAGCCGACTTGTCTCCAAGGTTCTATTGCCGCCTCGGGCACCTTATGGTCGTTCTCTTGTGAGTCTCGATTTTCGAATCCGACGCAAAACTGATTGTTAATTGCAACGTTCAGGGCCTCCTAATGACGATGGAACACTCAAATTGCGTCGAGAGTCAATACATCGTCCCCCAGCCGACTTGTCTACAAGGGGATATGGCTGCCCCGGGCTCCATGTGGACCGTCTCCTGTGAGTCTAGATTTTCGAATCCGACGCATAAATGATAGTTAATTGCAACGTTCAGCGCCTCCTAATGACGATATAACACTCAAATTGCGTCGAGATTCAATACATCGTCATTCAGCCCGATTTGTCTCCAAGGGTCTATTGCTGCCTCGGGCACCTTATGGTCGTTCCACTGTGAGTCTAGATTTTAGAATCCGACGCAAAACTGATAGTTAATTGCAATGTTCAGGGCCTCCTAAAGACGATGGAACACTCAATTTGCGTCGAGATTGAATACATCGGCCTCCAGCCGACTTGGGTCCAAATGTCTATTGCTGCATCGGGCACCTTGTGGTCGTTCTCCTGTGAGTCTAGATTTTCGAACCCGACGCAAAACTGATAGTTAATTGTAACGTTCAGGGGCTCCTAATGACGATGGAATACTCAAATTGGGTCGAGATTCAATATATCGTCCTCCAGCCGACTTCTCTCCATGGGGATAATGCTGCCTCGGGTACCTTATGGTCGTTCACCTGTGAGTCTAGATTTTCGAATCCGACGCGAAAGTGATTGTTAATTGTAACGTTCAGGGCTTCCTAATGACGATGGAACACTCAAATTGCGTCGAGATTTAATACATCGTCATTCAGCCGATTTGTCTCCAAGGGTCCATTGCTGCCTCGGGCAGCTTATGATCGATCTCCAGTGAGTCTAGATTTTCAAACCCGACGCAAATCTGATAGTTAATTGTACCGTTCAAGGCGCCCTAACGATGGAATACTCAAATTGCGTCGAGATTAAATACATCGTCATCCAGCTGACTTCTCTCCATGGGTATAATGCTGCCTCGGGCACTTTATAATCGTTCTCCTGTGGGTCTAGATTTTCGAATTCGACGCAAAAATGATAGTTAATTGTAAATTTCAGCGCCTCCTAATGACGATGGAACACTCAAATTGCGTCGAGATTCAATACATCGGCCTCGAGCCGACTTGTCTCCAAGGTTCTATTGCTGCCTCGGGCACATTATGGTCGTTCTCCTGTGAGTCTCGATTGTCGAATCCGACGCAAAACTGATAGTTAATTGCAACGTTCAGGGCCTCCTAATAACGATGGAACACTCAAATTGCGTCGAGAATCAACACATCGTACTCCAGCCGAATTGTCTACAAGGGATATTGCAGCCTCAGGCTCCATGTGGTCCGCCTCCTGTGAGTCTAGATTTTCGAATCCGACGCGAAACTGATAGTTAATTGTAACTTTCAGGGCCTCCTAATGACGATGGGGCACTCAAATTGCGTCGCGATTCAATACATCGTCCTCCAGCGGGCTGGTCTCCAAGGGGTTATCGTTGTCTCGGACACCTTATGGTCAGTCTCCAGTGAGTCTAGATTTTCGAATCCGACGAAAAACTCATAGTTAATTGTAACATTCAGGGCCTCCTAATGACGATGGAACACTCAAATTGCGTCGCGATCCAATACATCGTCCTCCAGCCGACTTGTCTCTAAGGGTCTATTGCTGCCTCGGGCACCTTATGATCGATCTCCAGTGAGACTAGAATTTCGAACCTGACGCAAAACTGATAGTTAATTGTACCGTTCAGGGCCTCCTAATGACAATGGAATACTCAAATTGCGTCGAGATTCAATACATCGTCATCCAGCCGACTTCTCTCCATGGGGATAATGCTGCCTCGGGCATTTTATGGTAGTTCTCCTGTGAGTCTAGATATTCGATTCCGACGCGAAACTGATTGTTAATTGTAACGTTCAGGGCTTCGTAATGACGATGGAACACTCAAATTGCATCGAGATTCAATACATCGTCCTTCAGATGACTTGTCTGCAAGGTTCTATTGCCGACTCGGGCACCTTATGGTCGTTCTCTTGTGAGTCTCGATTTTCGAATCCGACGCAAAACTGATAGTTAATTGCAACGTTCAGCGCCCCCTAATGACGATGGAACAATCAAATTGGGTCGAGATTCAATACATCGTCCTTCAGCAGACTTGACTCCAAGAGTCTATTGCTGCCTCGGACACCTTATGGTTCATCTCCTGTCAGTCTAGATTTTCGAATCCGACGCAAATCTGATAGTTAATTGTAACGTTCAGGGCCTCCTAATGACGATGGGGCACTCAAATTGCGTCGCGATTCAATACATCGTCTACCAGCGGGCTGGTCTCCAAGGGGTTATCGTTGTCTCGGACACCTTATGGGCAGTCTCCAGTGAGTCTAGATTTTCGAATCCGACGAAAAACTGATAGTTAATTGTAACATTCAGGGCCTCCTAATGACGATGGTACACTCAAATTGCGTCGCGATCCATTACTTCGTCCTCCAGCCGACTTGTCTCCAAGGGGATATTGTTGCCTCGGACACCTTATGGTCAGCCTCCTGTGAGTCTAGTTTTTCGAATCCGACGAAAAACTGATAGGTAATTGTAACATTCAGGGCCTCCTACTGACGATGGAACACTCAAATTGCATTGCGATCCAATACATCATCCTCCAGCCGACTTGTCTCGAAGGGTCTATTGCTGCCTCGGGCACCTTATGATCGATCTCCAGTGAGTCTAGGTTTTTGAACCCGACGCAAAACTGATAGTTAATTGTACCGTTCAGGGCCTCCTAACGACGATGGAATACTCAAATTGCGTCGAGATTCAATACATCGTTTTCCAGGACATCTCTCCATGGGGATAATGCTGCCTCGGGCACTTTATGGTCGTTGTCCTGTGAGTCTAGATATTCGAAGCCGACGCGAAACTAATTGTTAATTGTAACGTTCAGGGCTTCCTAATGACGATGGAACACTCAAATTGCGTCGAGAATCAGTACATCGTCCTTCAGATGACTTGTCTGCAAGGTTCTATTGCCGAATCGGGCACCTTATGGTCGTTCTCCTGTGAGTCTTGATTTTCGAATCCGACGCAAAACTGATAGTTAATTGCAACGTTCAGGGCCACCTAATGACGATGGAACACTCAAATTGCATCGAGAATCAATACATCGTACTCCAGCCGAATTGTCTACAAGGGATATTGCAGCCTCGGGCTCCATGTGGTCCGCCTCCTGTGAGTCTAGATTTTCGAATCCGACGCGAAACTGATAGTTATTTGTAACTTTCAGGGCCTCCTAATGACGATGGAATACTGAAATTGCGTCGAGATTCAATACTTCGTCATCCAGCCGACTTCTCTCCATGGGGATAATGCTGCCTCGGGCATTTTATCGTAGTTCTCCTGTGAGTCTAGATATTCGATTCCGACGCGAAACTGATTGCTAATTGTAACGTTCAGGGCTTCGTAATGACGATGGAACACTCAAATTGCGTCGAGATTCAATACATCGTCCTTCAGCCGACTTGTCTCCAAGGTTCTATTGCCGCCTCGGGCACCTTATGGTCGTTCTCTTGTGAGTCTCGATTTTCGAATCCGACGCAAAACTGATTGTTAATTGCAACGTTCAGGGCCTCCTAATGACGATGGAACACTCAAATTGCGTCGAGAGTCAATACATCGTCCCCCAGCCGACTTGTCTACAAGGGGATATGGCTGCCCCGGGCTCCATGTGGACCGTCTCCTGTGAGTCTAGATTTTCGAATCCGACGCATAAATGATAGTTAATTGCAACGTTCAGCGCCTCCTAATGACGATATAACACTCAAATTGCGTCGAGATTCAATACATCGTCATTCAGCCCGATTTGTCTCCAAGGGTCTATTGCTGCCTCGGGCACCTTATGGTCGTTCCACTGTGAGTCTAGATTTTAGAATCCGACGCAAAACTGATAGTTAATTGTAATGTTCAGGACCTCCTAAAGACGATGGAACACTCAATTTGCGTCGAGATTGAATACATCGCCCTCCAGCCGACTTGGGTCCAAATGTCTATTGCTGCATCGGGCACCTTGTGGTCGTTCTCCTGTGAGTCTAGATTTTCGAACCCGACGCAAAACTGATAGTTAATTGTAACGTTCAGGGGCTCCTAATGACGATGGAATACTGAAATTGGGTCGAGATTCAATATATCGTCCTCCAGCCGACTTCTCTCCATGGGGATAATGCTGCCTCGGGTACCTTATGGTCGTTCACCTGTGAGTCTAGATTTTCGAATCCGACGCGAAAGTGATTGTTAATTGTAACGTTCAGGGCTTCCTAATGACGATGGAACATTCAAATTGCGTCGAGATTCAATACATCGTCATTCAACCGATTTGTCTCCAAGGGTCCATTGCTGCCTCGGGCAGCTTATGATCGATCTCCAGTGAGTCTAGATTTTCAAACCCGACGCAAATCTGATAGTTAATTGTACCGTTCAAGGCCCCCTAACGATGGAATACTCAAATTGCGTCGAGATTAAATACATCGTCATCCAGCTGACTTCTCTCCATGGGTATAATGCTGCCTCGGGCACTTTATAATCGTTCTCCTGTGGGTCTAGATTTTCGCATTCGACGCAAAAATGATAGTTAATTGTAAATTTTAGCGCCTCCTAATGACGATGGAACACTCAAATTGCGTCGAGATTCAATACACCGGCCTCGAGCCGACTTGTCTCCAAGGTTCTATTGCTGCCTCGGGCACATTATGGTCGTTCTCCTGTGAGTCTCGATTGTCGAATCCGACGCAAAACTGATAGTTAATTGCAACGTTCAGGGCCTCCTAATAACGATGGAACACTCAAATTGCGTCGAGAATCAACACATCGTACTCCAGCCGAATTGTCTACAAGGGATATTGCAGCCTCAGGCTCCATGTGGTCCGCCTCCTGTGAGTCTAGATTTTCGAATCCGACGCGAAACTGATAGTTAATTGTAACTTTCAGGGCCTCCTAATGACGATGGGGCATTAAAATTGCGTCGCGATTCAATACATCGTCCTCCAGCGGGCTGGTCTCCAAGGGGTTATCGTTGTCTCGGACACCTTATGGTCAGTCTCCAGTGAGTCTAGATTTTCGAATCCGACGAAAAACTCATAGTTAATTCCAACATTCAGGGCCTCCTAATGACGATGGAACACTCAAATTGCGTCGCGATCCAATACATCGTCCTCCAGCCGACTTGTCTCTAAGGGTCTATTGCTGCCTCGGGCACCTTATGATCGATCTCCAGTGAGACTAGAATTTCGAACCCGACGCAAAACTGATAGTTAATTGTACCGTTCAGGGCCTCCTAATGACAATGGAATACTCAAATTGCGTCGAGATTCAATACATCGTCATCCAGCCGACTTCTCTCCATGGGGATAATGCTGCCTCGGGCATTTTATGGTAGTTCTCCTGTGAGTCTAGATATTCGATTCCGACGCGAAACTGATTGTTAATTGTAACGTTCAGGGCTTCGTAATGACGATGGAACACTCAAATTGCATCGAGATTCAATACATCGTCCTTCAGATGACTTGTCTGCAAGGTTCTATTGCCGCCTCGGGCACCTTATGGTCGTTCTCTTGTGAGTCTCGATTTTCGAATCCGACGCAAAACTGATAGTTAATTGCAACGTTCAGCGCCCCCTAATGACGATGGAACAATGAAATTGGGTCGAGATTCAATACATCGTCCTTCAGCAGACTTGACTCCAAGAGTCTATTGCTGCCTCGGACACCTTATGGTTCATCTCCTGTCAGTCTAGATTTTCGAATCCGACGCAAATCTGATAGTTAATTGTAACGTTCAGGGCCTCCTAATAACGATGGGGCACTCAAATTGCGTCGCGATTCAATACATCGTCCTCCAGCGGGCTGGTCTCCAAGGGGATATTGTTGCCTCGGACACCTTATGGGCAGTCTCCAGTGAGTCTAGATTTTCGAATCCGACGAAAAACTGATAGTTAATTGTAACATTCAGGGCCTCCTAATGACGATGGAACACTCAAATTGCGTCGCGATCCATTACTTCGTCCTCCAGCCGACTTGTCTCCAAGGGGATATGGTTGCCTCGGACACCTTATGGTCAGCCTCCTGTGAGTCTAGTTTTTCGAATCCGACGAAAAACTGATAGGTAATTGTAACATTCAGGGCCTCCTACTGACGATGGAACACTCAAATTGCATTGCGATCCAAAACATCATCCTCCAGCCGACTTGTCTCGAAGGGTCTATTGCTGCCTCGGGCACCATATGATCGATCTCCAGTGAGTCTAGGTTTTTGAACCCGACGCAAAACTGATAGTTAATTGTACCGTTCAGGGCCTCCTAACGACGATGGAATACTCAAATTGCGTCGAGATTCAATACATCGTTTTCCAGGACATCTCTCCATGGGGATAATGCTGCCTCGGGCACTTTATGGTCGTTCTCCTGTGAGTCTAGATATTCGAAGCCGACGCGAAACTAATTGTTAATTGTAACGTTCAGGGCTTCCTAATGACGATGGAACACTCAAATTGCGTCGAGAATCAATACATCGTCCTTCAGATGACTTGTCTGCAAGGTTCTATTGCCGAATCGGGCACCTTATGGTCGTTCTCCTGTGAGTCTTGATTTTCGAATCCGACGCAAAACTGATAGTTAATTGCAACGTTCAGGGCCAACTAATGACGATGGAACACTCAAATTGCATCGAGAATCAATACATCGTACTCCAGCCGAATTGTCTACAAGGGATATTGCAGCCTCGGGCTCCATGTGGTCCGCCTCCTGTGAGTCTAGATTTTCGAATCCGACGCGAAACTGATAGTTAATTGTAACTTTCAGGGCCTCCTAATGACGATGGAATACTCAAATTGCGTCGAGATTCAATACATCGTCATCCAGCCAACTTCTCTCCATGGGGATAATGCTGCCTCGGGCATTTTATCGTAGTTCTCCTGTGAGTCTAGATATTCGATTCCGACGCGAAACTGATTGTTAATTGTAACGTTCAGGGCTTCGTAATGACGATGGAACACTCAAATTGCGTCGAGATTCAATACATCGTCCTTCAGCCGACTTGTCTCCAAGGTTCTATTGCCGCCTCGGGCACCTTATGGTCGTTCTCTTGTGAGTCTCGATTTTCGAATCCGACGCAAAACTGATTGTTGATTGCAACGTTCAGGGCCTCCTAATGACGATGGAACACTCAAATTGCGTCGAGAGTCAATACATCGTCCTCCAGCCGACTTGTCTACAAGGGGATATGGCTGCCCCGGGCTCCATGTGGACCGTCTCCTGTGAGTCTAGATTTTCGAATCCGACGCATAAATGATAGTTAATTGCAACGTTCAGCGCCTCCTAATGACGATATAACACTCAAATTGCGTCGAGATCCAATACATCGTCATTCAGCCCGATTTGTCTCCAAGGGTCTATTGCTGCCTCGGGCACCTTATGGTCGTTCCACTGTGAGTCTAGATTTTAGAATCCGACGCAAAACTGATAGTTAATTGTAATGTTCAGGGCCTCCTAAAGACGATGGAACACTCAATTTGCGTCGAGATTGAATACATCGGCCTCCAGCCCACTTGGGTCCAAATGTCTATTGCTGCCTCGGGCACCTTGTGGTCGTTCTCCTGTGAGTCTAGATTTTCGAACCCGACGCAAAACTGATAGTTAATTGTAACGTTCAGGGCCTCCTAATGACGATGGAATACTCAAATTGGGTCGAGATTCAATATATCGTCCTCCAGCCGACTTCTCTCCATGGGGATAATGCTGCCTCGGGTACCTTATGGTCGTTCACCTGTGAGTCTAGATTTTCGAATCCGACGCGAAAATGATTGTTAATTGTAACGTTCAGGGCCTCCTAATGACGATGGAACACTCAAATTGCGTCGAGATTCAATACATCGTCATTCAGCCGATTTGTCTCCAAGGGTCCATTGCTGCCTCGAGCAGCTTATGATCGATCTCCAGTGAGTCTAGATTTTCAAACCCGACGCAAATCTGATAGTTAATTGTACCGTTCAAGGCCCCCTAATGACGATGGAATACTCAAATTGCGTCGAGATTAAATACATCGTCATCCAGCTGACTTCTCTCCATGGGTATAATGCTGCCTCGGGCACTTTATAATCGTTCTCCTGTGGGTCTAGATTTTCGAATTCGACGCAAAAATGATAGTTAATTGTAACTTTCAGCGCCTCCTAATGACGAGGGAACACTCAAATTGCGTCGAGATTCAATACATCGGCCTCGAGCCGACTTGTCTCCAAGGGTCTATTACTGCCTCGGGCACCTTATGATCGATCTCCAGTGAGACTAGATTTTCGAACCCGACGCAAAACTGATAGTTAATTGTACCGTTCAGGGCCTCCTAATGACAATGGAATACTCAAATTGCGTCGAGATTCAATACATCGTCATCCAGCCGACTTCTCTCCATGGGGATAATGCTGCCTCGGGCATTTTATGGTAGTTCTCCTGTGAGTCTAGATATTCGATTCCGACGCGAAACTGATTGTTAATTGTAACGTTCAGGGCTTCGTAATGACGATGGAACACTCAAATTGCATCGAGATTCAATACATCGTCCTTCAGATGACTTGTCTGCAAGGTTCTATTGCCGCCTCGGGCACCTTATGGTCGTTCTCTTGTGAGTCTCGATTTTCGAATCCGACGCAAAACTGATAGTTAATTGCAACGTTCAGCGCCCCCTAATGACGATGGAACAATCAAATTGGGTCGAGATTCAATACATCGTCCTTCAGCACACTTGACTCCAAGAGTCTATTGCTGCCTCGGACACCTTATGGTTCATCTCCTGTCAGTCTAGATTTTCAAATCCGACGCAAATCTGATAGTTAATTGTAACGTTCAGGGCCTTCAAATGACGATGGGGCACTCAAATTGCGTCGCGATTCAATACATCGTCCTCCAGCGGGCTGGTCTCCAAGGGGATATTGTTGCCTCAGACACCTTATGGGCAGTCTCCAGTGAGTCTAGATTTTCGAATCCGACGAAAAACTGATAGTTAATTGTAACATTCAGGGCCTCCTAATGACGATGGAACACTCAAATTGCGTCGCGATCCATTACTTCGTCCTCCAGCCGACTTGTCTCCAAGGGGATATTGTTGCCTCGGACACCTTATGGTCAGCCTCCTGTGAGTCTAGTTTTTCGAATCCGACGAAAAACTGATAGGTAATTGTAACATTCAGGGCCTCCTACTGACGATGGAACACTCAAATTGCATTGCGATCCAATACATCATCCTCCAGCCGACTTGTCTCGAAGGGTCTATTGCTGCCTCGGGCACCTTATGATCGATCTCCAGTGAGTCTAGGTTTTTGAACCCGACGCAAAACTGATAGTTAATTGTACCGTTCAGGGCCTCCTAACGACGATGGAATACTCAAATTGCGTCGAGATTCAATACATCGTTTTCCAGGACATCTCTCCATGGGGATAATGCTGCCTCGGGCACTTTATGGTCGTTCTCCTGTGAGTCTAGATATTCGAAGCCGACGCGAAACTAATTGTTAATTGTAACGTTCGGGGGTTCCTAACGACGATGGAACACTCAAATTGCGTCGACATTCAATACATCGTCATTCAGCCGATTTGTCTCCAAGGGTCTGTTGCTGCCTCGGGCACCTTATGGTTGTTCCACTGTGAGTCTAGATTTTAGAATCCGACGCAAAACTGATAGTTAATTGTAATGTTCAGGGTCACCCAATGACGATGGAACACTCAAATTGCGTCGAGATTCAATACATCAGCCTCCAGCCGACTTGTCTCCAAGGGGTATTGCTGCCTCGGGCACCATATGGTCCGTCTCAAAAATGACAGTTATTTGCAAGGTTCAGCGCCTCCTAATGACGATGGAACACTCAAATTGCGTCGAGATTCAATACATCGGCCTCCAGCCGACTTACCTCCAAGGGTATATTGCTGCCTCGGGCACTTTATGGTCGTTCTCCTGTGAGTCTAGATTTTCGAATCCGACGCATAACTGATAGTTAATTGCAACGTTCAGCGCCCCCTAAAGACGATGGAACAATCAAATTGGGTCGAGAATCAGTACATCGTCCTTCAGCCGACTTGTCTCCAAGGTTCTATTTCTGCCTCGGGCACCTTATGGTCGTTCTTCTGTGAGTCTTGATTTTCGAATCCGACGCAAAACTGATAGTTAATTGCAACGTTCAGGGCCACCTAATGACGATGGAACACTCAAATTGCATCGAGAATCAATACATCGTACTCCAGCCGAATTGTCTACAAGGGATATTGCAGCCTCGGGCTCCATATGGTCCGCCTCCTGTGAGTCTAGATTTTCGAATCCGACGCGAAACTGATAGTTAATTGTAACTTTCATGGCCTTTCTAATGACGATGGAACACTTAAATTGCGTCGAAATTCAATACATCGTCCTTCAGCCGACTTGTCTCCAAGGTTCTATTGCCGCCTCGGGCACCTTATGGTCGTTCTCCTGCGTGTCTCGATTTTCGAATCCGACGCAAAACTGATAGTTAATTGTAAAGTTCAGGGCCTCCTAATGACGATGGGGCACTCAAATTGCGTCGCGATTCAATACATCGTCCTCCAGCGGACTGGTCTCCAAGAGGATATTGTTGACTCGGACACCTTACGGTCAGTCTCCAGTGAGTCTAGATTTTCGAATCCGACGAAAAACTGATAGTTAATTGTACCGTTCAGGGCCTCCTACTGACGATGGAATACTCAAATTGCGTCGAGATTCAATACATGGACCTCCAGCAGACTTATCTCCAAGGGTCTATTGCTGCCTCGGGCACCTTATGATCGATCTCCAGTGAGACTAGATTTTCGAACCCGACGCAAAACTGATAGTTAATTGTACCGTTCAGGGCCTCCTAATGACGAAGGAATACTCAAATTGCGTCGAGATTCAATACATCGTCATCCAGTCGACTTCTCTCCATGGGGATAATGCTGCCTCGGGCATTTTATCGTAGTTCTCCTGTGAGTCTAGATATTCGATTCCGACGCGAAATTGATTGTTAATTGTAACGTTCAGGGCTTCGTAATGACGATGGAACACTCAAATTGCGTCGAGATTCAATACATCGTCCTTCAGCCGACTTGTCTCCAAGGTTCTATTGCCGCCTCGGGCACCTTATGGTCGTTCTCCTGTGAGTCTTGATTTTCGAATCCGACGCAAAACTGATAGTTAATTGCAACGTTCAGGGCCACCTAATGACGATGGAACACTCAAATTGCATCGAGAATCAATACATCGTACTCCAGCCGAATTGTCTACAAGGGATATTGCAGCCTCGGGCTCCATGTGGTCCGCCTCCTGTGAGTCTAGATTTTCGAATCCGACGCGAAACTGATAGTTAATTGTAACTTTCAGGGCCTCCTAATGACGATGGAATACTCAAATTGCGTCGAGATTCAATACATCGTCATCCAGCCGACTTCTCTCCATGTGGATAATGCTGCCTCGGGCATTTTATCGTAGTTCTCCTGTGAGTCTAGATATTCGATTCCGACGCGAAACTGATTGTTAATTGTAACGTTCAGGGCTTCGTAATGACGATGGAACACTCAAATTGCGTCGAGATTCAATACATCGTCCTTCAGCCGACTTGTCTCCAAGGTTCTATTGCCGCCTCGGGCACCTTATGGTCGTTCTCTTGTGAGTCTCGATTTTCGAATCCGACGCAAAACTGATTGTTGATTGCAACGTTCAGGGCCTCCTAATGACGATGGACCACTCAAATTGCGTCGAGAGTCAATACATCGTCCTCCAGCCGACTTGTCTACAAGGGGATATGGCTGCCCCGGGCTCCACGTGGATCGTCTCCTGTGAGTCTAGATTTTCGAATCCGACGCATAAATGATAATTAATTGCAACGTTCAGCACCTCCTAATGACGATATAACACTCAAATTGCGTCGAGATTCAATACATCGTCATTCAGCCCGATTTGTCTCCAAGGGCCTATTGCTGCCTCGGGCACCTTATGGTCGTTCCACTGTGAGTCTAGATTTTAGAATCCGACGCAAAACTGATAGTTAATTGTAATGTTCAGGGCCTCCTAAAGACGATGGAACACTCAATTTGCGTCGAGATTGAATACATCGGCCTCCAGCCGACTTGGGTCCAAATGTCTATTGCTGCCTCGGGCACCTTGTGGTCGTTCTCCTGTGAGTCTAGATTTTCGAACCCGACGCAAAACAGATAGTTAATTGTAACGTTCAGGGCCTCCTAATGACGATGGAATACTCAAATTGGGTCGAGATTCAATATATCGTCCTCCAGCCGACTTCTCTCCATGGGGATAATGCTGCCTCGGGTACCTTATGGTCGTTCACCTGTGAGTCTAGATTTTCGAATCCGACGCGAAAATGATTGTTAATTGTAACGTTCAGGGCTTCCTAATGACGATGGAACACTCAAATTGCGTCGAGATTCAATACATCGTCATTCAGCCGATTTGTCTCCAAGGGTCCATTGCTGCCTCGGGCAGCTTATGATCGATCTCCAGTGAGTCTAGATTTTCAAACCCGACGCAAATCTGATAGTTAATTGTACCGTTCAAGGCCCCCTAATGACGATGGAATACTCAAATTGCGTCGAGATTAAATACATCGTCATCCAGCTGACTTCTCTCCATGGGTATAATGCTGCCTCGGGCACTTTATAATCGTTCTCCTGTGGGTCTAGATTTTCGAATTCGACGCAAAAATGATGGTTAATTGTAACTTTCAGCGCCTCCTAATGACGAGGGAACACTCAAATTGCGTCGAGATTCAATACATCGGCCTCGAGCCGACTTGTCTCCAAGGTTCTATTGCTGCCTCGGGCACATTATGGTCGTTCTCCTGTGAGTCTCGATATTCGAATCCGACGCAAAACTGATAGTTAATTGCAACGTTCAGGGAATCCTAATGACGATGGAACACTCAAATTGCGTCGAGAATCAACACATCGTACTCCAGCCGAATTGTCTACAAGGGATATTGCAGCCTCAGGCTCCATGTGGTCCGCCTCCTGTGAGTCTAGATTTTCGAATCCGACGCGAAACTGATAGTTAATTGTAACTTTCAGGGCCTCCTAATGACGATGGAACACTCAAATTCCGTCGAGATTCAATACATCGTCCTTCGGCCGACTTGTCTCCAAGGTTCTATTGCCGCCTCGGGCACGTTATGGTCGTTCTCTTGCGAGTCTCGATTTTCGAATCCGACGCAAAACTGATAGTTAATTGTAACGTTCAGGGCCTCCTAATGACGATGGGGCACTCTAATTGCGTCGCGACTCAATACATCGTCCTCCAGCGGGCTGGTCTCCAAGGGGTTATCGTTGACTCGGACACCGTATGGTCAGTCTCCAGTGAGTCTAGATTTTCGAATCCGACGAAAAACTCATAGTTAATTGTAACATTCAGGGCCTCCTAATGACGATGGAACACTCAAATTGCGTCGCGATCCAATACATCGTCCTCCAGCCGACTTGTCTCTAAGGGTCTATTGCTGCCTCGGGCACCTTATGATCGATCTCCAGTGAGACTAGATTTTCGAACCCGACGCAAAACTGATAGTTAATTGTACCGTTCAGGGCCTCCTAATGACAATTGAATACTCAAATTGCGTCGAGATTCAATACATCGTCATCCAGCCGACTTCTCTCCATGGGGATAATGCTGCCTCGGGCATTTTATGGTAGTTCTCCTGTGAGTCTAGATATTCGATTCCGACGCGAAACTGATTGTTAATTGCAACGTTCAGGGCTTCCTAATGACGATGGAACACTCAAATTGCGTCGAGATTCAATACATCGTCATTCAGCCGATTTGTCTCCAAGGGTCCATTGCTGCCTCGGGCAGCTTATGATCGATCTCCAGTGAGTCTAGATTTTCAAACCCGACGCAAATCTGATAGTTAATTGTAACGTTCAGGGCCTTCAAATGACGATGGGGCACTCAAATTGCGTCGCGATTCAATACATCGTCCTCCAGCGGGCTGGTCTCCAAGGGGATATTGTTGCCTCGGACACCTTATGGGCAGTCTCCAGTGAGTCTAGATTTTCGAATCCGACGAAAAACTGATAGTTAATTGTAACATTCAGGGCCTCCTAATGACGATGGAACACTCAAATTGCGTCGCGATCCATTACTTCGTCCTCCAGCCGACTTGTCTCCAAGGGGATATTGTTGCCTCGGACACCTTATGGTCAGCCTCCTGTGAGTCTAGTTTTTCGAATCCGACGAAAAACTGATAGGTAATTGTAACATTCAGGGCCTCCTACTGACGATGGAACACTCAAATTGCATTGCGATCCAATACATCATCCTCCAGCCGACTTGTCTCGAAGGGTCTATTGCTGCCTCGGGCACCTTATGATCGATCTCCAGTGAGTCTAGGTTTTTGAACCCGACGCAAAACTGATAGTTAATTGTACCGTTCAGGGCCTCCTAACGACGATGGAATACTCAAATTGCGTCGAGATTCAATACATCGTTTTCCAGGACATCTCTCCATGGGGATAATGCTGCCTCGGGCACTTTATGGTCGTTCTCCTGTGAGTCTAGATATTCGAAGCCGACGCGAAACTAATTGTTAGTTGTAACGTTCAGGGGTTCCTAATGACGATGGAACACTCAAATTGCGTCGACATTCAATACATCGTCATTCAGCCGATTTGTCTCCAAGGGTCTGTTGCTGCCTCGGGCACCTTATGGTTGTTCCACTGTGAGTCTAGATTTTAGAATCCGACGCAAAACTGATAGTTAATTGTAATGTTCAGGGTCTCCCAATGACGATGGAACACTCAAATTGCGTCGAGATTCAATACATCAGCCTCCAGCCGACTTGTCTCCAAGGGGTATTGCTGCCTCGGGCACCATATGGTCCGTCTCAAAAATGATAGTTATTTGCAAGGTTCAGCGCCTCCTAATGACGATGGAACACTCAAATTGCGTCGAGATTCAATACATCGGCCTCCAGCCGACTTACCTCCAAGGGTATATTGCTGCCTCGGGCACTTTATGGTCGTTCTCCTGTGAGTCTAGATTTTCGAATACGACGCATAACTTATAGTTAATTGCAACGTTCAGCGCCCCCTAAAGACGATGGAACAATCAAATTGGGTCGAGAATCAGTACATCGTCCTTCAGCCGACTTGTCTCCAAGGTTCTATTTCTGCCTCGGGCACCTTATGGTCGTTCTCCTGTGAGTCTTGATTTTCGAATCCGACGCAAAACTGATAGTTAATTGCAACGTTCAGGGCCACCTAATGACGATGGAACACTCAAATTGCATCGAGAATCAATACATCGTACTCCAGCCGAATTGTCTACAAGGGATATTGCAGCCTCGGGCTCCATATGGTCCGCCTCCTGTGAGTTTAGATTTTCGAATCCGACGCGAAACTGATAGTTAATTGTAACTTTCATGGCCTTTCTAATGACGATGGAACACTTAAATTGCGTCGAGATTCAATACATCGTCCTTCAGCCGACTTGTCTCCAAGGTTCTATTGCCGCCTCGGGCACCTTATGGTCGTTCTCCTGCGTGTCTCGATTTTCGAATCCGACGCAAAACTGATAGTTAATTGTAACGTTCAGGGCCTCCTAATGACGATGGGGCACTCAAATTGCGTCGCGATTCAATACATCGTCCTCCAGCGGACTGGTCTCCAAGGGGATATTGTTGACTCGGACACCTTACGGTCAGTCTCCAGTGAGTCTAGATTTTCGAATCCGACGAAAAACTGATAGTTAATTGTACCGTTCAGGGCCTCCTACTGACGATGGAATACTCAAATTGCGTCGAGATTCAATACATGGTCCTCCAGCAGACTTGTCTCCAAGGGTCTATTGCTGCCTCGGGCACCTTATGATCGATCTCCAGTGAGACTAGATTTTCGAACCCGACGCAAAACTGATAGTTAATTGTACCGTTCAGGGCCTCCTAATGACGATGGAACACTCAAATTGCGTCGAGAGTCAATACATCGTCCTCCAGCTGACTTGTCTACAAGGGGATATGTCTGCCCCGGGCTCCATGTGGACCGTCTCCTGTGAGTCTAGATTTTCGAATCCGACGCATAAATGATAGTTAATTGCAACGTTCAGCGCCTCCTAATGACGATATAACACTCAAATTGCGTCGAGATTCAATACATCGTCATTCAGCCCGATTTGTCTCCAAGGGTCTATTGCTGCCTCGGGCACCTTATGGTCGTTCCACTGTGAGTCTAGATTTTAGAATCCGGCGCAAAACTGATAGTTAATTGTAATGTTCAGGGCCTCCTAAAGACGATGGAACACTCAATTTGCGTCGAGATTGAATACATCGGCCTCCAGCCGACTTGGGTCCAAATGTCTATTGCTGCCTCGGGCACCTTGTGGTCGTTCTCCTGTGAGTCTAGATTTTCGAACCCGACGCAAAACTGATAGTTAATTGTAACGTTCAGGGCCTCCTAATGACGATGGAATACTCAAATTTGGTCGAGATTCAATATATCGTCCTCCAGCCGACTTCTCTCCATGGGGATAATACTGCCTCGGGTACCTTATGGTCGTTCACCTGTGAGTCTAGATTTTCGAATCCGACGCGAAAATGATTGTTAATTGTAACGTTCAGGGCCTCCTAATGACGATGGAACACTCAAATTGCGTCGAGATTCAATACATCGTCATTCAGCCGATTTGTCTCCAAGGGTCCATTACTGCCTCGGGCAGCTTATGATCGATCTCCAGTGAGTCTAGATTTTCAAACCCGACGCAAATCTGATAGTTAATTGTACCGTTCAAGGCCCCCTAATGACGATGGAATACTCAAATTGCGTCGAGATTAAATACATCGTCATCCAGCTGACTTCTCTCCATGGGTATAATGCTGCCTCGGGCACTTTATAATCGTTCTCCTGTGGGTCTAGATATTCGAATCCGACGCGAAACTGATAGTTAATTGTAATGTTCAGGGCCTCCTAACGACGATGGAACACTCAAATTGCGTCGAGATCCAATACATCGGCCTCCAGCCGTCTTGTCTCCCAGAGGTATTGCTGCCTCGGGCACCATATGATCCGTCTCCTGTGAGTCTAGATTTTCGAATCCGACGCAAAAATGATAGTTAATTGCAACGTTCAGCGCCTCCTAATGACGATGGAACACTCAAATTTTAGTCGAGATTCTTCACATCGGCCTCCCGCGGACTTGTCTCCAAGGGTCTATTGCTGCCTCGGGCACCTTATGGTCGTTCTCCTGTGAGTCTAGATTTTCGAATCCGACCCATAACTGATAGTTAATTGCAACGTTCAGCGCCTCCTAATGACGATGGAACACTCTAATTGCGTCGGGATTGAATACATCGGCCTCCAGCCGACTTGGGTCGAAATGTCTATTGCTGCCTCGGGCACCTTGTGGTCGTTCTCCTGTGAGTCTAGATTTTCGAATACGACCCATAACTGATAGTTAATTGCAACGTTCAGCGCCGCCTAATGACGATGGAACACTCAAATTGCGTCGAGATTTAATACATCAGCCTCCAGCCGATTTGTCTCCAAGGGGACATGGCTGCCTCGGCAACCATAAGGTCCTTCTCCTGTGAGTCTAGATTTTCGATTCCGATGCGAAACTGATAGTTAATTGTAACGTTCAGGACCTCCTAATGACGATGGAACACTCAAATTGCGTCGAGATTCAATACATCGTCCTTCTGCCGACTTGTCTTCAAGGTTCTATCGCTGCCTCGGGGACCTTTTGGTCGTTCTCCTGTGGGTCTAGATATTCGAATCCGACGCGAAACTGATAGTTAATTGTAATGTTCAGGGCCTCCTAACGACGATGGAACACTCAAATTGCGTCGAGATCCAATACATCGGCCTCCAGCCGTCTTGTCTCCCAGAGGTATTGCTGCCTCGGGCACCATATGATCCGTCTCCTGTGAGTCTAGATTTTTGAATCCGACGCAAAAATGATAGTTAATTGCAACGTTCAGCGCCTCCTAATGACGATGGAACACTCAAATTTTAGTCGAGATTCTTCACATCGGCGTCCCGCGGACTTGTCTCCAAGGGTCTATTGCTGCCTCGGGCACCTTATGGTCGTTCTCCTGTGAGTCTAGATTTTCGAATCCGACCCATAACTGATAGTTAATTGCAACGTTCAGCGCCTCCTAATGACGATGGAACACTCTAATTGCGTCGGGATTGAATACATCGGCCTCCAGCCGACTTGGGTCGAAATGTCTATTGCTGCCTCGGGCACCTTGTGGTCGTTCTCCTGTGAGTCTAGATTTTCGAATCCGACCCATAACTGATAGTTAATTGCAACGTTCAGCGCCGCCTAATGACGATGGAATACTCAAATTGCGTCGAGATTTAATACATCGGCCTCCAGCCGACTTGGGTCGAAATGTCTATTGCTGCCTCGGGCACCTTATGGTCGTTCTCATGTGTGTCTCGATTTTCGAATCCGACGCAAAACTGCTAGTTAATTGCAACGTTCAGGGCTCTTAATGACGATGGAACACTCAAATTGCGTCGAGATTCAATACATCGGCCTCGAGCCGACTTGTCTCCAAGGGGACATTGCTGCCTTTGGCACCAAATGGTACGTCTCCTGTGAGTCTAGATTTTCGTTTCCGATCCGAAACTGATAGTTAATTGTAACGTTCAGGGCGTCCTAATGGCGATGGAACATTCAAATTGCGTCGAGATTCAATACATCGGCCTCCAGCCAACTTGTCTCCAAGGGTCTATTGCTGCATCGAGCACCTTATGGTCGTTCTACTGTGAGACTAGACTTTCGAATCCGACGCGAAACTGATAGTTATTTGCAACGTTCAGAGCCTCCTAATGACGATGGAACACTCAAATTGTTTCGAAAAGCAATACACCGTCATTCAAACCTACTTGTCCCCACAAGTCTATTGCTGCCTCGGGCACGTTATGGTCGTTCTCCTGTGAGTCTAGATTTCAGAATCCGACGGAAAACTAATAGTTAATTGTAACGTTCAGGGCCTCCTAAAGACGATGGAACACTCAAATTGCGTCGAGATTCAATACATCGTCCTTCAGCCGACTTGTCTACAAGGGGATATTGCTGCCTCTGGCTCCATGTGGTCCGTAACCTGTGAGTCTAGATTTTCGAATTCGACGCGAAACTGATAGTTAATTGTAACGTCAGGGCCTCCAAATGACGATGGGGCACTCAAATTGCGTCGCGATTCAATACATCGTCCTTCAGCGGACTGGTCTCCAAGGGGAAATTTCTGCCTCGGGCACCTAATGGTCAGTCTCCAATAAGTCTAGATTTTCGATTGCGACGAAAAACTGATAGTTAATTGTAACAATCAGGTTCTCCTAATGACGATGGAACACTCAAATTGCGTCGAGAGTCAATCCATCGTCCTCCAGCCGACTTGTCTACAAGGGGATATTGCTGCCTCGGGCTCCATGTGGTCCGTCTCTAGTGAGTGTAGATTTTCGAATCCGACGCGAAACTGATAGTTAATTGTAACGTTCAGGGCCTCCTAATGACGATGGAACACTCAAATAGCGTCGAGATTCAATACATCGGGCTCCAGCCGACTTGTCACTAAGGGGCTATTGCTGCATCGGGCACCTTATGGTCCGTCTCCAGTGGGTCTAGATTTTCGATTCCGACGAAAAACTGACAGTTAATTGTAACATTCAGGTTCTCCTAATGACGATGGAACACTCATATTGCGTCGCGATCCAATACATCGTCCTCCAGCCGACTTGTCTCCAAGGGTCTATTGCTGCCACGGGCACCTTATGATCGTTCTGCTGTGAGTCTAGATTTTCGAACCCGACGCAAAGCTGATAGTTAATTGTAACGTTCAGGGCCTCCTAATGACGATGGAATACTCAAATTGCGTCAAGATTCAATACATCGTCCTCCAGCCGACTTCTCTCAATGGGGATATTGCTGCCTCGGGCACCTTAAAGTCGTTCTCCTGTGAGTCTAGATTTTCGAATCCGACGCACAACTGATAGTTAATTGTAAAGTTCAAGGCCTCCTAATGACGATGGAACACTCAAATTGATTCGAGATACAATACAACGGCCTCCAGCCGACTTGTCTCCAAGGGGACATTGCTGCCTCGGGCACCATATGGTCCGCCTCCTGTGAGTCTAGTTTTTCGATTCCGATGCGAAACTGATAGTTAATTGTAACTTTCAGGGCCTCCTAGTAACGATGGAACACTCAAATTGCGTCGAGATTCAATACATCGTCCTTCAGCCGATTTGTCTCCAAGGTTCTATTGCTGCCTCGGGCACCTTATGGTCGTTCTCCTTTGAGTCTCGATTTTCGAATCAGACGCAAAACTGTAGTTAATTGCAACGTTCTGGGCCTCCTAATGAGGATATAACACTCAAATTGCGTCGAGGTTGAATACATCGTCCTCCAGCCGACTTGTCTCCAAGGGGTATTGCTGCCTCGGGCACCATATGGTCCGTCTCCTGTGAGTCCAGATTTTCGAATCCGACGCAAAAATGATTGTTAATTGCAACGTTCAGCGCCTCCTAATGGCGATGGAACACTCAAATTACGTCGATAGTCAATACATCGTCCTCCAGCCGAATTGTCTACAAGGGGATATTGCTGCCTCGGGCTCCATGTGTTCCGTCTCCTGTGAGTCTAGATTTTCGAATCCGGCTCGAAACTGATAAGTAATTGTAAGGTTCAGGGCCTCCTAATGACGATGGATCACTCAAATTGCTTCAAGATTCAATACATCGGCCTCCAGCCGACTTGCTTCCACGGGTCTATTGCTGCTTTGGGCACCTTATGGTCGTTCTCCCGTGAGTCTAGATTTTCGAATCCGACGAATAACTGATAGATAATTGTAAAGTTCAGCGCCTCCTAATGACGATGGAACACTCAAATTGCGTCGAGATTCAATACACCGTCCTCCAGCCGACTTGTCTCCAAGGGGATATCGCTGCCTTGGGCACCACATGGTATATCTCCTGTGAGTCTAGATTTTCGAATCCGACGCAAAACTGATAGTTAATTGCAACGTTGAGGGCCTCCTAATGACGATGGAACACTCAAATTGCTTCGAGATTCAATACATCATCCTTCCGCCGACTTGTCTCCAAGGTTCTATTGCTTCCTCGGGCCCTTATGGTCGTTCACCTGTGAGTCTAGATTTTCGAATCCGTCGCATTACTGATAGTTAATTGTAACGTTCAGGGCCTCCTAATGACGATGGAACACTCAAATAGCGTCGAGATTCAATACATCGGCCTCCAGCCGACTTGTCACTAAGGGGCTATTGCTGCATCGGGCACATTATGGTCCGTCTCCAGTGAGTCTAGATTTTCGATTCCGACGAAAAACTGACAGTTAATTGTAACATTCAGGTTCTCCTAATGACGATGGAACACTCATATTGCGTCGCGATCCAATACATCGTCCTCCAGCCGACTTGTCTCCAAGGGTCTATTGCTGCCACGGGCACCTTATGATCGTTCTGCTGTGAGTCTAGATTTTCGAACCCGACGCAAAGCTGATAGTTAATTGTAACGATCAGGGCCTCCTAATGACGATGGAATACTCAAATTGCGTCAAGATTCAATACATCGTCCTCCAGCCGACTTCTCTCAATGGGGATATTGCTGCCTCGGGCACCTTATGGTCGTTCTCCTGTGAGTCTAGATTTTCGAATCCGACGCACAACTGATAGTTAATTGTAAAGTTCAAGGCCTCCTAATGACGATGGAACACTCACATTGCTCCGAGATTCAATACAACGGCCTCCAGCCGACTTGTCTCCAAGGGGACATTGCTGCCTCGGGCACCATATGGTCCGCCTCCTGTGAGTCTAGTTTTTCGATTCCGATGCGAAACTGATAGTTAATTGTAACTTTCAGGGCCTCCTAGTAACGATGGAACACTCAAATTGCGTCGAGATTCAATACATCGTCCTTCAGCCGATTTGTCTCCAAGGTTCTATTGCTGCCTCGGGCACCTTATGGTCGTTCTCCTTTGAGTCTCGATTTTCGAATCAGACGCAAAACTGTAGTTAATTGCAACGTTCTGGGCCTCCTAATGAGGATATAACACTCAAATTGCGTCGAGGTTGAATACATCGTCCCCCAGCCGATTTGTCTCCAAGGGGTATTGCTGCCTCGGGCACCATATGGTCCGTCTCCTGTGAGTCCAGATTTTCGAATCCGACGCAAAAATGATTGTTAATTGCAACGTTCAGCGCCTCCTAATGGCGATGGAACACTCAAATTGCGTCGAGAGTCAATACATCGTCCCCCAGCCGAATTGTCTACAAGGGGATATTGCTGCCTCGGGCTCCATGTGGTCCGTCTCCTGTGAGTCTAGATTTTCGAATCCGGCTCGAAACTGATAAGTAATTGTAAGGTTCAGGGCCTCCTAATGACGATGGAACACTCAAATTGCTTCAAGATTCAATACAACGGCCTCCAGCCGACTTGCCTCCACGGGTCTATTGCTGCTTTGGGCACCTTATGGTCGTTCTCCCGTGATTCTAGATTTTCGAATCCGACGAATAACTGATAGATAATTGTAAAGCTCAGCGCCTCCTAATGACGATGGAACACTCAAATTGCGTCGAGATTCAATACATCGTCCTCCAGCCGACTTGTCTCCAAGGGGATATCGCTGCCTTGGGCACCACATGGTATATCTCCTTTGAGTCTAGATTTTCGAATCCGACGCAAAACTGATAGTTAATTGCAACGTTGAGGGCCTCCTAATGACGATGGAACACTCAAATTGCTTCGAGATTCAATACATCATCCTTCCGCCGACTTGTCTCCAAGGTTCTATTGCTTCCTCGGGCCCTTATGGTCGTTCCCCTGTGAGTCTAGATTTTCGAATCCGTCGCATAACTGATAGTTAATTGCAACGTTCAGCGCGTCCCAATGACGATGGAACACTCAAATTGCGTCGAGATTCAATACATCGGCCTCCAGCCGACTTGTCTCCAAATGTCTATTGCTGCATCGGGCACCTTGTGGTCGTTCTCCTGTGAGTCTAGATTTTCGAACACGACGCATAACTGATAGTTAATTGTAAAGTCAGGGCCTCCTAATGACGATGGAACACTGACATTGCGTCGAGATTCAATACATCGTCCTCCAGCCAAACTTGTCTCCAAGGGTCTATTGCTGCCTCGGGCACCTTATGTTCGTTCTCCTGTGAGTCTAGATTTTCGAATCCGACACATAACTGATAGTTTATTGCAACACTCAGCTCCTCCTAATGACGATTGAACACTCATATTGGGTCGAGATCCATACATCGTCCTCCCGCCGACTTGTCTCCAAGGGGATATTGCTGCCTTGGGCACAAAATGGTCCATCTCCGGTGATTCTACATTTTCGAATCCGACGCAAAACTGATAGTTAATTGTAACGTGCAGGGCCTCCTAATGACGATGGAACACTCCAATTGCGTCGAGATTCAATACATTGGCCTCCAGCCGACCTGTCTCCAACGGTCTATTCCTGCCTCGGGCACCTTATGGTCGTTCTCCTATGAGTCTAGATTTTCGAATCCGACGCATAACTGGTAGTTAATTGCAACGTTCAGTGCCTCCTAATGACGATGGAACACTCAAATTGCGTCGAGATTCAAAACATCGGCCTCCAGCCGACTTGTCTCCAAATGTCTATTGCTGCTTCGGGCACCTTGTGGTCCTTCTCCTGTGAGTCCAGATTTTCGAATACGACGCATAACTGATAGTTAACTGTAACGCTCAGCGCCTCCTAATGACGATCGAACACTCAAATTGCGTCGAGATTCAATACATCGTCCTCAAGCCGACTTGTCTCCAAGGGTCTATTCCTGCCTCGGGCACCTTTTCGTCGTTCTCCTGTGAGTCCAGATATTCGAATCCGACGCAAAACGGACTGCTAATTGAAACGTTCAGAGCCTCCTAATGATTATGGAGCACTCAAATTGAGTCGAGATTCAATACATCGTCCTATAGCCGACTTGTCTCCAAGGGGATATGGCTGCCTTGGGCACCATATAGTCCTTCCCCTGTGAGTCTAGAATTACGAATCCGACGCAAAACTGTTAGTTAATTATAACGTTCAGGACCTCCTAATGATGATGGAACACTCAAATTGCGTCGAGATTCAATACATCTTCCTTCAGCCGACTTGCTCCCCCGGGCACCTTATGGTCGTACTCCTGTGAGTCTAGATTTTAGAATCCGATGCAAAACTGTTAGTTAATTGTAACATTCAGGGCCTCCTGATGACAATAGAACACTCAAATTGCGTCGAGATTCAATACATCGTCCTCCAGCCGACTTGTCTCCAAGGGGACATTGCTGCCTCGGGCACCATATGGTCCTTTTGCTGTGAGTCTAGATTTCCGATTCCGATGCGAAACTGATAGTTAATTGTACCATTCAGGGCCTCCTAATGACGATAGGGCACTCAAATTGCGTCGCGTTGAATACATCGTCCTCCAGCGGACATGTCTCCAAATGTCTATTGGTTCCTCGGGCACCTTGTGGTCGTTCTCCTGTGAGTCTAGATTTTCGAATTCGACGCATAACTGATAGTTAATTGTAACGTTCAGGGCCTCCTAGTGATGATAGGGCACTCAAATTGCGTCGCGTTCAATACATCGTCCTCCAGCGGACTGGTCTCCAAGGGGATATTGCTGCCTCGGGCACCTTGTCGTCGTTCTCCTGTGAATCTAGATTTTCGAATACGACGCTTAACTGATAGTTAATTGTAACGCTCAGCGCCTCCGAATGCAATGGAACACTCAAATTGCGTCGAGATTCAATACATCGTCCTCCAGCCGACTTGTCTCCAAGGGGATATTGCTGCCTCGGGCACCATATAGTCCTGCTCCTGTGAGTCTAGAATTTGGAATCCGACGCAAAACTATTAGTTAATTGTAACTTTCAGGACCTCCTAATGGCGATGGAACACTCAAATTGCGTCGAGATTCAATACATCGTCCTCCAGCCGACTTGTCTCCAAGGGGACATTGCAGCCTCGGGCACCATATGGTCCTTTTCCTGTGAGTCTAGATTTCCGATTCCGATGCGAAACTGATAGTCAATTGTAACGTTCAGGGCCTCCTAATGACGATGGAACACTCAAATTGCGTCGAGATTTAATACATCGGGTTCCAGCCGACTTCTCTCCAAATGTCTATTGCTGCCTCGGGCACCTTGTGGTCGTTCTCCTGTGTGTCTAGATTTTCGAATCCGACGCAAAACTGGTAATTGTAACGTTCAGTGCCTCCTAATGACGATGGATTACTCAAATTGCGTCGAGATTCACTACATCGTCCTTCTGCCGACTTGTCTCCAATGTTCTACTGCTGGCTCGGGCACCTTTTGGTCGTTCTCCTGTGACTCTAGATTTTAGAAACCGATGCAAAACTGATAGTTAATTGTAACGTTCAGGGCCTCCTAATGACGATGGAACACTCAAATTGCGTTGAGATTCAATACATCGTCTTTCAGCCGACTTGTCGCCAAGGTTCTATTGCTGCCTCAGGCACCTTATGGTCGTTCTCCTGTGAGCCTCGATTTTCGAAACCGACGCAAAACTGATAGTCAATTGCAACGTTCAAGGCTTCCGAATGACGATGGAACACTCAAATTGCGTCGAGGTTCAATACATCGTCCTCCAGCCGACTTGTCTCCAAGGGGTATTGCTACCTCGGGCACCATATGGTCCGACTCCTGTGAGTCTAGATTTTCGAATCCGACGCAAAAATGATAGTTAATTGTAACGTTCAGGGCCTCCCAATGACGATGGAACACTCAAATTGCGTCGAGATTCAATACATCGGCCTCCAGCCGACTTGCTCCAAGGTTCTATTGCTGCCTCGGGCACCCTATGGTCGTCCTTCTGTGAGTCTAGATTTTCGAATCCGACGCATAACTGATAGTTAATTGCAACGTTCAGCGCCTCCTATTGACCATGTAACACTCAAATTGCGTCGAGATTCAATACATCGGCCTCCAGCCGACTTGTCTCCAAATGTCTGTTGCTGCCTCGGCAGCTTGTGGTCGTTCTCCTGTGAGTCTAGATTTTCGAATACGACGCATAACTGATAGTTAATTGTAAAGTTCAGGGCCTCCTAAAGACGATGGAACACTGAAATTGCGTCGCGATTTAATACATCGTCCTCCAGCAGACTTGTCTCCAAGGGTCTATTGCTGCCTCGGGCACCTTATGGTCGTTCTCCTGTGAGTCTTGATTTTCGTATCCGACGCATAACTGATAGTAAATTGTAACGCACAGCGCCTCCTAATAACGATGGAACACTCAAATTCCGTCGAGATTCAATACATCGTCCTCCAGCCGACTTGTCTCCAAGGGGATATTGCTGCCTTGGGCACCACATGGTCCATCTCCGGTGATTCTACATTTTCGAATCCGACGCAAAACTGATAGTTAATTGTCACGTTCAGGGCCTCCTAATGACAATGGAACACTCAAATTCCGTCGAGATTCAAAACATCGGCCTCCAGATGACTTGTCTCCAAATGTCTATTGCTCCCTCTGGCACCTTGTGGTCGTTCTCCTGTTAGTCTAGATTTTAGAATCCGACGCATAACTGATAGTTAATTGTAAAGTTCAGTGCCTCCTAATCACGATGGAACACTCAAATTGCGTCGAGATTCAATACATCGTCCTCCAGCCGACTTGTCTCCAAGGGGATATCGCTGCCTTGGGCACCACATCGTATATCTCCTGTGTGTCTAGATTTTCGAATCCGACGCAAAACTGATAGTTAATTGCAACGTTGAGGGCCTCCTAATGACGATGGAACACTCAAATTGCTTCGAGATTCAATACATCATCCTTCCGCCGACTTGTCTCCAAGGTTCTATTGCTTCCTCGGGCCCTTATGGTCGTTCCCCTGTGAGTCTAGATTTTCGAATCCGTCGCATAACTGATAGTTAATTGCAACGTTCAGCGCGTCCCAATGACGATGGAACACTCAAATTGCGTCGAGATTCAATACATCGGCCTCCAGCCGACTTGTCTCCAAATGTCTATTGCTGCATCGGGCACCTTGTGGTCGTTCTCCTGTGAGTCTAGATTTTCGAACACGACGCATAACTGATAGTTAATTGTAAAGTCAGGGCCTCCTAATGACGATGGAACACTGACATTGCGTCGAGATTCAATACATCGTCCTCCAGCCGACTTGTCTCCAAGGGTCTATTGCTGCCTCGGGCACCTTATGTTCGTTCTCCTGTGAGTCTAGATTTTCGAATCCGACACATAACTGATAGTTTATTGCAACACTCAGCTCCTCCTAATGACGATGGAACACTCAAATTGGGTCGAGATCCATACATCGTCCTCCCGCCGACTTGTCTCCAAGGGGATATTGCTGCCTTGGGCACAACATGGTCCATCTCCGGTGATTCTACATTTTCGAATCCGACGCATAACTGGTAGTTAATTGCAACGTTCAGCGCCTCCTAATGACGATGGAACACTCAAATTGCGTCGAGATTCAAAACATCGGCCTCCAGCCGACTTGTCTCCAAATGTCTATTGCTGCTTCGGGCACCTTGTGGTCCTTCTCCTGTGAGTCCAGATTTTCGAATACGACGCATAACTGATAGTTAACTGTAACGCTCAGCGCCTCCTAATGACGATGGAACACTCAAATTGCGTCGAGATTCAATACATCGTCCTCAAGCCGACTTGTCTCCAAGGGTCTATTCCTGCCTCGGGCACCTTATCGTCGTTCTCCTGTGAGTCCAGATATTCGAATCCGACGCAAAACGGACTGCTAATTGAAACGTTCAGTGCCTCCTAATGATTATGGAGCACTCAAATTGAGTCGAGATTCAATACATCGTCCTCCAGCCGACTTGTCTCCAAGGGGATATGGCTGCCTTGGGCACCATATAGTCCTTCCCCTGTGAGTCTAGAATTACGAATCCGACGCAAAACTGTTAGTTAATTATAACGTTCAGGACCTCCTAATGACGATGGAACACTCAAATTGCGTCGAGATTCAATACATCTTCCTTCAGCCGACTTGCTCCCCCGGGCACCTTATTGTCGTACTCCTGTGAGTCTAGATTTTAGAATCCGATGCAAAACTGTTAGTTAATTGTAACATTCAGGGCGTCCTGATGACAATAGAACACTCAAATTGCGTCGAGATTCAATACATCGTCCTCCAGCCGACTTGTCTCCATGGGGACATTGCTGCCTCGGGCACCATATGGTCCTTTTGCTGTGAGTCTAGATTTCCGATTCCGATGCGAAACTGATAGTTAATTGTACCATTCAGGGCCTCCTAATGACGATAGGGCACTCAAATTGCGTCGCGTTCAATACATCGTCCTCCAGCGGACATGTCTCCAAATGTCTATTGGTTCCTCGGGCACCTTGTGGTCGTTCTCCTGTGAGTCTAGATTTTCGAATTCGACGCATAACTGATAGTTAATTGTAACGTTCAGGGCCTCCTAGTGATGATAGGGCACTCAAATTGCGTCGCGTTCAATACATCGTCCTCCAGCGGACTGGTCTCCAAGGGGATATTGCTGCCTCGGGCACCTTGTCGTCGTTCTCCTGTGAGTCTAGATTTTCGAATACGACGCTTAACTGATAGTTAATTGTAACGCTCAGCGCCTCCGAATGCAATGGAACACTCAAATTGCGTCGAGATTCAATACATCGTCCTCCAGCCGACTTGTCTCCAAGGGGATATTGCTGCCTCGGGCACCATATAGTCCTGCTCCTGTGAGTCTAGAATTTGGAATCCGACGCAAAACTATTAGTTAATTGTAACTTTCAGGACCTCCTAATGGCGATGGAACACTCAAATTGCGTCGAGATTCAATACATCGTCCTCCAGCCGACTTGTCTCCAAGGGGACATTGCAGCCTCGGGCACCATATGGTCCTTTTCCTGTGAGTCTAGATTTCCGATTCCGATGCGAAACTGATAGTCAATTGTAACGTTCAGGGCCTCCTAATAACGATGGAACACTCAAATTGCGTCGAGATTTAATACATCGGGTTCCAGCCGACTTCTCTCCAAATGTCTATTGCTGCCTCGGGCACCTTGTGGTCGTTCTCCTGTGTGTCTAGATTTTCGAATCCGACGCAAAACTGGTAATTGTAACGTTCAGTGCCTCCTAATGACGATGGATTACTCAAATTGCGTCGAGATTCACTACATCGTCCTTCTGCCGACTTGTCTCCAATGTTCTATTGCTGGCTCGGGCACCTTTTGGTCGTTCTCCTGTGACTCTAGATTTTAGAATCCGATGCAAAACTGATAGTTAATTGTAACGTTCAGGGCCTCCTAATGACGATGGAACACTCAAATTGCGTTGAGATTCAATACATCGTCTTTCAGCCGACTTGTCGCCAAGGTTCTATTGCTGCCTCAGGCACCTTATGGTCGTTCTCCTGTGAGCCTCGATTTTCGAAACCGACGCAAAACTGATAGTCAATTGCAACGTTCAAGGCTTCCGAATGACGATGGAACACTCAAATTGCGTCGAGGTTCAATACATCGTCCTCCAGCCGACTTGTCTCCAAGGGGTATTGCTACCTCGGGCACCATATGGTCCGACTCCTGTGAGTCTAGATTTTCGAATCCGACGCAAAAATGATAGTTAATTGTAACGTTCGGGGCCTCCCAATGACGATGGAACACTCAAATTGCGTCGAGATTCAATACATCGGCCTCCAGCCGACTTGCTCCAAGGTTCTATTGCTGCCTCGGGCACCCTATGGTCGTCCTTCTGTGAGTCTAGATTTTCGAATCCGACGCATAACTGATAGTTAATTGCAACGTTCAGCGCCTCCTATTGACCATGTAACACTCAAATTGCGTCGAGATTCAATACATCGGCCTCCAGCCGACTTGTCTCCAAATGTCTGTTGCTGCCTCGGGCAGCTTGTGGTCGTTCTCCTGTGAGTCTAGATTTTCGAATTCGACGCATAACTGATAGTTAATTGTAAAGTTCAGGGCCTCCTAAAGACGATGGAACACTGAAATTGCGTCGCGATTTAATACATCGTCCTCCAGCAGACTTGTCTCCAAATGTCTATTGCTCCCTCTGGCACCTTGTGGTCGTTCTCCTGTGAGTCTAGATTTTAGAATCCGACGCATAACTGATAGTTAATTGTAAAGTTCAGTGCCTCCTAATCACGATGGAACACTCAAATTGCGTCGAGATTCAATACATCATCCTCCAGCCGACTTTTCTCCAAGGGTCTATTGCTGCCTCGGGCACCTTATGGACGTTCACCTGTGAGTCAAGAATTTCGAATCCGACGCATAACTGATAGTTAATTGAAACGCTCAGCGACTCCTAATGACGATGGAAAACTCAAATTGCGTCGAGATTCAATACATTGGCCTCCAGCCGACTTGTCTCCATGGGTCTATTCCTGCCTCGGGCACCTTGTCGTCGTTCTCCTGTGAGTCCAGATATTTGAATCCGACGCAAAACGGACTGCTAATTGTAACGTTCAGAGCCTCCTAATGATGATGGAACACTCAAATTGCTTCGAGATTCAATACATCGTCCTCCAGCCGACTTGTCTCCAAGCGGAATATTGCTGCCTCGGGCACATATAGTCCTTCTCCTGTGAGTCTAGAATTTCGAATCCGACGCAAAACTGATTGTTAATTGTAACGTTCAGGACCTCCTAATGAGGATGGAACACTCAAATTGCGTTGAGATTCAATACATCGTCCTTCAGCCGACTTGTCTCCAAGGTTCTATTGTTGCCACAGGTACCTTATGGTCGTTCTCCTGTGAGTCTCGATTTTCGAAACCGACGCAAAACTGATAGTCAATTGCAACGTTCAAGGCCTCCGAATGACGATGGAACACTCGAATTGCGTCGAGGTTCAATACATCGTCCTCCAGCCGACTTGTCTCCAAGGGGTATTGCTGCCTTGGGCACCACATGGTCCATCTCCGGTGATTCTACATTTTCGAATCCGACGCAAAACTGATAGTTAATTGTCACGTTCGAGGCCTCCTAATGACAATGGAACACTCAAATTGCGTCGAGATTCAATACATCGGCCTCCAGATGACTTGTCTCCAAATGTCTATTGCTCCCTCTGGCACCTTGTGGTCGTTCTCCTGTGAGTCTAGATTTTAGAATCCGACGCATAACTGATAGTTAATTGTAAAGTTCAGTGCCTCCTAATCACGATGGAACACTCAAATTGCGTCGAGATTCAATACATCATCCTCCAGCCGACTTTTCTCCAAGGGTCTATTGCTGCCTCGGGCACCTTATGGACGTTCACCTGTGAGTCAAGAATTTCGAATCCGACGCATAACTGATAGTTAATTGAAACGCTCAGCGACTCCTAATGACGATGGAAAACTCAAATTGCGTCGAGATTCAATACATTGGCCTCTAGCCGACTTGTCTCCATGGGTCTATTCCTGCCTCGGGCACCTTGTCGTCGTTCTCCTGTGAGTCCAGATATTTGAATCCGACGCAAAACGGACTGCTAATTGTAACGTTCAGAGCCTCCTAATGATGATGGAACACTCAAATTGCTTCGAGATTCAATACATCGTCCTCCAGCCGACTTGTCTCCAAGGGGAATATTGCTGCCTCGGGCACATATAGTCCTTCTCCTGTGAGTCTAGAATTTCGAATCCGACGCAAAACTGATTGTTAATTGTAACGTTCAGGACCTCCTAATGAGGATGGAACACTCAAATTGCGTTGAGATTCAATACATCGTCCTTCAGCCGACTTGTCTCCAAGGTTCTATTGTTGCCACAGGTACCTTATGGTCGTTCTCCTGTGAGTCTCGATTTTCGAAACCGACGCAAAACTGATAGTCAATTGCAACGTTCAAGGCCTCCGAATGACGATGGAACACTCGAATTGCGTCGAGGTTCAATACATCGTCCTCCAGCCGACTTGTCTCCAAGGGGTATTGCTGCCTCGGGCACCATATGGTCCGACTCCTGTGAGTCTAGATTTTCGAATCCGACGCAAAAATGATAGTTAATTGTAACGTTCAGCGCCTCCTAATGACGATGGAACACTCAAATTGCGTCGACAGTCTTAACATCGTCCTTCAGCCGACTTGACAACAGGGGGATATATCTGCCTCAGGCTCCATGTGGTCCGTCTCCTGTGAGTCTATTTTTTCGAATCCGACGCGAAACTGATAGTTAATTGTAACGTTCAGAGCCTCCCAATGACGATGGAACACTCAAATTGCGTCGAGATTCAATACATCGGCCTCTAGCCGACTTGTCTCCAAGGTTCTATTGCTGCCTCGGGCACCCTATGGTCGTCCTTCTGTGTGTCTAGATTTTCGAATCCGACGCATAACTGATAGTTAATTGCAACGTTTAGCGCCTCCTATTGACCATGTAACACTCAAATTGCGTCGAGATTCAATTCATCGGCCCCTAGCCGACTTGTCTCCAAATGTCTATTGCTGCCTCGGGCAGCTCGTGGTCGTTCTCCTGTGAGTCTAGATATTCGAATACGACGCATAACTGATAGTTAATTGCAACGTTCAGCGCCTCCTAATGACGATGGAACACTCAAATTGCGTTGAGATTCAATACATCGTCCTCCAGCCGACTTGTCTCTAAATGTCTATTGCTCTTTCGGGCACCTTGTGGTCGTTCTCCTGTGAGTGTAGATTTTAGAATCCGACGCATTACTGATAGTTAATTGTAAAGTTCAGTGCCTCCTAATGACGATGGAACACTGAAATTGCGTCGAGATTCAATACATAGTCCTCCAGCCGACTTGTCTCCAAGGTTAGACCACATGGTTGGGCACCACATGATCCATATCTGGTGATTCTACATTTTCGAATCCGACGCAAACTGATAGTTAATTGCAACGTTCAGGGCCTCCTAATGACGATAGGGCACTCAAATTGAGTCGCGATTCAATACATCGCCCTTCAGCGGACTGGTCTCCAAGGGGATATTGCTGCTCTGGCACCTTATGGTCCGTCTTCAGTGAGTCTAGATTTTCGAATCCGACGCATAACTGATAGTTAATTGCAACGTTCAGCGCCTCCTAATGACGATGGAACACTCAAATTGCGTTGAGATTCAATACATCGTCCTCCAGCCGACTTGTCTCCAAATGTCTATTGCTCTTTCGGGCACCTTGTGGTCGTTCTCCTGTGAGTCTAGATTTTCGAATACGACGCAAAACGGACTGCTAATTGTAACGTTCAGCCGACTTGTCTCCAAGGGGGATATTGCTGCCTCGGGCACATATACTCCTGCTCCTGTGAGTCTACATTTTCGATTCCGACTTATAACTGATAGTTGATTGCAACGTTCAGGGCCTCCTAATGACGATGGAACACTCAAATTGCGTCGAGATTCAATATATCGTCCTTCTGCCGACTTGTCTTCAAGGTTCTATCGCTGCCTCGGGGACCTTTTGGTCGTTCTCCTGTGAGTCTAGATTTTCGAATCCGACGCAAACTGATAGATAATTGTAACGTTCAGGACCTCCTAATGACGATGGAACACTCAAATTGCGTAGAGATTCAATACATCGTACTTCAGCCGACTTGTCTCCAAGCGTCCATTGCTCCCTCGGGCACCTTATGGTCGTTCTCCTGTGAGTCTACATTTTCGATTCCGACTTATAACTGATAGTTGATTGCAACGTTCAGGGCCTCCTAATGACGATGGAACACTGAAATTGCATTGAGATTCAATACATCGTCCTTCTGCTGACTTGTCTTCAAGGTTCTATCGCTGCCTCGGGGACCTTTTGGTCGTTCTCCTGTGAGTCTAGATTTACGAATCCGACGCAAACTGATAGATAATTGTAACGTTCAGGGCCTCCTAATGACGATGGAACACTCAAATTGCGTCGAGATACAATACATCGTCCTCCAGCCGACTTGTCTCCAAGGGGATATTACTGCCCTGGGCACCACATGGTCCATATCCGGTGATTCTACATTTTCGAATCCGACGCAAAACTGACAGTTAATTGTAACGTTCAGGGCCTCCTAATGACGATAGGGCACTCAAATTGCGTCGCGATTCAATACATCGTCCTCCAGCGGACTGGTCTCTAAAGGGATATTGCTTCCTCGGGCACCTTATGGTCCGTCTCCAGTGAGTCTAGATTTTCGAATTCGACGCATAACTGATACTTAATTGCAACGTTCAGCGCCTCCTAATGACGATGGAACACTCAAATTGCGTCGAGATTCAATACATCGTCCTCCTGCCGACTTGTCTCCAAATGTCTATTGCTGCCTCGGGCACCTTGTGTTCGTTCTCCTGTGAGTCTAGATTTTCGAATACGACGCATAACTGATAGTTAATTGTTAAGTTCAGGGCCTCCTAATGACGATGGAACACTCAAATTGCGTCGAGATTCAATACATCGTCCTCCAGCCGACTTTTCTCCAAGGGTCTATTCCTGCCTCGGGCACCTTATCGTTGTTCTCCTGTGAGTCCAGATTTTCGATTCCGATGCGATACTGATAGTTAATTGTAACGTTCAGGGCATCCTAATGACGATAGAACACTCAAAATGCGTCGAGATTTAATACATCGTCCTTCAGCCGACTTGACTCCAAGGGGATATTGCTGCCTCGGGCACCATATGGTCCGTCCCCTGTGAGTCTAGATTAACGAATCAGACGCATAACTTGAAGTTAATTGTAACGTCCAGGGCCTCCTAATGTCGATGGAACACTGAAATAGCGTCGAGATTCAATTCATCGTCCTCCAGCCGACTTATCTCCAAGGGGATTTTGCAGCCACGGGCACCATATATTCCTTCTACTGTGAGTCAAGAATTTCCAATCCGACGCAAAACTAATAGTTAATTGTAACGTTCACGACCTCCTAATGACGGTGGAACACTCAAATTGCGTCGCGATTCAATACATCGTCCTCCAGCCGACTTGACTCCAAGGGGATATTGCTGCCTCGGGCACCTTATGCTCGTTCTTCTGTGAGTCTACATTTTCGATCCCGACGCAAAACTGATAGTTAATTGTAACGTTCAATACCTCCTAATGACGATGGAATACTCAAACGGCGTCGTGATTCAATACATCGTCCTCCAGCCGACTTCTCTCCATGGGGATATTGCTGCCTCGGGCACCTAATGGTCGTTCTCCTGTGAGTGTAGATTTTCGAATCCGACGCGAAACTGATTGTTAACTGTAACGTTCAGGGCTTCCTAATGACGATGGAACACTGAAATAGCGTCGAGATTCAATACATCGTCAATCAGCCGACTTGTCTCCAAGCGACTATTGCTGCCTCGGGCACCTTATGGTCGTTCTCCTGTGAGGCATGATTTTAGAATCCGACGCAAAACTGATAGTTAATTGTAACGTTCAGTTCCTCCTAATGACGATGGAACACTGAAATTGCTTCGAGATTCAATACGTCGGCCTCCAGCCGACTTGTCTCCAAGGGGACATTGCTGCCTCGGGCACCATATGGTCCTTCTGCTGTGAGTCTAGATTTTCGATTCCGACTTATAACTGATAGTTGATTGCAACGTTCAGGGCCTCCTAATGACGATGGAACACTCAAATTGCGTCGAGATTCAATACATCGTCCTTCTGCCGACTTGTCTTCAAGGTTCTATCGCTGCCTCGGGGACCTTTTGGTCGTTCTCCTGTGAGTCTAGATTTTCGAATCCGACGCAAACTGATAGATAATTGTAACGTTCAGGGCCTCCTAATGACGATGGAACACTCAACTTGCGTCGAGATTCAATACATCGTCCTCCAGCAGACTTGTCTCCAATTGTCTATTGCTGCCTCGAGCACCTTATGGACGTTCTCCTGTGAGTCAAGATTTTCGAATCCGACGCATAACTGATAGTTAATTGTAACGCTGAGCGACTCCTAATGACGATGGAACACTCAAATTGAGTCGAGATTCAATACCTCGTCCTCCAGCGGACTTGTCTCCATGGGTATATTGCTGCCTCGGGCACCATATGGTCCGTCTCCTGTGAGTCTAGATTTTAGAATCCGACGCGTAACTGATAGTTAATTGTAACGTTCAGGGCCTCCTACTGACGATGGAACACTCAAGTTGCGTCGAGATTCAATACATCGTCCTCCAGCCGACTTGTCTCCAAGGGGAGACCACATGGTTGGGCACCACATGGTCCATATCCAGTGATTCTACATTTTCGAATCCGACGCAAAACTGATAGTTAATTGTAACGTTCAGGGCCTCCAAATGTCGATAGGGCACTCTAATTGCGTCGCGATTCAATACATCGTCCTCCAGCGGACTGGTCTCCAAGGGGACGTTGCTGCCTCTGGCACCTTATGGTCCGTCTCCAGTGAGTCTAGATTTTCGAATCCGACGCATAACTGATAGTTAATTGCAAAGTTCAGCGCCTCCTAATGACGATGGAACACTCAAATTGCGTCGTGATTCAATACATCGGCCTCCAGATGACTTGTCTCCAAATGTCTATTGCTGCCTCTGGCACCTTGTGGTCGTTCTCCTGTGAGTCTAGATTTTCGAATACGACGCATTACTGTTAGTTAATTGCAAAGTTCAGGGCCTCCTGATGACGATGGAACACTCAAATTGCGCCGAGATTCAATACATCGTCCTCCAGACGACTTTTCTCCAATTGTCTATTGCTGCCTCAGGCACTTTCTGGTCGTTCTCCGGTGAGTCTCGATTTTCGAATCCGACGCAATACCGATAGTTAATTGCAATTTTCAGGGCCTCCTAATGACGATGGAACATTCAAATTGCGTCGAGGTTCAATACATCGTCCTCCAGCCGACTTGTCTCCAAGGGGTATTGCTGCCTCGATGTCCTTGTGGTCCGCCTCCTGTGAGTCTAGATTTACGAATCCGACGCAAAACTGAAGATAATTGTAACGTTCAGGGCCTCCTAATGGCGATGGAACACTCAAACTGCGTCGAATTTCAATACATCGTCATTCAGCCGACTTGGCTCCAAGGGTCTATCGCTGCATCGGGCACCTTATGATCGTTCTCCTGCGAGTCTAGATTTTAGAATCCGACGCAAAACTGAAAGTTAATTGTACCGTTCAGGGCCTCCTAATGACGATGGAACACTCAAATTGCGTCGAGATTCAATACATCGTCCTCCAGCCGACTTGTCTCCAAGGGGATATCGCTGCCTCGGGCACCAAATGGTCCGTCTCCGGTAATTCTACATTTTCGAATCCGACGCAAAACTGATAGTTAATTGTAACGTTCAGGGCCTCCTAATGACGATGGGGCACTCAAATTGCGTCGCGATTCAATACATCGTCCTCCAGCGCGCTGATCTCCAAGGGGATATTGCTGCCTCGGGCACCTTATGGTCCGTCTCCTGTGACTCTAGATTTTCGAATCCGACGAAAAACTGATAGTTAATTGTAACATTAAGTGCCTCCTAATGACGATGGAACGCTCAAATTGCGTCGCGATCCAATACATCGTCCTCCAGCCGACTTGTCTCCAAGGGACTATTGCTGCCTCCGGCACCTAATGATCGTTTTCCTGTGAGTCTAGATATTCGAATCCGATACGTAACTGATAGTTATTTGTAAGGTTCAGGGCCTGTTAATGACGATGGAACACTCAAATTGCTTCGAGATTCAATACATCGTCCTCCAGCCGACTTCTCTCCATGGGGATATTGCTGCCTCGGGCACCTAATGGTCGTTCTCCTGTGAGTGTAGATTTTCGAATCCGACGAGAAACTGATTGTTAACTGTAACGTTCAGGGCTTCCTAATGACGATGGAACACTGAAATAGCGTCGAGATTCAATACATCGCCAATCAGCCGACTTGTCTCCAAGCGACTGTTGCTGCCTCGGGCACCTTATGGTCGTTCTCCTGTGAGGCATGATTTTAGAATCCGAAGCAAAACTGATAGTTAATTGTAACGTTCAGTTCCTCCTAATGACGATGGAACACTCAAATTGCTTCGAGATTCAATACGTCGGCCTCCAGCCGACTTGTCTCCAAGGGGACATTGCTGCCTCGGGCACCATATGGTCCTTCTCCTGTGAGTCTAAATTTTCGATTCCGATGCGAAACTGATAGTTAATTGTAACGTTCAGGGCCTCCTAATGACGATGGAACACTCAAATTGCGTCGAGATTCAATACCTCGTCCTCCAGCCGACTTGTCTCCATTGGTATATTGCTGCCTCGGGCACCATATGGTCCGCCTCCTGTGAGTCCAGATTTTAGAATCCGACGCGTAACTGATAGTTAATTGTAACGTTCAGGGCCTCCAAATGTCGATAGGGCACTCAAATTGCGTCGCGATTCGATACATCGTCCTCCAGCGGACTGGTCTCCAAGAGGATATTGCTGCCTCTGGCACCTTATGGTCCGTCTCCAGTGAGTCTAGATTTTCGAATCCGACGCATAACTGATAGTTAATTGCAACGTTCAGCGCCTCCTAATGACGATGGAACACTCAAATTGCGTCGAGATTCAATACATCGGCCTCCAGATGACTTGTCTCCAAATGTCTATTGCTGCCTCTGGCACCTTGTGGTCGTTCTCCTGTGAGTCTAGATTTTCGAATACGACGCATTACTGATAGTTAATTGTAAAGTTCAGGGCCTCCTGATGACGATGGAACACTCAAATTGCGTCGAGATTCAATACATCGTCCTCCAGACAACTTTTCTCCAATTGTCTATTGCTGCCTCGGGCACTTTATGGTCGTTCTCCTGTGAGTCTCGATTTTCGAATCCGACGCAATACCGATAGTTATTTGCAATTTTCAGGGCCTCCTAATGACGATGGAACACTCAAATTGCGTCGAGATTCAATACATCGTCCTCCAGCTGACTTGTCGCAAGGGGACATTGCTGCCTCGGGCACCATATGGTCCTTCTCCTGTGAATCTAGATTTTCGATTCCGATGCGAAACTGATAGTTAATTGTAACGTTCAGGGCCTCCTAATGACGATAAACCACTCACATTGCGTCGAGAGTCAATACATCGTCTTCCAGCCGACTTGTCTACAAGGGGATATTGCTGCCTCGGGCACCTTGTGGTCCGTCTCCTGTGAGTCTAGATTTTCGAATCCGACGCAAAAATGATAGTTAATTGTAACGTTCAGGGCTTCCTAATGACGATGGAACACTCAAATTGCGTAGCGATTCAATACATCGTCCTCCAGCCGACCTGCCTCCAAGGGTCTATTGCTGCCTCTGGCACCTAATGGTCTTGCTCATGTGAGTCTAGGTTTTCGAATCCGTCGCAAAACTGATATTTAATCGTAACGTTAAGGGCCTCCTAATGACGATGGAACACTGAAATAGCGTCGAGATTCAATACATCGTCCTTCAGCCGACTTGTCTCCAAGCGTCCACTGTTGCCTCGGGCACCTTATGGTCGTTCTCCTGTGAGTCTACAATTTCAATTCCGACACATAACTGATAGTTAATTGTAACGTTCAGGGCCTCCTAATGACGATGGAACACTCAAATTGCGTCGCGATTCAATACATCGTCCTCCAAGCGACTTGTCTCCGAGGGTCAATTGCTGAATTTGGCACCTAATGGTCTTGCTCCTTTGAGTCTAGATTTTCGTATCCGACGCAAAACTGATATTTAATTGTATCGTTAAGGGCCTCCTAATGACGATGGAACACTCACATTGAGTCGACATTTAATACATCGTCCTCCAACCAACTTGTCCCCACGGGGATATTGCTGCCAGGGGCTCCATGTGGTCCTTCTCCAGTGAGTCTAGATTGTTGAATCCGACGCGAAACTGATAGATAAATATAACATTCAGCGCCTCCTAATGACGATGGAACACTCAAATTGCGTCGAGAGTCAATACATCGTATTCCAGCCGACTTGTCTCCAACGTGATATTGCTGCTTGGGGCACCGTGTGGTCCGTCTCCTGTGAGTCTAGATTTTCGAATCCGACGCATAAATGATAGTTAATTGTAACGTTCAGGGCCTAATAATGACGATGGAACATTAAAATTGCGTCGAGATTCAATACATCGTCCTCGAGCCGACGTGTCTCCAATGGGATATTGCTGCTTCGGGCACCTTATGCTCGTTCTCCTGTGAGTCTAGATTTTCGAACCCGACGCAAAAATGATAGTTAATTGTAACGTACAGGGCCTCCTAATGACGATGGAATACTCAAACTGCGTCGAGATTCAATTCATCGTCCTCCAGCCGACTTCTCTCCATGGGGATACTGCTGCCTATGGCACCTTTTTGTCGTTCCCCTGTGAGTCTAGATTTTAGAATCCGACGCAAAACTGATAGTTAATTGTAATCTTCAGGGCCTCCGAATGACGATGGAACACTAAAATAGCGTCGAGATTCAATACATCGTCCTTCAGCCGACTTGTCTCCAAGGGTCTATTGCGGCCGCGGTCACCTTGTGGTCGTTCTCCTGTGAGTCTAGATTTTCGAATCCGAAGCATAAATGATTGTTAATTGTGACTTTCAGCGCATCCTAATGACGATGGAACACTCAAATTGCATAGAGAGTCAATACATCGACCTCCAGCCGACTTGTCTCATAGAGTCCATTGCTGCCTCGGGCACCTTATGGTCGTTCTCCTGTGAGTCTAGATTTATGAATCCGACGCAGAAATGATAGTTAATAGTAACGTACAGCGCCCACTAATGACGATGGAACACTCAAATTGCGTCGAGGGTCAATAATCGACCTCCAGCCGACTTGTCTCCAAGGGGATGTTGCTGTCTCGGGCACCATATGATCCCTCTCCTTTGAGGCTACATTTTCGAATCCGACGCAAAAATGATAGCGAATTGTAACGTTCAGTGCCTCCTAATGGCGATAGAACACTCAAATTGCGTCGAGATTCAATCCATCGGCCTCCAGCCGACTTGTCTTCAAGGGGATATAGCTGCCTCGGGCTCGATGTGGTCCGTGTCCTGTGAGTCTAGATTTTCGAATCCGACGCGTAACTGATAGTTAATTGTAACGTTCAGGGTCTCCTAATGACGATGGAACACTCAAATTGCGTCTAGATTCGCTACACCGTCCTCCAGCCGGCTTGTCTCCATGGGGATATCGCTGCCTCGGGCACCTTATGATCGTTCTCCTGTGAGTCTAGATTTTCGAATCCGACGCAAAACTGATAGTGATTTGTAACGTTCAGGGCCTCCTAATGACGATGGAACACAAAAATTGCGTCGAGATTCAATACATCGTCCTTCAGCCGACTTGTACCAAGAGTCCATTGCTGCCTCGGGCACCTTATCGTCGTTCTCCTGTTAGTCTAGATTTTCGAATCCCACGAAAAACTGATAGTTAATTGTAACATTCAGGGCCTCCTAATGACGATGGAACACTCAAATTGCGTCGCGATCCAAGACATCGTCCTCCAGCCGACTTGTCTCCAAGGGTCTATTGCTGCCACGGGCACCTTATGGTCGTTCTCATGTGAGTCTAGATTTTCTAATCCGACGCAAAACTGATTATTAATTGTAACGATCAGGGCCTCCTAATGACGATTGGACACTCAAATTGCGTCGAGATTCAATACATCGTCCTTCAGCCGACTTGTCTCCAAGGGTCTATTGCTGCCTCGGGCACCTTTCGGTCGTTCTCATGTGAGTCTAGATTTTCTAATCCGACGTAGAACTGATTATTAATTGTAACGATCAGGGCCTCCTAATGACGATTGAACACTCAAATTGCGTCGAGAGTCAATACATCGACATCCAGCCGACTTGTCTACAAGGGGATATTGCTGCCTCGGGCTCCATGTGGTCCGTCTCCTGTGAGTCTACATTTTTGAATCCGACGCGAAACTGATAGTTAATTGTAACGTTCAGGGCCTCTTAATGACGATGGAACACTCAAATTGCGTCGTGATTCAATACATCGGCCTCCAGCCGACTTATCTCCAAGGGCATATTGCTGTCTCGGGCACCATATGATCCTACTCCTGTGAGTCCAAATTTTCGAATCCGACGAAAAAATGATAGTGAATTGTAAAGTTCCCGCCTCCTAATGACGATAGAACACTCAAATTGCGTCGACAGTCAATACATCGTCCTCCAGCCGACTTGTCTCCAAGGGTCTATTGCTGCTTCGGGCACCTTATGGTCCGTCTCCGGTGAGTCTAGATTACCGAATCCGGCGAAAAACAGATAGTTAATTGTAACGCTCGGGGCCTCCTAATGACGATGGAACACTCAAATTGCGTCGAGATTCAATACATCGTCCATCAGCCGACTGCCTTGGGCACCAAATGGTATGGCTCCCGTGAGTCTAGATTTTTGAATCCGACGCGAAACTGATAGTTAATTGTAACGTTCAGGGCCTCCTAATGACGATGGAACACTAAAATAGCGTCGAGATTCAATACATCTTCCTTCTGCCGATTTGTCTCCAATGGTCAATTGCTGCCTCGGCCACCTTATGGTCGTTCTCCTGCGAGTCTATATTTTCGAATCCGACGCAAAAATGATACTTAATTGTAACGTTCAGCGCCTCCTAATGACGATGGAACACTCAAATTGCATAGAGAGTCAATACATCGACCTCCAGCCGACTTGTCTCATAGAGTCCATTGCTGCCTCGGGCACCCTATGGTCGTTCTGCTGTGAGTCTAGATTTTCGAATCCGACGCAAAAATGATAGTTAATTGTAACGTTCAGCGCCTACTAATAACGATGGAACACTCAAATTGCGTCGAGGGTCAATACACCGACCTCCAGCCGATTTGTCTCCAAGGGGATATTGCTGTCTCGGGCACCATATGATCCTTCTCCTTTGAGTCTACATTTTCGAATCCGACGCAAAAATGATAGCGAATTGTAACGTTCAGCGCCTCCTAATGGCGATAGAACACTCAAATTGCGTCGAGATTCAATCCATCGGCCTCCAGCCGACTTGTCTACAAGGGGATGTTGCTGCCTCGGGCTCCATGTGGTCCGTCTCCTGTGAGTCTATATTTTCGAATCTGACGCGAAACTAATAGTTAATTGTAACGTTCAGAGCCTCCTAATGACGATGGAACACTCAAATTGCGTCGAGATTCAATACATCGTCCTCGAGCCGACTTGTCTCCAAGGGTCTATTGCTGCCTCGGGCACCTTATGGTCGTTCTCCTGTGAGTCTAGATTTTCGAATCGGCCGCAAAACAGATAGTTAATTGTAACGTTCACGGCCTCGTAATGACGAAGCAACACTCAAATTGCGTCGAGATTCACTACACCGTCCTCCTGCCGACTTGTCTCCATAGGGACATCGTTGCCTCGGGCACCACATGGTCCGTCTCCGGTGATTCTACGTTTTCGAATCCGACGCTAAACTGATAGTTATTTGTAACGTTCAAGGCCTCCTAATGACGATGGAACACTCGAATTGCGTCAAGATTCATTACGTCGTCCTTCAGCCGACTTGTACCAAGAGTCCATTGCTGCCTCGGGCACCTTATGGTCTTTCTCCTGTTACTCTAGAATTTCGAATCCCACGAAAAACTGATAGTTAATTGTAACATTCAGGGCCCCTAATGACGATGGAACACTCAAATTGCGTCGCGATCCAATACATCGTCCTGCAGCCGACTTGTCTCCAAGGGTCTATTGCTGCCTCGGGCACTTTATGAGCGTTCTCCTGTGAGTCTAGATTTTCGAACCCGACGCAAAACTGATTGTTAATTGCAACGTTCAGGGCCTCCTAATGACGATGGAACACTCAAATTGCGCCGAGATTCAATACATCGTTCTTCAGCCGACTTGTCTCCACGGGTCTATTGCTGCCTCGGGCACCTTATGGTCGTTCTCATGTGAGTCTAGATTTTCTAATCCGACGGAAAACTGATTGTTAATTGTAAAGATCAGGGCCTCCTAATGACGATTGAACTCTCAAATTTCGTCGAGATTGAATACATCGTCCTCCAGCCGACTTGTCTCCAAGGGTCTATTGCTGCCTCGGGCACCTTATGATCGTTCTCCTGTGAGTCTAGATTTTCGAACCCGACGCAAAACTCATAGTTAATTGCAACGTTCAGGGCCTCCTAATGACGATGGAACACTCAAATTGCGTCGAGATTCAATGCATCGCCCTCCAGCCGACTTATCTGTAAGGGTCTTATGCTGCCTCGGGCACCATATGATCCTTCCCATGTGAGTCTAGATTTTCGAATCCGACGCAAAAATGATAGTGAATTGTAACGTTCAGCGCATCCTAACGACGACAGAACACTCAATTTGCGTCGAGATTCACTACAACGTCCTCCAGCCGACTTGTCTCCAAGGGAATATTGCTGTCTCGGGCACATATGATCCTTCTCCTGTGAGTCTAGATTTTCGAATCCGACGCATAACTGATAGTTAATTGTAACGTTCAGCGCCTCCTAATGACGATTGAACACTCAAATTGCGTCGAGATTCAATACATCGTCCTCCAGCCGACTTGTCTCCAAGGGTCTATTGCTGCTTCGGGCACCTTATGGTCCGTCTCCGGTGAGTCTAGATTGTCGAATCCGACGAAAAACTGATAGTTAATTGTAACATTCAGGGCCTCATAGTTACGATGGAACACTCAAATTTCGTCGCGATCCAATTCATCGTCCTCCAGCCGAATTGTCTCCAAGGGTCTATTGCTGCCTGTGGCTCCTTATGATCTTTCTCCTGTGAGTCTAGATTTTCGAATCCGACGCAAAACTGATAGTTAATTGTAACGTTCAGGGCCTCCTAATGACGATGGAACACTCAAATTGCCTCGAGATTCAACATACCGGCCTCCAGCCGACTTGTCTCCATGGGGATATTGCTGCCTCGGGCTCCTTACGGTCGCTGTCCTGTGAGTCTAGATTTTCGAAACCGACGCGAAACTGATTGTTAATTGTAACGTTCAGGGCTTCCTAATGACGATTGAACACTCAAATTGCGCGAGATTCAATATATCGGCATTCAGCCGATTTGTCTCCAACGGTCTATTGCTGCCTCGGGCACCTTATGGTCGTTCCCCTGTGGGTCTAGATTTTAGAATCCGACGCAAAACTGATAGTTAACTGTAATATTCAGGGCTTCCTAATGACGATGGGAAACTCAAATTGCGTCGAGATTCAATATATCGGTATTCAGCCGATTTGTCTCCAAGGGTCTATTGCTGCCTCGGGCACCTCATGGTCGTTCCCCTGTGAGTCTAGATTTTAGAATCCGACGCAAACTGATAGTTAATTGTAATGTTCAGGGCCTCTTAATGACGATGGAGCACTCAAGTTGCGTCGCGATTCAATACATCGTCCTCCTGCGGACTGGTCTCCAAGGGGATATAGCTTCGGGCACCTTATGGTCGTTCTCCTGTGAGTCTAGATGTTCGAATCGGCCGCAAAACAGATAGGTAATTGCAACGTTCACGGCCTCCTAATGACGTAGGAACACTCAAATTGCGTCGAGATTCACTACACCGTCCTCCAGCCGTCTTGTCTCCATGGGGATATCGCTGCCTCAGTCACCTTATGGTCGTACTCCTGTGAGTCTAGATTTTCGAATCCGACGCAAAAATGATATTTAATTGTGACGTTAAACGCCTCCTAATGACGATGGAACACTCAAATTGCGTAGAGAGTCAATACATCGACCTCCAGCCGAATTGTCTCATAGAGTCCATTGTTGCCTCGGGCACCTTATTGTCGTTCTCCTGTGAGTCTAGATTTTCGAATCCGTCGCAAAACTGATAGTTAATTGTAACGTTCAGCGCCTCCTAATGGCGATAGAACACTCAAATTGCGTCGAGATTCAATCCATCGGCTTCCAGCCCACTTGTCTACAAGGGGATATTGCTGCCTCGGGCTCCATCTGGTCCGTCTCCTGTGAGTCTACAATTTCGAATCCGACGCGAAACAGATAGTTAATTGTAACGTTCAGGGCCTCCTAATGACGATGGAATACTCAAATTGCGTCGAGATTCAATACATCTTCCTTCAGCCGACTTGACTCCAAGGGTCTATTGCTGCCTCGGTCACCTTATGGTCGTTCTCCTGTGAGTCTAGATGTTCGAATCGGCCGCAAAACACATAGTTAATTGCAACGTTCACGGCCTCCTAATGACGAAGGAACACTCAAATTGCGTCGAGATTCACTACACCGTCCTCCAGCCGACTTGTCTCCATGGGGATATCGCTGCCTTGGGCACCACATGGTCCGTCTATGGTGATTCTACGTTTTCGAATCCGACGCAAAACTGATAGTTATTTGCAACGTTCAGGTCCTCCTAATGACGATGGAACACTCAAATTGCGTCAAGATTCAACACATCGTCCATCAGCCGACTTGTACCAAGAGTCCATTGCTGCCTCGGGCACCTTATGGTCGTTCTCCTGTTAGCCTAGATTTTCGAATCCGACGAAAAACTGATAGTTAATTGTAACATTCAGGGCCTCCTAATGACGATGGAACACTCAAATTGTGTCGCGATCCAATACATCGTCCTCCAGCCGACTTGTCTCCAAGGGGCTATTGCTGCCTCGGGCACCAAATGGTCCGTCTCCTGTAAGTCTAGATTTTTGAATCCGACGCGAAACTGATTGTTAATTGTAACGTTCAGGGCCTCCTAAAGACGATTGAACACTCAAATTGCGTCGAGATTCAATACATCGTCCTTCAGCCGACTTGTCTCCAAGGGTCTATTGCTGCCTCGGGCACCTTATGGTCGTTCTCATGTGAGTCTAGATTGTCTAATCCGACGCAAAACTGATTGTTAATTGTAACGTTCAGGGCCTCCTAATGACGATTGAACACTCACATTGCGTCGAGATTGAATACATCGTCTTCCAGCCGACTTGTATCCAAGGGGATATTGCTGTCTCGGGCACCATATGATCCTTTTCCTGTGAGTAGATTTTCGAATCCGACGCTAAAGTGATAGTTAATTGTCACATTCAGCGCCTCGTAATGACGATGGAACACTCAAATTGCGTCGAGAGTCAATATATAGTCCTCCAGCCGACTTGTCTCCAAGGGTCTACTGCTGCCTCGGGCACCTAATGGTCGTTCTCCTGTGAGTCTAGATTTTCGAATCCGACGCAAAAATTATAGTTAATTGTAACGTTCAGGGCCTCCAAATGACGATGGAACACTCAAATTGCGTCGAGATTCAATACATCGGCCTCCAGCCGACTTATCTCCAAGGGAAATTGCTGTCTCGGGCACCATATGATCCTTCTCCTGTGAGTCTAGATTTTCGAATCCGACGCAAAAATGATAGTGAATTGTAACGTTCAGCGCCTCCTAATGACGATAGAAAACTCAAATTGCGTCGAGAGTCAATACATCGACCTACAGCCGACTTGTCTACAAGGGGATATTGCTGCCTCGGGCTCCATGTGGTCCGTCTCCTGTGAGTCTAGATTTTCGTATCCTACGCGAAACAAATAGTTACTTGTAACGTTCAGGGCTTCCTAATGACGATGGAACACTCATGTTGCGTCGAGATTCAATCCATCGGCCTCCAGCCCACTTCCCTCCAAGGGGTTATTGCTGTCTCGGGCACCATATGATCCTTGTCCTGTGAATCTAGATTTTCGAATCCGACGCAAAAATGATAGTGAATTGCAACGTTCAGCGCATCCTAATGACGACAGAACACTCAAATTGCGTCGAGATTCACTACAACGTCCTCCAGCCGACTTGTCTCCAAGGCGATATTACTGTCTCAGGCACATTTGATTCTTCTCCTGTGAGTGTAGATTTTCGAATCCGACGCATAACTGATAGTTAATTGTAACGTTCAGCGCCTCCTAATGATGACTGAACACTCAAATTGCGTCGAGATTCAATACATCGTCCTTAAGCCGACTTGTCTCCAAGGGTCTATTGCTGCCTCGGGCAGCTCATGGTCGTTCTCCTGTGAGTCTAGATTTTCGAATCCGACGCAAAACTGATAGTTAATTGTAACGTTCAGGGCCTCCTAATGACGATGGAACACTCAAATTGCATCGAGATTCAACATACCGGCCTCCAGCCGACTTGTCACCATGGGGATATTGCTGCCTCGGGCTCTTATGTTCGCTGACCTGTGAGGCTAGATTTTCGAAACCGCGGGAAACTGATAGTTAATTGTAACGTTCAGGTCCTCCTAATGACGATGGAACACTAAAATAGCGTCGAGATTCAATACATCTTCCTTCAGCCGACTTGTCTCCAATGGTCAATTGCTACCTCGGTCACCTTATGGTCGTTCTCCTGCGAGTCTAGAATTACGAATCCGACGCAAAAATGATAGTTAATTGTGACGTTCAGCGCCTCCTAATTACGATGGAACACTCAAATTGCATAGAGAGTCAATACATCGACCTCCAGCCGACTTGTCTCATAGGGTCCATTGCTGCCTCGGGCACCCTATGGTCGTTCTCCTGTGAGTCTAGATTTTCGAATCCGACGCAAAAATGATAGTTAATTGTAACGTTCAGCGCCTACTAATAACGATAGAACACTCAAATTGCGTCGAGATTCAATCCATCGGCCTCCAGCCGACTTGTCTACAAGGGGATGTTGCTGCCTCGGGCTCCATGTGGTCCGTCTCCTGTGAGTCTATATTTTCGAATCCGACGCAAAACTGATAGTTAATTGTAACGTTCAGGGACTCCTAATGACGATGGAACACTCAAATTGCCTCGAGATTCAACATACCGGCCTCCAGCCGTCTTGTCTCCATGCTGATATTGCTGCCTCGGGCTCCTTACCGTCGCTGTCCTGTGCGTCTAGATTTTCGAAACCGACGCGAAACTGATTGTTAATTGTAACGTTCAGGGCTTCCTAATGACGATGGAACACTCAAATTGCGTCGAGATTCAGTACATCGTCCTTCACCCGACTTGTACCAAGAGTCCATTGCTGCCTCGGGCACCTTATGGTCGCTCTCCTGTTAGTCTAGATTTTCGAATCCCACGAAAAACTGATAGTTAATTGTAACATTCAGGGCCTCCTAATGACGGTGGAACACTCAAATTGCGTCGCGATGCAATATATCGTCCTCCAGCCGACTTGTTTCCGAGGGGGTATTGCTCCTTCGGGCATCTTATGGTCCGTCTCCGGTGAGTCTAGATTATCGAATCCGACGAAAAACTGATAGTTAATTGTAACATTCAGGGCCTCATAGTTACGATGGAACACTCAAATTGCGTCGCGATCCAATACATCGTCCTCCAGCCGAATTGTCTCCAAGGGTCTATTGCTGCCTGTGGCTCCTTATGATCTTTCTCCTGTGAGTCTAGATTTTCGAATCCGACGCAAAACTAATAGTTAATTGTAACGTTCAGGGACTCCTAATGACGATGGAACACTCAAATTGCCTCGAGATTCAACATACCGGCCTCCAGCCGTCTTGTCTCCATGGGGATATTGCTGCCTCGGGCTCCTTACCATCGCTGTCCTGTGAGTCTAGATTTTCGAAACCGACGCGAAACTGATTGTTAATTGTAACGTTCAGGGCTTCCTAATGACGATGGAACACTCAAATTGCGCGAGATTCAATATATCGGCATTCAGCCGATTTGTCTCCAACGGTCTATTGCTGCCTCGGGCACCTTATGGTCGTTCCTCTGTGAGTCTAGAATTTAGAATCCGACGCAAAACTGATAGTTAATTGTAATGTTCAGGGCCTCCTAATGACGATGGGAAACTCAAATTGCGTCGAGATTCAATACATCGGCCTCCAGCGGACTGGTCTCCAAGGGGATATAGCCTCGGGCACCTTATGGTCCGTCTCCAGTGAGTCTAGATTTTCAAATCCGACGAAAAACTGATAGTTAATTGTAACATTCAGGGCCTCCTAACGACGATGGAACACTGAAATTGCGTCGAAATCCAATACATCGTCCTCCAGCCGACTTGTCTCCAAGGGTCTATTGCTGCCTCGGGCACCTCATGATCGTTCTCCTGTGAATCTAGATTTTAGAACGCGACGCAAAACTGATAGTTAATTGTAGCGCTCAGGGCCACCTAATGACGATGGAACACTCAAATTGCGTCGATATTCAATACATCGTCCTTCAGTCGATTTGTATCCAAGGGGATATTGCTGCCTGGGTCACCTTATGGTCGTTCTCCTGTGAGTCTGGATTTTCGAATCCGACGCAAAAAAGATATTTAATTGTGACGTTAAACGCGTCCTAATGACGATGGAACACTCAAATTGCGTAAAGAGTCAGTACATCGACCTCCAGCCGACTTGTCCATAGAGTCCATTGTTGCCCCGGGCACCTTATGGTCGTTCTCCTGTGAGTCTAGATTTTCGAATCCGACGCAAAACTGATAGTTAATTGTAACGTTCAGCGCCTCCTAATGGCGATAGAACACTCAAATTGCGTCGAGATTCAATCCATCGGCTTCCAGCCGACTTGTCTACAAGGGGATATTGCTGCCTCGGGCTCCATCTGGTCCGTCTCCTGTGAGTCTAGATTTTTGAATCCGACGCGAAACTGATTGTTAATTGTAACGTTCAGGGCCTCCTAATGACGATGGAACACTAAAATAGCGTTGAGATTCAATACATCGTCCTTCAGCCGACTTGTATCCAAGGGGATATTGCTGCCTCGGTCACCTTATGGTCGTTCTCCTGTGAGTCTTGATTTTCGAATCCGACGCAAAAATGATATTTAACTGTGACGTTAAACGCCTCCTAATGACGATGGAACACTCAAATTGCGTAAAGAGTCAATACATCGACCTCCAGCCGACTTGTCTCATAGAGTCCATTGTTGCCTCGGGCACCTTATGGTCGTTCTCCTGTGAGTCTAGATTTTCGAATCCGACGCAAAACTGATAGTTAATTGTAACGTTCAGCGCCTCCTAATGGCGATAGAACACTCAAATTGCTTCGAGATTAAATGCATCGTCCTCGAGCCGACTTGTCTCCAAGGGTCTATTGCTGCCTCGGGCACCTTGTGGTCGTTCTCCTGTGAGTCTAGATTTTCGAATCGGCCGCAAAGCAGATAGTTAATTGTAACGTTCAGGGCCTCCTAATGACGATGGAACACTCTAATTACGCCGAGATTCAATGCATCGTCCTTCAGCCGACTTGTCTCCAAGGGTCTATTGCTGCCTCGGGCACCTTATGGTCGTTCTCATGTGAGTCTAGATTTTCGAATCCGACGCAAAACTGATTGTTAATTGTATCGTTCAGGGCCTCCTAATGACGATTGAACACTCAAATTGCGTCGAGATTGAATACATCGTCTTCCAGCCGACTTGTATCCAAGGGGATATTGCTGTTTCGGGCACCATATGATCCTTTTCCTGTGAGTAGATTTTCGAATCCGACGCTAAAATGATAGTTAATTGTAACATTCAGCGCCTTCTAATGACGATGGAACACTCAAATTGCGTCGAGAGTCAATATATCGTCCTCCAGCCGACTTGTCTCCAAGGATCTACTGATGCCTCGGGCACCTTATGGTCGTTCTCCTGTGAGTCTAGATTTTCGAATCCGACGCAAAAATGATAGTGAATTGTAATGTTCAGCGCATCCTAATGACGACAGAACACTCAAATTGCGTCGAGATTCACTACAACGTCCTCCAGCCGACTTGTCTCCAAGGGGATATTACTGTCTCGGGCACATTTGATTCTTCTCCTGTGAGTCTAGATTTTCGAATCCGACGCATAACTGATAGTTAATTGTAACGTTCAGCGCCTCCTAATGATGACTGAACACTCAAATTGCGTCGAGATGCAATACATCGTCCTCCATCCGAGTTGTTTCCAAGGGCCTATTGCTGCTTCGGGCACCTTATGTCCGTCTCCGGTGAGTCTCGATCATCGAATCCGACGAAAAACTGATAGTAAATTGTAACATTCAGGGCCTCCTAATGACGATGGAACACTCAAACTGCGTCGAGATTCAATACATCGTCCTTCAGCCGACGCAAAACTGATAGTTAATTGTAACGTTCAGGGCCTCCTAATGACGATGGAATACTCAAATTGCATCGAGATTCAACATACCGGCCTCCAGCCGACTTGTCTCCATGGGGATATTGCTGCCTCGGGCTCCTTATGGTCGCTGTCCTGTGAGTCTAGATTTTCGAAACCGACGCGAAACTGATTGTTAACTGTAATGTTCAGCGCCTCATAATGACGATGGAACACTCAAATTTCGTCGAGATTCAATATGTCGGTATTCAGCCGATTTGTCTACAAGGGTCTATTGCTGCCTCGGGCACCTTATGGTCGTTCCCCTGTGAGTCTAGATTTCAGAATCCGACGCAAAACTGATAGTTAATTGTAATGTTCAGGGCCTCCTAATGACGATGGAGCACTCAAGTTGCGTCGCGATTCAATACTTCGTCCTCCAGCGGACTGGTCTCCAAGGGGATATAGCCTAAGGGAACCTTATGGTCCGTCTCCAGTGAGTCTAGATTTTCGAATCCGACGAAAAACTGATAGTTAATTATAACATTGAGGGCCTCCTAATGACGATGGAACAATCAATTTGCGTCGCGATCCAATACATCGTCCTCCAGCCGACTTGTCTCCAAGGGTCTATTTCTGCCTCGGGCACCTTATGATCGTTCTCCTGTGAGTTTAAAATTTCGAACGCGACGCAAAACTGATAGTTAATTGTAACGCTCAGGGCCACCCAATGACGATGGAACACTCAAATTGCGTCAAGATTCAATACATCGTCCATCAGCCGACTGCCTCGGGCACCAAATGGTCCGTATCCCGTGAGTCTAGATTTTTGAATCCGACGCGAAACTGATAGTTAATTGTAACGTTCAGGTCCTCATAATGACGATGGAACACTAAAATAGCGTCGAGATTCAATACATCGTCCTTCAGCCGACTTGTCTCCAAGGGTCCATTGCTGCCTCGGTCACCTTAGGGTCGTTCTCCTGTGAGTCTAGATTTTCGAATCCGACGCAAAAATGATAGTTAATTGTGACGTTCAGCGCCTCCTAATGACGATGGAACACTCAAATAGCGTAGAGAGTCAATACATCGACCTCCAGCCGACTTGTCTCATAGAGTCCATTGTTGCCTCGGGCACCATATGGTCATTCTCCTGTGAGTCTAGATTTTCGAGTCCGACGCAAAACTGATAGTTAATTGTAACGTTCAGCGCCTCCTAATGGCGATAGAACACTCAAATTGCGTCGAGATTCAATCCATCGCCTTCCAGCCGACTTGTCTACAAGGGGATATTGCTGCCTCGGGCTCCATCTGGTCCGTCTCCTGTGAGTCTAGATTTTCGAATCCGACGCGAAACAGATAGTTAATTGTAACGTTCAGCGCCTCCTAATGGCGATAGAACACTCAAATCGCGTCGAGATTCAATCCATCGGCCGCCAGTTGTCTTGTCTACAGGGGGATATTGCTCCACGGGCTCCATGTGGTCCATCTCCTGTGAGTCTATATTTCCGAAACCGACGCGAAACTAGTAGTTAATTGTTACGTTCAGGGCCTCCTAATGACGATGGAACACTCAAATAGCGTCGAGATTCAATACATCGTCCTCCAGCTGACTTGTCTCCAAGGGTCTATTGCTGCCTCGGGCACCTTATGGTCGTTCCCCTGTGAGTCTAGAATTTAGAATCCGACGCAAAACTGATTTTTAATTGTAATGTTCAGGGCCTCCTAATGTCGATGGAACACTCAAATTGCGTCGAGATTCACTACATCGGCCTCCAGCCGACTTTTCTCCAAGGGGGTATTGTTGCCTCGATCACCATATGGTCCTTCTCCTGTGAGTCTAGATTTTGGAATACGACGCAAAAATGATAGTTAGGTTCAGGGCCTCCTAATGACGATGCATCTCTCAAATTGCGTCGAGATTCAATACATCGTCCTTCAGCCGACTTGTCTCCAAGGGTCCATTGCTGCCTCGGGCACCTTATGGTCGTTCTCCTGTGAGTCTAGATTTTCTAATCCGACGCAAAACTGATTGTTAATTGTAACGTTCAGGACCTCCTAATGACGATGGGACACTCAAATTGCTTCGAGATTCAATACATCGTCCTTCAGCCGACTTGTCTCCAAGGGTCTATTGCTGCCTGGGGCACCTCACGGTCGCTCTCCTGTGAGTCTAGATTTTCTAATCCGACGCAAAACTGATTGTTAATTGTAACGTTCAGTACCTCCTATTGACGATGGAACACTCAAATTGCGTCTGGAGTCAAGACATCGTCCTCCAGCCGACTTGTCTCCAAGGGGATATTGCTGTCTCGGGCTTCATATGATCCTTCTCCTATGAGTAGATTTTCGAATCCGACGCTAAAATGATAGTTAATTGTAATGTTCAGGGCCTCCTATTGTCGATGGAACACTCAAATTGCGTCGTCATTCAATACATCGTCCTCCAGCCGACTGTTCTCCATTGGGATATTGCTGCCTCGGGCAACTTAAGTCGCTCTCCTGTGAGTTTAGATTTTCGAATCCGACGCAAAACTGATAGTTCATTGTAACGCTCAGGGCCACCTAATGACGATGGAACACTCAAATTGTGTCGAGAATCAATACATCGGCCTCCAGCCGACTTGTCTCCAAGGGTCTATTGCTGCCTCGGGCACCAAATGGTCCGTCTCCTGTGAGTCTAGATTTTTGTATCCGACGCGAAACTGATAGTTTATTGTAACGTTCAGGGCCTCCTAATGACGATGGAACACTCAAATTGCGTCGAGATTCAATACATCGTCATTCAGCCGACTTGTCTCCAAGGGTCTATTGCTGCCTATGGCACCTTATAGTCGTTCACCTGTGAGTCTAGATTTTCGAATCAGACGCAAAACTGATAGTTAATTGTAACATTCAGGGCCTCCTAATGACGATGGAACACTCAAATTGCGTCGCGATTCAATACATCGTCCTCCAGCCGACTTGTCTCCAAGGGTCTATTGCTGCCTCGGGCACCTTATGGTCGTTCCCCTGTGAGTCTAGATTTTAGAATCCGACGCAAAACTGATAGTTAATTGTAATGTTCAGGGCCTCCTAATGACGATGGAGCACTCAAGTTGCGTCGCGATTCAATACTTCGTCCTCCAGCGGACTGGTCTCCAAGGGGATATAGCTTCGGGCACCTTATGGTCCGTCTCCAATGAGTCTAGATTTTCAATTCCGACGAAAAACTTATGGTTAATTGTATCATTCAGGGCCACCTAATGACGATGGAACACTCAATTTGCGTCGAGATTCTATACATCGGCCTCCAGCCGACTTGTCTCTAAGGAGATATTGCTGTCTCGGGCACCATATGATCCTTCTCCTTTGAGTCTACATTTTCGAATCCGACGCAAAAATGATAGTGAATTGTAACGTTCAGCGCCTCCTAATGGCGATAGAACACTCTAATTGCGTCGAGATTCAATCCATCGGCCGCCAGTCGTCTTGTCTACAAGGGGATATTGCTCCACGGGCTCCATGTGGTCCGTCTCCTGTGAGTCTATATTTCCGAATTCGACGCGAAACTAGTAGTTAATTGTTACTTTCAGGGCCTCCTAATGACGATGGAACACTCAAATAGCGTCGAGATTCAATACATCGTCCTCCAGGTGACTTGTCTCCAAGGGTCTATTGCTGCCTCGGGCACCTTATGGTCGTTCCCCTGTGAGTCTAGAATTTAGAATCCGACGCAAAACTGATTTGTAATTGTAATGTTCAGGGCCTCCTAATGTCGATGGAACACTCAAATTGCGTCGAGATTCACTACATCGGCCTCCAGCCGACTTTTCTCCAAGGGGATATTGTTGCCTCGGTCACCATATGGTCCTTCTCCTGTGAGTCTAGATTTTCGAATACGACGCAAAAATGATAGTTAGGTTCAGGGCCTCCTAATGACGATGCAACTCTCAAATTGCGTCGAGATTCAATACATCGTCCTTCAGCCGACTTGTCTCCAAGAGTCTATTGCTGCCTCGGGCACCTTATGGTCGTTCTCCTGTGAGTCTAGATTTTCTAATCCGACGCAAAACTGATTGTTAATTGTAACGTTCAGGACCTCCTAATGACGATGGGACACTCAAATTGCGTCGAGATTCAATACATCGTCCTTTAGCCGACTTGTCTCCAAGGGTCTATTGCTGCCTGGGGCACCCCACGGTCGTTCTCCTGTGAGTCTAGATTTTCTAATCCGACGCAAAACTGATTGTTAATTGTAACGTTCAGGACCTCCTATTGACGATGGAACACTCAAATTGCTTCTGGAGTCAAGCCATCGTCCTCCAGCCGACTTGTCTCCAAGGGGATATTGCTGTCTCGGGCTTCATATGATCCTTCTCCTATGAGTAGATTTTCGAATCCGACGCTAAAATGATAGTTAATTGTAATGTTCAGGGCCTCCTATTGTCGATGGAACACTCAAATTGCGTCGAGATTCAATACATCGTCCTCCAGCCGACTGTTCTCCATTGGGATATTGCTGCCTCGGGCAACTTAAGGTCGCTCTCCTGTGAGTTTAGATTTTCGAATCCGACGCAAAACTGATAGTTCATTGTAACGCTCAGGGCCACCTAATGACGATGGAACACTCAAATTGGGTCGAGAATCAATACATCGGCCTCCAGCCGACTTGCCTCCAAGGGTCTATTGCTGCCTCGGGCAGCAAATGGTCCGTCTCCTGTGAGTCTAGATTTTTGTATCCGACGCGAAACTGATACTTTATTGTAACGTTCAGGGCCTCCTAATGACGATGGAACCCTCAAATTGCGTCGAGATTCAATACATCGTCCTTCAGCCGACTTGTCTCCAAGGGTCTATTGCTGCCTCTGGCACCTTATAGTCGTTCTCCTGTGAGTCTAGATTTTCGAATCCGACGCAAAACTGATAGTTAATTGTAACATTCAGGGCCTCCTAATGACGATGGAGCACTCAAGTTGCGTCGCGATTCAATACTTCGTCCTCCAGCGGACTGGTCTCCAACGGGATATAGCTTCGGGCACCTTATGGTCCGTCTCCAGTGAGTCTAGATTTTCAATTCCGACGAAAAACTTATGGTTAATTGTATCATTCAGGGCCACCTAATGACGATGGAACACTCAAATTGCGTCGAGATTCTATACATCGGCTTCCAGCAGACTTGTCTCCAAGGGTCTATTGCTGCCTCGGGCACCTTATGATCGTTCTCCTGTGAGTCTAGGTCTTCGAACGCGACGCAAAACTGATAGTTAATTGTAACGCTCAGGGCCACCTAATGACGATGGAACACTCAAATGGCGTCGAGATTCAATACATCGTCCATCAGCCGACTGCCTCTGGCACCAAATGGTCCGTCTCCCGTGAGTCTAGATTTTTGAATCCGACGCGAAACTGATAGTTAATTGTAACGTTCAGGGCCTCCTAATGACGATGGAACACTAAAATAGCGTCGAGATTCAATACATCGTCCTTTAGCCGACTTGTCTCCAAGGGTCTATTGCTGCCTCGATCACCTTATGGTCGTTCTCCTGTGAGTCTAGATTTTCGAATCCGACGCAAAAATGATAGTTAATTGTGACGTTAAGCGCCTCCTAATGACGATGGTACACTCTAATTGCGTAGAGAGTCAATACATCGACCTCCAGCCGACTTGTCTCATAGAGTCCATAGCTGCCTCGGGCACCTTATGGTCGTTCTCCTGTGAGTCTAGATTATCGAATCCGACGCAAAAATGATAGGTAATTGTAACGTTCAGTGCCTCCTAATAACGATGGAACACTCAAATTGCGTCGAGGGTCAATACATCGACCTCCAGCCGACTTGTCTCCAAGGGGATATTGCTGTCTCGGGCACCATTTGATCCTTCTCCTTTGAGTCTACATTTTCGAATCCGACACAAAAATGATAGTGAATTGTAACGTTCAGCGCCTCCTAATGGCGATAGAACACTCAAATTGCGTCGAGATTCAATCCATCGGCCGCCAGCCGACTTGTCTACAAGGGGATATTGCTGCCACGGGCTCCATGTGGTCCGTCTCCTGTGAGTCTAGATTTTCTAATCCGACGCAAAACTGATTGTTAATTGTAACGTTCAGGACCTCCTATTGACGATGGAACACTCAAATTGCGTCTGGAGTCAAGACATCGTCCTCCAGCCGACTTGTCTCCAAGGGGTTATTGCTGTCTCGGGCTTCATATGATCCTTCTCCTATGAGTAGATTTTCGAATTCGACGCTAAAATGATAGTTAATTGTAATGTTCAGGGCCTCCTATTGTCGATGGAACACTCAAATTGCGTCGAGATTCAATACATCGTCCTCCAGCCGACTGTTCTCCATCGGGATATTGCTGCCTCGGGCAACTTAAGGTCGCTCTCCTGTGAGTTTAGATTTTCGAATCCGACGCAAAACTGATAGTTCATTGTAACGCTCAGGGCCACCTAATGACGATGGAACACTCAAATTGTGTCGAGAATCAATACATCGGCCTCCAGCCGACTTGTCTCCAAGGATCTATTGCTGCCTCGGGCACCAAATGTTCCGTCTCCTGTGAGTCTAGATTTTTGTATCCGACGCGAAAGTGATAGTTTATTGTAACGTTCAGGGCCTCCTAATGACGATGGAACACTCAAATTGCGTCGAGATTCAATACATCGTCCTTCAGCCGACTTGTCTCCAAGGGTCTATTGCTGCCTCTGGCACCTTATAGTCGTTCTCCTGTGAGTCTAGATTTTCGAATCCGACGCAAAACTGATAGTTAATTGTAACATTCAGGGCCTCCTAATGACGATGGAACACTCAAATTGCGTCGCGATTCAATACATCGTCCTCCAGCCGACTTGTCTCCAAGGGTCTATTGCTGCCTCGGGCACCTTATGGTCGTTCCCCTGTGAGTCTAGATTTTAGAATCCGACGCAAAACTGATAGTTAATTGTAATGTTCAGGGGCTCCTAATGACGATGGAGCACTCAAGTTGCGTCGCGATTCAATACTTCGTCCTCCAGCGGACTGGTCTCCAAGGGGATATAGCTTCGGGCACCTTATGGTCCGTCTCCAGTGATTATAGATTTTCAATTCCGACGAAAAACTTATGGTTAATTGTATCATTCAGGGCCACCTAATGACGATGGAACACTCAAATTGCGTCGAGATTCTATACATCGGCCACCAGCCGACTTGTCTCCAAGGGTCTATTGCTGCCTCGGGCACCTTATGATCGTTCTCCTGTGAGTCTAGGTTTTCGAACGCGACGCAAAACTGATAGTTAATTGTAACGCTCAGGGCCACCTAATGACGATGGAACACTCAAATTGCGTCGAGATTCAATACATCGTCCATCAGCCGACTGCCTCGGGCACCAAATGGTCCGTCTCCCGTGAGTCTAGATTTTTGAATCCGACGCGAAACTGATAGTTAATTGTAACGTTCAGGGCCTCCTAATGACGATGGAACACTAAAATAGCGTCTAGATTCAATACATCGTCCTTCAGCCGACTTGTCTCCAAGGGTCAATTGCTGCCTCGGTCACCTTATGGTCGTTCTCCTGTGAGTCTAGATTTTCGAATCCGACGCAAAAATGATAGTTAATTGTGACGTTCAGCGCCTCCTAATGACGATGGAACACTCAAATTGCGTAGAGAGTCAATACATCTACCTCCAGCCGACTTGTCTCCAAGGGGATATTGCTGTCTCGGACACCATTTGATCCTTCTCCTTTGAGTCTATATTTTCGAATCCGACGCGAAACTATAAGTTAATTGTTACCTTCAGCGCCTCCTAATGACGATGGAACACTCAAATTGCGTCGAGAGTCAATACATCGACATCCAGCCGACTTGCCTACAAGGGGATATTGCTGCCTCGGGCACCATGTGATCCGTCTCGTGTGAGTCTACATTTTCGAATCCGACGCGAAACTGATAGTTAATTGTAACGTTCAGGGCCTCCTAATGACGATGGAACACTCAAATTGCATAGAGACTCAATACATCGGCCTCCAGCCGACTTGTCTCCATGGGTCTATTGCTGCCTAGGGCACCTTATGATCGTTTTCCTGTGAATTTAGATTTTCGAATCCGACGAAAAACTGATAGTTCATTGTAACGTTCATGGCATCCTAATGACGATGGAACAGTCAAATTGCGTCGAGATTCAATACATCGTCCTCCAGCCGACTTGTCTTCATTGGGATATTGCTGCCTCGAGCACCTTATGGTCATTCTCCTGTGAGTCTAGATTTTCTAATCCGACGCAAAACTGATTGTTAATTGTAACGTTCAGGACCTCCTAATGACGATGGAACACTCAAATTGCGTCGAGATTCAATACATCGTCCTCCAGCGGACTGGCCCCTAGGGGATATAGCTTCTGGCACCTTGTGGTCCGTCTCCAGTGTGTCTAGATTTTCAATTCCGACGAAAAACTGATGGTTAATTGTATCATTCAGGGCCACCTAATGACGATGGAACACTCAAATTGCGTCGAGATTCTATACATCGGCCTCCAGCCGACTAGTCTCCAAGAGGATATTGCTGTCTCGGGCACAATATGATCCTCCTCTTGTGAGTCTAGATTTTCGAATCCGACGCAAAACTGATAGTTAAGTTCAGGGCCTCCTAATGACGATGTAACACTCAAATTGCGTCGAGATTCAATACATCGTCCTTCAGCCGACTTGTCTCCAAGGGTCTATTGCTGCTTCGGGTACCTCTTGGTCGTTCTCCTGTGAGTCTAGATTTCCTAATCTGACGCAAAACTGATTGTTAATTGTAACGTTCAGGACCTCCTATTGACGATGGAACACTCAAATTGCGTCTGGATTCAATACATCGTCCTCCAGCCGACTTGTCTCCAAGGGGATATTGCTGCCTCGGGCTCTATGTGGTCCGTCTCCTGTGAGTCTAGATTATCGAATCCGACGCGAAACTGATAGTTAATTGTAACGTTCAGGGCCTCCTAATGACGATGGAACACTCAAATTGCTTCGAGATTCAATACATCGTCCTCGAGCTGATTTGTCTCCATGGGTCTATTGCTGCCTAGGGCACCTTATGATCGTTTTCCTGTGAATTTAGATTTTCGAATCCGACGAAAAACTGATAGTTAATTGTAACGTTCATGGCCTCCTAATGACGATGGAGCACTTAAATTGCGTCGAGATTCAATACATCGTCCTCCAGCCGACTTGTCTTCATTGGGATATTGCTGCCTCGGGCACCTTATGGTCGTTCTCCTTTGAGACTAGATTTTCTAATCCGACGCGACACTGATTGTTAATTGTAACGTTCAGGGCCTCCTAATGACGATGGAACACTCAAATTGCGTCGAGATTGAATACATCGGCCTCCAGCCGACTATTCTCCAAGGGGATATTGCTGCCTCGGACACCATATGTTCCGTCTCCTGTGAGTCTAGATTATCGAATCCGACGCAAAAATGATAGTTAATTGTAACGATCAGCGCCTCCTAATGACGATGGAACACTCACATTGCGTCGAGAGTCAATACATCGATCTCCAGCCGACTTGTTTACAAGGGGATATTGCTGCCTCGGGCTCTATGTGGTCCGTCTCCTGTGAGTCTAGATTTTCGAATCCGACGCGAAACTGATAGTTAATTCTAACGTTCAGGGCCACCTAATGACGTTGGAACACTCAAATTTCGTCGAGATTCAATACTTCGTCAACCAGCCGACTCTTCTCCTATGGTCTATTGCTCCCTCGGGCTTCATATGATCCTTCTCCTGTGAGTAGATTTACGAATCCGACACTAAAATGAAAGTTAATTGTAACGTTCAGCGCCTCCTAATGACGATGGAACACTCTAATTGCGTCGAGACTCAATACATCGTCCTCCAGCCGACTTGTCTCCAAGGGGATATTGCTGTCTCGGGCACAATACGATCCTTCTCCTGTGAGTCTAGATTTTCGAATTCGACGCAAAACTGATGGTTAAGTTCAGGGCATCCTAATGACGATGGAACACTCAAATTGCGTCGAGATTCAATACATCGTCCTTCAGCCGAGTTGTCTCCAAGGGTCTATTGCTGCCTCGGGCACCTTATGGTCGTTCTCCTGTGAGTCTAGATTTTCAAATCCGACGACTAACTGATAGTTAATTGTAAAGTTCAGGGCCTCCTAATGACGATGGAACACTCAAATTGCGTCGAGATTCAATACATCGGCCTCCAGCCGACTTGTCTCCAAGGGGATATTGCTGCCTCGGGCACCATATGGTCCTTCTCCTGTGAGTCTAGATTTTCGAATCCGACGAAAAAATGATAGTTAATTGTAACGTTCAGCGCCTCCTAATGACGATGGGACACTTAAATAGCGTCGCGATTCAATAGATCGTCCTCCAGCGGACTGGTCTCCAAGGGGATATAGCTTCGGGCACCTTGTGGTCCGTCTCCAGTGTGTCTAGATTTTCGATTCCGACGAAAAACTGATGGTTAATTGTATCACTCAGGGCCACCTAATGACGATGGAACACTCAAATTGCGTCGAGATTCTATACATCGGCCTCCAGCCGACTAGTCTCCAAGAGGATATTGCTGTCTCGGGCACAATATGATCCTCCTCTTGTGAGTCTAGATTTTCGAATCCGACGCAAAACTCATAGTTAAGTTCAGGGCCTCCTAATGACGATGGAACACTGAAATTGCGTCGAGATTCAATACATCGTCCTTCAGCCGACTTGTCTCCAAGGGTCTATTGCTGCTTCGGGTACCTCTTGGTCGTTCTCCTGTGAGTCTAGATTTTCTAATCCGACGCAAAACTGATTGTTAATTGTAACGTTCAGGACCTCCTAATGACGATGGAACACTCAAATTGCGTCTGGATTCAATACATCGTCCTCCAGCCGACTTGTCACCAAGGGGATATTGCTGCCTCGGGCTCTATGTGGTCCGTCTCCTGTGAGTCTAGATTATCGAATCCGACGCGAAACTGATAGTTAATTGTAACGTTCAGGGCCTCCTAATGACGATAGAACACTCAAATTGCTTCGAGATTCAATACATCGGCCTCGAGCTGACTTGTCTCCAAGGGTCTGTTGCTGTCTCGGGCACCTTATGGTCGTTCTCCTGTGAGTTTAGATTATCGAATCCGACGCAAAAATGATAGTAAATTGTAACGATCAGCGCCTCCTAATGACGATGAAACACTCACATTGCGTCGAGAGTCAATACATCGAACTCCAGCCGACTTGTTTACAAGGGGATATTGCTGCCTCGGGCTCTATGTGGTCCGTCTCCTGTGAGTCTAGATTTTCGAATCCGACGCGAAACTGATATTTAATTCTAACGTTCAGGGCCACCTAATGACGTTGGAACACTCAAATTTCGCCGAGATTCAATACATCGTCAACCAGCCGACTCTTCTCCTATGGTCTATTGCTGCCTCGGGCTTCATATGATCCTTCTCCTGTGAAAAGATTTTCGAATCCGACACTAAAATGAAAGTTAATTATAACGTTCAGCGCCTCCTAATGACGATGGAACACTCAAATTGCGTCGAGACTCAATACATCGTCCTCCAGCCGACTTGTCTCCAAGGGTCTATTGCTGCCTCGGGCACCATATGGTCCTCTTCCTGTGAGTCTAGATTTTCGAACCCGACGCAAAAATGATAGTAAATTGTAACGTTCAGCGCCTCCTAATGACGATGGAACACTCAAATTGCGTCGCGATTCAATACATCGTCCTCCAGCGGACTGGTCTCCAAGGGGATATAGCTTCCGGCACCTTATGGTCCGTCTCCAGTGAGTCTAGATTTTCGATTCCGACGAAAAACTGATTTTTAATTGTATCATTCAGGACCACCTAATGACAATGGAACACTCAAATTGCGTCGAGATTCTATACATCGGCTTCCAGCCAACTTGTCTCCAAGGGGATATTGCTGTCTCGGGCACAATATAATCCTACCCCTGTGAGTCTAGATTTTCGAATCCGACGCAAAACTGATGGTTAAGTTCAGGGCATCCTAATGACGATGGAACACTCAAATTGCGTCGAGATTCAATACATCGTCCTTCAGCCGACTTGTCTCCAAGGGTCTATTGCAGCCTCGGGCACCTTATGGTCGTTCTCCTGTGAGACTAGATTTTCAAATCCGACGCAAAACTGATAGTTATTTGTTAAGTTCAGGGCCTCCTAATGACGATGGAACACTCAAATTGCGTCGAGATTCAATACATCGTCCTTCAGCCGACTTGTCTCCAAGGGTCTATTGCAGCCTGGGGCACCTTATGGTCGTTCCCCTGTGAGTCTAGATTTTAGAATCCGACGCAAAACTGATTTTTAATGGTAATGTTCAGGGCCTCCTATTGACGATGGAACACTCAAATTGCGTCGAGATTCTATTCATCGGCCTCCAGCCGACTTGTCTCCAAAGGGATATTGCTGCCTCGGGCACCATTTGGCCCGTCTCCTGTGAGTCTAGATTTTCGAATCCGACGCAAAAATGATAGTTAATTGTAACGTTCAGCGCCTCCTAGTGACGATGGAACACTCAAATTGCGTCGCGATTCAATACATCGACCTCCAGCGGAGTGGTCTCCAAGGGGATATAGCTTCGGGCACCTTATGGTCCGCCTCCAGTGAGTCTAGATTTTCGATTCCGACGAAAAACTGATGGTCAATTGTATCATTCAGGGCCACCTAATGACGATGGAACACTCAAATTGCGTCGAGATTCTATACATCGGCCTCCAGCCGACTTGTCTCCAAGGGGATATTGCTGTCTCGGGCACAATATGATCCTTCTCCTGTGAGTCTAGATTTTCGAATCCGACGCCAAACTGATAGTTAAGTTCAGGGCCTCCTAATGACGATGGAACACTCAAATTGCGTCGAGGTTCAATACATCGTCCTTCAGCCGACTTGTCTCCAAGGGTCTATTGCTGCCTCGGGCACCTTATGGTCGTTCTCCTGTGAGTCTAGATTTTCTAATCCGACGCAAAACAGATTGTTAATTGTAACGTTCAGGACCTCCTAATGACGATGGAACACTCAAATTGCGTCGCGATTCAATACATCGTCCGATAGCCGACTTGTCTCCAAGGGGATATTGCTGCCTCAGCACTACGTGTTCCGTCTCCTGTGAGTCTAGATTATCGAATCCGACGCGAAACTGATAGTTAATTGTAACGTTCAGGGCCTCCTAATGACGATGGAACACTCAAATTGCGTCGAGATTCAATACATCGGCCTCCAGCCTACTTGTCTCCAAGGGTCTGTTGTTGCCACGGGCACCTTACGGTCGTTCTCATGTGAGTATAGATTTTCGAATCCGACGCGAAACTGATAGTTAATTCTAACGTTCAGGGCCTCCAAATGACGATGGAGCGCTCAAATTGCTTCGCGATTCAATACATCGTCCTCCAGGTGACTTGTATCCAAGGGGATATTGCTGTCTCGGGCTTCATTTGATCCTTCTCCTGTGAGTAGATTTTCGAATCCGACGCTAAAATGATAGTTAATTGTAACGTTCAGCGTCTTCTAATGACGATGGAACACTCAAATTGCGTCGAGACTCAATACATCGTCATCCAGCCGACTTGTCTCCAACGGTCTATTGCTGCCTCGGGCACCTTATGGTCGTTCTCCTGTGAGTCTAGATTTTCTAATCCGACGCGAAACTGATAGTTAATTCTAACGTTCAGGGCCTCCTCATGTCGATGGAACACTCAAATTGCGTCGATATTCAATACAGTGGCCTCCAGCCGACTTGTCTCCAAGGGGAAATTGCTTCCTCGGGCACCATATGGTCCGTCTCCTAAGAGTCTAGATTTTCGAATCCGACGCAAAAATGATAGTTAATTGTAACGTTCAGCGTCTTCTAATGACGATGGAACACTCAAATTGCGTCGAGACTCAATACATCGTCATCCAGCCGACTTGTCTCCAACGGTCTATTGCTGCCTCGGGCACCTTATGGTCGTTCTCCTGTGAGTCTAGATTTTCTAATCCGACGCGAAACTGATAGTTAATTCTAACGTTCAGGGCCTCCTAATGTCGATGGAACACTCAAATTGCGTCGATATTCAATACATCGTCCTCCAGCCGACCTGCATCCAAGGGGATATTGCTGTCTCGGGCTTCATATGATCCTTCTCCTGTGAGTATATTTTCGAATCCGACGCAAAACTGATAGTTAATTGTAACGTTCAGCGCCTTCTAATGACGATGGAACACTCAAACTGCGTCGATATTCAATACATTGGCCTCCAGCCGACTTGTCTCCAAGGGGATATTGCTGCCTCGGGCACTATGTGGTCCGTCTCCTGAGAGTCTAGATATTTGAATCCGACGCAAAACTGATGGTTAAGTTCAGGGCATCCTAATGACGATGGAACACTCAAATTGCGTCGAGATTCAATACATCGTCCTTCAGCCGACTTGTCTCCAAGGGTCTATTGCAGCCTCGGGCACCTTATGGTCGTTCTCCTGTGAGTCTAGATTTTCAAATCCGACGCAAAACTGATAGTTATTTGTTAAGTTCAGGGCTTCCTAATGACGATGGAACAAGCAAATTGCGTCGAGATTCAATACATCGGCATTCAGCCGATTTGTCTCCAAGGGTCTATTGCTGCCTCGGGCACCTTATGGTCGTTCCCCTGTGAGTCTAGATTTTAGAATCCGACGCAAAACTGATTTTTAATGGTAATGTTCAGGGCCTCCTAATGACGATGGAACACTCATTTTGCGTAGAGATTCAATACATCGGCCTCCAGCGGACTGGTCTCCAAGGGGATATAGCTTCGGCCACCTTATGGTCCGTCTCCAGTAGGTCTAGATCTTCGATTCCGACGAAAAACTGATGGTTAATTGTATCATTCAGGGCCACCTATTGACGATGGAACACTCAAATTGCGTCGAGATTCTATTCATCGGCCTCCAGCCGACTTGTCTCCATGGGGATATTGCTGCCTCGGGCACCATTTGGCCCGTCTCCTGTGAGTCTAGATTTTCGAATCCGACGCAAAAATGATAGTTAATTGTAACGTTCAGCGCCTCCTAGTGACGATGGAACACTCAAATTGCGTCGCGATTCAATACATCGACCTCCAGCGGAGTGGTCTCCAAGGGGATATAGCTTCGGGCACCTTATGGTCCGTCTCCAGTGAGTCTAGATTTTCGATTCCGACGAAAAACTGATGGTCAATTGTATCATTCAGGGCCTCCTAATGACGATGGAACACTCAAATTGCGTCGAGGTTCAATACATCGTCCTTCAGCCGACTTGTCTCCAAGGGTCTATTGCTGCCTCGGGCACCTTATGGTCGTTCTCCTGTGAGTCTAGATTTTCTAATCCGACGCAAAACAGATTGTTAATTGTAACGTTCAGGACCTCCTAATGACGATGGAACACTCAAATTGCGTCGCGATTCAATACATCGTCCGCCAGCCGACTTGTCTCCACGGGGATATTGCTGCCTTAGCACTACGTGTTCCGTCTCCTGTGAGTCTAGGTTATCGAATCCGACGCGAAACTGATAGTTAATTGTAACGTTCAGGGCCTCCTAATGACGATGGAACACTCAAATTGCGTCGAGATTCAATACATCGGCCTCCAGCCTACTTGTCTCCAAGGGTCTGTTGTTGCCACGGGCACCTTACGGTCGTTCTCCTGTGAGTATAGATTTTCGAATCCGACGCGAAACTGATAGTTAATTCTAACGTTCAGGGCCTCCTAATGACGATGGAGCGCTCAAATTGCTTCGCGATTCAATACATCGTCCTCCAGGTGACTTGTATCCAAGGGGATATTGCTGTCTCGGGCTTCATTTGATCCTTCTCCTGTGAGTAGATTTTCGAATCCGACGCTAAAATGATAGTTAATTGTAACGTTCAGCGTCTTCTAATGACGATGGAACACTCAAATTGCGTCGAGACTCAATACATCGTCATCCAGCCGACTTGTCTCCAACGGTCTATTGCTGCCTCGGGCACCTTATGGTCGTTCTCCTGTGAGTCTAGATTTTCTAATCCGACGCGAAACTGATAGTTAATTCTAACGTTCAGGGCCTCCTAATGTCGATGGAACACTCAAATTGCGTCGATATTCAATACATTGGCCTCCAGCCGACTTGTCTCCAAGGGGAAATTGCTTCCTCGGGCACCATATGGTCCGTCTCCTAAGAGTCTAGATTTTCGAATCCGACGCAAAAATGATAGTTAATTGTAACTTTCAGCGCCTCCTAATGACGATGGATCACTCAAATTGCGTCGCGATTCAATACATCGTCCTCCAGCGGACTGGTCTCCAAGGGGATATAGCTTCGGGCACCTTATGGTCCGTCTCCAGTGAGTCTAGATTTTGGATTCCGACGAAAAACTGATGGTTAATTGTATCATTCATCGCCACCTAATGACGATGGAACACTCAAATTGCGTCGAGAATCTATACATCGGCCTCCAGCCGACTTGTCTCCAATGGTCTATTGCTGCCTCGGGCACCTTGTGGTCTATCTCCTGTAAGTCTAGATTTTCGAATCCGACGCAAAACTGATATTTAAGTTCAGGGCCTCCTAAAGACGATGGAACACTGAAATTGCGTCGTGATTCATACAGTGTCCTTCAGCCGACTTGTCTCCAATGGTATTTGCTGCCTCGGGCATCTTATGGTCGTTCTCATGTGAGTCTAGATTTTCTAATCCGACGCAAAACTGATTGTTAATTGTAACGTTCAGGACCTCCTAATGACGATGGAACACTCAAATTGCGTCGGGATTCAATACATCGTCCTCCAGCCGACTTGCATCCAAGGGGATATTGCTGTCTCGGGCTTCATTTGATCCTTCTCCTGAGAGTAGATTTTCGAATCCGACGCTAAAATGATAGTTAATTGTAGCGTTCAGCGCCTCCTAATGACGATGGAACACTCAAATTGCGTCGAGAGTCAATACATCGAACTCCAGCCGACTTGTCTACATGGGGATATTGCTGCCTCGGGCTCTATGTGGTCCGTCTCCTGTGAGTCTAGATTTTCGAATCCGACGCGAAACTGATAGTTAATTCTAACGTTCAGGGCCTCCTAATGACGATGGAACACTCAAATTGCGTCGAGAGTCAATACATCGAACTCCAGACGACTTGTCTACATGGGGATATTGCTGCCTCGGGCTCTATGTGGTCCGTCTCCTGTGAGTCTTGATTTTCGAATCCGACGCGAAACTGATAGTTAATTCTAACGGTCAGGGCCTCCTAATGACGATGGAGCACTCAAATTGCGTCGCGATTCAATACATCGTCCTCCAGCGGACTGGTCTCCAAGGGGATATTGCTGCTTCGGGTACCTTATGGTCCGTCTCCAGTGAGTCTAAATTTTCGATTCCGACGAAAAACTGATGGTCAATTGTATCATTCAGGGCCACCTAATGACGATGGAACACTCAAATTGCGTCGAGATTCTATACATCGTCCTTCAGCCGACTTGTCTCCAAGGGTCTATTGCTGCCTCGGGCACCTTATGGTCGTTCTCCTGTGAGTCTAGATTTTCTAATCCGACGCAAAACTGATAGTTAATTGTAACGTTCAGCGCCTTCTAATGACGATGGAAGACTCAAATTGCGTCGATATTCAATACATCGTCCTGCAGCCGACTTGTATCCAAGGGGATATTGCTGTCTCGGGCTTCATATGATCCTTCTCCTGTGTGTATATTTTCGAATCCGACGTTAAAATGATTGTTAATTGTAACGTTCAGCGCCTCCTAAAGACGATGGAACACTCAAATTACGTCGAGATACAATACATCGGCCTCCAGCCGACTTGACTCCAAGGGGATATTGCTGCCTCGTGCACCATATGTTCCGTCTCCTGTGAGACTAGATTTTCAAATCCGACGCAAAAATGATAGTCAATTGTAACGTTCAGCGCCTCCTAATGACGATTGAACACTCAAATTGCGTCGAGACTCAATTCATCGAACTCCAGCCGACTTGTCTACAAGGCGATATTGCTGCTACGGGCTCTATGTGGTCCGTCTCCTGTGAGTCTAGATTTTCGAATCCGACGCGAAACTGATAGTTAATTCTAACGTTCAGGACTTCCTAATGACGATGGAGCACTCAAATTGCGTCGCGATGCAATACATCGTCCTCCAGCGGACTGGTCTCCAAGGGGAAATTGCTGCTTCGGGTACCTTATGGACCGTCTCCAGTGAGTCTAAATTTTCGATTCCGACGAAAAACTGATGGTTTTCTTGTATCATTCAGGGCCACCTAATGACGATGGAACACTCAAATTGCGTCGACATTCTATACATCGGCCTCCAGCCGACTTGTCTCCAAGGGGATATTGCTGACTCGGGCACAATATGATCCAACTCCTGTGATTCTAGATTTTCGAATCCGACGCAAAACTGATAGTTAGGTTCAAGGCCTCATAATGACGATGGAACACTCAAATTGCGTCGACAATCAATACATTGGCCTTCAGCCGACATGTCTCCAAGGGGATATTGCTGCCTCGGGCACCATATGGTCCGTCTCCTGTGAGTCTACATTTTCGAATCCGACGCAAAAATGATAGTTAATTGTAACGTTCAGGGCCTCCTATTGACGATGGAACACTCAAATTACGTCGAGACTCAATACATCGTCCTCCAGCCGACTTGTCTCCAAGGGTCAATTGCTGCCTCGGGCACCTTATGGTCGTTCTCCTGTGAGTCTAGATTTTTGAATCCGACATGAAGCTGGTAGTTAATTCTAACGTTCAGGGCCTCCTAATGACGATGGAGCACTCAAATTGCGTCGCGATTCAATACATCGTCCTCCAGCGGACTGGTCTCCAAGGGGTATTCCTGCTTCAGGTACCTTATAGTCCGTCTCCAGTGAGTCTAGATTTTCGAATCCGACGAAAAACTGATAGTTAATTGTAACATTCAGGGACTCCTATTTATGATGGAACTCTCAAATTGCGTCGCGATCCAATACATCGTCCTCCAGCCGACCTGTCCCAAGGGTCTATTGCTGCCTGGGGCACCTTATGATCGTTTTCCTGTGAGTCTAGATTTTCGAATCCGACGCAAAACTGATAGTTAATTGTAACGTTCAGGGCCTCCTAATGACGATGGAACACTCAAATTATGTCGAGATTCAATACATCGGCATTCAGCCGATTTGTCTCCAAGGGTCTATTGCTGCCGCGGGCACCTTATGGTCGTTCCCCTGTGAGTGTAGATTTTAGAATCCGACGCAAAACTGATTTTTAATTGCAATGATCAGGGCCTCCTAATGACGATGGAACACTCAAATTGCGTCGAGATTCAATACATCGGCCTCCAGCTGACTTGTCTCCAAGGGGATATTGCTGCCTCGGGCTCTATGTGGTCCGTCTCCTGTGAGTCTAGATTTTAAAATCAGACGCGAAACTGATAGATATTTCTAACGTTCAGGGCCCCCTAATGACGATGGAGCATTCAAATTGCGTCGCTATTCAATACATCGTCCTCCAGCGGTCTGGTCTCCAACGGGACATTGCTGCTTCGTGTACCTTATGGTCCGTCTCCAGTGAGTCTATATTTTCGAATCCGACGAAAAACTGATAGTTAATTGTAACATTCAGGGACTCCTGGTTACGATGGAACTCTCAAATTGCGTCGCGATCCAATACATCGTCCTACAGCCGACCTGTCTCCAAGGGTCTTTTGCTGCCTGGGGCACCTTATGATCGTTTTCCTGTGAGTGTAGATTTTCGAATCCGACGCAAAACTGATAGTTAATTGTAACGGTCAGGGCCTCCTAATGACGATGGAACACTCAAATTGCGTCGAGATTCAATACATCGGCATTCAGCCGATTTGTCTCCAAGGGTCTATTGCTGCCGCGGGCACCTTATGGTCGTTCCCCTGTGAGTCTAGATTTTAGCAGCCGACGCAAAACTGATTTTTAATTGCAATGTTCAGGGCCTCCTAATGACGATGGAACACTCAAATTGCGTCGAGATTCTATACATCGGCATCCAGCCGACTTGTCTCCAAGGGGATATTGCTGTCTCGGGCACAATATGATCCTTCTCCTGTGAGTCTAGATTTTCGAATCCGACGCAAAACTGATAGTTAAGTTCAGGGCCTCATAATGACGATGGAACACTCAAATTCCGTCGAGATTCAATCCATCGTCCTTCAGCCGACTTGTCTACAAGGGTCTATTGCTGCCTCGGGCACCTAATGGTCGTTCTCCTGTGAGTCTACATTTTCGAATCCGACGCAAAAAAAATAGTTAATTCTAACGTTCAGGGCCTCCTAATGACAATGGAACACTCAAATTGCATCGAGATTCAATACATTGTCCTCCAGCGGACTGGTCTCCAAGGGGCTATAGCTTCGGGCACCTCATGGTCCGTCTCCAGTGAGTCTAAATTCTCGATTCCGACGAAAAACTGATGGTTTTCTTGTATCATTCAGGGCCACCTAATGACGATGGAACACTCATATTGCGTCGACATTCTATGCATCGGCCTCCAGCCGACTTGTCTCCAAGGGGATATTGCTGACTCGGGCACAATATGATCCATCTCCTGTGATTCTAGATTTTCGAATCCGACGCAAAACTGATAGTTACGTTCAAGGCCTCATAATGACGATGGAACACTCAAATTGCGACGAGAATCAATACATTGGCCTTCAGCCGACATGTCTCCAAGGGGATATTGCTGCCTCGGGCACCATATGGTCCGTCTCCTGTAAGTCTAGATTTTCGAATCCGACGCAAAAATGATAGTTAATTGTAACGTTCAGGGCCTCCTAATGACGATGGAACACTCAAATTACGTCGAGACTCAATACATCGTCCTCCAGCCGACTTGTCTCCAAGGGGATATTTCTGCCTCGGGCACCATATGGTCCGTCTCCTGTGAGTCTAGATTTTCGAATCCGACGCAAAAATGATAGTTAATTGTAACGTTTAACGCCTCCTAATGATGATGGAACACTGAAATTGCGTCGAGATTCAATACATAGTCCTTCAGCCGACTTGTCTCCAAGGGTCTATTGCTGCCTCGGGCGCCTTATGGTCGTTCTCCTGTGAGTCTAGATTTTCTAATCCGACGCAAAACTGATTGTTAATTGTATTGTTCAGGACCTCCTAATGACGATGGAACACTCAAATTGCGTCGGGATTCAATACACCGTCCTCCAGCCGACTTGTATCCAAGGTGATATTGCTGTCTCGGGCTTCATATGATCCTCCTCCTGTGAGTATATTTTCGAATCCGACGCTAAAATGATAGTTATTTGTAACGTTCAGCGCCTCCTAAAGACGATGGAACACTCAAATTGCGTCGAGATTCAATACATCGGCCTCCATCCGACTTGTCTCCAAGGGGATGTTGCTGCCTCGGGCACCATATGTTCCGTCTCCAGTGAGTCTAGATTTTCGATTCCGACGAAAAACTGATGGTTAATTGTATCATTCAGGGCCACCTAATGACGATGGAACACTCAAATTGCGTCGAGATTCAATACATCGTCCTTTAGCCGACTTGTCTCCAAGGGTCTATTGCTGCCTCGGGCACCTTATGGTCGTTCTCCTGTGAGTCTAGAATTTCTAATCCGACGCAAAACTGATTGTTAATTGTATTGTTCAGGACCTCCTAATGACGATGGAACACTCAAATTGCGTCGAGATTCAATACATCGGCCTCCAGCCGACTTGTATCCAAGGGGATATTGCTGTCTCGGGCTTAATATGATCCGTCTCCTGTGAGTAGATTTTCGAATCCGACGCATAATGATAGTTAATTGTAACATTCAGCGCCTCCTAATGACGATGGAACACTCAAATTGCGTCGAGATTCAATACATTAGCCTCCAGCCGACTTGTCTCCAAGGGGATATTGCTGCCTCGGGCACCATATGGTCCGTCTCCTGTGAGTCTAGATTTTCGAATCCGTCGCAAATATGATAGTTAATTGTAACGTTCAGCGCCTCCTAATGACGATGGAACACTCAAATTGCGTCGAGATTCAATACATCGTCCTTCAGCCGACTTGTCTCCAAGGGTCTATTGCTGCCTCAGGCACCTTATGGTCGTTCTCCTGTGAGTCTAGATTTTCTAATCCGACGCAAAACAGATTGTTAATTGTAAAGTTCAGGACCTTCTAATGACGATGGAACACTCAAATTGCGTCGCGATTCAATACATCGTCCTCCAGCGGAGTGGTCTCCAAGGGGATATAGCTTCGGGCACCTTATGGTCCGTCTTCAGTGAGTCTAGATTTTCGATTCCGACGAAAAACTGATGGTCAATTGTATCATTCAGGGCCACCTAATGACGATGGAACACTCAAATTGCGTCGAGATTCTATACATCGGCCTCAAGCCGACTTGTCTCCAAGGGGATATTGCTGTCTCGGGCACAATATGATCCTTCTCCTGTGAGTCTAGATTTTCGAATCCGACGCAAAACTGACAGTTAAGTTCAGGACCTCCTAATGACGATGGAACACTCAAATTGCGTCGCGATTCAATACATCGTCCGCCAGCCGACTTGTCTCCAAGGGGATATTGCTGCCTCAGCACTACGTGTTCCGTCTCCTGTGAGTCTAGATTATCGAATCCGACGCGAAAATGATAGTTAATTGTAACGTTCAGGGCCTCCTAATGACGATGGAACACTCAAATTGCGTCGAGATTCAATACATCGGCCTCCAGCCTACTTGTCTCCAAGGGTCTGTTGTTGCCACGGGCACCTTACGGTCGTTCTCCTGTGAGTCTAGATTTTCGAAATCGACGCGAAACTGATAGTTAATTCTAACGTTCAGGGCCTCCTAATGACGATGGAGCGCTCAAATTGCGTCGCGATTGAATACATCATCCTCCAGGCGACTTGTATCCAAGGGGATATTGCTGTCTCGGGCTTCATTTGATCCTTCTCCTGTTAGTAGATTTTCGAATCCGACGCTAAAATGATAGTTAATTGTAACGTTCAGCGTCTTCTAATGACGATGGAACACTCAAATTGCGTCGAGACTCAATACATCGTCATCCAGCCGACTTGTCTCCAACGGTCTATTGCTGCCTCGGGCACCTTATAGTCGTTCTCCTGCGAGTCAAGATTTTCTAATCCGACGCGAAACTGATAGTTAATTCTAACGTTCAGGGCCTCCTAATGACGATGGAACACTCAAATTGCGTCGATATTCAATACATTGGCCTCCAGCCGACTTGTCTCCAAGGGGATATTGCTTCCTCGGGCACCATATGGTCCGTCTCCTGAGAGTCTAGATTTTCGAATCCGACGCAAAAATGATAGTTAATTGTAACGTTCAGCGCCTCCTAATGACGATGGGTCAGTCAAATTGCGTCGCGATTCAATACATCGTCCTCCAGCGGACTGGTCTCCAAGGGGATATAGCTTCGGGCACCTTATGGTCCGTCTCCAGTGAGTCTAGATTTTGGATTCCGACGAAAAACTGATGGTTAATTGTATCATTCATGGCCACCTAATGACGATGGAACACTGAAATTGCGTCGAGAATCTATACATCGGCCTCCAGCCGACTTGTCCCCAATGGTCTATTGCTGCCTCGGGCACCTTGTGGTCTATCTCCTGTAAGCCTAGATTTTCGAATCCGACGCAAAACTGATAGTTAAGTTCAGGGCCTCCTAAAGACGATGGAACACTCAAATTGCGTCGAGATTCAATACATCGTACTTCAGCCGACTTGTCTCCAAGGGTCTATTGCTGCCTCGGGCATCTAATGGTCGTTCTCATGTGAGTCTAGATTTTCTAATCCGACGAAAACTGATTGTTAATTGTGACGTTCAGGACCTCCTAATGACGATGGAACACTCAAATTGCGTCGGGATTCAATACATCATCCTCCAGCCGACTTGCATCCAAGGGGATATTGCTGTCTCGGGCTTCATATGATCCTTCTCCTGTGAGTATATTTTCGAATCCGACGCAAAACTGATAGTTAATTGTAACGTTCAGCGCCTCCTAATGACGATGGAACACTCAAATTGCGTCGAGAGTCAATACATCGAACTCCAGCCGACTTGTCTACATGGGGATATTGCTGCCTCGGGCTCTATGTGGTCCGTCTCCTGTGAGTCTAGATTTTCGAATCCGACGCGAAACTGATAGTTAATTCTAACGTTCAGGGCCTCCTAATGACGATGGAACACTCAAATTGCGTCGAGAGTCAATACATCGAACTCCAGCCGACTTGTCTACATGGGGATATTGCTGCCTCGGGCTCTATGTGGTCCGTCTCCTGTGAGTCTAGATTTTCGAATCCGACGCGAAACTGATAGTTAATTCTAACGGTCAGGGCCTCCTAATGACGACGGAGCACTCAAATTGCGTCGCGATTCAATACATCGTCCTCCAGCGGACTGGTCTAAAAGGGGATATTGCTGCTTCGGGTACCTTATGGTCCGTCTCCAGTGAGTCTAAATTTTCGATTCCGACGAAAAACTGATGGTCAGTTGTATCATTCAGGGCCACCTAATGACGATGGAACACTCAAATTGCGTCGAGATTCTATACATCGTCCTTCAGCCGACTTGTCTCCAAGGGTCTATTGCTGCCTCGGGCACCTTATGGTCGTTCTCCTGTGAGTCTAGATTTTCTAATCCGACGCAAAACTGATAGTTAATTGTAACGGTCAGCGCCTTCTAATGACGATGGAACACTCAAATTGCGTCGATATTCAATACATCGTCCTGCAGCCGACTTGTATCCAAGGGGATATTGCTGTCTCGGGCTTCATATGATCCTTCTCCTGTGTGTATATTTTCGAATCCGACGTTAAAATGATTGTTAATTGTAACGTTCAGCGCCTCCTAAAGACGATGGAACACTCAAATTACGTCGAGATACAATACATCGGCCTCCAGCCGACTTGTCTCCAAGGGGATATTGCTGCCTCGTGCACCATATGTTCCGTCTTCTGTGAGACTAGATTTTCAAATCCGACGCAAAAATGATAGTTAATTGTAACGTTCAGCGCCTCCTAATGACGATTGAACACTCAAATTGCGTCGAGACTCAATTCATCGAACTCCAGCCGACTTGTCTACAAGGCGATATTGCTGCCTCGGGCTCTATGTGGTCCGTCTCCTGTGAGTCTAGATTTTCGAATCCGACGCGAAACTGATAGTTAATTCTAACGTTCAGGGCTTCCTAATAACGATGGAGCACTCAAATTGCGTCGCGATGCAATACATCGTCCTCCAGCGGACTGGTCTCCAAGGGGATATTGCTGCTTCGGGTACCTTATGGACCGTCTCCAGTGAGTCTAAATTCTCGATTCCGACGAAAAACTGATGGTTTTCTTGTATCATTCAGGGCCACCTAATGACGATGGAACACTCAAATTGCGTCGACATTCTATACATCGGCCTCCAGCCGACTTGTCTCCAAGGGGATATTGCTGACTCGGGCACAATATGATCCAACTCCTGTGATTCTAGATTTTCGAATCCGACGCAAAACTGATAGTTACGTTCAAGGCCTCATAATGACGATGGAACACTCAAATTGCGTCGAGAATCAATACATTGGCCTTCAGCCGACATGTCTCCAAGGGGATATTGCTGCCTCGGGCACCATATGGTCCGTCTCCTGTGAGTCTAGATTTTCGAATCCGAAGCAAAATTGATAGTTAATTGCAACGTTCAGGGCCTCCTAATGACGATGGAACACTCAAATTACGTCGAGACTCAATACATCGTCCTCCAGCCGACTTGTCTCCAAGGGTCAATTGCTGCCTCGGGCACCTTATGGTCGTTCTCCTGTGAGTCTAGATTTTCGAATCCGACATGAAGCTGGTAGTTAATTCTAACGTTCAGGGCCTCCTAATGACGATGGAGCACTCAAATTGCGTCGCGATTCAATACATCGTCCTCCAGCGGACTGGTCTCCAAGGGGTATTCCTGCTTCAGGTACCTTATAGTCCGTCTCCAGTGAGTCTAGATTCTCGAATCCGACGAAAAACTGATAGTTAATTGTAACATTCAGGGACTCCTATTTATGATGGAACTCTCAAATTGCGTCGCGATCCAATACATCGTCCTCCAGCCGACCTGTCCCAAGGGTCTATTGCTGCCTGGGGCACCTTATGATCGTTTTCCTTTGAGTCTAGATTTTCGAATCCGACGCAAAACTGATAGTTAACTGTAACGTTCAGGGCCTCCTAATGACGATGGAACACTCAAATTATGTCGAGATTCAATACATCGGCATTCAGCCGATTTGTCTCCAAGGGTCTATTGCTGCCGCGGGCACCTTATGGTCCGTCTCCTGTGAGTCTAGATTTTCGAATCCGACGCAAAACTGATAGTTAAGTTCAGGGCCTCATAATGACGATGGAACACTCAAATTGCGTCGAGATTCAATCCATCGTCCTTCAGCCGACTTGTCTACAAGGGTCTATTGCTGCCTCGGGCACCTTATGTTCGTTCTCCTGTGAGTCTACATTTTCGAATCCGACGCAAAAATGATAGTTAATTCTAACGTTCAGGGCCTCCTAATGACAATGGAACACTCAAATTGCATCGAGATTCAATACATTGTCCTCCAGCGGACTGGTCTCCAAGGGGCTATAGCTTCGGGCACCTCATGGTCCGTCTCCAGTGAGTCTAAATTCTCGATTCCGACGAAAAACTGATGGTTTTCTTGTATCATTCAGGGCCACCTAATGACGATGGAACACTCAAATTGCGTCGACATTCTATACATCGGCCTCCAGCCGACTTGTCTCCAAGGGGATATTGCTGACTCGGGCACGATATGATCCATCTCCTGTGATTCTAGATTTTCGAATCCGACGCAAAACTGATAGTTACGTTCAAGGCCTCATAATGACGATGGAACACTCAAATTGCGTCGAGAATCAATACATTGGCCTTCAGCTGACATGTCTCCAAGGGGATATTGCTGCCTCGGGCACCATATGGTCCGTCTCCTGTGAGTCTAGATTTTCGAATCCGACGCAAAAATGATAGTTAATTGTAACGTTCAGGGCCTCCTAATGACGATGGAACACTCAAATTACGTCGAGACTCAATACATCGTCCTCCAGCTGACTTGTCTCCAAGGGGATATTGCTGCCTCGGGCACCATATGGTCCGTCTCCTGTGAGTCTAGATTTTCGAATCCGACGCAAAAATGATAGTTAATTGTAACGTTTAACGCCTCCTAATGATGATGGAACACTGAAATTGCGTCGAGATTCAATACATAGTCCTTCAGCCGACTTGTCTCCAAGGGTCTATTGCTGCCTCGGGCACCTTATGGTCGTTCTCCTGTGAGTCTAGATTTTCTAATCCGACGCAAAACTGATTGTTAATTGTATTGTTCAGGACCTCCTAATGACGATGGAACACTCAAATTGCGTCGGGATTCAATACACCGTCCTCCAGCCGACTTGTATCCAAGGTGATATTGCTGTCTCGGGCTTCATATGATCCTTCTCCTGTGAGTATATTTTCGAATCCGACGCTAAAATGATAGTTATTTGTAACGTTCAGCGCCTCCTAAAGACGATGGAACACTCAAATTGCGTCGAGATTCAATACATCGGCCTCCATCCGACTTGTCTACAAGGGGATATTGCTGCCTCGGGACCTATGTGGTCCGTCTCCTGTGTGTCTAGATTTTCGAACCGACGCGAAACTAATAGTTAATTGTAACGTTCAGGGCCTCCTAATGACGATGGAACACTCAAATTACGTCGAGACTCAATACATCGTCCTCCAGCCGACTTCTCTCCAAGGGTCTATTGCTGCCTCGGGCACCTTATGGTCGTTCTACTGTGAGTCTAGATTTTCGAATCCGACGCAAAAATGATAGTTAATTGTACCGTTCAGGGCCTCCTAATGACGATGGAACACTCAAAATGCATCGAGATTCAATACATCGGCATTCAGCCGATTTGACTCCAAGGGTCTACTGCTGCCGCGGGCACCTTATGGTCGTTCCCCTGTGAGTCTTGATTTTAGAATCCGACGCAAAACTGATTTTTAATTGCAATGATCAGGGCATCCTAATGACGATGGAACACTCAAATTGCGTCGAGATTTAATACATCGGCCTCCAGCCAACTTGTTTCCAAGGGGATACTGCTGCATCGGGCACCATATGGTCCGTCTCCTGTGAGCCTAGATTTTCGAATCCGACGCAAAAATGATAGTTAATTGTACCGTTCAGCGCCTCCTAATGTCGATGGAACACTCAAATTGCGTCGTGATTCAATACATCGTCCTCCAGCGGACTGGTCTCCAAGGGGATATAGCTTCGTGCACCTTATGGTCCGTCTCCAGTGAGTCTAGATTTTCGATTCCGACGAAAAACTGATGGTTAATTGTATCATTCAGGGCCACCTAATGACGATGGAACACTCAAATTGCGTCGAGATTCAATACATCGTCCTTTAGCCGACTTGTCTCCAAGGGTCTATTGCTGCCTCGGGCACCTTATGGTCGTTCTCCTGTGAGTCTAGATTTTCTAATCCGACGAAAAACTGATTGTTAATTGTATTGTTCAGGACCTCCTAATGACGATGGAACACTCAAATTGCGTCGAGATTCTATACATCGGCCTCCAGCCGACTTGTATCCAAGGGGATATTGCTGTCTCGGGCTTCATATGATCCGTCTCCTGTGAGTAGATTTTCGAATCCGACGCATAATGATAGTTAATTGTAACGTTCAGCGCCTCCTAATGACGATGAAACACTCAAATTGCGTCGAGATTCAATACATTGGCCTCCAGCCGACTTGTCTCCAAGGGGATATTGCTGCCTCGGGCACCATATGGTCCGTCTCCTGTGAGTCTAGATTTTCGAATCCGTCGCAAATATGATAGTTCATTGTAACGTTCAGCGCCTCCTAATGACGATGGAACACTCAAATTGCGTCAAGATTCAATACATCGTCCTTCAGCCGACTTGTCTCCAAGGGTCTATTGCTGCCTCAGGCACCTTATGGTCGTTCTCCTGTGAGTCTAGATTTTCTAATCCGACGCAAAACAGATTGTTAATTGTAACGTTCAGGACCTCCTAATGACGATGGAACACTCAAATTGCGTCGAGATTCAATTCATCGGCCTCCATCCGACATGTCTCCAAGGGGATATTGCTGCCTCGGGCACCATATGTTCCGTCTCCTGTGAGTCTAGATTTTCGAATCCGACGCAAAAATGATAGTTAATTGTAACGTTCAGCGCCTCCTAATGACAATGGAACACTCAAATTGCGTCGAGAGTCAATACATCGAACTCCAACCGTCTTGTCTACAAGGGGATATTGCTGCCTCGGGCTCTATGTGGTCCGTCTCCTGTGAGTCTAGATTTTCGAATCCGACGCAAAACTGATAGTTAATTCTAACGTTCAGGGCCTCCTAATAACGATGGAGCACTCAAATTGCGTCGCGATTCAATACATCGTCCTCCAGCGGACTGGTCTCAAAGGGGTATTGCTGCTTCGGGTACCTTATAATCCGTCTCCAGTGAGTCTAGATTTTCGAATCCGACGAAAATCTGATAGTTAATTGTTACATTCAGGGACTCCTAGTAATGATGGAACTCTCAATTTGCGTCGCGATCCAATACTTCGTCCTCCAGCCGACCTGTCTCCAAGGGTCTACTGCCGCCTGGGGCACCTTATGGTCGTTCCCCTGTGAGTCTAGATTTTAGAATCCGACGCAAAACTGATTTTTAATTGCAATGATCAGGGCCACCTAATGACGATGGAACACTCAAATTGCGTCGAGAGTCAATTCATCGAACTCCAACCGACTTGTCTACAAGGGGATACTGCTGCCTCGGGCACCATATGGTCCGTCTCCTGTGAGCCTAGATTTTCGAATCTGACGCAAAAATGATAGTTAATTGTAACGTTCAGCGCCTCCTAATGTCGATGGAACACTCAAATTGCGTCGTGATTCAATACATCGTCCTCCAGCGGACTGGTCTCCAAGGGGATATAGCTTCGTGCACCTTATGGTCCGTCTCCAGTGAGCCTAGATTTTCGATTCCGACGAAAAACTGATGGTTAATTGTATCATTCAGGGCCACCTAATGACGATGGAACACTCAAATTGCGTCGAGATTCAATACATCGTCCTTTAGCCGACTTGTCTCCAAGGGTCTATTGCTGCCTCGGGCACCTTATGGTCTTTCTCCTGTGAGTCTAGATTTTCTAATCCGACGCAAAACTGATTGTTAATTGTATTGTTCAGGACCTCCTAATGACGATGGAACACTCAAATTGCGTCGAGATTCAATACATCGGCCTCCAGCCGACTTGTATCCAAGGGGATATTGCTGTCTCGGGCTTCATATGATCCGTCTCCTGTGAGTAGATTTTCGAATCCGACGCATAATGATAGTTAATTGTAACGTTCAGCGCCTCCTAATGACGATGGAACACTCAAATTGCGGCGAGATTCAATACATCGTCCTTCAGCCGACTTGTCTCCAAGGGTCTATTGCTGCCTCAGGCACCTTATGGTCGTTCTCCTGTGAGTCTAGATTTTCTAAATCGACGCAAAACAGATTGTTAATTGTAACGTTCAGGACCTCCTAATGACGATGGAAAACTCAAATTGCGTCGAGATTCAATACATCGGCCTCCATCCGACTTGTCTCCAAGGGGATATTGCTGCCTCGGGCACCATATGTTCCGTCTCCTGTGAGTCTAGATTTTCGAATCTGACGCAAAAATGATAGTTAATTGTAACGTTCAGCGCCTCCTAATGACAATGGAACACTCAAATTGCGTCGAGAGTCAATACATCGAACTCGAACCGACTTGTCTACAAGGGGATATTGCTGCCTCGGGTTCTATGTGGTCCGTCTCCTGTGAGTCTGGATTTTCGAATCCGACGAAAAAATGATAATTAATTGTAACGTTCAGGGCGTCGTAATGACGATGGAACACTCAAATTGCGTCGAGATTCAATACATCGGCCTCCAGCCGACTTGTCTCCAAGGGTCTGTCGCTGCCTCGAGCACTTTACGGTCGTTCTCCTGTGAGTCTAGATTTTCGAATCCGACGCGATACTGATAGTTAATTCGAACGTTCAGGGCCTCCTAATGACGATGGAGCACTCAAATTGGGTAGCGATTCAATACATCGTCCTCCAGCGGACTGTCTCCAAGGGGATATTGCTGCTTATGGCCCGTCTCCAGTGAGTCTAGATTTTCGAATCCGACGAAAAACTGATAGTTAATTGTAACATTCAGGGACTCCTAGTTACGATGGAACTCTCAAATTGCGTCGCGATCTAATACATCGTCCTCCAGCCGACCTGTCTCCAAGGGTCTATTGCTGCCTGGGGCACCTTATGATCGTTTTTCTGTGAGTCTAGATTTTCGAATCCGACGCAAAACTGCTATTTCATTGTAACGTTCAGGGCCTGCTAATGACGATGGAACACTCAAATTGCGTCGAGATTCAATACATCGGCATTCAGCCGATTTGTCTCCAAGGGTCTGTTGCTGCCTCGGGCACCTTATGGTCGTTCCCCTGTGAGTCTAGATTTTAGAATCCGACGCAAAACTGATTTTTAATTGTAATGATCAGGGCCTCCTAATGACGATGGAACACTCAAATTGCGTCGAGATTCAATACATCGGCCTCCAGCCGAATTGTCTCCAAGGGGATAATGCTGCCTCGGGCACCATATGGTCCGTCTCCTGTGAGTCTAGATTTTCGAATCCGACACAAAAATGATAGTTAATTGTAACGTTCAGCGCCTCCTAATGTCGATGGAACACTCAAATTGCGTCGTGATTCAATACATCGTCCTCCAGCGGACTGGTCTCCAAGGGGATATAGCTACGGGCACCTTATGGTCCGTCTCCAGTGAGTCTAGATTTTCGATTCCGACGAAAAACTGATGGTTAATTGTATCATTCAGGGCCACCTAATGACGATGGAACACTCAAATTGCGTCGAGATTATATATATCGGCCTCCAGCCGACTTGTCTCCAAGGGGATATTGCTGCTTCGGGCACAATATGATCCTTCTCCTGTGAGTCTAGATTATCGAATCGGACGCAAAACTGATAGTTAGGTTCAGGGCCTCCTAATGACGATGGAACACTCAAATTGCGTCGAGATTCAATACATCGGCCTCCTGCCGACTTGTATCCAAGGGGATATTGCTGTCTCGGGCTTCATATGATCCGTCTCCTGTGAGTAGATTTTCGAATCCGACGCATAACGATAGTTAATTGTAACGTTCAGCGCCTCCTAATGACTATGGAACACTCAAATTGCGTCGAGATTCAATACATCGGCCTCCAGCCAACTTGTCTCCAAGGGGATACTGCTGCCTCGGGCACCATATGGTCCGTCTCCTGTGAGCCTAGATTTTCGAATCCGACGCAAAAATGATAGTTAATTGTAACGTTCAGCGCCTCCTAATGTCGATGGAACACTCAAATTGCGTCGTGATTCAATACATCGTCCTCGAGCGGACTGGTCTGCAAGGGGATATAGCTTCGTGCACCTTATGGTCCGTTTCCAGTGAGTCTAGATTTTCGATTCCGACGAAAAACTGATGGTTAATTGTATCATTCAGGGCCACCTAATGACGATGGAACACTCAAATTGCGTCGAGATTCAATACATCGTCCTTCAGCCGACTTGTCTCCAAGGGTCTATTGCTGCCTCGGGCACCTCATGTTCGTTCTCCTGTGAGTCTAGATTTTCTAATCCGACGCAAAACTGATTGTTAATTGTATTGTTCAGGACCTCCTAATGACGATGGAACACTCAAATTGCGTCGAGATTCAATACATCGGCCTCCAGCCGACTTGTATCCAAGGGGATATTGCTGTCTCGGGCTTCATATGATCCGTCTCCTGTGAGTAGATTTTCGAATCCGACGCATAATGATAGTTAATTGTAACGTTCAGCGCCTCCTAATGACGATGGAACACTCAAATTGCGTCGAGATTCAATACATTGGCCTCCAGCCGACTTGTCTCCAAGGGGATATTGCTGCCTCGGGCACCATATGGTCCGTCTCCTGTGAGTCTAGATTTTCGATCCGTCGCAAATATGATAGTTAATTGTAACGTTCAGCGCCTCCTAATGACGATGGAACACTCAAATTGCGTCGAGATTCAATACATCGTCCTTCAGCCGACTTGTCTCCAAGGGTCTATTGCTGCCTCAGGCACCTTATGGTCGTTCTCCTGTGAGTCTAGATTTTCTAATCCGATGCAAAACAGATTGTTAATTGTAACGTTCAGGACCTCCTAATGACGATGGAAAACTCAAATTGCGTCGAGATTCAATACATCGGCATCCATCCGACTTGTCTCCAAGGGGATATTGCTGCCTCGGGCACCATATGTTCCGTCTCCTGTGAGTCTAGATTTTCGAATCCGACGCAAAAATTATAGTTAATTGTAACGTTCAGCGCCTCCGAATGACAATGGAACACTCAAATTGCGTCGAGAGTCAATACATCGAACTAATTGTAACGTTCAGGACCTCCTAATGACGATGGAACACTCAAATTGCGTCGAGATTCAATACATCGGCCTCCATCCGACTTGTCTCCAAGGGTCTATTGCTGCCTCGGGCACCTTATGGTCGTTCTCCTGTGAGTCTAGTTTTCGAATCCGACGCAAAAATGATAGTTAATTGTAACGTTCAGGGCCTCCTAATGACGATGGAGCTCTCAAATTGCGTCGAGATTCAATACATCGGCCTCCAGCCGACTTGTCTCCAAGGGTCTATGGCTGCCTCGGGCACCTTATGGTCGTTCTCCTGTGAGTCTAGATTTTCGAATCCGACGCGAAACTGATAGTTAATTCTAACGTTCAGGGCCTCCTAATAACGATGGAGCACTCAAATTGCGTCGCGATTCAATACATCGTCCTCCAGCGGACTGGTCTCAAAGGGGTATTGCTGCTTCGGGTACCTTATAGTCCGTCTCCAGTGAGTGTAGATTTTCGAATCCGACGAAAATCTGATAGTTAATTGTAACATTCAGGGACTCCTAGTTATGATGGAACTCTCAAATTGCGTCGCGATCCAATACGTCGTCCTCCAGCCGACCTCACTCCAAGGGTCTACTGCTGCCTGGGGCACCATATGGTCGTTCCCCTGTGAGTCTAGATTTTAGAATCCGACGCAAAACTGATTTTTAATTGCAATGATCAGGGCCACCTAATGACGATGGAACACTCAAATTGCGCCGAGATTCAATACATCGGCCTCCAGCCGACTTGTCTCCAAGGGGATATTGCTGCTTCGGGTACCTTATGGTCCGTCTCCAGTGAGTCTAGATTTTTGAATCCGACGAAAAACTGATAGTTAATTGTAACATTCAGGGACTCCTAGTTACGATGGAACTCTCAAATTGCGTCGCGATCCAATACATCGTCCTCCAGCCTACTTGTCTCCAAGGGTCTATTGCTGCCTCGGGCACCTTATGGTCGATCTCCTGTGAGTCTGGATTTTCGAATCCGACGCAAAAATGATAATTATTTGTAACGTTCAGGGCGTCGTAATGACGATGGAACACTCAAATTGCGTCGAGATTCAATACATCGGCCTCCAGCCGACTTGTCTCCAAGGGTCTGTTGCTGCCTCGAGCACTTTACGGTCGTTCTCCTGTGAGTCTAGATTTTCGAATCCGACGCGAAACTGATAGTTAATTCGAACGTTCAGGGCCTCCTAATGGCGATGGAGCACTCAAATTGGGTAGCGATTCAATACATCGTCCTCCAGCGGACTGTCTCCAAGGGGATATTGCTGCTTATGGTCCGTCTCCAGTGAGTCTAGATTTTCGAATCCGACGAAAAACTGATAGTTAATTGTAACATTCAGGGACTCCTAGTTACGATGGAACTCTCAAATTGCGTCGCGATCTAATACATTGTCCTCCAGCCGACCTGTCTCTAAGGGTCTATTGCTGCCTGGGGCACCTTATGATCGTTTTACTGTGAGTCTAGATTTTCGAATCCGACGCTAAACTGCTATTTCATTGTAACGTTCAGGGCCTGCTAATGACGATGGAACACTCAAATTGCGTCGAGATTCAATACATCGGCATTCAGCCGATTTGTCTCCAAGGGTCTGTTGCTGCCTCGGGCACCTTATGGTCGTTCCCCTGTGAGTCTAGATTTTAGAATCCGACGCAAAACTGATTTTTAATTGTAATGATCAGGGCCTCCTAATGACGATGGAACACTCAAATTGCGTCGAGATTCAATACATCGGCCTCCTGCCGACTTGTATCCAAGGGGATATTGCTGTCTCGGGCTTCATATGATCCGTCTCCTGTGAGTAGATTTTCGAATCCGACGCATAATGATAGTTAATTGTAACGGTCAGCGCCTCCTAATGACGATGGAACACTCAAATTGCGTCGAGATTCAATACATTGGCCTCCAGCCGACTTGTCTCCAAGGGGATATTGCTGCCTCGGGCACCATATGGTCCGTCTCCTGTGAGTCTAGATTTTCGAATCCGACGCAAAAATGATAGTTAATTGTAACGTTCAGCGTCTTCTACTTACGATGGAACACTCATATTGCGTCGAGATTCAATACATCGTCCTTCAGCCAACTTGTCTCCAAGGGTCTATAGCTGCCTCGGGCACCATATGGTCGTTCTCCTGTGAGTCTAGATTTTCTAATCCGACGCAAAACTGATTGTTAATTGTAACGTTCAGGGCCTCCTAATGACGATGGAACACTCAAATTGCGTCGAGATTCAATACATCGTCCTTCAGCCGACTTGTCTCCAATGGTCTATTGCTGTCTCGGACACCTTATGGTCGTTCTCCTGTGAGTCTAGATTTTCTAATCCGACGAAAAACAGATTGTTAATTGTAACGTTCAGGACCTCCTAATGACGATGGAACACTCAAATTGCGTCGAGATTCAATATATCGTCCTCCAGCCGACTTGTATCCAAGGGGATATTGCTGTCTCGGGCTTCATATGATCCTTCTCCTGTGAGTATATTTTCGAATCCTACGCTAAAATGATAGTTAATTGTAACGTTTAGCGCCTCCTAATGACGATGGAACACAAATTGCGTCGAGAGTCAATACATCGAACTCCAGCTGACTTGTCTAAAGGGGATATTGCTGCCTCGGGCACTATGTGGTCCGTCTCCTGTGAGTCTAGCTTTTCGAATCCGACGCGAAACTTATAGTTAATTGTAACATTCAGGGCCTCCTAATGACGATGGAGCACTCAAATTGCGTCGCGATTCAATACATCGTCCTCCAGCGGACTGGTCTCCAAGGGGATATTGCTGCTTCGGGTACCTTATGGTCCGTCTCCAGTGAGTCTAAATTTTTGAATCCGACGAAAAACTCATAGTTAATTGTAAATTCAGGGACTCCTAGTTACGATGGAACTCTCAAATTGCGTCGCGATCCAATACATCGTCCTCCAGCCTACTTGTCACCAAGGGTCTGTTGCTGCCTCGGGCACCTTACGGTCGTTCTCCTGTGAGTCTAGATTTTGGAATCCGACGTGAAATTCATAGTTAATTCTAACGTTCAGGGCCTCCTAATGACGATGGAACACTCAAATTGCGTCGAGAGTCAATACATCGAACTCCAGCCGACTTGTCTACAAGAGTCTATTGCTGCCTCGGGCACCTTATGGTCGTTCTCCTGTGAGTCTAGATTTTCGCATCCGACGAAAAACTGATAGTTCATTGTAACGTTCAGGGCCTCCTAATGACGATGGAACACTCAAATTGCGTCGCGTTTCAATACATCGTCCTCCAGCGGTCTGTTCTTCAAGGGGATATAGCCTCGGGCACATTACGGTCCGTATCCAGTGAGTCTAGATTTTCGAATCCGACGCTAAATGATAGTTAATTGTAACGTTCAGCGCCTCCTAATGACGTTGGAACACTCAAATTGCGTCGAGATTCAATACATCGACCTTCAGCCGACTTGCCTCCAAGGGTCTATTGCTGCCTCGATCACCTTATGGTCGTTCTCCTGTGTGTCCAGATTTTCCAATCCGACGCAAAACTGATTGTTGATTGTAACGTTCAGGGCCTCCTAATGACGATGGAACACTCAAATTGCGTCGAGATTCAATACATCGTCGTCCAGCCGACTTGTCTAAAAGGGGATATTCCTGTCTCGGGCTTCATATGATCCTTCTTCTGTGAGTATATTTTCGAATCCGACGCCAAAATGTAGTTAATTGTAACGTTCAGCGCCTCCTAAACACGATGGAACACTCAAATAGCGTCGAGATTCAATACATCGGCCTCCAGCCGACTTGTCTCCAAGGGGATATTGCTGCCTCGGGCACTATATGACCCGTCTCCTGTGAGTCTAGATTTTCGAAACCGACTCAAAACTGATAGTTAATTGTAACGTTCAGGGCCTCCTAATGACGTTGGAACACTCAAATTGTGTTGAGATTCAATCCATCGTCCTTCAGCCAACTTGTCTCCAAGATTCTATTGCTACCACGGGCACCTTGTGGTCGATCTCCTGTGAGTCTAGATTTTCGAATACGACGCAAAACAGATAGTTAATTGTAACGTTCAGGGCCTCCTAATGACCATGGAACACTCAAATTGCGTCGAGATTCAATACATCGGCCTCGAGCCGACTTGTCTCCAAGGGTCTATTGCTGCCTCGGGCACCTTATGGTCGTTCTGCTGTGAGTCTAGATTTTCGAATCCGACGAAAAACTGATAGTTAATTGTAACGTTCAGGGCCTCCTAATGACGATGGAACACTCAAATTGCGTCGAGATTCAATACATCGTCCTTCAGGCGACTTGCCTCCAAGGGTCTATAGCTGCCTCGGGCACCTTATGGTCGTTCTCCTGTGAGTCTACATTTTCGAATCCGACGCAAAACAGATAGTTAATTGTAACGTTCAGGGCCTCCTAATGACGAAGGAACACTCAAATTGCGTCGAGATTCACTACATCGTCCTCCAGCCGACTTGTCTTCAAGGGGATATCGCTGCCTCGGGCACCACTTGGTCCGTCTCCGGTGATTCTACGTTTTCGAATCGGACGCAAAACTGATAGTTAATTGTAACGTTCAGGGCCTCCTAATGACGATGGAGTACTCAAATTGCGTCGCGATTCAATACATCGTCCTCCAGCGGACTGGTCTCCAAGGGGATATTGCTGCCTCGGGCACCTTATGGTCCGTGTCCAGTGAGTCTAGATTTTTGAATCCGACGCAAAACTGATAGTTAATTGTAGCGTTCAGGGCTTCCTAATGACGATGGAACACTCTCAAATTGCGTCGAGATTCAATACATCGTCCTTCAACCGACTAGTCTCCAAGGATCTTTTGCTGCCTCGGGCACCTTATGGTCGTTCTCCTGTGAGTCTAGATTTTCTAATCCGACGCAAAACTGATTGTTAATTGTCACGTTCAGGGCCTCCTAATGACGATGGAACACTCAAATTGCGTCGAGATTCAATACATCATCCTCCAGCCGACTTGTATCCAAGGGGATATTGCTGTCTCGGGCACCATATGATCCTTCTCCTGTGAGTAGATTTTCGAATCCTACGCTAAAATGATAATTAATATTAACGTTCAGCGCCTCCTAATGACGATGGAACACTCAAATTGCGTCGAGATTCAATACATCGTCCTCCAGCCGACTTGTCTCGAAGGGGATATTGCTGCCTCAGGCACCTTATGGTTGTTCCCCTGTGTGTCTAAATTTTAGAATGCGACGCAAAACAGATAGTTAATTGTAACGTTCACGGCCTCCTAATGACGATGGAACACTCAAATTGCGTCGAGATTCAATACATCATCCTCCAGCCGACTTGTATCCAATGGGATATTGATGTCTTGATCACCATATGATCCTTCTCCTGTGAGTAGATTTTCGAATCCGACGCAAAAATGATAGTTAATTGTAACGTTCAGCGCCTCCTAATGACCATAGAACACTCAAATTGCGTCAAGATTCAATACATCGTCCTCCGCCGACTTGTTTCCATGGGGATATTGCTGCCTCGGGCTCCTTATGGTCGCTCTCCAGTGAGTCTAGATTTTCGAATCCGACGCGAAACTGATTGTTAATTGTAACGTTCAGGGCTTCCTAATGACGATGGAACATTCAAATTGCGTCGAGATGGAATACATCGTCCTTCAGCCGACTTGTCTCCAAGGGTCATTTTCTGAATCGGGCACCTTATGGTCGTTCTCCTGTGAGTCTAGATTTTCTAATCCGACGCAAAACTGATTGTTAATTGTCACGTTCAGGGCCTCCTAATGACGATGGAACACTGAAATTGCGTCGAGATTCAATACATCATCCTCCTGCCGAATTGTATCCAAGGGGATATTGCTGTCTCGGGCACCATATGATCCTACTCCTGTGAGTAGATTTTCGAATCCGTCGCTAAAATGATAATTTATGTAACTTTCAGCGCCTCCTAATGACGATGGAACACTCAAATTGCGTCGAGATTCAATACATCGTCCTCCAGCCGACTTGTATCGAAGGGGATATTGCTGCCCCTTGCACCATATGGTCCTTCTCCTGTGAGTCTAGATTTTCGAATCCGATGCGAAACTGATAGTTAATTGTAACGTTCAGGGCCTCCTAATGACGATGGAGCACTCAAATTGCGTCGCGATTCAATACATCGTCCTCTAGCGGACTGGTCACCAAGGGGATATTGCTGCTTCGGGCACCTTATGATTCGTTTCCAATGAGTCTAGATTTTCGAATCCGACGAAAAACTGATCGTTAATTGTAACAATCAGGGCCTCCTAGTTAAATGGAACACTCAAATTGTGTCGCGATCCAATACATCGTCCTCCAGCCGACGTGTCTCCAAGGGTCTATTGCTGCCTCGGGCACCTTATGGTTGTACCTCTGTGAGTCTAGATTTTAGAGTCCGACGCAAAACAGATAGTTAATTGTAACGTTCAGGGCCTGCTAATGACGATGGAACACTGAAATTGCGTCGAGATTCAATACATCGTCCTTCAGCCAACTTGCCTCCAAGGGTCTGTTGCTGCCTCGGGCACCTTATGGTCGTTCCCCTGTGAGTCTAGATTATCTAATCCGACGAATAACTGATCGTTAATTGTAACGTTCAGCGCCTCCTAATTACGATGGAACAATCAAATTGCGTCGAGATTCAATACGTGGGCCTCGAGCCGACTTGTCTCCGAGGGTCTATTGCTGCCTCGGGCACCTTATGGTCGTTCTCCGGTGAGTCTAGATTTTCGAATCCGACGCAAAACAGATAGTTAATTGTTACGTTCAGGGCCTACTAATAACGAAGGAACGCTCAAATTGCGTAGAGATTCAATACATCATCCTCCAGCCGACTTGTATCCAAGGGGATATTGGTGTCTCGGGCACCATATAATCCTTCTCCTGTGAGTAGATTTTCGAATCAGACGCTAAAATGATAATTAATTGAAACGTTCAGGGCTTCCTAATGACGATGGAGCACTCAAATTGCGTCGCGATTCAATACATCGTCCTCTAGCGGACTGATCTCCAAGGGGATATTGCTGCTTCGGGCAACTTATGATTCGTCTCCAGTGAGTCTAGATTTTCGAATCCGACGAAAAACTGATCGTTAATTGTAACAATCAGGGTCTCCTAGTTGCGATGGAACACTCAAATTGTGTCGCGATCCAATACATCGTCCTCCAGCCGACTTGTCTCCAAGGGTCTATTGCTGCCACGGGCACCTTATGGTTGTTCCCCTGTGAGTCTAGATTTTAGAATCTGACGCAAAACAGATAATTAATTGTAACGTTCAGGGCCTCCTAATGACGATGGAACTCTCAATTGCGTCGAGATTTAATACATCGGCCTCGAGACGACTTGTCTCCAAGGGTCTATTGCTTCCTTGGGCACCTTGTGGTCGTTCTCCTGTGAGTCTAGATTATCTAATCCGACGCAAAACAGATTGTTAATTGTAACGTTCATTACCTCCTAATGACGATGGAACACTCAAATTGCGTCGAGATTCAATACATCGTCCTCCAGCCGACTTGTATCCAAGGGGATTTTGCTGTCTCGGGCATTATATGATCCTTCTCCTGTGAGTAGATTTTCGAATCCGACGCTATAATGATAGTTAATTGCAACGTTCAGCGCCTCCTAATGACGATGGAATACTCAAACTGCGTCGAGACTCAATACATCGTCCTCCAGCCGACTTGTCTCCAAGGCTCTATTGCTGCCTCGGGCACCTTATGGTCGTTCTCCTGTTAATCTAGATTTTCGAATCCGACCCAAAAATGATAGTGAATTGTAATTTTCATTGCCTCCTAATGACGATGAAACACTCAAATTGCGTCGAGATTCAATACATCATCATCCAGCCGACTTGTATCCAAAGGGATAATGCTGTCTCGGGCACCATATGATCCTTCTCCTGTGAGTAGATTTTCGAATCCGACGCTAAAATGATAGTTAATTGTGACGTTCAGCGCCTCCTAATGACGATGGAACACTCAAATTGCGTCGAGACTCAATACATCGTCTTCCAACCGATTTGTTTCCAAGGATCTATTACTGCCTCGGCCACCTTATGGTCGTTCTCCTGTGAGTCTAGATTTTCGAATCCGACGCAATAATCATAGTTAATTGTCACGTTCAGGGCCTCCTAATGACGATGGAACACTCAAATTGCGTCGAGATTCAATACAACGGCCTCCAGCCGACTTGTCTCCAAGGGTCTGTTGCTGCCTCGGGCACCTTACGGTCGTTCTCCTGTGAGTCTAGATTTACGAATCCGACGCGAAACTGATAGTTAATTCTAACGTTCAGGGCTTCCTAATGACGATGGAGCACACAAATTGCGTCGAGATTCAATACATCGTCCTCCAGCGGACTGGGCTCCAAGGGGATATTGCTGCTTCGGGTACCTTATGGTCCGTCTCCAGTGAGTCTAGATTTTCGAATCCGATGAAAAACTGATAGTTAATTGTATCATTCAGGGACTCCTAGTTACGATGGAACTCTCAAATTGCGTCGCGATCCAATCCATCGTCCTCCAGCCGACCTGTCTCCAAGGGTCTATTGCTGCCTGGGGCACCTTATGATCGTTTTCCTGTGAGTCTAGATTTTCGAATCCGACGCAAAACTGATCGTTAAGTGTAACGTTCAGGGTCTCCTAATGACGATGGAACCCTCAAATTGCGTCGAGATCCAATACATCGGCATTCAGCCGATTTGTCTCCAAGTGTCTATTGCTGCCTAGGGCACCTTATGGTCGTTCCCCTGTGAGTCTAGATTTCAGAATCCGTCGCAAAACTGATTTTTAATTGTAATGTTCAGGGCCTCCTAATGACGATGGAACACTCAAATTGCGTGGAGATTCAATACATCACCATCCAGCCGACTTGTATCCAAGGGGATATTGCTGTCTCGGGCACCATATGATCCTTCTCCTGTGAGTAGATTTTCGAATCCGACGCTAAAATGATAATTAATTGTAACGTTCAGCGCCTCCTAATGACGATGGAACACTCAAATTGCGTCGAGATTCAATACATCGTCCTCCAGCCGACTTGTCTCGAAGGGGATATTGCTGCCTTGGGCACCATATGGTCCTTCTCCTGTGAGTCTAGATTTTCGAATCCGTCGCGAATCTGATAGTTCATTGCAACGTTCAGGGCCTCCTAATGGCGATGGAGCACTCAAATTGCGTCGCGATTCAATACATCGTCCTCTAGCGGACTGGTCTCCAAGGGGATATTGCTGCTTCGGGCACCTTATGATTCGTCTCCAGTGAATCTAGATTTTCGAATCCGACGAAAAACTGATCGTTAATTGTAACTATCAGGGCCTCCTAGTTACGATGGAACACTCAAATTGTGTCGCGATCCAATATATCGTCCTCCAGCCGACTTGTCTCCAAGGGTCTATTGCTGCCTCGGCACCTTATGGTTGTTCCCCTGTGAGTCTAGATTTTAAAATCCGACGCAAAACAGATAGTTAAATGTAACGTTCATGGCCTCCTAATCACGATGGAACACTCAAATTGCGTCGAGATTCAATACATCGGCCTCGAGCCGACTTGTCTCCAAGGGTCTATTGCTGCCTCGGGCACCTTATGGTCGTTCTCCTGTGAGTCTAGATTTTCGAATCCGACGCAATAAGTTAATTGTCACGTTCAGGGCCTCCTAATGACGATGGAACACTCAAATTGCGTCGAGATTCAATACAACGGCCTCCAGCCGACTTGTCTCCAAGGGTCTGTTGCTGCCTCGGGCACCTTACGGTCGTTCTCCTGTGAGTCTAGATTTACGAATACGACGCGAAACTGATAGTTAATTCTAACGTTCAGGGCTTCCTAATGACGATGGAGCACTCAAATTGCGTCGAGATTCAATACATCGTCCTCCAGCGGACTGGTCTCCAAGGGGATATTGCTGCCTCGGGCTCCATGTGTTCCGTCTCCTGTGAGTCTAGATTTTCGAATCCGACGCGAAACTGATAGTTAATTGAAACTTTCAGGGCCTCCTAATGACGATGGAACACTCAAATTGCGTCGAGATTCAATACATCGGCATTCAGCCGATTTGTCTCCGAGGGTCTATTGCTGCCTGGGGCACCTTATGATAGTTTTCCTGTGAGTCTAGATTTTCGAATCCGACGCAAAACTGATCGTTAAGTGTTACGTTCAGGGTCTCCTAATGACGATGGAACACTCAAATTGCTACGAGATTCAATACAGCGTTCTTCAGCCGACTTGTCCCCAAGGGTCTATTGCTGCCTCGGGCACCTTATGGTTGTACCTCTCTGAGTCTAGAATTTAGAGTCCGACGCAAAACAGATAGTTAATTGTAACGTTCAGGGCCTGCTAATGACGATGGAACACTGAAATTGCGTCGAGATTCAATACATCGTCCTTCAGCCGACTTGCCTCCAAGGGTCTGTTGCTGCCTCGGGCACCTTATGGTCGTTCCCCTGTGAGTCTAGATTATCTAATCCGACGAATAACTGATCGTTAATTGTAACGTTCAGCGCCTCCTAATTACGATGGAGCAATCAAATTGCGTCGAGATTCAATACGTGGGCCTCGAGCCGACTTGTCTCCGAGGGTCTATTGCTGCCTCGGGCACCTTATGGTCGTTCTCCGGTGAGTCTAGATTTTCGAATCCGACGCAAAACAGATAGTTAATTGTTACGTTCAGAGCCTACTAATAACGAAGGAACGCTCAAATTGCGTAGAGATTCAATACATCATCCTCCAGCCGACTTGTATCCAAGGGGATATTGGTGTCTCGGGCACCATATAATCCTTCTCCTGTGAGTAGATTTTCGAATCAGACGCTAAAATGATAATTAATTGAAACGTTCAGGGCTTCCTAATGACGATGGAGCACTCAAATTGCGTCGCGATTCAATACATCGTCCTCTAGCGGACTGATCTCCAAGGGGATATTGCTGCTTCGGGCAACTTATGATTCGTCTCCAGTGAGTCTAGATTTTCGAATCCGACGAAAAACTGATCGTTAATTGTAACAATCAGGGTCTCCTAGTTGCGATGGAACACTCAAATTGTGTCGCGATCCAATACATCGTCCTCCAGCCGACTTGTCTCCAAGGGTCTATTGCTGCCACGGGCACCTTATGGTTGTTCCCCTGTGAGTCTAGATTTTAGAATCTGACGCAAAACAGATAATTAATTGTAACGTTCAGGGCCTCCTAATGACGATGGAACTCTCAATTGCGTCGAGATTTAATACATCGGCCTCGAGACGACTTGTCTCCAAGGGTCTATTGCTTCCTTGGGCACCTTGTGGTCGTTCTCCTGTGAGTCTAGATTATCTAATCCGACGCAGAACAGATTGTTAATTGTAACGTTCATTACCTCCTAATGACGATGGAACACTCAAATTGCGTCGAGATTCAATACATCGTCCTCCAGCCGACTTGTATCCAAGGGGATTTTGCTGTCTCGGGCATTATATGATCCTTCTCCTGTGAGTAGATTTTCGAATCCGACGCTATAATGATAGTTAATTGCAACGTTCAGCGCCTCCTAATGACTATGGAATACTCAAACTGCGTCGAGACTCAATACATCGTCCTCCAGCCGACTTGTCTCCAAGGCTCTATTGCTGCCTCGGGCACCTTATGGTCGTTCTCCTGTTAATCTAGATTTTCGAATCCGACCCAAAAATGACAGTGAATTGTAATTTTCATTGCCTCCTAATGACGATGAAACACTCAAATTGCGTCGAGATTCAATACATCATCATCCAGCCGACTTGTATCCAAAGGGATATTGCTGTCTCGGGCACCATATGATCCTTCTCCTGTGAGTAGATTTTCGAATCCGACGCTAAAATGATAGTTAATTGTGACGTTCAGCGCCTCCTAATGACGATGGAACACTCAAATTGCGTCGAGACTCAATACATCGTCTTCCAGCCGATTTGTTTCCAAGGATCTATTACTGCCTCGGCCACCTTATGGTCGTTCTCCTGTGAGTCTAGATTTTCGAATCCGACGCAATAATCATAGTTAATTGTCACGTTCAGGGCCTCCTAATGACGATGGAACACTCAAATTGCGTCGAGATTCAATACAACGGCCTCCAGCCGACTTGTCTCCAAGGGTCTGTTGCTGCCTCGGGCACCTTACGGTCGTTCTCCTGTGAGTCTAGATTTACGAATCCGACGCGAAACTGATAGTTAATTCTAACGTTCAGGGCTTCCTAATGACGATGGAGCACACAAATTGCGTCGAGATTCAATACATCGTCCTCCAGCGGACTGGGCTCCAAGGGGATATTGCTGCTTCGGGTACCTTATGGTCCGTCTCCAGTGAGTCTAGATTTTCGAATCCGATGAAAAACTGATAGTTAATTGTATCATTCAGGGACTCCTAGTTACGATGGAACTCTCAAATTGCGTCGCGATCCAATCCATCGTCCTCCAGCCGACCTGTCTCCAAGGGTCTATTGCTGCCTGGGGCACCTTATGATCGTTTTCCTGTGAGTCTAGATTTTCGAATCCGACGCAAAACTGATCGTTAAGTGTAACGTTCAGGGTCTCCTAATGACGATGGAACCCTCAAATTGCGTCGAGATCCAATACATCGGCATTCAGCCGATTTGTCTCCAAGTGTCTATTGCTGCCTAGGGCACCTTATGGTCGTTCCCCTGTGAGTCTAGATTTCAGAATCCGTCGCAAAACTGATTTTTAATTGTAATGTTCAGGGCCTCCTAATGACGATGGAACACTCAAATTGCGTGGAGATTCAATACATCACCATCCAGCCGACTTGTATCCAAGGGGATATTGCTGTCTCGGGCACCATATGATCCTTCTCCTGTGAGTAGATTTTCGAATCCGACGCTAAAATGATAATTAATTGTAACGTTCAGCGCCTCCTAATGACGATGGAACACTCAAATTGCGTCGAGATTCAATACATCGTCCTCCAGCCGACTTGTCTCGAAGGGGATATTGCTGCCTTGGGCACCATATGGTCCTTCTCCTGTGAGTCTAGATTTTCGAATCCGTCGCGAATCTGATAGTTCATTGTAACGTTCAGGGCCTCCTAATGGCGATGGAGCACTCAAATTGCGTCGCGATTCAATACATCGTCCTCTAGCGGACTGGTCTCCAAGGGGATATTGCTGCTTCGGGCACCTTATGATTCGTCTCCAGTGAATCTAGATTTTCGAATTCGACGAAAAACTGATCGTTAATTGTAACTATCAGGGCCTCCTAGTTACGATGGAACACTCAAATTGTGTCGCGATCCAATATATCGTCCTCCAGCCGACTTGTCTCCAAGGGTCTATTGCTGCCTCGGCACCTTATGGTTGTTCCCCTGTGAGTCTAGATTTCAAAATCCGACGCAAAACAGATAGTTAAATGTAACGTTCATGGCCTCCTAATCACGATGGAACACTCAAATTGCGTCGAGATTCAATACATCGGCCTCGAGCCGACTTGTCTCCAAGGGTCTATTGCTGCCTCGGGCACCTTATGGTCGTTCTCCTGTGAGTCTAGATTTTCGAATCCGACGCAATAAGTTAATTGTCACGTTCAGGGCCTCCTAATGACGATGGAACACTCAAATTGCGTCGAGATTCAATACAACGGCCTCCAGCCGACTTGTCTCCAAGGGTCTGTTGCTGCCTCGGGCACCTTACGGTCGTTCTCCTGTGAGTCTAGATTTACGAATACGACGCGAAACTGATAGTTAATTCTAACGTTCAGGGCTTCCTAATGACGATGGACCACTCAAATTGCGTCGAGATTCAATACATCGTCCTCTAGCGGACTGGTCTCCAAGGGGATATTGCTGCCTCGGGCTCCATGTGTTCCGTCTCCTGTGAGTCTAGATTTTCGAATCCGACGCGAAACTCATAGTTAATTGAAACTTTCAGGGCCTCCTAATGACGATGGAACACTCAAATTGCGTCGAGATTCAATACATCGGCATTCAGCCGATTTGTCTCCGAGGGTCTATTGCTGCCTGGGGCACCTTATGATAGTTTTCCTGTGAGTCTAGATTTTCGAATCCGACGCAAAACTGATCGTTAAGTGTTACGTTCAGGGTCTCCTAATGACGATGGAACACTCAAATTGCTACGAGATTCAATACAGCGTTCTTCAGCCGACTTGTTCCCAAGGGTCTATTGCTGCCTCGGGCACCTTAAGGTCGTACTCCTGTGAGTCTAGATTTTCAAATCCGACGCAAAAATGATAGTTAATTGTAGCGTTCAGGGCCTCCAAATGACGATACAACACTCAAATTGCGTCGAGATTCAATACATCGTCCTCCAGCCGACTTGTATCCAAGGGGATATTGATGTCTCGGCCACCATATGATCCTTCTCCTGTGAGTGGATTTTCGAATCCGACGCTAAAATGATAGTTAATTGTAACGTTCAGCGCCTCCTAATTACGATGGAACAATCAAATTGCGTCGAGATTCAATACGTGGGCCTCGAGCCGACTTGTCTCCGAGGGTCTATGGCTGCCTCGGGCACCTTATGGTCGTTCTCCGGTGAGTCTAGATTTTCGAATCCGACGCAAAACAGATAGTTATTTGTTACGTTCAGGGCCTACTAATAACGAAGGAACGCTCAAATTGCGTAGAGATTCAATACATCATCCTCCAGCCGACTTGTATCCAAGGGGATATTGGTGTCTCGGGCACCATATAATCCTTCTCCTGTGAGTAGATTTTCGAATCAGACGCTAAAATGATAATTAATTGAAACGTTCAGGGCTTCCTAATGACGATGGAGCACTCAAATTGCGTCGCGATTCAATACATCGTCCTCTAGCGGACTGATCTCCAAGGGGATATTGCTGCTTCGGGCAACTTATGATTCGTCTCCAGTGAGTCTAGATTTTCGAATCCGACGAAAAACTGATCGTTAATTGTAACAATCAGGGTCTCCTAGTTGCGATGGAACACTCAAATTGTGTCGCGATCCAATACATCGTCCTCCAGCCGACTTGTCTCCAAGGGTCTATTGCTGCCACGGGCACCTTATGGTTGTTCCCCTGTGAGTCTAGATTTTAGAATCTGACGCAAAACAGATAATTAATTGTAACGTTCAGGGCCTCCTAATGACGATGGAACTCTCAATTGCGTCGAGATTTAATACATCGGCCTCGAGACGACTTGTCTCCAAGGGTCTATTGCTTCCTTGGGCACCTTGTGGTCGTTCTCCTGTGAGTCTAGATTATCTAATCCGACGCAAAACAGATTGTTAATTGTAACGTTCATTACCTCCTAATGACGATGGAACACTCAAATTGCGTCGAGATTCAATACATCGTCCTCCAGCCGACTTGTATCCAAGGGGATTTTGCTGTCTCTGGCATTATATGATCCTTCTCCTGTGAGTAGATTTTCGAATCCGACGCTATAATGATAGTTAATTGCAACGTTCAGCGCCTCCTAATGACGATGGAATACTCAAACTGCGTCGAGACTCAATACATCGTCCTCCAGCCGACTTGTCTCCAAGGCTCTATTGCTGCCTCGGGCACCTTATGGTCGTTCTCCTGTTAATCTAGATTTTCGAATCCGACCCAAAAATGATAGTGAATTGTAATTTTCATTGCCTCCTAATGACGATGAAACACTCAAATTGCGTCGAGATTCAATACATCATCATCCAGCCGACTTGTATCCAAAGGGATATTGCTGTCTCGGGCACCATATGATCCTTCTCCTGTGAGTAGATTTTCGAATCCGACGCTAAAATGATAGTTAATTGTGACGTTCAGCGCCTCCTAATGACGATGGAACACTCAAATTGCGTCGAGACTCAATACATCGTCTTCCAGCCGATTTGTTTCCAAGGATCAATTACTGCCTCGGCCACCTTATGGTCGTTCTCCTGTGAGTCTAGATTTTCGAATCCGACGCAATAATCATAGTTAATTGTCACGTTCAGGGCCTCCTAATGACGATGGAACACTCAAATTGCGTCGAGATTCAATACAACGGCCTCCAGCCGACTTGTCTCCAAGGGTCTGTTGCTGCCTCGGGCACCTTACGGTCGTTCTCCTGTGAGTCTAGATTTACGAATCCGACGCGAAACTGATAGTTAATTCTAACGTTCAGGGCTTCCTAATGACGATGGAGCACACAAATTGCGTCGAGATTCAATACATCGTCCTCCAGCGGACTGGGTCCAAGGGGATATTGCTGCTTCGGGTACCTTATGGTCCGTCTCCAGTGAGTCTAGATTTTCGAATCCGATGAAAAACTGATAGTTAATTGTATCATTCAGGGACTCCTAGTTACGATGGAACTCTCAAATTGCGTCGCGATCCAATCCATCGTCCTCCAGCCGACCTGTCTCCAAGGGTCTATTGCTGCCTGGGGCACCTTATGATCGTTTTCCTGTGAGTCTAGATTTTCGAATCCGACGCAAAACTGATCGTTAAGTGTAACGTTCAGGGTCTCCTAATGACGATGGAACCCTCAAATTGCGTCGAGATCCAATACATCGGCATTCAGCCGATTTGTCTCCAAGTGTCTATTGCTGCCTAGGGCACCTTATGGTCGTTCCCCTGTGAGTCTAGATTTCAGAATCCGTCGCAAAACTGATTTTTAATTGTAATGTTCAGGGCCTCCTAATGACGATGGAACACTCAAATTGCGTGGAGATTCAATACATCACCATCCAGCCGACTTGTATCCAAGGGGATATTGCTGTCTCGGGCACCATATGATCCTTCTCCTGTGAGTAGATTTTCGAATCCGACGCTAAAATGATAATTAATTGTAACGTTCAGCGCCTCCTAATGACGATGGAACACTCAAATTGCGTCGAGATTCAATACATCGTCCTCCAGCCGACTTGTCTCGAAGGGGATATTGCTGCCTTGGGCACCATATGGTCCTTCTCCTGTGAGTCTAGATTTTCGAATCCGTCGCGAATGTGATAGTTCATTGTAACGTTCAGGGCCTCCTAATGGCGATGGAGCACTCAAATTGCGTCGCGATTCAATACATCGTCCTCTAGCGGACTGGTCTCCAAGGGGATATTGCTGCTTCGGGCACCTTATGATTCGTCTCCAGTGAATCTAGATTTTCGAATTCGACGAAAAACTGATCGTTAATTGTAACTATCAGGGCCTCCTAGTTACGATGGAACACTCAAATTGTGTCGCGATCCAATATATCGTCCTCCAGCCGACTTGTCTCCAAGGGTCTATTGCTGCCTCGGCACCTTATGGTTGTTCCCCTGTGAGTCTAGATTTTAAAATCCGACGCAAAACAGATAGTTAAATGTAACGTTCATGGCCTCCTAATGACGATGGAACAATCAAATTGCGTCGAGATTCAATACATGGGCCGCGAGCCGACTTGTCTCCAAGGGTCTATTGCTGCCTCGGGCACCTTATGGTCGTTCCATTGTGAGTCTAGATATTCGAAGCCGACGCAATAAGTTAATTGTCACGTTCAGGGCCTCCTAATGACGATGGAACACTCAAATTGCGTCGAGATTCAATACAACGGCCTCCAGCCGACTTGTCTCCAAGGGTCTGTTGCTGCCTCGGGCACCTTACGGTCGTTCTCCTGTGAGTCTAGATTTACGAATACGACGCGAAACTGATAGTTAATTCGAACGTTCAGGGCTTCCTAATGACGATGGAGCACTCAAATTGCGTCGAGATTCAATACATCGTCCTCCAGCGGACTGGTCTCCAAGGGGATATTGCTGCCTCGGGCTCCATGTGTTCCGTCTCCTGTGAGTCTAGATTTTCGAATCCGACGCGAAACTGATAGTTAATTGAAACTTTCAGGGCCTCCTAATGACGATGGAACACTCAAATTGCGTCGAGATTCAATACATCGGCATTCAGCCGATTTGTCTCCGAGGGTCTATTGCTGCCTGGGGCACCTTATGATAGTTTTCCTGTGAGTCTAGATTTTCGAATCCGACGCAAAACTGATCGTTAAGTGTTACGTTCAGGGTCTCCTAATGACGATGGAACACTCAAATTGCTACGAGATTCAATACAGCGTTCTTCAGCCGACTTGTCCCCAAGGGTCTATTGCTGCCTCGGGCACCTTAAGGTAGTACTCCTGTGAGTCTAGATTTTCAAATCCGACGCAAAAATGATAGTTAATTGTAGTGTTCAGGGCCTCCAAATGACGATACAACACTCAAATTGCGTCGAGATTCAATACATCGTCCTCCAGCCGACTTGTATCCAAGGGGATATTGATGTCTCGGCCACCATATGATCCTTCTCCTGTGAGTGGATTTTCGAATCCGACGCTAAAATGATAGTTAATTGTAACGTTCAGCGCCTCCTAATTACGATGGAACAATCAAATTGCGTCGAGATTCAATACATGGGCCGCGAGCCGACTTGTCTCCAAGGGTCTATTGCTGCCTCGGGCACCTTATGGTCGTTCCATTGTGAGTCTAGATTTTCGAAGCCGACGCAAAACAGATAGTTAATTGTAACGTTCAGGGTCTCCTAATGACGAAGGAACACTCAAATTGCGTCGAGATTCACTACTTCGTCCTCCAGCCGACTTGTCTCCAAGGGGATATCGCTGCCTCGGGCACCTTTTGGTCGTTCTCCTGTGAGCCTAGATTTTCTAATCCGACGCGAAACTGATAGTTAATTGTAACGTTCAGGGCCTCCTAATGACGATGGAGCACTCAAATTGCGTCGCGATTCAATACATCGTCCTCTAGCGGACTGGTCTCCAAGGCGGAATTGCTGCTTCGGGCACCTTATGATTCGTCTCCAGTGAGCCTAGATTTTTGAATCCGACGAAAAACTGATCGTTAATTGTAACAATCAGGGCCTCCTAGTTACGATGGAACACTCAGATTGTGTCGCGATCCAATACATCGTCCTCCAGCCGACTTGTCTACAAGGGTCTATTGCTGCCTCGGGCACCTTATGGTTGTTCGCCTGTGAGTGTAGATTTTAGAATCCGACGCAAAACAGATAGTAAATTGTAACGTTCAGGGCCTTCTAATGACGATGGAACTCTCAAATTGCGTCTAGATTTAATACATCGGCCTCGCGCCGACTTGTCTCCAAGGGTCTATTGCTGCCCCGGGCACCTTATGGTCGTTCTCCTGTGAGTCTAGATTATCTAATCCGACGCAAAACAAATTGTTAATTGTAACGTTCAGGACCACCTAATGACGATGGAACAATCAAATTGCGTCGAGATTCAATACATCGTCCTCCAGCCGACTTGTATCCAAGGTGATATTGCTGTCTCGGGCTTTATATGATCCTTCTCCTGTGAGTAGATTTTCGAATCCGACGCTAAAATGATAGTTAATTGTAACGTTCAGTGCCTCCTAATGACGATGGAACACTCAAATTGCGTCGAGACTCAATACATCGTTCTTCAGCCGACTTGTCCCCAAGGGTCTATTGCTGCCTCGGGCACCTTTAGTCGTTCTCCTGTGAGTCTAGATTTACGAATCCGACGCAAAACTGATAGTTAATTGTAGCGTTCAGGGCCTCCTAATGACGATGGAACACTCAAATTGCGACGAGATTCAATACATCGTTCTTCAGCCGACTTGTTCCCAAGGGTCTATTGCTGCCTCGAGCACCTTATGGTCGTCCTCCTGTGAGTCTAGATTTTCTAATCCGCTACAAAACTAATTGTTAACTGTCACGTTCAGGGCCCCCTAATGACGATGGAACACTCAAATTGCGTCGAGATTCAATACATCGTCATCCAGCCGACTTGTATCCAAGGGGATATTGCTGTCTCGGGCACCATATGATCTTTCTCCTGTGAGTAGATTTTCGAATTCGACGCTAAAATGATAATTAATTGTAACGTTCAGCGCCTCCTAATGACGATGGAACACTCAAATTGCGTCGAGATTCAATACATCGTCCTCCAGCCGACTTGTCTCGAAGGGGATATTGCTGCCTCGGGCAGCATATGGTCCTTCTCCTGTGAGTCTAGATTTACGAATCCGACGCGAAACTGATAGTTAATTCTAACGTTCAGGGCTTCCTAATGACGATGGAGCACTCACATTGCGTCGAGATTCAATACATCGTCCTCCTGCGGACTGGTCTCCAAGGGGATGTTTCTGCCTCGGGCTCCATGTGTTCCGTCTCCTGTGAGTCTAGATTTTCGAATCAGACGCGAAACTGATAGTTAATTGAAACTTTCAGGGCCTCCTAATGGCGATGGAACACTCAAATTGCGTCGAGATTCAATACATCGGCATTCAGCCGATTTGTCTCCAAGGGTCTATTGCTGCCTGGGGCACCTTACGATCGTTTTCCTGTGAGTCTAGATTTTCGAATCCGACGCAAAACTGATCGTTAAGTGTTACGTTCAGGGTCTCCTAATGACGATGGAACACTCAAATTGCGTCGAGATTCAATACATCGACCTCCAGCCGACTTGTCTCCAAGGGGATAACGCTGCCTCGGGCACCACTTGGTCCGTCTCCGGTGATGCTACGTTTTCGAATCTGACGCAAATCTGATAGTTAATTGTAACGTTCAGGGCCACCTAATGACGATGGAGTACTCAAATTGCGTCGCGATTCAATACATCGTCCTCCAGCGGACTGGTCTCCATGCGATATTGCTGCCTCACGCACCTTATGGTCCGTGTCCAGTGAGTCTAGATTTTTGAATCCAGCGCGAAACTGATAGTTAATTGTAGCGTTCAGGACCTTCTAATGACGATGGAACACTCAAATTGCTACGAGATTCAATACATCGTTCTTCAGCCGACTTGTCCCCAAGGGTCTATTGCTGCCTCGGGCACCTTAAGGTCGTTCTCCTGTGAGTCTAGATTTTCGAATCCGACGCAAAAATGATAGTTAATTGTAGCGTTCAGGGCCTCCTAATGACGATAGAACACTCAAATTGCGTCGAGATTCAATCCATCGTCCTCCAGCCGACATGTATCCAAGGGGATATTGATGTCTCGGTCACCATATGATCCTACTCCTGTGAGTGGATTTTCGAATCAGACGCTAAATTGATAGTTAATTGTAACGTTCAGCGCCTCCTAATTACGATGGAACAATCAAATTGCGTCGAGATTCAATACATGGGCCGCGAGCCGACTTGTCTCCAAGGGACCATTGCTGCCTCGGGCACCTTATGGTCGTTCTCTTGTGAGTCTAGATTTTCGAAGCCGACGCAAAACAGATAGTTAATTGTAACGTTCAGGGTCTCCTAATGACGAAGGAACACTCAAATTGCGTCGAGATTCACTACTTCGTCCTCCAGCCGACATGTCTCCAAGGGGATATCGCTGCCTCGGGCACCTTATGGTCGTTCTCCTGTGAGCATAGATTTTCTAATCCGACGCAAAACTAATTGTTAATTGTAACGTTCAGGGCCTCCTAATGACGATGGAGCACTCAAATTGCGTCGCGATTCAATACATCGTCCTCTAGCGGACTGGTCTCCAAGGCGATATTGCTGCTTCGGGCACCTTATGATTCGTCTCCAGTGAGCCTAGATTTTCGAATCCGACGAAAAACTGATCGTTAATTGTAACAATCAGGGCCTCCTAGTTACGATGGAACACTCAAATTGTGTCGCGATCCAATACATCGTCCTCCAGCCGACTTGTCTCCAAGGGTCTATTGCTGCCTCGGGCACCTTATGGTTGTTCGCCTGTGAGTGTAGATTTTAGAATCCGACGCAAAACAGATAGTTAATTGTAACGTTCAGGGCCTTCTAATGACGATGGAACTCTCAAATTGCGTCGAGATTTAATACATCGGCCTCGAGCCGACTTGTCTCCAAGGGTCTATTGCTGCCCCGGGCACCTTATGGTCGTTCTCCTGTGAGTCTAGATTATCTAATCCGACGCAAAACAAATTGTTAATTGTAACGTTCAGGACCACCTAATGACGATGGAACAATCAAATTGCGTCGAGATTCAATACATCGTCCACCAGCCGACTTGTATCCAAGGTGATATTGCTGTCTCGGGCTTTATATGATCCTTCTCCTGTGAGTAGATTTTCGAATCCGACGCTAAAATGATAGTTAATTGTAACGTTCAGCGCCTCCTAATGACGATGGAACACTCAAATTGCGTCGAGATTCAATACATCGTCCTCCAGCCGACTTGTCTCGAAGGGGATATTGCTGCCTCGGGCACCATATGGTCCTTCTCCTGTGAGTCTAGATTTACGAATCCGACGCGAAACTGATAGTTAAGTCTTACGTTCAGGGCTTCCTAATGACGATGGAGCACTCAAATTGCGTCGAGATTCAATACATCGTCCTCCAGCGGACTGGTCTCCAAGGGGATATTGCTGCCTCGGGCTCCATGTGTTCCGTCTCCTGTGAGTCTAGATTTTCGAATCCGACGCGAAACTGATAGTTAATTGAAACTTTCAGGGCCTCCTAATGGCGATCGAACACTCAAATTGCGTCGAGATTCAATACATCGGCATTCAGCCGATTTGTCTCCAAGTGTCTATTGCTGCCTGGGGCACCTTATGATCGTTTTCCTGTGAGTCTAGATTTTCGAATCCGACGCAAAACCGATCGTTAAGTGTTACGTTCAGGGTCTCCTAATGACGATGGAACACTCAAATTGCGTCGAGATTCAATACATCGTCCTCCAGCCGACTTGTCTCCGAGGGGATAACGCTGCCTCGGGCACCACTTGGTCCGTCTCCGGTGATTCTACGTTTTCGAATCCGACGCAAATCTGATAGTTAATTGTAACGTTCAGGGCCACCTAATGACGATGGAGTACTCAAATTGCGTCGCGATTCAATACATCGTCCTCCAGCGGACTGGTCTCCATGGGATATTGCTGCCTCGCGCACCTTATGGTCCGTGTCCAGTGAGTCTAGATTTTTGAATCCAGCGCGAAACTGATAGTTAATTGTAGCGTTCAGGACCTCCTAATGACGATGGAACACTCAAATTGCTACCAAATTCAATACATCGTTCTTCAGCCGACTTGTCCCCAAGGGTCTATTGCTGCCTCGGGCACCTTAAGGTCGTTCTCCTGTGAGTCTAGATTTTCGAATCCGACGCAAAAATGATAGTTAATTGTAGCGTTCAGGGCCTCCTAATGACGATAGAACACTCAAATCGCGTCGATATTCAATACATCGTCCTCCAGCCGACTTGTATCCAAGGGGATACTGATGTCTCGGTCACCATATGATCCTTCTCCTGTGAGTGGATTTTCGAATCAGACGCTAAAATGATAGTTAATTGTAACGTTCAGCGCCTCCTAATTACGATGGAACAATCAAATTGCGTCGAGATTCAATACATGGGCCGCGAGCCGACTTGTCTCCAAGGGACTATTGCTGCCTCGGGCACCTTATGGTCGTTCTCTTGTGAGTCTAGATTTTCGAAGCCGACGCAAAACAGATAGTTAATTGTAACGTTCAGGGTCTCCTAAAGACGAAGGAACACTCAAATTGCGTCGAGATTCAATACATCGTCTTCCAGCCGACTTGTCTCGATGGGGATATTGCTGCCTCGGGCTCCTTATGGTCGCTCTCCTGTCTGTGAGTCTAGATTTCCGAATCCGACGAAAAACAGATTGTTAATTGTAACGTTCAGGACCTCCTAATGACGATGGAACTCTCAAATTGCGTCGAGATTCAATACATCGTCCTCCAGCCGACTTGTATCCAAGGGGATACTGATGTCTCGGTCACCATATGATCCTTCTCCTGTGAGTGGATTTTCGAATCAGACGCTAAAATGATAGTTAATTGTAACGTTCAGCACCTCATAATGACGATGGCACACTCAAATTGCGTCGAGATTCAATACATCGTCCTCCAGCCGACTTGTCTCGAAGGGGATATTGCTGCCTCGGGTACCATATGGTCCTTCTCCTGTGAGTCCAGATTTTCGAATCCGTCGCGAAACTGATAGTTAATTGTAACGTTCAGGACCTCCTAATGACGATGGAACTCTCAAATTGCGTCGAGATTCAATACATCGTCCTCCAGCCGACTTGTATCCAAGGGGATATTGTTGTCACGGTCGCCATATGATCCTTATCCTGTGAGTAGATTTTCGAATCCGACGCTAAAATGATAGTTAATTGTAACGTTCAGCACCTCATAATGACGATGGAACACTCACATTGCGTCGAGATTCAATACATCGTCTTCCAGCCGACTTGTCTCGATGGGGATATTGCTGCCTCGGGCTCCTTATGGTCGCTCTCCTGTGAGTCTAGATTTCCGAATCCGACGCGAAACTGTTAGTTGTATCGTTCAGGGCTTCCTAATGACGATGGAACACTCAAATTGCGTCGAGATTCAATACATCGACCTTCAGCCGACTTGTCTCCAAGGGTCTTTTGCTGCCTCGGGCACCTTATGGTCGTTCTCCTGTGTGTCTAGATTTTCTAATCCGACGCAAAACTGATTGTTAACTGTCACGTTCAGGGCCCCCTAATGACGATGGAACACTCAAATTGCGTCGAGATTCAATACATCATCATCCAGCCGACTTGTATCCAAGGGGATATTGCTGTCTCGGGCACCATATGATCCTTCTCCTGTGAGTAGATTTTCGAATTCGACGCTAAAATGATAATTAATTGTAACGTTCAGCGCCTCCTAATGACGATGGAACACTCAAATTGCGTCGAGATTCAATACATCGTCCTCCAGCCGACTTGTCTCGAAGGGGATATTGCTGCCTCGGGTACCATATGGTCCTTCTCCTGTGAGTCCAGATTTTCGAATCCGTCGCGAAACTGATAGTTAATTGTAACGTTCAGGGCTTCCTAATGACGATGGAGCACTCAAATTGCGTCGCGATTCAATACATCGTCCTCCAGCGGACTGGTCTCCAAGGGGATATTGCTGCTTCGGGTAACTTATGGTCCGTCTACAGTGAGTCTAGATTTTCGAATCCGACGAAAAACTGATAGTTAATTGTATCATTCAGGGACTCCTAGTTACGATGGAACTCTCAAATTGCGTCGCGATCCAATCCATCGTCCTCCAGCCGACCTGTCTCCAAGGGTCTATTGCTGCCTGGGGCACCTTATGATCGTTTTCCTGTGAGTCCAGATTTTCAAATCCGACGCATAACTGATCGTTAAGTGTAACGTTCAGGGTCTCCTAATGACGATGGAACACTCAAATTACGTCGAGATTCAATACATCAGCAATCAGACGATTTGTCTCCAAGTGTCTATTGCTGCCTCGGGAACCTTCTTGTCGTTCTCCTGTGAGTCTAGATTTTCGAATCCGGCGCAAAACTGATAGTTAATTGTAACGTTCAGGGCCGCCTAATGACGATGGAACACTCAAATTGCGTCGAGATTCAATACATCGTCCTTCAGCCGACTTGTCTCCAAGGGTCTATTGCTGCCTCGGGCAATATATGATCCTTCTCCTGTGACTAGATTTTCGAATCCGACGCTAAAATGATAGTTAATTGTAACGTTCAGCGCCTCCTAATGACGATGGAACACTCAAATTGCGTCGAGATTCAATACATCGGCCTCCAGCCGACTTGTCTCCAAGGGTCTATTGCTGCCTCGGGGACCTTATGATCGTTCTCCTGTGAGTCTAGATTTTCAAACCCTACGCAAAACTGATAGTTAGTTGTAACTTTCAGGGCCTCCTTACGACGATGGAATACTCAAATTGAGTCGAGATTCAATACATCGTCCTCCAGCCGACTTCTCTTCGTGGGGATATGGTCGTTCTCCTGTGAGTCTAGATTTTCGAATCCGACGCGAAAGAGATTGTTAATTGTAACGTTCAGGGCTTCCTAATGACGATGGAACACTCAAATTGCGACGAGATTCAATACATCGGCCTCCAGCCGACTTGTCTTAAAAATGTCTATTGCTGCCTCGGGCACCTTGTGGTCGTTCTAATGTGAGTCTAGATTTTCGAATCCGACGCATGACTGATAGTTAATTGTAAAGGTCAGGAGCTCCTAATGACGATGGAACACTCAAATAGCGTGGAGATTCAATACATCGTCCTCCAGCCGACTTGTCTCCAAAGGGATATCGCTGCCTCGGGCACCACATGGTCCGTCTCCGGTGGTTCTACATTTTCGAATCCGACGCAAAACTCATAGTTAATTGTAACGTTCAGGGCCTCCTAATGACGATGGAACACTCAAATTGCGTCGAGATTCAATACTTCGTCCTTCAGCCGACTTGTCACCAACTTTCTATTGCTGCGTCGGGCACCTTATGGTCGTTCTCCTGTGAGTCTAGATTTTCGAATCCGACGCAAAAATAATAGTTAATTGTAACGTTCAGCGCCTCCTAATGACGATGGATCACTCAAATTGCGTCGAGAGTCAATACATCGTCCTCCAGCCGACTTGTCTACTAGGGAATTTTGCTGCCTCGGACTCCATGTGGTCCGTCTCCTGTGAGTCTAGATTTTCGAATCCGACGCAACACTCATAGTTAATTGTAACGTTCAGGGCCTCCTAATGACGATGGGGCACTCAAATGGCGTCGCGATTCAATACATCGTCCTCCAGCAGACTGGTCTTAAAGGGGATATTGCTGTCTCGGGCACCTTATGGACCGTCTCTAGTGAGTGTTCATTTTCGAATCCGACGAAAAAATCACAGTTAATTGTATTATTCTGGGCCTCCTAATGACGATGGGGCACTCAAATTGCGGCGAGGTTCAATACATCGTAGTCCAGCCGACTTGTCTCCAAGGGGTATTGCTGCCTCGGGCATTGTATGGTCCGTCTCCTGTGAGTCTAGATTTTCGAATCCGACGCAAAAATGATAGTTAATTGTAACGATCAGCGCCTCCTAATGACGATGGAACACTCAAATTGCGTCGAGAGTCAATACATCGTCCTCCAGCCGACTTGTCTACAAGGGGATATTGCTGCCACGGGCTCAATGTGGTCCGTGTCCTGTGAGTCTAGATTTTCGAATCCGACGCGAAACTGATAGTTAATTGTAACGCTCAGGGCCTCCTAATGACGACGGAACACTCAAATTGCGTCGAGATTCAATATATCGGTCTCCAGCCGACTTGTCTCTGAGGGTCTATTGCTGCCTCGGGCACCTTATGGTCGTTCTCCTGTGAGTGTAGATTTTCGTATCCGACGCATAACTGATAGTTAATTGCAACGTTCAGCGCCTCCTAATGACGATGGAACACTCAAATTGCGTAGAGATTCAACACATCGGCTTCCAGCCGACTTGTCTCAAAATGTCCATTGCTGCCTCGGGCACCTTGTGGTCGTTCTCCTGTGAGTCTAGATTTTTCGAATCCTACGCATAACTAATAGTTAATTGTAAAGTTCGGGACCTCCTAATGACAATGGAACACTCAATTTGCGTTGAGATTCAATACATGGTCCTCCAGCCGACTTCTCACCATGGGGATATTCATGCCTCGGGCACCTTATGGTCGTTCTCCTGTGAGTCTAGATTTTCGATTCCGACGCGAAACTGATTGTTAATTGTAACGTTCACGGTTCCTAATGACGATGGAACACAGAAATTGCGACGAGATTCAATACCTCGTCATTCAGCCGATCTGTCTCCAAGGCTGCCTCGGGCACCTTATAGTCGTTCCCCTGTGAGTCTAGATTTTCGAATCCGACGCGAAACCGATTTTTAATTGTAACGTTCAGGGCTTCCTAATGACGATGGAACACTCAAATTGCGTCGAGATTCAATACATCGTCATACAGCCGACTCTTCTCCAAGGGTCTATTGCTGCCTCGGGAAGTTATGGTCGTTCTCCTGTGAGTCTAGATTCTCGAATCCGACGCAAAATTGATAGTTAATTGTAACTTCAGAGCCTCCTAATGACGATGGAACACTGAAATTGCGTCGAGATTCAATACCTCGTCATTCAGCCGATTTGTCTCCAAGGGTCTATTGCTGCCTCGGGCACCTTATTGTCGTTCTCCTGTGAGTCTACATTTTCGAATCCGACGCATATCTGATAGTTTATTACAAACTTCAGCGCCTCCTAATGACGATGGAGCACTCACATTGCGTTGAGATTCAATACATCGGCCTCCAGCCGACTTGTCTCCAAATGTCTATTGATACCTCGGGCACCTTGTTGTCGTTCTCCTGTGAGTATAGATTTTCGAATCCGACGCATAACTGATAGTCAATTGTGAAGTTCAGGGCCTCCTAATGTCGATGGAACACTCAAGTTGCACCGAGATTCAATACATCGTCCTCCAGCCGACTTGTCTCCAAGAGTCTATTGCTGCCTCGGACACCTTATGGTCGTTCTCCTGTGAGTCTAGATTTTCGAATCCGACGCATAACTGATAGTTAATTGTAACGCTCAGGGCCTCCTAATGACGATGGAACACTCAAATTGCTTCGAGATTCAATACATCGTCCTCCAGCCGACTTCTCTCCATGGGGATATTGCTGCCTCGGGCATCTTATGGTCGTTCTCCTGTGAGTCTAGATTTTCTAATCCGACGCGAAACTTATAGTTAATTGTAACGTTGAGGGCCTCCTAATGATGATGGGACACTCAAATTGCGACGAGATTCACTTCATCGGCCCACCAGCCGACTTGTCTCCAAGGGTCTATCGCTGTCTCGGGCACCTTATGATCGTTCTCCTGTGAGTCTAGATTTTCTAACCCGACGCATAACTGATAGTTAATTGTAACGTTCAGAGACTCCTAATGACGATGGAATACTCAAATTGCGTCGAGATTCAATTCATCGTCCTCCAGCCGACTTCTCTCCATGGGGATATTGCTGCCTCGGGCACCTTATGGTCGTTCTCTTGTGAGTCTAGATTTTCGAATCCGACGCGAAACTGATTGTTAATTGTAACGTTCAGGGCTTCCTAATGACGATGGAGCACTCAAATTGCGTCGAGATTCAATACCTCGTCATTCAGCCGATTTGTCTCCAAGGGTCTATTGCTGCCTCGGGCACCTTATGGTCGTTCCTCTGAGAGTCTAGATTGTCGAATCCGACGCATAACTGATAGTTAATTGTGACGTTCAGGGCCTCCTAATGACAATGGAACACTCAAATTGCGTCGAGATTCAATACTTCGGCCACCAGCCGACTAGTCTCCAAGGGTCTATTGCTGCCTCGGGCACCCGATTCGCGTCCTCCTGTGAGTCTAGATTTTCAAATCCGAAGCATAACTCATAGTTAATTGCAACGTTCAGCGCCTCCTAATGACGATGGAACACTCAAATTGCGTAGAGATTCAATTCATCGGCCTCCAGCCGACTTGTCTCCAAATTTCTATTGCTGCCTCGGGCACCTTGTGGTCGTTCGCCTGTGAGTCTAGATTTTCGAACCCGACGCAAAACTGATAGTTAATTGTAACGTTCAGGGCCTCCTAATGACGATGGAATACTCAAATTGCGTCGAGATTCAATTCGTCGTCCTCCAGCCGACTTGTCTCCAAGGGGTACTGCTGCCCGGGCACCATGTGGTCCGTGTCCTGTGAGTCTAGATTTTCGAATCCGACGCGAAACTGATAGTTAATTGGAACCCTCAGGGCCTCCAAATGACGACGGAACACTCAAATTGCGTCGTGATTCAATACCTCGTCATTCAGCCGATTTGTCTCCAAGGGTCTATTCCTGCCTCGGGCACCTTATGGGCGTTCTCCTGTGAGTCAAAATTTTCGAATCCGACGCATAACTGATAGTTAATTGCAACGTTCAGCGCCGCCTAATGACGATGGAACACTCAAATTGCGTAGAGATTCAATACATCGGCCTCCAGAAGACTTGTCTCCAAATTTCTATTGCTGCCTCGGGCACCTTGCGGTCGTTCTCCTGTGAGTCGAGATTTTCGAATCCGACGCATAACTGATAGTTAATTGCAACGTTCAGCGCCTCCTAATGACGATGGAACGCTCAAGTTGCGTCGAGATTCAATACATCGGCCTCCACCCGAATTGTCTCCAAATGTCTGTTGCTACCTCGGGCACCTTGTGGTCGGTCTCCTGTGAGTCTAGATTTTCGAATCCGACGCAAAACTGATAGTTAATTGTAAAGTTCATTGCTCCCTAATGACGATGGAACACTCAAATTGCGTAGAGATTCAATACCTCGTCATTCAGCCGATTTGTCTCCAAGGGCCTATTGCTGCCACGGGCGCCTTATGGTCGTTCCCCTGTGAGTCTAGATTTTAGAATCCAACGCGAAACTGATAGTTAATTGTAATGTTCAGGGCCTTCTAATGACGATGGAACACTAAAATTGCGTCGAGATTCAATACATCGGCCTCCAGCCGACTTGTCTCCACTGGGACATTGCTGCCTCGGGCACCATATGGTCCGTCTCCTGTGAGTATAGATTTTCGTTTCCGACGCGAAACTGATAGTTAATTGTAACCTTCAGGGCCTCCTAATGACGATGGAACACTCAAATTACATCGAGGTTCAATACATCGTCCTCCAGACGACTTGTCTTCAACGGGTATTACTGCCTCGGGCACCATATGGTCAATCTCATGTGAGTCTAGATTTTCGAATCCGACGCAATAATGATAGTTAATTCTAACGTTCAGTTCCACCTAATGAAGATGGAAGACTCAAATTGCGTCGAGAGTCAATAATACATCCACCTCCGCCGACTTGTCTACATGCGGATATTGCTACCTCGGGCTCCATGTGGTACCTTTCCTGTGAGTCTCGATTTTGGAATCCGACGCGATAGTGATAGTTAATTGAAACGTTCTGGGCCTCCTAATGACGATGGAGCACTCAAATTGGGTCGAGATTCAATACATCGGTCTGCAGCCGACTTGTCTCCAATTGTCTATTGCTGCCTCGGGCATCTTATGGTCGTTCTCCTGTGAGTCTAGATTTTCGAATCCGACGCATGACTGATAGTTAATTGTAACGTTCAGCGCCCCTTAATGACGATGGAACACTCAAATTGCGTCGAGATTCAATACGTCGGCCACCAGTCGACTTGTTTCCAAGGGTCTATTGCTGCCTCGGGCACCTTATGATCGTTCTCCTGTGAGTCAAGATTTTCGAACCCGACGCAAAAACGATAGTGAATTGTAACGTTCAGCGCCTCCTAATGGCGATAGAGCACTCAAAATGCGTCGAGATTCAATACATCGTTCTCCAGCCGACTTGTCTCCAAAGGTATATTCTGCCTCGGGCACCAAATGGTCCGTCTCCTGTGAGTCTAGATTTTTGAATCCGACGCGAAACTGATAGTTAATTGTAGCGTTCAGGGCCTCCTAATGACGAAGGAACACACAAATTCCGACGACATTCAATACATCGTCCTTCAGCCGACTTGTCCCCAAGGGTTTATTGCTGCCTCGGGCACCTTATGGTCGTTCTCCTGTGAATCTAGATTTTCGAATCCGACGCAAAACTGATAGTTAATTGTAGCGTTCAGGGCCTCCTAATGACGATAGAACACTCAAATTGCGTCGAGATTCAATACATCGTCCTCCAGCCGACTTGTATCCAAGGGGATATTGTTGTCTCGGGCACCAAACGATCCTTCTCCTGTGAGTAGATTTTCGAATCCGACGCTAAAATGATAGTTAATTGTAACGTTCAGCGCCTCCTAATGACGATGGAACACTCAAATTGCGTCGAGATTCAATACAGTGTCTTCAGCCGACTTGACTCCAAGAGTCTATTGCTGCCTGGGACACCTTATGGTCGTTCACCTGTGAGTCTAGATTTTCGAATCCGACGCATAACTGATAGTTAATTGTGACGTTCAGGGCCTCCTAATGACGATGGAACACTCAAATTGCGTCGAGATTCAATACGTCGGCCACCAGCCGACTTGTCTCCAAGGGTCTATTGCTGCCTCGGGCACCTTATGGGCGTTCTCCTGTGAGTCTAGATTTTCGAATCCGACGCATAACTGATAGTCAATTGTGAAGTTCAGGGCCTCCTAATGTCGATGGAACACTCAAGTTGCACCGAGATTCAATACATCGTCCTCCAGCCGACTTGTCTCCAAGAGTCTATTGCTGCCTCGGACACCTTATGGTCGTTCTCCTGTGAGTCTAGATTTTCGAATCCGACGCATAACTGATAGTTAATTGTAACGCTCAGGGCCTCCTAATGACGATGGAACACTCAAATTGCTTCGAGATTCAATACATCGTCCTCCAGCCGACTTCTCTCCATGGGGATATTGCTGCCTCGGGCATCTTATGGTCGTTCTCCTGTGAGTCTAGATTTTCTAATCCGACGCGAAACTTATAGTTAATTGTAACGTTGAGGGCCTCCTAATGATGATGGGACACTCAAATTGCGACGAGATTCACTTCATCGGCCCACCAGCCGACTTGTCTCCAAGGGTCTATCGCTGTCTCGGGCACCTTATGATCGTTCTCCTGTGAGTCTAGATTTTCTAACCCGACGCATAACTGATAGTTAATTGTAACGTTCAGAGACTCCTAATGACGATGGAATACTCAAATTGCGTCGAGATTCAATTCATCGTCCTCCAGCCGACTTCTCTCCATGGGGATATTGCTGCCTCGGGCACCTTATGGTCGTTCTCTTGTGAGTCTAGATTTTCGAATCCGACGCGAAACTGATTGTTAATTGTAACGTTCAGGGCTTCCTAATGACGATGGAGCACTCAAATTGCGTCGAGATTCAATACCTCGTCATTCAGCCGATTTGTCTCCAAGGGTCTATTGCTGCCTCGGGCACCTTATGGTCGTTCCTCTGAGAGTCTAGATTGTCGAATCCGACGCATAACTGATAGTTAATTGTGACGTTCAGGGCCTCCTAATGACAATGGAACACTCAAATTGCGTCGAGATTCAATACTTCGGCCACCAGCCGACTAGTCTCCAAGGGTCTATTGCTGCCTCGGGCACCCGATTCGCGTCCTCCTGTGAGTCTAGATTTTCAAATCCGAAGCATAACTCATAGTTAATTGCAACGTTCAGCGCCTCCTAATGACGATGGAACACTCAAATTGCGTAGAGATTCAATTCATCGGCCTCCAGCCGACTTGTCTCCAAATTTCTATTGCTGCCTCGGGCACCTTGTGGTCGTTCGCCTGTGAGTCTAGATTTTCGAACCCGACGCAAAACTGATAGTTAATTGTAACGTTCAGGGCCTCCTAATGACGATGGAATACTCAAATTGCGTCGAGATTCAATTCGTCGTCCTCCAGCCGACTTGTCTCCAAGGGGTACTGCTGCCCGGGCACCATGTGGTCCGTGTCCTGTGAGTCTAGATTTTCGAATCCGACGCGAAACTGATAGTTAATTGGAACCCTCAGGGCCTCCAAATGACGACGGAACACTCAAATTGCGTCGTGATTCAATACCTCGTCATTCAGCCGATTTGTCTCCAAGGGTCTATTCCTGCCTCGGGCACCTTATGGGCGTTCTCCTGTGAGTCAAAATTTTCGAATCCGACGCATAACTGATAGTTAATTGCAACGTTCAGCGCCGCCTAATGACGATGGAACACTCAAATTGCGTAGAGATTCAATACATCGGCCTCCAGAAGACTTGTCTCCAAATTTCTATTGCTGCCTCGGGCACCTTGTGGTCGTTCTCCTGTGAGTCGAGATTTTCGAATCCGACGCATAACTGATAGTTAATTGCAACGTTCAGCGCCTCCTAATGACGATGGAACGCTCAAGTTGCGTCGAGATTCAATACATCGGCCTCCACCCGAATTGTCTCCAAATGTCTGTTGCTACCTCGGGCACCTTGTGGTCGGTCTCCTGTGAGTCTAGATTTTCGAATCCGACGCAAAACTGATAGTTAATTGTAAAGTTCATTGCTCCCTAATGACGATGGAACACTCAAATTGCGTCGAGATTCAATACCTCGTCATTCAGCCGATTTGTCTCCAAGGGCCTATTGCTGCCACGGGCGCCTTATGGTCGTTCCCCTGTGAGTCTAGATTTTAGAATCCAACGCAAAACTGATAGTTAATTGTAATGTTCAGGGCCTTCTAATGACGATGGAACACTAAAATTGCGTCGAGATTCAATACATCGGCCTCCAGCCGACTTGTCTCCACTGGGACATTGCTGCCTCGGGCACCATATGGTCCGTCTCCTGTGAGTATAGATTTTCGTTTCCGACGCGAAACTGATAGTTAATTGTAACCTTCAGGGCCTCCTAATGACGATGGAACACTCAAATTACATCGAGGTTCAATACATCGTCCTCCAGACGACTTGTCTTCAACGGGTATTACTGCCTCGGGCACCATATGGTCAATCTCATGTGAGTCTAGATTTTCGAATCCGACGCAATAATGATAGTTAATTCTAACGTTCAGTTCCACCTAATGAAGATGGAAGACTCAAATTGCGTCGAGAGTCAATAATACATCCACCTCCGCCGACTTGTCTACATGCGGATATTGCTACCTCGGGCTCCATGTGGTACCTTTCCTGTGAGTCTCGATTTTGGAATCCGACGCGATAGTGATAGTTAATTGAAACGTTCTGGGCCTCCTAATGACGATGGAGCACTCAAATTGGGTCGAGATTCAATACATCGGTCTGCAGCCGACTTGTCTCCAATTGTCTATTGCTGCCTCGGGCATCTTATGGTCGTTCTCCTGTGAGTCTAGATTTTCGAATCCGACGCATGACTGATAGTTAATTGTAACGTTCAGCGCCCCTTAATGACGATGGAACACTCAAATTGCGTCGAGATTCAATACGTCGGCCACCAGTCGACTTGTTTCCAAGGGTCTATTGCTGCCTCGGGCACCTTATGATCGTTCTCCTGTGAGTCAAGATTTTCGAACCCGACGCAAAAACGATAGTGAATTGTAACGTTCAGCGCCTCCTAATGGCGATAGAGCACTCAAAATGCGTCGAGATTCAATACATCGTTCTCCAGCCGACTTGTCTCCAAAGGTATATTCTGCCTCGGGCACCAAATGGTCCGTCTCCTGTGAGTCTAGATTTTTGAATCCGACGCGAAACTGATAGTTAATTGTAGCGTTCAGGGCCTCCTAATGACGAAGGAACACACAAATTCCGACGACATTCAATACATCGTCCTTCAGCCGACTTGTCCCCAAGGGTTTATTGCTGCCTCGGGCACCTTATGGTCGTTCTCCTGTGAATCTAGATTTTCGAATCCGACGCAAAACTGATAGTTAATTGTAGCGTTCAGGGCCTCCTAATGACGATAGAACACTCAAATTGCGTCGAGATTCAATACATCGTCCTCCAGCCGACTTGTATCCAAGGGGATGTTGTTGTCTCGGGCACCAAATGATCCTTCTCCTGTGAGTAGATTTTCGAATCCGACGCTAAAATGATAGTTAATTGTAACGTTCAGCGCCTCCTAATGACGATGGAACACTCAAATTGCGTCGAGATTCAATACAGTGTCTTCAGCCGACTTGACTCCAAGAGTCTATTGCTGCCTGGGACACCTTATGGTCGTTCACCTGTGAGTCTAGATTTTCGAATCCGACGCATAACTGATAGTTAATTGTGACGTTCAGGGCCTCCTAATGACGATGGAACACTCAAATTGCGTCGAGATTCAATACGTCGGCCACCAGCCGACTTGTCTCCAAGGGTCTATTGCTGCCTCGGGCACCTTATGGGCGTTCTCCTGTGAGTCTAGATTTTCGAATCCGACGCATAAGTGATACTTAATTGCAACGTTCAGCGCCTCCTAATGACGATGGAGTACTCAAATTGCGTAGAGCTTCAATACATCGGCCTCCAGAAGACTTGTCTCCAAATTTCTATTTCTGCGTCGGGCACCTTGCGGTCGTTCTCCTGTGAGTCTAGATTTTTCGAATCCGACGTATAACTAATAGTTAATTGTAAAGTTCAGGACCTCCTAATGACGATGGAACACTCAAATTGCGTTGAGATTCAATACATCGTCCTCCAACCGACTTCTCTCCATGGGGAAATTCATGCCTCGGGCACCTTATGGTCGTTCTCCTGTGAGTCTAGATTTTCGAATCCGACGCGAAACTGATTGTTAATTGTAAAGTTCAGGGCTTCCTAATGACGATGGAACACTCAAATTGCGTCGAGATTCAATACCTCGTCATTCAGCCGATTTGTCTCCAAGGGCCTATTGCTGCCTCGGGCACCTTATGGTCGTTCCCCTGTGAGTCTAGATTTTAGAATCCAACGCAAAACTGATAGTTAATTGTAAAGTTCAGGGCCTCCTAATGACGATGGAACACTCAAATTACATCGAGGATCAATACATCGTCCTCCAGCCGACTTGTCTCCAAGGGGATATTGCTGCCCCGAGCACCATATTCTCCGTCTCCTGTGACTCTAGACTTTCGAATCCGACGCGAAACAGATAGTTAATTGTAACGTCCAGGGCCACCTAATGACGATGCAGCACTCAAATTGCGTAGAGATTCAATACATCGGCCTCCAGAAGACTTGTCTCCAAATTTCTATTGCTGCCTCGGGCACCTTGTGGTCGTTGTCCTGTGAGTCTAGATTTTTCGAATCCGACGCATAACTAATAGTTAATTGTAAAGTTGAGGACCTCCTAATGACTATGGAACACTCAAATTGCGTTGAGATTCAATACATCGTCCTCCAGCCGATTTCTCTACATGGGGATATTCATGCCTCGGGCACCTTATGGTCGTTCTCTTGTGAGTCTAGATTTTCGAATCCGACGAGAAACTGATTGTTAATTGTAAAGTTCAGGACTTCCTAATGACGATGGAACACTCAAATTGCGTCAAGGTTCAATACCTCGTCATTCAGCCGATTTGTCTCCAAGGGCCTATTGCTGCCTCGGGCACCTTATGGTCGTTCCCCTGTGAGTCTAGATTTTAGAATCCAACGCAAAACTGATTGTTAATTGTAACGCTCAGCGCCTCCTAATTACGATGGAACACTCAAATTGCGTCGAGATTCAATACATCGTCCTCCAGCCGACTTGTCTCCAAGGGGATATTGCTGCCCCGGGCACCATATTCTTCGTCTCCTGTGACTCTAGGTTTTCGAATCCGACGCTAAAATGATAGTTAATTGTAACGTTCAGCGCCTCCTAATGACGATGGAACACTCAAATTGCGTCGAGAGTCAATACAGTGTCTTCAGCCGACTTGAGTCCAAGAATCTATTGCTGCCTCGGACACCTTATGGTCGTTCACCTGTGAGTCTAGATTTTCGAATCCGACGCATAAGTGATAGTTAATTCCAACGTTCAGCGCCTCCTAATGACGATGGAACACTCAAATTGCGTAGAGATTCAATACATCGGCCTCCAGAAGACTAGTCTCCAAATTTCTATTGCTGCCTCGGGCACCTTGCGGTCGTTCTGCTGTGAATCTAGATTTTTCGAATCCGACGCATAACTAATAATTAATTGTAAAGTTCAGGACATCCTAATGACGATGGAACACTCAAATTGCGTCGAGATTCAATACATCGTCTTCCAGCCGACTTCTCTCCATGGGGATATTCCTGCCTCGGGCACCATATGGTCGTTCTCCTGTGAGTATAGATTTTCGAATCCAACGCGAAACTGATTGTTAATTGTAACGTTCAGGGCTTCCTAATGACGATGGAACACTCAAATTGCGTCGAGATTCAATACCTCGTCATTCAGCCGATTTGTCTCCAAGGGTTTATTGCTGCCTCGGGCACCTTATGGTCGTTCCCCTGTGAGTGTAGATATTAGAATCCAACGCAAAACTGACAGTTAATTGTAATGTTCAAGGCCTCCTAATGACGATGGAACACTTAAATTGCGTCGAGATTCAATACATCGGCCTCCTGCCGACTTGTCTCCAAGGGGACCTAGCTGCCTCGGGCACCATATGGTCCGTCTCCTGTGAGTCTAGATTTTCTTTTCCGACGCGAAACTGATATTTAATTGTAACGTTCAGGGCCTCCTAATGACGATGGAACACTCAAATTACATCGAGGATCAATACATCGTCCTCCAGCCGACTTGTCTCCAAGGGGTATTACTGCCTCGGGCACCATATGGTCCATCTCATGAGAGGCTAGATTTACGAATCCGACGCAAAAATGATAGTTAATTCTAACGTTCAGTTCCTCCTAATGATGATGGAACACTCAAATTGCGTCGAGAGCCAATAATACATCCTCCTCCGCCGACTTGTCTACAAGCGGATATTGCTACCTCGGGCTCCATGTGGTCCGTTTCGTGTGAGTCTCGATTTTGGAATCCGACGCGAAACTGATAGTTAATTGTAACGTTCTGGGCCTCCTAATGACGATGGAACACTCAAATAGCGTCGAGATTCAATACATCGGTCTGCAGCCGACTTGTCGCCAATTTTCTATTGCTGCCTCGGGAATCTTATGGTCGTTCTCCTGTGAGTCTAGATTTTCGAATCCGACGCATGACTGATAGTTAATTGCAACGTTCAGCATCCCCTAATGACGATGGAACACTCAAATTGCGTCGAGATTCAATACATCGGCCTCCAGCCGACTTGTCTCCACATATCTATTGCTGCCTCGGGCACCTTTTGTTCGTTCTCCAGTGAGTCTAGATTTTCGAATCCGACGCATAACTGATTGTTAATTGTAACGCTCAGCGCCTCCTAATGACGATGGAACACTCAAATTGCGTCGAGATTCAATACATCGTCCTCCAGCCGACTTGGCTCCAACGGGATATTGCTGCCCCGAGCACCATATTCTCCGTCTCCTGTGACTCTAGATTTTCGAATCCGACGCAAAACTTCTAGTTAATTGTAATGTTCAGGGCCTCCTAATGACGATGGAACACTCAAATTGCGTTGAGATTCAATCCATCGTCCTCCAGCCGACTTGTCTCCAAGGGGATATTGCTGCCTCGGGCACCATATGGTCCGACTCCTGTGAATCTAGATTTTCGAATCCGACGCGAAACTGATAGCTAATTGTAACGTTCAGGGCCTCCTAATGACGATGGATCTCTCAAATTGCGTCGAGATTCAATATATCGTCCTTCAGCCGACTTGTCTCCAATAGTCCATTGCTGCCTCGGGCACCTTATGGTCGTTCTCCTGTGAGTCTAGATTTTCGAATCCGACGCAAAACAGATAGTTAATTGTATCGTTCAGGACCTCCAAATGACGATGGAACACTCAAATTGCGTCGAGATTCAATACATCGGCCTCGAGCCGACTTGTCTCCTACGTTCTATTGCTCCCTCGGGCACCTTATGATCGTTCTCCTGTGAGTCTAGATTTTCGAACCCGACGCAAAAATTATAGTGACTTGTAACGTTCAGCGCCTCGTAATGGCGGTAGAACACTCAAAATGCGTCGAGATTCAATACATCGTCCTCCAGCCGACTTGTCTCCAAAGGTATATTCTGCCTCGGGCACCAAATGGTCCGTCTCCTGTGAGTCTAGATTTTCGAATCCGACGCTAAAATGATAGTTAATTGTAACGTACAGCGCCTCCTAATGACGATGGAACACTCAAATATCGTCGAAATTCAATACAGTGTACTTCAGCCGACTTGACTCCTAGAGTCTATTGCTGCCTCGGACACCTTATGGTCGTTCTCCTGTGAGTCTAGATTTTCGAATCCGACGCATAACTGATAGTTAATTGTGACGTTCAGGGCCACCTAATGACGATGGAACACTCAAATTGCGTCGAGATTCAATACGTCGGCCACCAGCCGACTTGTCTCGAAGGGTCTATTGCTGCCTGGGGCACCTTATGGGCGTTCTCCTGTGAGTCTAGATTTTTCGAATCCGACGCATAACTAATAGTTAATTGTAAAGTTCAGGACCTCCTAATGTCGATGGAACACTTAAATTGCGTTGAGATTCAATACATCGTCCTCCAGCCGACATCTCTCCATGGGGATATTCATGTCTCGGGCACCTTATGGTCGTTTTCCTGTGAGTCTAGATTTTCGAATCCGACGCGAAACTGATTGTTAATTGTAAAGTTCAGGGCTTCCTAATGACGATGGAACACTCATATAGCGTCGAGATTCAATACCTCGTCATTCAGCCGATTTGTCTCCAAGGGCCTATTGCTGCCTCGGGCACCTTATGGACGTTCCCCTGTGAGTCTACATTTTAGAATCCAACGCAAAACTGATAGTTAATTGTAACGTTCAGGGCCTCCTAATGACGATGGAACACTCAAATTACATCGAGGGTCAATACATCGTCCTCCAGCCGACTTGTCTCCAAGGGGTATTACTGCCTCGGGCACCATATGGTCCATCTCATGTGAGGCTACATTTTCGAATCCGACGCAAAAATGATAGTTAATTCTAACGTTCAGTTCCTCCTAATGATGATGGAACACTCAAATTGCGTCGAGAGTCAATAATACATCCTCCTCCGCCGACTTGTCTACAAGCGGATATTGCTACCTCGGGCTCCATGTGGTCCGTTTCCTGTGAGTCTCGATTTTGGAATCCGACGCGAAACTGATAGTTAATTGTAACGTTCTGGGCCTCCTAATGACGATGGAACACTCAAATAGCGTCGAGATTCAAGACATCGGTCTGCAGCCGACTTGTCGCCAATTGTCTATTGCTACCTCGGGCATCTTATGGTCGTTCTCCTGTGAGTCTAGATTTTCGAATCCAACGCATGACTGATAGTTAATTGCAACGTTCAGCGTCCCCTAATGACGATGGAACACTCAAATTGCGTCGAGATTCAATACATCGGCCTCCAGCCGACTTGTCTCCAAATATCTATTGCTGCCTCGGGCACCTTTTGTTCGTTCTCCAGTGACTCTAGATTTTCGAATCCGACGCGAAACTGATAGTTAATTGTAACGTCAAGGGCCTCCTAATGACGGTGGAACACACAAATTGCGTCGATATTTGATACATCGTCCTTCAGCCGGCTTGTCTCCAAGAGTCTATTGCTGCCTCGGGCACCTTATGGTCGTTCTCCTGTGAGTCTAGATTTTTGAATCCGACACGAAACTGATAGTTAATTGTAGCGTTCCGGGCCTCCTAATGACGAAGGAACACTCAAATTCCGACGAGATTCAATACATCGTCTTTCAGCCGACTTGTCCCCAAGGGTCTATTGCTGCCTCGGGCTCCTTATGGTCGTTCTCCTGTGAATCTAGATTTTCGAATCCGACGCAAAACTGATAGTTAATTGCAGCGTTCAGGGCCTCCTAATGACGGTGGAACACTCAAATTGCGTCGAGATTCAATACATCGTCCTCCAGCCGACTTGTATCCAAGGGGATATTGTTGTCTCGGGCACCAAATGATCCTTCCCCTGTGACTAGATTTTCGAATCCGACGCTAAAATGATAGTTAATTGTAACGTTCAGCGCCTCCTAATGACGATGGAACACTCAAATTGCGTCGAGATTCAATACAGTGTCTTCAGCCGACTTGACTCCAAGAGTCTATTGCTGCCTCGGACACCTTATGGTCGTTCACCTGTGAGTCTAGATTTTCGAATCCGACGCATAACTGATAGTTAACTGTGACGTTCAGGGCCTCCTAATGACGATGGAACACTCAAATTGCGTCGAGATTCAATACGTCGGCCACCAGCCGACTTGTCTCCAAGGGTCTATTGCTGCCTCGGGCACCTTATGGGCGTTCTCCTGTGAGTCTAGATTTTCGAATCCGACGCATAAGTGATAGTTAATTGCAACGTTCAGCGCCTCCTAATGACGATGGAACACTCAAATTGCGTAGAGATTTAATACATCGTCTTTCAGCCGACTTGTCCGCAAGGGTCTATTGCAGCCTCGGGCAAATTATGGTCGTTCTCCTGTGAATCTAGATTTTCGAATCCGACGCAAAACTGATACTTAAATGTAGCGTTCTGGGCCTCCTAATGACGATAGAACACTCAAATTGCGTCGAGATTCAATACATCGTCCTCCAGCCGACTTGTATCCAAGGGGATATTGTTGTCTTGGGCACCATATGATCCTTCTCCTGTGAGTAGATTTTCGAATCCGACGCTAAAATGATAGTTAATTGTAACGTACAGCGCCTCCTAATGACGATGGAACACTCAAATTGCGTCGAGATTAGATACAGTGTACTTCAGCCGACTCGACTCCTAGAGTCTATCGCTGCCTCGGACACCTTATGGTCGTTCTCCTGTGAGTCTAGATTTTCGAATCCGACGCATAACTGATAGTTAATTGCAACGTTCAGCGCCTCCTAATGACGATGGAACACTCAAATTGCGTAGAGATTCAATACATCGGCCTCCAGAAGACTTGTCTCCAAATTTCTATTGCTGCCTCGGGCACCTTGTGGTCGTTCTCCTGTGAGTCTAGATTTTCGAATCCGACGTGAAACTGATTGTTAATTGTAAAGTTCAGGACTTCTTAATGACGATGGAGCACTCAAATTGCGTCAAGGTTCAATACCTCGTCATTCAGCCGATTTGTCTCCAAGGGCCTATTGCTGCCCCGGGCACCTTATGGTCGTTCCCCTGTGAGTCTAGATTTTAGAATCCAACGCAAAACTGATAGTTAATTGTAATGTTCAGGGCCTCCTAATGACGATGGAACACTTAAATTGCGTCGAGATTCAATACATCGGCCTCCAGCCGACTTGTCTCCAAGGGGACATTGCTGCCTCGGGCACCATATGGTCCGTCACCTGTGAGTCTAGATTTTCGTTTCCGACGCGAAACTGATAGTTAATTGTAACGTTCAGGGCCTCCTAATGACGATGGAACACTCAAATTGCGTTGAGATTCAATACATCGTCCTCCAGCCGACTTCTCTCCACGGGGATATTCATGCCTCGGGCACCTTATGGTAGTTCTCTTGTGAGTCTAGATTTTCGAATCCGACGTGAAACTGATTGTTAATTGTAAAGTTCAGGACTTCTTAATGACGATGGAGCACTCAAATTGCGTCAAGGTTCAATACCTCGTCATTCAGCCGATTTGTCTCCAAGGGCCTATTGCTGCCCCGGGCACCTTATGGTCGTTCCCCTGTGAGTCTAGATTTTAGAATCCAACGCAAAACTGATAGTTAATTGTAATGTTCAGGGCCTCCTAATGACGATGGAACACTTAAATTGCGTCGAGATTCAATACATCGGCCTCCAGCCGACTTGTCTCCAAGGGGACATTGCTGCCTCGGGCACCATATGGTCCGTCACCTGTGAGTCTAGATTTTCGTTTCCGACGCGAAACTGATAGTTAATTGTAACGTTCAGGGCCTCCTAATGACGATGGAACACTCAAATTGCATCGAGTTTCAATACATGGTCCTCCAGCCGACTTGTCTCCAAGGGGTATCACTGCCTCGGGCACCATATGGTCCATCTCATGTGAGTCTAGATTTTCGAATCCGACGCAAAAACGATAGTGAATTCTAACGTTCAGTTCCTCCTAATGACGATGGAACACTTAAATTGCGTAGAGATTCAATACATCGGCCACCAGACGTCTTGTCTCCAAACTTCTATTGCTGCCTCGGGCTCCTTTTGTTCGTTCTCCAGTGAGTCTAGATTTTCGAATCCGACGCATAACTGATTGTTAATTGTAACGCTCAGCGCCTCCTAATGACGATGGAACACTCAAATTGCGTCGAGATTCAATACATCGTCCTCCAGCCGACTTGTCTCCTAGGGGATATTGCTGCCCCGGGCACCATATTCTTCGTCTCCTGTGACTCTAGATTTTCGAACCCGACGCGAAACTGATAGTTAATTGTAACGTTCAGGGCCTCCTAATGACGATGGATCACTCAAATTGCGTAGATATTAAATACATCGTCCTTCAGCCGACTAGTCTCCAAGAGTCTATTGCTGCCTCGGGCACCTTATGGTCGTTCTCCCGTGAGTCTAGATTTTTGAATCCGACGCTAAACTGATAGTTAATTGTAGCGTTCAGGGCCTCGTAATGACGAAGGAACACTCAAATTCCGACGAGATTCAATACATCGTCCTTCAGCCGACTTGTCCCCAAGGGTCTATTGCTGCCTTGGGCACCTTATGGTCGTTCTCCTGTGAATCTAGATTTTCGAATCCGACGCAAAACTGATAGTTAATTGTGACGTTCAGGGCCTCCTAATGACGATGGGACACTCAAATTGCGTCGAGATTCAATACGTCGGCCACCAGCCGACTTGTCTCCAAGGGTCTATTGCTGCCTCGGTCACCTTATGGGCGTTGTCCTGTGAGTCTAGATTTTCGAATCCGACGCATAAGTGATAGTTAATTGCAACGTTTAGCGCCTCCTAATGACGATGGAACACTCAAATTGCGTAGAGATTTTATACATCGGCCTCCAGAAGACTTGTCTCCAAATTTCTATTGCTGCCTCGGGCACCTTGCGGTCGTTCTCCTGTGAGTCTAGATTTTTCGAATCCGACGAATAACTAATAGTTAATTGTAAAGTTCAGGACCTCCTAATGACGATGGAACACTCAAATTGCGTTGAGATTCAATACATCGTCCTCCAGCCGACTTCTCTCCATGGGGATATTCATGCCTCGGGCACCTTATGGTCGTTCTCCTGTGAGTCTAGATTTTCGAATCCGACGCGAAACTGATTGTTAATTGTAAAGTTCAGGGCATCCTAATGACGATGGAACACTCAAATTGCGTCGAGATTCAATACCTCGTCATTCAGCCGATTTGTCTCCAAGGGCCAATTACTGCCTCGGGCACCTTATGGTCGTTCCCCTGTGAGTCTAGATTTTAGAATCCAACGCAAAACTGATAGTTAATTGTACCATTCAGGGCCTCCTAATGACGATGGAACACTCTAATTTGGTCGTGTTCCAATATATCGTCCTCCAGCCGTCTTGTCTCCTAGGGTCTATTGCTGCCTCGGGCACCTTATGATCGTTCTCCTGTGAGTCTAGATTTTCGAACCCGACGCAAAAATGATAGTGAATTGTAACGTTCAGCGCCTCCTAATGGCGATAGAACACTCAAAATGCGTCGAGTTTCAATACATCGTCCTCCAGCCGACTTGTCTCCAAAGGTATATTCTGCCTCGGGCACCAAATGGTCCGTCTCCTGTGAGTCTAGATTTTTGAGTCCGACGCGAAACTGACAGATAATTGTAGCGTTCAGGGCCTCCTAATGACGATGGAACACTCAAATTGCGACGAGATTCAATACATCGTCCTTCTGCCGACTTGTCCCCAAGGGTCTATTGCTGACTCGGGCAAATTATGGTCGTTCTCCTGTGAATCTAGATTTTCGAATCCGACGCAAAACTGATAGTTAATTGTAGCGTTCAGGGCCTCCTAATGACGATAGAACACTGAAAATGCGTCGAGATTCAATACATCGTCCTCCAGCCGACTTGTATCCAAGGGGATATTGTTGTCTCGGGCACCATATGATCCTTCTCCTGTGAGTTGATTTTCGAATCCGACGCTAAAATGATAGTTAATTGTAACATTCAGGGCCTCCTAATGACGATGGAACACTCAAATTGCGTCGAGATTCAATACATCGGTCTGCAGCCAATTTGTCTCCAATAGTCTATTGCTGCCTCGGGCATCTTATGTTCGTTCTCCTGTGAGTCTAGATTTTCGAATCCGACGCATGACTGATAGTTAATTGCAACGTTCAGCGCCCCCTAATGACGATGGAACACTCAAATTGCGTCGAGATTCAATACATCGTCCTCCAGCCGACTTGTCTCCAAGGGGATATTGCTGCCCCGGGCACCATATTCTCCGTCTCCTGTGACTCTAGATTTTCGAATCCGACGCGAAACTGATAGTAAATTGTAACATTCAGGGCCTCCTAATGACGATGGAACACTCAAATTGCGTCGAGATTCAACACATCGTCCTCCAGCCGACTTGTCTCCAAGGGGATATTTCTGCCTCGGGCTCCTTATGGTCTTTCTCCTGTGACTCTAGATTTTCGAATCCGACGCAAATCATATAGTTAATTGTAACGTTCATGGCCTCCTAATGACGAAGGAACACTCAAATTGCGTCGAGATTCACTACATCGTCCTCCAGCCGACTTATCTCTAAGGGGATATCTCTGCCTCGGGCATCACATGGTCCGTCTCCGGTGATTCAACGTTTTCGAATTCGACTTATAACTGATAGATAATTGTAACGTTCAGGGCCTCCTAATGACGATGTAGCGTCGCGATTCAAAACATCGTCCTCCAGCGGACTGGTCTCCAAGAGGATATTTCTGACTCGGGCACCTTATGATCCGTCTCTAGTGAGTCGAGATTTTCGAATCCGACGAAAAACTGATAGTTAATTGTAACAATCAGGGCCTCCTAGTTACGATGGAACACTCAAATTGTGTCGCGATCCAATACATCCTCCTCCAGCCGACTTGTCTCCAAGGGTCTATTGCTGCCTCGGGCACCTCATGGTCGTTCCCCTGTGAGTCTAGATTTTAGAATCGACGAAAAACAGATAGTTAATTGTAACGTTCAGGTCCTCCTAATGACGATGGAACACTCAAATTGCGTCGAGATTCAATACATCGTCCTCCAGCCGACTTGTTTCCAGGGGGTTATTGATGTATCGGGCACCATATGATCTTTCTCCTGTGAGTAGATTTTCGAATCCGACGCTAAAATGATAGTTAATTGTAACGTTCAGCGCCTCCTAAGACGATGGAACATTCAAATTGCGTCGAGATTAAATACATAGTACTCCAGGCGATTTGTCTCCATGGGGATATTGCTGACTCGGGCTCCTTATGGTCGCTCTCCTGTGAGTCTAGATTTTAGAATCCTACGCGAAACTGATTGTTAATTGTAACGTTCAGGGTTTCCTAATGACGATGAAACACTCAAATTGCGTCGAGAATCAATACATTGGCCTCCAGCCGACTTATCTCCAAGGGGATATTGCTGCCTCGGGCACCATATGGTCCGTCTCCTGTGAGTCTAAATTTTCAAATCCGACGCAAAAATGATAGTTAATTGTATCGATCAGCGCCTCCTAATGACGATGGAACACTCAAATTGCGTCGAGAGTAGATACAACGACCTCCAGCCGACTTGTCAACAAGGGGATATTGCTGCATCGGGCTCCATGTGGTCCGTCTCCTGTGAGTCTAGATTTTCGAATCCGACGCGAAACTGATAGTTAATTGTAACGTTCAGGGCCTCCTAATGACGATGGAACACTCAAATTGGGTCGAGATTCAATACATGGGCCTCGAGCCGACTTGTCTCCGAGGGTCTATTGCTGCCTCGGGCACCTTATGGTCGTTCTCCTGTGAGTCTAGATTTTAGAATCCGACGCAAAACAGATAGTTAATTGTAACGTTCATGGACTCCTAATGACGAAGGAACACTCAAATTGCGTCGAGATTCACTACACCGTCCTCCAGCCGACTTGTCTCCAAGGGGATATCGCTGCCTCGGGCACCACATGGTCCGTCTCCGGTGATTCTACGTTTTCGAATTCGACGCAACACTGATAGTTAATTGTAACGTTCAGGGCCTCCTAAGGACGATGGAGCGTCGCGATTCAAAACATTGTCCTCCAGCGGACTGGTCTCCAAGAGGATATTTCTGACTCGGGCACCTTATGGTCCGTCTCCAGTGAGTCGAGATTTTCGAATCCGACGAAAAACTGATAGTTAATTGTAACAGTCAGGGCCTCCTAATGACGATGGAACACTCAAATTGCGTCGAGGGTCAATACATCTACCTCCAGCCGACTTCTCTACAAGGCGATATTGCTGCCTCGGGCTCCATGTGGTCCGTCTACTGTGAGTCTAGATTTTCGAATCCGACGCGAAACTGATAGCTAATTGTAACGTTCATGGCCTCCTAATGACAATGGATCACTCCAATTGCGTCGAGATTCAATACATCGTCCTTCAGGCGACTTGTCTCCAAGAGTCCATTGGTGCCTCGGGCACCTTATGGTCGTTCTCCTGTAATTCTAGATTTTCGAATCCGACACAAAACAGATAGTTACTTGTAACGTTCAGGAGATCCTAATGACGATGGAACACTCAAATTGCGTCGAGATTCAATACTTCGGCCTGGAGCCGACTTGTCTCCTAGGGTCTATTGCTGCCTCGGGCACCTTATGGTCCGTCTCCAGTGAGTCTATAATTTCGAATCCGACGAAAAACTGGTAGTTAATTGTAACAGTCAGGGCCTCCTAATGACAATGGAGCACTCAAATTGCGTCGCGATTCAAAACATCGTCCTCCAGCGGACTGGTCTCCAAGGGGATATTTCTGCCTCGGGCACCTTATGGTCCGTCTCCAGTGAGTCGAGATTTTCGAATCCGACGAAAAACTGATAGTTAATTGTAACATTCAGGGCCTCCTAATGACGATGGCACACTCAAATTGCGTCGAGTTTCACTATATCGTCCTCCAGCCAACTTGTCTCCAAGAGGATATCGCAGCCTCGGGCACCACTTGGTCCATCTCCGGTCATTCTACGTTTTCGAATCCGACGCAAAACAGAAAGTTAATTGTAACGTTCAGGGCCTCCTAATGACGATGGAGCACTCAAATTGTGTCGCGATTCAATACATCATACTCCAGCGGACTGGACTCCAAGGGGATATAGCCTCGGGCACCTTATGGTCCGTCTCCAGTGAGTCTAGATTTTCGAATCCGACGAAAAACTGATAGTTAATTGTAACATTCAGGGCCTCCTAATGGCGATGGAAAACTCAAATTGCGTCGCGATCCAATACCTAGTCCTCCAGCCAATTTGTCTCCAAGAGGATATCGCAGCCTCGGGCACCACTTGGTCCGTCTCCGGTGATTCTACGTTTTCGAATCCGACGCAAAACAGAAAGTTAATTGTAACGTTCAGGGCCTCCTAATGACGATGGAGCACTCAAATTGCGTCGCGATTCAATACATCGTCCTCCAGCGGACTATTCTCCAAGGGGATATAGCCTCGGGCACCTTATGGTCCGTCTCCAGTGAGTCTAGATTTTCGAATCCGACGAAAAACTGATAGTTAATTGTAACATTCAGGGCCTCCTAATGACGATGGAACACTCAAACTGCGTCGCGATCCAATACCTCGTCCTCCAGCCGATTTATCTCCAAGGTTCTATTTCTGCCTCGGGCACCTTATGGTCGTTTACCTGTGAGCCTAGATTTCCTAATCCGACGAAAAACTGTTCGTTAATTGTAACGTTCAGGGCCTCCTAACGACGATGGAACACTCAAATTGCGTCGAGATTCAATACACCGTCCTCCAGCCGACTTGTATCCAGGGGGATATTGATGTCACGGGCACCATATGATCCTTCTCCTGTGAGTAGATTTTCGGATCCGACGCTAAAATGATAGTTAATTGTAACGTTCAGCGCCTCCTAATGACGATGGAACACTCAAATTGCGTCGAGATTCAATACATAGTCCTCCAGCCGATTTGTCTCCATGGGGATATTGATGCCTCGGGCTCCTTATGGTCGCTCTCCTGAGAGTCTAGATTTTCGAATCCGACGCGAAACTGATTGTTAATTGTAACGTTCAGGGCCTCCTAATGACGATGGAGCTCTCAAATTGCGTCGCGATTCAAAACATCGTCCTCCAGCGGACTGGTCTCCAAAGGGATATTTCTGCCTCGGGCACCTTATGGTCTGTCTCCATTGAGTCGAGATTTTCGAATCCGACGGAAACTGATAGTTAATTGTAACATTCAGGGCTTCCGAATGACGACGGAACACTCAAATTGCGTCGAGATTCAATACATCGTCCTTCAGCCGACTTGTCTCCAAGAGTCCATTGCTGCCTCGGGCACCTTATGGTCGTTCTCCTGTGTGTCTAGATTTTCGAATCCGACGCAAAACAGATAGTTAATTGTAACGTTCAGGACCTCCTAATGACGATTAACACACTCAAATTGCATCGAGATTCGATACATCGGCCTCGAGCCGACTTGTCTCCAAGAGTCCATTGCTGCCTCGGGCACCTTATGGTCGTTCTCCTGTGAGTCTAGATTTTCGAATGCGACGCAAAACAGATACTTAATTGTAACGTTCAGCGCCTCGTAATGACGATGGAACACTCAAATAGCGTCGAGAGTCAATCCATCGACCTCCAGCCGACATGTCTACAAGGGGATATTGCTACCTCGGGCTCCATGTGGTCCGTCTCCCGCGGGTCTAGATTTTCGAATCCGACGCGAAACTAATAGTTAATTGTAACGTTCAGGGCCGCCTAATGACGATGGAACACTCAAATTGCGTCGAGATTATCTACAACGTGCACCAGCCGATTTGTCTCCAAAGGGATATCGTTGCCTCCGTCTCCGGTGATTCTACGTTTTCGAATCCGACGCAAAACTGAAAGTTAATTGTAACGTTCAGGGCCTCCTAATGACGATGGAACACTCAAATTGTGTCGCGATCCAATACATCGTCCTTCAGCCGACTTGTCTCCAAGGGGATATTGCTGCCTCGGGCACCTTATGGTCCGTCTCCTGTGAGTCTAGATTTTCGAATCCGACGCAAAAATGATAGTTAATAGTAACGTACAGCGCCTCCTAATGACGATGGAACACTCAAATTGCGTCGAGAGACAATACATCTACCTCCAGCCGACTTGTCTACAAGGGGATATTGCTGCCTGGGGCTAAATGTGGTCCGTCTCCTGTGAGTCTAGATTTTCGAATCCGACGCGAAACTGATAGTTAATTGTAACGTTCAGGGCCTCCTAATGCCGATGGAACACTCAAATAGCGTCGAGATTAACTACAACGTCCTCCAGCCGACTTGTCTCTAAGGGGATATCGCTGCCTCGGGCACCACATGGTCCGTCTCCGGTGATTCTACGTTTTCGTATCCGAGGCAAAACTGATAGCTAATTGTAACGTTCAGGGCCTCCTAATGACGGTGGAACACTCAAATTGCGTCGCGATTCAATACATCGGCCTCGAGCCGACTTGTCTCCATGAGACCATTGCTGCCTCGGGCACCTTATGGTCGTTCTCCTGTGAGTCTAGATTTTCGAATCCGACGCAAAACAGATAGTTAATTGTAACGTTCAGGACCTCCTAATGACGATGGAACACTCAAATTGCGTCGAGATTCAATACATCGGCCTCGAGCCGACTTGTCTCCATGAGTCCATTGCTGCCTCGGGCACCTTATGGTCGTTCTCCTGTGAGTCTAGATTTTCGAATCCGACGCAAATCAGATAGTCAATTGTAACGTTCAGGGCCTCCTAATGACGAAGGAATACTCAAATTACATCGAGATTCACTACAACGTCCTCCAGCCAACTTGTCTCGGGCCTCGGGCACCACATGGTCTGTCTCCGGTGATTCCACGTTTTCGAATCCGACGCAAAACTGATGGTTAATTGTAACGTTCAGGACCTCCTAATGACGATGGAACACTCAAATTGCGTCGAGATTCAATACATTATCCTCCAGCCGACTTGTATCCAGGGGGATATTGATGTCTCGGGCACCATATGATCCATCTCCTGTGAGTAGATTTTCGAATCCGACGTTAAAATGATAGCTAATTGTAACGTTCAGCGCCTCCTAATGACGATGGAACACTCAAATTGCGTCGAGATTCAATACATCGGCCTCCAGCCGACTGGTCTCCAAGGGGATATTTCTTCCTCGGGCACCATATGATCCGTCTCAAGTGAGTCGAGATTTTCGAATCCGACGAAAAACTGAGAGTAAATTGTAACATTCAGGGCCTCCAAATGACGATGGAACACTCAAATTGCGTCGCGATCCAATACATCGTCCTCCAGCCGACTTGTCTCCATGGAGATATTGCTGCCTCGGCCTCCTTATGGTCGCTCTCCTGTGGGACTAGATTTTCGAATCCGACGCGAATCTGATTGTTAATTGTAACGTCTAGGGCTTCCAAATGACGATGGAACACACAAATTGCGTCGAGATTCAATACATTGACCTCCAGCCGACTTGTCTTGAAGGGGATATTGCTGCCTCGGGCTCTATGTGGTCCGTCTCCTATGAGCCTAGATTTTCGAATCCGACGCGAAACTAACATTAATTGTAACGTTCAGGGCCTCCTAATGACGATGGAGCACTCAAATTGCGTCGCGATTCAATACGTAGTACTCCAGCGGACTGGTCTCCAAGGGGATATTGCTGCCTCGGGCACCTTATGGTCCGTCTCCAGTGAGTCAAGATTTTCGAATCCAAAGAAAAACTGATAGTTAATTGTAACATTCAGGGCCTCCTAATGACGATGGAACACTCAAATTGCGTCGCGTTCCAATACATCGTCTTCCAGCCGAATTGTCTCCAAGGGTCTATTGCTGCCTAGGTCACCTTATGATCGTTCTCCTGTGGCTCTTGATTTTCGAATCCGACGCGAAACAGATAGTTAATTGTAAAGTTCAGGACCTCCTAATGACGATGGAACACTCAAATTGCGTCGAGATTCAATACATTATCCTCCAGCCGACTTGTATCCAGGGGGATATTGTTGTCTCGGGCACCATATGATCCATCTCCTGTGAGTAGATTTTCGAATCCGACGTTAAAATGATAGCTAATTGTAACGTTCAGCGCCTCCTAATGACGATGGAACACTCAAATTGCGTCGAGATTCAATACATCGGCCTCCAGCCGACTGGTCTCCAAGGGGATATTTCTTCCTCGGGCACCATATGATCCGTCTCAAGTGAGTCGAGATTTTCGAATCCGACGAAAAACTGAGAGTAAATTGTAACATTCAGGGCCTCCAAATGACGATGGAACACTCAAATTGCGTCGCGATCCAATACATCGTCCTCCAGCCGACTTGTCTCCATGGAGATATTGCTGCCGCGGCCTCCTTATGGTCGCTCTCCTGTGGGACTAGATTTTCGAATCCGACGCGAATCTGATTGTTAATTGTAACGTCTAGGGCTTCCAAATGACGATGGAACACACAAATTGCGTCGAGATTCAATACATCGACCTCCAGCCGACTTGTCTACAAGGGGATATTGCTGCCTCGGGCTCTATGTGGTCCGTCTCCTATGAGCCTAGATTTTCGAATCCGACGCGAAACTAACATTAATTGTAACGTTCAGGGCCTCCTAATGACGATGGAGCACTCAAATTGCGTCGCGATTCAATACGTAGTACTCCAGCGGACTGGTCTCCAAGGGGATATTGCTGCCTCGGGCACCTTATGGTCCGTCTCCAGTGAGTCAAGATTTTCGAATCCAAAGAAAAACTGATAGTTAATTGTAACATTCAGGGCCTCCTAATGACGATGGAACACTCAAATTGCGTCGCGTTCCAATACATCGTCTTCCAGCCGAATTGTCTCCAAGGGTCTATTGCTGCCTAGGTCACCTTATGATCGTTCTCCTGTGAGTCTAGATTTTCGAACCCGACGCAAAACTGATTTTTAATTGTAACGTTCAGGGCCACCTAATGACGATGGAACACTCAAATTACGTCGAGATTCAATACTTCGGCCTCCAGCCGACTTGTTTCCAAGGGGATATTGCTGTCTCGGGCACCATATGAACCTTCTCCTGTGAGTCTAGATTTTCGAATCCGACGCGAAACTGATTGTTAATTGTTACGTTCAGGGCTTCCTAATGACGATGGAACACTCAAATTGCGTCGAGATTCAATTCATCGTCCTTCAGCCGACTTGTCTCTAAGAGTCTATTGCTGCCTCGGGCACCTTATGGTCGTTCCCCTGTGAGTCTAGATTTTAGAATCCGACGCAAAACTGATTTTTAATTGTAACGTTCAGGGCCACCTAATGACGATGGAACACTCAAATTACGTCGAGATTCAATACTTCTGCCTCCAGCCGACTTGTTTCCAAGGGGATATTGCTGTCTCGGGCACCATATGAACCTTCTCCTGTGAGTCTAGATTTTCGAATCCGACGCGAAACTGATTGTTAATTGTTACGTTCAGGGCTTCCTAATGACGATGGAACACTCAAATTCCGTCGAGATTCAATACATCGTCCTTCAGCCGACTTGTCTCCAAGTTGATATGGCTGCCTCGGGCACCACATGGTCTGTCTCCGGTGATTCTACGTTTTCGAATCCGACGCAAAACTGAAAGTTAATTGTAACGTTCAGGGCCTCCGAATGACGATGGAACACTCAAATTGCGTCGAGATTCAATACATCGGCCTCCAGCGGACTGGTCTCCAAGGGTCTATTGCTGCCTCGGGCACCTTGTGGTCGTTCTCCTGTGAGTCTAGATTTTCGAATCCGACGCGAAACTGATAGTTAATTGTTACGTTCGGAGCCTCCTAATGACGATGGAACACTCAAATTGCGTCGAGATTCAATACCTTGTCCTTCAGCCGACTTGTCTCCAGGGGTCTATTGCTGCCTCGGGCACCTTATGGTCGTTCTCCTGTGAGTCTAGATTTTCTAATCCGACGCAAAACTGATTGTTAATTGTAACGTTCAGGCCCTCCTAATGACGATGGAACACTCACATTGCGTCGAGATTGAGTACATCGTCCTCAAGCCGACTTGTATCCGAGAGGAATTTGCTGTCTCGGGCACCGTATGATCCATCTCCTGTGACTAGATTTTCGAATCCGACGCTAAAATGACACTTGATTGTAACGTTCAGTGCCTCCTAATGACGATGGAACACTCAAATTGCGTCGAGATTCAATACATCGTCCTCCAGCCGACATCTCTCCATGGGGATATTGCTGCCTCGGGCACCTTATGGTCGTTCTCCTGTGAGTCTAGATTTTCGAATCCGACGCAAAACTGATAGTTATTTGTAACGTTCAGGGCCTCCTAAAGGCAATGGAACACTCAAATTGCGTCGTGATTCAATACCTCTGCTTCCAGCCGACTTGTCTCCAAGTGGACATTGCTGCCTCTTGCACCATATGGTCCGTCTCCGCTGAATCTAGATTTTCGATTCCGATGCGAAACTGATAATTAATTGTAACGTTCAGGGCCTCCTAATGACGATGGAACACTCAAATTGCTTCGAGATTCAATACATCGGCCTCCAGCGGACTGGTCTCCAAGGCTCTATTGCTGCCTCGGGCACCTTATGGTCGTTCTCCTGTGAGTCTTGATTTTCGAATCCGACGCGAAACAGATAGTTAATTGCAAAGTTCAGGACCTCCTAAAGACGATGGGACACTCAAATTCCGTCGAGATTCAATACATTGTCCTCCAGCCGACTTGTCTCCAAGGCGATATCGCTGCCTCGGGCACCACATGGTCCATCTCTGGTGATTCTACATTTTCGAATCCGACGCAAAACTCATAGTTAATTGTAACGTTCAGGGCCTCCTAATGACGATGGGCACTCAAATGGCGTCGCGATTCAGTACACCGTCCTCCAGCGGACTGGTCTCCAAGGGGATATTGCTGCCTCGGGCACCTTATGGTCCGTCTCTAGTGAGTCTACATTTTCGAATCCGACGAAAAACTGATAGTTAATTGTAACGTTCAACGCCTCCTAATGACGATGGAACACTCAAATTGCGTCGAGAGTCAATACATCGTTTTCCAGACGACTTGTATACAAGGGGATATTGCTGCCTCTGGCTCCATGTGGTCCGTTTCCTGTGAGTCTAGATTTTCGAATCCGACGCGAAACTGATAGTTAATTGTAACGTTCAGGGCCTCCTAACGACGAAGGAACTCTCAAATTGCGTCGAGAGTCACTACATCGTCCTCCAGCCGACTTGTCTCCAAGGGGATATCGCTGCCTCGGGTGATTCTACGTTTTCGAATCCGACGCAAAACTGAAAGTTGATTGTAACGTTTAGGGCCTCCTAATGACGATGGAACACTCAAATTGCGTCGAGATTCAATACATCGTCCTTCAGCCGACTTGTCTCCAAGGGGATATTGCTGCCTCGGGCACCTTGTGGTCCGTCTCCAGTGAGTCTAGATTTTCGAATCCGACGAAAAACTGATAGTTAATTGTAACATTCGGAGCCTCCTCATGACGATGGAACACTCAAATTGCGTCGAGATTCAATACATCGTCCTTCGGCCGACTTGTCTCCAGGGGTCTATTGCTGCCTCGGGCACCTTATGGTCGATCTCCTGTGAGTCTAGTTTTTCTAATCCGACGCAAAACTGATTGTTAATTGTAACGTTCACGGCCTCCTAATGACGATGGAACACTCACATTGCGTCGAGATTGAATACATCGTCCTCCAGCCGACTTGTATCCAAGGGGATATTGCTGTCTCGGGCACCATATGATCCTTCTCTTGTGACTAGATTTTCGAATCCGACGCTAAAATGATAGTTAATTGTAACGTTCAGTGCCTCCTAATGACGATGGAACACTCAAATTGCTTCGAGATTCAATACATCGGCCTCCAGCCGACTTGTCTCCAAGGGTCTATTGCTGCGTCGGGCACCTTATGATCGTTCTAATGTGAGTCTACATTTTCGAACCCGACTCAAAACTGATACTTAATTGTAACTCTTAGGGCCTCCTAATGTCGATGGAAAACTCAAATTGCGTCGAGATTCAATACATCGTCCTCCAGCCGACATCTCTCCATGGGGATATTGCTGCCTCGTTCACCTTATGGTCGTTCTCCTGTGAGTCTAGATTTTCGAATCCGACGCAAAACTGATAGTTATTTGTAACGTTCAGGGCCTCCTAATGACGATGGAACACTCAAATTGCGTCGAGATTCAATACATCGGCCTCCAGCCGACTTGTCTTCAAATGTCCATTGCTGCCTCGGACACCTTGTGGTCGTTCTCTTGTGAGTCTAGATTCTCGAATCCGACGCTTAACTGATAGTTAATTGTAAAGTTCAGGTGCTCCTAATGACGATGGAACACTCAAATTGCGTGGAGATTCAATACTTCGTCCTACAGCCGACTTGTCTCCAAGGGGATATCGCTGCCTCGGGCACCACATGGTCCGTCTGCGGTGATTCTACATTTTCGAATCCGACGCCAAACTCATAGCTAATTGTAACGTTCAGGGCCTCCTAATGACGATGGAACACTCAAATTGCGACGAGATTCAATACATCGGCCTCCAGCCGACTTGTCTTCAAAAGTCTATTGCTGCCTCGGACACCTTATGGTCGTTCTCCTGTGAGTCTAGATTTTCGAATCCGACGCGAAACTGATAGTTAATTGTAACGTTCAGAGCCTCCTAATGACGATGGAACACTCAAATTGCGTCGAGATTCAATACATCCGCCTCCAGCCGACTTGTCTTCAAATGTCCATTGCTGCCTCGGGCACCTCGTGGTCGTTCTCCTGTGAGTCTAGATTTTCGAATCCGACGCATAACTGATAGTTAATTGTAAAGTTCAGGTGCTCCTAATGACGATGGAACACTCAAATTGCGACGAGATTCAATACATCGGCCTCCAGCCTACTTGTCTTCAAATGTCTATTGCTGCCTGGGGCACCTTGTGGTCATTCTCCTGTGAGTCTAGATTTTTGAATCTGACGCGAAACTGTTAGTTAATTGTAACGTTCAGAGCCTCCTAATGACGATGGAACACTCAAATTGCGTCGAGATTCAATACATTGTCCTTCAGCCGACTTGTCTCCAAGGGTGTATTGCTGCCTCGGGTTCTTTATGGTCGCTCTCCTGTGAGTCTAGATTTTCGAATCCGACGCGAAACTGATTGTTAATGTTTACGTTCAGGGCTTCCTAATGACGATGGAACACTCATATAGCGTCGAGATTCAATACTTCGTCCTTCAGCCGACTTGTCTCTAAGAGTCTATTGCTGCCTCGGGCACCTTATGGTCGTTCTCCTGTGAGTCTAGATTTTCGAATCCGACGTGAAACTGATTGTTAATTGTAACGTTCAGGGCCACCTAATGACGATGGAACACTCAAATTGCGACGAGATTCAATACATCGGCCTCCAGCCGACTTGTCTTCAAATGTCTATTGCTGCCTCGGGCACCTTGTGGTCGTTCTCCTGTGAGTCTAGATTTTCGAATCCGACGCATAACTGATAGTTAATTGTAAAGTTCAGGACCTACTAAAGACGATGGAACACTCAAATTGCGGCGAGATCCAATACATCGTCCACCAGCCGACTTGTCTCCAAGGGGATATCGCTGCCTCGGGCACCACATGGTCCACCTCTGGTGATTCTACATTTTCGAATCCGACGAAAAACTGGAGGTTAATTGTAACGTTCAACGCCTCCTAATGACGATGGAACACTCAAATTGCGTCGAGATTCAATACATCGTCCTTCAGCCGATTTGTCTCTAAGAGTCTATTGCTGCCTCGGGCACCTTATGGTCGTTCCCCTGTGAGTCTAGATTTTAGAATCCGACGCAAAACTGATAGTTAATTGTAGTGTTCAGGGCCTCCTAATGACAATGAAACGCTCAAATTGCGTCGAGATTCAATACATCGGCCTCCAGCCGACTTGTCTCCAAGGGTCTATGGCTGCCTCGGGCACCTTATGGTCGTTCTCCTGTGAGTCTAGATTTTCGAATCCGACGCAAAACTAATAGTTAACTGAACGCTCAGATAGTCCTAATGACGATGGAACACTCATATTGCGTCGAGATTCAATATAGCGTCCTTCAGCCGACTTGCTTCCAAGAGTCTATTGCTGCCTCGGACACCTTATGGTCGTTCTCCTGTGAGTCTAGATTTTCGCATCCGACGCAAAACTGATAGTTAATTGTAACGCTCAGGGCCTCCTAATGACGATGGAACACTCAAATTGCGTCGAGATTCAATACATCGGCCTCCAGCCGACTTGTCTTCAAATGTCTATTGCTGCCTAGGGCACCTTGTGGTCGTTCTCCTGTGAGTCTAGATTTTAGAATCCGACGCATAACTGATAGTTAATTGTAAAGTTCAGGGCCTCCTAATGACGATGGGGCACTCAAATTGCGTCGAGGTTCAATACATCGTCCTCCAGCCGACTTGTCTCCAAGGGGTATTGCTGCCTCGGGCACCATATGGTCCGTCTCCTGTGAGTCTAGATTTTTGAATCCGACGCAAAAATGATAGTTAATTGTAACGTTCAGCGCCTCCTAATGACGATGGAACTCTCAAATTGCGTCAAGATTCAATACATCGACCTCCAGCCGACTTGTCTGCAAGGGGATATTGCTGCCTCGGGCTAAATGTGGTCCGTCACCTGTGAGTCTAGATTTTCGAATCCGACGCGATACTGATAGTTAATTGTAACGTTCAGGACCTCCTAATGACGATGGATCACTCAAATTGCATCGAGATTCAATACATCGGCCTCCAGCCGACTTGTCTTCAAATATCTATTGCTGCCTCGGGCACCTTGTGGTCGCTCTCCTGTGAGTCTAGATTTTCGAATCCGACGCATAACTGATAGTTAATTGTAAAGTTCAGGACCTCCTAAAGACGATGGAACACTCAATTTGCGTCGAGATCCAATACATCGTCCACCAGCCGACTTGTCTCCAAGGGGATATCGCTGCCTCGGGCACCACATGGTCCACCTCTGGTGATTCTACATTTTCGAATCCGACGAAAAACTGAAGGTTAATTGTAACGTTCAACGCCTCCTAATGACGATGGAACACTCAAATTGCGTCGAGAGTCAATACATCGTCCTCCAGCCGACTTGTCTACAAGGGGATATTGCTGCCTCGGGCTCCATGTGGTCCGTTTCCTGTGAGTCTAGATTTTGGAATCCGACGCGAAACTGATAGTTAATTTTAACGCTCATGGCCTCATAATGACGATGGAACACTCAAATTGCGTCGAGATTGAATACATCGTCCTCCAGCCGACTTGTATCCAAGGGGATATTGCTGTCTCGGGCACCATATGATAATTCTCCTGTGACTAGATTTTCGAATCCGACGCTAAAATGATAGTTAATTGTAACGTTCAGCGCCTCCTAATGACGATGGAACACTCAAATTGCGCCGAGAGACAATACATCGACCTCCAGCCGACTTGTCTACAAGGGGATATTGCTGCCTCGGGCTAAATGTGGTCCGTCACCTGTGAGTCTAGATTTTCGAATCCGACGCGAAACTGATAGTTAATTGTAACGTTCAGGGCCTCCTAATGACGATGGATCACTCAAATTGCGACGAGATTCAATACATCGGCCTCCAGCCGACTTGTCTTCAAATGTCTATTGCTGCCTCGGGCACCTTGTGGTCGTTCTCCTGTGAGTCTAGATTTTCGAATCCGACGCATAACTGATAGTTAATTGTAAAGTTCAGGACCTACTAAAGACGATGGAACACTCAAATTGCGGCGAGATCCAATACATCGTCCACCAGCCGACTTGTCTCCAAGGGGATATCGCTGCCTCGGGCACCACATGGTCCACCTCTGGTGATTCTACATTTTCGAATCCGACGAAAAACTGGAGGTTAATTGTAACGTTCAACGCCTCCTAATGACGATGGAACACTCAAATTGCGTCGAGATTCAATGCATCGTCCTTCAGCCGATTTGTCTCTAAGAGTCTATTGCTGCCTCGGGCACCTTATGGTCGTTCCCCTGTGAGTCTAGATTTTAGAATCCGACGCAAAACTGATAGTTAATTGTAGTGTTCAGGGCCTCCTAATGACAATGGAACGCTCAAATTGCGTCGAGATTCAATACATCGGCCTCCAGCCGACTTGTCTCCAAGGGTCTATGGCTGCCTCGGGCACCTTATGGTCGTTCTCCTGTGAGTCTAGATTTTCGAATCCGACGCAAAACTAATAGTTAACTGAACGCTCAGATAGTACTAATGACGATGGAACACTCATATTGCGTCGAGATTCAATACAGCGTCCTTCAGCCGACTTGCTTCCAAGAGTCTATTGCTGCCTCGGACACCTTATGGTCGTTCTCCTGTGAGTCTAGATTTTCGCATCCGACGCAAAACTGATAGTTAATTGTAACGCTCAGGGCCTCCTAATGACGATGGAACACTCAAATTGCGTCGAGATTCAATACATCGGCCTCCAGCCGACTTGTCTTCAAATGTCTATTGCTGCCTAGGGCACCTTGTGGTCGTTCTCCTGTGAGTCTAGATTTTAGAATCCGACGCATAACTGATAGTTAATTGTAAAGTTCAGGGCCTCCTAATGACGATGGGGCACTCAAATTGCGTCGAGGTTCAATACATCGTCCTCCAGCCGACTTGTCTCCAAGGGGTATTGCTGCCTCGGGCACCATATGGTCCGTCTCCTGTGAGTCTAGATTTTTGAATCCGACGCAAAAATGATAGTTAATTGTAACGTTCAGCGCCTCCTAATGACGATGGAACTCTCAAATTGCGTCAAGATTCAATACATCGACCTCCAGCCGACTTGTCTGCAAGGGGATATTGCTGCCTCGGGCTAAATGTGGTCCGTCACCTGTGAGTCTAGATTTTCGAATCCGACGCGATACTGATAGTTAATTGTAACGTTCAGGACCTCCTAATGACGATGGATCACTCAAATTGCATCGAGATTCAATACATCGGCCTCCAGCCGACTTGTCTTCAAATATCTATTGCTGCCTCGGGCACCTTGTGGTCGCTCTCCTGTGAGTCTAGATTTTCGAATCCGACGCATAACTGATAGTTAATTGTAAAGTTCAGGACCTCCTAAAGACGATGGAACACTCAATTTGCGTCGAGATCCAATACATCGTCCACCAGCCGACTTGTCTCCAAGGGGATATCGCTGCCTCGGGCACCACATGGTCCACCTCTGGTGATTCTACATTTTCGAATCCGACGAAAAACTGAAGGTTAATTGTAACGTTCAACGCCTCCTAATGACGATGGAACACTCAAATTGCGTCGAGAGTCAATACATCGTCCTCCAGCCGACTTTTCTACAAGGGGATATTGCTGCCTCGGGCTCCATGTGGTCCGTTTCCTGTGAGTCTAGATTTTGGAATCCGACGCGAAACTGATAGTTAATTTTAACGCTCATGGACTCATAATGACGATGGAACACTCAAATTGCGTCGAGATTCAATACATTGTCCTCCAGCCGACTTGTCTACAAGGGGATATTGCTGTCTCGGGCAACATATGAACCTTCTCCTGTGAGTCTAGATTTTCGAATCCGACGCGAAACTGATAGTTAATTGTAATGTTCAGAGCCTCCTAATGACGATGGAACACTCAAATTGCGTCGAGATTCAATACATTGTCATTCAGCCGATTTGTCTCCAAGGGTCTATTGCTGCCTCGGGTTCTTTATGGTCGCTCTCCTGTGAGTCTAGATTTTCGAATCCGACGCGAAATTGATTGTTAATTGTTACGTTCAGGGCTTCCTAATGACGATGGAACACTCAAATTGCGTCGAGATTCAATACATCGTCCTTCAGCCGATTAGTCTCTAAGAGTCTATTGCTGCCTCGGGCACCTTATGGTCGTTCCCCCGTGAGTCTAGTTTTTAGAATCCGACGTAAAACTGATAGTTAATTGTAGTGTTCAGGGCCTCCTAACGACGATGGAACACTCAAATTGCGTCGAGATTCAATACATCGGCCTCCAGCCGACTTGTCTCCAAGGGTCTATTGCTACCTCGGGCACCTTATGGTCGTTCTCCTGTGAGTCTAGATTTTCGAATCCGACGCATTACTGATAGTTAGTTGTAACTCTCAGCGCCTCCTAATGACTATGGAACACTCAAATTGCGTCGAGATTCAATTCATCGACCTCCAGCCGACTTCTCTCCATGGGGATATTGCTGCCTCGGGCACCTTATGGTCGTTCTCTTGTGAGTCTAGATTTTCGAATCCGACGCGAAACTGATTGTTAATTGTAACGTTCAGGGCTTCCTAATGACGATGGAAAACACAAATTGCGTCGAGATTCATTACCTCGTCATTCAGATGATTTGTCTCCAAGGGTCTATTGCTGCCTCGGGCACCTTATGGTCGTTCCCCTGTGAGTCTAGATTTTAGAATTCGACGCAAAACTGAAAGTTAATTGTAAGGTTCAGGGCCTCCTAATGACGATGGAACACTCAAATTGCGTCGAGATTTAATACATCGGCCTCCAGCCGACTTGTCTCCAATTGTCTATTGCTGCCTCGGGCACCTTATGGTCGTTCCCCTGTGAGTCTAGATTTTAGAATTCGACACAAATCTGATAGTTAATTGTAACGTTCAACGCCTCCTAATGACGATGGAACACTCAAATTGCCTCGAGATTCAATACATCGGCCTCCAGCCGACTTGTCTCCAAGGGGACATTGATGCCTCGGGCACCATATGGCCCGTCTCCTGTGATTCTAGATTTTCGATTCCGACGCGAAACTGATAGGTAATTGTAACTTTCAGGGCCTCCTAATGATGATGGAACACTCAAATTGCGTCGAGAGTCCTCCAGCCGACTTGTCAACAAGGGGATACTGCTGCCTCGGGCTCCATGTGGTCCGTTTCCTGTGAGTCTAGATTTTCGAATCCGACGCGAAACTGATAGTTAATTATAACGTTCTGGGCCTCCGAATGACGATGGAACACTCAAATTGCGTCGAGATTTAATACATCGGCCTCCAGCCGACTTGTCTCCAATTGTCTATTGCTGCCTCGGGCACCTTATGGTCGTTCCCCTGTGAGTCTAGATTTTAGAATTCGACACAAATCTGATAGTTAATTGTAATGTTCAGGGCCTCCTAATGACGATGGAACACTCAAATTGCGTCGAGATTGAATACATCGTCCTTCAGCCGACTTGTCTCCCAGGTTCTATTGCTGCCTCGGGTACCTTATGGTCGTTGTCCTGTGAGTCTCGATTTTCGAATCCGACGCAAAACTTATAGTTAATTGCAACTTTCAGAGCCTCCTAATGACGATGGAACACTCAAATTGCGTCGAGGGTCAATACATCGGCCTCCAGCCGACATGTCTCCAATTGTCTATTGCTGCCTCGGGCACCTTATGGTCGTTCCGCTGTGTGTCTAGATTTTCGAATCCGACGCATAACTGATAGTTACTTGCAACGTTCAGCGCCCCCTAATGACGATGGAACACTCAAATTGCGTCGAGAATCAATACGTCGGCCTCTAGCCGACTTGTCTCCAAATGTCTATTGCTGCCTCGGGCACCTTGTGGTCGCTCTCCTGTGTGTCTAGATTTTCGAATCCGACGCATAACTGATAGTTAATTGCAACGTTCAGGGCCTCCTAATGACGATGGAACACTCAAATTGCGTCGTGATTCAATACATCGTCCCTCAGCCGACTTGTCTCCAAGAGTCTATTCCTGCATCGGACACCTTATGGTCGTTCTCCTGTGAGTCTAGATTTTCGAATCCGACGCAAAAATGATAGTTAATTGTAACGTTTAAGGCCTCCTAATGACGATGGAACACTCAAATTGCGTCGACATTCAATACCTCGTCATTCAGTCGATTTGTCTCCAAGGGTCTGTTGCTGCGTCGGGCACCATATGGTCGTTCCCCTGTGAGTCTAGATTTTAGAATCCGACGCAAATCTGATAGTTAATTGTAATGTTCAGAGACTCCTAATGACGATGGAACACTCAAATTGCGTCGAGAGTCAATTCATCGACATCCAGCCGACTTGTCTCCAAGGGGTATTGCTGCCTCGGGCACCTTATGGTTGTTCACCTGTGAATCTAGATTTTCGAATCCGACCCACAACCGATAGTTAATTCCAACGTTCAGCGCCTCCTAATGACGATGGAACACTCAGATTGCGTCGAGATTCAATACATTGTCCTCCAGCCGACTTGCCTCCAAGGGTCTGTTGCTACCTCGGGCACCTTATGGTCGTTCCCCTGTGAGACTAGATTTTCGAATCCGACGCATAACTAATAGTTAATTGTAACGTTCATGGCCTCCTAATGACGATGGAACACTCAAATTGCGTCGAGAGTCAATACATCGTCCTTCAGACGACTTGACTCCAAGAGTCTATTGCTGCCTCGGACACATTATGCTCGTTCTCCGGTGATTCTACATTTTCTAATCCGACGCAAAACTGTTAGTTAATTGTAACGTTCAGGGCCTCGTAATGACGATGGGGCACTCAAATTGCGTCGCGATTCAATACATCGTCCTCCAGTGGACTGGTCTCCAAGGAGATATTGCTGCCTCGTACACCTTATGGACCGTCTCCAGTGAGTCTCGACTTTCGAATCCGGCGCATAACTGATAGTTAATTGCAAGGTTCAGGGCCTCCTAATGACGATGGAACATTCATATTGCGTCGATGTTGAATACATCGTCCTCCAGCCGAATTGTCTCCAAGGGGTATTGCTGCCTCGGGCACCATATGGTCCGTCTCCAGTGAGTCTCGATTTTCGAATCCGACGCAAAAATGATAGTTAATTGTAACGTTCAGGGCCTCCTAATGATGATGGAACACTCAAATTGCGTCGAGAGTCAATAATACATCGTCCTCCAGCCGACTTGCTACAAGGGGATATTGCTGCCTCGGGCTCCATGTGGTACGTTTCCTGTGAGTCTAGATTTTCGAATTCGTCGCGAAACTGATAGTTAATTGTAACGTTCAGGGTTCTAATGACGCTGGAACACTCAAATTGCGCCGAGATTCAATACATCGGCCTCCAGCCGACTTGTCTCAGTGGGTGTATTGCTGCCTCGGGCACCTTATGGTCGTTCTCCTGTGAGTCTAGATTTTCGAATCCGACCCATAACTGATATTTAATTCCAACGTTCAGCGCCTCCTAATGACGTTGGAACATTCAGATTGCGTCGAGATTCAATCCACTGTCCTCCAGCCGACTTGTCTCCAAGGGACTATTGCTACCTCGGGCACCTTATAGTCGTTCTCCTGTGAGACTAGATTTTCGAATCCGACGCATAACTGATAGTTAATTGTAACGCTCAGGGCCTCCTAATGACGATGGAACACTCAAATTGCGTCGAGATTCAGTACATCATCCTTCAGACGACTTGACTCCAAGAGTCTATTGCTGCCTCGGACGCATTATGGTCGTTCCCCGGTGATTCTACATTTTCTAAACCGACGCAAAACTGATAGTTAATTGTAACGTTCAGGGCCTCGTAATGACGATGGTTCACTCAAATTGCGTCGCGATTCAATAGATCGTCCTCCAGCGGACTGGTCTCCAAGGGGATATTGCTGCCTCGTACACCTTATGAACCGTCCCCAGTGAGTCTAGATTTTCGAATCCGACGCAAAACTGATAGTAAATTGCAACTTTCAGAGCCTCCTAATGACGATGGAACACTCAAATTGCGTCGAGGTTCAATACATCGGCCTCTAGCCGACTTGTCTCCAATTGTCTATTGCTGCCTCGGGCACCTTATGGTCGTTCTCCTGTGAGTCTATATTTACTAATTCGACGCATAACTGATAGTTAATTGCAACGTTCAGAACCCCCTAATGACGATGGAACACTCAAATTGCGTCGTGCTTCAATACATCGTACTTCAGCCGACTTGTCTCCAAGGTTCTATTGCTGCCTCGGGCACCTTATGGTCGTTCTCCTGTGGGTCTCGATTTTCGAATCCGACGCAAAACTGATAGTTAATTGCAACGTTCAGGGCCTCCTAATGACGATGGAACACTCAAATTGCGTCGAGGTTGAATACATCGTCCTCCAGCCGAATTGCCTCCAAGGGGTAGTGCTGCTTCAGGCACCATATGGTCCGTCTCCTTTGAGTCTAGATTTTCGAATCCGACGCAAAAATGATAGTTAATTGTAACGTTCAGCGCCTCCTAATGACGATGGAACACTCAAATTGCGTCGAGAGTCAATACATCGTCCTCCAGACGACTTGTCTACAAGGGGATATTCCTGCCTCGGGCACCATGTGGTCCTTCTCCTGTGAGTCTAGATTTTCGAATCCGACGCGAAACTGATAGTTAATTGTAACGTTCAGGGCCTCCTAATGACGATGGAAGACTCAAATTGCGTCGAGATTCAATACATCGGCCTCCAGCAGACTTGTCTCCAAGGGTCTATTGCTGCCTCGAGCACCTTATTGTCGTTCTCCTGTAAGTCCAGATTTTCGAATCCGACGCATAACTGATAGTTAATTGCAACGGTCAGGGCCTCCTAATGACGATGGAACACTCAAACTGCGTCGAGGTTCAATACATCGTCCTCCAGCCGATTTGTCTCCAAGGAATATTGCTGCCTCGGGTACCATATGGTCGGTCTCCTGCGACTCTAGATTTTAGAATCCGACGCAAAAGTGATAGATATTGGTAACGTTCAGCCCCTCCTAATGACGATGGAGCACTAAAATTGCGTCGAGAATCAATACGTTGTCCTCCAGCCGACTGGTCTACAATGGGATATTGCTGCCTCGGGTTCCAAGTGGTCCGTCTCCTGTGAGTCTAGATTTTCGAATCCGACGCGAAACTGATAGTTAATTGTAACGTTCAGGGCCTCCGAATGACGATGGAACACTCAAATTGCGTTGAGATTCAATACAACGGCCTCCAGTCGACTTGTCTCCAAGGGTCTATTGCTGCCTCGGGCACCTTATGGTCTTTCTCCTGTGAGTCTAGATTTTCGAATCCGACGCATAACTGATAGGTAATTGTAACGCTCAGGGCCTCCTAATGACGATGAAACATTTAAATTGCGTCGAGATTCAGTACATCATCCTTCAGACGACTTGACTCCAAGAGTCTATTGCTGCCTCGGACGCATTATGGTCGTTCTCCGGTGATTCTACATTTTCTAAACCGACGCAAAACTGATAGTTAATTGTAACTTTCAGGGCCTCGTAATGACGATGGTTCACTCAAATTGCGTCGCGATTCAATACATCGTCCTCCAGCGGACTGGTCTCCAAGGGGATATTGCTGCCTCGTACACCTTATGAACCGTCCCCAGTGAGTCTAGATTTTCGAATCCGACGCAAAACTGATAGATAATTGCAACTTTCAGAGCCTCCTAATGACGATGGAACACTCAAATTATGTCGAGGTTTAATACATCGGCCTCCAGCCGACTTGTCTCCAATTGTCTATTGCTGCCTCGTGCACCTTATGGTCGTTCTCCTGTGAGTCTACATTTACGAATTCGACGCATAACTGATAGTTAATTGTAACGTTCAGAGCCCCCTAATGACGATGGGACACTCAAATTGCGTCGAGATTCAATACGTCGGCCTCCAGCCGACTTGTCACCAAATGTCTATTGCTGCCTCGGGCACCTTGTGGTCGCTCTCCTGTGAGTCTGGATTTTCGAATCCGACGCATAACTGATAGTTAATTGCAACGTTCAGGGCCTGCTAATGACGATGGAACACTCAAATTGCGTCGTGATTCAATACATCGTACTTCAGCCGACATGTCTCCAAGGTTCTATTGCTCCCTCGGGCACCTTATGTTCGTTCTCCTGTGAGTCTCGATTTTCGAATCCGACGCAAAACTGATAGGTATATGCAACGTTCAGGGCCTCTTAATGACGATGGAACACTCAAATTGCGTCGAGGTTGAATACATCGTCCTCCAGCCGAATTGTCTCCGAGGGGTATTGCTGCCTCGGGCACCATATGGTCCTCCTCCTGTGAGTCTAGATTTTCGAATCCGACGCAAAAACGATAGTTTATTGTAACGTTCAGCGCCTATTAATTACGATGGAACACTCAAATTGCGTCGAGAGTCAATACATCGTCCTCCAGACGACTTGTCTACAAGGGGATATTGCTGCCTTGGGCTCCATGTGGTCCTTCTCCTGTGAGTCTATATTTTCGAATCCGACGCATAACTGATAGGTAATTGTAAAGTTCAGGGCATCCTAATGACGATGGCACACTCAAATTGCGTCAAGGTTGAATACATCGTCCTCCAGCCGAATTGTCTCAAAGGAGTATTGCTGCCTCGGGCACCATATGGTCCGTCTCCTGTGAGTCTAGATTTTCGAATCCGACGCGAAACTGATAGTTAATTGCAACGTTCAGGGCCTTCTAATGACGATGGAACACTCAAATTGCGTCCAGATTCAATACATCGGCCTCCAGCCGACTTGTCTCCAAATGTCTATTGCTGCCTCGGGCACCATGTGGTCGTTCTCCTGTGAGTCTAGATTTTCCAATCCGACGCATAACTGATAGTTAATTGCAACGTTCAGGGCCTCCTAATGCCGATGGAACACTCAAATTGCGTCGAGGTTGAATACATCGTCCTCCAGCCGAATTGCCTCCAAGGGGTAGTGCTGCTTCGGGCACCATATGGTCCGTCTCCTTTGAGTCTAGATTTTCGAATCCGACGCAAAAATGATAGTTAATTGTAACGTTCAGCGCCTCCTAATGACGATGGAACACTCAAATTGCGTCGAGAGTCAATACATCGTCCTCCAGACGACTTGTCTACAAGGGGATATTCCTGCCTCGGGCACCATGTGGTCCTTCTCCTGTGAGTCTAGATTTTCGAATCCGACGCGAAACTGATAGTTAATTGTAACGTTCAGGGCCTCCTAATGACGATGGAAGACTCAAATTGCGTCGAGATTCAATACATCGGCCTCCAGCAGACTTGTCTCCAAGGGTCTATTGCTGCCTCGAGCACCTTATTGTCGTTCTCCTGTGAGTCCAGATTTTCGAATCCGACGCATAACTGATAGTTAATTGCAACGGTCAGGGCCTCCTAATGACGATGGAACACTCAAACTGCGTCGAGGATCAATACATCGTCCTCCAGCCGATTTGTCTCCAAGGAATATTGCTGCCTCGGGTACCATATGGTCGGTCTCCTGCGACTCTAGATTTTAGAATCCGACGCAAAGGTAATAGGTATTGGTAACGTTCAGCCCCTCCTAATGACGATGGAGCACTAAAATTGCGTCGAGAATCAATACATCGTCCTCCAGCCGACTGGTCTGCAATGGGATATTGCTGCCTCGGGTTCCAAGTGGTCCGTCTCCTGTGAGTCTAGATTTTCGAATCCGACGCGAAACTGATAGTTAATTGTAACGTTCAGGGCCTCCGAATGACGATGGAACACTCAAATTGCGTTGAGATTCAATACATCGGCCTCCAGTCGACTTGTCTCCAAAAGGTCTATTGCTGCCTCGGGCACCTTATGGTCTTTCTCCTGTGAGTCTAGATTTTCGAATCCGACGCATAACTGATAGGTAATTGTAAAGTTCAGGGCATCCTAATGACGATGGCACACTCAAATTGCGTCAAGGTTGAATACATCGTCCTCCAGCCGAATTGTCTCAAAGGAGTATTGCTGCCTCGGGCACCATATGGTCCGTCTCCTGTGAGTCTAGATTTTCGAATCCGACGCGAAACTGATAGTTAATTGTAACGTTCAGCACCTCCTAATGACGATGGAACACTCAAATTGCGTCGAGATTCAATACATCGGCCTCCAGCCGACCTGTCTCCAAGGGTCTATTGCTGCCTCGGGCACCTTATTGTCGTTCTCCTGTGAGTCTAGATTTTCGAATCCGACGCATAACTGATAGTTAATTGTAAAGTTCAGGGCTTCCTAATGACGATGGAACACTTAAATTGCGTCGAAATTCAATACATTGTCATCCAGCCGACTTCTCTCCATGGGGATAATGCTGCCTCGGGCATTTTATGGTCGTTCTCCTGTGAGTCTAGATAGTCGAATCCGACGCGAAACTGATTGTTAATTGTAAAGTTCAGGGCTTCCTAATGACGATGGAACACTCAAATTGCGTCGAGATTCAATACATCGGCCTCCAGCCGACTTGTCTCCAAGGGTATATTGCTGCCTCGGGCACTTTATGGTCGTTCTCCTGTGAGTCTAGATTTTCGAATCTGACACATAACTGATAGTTAATTGCAACGTTCAGCGCCCCCTAATGACGATGGAACAATCAAATTGCGTCGACATTCAATACATCGTCCTTCAGCCGACTTGTCTCCAAGAGTCTGTTGCTGCCTCGGACACCTTATGGTTCATATCCTGTGAGTCTCGATTTTCGAATCCGACGCAAAACTGATAGGTATTTGCAACGTTCAGGGCCTCTTAATGACGATGGAACACTCAAATTGCGTTGAGGTTGAATACATCGTCCTCCAGCCGAATTGTCTCCGAGGGGTATTGCTGCCTCGGGCACCATATGGTCCTCCTCCTGTGAGTCTAGATTTTCGAATCCGACGCAAAAACGATAGTTTATTGTAACGTTCAGCGCCTCCTAATTACGATGGAACACTCAAATTGCGTCGAGAGTCAATACATCGTCCTCCAGACGACTTGTCTACAAGGGGATATTGCTGCCTTGGGCTCCATGTGGTCCTTCTCCTGTGAGTCTATATTTTCGAATCCGACGCGAAACTGATAGTTAATTGCAACGTTCAGGGCCTTCTAATGACGATGGAACACTCAAATTGCGTCCAGATTCAATACATCGGCCTCCAGCCGACTTGTCTCCAAATGTCTATTGCTGCCTCGGGCACCATGTGGTCGTTCTCCTGTGAGTCTAGATTTTCCAATCCGACGCATAACTGATAGTTAATTGCAACGTTCAGGGCCTCCTAATGCCGATGGAACACTCAAATTGCGTCGAGGTTGAATACATCGTCCTCCAGCCGAATTGCTTCCAAGGGGTAGTGCTGCTTCGGGCACCATATGGTCCGTCTCCTTTGAGTCTAGATTTTCGAATCCGACGCAAAAATGATAGTTAATTGTAACGTTCAGCTCCTCCTAATGACGATGGAACACTCAAATTGCGTCGAGAGTCAATACATCGTCCTCCAGACGACTTGTCTACAAGGGGATATTCCTGCCTCGGGCACCATGTGGTCCTTCTCCTGTGAGTCTAGATTTTCGAATCCGACGCGAAACTGATAGTTAATTGTAACGTTCAGGGCCTCCTAATGACGATGGAAGACTCAAATTGCGTCGAGATTCAATACATCGGCCTCCAGCAGACTTGTCTCCAAGGGTCTATTGCTGCCTCGAGCACCTTATTGTCGTTCTCCTGTGAGTCCAGATTTTCGAATCCGACGCATAACTGATAGTTAATTGCAACGGTCAGGGCCTCCTAATGACGATGGAACACTAGAACTGCGTCGAGGATCAATACATCGTCCTCCAGCCGATTTGTCTCCAAGGAATATTGCTGCCTCGGGTACCATATGGTCGGTCTCCTGCGACTCTAGATTTTAGAATCCGACGCAAAAGTAATAGATATTGGTAACGTTCAGCCCCTCCTAATGACGATGGAGCACTAAAATTGCGTCGAGAATCAATACATCGTCCTCCAGCCGACTGGTCTGCAATGGGATATTGCTGCCTCGGGTTCCAAGTGGTCCGTCTCCTGTGAGTCTAGATTTTCGAATCCGACGCGAAACTGATAGTTAATTGTAACGTTCAGGGCCTCCGAATGACGATGGAACACTCAAATTGCGTTGAGATTCAATACATCGGCCTCCAGTCGACTTGTCTCCAAAAGGTCTATTGCTGCTTCGGGCACTTTATGGTCGTTCTCCTGTGAGTCTAGATTTTCGAATCTGACACATAACTGATAGTTAATTGCAACGTTCAGCGCCCCCTAATGACGATGGAACAATCAAATTGCGTCGACATTCAATACATCGTCCTTCAGCCGACTTGTCTCCAAGAGTCTGTTGCTGCCTCGGACACCTTATGGTTCATATCCTGTGAGTCTAGATTTTCGAATCCGAAGCAAAACTGATAGTTAATTGTAACGTTCAGCCCCTCCTAATGACGAAGGAACACTAAAATTGCGTCGAGAGTCGATACATCGTCCTCCAGCCGACTTGTCTCCAAGGTACTATTGCTGCCTCGGGCACCTTATGATCGTTCTCCTGTGAGTCTAGATTTTCGAATCCGACGCATAACTGATAGTTAATTGTAAAGTTCAGGGCTTCCTAATGACGATGGAACACTCAAATTGCGTCGAGATTCAATACATCGTCCTCCAGCCGGCTTGTTTCCAAGGGTCTATTGCTGCCTCGGGCACCTTATGGTCGTTCTCCTGTGAGTCTAGATTTTCGAATCCGACGCATAACTGATAGTTAATTGTAAAGTTCAGGGCTTCCTAATGACAATGGAACACTCAAATTGCGTCGAGATTCAATACATCGTCATCCAGCCGGCTTGTCTCCAAGGGGATATAGCTGCCTCGTTCACCACATGGTCCGTCTCCGGTGATTCTACATTTTCGTATCCGACGCTAAACTGATAGTTAATTGTAACGTTCAGGGCCTCCTAATGACGATGGGGCACTCAAATTATGTCGCGATTCAATACATCGTCCTCCAGCGGACTGGTCTCCAAGGGGAAATTGTTGCCTCGGACACCTTATGGTCAGTCTCCAGTGAGTCTAGATTTTCGAATCCGACGAAAAACTGAAAGTTAATTGTAACATTCAGGGCCTCCTAAAGACGATGGAACACTCAAATTGCGTCGCGATCCAATACATCGTCCTCCAGCCGACTTGTCTCCAAGGGTCTATTGCAGCCTCGGGCACGTTATGATCGATCTCCAGTGAGTCTAGATTTTCGAACCCGACGCAAAAATGATATTTAATTGTACCGTTCAGGGCCTCCTAATGACGATGGAATACTCAAATTGCGTCGAGATTCAATACATCGTCATACAGCCGACTTCTCTCCATGGGGATAATGCTGCCTCGGGCACTTTATGGTCGTTCTCCTGTGAGTCTAGATATTCGAACCCGACGCGTAACTGATTGTTAATTGTAACGTTCAGGGCCTCCTAATGACGATGGAACACTCAAATTGCGTCGAGATTCAATACATCGTCGATCAGCCGATTTGTCTCCAAGGGTCTATTGCTGCCTCGGGCACCTTATGGTCGTTCAACTGTGAGTCTAGATTTTAGAATCCGAAGCAAAACTGATAGTTAATTGTAATGTTCAGGGCCTCCTAATGACGATGGAACACTCAAATTGCGTCGAGATACAATACATCGGCCTCCAGCCGACTTGTCTCCAAGGGGTACTGCTGCCTCGGGCACCATATGGTCCGTCTCAAAAATGATAGTTATTTGCAACGTTCAGCGCCTCCTAATGACGATGGAACACTCAAATTGCGTCGAGATACAATACATCGGCCTCCAGCCGACTTGTCTCCAAGGGTATATTGCTGCCTCGGGCACTTTATCGTCGTTCTTCTTTGAGTCTAGATTTTCGAATCCGATGTATAACTGATAGTTAATTGCAACGTTAAGCGCCCGCTAATGACGATGGAACAATCAAATTGGGTCGAGATTCAATGCCTCGTCCTTCAGCCGACTTGTCTCCAAGGTTCTCTTGCTGCCTCGGGCACCTTATGGTCGTTCTCCTGTGAGTCTCGATTTACGAATTCGACGCAAAACTGATAGTTAATTGCAACGTTCAGGGCCTCTTAATGACGATGGAACACTCAAAATGCGTCGAGGTTGTATATATCGTTCTCCAGCCGAATTGTCTCCGAGGGGTATTGCTGCCTCGGGCACCATATGGTCCGCCTCCTGTGAGTCTAGATTTTCGAATTCGACGCAAAAATGATAGTTAATTGTAAATTTCAGCGCCTCCTAATGGCGATGGAACACTCAAATTGCGTCGAGATTCAATACATCGCCCTTCAGCCGACTTGTCTCCAAGGTTCTACTGCTGCCTCGGGCACCTTATGGTCGTTCTCCTATGAGTCTCGATTTTCGAATCCGACGCAAAACTGATTGTTAATTGCAACGTTCAGGGCCTCCTAATGACGATGGAACACTCAAATTGCGTCGAGAATCAATACATCGTACTCCAGCCGAATTGTCTACAAGGGATATTGCAGCCTCGGGCTCCATGTGGTCCGTCTCCTGTGAGTCTAGGATTTCGAATCCGACGCGAAACTGATAGCTAATTGTAACTTTCAGGGCCTCCTAATGACGATGGAACACTCAAATTGGGTTGAGATTCAATACATCGTCCTTCAGCCGACTTGTCTCCAAGGTTCTATTGCCGTATCGGGCACCTTATGGTCGTTCTCTTGTGAGTCTGGATTTTCGTATCCGACGCAAAACTGATAGTTAATTGTAACGTTCAAGGCCTCCTAATGACGATGGGGCACTCAAATTGCGTCGCGATTCAATACATCGTCCTGCAGCGGACTGGTCTCCAAGGGGATATTGTTGCCTCGGACACCTTATGGGCAGTCTCCAGTGAGTCTAGATTTTCGAATCCGACGAAAAACTGATAGTTAATTGTAACATTCAGGGCCTCCTAACGACGATGGAACACTCAAATTGCGTCGCGATCCAATACATCGTCCTCCAGCCGACTAGTCTCCAAGGGTCTGTTGCTGCCTCGGGCACCTCATGATCGATCTCCAGTGAGTCTAAATTTTCGAACCCGACGCAAAACTGATAGTTAATTGTACCTTTCAGGGCCTCCTAATGACGATGGAATACTCAAATTGCGTCGAGATTCAATACATTGTCATCCAGCGGACTTCTCTCCATGTGGATAATGCTGCCTCGGGCACTTTATGGTCGTTCTCCTGTGATTCTAGATATTCGAATCCGACGCGAAACTGATTGTTAATTGTAACGTTCAGGGCCTCCTAATGACGATGGAACACTCAAATTGCGTCGAGATTCAATACATCGGCCTCCAGCCGACTTGTCTCCAAGGGTATATTGCTGCCTCGGGCACTTTATCGTTGTTCTCCTGTGAGTCTATATTTTCGAATCTGACACATAACTGATAGTCAATTGCAACGTTCAGCGCCCCCTAATGACGATGGAACAATCAAATTGCGTCGAGATTCAATACATCGTCCTTCAGCCGACTTGTCTCCAAGAGTCTATTGCTGCCTCGGACACCTTATGGTTCATATCCTGTGAGTCTAGATTTTCGAATCCGAAGCAAAACTGATAGTTAATTGTAACGTTCAGCCCCTCCTAAAGACGAAGGAACACTAAAATTGCGTCGAGAGTCGATACATCGTCCTCCAGCCGACTTGTCTCCAAGGTAATATTGCTGCCTCGGGCACCTTATGGTCGTTCTCCTGTGAGTCTAGATTTTCGAATCCGACGCATTACTGATAGTTAATTGTAAAGTTCAGGGCTTCCTAATGACGATGGAACTCTCAAATTGCGTCGAGATTCAATACATCGTCCTCCAGCCGGCTTGTTTCCAAGGGTCTATTGCTGCCTCGGGCACCTTATCGTCGCTCTCCTGTGAGTCTAGATTTTCGAATCCGACGCATAACTGATAGTTAATTGTAAAGTTCAGGGCTTCCTAATGACGATGGAACACTCAAATTGCGTCGAGAGTCGATACATTGTCCTCCAGCCGACTTGTCTCCAAGGGTCTATTGCTGCCTCGGGCACCTTATGATCGATCTCCAGTGAGTCTAGATTTTCGAACCCGACGCAAAAATGATAGTTAATTGTACCGTTCAGGGCCCCTAATGACGATGGAATACTCAAATTGCGTCGAGATTCAATACATCGTCATACAGCCGACTTCTCTCCATGGGGATAATGCTGCCTCGGGCACTTTATGGTCGTTCTCCTGTGAGTCTAGGTATTCGAACCCGACGCGAAACTGATTGTTAATTGTAACGTTCAGGGCCTCCTAATGACGATGGAACACTCAAATTGCGTCGAGATTCAATACATCGTCATTCAGCCGATTTGTCTCCAAGGGTCTATTGCTGCCTCGGGCACCTTATGGTCCTTCCACTGTGAGTCTAGATTTTAGAATCCGAAGCAAAACTGATAGTTAATTGTAATGTTCAGGGCCTCCTAATGACGATATAACACTCAAATTGCGTCGAGATACAAGACATCGGCCTCCAGCCGACTTGTCTCCAAGGGGTACTGCTGCCTCGGGCACCATATGGTCCGTCTCAAAAATGATAGTTATTTGCAACGTTCAGCGCCTCCTAATGACGATGGAACACTCAAATTGCGTCGAGATACAATACATCGGCCTCCAGCTGACTTGTCACCAAGGGTATATTGCTGCCTCGGGCACTTTATCGTCGTTCTCCTTTGAGTCTAGATTTTCGAATCCGACGCATAACTGATAGTTAATTGCAACGTTAAGCGCCCGCTAATGACGATGGAACAATCAAATTGATCGAGATTCAATGCCTCGTCCTTCAGCCGACTTGTCTCCAAGAGTCTATTGCTGCCTCGGACACCTTATGCTCGTTCTCCTGTGAGTCTAGATTTTCGAATCCGAAGCAAAACTGACAGTCAATTGTAACGTTCGGGGCCTCCTAATGACGATGGAACACGCAAAAATGCGTCGAGATTCACCGCATCGTCCTTCAGCCGACTAGTCTCCAAGGTTCTCTTGCTGCCTCGGGCACCTTATGGTCGTTCTCCTGTGAGTCTCGATTTTCGAATCCGACGCAAAACTGATTGTTAATTGCAACGTTCAGGGCCTCCTAATGACGATGGAACACTCAAATTGCGTCGAGAATCAATACATCGTACTCCAGCCGAATTGTCTACAAGGGATATTGCAGCCTCGGGCACCATGTGGTCGTTCTCCTGTGAGTCTAGATTTTCCAATCCGACGCATAACTGATAGTTAATTGCAACGTTCAGGGCCTCCTAATGACGATGGAACACTCAAATTGCGTCGAGGTTGAATACATCGTCCTCCAGCCGAATTGTCTCCAAGGGCTATTGCTGCCTCGGGCACCATATGGTCCGTCTCCTTTGAGTCTAGATTTTCGAATCCGACGCAAAAATGATAGTTAATTGTAACGTTCAGCGCCTCCTAATGACGATGGAACACTCAAATTGCGTCGAGAGTCAATACATCGTCCTCCAGACGACTTGTCTACAAGGGGATATTCCTGCCTCGGGCACCATGTGGTCCTTCTCCTGTGAGTCTAGATTTTCGAATCCGACGCGAAACTGATAGTTAATTGCAACGTTCAGGGCCTCCTAATGACGATGGAAGACTCAAATTGCGTCGAGATTCAATACATCGGCCTACAGCAGACTTGTCTCCAAGGGTCTATTGCTGCCTCGAGCACCTTATTGTCGTTCTCCAGTGAGTCCAGATTTTTGAATCCGACGCATAACTGATAGTTAATTGCAACGGTCAGGGCCTCCTAATGACGATGGAACACTCAAACTGCGTCGAGGTTCAATACATCGTCCTCCAGCCGATTTTTCTCCAAGGAATATTGCTGCCTCGGGTACCATATGGTCGGTCTCCTGCGACTCTAGATTTTAGAATCCGACGCAAAAGTGATAGTTATTGGTAACGTTCAGCCCCTCCTAATGACGATGGAGCACAAAAATTGCGTCGAGACTCAATACATCGTCCTCCAGCCGACTGGTCTACAATGGGATATTGCTGCCTCGGGTTCCAAGTGGTCCGTCTCCTGTGAGTCTAGATTTTCGAATCCGACGCATAACTGATAGTTAATTGTAAAGTTCAGGGCTTCCTAATGACAATGGAACACTCAAAATGCGTCGAGATTCAATACATCGTCCTCCAGCCGGCTTGTCTCCAAGGGGATATAGCTGCCTCGTTCACCACATGGTCCGTCTCCGGTGATTCTACATTTTCGTATCCGACGCTAAACTGATAGTTAATTGTAAAGTTCAGGGCTTCCTAATGACGATGGAACACTCAAATTGCGTCGAGATTCAATACATCGGCCTCCAGCCGACTTGTCTCCAAGGGTATATTGCTGCTTCGGGCACTTTATGGTCGTTCTCCTGTGAGTCTAGATTTTCGAATCTGACACATAACTGATAGTTAATTGCAACGTTCAGCGCCCCCTAATGACGATGGAACAATCAAATTGCGTCGACATTCAATACATCGTCCTTCAGCCGACTTGTCTCCAAGAGTCTGTTGCTGCCTCGGACACCTTATGGTTCATATCCTGTGAGTCTAGATTTTCGAATCCGAAGCAAAACTGATAGTTAATTGTAACGTTCAGCCCCTCCTAATGACGAAGGAACACTAAAATTGCGTCGAGAGTCGATACATCGTCCTCCAGCCGACTTGTCTCCAAGGTACTATTGCTGCCTCGGGCACCTTATGATCGTTCTCCTGTGAGTCTAGATTTTCGAATCCGACGCATAACTGATAGTTAATTGTAAAGTTCAGGGCTTCCTAATGACGATGGAACACTCAAATTGCGACGAGATTCAATACATCGTCCTCCAGCCGGCTTGTTTCCAAGGGTCTATTGCTGCCTCGGGCACGTTATGGTCGTTCTCCTGTGAGTCTAGATTTTCGAATCCGACGCATAACTGATAGTTAATTCTAAAGCTCAGGGCTTCCTAATGACAATGGAACACTCAAATTGCGTCAAGATTCAATACATCGTCATCCAGCCGGCTTGTCTCCAAGGGGATATAGCTGCCTCGTTCACCACATGGTCCGTCTCCGGTAATTCTACATTTTCGTATCCGACGCTAAACTGATAGTTAATTGTAACGTTCAGGGCCTCCTAATGACGATGGGGCACTCAAATTATGTCGCGATTCAATACATCGTCCTCCAGCGGACTGGTCTCCAAGGGGATATTGTTGCCTCGGACACCTTATGGTCAGTCTCCAGTGAGTCTAGATTTTCGAATCCGACGAAAAACTGATAGTTAATTGTAACATTCAGGGCCTCCTAAAGACGATGGAACACTCAAATTGCGTCGCGATCCAATACATCGTCGATCAGCCGATTTGTCTCCAAGGGTCTATTGCTGCCTCGGGCACCTTATGGTCGTTCAACTGTGAGTCTAGATTTTAGAATCCGAAGCAAAACTGATAGTTAATTGTAATGTTCAGGGCCTCCTAATGACGATGGAACACTCAAATTGCGTCGAGATACAATACATCGGCCTCCAGCCGACTTGTCTCCAAGGGGTACTGCTGCCTCGGGCACCATATGGTCCGTCTCAAAAATGATAGTTATTTGCAACGTTCAGCGCCTCCTAATGACGATGGAACACTCAAATTGCGTCGAGATACAATACATCGGCCTCCAGCCGACTTGTCTCCAAGGGTATATTGCTGCCTCGGGCACTTTATCGTCGTTCTCCTTTGAGTCTAGATTTTCGAATCCGACGTATAACTGATAGTTAATTGCAACGTTAAGCGCCCGCTAATGACGATGGAACAATCAAATTGGGTCGAGATTCAATGCCTCGTCCTTCAGCCGACTTGTCTCCAAGAGTCTATTGCTGCCTCGGACACCTTATGCTCGTTCAACTGTGAGTCTAGATTTTCGAATCCGAAGCAAAACTGACAGTCAATTGTAACGTTCGGGGCCTCCTAATGACGATGGAACACGCAAATTGCGTCGAGAATCAACGCATCGTCCTTCAGCCGACTTGTCTCCAAGGTTCTCTTGCTGCCTCGGGCACCTTATGGTCGTTCTCCTGTGAGTCTCGATTTTCGAATCCGACGCAAATCTGATAGTTAATTGCAACGTTCAGGGCCTCTTAATGACGATGGAACACTCAAAATGCGTCGAGGTTGTATATATCGTTCTCCAGCCGAATTGTCTCCGAGGGGTATTGCTGCCTTGGGCACCATATGGTCCGCCTCCTGTGAGTCTAGATTTTCGAATTCGACGCAAAAATGATAGTTAATTGTAAATTTCAGCGCCTCCTAATGGCGATGGAACACTCAAATTGCGTCGAGATTCAATACATCGCCCTTCAGCCGACTTGTCTCCAAGGTTCTACTGCTGCCTCGGGCACCTTATGGTCGTTCTCCTATGAGTCTCGATTTTCGAATCCGACGCAAAACTGATTGTTAATTGCAACGTTCAGGGCCTCCTAATGACGATGGAACACTCAAATTGCGTCGAGAATCAATACATCGTACTCCAGCCGAATTGTCTACAAGGGATATTGCAGCCTCGGGCTCCATGTGGTCCGTCTCCTGTGAGTCTAGATGCTCGAATCCGACGCGAAACTGATAGCTAATTGTAACTTTCAGGGCCTCCTAATGACGATGGAACACTCAAATTGGGTCGAGATTCAATACATCGTCCTTCAGCCGACTTGTCTCCAAGGTTCTATTGCCGTATCGGGCACCTTATGGTCGTTATCTTGTGAGTCTGGATTTTCGAATCCGACGCAAAACTGACAGTTAATTGTAACGTTCAAGGCCTCCTAATGACGATGGGGCACTCAAATTGCGTCGCGATTCAATACATCGTCCTGCAGCGGACTGGTCTCCAAGGGGATATTGTTGCCTCGGACACCTTATGGGCAGTCTCCAGTGAGTCTAGATTTTCGAATCCGACGAAAAACTGATAGTTAATTGTAACATTCAGGGCCTCCTAACGACGATGGAACACTCAAATTGCGTCGCGATCCAATACATCGTCCTCCAGCCGACTTGTCTCCAAGGGTCTGTTGCTGCCTCGGGCACCTCATGATCGATCTCCAGTGAGTCTAGATTTTCGAACCCGACGCAAAACTGATAGTTAATTGTACCTTTCAGGGCCTCCTAATGACGATGGAATACTCAAATTGCGTCGAGATTCAATAAATTGTCATCCAGCGGACTTCTCTCCATGGGGATAATGCTGCCTCGGGCACTTTATGGACGTTCTCCTGTGATTCTAGATATTCGAATCCGACGCGAAATTGATTGTTAATTGTAACGTTCAGGGCCTCCTAATGACGATGGAACACTCAAATTGCGTCGAGAGTCGATACATCGTCCTCCAGCCGACTTGTCTCCAAGGTAATATTGCTGCCTCGGGCACCTTATGGTCGTTCTCCTGTGAGTCTAGATTTTCGAATCCGACGCATAACTGATAGCTAATTGTAAAGTTCAGGGCTTCCTAATGACGATGGAACACTCAAATTGCGTCGAGATTCAATTTATCGTCCTCCAGCCGGCTTGTCTCCAAGGGGTTTTAGCTGCCTCGTTCACCACATGGTCCGTCTCCGGTGATTCTACATTTTCGTATCCGACGCAAAACTGATAGTTAATTGTAACGTTCAGGGCCTCCTAAAGACGATGGAACACTCAAATTGCGTCGCGATCCAATACATCGTCCTCCAGCCGACTTGGCTCCAAGGGTCTATTGCTGCCTCGGGCACCTTATGATCGATCTCCAGTGAGTCTAGATTTTCGAACCCGACGCAAAAATGATAGTTAATTGTACCGTTCAGGGCCTCCTAATGACGATGGAATACTCGAATTGCGTCGAGATTCAATACATCGTCATACAGCCGACTTCTCTCCATCGGGATAATGCTGCCTCGTTCACTTTATGGTCGTTCTCCTGTGAGTCTAGATATTCGAACCCGACGCGAAACTGATTGTTAATTGTAACGTTCAGGGCATCCTAATGACGATGGAACACTCAAATTGCGTCGAGATTCAATACATCGTCATTCAGCCGATTTGTCTCCAAGGGTCTATTGCTGCCTCGGCCACCTTATGGTCGTTCCACTGTGAGTCTAGATTTTAGAATCAGAAGCAAAACTGATAGTTAATTGTATTGTTCAGGGCCTCCTAATGACGATGGAACACTCAAATTGCGTCGAGATTGAATACATCGTCCTTCAGCCGACTTGTCTCCCAGGTTCTATTTCTGCCTCGGGTACCTTATGGTCGTTGTCCTGTGAGTCTCGATTTTCGAATCCGACGCAAAACTTATAGTTAATTGCAACTTTCAGAGCCTCCTAATGACGATGGAACACTCAAATTGCGTCGAGGGTCAATACATCGGCCTCCAGCCGACATGTCTCCAATTGTCTATTGCTGCCTCGGGCACCTTATGGTCGTTCCGCTGTGTGTCTAGATTTTCGAATCCGACGCATAACTGATAGTTACTTGCAACGTTCAGCGCCCCCTAAAGACGATGGAACACTCAAATTGCGTCGAGATTCAATACGTCGGCCTCCAGCCGACTTGTCTCCAAATGTCTATTGCTGCCTCGGGCACCTTGTGGTCGCTCTCCTGTGTGTCTAGATTTTCGAATCCGACGCATAACTGATAGTTAATTGCAACGTTCAGGGCCTCCTAATGACGATGGAACACTCAAATTGCGTCGTGATTCAATACATCGTACCTCAGCCGACTTGTCTCCAAGAGTCTATTCCTGCATCACACACCTTATGGTCGTTCTCCTGTGAGTCTAGATTTTCGAATCCGACGCAAAAATGATAGTTAATTGTAACGTTTAAGGCCTCCTAATGACGATGGAACACTCAAATTGCGTCGACATTCAATACCTCGTCATTCAGTCGATTTGTCTCCAAGGGTCTGTTGCTGCGTCGGGCACCATATGGTCGTTCCCCTGTGAGTCTAGATTTTAGAATCCGACGCAAATCTGATAGTTAATTGTAATGTTCAGAGACTCCTAATGACGATGGAACACTCAAATTGCGTCGAGAGTCAATTCATCGACATCCAGCCGACTTGTCTCCAATGGGTATTGCTGCCTCGGGCACCTTATGGTTGTTCACCTGTGAATCTAGATTTTCGAATCCGACCCACAACTGATAGTTAATTCCAACGTTCAGCGCCTCCTAATGACGATGGAACACTCAGATTGCGTCGAGATTCAATACATTGTCCTCCAGCCGACTTGCCTCCAAGGGTCTGTTGCTACCTCGGGCACCTTATAGTCGTTCCCCTGTGAGACTAGATTTTCGAATCCGACGCATAACTAATAGTTAATTGTAACGTTCATGGCCTCCTAATGACGATGGAACACTCAAATTGCGTCGAGAGTCAATACATCGTCCTCCAGCCGACTTGTCTACAAGGGAATATTGCTCCTTTGGGCTCCATGTGTTCCGTCTCCTGTGAGTCTAGATTTTCGAATCCGACGCGAAACTGATAGTTAACTGTAACGTTCAGGGCCTCCTAATGACGATGGAACACTCAAATTGCGTCGAGATTCAATACATCGTCCTTCAGACGACTTGACTCCAAGAGTCTATTGCTGCCTCGGACACATTATGGTCGTTCTCCGGTGATTCTACATTTTCTAATCCGACGCAAAACTGTTAGTTAATTGTAACGTTCAGGGCCTCGTAATGACGATGGGGCACTCAAATTGCGTCGCGATTCAATACATCGTCCTCCAGTGGACTGGTCTCCAAGGAGATATTGCTGCCTCGTACACCTTATGGACCGTCTCCAGTGAGTCTAGACTTTCGAATCCGGCGCATAACTGATAGTTAATTGCAAGGTTCAGGTCCTCCTAATGACGATGGAACATTCATATTGCGTCGATGTTGAATACATCGTCCTCCAGCCGAATTGCCTCCAAGGGGTAGTGCTGCTTCGGGCACCATATGGTCCGTCTCCTTTGAGTCTAGATTTTCGAATCCGACGCAAAAATGATAGTTAATTGTAACGTTCAGCGCCTCCTAATGACGATGGAACACTCAAATTGCGTCGAGAGTCAATACATCGTCCTCCAGACGACTTGTCTACAAGGGGATATTCCTGCCTCGGGCACCATGTGGTCCTTCTCCTGTGAGTCTAGATTTTCGAATCCGACGCGAAACTGATAGTTAATTGTAACGTTCAGGGCCTCCTAATGACGATGGAAGACTCAAATTGCGTCGAGATTCAATACATCGGCCTCCAGCAGACTTGTCTCCAAGGGTCTATTGCTGCCTCGAGCACCTTATTGTCGTTCTCCTGTAAGTCCAGATTTTCGAATCCGACGCATAACTGATAGTTAATTGCAACGGTCAGGGCCTCCTAATGACGATGGAACACTCAAACTGCGTCGAGGTTCAATACATCGTCCTCCAGCCGATTTGTCTCCAAGGAATATTGCTGCCTCGGGTACCATATGGTCGGTCTCCTGCGACTCTAGATTTTAGAATCCGACGCAAAAGTGATAGATATTGGTAACGTTCAGCCCCTCCTAATGACGATGGAGCACTAAAATTGCGTCGAGAATCAATACATCGTCCTCCAGCCGACTGGTCTACAATGGGATATTGCTGCCTCGGGTTCCAAGTGGTCCGTCTCCTGTGAGTCTAGATTTTCGAATCCGACGCGAAACTGATAGTTAATTGTAACGTTCAGGGCCTCCGAATGACGATGGAACTCTCAAATTGCGTTGAGATTCAATACATCGGCCTCCAGTCGACTTGTCTCCAAGGGTCTATTGCTGCCTCGGGCACCTTATGGTCTTTCTCCTGTGAGTCTAGATTTTCGAACCCGACGCACAACTGATAGGTAATTGTAACGCTCAGGGCCTCCTAATGACGATGGAACACTCAAATTGCGTCGAGATTCAGTACATCATCCTTCAGACGACTTGACTCCAAGAGTCTATTGCTGCCTCGGACGCATTATGGTCGTTCTCCGGTGATTCTACATTTTCTAAACCGACGCAACACTGATAGTTAATTGTAACTTTCAGGGCCTCGTAATGACGATGGTTCACTCAAATTGCGTCGCGATTCAATACATCGTCCTCCAGCGGACTGGTCTCCAAGGGGATATTGCTGCCTCGTACACCTTATGAACCGTCCCCAGTGAGTCTAGATTTTCGAATCCGACGCAAAACTGATAGATAATTGCAACTTACAGAGCCTCCTAATGACGATGATACACTCAAATTGCGTCGAGGTTCAATACATCGGCCTCCAGCAGACTTGCCTCCAATTGTCTATTGCTGCCTGGGGCACCTTATGGTCGTTCTCCTGTGAGTCTACATTTACGAATTCGACGCATAACTGATAGTTAATTGCAACGTTCAGAGCCCCCTAATGACGATGGGACACTCAAATTGCGTCGAGATTCAATACGTCGGCCTCCAGCCGACTTGTCACCAAATGTCTATTGCTGCCTCGGGCACCTTGTGGTCGCTCTCCTGTGAGTCTGGATTTTCGAATCCGACGCATAACTGATAGTTAATTGCAACGTTCAGGGCCTGCTAATGACGATGGAACACTCAAATTGCGTCGTGATTCAATACATCGTACTTCAGCCGACTTGTCTCCAAGGTTCTATTGCTCCCTCGGGCACCTTATGGTCGTTCTCCTGTGAGTCTCGATTTTCGAATCCGACGCAAAACTGATAGGTATTTGCAACGTTCAGGGCCTCTTAATGACGATGGAACACTCAAATTGCGTCGAGGTTGAATACATCGTCCTCCAGCCGAATTGTCTCCGAGGGGTATTGCTGCCTCGGGCACCATATGGTCCTCCTCCTGTGAGTCTAGTTTTTCGAATCCGACGCAAAAACGATAGTTTATTGTAACGTTCAGCGCCTCCTAATTACGATGGAACACTCAAATTGCGTCGAGAGTCAATACATCGTCCTCCAGACGACTTGTCTACAAGGGGATATTGCTGCCTTGGGCTCCATGTGGTCCTTCTCCTGTGAGTCTATATTTTCGAATCCGACGCGAAACGGATAGTTAATTGCAACGTTCAGGGCCTTCTAATGACGATGGAACACTCAAATTGCGTCCAGATTCAATACATCGGCCTCCAGCCGACTTGTCTCCAAATGTCTATTGCTGCCTCGGGCACCATGTGGTCGTTCTCCTGTGAGTCTAGATTTTCCAATCCGACGCATAACTGATAGTTAATTGCAACGTTCGGGGCCTCCTAATGCCGATGGAACACTCAAATTGCGTCGAGGTTGAATACATCGTCCTCCAGCCGAATTGCCTCCAAGGGGTAGTGCTGCTTCGGGCACCATATGGTCCGTCTCCTTTGAGTCTAGATTTTCGAATCCGACGCAAAAATGATAGTTAATTGTAACGTTCAGCGCCTCCTAATGACGATGGAACACTCAAATTGCGTCGAGAGTCAATACATCGTCCTCCAGACGACTTGTCTACAAGGGGATATTCCTGCCTCGGGCACCATGTGGTCCTTCTCCTGTGAGTCTAGATTTTCGTATCCGACGCGAAACTGATAGTTAATTGTAACGTTCAGGGCCTCCTAATGACGATGGAAGACTCAAATTGCGTCGAGATTCAATACATCGGCCTCCAGCAGACTTGTCTCCAAGGGTCTATTGCTGCCTCGAGCACCTTATTGTCGTTCTCCTGTGAGTCCAAATTTTCGAATCCGACGCATAACTGATAGTTAATTGCAACGGTCAGGGCCTCGTAATGACGATGGCACACTCAAACTGCGTCGAGGATCAATACATCGTCCTCCAGCCGATTTGTCTCCAAGGAATATTGCTGCCTCGGGTACCATATGGTCGGTCTCCTGCGACTCTAGATTTTAGAATCCGACGCAAAAGTAATAGATATTGGTAACGTTCAGCCCCTCCTAATGACGATGGAGCACTAAAATTGCGTCGAGAATCAATACATCGTCCTCCAGCCGACTGGTCTGCAATGGGATATTGCTGCCTCGGGTTCCAAGTGGTCCGTCTCCTGTGAGTCTAGATTTTCGAATCCGACGCGAAACTGATAGTTAGTTGTAACGTTCAGGGCCTCCGAATGACGATGGAACACTCAAATTGCGTTGAGATTCAATACATCGGCCTCCAGTCGACTTGTCTCCAGAAGGTCTATTGCTGCCTCGGGCACCTTATGGTCTTTCTCCTGTGATTCTAGATTTTCGAATCCGACACAAAAATGATAGTTAATTGTAACGTTCAGCACCTCCTAATGACGATGGAACACTCAAATTGCGTCGAGATTCAATACATCGGCCTCCAGCCGACCTGTCTCCAAGGGTCTATTGCTGCCTCGGGCACCTTATGGTCGTTCTCCTGTGAGTCTAGATTTTCGAATCCGACGCATAACTGATAGTTAATTGTAAAGTTCAGGGCTTCCTAATGACGATGGAACACTTAAATTGCGTCGAAATTCAATACATTGTCATCCAGCCAACTTCTCTCCATGGGGATAATGCTGCCTCGGGCATTTTATGGTCGTTCTTTTGTGAGTCTAGATATTCGAATCCGACGCGAAACTGATTGTTAATTGTAAAGTTCAGGGCTTCCTAATGACCATGGAACACTCAAATTGCGTCGAGATTCAATACATCGGCCTCCAGCCGACTTGTCTCCAAGGGTATATTGCTGCCTCGGGCACTTTATGGTCGTTCTCCTGTGAGTCTAGATTTTCGAATCTGAGACATAACTGATAGTTAATTGCAACTTTCAGCGCCCCCTAATGACGATGGAACAATCAAATTGCGTCGAGATTCAATACGTCGTCCTTCAGCCGACTTGTCTCCAAGAGTCTACTGCTGCCTCGGACACCTTATGGTTCATATCCTGTGAGTCTAGATTTTCGAATCCGAAGCAAAACTGATAGTTAATTGTAACGTTCAGCCCCTCCTAAAGACGAAGGAACACTAAAATTGCGTCGAGAGTCGATACATCGTTCTCCAGCCGACTTGTCTCCAAGGTACTATTGCTGCCTCGGGCACCTTATGGTCGTTCTCCTGTGAGTCTAGATTTTCGAATCCGACGCATAACTGATAGTTAATTGTAAAGTTCAGGGCTTCCTAATGACGATGGAACACTCAAATTGCGTCGAGAGTCGATACATTGTCCTCCAGCCGACTTGTCTCCAAGGGTCTATTGCTGCCTCGGGCACCTTATGATCGATCTCCAGTGAGTCTAGATTTTCGAACCCGATGCAAAAATGATAGTTAATTGTACCGTTCAGGGCCTCCTAATGACGATGGAATACTCAAATTGCGTCGAGATTCAATACATCGTCATACAGCCGACTTCTCTCCATGGGGATAATGCTGCCTCGGGCACTTTATGGTCGTTCTCCTGTGAGTCTAGATATTCGAACCCGACGGGAAACTGATTGTTAATTGTAACGTTCAGGGCCTCCTAATGACGATGGAACACTCAAATTGCGTCGAGATTCAATACATCGTCATTCAGCCGATTTGTCTCCAAGGGTCTATTGCTGCCTCGGGCACCTTATGGTCCTTCCACTGTGAGTCTAGATTTTAGAATACGAAGCAAAACTGAAAGTTAATTGTAATGTTCAGGGCCTCCTAATGACGATGGAACACTCAAATTGCGTCGAGATACAATACATCGGCCTCCAGCCGACTTGTCTCCAAGGGGTACTGCTGCCTCGGGCACCATATGGTCCGTCTCAAAAATGATAGTTATTTGCAACGTTCAGCGCCTCCTAATGACGATGGAACACTCAAATTGCGTCGAGATACAATACATCGGCCTCCAGCCGACTTGTCTCCAAGGGTATATTGCTGTCTCGGGCACTTTATCGTCGTTCTCCTTTGAGTCTAGATTTTCGAATCCGACGCATAACTGATAGTTAATTGCAACGTTAAGCGCCCGCTAATGACGATGGAACAATCAAATTGATCGAGATTCAATGCCTCGTCCTTCAGCCGACTTGTCTCCAAGAGTCTATTGCTGCCTCGGACACCTTATGCTCGTTCTCCTGTGAGTCTAGATTTTCGAATCCGAAGCAAAACTGACAGTCAATTGTAACGTTCGGGGCCTCCTAATGACGATGGAACACGCAAAAATGCGTCGAGATTCAACGCATCGTCCTCAGCCGACTAGTCTCCAAGGTTCTCTTGCTGCCTCGGGCACCTTATGGTCGTTCTCCTGTGAGTCTCGATTTTCGAATCCGACGCAAAACTGATTGTTAATTGCAACGTTCAGGGCCTCCTAATGACGATGGAATTTCAAATTGCGTCGAGAATCGATACATCGTACTCTAGCCGAATTGTCTACAAGGGATATTGCAGCCTCGGGCTCCATGTGGTCCGTCTCCTGTGAGTCCAGATTTTCGAATCCGACGCGAAACTGATAGCTAATTGTAACTTTCAGGGCCTCCTAATGACGATGGAACACTCAAATTGGGTCGAGATTCAACACATCGTCCTTCAGCCGACTTGTCTCCAAGGTTCTATTGCCGTATCGGGCACCTTATGGTCGTTCTCTTGTGAGTCTAGATTTTCGAATCCGACGCATAACTGATAGTTAATTGTAAAGTTCAGGGCTTCCTAATGACGATGGAACACTCAAATTGCGTCGAGAGTCGATACATTGTCCTCCAGCCGACTTGTCTCCAAGTGTCTATTGCTGCCTCGGGCCCCTTATGATCGATCTCCAGTGAGTCTAGATTTTCGAACCCGATGCAAAAATGATAGTTAATTGTACCGTTCAGGGCCTCCTAATGACGATGGAATACTCAAATTGCGTCGAGATTCAATACATCGTCATACAGCCGACTTCTCTCCATGGGGATAATGCTGCCTCGGGCACTTTATGATCGTTCTCCTGTGAGTCTAGATATTCGAACCCGACGCGAAACTGATTGTTAATTGTAACGTTCAGGGCCTCCTAATGACGATGGAACACTCAAATTGCGTCGAGATTCAATACATCGTCATTCAGCAGATTTGTCTCCAAGGGTCTATTGCTGCCTCGGGCACCTTATGGTCCTTCCACTGTGAGTCTAGATTTTAGAATCCGAAGCAAAACTGATAGTTAATTGTAATGTTCAGGGCCTCCTAATGACGATGGAACACTCAAATTGCGTCGAGATACAATACATCGGCCTCCAGCCGACTTGTCTCCAAGGGGTACTGCTGCCTCGGGCACCATATGGTCCGTCTCAAAAATGATAGTTATTTGCAACGTTCAGCGCCTCCTAATGACGATGGAACACTCAAATTGCGTCGAGATACAATACCACGGCCTCCAGCCGACTTGTCTCAAATGGTATATTGCTGCCTCGGGCACTTTATCGTCGTTCTCCTTTGAGTCTAGATTTTCGAATCCGACGCATAACTGATAGTTAATTGCAACGTTAAGCGCCCGCTAATGACGATGGAACAATCAAATTGATCGAGATTCAATGCCTCGTCCTTCAGCCGACTTGTCTCCAAGAGTCTATTGCTGCCTCGGACACCTTATGCTCGTTCTTCTGCGAGTCTAGATTTTCGAATCCGAAGCAAAACTGACAGTCAATTGTAACGTTCGGGGCCTCCTAATGACGATGGAACACGCAAAAATGCGTCGAGATTCAACGCATCGTCCTTCAGCCGACTAGTCTCCTAGGTTCTCTTGCTGCCTCGGGCACCTTATGGTATTTCTCCTGTGAGTTTCGATTTTCGAATCCGACGCAAAACTGATTGTTAATTGCAACGTTCAGGGCCTCCTAATGACGATGGAACACTCAAATTGCGTCGAGAATCAGTACATCGTACTCCAGCCGAATTGTCTACAAGGGATATTGCAGCCTCGGGCTCCATGTGGTCCGTCTCCTGTGAGTCCAGATTTTCGAATCCGACGCGAAACTGATAGCTAATTGTAACGTTCAGGGCCTCCTAATGACGATGGAAGACTCAAATTGCGTCGAGATTCAATACATCGGCCTCCAGCAGACTTGTCTCCAAGGGTCTATTGCTGCCTCGAGCACCTTATTGTCGTTCTCCTGTGAGTCCAAATTTTCGAATCCGACGCATAACTGATAGTTAATTGCAACGGTCAGGGCCTCGTAATGACGATGGAACACTCAAACTGCGTCGAGGATCAATACATCGTCCTCCAGCCGATTTGTCTCCAAGGAATATTGCTGCCTCGGGTACCATATGGTCGGTCTCCTGCGACTCTAGATTTTAGAATCCGACGCAAAAGTAATAGATATTGGTAACGTTCAGCCCCTCCTAATGACGATGGAGCACTAAAATTGCGTCGAGAATCAATACATCGTCCTCCAGCCGACTGGTCTGCAATGGGATATTGCTGCCTCGGGTTCCAAGTGGTCCGTCTCCTGTGAGTCTAGATTTTCGAATCCGACGCATAACTGATAGGTAATTGTAAAGTTCAGGGCATCCTAATGACGATGGCACACTCAAATTGCGTCAAGGTTGAATACATCGTCCTCCAGCCGAATTGTCTCAAAGGAGTATTGCTGCCTCGGGCACCATATGGTCCGTCTCCTGTGATTCTAGATTTTCGAATCCGACACAAAAATGATAGTTAATTGTAACGTTCAGCACCTCCTAATGACGATGGAACACTCAAATTGCGTCGAGATTCAATACATCGGCCTCCAGCCGACCTGTCTCCAAGGGTCTATTGCTGCCTCGGGCACCTTATGGTCGTTCTCCTGTGAGTCTAGATTTTCGAATCCGACGCATAACTGATAGTTAATTGTAAAGTTCAGGGCTTCCTAATGACGATGGAACACTTAAATTGCGTCGAAATTCAATACATTGTCATCCAGCCAACTTCTCTCCATGGGGATAATGCTGCCTCGGGCATTTTATGGTCGTTCTTTTGTGAGTCTAGATATTCGAATCCGACGCGAAACTGATTGTTAATTGTAAAGTTCAGGGCTTCCTAATGACCATGGAACACTCAAATTGCGTCGAGATTCAATACATCGGCCTCCAGCCGACTTGTCTCCAAGGGTATATTGCTGCCTCGGGCACTTTATGGTCGTTCTCCTGTGAGTCTAGATTTTCGAATCTGAGACATAACTGATAGTTAATTGCAACTTTCAGCGCCCCCTAATGACGATGGAACAATCAAATTGCGTCGAGATTCAATACGTCGTCCTTCAGCCGACTTGTCTCCAAGAGTCTACTGCTGCCTCGGACACCTTATGGTTCATATCCTGTGAGTCTAGATTTTCGAATCCGAAGCAAAACTGATAGTTAATTGTAACGTTCAGCCCCTCCTAAAGACGAAGGAACACTAAAATTGCGTCGAGAGTCGATACATCGTTCTCCAGCCGACTTGTCTCCAAGGTACTATTGCTGCCTCGGGCACCTTATGGTCGTTCTCCTGTGAGTCTAGATTTTCGAATCCGACGCATAACTGATAGTTAATTGTAAAGTTCAGGGCTTCCTAATGACGATGGAACACTCAAATTGCGTCGAGAGTCGATACATTGTCCTCCAGCCGACTTGTCTCCAAGGGTCTATTGCTGCCTCGGGCACCTTATGATCGATCTCCAGTGAGTCTAGATTTTCGAACGCGATGCAAAAATGATAGTTAATTGTACCGTTCAGGGCCTCCTAATGACGATGGAATACTCAAATTGCGTCGAGATTCAATACATCGTCATACAGCCGACTTCTCTCCATGGGGATAATGCTGCCTCGGGCACTTTATGGTCGTTCTCCTGTGAGTCTAGATATTCGAACCCGACGGGAAACTGATTGTTAATTGTAACGTTCAGGGCCTCCTAATGACGATGGAACACTCAAATTGCGTCGAGATTCAATACATCGTCATTCAGCCGATTTGTCTCCAAGGGTCTATTGCTGCCTCGGGCACCTTATGGTCCTTCCACTGTGAGTCTAGATTTTAGAATCCGAAGCAAAACTGATAGTTAATTGTAATGTTCAGGGCCTCCTAATGACGATGGAACACTCAAATTGCGTCGAGATACAATACATCGGCCTCCAGCCGACTTGTCTCCAAGGGGTACTGCTGCCTCGGGCACCATATGGTCCGTCTCAAAAATGATAGTTATTTGCAACGTTCAGCGCCTCCTAATGACGATGGAACACTCAAATTGCGTCGAGATACAATACATCGGCCTCCAGCCGACTTGTCTCCAAGGGTATATTGCTGCCTCGGGCACTTTATCGTCGTTCTCCTTTGAGTCTAGATTTTCGAATCCGACGCATAACTGATAGTTAATTGCAACGTTAAGCGCCCGCTAATGACGATGGAACAATCAAATTGATCGAGATTCAATGCCTCGTCCTTCAGCCGACTTGTCTCCAAGAGTCTATTGCTGCCTCGGACACCTTATGCTCGTTCTCCTGTGAGTCTAGATTTTCGAATCCGAAGCAAAACTGACAGTCAATTGTAACGTTCGGGGCCTCCTAATGACGATGGAACACGCAAAAATGCGTCGAGATTCAACGCATCGTCCTCAGCCGACTAGTCTCCAAGGTTCTCTTGCTGCCTCGGGCACCTTATGGTCGTTCTCCTGTGAGTCTCGATTTTCGAATCCGACGCAAAACTGATTGTTAATTGCAACGTTCAGGGCCTCCTAATGACGATGGAATTTCAAATTGCGTCGAGAATCGATACATCGTACTCCAGCCGAATTGTCTACAAGGGATATTGCAGCCTCGGGCTCCATGTGGTCCGTCTCCTGTGAGTCCAGATTTTCGAATCCGACGCGAAACTGATAGCTAATTGTAACTTTCAGGGCCTCCTAATGACGATGGAACACTCAAATTGGGTCGAGATTCAACACATCGTCCTTCAGCCGACTTGTCTCCAAGGTTCTATTGCCGTATCGGGCACCTTATGGTCGTTCTCTTGTGAGTCTAGATTTTCGAATCCGACGCATAACTGATAGTTAATTGTAAAGTTCAGGGCTTCCTAATGACGATGGAACACTCAAATTGCGTCGAGAGTCGATACATTGTCCTCCAGCCGACTTGTCTCCAAGTGTCTATTGCTGCCTCGGGCACCTTATGATCGATCTCCAGTGAGTCTAGATTTTCGAACCCGATGCAAAAATGATAGTTAATTGTACCGTTCAGGGCCTCCTAATGACGATGGAATACTCAAATTGCGTCGAGATTCAATACATCGTCATACAGCCGACTTCTCTCCATGGGGATAATGCTGCCTCGGGCACTTTATGATCGTTCTCCTGTGAGTCTAGATATTCGAACCCGACGCGAAACTGATTGTTAATTGTAACGTTCAGGGCCTCCTAATGACGATGGAACACTCAAATTGCGTCGAGATTCAATACATCGTCATTCAGCAGATTTGTCTCCAAGGGTCTATTGCTGCCTCGGGCACCTTATGGTCCTTCCACTGTGAGTCTAGATTTTAGAATCCGAAGCAAAACTGATAGTTAATTGTAATGTTCAGGGCCTCCTAATGACGATGGAACACTCAAATTGCGTCGAGATACAATACATCGGCCTCCAGCCGACTTGTCTCCAAGGGGTACTGCTGCCTCGGGCACCATATGGTCCGTCTCAAAAATGATAGTTATTTGCAACGTTCAGCGCCTCCTAATGACGATGGAACACTCAAATTGCGTCGAGATACAATACCACGGCCTCCAGCCGACTTGTCTCAAATGGTATATTGCTGCCTCGGGCACTTTATCGTCGTTCTCCTTTGAGTCTAGATTTTCGAATCCGACGCATAACTGATAGTTAATTGCAACGTTAAGCGCCCGCTAATGACGATGGAACAATCAAATTGATCGAGATTCAATGCCTCGTCCTTCAGCCGACTTGTCTCCAAGAGTCTATTGCTGCCTCGGACACCTTATGCTCGTTCTTCTGTGAGTCTAGATTTTCGAATCCGAAGCAAAACTGACAGTCAATTGTAACGTTCGGGGCCTCCTAACGACGATGGAACACGCAAAAATGCGTCGAGATTCAACGCATCGTCCTTCAGCCGACTAGTCTCCTAGGTTCTCTTGCTGCCTCGGGCACCTTATGGTCTTTCTCCTGTGAGTCTCGATTTTCGAATCCGACGCAAAACTGATTGTTAATTGCAACGTTCAGGGCCTCCTAATGACGATGGAACACTCAAATTGCGTCGAGAATCAGTACATCGTACTCCAGCCGAATTGTCTACAAGGGATATTGCAGCCTCGGGCTCCATGTGGTCCGTCTCCTGTGAGTCCAGATTTTCGAATCCGACGCGAAACTGATAGCTAATTGTAACTTTCAGGGCCTCCTAATGACGATGGAAAACTCAAATTTGGTCGAGATTCAACACATCGTCCTTCAGCCGACTTGTCTCCAAGGTTCTATTGCCGTATCGGGCACCTTATGGTCGTTCTCTTGTGAGTCTGGATTTTCGAATCCGACGCAAGACTGATAGTTAATTGTAACGTTCAAGGCCTCCTAATGACGATGGGGCACTGAAATTGCGTCGCGATTCAATACATCGTCCTCCAGCGGACTGGTCTCCAAGGGGATATTGTTGCCTCGGACACCTTATGGGCAGTCTCCAGTGAGTCTAGATTTTCGAATCCGACGAAAAACTGATACTTAATTGTAACATTCAGGGCCTCCTAATGACGATGGAACACTCAAATTGCGTCGCGATCCAATACATCGTCCTCCAGCCGACTTGTCTCCAAGGGTCTGTTGCTGCCTCGGGCACCTCATGATCGATCTCCAGTGAGTCTAGATTTTCGAACCCGACGCAAAACTGATAGTTAATTGTACCGTTCAGGGCCTCCTAATGACGATGGAATACTCAAATTGCGTCGAGATTCAATACATTGTCATCCAGCCGACTTCTCTCCATGGGGATAATGCTGCCTCGGGCACTTGATGGTCGTTCTCCTGTGATTCTAGATATTCGAATCCGACGCGAAACTGATTGTTAATTGTAACGTTCAGGGCCTCCTAATGACGATGGAACACTCAAATTGCGTCGAGATTCAATACATCGGCCTCCAGCCGACTTGTCTCCAAATGTCTATTCCTGCCTCGGGCACCATGTGGTCGTTCTCCTGTGAGTCTAGATTTTCCAATCCGACGCATAACTGATAGTTAATTGCAACGTTCAGGGCCTCCTAATGACGATGGAACACTCAAATTGTGTCGAGGTTGAATACATCGTCCTCCAGCCGACTGGTCTACAATGGGATATTGCTGCCTCGGGTTCCAAGTGGTCCGTCTCCTGTGAGTCTAGATTTTCGAATCTGACGCATAACTGATAGTTAATTGTAAAGTTCAGGGCTTCCTAATGACAATGGAACACTCAAATTGCGTCGAGATTCAATACATCGTCCTCCAGCCGGCTTGTCTCCAAGGGGATATAGCAGCCTCGTTCACCACATGGTCCGTCTCCGGTGATTCTACATTTTCGTATCCGACGCTAAACTGATAGTTAATTGTAAAGTTCAGGGCTTCCTAATGACGATGGAACACTCAAATTGCGTCGAGATTCAATACATCGGCCTCCAGCCGACTTGTCTCCAAGGGTATATTGCTGCTTCGGGCACTTTATGGTCGTTCTCCTGTGAGTCTAGATTTTCGAATCTGACACATAACTGATAGTTAATTGCAACGTTCAGCGCCCCCTAATGACGATGGAAGAATCAAATTGCGTCGACATTCAATACATCGTCCTTCAGCCGACTTGTCTCCAAGAGTCTGTTGCTGCCTCGGGCACCTTATGGTCGTTCTCCTGTGAGTCTCGATTTTCGAATCCGAAGCAAAACTGATAGTTAATTGTAACGTTCAGCCCCTCCTAATGACGAAGGAACACTAAAATTGCGTCGAGAGTCGATACATCGTCCTCCAGCCGACTTGTCTCCAAGGTACTATTGCTGCCTCGGGCACCTTATGATCGTTCTCCTGTGAGTCTAGATTTTCGAATCCGACGCATAACTGATAGTTAATTGTAAAGTTCAGGGCTTCCTAATGACGATGGAACACTCAAATTGCGTCGAGATTCAATACATCGTCCTCCAGCCGGCTTGTTTCCAAGGGTCTATTGCTGCCTCGGACACCTTATGCTCGTTCTCCTGTGAGTCTAGATTTTCGAATCCGAAGCAAAACTGACAGTCAATTGTAACGTTCGGGGCCTCCTAATGACGATGGAACACGCAAAAATGCGTCGAGATTCAACGCATCGTCCTCAGCCGACTAGTCTCCAAGGTTCTCTTGCTGCCTCGGGCACCTTATGGTCGTTCTCCTGTGAGTCTCGATTTTCGAATCCGACGCAAAACTGATTGTTAATTGCAACGTTCAGGGCCTCCTAATGACGATGGAATTTCAAATTGCGTCGAGAATCAATACATCGTACTCCAGCCGAATTGTCTACAAGGGATATTGCAGCCTCGGGCTCCATGTGGTCCGTCTCCTGTGAGTCCAGATTTTCGAATCCGACGCGAAACTGATAGCTAATTGTAACTTTCAGGGCCTCCTAATGACGATGGAACACTCAAATTGGGTCGAGATTCAACACATCGTCCTTCAGCCGACTTGTCTCCAAGGTTCTATTGCCGTATCGGGCACCTTATGGTCGTTCTCTTGTGAGTCTAGATTTTCGAATCCGACGCATAACTGATAGTTAATTGTAAAGTTCAGGGCTTCCTAATGACGATGGAACACTCAAATTGCGTCGAGAGTCGATACATTGTCCTCCAGCCGACTTGTCTCCAAGTGTCTATTGCTGCCTCGGGCACCTTATGATCGATCTCCAGTGAGTCTAGATTTTCGAACCCGATGCAAAAATGATAGTTAATTGTACCGTTCAGGGCCTCCTAATGACGATGGAATACTCAAATTGCGTCGAGATTCAATACATCGTCATACAGCCGACTTCTCTCCATGGGGATAATGCTGCCTCGGGCACTTTATGATCGTTCTCCTGTGAGTCTAGATATTCGAACCCGACGCGAAACTGATTGTTAATTGTAACATTCAGGGCCTCCTAATGACGATGGAACACTCAAATTGCGTCGAGATTCAATACATCGTCATTCAGCAGATTTGTCTCCAAGGGTCTATTGCTGCCTCGGGCACCTTATGGTCCTTCCACTGTGAGTCTAGATTTTAGAATCCGAAGCAAAACTGATAGTTAATTGTAATGTTCAGGGCCTCCTAATGACGATGGAACACTCAAATTGCGTCGAGATACAATACATCGGCCTCCAGCCGACTTGTCTCCAAGGGGTACTGCTGCCTCGGGCACCATATGGTCCGTCTCAAAAATGATAGTTATTTGCAACGTTCAGCGCCTCCTAATGACGATGGAACACTCAAATTGCGTCGAGATACAATACATCGGCCTCCAGCCGACTTGTCTCAAATGGTATATTGCTGCCTCGGGCACTTTATCGTCGTTCTCCTTTGAGTCTAGATTTTCGAATCCGACGCATAACTGATAGTTAATTGCAACGTTAAGCGCCCGCTAATGACGATGGAACAATCAAATTGATCGAGATTCAATGCCTCGTCCTTCAGCCGACTTGTCTCCAAGAGTCTATTGCTGCCTCGGACACCTTATGCTCGTTATTCTGTGAGTCTAGATTTTCGAATCCGAAGCAAAACTGACAGTCAATTGTAACGTTCGGGGCCTCCTAATGACGATGGAACACGCAAAAATGCGTCGAGATTCAACGCATCGTCCTTCAGCCGACTAGTCTCCTAGGTTCTCTTGCTGCCTCGGGCACCTTATGGTCTTTCTCCTGTGAGTCTCGATTTTCGAATCCGACGCAAAACTGATTGTTAATTGCAACGTTCAGGGCCTCCTAATGACGATGGAACACTCAAATTGCGTCGAGAATCAGTACATCGTACTCCAGCCGAATTGTCTACAAGGGATATTGCAGCCTCGGGCTCCATGTGGTCCGTCTCCTGTGAGTCCAGATTTTCGAATCCGACGCGAAACTGATAGCTAATTGTAACTTTCAGGGCCTCCTAATGACGATGGAAAACTCAAATTTGGTCGAGATTCAACACATCGTCCTTCAGCCGACTTGTCTCCAAGGTTCTATTGCCGTATCGGGCACCTTATGGTCGTTCTCTTGTGAGTCTGGATTTTCGAATCCGACGCAAGACTGATAGTTAATTGTAACGTTCAAGGCCTCCTAATGACGATGGGGCACTGAAATTGCGTCGCGATTCAATACATCGTCCTCCAGCGGACTGGTCTCCAAGGGGATATTGTTGCCTCGGACACCTTATGGGCAGTCTCCAGTGAGTATAGATTTTCGAATCCGACGAAAAACTGATACTTAATTGTAACATTCAGGGCCTCCTAATGACGATGGAACACTCAAATTGCGTCGCGATCCAATACATCGTCCTCCAGCCGACTTGTCTCCAAGGGTCTGTTGCTGCCTCGGGCACCTCATGATCGATCTCCAGTGAGTCTAGATTTTCGAACCCGACGCAAAACTGATAGTTAATTGTACCGTTCAGGGCCTCCTAATGACGATGGAATACTCAAATTGCGTCGAGATTCAATACATTGTCATCCAGCCGACTTCTCTCCATGGGGATAATGCTGCCTCGGGCACTTGATGGTCGTTCTCCTGTGATTCTAGATATTCGAATCCGACGCGAAACTGATTGTTAATTGTAACGTTCAGGGCCTCCTAATGACGATGGAACACTCAAATTGCGTCGAGATTCAATACATCGGCCTCCAGCCGACTTGTCTCCAAATGTCTATTCCTGCCTCGGGCACCATGTGGTCGTTCTCCTGTGAGTCTAGATTTTCCAATCCGACGCATAACTGATAGTTAATTGCAACGTTCAGGGCCTCCTAATGACGATGGAACACTCAAATTGTGTCGAGGTTGAATACATCGTCCTCCAGCCGACTGGTCTACAATGGGATATTGCTGCCTCGGGTTCCAAGTGGTCCGTCTCCTGTGAGTCTAGATTTTCGAATCTGACGCATAACTGATAGTTAATTGTAAAGTTCAGGGCTTCCTAATGACAATGGAACACTCAAATTGCGTCGAGATTCAATACATCGTCCTCCAGCCGGCTTGTCTCCAAGGGGATATAGCAGCCTCGTTCACCACATGGTCCGTCTCCGGTGATTCTACATTTTCGTATCCGACGCTAAACTGATAGTTAATTGTAAAGTTCAGGGCTTCCTAATGACGATGGAACACTCAAATTGCGTCGAGATTCAATACATCGGCCTCCAGCCGACTTGTCTCCAAGGGTATATTGCTGCTTCGGGCACTTTATGGTCGTTCTCCTGTGAGTCTAGATTTTCGAATCTGACACATAACTGATAGTTAATTGCAACGTTCAGCGCCCCCTAATGACGATGGAAGAATCAAATTGCGTCGACATTCAATACATCGTCCTTCAGCCGACTTGTCTCCAAGAGTCTGTTGCTGCCTCGGGCACCTTATGGTCGTTCTCCTGTGAGTCTCGATTTTCGAATCCGAAGCAAAACTGATAGTTAATTGTAACGTTCAGCCCCTCCTAATGACGAAGGAACACTAAAATTGCGTCGAGAGTCGATACATCGTCCTCCAGCCGACTTGTCTCCAAGGTACTATTGCTGCCTCGGGCACCTTATGATCGTTCTCCTGTGAGTCTAGATTTTCGAATCCGACGCATAACTGATAGTTAATTGTAAAGTTCAGGGCTTCCTAATGACGATGGAACACTCAAATTGCGTCGAGATTCAATACATCGTCCTCCAGCCGGCTTGTTTCCAAGGGTCTATTGCTGCCTCGGGCACCTTATGGTCGTTCTCCTGTGAGTCTAGATTTTCGAATCCGACGCATAACTGATAGTTAATTGTAAAGTTCAGGGCTTCCTAATGACGATGGAACACTCAAATTGCGTCGAGATTCAATACATCGTCCTCCAGCCGGCTTGTTTCCAAGGGTCTATTGCTGCCTCGGACACCTTATGCTCGTTCTCCTGTGAGTCTAGATTTTCGAATCCGAAGCAAAACTGACAGTCAATTGTAACGTTCGGGGCCTCCTAATGACGATGGAACACGCAAAAATGCGTCGAGATTCAACGCATCGTCCTCAGCCGACTAGTCTCCAAGGTTCTCTTGCTGCCTCGGGCACCTTATGGTCGTTCTCCTGTGAGTCTCGATTTTCGAATCCGACGCAAAACTGATTGTTAATTGCAACGTTCAGGGCCTCCTAATGACGATGGAATTTCAAATTGCGTCGAGAATCAATACATCGTACTCCAGCCGAATTGTCTACAAGGGATATTGCAGCCTCGGGCTCCATGTGGTCCGTCTCCTGTGAGTCCAGATTTTCGAATCCGACGCGAAACTGATAGCTAATTGTAACTTTCAGGGCCTCCTAATGACGATGGAACACTCAAATTGGGTCGAGATTCAACACATCGTCCTTCAGCCGACTTGTCTCCAAGGTTCTATTGCCGTATCGGGCACCTTATGGTCGTTCTCTTGTGAGTCTAGATTTTCGAATCCGACGCATAACTGATAGTTAATTGTAAAGTTCAGGGCTTCCTAATGACGATGGAACACTCAAATTGCGTCGAGAGTCGATACATTGTCCTCCAGCCGACTTGTCTCCAAGTGTCTATTGCTGCCTCGGGCACCTTATGATCGATCTCCAGTGAGTCTAGATTTTCGAACCCGATGCAAAAATGATAGTTAATTGTACCGTTCAGGGCCTCCTAATGACGATGGAATACTCAAATTGCGTCGAGATTCAATACATCGTCATACAGCCGACTTCTCTCCATGGGGATAATGCTGCCTCGGGCACTTTATGATCGTTCTCCTGTGAGTCTAGATATTCGAACCCGACGCGAAACTGGTTGTTAATTGTAACGTTCAGGGCCTCCTAATGACGATGGAACACTCAAATTGCGTCGAGATTCAATACATCGTCATTCAGCAGATTTGTCTCCAAGGGTCTATTGCTGCCTCGGGCACCTTATGGTCCTTCCACTGTGAGTCTAGATTTTAGAATCCGAAGCAAAACTGATAGTTAATTGTAATGTTCAGGGCCTCCTAATGACGATGGAACACTCAAATTGCGTCGAGATACAATACATCGGCCTCCAGCCGACTTGTCTCCAAGGGGTACTGCTGCCTCGGGCACCATATGGTCCGTCTCAAAAATGATAGTTATTTGCAACGTTCAGCGCCTCCTAATGACGATGGAACACTCAAATTGCGTCGAGATACAATACATCGGCCTCCAGCCGACTTGTCTCAAATGGTATATTGCTGCCTCGGGCACTTTATCGTCGTTCTCCTTTGAGTCTAGATTTTCGAATCCGACGCATAACTGATAGTTAATTGCAACGTTAAGCGCCCGCTAATGACGATGGAACAATCAAATTGATCGAGATTCAATGCCTCGTCCTTCAGCCGACTTGTCTCCAAGAGTCTATTGCTGCCTCGGACACCTTATGCTCGTTATTCTGTGAGTCTAGATTTTCGAATCCGAAGCAAAACTGACAGTCAATTGTAACGTTCGGGGCCTCCTAATGACGATGGAACACGCAAAAATGCGTCGAGATTCAACGCATCGTCCTTCAGCCGACTAGTCTCCTAGGTTCTCTTGCTGCCTCGGGCACCTTATGGTCTTTCTCCTGTGAGTCTCGATTTTCGAATCCGACGCAAAACTGATTGTTAATTGCAACGTTCAGGGCCTCCTAATGACGATGGAACACTCAAATTGCGTCGAGAATCAGTACATCGTACTCCAGCCGAATTGTCTACAAGGGATATTGCAGCCTCGGGCTCCATGTGGTCCGTCTCCTGTGAGTCCAGATTTTCGAATCCGACGCGAAACTGATAGCTAATTGTAACTTTCAGGGCCTCCTAATGACGATGGAAAACTGAAATTTGGTCGAGATTCAACACATCGTCCTTCAGCCGACTTGTCTCCAAGGTTCTATTGCCGTATCGGGCACCTTATGGTCGTTCTCTTGTGAGTCTGGATTTTCGAATCCGACGCAAGACTGATAGTTAATTGTAACGTTCAAGGCCTCCTAATGACGATGGGGCACTGAAATTGCGTCGCGATTCAATACATCGTCCTCCAGCGGACTGGTCTCCAAGGGGATATTGTTGCCTCGGACACCTTATGGGCAGTCTCCAGTGAGTATAGATTTTCGAATCCGACGAAAAACTGATAGTTAATTGTAACATTCAGGGCCTCCTAATGACGATGGAACACTCAAATTGCGTCGCGATCCAATACATCGTCCTCCAGCCGACTTGTCTCCAAGGGTCTGTTGCTGCCTCGGGCACCTCATGATCGATCTCCAGTGAGTCTAGATTTTCGAACCCGACGCAAAACTGATAGTTAATTGTACCGTTCAGGGCCTCCTAATGACGATGGAATACTCAAATTGCGTCGAGATTCAATACATTGTCATCCAGCCGACTTCTCTCCATGGGGATAATGCTGCCTCGGGCACTTGATGGTCGTTCTCCTGTGATTCTAGATATTCGAATCCGACGCGAAACTGATTGTTAATTGTAACGTTCAGGGCCTCCTAATGACGATGGAACACTCAAATTGCGTCGAGATTCAATACATCGGCCTCCAGCCGACTTGTCTCCAAATGTCTATTCCTGCCTCGGGCACCATGTGGTCGTTCTCCTGTGAGTCTAGATTTTCCAATCCGACGCATAACTGATAGTTAATTGCAACGTTCAGGGCCTCCTAATGACGATGGAACACTCAAATTGTGTCGAGGTTGAATACATCGTCCTCCAGCCGACTGGTCTACAATGGGATATTGCTGCCTCGGGTTCCAAGTGGTCCGTCTCCTGTGAGTCTAGATTTTCGAATCTGACGCATAACTGATAGTTAATTGTAAAGTTCAGGGCTTCCTAATGACAATGGAACACTCAAATTGCGTCGAGATTCAATACATCGTCCTCCAGCCGGCTTGTCTCCAAGGGGATATAGCAGCCTCGTTCACCACATGGTCCGTCTCCGGTGATTCTACATTTTCGTATCCGACGCTAAACTGATAGTTAATTGTAAAGTTCAGGGCTTCCTAATGACGATGGAACACTCAAATTGCGTCGAGATTCAATACATCGGCCTCCAGCCGACTTGTCTCCAAGGGTATATTGCTGCTTCGGGCACTTTATGGTCGTTCTCCTGTGAGTCTAGATTTTCGAATCTGACACATAACTGATAGTTAATTGCAACGTTCAGCGCCCCCTAATGACGATGGAAGAATCAAATTGCGTCGACATTCAATACATCGTCCTTCAGCCGACTTGTCTCCAAGAGTCTGTTGCTGCCTCGGGCACCTTATGGTCGTTCTCCTGTGAGTCTCGATTTTCGAATCCGAAGCAAAACTGATAGTTAATTGTAACGTTCAGCCCCTCCTAATGACGAAGGAACACTAAAATTGCGTCGAGAGTCGATACATCGTCCTCCAGCCGACTTGTCTCCAAGGTACTATTGCTGCCTCGGGCACCTTATGATCGTTCTCCTGTGAGTCTAGATTTTCGAATCCGACGCATAACTGATAGTTAATTGTAAAGTTCAGGGCTTCCTAATGACGATGGAACACTCAAATTGCGTCGAGATTCAATACATCGTCCTCCAGCCGGCTTGTTTCCAAGGGTCTATTGCTGCCTCGGGCACCTTATGGTCGTTCTCCTGTGAGTCTAGATTTTCGAATCCGACGCATAACTGATAGTTAATTGTAAAGTTCAGGGCTTCCTAATGACAATGGAACACTCAAATTGCGTCGAGATTCAATACATCGTCATCCAGCCGGCTTGTCTCCAAGGGGATATAGCTGCCTCGTTCACCACATGGTCCGTCTCCGGTGATTCTACATTTTCGTATCCGACGCTAAACTGATAGTTAATTGTAACGTTCAGGGCCTCCTAATGACGATGGGGCACTCAAATTGTGTCGCGATTCAATACATCGTCCTAAAGCGGACTGGTCTCCAAGGGGATATTGTTGCCTCGGACACCTTATGATCAGTCTCCAGTGAGTCTAGATTTTCGAATCCGACGAAAAACTGATAGTTAATTGTAACATTCAGGGCCTCCTAAAGACGATGGAACACTCAAATTGCGTCGCGATCTAATACATCGTCCTCCAGCCGACTTGTCTCCAAGGGTCTATTGCTGCCTCGGGCACCTTATGATCGATCTCCAGGGAGTCTAGATTTTCGAACCCGACGCAAAAATGATATTTAATTGTACCGTTCAGGGCCTCCTAATGACGATGGAATACTCAAATTGCGTCGAGATTCAATACATCGTCATACAGCCGACTTCTCTCCATGGGGATAATGCTGCCTCGGGCACTTTATGGTCGTTCTCCTGTGAGTCTAGATATTCGAACCCGACGCGTAACTGATTGTTAATTGTAACGTTCAGGGCCTCCTAATGACGATGGAACACTCAAATTGCGTCGAGATTCAATACATCGTCGATCAGCCGATTTGTCTCCAAGGGTCTATTGCTGCCTCGGGCACCTTATGGTCGTTCAACTGTGAGTCTAGATTTTAGAATCCGAAGCAAAACTGATAGTTAATTGTAATGTTCAGGGCCTCCTAATGACGATGGAACACTCAAATTGCGTCGAGATACAATACATCGGCCTCCAGCCGACTTGTCTCCAAGGGGTACTGCTGCCTCGGGCACCATATGGTCCGTCTCAAAAATGATAGTTATTTGCAACGTTCAGCGCCTCCTAATGACGATGGAACACTCAAATTGCGTCGAGATACAATACATCGGCCTCCAGCCGACTTGTCTCCAAGGGTATATTGCTGCCTCGGGCACTTTATCGTCGTTCTCGTTTGAGTCTAGATTTTCGAATCCGACGTATAACTGATAGTTAATTGCAACGTTAAGCGCCCGCTAATGACGATGGAACAATCACATTGGGTCGAGATTCAATTCCTCGTCCTTCAGCCGACTTGTCTCCAAGAGTCTATTGCTGCCTCGGACACCTTATGCTCGTTCTCCTGTGAGTCTAGATTTTCGAATCCGAAGCAAAACTGACAGTCAATTGTAACGTTCGGGGCCTCCTAATGACGATGGAACACGCAAATTGCGTCGAGATTCAACGCATCGTCCTTCAGCCGACTTGTCTCCAAGGTTCTCTTGCTGCCTCGGGCACCTTATGTTCGTTCTCCTGTGAGTCTCGATTTTCGAATCCGACGCAAAACTGATAGTTAATTGCAACGTTCAGGGCCTCTTAATGACGATGGAACACTCAAAATGCGTCGAGGTTGTATATATCGTTCTCCAGCCGAATTGTCTCCGAGGGGTATTGCTGCCTCGGGCACCATATGGTCCGCCTCCTGTGAGTCTAGATTTTCGAATTCGACGCAAAAATGATAGTTAATTGTACCGTTCAGGGCCTCCTAATGACGATGGAATACTCAAATTGCGTCGAGATTCAATATATCGTCATACAGCCGACTTCTCTCCATGGGGATAATGCTGCCTCGGGCACTTTATGGTCGTTCTCCTGTGAGTCTAGATATTCGAACCCGACGCGAAACTGATTGTTAATTGTAACGTTCAGGGCCACCTAATGACGATGGAACACTCAAATTACGTCGAGATTCAATACATCGTCATTCAGCCGATTTGTCTCCAAGGGTCTATTGCTGCCTCGGGCACCTTATGGTCCTTCCACTGTGAGTCTAGATTTTAGAATCCGAAGCAAAACTCATAGTTAATTGTAATGTTCAGGGCCTCCTAAAGACGATGGAACACTCAAATTGCGTCGAGATACAATACATCGGCCTCCAGCCGACTTGTCTCCAAGGGGTACTGCTGCCTCGGGCACCATATGGTCCGTCTCAAAAATGATAGTTATTTGCAACGTTCAGCGCCTCCTAATGACGATGGAACACTCAAATTGCGTCGAGATACAATACATCGGTCTCCAGCCGACTTGTCTCCAAGGGTATATTGCTGCCTCGGGCACTTTATCGTCGTTCTCCTTTGAGTCTAGATTTTCGAATCCGACGCATAACTGATAGTTAATTGCAACGTTAAGCGCCCGCTAATGACGATGGAACAATCAAATTGATCGAGATTCAATGCCTCGTCCTTCAGCCGACTTGTCTCCAAGGTTCTATTGCCGTATCGGGCACTTTATGGTCGTTCTCTTGTGAGTCTGGATTTTCGAATCCGACGCAAAACTGATAGTTAATTGTAACGTTCAAGGCCTCCTAATGACGATGGGGCACTCAAATTGCGTCGCGATTCAATACATCGTCCTGCAGCGGACTGGTCTCCAAGGGGATATTGTTGCCTCGGACACCTTATGGGCAGTCTCCAGTGAGTCTAGATTTTCGAATCCGACGAAAAACTGATAGTTAATTGTAACATTCAGGGCCTCCTAAAGACGATGGAACACTCAAATTGCGTCGCGATCCAATACATCGTCCTCCAGCCGACTAGTCTCCAAGGGTCTGTTGCTGCCTCGGGCACCTCATGATCGATCTCCAGTGAGTCTAGATTTTCGAACCCGACGCAAAACTGATAGTTAATTGTACCTTTCAGGGCCTCCTAATGACGATGGAATACTCAAATTGCGTCGAGATTCAATACATTGTCATCCAGCGGACTTCACTCCATGGGGATAATGCTGCCTCGGGCACTTTATGGTCGTTCTCCTGTGATTCTAGATATTCGAATCCGACGCGAAACTGATTGTTAATTGTAACGTTCAGGGCCTCCTAATGACGATGGAACACTCAAATTGCGTCGAGATTCAATACATCGGCCTCCAGCCGACTTGTCTCCAAGGGTATATTGCTGCCTCGGGCACTTTATGGTCGTTCTCCTGTGAGTCTAGATTTTCGAATCTGACACATAACTGATAGTCAATTGCAACGTTCAGCGCCCCCTAATGACGATGGAACAATCAAATTGCGTCGAGATTCAATACATCGTCCTTCAGCCGACTTGTCTCCAAGAGTCTATTGCTGCCTCGGACACCTTATGGTTCATATCCTGTGAGTATGGATTTTCGAATCCGAAGCAAAACTGATAGTTAATTGTAACGTTCAGCCCCTCCTAAAGACGAAGGAATACTAAAATTGCGTCGAGAGTCGATACATCGTCCTCCAGCAGACTTGTCTCCAAGGTAATATTGCTGCCTCGGGCACCTTATGGTCGTTCTCCTGTGAGTCTAGATTTTCGAATCCGACGCATAACTGATAGTTAATTGTAAAGTTCAGGGCTTCCTAATGACGATGGAACTCTCAAATTGCGTCGAGATTCAATACATCGTCCTCCAGCCGGCTTGTTTCCAAGGGTCTATTGCTGCCTCGGGCACCTTATGGTCGCTCTCCTGTGAGTCTAGATTTTCGAATCCGACGCATAACTGATAGTTAATTGTAAAGTTCAGGGCTTCCTAATGACGATGGAACACTCAAATTGCGTCGAGAGTCGATACATTGTCCTCCAGCCGACTTGTCTCCAAGGGTCTATTGCTGCCTCGGGCACCTTATGATCGATCTCCAGTGAGTCTAGATTTTCGAACCCGACGCAAACATGATAGTTAATTGTACCGTTCAGGGCCTCCTAATGACGATGGAATACTCAAATTGCGTCGAGATTCAATATATCGTCATACAGCCGACTTCTCTCCATGGGGATAATGCTGCCTCGGGCACTTTATGGTCGTTCTCCTGTGAGTCTAGATATTCGAACCCGACGCGAAACTGATTGTTAATTGTAACGTTCAGGGCCTCCTAATGACGATGGAACACTCAAATTGCGTCGAGATTCAATACATCGTCATTCAGCCGATTTGTCTCCAAGGGTCTATTGCTGCCTCGGGCACCTTATGGTCCTTCCACTGTGAGTCTAGATTTTAGAATCCGAAGCAAAACTGATAGTTAATTGTAATGTTCAGGGCCTCCTAAAGACGATGGAACACTCAAATTGCGACGAGATACAATACATCGGCCTCCAGCCGACTTGTCTCCAAGGGGTACTGCTGCCTCGGGCACCATATGGTCCGTCTCAAAAATGATAGTTTTTTGCAACGTTCAGCGCCTCCTAATGACGATGGAACACTCAAATTGCGACGAGATACAATACATCGGTCTCCAGCCGACTTGTCTCCAAGGGTATATTGCTGCCTCGGGCACTTTATCGTCGTTCTCCTTTGAGTCTAGATTTTCGAATCCGACACATAACTGATAGTTAATTGCAACGTTAAGCGCCCGCTAATGACGATGGAACAATCAAATTGATCGAGATTCAATGCCTCGTCCTTCAGCCGACTTGTCTCCAAGAGTCTATTGCTGCCTCGGACACCTTATGCTCGTTCTCCTGTGAGTCTAGATTTTCGAATCCGAAGCAAAACTGACAGTCAATTGTAACGTTCGGGGCCTCCTAATGACGATGGAACACGCAAAAATGCGTCGAGATTCAACGCATCGTCCTTCAGCCGACTAGTCTCCAAGGTTCTCTTGCTGCCTCGGGCACCTTATGGTCGTTCTCCTGTGAGTCTCGATTTTCGAATCCGACGCAAAACTGATTGTTAATTGCAACGTTTAGGGCCTCCTAATGACGATGGAACACTCAAATTGCGTCGAGAATCAATACATCGTACTCCAGCCGAATTGTCTACAAGGGATATTGCAGCCTCGGGCTCCATGTGGTCCGTCTCCTGTGAGTCCAGATTTTCGAATCCGACGCGAAACTGATAGCTAATTGTAACTTTCAGGGCCTCCTAATGACGATGGAACACTCAAATTGGGTCGAGATTCAACACATCGTCCTTCAGCCGACTTGTCTCCAAGGTTCTATTGCCGTATCGGGCACCTTATGGTCGTTCTCTTGTGAGTCTGGATTTTCGAATCCGACGCAAAACTGATAGTTAATTGTAACGTTCAAGGCCTCCTAATGACGATGGGGCACTGAAATTGCGTCTTGATTCAATACATCGTCCTCCAGCGGACTGGTCTCCAAGGGGATATTGTTGCCTCGGACACCTTATGGGCAGTCTCCAGTGAGTCTAGATTTTCGAATCCGACGAAAAACTGATAGTTAATTGTAACATTCAGGGCCTCCTAATGACGATGGAACACTCAAATTGCGTTGCGATCCAATACATCGTCCTCCAGCCGACTTGGCTCCAAGGGTATGTTGCTGCCTGGGGCACCTCATGATCGATCTCCAGTGAGTCTAGATTTTCGAACCCGACGCAAAACTGATAGTTAATTGTACCGTTCAGGGTCTCCTAATGACGATGGAATACTCAAATTGCGTCGAGATTCAATACATTGTCATCCAGCCGACTTCTCTCCATGGGGATAATGCTGCCTCGGGCACTTGATGGTCGTTCTCCTGTGATTCTAGATATTCGAATCCGACGCGAAACTGATTGTTAATTGTAACGTTCAGGGCCTCCTAATGACGATGGAACACTCAAATTGCGTCAAGATTCAATACATCGGCCTCCAGCCGACTTGTCTCCAAATGTCTATTGCTGCCTCGGGCACCATGTGGTCGTTCTCCTGTGAGTCTAGATTTTCCAATCCGACGCATAACTGATAGTTAATTGCAACGTTCAGGGCCTCCTAATGACGACGGAACACTCAAATTGCGTCGAGGTTGAACACATCGTCCTCCAGCCGAATTGTCTCCAAGGGGTATTGCTGCCTCGGGCACCATATGGTCCGTCTCCTTTGAGTCTAGATTTTCGAATCCGACGCAAAAATGATAGTTAATTGTAACGTTCAGCGCCTCCTAATGACGATGGAACACTCAAATTTCGTCGAGAGTCAATACATCGTCCTCCAGACGACTTGTCTACAAGGGGATATTCCTGCCTCGGGCACCATGTGGTCCTTCTCCTGTGAGTCTAGATTTTCGAATCCGACGCGAAACTGATAGTTAATTGTAACGTTCAGGGCCTCCTAATGACGATGGAAGACTCAAATTGCGTCGAGATTCAATACATCGGCCTACAGCAGACTTGTCTCCAAGGGTCTATTACTGCCTCGAGCACCTTATTGTCGTTCTCCAGTGAGTCCAGATTTTTGAATCCGACGCATAACTGATAGTTAATTGCAACGGTCAGGGCCTCCTAATGACGATGGAACACTCAAACTGCGTCGAGGTTCAATACATCGTCCTCCAGCCGATTTGTCTCCAAGGAATATTGCTGCCTCGGGTACCATATGGTCGGTCTCCTGCGACTCTAGATTTTAGAATCCGACGCAAAAGTGATAGTTATTGGTAACGTTCAGCCCCTCCTAATGACGATGGAACAATCAAATTGCGTCGACATTCAATACATCGTCCTTCAGCCGACTGGTCTACAATGGGATATTGCTGCCTCGGGTTCCAAGTGGTCCGTCTCCTGTGAGTCTAGATTTTCGAATCCGACGCATAACTGATAGTTAATTGTAAAGTTCAGGGCTTCCTAATGACAATGGAACACTCAAATTGCGTCGAGATTCAATACATCGTCCTCCAGCCGGCTTGTCTCCAAGGGGATATAGCTGCCTCGTTCACCACATGGTCCGTCTCCGGTGATTCTACATTTTCGTATCCGACGCTAAACTGATAGTCAATTGTAAAGTTCAGGGCTTCCTAATGACGATGGAACACTCAAATTGCGTCGAGATTCAATACATCGGCCTCCAGCCGACTTGTCTCCAAGGGTATATTGCTGCTTCGGCCACTTTATGGTCGTTCTCCTGTGAGTCTAGATTTTCGAATCTGACACATAACTGATAGTTAATTGCAACGTTCAGCGCCCCCTAATGACGATGGAACAATCAAATTGCGTCGACATTCAATACATCGTCCTTCAGCCGACTTGTCTCCAAGAGTCTGTTGCTGCCTCGGACACCTTATGTTTCATATCCTGTGAGTCTAGATTTTCGAATCCGAAGCAAACTGATAGTTAATTGTAACGTTCAGCCCCTCCTAATGACGAAGGAACACTAAAATTGCGTCGAGAGTCGATACATCGTCCTCCAGCCGACTTGTCTCCAAGGTACTATTGCTGCCTCGGGCACCTTATGATCGTTCTCCTGTGAGTCTAGATTTTCGAATCCGACGCATAACTGATAGTTAATTGTAAAGTTTAGGGCTTCCTAATGACGATGGAACACTCAAATTGCGTCGAGATTCAATACATCGTCCTCCACCCGGCTTGTTTCCAAGGGTCTATTGCTGCCTCGGGCACCTTATGGTCGTTCTCCTGTGAGTCTAGATTTTCGAATCCGACGCATAACTGATAGTTAATTGTAAAGTTCAGGGCTTCCTAATGACAATGGAACACTCAAATTGCGTCGAGATTCAATACATCGTCATCCAGCCGGCTTGTCTCCAAGGGGATATAGCTGCCTCGTTCACCACATGGTCCGTCTCCGGTGATTCTACATTTTCGTATCCGACGCTAAACTGATAGTTAATTGTAACGTTCAGGGCCTCCTAATGACGATGGGGCACTCAAATTATATCGCGATTCAATACATCGTCCTCCAGCGGACTGGTCTCCAAGGGGATATTGTTGCCTCGGACACCTTACGGTCAGTCTCCAGTGAGTCTAGATTTTCGAATCCGACGAAAAACTGATAGTTAATTGTAACATTCAGGGCCTCCTAAAGACGATGGAACACTCAAATTGCGTCGCGATCCAATACATCGTCCTCCAGCCGACTTGTCTCCAAGGGTCTATTGCTGCCTCGGGCACCTTATGATCGATCTCCAGTGAGTCTAGATTTTCGAACCCGACGCAAAAATGATATTTAATTGTACCGTTCAGGGCCTCCTAATGACGATGGAATACTCAAATTGCGTCGAGATTCAATACATCGTCATACAGCCGACTTCTCTCCATGGGGATAATGCTGCCTCGGGCACTTTATGGTCGTTCTCCTGTGAGTCTAGATATTCGAACCCGACGCGTAACTGATTGTTAATTGTAACGTTCAGGGCCTCCTAATGACGATGGAACACTCAAATTGCGTCGAGATTCAATACATCGTCGATCAGCCGATTTGTCTCCAAGGGTCTATTGCTGCCTCGGGCACCTTATGGTCGTTCAACTGTGAGTCTAGATTTTAGAATCCGAAGCAAAACTGATAGTTAATTGTAATGTTCAGGGCCTCCTAATGACGATGGAACACTCAAATTGCGTCGAGATACAATACATCGGCCTCCAGCCGACTTGTCTCCAAGGGGTACTGCTGCCTCGGGCACCATATGGTCCGTCTCAAAATTGATAGTTATTTGCAACGTTCAGCGCCTCCTAATGACGATGGAACACTCAAATTGCGCCGAGATACAATACATCGGCCTCCAGCCGACTTGTCTCCAAGGGTATATTGCTGCCTCGGGCACTTTATCGTCGTTCTCCTTTGAGTCTAGATTTTCGAATCCGACGTATAACTGATAGTTAATTGCAACGTTAAGCGCCCGCTAATGACGATGGAACAATCAAATTGGGTCGAGATTGAATGCCTCGTCCTTCAGCCGACTTGTCTCCAAGAGTCTATTGCTGCCTCGGACACCTTATGCTCGTTCTCCTGTGAGTCTAGATTTTCGAATCCGAAGCAAAACTGACAGTCAATTGTAACGTTCGGGGCCTCCTAATGACGATGGAACACGCAAATTGCGTCGAGATTCAACGCATCGTCCTTCAGCCGACTTGTCTCCAAGGTTCTCTTGCTGCCTCGGGCACCTTATGGTCGTTCTCCTGTGAGTCTCGATTTTAGAATCCGACGCAAAACTGACAGTTAATTGCAACGTTCAGGGCCTCTTAATGACGATGGAACACTCAAAATGCGTCGAGGTTGTATATATCGTTCTCCAGCCGAATTGTCTCCGAGGGGTATTGCTGCCTCGGGCACCATATGGTCCGCCTCCTGTGAGTCTAGATTTTCGAATTCGACGCTAAAATGATAGTTAATTGTAAATTTCAGCGCCTCCTAATGGCGATGGAACACTCAAATTGCGTCGAGATTCAATACATCGCCCTTCAGCCGACTTGTCTCCAAGGTTCTACTGTTGCCTCGGGCACCTTATGGTCGTTCTCCTATGAGTCTCGATTTTCGAATCCGACGCAAAACTGATTGTTAATTGCAACGTTCAGGGCCTCCTAATGTCGATGGAACACTCAAATTGCGTCGAGAATCAATACATCGTACTCCAGCCGAATTGTCTACAAGGGATATTGCAGCCTCGGGCTCCATGTGGTCCGTCTCCTGTGAGTCTAGATTTTCGAATCCGACGCGAAACTGATAGCTAATTGTAACTTTCAGGGCCTCCTAATGACGATGGAACACTCAAATTGGGTCGAGATTCAATACATCGTCCTTCAGCCGACTTGTCTCCAAGGTTCTATGGCCGTATCGGGCACCTTATGGTCGTTCTCTTGTGAGTCTGGATTTTCGAATCCGACGCAAAACTGATAGTTAATTGTAACGTTCAAGGCCTCCTAATGACGATGGGGCACTCAAATTGCGTCGCGATTCAATACATCGTCCTGCAGCGGACTGGTCTCCAAGGGGATATTGTTGCCTCGGACACATTAAGGGCAGTCTCCAGTGAGTCTAGATTTTCGAATCCGACGAAAAACTGATAGTTAATTGTAACATTCAGGGCCTCCTAATGACGATGGAACACTCAACTTGCGTCGCGATCCAATACATCGTCCTCCAGCCGACTTGTCTCCAAGGGTCTGTTGCTGCCTCGGGCACCTCATGATCGATCTCCAGTGAGTCTAGATTTTCGAACCCGACGCAAAACTGATAGTTAATTGTACCGTTCAGGGCCTCCTAATGACGATGGAATACTCAAATTGCGTCGAGATTCAATACATTGTCATCCAGCCGACTTCACTCCATGGGGATAATGCTGCCACGGGCACTTAATGGTCGTTCTCCTGTGATTCTAGATATTCGAATCCGACGCGATACTGATTGTTAATTGTAACTTTCAGGGCATCCAAATGACGATGGAACACTCAAATTGCGTCGAGATTCAATGCATCGTCCTTTAGCCGGCTTGTCTCCAAGGGGATATCGCTGCCTCGTTCACCACATCGTCCGCCTCCGGTGATTCTACATTTTCGTATCCGACGCAAAACTGATAGTTAATTTGTAACGTTCAGGGCCTGCTAATGACGATGGGGCACTCAAATTGCGTCGTGATTCAATACATCGTCCTCCAGCGGACTGGTCTCCAAGGGGATATTGTGGCCTCGGACACCTTATGGGCAGTCTCCAGTGTGTCTAGATTTTTGAATCCGACGAAGAACTGATAGTTAATTGTAACATTCAGGGCCTCCTAATGACGATGGAACACTCAAATTGCGTCGCGATCCAATACATCGTCCTCCAGCCGACTTGTCTCCAAGGGTCTGTTGCTGCCTCGGGCACCTTATGATCGATCTCCAGTGAGTCTAGATTTTCGAACCCGACGCAAAACTGATAGTTAATTGTACCGTTCAGGGCCTCCTAATGACGATGGAATACTCAAATTGCGTCGAGATTCAATACATTGTCATCCAGCCGACTTCACTCCATGGGGATAATGCTGCCTCGGGCACTTAATGGTCGTTCTCCTGTGATTCTAGATATTCGAATCCGACGCGATACTGATTGTTAATTGTTACTTTCAGGGCATCCAAATGACGATGGAACACTCAAATTGCGTCGAGATTCAATGCATCGTCCTTTAGCCGGCTTGTCTCCAAGGGGATATCGCTGCCTCGTTCACCACATCGTCCGCCTCCGGTGATTCTACATTTTCGTATCCGACGCAAAACTGATAGTTAATTGTAACGTTCAGGGCCTCCTAATGACGATGGGGCACTCAAATTGCGTCGCGATTCAATACATCGTCCTCCAGCGGACTGGTCTCCAAGGCGATATTGTTGCCTCGGACACCTTATGGTCAGTCTCCAGTGAGTCTAGATTTTCGAATCCGACGAAAAACTGATAGTTAATTGTTACATTCAGGGCCTCCTAAAGACGATGGAACACTCAAATTGCGTCGCGATCCAATACATCGTCCTCCAGCCGACTTGGCTCCAAGGGTCTATTGCTGCCTCGGGCACCTTATGATCGATCTCCAGTGAGTCTAGATTTTCGAACCCGACGCAAAAATGATAGTTAATTGTACCGTTCAGGGCCTCCTAATGACGATGGAATACTCAAATTGCGTCGAGATTCAATACATCGTCATACAGCCGCCTTGTCTCCATCGGGATAATGCTGCCTCGGGCACTTTATGGTCGTTCTCCTGTGAGTCTAGATATTCGAACCCGACGCGAAACTGATTGTTAATTGTAACGTTCAGGGCATCCTAATGACGATGGAACACTCAAATTGCGTCGAGATTCAATACATCGTCATTCAGCCGATTTGTCTCCAAGGGTCTATTGCTGCCTCGGGCACCTTATGGTCGTTCCACTGTGAGTCTAGATTCTAGAATCAGAAGCAAAACTGATAGTTAATTGCAATGTTCAGGGCCTCCTAATGACGATGGAACACTCAAATTGCGTCGAGATACAATACATCGGCCTCCAGCCGACTTGTCTCCAAGGGGTACTGCTGCCTCGGGCACCATATGGTCCGTCTCAAAAATGATAGTTATTTGCAACGTTCAGCGCCTCCTAATGACGATGGAACACTCAAATTGCGTCGAGATACAATACATCGGCCTCCAGCCGACTTGTCTCCAAGGGTGTATTGCTGCCTCGGGCACTTTACCGTCGTTCTCCCTTGAGTCTAGATTTTCGAATCCGACGCGAAACTGATAGCTAATTGTAACTTTCAGGGCCTCCTAATACGATGGAACACGCAAATTGCGTCGAGATTCAATACATCGTCCTTCAGCCGACTTGTCTCCAAGGTTCTATTGCCGTATCGGGCACCTTATGGTCGTTCCCTTGTGAGTCTGGATTTTCGACTCCGACGCAAAACTGATAGTTAATTGTATCGTTCAGGGCCTCCTAATGACGATGGGGCACTCAAAATTCGTCGCGATTCAATACATCGTCCTCCAGCGGACTGGTCTCCAAGGGGATATTGTGGCCTCGGACACCTTATGGGCAGTCTCCAGTGAGTCTAGATTTTTGTATCCGACGAAAAACTGATAGTTAATTGTAACATTCAGGGCCTCCTAATACGATGGAACACTCAAATTGCGTCGCGATCCAATACATCGTCCTCCAGCCGACTTGTCTCCAAGGGTCTGTTGCTGCCTCGGGCACCTTATGATCGATCTCCAGTGAGTCTAGATTTTCGAACCCGACGCAAAACTCATAGTTAATTGTACCGTTCAGGGCCTCCTAATGACGATGGAATACTCAAATTGCGTCGAGATTCAATACATTGTCATCCAGCCGACTTCACTCCATGGGGATAATGCTGCCTCGGGCACTTAATGGTCGGTCTCCTGTGATTCTAGATATTCGAATCCGACGCGATACTGATTGTTAATTGTAACTTTCAGGGCATCCAAATGACGATGGAACACTCAAATTGCGTCGAGATTCAATGCATCGTCCTTTAGCCGGCTTGTCTCCAAGGTAATATCGCTGCCTCGTTCACCACAACGTCCGCCTCCGGTGATTCTACATTTTCGTATCTGACGCAAAACTGATAGTTAATTTGTAACGTTCAGGGCCTCCTAATGACGATGGGGCACTCAAATTGCGTCGCGATTCAATAAATCGTCCTCCAGCGGACTGGTCTCCAAGGGGATATTGTGGCCTCGGACACCTTATGGGCAGTCTCCAGTGTGTCTAGATTTTTGAATCCGACGAAAAACTGATAGTTAATTGTAACATTCAGGGCCTCCTAATGACGATGGAACACTCAAATTGCGTCGCGATCCAATACATCGTCCTCCAGCCGACTTGTCTCCAAGGGTCTGTTGCTGCCTCGGGCACCTTATGATCGATCTCCAGTGAGTCTAGATTTTCGAACCCGACGCAAAACTGATAGTTAATTGTACCGTTCAGGGCCTCCTAATGTCGATGGAATACTCAAATTGCGTCGAGATTCAATACATTGTCATCCAGCCGACTTCACTCCATGGGGATAATGCTGCCTCGGGCACTTAATGGTCGTTCTCCTGTGATTCTAGATATTCGAATCCGACGCGATACTGATTGTTAATTGTTACTTTCAGGGCATCCAAATGACGATGGAACACTCAAATTGCGTCGAGATTCAATGCATTGTCCTTTAGCCGGCTTGTCTCCAAGGGGATATCGCTGCCTCGTTCACCACATCGTCCGCCTCCGGTGATTCTACATTTTCGTATCCGACGCAAAACTGATAGTTAATTGTAACGTTCAGGGCCTCCTAATGACGATGGGGCACTCAAATTGCGTCGCGATTCAATACATCGTCCTCCAGCGGACTGGTCTCCAAGGCGATATTGTTGCCTCGGACACCTTATGGTCAGTCTCCAGTGAGTCTAGATTTTGGAATCCGACGAAAAACTGATAGTTAATTGTTACATTCAGGGCCTCCTAAAGACGATGGAACACTCAAATTGCGTCGCGATCCAATACATCGTCCTCCATCCGACTTGGCTCCAAGGGTCTATTGCTGCCTCGGGCACCTTATGATCGATCTCCAGTGAGTCTAGATTTTCGAACCCGACGCAAAAATGATAGTTAATTGTACCGTTCAGGGCCTCCTAATGACGATGGAATACTCAAATTGCGTCGAGATTCAATACATCGTCATACAGCCGACTTCTCTCCATCGGGATAATGCTGCCTCGGGCACTTTATGGTCGTTCTCCTGTGAGTCTAGATATTCGAACCCGACGCGAAACTGATTGTTAATTGTAACGTTCAGGGCATCCTAATGACGATGGAACACTCAAATTGCGTCGAGATTCAATACATCGTCATTCAGCCGATTTGTCTCCAAGGGTCTATTGCTGCCTCGGGCACGTTATGGTCGTTCCACTGTGAGTCTAGATTTTAGAATCAGAAGCAAAACTGATAGTTAATTGCAATGTTCAGGGCCTCCTAATGTTGATGGAACACTCAAATTGCGTCGAGATACAATACATCGGCCTCCAGCCGACTTGTCTCCAAGGGGTACTGCTGCCTCGGGCACCATATGGTCCGTCTCAAAAATGATAGTTATTTGCAACGTTCAGCGCCTCCTAATGACGATGGAACACTCAAATTGCGTCGAGATACAATACATCGGCCTCCAGCCGATTTGTCTCCAAGGGTATATTGCTGCCTCGGGCACTTTACCGTCGTTCTCCCTTGAGTCTAGATTTTCGAATCCGACGCATAACTGATAGTTAATTTCAACGTTAAGCGCCCGCTAATGACGATGGAACAATCAAATTGGGTCGAGATTCAATACATCGTCCTTCAGCCGACTTGTCTCCAAGAGTCTATTGATGCCTCGGACACCTTATGCTCGTTCTCCTGTGAGTCTAGATTTTCGAATCCGACGCGAAACTGCTAGCTAATTGTAACTTTCAGGGCCTCCTAATGACGATGGAACACTCAAATTGGGTCGAGTTTCAATACATCGTCCTTCAGCCGACTTGTCTCCAAGGTTCTATTGCCGTATCGGGCACCTTATGGTCGTTTTCTTGTGAGTCTGGATTTTCGAATCCGACGCAAAACTGATAGTTAATTGTAACGTTCAGGGCCTATTAATGACGATGGGGCACTCAAATTGCGTCGCAATTCAATACATCGTCCTCCAGCGGACTGGTATCCAAGGGGATGTTGTTGCCTCGGACACCTTATGGGCAGTCTCCAGTGAGTCTAGATTTTCGAATCCGACGAAAAACTGATAGTTAATTGTAACATTCAGGGCCTCCTAATGACGATGGAACGCTCAAATTGCGTCGCGATCCAATACATCGTCCTCCAGCCGACTTGTCTCCAAGGGTCTGTTGCTGCCTCGGGCACCTCATGATCGATCTCTCTAGATTTTAGAACCCGCCGCAAAACTGATAGTTAATTGTACCGTTCAGGGCCTCCTAATGACGATGGAATACTCAAATTGCGTCGAGATTCAATACATTGTCATCCAGCCACTTCTCTCCATGGGGATAATACTGCCTCGGGCACTTTATGGTCGTTCTCCTGTGATTCTAGATATTCGAATCCGACGCGAAACTGATTGTTAATTGTAAAGTTCAGGGCCTCCTAATGACGATGGAACACTCAAATTGCGTCGAGATTCAGTACATCGGCCTCAAGCCGACTTGTCTCCAAGGGTATATTGCTGCCTCGGGCACTTTATGGTCGTTTTCCTGTGAGTCTAGATTTTCGAATCTGACACATAACTGATAGTTAATTGCAACGTTCAGCGCCCCCTAATGACGATGGAACAATCAAATTGCGTCGAGATTCAATACATCGTCCTTCAGCCGACTTGTCTCCAAGAGTCTATTGCTGCCTCGGACACTTTATGGTTCATATCCTGTGAGTCTAGATTTTCGAATCCGATGCAAAACTGATAGTTAATTGTAACGTTCAGCCCCTCCTAAAGGCGAAGGAACACTAAAATTGCGTCGAGAGTCGATACATCGTCCTCCAGCCGACTTGTCTCCAAGGTACTATTGCTGCCTCGGGCACCTTATGGTCATTCTCCTGTGAGTCTAGATTTTCGAATCCGACGCATAACTGATAGTTAATTGTAAAGTTCAGGGCTTCCTAATGACGATGGAACACTCAAATTGCGTCGAGATTCAATACATCGTCCTCCAGCCGACTTGTTTCCAAGGGTCTATTGCTGCCTCGGGCACCTTATGGTCGTTCACCTGTGAGTCTAGATTTTCGAATCCGACGCATAACTGATAGTTAATTGTAAAGTTCAGGGCTTCCTAATGACTATGGAACACTCAAATTGCGTCGAGATTCAATACATCGTCCTCCAGCCGGCTTGTCTCCAAGGGGATATAGCTGCCTCGTTCACCACATGGTCCGTCTCCTGTGATTCTACATTTTCGTATCCGACGCAAAACTGATAGTTAATCGTAACGTTCAGGGCCTCCTAATGACGATGGGGCACTCAAATTGCGTCGCGATTCAATACATCGTCCTCCAGCGGACTGGTCTCCAAGGGGATATTGTTGCCTCGGACACCTTATGGTCAGTCTCCAGTGAGTCTAGATTTTCGAATCCGACGAAAAACTGATAGTTAATTGTAACATTCAGGGCCTCCTAAAGACGATGGAACACTCAAATTGCGTCGCGATCCAATACATCGTCCTCCAGCCGACTTGTCTCCAAGGGTCTATTGCTGCCTCGGGCACCTTATGATCGATCTCCAGTGAGTCTAGATTTTCGAACCCGACGCAATAATGATAGTTAATGGTACCGTTCAGGGCCTCCTAATGACGATGGAATACTCAAATTGCGTCGAGATTCAATACATCGTCATACAGCCGACTTCTCTCCATCGGGATAATGCTGCCTCGGGCACTTTATGGTCGTTCTCCTGTGACTCTAGATATTCGAACCCGACGCGAAACTGATTGTTAATTGTAACGTTCAGGGCCTCCTAATGACGATGGAACACTCAAATTGCGTCGAGATTCAATACATCGTAATTCAGCCGATTTGTCTCCAAGGGTCTATTGCTGCCTCGGGCACCTTATGGTCGTTCCACTGTGAGTCTAGATTTTAGAATCCGAAGCAAAACTGATAGGTAATTGTAATGTTCAGGGCATCCTAATGACGATGGAACACTCAAATTGCGTCGAGATTCAATACATCGGCCTCCAGCCGACTTGTCTCCAAGGGGTATTGCTGCCTCGGGCACCATATGGTCCGTCTCAAAAATGATAGTTATTTGCAACGTTCAGCGCCTCCTAATGACGATGGAAAACTCAAATTGCGTCGAGATACAATACATCGGCCTCCAGCCGACTTGTCTCCAAGGGTATATTGCTGCCTCGGGCACTTTATCGTCGTTCTCCTTTGAGTCTAGATTTTCGAATCCGACGCATAACTGATAGTTAATTGCAACGTTAAGCGCCCGCTAATGACGATGGAACAATCAAATTGGGTCGAGATTCAATACATCGTCCTTCAGCCGACTTGTCTCCAAGAGTCTATTGCTGCCTCGGTCACCTTATGCTCGTTCTCCTGTGAGTCTACATTTTCGAATCCCAAGCGAAACTGACAGCCAATTGTAACGTTCGGGGCCTCCTAATGACGATGGAACACTCAAATTGCGTCGAGGTTCAATACATCGTCCTTCAGCCGACTTGTCTCCAAGGTTCTATTGCCGTATCGGGCACCTTATGGTCGTTCTCTTGTAAGTCTGGATTTTCGAATCCGACGCAAAACTGATAGTTAATTGTAACGTTCGGGGCCTATTAATGACGATGGTTAACTCAAATTGCGTCGCGATTCAATACATCGTCCTCTAGCGGACTGGTCTCCAAGGGGATATTGTTGCCTCGGACACCTTATGGGCAGTCTCCAGTGGGTCTAGATTTTCGAATCCGACGAAAAACTGATAGTTAATTGTAACATTCAGGGCCTCCTAATGACGATGGAACACTCAAATTGCGTCGAGGTTCAATACATCGTCCTTCAGCCGACTTGTCTCCAAGGTTCTATTGCCGTATCGGGCACCTTATGGTCGTTCTCTTGTAAGTCTGGATTTTCGAATCCGACGCAAAACTGATAGTTAATTGTAACGTTCGGGGCCTATTAATGACGATGGTTAACTCAAATTGCGTCGCGATTCAATACATCGTCCTCTAGCGGACTGGTCTCCAAGGGGATATTGTTGCCTCGGACACCTTATGGGCAGTCTCCAGTGGGTCTAGATTTTCGAATCCGACGAAAAACTGATAGTTAATTGTAACATTCAGGGCCTCCTAATGACGATGGAACACTCAAATTGCGTCGCGATTAAATACATCGTCCTCCAGCCGACTTGTCTCCAAGGGTCTGTTGCTGCCTCGGGCACCTTATGATCGATCTCCTGTGAGTCTAGATTTTCGAACCCGACGCAAAACTGATAGTTAATTGTACCGTTCAGGGCCTCCTACTGACGATGGAACACTCAAAATGCGTCGAGGTTGTATTCGTCGTTCTCCAGCCGAATTGTCTCCGAGGGGTATTGCTGCCTCGGGCACCATATGGTCCGCCTCCTGTGAGTCTAGATTTTCGAATTCGACGCAAAAATGATAGTTAATTGTAAATTTCAGCGCCTCCTAATGACGATGGAACACTCAAATTGCGTCGAGATTCAATACATCGCCCTTCAGCCGACTTGTCTCCAAGGTTCTATTGCTGCCTCGGGCACCTTATGGTCGTTCTCCTGTGAGTCTCGATTTTCGAATACGACGCAAAAGTGATAGTTAATTGGAACGTTCAGGGCCTCCTAATGACGATGGAACACTCAAATTGCGTCGAGATTCAATACATCGTCCTTCAGCCGACTTGTCTCCAAGGTTCTTTTGCCGTATCGGGCACCTTATGGTCGTTCCCTTGTGAGTCTGGATTTTCGAATCCGACGCAAAACTGATAGTTAATTGTATCGTTCAGGGCCTCCTAATGACGATGGGGCACTCAAATTGCGTCGCGATTCAATACATCGTCCTCCAGCGGACTGGTCTCCAAGGGGATATTGTGGCCTCGGACACCTTATGGGCAGTCTCCAGTGAGTCTAGATTTTTGAATCCGACGAAAAACTGATAGTTAATTGTAACATTCAGGGCCTCCTAATGACGATGGAACACTCAAATTGCGTCGCGATCCAATACATCGTCCTCCAGCCGACTTGTGTCCAAGGGTCTGTTGCTGCCTCGGGCACCTTATGATCGATCTCCAGTGAGTCTAGATTTTCGAACCCGACGCAAACCTGATAGTTAATTGTACCGTTCAGGGCCTCCTAATGACGATGGAATACTCAAATTGCGTCGAGATTCAATACATTGTCATCCAGCCGACTTCACTCCATGGGGATAATGCTGCCTCGGGCACTTAATGGTCGTTCTCCTGCGATTCTAGATATTCGAATCCGACGCGAAACTGATTGTTAATTGTAAAGTTCAGGGCATCCAAATGACGATGGAACACTCAAATTGCGTCGAGATTCAATGCATCGTCCTTTAGCCGGCTTGTCTCCAAGGGGATATCGCTGCCTCGTTCACCACATCGTCCGCCTCCGGTGATTCTACATTTTCGTATCCGACGCAAAACTTATAGTTAATTGTACCGTTCAGGGCCTCCTAATGACGATGGAATACTCAAATTGCGTCGAGATTCAATACATCGTCATCCAGCCGTATTCTCTCCATGGGCGTAATGCTGCCTCGGGCATTTTATGGTCGTTCTTCTGTGAGTCTAGATATTCGAATCCGACGCGAAACTGATTGTTAATTGTAACGTTCAGGGCTTCGTAATGACGATGGAACACTCAAATTGCGTCGAGATTCAATGCATCGTCCTTTAGCCGACTTGTCTCCAAGGGTCTAATGCTGCCTCGGGCACCTTATGGTCGTTCCACTGTGAGTCTAGATTTTAGAATCCGACGCAAAAATGATAGTTATTTGTAACGTTCAGCGCCTCCTAATGACGATGGAACACTAAAATTGCGTCGAGAGTCAATACATCGTCCTCCAGCCGACTTGTCTACAATGGGATAATGCTGCCTGGGGCACTTTATCGTCGTTCTCCTTTCAGTCTAGATTTTCGAATCCGACGCATAACTGATAGTTAATTGCAACGTTAAGCGCCCGCTAATGACGATGGAACAATCAAATGGGGTCGAGTTTCAATACATCGTCCATCAGCCGACTTGTCTCCAAGAGTCTATTGCTGCCTCGGACACCTTATGCTCGTTCTCGTGTGAGTCTAGATTTTCGAATCCGAAGCAAAACTGATAGTCAATTGTAACGTTCGGGGCCTCCTAATGACGATGGAACACTCAAATTGCGTCGAGATTCAATACATCGTCCTTCATCCGACTTGTCTCCAAGGTTCTATTGCTGCCTCGGGCACCTTATGGTCGATCTCCTGTGAGTCTCGATTTTCGAATCCGACGCAAAAATGATAGTTAATTGCAACGTTCAGGGCCTCCTAATGACGATGGAACACTCAAAGTGCGTCGAGAATCAATACATCGTACTCCAGCCGAATTGTCTACAAGGGATATTGCAGCCTCGGGCTCCATGTGGTCCGTCTCCTGTGAGTCTAGATTTTCGAATCCGACGCGAAACTGATAGCTAATTGTAACTTTCAGGGCCTCCTAATGACGATGGAACACTGAAATTGCGTCGAGATTCAATACATCGTCCTTCAGCCGACTTGTCTCCAAGGTTCTATTGCCGTATCGGGCACCTTATGGTCGTTCCCTTGTGAGTCTGGATTTTCGAATCCGACGCAAAACTGATATTTAATTGTATCGGTCAGGGCCTCCTAATGACGATGGGGCACTCAAATTGCGTCGCGATTCAATACATCGTCCTCCAGCGGACTGGTCTCCAAGGGGATATTGTGGCCTCGGACACCTTATGGGCAGTCTCCAGTGAGTCTAGATTTTTGAATCCGACGAAAAACTGATAGTTAATTGTAACATTCAGGGCCTCCTAATGACGATGGAACACTCAAATTGCGTCGCGATCCAATACATCGTGCTCCAGCCGACTTGTCTCCAAGGGTCTGTTGCTGCCACGGGCACCTTATGATCGATCTCCAGTGAGTCTAGATTTTCGAACCCGACGCAAAACTGATAGTTAATTGTACCGTTCAGGGCCTCCTAATGACGATGGAATACTCAAATTGCGTCGAGATTCAATACATTGTCATCCAGCCGACTTCACTCCATGGGGATAATGCTGCCTCGGGCACTTAATGGTCGTTCTCCTGTGATTCTAGATATTCGAATCCGACGCGAAACTGATTGTTAATTGTAAAGTTCAGGGCATCCAAATGACGATGGAACACTCAAATTGCGTCGAGATTCAATGCATCGTCCTTTAGCCGACTTGTCTCCAAGGGTGTAATGCTGCCTCGGGCACCTTATGGTCGTTCCACTGTGAATCTAGATTTTAGAATCCGACGCAAAAATGATAGTTCTTTGTAACGTTCAGACCCTCCTAATGACGATGGAACACTAAAATTGCGTCGAGAGTCAATACATCGTCCTCCAGCCGACTTGTCTACAATGGGATATTGCTGCCTCGGGATCCATGTGGTCCGTCTCCTGTGACTCTAGATTTTCGAATCCGACGCATATCTGATAGTTAATTGTAAAGTTCAGGGCTTCCTAATGACGATGGATCACTCAAATTGCGTCGAGATTCAATACATCGGCCTCCAGGGGACTTGTCTCCAAGGGTATATTGCTGCCTCGGGCACTTTATGGTCGTTCTCCTGTGAGTTTAGATTTTCGAATCTGACGCATAACTGATAGTTAATTGCATCATTCAGCGCATCCTAATGACGATGGAACAATCAAATTGGGTCGAGATTCAATACATCGTCCTTCAGCCGACTTGTCTCCAAGAGTCTATTGCTGCCTCGGACACCTAATGGTTCATATCCTGTGAGTCTAGATTTTCGAATCCGAAGCAAAACTGATAGTTAATTGTAACGTTCAGCCCCTCCTAATGACCTTGGAACACTAAAATTGCGTCGAGAGTCAATACATCGTCCTCCAGCCGACTTGTCTCCAAGGGTCTATTGCTGCCTCGGGCACCTTATGGTCGTTCTCCTGTGAGTCTAGATTTTCGATTCCGACGCATAACTGATAGTTAATTGTAAAGTTCAGGGGTTCCTAATGACGATGGAACACTCAAATTGCGTCGAGATTCAATACATCGTCCTCCAGCCGGCTTGTCTCCAAGGGGATATAGCTGCCTCGGTCACCACATGGTCCGTCTCCGGTGATTCTACATTTTCGTATCCGATGCAAAACTGATAGTTAATTGTAACGTTCAGGGCCTCCTAATGACGATGGGGCACTCAAATCGCGTCGCGATTCAATACATCGTCCTCCAGCGGACTGGTCTCCAAGGGGATATTGTTGCCTCGGACACGTTATGGTCAGTACCCAGTGAGTCTAGATTTTCGAATCCGACGAAAAATTGATAGTTAATTGTAACATTCAGGGCCTCCTAATGACGATGGAATACTCAAATTGCGATGAGATTCAATACATCGTCATCCAGCCGACTTCTCTCCATGGGGATAATGCTGCCTCGGGCACTTTATGGTCGTTCCACTGTGAGTCTAGATTTTACAATCCGACGCAAAACTGATAGTTAACTGCAACGTTCAGGGCCTCTTAATGACGATGGAACACTCAAATTGCGTCGAGGTTGTTTACATCGTTCTCCAGCCGAATTGTCTCCGAGGGGTATTGCTGCGTCGGGCACCATATGGTCCGCCTCCTGTGAGTCTAGATTTTCGAATTCGACGCAAAAATGATAGTTAATTGTAGATTTCAGCGCCTCCTAATGACGATGGAACACTGAAATTGCGTCGAGATTCAATACATCGTCCTTCAGCCGACTTGTCTCCAAGGGGATATAGCTGCCTCGGTCACCACATGGTCCGTCTCCGGTGATTCTACATTTTCGTATCCGACGAAAAACTGATAGTTAATTGTAACGTTCAGGGCCTCCTAATGACGATGGGGCACTCAAATCGCGTCGCGATTCAATACATCGTCCTCCAGCGGACTGGTCTCCAAGGGGATATTGTTGCCTCGGACACGTTATGGTCAGTACCCAGTGAGTCTAGATTTTCGAATCCGACGAAAAATTGATAGTTAATTGTAACATTCAGGGTCTCCTAATGACGATGGAATACTCAAATTGCGTTGAGATTCAATACATCGTCATCCAGCCGACTTCTCTCCATGGGGATAATTCTGCCTCGGGCACTTTATGGTCGTTCCACTGTGAGTCTCGATTTTCGAATCTGACGCAAAACTGATAGTTAATTGCAACGTTCAGTGCCTCCTAATGACGATGGAACACTCAAATTGCGTCGAGAATCAATACACCGTACTTCAGCCGAATTGTCTACAAGGGATATTGCAGCCTCGGGCTCCATGTGGTCCGTCCCCTGTGAGTCTAGATTTTCGAATCCGACTGGAAACTGATAGCTAAATGTAACTTTCAGGGCCTCCTAATGACGATGGAACACTCAAATTGCGTCGAGATTCAATTCATCGTCCTTCAGCCGACTTGTCTCCAAGGTTCAATTGCCGTATCGGGCACCTTATGGTCGTTCTCATGTGAGTCTCGATTTTCGAATCCGACGCAAAACTGATAGTTAATTGTAACGTTCAGGGCCTCCTAATGACGATGGGGCACTCAAATTGCGTCGCGATTCAATACATCGTCCTCCAGCGGACTGGTCTCCAAGGGGATATTGTTGCCTCGGACACCATATTAGCAGTCTCCAGTGAGTCTAGATTTTCGAATCCGACGAAAAACTGGTAGTTAAATGTAACATTCAGGGCCTCCTAATGGCGATGGAACACTCAAATTGCGTCGCGATCCAATACATCGTCCTCCAGCCGACTTGTCTCCAAGGGTCTGTTGCTGCCTCGGGCACCTTATGATCGATCTCCAGTGAGTCTAGATTTTCGAACCCAACGCAAAACTGATAGTTAATTATACCGTTCAGGGCCTCCTAATGTCGATGGAATACTCAAATTGCGTCGAGATTCAATACATTGTCATCCAGCCGACTTCTCTCCATGGGGATAATGCTGCCTCGGGCACTTTATGGTCGTTCTCCTGTGATTCTAGATATTCGAATCCGACGAGAAACTGATTGTTAATTGGAAAGTTCAGGGCTTCCTAATGACGATGGAACACTCAAATTGCGTCGAGATTGAATACGTCGTCATTCAGCCGATTTGTCTCCAAGGGTCTATTGCTGCCTCGGGCACTTTATGGTCGTTCTCCTGTGATTCTAGATATTCGAATCCGACGCAAAACTGATAGTTAATTGCAACGTTCAGGGCCTCTTAATGACGATGGAACACTCAAATTGCGTCGAGGTTGTATACATCGTTCTCCAGCCGAATTGTCTCCGAGGGGTATTGCTGCCTCGGGCACCATATGACCCGCCTCCTGTGAGTCTAGATTTTTGAATTCGACGCAAAAATGATAGTTAATTGTAAATTTCAGCGCCTCCTAATGACGATGGAACACTCAAATTGCGTCGAGATTCAATACATCGCCCTTCAGCCGACTTGTCTCCAAGGTTCTACTGCTGCCTCGGGCACCTTATGGTCGTTCTCCTGTGAGTCTCGATTTTCGAATCCGACGCAATACTGATAGTTAATTGCAACGTTCAGGGCCTCCTAATGACGATCGAACACTCAAACTGCGTCGAGAATCAATACATCGTACTCCAGCCGAATTGTCTACAAGGGAAATTGCAGCCTCGGGCTCCATGTGGTCCGTCTCCTGTGAGTCTAGATTTTCGAATCCGACGCGAAACTGCTAGCTAATTGTAACTTTCAGGGCCTCCTAATGACGATGGAACACTCAAATTGGGTCGAGATTCAATACATCGTCCTTCAGCCGACTTGTCTCCAAGGTTCTATTGCCGTATCGGGCACCTTATGGTCGTTCTCTTGTGAGTCTGGATTTTCGAATCCGACGCAAAACTGATAGTTAATTGTAACGTTCAGGGCCTCCTAATGACGATGGGGCACTCAAATTGCGTCGCGATTCAATACATCGTCCTCCAGCGGACTGGTATCCAAGGGGATATTGTTGCCTCGGACACCTTATGGGCAGTCTCCAGTGAGTCTAGATTTTCGAATCCGACGAAAAACTGATAGTTAATTGTAACATTCAGGGCCTCCTAATGACGATGGAACGCTCAAATTGCGTCGCGATCCAATACATCGTCCTCCAGCCGACTTGTCTCCAAGGGTCTGTTGCTGCCTCGGGCACCTCATGATCGATCTCCAGTGAGTATGGATTTTCGAACCCGACGCAAAACTGATAGTTAATTGTACCGTTCAGGGCCTCCTAATGACGATGGAACAATCAAATTGCGTCGAGAGTCGATACATCGTCCTCCAGCCGACTTGTCTCCAAGGTACTATTGCTGCCTCGGGCACCTTATGGTCATTCTCCTGTGAGTCTAGATTTTCGAATCCGACGCATAACCGATAGTTAACTGTAAAGTTCAGGGCTTCCTAATTACGATGGAACACTCAAATTGCGTCGAGATTCAATACATCGTCCTCCAGCCGGCTTGTTTCCAAGGGTCTATTGCTGCCTCGGGCACCTTATGGGCGTTCTCCTGTGAGTCTAGATTTTCGAATCCGACGCATAACTGATAGTTAATTGTAAAGTTCAGGGCTTCCTAATGACTATGGAACACTCAAATTGCGTCGAGATTCAATACATCGTCCTCCAGCCGGCTTGTCTCCAACGGGATATAGCTGCCTAGTTACCCACATGGTCCGTCTCCGGTGATTCTACATTTTCGTATCCGACGCAAAACTGATAGTTAATTGTAACGTTCAGGGCCTCCTAATGACGATGGGGCACTCAAATTGCGTCGCGATTCAATACATCGTCCTCCAGCGGACTGGTCTCCAAGGGGATATTGTTGCCTCGGACACCTTATGGTCAGTCTTCAGTGAGTCTAGATTTTCGAACCCGACGCGAAAATGATAGTTAATGGTACCGTTCAGGGCCTCCTAATGACGATGGAATACTCAAATTGCGTCGAGATTCAATACATCGTCATACAGCCGACTTCTCTCCATCGGGATAATGCTGCCTCGGGCACTTTATGGTCGTTCTCCTGTGACTCTAGATATTCGAACCCGACGCGAAACTGATTGTTAATTGTAACATTCAGGGCCTCCTAATGACGATGGAACACTCAAATTGCGTCGAGATTCAATACATTGTCATCCAGCTGACTTCTCTCCATGGGGATAATGCTGCCTCGGGCACTTTATGGTCGTTCTCCTGTGATTCTAGATATTCGAATCCGATGCGAAACTGATTGTTGATTGTAACATTCAGGGCCTCCTAATGATGAAGGAACACTCAAATTGCGTCGAGATTCAATACATCGTCATTCAGCCGATTTGTCTCCAAGGGTCTATTGCTGCCTCGGGCACCTTATAGTCGTTCCCCTGTGAGTCTAGATTTTAGTATCCGACGCAAAACTGATAGTTAATTGTAATGTTCAGGGCCTCCTAATGACGATGGAACACTCAAATTGCGTCGAGATTCAATACATCGGTCTCCAGCCGACTTGTCTCCAAGGGGTATTGCTGCCTCGGGCACCATATGGTCCGTCTCAAAAATGATAGTTATTTGCAAGGTTCAGCGCCTCCTAATGACGATGGAACACTCAAATTGCGCCGAGATACAATACATCGGCCTCCAGCCGACTTGTCTCCAAGGGTATATTGCTGCCTCGGGCACTTTATCGTCGTTCTCCTTTGAGTCTAGATTTTCGAATCCGACGCATAACTGATAGTTAATTGCAACGTTGAGCGCCCGCTAATGACGATGGAACAATCAAATTGGGTCGAGTTTCAATACATCGTCCATCAGCCGACTTGTCTCCAAGAGTCTATTGCTGCCTCGGACACCTTATGCTCGTTCTCGTGTGAGTCTAGATTTTCGAATCCGAAGCAAAACTGATAGTCAATTGTAACGTTCGGGGCCTCCTAATGACGATGGAACACTCAAATTGCGTCGAGATTCAATACATCGTCCTTCAGCCGACTTGTCTCCAAGGTTCTATTGCTGCCTCGGGCACCTTATGGTCGATCTCCTGTGAGTCTCGATTTTCGAATCCGACGCAAAAATGATAGTTAATTGCAACGTTCAGGGCCTCCTAATGACGATGGAACACTCAAAGTGCGTCGAGAATCAATACATCGTACTCCAGCCGAATTGTCTACAAGGGATATTGCAGCCTCGGGCTCCATGTGGTCCGTCTCCTGTGAGTCTAGATTTTCGAATCCGACGCGAAACTGATAGCTAATTGTAACTTTCAGGGCCTCCTAATACGATGGAACACTCAAATTGCGTCGAGATTCAATACATCGTCCTTCAGCCGACTTGTCTCCAAGGTTCTATTGCCGTATCGAGCACCTTATGGTCGTTCCCTTGTGAGTCTGGATTTTCGACTCCGACGCAAAACTGATAGTTAATTGTATCGTTCAGGGCCTCCTACTGACGATGGGGCACTCAAAATTCGTCGCGATTCAATACATCGTCCTCCAGCGGACTGGTCTCCAAGGGGATATTGTGGCCTCGGACACCTTATAGGCAGTCTCCAGTGAGTCTAGATTTTTGAATCCGACGAAAAACTGATAGTTAATTGCCACATTCAGGGCCTCCTAATGACGATGGAACACTCAAATTGCGTCGCGATCCAATACATCGTCCTCCAGCCGACTTGTCTCCAAGGGTCTGTTGCTGCCTCGGGCACCTTATGATCGATCTCCAGTGAGTCTAGATTTTCGAACCCGACGCAAAACTGATAGTTAATTGTACCGTTCAGGGCCTCCTAATGACGATGGAATACTCAAATTGCGTCGAGATTCAATACATTGTCATCCAGCCGACTTCACTCCATGGGGATAATGCTGCCACGGGCACTTAATGGTCGTTCTCCTGTGATTCTAGATATTCGAATCCGACGCGATACTGATTGTTAATTGTAACTTTCAGGGCATCCAAATGACGATGGAACACTCAAATTGCGTCGAGATTCAATGCATCGTCCTTTAGCCGGCTTGTCTCCAAGGGGATATCGCTGCCTCGTTCACCACATCGTCCGCCTCCGGTGATTCTACATTTTCGTATCCGACGCAAAACTGATAGTTAATTTGTAACGTTCAGGGCCTGCTAATGACGATGGGGCACTCAAATTGCGTCGCGATTCAATACATCGTCCTCCAGCGGACTGGTCTCCAAGGGGATATTGTGGCCTCGGACACCTTATGGGCAGTCTCCAGTGTGTCTAGATTTTTGAATCCGACGAAGAACTGATAGTTAATTGTAACATTCAGGGCCTCCTAATGACGATGGAACACTCAAATTGCGTCGCGATCCAATACATCGTCCTCCAGCCGACTTGTCTCCAAGGGTCTGTTGCTGCCTCGGGCACCTTATGATCGATCTCCAGTGAGTCTAGATTTTCGAACCCGACGCAAAACTGATAGTTAATTGTACCGTTCAGGGCCTCCTAATGACGATGGAATACTCAAATTGCGTCGAGATTCAATACATTGTCATCCAGCCGACTTCACTCCATGGGGATAATGCTGCCTCGGGCACTTAATGGTCGTTCTCCTGTGATTCTAAATATTCGAATCCGACGCGATACTGATTGTTAATTGTTACTTTCAGGGCATCCAAATGACGATGGAACACTCAAATTGCGTCGAGATTCAATGCATCGTCCTTTAGCCGGCTTGTCTCCAAGGGGATATCGCTGCCTCGTTCACCACATCGTCCGCCTCCGGTGATTCTACATTTTCGTATCCGACGCAAAACTGATAGTTAATTGTAACGTTCAGGGCCTCCTAATGACGATGGGGCACTCAAATTGCGTCGCGATTCAATACATCATCCTCCAGCGGACTGGTCTCCAAGGCGATATTGTTGCCTCGGACACCTTATGGTCAGTCTCCAGTGAGTCTAAATTTTCGAATCCGACGAAAAACTGATAGTTAATTGTTACATTCAGGGCCTCCTAAAGACGATGGAACACTCAAATTGCGTCGCGATCCAATACATCGTCCTCCAGCCGACTTGGCTCCAAGGGTCTATTGCTGCCTCGGGCACCTTATGATCGATCTCCAGTGAGTCTAGATTTTCGAACCCGACGCAAAAATGATAGTTAATTGTACCGTTCAGGGCCTCCTAATGACGATGGAATACTCAAATTGCGTCGAGATTCAATACATCGTCATACAGCCGCCTTGTCTCCATCGGGATAATGCTGCCTCGGGCACTTTATGGTCGATCTCCTGTGAGTCTAGATATTCGAACCCGACGCGAAACTGATTGTTAATTGTAACGTTCAGGGCATCCTAATGACGGTGGAACACTCAAATTGCGTCGAGATTCAATACATCGTCATTCAGCCGATTTGTCTCCAAGGGTCTATTGCTGCCTCGGGCACCTTATGGTCGTTCCACTGTGAGTCTAGATTCTAGAATCAGAAGCAAAACTGATAGTTAATTGCAATGTTCAGGGCCTCCTAATGACGATGGAACACTCAAATTGCGTCGAGATACAATACATCGGCCTCCAGCCGACTTGTCTCCAAGGGGTACTGCTGCCTCGGGCACCATATGGTCCGTCTCAAAAATGATAGTTATTTGCAACGTTCAGCGCCTCCTAATGACGATGGAACACTCAAATTGCGTCGAGATACAATACATCGGCCTCCAGCCGACTTGTCTCCAAGGGTGTATTGCTGCCTCGGGCACTTTACCGTCGTTCTCCCTTGAGTCTAGATTTTCGAATCCGACGCGAAACTGATAGCTAATTGTAACTTTCAGGGCCTCCTAATACGATGGAACACTCAAATTGCGTCGAGATTCAATACATCGTCCTTCAGCCGACTTGTCTCCAAGGTTCTATTGCCGTATCGGGCACCTTATGGTCGTTCCCTTGTGAGTCTGGATTTTCGACTCCGACGCAAAACTGATAGTTAATTGTATCGTTCAGGGCCTCCTAATGACGATGGGGCACTCAAAATTCGTCGCGATTCAATACATCGTCCTCCAGCGGACTGGTCTCCAAGGGGATATTGTGGCCTCGGACACCTTATGGGCAGTCTCCAGTGAGTCTAGATTTTTGAATCCGACGAAGAACTGATAGTTAATTGTAACATTCAGGGCCTCCTAATGACGATGGAACACTCAAATTGCGTCGCGATCCAATACATCGTCCTCCAGCCGACTTGTCTCCAAGGGTCTGTTGCTGCCTCGGGCACCTTATGATCGATCTCCAGTGAGTCTAGATTTTCGAACCCGACGCAAAACTCATAGTTAATTGTACCGTTCAGGGCCTCCTAATGACGATGGAATACTCAAATTGCGTCGAGATTCAATACATTGTCATCCAGCCGACTTCACTCCATGGGGATAATGCTGCCTCGGGCACTTAATGGTCGGTCTCCTGTGATTCTAGATATTCGAATCCGACGCGATACTGATTGTTAATTGTAACTTTCAGGGCATCCAAATGACGATGGAACACTCAAATTGCGTCGAGATTCAATGCATCGTCCTTTAGCCGGCTTGTCTCCAAGGTAATATCGCTGCCTCGTTCACCACATCGTCCGCCTCCGGTGAGTCTACATTTTCGTATCCGACGCAAAACTGATAGTTAATTTGTAACGTTCAGGGCCTCCTAATGACGATGGGGCACTCAAATTGCGTCGCGATTCAATACATCGTCCTCCAGCGGACTGGTCTCCAAGGGGATATTGTGGCCTCGGACACCTTATGGGCAGTCTCCAGTGTGTCTAGATTTTTGAATCCGACGAAAAACTGATAGTTAATTGTAACATTCAGGGCCTCCTAATGACGATGGAACACTCAAATTGCGTCGCGATCCAATACATCGTCCTCCAGCCGACTTGTCTCCAAGGGTCTGTTGCTGCCTCGGGCACCTTATGATCGATCTCCAGTGAGTCTAGATTTTCGAACCCGACGCAAAACTGATAGTTAATTGTACCGTTCAGGGCCTCCTAATGTCGATGGAATACTCAAATTGCGTCGAGATTCAATACATTGTCATCCAGCCGACTTCACTCCATGGGGATAATGCTGCCTCGGGCACTTAATGGTCGTTCTCCTGTGATTCTAGATATTCGAATCCGACGCGATACTGATTGTTAATTGTTACTTTCAGGGCATCCAAATGACGATGGAACACTCAAATTGCGTCGAGATTCAATGCATTGTCCTTTAGCCGGCTTGTCTCCAAGGGGATATCGCTGCCTCGTTCACCACATCGTCCGCCTCCGGTGATTCTACATTTTCGTATCCGACGCAAAACTGATAGTTAATTGTAACGTTCAGGGCCTCCTAATGACGATGGGGCACTCAAATTGCGTCGCGATTCAATACATCGTCCTCCAGCGGACTGGTCTCCAAGGCGATATTGTTGCCTCGGACACCTTATGGTCAGTCTCCAGTGAGTCTAGATTTTGGAATCCGACGAAAAACTGATAGTTAATTGTTACATTCAGGGCCTCCTAAAGACGATGGAACACTCAAATTGCGTCGCGATCCAATACATCGTCCTCCATCCGACTTGGCTCCAAGGGTCTATTGCTGCCTCGGGCACCTTATGATCGATCTCCAGTGAGTCTAGATTTTCGAACCCGACGCAAAAATGATAGTTAATTGTACCGTTCAGGGCCTCCTAATGACGATGGAATACTCAAATTGCGTCGAGATTCAATACATCGTCATACAGCCGACTTCTCTCCATCGGGATAATGCTGCCTCGGGCACTTTATGGTCGTTCTCCTGTGAGTCTAGATATTCGAACCCGACGCGAAACTGATTGTTAATTGTAACGTTCAGGGCATCCTAATGACGATGGAACACTCAAATTGCGTCGAGATTCAATACATCGTCATTCAGCCGATTTGTCTCCAAGGGTCTATTGCTGCCTCGGGCACGTTATGGTCGTTCCACTGTGAGTCTAGATTTTAGAATCAGAAGCAAAACTGATAGTTAATTGCAATGTTCAGGGCCTCCTAATGACGATGGAACACTCAAATTGCGTCGAGATACAATACATCGGCCTCCAGCCGACTTGTCTCCAAGGGGTACTGCTGCCTCGGGCACCATATGGTCCGTCTCAAAAATGATAGTTATTTGCAACGTTCAGCGCCTCCTAATGACGATGGAACACTCAAATTGCGTCGAGATACAATACATCGGCCTCCAGCCGATTTGTCTCCAAGGGTATATTGCTGCCTCGGGCACTTTACCGTCGTTCTCCCTTGAGTCTAGATTTTCGAATCCGACGCATAACTGATAGTTAATTTCAACGTTAAGCGCCCGCTAATGACGATGGAACAATCAAATTGGGTCGAGATTCAATACATCGTCCTTCAGCCGACTTGTCTCCAAGAGTCTATTGATGCCTCGGACACCTTATGCTCGTTCTCCTGTGAGTCTAGATTTTCGAATCCGAAGCAAAACTGACAGTCAATTGTAACGTTCGGGGCCTGCTAATGACGATGGAACACGCAAATTGCGTCGAGATTCAACACATCGTCCTTCAGCCGACTTGTCTCCAAGGTTTTATTGCTGCCTCGGGCACCTTATGGTCGTTCTCCTGTGAGTCTCGATTTTCGAATCCGACGCAAAACTGATAGTTAAATGCAACGTTCAGAGCCTCTTAATGACGATGGAACGCTCAAAATGCGTCGAGGTTGTATACATCGTTCTCCAGCCGAATTGTCTCCGAGGGGTATTGCAGCCTCGGGCTCCATGTGGTCCGTCTCCTGTGAGTCTAGATTTTCGAATCCGACGCGAAACTGCTAGCTAATTGTAACTTTCAGTGCCTCCTAATGACGATGGAACACTCAAATTGGGTCGAGATTCAATACATCGTCCTTCAGCCGACTTGTCTCCAAGGTTCTATTGCCGTATCGGGCACCTTATGGTCGTTCTCTTGTGAGTCTGGATTTTCGAATCCGACGCAAAACTGATAGTTAATTGTAACGTTCAGGGCCTATTAATGACGATGGGGCACTCAAATTGCGTCGCGATTCAATACATCGTCCTCCAGCGGACTGGTATCCAAGGGGATGTTGTTGCCTCGGACACCTTATGGGCAGTCTCCAGTGAGTCTAGATTTTCGAATCCGACGAAAAACTGATAGTTAATTGTAACATTCAGGGCCTCCTAATGACGATGGAACGCTCAAATTGCGTCGCGATCCAATACATCGTCCTCCAGCCGACTTGTCTCCAAGGGTCTGTTGCTGCCTCGGGCACCTCATGATCGATCTTTCTAGATTTTAGAACCCGCCGCAAAACTGATAGTTAATTGTACCGTTCAGGGCCTCCTAATGACGATGGAATACTCAAATTGCGTCGAGATTCAATACATTGTCATCCAGCCACTTCTCTCCATGGGGATAATGCTGCCTCGGGCACTTTATGGTCGTTCTCCTGTGATTCTAGATATTCGAATCCGACGCGAAACTGATTGTTAATTGTAAAGTTCAGGGCCTCCTAATGACGATGGAACACTCAAATTGCGTCGAGATTCAGTACATCGGCCTCAAGCCGACTTGTCTCCAAGGGTATATTGCTGCCTCGGGCACTTTATGGTCGTTTTCCTGTGAGTCTAGATTTTCGAATCTGACACATAACTGATAGTTAATTGCAACGTTCAGCGCCCCCTAATGACGATGGAACAATCAAATTGCGTCGAGATTCAATACATCGTCCTTCAGCCGACTTGTCTCCAAGAGTCTATTGCTGCCTCGGACACTTTATGGTTCATATCCTGTGAGTCTAGATTTTCGAATCCGATGCAAAACTGATAGTTAATTGTAACGTTCAGCCCCTCCTAAAGGCGAAGGAACACTAAAATTGCGTCGAGAGTCGATACATCGTCCTCCAGCCGACTTGTCTCCAAGGTACTATTGCTGCCTCGGGCACCTTATGGTCATTCTCCTGTGAGTCTAGATTTTCGAATCCGACGCATAACTGATAGTTAATTGTAAAGTTCAGGGCTTCCTAATGACGATGGAACACTCAAATTGCGTCGAGATTCAATACATCGTCCTCCAGCCGACTTGTTTCCAAGGGTCTATTGCTGCCTCGGGCACCTTATGGTCGTTCTCCTGTGAGTCTAGATTTTCGAATCCGACGCATAACTGATAGTTAATTGTAAAGTTCAGGGCTTCCTAATGACTATGGAACACTCAAATTGCGTCGAGATTCAATACATCGTCCTCCAGCCGGCTTGTCTCCAAGGGGATATAGCTGCCTCGTTCACCACATGGTCCGTCTCCTGTGATTCTACATTTTCGTATGCGACGCAAAACTGATAGTTAATTGTAACGTTCAGGGCCTCCTAATGACGATGGGGCACTCAAATTGCGTCGCGATTCAATACATCGTCCTCCAGCGGACTGGTCTCCAAGGGGATATTGTTGCCTCGGACACCTTATGGTCAGTCTCCAGTGAGTCTAGATTTTCGAATCCGACGAAAAACTGATAGTTAATTGTAACATTCAGGGCCTCCTAAAGACGATGGAACACTCAAATTGTGTCGCGATCCAATACATCGTCCTCCAGCCGACTTGTCTCCAAGGGTCTATTGCTGCCTCGGGCACCTTATGATCGATCTCCAGTGAGTCTAGATTTTCGAACCCGACGCAATAATGATAGTTAATGGTACCGTTCAGGGCCTCCTAATGACGATGGAATACTCAAATTGCGTCGAGATTCAATACATCGTCATACAGCCGACTTCTCTCCATCGGGATAATGCTGCCTCGGGCACTTTATGGTCGTTCTCCTGTGACTCTAGATATTCGAACCCGACGCGAAACTGATTGTTAATTGTAACGTTCAGGGCCTCCTAATGACGATGGAACACTCAAATTGCGTCGAGATTCAATACATCGTAATTCAGCCGATTTGTCTCCAAGGGTCTATTGCTGCCTCGGGCACCTTATGGTCGTTCCACTGTGAGTCTAGATTTTAGAATCCGAAGCAAAACTGATAGGTAATTGTAATGTTCAGGGCATCCTAATGACGATGGAACACTCAAATTGCGTCGAGATTCAATACATCGGCCTCCAGCCGACTTGTCTCCAAGGGGTATTGCTGCCTCGGGCACCATATGGTCCGTCTCAAAAATGATAGTTATTTGCAACGTTCAGCGCCTCCTAATGACGATGGAAAACTCAAATTGCGTCGAGATACAATACATCGGCCTCCAGCCGACTTGTCTCCAAGGGTATATTGCTGCCTCGGGCACTTTATCGTCGTTCTCCTTTGAGTCTAGATTTTCGAATCCGACGCATAACTGATAGTTAATTGCAACGTTAAGCGCCCGCTAATGACGATGGAACAATCAAATTGGGTCGAGATTCAATACATCGTCCTTCAGCCGACTTGTCTCCAAGAGTCTATTGCTGCCTCGGTCACCTTATGCTCGTTCTCCTGTGAGTCTACATTTTCGAATCCCAAGCAAAACTGACAGCCAATTGTAACGTTCGGGGCCTCCTAATGACGATGGAACACTCAAAATGCGTCGAGAATCAATACATCGTACTCCAGCCGACTTGGCTCCAAGGGGTATTGCTGCCTCGTTCACCATATGGTCCGTCTCAAAAATGATAGTTATTTGCAACGTTCAGCGCCTCCTAATGACGATGGAACACTCAAATTGCGTCGATATTCAATACATCGGCCCCCAGCCGACTTGTCTCCAAGGGGATAATGCTGCCTCGGGCACTTTATCGTCGTTCTCCTTTGAGTCTAGATTTTCGAATCCGACGCATAACTGATAGTTAATTGCAACGTTAAGCGCCCGCTAATGACGATGGAACAATCAAATTGGGTCGTGTTTCAATACATCGTCCATCAGCCGACTTGTCTCCAAGAGTCTATTGCTGCCTCGGACACCTTATGCTCGTTCTCGTGTGAGTCTAGATTTTCGAATCCGAAGCAAAACTGATAGTCAATTGTAACGTTCGGGGCCTCCTAATGACGATGGAACACTCAAATTGCGTCGAGATTCAATACATCGTCCTTCAGCCAACTTGTCTCCAAGGTTCTATTGCTGCCTCGGGCACCTTATGGTCGATCTCATGTGAGTCTCGATTTTCGAATCCGACGCAAAAATGATAGTTAATTGCAACGTTCAGGGCCTCCTAATGACGATGGAACACTCAAAGTGCGTCGAGAATCAATACATCGTACTCCAGCCGAATTGTCTACAAGGGATATTGCAGCCTCGGGCTCCATGTGGTCCGTCTCCTGTGAGTCTAGATTTTCGAATCCGACGCGAAACTGATAGCTAATTGTAACTTTCAGGGCCTCCTAATGACGATGGAACACTCAAATTGCGTCGAGATTCAATACATCGTCCTTCAGCCGACTTGTCTCCAAGGTTCTTTTGCCGTATCGGGCACCTTATGGTCGTTCCCTTGTGAGTCTGGATTTTCGAATCCGACGCAAAACTGATAGTTAATTGTATCGTTCAGGGCCTCCTAATGACGATGGGGCACTCAAATTGCGTCGCGATTCAATACATCGTCCTCCAGCGGACTGGTCTCCAAGGGGATATTGTGGCCTCGGACACCTTATGGGCAGTCTCCAGTGAGTCTAGATTTTTGAATCCGACGAAAAACTGATAGTTAATTGTAACATTCAGGGCCTCCTAATGACGATGGAACACTCAAATTCCGTCGCGATCCAATACATCGTCCTCCAGCCGACTTGTGTCCAAGGGTCTGTTGCTGCCTCGGGCACCTTATGATCGATCTCCAGTGAGTCTAGATTTTCGAACCCGACGCAAACCTGATAGTTAATTGTACCGTTCAGGGCCTCCTAATGACGATGGAATACTCAAATTGCGTCGAGATTCAATACATTGTCATCCAGCCGACTTCACTCCATGGGGATAATGCTGCCTCGGGCACTTAATGGTCGTTCTCCTGCGATTCTAGATATTCGAATCCGACGCGAAACTGATTGTTAATTGTAAAGTTCAGGGCATCCAAATGACGATGGAACACTCAAATTGCGTCGAGATTCAATGCATCGTCCTTTAGCCGGCTTGTCTCCAAGGGGATATCGCTGCCTCGTTCACCACATCGTCCGCCTCCGACGCAAAACTTATAGTTAATTGTACCGTTCAGGGCCTCCTAATGACGATGGAATACTCAAATTGCGTCGAGATTCAATACATCGTCATCCAGCCGTATTCTCTCCATGGGCGTAATGCTGCCTCGGGCATTTTATGCTCGTTCTTCTGTGAGTCTAGATATTCGAATCCGACGCGAAACTGATTGTTAATTGTAACGTTCAGGGCTTCGTAATGACGAAGGAACACTCAAATTGCGTCGAGATTCAATGCATCGTCCTTTAGCCGACTTGTCTCCAAGGGTCTAATGCTGCCTCGGGCACCTTATGGTCGTTCTACTGTGAGTCTAGATTTTAGAATCCGACGCAAAAATGATAGTTATTTGTAACGTTCAGCGCCTCCTAATGACGATGGAACACTAAAATTGCGTCGAGAGTCAATACATCGTCCTCCAGCCGACTTGTCTACAATGGGATAATGCTGCCTGGGGCACTTTATCGTCGTTCTCCTTTCAGTCTAAATTTTCGAATCCGACGCATAACTGATAGTTAATTGCAACGTTAAGCGCCCGCTAATGACGATGGAACAATCAAATGGGGTCGAGTTTCAATACATCGTCCATCAGCCGACTTGTCTCCAAGAGTCTATTGCTGCCTCGGACACCTTATGCTCGTTCTCGTGTGAGTCTAGATTTTCGAATCCGAAGCAAAACTGATAGTCAATTGTAACGTTCGGGGCCTCCTAATGACGATGGAACACTCAAATTGCGTCGAGATTCAATACATCGTCCTTCAGCCGACTTGTCTCCAAGGTTCTATTGCTGCCTCGGGCACCTTATGGTCGATCTCCTGTGAGTCTCGATTTTCGAATCCGAAGCAAAAATGATAGTTAATTGCAACGTTCAGGGCCTCCTAATGACGATGGAACACTCAAAGTGCGTCGAGAATCAATACATCGTACTCCAGCCGAATTGTCTACAAGGGATATTGCAGCCTCGGGCTCCATGTGGTCCGTCTCCTGTGAGTCTAGATTTTCGAATCCGACGCGAAACTGATAGCTAATTGTAACTTTCAGGGCCTCCTAATGACGATGGAACACTGAAATTGCGTCGAGATTCAATACATCGTCCTTCAGCCGACTTGTCTCCAAGGTTCTATTGCCGTATCGGGCACCTTATGGTCGTTCCCTTGTGAGTCTGGATTTTCGAATCCGACGCAAAACTGATATTTAATTGTATCGGTCAGCGCCTCCTAATGACGATGGGGCACTCAAATTGCGTCGCGATTCAATACATCGTCCTCCAGCGGACTGGTCTCCAAGGGGATATTGTGGCCTCGGACACCTTATGGGCAGTCTCCAGTGAGTCTAGATTTTTGAATCCGACGAAAAACTGATAGTTAATTGTAACATTCAGGGCCTCCTAATGACGATGGAACACTCAAATTGCGTCGCGATCCAATACATCGTGCTCCAGCCGACTTGTCTCCAAGGGTCTGTTGCTGCCTCGGGCACCTTATGATCGATCTCCAGTGAGTCTAGATTTTCGAACCCGACGCAAAACTGATAGTTAATTGTACCGTTCAGGGCCTCCTAATGACAATGGAATACTCAAATTGCGTCGAGATTCAATACATTGTCATCCAGCCGACTTCACTCCATGGGGATAATGCTGCCTCGGGCACTTAATGGTCGTTCTCCTGTGATTCTAGATATTCGAATCCGACGCGAAACTGATTGTTAATTGTAAAGTTCAGGGCATCCAAATGACGATGGAACACTCAAATTGCGTCGAGATTCAATGCATCGTCCTTTAGCCGACTTGTCTCCAAGGGTGTAATGCTGCCTCGGGCACCTTATGGTCGTTCCACTGTGAATCTAGATTTTAGAATCCGACGCAAAAATGATAGTTATTTGTAACGTTCAGACCCTCCTAATGACGATGGAACACTAAAATTGCGTCGAGAGTCAATACATCGTCCTCCAGCCGACTTGTCTCCAAGGGTCTATTGCTGCCTCGGGCACCTTATGGTCGTTCTCCTGTGAGTCTAGATTTTCGATTCCGACGCATAACTGATAGTTAATTGTAAAGTTCAGGGGTTCCTAATGACGATGGAACACTCAAATTGCGTCGAGATTCAATACATTGTCCTCCAGCCGGCTTGTCTCCAAGGGGATATAGCTGCCTCGGTCACCACATGGTCCGTCTCCGGTGATTCTACATTTTCGTATCCGATGCAAAACTGATAGTTAATTGTAACGTTCAGGGCCTCCTAATGACGATGGGGCACTCAAATCGCGTCGCGATTCAATACATCGTCCTCCAGCGGACTGGTCTCCAAGGGGATATTGTTGCCTCGGACACGTTATGGTCAGTACCCAGTGAGTCTAGATTTTCGAATCCGACGAAAAATTGATAGTTAATTGTAACATTCAGGGCCTCCTAATGACGATGGAATACTCAAATTGCGATGAGATTCAATACATCGTCATCCAGCCGACTTCTCTCCATGGGGATAATGCTGCCTCGGGCACTTTATGGTCGTTCCACTGTGAGTCTAGATTTTACAATCCGACGCAAAACTGATAGTTAACTGCAACGTTCAGGGCCTCTTAATGACGATGGAACACTCAAATTGCGTCGAGGTTGTTTACATCGTTCTCCAGCCGAATTGTCTCCGAGGGTATTGCTGCGTCGGGCACCATATGGTCCGCCTCCTGTGAGTCTAGATTTTCGAATTCGACGCAAAAATGATAGTTAATTGTAGATTTCAGCGCCTCCTAATGACGATGGAACACTGAAATTGCGTCGAGATTCAATACATCGTCCTTCAGCCGACTTGTCTCCAAGGGGATATAGCTGCCTCGGTCACCACATGGTCCGTCTCCGGTGATTCTACATTTTCGTATCCAACGAAAAACTGATAGTTAATTGTAACGTTCAGGGCCTCCTAATGACGATGGGGCACTCAAATCGCGTCGCGATTCAATACATCGTCCTCCAGCGGACTGGTCTCCAAGGGGATATTGTTGCCTCGGACACGTTATGGTCAGTACCCAGTGAGTCTAGATTTTCGAATCCGACGAAAAATTGATAGTTAATTGTAACATTCAGGGCCTCCTAATGACGATGGAATACTCAAATTGCGTTGAGATTCAATACATCGTCATCCAGCCGACTTCTCTCCATGGGGATAATGCTGCCTCGGGCACTTTATGGTCGTTCCACTGTGAGTCTCGATTTTCGAATCTGACGCAAAACTGATAGTTAATTGCAACGTTCAGTGCCTCCTAATGACGATGGAACACTCAAATTGCGTCGAGAATCAATACACCGTACTTCAGCCGAATTGTCTACAAGGGATATTGCAGTCTCGGGCTCCATGTGGTCCGTCCCCTGTGAGTCTAGATTTTCGAATCCGACTGGAAACTGATAGCTAAATGTAACTTTCAGGGCCTGCTAATGACGATGGAACACTCAAATTGCGTCGAGATTCAATTCATCGTCCTTCAGCCGACTTGTCTCCAAGGTTCAATTGCCGTATCGGGCACCTTATGGTCGTTCTCATGTGAGTCTCGATTTTCGAATCCGACGCAAAACTGATAGTTAATTGTAACGTTCAGGGCCTCCTAATGACGATGGGGCACTCAAATTGCGTCGCGATTCAATACATCGTCCTCCAGCGGACTGGTCTCCAAGGGGATATTGTTGCCTCGGACACCTTATTAGCAGTCTCCAGTGAGTCTAGATTTTCGAATCCGACGAAAAACTGGTAGTTAAATGTAACATTCAGGGCCTCCTAATGGCGATGGAACACTCAAATTGCGTCGCGATCCAATACATCGTCCTCCAGCCGACTTGTCTCCAAGGGTCTGTTGCTGCCTCGGGCACCTTATGATCGATCTCCAGTGAGTCTAGATTTTCGAACCCAACGCAAAACTGATAGTTAATTATACCGTTCAGGGCCTCCTAATGTCGATGGAATACTCAAATTGCGTCGAGATTCAATACATTGTCATCCAGCCGACTTCTCTCCATGGGGATAATGCTGCCTCGGGCACTTTATGGTCGTTCTCCTGTGATTCTAGATATTCGAATCCGACGAGAAACTGATTGTTAATTGGAAAGTTCAGGGCTTCCTAATGACGATGGAACACTCAAATTGCGTCGAGATTGAATACGTCGTCATTCAGCCGATTTGTCTCCAAGGGTCTATTGCTGCCTCGGGCACTTTATGGTCGTTCTCCTGTGATTCTAGATATTCGAATCCGACGCAAAACTGATAGTTAATTGCAACGTTCAGGGCCTCTTAATGACGATGGAACACTCAAATTGCGTCGAGGTTGTATACATCGTTCTCCAGCCGAATTGTCTCCGAGGGGTATTGCTGCCTCGGGCACCATATGGTCCGCCTCCTGTGACTCTAGATTTTCGAATTCGACGCAAAAATGATAGTTAATTGTAAATTTCAGCGCCTCCTAATGACGATGGAACACTGAAATTGCGTCGAGATTCAATACATCGTCCTTCAGCCGACTTGTTTCCAAGGTTCTATTGCTGCCTTGGGCACCTTATGGTCGTTCTCCTGTCAGTCTCGATTTTCAAATCTGACGCAAAACTGATAGTTAATTGCAACGTTCAGGGCCTCCTAATGACGATGGAACACTCAAATTGCGTCGAGAATCAATACACCGTACTCCAGCCGAATTGTCTACAAGGGATATTGCAGCCTCGGGCTCCATGTGGTCCGTCTCCTGTGAGTCTAGATTCTCGAATCCGACGCGAAACAGATAGCTAATTGTAACTTTCAGGGCCTCCTAATGACGATGGAACACTCAAATTGCGTCGAAATTCAATACATCGTCCTTCAGCCGACTTGTCTCCAAGGTTCTATTGCCGTATCGGGCACCTTATGGTCGTTCTCATGTGAGTCTCGATTTTCGAATCCGACGCAAAGCTGATAGTTAATTGTAACGTTCAGGGCCTTCTAATGACGATGGGGCACTCAAATTGCGTCGCGATTCAATACATCGTCCTCCAGCGGACTGGTCTCTAAGGGGATATTGTTGCCTCGGACACCTTATGGGCAGTCTCCAATGAGTCTAGATTTTCGAATCCGACGAAAAACTGATAGTTAATTGTAACATTCAGGGCCTCCTAATGACGATGGAACACTCAAATTGCGTCGAGATTCAATACATTGTCATCCAGCCGACTTCCCTCCATGGGGATAATGCTGCCTCGGGCACTTTATGGTCGTTCTCCTGTGATTCTAGATATTCGAATCCGACGCGAAACTGACTGTTAATTGTAAAGTTCAGGGCTTCCTAATGACGATGGAACACTCAAATTGCGTCGAGATTCAATACATCGGCCTCCAGCCGACTTGTCTCCGAGGGTATATTGCTGCCTCGTTCACTTTATGGTCGTTCTCCTGTGAGTGTAGATTTTCGAATCCGACGCATAACTGATAGTTAATTGCAACGTTCATCGCCCCCTAATGACAATGGAACAATCAAATTGGGTCGAGATTCAATACATCGTCATTCAGCCGACTTGTCTCCAAGAGTCTATTGCTGCCTCCAACATCTTATGGTCGTTCTCCTGTGAGTCTAGATTTTCGAATCCGAAGCAAAACTTATAGTTAATTGTAACGTTCGGGGCCTCTTAATGACGATGGAACACACAAATTGCGTCGAGATTCAATACATCGTCCTTCAGCCGACTTGTCTCCAAGGTTCTATTGCTGCCTCGGGCACCTTATTGTCGTTCTCCTGTGCGTCTCGATTTTCGAATCCGACGCAAAACTGATTGTTAATTGCGACGTTCAGGTCCTCTTAATGACGATGGAACACCCAAATTGCGTCGAGGTTGAATAAATCCTTCTCCAGCCGAATTGTCTCCAAGGGGTATTGCTGCCTCGAGCACCATATGGTCCGCCTCCTGTGAGTCTAGATTTTCGAATTCGACGCAAAAATGATAGTTAATTGCAAATTTGAGCGCCTCCTAATGACGATGGAACACTGAAATTGCGTCGAGATTCAATACATCGTCCTTCAGCCGACTTGTCTCCAAGGTTCTATTGCCGTATCGGGCACCTTATGGTCGTTCTCATGTGAGTCTCGATTTTCGAATCCGACGCAAAACTGATAGTTAATTGTAACGTTCTGGGCCTCCTAATGACGATGGGGCACTCAAATTGCGTCGCGATTCAATACATCGTCCTCCAGCGGACTGGTCTCCAAGGGGATATTGTTGACTCGGGCACCTTATGGGCAGTCTCCAGTGAGTCTAGATTTTCGAATCCGACGAAAAACTGATAGTTAATTGTAACATTCAGGGCCTCCTAATGACGATGGAACACTCAAATTGCGTCGCGATCCAATACATCGTCATCCAGCCGACTTCTCTCCATGGGGATAATGCTGCCTCGGGCATTTTATGGTCGTTCTTCTGTGAGTCTAGATATTCGAATCCGACGCGAAAGTGATTGTTAATTGTAACGTTCAGGGCTTCGTAATGACGATGGAACAATCAAATTGGGTCGAGATTCAATACATCGTCATTCAGCCGACTTGTCTCCAAGAGTCTATTGCTGCCTCGAACACCTTATGGTCGTTCTCCTGTGAGTCTAGATTTTCGAATCCGAAGCAAAACTGATAGTTAATTGTAACGTTCGGGGCCTCCTAATGACGATGGAACACACAAATTGCGTCGAGATTCAATACATCGTTCTTCAGCCGACTTGTCTCCAAGGTTCTATTGCTGGCTCGGGCACCTTATTGTCGTTCTCCTGTGAGTCTCGATTTTCGAATCCGACGCAAAACTGATTGTTAATTGCGACGTTCAGGTCCTCTTAATGTCGATGGAACACTCAAATTGCGTCGAGGTTGAATACATCCTTCTCCAGCCGAATTGTCTCCGACGGGTATTGCTGCCTCGGGCACCATATGGTCCGCCTCCTGTGAGTCTAGATTTTTTAATCCGACGCAATAATGACAGTTAATTGTAAATTTCAGCGCCTCCTAACGACGACGGAACACTCAAGTTGCGTCGAGATTCAATACATCGGCCTCCAGCCGACTTGTCTCCAAGGGGTATTGCTGCCTCGGGCACCATATGGTCCGTCTCAAAAATGATAGTTATTTGCAACGTTCAGCGTCTCCTAATGACGATGGAACACTCAAATTGCGTCGAGATTCAATACATCGTCCTCCAGCCGGCTTGTCTCAGAGGGGATATCGCTGCCTCGTTCACCACATGGTCCGTCTCTGGTGATTCTACATTTTCGTATCCGACGCAAAACTGATAGTTAATTGTAACGCTCAGGGCCTCCTAATGACGATGGGGCACTCACATTGCGTCGCGATTCAATACATCGTCCTCCAGCGGACTGGTCTCCAAGGGGACATTGTTGCCTCGGACACCTTATGGGCAGTCTCCAGTGAGTCTAGATTTTCGAATCCGACGAAAAACTGATAGTTCATTGTAACATTCAGGGCCTCCTAATGACGATGGAACACACAAATTGCGTCACGATCCAATACATCGTCCTCCAGCCGACTTGTCTCCAAGGGTCTATTGCTGCCTCGGGCACCTTATGATCGATCTCCAGTGAGTCTAGATTTTCGACCCGACGAAAAACTGATAGTTAATTGTACCGCTCAGGGCCTCCTAATGACGATGGAATACTCAAATTGCGTCGAGATTCAATACATCGTCATCCAGCCGAATTCTCTCCATGGGGATAATGCTGCCTCGGGCACTTTATGGTCGTTCTCCTGTGAGTCTAGATATTCGAATCCGACGCGAAACTGATTTTTAATTGTAAAGTTCAGGGCTTCCTAATGACGATGGAACACTCAAATTGCGTCGAGAGTCAATACATCGTCCTCCAGCCGACTTGTTTCCAAGGGTCTATTGCTGCCTCGGGCACCTTATGGTCGTTCTCCTGTGAGTCTAGATTTTCGAATCCGACGCATAACTGATAGTTAATTGTAAAGTTCAGGGCTTCCTAATGACGATGGAACACTCAAATTGCGTCGAGATTCAATACATTGTCCTCCAGCCGGCTTGTCTCCAAGGGGATATCGCTGCACGTTCACCACATGGTCCGTCTCCGGTGATTCTACATTTTCGTATCCGACGCAAAACGTATGGTTAATTGTAACGTTCAGGGCCTCCTAATGACGATGGGGCACTCAAATTGCGTCGCGATCCAATACATCGTCCTCCAGCGGACTGGTCTCCAAGGGGATATTGTTGACTCGGACACCTAATGGTCAGTCCCCAGTGAGTCTAGATTTTCGAAGCCGACGAAAAACTCATAGTTAATTGTAACATTCAGGGCCTCCTAATGACGATGGAACACTCAAATTGCTTCGCGATCCAATACATCGTCCTCCAGCCGACTTGGCTCCAAGAGTCGTGTGAAGTTAACACCCCTTTTTCGAGAAATATACATTTTTTTTTAGAGTTCTTGATAGATATGGCATAGTTCTAGAGTTCTTTGTACAAAATTTCAATAGTTCTGCAGAATTTAGCGAAGAAATCAACAATATTCGAAAGAATTTACGTATCGAGAACGTTCTTTGGCAATTTCCGCAAAATGTAAATAAGTACAAGAGTTCTGAGCACAGTTCTGAACAGAGCTCCAAGAGTTCTTTCGAAAATCCGAGTATAATTTTTTTGTGCAGCTAATAGTTTACGAGATAATTGCATTTTAATGAGAAAATCTTTTCACTTACTGTGAAGTTGGCACCCTTTTTTTTAGAAATATATATATTTCGTATCGAAAACATTTTTTGTCAATTTTCGTAAAAATTAAACTTGTACAATAGTTCTGAGGACAGTTCTGAACAGAACCCCAAGAGCTCTATCGAAAATCCCAACAACATTTTTCTATGGCGATAATGGTTTGAGATAAATTGATTTAATATGGGACTCACTTTCTTTACGGAAAATATAAATATATTCGTACAACAGTTCTGATGACAGTTCTGGACACCACGTGAAGAGTTCTATCGAAATTCCTAGTGAAATTTTTTTGTGCAGGTAATAGTTTAAGAGGAAATTGCAACTTAATTAAGAATTCCATAAGAGCTCCTACTGTGAAGCTGGCACCCTTTTTTTCACAAATGTATACTTTTTTCAGATTTCTTGATAGATATGCCATAGTTCTAGAGTTCTTTGTACAAAATTTCAATAGTTCTGCAGAATTTAGCGACGAAAACAATATTCGAAAAAAATTTCGTATCGAAAACATTCTTCGTCAATTTTTGCAAATTGTAAATAAGTACAACAGTTATGAGCACAGTTCTGAACATAACTCCAAGAGTTCTATCGAAAACCCAAGTAACATTTTTTGTGCAGCTAATAGTTTACGAGATAATTGCAATTTAAGGAGAAAATCTTTTCACTTACTGTGAAGTTGGCACCCTTTTTTCAGAAATGTATATTATTTTCAGAGTTCTTGATAGATATGGCATAGTTCTAGAGTTCTTTGTACAAAATTTTAATAGTTCTGCAGAATTTAACGAAGAAAACAACAATACTCGAAAAAAATTTCGTATAGCAAACATTCGTTATTAATTTTCGCAAAAAGTAAATTCGGACAACAGTTCTGAGGGCAGTTCTGAACAGAACCCCAATAGTTCTATAGAATATCATAATTACAATTTTTTGTGCAGCTAACACGTTACGATATAATTGCAATTTAATTAGGGAACCTCTTCACTTACTGTGAAGTTGGAATCCTTTTCTTCAGAAATATATATATATTTTCAAAGTTCTTGATAGAAATGTCATAGTTCTAGAGTTATTTGTACAAAATTTGAATAGTCCTGCACAATTTAGCGAAAGAAACAACATTACTCGAAAAATTTTTCGTATCGAATACATTCTTTGTCAATTTTCGCAAAAAGTAAATTCGTACAACAGTTCTGAACAGAACACCAAGAGCTCTATCGAAAATACTAATAACATCTTTTTGTGGCGATGATAGTTTATACGGTAACTGCTTTGATGTTAGACCGACTTTCTCCACAGAAAAAGTAAATTCGTTCAACAGTTTTGATGAACAGTTCTGGTTAACACGTCAAGACTTCTATCTATAATCATAATAACATTTTTTGTGGTTGTAATAGTTTGTATGGTAATTGATTAATTGTGGGGCACTCTTACTCAAAAAAAAAATTATGTCTGTTCGTATGCTCTGATGCCAGCTCTGGATAGCATTGTAAGAGTTCTATCGAAAAAACTAGTAATATATTCTGTGTAGGTAATTGTTTACGTAGTAACTGCCATTATTAAGGAATGCTTATGAGCATTTCCCGTGAAGTTTGAACCCCTTTTACGATAAATATAAATTTTTTTCACAGTTCTTGATATATATGCACTAGTTCTAGATTTCCCTGCTCAAAACACGAATAGTTCTACAGAAATTCGGGAAGAAAACAATAACACGGCAAAATTTTGGTATGGTAAAAAATTATTTGTCAGTTTGGAAAAAATAAATTTGTATAACAGTTCTGTTGGCAGTTCTGGATAGCACCGGAAGAGTTGCATTGAAAATGGTAAGAACATTTTTGTGGCGATAATAGTTTATACAATAATTGTTTTAATCTGATACTCACTTTATCTAATATAGCAAAATTCGTAGAATAGTTCTGATGACAGTTCTGAATATCACCCACAGAGTTTTACCAAAAACTATAATAACATTATTTGTGACGATGACATTATATGAGATAATTAATGTGGGACTCACTTTTGTCATGTAAAAGTAATAAATTCGTACAAAAGATCTGACGGCATTTCTTAATACGACCCTAAGAGTTCTACCGACAACTGTTATAACATTTTTTGTGGGGATAACAGCTAATGAGATAATAGCATTTTCGAGAGACCCACTTGGTCTACATTATAATAAATTGGCACAACCCTTTTGCTGCCAGTTCTGGATAGCACCGAAAGAGTTCTTTTAAAAACCCTCATAACATTTTTATGGTGCCAGTAGATTATGAAATAGATTGTGTGTTCACTCTGCAGTGGGTGTGCGCCGATGTGAAACTTACTGCCAGATAAAAACTGTGTGCCGGACCGGGTCTCTAACCCCAGGCTGTGACCAAAGAATATCGTCACAATATCCTTTCGTCCAGGAGTGCTTCTTCTGCAATTTTCGTAGGACAACTTCTACGAAATTGGGAACGCGGGAGATGAAGTACTGCTGGAAGTACAGCTATGAGTACTATCGTAAATTCTCACTTTTATTATGGAAAACCGAAAATCGAAAACCGGATGTATATTCTACTAAATACAAAAAGTCTAAATGTTCAGCACTATACAAATGCCAGTACACCTTCTTAAGACTGACTGTAGTAACTGTAGGTGGAAGCGTGGGATGTGCACGCTTAGATGATTCAAGGAGAGAAGGCTCGTCAGTGCAAAACAAACAGATGGCTGAAAGAGCAGATACATTCACACGCGCCACTAACCAGATGGTGTCACACCTGTCGAGGATCGCACCAGAGGTACAATGAGCTGTGGGGGAGTGCTGTTGGCGTGGTTACTATGCAACTTACTTGATGGGCATCAATACACCGTTATATTAATGTACAATACTTGAGAAACAATGTCATTCACACACTCCGAGTTCCTTATCACTCAGTAATAGACTAAATTACCGGCCTGGTGATAAGCAGCCTATGTACCTCACCGACTACACATCTTCGTGTTATAAGAAAAAAAAGAGAAAAATACCAAGGGACACAAAATATGAATCCGGATAAACCGGAAATCCGGATTATTGAGGACCAACTAAACGAGGTTCTTATTTACAAATTTCGAACTTCTTATTAACTTTAATACTGTATCCCCTCAACATTATAACGCCTCTATCAGTCATGTATTGAATTAGGATTTAAACATACTACTTAGTTCGTTTGTACGATATATTCAGTAAATATACTTACATTTCTATACATTGTAAAGACTTTTAACTCTCGCTGTAGTGTAACTCATCAAACATCCACACTTCCTTTCTAACTAGAACAAATGTTTGCAACAATATTAACGACATCAATTTCAAATTTATTCGTTACACACAGCACATGTTTTTATGTATCCTAGCGGCTGGTGGTGTTGCAATATAACTTTCATCCATGAGGGTCCTGGGCATATTTTTAGCTGTTAGTGGGTCCTGGATGTCATGAGAGTTCAAAACAATTACTGTTTTACGTGATAAAATTCATCTGGTTCTTCCTGATTCTAAAAATATACACTTCATGTGTGCCTTTCATTGTTGTATGTATGATTCAGTATCGACGCTAATGCTCTCTTGATGAGATATGAGCCGATTGCTCGCTTTTATCCACTGTGCCCTTTCGTATTTCATTTCAGCGATTAGTTTATTTGTTTATCAACGTAGTAAGTAGTACAAAGCTAATCCAGAATGTAAACTGCACTTAAATTCTGTTTGAACTGTTTAATAGTCAGTGTCCGCTGTCTGAACGTCAAATATCAGATTAATACACTGCGCCTGGTTGCGTTATTTTATAGGATTTTTTAATTATTTTAAGTGGGAAGTACTAGATAATGTTGAAGAAATTCGAAGCATATTGTTCGAAGAGCATAATATTATTCGAAATTTACCTGTACCAATAGGTGCAGCCAAAGCAGCATTTGTGATGCTGTAATTACCTCATAGATAACGATATTTGTCTATTGTAGTTTTGTATTCCAATCAGCATTTTGAGAGCATCAAAGCCTCATTTCAGCGTGAGAGAGGGGTAAAATCAATAGATGATATTGAATTGAAAGCCTTCATCAGTCTCTTGTTTTTAATTGTTGTTAACAAAAGTATCAGATAAAGCCTGGAAGATCTGTGTGGAACTGATGGTGGTGGCATTGAAAAATTTCACCTCGCAAACGAACATAAAACGTTTCAAATTTATTCTGGAGAGACTTAGATTTTACAGTCGCGCTATTCGTGATGAAAGGAGACAATTAGACAAGCTAACAGCTATTCGGGAAATATTTACTGTGTTTGTACGCAACTACCACAAATCTTACACCCTTGGAGAAAATGTTACAGTAGGCAAGAAGCTGGAAGGATTCTGTGGAAGGTACAGTTTTTGCCAATATGTATCAATCAAAACAAACGAGTATGGATTCTTAAGTGTGGATTCTTAAGTATTTTACCTGTACAATTTGGAAATATACGCTGTGTTGCAACCAGAAGGATTTACCAACTAAGCAATAAACAATTTGATGTTGTTCTGTGACTGTGTAAACCTATATATCAGTCAGGTCGAAATGTGAAAGCGGACAACTGGTTTACTAGTACTGGAATGATAACAGAGCTATGAAGGGAGAGTTTTTCTTTTGTTGGCATGATGAAGAAAAACAAGTGTGGAGATTTCTCTAGAGTTTGCTATCAGTAAAAGAACGGCTGCCCACATTTCCTTTTTTGACTTCCACAAGACTGAACTCTAGTTTCCTCCGTACCTAAAAGGGGAAGTGAGTGATCCAGGCATCACGTTTGCATGAAGATAATTCGATAGATGCTGACATTGTAGATAAACGGAAGCCATCCACCGTAACTTTTAAAATAGCGTTAAGTGTGGTATTTTCACAGCGGATAAGCCGAATGCTCTGTACAACGCTGCAAGAAATGTGCGCCGCTGGTCAATGGTTGTATTTTTGTAATGATCAGTACAGTTGGAATCTATGCACAAGTCATTTATTGTGGCAACAGGAAGAATTGTATCAAAAGGAAAGGGTTCCTGAATCAGGTTTGTTATACAATGTTGTTTTCTTCGCTAAATTCTGCATAACTATTGAAATTTTGTACCTAGAACTCTATAACTATGACTTATCTATCAAGAATATCAGAATGTATATTTCTGAAAAAAAGGGTGCCAGCTTCACAGTTGGAGTTCGTATGGGGTTCTTAATTAAGTTGCGATTACCTCTTAAACTATTACCTGCACTAAAAAATTCTACTAGGAATTTCGATAGAACTCTTCACGTGGTGTCCAGAACTGTCATCAGAACTCTTGTACGAATATATTTATATTTTCTGTAGAGAAAGTGTGTCCCACATTAAATCAATTTATCACAAACTATTATCGCCATAGAAAAATGTTATTAGGATTTTCGATAGAGCTCTTGGGGTTCTGTTCAGAACTGTCCTCAGAACTGTTGTACCAGTTTAATTTTTGCGAAAATTGACAAAAAATGATTTCGATAGATAAAAATTTTCGAGTATTGTTGTTTTCTTCCCTAAATTCTGCAGAACTATTGAAATTTTGTACAAAGAACTCTAGAACTATGGCAACCTGTCAAGAACAGTGAAAGAAATATACATTTCTGAAGAAAAGGGTGCCAACTTCACAGTAAATGAAAAGATTTTCTCCTTAAATTGCAATTATTTCGTAAACTATTAGCTGCACAAAAAAATATTAATTGGGTTTTCGATAGAACTCTTGGAGTTCTGTTCAGAACTGTGCTCAGAACTGTTGTACTTATTTACAATTTGCGAAAATAGACGAAGACTGTTTTCGATACGAAAATTTTTTCGGATATTGTTTACGTCGCTAAATTTTGCAGAACTACTGAAATTTTGTACAAAGAACTCTAGAACTATGGCATATCTATCAAGAAATCTGAAAAAAGCATACATTTCTGAAAAAAAGGGTGCCAACTTCACAGTAAGTGAAAAGATTTTCTCCTTAAATTGGAATTATCTCGTAAACTATTAGATGCACATAAAAATGTTACTTGGATTTCCGAAAGAACTCTTGGAGCTTTGTTCAGAACTGTGTTCTGAACTCTTGTACTTGTTTACATTTTGCGGAAATTGCCAAAGAACGTTTTCGATACGAAAATTTTTTCGAGTATTGTTGTTTTCGTCGCTACATTCTGCAGAACTATTGAAATTTTGTACAAAGAACTCTAGAACTATGCCATATCTATCAAGAACTCTGAAAAAAATATATCTTTCTGAAAAAGAGGGTGCGAACTTCACAGTAAGTGAAAAGATTTTCTCATTAAAATGCAATTATCTCGTAAACTATTAGCTGCACAAGAAAACGTTACATGGATTTTCGAAAGAACTCTTGGAGCTCTGTTCAGAACTGTCCTCAGAACTCTTGTACTTATTTACATTTTGCGGAAATTGCCAAAGAACGTTTTCGATACGAAAATTTTTTCGAATATTGTTGTTTTCTTCGCTAAATTCTGCAGAACTATTGAAATTTTGTACAAAGAACTCTAGAACTATGCCATATCTATCAAGAACTCTGAAAAAAATGTATATTTCTTGAAAAAGGGGTGCTAACTTCACACGACTGTCTCCAAGGGTCTATTGCTGCCTCGGGCACCTTATGATCGATCTGCAGTGAATCTAGATTGTCGAACCCGACGCAAAACTGATAGTTAATTGTACCGTTCAGGGCCTCCTAATGACGATGGAATACTCAAATTGCGTCGAGATTCAATTCATTGTCATCCAGCCGACTTCTCTCCATGGGGATAATGCTGCCTCGGACATTTTATGGTCGTTCTCCTGTGAGTCTAGATATTCGAATCCGACGCGAAACTGATTGTTAATTGTAACGTTCAGGGCTTCGTAATGACGATGGAACACTCAAATTGCGTCGAGATTCTATACATCGTCCTTCAGCCGACTTCTCTCCATGGGGATAATGCTGCCTCGGGCATTTTATGGTCGTTCTCCTGTGAGTCTAGATATTCGAATCCGACGCATAACTGATAGTTAATTGCAACGTTCAGCGCCCCATAATGACGATGGAACAATCAAATTGGGTCGAGATTCAATACATCGTCCTTCAGCCGACTTGTCTCCAAGAGTCTATTGCTGCCTCGAACACCTTATGGTCGTTCTCCTGTGAGTCTAGATTTTCGAATCCGATGCAAAACTGATAGTTAATTGTAACGTTCGGGGCCTCCTAATGACGATGGAACACACAAATTGCGTCGAGATTCAATACATCGTCCTTCAGCCGACTTGTCTCCAAGGTTCTATTGCTGCCTCGGGCACCTTATGGTCGTTCTCCTGTGAGTCTCGATTTTGAAATCCGACGCAAAACTGATTGTTAATTGCGACGTTCAGGTCCTCTTAATGACGATGGAACACTCAAATTGCGTCGAGGTTGAATACATCCTTCTCCAGCCAAATTGTCTCCGAGGGGTATTGCTGCCTCGGGCACCATATGGTCCGCCTGCTGTGAGTCTGGATTTTCGAATTCGACGCAAAAATGATAGTTAATTGTAAATTTCAGCGCCTCCTAATGACGATGGAACGCTGAAATTGCGTCGAGATTCAATACATCGTCCTTCAGCCGACTTGTCTCCAAGGTTCTATTGCTGCCTCGGGCACCTTATGGTCGTTCTCCTGTGAGGCTCGATTTTCGAATCTGACGCAAAACTGATAGTTAATTGCAACGTTCAGGGCCTCCTAATGACGATGGAACACTCAAATTGCGTCGAGAATCAATACACCGTACTCCAGCCGAATTGTCTACAAGGGATATTGCAGCCTCGGGCTGTATGTGGTCCGTCTCCTGTGAGTCTAGATTTTCGAATCCGACGCGAAACTGATAGCTAATTGTAACTTTCAGGGCCTCCTAATGACGATGGAACACTAAAATTGCGTCGAAATTCAATACATCGTCCTTCAGCCGACTTGTCTCCAAGGTTCTATTGCCGTATCGGGCACCTTATGGTCGTTCTCATGTGAGTCTCGATTTTCGAATCCGACGCAAAAGTGATAGTTAATTGTAACGTTCAGGGCCTCCTAATGACGATGGGGCACTCAAATTGCGTCGCGATTCAATACATCGTCCTCCAGCGGACTGGTCTCCAAGGGGATATTGTTGCCTCGGACACCTTATGGGCAGTCTCCAGTGAGTCTAGATTTTCGAATCCGACGAAAAACTGATAGTTAATTGTAACATTCAGGGCCTCCTAATGACGATGGAACACTCAAATTGCGTCGCGATCCAATACATCGTCCTCCAGCCGACTTGTCTCCAAGGGTCTGTTGCTGCCTCGGGCACCTTATGATCGATCTCCAGTGAGTCTAGATTTTCGAACCCGACGCAAAACTGATAGTTAATTGTACCGTTCAGGGCCTCCTAATGACGATGGAATACTCAAATTGCGTCGAGATTCAATACATTGTCATCCAGCCGACTTCTCTCCATGGGGATAATGCTGCCTCGGGCACTTTATGGTCGTTCTCCTGTGATTCTAGATATTCGAATCAGACGCGAAACAAATTGTTAATTGTAAAGTTCAGGGCTTCCTAATGACGATGGAACACTCAAATTGCGTCGAGATTCAATACATCGGCCTCCAGCCGACTTGTCTCCAAGGGTATATTGCTGAGTCGGGCACTTTATGGTCGTTCTCCTGTGAGTCTAGATTTTCGAATCTGACGGATAACTGATAGTTAATTGCAACGTTCAGCGCCCCCTAATGACGATGGAACAATCAAATTGCGTAGAGATTCAATTCATCGTCCCCCAGCCGGCTTGTCTCCAAGGGGATATCGCTGCCTCGTTCACCACATCGTCCGTCTCCGGTGATTCTACATTTTCGTATCCGACGCAAAACTTATGGTTAATTGTAACGTTCAGGGCCTACTAATGACGATGGGGCACTCAAATTGCGTCGCGATCCAATACATCGTCCTCCAGCGGACTGGTCTCCAAGGGGATATTGTTGACTCGGACACCTTATGGTCAGTCCCCAGCGAGTCTAGATTTTCGAAGCCGACGAAAAACTCATAGTTAATTGTTACATTCAGGGCCTCCTAATGACGATGGAACACTCAAATTGCTTCGCGATCCAATACATCGTCCTCCAGCCGACTTGTCTCCAAGGGTCTATTGCTGCCTCGGGCACCTGATGATCGATCTGCAGTGAGTCTAGATTTTCGAACCCTACGCAAAACTGATAGTTAATTGTACCGTTCAGGGCCTCCTAATGACGATGGAATACTCAAATTGCGTCGAGATTCAATACATCGTCATCCAGCCGACTTCTCTCCATGGGGATAATGCTGCCTCGGGCATTTTATGGTCGTTCTCCTGTGAGTCTAGATATTCGAATCTGACGCGAAACTGATTGTTAACTGTAACGTTCAGGGCTTCGTAATGACGATGGAACACTCAAATTGCGTCGAGATTCAATACATCGTCCTTCAGCCGACTTGTCTCCAAGGGTCTAATGCTGCCTCGGGCACCTTATGGTCGTTCCACTGTGAGTCTAGATTTTAGAATCCGACGCAAAACTGATAGTTAATTGTAATGTTCAGGGCCTCCTAATGACGATGGAACACTCAAATTGCGTCGAGATTCAATACATCGGCCTCCAGCCGTCTTGTCTCCAAGGGGTATTGCTGCCGCGGGCACCATATGGTCCGTCTCAAAAATGATAGTTATTTGCAACGTTCAGCGTCTCCTAATGACGATGGAACACTCAAATTGTGTTGAGATTCAATACATCGGCCTCCAGCCGACTTGTCTCCGAGGGTATATTGCTGCCTCGTTCACTTTATGGTCGTTCTCCTGTGAGTGTAGATTTTCGAATCCGACGCATAACTGATAGTTAATTGCAACGTTCAGCGCCCCCTAATGACGATGGAACAATCAAATTGGGTCGAGATTCAATACATCGTCCTTCAGCCGACTTGTCGCCAAGGGTCTAATGCTGCCTCGGGCACCTTATGGTCGTTCCACTGTGAGTCTAGATTTTAGAATCCGACGCAAAACTGATAGTTAATTGTAATGTTCAGGGCCTCCTAATGACGATGGAATACTCAAATTGCGTCGAGATTCAATTCATTGTCATCCAGCCGACTTCTCTCCATGGGGATAATGCTGCCTCGGGCACTTTATGGTCGTTCTCCTGTGATTCTAGATATTCGAATCAGACGCGAAACAAATTGTTAATTGTAAAGTTCAGGGCTTCCTAACGACGGCGGAACACTCAAATTGCGTCGAGATTCAATACATCGGCCTCCAGCCGACTTGTCTCCAAGGGGTATTGCTGCCTCGGGCACCATATGGTCCGTCTCAAAAATGATAGTTATTTGCAACGTTCAGCGTCTCCTAATGACGATGGAACACTCAAATTGCGTCGAGATTCAATACATCGTCCTCCAGGCGGCTTGTCTCCAAGGGTCTAATGCTGCCTCGGGCACCTTATGGTCGTTCCACTGTGAGTCTAGCTTTTAGAATCCGACGCAAAACTGATAGTTAATTGTAACGTTCAGGGCCTCCTAATGACGATGGGGCACTCACATTGCGTCGCGATTCAATACATCGTCCTCCAGCGGACTGGTCTCCAAGGGGATATTGTTGGCTCGGACACCTTATGGGCAGTCTCCAGTGAGTCTAGATTTTCTAATCCGACGGAAAACTGATAGTTAATTGTAACATTCAGGGCCTCCTAATGACGATGGAACACTAAAATTGCGTCGCGATCCAATACATCGTCCTCCAGCGGACTTGTCTCCAAGGGTCTGTTGCTGCCTCGGGCACCTTATGATCGATCTCCAGTGAGTCTAGATTTTCGAACCCGACGCAAAACTGATAGTTAATTGTACCGTTCAGGGCCTCCTAATGACGATGGAATACTCAAATTGCGTGGAGATTCAATACATCGTCATCCAGCCGACTTCTCTCCATGGGGATAATGCTGCCTCGGGCACTTTATGGTCGTTCTCCTGTGAGTCTAGATATTCGAATCCGACGCGAAACTGATTGTTAATTGTAACGTTCAGTGCTTCCTAATGACGATGGAACACTCAAATTGCGTCGAGATTCAATACATCGTCATTCAGCCGATTTGTCCTCAAGGGTCTATAGCTGCCTCGGGCACCTTATGGTCGTTCCACTGTGAGTCTAGATTTTAGAATCCGACGCAAAACTGATAGTCAATTGTAATGTTCAGGGCCTCCTAATGACGATGGAACACTCAAATTGCATCGAGATTCAATACATCGGCCTCCAGCCGACTTGTCTCCAAGGGGTATTGCTGCCTCGGGCACCATATGGTCCGTCTCAAAAATGATAGTTATTTGCAACGTTCAGCGCCCCCTAATGACGATGGAACAATCAAATTGGGTCGAGATTCAATACATCGTCCTTCAACCGACTTGTCTCCAAGAGTCTATTGCTGCCTCGGGTACCATATGGTCCGCCTCCTGTGAGTCTAGATTTTCGAATCCGACGCAAATATGATAGTTAATTGTAAATTTCAGCGCCTCCTAATGACGATGGAACACTCAAATTGCATCGAGATTCAATACATCGGCCTCGATCCGACTTATCTCCAAGGTTCTATTGCGGCCTCGGGCACATTATGGTCGTTCTCCTGTGAGTCTCGATTTTCGAATCCGACGCAAAACTGATAGTTAATTGTAACTTTCAGGGCCTCCTAATGACGATGGAACACATCAAATTGGGTCGAGATTCAATACATCGTCCTTCAGCCGACTTGTCTCCAAGGTTCTATTGCCGCCTCGGGAACCATATGGTCGTTCTCTTGTGAGTTTCGATTTTCGAATCCGACGCAAAACTGATAGTTAATTGTAACGTTCAGGGCCTCCTAATGACGATTTGGCACTCAAATTGCGTCGCGATTCAATACATCGTCCTCCAGCGGACTGGTCTCCAAGGGGATATTGTTGACTCGGACACTATATGGTCAGTCTCCAGTGAGTCTAGATTTTCGAATCCGACGAAAAACTCATAGTTAATTGTAACATCCAGGTGCTCCTAATGACGATGGAACACTCAAATTGCGTCGCGATCCAATACATCGTCCTCCAGCCGACTTGTCTCCTAGGGTCTATTGCTGCCTCGAGCACCTTATGATCGATCTCCAGTAAGTCTAGATTTTCGAACCCGACGCAAAACTAATAGTTAATTGTAAAGTTCAGGGCCTCCTAATGACGATGGGATACTCAAATAGCGTCGAGATTCAATACATCGTCATCCAGCCGACTTCTCTCCATGGGGATAATGCTGCCTCGGGCATTTTATGGTCGTTCTCCTGTGAGTTTAGCTATTCGAATCCGTCACGAAACTGATTGGTAATTGTAACGTTCAGGGCTTCGTAATGACGATGAAACACACAAATTGCGTCGAGATTCAATACATCGTCATTCAGCCGATTTGTCTCCAAGGGTCAAATGCTGCGTCGGGCACCTTATGGTCGTTCCACTGTGAGTCTAGATTTCAGAATCCGACGCAAAACTGATACTTAATTGTAATGTTCTGGGCCTCCTAATGACGACGGAACACTCAAATTGCGTCGAGATCAATACATCGGCCTCCAGCCGACTTGTCTCCAAGGGGTATTGCTGCCTCGGGCACCATATGGTCCGTCACAAAAATGATAGTTAATTGCAACGTTCAGCGTCTCCTAATGACGATGGAACACTCAAATTGCGTGGAGATTCAATATATCGGCCTCCAGCCGTCTTGTCTCCTAGGGGTATTGCTGCCTCGGGCACCATATGCTCCGTCTCCTGTGAGTCTAGATTTTCGAATTCGACGCAAAAATGATAGTTAATTGCAACGCTCAGCGCCTCCTAATGACGTTGGAACACTCAAATTTGCGTCGAGATTGAATACATCGGCCTCCAGCCGACTTGGGTCCAAATGTCTATTGCTGCCTCGGGCACCTTGTGGTCGTTCTCCTGTGAGTCTAGATTCGAACCCGACGCAAAACTGATAGTTAATTGTAACGTTCAGGGCCTCCTAATGACGATGGGGCACTCAAATTGCGTCGCGATTCAATACATCGTCCTCCAGCGGACTGGTCACCAAGGGGATATTGTTGACTCGGACACTTATGGTCAGTCTCCAGTGAGTCTAGATTTTCGAATCCGACGAAAAACTCATAGTTAATTGTAACATTCAGGTGCTCCTAACGACGATGGAACACTCAAATTGCGTCGAGATCAATACATTGGCCTCCAGCCGACTTGTCTCCAAGGGGTATTGCTGCCTCGGGCACCATATGGTCTGTCTCAAAAATGATAGTTATTTGCAACGTTCAGCGCCCCCTAATGACGATGGAACAATCAAATTGGGTCGAGATTCAATACATCGTCCTTCAGCCGACTTGTCTCCAAGAGTCTATTGCTGCCTCGGGCACCATATAGTCCTCCTCCTGTGAGTCTAGATTTTCGAATCCGACGCAAATATGATAGTTAATTGTAAATTTCAGCGCCTCCTAATGACGATGGAACACTCAAATTGCGTCGAGATTCAATACATCGGACTCGATACGACTTGTCTCCAAGGTTCTATTGCGGCCTCGGGCACATTATGGTCGTTCTCCTGTGAGTCTCGATTTTCGAATCCGACGCAAAACTGATAGTTAATTGTAACTTTCAGGGCCTCCTAATGACGATGGAACACGTCAAATTGGGTCGAGATTCAATACATCGTCCTTCAGCCGACTTGTCTCCAAGGTTCTATTGCCGCCTCGGGAACCTTATGGTCGTTCTCTTGTGAGTTTCGATTTTCGAATCCGACGCAAAACTGATAGTTAATTGTAACGTTCAGGGCCTCCTAATGACGATGGGGCACTCAAATTGCGTCGCGATTCAATACATCGTCCTCCAGCGGACTGGTCTCCAAGGGGATATTGTTGACTCGGACACTTTATGGTCAGTCTCCAGTGAGTCTAGATTTTCGAATCCGACGAAAAACTCATAGTTAATTGTAACATTCAGGGGCTCGTAATGACGATGGAACACTCAAATTGCGTCGAGATTCAATTCATCGTCATTCAGCCGATTTGCTCCAAGGGTCAATTGCTGCCTCGGGCGCCTTTTGGTCGTTCCCCTGTGAGTCTAGATATTAGAATCCGCCGCAAAACTGATAGTTAATTGTAATGTTCAAGGCCTCCTAAAGACGATGGAACACTCTAATTGCGTTGAGATTCAATACATCGGCCTCCAGCCGTCTTGTCTCCTAGGGGTATTGCTGCCTCGGGCACCATATGCTCCGTCTCCTGTGAGTCTAGATTTTCGAATTCGACGCAAAAATGATAGTTAATTGCAACGCTCAGCGCCTCCTAATGACGTTGGAACACTCAAATTTGCGTCGAGATTGAATACATCGGCCTCCAGCCGACTTGGGTCCAAATGTCTATTGCTGCCTCGGGCACCTTGTGGTCGTTCTCCTGTGAGTCTAGATGCGAACCCGACGCAAAACTGATAGTTAATTGTAACGTTCAGGGCCTCCTAATGACGATGGAATACTCAAATTGGGTCGAGATTCAATATATCGTCCTCCAGCCGACTTCTCTCCATGGGGATAATGCTGCCTCGGGCTTTTTATGGGCGTTCTCCAGTGAGTCTACATATTCGCTCCGACGCGAAACTGATTGTTAATTGTAACTTTCAGGGCCTCCTAATGACGATGGAACAATCAAATTGGGTCGAGATTCAATACATCGTCCTTCAGCCGACTTGTCTCCAAGAGTCTATTGCTGCCTCTGGCTCCATGTGGTCCGTGTCCTGTGGGCCTAGATTTTCGATTCCGACGCGAAACTGATAGTTAATTGTAACGTTCAGCGCCTCCTAATGACGATGGAACACTCAAATTGCGTGGAGATTCAATACATCGGCCTCCAGCCGACTTGTCTCCAATGGTATATTGCTGCCTCGGGTACTTTATGGTCGTTCTCCTGTGAGTCTAGATTTTCAAATCCGACGCAAAAATGATAGTTAATTGTAAATTTTAGCGCCTCCTCATGACGATGGAAAACTCAAATATCGTCGAGATTCAATACATCGGCCTCGAGCCGACTTGTCTCCATGGTTCTATTGCGGCCTCGGGCACATTATGGGCGTTCTCCTGTGATTCTCGAATTTCGAATTCGACGCAAAACTGATAGTTAATTGCAACGTTCAGGGCCTTCTAATGACGATGGAACAATCAAATTGGGTCGAGATTCATACATCGTCCTACAGCCGACTTGTCTCCAAGAGTCTATTGCTACCTCGGACGCCTTATGGTCGTTCTCCTGTGAGTCTAGATTTTCGAATCCGAAGCAAAACTGATAGTTAATTGTAACGTTCGGGGCCTCCTAATGACGATGGAACTTTGAAATTGCGTCGAGATTCAATACATCGTCCTTCAGCCGACTTGTCTCCAAGGTTCTATTGCTGCCTCGGGCACCTTATGGTCGTTCTCCTGTGAGTCTCGATTTTCGAATCCGACGCAAAACTGATAGTTAATTGCAACGTTCAGGGCCTCTTAATGACGATGGAACACTCAAATTGCGTCGAGGTTGAAACATCGTTTTCCTGCCGAATTGTCTCCGAGGGGTATTGCTGCCTCGGGCACCATAAGGTCCGCCTCCTGTGAGTCTAGATTTTCGAATCGGACGCAAAAATCGTAGTTAATTGTAAATTTCAGCGCCTCCTAATGACGATGGATCACTCAAATATCGTCGAGATTCAATACATCGGCCTCGAGCCGACTTGTCTCCAAGGTTCTATTGCGGCCTCGGGCACATTATAGTCGTTCTCCTGTGATTCTCGATTTACGATTTCGACGCAAAACTGATAGTTAATTGCAACGTTCAGGACCTCCTAATGACGATGGAACACTCAAATTGCGTCGAGAATCAATACATCGTCCTCCAGCCACCTTGTCTACAAGGGGATATGGCTGCCTGTGACCTCCATGTGGTCCGTCTCCTGTGAGTCTAGATTTTCGGATCCGACGCAAAAATGATAGTTAATTGCAACGTTCAGCGCCTCCTAATGACGATGGAACACTCAAATTGCGTCGAGATTCAATACCTCGGCCTCCAGCCGACTTGTCTCCAAGGGTCTATTGCTGCCTCGGGCACCTTATGGTCGTTCTCCTGTAAGTCTAGATTTTCGAATACGATCCATAACTGATAGTTAATTGTAACGTTCAGGGCCTCCTAATGACGATGGGGCACTCAAATTGCGTCGCGATTCAATACATCGTCCTCCAGCGGACTGGTCTCCAAGGGGATATTGTTGACTCGGACACTTATGGGCAGTCTCCAGTGAGTCTAGATTTTCGAATCCGACGAAAAACTCATAGTTAATTGTAACATTCAGGTGCTCCTAATGACGATGGAACACTCAAATTGCGTCGAGATCAATACATCGGCCTCCAGCCGACTTGTCTCCAAGGGGTATTGCTGCCTCGGGCACCATATGGTCCGTCTCAAAAATGATAGTTATTTGCAACGTTCAGCGCCCCCTAATGACGATGGAACAATCAAGTTGTGTCGAGATTCAATACATCGTCCTTCAGCCGACTTGTCTCCAAGAGTCTATTGCTGCCTCAGGCACCATATGGTCCGCCTCCTGTGAGTCTAGATTTTCGAATCCGACGCAAATATGATAGTTAATTGTAAATTTCAGCTCCTCCTAATGACGATGGAACACTCAAATTGCGTCGAGATTCAATACATCGGCCTCGATCCGACTTGTCTCCAAGGTTCTATTGCGGCCTCGGGCACATTATGGTCGTTCTCCTGTGAGTCTCGATTTTCGAATCCGACGCAAAACTGATAGTTAATTGTAACTTTCAGGGCCTCCTAATGACGATGGAACACATCAAATTGGGTCGAGATTCAATACATCGTCCTTCAGCCGACTTGTCTCCAAGGTTCTATTGCCGCCTCGGGAACCTTATGGTCGTTCTCTTGTGAGTTTCGATTTTCGAATCCGACGCAAAACTGATAGTTAATTGTAACGTTCAGGGCCTCCTAATGACGATGGGGCACTCAAATTGCGTCGCGATTCAATACATCGTCCTCCAGCGGACTGGTCTCCAAGGGGATATTGTTGACTCGGACACTTTACGGTCAGTCTCCAGTGAGTCTAGATTTTCGAATCCGACGAAAAACTCATAGTTAATTGTAACATTCAGGTGCTCCTAATGACGATGGAACACTCAAATTGCGTCGAGATTCAATTCATCGTCATTCAGCCGATTTGTCTCCAAGGGTCAATTGCTGCCTCGGGCGCCTTTTGGTCGTTCCCCTGTGAGTCTAGATATTAGAATCCGCCGCAAAACTGATAGTTAATTGTAATGTTCAAGGCCTCCTAAAGACGATGGGACACTCTAATTGCGTTGAGATTCAATACATCGGCCTCCAGCCGTCTTGTCTCCTAGGGGTATTGCTGCCTCCGGCACCATGTGCTCCGTTTCCTGTGAGTCTAGATTTTCGAATTCGACGCAAAAATGATAGTTAATTGCAACGCTCAGCGCCTCCTAATGACGTTGGAACACTCAAATTTGCGTCGAGATTGAATACATCGGCCTCCAGCCGACTTGGGTCCAAATGTCTATTGCTGCCTCGGTCACCTTGTGGTCGTTCTCCTGTGAGTCTAGATTCGAACCCGACGCAAAACTGATAGTTAATTGTAACGTTCAGGGCCTCCTAATGATGATGGAATACTCAAATTGGGTCGAGATTCAATATATCGTCCTCCAGCCGACTTCTCTCCATGGGGATAATGCTGCCTCGGGCTTTTTATGGGCGTTCTCCAGTGCGTCTACATATTCGCTCCGACGCGGAACTGATTAATAATTGTAACTTTCAGGGCCTCCTAATGACGATGGAACAATCAAATTGGGTCGAGATTCAATACATCGTCCTTCAGCCGACTTGTCTCCAAGAGTCTATTGCTGCCTCTGGCTCCATGTGGTCCGTGTCCTGTGGGTCTAGATTTTCGATTCCGACGCGAAACTGATAGTTAATTGTAACGTTCAGCGCCTCCTAATGACGATGGAACACTCAAGTTGCGTGGAGATTCAATACATCGGCCTCCAGCCGACTTGTCTCCAATGGTATATTGCTGCCTCGGGCACTTTATGGTCGTTCTCCTGTGAGTCTAGATTTTCAAATCCGACGCAAAAATGATAGTTAATTGTAAATTTTAGCGCCTCCTCATGACGATGGAAAACTCAAATATCGTCGAGATTCAATACATCGGCCTCGAGCCGACTTGTCTCCATGGTTCTATTGCGGCCTCGGTCACATTATGGTCGTTCTCCTGTGATTCTCGATTTTCGAATTCGACGCAAAACTGATAGTTAATTGCAACGTTCAGGGCCTTCTAATGACGATGGAACAATCAAATTGGGTCGAGATTCATACATCGTCCTACAGCCGACTTGTCTCCAAGAGTGTATTGCTACCTCGGACACCTTATGGTCGTTCTCCTGTGAGTCTAGAGTTTCGAATCCGAAGCAAAAGTGATAGTTAATTGTAACGTTCGGGGCCTCCTAATGACGATGGAACTTTGAAATTGCGTCGAGATTCAATACATCGTCCTTCAGCCGACTTGTCTCCAAGGTTCTATTGCTGCCTTGGGCACCTTATGGTCGTTCTCCTGTGAGTCTCGATTTTCGAATCCGACGCAAAACTGATAGTTAATTGCAACGTTCAGGGCCTCTTAATGACGATGGAACACTCAAATTGCGTCGAGGTTGAAACATCGTTCTCCAGCCTAATTGTCTCCGAGGGGTATCGCTGCCTCGGGCACCATATGGTCCGCCTCCTGTGAGCCTAGATTTTCGAATCCGACGCAAAAATGATGGTTAATTGTAAATTTCAGCGTCTCCTAATGACGATGGAACACTCAGATATCGTCGAGATTCAATACATCGGCCTCGGGCCGACTTGTCTCCAAGGTTCTATTGCGGCCTCGGGCACATTATGGTCGTTCTCCTGTGATTCTCGATTTTCGAATTCGACGCAAAACTGATAGTTAATTGCAACGTTCAGGGCCTCCTAATGACGATGGAATACTCAAATTGCGTCGAGATTCAATATATCGTCCTCCAGCCGACATCTCTCCATGGGGATAATGCTGCCTCGGGTACCTTATGGTCGTTCACCTGTGATTCTAGATTTTCGAATCCGACGCGAAAATGATTGTTAATTGTAACGTTCAGGGCTTCCTAATGACGTTGGAAAACTCAAATTGCGTCGAAATTCAATACATCGTCATTCAGCCGATTTGTCTCCAAGGGTCCATTGCTGCCTCGGGCACCTTGTGGTCGTTCTCCTGTGAGTCTAGATTCGAACCCGACGCAAAACTGATAGTTAACTGTAACGCTCAGGGCCTTCTAATGACGATGGAATACTAAAATTGGGTCGAGATTCAATATATCGTCCTCCAGCCGACTTCTCTCCATGGGGATAATGCTGCCTCGGGTACCTTATGGTCGTTCACCTGTGAGTCTAAATTTTCGAATCCGAAGCAAAACTGATAGTTAATTGGTATGTTCAGGGCCTCCTAATGACGATGGAACACTCAAATTGCGTCGAGATTCAATACATCGGCCTCCAGCCGACTTATCTCCAAGGGGTATTGCTGCCTCGGGTACCATATGGTCCGTCTCAAAAATGATCGTTAATTGCAACGTTCAGCGCCTCCTAATGACGATGGAACACACAAATTGCGTCGAGATTCAATACATCGGCCTCCAGCCGACTTGTCTCCAATGGCATATTGCTGCCTCGGGCACTTTATGGTCGTTCTCCTGTGAGTCTAGATTTTCGAATCCGACGCAAAAATGATAGTTAATTGTAAATTTCAGCGCCTCTTAATGACGATGGAACACTCAAATTGCGTCGAGGTTGAAACATCGTTCGCCAGCCGAATTGTCTCCGAGGTGTTTTGCTGCCTCGAGCACCATATGATCCGCCTCCTGTGAGTCTAGATTTTCGAATCCGACGTGAAACTGATAGTTAATTGTAACGTTCAGAGCCTCCTAATGACGGTGGAACACTCAAAGTGCGTCGAGATTCAATACATCGGCCTCAAGGCGACTTCTCTCCAAGGGTCTATTGCTTCCTCAGGCACCTTATGGTCGTTCTCCTGTGAGTCTAGAATTTCGAATCCGACGCAAAACTGATAGTTAATTGCAACGTTCAGGGCCTCCTAATGACGATGGAGTACTCAAATTGGGTCGAGATTCAATACATCGTCCTCCAGCCGACTTCTCTCCATGGGGATAATGCTGCCTCGGGTACCTTATGGTCGCTCACCTGTGAAACTATATTTTCGAATCCGACGTGAAAATGATTGTTAATTGCAACGTTCAGCGCCTCCTAATGACGATGGAACACTCAAATTGCGTCGAGATTCAATACATCGGCCTCCAGCCGACATCTCTCCAAATGGCTATTGCTGCCTCGGGCACCTTATGGTCGTTCTCCTGTGAGTCTAGATAATTCGAATCCGACCCATAACTGCTAGTTAATTGCAACGTTCGGGGCCTCCTAATGACGATGGAACACTCAAATTGCGTCGAGATTCAATACATCGTCCTTCAGCCGACTTGTCTCCAAGTTTCTATTGCTGCCACGGGCACCTTATGGTCGTTCTCCTGTGAGTCTCGATTTTCGAATCAGACGCAAATCTGATAGTTAATTGCAACGTTCAGGGCCTCTTAATGACGATGGAACACTCAAATTGCGTCGAGGTTGAGACATCGTTCTCCAGCCGAATTGTCTCCGAGGGGTATTGCTGCCTAGGGCACCAAATGGTCCGCCTCCTGTGAGCCTAAATTTTCGAATCCGACGCAAAAATCATAGTTAATTGTAAATTTCAGCGCCTCCTAATGACGATGGAACACTCAAATATCGTCGAGATAGAATACATCGGCCTCGGGCCGACTTGTCTCCAAGGTTGTATTGCGGCCACGGGCACATTATGGTCGTTCTCCTGTGATTCTCGATTTTCGATTTCGACGCAAAACTGATAGTTAATCGCAACGTTCAGGGCCTCTTAATGACGATGGAATACTCAAATTGCGTCGAGATTCAATATATCGTCCTCCAGCCGACATCTCTCCATGGGGATAATGCTGCCTCGGGTACCTTATGGTCGTTCTCCTGTGAGTCTCGATTTTCGAATCAGACGCAAATCTGATAGTTAATTGCAACGTTCAGGGCCTCTTAATGACGATGGAACACTCAAATTGCGTCGAGGTTGAGACATCGTTCTCCAGCCGAATTGTCTCCGAGGGGTATTGCTGCCTAGGGCACCAAATGGTCCGCCTCCTGTGAGCCTAAATTTTCGAATCCGACGCAAAAATCATAGTTAATTGTAAATTTCAGCGCCTCCTAATGACGATGGTACACTCAAATATCGTCGAGATAGAATACATCGGCCTCGGGCCGACTTGTCTCCAAGGTTGTATTGCGGCCACGGGCACATTATGGTCGTTCTCCTGTGATTCTCGATTTTCGAATTCGACGCAAAACTGATAGTTAATTGCAACGTTCAGGGCCTCCTAATGACGATGGAACACTCAAATTGCGTCGAGAATCAATACATCGTCCTCCAGTCGACTTCTTTCCATGGGGATAATGCTGCCTCGCGTTCCTTATGGTCGTTCACCTGTGAAACTAGATTTTCGAATCCGACGCGAAAATGATTGTTAATTGTAACGTTCAGGGCTTCCTAATGACGATGGAACACTCAAATTGCGTCGAGATTCAATACATCGTCCTTCAGCCGACTTGTCTCCAAGGTTCTATTGCTGCCTCGGGCACCTTATGGTCGTTCTCCTGTGAGTCTCGATTGCCGAATCCGACGCAAAACTGATAGTTAATTGCAACATTCAGGGCCTCTTAATGACGACGGAACACTCAAATTGCGTCGAGGTTGGAACATCGTTCTCCAGCCGAATTGTCTCCGAGGGGTATTGCTGCCTCGGGCACCATATAGTCCGCCTCCTGTGAGTCTAGATTTTCGAATCCGACGCAAAAAGATAGTTAATTGTAAATTTCAGCGCCTCCTAATGACGATGGAACACTCAAATATCGTCGAGATTCGATGCATCGGCCTCGAGCCGACTTGTCTCCAAGGTTCTATTGCGGCCTCGGGCACATTATGGTCGTTCTCCTGTGATTCTCGATTTTCGAATTCGACGCAAAACTGATAGTTAATTGCAACGTTCAGGGCCTCCTATTGACGATGGAACACTCAAATTGCGTCGAGAATCAATACATCGTCCTCCAGTTGACTTGTCTACAAGGGGATATGGCTGCCTCGGGCTCCATGTGGTCCGTCTCCTGTGAGTCTAGATTTTCGAATCCGACGCGAAACTGATAGCTAATTGTAACGTTCAGGGCCTCCTAATGACGGTGGGACACTCAAATTGCGTCGAGATTCAATACATCGGCCTCAATGCGACTTATCTCCAAGGGTCTATTGCTTCCTCAGGCACCTTATGGTCGCTCTCCTGTGATTCTAGAATTTCGAATCCGACGCAAAACTGATAGTTAATTGTAACGTTCAGGGCCTCCTAATAACGATAGAACATTCAAATTGCGTCGAGATTCAATACATCGTCTTTCAGCCGACTTGTCTCGATGTTTCTATTGCTGCCTCGGGCACCTTATGGTCGTTCTCTTGTGAGTCTCGATTTTCGAATCCGACGCAAAACTGATAGTTAATTGCAACGTTCAGGGCCTCCTAATGACGATGTAACGCTCAAATTGCGTCGAGGTTAAATACATCGTCCTCCAACTGACTTGTCTCCAAGGGTCTATTGCTGCCTCGGGCACCTTATGATCGATCTCCATTGAGTCTAGATTTTCGAATCCGACTCAAAACCGATAGTTAATTGTAACGTTCAGGGCCTCCTAATGACGATGGAATACTCAAATTGGGTCGTCCTCCAGCCGACTTCTCTCCATGGGGATAATGCTGCCTCGGGTTCCTTATGGTCGTTCACCTGTGAAACTAGATTTTCGAATCCGACGCGAAAATGATTGTTAATTGTAACGTTCAGGGCTTCCTAATGACGATGGAACACTCAAATATCGTCGAGATTCGATACATCGGCCTCGAGCCGACTTGTGTCCAAGGTTCTATTGCGGCCTCGGGCACATTATGGTCGTTCTCCTGTGATTCTCGATTTTCGAATTCGGCGGAAAACTGATAGTTAATTGCAACGTTCAGGCCCTCCTAATGACGATGGAACACTCAAATTGCGTCGAGAATCAATACATCGTCCTCCAGTCGACTTGTCTACAAGGGGATATGGCTGTCTCGGGCTCCATGTGGTCCGTCTCCTGTGAGTCTAGATTTTCGAATCCGACGCGAAACTTATAGCTAATTGTAACGTTCACGGCCTCCTAATGACGGTGGGACACTCAAATTGCGTCGAGATTCAATACATCGGCCTCAATGCGACTTATCTCCAAGGGTCTACTGCTTCCTCAGGCACCTTATGGTCGTACTCCTGTGAGTCTAGAATTTCGAATCCGACGCAAAACTGATAGTTAATTGTAACGTTCAGGGCCTCCTAATAACGATAGAACATTCAAATTGCGTCGAGGTTCAATACATCGTCTTTCAGCTGACTTGTCTCGATGTTTCTATTGCTGCCTCGGGCACCTTATGCTCGTTCTCTTGTGAGTCTCGATTTTCGAATCCGACGCAAGACTGATAGTTAATTGCGACGTTCAGGGCCTCCTAATGACGATGGAACACTCAAAATGCGTCGAGGTTAAATACATCGTCCTCCAGCCGACTTGTCTCAAGGGGATATTGCTGCCTCGGGCACCATGTGGTCCGTCTCCTGTGAGACTAGAATTTCGAAACCGACGCGAAAGTGATAGTTAATTGTAATATTCAGGGCCTCCTAATGACGATGGAACACTCAAATTGCGTCAAGATTCAATACATCGTCCTTCAGCCGACTTGACTCCAAGAGTCTATTGCTGCCTCGGACACCTTATGGTCGTTCTCCTGTGAGTCTAGATTCTCGAATCCGACGCAAAACCGATAGTTAATTGTAACGCACAAGGCCTCCTAATGACAATGGAACACTCAAATTGCGTCGAGATTCAATACAGCTGCCACGAGCCGACTTGTGCCGACAATGCTGCCTCGGGCACCAAATGGTCCGTCTCCTGTGAGTCTAGATTTTCGATTCCGATGCGAAACTGATAGTTAATTGTAACGTTCAGGGCCTCCTAATAACGATGGAACACTCAAATTGCGTCGAGATTCAATATATCGTCCTGCAGCCGACTTGTCTCCAAGTTTCTATTGCTGCCTCGGGCACCTTATGATCTTTCTCCTGTGAGTCTAGATTATCGAACCCGACGCAAAACGGAAAGTTAATTGTAACGTTCAGGGCTTCCTAATGACGATGGAACACTCAAATTGCGTCGAGAGTCAATACATCGTTCTCCAGCCGACTCGTCTCCAAGGGGTATTGCTGCCTCGGGCACCACATGGTCCGACTCCTGTGAGTCTAGATTTTCGAATCCGACGCAAAAATGATAGTAACGTTCAGCGCCTCCTAATGACGATGGAACGCTCACATGGCGTCGAGATTCAATACAGCGGCCTCCAGCCGACTTGTCCCCAAGGGCACAACGGTGCCTCGGGCACCACATGGTCCGTCTCCGTTGATTCTACATTTTCGAATCCGACGCAAAACTGATAGTTAATTGTAACGTTCAGGGCCTCCTAATGACGATGGGGCACTCAAATTGCGTCGCGATTCAATACATCGTCCTCGAGCGGACTGGTCTCCAAGGGGATATTGCTGCCTTGGGCACCTTATGGTCCGTCTCCATTGAGTCTAGATTTTGGATTCCGACGAAAAACTGATAGTTAATTGTAACATTCAGGGCCTCCTATTGACGATGGAACACTCAAATTGCGTCGAGATTCAATACATCGTCCTCCAGCCGACTTGTCTCCAAATGTCTATTGCTGCATCGAGGACCTTGTGGTCGTTCTCCAGTGAGTCTAGATTTTCGAATCCGACGCATAACTGATAATTAATAGTAAATGTTAGGGCCTCCTAATGACGATGAAACATTCAAATTGCGTCGAGATTCAATACATCGTCCTCCAGCCGACTTGTCTCCAAGGGCATATCGCTGCCTCGGGCACCACATGGTCCGTCTCATTTGATTCTACATTTTCGAATCCGGCGCAAAACTGATAGTTAATTGTAATGTTCAGGGCCTCCTAATGACGATGGGGCACTCAGATTGCGTCGCGATTCAATACATCGTCCTCCAGCGGACATGTCTCCAAGGTGATATTGCAGCCTCGGGTACCTTATGGTCCGTCTCCAGTGAGTGTAGATTTTCGATTCCGACGAAAAACTGATAGTTAATTGTAACATTCAGGGCCTCCTATTGACGATGGAACACTCAAATTGCGTAGAGATTCAATACATCGTCCTCCAGCCGACTTGTCTCCAAATGTCTATTGCTGCCTCGAGGACCTTTTGGTCGTTCGCCTGTGAGTCTCGATTTTCTAATCCGACGCAAAACTGATAGTTAATTGCAACGTTCAGGGCCTCCTAATGACGATGGAACACTCAAATTGCGACGAGGTTCAATACATCGTCCTCCTGCAGACTTGTTTGCAATGGGTATTGCTGCATCGGGCACCATATCTTCCGTCTCCTGTGAGTCTAGATTTTCGAATACGACGCTAAAATGAGAGTTAATTGTAACGTTCAGGGCCTCCTAATGACGATGGAACACTCAAATTGCGTCGAGAATCAATACATCGTCCTCCAGCAGACTTGTCTACAAGGGGATATTGCTGCCTCAGGCTCCATGTGGTCCGTCTCCTGTGTGTCTAGATTTTTAAATCCGACGCGAAACTGATAGTTAATTGTAAGGTTCAGGGCCTCCTAATGACGAAGGAACACTCCAATTGCGTCGAGATTCAATACATCGTCCTTCAGCCGACTTGTCTCCAACGGTCTATTGCTGGCTCCGGCACCTTATGATCGGTCTCCAGTGACTCTAGAATTTAGAATTCGAAGCAAAACTGATACTTAATTGTAACGTTCAAGCCCTCCTAATGACGATGGAACACTCAAATTGCGTGGAGATTCAATACATCGGCCTCCAGCCGACTTGTCTCCAAGGGGACATTGCTGCCTCGGGCACCATATGGTCCGTCTCCTGTGAGTCTAGATTTTCGATTCCGATGCGAAACTGATAGTTAATTGTAACGTTCAGGGCCTCCTAATAACGATGGGACACTCAAATTGCGTCGCGGTTCAATCCATCGTCCTCCAGCCGACTTGTCTCCAAGGAGTATTGCTGCCTCGGGCACCATATGGTCCGTCTCCTGTGAGACTAGATTTTCGAATCCGACGAAAAAATGATAGTTCATTGTAACGTTCAGCGCCTCCTAATGACGATGGAACACTCCAATTGCGTCGAGATTCAATACATCGTCCATCAGCCGACTTGTCTCCAACGGTCTATTGCTGGCTCGGGCACCTTAGGGTCGTTCTCCTGTGAGTCTAGATTTTAGAATCCGACGCAAAACTGATAGTGAATTGTAACGTTCAGGGACTCCTAATGACGATGGAACAATTAAATTGGGTCGAGATTCAATACATCGTCCTTCAGCCGACTTGTCTCCAAGAGTCTATTGCTGCCTCGGACACCTTATGGTCGTTCTCCTGTGAGACTAGATTTTCGAATCCGAAGCAACACTGATAGTTAATTGTAACGTTCGGGGCCTCCTAATGACGATGGAACACTCAAATTGCGTCGAGATTCAATACATTGTCCTTCAGCCGACTTGTCTCCAAGGTTCTATTGCTGCCTCGGGCACCTTATGGTCGTGCTCCTGTGAGTCTCGATTTTCGAATCCGACGCAAAACTGATAGTTAATTGCAACGTTCAGGGCCTCTTAATGACGATGGAACACTCAAATTGCGTCGAGGTTGAAACATCGTTCTCCAGCCGAATTGTCTCCGAGGGGTATTGCTGCCTCGGGCACCATATAGTCCGCCTCCTGTGAGTCTAGATTTTCGAATCCGACGCAAAAATGATAGTTAATTGTAAATTTCAGCGCCTCCTAATGACGATGGAACACTCAAATATCGTCGAGATTCGATACATCGGCCTCGAGCCGACTTGTCTCCAAGGTTCTATTGCGGCCTCGGGCACATTATGGTCGTTCTCCTGTGATTGTCGATTTTCGAATTCGACGCAAAACTGATAGTTAATTGCAACGTTCAGGGCCTCCTAATGACGATGGAATACTCAAATTGCGTCGAGAATCAATACATCGTGCTCCACTCGACTTGTCTACAAGGGGATATGGCTGCCTCGGGCTCCATGTGGTCCGTCTCCTGTGAGTCTAGATTTTCGAATCCGACGCGAAACTGATGGCTAATTGTAACGTTCAGGGCCTCCTAATGACGGTAGGACACTCAAATTGCGTCGAGATTCAATACATCGTCCTCCAGCCGACTTGTCTCCAAGGGTCTATTGCTGCCTCGGGCACCTTATGGTCATTCTCCTGTGAGTCTAGAATTTCGAATCCGACGCAAAACTGATAGTTAATTGTAACGTTCAGGGCCTCCTAATAACGACAGAACATTCAAATTGCGTCGAGATTCAATACATCGTCTTTCAGCCGCCTTGTCTCCAAGTTTCTATTGCTGCCTCGGGCACCTTATGGTCGTTCACTTGTGAGTCTCGATTTTCGAATCCGACGCAAAACTGATAGTTAATTGCAACGTTCAAAGGCCTCCTAATGACGATGTAACGCTCAAATTGCGTCAAGGTTAAATACATCGACCTCCAACTGACTTGTCTCCAAGGGTCTATTGCTGCCTCGGGCACCTTATGATCGATCTCCAGTGAGTCTAGATTTTCGAATCCGACTCAAAACCGATAGTTAATTGTAACGTTCAGGGCCTCCTAATGACGATGGAATACTCAAATTGGGTCGAGATTCAATATATCGTCCTCCAGCCGACTTCTCTCCATGGGGATAATGCTGCCTCGGGTTCCTTATGGTCGTTCACCTGTGAAACTAGATTTTCGAATCCGACGCGAAAATGATTGTTAATTGTAACGTTCAGGGCTTCCTAATGACGATGGAATACTCAAATTGCGTCGAGATTCAATACATCGTCCTCCAGCCGACTTGTCTCCAAGGGTCTATTGCTGCCTCGGGCACCTTATGGATGTTCCCCTGTGAGTCTAGATTTTCGAATCCGACGCATAACTGATAGTTAATTGTAACGCTCAGCGCCTCCTAATGACGATGAAACACTCAAATTGCGTCGAGATTCAATACATCGTCCTCCAGCCGACTTGTCTCAAGGGGATATTGCTGCCTCGGGCACCATGCGGTCCGTCTCCTGTGGGTCTAGATTTTCGAATCCGACGCGAAACTGATAGTTAATTGTAATATTCAGGGCCTCATAATGACGATGGAACACTTAAATTGCGTGAAGATTCAATACATCGTCCTTCAGCCGACTGGACTCCAAGTGTCTATTGCTGCCTCGGACACCTTATGGTCGTTCTCCTGTGAGTCTAGATTCTCGAATCCGACGCAAAACCGATAGTTAATTGTAACGCTCAGGGCCTCCTGATGACAATGGAACACTCAAATTGTGTCGAGATTCAATACAGCGGAGACGAGCCGACTTGTGCCGACATTGCTGCCTCGGGCACCAATTGGTCCGTCTCCTGTGAGTCTAGATTTTCGATTCCGATGCGAAACTGATAGTTAATTGTAACGTTCAGGGCCTCCTAATAACGATGGAACACTCAAATTGCGTCGAGAATCAATATATCGTCCTCCAGCCGACTTCTCTCCATGGGCATAATGCTGCCTCGGGCACCTTATGGTCGTTCTCCTGTGAGTCCAGATTTACGAATCCGACGCGAAACTGACTGTTATTTGTAACGTTCAGGGCTTCCTAATGACGATGGAACACTCAAATTCCGTCGAGAGTCAATACATCGACCTCCAGCCAACTGTCTGCAAATGTCTATTGCTGCCTCGGGGACCTTGTGGTCGTTCTCCTGTGAGTCTAGATTTTCGAATCCGACGCATAACTGATAGTTAATTGTAAAGGTTAGGGCCTCCTAATGACGATGAAACATTCAAATTGCTTCGAGATTCAATACATCGTCCTCCAGCCGACTTGTCTCCAAGGGCATATCGCTGCCTCGGGCACCAAATGGTCCTTCTCCGTTGATTCTACATTTTCGAATCCGTCGCAAAACTGTAGTTAATTGTAATGTTCAGGGCCTCCTAATGACGATGGGGCACTCAGATTGCGTCGCGATTCAATACATCGTCCTCCAGCGGAGTTGTCTCCAAGGTGATATTGCAGCCTCGGGCACCTTATGGTCCGTCTCCAGTGAGTCTAAATTTTCGATTCCGAAGAAATACTGAAAGTTAATTGTAACATTCAGGGCCTCCTAATGACGATGGAGCACTTATATTGCGCCGCGTCATCCAATACATCGTCCTCCAGCCGACTTGTCTCCTAGGGTCTATTGGTGCCTCGGGCACCTTATGATCGTTCTCTTGTGAGTCCCGATTTTCTAATCCGACGCAAAACTGATAGTTAATTGCAACGTTCTGGGCCTCCTAATGACGATGGAACACTCAAATTGCGATGAGGTTCAATACATCGTCCTCCCGCAGACTTGTCTCCAATGGGTATTGCTGCATCGGGCACCATATCTTCCGTCTCCTGTGAGACTAGATTTTCGAATACGACGCTAAAATGATAGTTAACTGTAAGGTTCAGGGCCTCCTAATGACGATGGAACACTCCAATTGCGTCGAGATTCAATACATCGTCCTTCAGCCGACTTGTCTCCAACGGTATATTGCTGGCTCCGGCACCTTATGGTCGTTCTCCTGTGAGTCTAGAATTTAGAATCCGAAGCAAAACTGATACTTAATTGTAACGTTCAAGCCCTCCTAATGACGATGGAACACTCAAATTGCGTGGAGATTCAATACATCGGCCTCCAGCCGACTTGACTCCAAGGGGACATTGCTGCCTCGGGCACCATATGGTCCGTCTCCTGTGAGTCTAGATTTTCGATTCCGATGCGAAACTGATAGTTAATTGTAACGTTCAGGGCCTCCTAATAACGATGGAACACTCAAATTGCGACGAGATGCAATACATCGTCCTTCAGCCGACTTGTCTCCAACGGTCTATTGCTGGCTCGGGCACCTTAGGGTCGTTCTCCTGTGAGTCTAGATTTTAGAATCCGACGCAAAACTGATAGTTAATTGTAACGTTCAAGCCCTCCTAATGTCGATGGAACACTCAAATTGCGTGGAGATTCAATACATCCGCCTCCAGCCGACTTGTCTCCAAGGGGACATTGCTGCCTCGTGCACCATGTGGTCCGTCTCCTTTGAGTCTAGATTTTCGATTCCGATGCGAATCTGATAGTTAATTGTAACGTTCAGGGCCTCCGAATAACGATGGGACACTCAAATTGCGTCGCGGTTCAATACATCGTCCTCCAGCCGACTAGTCTCCAAGGAGTATTGCTGCCTCGGGCACCATATGGTCCGTCTCCTGTGAGTCTAGATTTTCGAATCCGACGAAAAAATGATAGTTAATTGTAACGTTCAGCGCCTCCTAATGACGATGGAACACTCAAATTGTGTCGAGAGTCAATACATCGTCCTCCAGCCGACTTGTCTACAAGGGGATATTGCTGCCTCTGGCTCCATGTGGTCCGTGTCCTGTGAGTCTAGATTTTCGAATCCGACGCGAAACTGATAGTTAATTGTAACGTTCAGGGCCTCCAAAAGACGATGGAACAATCAAATTGCGTCGAGATTCAATACATCGGCCTCCAGCCGACTTGTCTCCAAGGGTCTATTGCTGCCTCGGGCACCCTATGGTCGTTCTCCTGTGGGTCTAGATTTTCGAATCCGACCCATAACTGATAGTTAATTGCAACGTTCAGCGCCTCCTAATGACGATGGGACACTCAAATAGGGTCGAGATTCAATACATCGGCCTCCAGCCGACTTGTCTCCAAATGTCTAATGCTGCCTCGGGCACCTTATGGTCGTTCTCTTGTGAGTCTCGATTTTCGAATCCGACGCAAGACTGATAGTTAATTGCAACGTTCAGGTCCTCCTAATGACGATGGAACACTCAAATTGCGTCTAGGTTCAATACGTCGGCCAGGAGCCGACATGTCTACAAGGGGATATTGCTGCCTCTGGCTCCATGTGATCCGTGTCCTGTGAGTCTAGATTTTCGATTCCGACGCGAAACTGATAGTTAATTGTAACGTTCAGGGCCTCCTAATGACGATGGAACACTCAAATTGCGTCGAGAGTCAATACATCGTCCTCCAGCCGACTTGTCTCCAAGGGGTATTGCTGCCTCGGCCACCATATGGTCCGTCTCCTGTGAGTCTAGATTTTCGAATGCTACCCAAAAATGATCGTTAATTGTAACGTTCAGCGTCTCCTAATGACGATGGAACACTCAAATTGCGTCTAGGTTCAATACATCGGCCTCCAGCCGACTTGTCTCCAAGGGTCTATTGCTGCATCGGGCACCTTATGGTCGTTCTGCTGTGAGTCTAGATTTTCGAACCTGACGAAAAACTGGTAGTTAATTGTAACGTTCAGGGCCTCCTAATGACGATGGAACACTCAAATTGCGTCGAGATTCAATACATCGGCCTCCAGCCGACTTGTCTCCAATGGTCTATTGCTGGCTCGGGCACCTCATGGTCGTTCTCCTGTGATTCTAGATTTACGAATCCGACGCAAAACTGATAGTTATTTGCAACGTTCAACGCCTCATATTGACGATGGAGCACTCAAATTGCTTCGAAAAGCAATACATCGTCATTCAAACCTACTTGTCTCCAAAGGTCTATTGCTGCCTCGGGCACCTTATGGTCGTTCTCCTGTGAGTCTAGATTTCAGAATCCGACGCAAAACTAATAGTTAATTGTAACGTTCAGGGCCTCCTAAAGACGATGGAACACTTAAATTGCGTCGAGATTCAATAAATCGTCCTCCAGCGGACTGGTCTCCAAGGGGATATTGCTGCCTCGGGCACCTTATGGTCAGTCTCCAGTAAGTCTAGATTTTCGATTGCGACGAAAAACTGATAGTTAATTGTAACATTCAGGTTCTCCTAATGACGATGGAACACTCAAATTGCGTCGAGGTTCAATACATCGTCCTCCTGCAGACTTGTCTCCAATGGGTATTGCTTCATCGGGCACCATATCTTCCGTCTCCTGTGAGACTAGATTTTCCAATACGACGCTAAAATGATAGTTAATTGTAAGGTTCAGGGCCTCCTAATGACGATGGAACACTCCAATTGCGTCGAGATTCAATACATCGTCCTTCAGCCGACTTGTCTCCAACGGTCTATTGCTGCCTCGGGCACCTTATGGTCGTTCTCCTGTGAGTCTAGATTTTCGAATCCGACGCATAACTGATAGTTAATTGTAAAGCTCAGGGCTTCCTAATGACGATGGAACACTCAAATTGCGTCGAGATTCAGTACATCGTCATCCAGCCGACTTCTCTCCATGGGGATAATGCTGCCTCGGGCACTTTATGGTCGTTGTCCTGTGAGTCTAGATATTCGAATCCGACGCGAAACTGATTGTTAATTGTAAAGTTCAGGGCTTCCTAATGACGACGGAACACTCAAATTGCGTCGAGATTCAATATATCGGCCTCTAGTCGACTTGTCTCCAAGGGTATATAGCTGCCTCGGGCACTTTATGGTCGTTCTCCTGTGAGTCTAGATTTTCGAATCTGACGCATAACTGATAGTTAATTGTAACGTTCAGCGCCTCGTAATGACGATGGAACACTCAAATTGCGTCGAGAGTCAATACATCGTCCTCCAGACGACTTGTCTACAAGGGGATATTGCTGCCTCGGGCTCCATGTGGTCCTTCTCCTGTGAGTCTAGATTTGCGAATCCGGCGCGAAACTGATTGTTAATTGCAACGTTCAGGGCCTTCTAATGACGATGGAACACACAAATTGCGGCGAGATTCAATACATCGGCCTCCAGCCGACTTGTCTCCAACGGATATTGCTGCCTCGGGCACCATATGGTCCGTCTCAAAAATGATTGTTATTTGCAACGTTCAGCGTCTCCTGATGACGATGGAACACTCAAATTGCGTTGAGATTCCATACATCGGCCTCCAGCCGACCTGTCTCCAAGGGTATATTGCTGCCTCGTTCACTTTATGGTCGTTCTCCCGTGAGTGTAGATTTTCGAATCCGACGCATAACTGATAGTTAATTGTAAAGCTCAGGGCTTCCTAATGACGATGGAACACTCAAATTGCGTCGAGATTCAGTACATCGTCATCCAGCCGACTTCTCTCCATGGGGATAATGCTGCCTCGTTCACCACATGGTCCGTCTCCGGTGATTCTACATTTTCGTATCCGACGCAAAACTGATAGTTAATTGTAACGTTCAGGGCCTCCTAATGACGATGGGGCACTCAAATTGCGTCGCGATTCAATACATCATCCTCCAGCGGACTGGTCTCCAAGGGGATATTGTTGCCTCGGACACCTTATGGGCAGTCTCCAGTGAGTCTAGATTTTCGAATCCGACGAAAAACTGATAGTTAATTGTAACATTCAGGGTCTCCTAATGACGATGGAACACACAAATTGCGTCACGATCCAATACATCGTCCTCCAGCCGACTTGTCTCCAAGGGTCTATTGCTGCCTCGGGCACCTTATGGTCGTTCTCCTGTGAGTCTAGATTTTCGAATCCGACGCATAACTGATAGTTAATTGCAACGGTCAGCGCCTCCTAATGACGATGGGGCACTCAAATTGCGTGGCGATTCAATACAGCGTCCTCCAGAGGACTGGTCTCCAAGGGGATATTGCTGCCTCGGGCACCATATGTTCCGTCTCCAGTGAATCTAGATTTTCGATTCCGACGAAAAACTGATATTTAATTGTAACATTCAGGGCCTCCTAATGACGATGGAACACTCATATTGCGTCGCGATCCAATACATCGTCCTCCAGCCGACTTGTCTCCAAGGGTCTGTAGCTGCCTCGGGCACCTTATGATCGTTCTCCTTTGAGTCTCGATCTTCTAATCCGACGCAAAACTGATAGTTAATTGCAACGTTCAGGGCCTCCTAATGACGATGCAACACTCCAATTGCGTCGAGAATCAATACATCGTCCTCCAGCCGACTTGTCTACAAGGGGATATTGCTGCCTCGGGCTCCATGTGGTCCGTCTCCTGTGTGTCTAGATTTTTACACTGACGCGAAACTGATAGTTAATTGTAAGGTTCAGGGCCTCCTAATGACGATGGAACACTCCAATTGCGTCGAGATTCAATACATCGTCCTTCAGCCGACTTGTCTCCAACGGTCTATTGCTGGCTCCGGCACCTTATGGTCGTTCTCCTGTGAGTCTAGATTTTAGAATCCAAAGCAAAACTGATACTTAATTGTAACGTTCAAGCCCTCCTAATGACGATGGAACACTCAAATTGCGTGGAGATTCAATACATCGGCCTCCAGCCGACTTGTCTCCAAGGGGACATTGCTGCCTCGGGCACCATATGGTCCATCTCCTGTGAGTCTAGATTTTCGATTCCGATGCGAAACTGATAGTTAATTGTAACGTTCAGGGCCTCCTAATAACGATGGAACACTCAAATTGCGACGAGATTCAATACATCGTCCTTCAGCCGACTTGTCTCCAACGGTCTATTGCTGGCTCGGGCACCTTAGGGTCGTTCTCCTGTGAGTCTAGATTTTAGAATCCGACGCAAAACTGATAGTTAATTGTAACGTTCAAGCCCTCCAAATGACGATGGAACACTCAAATTACGTAGAGATTCAATACATCGGCCTCCAGCCGATTTGTCTCCAAGGGGACATCGCTGCCTCGGGCATCATATGGTCCGTCTCCGGTGAGTCTAGATTTTCGATTCCGATGCGAAACTGATAGTTAATTGTAACGTTCAGGGCCTCCTAATGACGACGGAACACTCAAATTGTGTCGAGAGTCAATACATCGTCCTCCAGCCGACTTGTCTCCAAGGGTCTATTGCTGCCTCGGGCACGTTATGATCGTTCTGCTGTGAGTCTAGATTTTCGAACCCGACATAAAACTGGTAGTTAATTGTAACGTTCAGGGCCTCCTAATGACGATGGAACACTCAAATTGCGTCGAGGTTCAATACATCGTCCTCCAGGCGACTTGTCTCAAAGGGGTATTGCTGCCTCGGGCTCCATGGGGTCCGTCTCCTGTGAGTCTAGATTTTCGAATCCGACGCGAAACTGATAGTTAATTGCAATGTTCAGGGCCTCCTAATGACGATTGATCACTCAAATTGCGTCGAGATTCAATACATCGCCCTTCAGCCGACTTGTCTCCAAGGTTCTATTGCTGCCTCGGGCACCTTATGGTCGTTCTCCTTTGAGTCTCAATTTTCGAATCCGACGCAAAACTGATAGTTAATTGCAACGTTCTGGGCCTTCTAATGAAGATGGAACACTCAAATTGCGTCGAGGTTCAATACATCGTTCTCCAGCCGACTTGTCTCCAAGGGGTATTGCTGCCTCGGGCACCATATGGTCCGTCTCCTGTGAGTCAAGATTTTCGAATCCGACGCAAGAATGATTGTTAATTGTAACGTTCATCGCCTCCTAATGACGATGGAACACTCAAATTGCGTCGAGAGTCAATACATCGTCCTCCAGCCGAATTGCCTACAAGGCGATATTGCTGCCTCGGGCTCCATGTGGTCCGTCTCCTGTGAGTCTAGATTTTCGTTTCCGATGCGAAACTGATAGTAAATTGAAACGTTCAAGGCCTCCTAATGACGATGGAACAATCAAATTGCGTCGAGGTTCAATACATCGTCCTCCAGCCGACTTGTCTCCAAGGGGTATTGCTGGCACGGGTACCATATGGACCGTCTCCTGTGAGTCTAGATTTTCGAATCCGACGCAAAATTGCTAGTTAATTGTAACGTTCAGCGCCTCCTAATGACGATTGAACACTCAAATTGCGTCGAGAATCTTAACATCGTCCTCCTGCCGGCTTGACAACAAGGGGATATATCTGTCTCGGGCTCCATGTGGTCCGTCTCCTGTGAGTCTAGATTTTCGAATGCGACGCGAAACTGAAAGTTAATTGTAACGTTCAGGGCCTCCTAATGACGATGGAACACTCAAATTGCGTCGAGATTCAATACATCCTCCTCCAGCCGACTTGTCTCCTAGGGGACATTGCTGCCTCGGGCACCATATGGTTCTTCTCCTGTGAGTCTAGATTTTCGATTCCGATGCGAAAATGATAGTTAATTGTAACGTTAAGGGCCTCCTAATGACGATGGAACACTCAAATTGCGTTGATATTCATTACATCGTCCTTCAGCCGACTTGTCTCCAAGGTTCTATTGCTGCCTCAGGCACCTTATGGTCGTTCACCTGTGAATCTCGATTTTCGAAGCCGACGCAAAACTGATAGTTAATTGCAACGTTGAAGGCCTCCTAATGACGATGGAACACTCATATTGCGTCGAGGTTAAATACATCGTCGTCCAGCCGACTTGTCTCCAAGGGGAATTGCTGCCTCGGGCACCATATGGTCCGACTCCTGTGAGTCTAGATTTTCGAATCCGACGCATAACTGATAGTTATCTGTAAAGTTCAGGGCCTCCTAATGACGCTGGAACACTGATATTGCGTCGAGATTCAATTCATCGTCCTCCAGCCGACTTGTCTCCAAGGGTCTATTGCTGCCTCGGGCACCTTATGGTCGTTCTCCTGTGAGTCTAGGCTTTCGAATCCGACGCATAACTGATAGTTAATTGTAAAGTTCAGGGCCTCCTAATGACGATGGAACACTCAAATTGCGTCGAGACAAAATACATCGTCCTCCAGCCGACTTGTCTCCAAGGGTCTATTGCTGCCTCGGGCACCTTACGGACGTTCTCCTGTGAGTCTAGATTTTCGAATCCGACGCATAACCGATAGTTAACTGTAACTCCCAGCGCCTCCTAATGACGATAGAACACTCAAATTGCGTCGAGATCCAATACATCGTCCTCCAGCCGACTTGTCTCCAAATGTCTATTGCTTCCTCGGGCACCCTATCGTCGTCCTCCTGTGGGTCCAGATATTCGAATCCGACCCAAAACGGACTGCTAATTGAAACGTTCAGAGCCTACTAATAATGATGGAACACTCAAATTGAGTGGAGATTCAATACATCGTCCTCCAGCCGACTTGTCTCCAAGGGGAAATTGCTGCCTCAGGCACCATATAGTCCTTCTCCTGTGAGTCTAGAATTTCGAATCCGACGCAAAACTGATAGTTAATTGTAACATTCAGGGCCTCCTAATGACGATGGAAACTCAAACTGCGTCGAGATTCAATACATCGTCCTCCAGCCGACTTGTCTCCAAGAGGACATTGCTGCTTCGGGCACCATATGGTCCTTTTCCCGTGAGTCTAGATTTCCGATTCCGATGCGAAACTGATCGTTAATTGTAACGTTCAGGGCCTCCTAATGACGATGGAACACTCAAATTGCGTCGAGATTCAATACATCGGCCTCCAGTCGACTTGTCCCCAAATGTCTATTGCTGCCTCGGGCACCTTGTGGTCGTCCTCCTGTGTGTCTAGATTTTCGAATCCGACGCAAAACTGGTAATTGTAACGTTCAGTGCCTCCTAATGACGATGGATTACTCAAATTGCGTCGAGATTCACTACATCGTCCTTCTGCCGACTTGTCTCCAATGTTCTATTGCTGGCTCGGGCACCTTATGGTCGTTCTCCTGTGAGTCTAGATTTTCGAATCCGACGCTTAACTGATAGTAATTGCAACGTTCAGCGCCTCCTAATGACGATGAAACACTCAAATTGCGTCGAGATTCAATACATCGTCCTCCAGCCGACTTGACTCCAAGGGTCTATTGCTGCCTCGCGCACCTTATGGTCGTTCTCCTGTGAGGGTAGATTTTCGATTCCGACGCGAAACTGATAGTAAATTTCAACGTTCAAGGCCTCCTAATGACGATGGAACACTCAAATTGCGTCGAGATTCAATACATCGTCCTCAAGCTGACTTGTCTCCAAGAGGATATTGCTGCCTCGGGCACCATATGGTCCATCTCCTGTGAGTCTAGATTTTCGAATCCGCCGCGAAACTGATTGTTAAATGTAACGTTCAGGGCTTCCTAATGACGATGCAACACTCAAATTGCGTCGAGATTCAATACATCGTCCTCCAGCCGACTTGTCGCCAAGGGGACATTGCTACCTCGCGCACCATTTCGTCCGTCTCCTGTGAGTCTAGATTTTCGTTTCCGATGCGAAACTGATAGTAAATTTCAACGTTCAAGGCCTCCTAATGACGATGGAACACTCAAATTGCGTCGAGATTCAATACATCGTCCTCAAGCCGACTTGTCTCCAAGAGGATATTGCTGCCTCGGGCACCGTATGGTCCATCTCCTGTGAGTCTAGATTTTCGAATTCGCCGCGAAACTGATTGTTAAATGTAACGTTCAGGGCTTCCTAATGACGATGCAACACTCAAATTGCGTCGAGATCCAATACATCGTCATTCAGCCAACTTCCTCCATGGGGATTCTGCTGCCTCGGGCACCTTACGGTCGTTCTCCTATGAGTCTAGATTTTAGAAACCGACGCAAAACTGATCGTTTATTGTAACGTTCAGGGCATCTTGATGACGATGGAACACTCAAATTGCGTCGAGATTCAATACATCGTCCTCCAGCCCACTTGTCTCCAAGGGGACATTGCTTCCTCGCGCACCATTTCGTCCGTCTCCTGTGAATCTAGATTTTCGTTTCCGATGCGTAACTGATAGTAAATTGCAACGTTCAAGGCCTCCTAATGACGATGGAACACTCAAATAGGGTCGAGGTTCAATACATCGTCCTCCAGCCGACTTGCCTCCAAGGGGTATTGCTGCCTCGGGTACCATATGGTCCGACTCCTGTGAGTCTAGATTTTCGAATCCGACGCAAAATTGCTAGTTAATTGTAACGTTCAGCGCCTCCTAATGACGATGGAACACTCAAATTGCGTCGAGAGTCTTAACATCGTCCTCCTGCCGGCTTGACAACAAGGGGATATATCTGTCGCGGGCTCCATGTGGTCCGTCTCCTGTGAGTCTAGATTTTCGAATGCGACGCGAAACTGAAAGTTAATTGTAACGTTCAGGGCCTCCTAATGACGATGGAACACTCAAATTGCGTCGAGATTCAATACATCCTATTCCAGCCGACTTGTCTCCATGGGACATTGCTGCCTCGGGCACCATATGGTTCTTCTCCTGTGAGTCTAGATTTTCGATTCCGATGCGAAACTGATAGTTAATTGTGACGTTAAGATCCTCCTAATGACGATGGAACACTCAAATTGCGTTGATATTCATTACATCGTCCTTCAGCCGACTTGTCTCCAAGGTTCTATTGCTGCCTCAGGCACCTTATGGTCGTTCTCCTGTGAGTCTCGATTTTCGAAGCCGACGCAAAACTGATAGTTAATTGCAACATTGAAGGCCTCCTAATGACGATGGAACACTCATATTGCGTCGAGGTTAAATACATCGTCGTCCAGCCGACTTGTCTCCAAGGGGTATTGCTGCCTCGGGCACCATCTCGTCCGTCTCCTGTGAGTCTAGATTTTCGTTTCCGATGCGAAACTGATAGTTAATTGCAACGTTGAGGGCCTCCTAATGACGATGGAACACTCAAATTGCGTCGAGGTTCAATACATCGTCCTCCAGCCGACTTGTCTCCAAGGGGTATTGTTGCCTCGGGTACCATATGGTCCGACTCCTGTGAGTCTAGATTTTCGAATCCGACGCAAAACTGATAGGTAATGGTAGCGTTCAGGGCCTCCTAATGACGATGGAACACTCAAATTGCGTCGAGATTCAATACATTGGCCTCCAGCCAATTTGTCTCCAAGGGTCTATTCCTGCCTCGGGCACCTTATGGTCGTTCTCCTGTGAGTCTAGGCTTTCGAATCCGACGCATAACTGATAGTTAATTGTAAAGTTCAGGGCCTCCTAATGACGATGGAAAAATCAAATTGCGTCGAGATAAAATACATCGGCCTCCAGCCGAATTGCCTACAAGGGGATATTGCTGCCTCGGGCTCCATGTGGTCCGTCTCCTGTGAGTATAGATTTTCGAATCCGGCGCGAAACTGATAGTTAATTGTAACGTTCAGTGCCTCCTAATGACGATGGTGGAACACTCAAATTGCGTCGTGATTCAATACGTCGTCCTCAAGCCGACTTGTCTCCAAGGGTCTATTCCTGCCTCGGGCACCTTATCGTCGTCCTCCTGTGAGTCCAGATATTTGAATCCGACGCAGAACGGAATGCTAATTGAAACGTTCAGAGCCCCCTAATGATAATGGAACACTCAAATTGAGTCGAGATTCAATACATCGTTCTCCAGCCGAATTGTCTCCAAGGGGAAATTGCTGCCTCGGGCACCATATAGTCCTTCTCCTGTGAGTCTAGAATTTCGAATCCGACGCTAAACTGTTAGTTAATTGTAACGTTCAGTGCCTCCTAATGACGATGAATTACTCAAATTGCGTCGAGATTCACTACATCGTTCTTCTGCCGACTTGTCTCCAATGTTCTATTGCTGGCTCGGGCACCTTATGGTCGTTCTCCTGTGAGTCTAGATTTTTGAATCCGACGCAAAACTGTTAGTTAATTGTAACATTCAGGGCCTCCTAATGACGATGGAACACTCAAATTGCGTCGAGATTCAATACATCGTCCTCCAGCCACTTGTCTCCAAGGGGACATTGCTTCCTCGCGCACCATTTCGTCCGTCTAATGTGAGTCTAGATTTTCGTTTCCGATGCGAAACTGATAGTAAATTGCAACGTTCAAGGCCTCCTAATGACGATGGAACACTCAAATTGCGTCGAGGTTCAATACATCGTCCTCCAGCCGACTTGTGTCCAAGGGGTATTGCTGCCTCGGGTACCATATGGTCCGACTCCTGTGAGTCTAGATTTTCGAATCCGACGCAAAATTGCTAGTTAATTGTAACGCTCAGCGCCTCCTAATGACGATGGAACACTCAAATTGCGTCGAGAGTCTTAACATCGTCCTCCTGCCGGCTTGACAACAAGGGGATATATCTGTCTCGGGCTCCATGTGGTCCGTCTCCTGTGAGTCTAGATTTTCGAATGCGACGCGAAACTGAAAGTTAATTGTAACGTTCAGGGCCTCCTAATGACGATGGAACAATCAAATTGCGTCGAGATTCAATACATCCTATTCCAGCCGACTTGTCTCCTAGGGGTCATTGCTGCCTCGGGCACAATATGGTTCTTCTACTGTGAGTCTAGATTTTCGATTTCGATGCGAAACTGATAGTTAATTGTGACGTTAAGGGCCTCCTAATGACGATGGAACACTCAAATTGCGTCGGGATTCAATACATCGGCCTCCAGTCGACTTGTCTCCAAATGTCTATTGCTGCCCCGGGCACCTTGTGGTGGTTCTCCTGTGTGTCTAGATTTTCGAATCCGACGCAAAACTGGTAATTGTAACGTTCAGTGCCTCCTAATGACGATGGATTACTCAAATTGCGTCGAGATTCACTACATCGTCCTTCTGCCGACTTGTCTCCAATGTTCCATTGCTGGCTCGGGCACCTTATGGTCGTTCTCCTGTGAGTCTAGATTTTCGAATCCGACGCTTAACTGATAGTTAATTGCAACGTTCAGCGCCTCCTAATGACGATGAAACACTCAAATTGCGTCGAGATTCAATACATCGTCCTCCAGCCGACTTGACTCCAAGGGTCTATTGCTGCCTCAGGCACCTTATGGTCGTTCTCCTGTGAGTCTAGATTTTCGTATCCGACACATAACTGATAGTTTATTGTAACACTCAGCGCCTCCTAATGACGATGGAACACTCAAATTGAGTCGAGATCCATACATCGTCCTCCAGCAGACTTGTCTCCAAGGGGATATTGCTGCCTTGGGCACCACATGGTCCATCTCCGGTGATTCTACATTTTCGAATCCGACGCAAAACCGATAGTTAATTGCAACGTTCAGTGCCTCCTAATGACGATGGAACACTCAAATTGCGTCGAGATTCAATACATCGGCCTCCAGCCGACTTGACTCCAAATGTCTATTGCTCCCTTGGGCACCTTGTGGTCGTTCTCCTGTGAGTCTAGATTTTCGAATCGGACGCATAACTGATAGTTAATTGTAAAGATCAGGGCCTCCTAATGACGATGGAACACTCAAATTGCGTCGAGATTTAATACATCGTCCTCCAGCCGACTTGCCTTCAAATGTCTATTGCTTTCTCGGGCACATTGTGGTCGTTCTCTTGTGAGTCTAGATTTTCGAATCCGACCACAACTGATTGTTGATTGTAACTTCAGGGCCTCCTAATGGCGATAGGGCACTGATATTGCGTCGCGTTCAATATATCGTCCTCCAGCGGACTGGTCTCCAAGTGGATATTGCTGCCTCGGTCACCTTATGGTCCGTCTCCAGTGAGTCTAGATTTTCGAATCCGACGAATAACTGATAGTTAATTGCAACGTTCAGCGCCTCCCAATGACGATGGAACACTCAAGTTGCGTCGAGATTCAATACATCGTCCTCCAGCCGACTTGTCTCCAAATGTCTATTGCTTCGTCGGGCACCTTGTGGTCGTTCTCCTGTGAGTCTAGATTTTCGAATCCGACGCATAACTGATAGTTAATTGTAACGTTCATGGCCTCCTAATGACTATAGGGCACTCAAATTGCGTTGCGTTCAATACATCGTCCTCCAGCGGACTGGTCTCCAAGGGGATATTGCTGCCTCGGGCACCTTACGGACGTTCTCCTGTGAGTCTAGATTTTTGAATCCGACGCATAACCGATAGTTAACTGTAACTCCCAGCGCCTCCTAATGACGATGGAACACTCAAATTGCGTCGAGATTCAATACATCGTCCTCCAGCCGACTTGTCTCCAAGGGTCTATTGCTGCCTCGGGCACCTTACGGACGTTCTCCTGTGAGTCTAGATTTTTGAATACGACGCATAACCGATAGTTAACTGTAACTCCCAGCGCCTCCTAATGACGATGGAACACTCAAATTGCGTCGAGATTCAATACATCGTCCTCCAGCCGACTTGTCTCCAAATGTCTATTGTTTCCTCGGGCACCTTGTGGTCGTTCTCCTGTGAGTCTAGATTTTCGAATCCGACGCATAACTGATAGTTAATTGTAACGTTCATGGCCTCCTAATGACGATAGGGCACTCAAATTGCGTTGCGTTCAATACATCGTCCTCCAGCGGACTGGTCTCCAAGGGGATATTGCTGCCTCGGGCACCTTATAGTCCGTCTCCAGTGAGTCTAGATTTTCGAATCCGACGCATAACTGATAGTTAATTGCAACGTTCAACGCCTCCTAATGACGATGGAGCACTCAAATTGCGTCGAGATTCAATACATCGGTCTCCGGCCGACTTGTCTCCAAATGTCTATTGCTGCCTCGGGCACCTTGTGGTCGTTCTCCTGTGAGTCTAGATTTTGGAATACGACGCATAACTGATAGTTAATTGTAAAGTTCAGGGCCTACTAATGACAATACAACACTCAAATTGCGTCGCGATTCATTACATCGTCCTTCTGCCGACTTGTCTCCAATGTTCTATTGCTGCCTCGCGCACCTTATGGTCATTCTCCTGTGAGGGTAGATTTTCGATTCCGACGCGAAACTGATAGTTAATTGTAACGTTCAGGGCCTCGTAATGACGATGGAACACACAAATTGCCCCGAGATTCAATACATCGTCCTCCAGCCGACTTGTCTCCAAGGGGACATTGCTTCCTCGCGCACCATTTCGTCCGTCTCCTGTGAGTCTAGATTTTCGTTTCCGATGCGAAACTGATAGTTAATTGCAACGTTCAAGGCCTCCTAATGACGATGGAACACTCAAATTGCGTCGAGATTCAATACATCGTCCTCAAGCCGACTTGTCTCCAAGAGGATATTGCTGCCTCGGGCACCATATGGTCCATCTCCTGTGAGTCTAGATTTTCGAATCCGCCGCGAAACTGATTGTTAAATGTAACGTTCAGGGCTTCCTAATGACGATGCAACACTCAAATTGCGTCAAGATCCAATACATCGTCATTCAGCCAACTTCCTCCATGGGGATTTTGCTGCCTCGGGCACCTTATGGTCGTTCTCCTGTGAGTCTAGATTTTAGAAACCGACGCAAAACTGATAGTTTATTGTAACGTTCAGGGCATCTTAATGACGATGGAACACTCAAATTGCGTCGAGATTCAATACATCGTCCTCCAGCCGACTTGTCTCCAAGGTGACATTGCTTCCTCGCGCACCATTTCGTCCGACTCCTGTGAGTCTACATTTTCGATTCCGATGCGAAACTGATAGTTAATTGCAACGTTCAAGGCCTCCTAATGACGATGGAACACTGAAATTGCGTCGAGGTTCAATACATCGTCCTCCAGCCGACTTGTTTCCAAGGGGTATTGTTGCCTCGGGTACCATATGGTCCGACTCCTGTGTGTCTAGATTTTCGAATCCGACGCAAAACTGATAGTTAATTGTAACGTTCAGGGCCTCCTAATGACGATGGAACACTCAAATTGCGTCGAGATTCAATACATTGGCCTGCTGCCAATTTGTCTCCAAGGGTCTATTCCTGCCTCGGGCACCTTATGGTCGTTCTCCTGTGAGTCTAGATTTTCGAATACGACGCATAACTGATAGTTAATTGTAAAGTTCAGGGCCTCCTAATGGCGATGGAACACTGAAATTGCGTCGAGATTCAATACATCGTCCACCAGCCGACTTGTCTCCAAGGGTCTATGGCTGCCTCGGGCACCTTATGGTCGTTCTCCTGTGAGTCTAGATTTTCGTATCCGACACATAACTGATAGTTTATTGTAACACTCAGCGCGTCCTAATGACGATGGAACACTCAAATTGAGTCGAGATCCATACATCGTCCTATAGTAGACTTGTCTCCAAGGGGATATTGCTGGCTTGGGCACCACATGGTCCATCTCCGGTGGTTCTACATTTTCGAATCCGACGCAAAACTGAAAGTTTATTTGCAACGTTCAGTGCCTCCTAATGACGATGGAACACTCAAATTGCGTCGAGATTCAATACATCGTCCTCCAGCCGACTTGTCTCCAAGAGGACATTGCTGCCTCGGGCACCATATGGTCCTTTTCCCCTGAGTCTAGATTTCCGATTCCGATGCGAAACTGATAGTTAATTGTAATCTTCAGGGCCTCCTAATGACGATGGAACACTCATTTTGCGTCGAGATTCAATACATCGGCCTCCAGTCGACTTGTCTCCAAATGTCTATTGCTGCCCCGGGCACCTTGTGGTCGTTCTCCTGTGTGTCTAGATTTTCGAATCCGACGCAAAACTGGTAATTGTAACGTTCAGTGCCTCCTAATGACGATGGATTACTCAAATTGCGTCGAGATTCGCTACATCGTCCTTCTGCCGACTTGTCTCCAATGTTCTATTGCTGGCTCGGGCACCTTATGGTCGTTCTCCTGTGAGTCTAGATTTTCGAATCCGACGCTTAACTGATAGTTAATTGCAACGTTCAGCGCCTCCTAATGACGATGAAACACTCAAATTGCGTCGAGATTCAATACATCGTCCTCCAGCCGACTTGACTCCAAGGGTCTATTGCCGCCTCGGGCACCTTATGGTCGTTCTCCTGTGAGTCTAGATTTTCGTATCCGACACATAACTGATAGTTTATTGTAACACTCAGCGCCTCCTAATGACGATGGAACACTCAAATTAAGTCGAGATCCATACATCGTCCTCCAGCAGACTTGTCTCCAAGGGGATATTGCTGCCTTGGGCACCACATGGTCCATCTCCGGTGATTCTACATTTTCGAATCCGACGCAAAACTGATAGTTAATTGCAACGTTCAGTGCCTCCTAATGACGATGGAACACTGAAATTGCGTCGAGATTCAATACATCGGCCTCCAGCCGACTTGACTCCAAATGTCTATTGCTCCCTTGGGCACCTTGTGGTCGTTCTCCTGTGAGTCTAGATTTTCGAATCCGACGCATAACTGATAGTTAATTGTAAAGATCAGGGCCTCCTAATGACGATGGAACACTCAAATTGCGTCGAGATTCAATACATCGTCCTCCAGCCGACTTGTCTTCAAATGTCTATTGCTTCCTCGGGCACCTTGTGGTCGTTCTCCTGTGAGTCTAGATTTTCGAATCCGACGCACAACTGATTGTTGATTGTAACGTTCAGGGCCTCCTAATGGCGATAGGGCACTGATATTGCGTCGCGTTCAATATATCGTCCTCCAGCGGACTGGTCTCCAAGTGGATATTGCTGCCTCGGTCACCTTATGGTCCGTCTCCAGTGAGTCTAGATTTTCGAATCCGACGCATAACTGATAGTTAATTGCAACGTTCAGCGCCTCCCAATGACGATGGAACACTCAAATTGCGTCGAGATTCAATACATCGTCCTCAAGCCGACTTGTCTCTAAGGGTCTATTCCTGCCTCTGGCAGCTTATCGTCGTCCTCCTGTGAGTCCAGATATTCGAATCCGACTCAAAACGGACTTCTAATTGAAACGTTCAGAGCCTCCTAGTGATGATGGAACACTCAAATTGAGTCGAGATTGAATACATCGTCCTCCAGCCGACTTGTCTCCAAGGGTCTATTGCTGCCTCGGGCACCTTATGCTCGTTCTCCTGTGAGTCTAGGCTTTCGAATCCGACGCATAACTGATAGTTAATTGTAAAGTTCAGGGCCTCCTAATGACGATGGAACAATCAAATTGCGTCGAGATAAAATACATCGGCCTCCAGCCGACTTGACTCCAAATGTCTATTGCTTCCTCGGGCGCTTAGTGGTCGTTCTCCTGTGAGTCTAGATTTTCGAATCCGACGCATAACTGATAGTTAATTTGTAAAGTTCAGGGCCTCCTAACGACGATGGAACACTCAAATTGCGTCGAGACAAAATACATCGTCCTCCAGCCGACTTGTCTCCAAGAGGATATTGCTGCCTCGGGCACCATATGGTCCATCTCCTGTGAGTCTAGATTTTCGAATCCGCCGCGAAAATGATTGTTAAATGTAACGTTCAGGGCTTCCTAATGACGATGCAACACTCAAATTGCGTCGAGATCCAATACATCGTCATTCAGCCAACTTCCTCCATGGGGATTTTGCTGCCTCGGACACCTTATGGTCGTTCTCCTGTGAGTCTAGGTTTTAGAACCGTCGCAAAACTGATAGTTTATTGTAACGTTCAAGGCCTCCTAATGACGATGGAACACTCAAATTGCGTCGAGATTCAATACATCGTCCTCCAGCCGACTTGTCTCCAAGGGGTATTGTTGCCTCGGGTACCATATGGTCCGACTCCTGTGAGTCTACATTTTCGAATCCGACGCAAAACTGATAGTTAATTGTAACGTTCAGGGCCTCCTAATGTCGATGGAACACTCAAATTGCGTCGAGATTCAATACATTGGCCTGCAGCGAATTTGTCTCCAAGGGTCTATTCCTGCCTCGGGCACCTTATGGTCGTTCTCCTGTGAGTCTAGATTTTGGAATACGACGCATAACTGATAGTTAATTGTAAAGTTCAGGGCCTCCTAATGACGATGGAACACTGAAATTGCGTCGAGATTCAATACATCGTCCACCAGCCGACTTGTCTCCAAGGGTCTATGGCTGCCTCGGGCACCTTATGGTCGTTCTCCTGTGAGTCTAGATTTTCGTATCCGACACATAACTGATAGTTTATTGTAACACTCAGCGCCTCCTAATGACGATGGAACACTCAAATTGAGTCGAGATCCATACATCGTCCTCCAGCAGACTTGTCTCCAAGGGGATATTGCTGGCTTGGGCACCACATGGTCCATCTCCGGTGATTCTACATTTTCGAATCCGACGCAAAACTGATAGTTAATTGCAACGTTCAGTGCCTCCTAATGACGATGGAACACTCAAATTGTGTCGAGATTCAATACACCTTCCTTCAGCCGACTTGTCTCCAAGCGTATATTGCTTCCTCGGGCACCTTATGGTCGTTCTCCTGTGAGTCTAGATTTTAGAATCCGACGCAAAACTGATAGCTAATTGTAACATTCAGGGCCTCCTAATGATGATGGAACACTCAAACTGCGTCGAGATTCAATACATCGGATTCCAGCCGACTTGTCTCCAAGGGTCTATTGCTGCCTCGCGCACCTTATGGTCGTTCTCCTGTGAGGGTAGATTTTCGATTCCGACGCTAAACTGATAGTTAATTGTAACGTTCAGGGCCTCGTAATGACGATGGAACACTCAAATTGCGTCGAGATTCAATACATCGTCCTCCAGCCGACTTGTCACCAAGGGGACATTGCTTCCTCGCGCACCATTTCGTCCGTCTCCTGTGAGTCTAGATTTTCGTTTCCGATGCGAAACTGATAGTTAATTGCAACGTTCAAGGCCTCCTAATGACGATGGAACACTCAAATTGCGTCGAGATTCAATACATCGTCCTCAAGCCGACTTGTCTCCAAGAGGATATTGCTGCCTCGGGCACCATACGGTCCATCTCCTGTGAGTCTAGATTTTCGAATCCGCCGCGAAACTGATTGTTAAATGTAACGTTCAGGGATTCCTAATGACGTTGCAACACTCAAATTGCGTCGAGATTCAATACATCGTCATTCAGCCAACTTCCTCCATGGGGATTTTGCTGCTTCGGGCACCTTATGGTCGTTCTCCTGTGAGTCTAGATTTTAGAAACCGACGCAAAACTGATAGTTTATTGTAACGTTCAGGGCATCTTAATGACGATGGAACACTCAAATTGCGTCGAGATTCAATACATAGTGATCCAGCCGACTTGTCTCCAAGGTGACATTGCTTCTTCGCGCACCATTTCGTCCGTCTCCTGTGAGTCTAGATTTTCGTTTCCGATGCGAAACTGATAGTTAATTGCAACGTTCAAGGCCTCCTAATGACGATGGAACACTCAAATTGCGTCGAGGTTCAATACATCGTCCTCCAGCCGACTTGTCTCCAAGGGGTATTGTTGCCTCGGGTACCATATGGTCCGACTCCTGCGAGTCTAGATTTTCGAATCCGACGCAAAACTGATAGTTAATTGTAACGTTCAGGGCCTCCTAATGACGATGGAACACTCAAATTGCGTCGAGATTCAATACATTGGCCTGCAGCCAATTTGTCTCCAAGGGTCTATTCCTGCCTCGGGCACCTTATGGTCGTTCTCCTGTGAGTCTAGATTTTCGAATACGACGCATAACTGATAGTTAATTGTAAAGTTCAGGGCCTCCTAATGACGATGGAACACTGAAATTGCGTCGAGAATCAATACATCGTCCTCCAGCCGACTTGTCTCCAAGGGTCTAATGCTGCCTCGGGCACCTTATGGTCGTTCTCCTGTGAGTCTAGATTTTCGTATCCGACACATAACTGATAGTTTATTGTAACACGCAGTGCCTCCAAATGACGATGGAACACTCAAATTGAGTCGAGATCCATACATCGTCCTCCAGCAGACTTGTCTCCAAGGGGATATTGCTGGCTTGGGCACCACATGGTCCATCTCCGGTGATTCTACATTTTCGAATCCGACGCAAAACTGGTAGTTAATTACAACGTTCAGTGCCTCCTAATGACGATGGAACACTCAAATTGCGTCGAGATTCAATACATCGGCCTCCAGCCGACTTGACTCCAAATGTCTATTGCTCCCTTGGGCACCTTGTGGGCGTTCTCCTGTGAGTCTAGATTTTCGAATCCGACGCATAACTGATAGTTAATTGTGAAGATCAGGGCCTCCTAATGACGATGGAACACTCAAATTGCGTCGAGATTCAATACATCGTCCTCCCGCCGACTTGTCTTCAAATGTCTATTGCTTCCTCGGGCACCTTGTGGTCGTTCTCCTGTGAGTCTAGATTTTCGAATCCGACGCATAACTGATTGTTAACTGTAACGTTCAGGGCCTCCTAAGGGCGATAGGGCACAGAAATTGCGTCGCGTTCAATACATCGTCCTACAGCGGACTGGTCTCCAAGGGGATATTGCTGCCTCGGGCACCTTATTGTCCGCCTCCAGTGAGTCTATATTTTCGAATCCGGCGCATAACTGATAGTTAATTGCAACGTTCAGCGCCTCCCAATGACGATGGAACACTCAAATTGCGTCGAGATTCAATACATCGTCCTCAAGCCGACTTGTCTCCAAGGGTCTATTCCTGCCTCGGGCAGCTTATCGTCGTCCTCCTGTGAGTCCAGATATTCGAATCCGACTCAAAACGGACTTCTAATTGAAACGTTCAGAGCCTCCTAATGATGATGGAACACTCAAATTGAGTCGAGATTCAATACATCGTCCTCCAGCCGACTTGTCTCCAAGGGGAAATTGCTGCCTCGGCACCATGTAGTCCTTCTCCTGTGCGTCTAGAATTTCGAATCCGACGCAAAACTGTTAGTTTATTGTAACGTTCAGGACCTCCTAATGACGATGGAACACTCAAATTGCGCCGAGATTCAATACATCTTCCTTCAGCCGACTTGTCTCCAAGCGTATATTGCTCCCTCGGGCACCTTATGGTCGTTCTCCTCTGAGTCTAGATTTTAGAAACCGACGCAAAACTGATAGTTAATTGTAACGTTCAGGGCATCTTAATGACGATGGAACTCTCAAATTGCGTCGAGATTCAATACATCGTCCTCCAGCCGACTTCTCTCCAAGGGGTCATTGCTTCCTCGCGCACCATTTCGTCCGTCTCCAGTGAGTCTAGATTTTCCAATCCGACGCATAACTGATAGTTAATTGCAACGTTCAGCGCCTCCTAATGACGATGGAACACTCAAATTGCGTCGAGATTCAATACATCGGCCTCCAGATGACTTGTCTCCAAATGTCAATTGCTGCCTCGGGCACCTTGTGGTCGTTCTCCTATGAGTCTAGATTTTCGACTACGACGCATAACTGATAGTTAATTGTAAAGTTCAGGGCCTCCTAATGACGATGGAACACTCAAATTGCGACGAGATTCAATACATCGTCCTCCAGCCGACTTTTCTCCAAGGGTCTATTGCTGCCTCGGGCACCTTATGTTCGTTCTCCTGTGAGTCACGATTTTCGAATCCGACGCAATACTGATAGTTAAATGCAATTTACAGGGCCACCTAATGACGATGGAACACTCAAATTGCGTCGAGGTTCAATACATCTTCCTCCAGCCGACTTGTCTCCAAGGGGTATTGCTGCCTCGGGGTCCTTGTGATCCGTCTCCTGTGAGTCTAGATTTTCGAATCCGACGCGAAACTGAAGATAATTGTAACGTTCAGGGCCTCCTAATGACGATGGAACACTCAATTTGCGTCGAGATTCAATACATCGGCCTCCAGCCGACTTGTCTCCAAGGGGACATTGCTGCCTCGGGCACCATATGGTTCTTCCCCTGCGAGTCTAGATTTTCGATTCCGATGCGAAACTGATAGTTAATTGTAACGTTCAGGGCCTCCTAATGACGATGGACCACTCAATTTGCGTCGAGATTCAATACATCGGCCTCCAGCAGACTTGTCTCCAAGGGTCTATTGCTGCCTCCGGCACCTTATGGTCATTCTCCTGTGAGTCTAGTTTTTCGAATCCGACGCATAACTGTTAGTTAATTGCAACGTTCAGCGCCTCCTAAGGACGATGGAACACTCAAATTGCGTCGAGATTCAATACATCTTCCTCCAGCCGACTAGTCTCCAAATGTCTATTGCTGCCTCGGGCACCTTGTGTTCGTTTCCCTGTGAGTCTAGATTTTCGAATCCGACGCATAACTGACAGTTAATTGTAAAGTTCAGGGCTTCCTAATGACGATGGAACACTCAAATTGCGTCGAGATTCAATTCATCGTCCTCCAGCCGACTTGTCTCCAAGGGGATATCGCTGCCTCGGGCACCACATGGTCCGTCTCCTGTGACTCTAGATTTTCGAATCCGACGAAAAACTGATAGTTAATTGTAACATTCAGTGCCTCCTAATGACGATGGAACACTCAAATTGCGTCGAGATCCAATACATCGTCCTCCAGCCGACTTGTCTCCAAGGGTCTATTGCTGCCTCGGGCACCTTATGATCGTTTTGCTGTGAGTGTAGACTTTCGAACCCGACGCAAAACTGATAGTTAATTGTAACATTCAGTGCCTCCTAATGACGATGGAACACTCAAATTGCGTCGAATGTCAATACATCGTCATTCAGCCGACTTGTCTCCAAGGGTCTATTGCTGCATCGGACACCTTAAGGTCGTCCTCCTGTGAGTCTAGATTTTAGAATCCGACGCAAAACTGATAGTTAATTGTAACGTTCAGGGCCTCCTAATGACGATGGAACACTCAAATTGCGTCGAGATTCAATACAGCGTCCTCCAGCCGACTTGTCTCCAAGGGGACTTGCTGCCTCGGGCATCATATGGTTCTTCTCCTGCGAGTCTAGATTTTCGTTTCCGATGCGTAACTGATAGTTAATTGTAACGTTCAGGGCCACCTAATGACGATGGACATCAAGTTGCGTCGAGATTCACTACATCGGCCTCCAGCAGACTTGTCTCCAAGGGTTTATTGGTGCCTCGGGCACCTTATGGTCGTTCTCCTGTCAGTCTAGTTTTTCGAATCCGACGCAAAACTGATAGTTAATTGTAACGCTCAGGGCCTCCTAATGACAGTGGGGCACTCAAATTGCGTCGCGATGCATTACATCGTCCTCCAGCGGGCTGATCTCCAAGGGGATATTGCTGCCTCGGGCACCATATGGTCCGTCTCCTGTGACTCTAGATTGTCGAATCCGACTAAAAACTGATAGTTAATTGTAACATTCAGTGCGTCCTAATGGCGGTGGAACACTCAAATTGCGTCGAGATTCAATATATCGGCCTCGAGCCGACTTGTCTCCAAGGGGACATTGCTGCCTCGGGCAACTTATGGTCCGTCTCCTGTGAGTCTAGATAACTGATAGTTAATTGCAACGTTCAACGCCTCCTATTGACCATGTAACACTCAAATTGCGTCGAGATTCAATACATCGGCCTCCATATGACTTGTCTCCTAATGTCTATTGCTGCCTCGGGCAGCTTGTGGTCGTTCTCCTGTGAGTCTAGATTTTCGAATACGACGCATAACTGATAGTTAATTGTTAAGTTCAGGGCCTCCTAAAGACGATGGAACACTGAAATTGCGTCGCGATTCAATACATCGTCCTCCAGCAGACTTCTCTCCAAGGGTCTATTGCTGCCTCGGGCACCTTATTGTCGTTCTCCTGTGAGTCATGATTTTCGTATCCGACGCATAACTGATAGTTAATTGTAACGCTCAGCGCCTCCTAATGTCGATGGAACACTCAAATTGCGTCGAGATTCAATACATTGGCCTCCAGCCAGTTTGACTCCAAGGGTCTATTCCTGCCTCGGGCACCTTATGGTCGTTCTCCTGTGAGTCTAGATTTTCGAATACGACGCATAACTGATAGTTAATTGTAAAGTTCAGGGCCTCCTAATGACGATGGAACACTGAAATTGCGTCGAGATTCAATACATCGTCCTCCAGCCGACTTGTCTCCAAGGGTCTAATGCTGCCTCGGGCACCTTATGGTCGTTCTCCTGTGAGTCTAGATTTTCCTATCCGACGCATAACTGATAGTTTTTTGCAACGTTCAGCGCCTCCTAATGACGATGGAACACTCAAATTGCGTCGAGATTCAATACATCGGCCTCCAGATGACTTGTCTCCAAATGTCAATTGCTGCCTCGGGCACCTTGTGGTCGTTCTCCTATGAGTCTAGATTTTCGACTACGACGCATAACTGATAGTTAATTGTAAAGTTCAGGGCCTCCTAATGACGATGGAACACTCAAACTGCGACGAGATTCAATACATCGTCCTCCAGCCGACTTTTCTCCAAGGGTCTATTGCTGCCTCGGGCACCTTATGTTCGTTCTCCTGTGAGTCACGATTTTCGAATCCGATGCAATATTGATAGTTAAATGCAATTTACAGGGCCACCTAATGACGATGGAACACTCAAACTGCGTCGAGGTTCAATACATCTTCCTATAGCCGACTTGTCTCCAAGGGGTATTGCTGCCTCGGGGTCCTTGTGATCCGTCTCCTGTGAGTCTAGATTTTCGAATCCGACGCGAAACTGAAGATAATTGTAACGTTCAGGGCCTCCTAATGACGATGGAACACTCAATTTGCGTCGAGATTCAATACATCGGCCTCCAGCCGACTTGTCTCCAAGGGGACATTGCTGCCTCGGGCACCATATGGTTCTTCCCCTGCGAGTCTAGATTTTCGATTCCGATGCGAAACTGATAGTTAATTGTAACGTTCAGGGCCTCCTAATGACGATGGACCACTCAATTTGCGTCGAGATTCAATACATCGGCCTCCAGCAGACTTGTCTCCAAGGGTCTATTGCTGCCTCCGGCACCTTATGGTCATTCTTCTGTGAGTCTAGTTTTTCGAATCCGACGCATAACTGTTAGTTAATTGCAACGTTCAGCGCCTCCTAAGGACGATGGAACACTCAAATTGCGTCGAGATTCAATACATCTTCCTCCAGCCGACTAGTCTCCAAATGTCTATTGCTGCCTCGGGCACCTTGTGTTCGTTTTCCTGTGAGTCTAGATTTTCGAATCCGACGCATAACTGATAGTTAATTGTAAAGTTCAGGGCTTCCTAATGACGATGGAACACTCAAATTGCGTCGAGATTCAATTCATCGTCCTCCAGCCGACTTGTCTCCAAGGGGATATCGCTGCCTCGGGCACCACATGGTCCGTCTCCTGTGACTCTAGATTTTCGAATCCGACGAAAAACTGATAGTTAATTGTAACATTCAGTGCCTCCTAATGACGATGGAACACTCAAATTGCGTCGAGATCCAATACATCGTCTTCCAGCCGACTTGTCTCCAAGGGTCTATTGCTGCCTCGGGCACCTTATGATCGTTTTGCTGTGAGTGTAGACTTTCGAACCCGACGCAAAACTGATAGTTAATTGTAACATTCAGTGCCTCCTAATGACGATGGAACACTCAAATTGCGTCGAATGTCAATACATCGTCATTCAGCCGACTTGTCTCCAAGGGTCTATTGCTGCATCGGACACCTTAAGGTCGTCCTCCTGTGAGTCTAGATTTTAGAATCCGACGCAAAACTGATAGTTAATTGTAACGTTCAGGGCCTCCTAATGACGATGGAACACTCAAATTGCGTCGAGATTCAATACAGCGTCCTCCAGCCGACTTGTCTCCAAGGGGACTTGCTGCCTCGGGCATCATATGGTTCTTCTCCTGCGAGTCTAGATTTTCGTTTCCGATGCGTAACTGATAGTTAATTGTAACGTTCAGGGCCACCTAATGACGATGAACATCAAGTTGCGTCGAGATTCACTACATCGGCCTCCAGCAGACTTGTCTCCAAGGGTTTATTGGTGCCTCGGGCACCTTATGGTCGTTCTCCTGTCAGTCTAGTTTTTCGAATCCGACGCATAACTGTTAGTTAATTGCAACGTTCAGCGCCTCCTAATTACGATGGAACACTCAAATTGCGTCGAGATTCAATACATCGACCTCCAGCCGACTTGTCTCCAAATGTCTATTGCTGCCACGGGCACCTTGTGTTCGTTTTCCTGTGAGTCTTGATTTTCGAATCCGACGCATAACTGATAGTTAATTGTAAAGTTCAGGGCTACCTAATGACGATGGAACACTCAAACTGCGTCGAGATTCAATACATCGTCCTCCAGCCGACTTGTCTCCAAGGGGATATCGCTTCCTCGGGCACCACATGGTCCGTCTCCGGTGAATCTACATTTTCGAATCCGACGCAAAACTGATAGTTAATTGTAACGCTCAGGGCCTCCTAATGACAGTGGGGCACTGAAATTGCGTCGCGATGCATTACATCGTCCTCCAGCGGGCTGATCTCCAAGGGGATATTGCTGCCTCGGGCACCATATGGTCCGTCTCCAGGGGCTCTAGATTGTCGAATCCGACTAAAAACTGATAGTTAATTGTAACATTCAGTGCGTCCTAATGGCGGTGGAACACTCAAATTGCGTCGAGATTCAATATATCGGCCTCGAGCCGACTTGTCTCCAAGGGGACATTGCTGCCTCGGGCAACTTATGGTCCGTCTCCTGTGAGTCTAGATAACTGATAGTTAATTGCAACGTTCAACGCCTCCTATTGACCATGTAACACTCAAATTGCGTCGAGATTCAATACATCGGCCTCCATCCGACTTGTCTCCTAATGTCTATTGCTGCCTCGGGCAGCTTGTGGTCGTTCTCCTGTGAGTCTAGATTTTCGAATCCGATGCGAAACTGATTGTTATTTGTAACGTTCAGGGCCTCTGAATGACGATGGAACACTCAAATTGCTTCGAGATTCAATACATCGTCCTTCTGCCGACTTGTCTCCAAGGTTCTATTGCTGCCTCGGTCACCCTATGGTCGTCCTTCTGTGAGTCTAGACAACTGATAGTTAATTGCAACGTTCAGCGCCTCCTATTGACCATGTAACACTCAAATTGCGTCGAGATTCAATACATTGGCCTCCATCCGACTTGTCTCCTAATGTCTATTGCTGCCTCAGGAAGCTTGTGGTCGTTCTCCTGTGAGTCTAGATTTTCGAATACGACGCATAACTGATAGTTAATTGTTAAGTTCAGGGCCTCCTAAAGACGATGGAACACTGAAATTGCGGCGCGATTCAATACATCGTCCTCCAGCAGACTTCTCTCCAAGGGTCTATTGCTGCCTCGGGCACCTTATTGTCGTTCTCCTGTGAGTCATGATTTTCGTATCCGACGCATAACTGATAGTTAATTGTAACGCTCAGCGCCTCCTAATGTCGATGGAACACTCAATTTGCGTCGAGATTCAATACATTGGCCTCCAGCCAATTTGACTCCAAGGGTCTATTCCTGCCTCGGGCACCTTATGGTCGTTCTCCTGTGAGTCCAGATTTTCGAATCCGACGCAAAACTGATAGTTAATTACAACGTTCAGCGCCTCCTAATGACGATGGAACACTCAAATTGCGTCGAGATTCAATACATCGGCCTCCAGCCGACTTGACACCAAATGTCTATTGCTCCCTCGGGCACCTTGTGGTCGTTCTCCTATGAGTCTAGATTTTAGAATCCGACGCATAACTGATAGTTAATTGTAAAGTTCAGTGCCTCCTAATGACGATGGAACACTCAAATTGCGTCGAGATTCAATACATTGTACTCCAGCAGACTTGTCTCCAAGGGTCTATTGCTGCCTCGGGCACCTTATGGACGTTCTCCTGTGAGTCAAGATTCTCGAATCCGACGCATAACTGATAGTTAATTAAAACGCTCAGCGACTCCTACTGGCGATGGAACACTCAAATTGCGTCGAGATTCAATTCCTAGTCCTATAGCCGACTTGTCTCTATGGGGATATTGCTGCCTCGGGCACCATTTGGTCCGTCTCCTGTGAGTCTAGATTTAAGAATCCGACGCGAAACTGACAGTTAATTGTAACGATCAGGGCCTCCTAATGACGATGGAACACTCAAATTGCATCGAGATTCAATACATCGTCCTCCAGCCGACTTGTCTCCGAGGGGGGACCTCATGGTTGGGCACCACATGGTCCATATAAGGTGATTCTACATTTTCGAATCCGACGCAAAACTGATAGTTAATTGTAACGTTCAGGGCCTCCTAATGACGATAGGACACTCAAATTGCGTCGCGATTCAATACATGGTCCTCCAGCGGACTGTTCACCAAGGGGATATTGCTGACTCTGGCACCTTGTGGTCTGTCTCCAGTGAGTCTAGATTTTCGAATCCGACGCATAACTGATAGTTAATTGCAACGTTCAGCGCCTCCTAATGACGACGGAACACTCAAATTGCGTCGAGATTCAATACATCGGCCTCCAGATGACTTGTCTCCAAATGTCAATTGCTGCCTCGGGCACCTTGTTGTCGTTCTCCTATGAGTCTAGATTTTCGAATACGACGCATGACTGATAGTTAATTGTAAAGTTCAGGGCCTCCTAATGACGATGGAACACTCCAATTGCGTCGAGATTCAATACATCGTCCTTCAGCCGACTTTTCTCCAAGGGTCTATTGCTGCCTCGGGCACCTATTGTTCGTTCTCCTGTGAGTCACGATTTTCGAATCCGACGCAATACTGATAGTTAAATGCAATTTACAGGGCCACCTAATGACGATGGAACACTCAAATTGCGTCGAGGTTCAATACATCTTCCTCCAGCCGACTTGTCTCCAAGGGGTATTGCTGCCTCGGGGTCCTTGTGATCCGTCTCCTGTGAGTCTAGATTTTCGAATCCGACGCAAAACTGATAGTTAATTGTAACGTTCAGGGCCTCCTAATGACGATGGAGCACTCAAATTGCGTCGAGATTCAATACATCGGCCCCCAGCCGACTTGTCTCCAAGGGGACATTGCTGCCTCGGGCACCATATGGTTCTTCTCCTGCGAGTCTAGATTTTCGATTCCGATGCGAAACTGATAGTTAATTGTAACGTTCAGGGCCTCCTAATGACGATGGACCACTCAATTTGCGTCGAAATTCAATACATCGGCCTCCAGCAGACTTGTCTCCAAGGGTCTATTGCTGCCTCCGGTACCTTATGGTCGTTCTCCTGTGAGTCTAGTTTTTCGAATCCGACGCAAAACTGTTAGTTAATTGCAACGTTCAGCGCCTCCTAATGACGAAGGAACACTCAAATTGCGTCGAGATTCAATACATCTTCCTCCAGCCGACTAGTATCCAAATGTCTGTTGCTGTCTCGGGCACCTTGTGTTCGTTTTCCTGTGAGTCTAGATTTTCGAATCCGACGCATAACTGATAGTTAATTGTAAAGTTCAGGGCTTCCTAATGACGATGGAACACTCAAATTGCGTCGAGATTCAATTAATCGTCCTCCAGCCGACTTGTCTCCAAGGGGATATCGCTGCCTCGGGCACCACATGGTCCGTCTCCTGTGACTCTAGATTTTCGAATCCGACGAAAAACTGATAGTTAATTGTAACATTCAGTGCCTCCTAATGACGATGGAACACTCAAATTGCGTCGAGATCCAATACATCGTCCTCCAGCCGACTTGTCTCCAAGGGTCTATTGCTGCCTCGGGCACCTTATGATCGTTTTGCTGTGAGTGTAGACTTTCGAACCCGACGCAAAACTGATAGTTAATTGTAACATTCAGTGCCTCCTAATGACGAAGGAACACTCAAATTGCGTCGAGGTTCAATACATCTTCCTCCAGCCGACTTGTCTCCAAGGGGTATTGCTGCCTCGGGGTCCTTGTGATCCGTCTCCTGTGAGTCTAGATTTTCGAATCCGACGCGAAACTGAAGATAATTGTAGCGTTCAGGGAATCCTAATGACGATGGAACAGTCAAATTGCGTGGATTTTCAATACATCGTCATTCAGCCGACTTGTCTCCAAGGGTCTATTGCTGCCTCTAGCACCTTAAGGTCGTTCTCCTGTGAGTCTAGATTTTACAATCCGACGCAAAACTGATAGTTAATTGTAAAGTTCAAGGCCTCCAATTGACCATGTAACACTCAAATAGCGTCGAGATTCAATACATCGTCCTCCAGCCGACTTGTATCCAAGGGGATATTGCTGCCTTGGGCACCAAATGGTCCATCTCCGGTGATTCTAGATTTTCGAATCCGACGAAAAACTGATAGTTAATTGTAACATTCAGTGCCTCCTAATGACGATGGAACACCCAAATTGCGTCGAGATCCAATACATCGTCCTCCAGCCGAATTGTCTCCAAGGGTCTATTGCTGCCTCGGGCACCTTATGTTCGTTTTCCTGTGAGTCTAGACTTTTGAACCCGACGCCAAACTGATAGTTAATTGTAACATTCAGTGCCTCCTAATGACGATGGAGCACTTAAATTGCGTCGAGATCCAATACATCTTCCTTCTGCCGACTTGTATCCAAGGGGATATTGCTGCCTTGGGCACCACATGGTCCATCTCCGGTGATTCTACATTTTCGAATCCGACGCAAAACTGATAGTTAATTGTAACGATCAGGGCCTCCTAATGACGATGGAACACTCAAATTGCGTCGAGATTCAATACGTTGGCCTCCAGCCGACTTGTCTCCAAAGGTCTATTCCTGCCTCGGGCACCTTATCGTCGTTCTCCTGTGAGTCCAGATATTTGAATCCGACGCAAAACGGACTGCTAATTGTAACGTTCAGAGCCTCCTAATGCTGATGGACCACTCAAATTTCGTCGAGATTCAATACATCGTCCGCCAGCCGACTTGACTCCAAGGGGATATTGCTGCCTCGGGCACATATAGTCCTTCTCCTGTGAGTCTAGAATTTCGAATCCGATGCATAACTGATTGTTAATTGTAACGTTCAGGACCTCCTAATGACGATGGAACACTCAAATTGCGTCGAGATTCAATACATCGTCCTTCAGCCGACTTGTCTCCAAGCGTCCATTGCTCCCTCGGGCACCTTATGGTCGTTCTCCTGTGAGTCTACATTTTCGATTCCGACTTATAACTGAATGTTGATTGCAACGCTCAGCGTCTGCTAATGGCGATGGAACACTCAAATTGCGTCGAGATTCAATACATGGACCTCCAGCCAATTTGTCTCCAAAGGTCTATTCCTGCCTCGGGCTCCTTATGGTCGTTCTCCTGTGAGTCCAGATTTTCGAATCCGACGCATAACTGATAGTTAATTGCAACGTTTAGCGCCTCCTAATGACGATGGAACACTCAAATTGCGTCGAGATTCAATACATCGTCCTCCAGCCGACTTGTCTCCAAGGGTCTATTGCTGCCTCGGGCACCTTATGGACGTTCTCCTGTGAGTCAAGATTCTCGAATCCGACGCATAACTGATAGTTAATTAAAACGCTCAGCGACTCCTACTGACGATGGAACACTCAAATTGCGTCGAGATTCAATACCTAGTCCACCAGCCGACTTGTCTCCATGGGGAAATTGCTGCCTCGGGCACCATTTGGTCCGTCTCCTGTGAGTCTAGATTTAAGAATCCGACGCGAAACTGATAGTTAATTGTAACGTTCAGGGCCTCCTAATGACGATGGAACACTGAAATTGCATCGAGATTCAATACATCGTCCTCCAGCCGACTTGTCTCCAAGGGGAGACCTCATGGTTGGGCACCACATGGTCCATATCAGGTGATTCTACATTTTCGAATCCGACGCAAAACTGATAGTTAATTGTAACGTTCAGGGCCTCCTAATGACGATAGGGCACTCAAATTGCATCGCGATACAATACATCGTCCTCCAGCGGACTGATATCCAAGGGGATATTGCTGCCTCGGGCACCATTTGGTCCGTCTCCTGTGAGTCTAGATTTAAGAATCCGACGCGAAACTGAAGATAATTGTAACGTTCAGGGCCTCCTAATGACGATGGAACACTCAAATTGCGTCGAGATTCAATACATCGGCCTCCAGCCGACTTGTCTCCAAATGTCTATTGCTGCCTCGGGCACCTTGTGTTCGTTTTCCTGTGAGTCTAGATTTTCGAATCCGACGCATGACTGATAGTTAATTGTAAAGTTCAGGGCTTCCTATTGACGATGGATCACTCAAATTGCGTCGAGATCCAATACATCGTCCTCCAGCAGACTTGTCTCCAAGGGTCTATTGCTGCCTCGGGCACCTTATGATCTTTTTCCTGTGAGCCTAGACTTTCGAACCCGACGCAAAACTGATAGTTAATTGTAACATTCAGTGCCTCCTAATGACGATGGAACACTCAAATTGCGTCGAGATCCAATACATCGTCCTTCTGCCGGCTTGCCTCCAAGGTTCTATTGCTGCCTCGGGCACCCTATGGTCGTCCTTCTGTGCGTCTAGATTGTCGATTCCGACGAATAACTGATAGCTAATTGCAACGTTCAGCGCCTCCAATTGACCATGTAACACTCAAATTGCGTCGAGATTAAATACATCGTCCTCCAGCCGACTTGTATCCAAGGGGATATTGTTGCCTCGGGCACATATAGTCCTTCTCCTGTGAGTCTAGAATTTCGAATCCGACGCATAAATGATTGTTAATTGTAACGTTCAGGACCTCCTAATGACGATGGAACACTCAAATTGCGTCGAGATTCAATACATCGTCTTTCAGCCGATTTGTCTCCAAGCGTCCATTGCTCCCTCGGGCACCTTATGGTCGTTCTCCTGTGAGTCTACATTTTCGATTCCGACTTATAACTGATAGTTGATTGCAACGTTCAGGGCCTACTAATGACGATGGAACACTCAAATTGCGTCGAGATTCAATACATCGTCCTTCTGCCGACTTGTCTTCAAGGTTCTAGTGCTGTCTCGGGGACATTTTGGTCGTTCTCCTGTGAGTCTAGATTTTCGAATCAGACGCAAACTGATAGATAATTGTAACGTTCAGGGCCTCCTAATGACGATGGAACACTCAAATTGCGTCGAGATACAATACATCGTCCTCCAGCCGACTTGTCTCCAAATGTCTATTGCTGCCTCGGGCACCTTGTGTTCGTTCTCCTGTGAGTCTAGATTTTCGAATACGACGCGTAACTGATAGTTAATTGTAACGTTCAGGGCCACCTAATGACGATGGAGCACTCAAATTGCGTCGAGATTCAATACATCGGCCTCCAGCCGACTTGTCTCCAAGGGGACATTGCTGCCTCGGGCACCATATGGTTCTTTTCCTGCGAGTCTAGATTTTCGATTCCGATGCGAAACTGTTAGTTAATTCTAACGTTGAGGGCCTCCTAATGACGATGGACCACTCAATTTGCGTCGAGATTCAATACATCGGCCTCCAGCAGACTTGTTACCAAGGGTCAATTGCTGCCTCCGGCACCTTATGGTCGTTCTCCTGTGAGTCTAGTTTTTCGAATCCGACGCATAACAGTTAGTTAATTGCAACGTTCAGCGCCTCCTAATGACGATGGAACACTCAAATTGCGTCGAGATTCAATTCATCGTCCTCCAGCCAACTTGTCTCCAAGGGGATATCGCTGCCTCGGGCACCACATGGTCCGTCTCCTGTGACTCTAGATTTTCGAATCCGACGAAAAACTGATAGTTAATTGTAACATTCAGTGCCTCCTAATGACGATGGAACACTCAAATTGCGTCGAGATCCAATACATCGTCCTCCAGCCGACTTGTCTCCAAGGGTCTATTGCTGCCTCGGGCACCTTATGATCGTTTTGCTGTGAGTGTAGGCTTTCGAACCCGACGCAAAACTGATAGTTAATTGTAACATTCAGTGCCTCCTAATGACGAAGGAACACTCAAATTGCGTCGAGGTTCAATACATCTTCTCCAGCCGACTTGTCTCCAAGGGGTATTGCTGCCTCGGGGTCCTTGTGATCCGTCTCCTGTGAGTCTAGATTTTCGAATCCGATGCGAAACTGAAGATAATTGTAACGTTCAGGGCCTCCTAATGACGATGGAACAGTCAAATTGCGTCGAATTTCAATACATCGTCATTCAGCCGACTTGTCTCCAAGCGTCTATTGCTGCCTCTAGCACCTTAAGGTCGTTCTCCTGTGAGTCTAGATTTTACAATCCGACGCAAAACTGATAGTTAATTGTAACGTTCAAAGCCTCCAATTGACCATGTAACACTCAAATTGCGTCGAGATTCAATACATCGTCCTCCAGCCGACTTGTATCCAAGGGGATATTGCTGCCTTGGGCACCACATGGTCCATCTCCGGTGATTGTACATTTTCGAATCCGACGCAAAACTGATAGTTAATTGTAACGATCAGGGCCTCCTAATGACGATGGAACACTCAAATTGCGTCGAGGTTCAATACGTTGGCCTCCAGCCGACTTGTCTCTAAAGGTCTATTCCTGCCTCGGGCACCTTATCGTCGCTCTCCTGTGAGTCCAGATATTTGAATCCGACGCAAAACGGTCTGCTAATTGTAACGTTCAGAGCCTCCTAATGCTGATGGACCACTCAAATTTCGTCGAGATTCAATACATCGTCCGCCAGCCGACTTGACACCAAGGGGATATTGCTGCCTCGGGCACATATAGTCCTTCTCCTGTGAGTCTAGAATTTCGAATCCGATGCATAACTGATTGTTAATTGTAACGTTCAGGACCTCCTAATGACGATGGAACACTCAAATTGCGTCGAGATTCAATACATCGTCCTTCAGCCGACTTGTCTCCAAGCGTCCATTGCTCCCTCGGGCACCTTATGGTCGTTCTCCTGTGAGTCTACATTTTCGATTCCGACTTATAACTGATAGTTGATTGCAACGCTCAGCGCCTGCTAATGGCGATGGAACACTCAAATTGCGTCGAGATTCAATACATGGACCTCCAGCCAATTTGTCTCCAAAGGTCTATTCCTGCCTCGGGCTCCTTATGGTCGTTCTCCTGTGAGTCCAGATATTCGAATCCGACGCATAACTGATAGTTAATTGCAACGTTCAGCGCCTCCTAATGACGATGGAACACTCAAATTGCGTCGAGATTCAATACATCGTCCTCCAGCCGACTTGTCTCCAAGGGTCCATTGCTGCCTCGGGCACCTTATGGACGTTCTCCTGTGAGTCAAGATTTTCGAATCCGACGCATAACTGATAGTTAATTAAAACGCTCAGCGACTCCTACTGACGAAGGAACACTCAAATTGCGTCGAGATTCAATACCTAGTCCACCAGCCGACTTGTCTCCATGGGGATATTGCTGCCTCGGGCACCATTTGGTCCGTCTCCTGTGAGTCTAGATTTAAGAATCCGACGCGAAACTGATAGTTAATTGTAACGTTCAGGGCCTCCTAATGACGATGGAACACTCAAATTGCATCGAGATTCAATACATCGTCCTCCAGCCGACTTGTCTCCAAGGGAGACCTCATGGTTGGGCACCACATCGTCCATATCAGGTGATTCTACATTTTCGAATCCGACGCAAAACTGATAGTTAATTGTAACGCTCAGGGCCTCCTAATGACGATAGGGCACTCAAATTGCATCGCGATACAATACATCGTCCTCTAGCGGACTGATCTCCAAGGGGATATTGCTGCCTCTGGCACCTTATGGTCCGTCTCCAGTGAGTCTAGATTTTCGCATCCGACGCATAACTGATAGTTAATTGCAACGTTCAGCGCCTCCTAATGACGATGGAACACTCAAATTGCGTCGAGATTCAATACATCGTCCTCCAGCCGACTTTTCGCCAAGGGTCTATTGCTGCCTCGGGCACCCTATGGTCGTTCTCCTGTGAGTCACGATTTTCGAATCCGACCCAATACTGATAGTTAAATGCAATTTTCAGGGCCTCCTAATGACGATGGAACACTGAAATTGCGTCGAGGTTCAATACATCTTCCTCCAGCCGACTTGTCTCCAAGGGGTATTGCTGCCTCGGGGTCCTTGTGATCCGTCTCCTGTGAGTCTAGATTTTCGAATCCGACGCGAAACTGAAGATAATTGTAACGTTCAGGGCCTCCTAATGACGATGGAACACTCAAATTGCGTCGACTTTCAATACATCGTCAATCAGCCGACTTGTCTCCAAGGTTCTATTGCTGCCTCTAGCACCTTAAGGTCGTTCTCCTGTGAGTCTAGATTTTACAATCCGACGCAAAACTGATAGTTAATTGTTACGTTCAGGGCCTCCTAATGCCGATGGAACACTGAAATTGCGTCGAGATTCAATACATCGGCCTCCAGCCGACTTGTCTCCAAGGGGACATTGGTGCCTCGGGCACCATATGGTTCTCCTCCTGCGAGTCTAGATTTTCGATTCCGATGCGAAACTGATAGTTACTTGTAACGTTCGGGGCCTCCTAATGACGATGGACCACTCAATTTGCATCGAGATTCAATACATCGGCCTCCAGCAGACTTGTCTCCAAGGGTCTATTGCTGCCTCGGGCACCTTATGGTCGTTCTCCTGTGAGTCTAGTTTTTCGAATCCGACGCATAACTGTTAGTTAATTGCAACGTTCAGCGCCTCCTAATGACGATGGAACACTCAAATTGCGTCGAGATTCAATACATCGGCCTCCAGCCGATTTGTCTCCAAATGTCTATTGCTGCCTCGGGCACCTTGTGTTCGTTTTCCTGTGAGTCTTGATTTTCGAATCCGACGCATGACTGATAGTTAATTGTAAAGTTCAGGGCTTCCTAATGACGATGGATCACTCAAATTGCGTGGAGATTCAATTCATCGTCCTCCAGCCGACTTGTCTCCAAGGGGATATCGCTGCCTCGGGCGCCACTTGGTCCGTCTCTTGTGACTCTAGATTTTCGAATCCGACGAAAAACTGATAGTTAATTGTAACATTCAGTGCCTCCTAATGACGATGGAACACTCAAATTGCGTCGAGATCCAATACATCGTCCTCCAGCAGACTTGTCTCCAAGGGTCTATTGCTGCCTCGGGCACCTTATGATCGTTTTCCTGTGAGCCTAGACTTTCGAACCCGACGCAAAACTGATAGTTAATTGTAACATTCAGTGCCTCCTAATTACGATGGAACACTCAAATTGCGTCGAGATCCAATACATCGTCCTTCTGCCGGCTTGTCTCCAAGGTTCTATTGCTGCCTCGGGCACCCTATGGTCGTCCTTCTGTGCGTCTAGATTGTCGATTCCAACGAATAACTGATAGTTAATTGCAACGTTCAGCGCCTCCAATTGACCATGTAAAACTCAAATTGCGTCGAGATTAAATACATCGTCCTCCAGCCGACTTGTATCCAAGGGGATATTGCTGCCTTGGGCACCACATGGTCCATCTCCGGTGATTCTACATTTTCGAATCCGACGCAAAACTGATAGTTAATTGTAACGTTCAAGGGCCTCCTAATGACGATGGAACACTCAAATTGCGTCGAGATTCAATACGTTGGCCTCCAGCCGACTTGTCTCCAAGGGTCTATTCCTGCCTCGGGCACCTTATCGTCGTTCTCCTGTGAGTGCAGATATTTGAATCCGACGCAAAACGGACTGCTAATTGTAACGTTCAGAGCCTCCTAATGCTGATGGACCACTCAAATTGCGTCGGGATTCAATACATCGTCCTCCAGCCGACTTGTCTCCAAGGGGATATTGTTGCCTCGGGCGCATATAGTCCTTCTCCTGTGAGTCTAGAATTTCGAATCCGACGCATAAATGATTGTTAATTGTAACGTTCAGGACCTCCTAATGACGATGGAACACTCAAATTGCGTCGAGATTCAATACATCGTCCTTCAGCCGACTTGTCTCCAAGCGTCCATTGCTCCCTCGGGCACCTTATGGTCGTTCCCCTGTGAGTCTACATTTTAGATTCCGACTTATAACTGATAGTTGATTGCAACGTTCAGGGCCTACTAATGACGATGGAACTCTCAAATTGCGTCGAGATTCAATACATCGTCCTTCTGCCGACTTGTCTTCAAGGTTCTAGTGCTGTCTCGGGGACATTTTTGTCGTTCTCCTGTGAGTCTAGATTTTCGAATCAGACGCAAACTGATAGATAATTGTAACGTTCAGGGCCTCCTAATGACGATGGAACACTCAAATTGCGTCGAGATACAATACATCGTCCTCCAGCCGACTTGTCTCCAAATGTCTATTGGTGCCTCGGGCACCTTGTGTTCGTTCTCCTGTGAGTCTAGATTTTCGAATACGACGCATAACTGATAGTTAATTGTAAAGTTCAGGGCCTCGTAATGACGATGGAACACTCAAATTGCGTCGAGATTCAATACATCGTCCTCCAGCCGACTTTTCTCCAAGGGTCTATTGCAGCCTCGGGCACCTTATGGTCGTTCTCCTGTGAGTCTAGATTTTCGAATCATACGCATAACGGATAGTTAATTGTAACGCTCAGTGCCTCCTAATGACGATGGAACACTCAATTGGCGACGATATTCAATACATCGTCCTCCAGCCGACTTCACTCCAAGGGTCTATTCCTGCCTCGGGCACCTAATCGTTGTTCTCCTGTGAGTCCAGATATTCGAATCCGACGCAAAACGCACTGCTAATTGCAACGTTCAGAGCCTCCTAATGATGATGGAAGACTCAAATTGCGTCGAGATTCAATACATCGTCATTCAGCCGACTTGTCTCCAAGAGTCTATTGCTGCCTCGTGCACCCTATGGTCGTTCTCTTGTGAGTGTAGGTTTTACAATCCGACGCAAAACTGATATTTAATTGTAACGTTTAGGGCCTCCTAATGACGATGGAACACTCAAATTGCGTCGAGATTCAATACATCGTCCTCCAGCCGACTTGTCTCCAAGGGGATATTGCTGCCTCGGGCTCCATATGGTCCGTCTCCTGTGATTCTAGATTTTCGAATCCGACGCAAAAATGATAATTAATTGTAACGTTCAGGGCCTCCTAATGACGAAGGAACACTCAAATTGCGTCGAGATTCATTACATCGTCCTCCAGCCGACTTGTCTCCAAGGGTCTATTGCTGCCTCGGCTACCTTATGGTCCGCCTCCTGTGAGTGTAGAATTTCGAATCCGAAGCGAAACTGATTGTTAATTGTAACGTTCAGGGCTTCTTAATGACGATGGAACACTGAATTAGCGTCGAGATTCAATACATCGTCAATCAGCCGATTTGTCTCCAAGCGACTATTGCTGCCTCGGGCACCTTATGGTCGTTCTCCTGTGAGTCATGATTTTAGAATCCGACGCTAAACTGATAGTTAATTGTAACGTTCAGGGCCTCCTAATCACAATGGCACACTCAAATTGCGTCGAGATTCAATACATCGGCCTCCAGCCGACTTGTCTCCAAGGGGACATTGCTGCCTCGGGCACCATATGATCCTTCTCCTGTGAGTCTAGATTTTCGATTCCGATGCGAAACTGATAGTTCATTGTAACGTTCATGGCCCCCTAATGACGATGGAACACTCAACTTGCGTCGAGATTCAATACATCATCCTCCAGCCGACTTGTCTCCAAGGGTCTATTGCTGCCTCGGCCACCTTAAGGACGTTCTCCTGTGAGTCAAGATTTTTGAATCCGTCGCATAACTGATAGTTAATTGTAACGCTCAGCGACTCCTAATTACGATGGAACACTCAAATTGCGTCGAGATTCAATACCTCGTCCACCAGCCGACTTGTCTCCATGGGAATATTGCTGGCACAGGAACCATTTGTTCCGTCTCCTGTGAGTCATGATTTTAGAGTCCGACGCAAAACTGATAGTTAATTGTAACGTTCAGGGCCTCCTAATGACGATGGCTCTCTCAAATTGCGTCGAGATTCAATACATCGGCCTCCAGCCGCCTTGTCTCCAAGGGGACATTGCTGCCTCGGGCACCATATGATCCTACTCCTGTGATTCTACATTTTAGAATCCGACGCAAAACTGATAGTTAATTGTAACGTTCAGGGCCTCCTAATGTCGATGGAACACTCAAATTGCGTCGAGATACAATACATCGTCCTCCAGCCGACTTGTCTCCAAATGTCTATTGGTGCCTCGGGCACCTTGTGTTCGTTCTCCTGTGAGTCTAGATTTTCGAATACGACGCATAACTGATAGTTAATTGTAAAGTTCAGGGCCTCGTAATGACGATGGAACACTCAAATTGCGTCGAGATTCAATACATCGTCCTCCAGCCGACTTTTCTCCAAGGGTCTATTGCAGCCTCGGGCACCTTTTGGTCGTTCTCCTGTGAGTCTAGATTTTCGAATCAGACGCATAACGGATAGTTAATTGTAACGCTTAGTGCCTCCTAATGACGATGGAACACTCAATTGGCGACGATATTCAATACATCGTCCTCCAGCCGACTTCACTCCAAGGGTCTATTCCTGCCTCGGGCACCTAATCGTTGTTCTCCTGTGAGTGCAGATATTCGAATCCGACGCAAAACGCACTGCTAATTGCAACGTTCAGAGCCACCTAATGATGATGGAAGACTCAAATTGCGTCGAGATTCAATACATCGTCATTCAGCCGATTTGTCTCCAAGAGTCTATTGCTGCCTCGTGCACCTTATGGTCGTTCTCTTGTGAGTGTAGGTTTTACAATCCGACGCAAAACTGATATTTAAATGTAACGTTTAGGGCCTCCTAATGACGATGGAACACTCAAATTGCGTCGAGATTCAATACATCGTCCTCCAGCCGACTTGTCTCCAAGGGGATATTGCTGCCTCGGGCTCCATATGGTCCGTCTCCTGTGATTATGGATTTTCGAATCCGACGCAAAAATGATAATTAATTGTAACGTTCAGGGCCTCCTAATGACGAAGGAACACTCAAATTGCGTCGAGATTCATTACATCGTCCTCCAGCCGACTTGTCTCCAAGGATCTATTGCTGCCTCGGCTACCTTATGGTCCGCCTCCTGTGAGTGTAGAATTTCGAATCCGAAGCGAAACTGATTGTTAATTGTAACGTTCAGGGCTTCCTAATGACGATGGAACACTGAATTAGCGTCGAGATTCAATACATCGTCAATCAGCCGATTTGTCTCCAAGCGACTATTGCTGCCTCGGGCACCTTATGGTCGTTCTCCTGTGAGTCATGATTTTAGAATCCGACGCAAAACTGATAGTTAATTGTAACGTTCAGGGCCTCCTAATCACAATGGCACACTCAAATTGCGTCGAGATTCAATACATCGGTCTCCACCCGACTTGTCTCCAAGGGGACATTGCTGCCTCGGGCACCATATGATCCTTCTCCTGTGAGTCTAGATTTTCGATTCCGATGCGAAACTGATAGTTCATTGTAACGTTCATGGCCCCCTAATAACGATGGAACACTCAACTTGCGTCGAGATTCAATACATCATCCTCCAGCCGCCTTGTCTCCAAGGGTCTATTGCTGCCTCGGCCACCTTAAGGACGTTCTCCTGTGAGTCAAGATTTTTGAATCCGACGCATAACTGATAGTTAATTGTAACGCTCAGCGACTCCTAATTACGATGGAACACTCAAATTGCGTCGAGATTCAATACCTCGTCCACCAGCCGACTTGTCTCCATGGGGATATTGCTGGTACAGGAACCATTTGTTCCGTCTCCTGTGAGTCATGATTTTAGAATCCGACGCAAAACTGATAGTTAATTGTAACGTTCAGGGCCTCCTAATGACGATGGCACACTCAAATTGCGTCGAGATTCAGTACATCGGCCTCCAGCCGCCTTGTCTCCAAGGGGACATTGCTGCATCGGGCACCATATGTGATTCTACATTTTCGAATCCGACGCAAAACTGATAGTTAATTGTAACGTTCAGGGCCTCCTAATGACGATGGAACACTCAAATTGCGTCGAGATTCAATACGTTGGCCTCCAGCCGACTTGTCTCCAAGGGTCTATTCCTGCCTCGGGCACCTTATCGTCGTTCTCCTGTGAGTCCAGATATTTGAATCCGACGCAAAACGGACTGCTAATTGTAACGTTCAGAGCCTCCTAATGCTGATGGACCACTCAAATTGCGTCGGGATTCAATACATCGTCCTCCAGCCGACTTGTCTCCAAGGGGATATTGTTGCCTCGGGCACATATAGTCCTTCTCCTGTGAGTCTCGAATTTCGAATCCGACGCATAAATGATTGTTAATTGTAACGTTCAGGACCTCCTAATGACGATGGAACACTCAAATTGCGTCGAGATTCAATACATCGTCCTTCAGCCGACTTGTCTCCAAGCGTCCATTGCTCCCTCGGGCACCTTATGGTCGTTCTCCTGTGAGTCTACATTTTAGATTCCGACTTATAACTGATAGTTGATTGCAACGTTCAGGGCCTACTAATGACGATGGAACACTCAAATTGCGTCGAGATTCAATACATCGTCCTTCTGCCGACTTGTCTTCAAGGTTCTAGTGCTGTCTCGGGGACATTTTTGTCGTTCTCCTGTGAGTCTAGATTTTCGAATCAGACGCAAACTGATAGATAATAGTATCGTTCAGGGCCTCCTAATGACGATGGAACACTCAAATTGCGTCGAGATACAATACATCGTCCTCCAGCCGACTTGTCTCCAAATGTCTATTGGTGCCTCGGGCACCTTGTGTTCGTTCTCCTGTGAGTCTAGATTTTCGGATACGACGCATAACTGATAGTTAATTGTAAAGTTCAGGGCCTACTAATGACGATGGAACACTCAAATTGCGTCGAGATTCAATACATCGTCCTTCTGCCGACTTGTCTTCAAGGTTCTAGTGCTGTCTCGGGGACATTTTTGTCGTTCTCCTGTGAGTCTAGATTTTCGAATCAGACGCAAACTGATAGATAATAGTATCGTTCAGGGCCTCCTAATGACGATGGAACACTCAAATTGCGTCGAGATACAATACATCGTCCTCCAGCCGACTTGTCTCCAAATGTCTATTGGTGCCTCGGGCACCTTGTGTTCGTTCTCCTGTGAGTCTAGATTTTCGGATACGACGCATAACTGATAGTTAATTGTAAAGTTCAGGGCCTCGTAATGACGATGGAACACTCAAATTGCGTCGAGATTCATTACATCGTCCTCCAGCCGACTTGTCTCCAAGGGTCTATTGCTGCCTCGGCTACCTTATGGTCCGCCTCCTGTGAGTGTAGAATTTCGAATCCGAAGCGAAACTGATTGTTAATTGTAACGTTCAGGGCTTCTTAATGACGATTGAACACTGAATTAGCGTCGAGATTCAATACATCGTCAATCAGCCGATTTGTCTCCAAGCGACTATTGCTGCCTCGGGCACCTTATGGTCGTTCTCCTGTGAGTCATGATTTTAGAATCCGACGCAAAACTGATAGTTAATTGTAACGTTCAGGGCCTCCTAATCACAATGGCACACTCAAATTGCGTCGAGATTCAATACATCGGCCTCCAGCCGACTTGTCTCCAAGGGGACATTGCTGCCTCGGGCACCATATGATCCTTCTCCTGTGAGTCTAGATTTTCGATTCCGATGCGAAACTGATAGTTCATTGTAACGTTCATGGCCCCCTAATGACGATGGAACACTCAACTTGCGTCGAGATTCAATACATCATCCTCCAGCCGACTTGTCTCCAAGGGTCTATTGCTGCCTCGGCCACCTTAAGGACGTTCTCCTGTGAGTCAAGATTTTTGAATCCGACGCATAACTGATAGTTAATTGTAACGCTCAGCGACTCCTAATTACGATGGAACACTCAAATTGCGTCGAGATTCAATACCTCGTCCACCAGTCGACTTGTCTCCATGGGAATATTGCTGGCACAGGAACCATTTGTTCCGTCTCCTGTGAGTCATGATTTTAGAATCCGACGCAAAACTGATAGTTAATTGTAACGTTCAGGGCCTCCTAATGACGATGGAACACTCAAATTGCGTCGAGATACAATACATCGTCCTCCAGCCGACTTGTCTCCAAATGTCTATTGGTGCCTCGGGCACCTTGTGTTCGTTCTCCTGTGAGTCTAGATTTTCGAATACGACGCATAACTGATAGTTAATTGTAAAGTTTAGGGCCTCGTAATGACGATGGAACCCTCAAATTGCGTCGAGATTCAATACATCGTCCTCCAGCCGACTTGTCTCCAAGGGGATATTGCTGCCTCGGCCACCATATAGTCCTTCTCCTGTGAGTCAAGAATTTCGAATCCGACACAAAACTGATAGTTAATTGTAATGTTCACGACCTCCTAATGACGGTGGAACACTCAAATTGCGTCGCGATTCAATACATCGTTCTCCAGCCGACTTGTCTCCAAGGGTCAATTGCTGCCTTTGGCACCTAATGGTCTTACTCTTGTGAGTCTAGATTTTCGAATCCGACGCAAAACTGATGTTTAATTGTAACGTTAAGGGCCTCCTAATGACGATGGAACACTCAAATTGCGTCGAGATTCAATACATCGTCCTCCAGCCGACTTGTCTCCAAGGGGATATTGCTGCCTCGGGCTCCATATGGTCCGTCTCCTGTGATTCTAGATTTTCGAATCCGACGCAAAAATGATAGTTAATTGTAACGTTCAGGGCCTCCTAATGACGAAGGAACACTCAAATTGCGTCGAGATTCTTTACATCGTCCTCCAGCCGACTTGTCTCCAAGGGTCTATTGCTGCCTCGGCTACCTTATGGTCCGCCTCCTGTGAGTGTAGAATTTCGAATCCGACGCGAAACTGATTGTTAATTGTAACGTTCAGGGCTTCCTAATGACGATGGAACACTGAATTAGCGTCGAGATTCAATACATCGTCAATCAGCCGATTTGTCTCCAAGCGACTATTGCTGCCTCGGGCACCTTATGGTCGTTCTCCTGTGAGTCATGATTTTAGAATCCGACGCAAAACTGATAGTTAATTGTAACGTTCAGGGCCTCCTAATGACAATGGCACACTCAAATTGCGTCGAGATTCAATACATCGGCCTCCAGCCGACTTGTCTCCAAGGGGACATTGCTGCCTCGGGCACCATATGATCCTTCTCCTGTGAGTCTAGATTTTCGATTCCGATGCGAAACTGATAGTTCATTGTAACGTTCATGGCCCCCTAATGACGATGGAACACTCAACTTGCGTCGAGATTCAATACATCATCCTCCAGCCGACTTGTCTCCAAGGGTCTATTGCTGCCTCGGCCACCTTAAGGACGTTCTCCTGTGAGTCAAGATTTTTGAATCCGACGCATAACTGATAGTTAATTGTAACGCTCAGCGACTCCTAATTACGATGGAACACTCAAATTGCGTCGAGATTCAATACCTCGTCCACCAGCCGACTTGTCTCCATGGGGATATTGCTGGCACGGGAACCATTTGTTCCGTCTCCTGTGAGTCATGATTTTAGAATCCGACGCAAAACTGATAGTTAATTGTAACGTTCAGGGCCTCCTAATGACGATGGCCCACTCAAATTGCGTCGAGATTCAATACATCGGCCTCCAGCCGCCTTGTCTCCAAGGGGACATTGCTGCCTCGGGCACCATATGTGATTCTACATTTTCGAATCCGACGCAAAACTAATAGTTAATTGTAACGTTCGGGGCCTCCTAATGACGATTGGGCACTCAAATTGCGTCGCGATTCAATAGATCGTACTCCAGCGGACTGGACTCCAAGGGGATATTGCTGCCTCTGGCACCTTATGGTCCGTCTCCAGTGAGTCTAGATTTTCGAATCCGACGCATAACTGATAGTAAATTGCAACGTTCAGCGCCTCCTAATGACGATGGAACACTCAAATTGCGTCGAGATTCAATACATCGGCCTCCAGATGACTTGTCTCCAAATGTCTATTGCTGCCTCGGGCACCTTGTGGTCGTTCTCCTGTGAGTCTAGATTTTCGAATACGACGCATAACTGATTGTTAATTGTAACGTTCAGGGCTTCCTAATGACGATGGAACACTCAAATTGCGTCGAGGTGGAATATATCGTCCTCCAACCGACTTGTCTCCAAGGGGTATTGCTGCGTCGGGGTTCTTGTGGCCCGTCTCCTGTGAGTCTAGAATTTCGAGTCCGACGCGAAACTGAAGATAATTGTAACGCTCAGGGCCTCCTAATGACGATGGAACACTCAAATTGCGTGGAATTTCAATACATCGTCATTCAGACGACTAGTCTCCAAGGGTCTATCGCTGCATCGGGCACCTTATGGTCGTTCTCCTGTGAGTCTACATTTTAGAATCCGACGCAAAACTGATAGTTAATTGTAACGTTCAGGGCCACCTAATTACGATGGAATACTCAATTTCGTCGAGATTCTATACATCGTCCTCTAGCCGACTTGTCTCTTAGGGGACATTGCTGCCTCGGGCACCTTATGGTCGTTCTCCTGTGAGTCTAGTTTTTCGAATCCGACGCATAACTGTTAGTTAATTGCAACGTTCAGCGCCTCCTAATGAAGATGGAACACTCAAATTGCGTCGAGATTCAATACATCGGCCTCCAGCCGACTTGTCTCCAAATGTCTATTGCCTCCTCGGGCACCTTGTGATCGTTTTCCTGTGAGTCTAGGTTTTCGAATCCGACGCATAACTGATAGTTAATTGTAAAGTTCAGGGCTTCCTAATGACGATGGAACACTCAAATTGCGTCGAGATTCAATACATCGTAATTCAGCCGACTTGTCTCCATCGGTCTATTGCTGCCTCGGGGACCTTATGGTCGTTCTCCTCTAAGACTACATTTTCGAATCCGACGCAAAACTGATAGTTAATTGAAACGCTCAGGGCCTCCTAATGACGATGGAGCACTGAAATAGCGTCGAGATTCAATACACCGTCCTTCAGCCGACTTGTCTCCAAGCGTCCATTGCTGCCTCGGGCACCACATGGTCGTTCTCCTGTGAGTCTACATTTTCGATTCCGACACATATCTGATAGTTAATTGCAACGTTCAGGGCCTCCTACTGACGATGGAACACTCAAATTGCGTCGAGATTTAATACATCGTCCTCCAGCCGTCTTGTCTCCATGGGTCTACTGCTACCTCGGTCACCTTATCGTCGTTCTCCTGTGAGTCCAGATATTCGAATCCGACGCAAAACGGATTGCTAATAGAAACGTTCAGAGCCTCCTAAATATGAAGGAACACTGAAATTGCGTCGAGATTCAATACATCGTCCTCCAGCCGACTTGTCTCCAAGGGGTTATTGCTGCCTCGGGCACCTTATGGTCCGTCTCCTGTGAGTCTCGATTTTCGAATCCGACGCAAAACTTGTAGTCAATTGTAAGGTTCAGGGCCTCTTAATGACGATGTAACACTTATATTGCGTCGAGATCCAATACATCGTCCTGCCGCCGACTTGTCTCCAACGGGATATTGCTGCCTCGGGCACCATGTGGTCCGTCTCATGTGAGTCTAGATTTTCGAATCCGACGCAAAAATGATAGTTAATTGTAACGTTCATGGCCTCCTAATGACGATGGAACACTCAAATTGCGTCGAGATTCAATACCTCGTCCACCAGCCGACTTGTCTCCATGGGAATATTGCTGGCACAGGAACCATTTGTTCCGTCTCCTGTGAGTCATGATTTTAGAATCCGACGCAAAACTGATAGTTAATTGTAACGTTCAGGGCCTCCTAATGACGATGGCACACTCAAATTGCGTCGAGATTCAATACATCGGCCTCCAGCCGCCTTGTCTCCAAGGGGACATTGCTGCCTCGGGCACCATATGATCCTTCTCCTGTGATTCTACATTTTAGAATCCGACGCAAAACTGATAGTTAATTGTAACGTTCAGGGCCTCCTAATGACGATGGAACACTCAAATTGCGTCGAGATACAATGCATCGTCCTCCAGCCGACTTGTCTCCAAATGTCTATTGGTGCCTCGGGCACCTTGTGTTCGTTCTCCTGTGAGTCTAGATTTTCGAATACGACGCATAACTGATAGTTAATTGTAAAGTTCAGGGCCTCGTAATGACGATAGAACACTCAAATTGCGTCGAGATTCAATACATCGTCCTCCAGCCGACTTTTCTCCAAGGGTCTATTGCAACCTCGGGCACCTTTTGGTCGTTCTCCTGTGAGTCTAGATTTTCGAATCAGACGCATAACGGATAGTTAATTGTAACGCTTAGTGCCTCCTAATGACGATGGAACACTCAATTGGCGACGATATTCAATACATCGTCCTCCAGCCGACTTCACTCCAAGGGTCTATTCCTGCCTCGGGCACCTAATCGTTGTTCTACTGTGAGTCCAGATATTCGAATCCGACGCAAAACGCACTGCTAATTGCAACGTTCAGAGCCTATTAATGATGATGGAAGACTCAAATTGCGTCGAGATTCAATACATCGTCATTCAGCCGACTTGTCTCCTAGAGTCTATTGCTGCCTCGTGCACCTTATGGTCGTTCTCTTGTGAGTGTAGGTTTTACAATCCGACGCAAAACTGATATTTAATTGTAACGTTTAGGGCCTCCTAATGACGATGGAACACTCAAATTGCGTCGAGATTCAATACATCGTCCTCCAGCCGACTTGTCTCCAAGGGGATATTGCTGCCTCGGGCTCCACATGGTCCGTCTCCTGTGATTCTAGATTTTCGAATCCGACGCAAAAATGATAATTAATTGTAACGCTCAGGGCCTCCTAATGACGAAGGAACACTCAAATTGTGTCGAGATTCATTACATCGTCCTCCAGCCGACTTGTCTCCAAGGGTCTCTTGCTGCCTCGGCTACTTTATGGTCCGCCTCCTGTGAGTGTAGAATTTCGAATCCGAAGCGAAACTGATTGTTAATTGTAACGTTCAGGGCTTCCTAATGACGATGGAACACTGAATTAGCGTCGAGATTCAATACATCGTCAATCAGCCGATTTGTCTCCAAGCGACTATTGCTGCCTCGGGCATCTTATGGTCGTTCTCCTGTGAGTCATGATTTTAGAATCCGACGCAAAACTGATAGTTAATTGTAACGTTCAGGGCCTCCTAATCACAATGGCACACTCAAATTGCGTCGAGATTCAATACATCGGCCTCCAGCCGACTTGTCTCCAAGGGGACATTGCTGCCTCGGGCACCATATGATCCTTCTCCTGTGAGTCTAGATTTTCGATTCCGATGCGAAACTGATAGTTCATTGTAACGTTCATGGCCCCCTAATGACGATGGAACACTCAACTTGCGTCAAGATTCAATACATCATCCTCCAGCCGCCTTGTCTCCAAGGGTCTATTGCTGCCTCGGCCACCTTAAGGACGTTCTCCTGTGAGTCAAGATTTTTGAATCCGACGCATAACTGATAGTTAATTGTAACGCTCAGCGACTCCTAATTACGATGGAACACTCAAATTGCGTCGAGATTCAATACCTCGTCCACCAGCCGACTTGTCTCCATGGGGATATTGCTGGCACCGGAACCATTTGTTCCGTCTCCTGTGAGTCATGATTTTAGAATCCGACGCAAAACTGATAGTTAATTGTAACGTTCAGGGCCTCCTAATGACGATGGCACACTCAAATTGCGTCGAGATTCAATACATCGGCCTCCAGCCGCCTTGTCTCCAAGGGAACATTGCTGCCTCGGGCACCATATGATACTTCTCCTGTGATTCTACATTTTAGAATCCGACGCAAAACTGATAGTTAATTGTAACGTTCAGGGCCTCCTAATGTCGATGGAACACTCAAATTGCGTCGAGATTCAATACATCGTCCTCCAGCCGACTTGTCTCCAAGGGGATATTGCTGCCTCGGCCACCATATAGTCCTTCTCCTGTGAGTCAAGAATTTCGAATCCGACACAAAACTGATAGTTAATTGTAATGTTCACGACCTCCTAATGACGGTGGAACACTCAAATTGCGTCGCGATTCAATACATCGTTCTCCAGCCGACTTGTCTCCAAGGGTCAATTGCTGCCTTTGGCACCTAATGGTCTTACTCTTGTGAGTCTAGATTTTCGAATCCGACGCAAAACTGATGTTTAATTGTAACGTTAAGGGCCTCCTAATGACGATGGAACACTCAAATTGCGTCGAGATTCAATACATCGTCCTCCAGCCGACTTGTCTCCAAGGGGATATTGCTGCCTCGGGCTCCATATGATCCGTCTCCTGTGATTCTAGATTTTCGAATCCGACGCAAAAATGATAGTTAATTGTAACGTTCAGGGCCTCCTAATGACGAAGGAACACTCAAATTGCGTCGAGATTCTTTACATCGTCCTCCAGCCGACTTGTCTCCAAGGGTCTATTGCTGCCTCGGCTACCTTATGGTCCGCCTCCTGTGAGTGTAGAATTTCGAATCCGACGCGAAACTGATTGTTAATTGTAACGTTCAGGGCTTCCTAATGACGATGGAACACTGAATTAGCGTCGAGATTCAATACATCGTCAATCAGCCGATTTGTCTCCAAGCGACTATTGCTGCCTCGGGCACCTTATGGTCGTTCTCCTGTGAGTCATGATTTTAGAATCCGACGCAAAACTGATAGTTAATTGTAACGTTCAGGGCCTCCTAATGACAATGGCACACTCAAATTGCGTCGAGATTCAATACATCGGGCTCCAGCCGACTTGTCTCCAAGGGGACATTGCTGCCTCGGCCACCTTAAGGACGTTCTCCTGTGAGTCAAGATTTTTGAATCCGACGCATAACTGATAGTTAATTGTAACGCTCAGCGACTCCTAATTACGATGGAACACTCAAATTGCGTCGAGATTCAATACCTCGTCCACCAGCCGACTTGTCTCCATGGGGATATTGCTGGCACGGGAACCATTTGTTCCGTCTCCTGTGAGTCATGATTTTAGAATCCGACGCAAAACTGATAGTTAATTGTAACGTTCAGGGCCTCCTAATGACGATGGCCCACTCAAATTGCGTCGAGATTCAATACATCGGCCTCCAGCCGCCTTGTCTCCAAGGGGACATTGCTGCCTCGGGCACCATATGTGATTCTACATTTTCGAATCCGACGCAAAACTAATAGTTAATTGTAACGTTCGGGGCCTCCTAATGACGATTGGGCACTCAAATTGCGTCGCGATTCAATAGATCGTACTCCAGCGGACTGGACTCCAAGGGGATATTGCTGCCTCTGGCACCTTATGGTCCGTCTCCAGTGAGTCTAGATTTTCGAATCCGACGCATAACTGATAGTAAATTGCAACGTTCAGCGCCTCCTAATGACGATGGAACACTCAAATTGCGTCGAGATTCAATACATCGGCCTCCAGATGACTTGTCTCCAAATGTCTATTGCTGCCTCGGGCACCTTGTGGTCGTTCTCCTGTGAGCCTAGATTTTCGAATACGACGCATAACTGATTGTTAATTGTAACGTTCAGGGCTTCCTAATGACGATGGAACACTCAAATTGCGTCGAGGTTGAATATATCGTCCTCCAACCGACTTGTCTCCAAGGGGTATTGCTGCGTCGGGGTTCTTGTGGTCCGTCTCCTGTGAGTCTAGAATTTCGAGTCCGATGCGAAACTGAAGATAATTGTAACGCTCAGGGCCTCCTAATGACGATGGAACACTCAAATTGCGTGGAATTTCAATACATCGTCATTCAGACGACTTGTCTCCAAGGGTCTATCGCTGCATCGGGCACCTTATGGTCGTTCTCCTGTGAGTCTACATTTTAGAATCCAACGCAAAACTGATAGTTAATTGTAACGTTCAGGGCCTCCTAATTACGATGGAATACTCAAATTTCGTCGAGATTCTATACATCGTCCTCTAGCCGACTTGTCTCTTAGGGGACATTGCTGCCTCGGGCACCTTATGGTCGTTCTCCTGTGAGTCTAGTTTTTCGAATCCGACGCATAACTGTTAGTTAATTGCAACGTTCAGCGCCTCCTAATGAAGATGGAACACTCAAATTGCGTCGAGATTCAATACATCGGCCTCCAGCCGACTTGTCTCCAAATGTCTATTGCTTCCTCGGGCACCTTGTGATCGTTTTCCTGTGAGTCTAGGTTTTCGAATCCGACGCATAACTGATAGTTAATTGTAAAGTTCAGGGCTTCCTAATGACGATGGAACACTCAAATTGCGTCGAGATTCAATACATCGACCTCCAGCGGGCTGATCTCCAAGGGGATATTGCTGCCTCGGGCACCTTATGGTCCGTCTCCTGTGACTCTAGATTTTCGAATCCGACGAAAAACTGATAGTCAATTGTAACATTCAGTGTCTCCTAATAACTATGGAACACTCAAATTGCGTCGCGATCCAATACATCGTCCTCCAGCCGACTTGACTCCAAGGGTCTACTGCTGCCTCGGGCACCTTATGATCGTTTTCATGTGAGTCTAGATTTTCGAATCCGATGCGAAACTGTTAGTTATTTGTAACGTTCAGGGCCTCTTAATGACGATGGAACACCCAAATTGCTTCGAGATTCAATACATCGTCATTCTGCCGACTTGTCTCCAAGGTTCTATTGCTGCTACGGGCACCCTGTGGTCGTCCTCCTGTGAGTCTAGATTTTCGAATCCGACGCATAACCGATAGTTAATTGCAACGTTTAGCGCCTCCTATTGACAATGTAACACACAAATTGCGTCGAGATTCAATACATCGTCCTTCAGCCGACATGTCTCCAAGCGTCCATTGCTCCCTCGGGCACCTTATGTTCGTTCTCCTGTGAGTCTAGATTTGCGAATCAGACGCAAAAACGATTGTTAATTGTAACGTTCAGTGCCTCCTAATGACGATAGAACACGCAAATCGCGTCGAGATTCAATATGTCGTCCTTTAGCCGACTTGTCTACAAGGGGATATTGCTGCCGCGGGCACCTTATGGACTGCCTCCTTTGAGTCTAGTTTTTCGAATCCGACGCAAAACTGATAGTTGATTGTAACTTTCATGGCCTCCTAATGACGATGGAACACTCAAATTGCGTCGAGATTCATTACATCGTACTCCAGACGACTTGTCTGCAAGGGAATATTGCTGCCTCGGGCACCTTATCGTCGTTCCTCTGTGAGTCTAGTTTTACGAATCCGATGCAAAACTAATAGTTAGTTGTAACGTTCAGGGCCTCCTAATGACGATAGAACACTCAAATTGCGTCGAGATTCAATACGTCGTCCTCCAGCCGACTTGTCTACAAGGGAATATTGCTGCCTCGGGCAACATATGGTCCGTCTCCTGTAGATCCAGATATTCGAATCCAACGCAAAGCGGACTGCCAATTGTAACGTTCAGAGCCTCATAATGACGATGGAACACTCAAAATGCATCAAGATTCAATACATCGTCATTCAGCCGACTTGTATCCATCGGTCTATTGCTGCCTGGGGGACCTTATGGTCGCTCCCCTCTAAGACTACATTTTCGAATCCGACGCAAAACTGATAGTTAATTGTAACGCTCAGGGCCTCCTAATGACGATGGAGCACTGAAATAGCGTCGAGATTCAATACACCGTCGTTCAGCCGACTTGTCTCCAAGCGTCCATTGCTGCCTCGGGCACCACATGGTCGTTCTCCTGTGAGTCTACATTTTCGATTCCGACACATATCTGATAGTTAATTGCAACGTTCAGGGCCTCCTACTGACGATGGAACACTCAAATTGCGTCGAGATTTAATACATCGTCCTCCAGCCCTCTTGTCTCCATGGGTCTACTGCTACCTCGGTCACCTTATCGTCGTTCTCCTGTGAGTCCAGATATTCGAATCCGACGCAAAACGGATTGCTAATAGAAACGTTCAGAGCCTCCTAAATATGAAGGAACACTCAAATTGCGTCGAGATTCAATACATCGTCCTCCAGCCGACTTGTCTCCAAGGGGTTATTGCTGCCTCGGGCACCTTATGGTCCGTCTCCTGTGAGTCTCGATTTTCGAATCCGACGCAAAACTTGTAGTCAATTGTAAGGTTCAGGGCCTCTTAATGACGATGTAACACTTATATTGCGTCGAGATCCAATACATCGTCCTGCCGCCGACTTGTCTCCAACGGGATATTGCTGCCTCGGGCACCATGTGGTCCGTCTCATGTGAGTCTAGATTTTCGAATCCGACGCAAAAATGATAGTTAATTGTAACGTTCATGGCCTCCTAATGACGATGGAACACTCAAATTGCGTAGAGATTCAATACATCGTCCTCCAGACGACTTGTCTGCAAGGGGATATTGCTGCCTCGGGCACCTTATCGTCGTTCCTCTGTGAGTCTAGATATTCGAATCCGGCGCAAAACTAATAGGTAATTGTTACGTTCAGGGCCTCCTAATGACGATAGAACACTCAAATTGCGTCGAGATTCAATACGTCGTCTTCAAGCTGACTTGTCTCCAAGGGGACATTGCTGCCTCGGGCACCATATGTTCCGTCTCCTGTAGGTCCAGATATTCGAATCCAACGCAAAACGGACTGCCAATTGTAACGCTCAGAGCCTCGTAGTGACGATGGAACACTCAAATTGCATCAAGATTCAATACATCGTCATTCAGCCGACTTGACTCCAATGGTCTATTGCTGCCTCGGGCACCTTATGGTCGTTCTCCTCTGAGTCTACATTTTCGAATCCGACGCAAAACTGATAGTTAATTGTAACGTTCAGGGCCTCCTAATGACGATGGAACACTGAAATAGCGTCGAGATTCAATACGTCGTCCTCCAGCCGACTTGTCTCCAAGGGGATATTGCTGCCTCGGGCACCATATAGTCCTTCTCCTGTGAGTCAAGAATTTCGACTACGACCCAAAACTAATAGTTAATTGTAACGTTCAGGACCTCCTAATGACGATGGAACACTCAAATTGCGTCGCGATTCATTTTATCGTCCTCCAGCCGACTTGTCTCCAAGGGTCTATTACTGCCTCGGGCACCTTATGGTCGTTCTCCTGTGAGTCTAGATTTTCTGATCCGACGCATAATTCATAGTTAATTGTAACGTTCATGGCCTCATAATGACGATGGAACACTCAAATTGCGTCGCGATTCAATACATCGTCCTCCAGCCGACTTGTCTCCAACGGGATATTGCTGCCTCGGGCACCATGTGGTCCGTCTCATGTGAGACTAGATTTTCGAATCCGACGCAAAAATGATAGTTAATTGTATTGTTCAGGGCCTCCTAATGACGAAGGAACACTCAAATTGCGTCGAGACTCAATACATCGTCCTCCAGCCGACTTGTCTCCAAGGGTCCATTGTTGCCTCGGGCACTTTATGGTCGTTCTCCTGTGAGTCAAGATTTTCGGATCCGACACATAACTGATAGTCTATTGTAACGTTCAGCGCCTCCTAATGACGATAGAACACTCAAATTGCTTCGAGATTCAATACAACGTCCTCCAGCCGACTTGTCTACAGGGGGATATTGCTGCCTCGGGCACCTTATGGTAGACCACCTTTGAGTCTAGATTTTCGAATCCGACGAAAAACTGATAGTTAATTGTAACGTTCATGGCCTCCTAATGACGATGGAACACTCAAATTGCGTTGAGATTCAAAACATCGTCCTCCAGCCGACTTGTCTCCAAGGGTCTATTGCTGTCTCGGGCACCTTATGGTCGTTCTCCGGTGAGTCTAGATTTTCGGATCCGACGCATAACTGATAGTTAATTGTAACGTTCAGGGCCTTCTAATGACGATGGAACACTCAAATTGCGTCGCGATTCAATACATCGTCCTCCAGCCGACTTGTCTCCAAGGGTCTATTGCTGCCTCGGGCACCTTATGGTCGTTCTCCTGTGAGTCTAGATTTTCGGATCCGACGCATAACTGATAGTTAATTGAAACGTTCAGGGCCTCCTAATGACGATGGAACACTCAAATTACGTCGAGATTCAATACATCGTCCTCCAGCCGACTTGTCTCCAAGGGGATATTGCTGCCTCGGGTACCATTTGGCCCGTCTCCTGAGAGTCTAGATTTTCGAATCCGACGCAAAACTTGCAGTTAATTGTAACGTTCAGGGCCTCTCAATGACGATGGAACACTGAAACTGCGTCGAGATCCAATACATCGTCCTCCCCCCGACTTGTCTCCAACGGGATGTTGCTGCCTCGGGCACCATGTGATCCGCCTTATGTGAATCTAGATTATCGTATCCGACGCAAAAACGATAGTTACTTGTAACGTTCACGGCCTCCTAATGACGAAGGAACACTCAAATTGCGTCGAGACTCAATACATCGTCGTCCAGCCGACCTGTCTCCAAGGGACTATTGCTGCCTCGGGCACGTTAGGGTCGTTCTCCTGTGAGTCAAGATTTTCGGATCCGACGCAAAACTGATAGGTAATTGTAACGTTCAGCGCCTCCTAATGACGATAGAACACTCTAATTGCGTCGAGATTCAAAACATCGTCCTCCAGCAGACTTGTCTACAAGGGGATATCATTGCCTGGGGCACCTTATGGTCCGCCTCCTGTGAGTCTAGATTTTCGAATCCGACGCAAAACAGATAGTTAATTGTAACGTTCATGGCCTCCTAATGACGATGGAACACTCAATTTTCGTCGAGATTCAATACATCGTCCTCCAGCCGACTTGCCTGCAAGGGGATATTGCTGCCTCGGGCACCTTATTGTCGTTCCTCTGTGAGTCTAGATTTTCGAATCCGACGCAAAACTAATAGTTACTTGTAACTTTCAGGGCCTCCTAATGACGTTAGTACACTCAAATTGCGTCGAGAAACAATACGTCTTCCTCCAGCCGACTTGTTTCCAAGGGGACATTGCTGTCTCGGGCACCTTATGGTCGTTCTCCTGGGGGTGTAGATTATCGAATCCGACGCAAAAAAACATAGTTAATTGTAACGTTCAGGGCCTCCTAATGACGATGGAACACTCAAATTGCTTCGCGATGCAATACGTCGTCCTCCAGCCGACTTGTCTTCAAGGGCCTATTGCAACCTCGCTCACCTTATGGTCGTTCTCCTGTGAGTCCAGATATTCGAATCCGACACAAATCGGACTGCCAATTGTAACGTTCAGAGCCTCCTAATGACGATGGTACACTGAAATTGCATCGAGTTCAATACATCGTCCTCCAGCCGACTTGTCTCCAACGGGATATTGCTCCCTCGGGCACATATGGTCCGTCTCCTGTAGGTCCAGATATTCGAATCCGACGCAAAACGGACTGCCAATTGTAACGTTCAGAGCCTCCTAATGACGATGGAACACTCAAATTGCATCAAGATTCAATACATCGTCCTTCAGCCGACTTGTCTCCAAGCGTCCATTGCTGCCTCGGGCACGGTATGGGCGTTCTACTGTGAGTCTAGATTTCCTGATCCGACGCAAAACTGATAGTTAATGGTAACGTTCAGCGCCTCCTAATGACGATAGAACACTCAAATTGCGTCGAGATTCAATACATCGTCCTCCAGCCGACTTGTCTACAAGGGGTTATCATGCCTCGGGCACCTTATGGTCCGCCTCCTGTGAGACTAGATTTTCAAATTAGACTTAAAACAGATAGTTAATTGTAACGTTCATGGCCTCCTAATGACGATGGAACACTCAAATTGCGTCGAGATTCAATACATCTTCCTCCAGCCGACTTGTCTGGAAGGGGATATTGCTGCATCGGGCACCTTATCGTCGTTCCTCTGTGAGTCTAGATTTTCGAATCCGACGCAAAACTAATAGTTACTTGTAATGTTCAGGGCCTCCTAATGACGATAGAACACTCAAATTGCGTCGAGATTCAATACGTCGTCCTCCAGCCGACTTGATTCCAACGGGATATTGCTGCCTCGGGCACCATGTGGTGCGTCTCCTGTGAGTCTAGATTTTCGAATCCGACGCAAACATGATAGTTAATTGTAACGTTCAGGGCCTCCTAATGACGATGGAACACTCAAATTGCATCGAGATTCAATACGTCGTCCTCCAGCCGCCTTGTCTCCAAGGGGATATTTCTGCCTCGGGCACCATATGGTCCGTCTCCTGTAGGTCCAGATATTCGAATCCGACGCAAAACGGACTGCCAATTGTAACGTTCAGAGCCCCTAATGACGATGGAACACGCAAATTGCATCAAGATTCAATACATCGTCATTCAACTGACTAGTCTCAACGGTCTATTGCTGCCTCGGGCACCTTATGGTCATTCTCCTCTGAGTCTACACTTTCGAATCCGACGCTAAACTGATAGTTAATTGTAACGTTCAGGGCCTCCTAATGACGATGGAACCCTGAAATAGCGTCGAGATTCAATACATCGTCCTTCAGCCGACTTGTCTCCTAGCGTCCATTGCTGCCTCGGGCACCTTATGGTCGTTCTCCTGTGCGTCCACATGTTCGATTCCGACACATAACTGATAGTTAATTGTAAGGTTCAGGGCGTCCTAATGACGATGGAACACCCAAATTGCGTCGAGATTCAATACATCGTCCTTCCCCCGACTTGTCTCCAAGGGGATATTGCTGCCTCGGGCACCATATGGTGCGTCTCCTGTGAGTCTAGACTTTCTAATCCGACGCAAAACTTGTAGTTAATTGTCACGTACTGGGCCTCTTAATGACGATGGAACACCCAAATTGCGTCGAGATCCAATACATCGTCCTCCAGCCGACTTGTCTGCAAGGGGATATTGCTGCCTCCTGCACCTTATCGTCGTTCCTCTGTGAGTCTAGATTTTCGAATCCGACGCAAAACTAATAGTTTCTTGTAACGTTCAGGGCCTCCTAATGACGATAGTACACTCAAATTGCGTCGAGATTCGATTCGTCGTCCTCCAGCCGACTTGTCTCCAAGGGGACATTGCCACCTCGGGCGCCATATGGTCCGTCTCCTGTGAGAATAGATTTTCAAATCCGACGCAAAAATGATAATTGTAACGTTCAGGGCCTCCTAATGACGCTGGAACACTCAAATTGCGTCGAGATTCAATACATCGTTCTCCAGCCGACTTGTCTCCATGGGTCTACTGCTACCTCGGTCAATATCGTCGTTCTCCTGTGAGTCCAGATATTCGAATCCGACGCAACACGGACTGCTAATAGTAACGTTCAGAGCCTCCTAATGATGATGGAACACTCAAATTGCGTCGAGATTCAATACATCGTTCTCCAGCCGACTTGTCTCCAAGGGGATATTGCTGCCTCGGGCACCATATAGTCCTTCTCCTGTGAGTCAAGAATTTCGTATCCGACGCAAAACTGATAGTTAATTTCAACGTTCAGGACCTCCTAATGACGAAGGAACACTCAAATTGTGTCGAGATTCAATACATCGTCCTCCAGCCGACTTGTCTCCAAGGGTCTATTGCAGCCTCGGTCACCTTATGATCCGACTCCTGTGAGTCTAGAATTTCAAATCCGACGCAAAACTGAAAGTTAATTGTAACGTTCAGGGCCTAGTAATGACGATGGAACACTCAAATTGCGTCGAGATTCAATACGTCGTCCTCCAGCCGCCTTGTCTCCAAGGGGATATTTCTGCCTGGGCACCATATGGTCCAGCTCCTGTAGGTCCAGATATTCGAATCCGACGCAAAACGGACAGCCAATTGTAACGTTCAGAGCCTCCTAATGACGATTGGACACTCAAATTGCATCAAGATTCAATACATCGTCATTCAGCCGACTTGTCTCCAACGGTCTATTGCTGCCTCGGTCACCTTATGGTCATTCTCCTCTGAGTCTACATTTTCGAATCCGACGCTAAACTGATAGTTAATTGCAGCGTTCAGGGCCTCCTAATGACAATGGAACACTGTAATAGCGTCGAGATTCAATACATCGTCCTTCAGCCGACTTGTTTCCAAGCGTCCATTGCTGCCTCGGGCACCTTATGGTCGTTTTCCTGTGAGTGTACATTTTCGATTCCGACACATAACTCATAGTTAATTGAACGTTCAGGGCCTCCTAATGAAGATGGAACGCTCAAATTGCGTCGAGATTCAATACATCGTCCTCCAGCCGACTTGTCTCCATGGGTCTACAGCTACCTAGGACACCTTATCGTCGTTCTCCTGTGAGTCCAGATATTCGAATCCGACGCTACACGGATTGCTAATAGTAACGTTCAGAGCCTCCTAATGATGATGGATAACTCAAATTGCGACGAGATCCAATACAACGTCCTCCCGCCGACTTGTCTCCAACGGGATATTGCTGCCTCGGGCACCATGTGGTCCGTCTCATGTGAGTCTAGATTTTCGAATCCGACGCAAGAATGATAGTTAATTGTAACTTTCAGGGCCTCCTAATGACGATAGAACACTTAAATTGCGTCGAGATTCAATACATCGTCCTCCAGCCGACTTGTCTACAAGGGGATATCGCTGCCTCGGGCTCCTTATGGCCCGCTTCCTGTGAGTCTAGATTTTCGAATCCGACGCAAAACTGATAGTTAATTGTAACGTTCATGGCCCCCTAATGACGATGGAACACTCAAATTGCGTCGAGATTCAATACATCGGCATCCAGCCGACTTGTCTGCAAGGGGATATTGCTGCCTCGGGCACCGTATCGTCGTTCCTCTGTGAGTCTAGATTCTCGAATCCGACGCAAAACTAATAGTTACTTGTATCGTTCAGGGCCTCCTAATGACGATAGTACAATCAAATTGCGTCGAGATTCAATACGTCGTCCTCCAGCCGACTTGTCTCTAAGGGACATTGCTACCTCGGGCACCATGTGGTCTGTCTCCTTAGAGTAGATTTTAGATTCCGACGCAAAAACGAATGGTAATTGTAACGTTCAGGGCCTCCTAATGACGATAGAACACTCAAATTGCGGCGGGATTCAATACATCGTCCTCCACCCGACTTGTCTACAAGGGGATATTGCTCCCTCGTGCACCTAATGGTCCGCCTCCTGTAAGTCTAGATTTTCGAATCCGACGCGAAACAGATAGTTAATTGTAACGTTCAGGGCCTCCTCATGACGAGGGAACACTCAAATTGCGTCGAGATTCGATACATCCTCCTCCAGCCGACTTGTCTCAAGGTTATGTTGCTGCCTCGGGCACCTTATCGTCGTTCCTCTGCGAGTCTTGATTTTCGAATCCGACGCAAAACTGATAGTTAATTGTAACGTTGAGGGCCTCCTAATGACGATGGAACACTGAAATAGCGTCGAGATTCAATACATCGTCCTTCAGCCGTCTTGACTCCAAGCATCCATTGCTGCCTCGGGCACCTTATGGTCGTTCTCCTGTGAGACTGCATTTTCGATTCCGACACATAACTGATAGTTAACTGTAACGTTCAGGGCCTCCTAATGATGATGGAACACTCAAATTGCGTCGAGATTCAATACATCGTCCTCCAGCCGACTTGTCTCGAAGGGGATATTGCTGCCTCTGGCACCATATAGGCCTTCTCCTGTGAGTCAAAAATTTCGAATCCGACGCAAAACTGACAGTTAATTGTAACGCTCAGGACCTCCTAATGACGATGGAACTCTCAAATTGCGTCGCGATTTAATACATCGTCCTCCAGCCGACTTGTCTCCAAGGGTCAATTGCTGCCTTGGGCACCTAATGGTGTAGCTCCTGTGAGTCTAGATTTTCGAATCCGACGCAAAACTGATATTTAATTGTAACGTTAAGAGCCCCCTAATGACGATGGAACACTCAAATTGCGTCGAGATTCAATACATCGTCCTTCAGCCGACTTGTCTCCAAGGGGATTTTGGTGCCCCGTGTACCTTATGGTCCGCCTACTGTGAGTCTAGATTTTCGAATCCGACGCGAAACTGATAGTTAATTGCAACGTTCAGGGCCTCCTAATGACGATGGAACACTCAAATTGCGTCGAGATTCAAAACATCCTCCTGCAGCCGACTTGTCTGCAAGGGGATATTGCTGCCTCGGGCACCTTATCGTCGTTCCTCTGCGAGTCTAGATTTTCGAATCCGACGCAAAACTGATAGTTAATTGTAACGTTGAGGGCCTCCTAATGACGATGGAACACTGAAATAGCGTCGCGATTCAATACATCGTCCTTCAGCCGTCTTGTCTCCAAGCATCCATTGCTGCCTCGGGCACCTTATGGTCGTTCTCCTGTGAGTCTACATTTTCGATTCCGACACATAACTGATAGTTAATTGTAACGTTCAGGGCCTCCTAATGACGAGGGAACACTCAAATTGCGTCGAGATTCAATACATCGTCCTCCAGCCGACTTGTCTCCATGGGTCTACTGCTACCTCGGTCACCTTATCGTCGTTCTCCTGAGAGTCCAGATATTCGAGTCCGACGCAAAACGGACTGCTAATAGTAACGTTCAGGGCCTCCTAATGATGATGGAACACTCAAATTGCGTCGAGATTCAATATATCATCCTCCAGCCGACTTGTCTCCAAGGGGATATTGCTGAATCGGGCACCATATAGTCCTTCTCCTGTGAGTCAAAAATTTCGAATCCGACGCAAAACTGACAGTTAATTGTAACGTTCAGGACCTCCTAATGACGATGGAACTCTCAAATTGCGTCGCGATTCAATACATCGTCCTCCAGCCGACTTGTCTCCAAGGGTCAATTGCTGCCATGGGCACCTAATGGTCTAGCTCCTGTGAGTCTAGATTTTCGAATCCGACGGAAAACTGATATTTAATTGTAACGTTAAGAGCCTCCTAATGACGATGGAACACTCAAATTGCGTCGAGATTCAATACATCGTCCTTCACCCGACTTGTCTCCAAGGGGATTTTGCTGCCTCGTGCACCTTATGGTCCGCCTACTGTGAGTCTAGATTTTCGAATCCGACGCGAAACTGATAGTTAATTGTAACGTTCAGGGCCTCCTAATGACGATGGAACACTCAAATTACGTCGAGATTCAAAACATCCTCCTGCAGCCGACTTGTCTGCAAGGGGATATTGCTTCCTCGGGCACCTTATCGTCGTTCCTCTGCGAGTCTAGATTTTCGAATCCGACGCAAAACTGATAGTTAATTGTAACGTTCAGGGCCTCCTAATGACGATGGAACACTGAAATAGCGTCGAGAATCAATACATCGTCCTTAAGCCGACTTGTCTCCAAGCGTCCATTGCTGCTTCGGGGACCTTATGGTCGTTCTCCTATGTGTCTACATTTTCGATTCCGACATATAACTGATAGTTAATTGTACCGTTCAGGGCCTCCTAATGACGATGGAACACTCAAATTGCGTTGGGATTCAATACATCGTCCTCCAGCCGACTTGTCTCCATGGGTCTACTGCTACCTCGGTCACCTTATCGTCGTTCTCCTGTGAGTCCAGATATTCGAATCCGACGCAAAACGGACTGCTAATAGTAACGTTCAGAGCCTCCGAATGATGATGGAACACTCAAATTGCGTCGAGATTAAATACATCGTCCTCCAGCCGACTTGTCTCCAAGGGGATATTGCTGCCTCGGGCACCATATAGTCCTTCTCTTGTGAGTCAAAAGTTTCGAATCCGACGCAAAACTGATAGTTAATTGTAACGTTCAGGACCTCCTAATGACGATGGAACTCTCAAATTGCGACGCGATTCAATTCATTGTCCACCAGCCGACTTGTCTCCAAGAGACAATTGCTGCCTTGGGCACCTAATGGTCTTTCTCCTGTGAATCTAGATTTTCGAATCCGACGAAAAACTGATATTTAATTGTGACGTTAAGAGCCTCCTAATGACGATGGAACACTCTAATTGCGTCGAGATTCAATACATCTTCCTTCAGCCGACTTGTCTCCAAGGGGATATTGCTGCCTCGGTCACCTTATGGTCGTTCTCCTGTGTGTCTAAATTTTCGATTCCGATACATAACTGATAGTTAATTGTAACGTTCAGGGCCTCCTAATGACGATGGAACACTTAAATTGCGTCGAGATTCAATACATCGTCCTCCAGCCTACTTGTCTCCAAAGGGATATTGCTGTCTCGGGCACCATGTGGTCCGTCTCCTGTGAGTCTAGATTTTCGATTCCGACGCAAAAACGAATGTTAATTGTAACGTTCAGGGCCTCCTAATGACGATACAACACTCAAATTGCGTCGAGATTCAATACGTCGTCCTCCAGCCGACTTGTCTCCAAGGGGATATTGCTGCCTCGGGCACCATATGGTCCGTCTCCTGTGAGTCTAGATTTTCGAATCCGACTCAAAACTTGTAGTTACTTGTAACGTTCAGGGCCTCCTAATGACGAAGTAACACACAAATTACGTCGAGATTCAAAACATCGTCCACCCGCCGACTTGTCACCAACGGGATTTTGCTGCCACGGCCACCATGTGGTCCGTCTCATGTGAGTGCAGATTATCGAATCCGACGCAAAAAAGATAGTTAATTGTAACGTTCAGGGCCACCTAATGACGAAGGAACACTCAAATTGCGTCGAAATTCGATACATCGTCCTCCGGCCGACTTGTCTCCATGGGTCTATTGCTACCTCGCTCACCTTATGGTCGTTCTCTGTGAGTCTAGATTTTCGAATCCGACGCAAAACTGATGTTTAATTGTAACGTTCATGGCCTCCAAATGACGATGGAACACTCAAATTGCGTGGAGATTCAATACATCGTCCTCCAGCCGACTTTGGCTCCAAGGGTCTATTGCTGCATCTGGCACCTTATGGTCGTTCTCCTGTGAGTCTAGATTTTCGGATCCGACGCATAACTGATAGTTTATTGTAACGTTCTGCGCCTCCTAATGACGATAGAACACTCAAATTGCGTCGAGATTCAATACATTGTCCTCCAGCCGACTTGTCTACAAGGGGATATTGCTGCCTCGGGCACCTTATGGTCCGCCTCCTGTTACTCTAGATTTTCGAATCTGACGCAAGACTGATAGTTAATTGTAACCTTCATGGCCTCCTAATGACGATGGAACACTCAAATTGCGTCGAGATTCAATACATCGTCCTCCAGCCGACTTGTCTCGAAGGGTCAATTGCTGCCTCAGGCACCTTATGGTCGTTCTCCTGTGAGTCTAGATTTTCGGATCCGACGCACAACTGATAGTTAATTGTAACGTTCAGCGCCTCCTAATGACGATAGAACACTCAAATTGCGTCGAGATTCAATACATCGTCTTCCAGCCGACTTGTCTACAAGGGTCTATTGCTGCCTCGGGCACATATCGTCGTTCTCTTGTGAGTCTAGATTTTCGAATCCGACGCGAAACTGATAGTTAATTGTAACGTTCAGGGCCTCCTAATGACGATGGAACACTCAAATTGCGTCGAGATTCAATACATCGTCCTCCAGCCGACTTGTCTCCAAGGGGATATTGCTGTCTCGGGCACCTTATGGTCGTTCTCCTGTGAGTCTAGATTTTCGAATCCGACGCAAAACTGATGGTTAATTGTAACGTTCATGGCCTCCTAATGACGATGGAACACTCAAATTGCGTCGAGATTCAATACATCGTACTCCAGCCGACTTGTCTCCATGGGTCTATTGCTACCTCGCTCACCTTATGGTCGTTCTGCTGTGAGTCTAGATTTTCGAATCCGACGCAAAACTGATGGTTAATTGTAACGTCATGGCCTCTTAATGACGATGGAACACTCAAATTGCGTCGAGATTCAATACATTGTCCTCCAGCTGACTTGTCTCCAAGGGTCTATTGCTGCCTCGGGCACCTTATGGTTGTTCTCCTGTGAGTCTAGATTTTCGGATCCGACGCATAACTGATAGTTAATTGTAACGTTCAGCGCCTCCTAATGACGATAGAACACTCAAATTGCGTCGAGATTCAATACATCGTCCTCCAGCCGACTTGTCCACAAGGTGATATTGCTGCCACCGGCACCTTATGGTCCGCCTCCTATTAGTCTAGATTTTCGAATCCGACGCAAAACTGATAGTTAATTGTAACGATGGAACACTCAAGTTGCGTCGAGATTCAATACATCGTCCTCCACCCGACTTGTGTGCAAGGGGATATTGCTGCCTCGGGCACCTTATTGACGTTCCTCTGTGAGTCTAGATTTTCAAATCCGACGCAAAACTAATAGTAAATTGTAACGTTTAGGGCCTCCAAATGACGAAGGAACACTCAAATTGCGTCGAAATTCAATACATCGTACTCCAGCCGACTTGTCTACAAGGGGATATCGCTGCCTCGGGCACCTTATGGCCCGCTTCCTGTGAGTCTAGATTTTCGAATCCGACGCAAAACTGATAGTTAATTGTAACGTTCATGGCCCCCTAATGACGATGGAACACTCAAATTGCGTCGAGATTCAATACATCGGCCTCCAGCCGACTTGTCTGCAAGGGGATATTGCTGCCTCGGGCACCTTATCGTCGTTCCTCTGTGAGTCTAGATTCTCGAATCCGACGCAAAACTAATAGTTACTTGTAATGTTCAGGGCCTCCTAATGACGATAGTACAATCAAATTGCGTCGAGATTCAATACGTCGTCCTCCAGGCGACTTGTCTCTAAGGGACATTGCTACCTCGGGCACCATGTGGTCTGTCTCCTGTGAGTAGATTTTAGATTCCGACGCAAAAACGAATGGTAATTGTAACGTTCAGAGCCTCCTATTGACGAAGGATCACTCAAATTGCGTCGATACTCAATACATCGTCCTCCAGCCGACTTGTCTCCAATTGTCTATTGCTGCCTCGGGCACCTTATGGTCGTTCTCCTGTGAGTCTAGATTTTCGGATCCGACGCATAGCTGACAGTTAATTGTAACGTTCAGGGCCTCCTAATGACGATAGAACACTCAAATTGCGGCGGGATTCAATACATCGTCCTCCAGCCGACTTGTCTACAAGGGGATATTGCTCCCTCGTGCACCTTATGGTCCGCCTCCTGTAAGTCTAGATTTTCGAATCCGACGCGAAACAGATAGTTAATTGTAACGTTCAGGCCCTCCTAATGACGAGGGAACAATCAAATTGCGTCGAGATTCAATACATCGTCCTCCAGCCGACTTGTCTCCAAGGGGATATTGCTGCCTCGGGCACCATATAGTCCTTCTCCTGTGAGTCAAAAATTTCGAATCCGACGCAAAACTGATATTTAATTGTAACGTTAAGAGCCTCCTAATGACGATGGAACACTCAAATTGCGTCGAGATTCAATACATCGTCCTTCAGCCGACTTGTCTCCAAGGGGATTTTGCTGCCTCGTACACCTTATGGTCCGCCTCCTGTGAGTGTAGAATTTCGAATCCGACGCGAAACTGATAGTTAATTGTAACGTTCAGGGCCTCCTAATGACGATGGAACACTCAAATTACGTCGAGATTCAAAACATCCTCCTGCAGCCGACTTGTCTGCAAGGGGATATTGCTGCCTCGGGCACCTTATCGTCGTTCCACTGCGAGACTAGATTTTCGAATCCGACGCAAAACTGATAGTTAATTGTAACGTTCAGGGCCTCCTAAAGACGATGGAACACTGAAATAGCGTCGAGATTCAATACATCCTCCTTAAGCCGACTTGTCTCCAAGCGTCCATTGCTGCTACGGGGACCTTATGGTCGTTCTCCTATGTGTCTACATTTTCGATTCCGACATATAACTGATAGTTAATTGTAACGTTCAGGGCCTCCTAATGACGATGGATCACTCAAATTGCGTTGAGATTCAACACATCGTCCTCCAGCCGACTTGTCTCCATGGGTCTACTGCTACCTCGGTCACCTTATCGTCGTTCTCCTGTGAGTCCAGATATTCGAATCCGACGCAAAACGGACTGCTAATAGTAACGTTCAGAGCCTCCTAATGATGATGGAACACTCAAATTGCGTCGAGATTCAATACATCGTCCTCCAGCCGACTTGTCTCCAAGGGGATATTGCTGCCTCGGGCATCATATAGTCCTTCTCTTGTGAGTCAAATGTTTCGAATCCGACGCAAAACTGATAGTTAATTGTAACGTTCAGGACCTCCTAATGACGATGGAACTCTCAAATTGCGACGCGATTCAATACATCGTCCACCAGCCGACTTGTCTCCAAGAGGCAATTGCTGCCTTGGGCACCTAATGGTCTTGCTCCTGTGAGTCTAGATTTTCGAATCCGACGAAAAACTGATATTTAATTGTGACGTTAAGAGCCTCCTAATGACGATGGAACACTCAAATTGCGTCGAGATTCAATACATCTTCCTTCAGCCGACTTGTCTCCAAGGGGATATTGCTGCCTCGGTCACCTTATGCTCGTTCTCCTGTGTGTCTACATTTTCGATTACGATACATAACTGATAGTTAATTGTAACGTTCAGGGCCTCCTAATGACGATGGAACACTTAAATTGCGTCGAGATTCAATACATCATCCTCCAGCCTACTTGTCTCCAAAGGGATATTGCTGTCTCGGGCACCATGTGGTCCGTCTCCTGTGAGTCTAGATTTTCGATTCCGACGCAAAAACGAATGTTAATTGTAACGTTCAGGGCCTCCTAATGACGATAGAACACTCAAATTGCGTCGATATTTAATACATCGCCCTCCAGCCAACTTGTCCACAAGGGGATATTGCTGCTTCGGGCACCTTATGGTCCGCCTCCCGTGAGTCTAGATTTTCGAATCCGACGCAAAACTAATAGTTAATTGTAACGATCATGGCCTCCTAATGACGATGGAACACTCAAATTGCGTCGAGATACAATACATCGCCCTCCAGCCAACTTGTCCACAAGGGGATATTGCTGCTTCGGGCACCTTATGGTCCGTCTCCTGTGAGTCTAGATTTTCGAATCCGACTCAAAACTTGTAGTTACTTGTAACGTTCAGGGCCTCCTAATGACGAAGTACCACACAAATTACTTCGAGATTCAAAACATCGTCCACCCGCCGACTTGTCACCAACGGGATATTGCTGCCACGGGCACCATGTGGTCCGTCTCATGTGAGTGCAGATTATCGAATCCGACGCAAAAAAGATAGTTAATTGTAACGTTCAGGGCCTCCTAATGACGAAGGAACACTCAAATTGCGTCGAAATTCGATACATCGTCCTCCGGCCGACTTGTCTCCATGGGTCTATTGCTACCTCGCTCACCTTATGGTCGTTCTCCTGTGAGTCTAGATTTTCGAATCCGACGCAAAACTGATGTTTAATTGTAACGTTCATGGCCTTAAAATGACGATGGAACACTCAAATTGCGTCGAGATTCAATACATCGTCCTCCAGCCGACTTTGGCTCCAAGGGTCTATTGCTGCCTCTGGCACCTTATGGTCGTTCTCCTGTGAGTCTAGATTTTCGGATCCGACGCATAACTGATAGTTTATTGTAACGTTCTGCGCCTCCAAATGACGATAGAACACTCAAATTGCGTCGAGATTCAATACATTGTCCTCCAGCCGACTTGTCTACAAGGGTATATTGCTGCCTCGGGCACCTTATGGTCCGCCTCCTGTTACTCTAGATTTTCGAATCTGACGCAAGACTGGTAGTTAATAGTAACCTTCATGGCCTCCTAATGACGATGGAACACTCAAATTGCGTCGAGATTCAATACATCGTCCTCCAGCCGACTTGTCTCGAAGGGTCTATTGCTGCCTCAGGCACCTTATGGTCGTTCTCCTGTGAGTCTAGATTTTCGGATCCGACGCACAACTGATAGTTAATTGTAACGTTCAGCGCCTCCTAATGACGATAGAACACTCAAATTGCGTCGAGATTCAATACATCGTCTTCCAGCCGACTTGTCTACAAGGGTCTATTGCTGCCTCGGGCACATATCGTCGTTCTCTTGTGAGTCTAGATTTTCGAATCCGACGCGAAACTGATAGTTAATTGTAACGTTCAGGGCCTCCTAATGACGATGGAACACTCAAATTGCGTCGAGATTCAATACATCGTCCTTCAGCCGACTTGTCTCCAAGGGGATATTGCTGCCTCGGGCACCTTATGGTCGTTCTCCTGTGAGTCTAGATTTTCGAATCCGACGCAAAACTGATGGTTAATTGTAACGTTCATGGCCTCCTAATGACGATAGAACACTCAAATTGCGTCGAGATTCAATACATCGTACTCCAGCCGACTTGTCTCCATGGGTCTATTGCTACCTCGCTCACCTCATGGTCGTTCTCCTGTGAGTCTAGATTTTCAAATCCGACGCAAAACTAATAGTAAATTGTAACGTTCAGGGCCTCCAAATGACGAAGGAACACTCAAATTGCGTCGCGATTCAATACATCGTCCTCCAGTCCACTTGTCTCCAAGGGTCAATTGCTGCCTTGGGCACCTAATGGTCTAGCTCCTGTGTGCCTAGATTTTCGAATCCGACGAAAAACTTATATTTAATTGTGACGTTAAGAGCCTCCTAAAGACGATGGAACACTCAAATCGCGTCGAGATTCAATACATCTTCCTTCAGCCGACTTGTCTCCAAGGGGATATTGCTGCCTCGGGCACCTTATGGTCGTTCTCCTGTTTGTCTACATTTTCGATTCCGATACATAACTGATAGTTAATTGTAACGTTCAGGGCCTCCTAATGACGATGGAACACATAAATAGCGTCGAGATTCAATACATCGTCCTCCAGCCTACTTGTCTCCAAAGGGATATTGCTGTCTCGGGCACCATGTTGTCCGTCTCCTGTGAGTCTAGACTTTCGATTCCGACGCAAAAACGAATGTTAATGTTAACGTTCAGCGCCTCCTAATGACGATAGAACACTCAAATTGCGTCGATATTCAATACATCGCCCTCCAGCCGACTTGTCTACAAGGGTCTACTGCTGCCTCGGGCACATATCGTCGTTCTCCTTTGAGTCTAGATTTTCGAATCCAACGCGAAACTGATAGTTAATTGTAACGTTCAGGGCCTCCTAATGACGATGGAACACTCAAATTGCGTCGGGATTCAATACATCGTCCTCCAGCCGTCATGTGTGCTAGGGGATATTGCTGCCTCGGGCACCTTGTCGTCGTTCCTCTGTGAGTATAGATTTCCGAATCCGACGCAAGACTGATGGTTAATTTTAACGTTCAGGGCCTCCGAATGACGATGGAGCACTCAAATTGCGTCGCGATTCAATACAACGTCCTCCAGTCGACTTGTCTCCAAAGGTCAATTGCTGCCTTTGGCACCTAATGGTCTTGCTCCCGTGAGTCTAGATTTTCGAATCCGACGCGAAACTGATAGTTAATTGTAACGTTGTGGGCCTCCTAATAACAATGGAACACTCAAATTGCGTCGAGATTCAATACATCGTCCTCCAGCCGACTTGCCTCCAAGGGGATATTGCTGCCTCGTACACCTTGTGGTCGTTCTCCTGTGAGTCTAGATTTTCGAATCCGACGCAAAACTGATGGTTAATTGTAACGTTCATGGCCTCTTAATGACGATGGAACACTCAAATTGCGTCGAGATTCAATACGTCGTCCTCCAGCCGACTTGTCTCCAAGGGGATATTGCTGCCTCGGGCACCATATGGTCCATCTCCTGTGAGTCTAGATTTTCGAATCCGACTCAAAACTTGTAGTTACTTGTAACGTTCAGGGCCTCCTAATGACCATGTAACATTCAAATTACGTCGAGATTCAATACATCGTCCACCCGCCGACTTGTCTCCAACGGGATATTGCTGCCTCGGGCACCATGTGGTCCGTGTCCTGTGAGTGCGATTATCGAATCCGACGCAAAAAAGATAGTTAATTGTAACGTTCAGGGCCTCTTAATGACGAGGAAACACTCAAATTGCGTCGAAATTCAATACATCGTCCTCCAGCCGACTTGTCTCCATGGGTCTATTGCTACCTCGCTCACCTTATGGTCGTTCTCCTGTGAGTCTAGATTTTCGAATCCGACGCAAAACTGAGGGTTAATTGTAACGTTCATGGCCTCCTAATGACGATGGAACACTCAAATTGCGTCGAGATTCAATACATCGTCCTCCAGCCGACATGTGTGCTAGGGGATATTGCTGCCTCGGGCACCTTATCGTCGTTCCTCTGTGAGTATAGATTTTCGAATCCGACGCAAAACTAATAGCTAATTGTAACGTTCAGGGCTTCCTAATGACGATAGAACACTCAAATTGCGTCGAGATTCGATACGTCGTCCTCCTGCCGACTTGTCTCTAAGGGGATATTGCTGCCTCGGGCACCATATGGTCCGTCTCCTGTGATTCTAGATTTTCGAATCCGACTCAAAACTTGTAGTTACTTGTAACGTTCAGGGCCTCCTAATGACGATGTAACACACAAATTACGTCGAGATTCAAAACATCGTCCACCCGCCGACTTGTCTCCAACGGGATATTGCTGCCTCGGCCACCATGTGGTCCGTCCCATGTGTGTGCAGATTATCGAATCCGACGCAAAAAAGATAGTTAATTGTAACGTTCAGAGCCTCCTAATGACGAAGGAACACTCGAATTGCGTCGAGATCCAATACATCGTCCTCCAGCCGACTTGCCTACAAGGGAATATTGATGCCTCAAGCACCTTATGGTCCGCCTCCTGTTAGTCTAGATTTTCGAATCCGACTCAAAACTGATAGTTAATTGTAACGTTCATGGCCTCCTAATGACGACTTAACACTCAAATTACGTAGAGATTCAATACATCGTCCACCCGCCGACTTGTCTCCAACGGGATATTGCTGCCTCGGGCACTATGTGGTCCGTATCCTGTGAGTGCAGATTATCGAATCCGACGCAAGAAAGATAGTTAATTGTAACGTTCAGGGCCTCTTAATGACGAAGAAACACTCAAATTGCGCCGAATTTCAATACATCGTCCTCCAGCCGACTTGTCTCCATGGGTCTATTGCCACCTCGCTCACCTTATGGTCGTTCTCCTGTGAGTCTAGATTTTCGAATCCGACGCAAAACTGATGGTTAATTGTAACGTTTATGGCCTCCTAATGACGATGGAACACTCAAATTGCGTCGAGATTCAATACATCGTCCTCCAGCGGACTTGTCTCCAAGGGGATATTGCTGCCTCATGCACCATATTGGTACGTTTCCTGTGAGTAGATTTTCGAATGCGACGCAAAACTTGTAGTTAATTGTAACGTTCAGGGCCTCCTAATGACGATGGAACACTCATATTGCGTCGAGATCCAATACATCGTCCTCCCGCCGACTTGTCTCCAACGGGATTTTGCTCCCTCGGGCTCCATGTGGTCAGTCTCCTGTGAGTCTAGATTTTCGAATCCGACGCAAAAATGATAGTTATTTGTAACGTTCAGGACCTCCTAATGTCGAAGGAACACTCAAATTGCGTCAAGAATCAATACATCGTCCTCCAGCCGACTTGTCCCCAAGGGGATATTGCTGCCTCCTGCACCATATGGTCCGTCTCCTGTGATTCTAGATTTTCGGATCCGACGCAAAACTGATAGTTAATTGTAACGTTCATGGCCTCCTAATGACGATGGAACACTCAAACTGCGTCGGGACTCAATACGTCGTCCTCCAGACGACTTGTCTCCAAGGGGATATTGCTGCCTCAGGCACCATATGGTCCGTCTACTGTGAGTCTAGATTTTCGAATCCGACGCAAAACCTGTCGTTAATTGTAACGTTCAGGGCCTCCTAATGTCGATGGATCACTCAAATTGCGTCGAGATTCAGTACATCGTCCTCCAGCAGACTTGACTCCATGGGTCTGCTGCTACCTCGGTCACCTTATAGTCGTTCTCCTGTGAGTCTAGTTTTCGAATCCGACGCAAAACGGACTGCTAATTGTAACGTTCATGGCCTCCTAATGACGATGGAACACTCAAATTGCGTCGAGATCCAATACATCGTCCTCCAGCAGACTTGTCTCCATGGGTCTACTGCTACCTCGGTCACCTTATAGTCGTTCTCCTGTGAGTCTAGATTTTCGAATCCGACGCAAGACGGACTGCTAATTGTAACGTTCATGGCCTCCTAATGACGATGGAACACCCAAATTGCGTCGACATTCAATACAACGTCCTCCAGCCGACTTCTCCACAAGGGGATATTGCTGCCTCGGGCACCACATGGACGATGTCCTGTAGGTCCAGATATTCGAATGCGACGCAAAACGGACTGCTAATTGTAACGTTCAGAGGCTCCTAATGACGGTGGAAGACTCATATTGAATCAAGATTCAATACATCGTCATTCAGCCGACTTGTCTCCAAGGGTCTATTGCTGCCTCGGGCACGTTATGGTTGTTCTCCTGTGAGTCTAGATTTTCGGATCCGACGCATAACTGATAGCTAATTGTAACGTTCAGCGCCTCCTAATGACGATAGAACACTCAAATTGACTAGAGATTCAATACATCGTCCGCCAGCCGACTTGTCTACAAAAGTCTATTGCTGCCTCGGGCACATATCGTCGTTCTCCTGTGAGTCTAGATTTTCGAATCCGACGCGAAACTGATAGTTATTTGTAACGTTCTGGGCCTCCTAATGACGATGGAACACTCAAATTGCGTCGAGATTCAATACATCGTCCTCCAGCCGACTTGTCTCCATGGGTCTATTGCCACCTCGCTCACCTTATGGTCGTTCTCCTGTGAGTCTAGATTTTCGAATCCGACGCAAAACTGATGGTTAAATGTAACGTTCATGGACTCCTAATGACGATGGAACACTCAAATTGCGTCGAGATTCAATACATCGTCCTCCAGGCGACTTGTCTCCAAGGGTCTATTGCTGCCTCGGCCACATATCGTCGTTCTCCTGTGACTCTAGATTCTCGAATCCGACGCGAAACTGATAGTTAATTGTTACGTTCAGGGACTTCTAATGACGATTGAACACTCAAATTGCGTCGAGATTCAATACATCGTCCTCCAGCCGACTTGTCTACAAGGGGATGTTGCTGCCTCGGGCACCTTATGGTCCGCCTCCTGTTAGTCTAGATTTTCGAATCCGACGCTAAACTGATAGTTAATTGTAACGTTCATTGCCTCCTAATGACGATGGAACACTCAAATTGCGTCGAGATTCAATACATCGTCCTCCAGCCGACTTGTGTGCAAGGGTATAGTGCTGCTCCGGGCACCTTATTGTCGTTCCTCAGTGAGTCTAGATTTTCAAATTCGAAGCAAAACTAATAGTTAATTGTGACGTTCAGGGCCACCTAATGACGAAGGAACACTCAAATTGCGTCGAAATTCGATACATCGTCCTCCAGGCGACTTGTCTCCATGGGTCTATTGCTACCTCGCTCACCTTATCGTCGTTCTCCTGTGAGTCTAGATTTTCGAATCCGACGCAAAACTGATGGTTAATTGTAACATTCATGGCCTCCTAATGACGATGGAACACTCAAATTGCGTCGAGATTCACTACATCGTCCTCCGGTCGACTTGTCTCCAAGGGGATATTGCTGCCTCGGGCGCCATATGGTCCGTCTCATGTGAGTCTAGATTTTCGAATCCGACGCAAAACGTGCAGTTAATTGTAACGTTCAGGGCCACCTAATGACGATGGAACACTCAAATTGCGTCGAGATCCAATACATCGACCTCCCGCCGACTTGTCTCCAAGGGGATATTGCTGCCTCAGGCACCATATGGTCCGTCTACTGTAAGTCTAGATTTTCGAATCCGACGCAAAACCTGTAGTTAATTGTAACGTTCAGGGCCTCCTAATGTCGATGGAACACTCAAATTGCGTCGAGATTTAATACATCGTCCTCCAGCAGACTTGTCTCCATGGGTCTACTGCTACCTCGGTCACCTTATAGTCGTTCTCCTGTGAGTCTAGATTTTCGAATGCGACGCAAACCGGACTGCCAATTGTAACCTTCATGACCTCCTAATGACGATGGAACACTCAAATTGCGTCGAGATTCAATACATCGTCCTCCAGCAGACTTGTCTCCATGTGTCTACTGCTACCTCGGTCACCTTATAGTCGTTCTCCTGTGAGTCTAGATTTTCGAATCCGACGCAAAACGGACTTCTAATTGTAACGTTCATATCCTGCTAATGACGATGGAACACTCAAATTGCGTCAGGATTCAATACAACGTCCTCCAGCCGACTTCTCCACAAGGGGATATTGCTGCCTCGGGCACTACATGGACGTTGTCCCGTAGGTCCAGATATACGAATGCGACGCAAAACGGACTGCTAATTTTAACGTTCAGAGCCTCCTAATGACGATGGAACACTCATATTGAATCAAGTTTCAATACATCGTCATTCAGCCAACTTGTCTCCAACGGGCTATTGCTGCCTCGGGCACCTTATTGTCGTTCTCCTCTGAGTCTACATTTTCGAATCCGACGCAAAACTGATAGTTAATTGTAACGTTCAGGGCCCCCTAATGACGATGGAACACTGAAATAGCGTCGAAATTCAATACATCGTCCTTCAGTCGACTTGTCTCCAAGCGTCCGTTGCTGCCTGGGGCACCAAATTGTCCGTCTCCTGTGAGTCTAGATTTTCGAATCCGACACAAAACTTGTAGTTACTTGTAACGTTCAGGGCTTCCTAATGACGATGGAACACTCAAATTACGTCGAGATGCAATACATCGTCTACCCGCCGACTTGTCTCCAACGGGATATTGCTGCCTCAGACACCATGTGGTGCGTCTCCTGTGAGTCTAGATTTTCGAGTACGACGCACAAATGATAGTTAATTGTAACGTTCAGGGCCTAGTAATGACGATGGAAGACTCAAATTACGTCGAGAATCAATACATCGTCCTCCAGCCGACTTGACTCCAAGGGTCTATTGCTGCCTCGGTCACCATATGGTCCAACTCCTGTGAGTTTAGAATTTCGAATCCGACGCAAAACTGATAGTTAATTGTAACGTTCAGGGCCTAGTAATGACGATGGAACACTCAAATTGCGTCGTGATTCAATACATCGTCCACCAGGCGACTTGTCTCCAGATGTCTATTGTACCCTCGGGCACCTTATGGTCGTTCTCCTGCGAGTCTAGATTTTCGGATCCGACGCATAACTAATAGTTAATTGTAACGTTCATGGCCTCCTAATGACGATGGAACACTCAAATTGCGGCGAGATTCAATACATCATCCTCCAGCCGACTTGTCTCCAAGGGGATATTGCTGCCTCGGGCACCTGATGGTCGTTCTCCTGTGAGTCTAGATTTTCAAATCCGACGCAAAACTGATGGTTAATTGTAAAGTTCATGGCCTCCTAATGACGATGGAACACTCAAATTGCGTCGAGATTAAATACATAGTCCTTCAGCCGACTTGCCTCCATGGGACTATTGCTACCTCGCGCACCTTATGGTCGTTCTCCTGTGAGTCTAGATTTTCGAATCCGACGCAAAACTGATGCTTAATTGTAACGTTCATATACTCTTAATGACAATGGAACACTCAAATTGCGTCGAGATTCAATACATCGTCCTCCAGCCGACTTGTCTCTAAGGGTCTATTGCTGCCTCGGGCACCTTATGGTTGTTCTCCTGTGAGTCTAGATTTTCGGATCCGACGCATACCTGATAGTTAATTGTAACGTTCAGGGCCTCCTAATGACGAAGGAACACTCAAATTGCGTCGCGATTCAATACATCGTCCTCCAGCCGACTTCTCTCCAAGGCTCAATTTCTGCCTTTGGCACCTAATGGTCTTGCTCCTGTGAGTCTAGATTTTCGAATCCGACGCAAAACTGATGGTTAATTGTAACGTTCAGGGCCTCCGAATGACGATGGAACACTCAAATTGCGTCGCGATTCTATACATCGTCCTCCTTCCGACTTGTCTCCAAGGGTCAATTGCTGCCTTTGGCACCTAATGGTCTTGCTCCCGTGAGTCTAGATTTTCGAATCCGACGCGAAACTGATAGTTAATTGTAACGTTCAGGGCCTCCTAATGACAATGGACCACTCAAATTGCGTCGAGATACAATACATCGTCCTCCAGCCGACTTGTGTGCTAGGGGATATTGCTGCCTCGGGCTCCTTATCGTCATTCCTCTGTGAGTCTAGATTTTCGAATCCGACGCAAAACTAATAGTTAATTGTAACGTTCAGGGCCTCCTAATGACGATAGAGTACTCAAATTGCGTCAAGATTCAATACGTCGTCCTCCAACCAACTTGTCTCCAAGGGGATTTTGCTGCCTCGGGCACCATATGGTCCATCTCCTGTGAGTCTAGATTTTCGAATCCGACGCAAAACTTGTAGTTAATTGTTACGTTCAGGGCCTCCTAATGACGATGGAACACTCAAATTGCGTCGAGATCCAATACATCGTCCTCCCGCCGACTTGTCTCCAACGGGATATGTGCTGCCTCGGGTACCATTTGGTCCGTCTCCTGTAGGGCTAGATATTCGAATCCGACGCAAAACAGACTGCTAATTGTAACGTTCAGGGCCTCCAAATGACGATGGAACACTCAAATTGCATCAAGATTCAATACATCGTCATTCAGAAGACTTGTATCCAACAGTCTATTGCTGCCTCGGGCACCTTATTGTCGTTTACCTCTGAGTCTAAACTTTCGAATCCGACGCAAAACTGATAGTTAATTGTAACTTTCAGGGCCTCCTAATGACGATGGAACACTCAAATTGCGTCGAGATCCAATACATCGTCCTTCAGTCGACTTGTCTCCAAGCGTCCGTTGCTGCCTCGGGCACCAAATGGTCCGTCTCCTGTGAGTCTAGATTTTCGAATCCGACACAAAGCTTGTAGTTACTTGTAACGTTCAGGGCCTCCTAATGACGACGGAACACTCAAATTACGTCGAGATTCAATACATCGTCTACCCGCCAACTTGTCTCCAACGGGATATTGCTGCCTCGGGCACCATGTGGTCCGTATCCTGTGAGTCTAGATTTTCGAATACGACGCACAAATGATGGGTAATTGTAACGTTCAGGGACTAGTAATGACGATGGAACACTCATATTGCGTCGAGAATCAATACATCGTCTTCCAGCCGACTTGACTCCAAGGGTCTATTGCTGCCTCGGTCACCATATGGTCCGTCTCCTGTGAGTCTATAATTTCGAATCCGACGCAAAACTGATAGTTAATTGTAACGTTCAGGGCCTAGTAATGACGATGGAACACTCAAATTGCGTCGAGATTCAATACATCGTCCACCAGGCGACTTGTCTCCAGATGTCTACTGTACCCTCGGGCACCTTATGGTCGTTCTCCTGTGAGTCTAGATTTTCGGATCCGACGCATAACTGATAGTTAATTGTAACGTTCAGGGCCTCCTAATGACGATGGAACACTCAAATTGCGTCGAGATTCAATACATCATCCTCCAGCCGACTTGTCTCCAAGGGGATATTGCTGAATCTAGCACCTGATGGTCGTTCTCCTGTGAGTCTAAATTTTCGAATCCGACGCATAACTGATAGTTAATTGTAACGTTCAGCGCCTCCTAATGACGATAGAACGCTCAAATTGCGTCGAGATTCAATACATCATCCTCCAGCCGACTTGTCTCCAAGGGGATATTGCTGCCTCATGCACCATATTGGTCCTTCTATTGTGAGTAGATTTTCGAATGCGACGCAAAACTTGTAGTTAATTGTAACGTTCAGGGCCTCCTATTGAAGAAGGAACACTCAAATTGCGTCTCGATTCAATACATTGGCCTCCAGCCGACTTCTCTCCAAGGCTCAATTGCTGCCTTTGGCACCTAATGGTCTTGCTCCTGTGAGTCTAGGTTTTCGAATCCGACGCAAAACTGATGGTTAATTGCAACGTTCAGGGCCTCCGAATAACGATGGAACACTTAAATTGCGTCGTGATTCAATACATCGTCCTCCAGCCGACTTGTCTCCAAGGGGATATTGCTGCCTCGGGCAGCTTATGTTTGTTCTCCTGTGAGTCTAGATGTTGGGATCCGTCGCATAACTGATAGTTAATTGTAACGTTCAGCGCCTCCTAATGACGATAGAACACTCAAATTGCGTCGAGATTCAATACATCGTCCTCCAGCCGACTTGTGTGCTAGGGGATATTGCTGCCTCGGGCACCTTATCGTCGTTCCTCTGTGAGTCTAGATTTTCGGATCCGACGCATAACTGATAGTTAATTGTAACGTTCAGCACCACCTAATGACGATAGAACACTCAAATTGCGTCGAGATTCAATACATCGTCCTCCAGCCGACTTGTCTACAAGGGGATATTGCTGCCTCGGGCACCTTATGGTCCGCCTCCTGTTAGTCTAGATTTTCGAATCCGACGCGAAACTGATAGTTAATTGTAACGTTCATGGCCTCCTAATGACGATGGAACACTGAAATAGCGTCGAGATTCAATACATCGTCCTTCAGTCAACTTGTCTCCAAGCGTCCATTGCTGCCTCGGGCACCATATGGTCCGTCTCCTGTGAGTCTCGATTTTCGAATCCGACACAAAACCTGTAGTTACTTGTAACGTTCATGGCCTCCTAATGACGATGGGACACTCAAATTGCGTCGAGATTCAATACATCGTCCTCCAGCCGACTTGTGTGCTAGGGGATATTGCTGCCTCGGGCACCTTGTCGTCGTTCCTCTGCGAGTCTAGATTTTCGAATCCGACGCAAAAGTGATAGTTAATTGAAACGTTCAGGGCCTCCTAATGACGAATGAACACTCAAATTGCGTCGAGATTCTATACGTCGTCCTCCAGACGACTTGTCTACAAAGGGATCTTGCTGCCTCGGGCAGCTTACGGTACGCCTCCTGTTAGTCTAGATTTTCGAATCCGACGCAAAACTGATAGTTAATTGTAACGTTCATGGCCTCCTAATGACGTAGGAACACTCAAATTGCGTTGAGATTCAAAACATCGTCCTCCAGCCGACTTGTCTCCAAGGGTCTATTGCTGTCTCGGGCACCTTATGGTCGTTCTCCTGTGAGTCTAGATTTTCGAATTCGACACGAAACTGATAGTTAATTGTAACGTTCAGGGCCTCCTAATGACAATGGATAACTCAAATTGCGTCGAGATTCAATACATCCTCCTCCAGCCGACTTGTCTGCAAGGGAATATTGCTGCCGAGGGCACCTTATCGCCGTTCCTCTGCGAGTCTAGATTTTGGAATCCGACGCAAAACTGATAGTTAATTGTAATGTTCAGGGCCTCCTACTGACGATGGAATACTGAAATAACGTCGAGATTCAATACATCGTCCTTTAGCCGTCTTGTCTCCAAGCGTCCATTGCTGCCTCGTGCACCTTATGGTCGTCTCCTGTGAGACTACATTTTCGATTCCGACAGATAACTGATAGTTAATTATAACGTCAGGGCCTCCTAATGACGATGGAACACTTAAATTGCGTCGAGAGTCAATACATCGTCCTCCAGCCGACTTGTCTCCAAGGGGATATTGCTGCCTCATGCACCATATTGGTCCTTCTATTGTGAGTAGATTTTCGAATGCGACGCAAAACTTGTAGTTAATTGTAACGTTCAGGGCCTCCTATTGAAGAAGGAACACTCAAATTGCGTCTCGATTCAATACATTGGCCTCCAGCCGACTTCTCTCCAAGGCTCAATTGCTGCCTTTGGCACCTAATGGTCTTGCTCCTGTGAGTCTAGGTTTTCGAATCCGACGCAAAACTGATGGTTAATTGCAACGTTCAGGGCCTCCGAATGACGATGGAACACTTAAATTGCGTCGTGATTCAATACATCGTCCTCCAGCCGACTTGTCTCCAAGGGGATATTGCTGCCTCGGGCAGCTTATGTTTGTTCTCCTGTGAGTCTAGATGTTGGGATCCGTCGCATAACTGATAGTTAATTGTAACGTTCAGCGCCTCCTAATGACGATAGAACACTCAAATTGCGTCGAGATTCAATACATCGTCCTCCAGCCGACTTGTGTGCTAGGGGATATTGCTGCCTCGGGCACCTTATCGTCGTTCCTCTGTGAGTCTAGATTTTCGGATCCGACGCATAACTGATAGTTAATTGTAACGTTCAGCACCACCTAATGACGATAGAACACTCAAATTGCGTCGAGATTCAATACATCGTCCTCCAGCCGACTTGTCTACAAGGGGATATTGCTGCCTCGGGCACCTTATGGTCCGCCTCCTGTTAGTCTAGATTTTCGAATCCGACGCGAAACTGATAGTTAATTGTAACGTTCATGGCCTCCTAATGACGATGGAACACTGAAATAGCGTCGAGATTCAATACATCGTCCTTCAGTCAACTTGTCTCCAAGCGTCCATTGCTGCCTCGGGCACCATATGGTCCGTCTCCTGTGAGTCTCGATTTTCGAATCCGACACAAAACCTGTAGTTACTTGTAACGTTCATGGCCTCCTAATGACGATGGGACACTCAAATTGCGTCGAGATTCAATACATCGTCCTCCAGCCGACTTGTGTGCTAGGGGATATTGCTGCCTCGGGCACCTTGTCGTCGTTCCTCTGCGAGTCTAGATTTTCGAATCCGACGCAAAAGTGATAGTTAATTGAAACGTTCAGGGCCTCCTAATGACGAATGAACACTCAAATTGCGTCGAGATTCTATACGTCGTCCTCCAGACGACTTGTCTACAAAGGGATCTTGCTGCCTCGGGCAGCTTACGGTACGCCTCCTGTTAGTCTAGATTTTCGAATCCGACGCAAAACTGATAGTTAATTGTAACGTTCATGGCCTCCTAATGACGGTGGAACACTCAAATTGCGTTGAGATTCAAAACATCGTCCTCCAGCCGACTTGTCTCCAAGGGTCTATTGCTGTCTCGGGCACCTTATGGTCGTTCTCCTGTGAGTCTAGATTTTCGAATTCGACACGAAACTGATAGTTAATTGTAACGTTCAGGGCCTCCTAATGACAATGGATAACTCAAATTGCGTCGAGATTCAATACATCCTCCTCCAGCCGACTTGTCTGCAAGGGAATATTGCTGCCGAGGGCACCTTATCGCCGTTCCTCTGCGAGTCTAGATTTTGGAATCCGACGCAAAACTGATAGTTAATTGTAATGTTCAGGGCCTCCTACTGACGATGGAATACTGAAATAACGTCGAGATTCAATACATCGTCCTTCAGCCGTCTTGTCTCCAAGCGTCCATTGCTGCCTCGTGCACCTTATGGTCGTCTCCTGTGAGACTACATTTTCGATTCCGACAGATAACTGATAGTTAATTATAACGTCAGGGCCTCCTAATGACGATGGAACACTTAAATTGCGTCGAGAGTCAATACATCGTCCTCCAGCCGACTTGTCTCCAAGGGGATATTGCTGCCTCATGCACCATATTGGTCCTTCTATTGTGAGTAGATTTTCGAATGCGACGCAAAACTTGTAGTTAATTGTAACGTTCAGGGCCTCCTATTGAAGAAGGAACACTCAAATTGCGTCTCGATTCAATACATTGGCCTCCAGCCGACTTCTCTCCAAGGCTCAATTGCTGCCTTTGGCACCTAATGGTCTTGCTCCTGTGAGTCTAGGTTTTCGAATCCGACGCAAAACTGATGGTTAATTGCAACGTTCAGGGCCTCCGAATGACGATGGAACACTTAAATTGCGTCGTGATTCAATACATCGTCCTCCAGCCGACTTGTCTCCAAGGGGATATTGCTGCCTCGGGCAGCTTATGTTTGTTCTCCTGTGAGTCTAGATGTTGGGATCCGTCGCATAACTGATAGTTAATTGTAACGTTCAGCGCCTCCTAATGACGATAGAACACTCAAATTGCGTCGAGATTCAATACATCGTCCTCCAGCCGACTTGTGTGCTAGGGGATATTGCTGCCTCGGGCACCTTATCGTCGTTCCTCTGTGAGTCTAGATTTTCGGATCCGACGCATAACTGATAGTTAATTGTAACGTTCAGCACCACCTAATGACGATAGAACACTCAAATTGCGTCGAGATTCAATACATCGTCCTCCAGCCGACTTGTCTACAAGGGGATATTGCTGCCTCGGGCACCTTATGGTCCGCCTCCTGTTAGTCTAGATTTTCGAATCCGACGCGAAACTGATAGTTAATTGTAACGTTCATGGCCTCCTAATGACGATGGAACACTGAAATAGCGTCGAGATTCAATACATCGTCCTTCAGTCAACTTGTCTCCAAGCGTCCATTGCTGCCTCGGGCACCATATGGTCCGTCTCCTGTGAGTCTCGATTTTCGAATCCGACACAAAACCTGTAGTTACTTGTAACGTTCATGGCCTCCTAATGACGATGGGACACTCAAATTGCGTCGAGATTCAATACATCGTCCTCCAGCCGACTTGTGTGCTAGGGGATATTGCTGCCTCGGGCACCTTGTCGTCGTTCCTCTGCGAGTCTAGATTTTCGAATCCGACGCAAAAGTGATAGTTAATTGAAACGTTCAGGGCCTCCTAATGACGAATGAACACTCAAATTGCGTCGAGATTCTATACGTCGTCCTCCAGACGACTTGTCTACAAAGGGATCTTGCTGCCTCGGGCAGCTTACGGTACGCCTCCTGTTAGTCTAGATTTTCGAATCCGACGCAAAACTGATAGTTAATTGTAACGTTCATGGCCTCCTAATGACGTAGGAACACTCAAATTGCGTCGAGATTCAATACATCCTCCTCCAGCCGACTTGTCTGCAAGGGAATATTGCTGCCGAGGGCACCTTATCGCCGTTCCTCTGCGAGTCTAGATTTTGGAATCCGACGCAAAACTGATAGTTAATTGTAATGTTCAGGGCCTCCTACTGACGATGGAATACTGAAATAACGTCGAGATTCAATACATCGTCCTTCAGCCGTCTTGTCTCCAAGCGTCCATTGCTGCCTCGTGCACCTTATGGTCGTCTCCTGTGAGACTACATTTTCGATTCCGACAGATAACTGATAGTTAATTATAACGTCAGGGCCTCCTAATGACGATGGAACACTTAAATTGCGTCGAGAGTCAATACATCGTCCTCCAGCCGACTTGTCTCCATGGGTCTACTGCTACCTCGGTCACCTTATCTTCGTTCTCCTGTGAGTCCAAATATTCGAATCCGACGCAAAACGGACTGCTAATTGTAACGTTCAGAGCCCCCTAATGATGATGGAACACCAAAATTGCGCCGAGATTCAATACATCGTCCTACAGCCGACTTGTCTCCAAGGGAATATTGCTGCCTTGGGCACCATATAGTCCTCCTGTGACTCTAGAATTTCGAATCCGACGCAAAACTGTTAGTTCATTGTAACGTTCAGGACCTCCTAATGACGATGGAACACTCAAATTGCGTCGAGATTTAATACATCGTCCTCCAGGTGACTTGTCTCCAAGGGGATATTGCTGCCTCAGGCACCATATGGTCCGTCTCCTGTGAGACTAGATTTTCGAATGCGACGCAAAATTTGTAGTTAATTGTAATGTTCATGGCCTCCTAATGACGATGGAACACTCAAATTGCGTCGGGATCCAATACATCGTCCTCCCGCCGACTTGTCTCCAGGGATCTATTGCTGCCTCGGGCACCTTATGGTCGTTCTCATGTAACTCTAGATTTTCGAATCCGACGCAAAACTGATAGTTAATTGTAACGTTCATGGCCTCCTAATGACGATGGAACACTCAAATTGCGTCGAGATTCAATACATCGTCCTCCAGCCGACTTGTGTGCTAGGGGATATTGCTGCCTCGGGCACCTTATTGTCGTTCCTCTGTGAGTCTAGCTTTTCGAATCCGACGCAAAACTAATAGTTAATTGTAACGTTCAAAGCCTCCTAATGACGATAGAATATTCAAATTGCGTCGAGATTCAATACGTCGTCCTCCAGCCGACTTGTCTCCAAGGGGATATTGCTGCCTCGGGCACCAAATGGTCCGTCTCCTGTGAGTCTAGATTTTCGAATCCGACTCAAAACTTGTAGTTACTTGTAACGTTCAGGGCCTCCTAATGACGATGTAACACACAATTTACGTCGAGATTCAAAACATCGTCCACCCGCCGACTTGTCTCCAACGGGATATTGCTGCCTCGGGCACCATGTGGTCCGTCTCAGTTGAGTGCAGATTATCGAATCCGACGCAAAAACGATAGTTAATTGTAACTTTCATGGCCTCCTAATGACGATGGAACATTCAAATTGCGTCGAGATTAAATACATAGTTTTCCAGCCGACTTGTCTCCATGGGTCCATTGCTACCTCGCTCACCTTATGGTCGTTCTCCTGTGAGTCTAGATTTTCAGATCCGACGCAAAACTGATGGTTAATTGTAACGTTCATGGCCTCTTAATGACGATGGAACACTCAAATTGCGTCGAGATTCACTACATCGTCCTCCAGCAGACTTGTCTACAAAGGTCTATTGCTGCCTCGGGCCTATATCGTCGTTCTCCTGTGAGTCTAGATTTTCGAATCCGACGCAAAACTGATAGTTAATTGTAACGTTCAGGGCCTCCTAATGACGATGGAACACTCAAATTGCGTCGATATTAAATACATCGTCCTCCAGCCGACTTGTCTACAAGTGGATATTGTTGCCTCGGGCACCTTATGGTCCGCCTCCTTTTAGTCTAGATTTTCGAATCCGACGCAAAACTGATAGTTAATTGTAACGTTCATGGCCTCCTAATGACGATGGGACACTCAAATTGCGTCGAGATTCAATACATAGTCCTCCAGCCGACTTGTGTGCAAGGAGATATTGCTGCCTCGGGCACCTTATTGTCGTTCCTCTGTGAGTCTAGATTTTCAAATTCGACGCAAAGCTAATAGTTAATTGTAACGTTCAGGGCCTCCTAATGGCGAAGGAACACTCAAATTGCGTCGCGAGTCAATACATCGTCCTCCAGCCGACTTGTCTCCATGGGTCTATTGCTACCTCGCTCACCTTATGTTCGTTCTCCTGTGAGTCTAGATTTTCGAATCCGACGCAAAACTGATGGTTAATTGTAACGTTTAGGGCCTCCTAATGACGATAGAGTACTCAAATTGCGTCGAGATTCAATACGTCGTCCTCCCGCCAACTTGTCTCCAATGGGATATTGCTCCCTCGGGCACCATGTGGTCCGTCTCCTGTGAGTCTAGATTTTCGAATCCGACGCAAAAGTGATAGTTAATTGTAACGTTCAGGGCCTCCTAATGTCGAAGGAACACTCAAATTGCGTCGAGATTCAATACATCGTCCTCCAGCCGACTTGTCTCCAAGGGGATATTGCTGCCTCGGGCACCATATGGTCCGTCTCCTGTGAGTCTAGATTTTCGAATCCGACTCAAAACTTGTAGTTACTTGTAACGTTCAGGGCCTCCTAATGACGATGTAACACTCAAATTACGTCGAGATTCAATACATCGTCCACCCGCCGACTTTTCTCCAACGGGATATTGCTGCCTCGGGCACCATGTTGTCCGTCTCCTGTGAGTGCAGATTATCGAATCCGACGCAAAAAAGATAGTTAATTGTAACGTTCAGGGCCTCCTAATGACGAAGGAACACTCTAATTGCGTCGAAATTCAATACATCGTCTTCCAGCCGACTTGTCTACAAGGGTCTATTGCTGCCTCGGGCACATATCGTCGTTCTCCTGTGAGTCTAGATTTTCGAATCCGACGCGAAACTGATAGTTAATTGTAACGTTCTGGGCCTCCTAATGACGATGGAACACTCAAATTGCGTCGAGATCCAATACATCATCCTCCAGCCGACTTGTCTCCAAGAGGATATTGCTGCCTCGGGCACCTTATGGTCGTTCTCCTGTGAGTCTAGATTTTCGAATCCGACGCAAAACTGATGGTTAATTGTAACGTTCATGACCTCCTAATGACGATGGAACACTTAAATTGCGTCGAGATTAAATACATAATCCTCCAGCCGACTTGTCTCCATGGGTCTATTGCTACCTCGTTCACCTTATGGTCGTTCTCCTGTGAGTCTAGATTTTCGAATCCGACGCAAAACTGATGGTTAATTGTGCCGTTCATGGCCTCTTAATGACGATGGAACACTCAAATTGCGTCGAGATTCAATACACCGTCCTCCAGCCGACTTGTCTCCAAGGGTCTATTGCTGCCTCGGGCACCTTATGGTTGTTCACCTGTTAGTCTAGATTTTCCGATCCGACGCATAACTGATAGTTAATTGTAACGTTCAGCGCCTCCTAATGACGATACTCAAATTGCGTCGAGATTCAATACATCGTCTTCCAGCCGACTTGTCTACAAGGGTCTATTGCTGCCTCGGACACATATCGTCGTTCTCCTGTGAGTCTAGATTTTCGAATCCGACGCGAAACTGATAGTTAATTGTAACGTTGAGGGCCTCCTAATGACGATGGAACACTGAAATTGCGTCGAGATTCAATACATCGTCCTCCAGCCGGATTGTCTCCAAGGGGATATTGCTGCCTCGGGCACCATATGGTCGTTCTCCTGTGAGTCTAGCTTTTCGAATCCGACGCAAAACTGATGGTTAATTGTAACGTTCATGGCCTCTTAATGACGATGGAACACTCAAATTGCGTCGAGATTCAATACATCGTCCTCCAGCCGACTTGTCTCCAAGGGTCTATTGCTGCCTCGGGCACCTTATGGTTGTTCTCCTGTGAGTTTAGGTTTTCGGATCCGACGCATAACTGATAGTTAATTGTAACGTTCAGCGCCTCCTATTGCCGATAGAACACTCAAATTGCGTCAAGATTCAATACATCGTCCTCCAGCCGACTTGTCTACAAGGGGATTTTGCTGCCTCCGGCACCTTATGGTCCGCCTCCTGTTAGTCTAGATTTTCGAATCCGACGCAAAACTGATAGTTAATTGTAACGATGAAACACTCAAGGTGCGTCGAGATTAAATACATCGTCCTCCAGCCGTCTTCTCTCCAAGGCTCAATTGCTGCCTTTGGCACCTAATGGTCTTGCTCCTGTGAGTCTAGATTTTCGAATCCGACGCGATACTGATAGTTAATTGTTACGTTCAGGGCCTCCTAATGACGATGGAACACTCAAATTACGTCGAGATTCAATACATCGTCCTCCAGCCGAATTGTCTCCAAGGGTCTGTTGCTGCCACGGGCACCTTATGGTTGTTCTCCTGTGAGTCTAGATTTTCGGATCCGACCCATAACTGATAGTTAATTGTAACGTTCAGCGCCTCCTAATGACGATAGAACACTCAAATTGCGTCGAGATTGAATACATCGTCCTCCAGCCGACTTGTCCACAAGGGTCTATTGCTGCCTCGGGCACATATCGTCGTTCTCCTGTGAGTCTAAAGTTTCGAATCCGACGCGAAACTGATAGTTAATTGTAACGTTCAGGGCCTCCTAATGACGATAGAGATTTCAATTTGCGTCGAGATTCAATGCGTCGTCCTCCAGCCGACTTGTCTCCAAGGGGATATTGCTGCCTCGGACACCATGTGGTCCATCTCCTGTGAGTCTAGATTTTCGAATCCGACTCAAAACTTGTAGTTACTTGTAACGTTCAGGTCCTCCTAATGACGAAGTAACACTCAAATTACGTCGAGATTCAATACATCGTCCACCCGCCGACTTGTCTCCAACGGGATATTGCTGCCTCGGGAACCATGTGGTCCGTATCCTGTGAGTGCAGATTATCGAATCCGACGCAAAAAAGATAGTTAATTGTAACGTTCAGGGCCTCTTAATGACGAAGAAACACTCAAATTACGTCGAAATTCAATACATCGTCCTCCAGCCGACTTGTCTCCATGGGTCTATTGCTACCTCGCTCACCTTATGGTCGTTCTCCCGTGAGTCTAGATTTTCGAATCCGACGCAAAACTGATGGTTAATTGTAACGTTCATGGCCTCCTAATGAGGATGGAACACTCAAATTGCGTCGAGATTCAATACATCGTCCTCCAGCCGACATGTCTCCAAGGGTCTATTGCTGCCTCGGGCACCTTATGGTCGTTCTCCTGTGAGTCTAGATTTTCGGATCCGACGCATAACTGATAGTTTATTGTAACGTTCTGCGCCACCTAATGACGATAGAACACTCAAATTGCGTCGAGAATCAATATATCGTCCTCCAGCCGACTTGTCTACAAGGGGATATTGCTGCCTCGGGCACCTTATGGTCCGCCTCCTTTTAGTCTAGTTTTCGAATCCGACGCAAAACTGATAGTTAATTGTAACGTTCATGGCCTCCTAATGACGATGGAACATTCAAATTACGTCGAAATTCAATACATCGTCCTCCAGCCGACTTGTCTCCATGGGTCTATTGCTACCTCGCTCACCTTATGGTCGTTCTCCCGTGAGTCTAGAATTTCGAATCCGACGCGAAACTGATAGTTAATTGTAACGTTCAGGGCCTCCTAATGACGATGGAACACTCAAATTGCGTCGAGATTCAATACATCATCCTCCAGCCGACTTGTCTCCAAGGGGACATTGCTGCCTCGGGCACCTTATGGTCGTTCTCCTGTGAGTCTAGATCTTTGAATCCGACCCAAAACTGATGGTTAATTGTAACGTTCATGGCCTCCTAATGACGATGGAACATTCAAATTGCGTCGAGATTAAATACATAGTTTTCCAGCCGACTTGTCTCCATGGGTCCATTGCTACCTCGCTCACCTTATGGTCGTTCTCCTGTGAGTCTAGATTTTCAGATCCGACGCAAAACTGATGGTTAATTGTAACGTTCATGGCCTCTTAATGACGATGGAACACTCAAATTGCGTCGAGATTCACTACATCGTCCTCCAGCCGACTTGTCTACAAAGGTCTATTGCTGCCTCGGGCCCATATCGTCGTTCTCCTGTGAGTCTAGATTTTCGAATCCGACGCGAAACTGATAGTTAATTGTAACGTTCAGGGCCTCCTAATGTCGATGGAACACTCAAATTGCGTCGATATTAAATACATCGTCCTCCAGCCGACTTGTCTACAAGTGGATATTGCTGCCTCGGGCACCTTATGGTCCGCCTCCTTTTAGTCTAGTTTTCGAATCCGACGCAAAACTGATAGTTAATTGTAACGTTCATGGCCTCCTAATGACGATGGGACACTCAAATTGCGTCGAGATTCAATACATAGTCCTCCAGCCGACTTGTGTGCAAGGAGATATTGCTGCCTCGGGCACCTTATTGTCGTTCCTCTGTGAGTCTAGATTTTCAAATTCGACGCAAAGCTAATAGTTAATTGTAACGTTCAGGGCCTCCTAATGGCGAAGGAACACTCAAATTGCGTCGAGAGTCAATACATCGTCCTCCAGCCGACTTGTCTCCATGGGTCTATTGCTACCTCGCTCACCTTATGTTCGTTCTCCTGTGAGTCTAGATTTTCGAATCCGACGCAAAACTGATGGTTAATTGTAACGTTCAGGGCCTCCTAATGACGATAGAGTACTCAAATTGCGTCGAGATTCAATACGTCGTCCTCCCGCCGACTTGTCTCCAACGGGATATTGCTCCCTCGGGCACCATGTGGTCCGTCTCCTGTGAGTCTAGAATTTCGAATCCGACGCAAAAGTGATAGATAATTGTAACGTTCAGGGCCTCCTAATGTCGAAGGAACACTCAAATTGCGTCGAGATTCAATACATCGTCCTCCAGCCGACTTGTCTCCAAGGGGATATTGCTGCCTCGGGCACCATATGGTCCGTCTCCAGTGAGTCTAGATTTTCGAATCCGACTCAAAACTTGTAGTTACTTGTAACGTTCAGGGCCTCCTAATGACGATGTAACACTCAAATTACGTCGAGATTCAATACATCGTCCACCCGCCGACTTTTCTCCAACGGGATATTGCTGCCTCGGGCACCATGTTGTCCGTCTCCTGTGAGTGCAGATTATCGAATCCGACGCAAAAAAGATAGTTAATTGTAACGTTCAGGGCCTCCTAATGACGAAGGAACACTCTAATTGCGTCGAAATTCAATACATCGTCTTCCAGCCGACTTGTCTACAAGGGTCTATTGCTGCCTCGGGCACATATCGTCGTTCTCCTGTGAGTCTAGATTTTCGAATCCGACGCGAAACTGATAGTTAATTGTAACGTTCTGGGCCTCCTAATGACGATGGAACACTCAAATTGCGTCGAGATCCAGTACATCATCCTCCAGCCGACTTGTCTTTAAGGGGATATTGCTGCCTCGGGCACCATATGGTCTGTCTCCTGTGAGTCTAGATTTTCGAATCCGACTCAAAACTTGTAGTTATATGTAACGTTCAGGGCCTCATAATGACGTTGTAACACACAAATTACGTCGAGATTCAAAACATCGTCCACCCGCCGACTTGTCTCCAACGGGATATTGCTGTCTCGGGCAGCATGTGGTCCGTCCCATGTGAGTGCAGATTTTCGAATCCGACGCATAAAAGATAGTTAATTGTACCGTTCAGGGCCTCCTAATGACGAAGGAACACTTAAATTGCGTCGAAATTCAATACATCGTCCTCCAGCCGTCTTGTCCCCATGGGTCAATTGCTACCTCGCTCACCTTATGGTCGTTCTCCTGTGAGTCTAGATTTTCGGATCCGACGCATAACTGACAGTTTATTGTAACGTTCTGCGCCTGCTAATGACGATAGAACACTCAAATTGCGTCGAGATTCAATACTTCGTCCTCCAGCCGACTTGTCTACAAGGGGATATTGCTGCCTCGGGCACCTTATGGTCCGCCTCCTGTTAGTACAGATTTTCGAATCCGACGCAAAACTGATGGTTAATTGTAACCTTCATGGCCTCCTAATGACGATGGAACACTCAAATTGCGTCGAGATTGAATACATCATCCTCCAGCCGACTTGTCTCCAAGGGTCTATTGCTGCCTCGGGCACCTTATGGTCGTTCTCCTGTGAGTCTAGATTTTCGGATCCGACGCATAACTGATAGTTAATTGTAACGTTCAGCGCCTCCTAATGACGATGGAACACTCAAATTGCGTCGAGATTCAATACATCATCCTCCAGCCGACTTGTCTCCAAGGGGATATTGCTGTGTCGGGCACCTTATGGTCGTTCTCCTGAGAGTCTAGATTTTCGAATCCGACGCAAAACTGATGGTTAATTGTAACGTTCATGGCCTCCTAATGACGATGGAACATTCAAATTGCGTCGAGATTCACTACATCGTCCTCCAGCCGACCTGTATACAAGGGTCTATTGCTGCCTCGGGACATATCGTCGTTCTCCTGTGAGTCTAGATTTTCGAATCCGACGCGAAACTGATAGTTAATTGTAACGTTCAGGGCCTCCTAATGACGATGGAACACTCAAATTGCGTCGATATTAAATACATCGTCCTCCAGCCGACTTGTCTACAAGTGGATATTTCTGCCTCGGGCACCTTATAGTCCGCCTCCCTTTAGTCTAGATTTTCGAATCCGACGCAAAACTGATAGTTAATTGTAACGTTCATGGCCTCCCAATGACGATGGGACACTCAAATTGCGTCGAGATTCAATACGTAGTCCTCCAGCCGACTTGTGTGCAAGGAGATATTGCTGCCTCGGGCACCTTATTGTCGTTCCTCTGTGAGTCTAGATTTTCAAATTCGACGCAAAGCTAATAGTTAATTGTAACGTTCAGTGACTCCTAATGGCGAAGGAACACTCAAATTGCGTCGATATTCAATACATCGTCCTCCAGCCGACTTGTCTCCATGGGTCTATTGCTACCTCGCTCACCTTATGTTCGTTCTCCTGTAAGTCTAGATTTTCGAATCCGACGCAAAACTGATGGTTAATTGTAACGTTCAGGGCCTCCTAATGACGATAGAGTACTCAAATTGCGTCGAGATTCAATACGTCGTCCTCCCGCCGACTTGTCTCCAACGGGATATTGCTCCCTCGGGCACCATGTGGTCCGTCTCCTGTGAGTCTAGATTTTCGAGTCCGACGCAAAAATGATAGTTAATTGTAACGTTCAGGGCCTCCTAATGTCGAAGGAACACTCAAATTGCGTCGAGATTCAATACATCGTCCTCCAGCCGACTTGTCTTCAAGGGGATATTGCTGCCTCGGGCACCATATGGTCCGTCTCCTGTGAGTCTAGATTTTCGAATCCGACTCAAAACTTGTAGTTACTTGTAACGTTCAGGGCCTCCTAATGACGATGTAACACTCAAATTACGTCGAGATACAATACATCGTCCACCCGCCGACATTTCTCCAACGGGATATTGCTGCCTCGGGCACCATGTTGTCCGTCTCCTGTGAGTGCAGATTATCGAATCCGACGCAAAATAGATAGTTAATCGTAACGTTCAGGGCCACCTAATGACGAAGGAACACTCTAATTGTGTCGAAATTCAATACATCGTCTTCCAGCCGACTTGTCTACAAGGGTCTATTGCTGCCTCGGGCACATATCGTCGTTCTCCTGTGAGTCTAGATTTTCGAATCCGACGCGAAACTGATAGTTAATTGTAACGTTCTGGGCCTCCTAATGACGATGGAACACTCAAATTGCGTCGAGATCCAATACATAGTCCTCCCGCCGACTTGTCTCCAACGGGATATTGCTCCCTCGAGTACCATGTGGTCCGTCTCCTGTGAGTCTAGATTTTCGAATCCGACGCAAAAATGATAGTTAATTGTAACGTTCAGGGTCTCCTAATGTCGAAGGAACACTCAAATTGCGTCGAGATTCAATACATCGTCCTCCAGCCGACTTGTCTCCACGGGTCTATTGCTGCCTCGGGCACCTTATGGTCGTTCTCCTGTGAGTCTAGATTTTCGGATGCGACGCATAACTGATAGTTAATTATAACGTTCAGCGACTCCTAATGACGATAGAACACTCAAATTGCGTCGACATTTAATACATCGTCCTCCAGCCGACTTGTCTACAAGGGGATATTGCTGCCTCGGGCACCTTATGGTCCGCCTCCTGTTAGTCTAGATTTTCGAATCCGACGCAAAACTGATAGTTAATTGTAACGTTCATGGCCTCCTAATGCCGATGGAACACTCAAATTGCGTCGAGACTCAATACATCGACCTCCAGCCAACTTGTGTGCAAGGGGATATTGCTGCCTCGGGCACCTTATTGTCGTTCCTCTGTGAGTCTAGATTTTCAAATTCGACGCAAAACTAATAGTTAATTGTAACGTTCAGGGCCTCCTAATGACGAAGGAACACTCAAATTGCGTCGATATTCAATACATCGTCCTCCATCCGACTTGTCTCCATGGGTGTATTGCTACCTCGCTCACCTTATGGTCGTTCTCCTGTGAGTCTAGATTTTCGATTTCGACGTAAAACTGATGGTTACTTGTAACGTTCAGGGCCTCCTAATGACGATAGAGTACTCAAATTGCGTCGAGATTCAATACATCGTCCACCCGCCGACTTGTCTCCAACGGGATATTGCTGCCTCGGGCACCATGTGGTCCGTATCCTGTGAGTGCAGATTATCGAATCCGACGCAAAAAAGATAGTTAATTGTAACGTTCAGGGCCTCCTAATGACGAAGGAACACTCAAATTGCGTCGAAATTCAATACATCATCCTCCAGCCGACTTGTGTGCTAGGGGATATTGCTGCCTCGGGCACCTTATCGTCGTTCCTCTGTGAGTCTAGATTTTCGAATCCGACGCAAAACTAATAGTTAATTGTATCGTTCAGGGCCTCCTAATGACGATAGAGTACTCAAATTGCGTCGAGATACAATACGTCGTCCTCCAGCCGACTTGTCTGCAAGGGGATATTGCTGCCTCGGGCACCTTATGGTCCGCCTCTTGTTAGTCTAGATTTTCGAATCCGACGCAAAACTGATAGTTAATTGTAACGTTCATGGCCTCCTAACGACGATGGAACACTCAAATTGAGTCAAGATTCAACACATCGTCCTCCAGCCGACTTGTGTGCAAGGGGATATTGCTGCCTCGGGCACCATGTGGTCTGTATCCTGTGAGTGCAGATTAACGAATCCGACGCAAAAAAGATAGTTAATTGTAACGTTCATGGCCTCTTAATGACGAAATAACACTCAAATTGCGTCGAAATTCAATACATTGTCCTCCAGCCGACTTGTCTAAATGGGTCTATTGCTACCTCGCTCACCTTATGGTCGTTCTCCTGTGAGTCTAGATTATAGAATCCAACGCAAAACTGATCGTTAATTTTAACGTTCATGGCCTCCTAATGACGATGGAACACTCAAATTGCGTCGACATTTAATACATCGTCCTCCAGCCGACTTGTCTACAAGGGGATATTGCTGCCTCGGGCACCTTATGGTCCGCCTCCTGTTAGTCTAGATTTTCGAATCCGACGCAAAACTAATAGTTAATTGTATCGTTCAGGGCCTCCTAATGACGAAAGAGTACTCAAATTGCGTCGAGATACAATACGTCCACCTCCAGCCGACTTGTCTGCAAGGGGATATTGCTGCCTCGGGCACCATACGGTCCATCTCCTGTGAGTCTAGAGTTTCGAATCCGACTCAAAACTTGTAATTACTTATAACGTTCAGGGCCTCCTAATGACGATGTAACACTCAAATTACGTCGAGATTCAATACATCGTCCACCCGCCGACTTATCTCTAACGGGATATTGCTGCCTCGGGCACCATGTGGTCCGTATCCTGTGAGTGCAGATTAACGAATCCAACGCAAAAAAGATAGTTAATTGTAACGTTCATGGCCTCCTAACGACGATGGAACACTCAAATTGAGTCAAGATTCAACACATCGTCCTCCAGCCGACTTGTGTGCAAGGGGATATTGCTGCCTCGGGCACCATGTGGTCTTTATCCTGTGAGTGCAGATTAACAAATCCGACGCAAAAAAGATAGTTAATTGTAACGTTCATGGCCTCCTAATGCCGATGGAACACTCAAATTGCGTCGAGACTCAATACATCGACCTCCAGCCAACTTGTGTGCAAGGGGATATTGCTGCCTCGGGCACCTTATTGTCGTTCCTCTGTGAGTCTAGATTTTCAAATTCGACGCAAAACTAATAGTTAATTGTAACGTTCAGGGCCTCCTAATGACGAAGGAACACTCAAACTGCGTCGAAATTCAATACATCGTCCTCCATCCGACTTGTCTCCATGGGTCTATTGCTGCCTCGGGCACCTTATGGTTGTTCTCCTGTTAGTCTAGATTTTCGGATCCGACGCATAACTGATAGTTAATTGTAACGTTCAGAGCCTCCTAATGACGGTAGAACACTCAAATTGCGTCGAGATTCAATACATCGTCCTCCAGCCGACTTGTCTCCAAGGGGATATTGCTGCTTCATGCACCATATGGGTCCGTCTCCTGTGAGTAGATTTTCGAATGTGACGCAAAACTTGTAGTTAATTGTAACGTTCAGGGCCTCCTAATGACGATGGAACACTCAAATTGCGTCGAGATCCAGTACATCGTCCTCCCGCCGACTTGTCTCCAACGGGATATTGCTCCCTCGAGCACCATGTGGTCCGTCTCCTGTGAGTCTAGATTTTCGAATCCGACGCAAAAATGATAGTTAATTGTAACTTTCAGGGTCTCCTAATGACGAAGGAACACTCAAATTGCGTCGAGATTCAATACGTCGTCTCCAGCCGACTTGTATCCACGGGTCTATTGCTGCCTCGGGCACCTTATGGTCGTTCTCCTGTGAGTCTAGATTTTCGGATGCGACGCATAACAGATAGTTAATTGTAACGTTCAGCGACTCCTAATGACGAAGGAACACTCAAATTGCGTCGAAATTCAATACATCGTCCTCCATCTGACATGTCTCCATGGGTGTATTGCTACCTCGCTCACCGTATGGTCGTCCTCCTGTGAGTCTAGATTTTCGAATTCGACGTAAAACTGATGGTTACTTGTAACGTTCAGGGCCTCCTAATGACGATAGAGTACTCAAATTGCGTCGAGATTCAATACGTCGTCCTCCCGCCGATTTGTCTCCAACGGGACATTGCTCCCTCGGGCACCATGTGGTCCGTCTCCTGTGAGTCTAGATTTTCGAATCCAACGCAAAAATGATAGTTAATTGTAACGTTCAGGGCCTCCTAATGTCGAAGGAACACTCAAATTGCGTCGAGATTCAATACATCGTCCTCCAGCCGACTTGTCTCCAAGGGGATATTGCTGCCTCGGGCACATATCGTCGTTCTCCTGTGAGTCTAGATTTTCGAATTCGACGTAAAACTGATGGTTACTTGTAACGTTCAGGGCCTCCTAATGACGATAGAGTACTCAAATTGCGTCGAGATTCAATACATCGTCCACCCGCCGACTTGTCTCCAACGGGATATTGCTGCCTCGGGCACCATGTGGTCCGTACCCTGTGAGTGCAGATTATCGAATCCGACGCAAAAAAGATAGTTAATTGTAACGTTCAGGGCCTCCTAATGACGAAGGAACACTCAAATTGCGTCGAAATTCAATACATCATCCTCCAGCCGACTTGTGTGCTAGGGGATATTGCTGCCTCGGGCACCTTATCGTCGTTCTTCTGTGAGTGTAGATTTTCGAATCCGACGCAAAACTAATAGTTAATTGTATCGTTCAGGGCCTCCTAATGACGATAGAGTACTCAAATTGCGTCGAGATACAATACGTCGTCCTCCAGCCGACTTGTCTGCAAGGGGATATTGCTGTCTCGGGCACCATATGGTCCATCTCCTGTGAGTCTAGAGTTTCGAATCCGACTCAAAACTTGTGATTACTTGTAACGTTCAGGTCCTCCTAATGACGAAGTAACACTCAAATTACGTCGAGATTCAATACATCGTCCACCCGCCGACTTGTCACCAACGGGATATTGCTGCCTCGGGCACCATGTGGTCCGTATCCTGTGAATGCAGATTATCGAATCCGACGCAAAAAAGATAGTTAATTGTAACGTTCAGGGCCTCTTAATGACGAAGAAACACTCAAATTACGTCGAAATTCAATACATCGTCCTCCAGCCGACTTGTCTCCATGGGTCTATTGCTACCTCGCTCACCTTATGGTCGTTCTCCCGTGAGTCTAGATTTTCGAATCCGACGCTAACTGATGGTTAATTGTAACGTTCATGGCCTCCTAATGAGGATGGAACACTCGAATTGCGTCGAGATTCAATACATCGTCCTCCAGCCGACTTGTCCACAAGGTGATATTGCGGCCTCGGGCACCTTATGGTCCGCCTCCTGTGAGTCTAGATTTTCGAATCCGACGAAAACCTGATAGTTACTTGTAACGTTCACGGCCTCTTAATGACGATGGAACACTCAAATTGCGTCGAGATTCAATACATCGTCCTCCAGCCGACTTGTGTGCTAGGGGATATTCCTGCCTCGGGCACCTTATCGTCGTTCCTCTGTGAGTTTAGATTTTCGAATCCGACGCAAAACTAATAGTTAATTGTAACGTTCAAAGCCTTCTAATGACGATAGAATACTGAAATTGCGTCGATATTCAATACGTCGTCCTCCAGCCGACTTGTCTCCAAGGGTATATTGCTGCCTCGGGCACCATATGGTCTGTCTCCTGTGAGTCTAGATTTTCGAATCCGACTCAAAACTTGTAGTTATATGTAACGTTCAGGGCCTCATAATGACGTTGTAACACACAAATTACGTCGAGATTCAAAACATCGTCCACCCGCCGACTTGTCTCCAACGGGATATTGCTGTCTCGGGCAGCATGTGGTCCGTCCCATGTGAGTGCAGATTTTCGAATCCGACGCATAAAAGATAGTTAATTGTACCGTTCAGGGCCTCCTAATGACGAAGGAACACTTAAATTGCGTCGAAATTCAATACATCGTCCTCCAGCCGTCTTGTCCCCATGGGTCAATTGCTACCTCGCTCACCTTATGGTCGTTCTCCTGTGAGTCTAGATTTTCGGATCCGACGCATAACTGACAGTTTATTGTAACGTTCTGCGCCTGCTAATGACGATAGAACACTCAAATTGCGTCGAGATTCAATACATCGTCCTCCAGCCGACTTGTGTGCAAGGAGATATTGCTGCCTCGGGCACCTTATTGTCGTTCCTCTGTGAGTCTAGATTTTCAAATTCGACGCAAAGCTAATAGTTAATTGTTACGTTCAGTGACTCCTAATGGCGAAGGAACACTCAAATTGCGTCGATATTCAATACATCGTCCTCCAGCCGACTTGTCTCCATGGGTCTATTGCTACCTCGCTCACCTTATGTTCGTTCTCCTGTAAGTCTAGATTTTCGAATCCGACGCAAAACTGATGGTTAATTGTAACGTTCAGGGCCTCCTAATGACGATAGAGTACTCAAATTGCGTCGAGATTCAATACGTCGTCCTCCCGCCGACTTGTCTCCAACGGGATATTGCTCCCTCGGGCACCATGTGGTCCGTCTCCTGTGAGTCTAGATTTTCGAATCCGACGCAAAAATGATAGTTAATTGTAACGTTCAGGGCCTCCTAATGTCGAAGGAACACTCAAATTGCGTCGAGATTCAATACATCGTCCTCCAGCCGACTTGTCTTCAAGGGGATATTGCTGCCTCGGGCACCATATGGTCCGTCTCCTGTGAGTCTAGATTTTCGAATCCGACTCAAAACTTGTAGTTACTTGTAACGTTCAGGGCCTCCTAATGACGATGTAACACTCAAATTACGTCGAGATACAATACATCGTCCACCCGCCGACATTTCTCCAACGGGATATTGCTGCCTCGGGCACCATGTTGTCCGTCTCCTGTGAGTGCAGATTATCGAATCCGACGCAAAATAGATAGTTAATCGTAACGTTCAGGGCCACCTAATGACGAAGGAACACTCTAATTGTGTCGAAATTCAATACATCGTCTTCCAGCCGACTTGTCTACAAGGGTCTATTGCTGCCTCGGGCACATATCGTCGTTCTCCTGTGAGTCTAGATTTTCGAATCCGACGCGAAACTGATAGTTAATTGTAACGTTCTGGGCCTCCTAATGACGATGGAACACTCAAATTGCGTCGAGATCCAATACATAGTCCTCCCGCCGACTTGTCTCCAACGGGATATTGCTCCCTCGAGTACCATGTGGTCCGTCTCCTGTGAGTCTAGATTTTCGAATCCGACGCAAAAATGATAGTTAATTGTAACGTTCAGGGTCTCCTAATGTCGAAGGAACACTCAAATTGCGTCGAGATTCAATACATCGTCCTCCAGCCGACTTGTCTCCACGGGTCTATTGCTGCCTCGGGCACCTTATGGTCGTTCTCCTGTGAGTCTAGATTTTCGGATGCGACGCATAACTGATAGTTAATTATAACGTTCAGCGACTCCTAATGACGATAGAACACTCAAATTGCGTCGACATTTAATACATCGTCCTCCAGCCGACTTGTCTACAAGGGGATATTGCTGCCTCGGGCACCTTATGGTCCGCCTCCTGTTAGTCTAGATTTTCGAATCCGACGCAAAACTGATAGTTAATTGTAACGTTCATGGCCTCCTAATGCCGATGGAACACTCAAATTGCGTCGAGACTCAATACATCGACCTCCAGCCAACTTGTGTGCAAGGGGATATTGCTGCCTCGGGCACCTTATTGTCGTTCCTCTGTGAGTCTAGATTTTCAAATTCGACGCAAAACTAATAGTTAATTGTAACGTTCAGGGCCTCCTAATGACGAAGGAACACTCAAATTGCGTCGAAATTCAATACATCGTCCTCCATCCGACTTGTCTCCATGGGTGTATTGCTACCTCGCTCACCTTATGGTCGTTCTCCTGTGAGTCTAGATTTTCGAATTCGACGTAAAACTGATGGTTACTTGTAACGTTCAGGGCCTCCTAATGACGATAGAGTACTCAAATTGCGTCGAGATTCAATACATCGTCCACCCGCCGACTTGTCTCCAACGGGATATTGCTGCCTCGGGCACCATGTGGTCCGTATCCTGTGAGTGCAGATTATCGAATCCGACGCAAAAAAGATAGTTAATTGTAACGTTCAGGGCCTCCTAATGACGAAGGAACACTCAAATTGCGTCGAAATTCAATACATCATCCTCCAGCCGACTTGTGTGCTAGGGGATATTGCTGCCTCGGGCACCTTATCGTCGTTCCTCTGTGAGTCTAGATTTTCGAATCCGACGCAAAACTAATAGTTAATTGTATCGTTCAGGGCCTCCTAATGACGATAGAGTACTCAAATTGCGTCGAGATACAATACGTCGTCCTCCAGCCGACTTGTCTGCAAGGGGATATTGCTGCCTCGGGCACCTTATGGTCCGCCTCTTGTTAGTCTAGATTTTCGAATCCGACGCAAAACTGATAGTTAATTGTAACGTTCATGGCCTCCTAACGACGATGGAACACTCAAATTGAGTCAAGATTCAACACATCGTCCTCCAGCCGACTTGTGTGCAAGGGGATATTGCTGCCTCGGGCACCATGTGGTCTGTATCCTGTGAGTGCAGATTAACGAATCCGACGCAAAAAAGATAGTTAATTGTAACGTTCATGGCCTCTTAATGACGAAATAACACTCAAATTGCGTCGAAATTCAATACATCGTCCTCCAGCCGACTTGTCTAAATGGGTCTATTGCTACCTCGCTCACCTTATGGTCGTTCTCCTGTGAGTCTAGATTTTAGAATCCAACGCAAAACTGATGGTTAATTTTAACGTTCATGGTATCCTAATGACGATGGAACACTCAAATTGCGTCGACATTTAATACATCGTCCTCCAGCCGACTTGTCTACAAGGGGATATTGCTGCCTCGGGCACCTTATGGTCCGCCTCCTGTTAGTCTAGATTTTCGAATCCGACGCAAAACTAATAGTTAATTGTATCGTTCAGGGCCTCCTAATGACGAAAGAGTACTCAAATTGCGTCGAGATACAATACGTCCACCTCCAGCCGACTTGTCTGCAAGGGGATATTGCTGCCTCGGGCACCATATGGTCCATCTCCTGTGAGTCTAGAGTTTCGAATCCGACTCAAAACTTGTAATTACTTATAACGTTCAGGGCCTCCTAATGACGATGTAACACTCAAATTACGTCGAGATTCAATACATCGTCCACCCGCCGACTTATCTCTAACGGGATATTGCTGCCTCGGGCACCATGTGGTCCGTATCCTGTGAGTGCAGATTAACGAATCCAACGCAAAAAAGATAGTTAATTGTAACGTTCATGGCCTCCTAACGACGATGGAACACTCAAATTGAGTCAAGATTCAACACATCGTCCTCCAGCCGACTTGTGTGCAAGGGGATATTGCTGCCTCGGGCACCATGTGGTCTGTATCCTGTGAGTGCAGATTAACAAATCCGACGCAAAAAAGATAGTTAATTGAAACGTTCATGGCCTCCTAATGCCGATGGAACACTCAAATTGCGTCGAGACTCAATACATCGACCTCCAGCCAACTTGTGTGCAAGGGGATATTGCTGCCTCGGGCACCTTATTGTCGTTCCTCTGTGAGTCTAGATTTTCCAATTCGACGCAAAACTAATAGTTAATTGTAACGTTCAGGGCCTCCTAATGACGAAGGAACACTCAAATTGCGTCGAAATTCAATACATCGTCCTCCATCCGACTTGTCTCCATGGGTGTATTGCTACCTCGCTCACCTTGTGGTCGTTCTCCTGTGAGTCTAGATTTTCGAATTTGACGTAAAACAGATGGTTACTTGTAACGTTCAGGGCCTCCTAATGACGATAGAGTACTCAAATTGCGTCGAGATTCAATACATCGTCCACCCGCCGACTTGTCTCCAACGGGATATTGCTGCCTCGGGCACCATGTGGTACGTATCCTGTGAGTGCAGATTATCGAATCCGACGCAAAAAAGATAGTTAATTGTAACGTTCAGGGCCTCCTAATGACGAAAGAACACTCAAATTGCGTCGAAATTCAATACATCGTCCTCCAGCCGACTTGTGTGCTAGGGGATATTGCTGCCTCGGGCACCTTATCGTCATTCCTCTGTGAGTCTAGATTTTCGAATCCGACGCAAAACTAATAGTTAATTGTATCGATCAGGGCCTCCTAATGACGAAAGAGTACTCAAATTGCGTCGAGATACAATACGTCCACCTCCAGCCGACTTGTCTGCAAGGGGATATTGCTGCCTCGGGCACCATATGGTCCACCTCCTGTGAGTCTAGAGTTTCGAATCCGACTCAAAACTTGTAATTACTTATAACGTTCAGGGCCTCCTAATGACGATGTGACACTCAAATTACGTCGAGATTCAATACATCGTCCACCCGCCGACTTATCTCTAACGGGATATTGCTGCCTCGGGCACCATGTGGTCCGTATCCTGTGAGTGCAGATTAACGAATCCAACGCAAAAAAGATAGTTAATTGTAACGTTCATGGCCTCCTAACGACGATGGAACACTCAAATTGAGTCAAGATTCAACACATCGTCCTCCAGCCGACTTGTGTGCAAGGGGATATTGCTGCCTCGGGCACCATGTGGTCTGTATACTGTGAGTGCAGATTAACGAATCCGACGCAAAAAAGATAGTTAATTGTAACGTTCATGGCCTCTTAATGACGAAATAACACTCAAATTGCGTAGAAATTGAATACATCGTCCTCCAGCCGACTTGTCTAAATGGGTCTATGCTACCTCGCTCACCTTATGGTCGTTCTCCTGTGAGTCTAGATTTTAGAATCCAACGCAAAACTGATGGTTAATTTTAACGTTCATGGCCTCCTAATGACGATGGAACACTCACATTGCGTCGAGATTCAATACATCGTCCTCCAGCCGTCTTGTCCACAAGGGGATATTGCAGCCTCGGCCAACTTATGGTCGTTCTCCTGTGAGTCTATATTTTCGATTCCGACACATAGCTGATAGTTAATTGTAACGTTTAGGGCCTCCTAATGACGATGGACCACTCAAATTGCGTCTAGTTTCAATACATCGTCCTCCAGCCGACTTGTCTCCAAGGGTCTATTGCTGCCTCGGGCACCTTATGGTTGTTCTCCTGTCAGTCTAGATTTTCGGATCCGACGCATAACTGATAGTTAATTGTAACGTTCAGCGCCTCCTAATGACGTTAGAACACTCAAATTGCGTCGAGATTAGATATATCGTAGTCCAGCCGACTTGTCTACAAGGGTCTATTGCTGCCTCGGGCACATATCGTCGTTCTCCTGTGAGTCTACATTTTCGAATCCGACGCTAAACTGATACTTAATTGTAACGTTCAGGGCCTCCTAATGACGATGGAACACTCAAATTGCGTCGAGATTCAATACATCGTCCTCCCGCCGACTTGTCTCCAACGGGATATTGCTCCCTCGGGCACCATGTGGTCCGTCTCCTGTGAGTCTATATTTTCGAATCCGACGCTAAAATGATAGTTAATTGTAACGTTCAGGGCCTCCTAATGTCGAAGGAACACTCAAATTGCGTCGAGATTCAATACATCGTGCTCCAGCCGATTTGTCTCCAAGGGTCTATTGCTGCCTCGGGCACCTTATCGTCGTTCCTCTGTGAGTCTAGATTTTCGAATCCGACGCAAAACTAATAGTTAATTGTATCGTTCAGGGCCTCCTAATGACGATAGAGTACTCAAATTGCGTCGAGATACAATACGTCGTCCTCCAGCCGACTTGTCTGCAAGGGGATATTGCTGCCTCGGGCACCTTATGGTCCGCCTCTTGTTAGTCTAGATTTTCGAATCCGACGCAAAACTGATAGTTAATTGTAACGTTCATGGCCTCCTAACGACGATGGAACACTCAAATTGAGTCAAGATTCAACACATCGTCCTCCAGCCGACTTGTGTGCAAGGGGATATTGCTGCCTCGGGCACCATGTGGTCTGTATCCTGTGAGTGCAGATTAACGAATCCGACGCAAAAAAGATAGTTAATTGTAACGTTCATGGCCTCTTAATGACGAAATAACACTCAAATTGCGTCGAAATTCAATACATCGTCCTCCAGCCGACTTGTCTAAATGGGTCTATTGCTACCTCGCTCACCTTATGGTCGTTCTCCTGTGAGACTAGATTTTAGAATCCGACGCAAAACTGATGGTTAATTTTAACGTTCATGGCCTCCTAATGATGATGGAACACTCACATTGCGTCGAGATTCAATACATCGTCCACCAGCCGACTTGTCCACAAGGGGATATTGTAGCCTCGGGCACCATATGGTCGTTCTCCTGTGAGTCTATATTTTCGATTCCGACACATAACTGATAGTTAATTGTAACGTTTAGGGCCTCCTAATGACGATGGAACACTCAAATTGCGTCGAGATTCAATACATCGTCCTCCAGCCGATTTGCCTCCAAGGGGATATTGCTGCCTCGGGCACCTTATGGTCGTTCTCCTGTGAGTCTAGATTTTCGAATCCGCCGCAAAACTGATGGTTAATTGTAACGTTCATGGCCTCTTAATGACGATGGAACACTCAAAATGCGTCGAGATTCAATACATCGTCCTCCAGCCGACTTGTCTCCAAGGGTCTATTGCTGCCTCGGGCACCTTATGTTTGTTCTCCTGTGAGTCTCGATTTTCGGATCCGACGCATAACTGATAGTTAATAGTAACGTTCAGCGCCTCCTAATGACGACAGAACCCTCAAATTGCGTCGAGATTCAATACATCGTCCTCCAGCCGACTTGTCTACAAGAATCTATTGCTGCCTCGGGCACATATCGTCGTTCTCCTGTGAGTCTAGATTTTCGAATCCAACGCGAAACTGATAGTTAATTGTAACGTTCAGCGCCTCCTAATGACGATAGAACAATCAAATTGCGTCGAGATTCAATACATCGTCCTCCAGCCGACTTGTCTCCAAGCGTCCATTGCTGCCTCGGGCACCTTATGGTCGTTCTCCTGTGAGTCTATATTTTCGATTCCGACACATAACTGGTAGTTAATTGTAACGTTCAGGGCCTCCTAATGACGATGGAGCACTCAAATTGCGTCGCGATTCAATACATCGTCCTCCAGCCGACTTCTCTCCAAGGCTCAATTGCTGCCTTTGGCACCTAATGGTCTTGCTCCTGTGAGTCTAGATTTTCGAATCCGACGCAAAACTGATGGTTAATTGTAACGTTCATGGCCTCCTAATGACGATGGAACACTCAAATTGCGTCGATATTCAATACATCGTCCTCCAGCCGACTTGTCCACAAGGGGATATTGCTGCCTCGGGCACCTTATGGTCCGCCTCCTGTGAGTCTAGATTTTCGAATCCGACGCAAAACTGATAGTTAATTGTAACGGTCATGGCCTCCTAATGACGATGGAACACTCAAATTGTGTCGAGATTCAATACATCGTCCTCCAGCCGACTTGTGTGCTAGGGGATATTGCTGCCTCGGGCACCTTATCGTCGTTTCTCTGTGAGTCTAGAATTTCGAATCCGATGCAAAACTGATAGTTAATTGTAACGTTCAGGGCCTCCTAATGACGATGTAACACTCAAATTACGTCGAGATTCAATACATCGTCCACCCGCCGACTTATCTCTAACGGGATATTGCTGCCTCGGGCACCATGTGGTCCGTATCCTGTGAGTGCAGATTAACGAATCCGACGCAAAAAAAAATAGTTAATTGTAACGTTTAGGGCCTCTTAATGACGAAGTAACACTCAAATTGCGTCGAAATTCAATACATCGTCCTCCAGCCGACTTGTCTAAATGGGTCTATTGCAACCTCGCTCACCTTATGGTCGTTCTCTTGTGAGTCTAGATTTTCGAATCCGACGCAAAACTGATGGTTAATTGTAACGTTCATGGCCTCCTAATGACGATGGAACACTCAAATTGCGTCGATATTCAATACATCGTCCTCCAGCCGACTTGTCCACATGGGGATATTGCTGCCTCGGGCACCTTATGGTCCGCCTCCTGTGAGTCTAGATTTTCGAATCCGACGCAAAACTGATAGTTAATTGTAACGTTCATGGCCTCCTAATGACGATGGAACACTCAAATTGTGCCGAGATTCAATACATCGTCCTCCAGCCGACTTGTGTGCTAGGGGATATTGCTGCCTCGGGCACCTTATCGTCGTTTCTCTGTGAGTCTAGATATTCGAATCCGTCGCAAAACTAATAGTTAATAGTAACGTTCAAAGCCTCCTAATGACGATAGAATACCCAAATTGCGTCGAGATTCAATACGTCGTCCTCCAGCCGACTTGTATCCAAGGGGATATTGCTGCTTCGGGCACCATATGGTACGTCTCCTGTGAGTCTAGATTTTCGAATCCGACTCAAAACTTGTAGTTACTTGTAACGTTCAGGGCCTCCTAATGACGATGTAACACACAAATTACGTCGAGATTCAAAACATCGTCTACCAGCCGACTTGTCTCCAACGGGATTTTGCTGCCTCGGGCACCATGTGGTCCGTCCCATGTGAATGCAGATTATCGAATCCGACGCAAAAGAGATAGTTAACTGTAACGTTCAGGGCCTCCTAATGACGAAGGAACACTCAAATTGCGTCGAAATTCAGTACATCGTCCTCCAGTCAACTTGTTTCCATGGGTCTATTGCTACCTCGCTCACCTTATGGTCGATCTCCTGTGAGTCTAGATTTTCGAATCCGACGCGAAACTGATAGTTAATTGTAACGTTCAGGGCCTCCTAATGACGATGGAACACAAAAATTGCGTCGAGATTCAATACATCATCCTCCAGCCGACTTGTCTCCAAGGGGATATTGCTGCCTCGGGCACCTTATGGTCGTTCTCCTGAGAGTCTAGATTTTCGAATCCGACGCAAAACTGATAGTTAATTGTAACGTTCATGGCCTCCTAATGACGATGGAACACTCAAATTGCGTCGAGATTAAATACATAGTCCTCCAGCCGACTTGTCTCCATGGGTCTATTGCTACCTCGCTCACCTTATGGTCGTTCTCCTGTGAGTCTAGATTTTCGAATCCGACGCGAAACTGATGGTTAATTGTAACGTTCATGGCCTCTTAATGACGATGGAACACTCAAATTGCGTCGAGATTCAATACATCGTGCTCCAGCCGATTTGTCTCCAAGGGTCTATTGCTGCCTCGGGCACCTTATCGTCGTTCCTCTGTGAGTCTAGATTTTCGAATCCGACGCAAAACTAATAGTTAATTGTATCGTTCAGGGCCTCCTAATGACGATAGAGTACTCAAATTGCGTCGAGATACAATACGTCGTCCTCCAGCCGACTTGTCTGCAAGGGGATATTGCTGCCTCGGGCACCTTATGGTCCGCCTCTTGTTAGTCTAGACTTTCGAATCCGACGCAAAACTGATAGTTAATTGTAACGTTCATGGCCTCCTAACGACGATGGAACACTCAAATTGAGTCAAGATTCAACACATCGTCCTCCAGCCGACTTGTGTGCAAGGGGATATTGCTGCCTCGGGCACCATGTGGTCTGTATCCTGTGAGTGCAGATTAACGAATCCGACGCAAAAAAGATAGTTAATTGTAACGTTCATGGCCTCTTAATGACGAAATAACACTCAAATTGCGTCGAAATTCAATACATCGTCCTCCAGCCGACTTGTCTAAATGGGTCTATTGCTACCTCGCTCACCTTATGGTCGTTCTCCTGTGAGTCTAGATTTTCGAATCCGACGCAAAACTGATGGTTAATTTTAACGTTCATGGCCTCCTAATGACGATGGAACACTCACATTGCGTCGAGATTCAATACATCGTCCTCCAGCCGACTTGTCCACAAGGGGATATTGCAGCCTCGGGCACCTTATGGTCGTTCTCCTGTGAGTCTATATTTTCGATTCCGACACATAACTGATAGTTAATAGTAACGTTTAGGGCCTCCTAATGACGATGGAACACTCAAATTGCGTCGCGATTCAATACATCGTCCTCCAGCCGACTTCTCTCCAAGGCTCAATTGCTGCCTTTGGCACCTAATGGTCTTGCTCCTGTGAGTCTAGATTTTTGAATCCGACGCAAAACTGATGGTTAATTGTAACGTTCATGGCCTCCTATTGACGATGGAACACTCAAATTGCGTCGATATTCAATACATCGTCCTCCAGCCGACTTGTCCACAAGGGGATATTGCTGCCTCGGGCACCTTATGGTCCGCCTCCTGTGAGTCTAGATTTTCGAATCCGACGCAAAACTGATAGTTAATTGTAATGTTCATGGCCTCCTAATGACGATGGAACACTCAAATTGTGTCGAGATTCAATACATCGTCCTCCAGCCGACTTGTGTGCTAGGGGATATTGCTGCCTCGGGCACCTTATCGTCGTTTCTCTGTGAGTCTAGATTTTCGAATCCGACGCAAAACTGATAGTTAATTGTAACGTTCAGTGCCTCCTAATGACGATGTAACACTCAAATTACGTCGAGATTCAATACATCGTCCACCCGCCGACTTATCTCTAACGGGATATTGCTGCCTCGGTCACCATGTGGTCCGTATCCTGTGAGTGCAGATTAACGAATCCGACGCAAAAAAAAATAGTTAATTGTAACGTTCAGGGCCTCTTAATGACGAAGTAACACTCAAATTGCGTCGAAATTCAATACATCGTCCTCCAGCCGACTTGCCTAAATGGGTCTATTGCAACCTCGCTCACCTTATGGTCGTTCTCCTGTGAGTCTAGATTTTCGAATCCGACGCAAAACTGATGGTTAATTGTAACGTTCATGGCCTCCTAATGACGATGGAACACTCAAATTGCGTCGATATTCAATACATCGTCCTCCAGCCGACTTGTCCACAAGGGGATATTGCTGCCTCGGGCACCTTATGGTCCGCCTCCTGTGAGTCTAGATTTTCGAATCCGACGCAAAACTGATAGTTAATTGTAACGTTCATGGCCTCCTAATGACGATGGAACACTCAAATTGTGTCGAGATTCAATACATCGTCCTCCAGCCGACTTGTGTGCTAGGGGATATTGCTGCCTCGGGCACCTTATCGTCGTTTCTCTGTGAGTCTAGATTTTCGAATCCGACGCAAAAATAATAGTTAATAGTAACGTTCAAAGCCTCCTAATGACGATAGAATACCCAAATTGCGTCGAGATTCAATACGTCGTCCTCCAGCCGACTTGTATCCAAGGGGATATTGCTGCTTCGTGCACCATATGGTACGTCTCCTGTGAGTCTAGATTTTCGAATCCGACTCAAAACTTGTAGTTACTTGTAACGTTCAGGGCCTCCTAATGACGATGTAACACACAAATTACGTCGAGATTCAAAACATCGTCTACCCGCCGACTTGTCTCCAACGGGATTTTGCTGCCTCGGGCACCATGTGGTCCGTCTCATGTGAATGCCGATTATCGAATCCGACGCAAAAAAGATAGTTAACTGTAACGTTCAGGGCCTCCTAATGACGATGGAACACTCAAATTGCGTCGAGATTAAATACATAGTCCTCCAGCCGACTTGTCTCCATGGGTCTATTGCTACCTCGCTCACCTTATGGTCGTTCTCCTGTGAGTCTAGATTTTCGAATCCGACGCAAAACTGTTGGTTAATTGTAACATTCATGGGCTCCTAATGACGATGGAACACTCAAATTGTGTCGAGATTCAATACATCGTCTTCCAGCCGGCTTGTCTCCAAGCGTCCATTGCTGCCTCGGGCACCTTATGGTCGTTATCCTGTGAGTCTATATTTTCGATTCCGACACATAACTGATAGTTAATTGTAACGTTCAGGGCCTCCTAATGACGATGGAACACTCAAATTGCGTCGAGATTCAATACATCGTCCTCCAGCCGACTTGTCTCCAAGGGGATATTGCTGCCTCGGGCTCCTTGTGGTCGTTCTCCTGTGAGTCTAGATTTTCGAATCCGCCGCAAAACTGATGGTTAATTGTAACGTTCATGGCCTCTTAATGACGATGGAACACTCAAATTGCGTCGAGATTCAATAGATCGTCCTCCAGCCGACTTGTCTCCAAGGGTCTATTGTTGCCTCGGGCACCTTATGGTTGTTGTCCTGTGAGTCTAGATTTTCGGATCCGACGCATAACTAATAGTTAATTGTAACGTTCAGCGCCTCCTAATGACGATAGAACCCTCAAATTGCGTCGAGATTCAATACATCGTCATCCAGCCGACTTGTCTACAAGAATCTATTGCTGCCTCGGGCACATATCGTCGTTCTCCCGTGAGTCTAGATTTTCAATCCGACGGGAAACTGATAGTTAATTGTATAGTTCAGGGCCTCCTAATGACTATGGAACACTCAAATTGCGTCGAGATTAAATACATAGTCCTCCAGCCGACTTGTCTCCTTGGGTCTATTGCTACCTCGCTGACCTTATGGTCGTTCTCCTGTGAGTCTAGATTTTCGAATCCGACGCAAAACTGTTGGTTAATTGTAACATTCGTGGGCTCCTAATGACGATGGAACACTCAAATTGCGTCGAGATTCAATACATCGTCCTCCAGCCGACTTGTCTCCTAGCGTCCATTGCTGCCTCGGGCACCTTATGGTCGTTCTCCTGTGAGTCTATATTTTCGATTCCGACACATACCTGATAGTTAATTGTAACGTTCAGGGCCTCCTAATGACGATGGAACACTCCAATTGCGTCGCGATTTAATACATCGTCCTCCAGCCGACTTCTCTCCATGGGTCAATTGCTGCCTTTGGCACCTAATGGTCTTGCTCCCGTGAGTCTATATTTTCGAATCCAACGCGAAATTGATAGTTAATTGTAACGTTGAGCGCCTCCTAATGACGATAGAACAATCAAATTGCGTCGAGATTCAATACATCGTCCTATAGCCGACTTGTCTCCAAGCGTCCATTGCTGCCTCGGGCACCTTATCGTCGTTCCTCTGTGAGTCTTGATTTTCGAATCCGACGCAAAAGTAATAGTTAATTGTAACGTTCAAGGCCTCCTAATGACGATAGAGTACTCAAATTGCGTCGAGGTTCAATACGTCGTCCTCCAGCCGACTTGTCTCCAAGGGGATATTGCTGCCTCGGGCACCTTATGGTCCGCCTCCTGTTAGTCTAGATTTTCGAATCCGACGCAAAACTAATAGTTAATTGTATCGTTCAGGGCCTCCTAATGACGAAAGAGTACTCAAATTGCGTCGAGATACAATACGTCCACCTCCAGCCGACTTGTCTGCAAGGGGATATTGCTGCCTCGGGCACCATATGGTCCATCTCCTGTGAGTCTAGAGTTTCGAATCCGACTCAAAACTTGTAATTACTTATAACGTTCAGGGCCTCCTAATGACGATGTAACACTCAAATTACGTCGAGATTCAATACATCGTCCACCCGCCGACTTATCTCTAACGGGATATTGCTGCCTCGGGCACCATGTGGTCCGTATCCTGTGAGTGCAGATTAACGAATCCAACGCAAAAAAGATAGTTAATTGTAACGTTCATGGCCTCCTAACGACGATGGAACACTCAAATTGAGTCAAGATTCAACACATCGTCCTCCAGCCGACTTGTGTGCAAGGGGATATTGCTGCCTCGGGCACCATGTGGTCTGTATCCTGTGAGTGCAGATTAACAAATCCGACGCAAAAAAGATAGTTAATTGTAACGTTCATGGCCTCCTAATGCCGATGGAACACTCAAATTGCGTCGAGACTCAATACATCGACCTCCAGCCAACTTGTGTGCAAGGGGATATTGCTGCCTCGGGCACCTTATTGTCGTTCCTCTGTGAGTCTAGATTTTCAAATTCGACGCAAAACTAATAGTTAATTGTAACGTTCAGGGCCTCCTAATGACGAAGGAACAGTCAAACTGCGTCGAAATTCAATACATCGTCCTCCATCCGACTTGTCTCCATGGGTCTATTGCTGCCTCGGGCACCTTATGGTTGTTCTCCTGTTAGTCTAGATTTTCGGATCCGACGCATAACTGATAGTTAATTGTAACGTTCAGAGCCTCCTAATGACGGTAGAACACTCAAATTGCGTCGAGATTCAATACATCGTCCTCCAGCCGACTTGTCTCCAAGGGGATATTGCTGTTTCATGCACCATATGGGTCCGTCTCCTGTGAGTAGATTTTCGAATGTGACGCAAAACTTGTAGTTAATTGTAACGTTCAGGGCCTCCTAATGACGATGGAACACTCAAATTGCGTCCAGATCCAGTACATCGTCCTCCCGCCGACTTGTCTCCAACGGGATATTGCTCCCTCGAGCACCATGTGGTCCGTCTCCTGTGAGTCTAGATTTTCGAATCCGACGCAAAAATGATAGTTAATTGTAACTTTCAGGGTCTCCTAATGTCGAAGGAACACTCAAATTGCGTCGAGATTCAATACGTCGTCTCCAGCCGACTTGTATCCACGGGTCTATTGCTGCCTCGGGCACCTTATGGTCGTTCTCCTGTGAGTCTAGATTTTCGGATGCGACGCATAACAGATAGTTAATTGTAACGTTCAGCGACTCCTAATGACGAAGGAACACTCAAATTGCGTCGAAATTCAATACATCGTCCTCCATCTGACATGTCTCCATGGGTGTATTGCTACCTCGCTCACCGTATGGTCGTCCTCCTGTGAGTCTAGATTTTCGAATTCGACGTAAAACTGATGGTTACTTGTAACGTTCAGGGCCTCCTAATGACGATAGAGTACTCAAATTGCGTCGAGATTCAATACGTCGTCCTCCCGCCGATTTGTCTCCAACGGGACATTGCTCCCTCGGGCACCATGTGGTCCGTCTCCTGTGAGTCTAGATTTTCGAATCCAACGCAAAAATGATAGTTAATTGTAACGTTCAGGGCCTCCTAATGTCGAAGGAACACTCAAATTGCGTCGAGATTCAATACATCGTCCTCCAGCCGACTTGTCTCCAAGGGGATATTGCTGCCTCGGGCACATATCGTCGTTCTCCTGTGAGTCTAGATTTTCGAATTCGACGTAAAACTGATGGTTACTTGTAACGTTCAGGGCCTCCTAATGACGATAGAGTACTCAAATTGCGTCGAGATTCAATACATCGTCCACCCGCCGACTTGTCTCCAACGGGATATTGCTGCCTCGGGCACCATGTGGTCCGTATCCTGTGAGTGCAGATTATCGAATCCGACGCAAAAAAGATAGTTAATTGTAACGTTCAGGGCCTCCTAATGACGAAGGAACACTCAAATTGCGTCGAAATTCAATACATCATCCTCCAGCCGACTTGTGTGCTAGGGGATATTGCTGCCTCGGGCACCTTATCGTCGTTCTTCTGTGAGTGTAGATTTTCGAATCCGACGCAAAACTAATAGTTAATTGTATCGTTCAGGGCCTCCTAATGACGATAGAGTACTCAAATTGCGTCGAGATACAATACGTCGTCCTCCAGCCGACTTGTCTGCAAGGGGATATTGCTGTCTCGGGCACCATATGGTCCATCTCCTGTGAGTCTAGAGTTTCGAATCCGACTCAAAACTTGTGATTACTTGTAACGTTCAGGTCCTCCTAATGACGAAGTAACACTCAAATTACGTCGAGATTCAATACATCGTCCACCCGCCGACTTGTCACCAACGGGATATTGCTGCCTCGGGCACCATGTGGTCCGTATCCTGTGAATGCAGATTATCGAATCCGACGCAAAAAAGATAGTTAATTGTAACGTTCAGGGCCTCTTAATGACGAAGAAACACCCAATTACGTCGAAATTCAATACATCGTCCTCCAGCCGACTTGTCTCCATGGGTCTATTGCTACCTCGCTCACCTTATGGTCGTTCTCCCGTGAGTCTAGATTTTCGAATCCGACGCAAAACTGATGGTTAATTGTAACGTTCATGGCCTCCTAATGAGGATGGAACACTCGAATTGCGTCGAGATTCAATACATCGTCCTCCAGCCGACTTGTCCACAAGGTGATATTGCGGCCTCGGGCACCTTATGGTCCGCCTCCTGTGAGTCTAGATTTTCGAATCCGACGAAAAACTGATAGTTACTTGTAACGTTCACGGCCTCTTAATGACGATGGAACACTCAAATTGCGTCGAGATTCAATACATCGTCCTCCAGCCGACTTGTGTGCTAGGGGATATTCCTGCCTCGGGCACCTTATCGTCGTTCCTCTGTGAGTTTAGATTTTCGAATCCGACGCAAAACTAATAGTTAATTGTAACGTTCAAAGCCTTCTAATGACGATAGAATACTGAAATTGCGTCGATATTCAATACGTCGTCCTCCAGCCGACTTGTCTCCAAGGGTATATTGCTGCCTCGGGCACCATATGGTCTGTCTCCTGTGAGTCTAGATTTTCGAATCCGACTCAAAACTTGTAGTTATATGTAACGTTCAGGGCCTCATAATGACGTTGTAACACACAAATTACGTCGAGATTCAAAACATCGTCCACCCGCCGACTTGTCTCCAACGGGATATTGCTGTCTCGGGCAGCATGTGGTCCGTCCCATGTGAGTGCAGATTTTCGAATCCGACGCATAAAAGATAGTTAATTGTACCGTTCAGGGCCTCCTAATGACGAAGGAACACTTAAATTGCGTCGAAATTCAATACATCGTCCTCCAGCCGTCTTGTCCCCATGGGTCAATTGCTACCTCGCTCACCTTATGGTCGTTCTCCTGTGAGTCTAGATTTTCGGATCCGACGCATAACTGACAGTTTATTGTAACGTTCTGCGCCTGCTAATGACGATAGAACACTCAAATTGCGTCGAGATTCAATACATCGTCCTCCAGCCGACTTGTGTGCAAGGAGATATTGCTGCCTCGGGCACCTTATTGTCGTTCCTCTGTGAGTCTAGATTTTCAAATTCGACGCAAAGCTAATAGTTAATTGTAACGTTCAGTGACTCCTAATGGCGAAGGAACACTCAAATTGCGTCGATATTCAATACATCGTCCTCCAGCCGACTTGTCTCCATGGGTCTATTGCTACCTCGCTCACCTTATGTTCGTTCTCCTGTAAGTCTAGATTTTCGAATCCGACGCAAAACTGATGGTTAATTGTAACGTTCAGGGCCTCCTAATGACGATGGAACACTCAAATTGCGTCGAGATTCAATACGTCGTCCTCCCGCCGACTTGTCTCCAACGGGATATTGCTCCCTCGGGCACCATGTGGTCCGTCTCCTGTGAGTCTAGATTTTCGAATCCGACGCAAAAATGATAGTTAATTGTAACGTTCAGGGCCTCCTAATGTCGAAGGAACACTCAAATTGCGTCGAGATTCAATACATCGTCCTCCAGCCGACTTGTCTTCAAGGGGATATTGCTGCCTCGGGCACCATATGGTCCGTCTCCTGTGAGTCTAGATTTTCGAATCCGACTCAAAACTTGTAGTTACTTGTAACGTTCAGGGCCTCTTAATGACGATGTAACACTCAAATTACGTCGAGATACAATACATCGTCCACCCGCCGACATTTCTCCAACGGGATATTGCTGCCTCGGGCACCATGTTGTCCGTCTCCTGTGAGTGCAGATTATCGAATCCGACGCAAAATAGATAGTTAATCGTAACGTTCAGGGCCACCTAATGACGAAGGAACACTCTAATTGTGTCGAAATTCAATACATCGTCTTCCAGCCGACTTGTCTACAAGGGTCTATTGCTGCCTCGGGCACATATCGTCGTTCTCCTGTGAGTCTAGATTTTCGAATCCGACGCGAAACTGATAGTTAATTGTAACGTTCTGGGCCTCCTAATGACGATGGAACACTCAAATTGCGTCGAGATCCAATACATAGTCCTCCCGCCGACTTGTCTCCAACGGGATATTGCTCCCTCGAGTACCATGTGGTCCGTCTCCTGTGAGTCTAGATTTTCGAATCCGACGCAAAAATGATAGTTAATTGTAACGTTCAGGGTCTCCTAATGTCGAAGGAACACTCAAATTGCGTCGAGATTCAATACATCGTCCTCCAGCCGACTTGTCTCCACGGGTCTATTGCTGCCTCGGGCACCTTATGGTCGTTCTCCTGTGAGTCTAGATTTTCGGATGCGACGCATAACTGATAGTTAATTATAACGTTCAGCGACTCCTAATGACGATAGAACACTCAAATTGCGTCGACATTTAATACATCGTCCTCCAGCCGACTTTTGTGCTAGGGGATATTCCTGCCTCGGGCACCTTATCGTCGTTCCTCTGTGAGTCTAGATTTTCGAATCCGACGCAAAACTAATAGTTAATTGTATCGTTCAGGGCCTCCTAATGACGATAGAGTACTCAAATTGCGTCGAGATACAATACGTCGTCCTCCAGCCGACTTGTCTGCAAGGGGATATTGCTGCCTCGGGCACCTTATGGTCCGCCTCTTGTTAGTCTAGATTTTCGAATCCGACGCAAAACTGATAGTTAATTGTAACGTTCATGGCCTCCTAACGACGATGGAACACTCAAATTGAGTCAAGATTCAACACATCGTCCTCCAGCCGACTTGTGTGCAAGGGGATATTGCTGCCTCGGGCACCATGTGGTCTGTATCCTGTGAGTGCAGATTAACGAATCCGACGCAAAAAAGATAGTTAATTGTAACGTTCATGGCCTCTTAATGACGAAATAACACTCAAATTGCGTCGAAATTCAATACATCGTCCTCCAGCCGACTTGTCTAAATGGGTCTATTGCTACCTCGCTCACCTTATGGTCGTTCTCCTGTGAGTCTAGATTTTAGAATCCAACGCAAAACTGATGGTTAATTTTAACGTTCATGGCCTCCTAATGACGATGGAACACTCAAATTGCGTCGACATTTAATACATCGTCCTCCAGCCGACTTGTCTACAAGGGGATATTGCTGCCTCGGGCACCTTATGGTCCGCCTCCTGTTAGTCTAGATTTTCGAATCCGACGCAAAACTAATAGTTAATTGTATCGTTCAGGGCCTCCTAATGACGAAAGAGTACTCAAATTGCGTCGAGATACAATACGTCCACCTCCAGCCGACTTGTCTGCAAGGGGATATTGCTGCCTCGGGCACCATATGGTCCATCTCCTGTGAGTCTAGAGTTTCGAATCCGACTCAAAACTTGTAATTACTTATAACGTTCAGGGCCTCCTAATGACGATGTAACACTCAAATTACGTCGAGATTCAATACATCGTCCACCCGCCGACTTATCTCTAACGGGATATTGCTGCCTCGGGCACCATGTGGTCCGTATCCTGTGAGTGCAGATTAACGAATCCAACGCAAAAAAGATAGTTAATTGTAACGTTCATGGCCTCCTAACGACGATGGAACACTCAAATTGAGTCAAGATTCAACACATCGTCGTCCAGCCGACTTGTGTGCAAGGGGATATTGCTGCCTCGGGCACCATGTGGTCTGTATCCTGTGAGTGCAGATTAACAAATCCGACGCAAAAAAGATAGTTAATTGTAACGTTCATGGCCTCCTAATGCCGATGGAACACTCAAATTGCGTCGAGACTCAATACATCGACCTCCAGCCAACTCGTGTGCAAGGGGATATTGCTGCCTCGGGCACCTTATTGTCGTTCCTCTGTGAGTCTAGATTTTCAAATTCGACGCAAAGCTAATAGTTAATTGTAACGTTCAGGGCCTCCTAATGACGAAGGAACACTCAAATTGCGTCGAGATACAATACGTCCACCTCCAGCCGACTTGTCTGCAAGGGGATATTGCTGCCTCGGGCACCATATGGTCCACCTCCTGTGAGTCTAGAGTTTCGAATCCGACTCAAAACTTGTAATTACTTATAACGTTCAGGGCCTCCTAATGACGATGTGACACTCAAATTACGTCGAGATTCAATACATCGTCCACCCGCCGACTTATCTCTAACGGGATATTGCTGCCTCGGGCACCATGTGGTCCGTATCCTGTGAGTGCAGATTAACGAATCCAACGCAAAAAAGATAGTTAATTGTAACGTTCGTGGCCTCCTAACGACGATGGAACACTCAAATTGAGTCAAGATTCAACACATCGTCCTCCAGCCGACTTGTGTGCAAGGGGATATTGCTGCCTCGGGCACCATGTGGTCTGTATACTGTGAGTGCAGATTAACGAATCCGACGCAAAAAAGATAGTTAATTGTAACGTTCATGGCCTCTTAATGACGAAATAACACTCAAATTGCGTAGAAATTGAATACATCGTCCTCCAGCCGACTTGTCTAAATGGGTCTATTGCTACCTCGCTCACCTTATGGTCGTTCTCCTGTGAGTCTAGATTTTAGAATCCAACGCAAAACTGATGGTTAATTTTAACGTTCATGGCCTCCTAATGACGATGGAACACTCACATTGCGTCGAGATTCAATGCATCGTCCTCCAGCCGTCTTGTCCACAAGGGGATATTGCAGCCTCGGCCACCTTATGGTCGTTCTCCTGTGAGTCTATATTTTCGATTCCGACACATAGCTGATAGTTAATTGTAACGTTTAGGGCCTCCTAATGACGATGGACCACTCAAATTGCGTCTAGTTTCAATACATCGTCCTCCAGCCGACTTGTCTCCAAGGGTCTATTGCTGCCTCGGGCACCTTATGGTTGTTCTCCTGTCAGTCTAGATTTTCGGATCCGACGCATAACTGATAGTTAATTGTAACGTTCAGCGCCTCCTAATGACGTTAGAACACTCAAATTGCGTCGAGATTAGATATATCGTAGTCCAGCCGACTTGTCTACAAGGGTCTATTGCTGCCTCGGGCACATATCGTCGTTCTCCTGTGAGTCTACATTTTCGAATCCGACGCTAAACTGATACTTAATTGTAACGTTCAGGGCCTCCTAATGACGATGGAACACTCAAATTGCGTCGAGATTCAATACATCGTCCTCCCGCCGACTTGTCTCCAACGGGATATTGCTCCCTCGGGCACCATGTGGTCCGTCTCCTGTGAGTCTATATTTTCGAATCCGACGCTAAAATGATAGTTAATTGTAACGTTCAGGGCCTCCTAATGTCGAAGGAACACTCAAATTGCGTCGAGATTCAATACATCGTGCTCCAGCCGATTTGTCTCCAAGGGTCTATTGCTGCCTCGGGCACCTTATCGTCGTTCCTCTGTGAGTCTAGATTTTCGAATCCGACGCAAAACTAATAGTTAATTGTATCGTTCAGGGCCTCCTAATGACGATAGAGTACTCAAATTGCGTCGAGATACAATACGTCGTCCTCCAGCCGACTTGTCTGCAAGGGGATATTGCTGCCTCGGGCACCTTATGGTCCGCCTCTTGTTAGTCTAGATTTTCGAATCCGACGCAAAACTGATAGTTAATTGTAACGTTCATGGCCTCCTAACGACGATGGAACACTCAAATTGAGTCAAGATTCAACACATCGTCCTCCAGCCGACTTGTGTGCAAGGGGATATTGCTGCCTCGGGCACCATGTGGTCTGTATCCTGTGAGTGCAGATTAACGAATCCGACGCAAAAAAGATAGTTGATTGTAACGTTCATGGCCTCTTAATGACGAAATAACACTCAAATTGCGTCGAAATTCAATACATCGTCCTCCAGCCGACTTGTCTAAATGGGTCTATTGCTACCTCGCTCACCTTATGGTCGTTCTCCTGTGAGACTAGATTTTAGAATCCGACGCAAAACTGATGGTTAATTTTAACGTTCATGGCCTCCTAATGACGATGGAACACTCACATTGCGTCGAGATTCAATACATCGTCCACCAGCCGACTTGTCCACAAGGGGATATTGTAGCCTCGGGCACCATATGGTCGTTCTCCTGTGAGTCTATATTTTCGATTCCGACACATAACTGATAGTTAATTGTAACGTTTAGGGCCTCCTAATGACGATGGAACACTCAAATTGCGTCGAGATTCAATACATCGTCCTCCAGCCGATTTGCCTCCAAGGGGATATTGCTGCCTCGGGCACCTTATGGTCGTTCTCCTGTGAGTCTAGATTTTCGAATCCGCCGCAAAACTGATGGTTAATTGTAACGTTCATGGCCTCTTAATGACGATGGAACACTCAAAATGCGTCGAGATTCAATACATCGTCCTCCAGCCGACTTGTCTCCAAGGGTCTATTGCTGCCTCGGGCACCTTATGTTTGTTCTCCTGTGAGTCTCGATTTTCGGATCCGACGCATAACTGATAGTTAATAGTAACGTTCAGCGCCTCCTAATGACGACAGAACCCTCAAATTGCGTCGAGATTCAATACATCGTCCTCCAGCCGACTTGTCTACAAGAATCTATTGCTGCCTCGGGCACATATCGTCGTTCTCCTGTGAGTCTAGATTTTCAATCCGACGGGAAACTGATAGTTAATTGTATAGTTCAGGGCCTCCTAATGGCTATGGAACACTCAAATTGCGTCGAGATTCAATACATCATCCTCCAGCCGACTTGTATGCAAGGGGATATTGCTGCCTCGGGCACATATCGTCGTTCTCCTGTGAGTCTAGATTTTCGAATCCAACGCGAAACTGATAGTTAATTGTAACGTTCAGCGCCTCCTAATGACGATAGAACAATCAAATTGCGTCGAGATTCAATACATCGTCCTCCAGCCGACTTGTCTCCAAGCGTCCATTGCTGCCTCGGGCACCTTATGGTCGTTCTCCTGTGAGTCTATATTTTCGATTCCGACACATAACTGGTAGTTAATTGTAACGTTCAGGGCCTCCTAATGACGATGGAGCACTCAAATTGCGTCGCGATTCAATACATCGTCCTCCAGCCGACTTCTCTCCAAGGCTCAATTGCTGCCTTTGGCACCTAATGGTCTTGCTCCTGTGAGTCTAGATTTTCGAATCCGACGCAAAACCGATGGTTAATTGTAACGTTCATGGCCTCCTAATGACGATGGAACACTCAAATTGCGTCGATATTCAATACATCGTCCTCCAGCCGACTTGTCCACAAGGGGATATTGCTGCCTCGGGCACCTTATGGTCCGCCTCCTGTGAGTCTAGATTTTCGAATCCGACGCAAAACTGATAGTTAATTGTAACGTTCATGGCCTCCTAATGACGATGGAACACTCAAATTGTGTCGAGAGTCAATACATCGTCCTCCAGCCGACTTGTGTGCTAGGGGATATTGCTGCCTCGGGCACCTTATCGTCGTTTCTCTGTGAGTCTAGAATTTCGAATCCGATGCAAAACTGATAGTTAATTGTAACGTTCAGGGCCTCCTAATGACGATGTAACACTCAAATTACGTCGAGATTCAATACATCGTCCACCCGCCGACTTATCTCTAACGGGATATTGCTGCCTCGGGCACCATGTGGTCCGTATCCTGTGAGTGCAGATTAACGAATCCGACGCAAAAAAAAATAGTTAATTGTAACGTTTAGGGCCTCTTAATGACGAAGTAACACTCAAATTGCGTCGAAATTCAATACATCGTCCTCCAGCCGACTTGTCTAAATGGGTCTATTGCAACCTCGCTCACCTTATGGTCGTTCTCTTGTGAGTCTAGATTTTCGAATCCGACGCAAAACTGATGGTTAATTGTAACGTTCATGGCCTCCTAATGACGATGGAACACTCAAATTGCGTCGATATTCAATACATCGTCCTCCAGCCGACTTGTCCACATGGGGATATTGCTGCCTTGGGCACCTTATGGTCCGCCTCCTGTGAGTCTAGATTTTCGAATCCGACGCAAAACTGATAGTTAATTGTAACGTTCATGGCCTCCTAATGACGATGGAACACTCAAATTGTGCCGAGATTCAATACATCGTCCTCCAGCCGACTTGTGTGCTAGGGGATATTGCTGCCTCGGGCACCTTATCGTCGTTTCTCTGTGAGTCTAGATATTCGAATCCGACGCAAAACTAATAGTTAATAGTAACGTTCAAAGCCTCCTAATGACGATAGAATACCCAAATTGCGTCGAGATTCAATACGTCGTCCTCCAGCCGACTTGTATCCAAGGGGATATTGCTGCTTCGGGCACCATATGGTACGTCTCCTGTGAGTCTAGATTTTCGAATCCGACTCAAAACTTGTAGTTACTTGTAACGTTCAGGGCCTCCTAATGACGATGTAACACACAAATTACGTCGAGATTCAAAACATCGTCTACCAGCCGACTTGTCTCCAACGGGATTTTGCTGCCTCGGGCACCATGTGGTCCGTCCCATGTGAATGCAGATTATCGAATCCGACGCAAAAAAGATAGTTAACTGTAACGTTCAGGGCCTCCTAATGACGAAGGAACACTCAAATTGCGTCGAAATTCAGTACATCGTCCTCCAGTCAACTTGTTTCCATGGGTCTATTGCTACCTCGCTCACCTTATGGTCGATCTCCTGTGAGTCTAGATTTTCGAATCCGACGCGAAACTGATAGTTAATTGTAACGTTCAGGGCCTCCTAATGACGATGGAACACAAAAATTGCGTCGAGATTCAATACATCATCCTCCAGCCGACTTGTCTCCAAGGGGATATTGCTGCCTCGGGCACCTTATGGTCGTTCTCCTGAGAGTCTAGATTTTCGAATCCGACGCAAAACTGATAGTTAATTGTAACGTTCATGGCCTCCTAATGACGATGGAACACTCAAATTGCGTCGAGATTAAATACATAGTCCTCCAGCCGACTTGTCTCCATGGGTCTATTGCTACCTCGCTCACCTTATGGTCGTTCTCCTGTGAGTCTAGATTTTCGAATCCGACGCAAAACTGATGGTTAATTGTAACGTTCATGGCCTCTTAATGACGATGGAACACTCAAATTGCGTCGAGATTCAATACATCGTCCTCCAGCCGACTTGTCTCCAAGGGGATATTGCTGCCTCATGCACCATATTGGTCCGTCTCCTGTGAGTAGATTTTCGAATGCGACGCAAAACTTGTAGTTAATTGTAACGTTCAGGGCCTCCTAATGACGATGGAACCCTCAAATTGCGTCGAGATCCAATACATCGTCCTCCCGCCGACTTGTCTCCAACGGGATAATGCTCCCTCGGGCACCATGTGGTCCGTCTCCTGTGAGTCTATATTTTCGAATCCGACGCTAAAATGATAGTTAATTGTAACGTTCAGGGCCTCCTAATGTCTAAGGGACACTCAAATTGCGTCGAGATTCAATACATCGTGCTCCAGCCGACTTGTCTCCAAGGGTCTATTGCTGCCTCGGGCACCTTATTGTCGTTCTCCTGTGAGTCTAGATTTTCTGATGCGACGCATAACTGATACTTTGTTGTAACGTTCAGGGCCTCCTAATGACGATGGGACACTCAAATTGCGTCGAGATTCAATACATCGTCCTCCCGCCGACTTGTCTCCAACGGGATATTGCTCCCTCGGGCACCATGTGGTCCGTCTCCTGTGAGTCTATATTTTCGAATCCGACGCTAAAATGATAGTTAATTGTAACGTTCAGGGCCTCCTAATGTCTAAGGGACACTCAAATTGCGTCGAGATTCAATACATCGTGCTCCAGCCGATTTGTCTCCAAGGGTCTATTGCTGCCTCGGGCACCTTATCGTCGTTCCTCTGTGAGTCTAGATTTTCGAATCCGACGCAAAACTGATAGTTAATTGTAACGTTCATGGCCTCCTAACGACGATGGAACACTCAAATTGAGTCAAGATTCAACACATCGTCCTCCAGCCGACTTGTGTGCAAGGGGATATTGCTGCCTCGGGCACCATGTGGTCTGTATCCTGTGAGTGCAGATTAACGAATCCGACGCAAAAAAGATAGTTAATTGTAACGTTCATGGCCTCTTAATGACGAAATAACACTCAAATTGCGTCGAAATTCAATACATCGTCTTCCAGCCGACTTGTCTAAATGGGTCTATTGCTACCTCGCTCACCTTATGGTCGTTCTCCTGTGAGTCTAGATTTTAGAATCCGACGCAAAACTGATGGTTAATTTTAACGTTCGTGGCCTCCTAATGACGATGGAACACTCACATTGCGTCGAGATTCAATACATCGTCCTCCAGCCGACTTGTCCACAAGGGGATATTGCAGCCTCGGGCACCTTATGGTCGTTCTCCTGTGAGTCTATATTTTCGATTCCGACACATAACTGATAGTTAATTGTAACGTTTAGGGTCTCCTAATGACGATGGAACACTCAAATTGCGTCGCGATTCAATACATCGTCCTCCAGCCGACTTCTCTCCAAGGCTCAATTGCTGCCTTTGGCACCTAATGGTCTTGCTCCTGTGAGTCTAGATTTTTGAATCCGACGCAAAACTGATGGTTAATTGTAACGTTCATGGCCTCCTAATGACGATGGAACACTCAAATTGCGTCGATATTCAATACATCGTCCTCCAGCCGACTTGTCCACAAGGGGATATTGCTGCCTCGGGCACCTTATGGTCCGCCTCCTGTGAGTCTAGATTTTCGAATCCAACGCAAAACTGATAGTTAATTGTAATGTTCATGGCCTCCTAATGACGATGGAACACTCAAATTGTGTCGAGATTCAATACATCGTCCTCCAGCCGACTTGTGTGCTAGGGGATATTGCTGCCTCGGGCACCTTATCGTCGTTTCTCTGTGAGTCTAGATTTTCGAATCCGACGCAAAACTGATAGTTAATTGTAACGTTCAGTGCCTCCTAATGACGATGTAACACTCAAATTACGTCGAGATTCAATACATCGTCCACCCGCCGACTTATCTCTAACGGGATATTGCTGCCTCGGGCACCATGTGGTCCGTATCCTGTGAGTGCAGATTAACGAATCCGACGCAAAAAAAAATAGTTAATTGTAACGTTCAGGGCCTCTTAATGACGAAGTAACACTCAAATTGCGTCGAAATTCAATACATCGTCCTCCAGCCGACTTGTCTAAATGGGTCTATTGCAACCTCGCTCACCTTATGGTCGTTCTCCTGTGAGTCTAGATTTTCGAATCCGACGCAAAACTGATGGTTAATTGTAACGTTCATGGCCTCCTAATGACGATGGAACACTCAAATTGCGTCGATATTCAATACATCGTCCTCCAGCCGACTTGTCCACAAGGGGATATTGCTGCCTCGGGCACCTTATGGTCCGCCTCCTGTGAGTCTAGATTTTCGAATCCGACGCAAAACTGATAGTTAATTGTAACGTTCATGGCCTCCTAATGACGATGGAACACTCAAATTGTGTCGAGATTCAATACATCGTCCTCCAGCCGACTTGTGTGCTAGGGGATATTGCTGCCTCGGGCACCTTATCGTCGTTTCTCTGTGAGTCTAGATTTTCGAATCCGACGCAAAAATAATAGTTAATAGTAACGTTCAAAGCCTCCTAATGACGATAGAATACCCAAATTGCGTCGAGATTCAATACGTCGTCCTCCAGCCGACTTGTATCCAAGGGGATATTGCTGCTTCGTGCACCATATGGTACGTCTCCTGTGAGTCTAGATTTTCGAATCCGACTCAAAACTTGTAGTTACTTGTAACGTTCAGGGCCTCCTAATGACGATGTAACACACAAATTACGTCGAGATTCAAAACATCGTCTACCCGCCGACTTGTCTCCAACGGGATTTTGCTGCCTCGGGCACCATGTGGTCCGTCTCATGTGAATGCCGATTATCGAATCCGACGCAAAAAAGATAGTTAACTGTAACGTTCAGGGCCTCCTAATGACGATGGAACACTCAAATTGCGTCGAGATTAAATACATAGTCCTCCAGCCGACTTGTCTCCATGGGTCTATTGCTACCTCGCTCACCTTATGGTCGTTCTCCTGTGAGTCTAGATTTTCGAATCCGACGCTAAACTGTTGGTTAATTGTAACATTCATGGGCTCATAATGACGATGGAACACTCAAATTGTGTCGAGATTCAATACATCGTCTTCCAGCCGGCTTGTCTCCAAGCGTCCATTGCTGCCTCGGGCACCTTATGGTCGTTATCCTGTGAGTCTATATTTTCGATTCCGACACATAACTGATAGTTAATTGTAACGTTCAGGGCCTCCTAATGACGATGGAACACTCAAATTGCGTCGAGATTCAATACATCGTCCTCCAGCCGACTTGTCTCCAAGGGGATATTGCTGCCTCGGGCTCCTTGTGGTCGTTCTCCTGTGAGTCTAGATTTTCGAATCCGCCGCAAAACTGATGGTTAATTGTAACGTTCATGGCCTCTTAATGACGATGGAACACTCAAATTGCGTCGAGATTCAATAGATCGTCCTCCAGCCGACTTGTCTCCAAGGGTCTATTGTTGCCTCGGGCACCTTATGGTTGTTGTCCTGTGAGTCTAGATTTTCGGATCCGACGCATAACTAATAGTTAATTGTAACGTTCAGCGCCTCCTAATGACGATAGAACCCTCAAATTGCGTCGAGATTCAATACATCGTCATCCAGCCGACTTGTCTACAAGAATCTATTGCTGCCTCGGGCACATATCGTCGTTCTCCCGTGAGTCTAGATTTTCAATCCGACGGGAAACTGATAGTTAATTGTATAGTTCAGGGCCTCCTAATGACTATGGAACACTCAAATTGCGTCGAGATTAAATACATAGTCCTCCAGCCGACTTGTCTCCTTGGGTCTATTGCTACCTCGCTGACCTTATGGTCGTTCTCCTGTGAGTCTAGATTTTCGAATCCGACGCAAAACTGTTGGTTAATTGTAACATTCGTGGGCTCCTAATGACGATGGAACACTCAAATTGCGTCGAGATTCAATACATCGTCCTCCAGCCGACTTCTCTCCATGGGTCAATTGCTGCCTTTGGCACCTAATGGTCTTGCTCCCGTGAGTCTATATTTTCGAATCCAACGCGAAATTGATAGTTAATTGTAACGTTGAGCGCCTCCTAATGACGATAGAACAATCAAATTGCGTCGAGATTCAATACATCGTCCTATAGCCGACTTGTCTCCAAGCGTCCATTGCTGCCTCGGGCACCTTATCGTCGTTCCTCTGTGAGTCTTGATTTTCGAATCCGACGCAAAAGTAATAGTTAATTGTAACGTTCAAGGCCTCCTAATGACGATAGAGTACTCAAATTGCGTCGAGGTTCAATACGTCGTCCTCCAGCCGACTTGTCTCCAAGGGGATATTGCTGCCTCGGGCACCATATGGTCCATCTCCTGTGAGTCTAGATTTTCGAATCCGACTCAAAACTTGTAGTTACTTGTAACTTTCAGGGCCTCCTAATGACGATGTAACACTCAAATTACGTCGAGATTCAATACATCGTCCTCCAGCCGACTTCTCTCCAAGGGTCAATTGCTGCCTTTGGCACCTAATGGTCATGCTCCTGTAAGTCTAGATTTTCGAATCCGACGCAAAACTGATGGTTAATTGTAACGTTCGGGGATTCCGAATGACGATGGAACACTCAAATTGCGTCGCGATTCAAAACATCGACCTCCAGCCGACTTGTCTCCAAGGGTCAATTGCTGCCTTTGGCACCTAATGGTCTTGCTCCTGTGAGTCTAGATTTTCGAAACCGACGCCAAACTAATATTTAATTGCAACGTTAAGGGCCACCTAATGACGATGGAACACTCAAATTGCGTCGAGATTCAATACATCGTCCTCCAGCAGACTTGTCTCCATGGGTCTACTGCTACCTCGGTCACCTTATAGTCGTTCTCCTGTGAGTCTAGATTTTCGAATCCGACGCAAAACGGACTGCTAATTGTAACGTTCATGGCCTCCTAATGACGATGGGACACTCAAATTGCGTCGAGATTCAATACATCGTCCTCCAGCGGACTTGTCTCCAAGGGGATATTGCTGCCTCGGGCACCTTATGGTCGTTCTCCTGTGAGACTACATTTTCGAATCCGACGCGAAACTGATAGTTAATTGTAAAGTTCAGAACCTCCTAATGACGATGGAACACTCAAATTGCGTCGAGATTCAACACCACGTCCTCCAGCGGACTTCTCTCCAAGGGGATATTGCTGCCTCGGGCACCACATGGTCCGTCTCCTGTAGGTCCAGAAATTCGAATGCGACGCAAAACGGACTGCTAATTGTAACGTTCAGAGCCTCCTAATGACGAAGGAACACTCAAATATCGTCGACATTCAATACATCGTCCTCCAGCCGACTTCTCTCCAAGGGGATACTGCTGCCTCGGGCACCACATGGTCCTTCTCCTGTAGGTCCAGATATTCGAATGCGACGCAAAACGGACTGCTAATTGTAACGTTCAGAGCCTCCTAATGACGATGGAACACTCATATTGAATCAAGATTCAATACATCGTCATTCAGCCGACTTGTCTCCAACGGTCTACTGCCGCCTCGGGCACCTTATGGTCGTTCCCCTCTGAGTCTACATGTTCGAATCCGACGCAAAACCGATAGTTAATTGTAACGTTCAGGGCCTCCTAATGACGATGGAACACTGAAATACCGTAGAGATTAAATTCATGGCCCTTCAGTCGACTTGTATCCCAAGCGTCCATTGCTGCCTCGGGCACCATATGGTCCGTCTCCTGTGAGTCTAGATTTTCGAATCCGACACAAAACTTGTAGTTACTTGTAACGTTCAGGGCCTCCTAATGACGATGTAACACTCAAATTACGTCGAGATTCAATACATTGTCCACCCGCTGAATGGTCTCCAACGGGATATTGCTGCCTCGGGCACCATGTGGTCCGTATCATGTGAGTGCAGATTATCGAATCCTACGCAAAAAAGTTAGTTAATTGTAACGATCAGTGCCTCCAAATGACAAAGGAACACTCAAATTGCGTCGAAATTCAATACATCGTCCTTCAGCCGACTTGTCTGCATGGGTCTATTGCTACCTCGCTCACCTTATGGTTGTTCTCCTGTAAGTCTAGATTTCCGAATCCGACGCAAAACTGATGGTTAATTGTAACGTTCACGGCCTCCTAAGGGCGATGACACACTCAAAATGCGTCGAGATTCAATACATCGTCCTCCAGCCGACTTGTCTCCAAGGGGATATTGCTGCCTCAAGCACCATATTGGTCCGTCTCCTGTGAGTAGATTTTCGAATCCGACGCAAAACTTCTAGTTAATTGTAACGTTCAGGGCCTCCTAATGACGATGGAACACTCAAATTGCGTCGTGATCCAATACATCGTCCTCCCGCCGACTTGTCTCCAACGGAATATTGCTGCCTCGGGTACAATGTGGTCCGTCTCCTGTGAGTCTAGATTTTCAAATCCGACGCAAAAATGAAAGTTAATTGTAATGTTCAGGGCCTGCTAATGTCGAAGGAACACTCAAATTGCGTCGAGATTCAATACATCGTCCTCCAGCCGACTTGTTTCCATGGGTCTATTGCTGCCTCGGGCACCTTATGGTCGTTCTCCTGTGAGTCTAGATTTTCGGATCCGACGCATAACTGATAGTCAATTGTAACGTTCAGCGCCACCTAATGACGATAGAACACTCAAATTGCTTCGAGATTCGATACATCGTCCTCCAGCCGACTTGTCTACAAGGGGATATTGCTCCCTCGGGCACCTTATGGTCCGCCTCCTGTTAGTCTAGATTTTCGAATCCGACGCGAAACTGATAATTAATTGTAACGTTCAGAGCCTCCTAATGACGATGGAACACTCAAATTGCGTCGAGATTCAATACATCGTCCTCCATCCGACTTGTCTCCAAGGGGATATTGCTGCCTCGGGCACCATATGGTCCGTCTCCTGTAGGTGTAGATATTCGAATCCGACGCAAAACGGACTGCTAATTGTAACGTTCAGAGCCTCCTAATGACGATGGAACACTTAAACTGCATCAAGATTCAATACATCGTCATTCAGAAGACTTGTCACTAACAGTCTATTGCTGCCTCGGGCACCTTATTGTCGTTTTCCTCTGAGTCTAAACTTTCGAATCCGACGCAAAACTGATAGTTAATTGTTACGTTCAGGGCCTCCTAATGACGATGGAACACTCAAATTGCATCGCGATTCAATACATCGTCCTCTAGCCGACTTCTCTCCAAGGGTCAATTGCTGCCTTTGGCACCTAATGGTCTTGCTCCTGTGAGTCTAGATTTTCGAATCCGACGCAAAACTGATATTTAATTGTTACGTTAAGGGTCTCCTAATGACGATGGAACACTCATATTGCGTCGAGATCCAATACATCGACCTCCCGCCGACTTGTCTCCAACGGGATATTGCTGCCTCGGGCACCATGTGGTGCGTCTCCTGTTAGTCTAGATTTTCGAATCCGACGCAAAAGTGATAGTTAATTGAAACGTTCAGGGCCTCCTAATGACGAATGAACACTCAAATTGCGTCGAGATTCGACAAGTCGTCCTCCAGACGACTTGTCTACAAGGGGATCTTGCTGCCTCGGGCACCTTACGGTCCGCCTCCTGTGAGTCTAGATTTTCGAATCCGACGCAAAAGTGATAGTTAATTGTAACGTTCATGGCCTCCTAATGACGATGGAACACTCAAATTGCGTCGGGATTCAATACGTCGTCCTCCAGGCGACATGTCTCCAAGGGGATATTGCTGCCTCGGGCACCATATGTTCCGTCTACTGTGAGTCTAGATTTTCGAATCCGACGCGAAACTGATAGTTAATTGTAAAGTTCAGAACCTCCTAATGACGATGGAACACTCTAATTCCGTCGAGATTCAATACAACGTCCTCCAGCCGACTTCTCTCCAAGGGGATATTGCTGCCTCGGGCACAACATGGTCCGTCTCCTGTAGGTCCAGATATTCGAATGCGACACAAAACGGACTGCTAATTGTAACGTTCAGAGCCTCCTAATGACGATGGAGCACTCATATTGAATCAAGATTCAATACATCGTCCTTCAGTCGACTTGTCTCCAAGCGTCCATTGCTGCCTCGGGCACCATATAGTGCGTCTCCTGTGAGTCTAGATTTTCGAATCCGACACAAAACGTGTAGTTACTTGTAACGTTCAGGGCCTCCTAATGGCGATGACACACTCAAATTACATCCTCCTCCAGCCGACTTGTCTGCAAGGGGATATTGCTGCCTAGGGCAGCTTATCGTCGTTCCTCTGCGAGTCTAGATTTTCGAATCCGACGTAAAACTGATATTTAATTGTAATGTTCGAGGGCCTCCTAATGACGATGGAACACTGAAATAGCGTCGAGATCAATACATCGTCCTTCAGCCGTCTTGTCTCCAAGCGTCCATTGCTGCCTCGTGCACCTTATGGTCGTTCTTCTGTGAGACTACATTTTCGATTCCGACACATAACTGATAGTTAATTATAACGTTCAGGGCCTCCTAATGACGATGCTACACTTAAATTGCGTCGAGATTCAATACATCGACCTCCAGCCGACTTGTCTCCAAGGGGATATTGCTGCCTCGGGCACCATATGGTCCGTGTCCTGTGAGACTAGATTTTCGAATCCGACTCAAACCTTGTAGTTAATTGTAACGTTCATGGCCTCCTAATGACGATGGAACACTCAAATTGCGTCGAGATCCAATACATCGTCCTCCCGCCGTCTTGTCTCCAAGGGTCTATTGCTGCCTCGGGCACCTCATGATCGTTCTCATGTGAGTCTAGATTCTCGGATCCGACCCATAACTGATAGTTAATTGTAACGTTCAGGGCCTAGTAATGACGATGGAACACTCAAATTGCGTCGAGAATCAATACATCGTCCTCCAGCCGACTTGACTCCAAGGGTCTATTGCTACCTTGGTGACCATATGGTCCGACTCCTGTGAGTCTAGAATTTCGAATCCGAAGCAAAACTGATAGTTAATTGTAACGTTCAGGGCCTAGTAATGACGATGGAACACTCAAATTGCGTCGAGAATCAATACATCGTCCTCCAGCCGACTTGACTCTAAGGGTCTATTGCTACCTTGGTCACCATATGGTCCGACTCCTGTAAGTCTGGAATTTCGAATCCGAAGAAAACTAATAGTTAAGTGTAACGTTCAGGGCCATCTAATGGCGATAGAGTACTCAAATTGCGTCGAAATTCAATACGTCGCCCTCCAGCCGACTTGTCTCCAAGGGGATATTGCTGCCTCCTGCACCATATGGTCCATCTCCTGTGAGTCTAGATTTTCGAATCCGACTCAAAACTTGTAGTTACTTGTAACGTTCAGGTCCTCCTAATGACGATGTAACACTCAAATTACGCCCAGATTCAATACATCGTCCACCCGCTGAATGGTCTCCAACGGGATATTGCTGCCTCGGGCACCATGTGGTCCGTTTCATGTGAGTGCAGATTATCGAATCCGACGCAAAAAAGTTAGTTAATTGTAACGATCAGTGCCTCCAAATGACGAGGGAACACTCAAATTGCGTCGAAATTCAATACATCGTCCTCCAGCCGACTTGTCTCCATGGGTCTATTGCTACCTCGCTCACCTTATGGTCGTTCTCCAGTGAGTCTTGATTTTCGAATCCGACGCATAACTGATAGTCAATTGTTACGTTCAGTGCCACCTAATGACGATAGAACACTCAAATTGCGTCGAGATTCGATACATCGTCCTCCCGCCGACTTGTCTCCAACGGAATATTGCTGCCTCGGGTACAATGTGGTCCGTCTCCTGTGAGTCTAGAATTTCAAATCAGACGCAAAAATGAAAGTTAATTGTAACGTTCAGAGCCTCCTAATGACGATGGAACACTCAAACTGCATCAAGATTCAATACATCGTCATTCAGAAGACTTGTCTCCAACAGTCTATTGCTGCCTCGGGCACCTTATTGTCGTTTTCCTCTGAGTCTAAACTTTCGAATCCGACGCAAAACTGATAGTTAATTGTAACGTTCAGGGCCTCCTAATGACGATGGAACACTCAAATTGCGTCGCGATTCAATACATCGTCCTCTAGCCGCCTTCACTTCCAAGAGTCAATTGCTGCCTTTGGCACCTACTGGTCTTGCTCCTGTCAGTCTAGATTTGCGAATCCGACACAAAAATGAAAGTTAATTGTAACGTTCAGGGCCTCCTAATGTCGAAGGAACACTCAAATTGCGTCGATATTCAATACATCGTCCTCCAGCCGACTTGTCTCTGAGGGTCTGTTGCTGCCTCAGGCACCTTATGGTCCGCCTCCTGGTAGTGTAGATTTTCGTATCCGACGCGAAACTGATAGTTAATTGTAACGATCAGGGCCTCCTAATGACGATGGAACACCCTAATTGCGTCGAGATTCAATACATCGTCCTCCATCCGACCTGTCTCCAAGGGAGAAATTGCTGCCTCGGGCACCATGTGGTCCGTCTACTATGAGTCTAGATTTTCAAATCCGACGCAAAACCAGTAGTTAATTGTAACGTTCAGGGCCTCCTAATGACGATGGAACACGCAAATTACGTCGAGATTAAATACATCGTCGACCCGACGACTTGTCTCAAACGGGATATTGCTGCCTCGGGCACCATGTGGCCCGTCTCCTGCGAGTCTAGATTTTCGAATCCGACGCGAAACTGATAGTTAATTGTAACGTTGAGGGCCTCCTAATGTCGATGGAACACTCAAATTGCGTCGAGATTCAATACATCGTCATTCAGCCGACTTGTCTCCAACGGTCTATTGCTGCCTCGGGCACCTTATGGTCGTTCTCCTCTGTGTCTACATTTTCGAATCCGACGCAAAACCGATAGTTAATTGTAACGTTCAGGGCCTCCTAATGACGACGGAACACTGAAATAGCGTAGAGATTCAATACATGGCCCTTCAGTCGACTTGTCTCCAAGCGTCCATTGCTGCTTCGGGCACCATATGGTCCGTCTCCTGTGAGTCTAGATTTTCGAATCCGACACAAAACTTGTATTTACTTGTAACGTTCAGGGCCTCCTAATGACGATGCAGCACTCAAATTACGTCGAGATTCAATACATCGTCTACCCGCCGACTTGTCTCCAACGGGATATTGCTGCCTAGGGCACCATGTAGTCCGTCTCCTATGAGTCTAGATTTTCGAATCCGAATCACAAATGAAAGTTAATTGTAACGTTCAGGGCCTAGTAGTGACGACGAAACACTCTAATTGCGTCGAGAATCAATACATCGTCCTCCAGCCGACTTGACTCCAAGGGTCAATTGCTACCTTGGTCACCATATGGTCCGACTCCTGTGAGTCTAGAATTTCGAATCCGAAGCCAAACTGATAGTTAATTCTAACGTTCAGGGCCGAGTAATGACGATGGAACACTGACATTGCGTTGAGAATCAATACACCGTCCTCCAGCCGAATGGACTCCAAGGGTCTATTGCTACCTTGGTCACCATATGGTCCGACTCCTATGAGTCTAGAATTTCGAATCCGAAGCAAAACTAATAGTTAAGTGTAACGTTCAGGGCCTTCTAATGACGATAGAGTACTCAAATTGCGTCGAGATACAATACGTCGTCCTCCAGCCAACTTGTCTCCAAGGGGATATTGCTGCCTCAAGCACCATATTGGTCCGTCTCCTGTGAGTAGATTTTCGAATCCGACGCAAAACTTGTAGTTAATTGTAACGTTCAGGGCCTCCTAATGACGATGGAACACTCAAATTGCGTCGGGATCCAATACATCGTCCTCCCGCCGACTTGTCTCCAACGGAATATTGCTGCCTCGGGTACAATGTGGTCCGTCTCCTGTGAGTCTAGATTTTCAAATCCGACGCAAAAATGAAAGTTAATTGTAATGTTCAGGGCCTCCTAATGTCGAAGGAACACTCAAATTGCGTCGAGATTCGATACATCGTCCTCCAGCCGACTTGTCTACAAGGGGATATTGCTGCCTCGGGCACCATATGGTCCGCCTCCTGTTAGTCTAGATTTTCGAATCCGACGCGAAACTGATAATTAATTGTAACGTTCAGAGCCTCCTAATGACGATGGAACACTCAAATTGCGTCGAGATTCAATACATCGTCCTCCATCCGACTTGTCTCCAAGGGGATATTGCTGCCTCGGGCACCATATGGTCCGTCTCCTGTAGGTGTAGATATTCGAATCCGACGCAAAACGGACTGCTAATTGTAACGTTCAGAGCCTCCTAATGACGATGGAACACTTAAACTGCATCAAGATTCAATACATCGTCATTCAGAAGACTTGTCACTAACAGTCTATTGCTGCCTCGGGCACCTTATTGTCGTTTTCCTCTGAGTCTAAACTTTTGAATCCGACGCAAAACTGATAGTTAATTGTTACGTTCAGGGCCTCCTAATGACGATGGAACACTCAAATTGCATCGCGATTCAATACATCGTCCTCTAGCCGACTTCTCTCCAAGGGTTAATTGCTGCCTTTGGCACCTAATGGTCTTGCTCCTGTGAGTCTAGATTTTCGAATCCGACGCAAAACTGATATTTAATTGTAACGTTAAGGGCCTCCTAATGACGATGGAACACTCAAATTGCGTCGAGATCCAATACATCGACCTCCCGCCGACTTGTCTCCAACGGGATATTGCTGCCTCGGGCACCATGTGGTGCGTCTCCTGTTAGTCTAGATTTTCGAATCCGACGCAGAAGTGATAGTTAATTGAAACGTTCAGGGCCTCCTAATGACGAATGAACACTCAAATTGCGTCGAGATTCGACAAGTCGTCCTCCAGACGACTTGTCTACAAGGGGATCTTGCTGCCTCGGGCACCTTACGGTCCGCCTCCTGTGAGTCTAGATTTTCGAATCCGACGCAAAAGTGATAGTTAATTGTAACGTTCATGGCCTCCTAATGACGATGGAACACTCAAATTGCGTCGGGATTCAATACGTCGTCCTCCAGGCGACATGTCTCCAAGGGGATATTGCTGCCTCGGGCACCATATGTTCCGTCTACTGTGAGTCTAGATTTTCGAATCCGACGCGAAACTGATAGTTAATTGTAAAGTTCAGAACCTCCTAATGACGATGGAACACTCTAATTCCGTCGAGATTCAATACAACGTCCTCCAGCCGACTTCTCTCCAAGGGGATATTGCTGCCTCGGGCACAACATGGTCCGTCTCCTGTAGGTCCAGATATTCGAATGCGACACAAAACGGACTGCTAATTGTAGCGTTCAGAGCCTCCAAATGACGATGGAGCACTCATATTGAATGAAGATTCAATACATCGTCATTCAGCCGACTTGTCTCCAACGGTCTATTGCTGCCTCGGGAACCTTATGGTCGTTCTCCTCTGACTCTACATTTTCGAATCCGACGCAAAACCGATAGTTAATTGTAAGGTTCAGGGCCTCCTAATGACGATGGAACACTGAAATAGCGTAGAGATTCAATACATCGTCCTTCAGTCGACTTCTCTCCAAGCGTCCATTGCTGCCTCGGGCACCATATAGTGCGTCTCCTGTGAGTCTAGATTTTCGAATCCGACACAAAACGTGTAGTTACTTGTAACGTTCAGGGCCTCCTAATGGCGATGACACACTCAAATTACATCCTCCTCCAGCCGACTTGTCTGCAAGGGGATATTGCTGCCTCGGGCAGCTTATCGTCGTTCCTCTGCGAGTCTAGATTTTCGAATCCGACGTAAAACTAATATTTAATTGTAATGTTCAGGGCCTCCTAATGACGATGGAACACTGAAATAGCGTCGAGATCAATACATCGTCCTTCAGCCGTCTTGTCTCCAAGCGTCCATTGCTGCCTCGTGCACCTTATGGTCGTTCTTCTGTGAGACTACATTTTCGATTCCGACACATAACTGATAGTTAATTATAACGTTCAGGGCCTCCTAATGACGATGCTACACTTAAATTGCGTCGAGATTCAATACATCGACCTCCAGCCGACTTGTCTCCAAGGGGATATTGCTGCCTCGGGCACCATATGGTCCGTGTCCAGTGAGACTAGATTTTCGAATCCGACTCAAACCTTGTAGTTAATTGTAACGTTCATGGCCTCCTAATGACGATGGAACACTCAAATTGCGTCGAGATCCAATACATCGTCCTCCCGCCGTCTTGTCTCCAAGGGTCTATTGCTGCCTCGGGCACCTTATGATCGTTCTCATGTGAGTCTAGATTCTCGGATCCGACGCATAACTGATAGTTAATTGTAACGTTCAGCGCCTCCTAATGACGATAGAACACTCAAATTGCGTCGAGATTCAATACATCGTCCTCCAGCCTCCTTGTCCACAAGGGGATATTGCTGACTCCTGCGAGTCTAGATTTTCGAATGCTACGCAAAACTGATAGTTAATTGTAACGTTCATGGCCTCCTAATGACGATGGAACACTCAATTTGCGTCGAGATTCAATACATCGTCCTCCAGCCGACTTGTGTGCTAGGGGATATTGCTGCCTCGGGCACCTTATCGTCGTTCCTCTGTGGGTCTAGATTTTCGAATCCGTCGCTAAACTAATAGCTAATTGTAACGTTCAGGGCCTCCTAATGACGATAGAATACTCAAATTGCGTCGAGATTCAGTACGTCGTCCTCCAGCCGACTGGTCTCCAAGGGGATATCGCTGCCTCGGGCAGTGGTCCGTCTCCTGTGAGTCTAGATTTTCGATTCCGACACAAAAACGATTATTAATTGTAACGTTCAGACCCTCCTAATGACGAAGGAACACTCAAATTGCGTCGACATCCAGTACATCGTCCACCCGCCGACCTGTCTCCAACGGGATACTGCTGCCTCGAGCACCATGTGGTCCGTCTCCTGTGAGTTTAGAATTTCGAATCCGACGCGAAACTGATAGTTAATTGCAACTATCAGGGCCTCCTAATGACGATGGAACACTCAAATTGCGTCGAGATTCAATACACCGCCCTCCAGCCGACTTGTCTCCATGGGTCTACTGCTGCCTCGGTCACCTTATGGTCGTTCTCCTGTGAGTCCAGATATTCGAATCCGACGCAAAACGGACTGCTAATTGTAACGTTCAGAGCCTCCTAATGATGATGGAACACTCTAATTGCGTCCAGATTCCATACATCGTCCTCCTGCCTGTCTCCAAGGGGATATTGCTGCCTCGGGCACATATCGTCGTTCTCCTGTGAGTCTAGATTTTCGAACCCGACGCGAAACTGATAGTTAATTGTAACGTTCAGGTGCTCCTAATGACGATGGTACACTCAAATTGCGTCGAGATTCAATACATCGTCCTCCAGCCGACTTGTCTCCAAGGGGATATTGCTGCCTCAAGCACCATATTGGTCCGTCTCCTGTGAGTAGATTTTCGATTCCGACGCAAAACTTGTAGTTAATTGTAACGTTCGGGGCCTCCTAATGACGATGGAACACTCAAATTGCGTCGAGATCCAATACATCGACCTCCCGACGACTTGTCTCCAACGGGATATTGCTGCCTCGGGCACCATGTGTTCCGTCTCCTGTGAGTCTAGATTTTAAAATCCGACGCAAAATTGATAGTTAATTGTAACTTTCAGCGCCTCCTAATAACGATGGAACACTCAAATTGCGTCGAGATTCAATACATCGTCCTCCAGCCGACTTGTCTACAAGGGGATATTGCTGCCTCGGGAACCTTATGGTCCGCCTCCTGTTAGTCTACATTTTCGAATTCGACGCAAAACTGATAGTTAATAGTAACGTTCATGGCCTCCAAATGACGATGGAGCACGCAAATTGCGTCGAGATTCAATACATCGTCCTCCAGCCGACTTGTCTTCAAGGGGATATTGCTGCCTCGGGCACCATATGTTCCGTTTCCTGTAGGTCCAGATATTGGAATCCGACGCAAAATGGACTGCTAATTGTAACGTTCAGAGCCTCCTAATGACGATGGAACACTCAAATTGCATCAAGATTCAATACATCGTCATTCAGAAGACTTGTATCCAACAGTCTATTGTTGCCTTGGGCACCTTATGGTCGTTCTCCTGAGAGTCTAGATTTTCGGATCCGACGCTTAACTAATAGTTAATTGTAACGTTCAGCGCCTCCTAAAGACGATAGAACACTCAAATTGCGACGAGATTCAATACATCTTCCTCCGGCCGACTTGCCTACAAGGGGATATTGCTGCCTCGGGCACCTTATGGTCCGCCTCCTGTTAGTCTAGATTTTCGAATCCGACGCGAAACTGATAGTTAATTGTAACGTTCAGTGCCTCCTAATGACGATGGAACACCCAAATTGCGTCGATATTCAATACATCGTCCTCCATCCGACTTGTCTCCAAGGGAACATTGCTGTTTCGGGCACCATATGGTCCGTCTCCTGTAGGTCCAGATAATCGAATCCGACGCAAAACGGACTGCTAATTGTAACGTTCAGAGCCTCCTAATGACGATGGAACACTCAAATTACGTCGAGATTCAATACATCGTCTACCCGCCGACTTGTCTCCAACGGGGTATTGCAGCTTTGGGCACCATGTGGTCCTTCTCCTGTGAGTCTAGATTTTCGAATCCGACGCACAAATGATAGTTAATTGTAACGTTCAGCGCCTCCTAATGACGATGGAACACTCAAATTGCGTCGTGATTCAATACATCGTCCTCCAGCCGACTTGACCCCAAGGGTCTAATGCTGCCTCGGTCACCATATGGTCCGACTCCTGTGAGTCTAGAATTTCGAATCCGACGCAAAACTGATAGTTAATTGTAACGTTCAGGGCCTAGTAATGACGATGGAACACTCAAATTGCGTCGAGATTCAATACATCGTCCACCAGGCGACTTGTCTCCAGATGTCTATTGTACCCTCGGGCACCTTATGGTCGTTCTTCTGTGAGACTACATTTTCGATTCCGACACATAACTGATAGTTAATTGTAACGTTCAGGGCCTCCTAATGACGATGGAACATTTACATTGCGTCGAGATTCAATACATCGTCCTCCAGCCGACTTGTCTCCATGGGTCTACTGCTTCCTTGGTCACCTTATCTTCGTTGTCCTGTAAGTCCAGATACTCGAATCCGACGCAAAACGGACTGCTACTTGTAACTTTCGGAGCCCCCTAATGATGATGGAACACTCAAATTGCATCGAGATTCAATACATCGTCCTCCAGCCGACTTGTCTCCAAGGGTCTATTGCTGCCTCGAGCACCTTATGGTCGTTCTCCTGTGAGTCTAGATTTTCGGATCCGACGCATAACTGTTAGTTAATTGAAACGTTCAGGGCCTCATAATGACGACAGCACACTCAAATTGCGTCGAGATTCAATACATCGTCCACCCGCCGACTTGTCTCCAACGGGATATTGGTGCCTCGGGCACCATGTGGTACGTCTCCTGTGAGTGCAGATTATCGAATCCGACGCAAAAAATATAGTTAATTGTAACGTTCTGGGCCTCCTGATGTCGAAGGAACTTTCAAATTGCGTCGAGATTCAATACATCGTCCTCCAGCCGACTTCTCTCCAAGGATCTATTGCTGCCTCGGGCAGCATGTGGTCCGTCTCCTGTGAGTCTAGATTTTCGAATATGACGCAAATATGATAGTTAATTGTAACGTTCAGGGCCTCCTAATGTCGAAGGAACACTCAAATTGAGTCGAGATTCAATACATCGTCCTCCAGCCGACTTGTCTCCAAGGGGATATTGCTGCCTCGGGCACCATATGGTCCGTCTCCTGTAGGTCCAGATATTCGAATCCGACGCAAAACGGACTGCTTATTGTAACGTTCAGAGCCTCCTAATGACGATGGAACACTCAAATTGCATCAATATTCAATACATCGTCATACAGAAGACTTGTCTCCAAGTCTATTGCTGCCTCGGGCACCATGTGGTCCGTCTCCTGTGAGTCTAGATTTTCGAATCCGACGCAAAAATGATAGTTAATTGTAACGTTCAGGGCCACCTAATGTCGAAGGAACACTCAAATTGCGTCGAGATTCAATACATCGTCCTCCAGCCGACTTGTCTCCAAGGATCTATTGCTGCCTCGGGCACCATGTGGTCCGTCTCCTGTGAGTCTAGATTTTCGAATATGACGCAAAAATGATAGTTAATTGTAACGTTCAGGGCCTCCTAATGTCGAAGGAACACTCAAATTGCGTCGAGATTCAATACATCGTCCTCCAGCCGACTTGTCTTCAAGGGGATATTGCAGCCTCGGGCGCCATATGGTCCGTCTCCTGTAGGTCCAGATATTCGAATCCGACGCAAAACGGACTGCTAATTGTAACGTTCAGAGCCTCCTAATGACGATGGAGCACTCAAATTGCATCAAAATTCAATACATCGTCATACAGAAGACTTGTCTCCAAGTCTATTGCTGCCTCGAGCACCTTATGGTCCGTCTCCTGTGAGTCTAGATTTTCGAATCCGACGCAAAACTGATATTTAATTGTAACGTTCGGGGCATCCTAATGACGATGGAACACTCAAATTGCGTCGAGATCCAATACACCGGCCTCCCGTCATCTTGTCTTAAACGGGATATTGCTGCCTCGGGCACCATGTGGCCCGTCTCCTGGGAGTCTAGATTTTCGAATCCGACGCAAAAGTGATAGTTAATTGTAACGTTCAGCGCCTCCTAATGACGATGGAACACTCAAATTGCGTCGAGATTCAATACTTCGTCACCCGCCGACTTGTCTCCAACGGGATATTGCTGCCTCGGGCAATATGTTGTCCCTCTCCTGTAAGTCTAGATTTTCGAATCCGACGCAAAACCTGTAGTTAATTGTAACGTTCAGGGCCTCCTAATGACGATGGAACACTCAAATTACGTCGAGATTCAATACTTCGTCGACCCGCCGACTTGTCTCCAACGGGATATTGCTGCCTCGGGCACCATGTGGTCCCTCTCCTGTGAGTCTAGATTTTCGAATCCGACGCGAAACTGATAGATAATTGTAACGTTCAGGGCCTCCTAATGTCGATGGAACACTCAAATTGCGACGATATTCAATACATCGTCCTCCAGCCGACTTGTCTCCATGGGTCTTTTGCTACCTCGCTCACCTTATGGTCGTTCTCCTGTGAGTCTAGATTTTCGAATCCGTCGCAGAACTGATGGTTAATTGTAACGTTCATGGCCTCCTAATGACGATGGAACACTCAAATTGCGTCGAGATTCAATACATCGTCCTCCAGCCGACTTGTCTCCAAGGGGATATTGTTGCATCGGGCACATATCGTCGTTCTCCAGTGAGTCTAGATTTTCGAATCCGACGCGAAACTGATAGTTAATTGTAACATTCAACATTGTAACGATGGAACACACAAATTGCATCGAGATTCAATACATCGTCCTCAAGCCGACTTTTCTCCAAGGGGATATTGCTGCCTCGGGGACCATATGGTCCGTCTCCTGTAGGTCCAGCTATTCGAATCCTACGCAAAACGGACTGCTCATTGTAACGTTCAGATCCTCCTAATGACGATGGAACACTCAAATTGCATCAAGATTCAATACATCGTCTTTCAGAAGACTTGTCTCCAACAGTCTATTGCTGCCTCGGGCACCTTATGGTCTAAATTTTCGAATCCGACGCAAAACTGATAGTTAATTGTGACGTTCAGGGCCTCCTAATGACAATGGAACACTCAAATTGCGTCGCGATTCAATACATCGTCCTCCAGCAGATTTGTTTCCAATTGGCAATTGCTGCCTTTGGCACCTAATGATCTTGCTCCTGTGAGTCTAGATTTTCGAATCCGACGCAAAACTTATATTTAGCTGTAACGTTAAGGGCCTCCTAATGACGATGGTACCCTCAAATTGCGTCGTTCAGGGCCTCCTATTGACGATGTAACACTCAAATTGCGTCGAGATCCAATACATCGTCCTCCCGCCGACTTGTCTCCAAGGGTCTATTGCTGCCTCGGGCACCTTATGGTCGTTCTCATCTGAGTCTAGATTTTCGGATCCGACGCATAACTGACAGTTAATTGTAACGTTCAGCGCCTCCAAATGACGATAGAACACTCAATTTGCGTAGACATTCAATACATCGTCCTCCGGCCGACTTGTCCACAAGGGGATTTTGCTGCCTCGGGCTCCATATGATCCGCCTCCTGTGAGTCTAGATTTTCGAATCCGACGCAAAACTGATAGTTAAGTGTAAGGTTCATGGCCTCCTAATGACGATGGAACACTCAAATTGCGTCGAGATTCAATACCTCGTCCTCCAGCCGACTTGTCTCCAAGGGCATATTGCAGCCTGGGGCACCATGTGGTCCGTCTCCTATGAGTGCAGATTGTCGAATCCGACGCAAAAAAGATAGTTAATTGTAACGTTCAGGGCCTCCTAATGACGACAGAACACTCAAATTGCGGCGAGATTCAATACGTCGTCCTCCAGCCGACTTGTCTCCAAGGGGATATTGCAGCCTGGGGCACCATGTGGTCCGCCTCCTGTGAGTGCAGATTATCGAATCCGACGCAAAAAAGATAGTTAATTGTAACGTTGAGGGCTTCCGAATCACGATGGAACACTCAATTGCGTCGAGATCCAATACGTCGACCTCCCGCCGACTTGTCTCCAACGGGATATTGCTACCTCGCTCACCTAATGGTCGTTCTCCTGTGAGTCTAGATTTTCGAATCCGACGCAAAACTGATGGTTAATTGTAACGTTCATGGCCTCCTAATGACGATTGAACACTCAAATTGCGACGAGATTCAATACATCGTCCTCCAGCCGACTTGTCTCCAAGTAGATATTGCTGCCTCGGGCACATATCGTCGTTCTCCTGTGAGCCTAGATTTTCGAATCCGACGTGAAACTCATAATTAATTGTAACGTTCAGGGCCTCCTAATGACGATGGAACACTCAAATTGCGTCGAGATTCAATACATCGTCCTCCAGCCGTCTTGTCTCCAAGGGTCAATTGCTGCCTTTGGCACCTAATGGTCTTGCTCCTGTGAGTCTAGATTTTCGAATCCGACGCAAAACTGATATTTAAATGTAACGTTCAGGGCCTCCTAATGACGATGGAACACTCAAATTGCGTCGAGATTCAATACATCGTCCTCCAGCCGACTTATCTCCAAGCGTCCATTGCTGCCTCGGGCACCATATGGTGCGTCTCCAGTGAGTCTAGATTTTCGAATCCGACACAAAACTTGTAGTTACTTGTAACGTTCAGGGCCTCCTAATGACGATGGGACACTCAAATTACGTCGAAGTTCAATACATCGTCTACCCGCCGACTTGTCTCCAACGGGATATTGCTGCCTCGGGCACCATGTGGTCCATCTCCTGTGAGTCTAAATTTTCGAATCCGACGTACAAATGATAGTTAATTGTAACGTTCAGGGCCTAGTAATGACGATGGAACACTCAAATTGCTTCGAGATGCAATACATCGTCCACCAGGCGACTTGTCTCCTGATGTCTTTTGTACCCTCGGGCACCTTATGGTCGTTCTCCTGTGAGTGTAGATTTTCGAATTCGGCGCGAAACTGATAGTTAATTGTAACTTTCAGGGCCTCCTAATGACGATGGAACACTGAAATTGCGTCGAGATTCAATACATCCTCCTCCAGCCGACTTGTCTGCAAGGGGATATTGCTGCCTCGGGCAGCTTATCGTCGTTCCTCTGCGAGTCTAGATTTTCGAATCCGACGTAAAACTGATAGTTAATTGCAATGTTCAGGGCCTCCTAATGACGATGGAACACTCAAATTGCGTCGAGATCCAATACATCGTCCTCCCGCCGTCTTGTCTCCAAGGGTCTTTTGCTGCCTCGGGCACCTTATGGTCGTTCTCATGTGAGTCTAGATTTTCGGATCCGACGCATAACTGATAGTTAATTGTAACGTTCAGCGCCTCCTAATGACGATAGAACACTCAAATTGCGTCGAGATTCAATACATCGTCCTCCAGCCGCCTTGTCCACAAGGGGATATTGCTGCCTCCTGCGAGTCTAGATTTTCGAATCCTACGCAAAACTGATAGTTAATTGTAACGTTCATGGCCTCCTAATGACGATGGAACACTCAATTTGCGTCGAGATTCAATACATCGTCCTCCAGCCGACTTGTGTGCTAGGGGATATTGCTGCCTCGGGCACCTTATCGTCGTTCCTCTGTGAGTCTAGATTTTCGAATCCGTCGCTAAACTAATAGCTAATTGTAACGTTCAGGGCCTCCTAATGACGATAGAATACTCAAATTGCGTCGAGATTCAATACGTCGTTCTCCAGCCGACTGGTCTCCAAGGTTGTATCGCTGCCTCGGGCACCCTGTGGTCCGTCTCCTGTGAGTCTAGATTTTCGATTCCGACACAAAAACGATTGTTAATTGTAACGTTCAGAGCCTCCTAATGACGAAGGAACACTTAAATTGCGTCGAGATTCAATACATCGTCCTCCAGCCGACTTGTCTCCAAGGGTCTATTGCTGCCTTGTGCAGCTTATGGTCGATCTCCTGTGAGTCTAGATCTTCGGATCCGACGCATCACTGATAGTTAATTGTAACGTTCATGGCCTCCTAATGACAATGGAGCACTCAAATTGCGTCGAGATCCAGTACATCGTCCACCCGCCGACTTGTCTCCAACGGGATATTGCTGCCTCGAGCACCATGTGGTCCGTCTCCTGTGAGTCTAGATTTTCGAATCCGACGCGAAACTGATAGTTAATTGCAACAATCAGGGCCTCCTAATGACGTTGGAACACTCAAATTGCGTCGAGATTCAATACACCGCCCTCCAGCCGACTTGTCTCCATGGGTCTACTGCTGCCTCGGTCACCTTATGGTCGTTCTCCTGTGAGTCCAGATATTCGAATCCGACGCAAAACGGACTGCTAATTACAACGTTCAGAGCCTCCTAATGATGATGGAACACTCTAATTGCGTCCAGATTCAATACATCGTCCTCCTGCCGACTTGTCTCCAAGGGGATATTGCTGCCTCGGGCACATATCGTCGTTCTCCTGTGAGTCTAGATCTTCGGATCCGACGCATCACTGATAGTTAATTGTAACGTTCATGGCCTCCTAATGACGATGGAGCACTCAAATTGCGTCGAGATCCAGTACATCGACCTCCCGACGACTTGTCTCCAACGGGATATTGCTGCCTCGGGCACCATGTGTTCCGTCTCCTGTGAGTCTAGATTTTCGAATCCGACGCAAATATGATAGTTAATCTTAACGTTCAGCGCCTCCTAATGACGATGGAACACTCAAATTGCGTCGAGATTCAATACATCGTCCTCCAGCCGACTTGTCTCCAAGGGTCTATTGCTGCCTTGTGCAGCTTATGGTCGTTCTCCTGTGAGTCTAGATCTTCGGATCCAACGCATCACTGATAGTTAATTGTAACGTTCATGGCCTCCTAATGACGATGGAGCACTCAAATTGCGTCGAGATCCAGTACATCGTCCACCCGCCGACTTGGCTCCAACGGGATATTGCTGCCTCGAGCACCATGTGGTCCGTCTCCTGTGAGTCTAGATTTTCGAATCCGATGCGAAACTGATAGTTAATTGCAACAATCAGGGCCTCCTAATGACGTTGGAACACTCAAATTGCGTCGAGATTCAATACACCGCCCTCCAGCCGACTTGTCTCCATGGGTCTACTGCTGCCTCGGTCACCTTATGGTCGTTCTCCTGTGAGTCCAGATATTCGAATCCGACGCAAAACGGACTGCTAATTACAACGTTCAGAGCCTCCTAATGATGATGGAACACTCTAATTGCGTCCAGATTCAATACATCGTCCTCCTGCCGACTTGTCTCCAAGGGGATATTGCTGCCTCGGGCACATATCGTCGTTCTCCTGTGAGTCTAGATCTTCGGATCCGACGCATCACTGATAGTTAATTGTAACGTTCATGGCCTCCTAATGACGATGGAGCACTCAAATTGCGTCGAGATCCAGTACGTCGACCTCCCGACGACTTGTCTCCAACGGGATATTGCTGCCTCGGGCACCATGTGTTCCGTCTCCTGTGAGTCTAGATTTTCGAATCCGACGCAAATATGATAGTTAATCTTAACGTTCAGCGCCTCCTAATGACGATGGAACACTCAAATTGCGTCGAGATTCAATACATCGTCCTCCAGCCGACTCGTCTACAAGGGGATATTGCTGCCTCGGTAACTTTATGGTCCGCCTCCTGTTAGTCTAGATTTTCGAATCCAGCGCAAAACTGATAGTTAATAGTAACGTTCATGGCCTCCTAATGACGATGGAACACTCAAATTGCATCAAGATTCAATACATCGTCATTCAGAAGACTTGTATCCAACAGTCCATTGCTGCCTCGGGCACCTTATGGTCGTTCTCCTGAGAGTCTAGATTTTCGGATCAGACGCATAACTAATAGTTAATTGTAACGTTCAGCGCCTCCTAAAGACGATAGAACACTCAAATTGCGTCGAGATTCAATACATCTTCCTCCGGCCAACTTGTCTACAAGGGGATATTGCTGCCTCGGGCACCTTATGGTCCGCCTCCTGTTAGTCTAGATTTTCGAATCCGACGCGAAACTGATAGTTAATTGTAACGTTCAGTGCCTCCTAATGACGATGGAACACTCAAATTGCGTCGATATTCAATACATCGTCCTCCATCCGACTTGTCTCCAAGGGAACATTGCTGTTTTGGGCACCATATGGTCCGTCTCCTGTAGGTCCAGATATTCGAATCCGACGCAAAACGGACTGCTAATTGTAACGTTCAGAGCCTCCTAATGACGATGGAGCACTCAAATTGCATCAAGATTCAATACATCGTCATTCAGAAGACTTGTCTCCTAAGGACTATTGCTGTCTCGGGCACCTTATTGTCGTTCTCCTCTGAGTCAAAATTTTCGAATCCGACGCAAAACTTGTAGTTAATTGTAACGTTCAGGGCCTCCTAATGACGATGGAACACTCAAATTACGTCGAGATTCAATACATCGTCTACCCGCCGACTTGTCTCCAACGGGGTGTTGCAGCTTTGGGCACCATGTGGTCCGCCTCCTGTGAGTCTAGATTTTCAAATCCGACGCACAAATGATAGTTAATTGTAACGTTCAGCACCTCCTAATTACGATGGAACACTCAAATTGCGTCGAGATTCAATACATCGTCCTCCAGCCGACTTGACCCCAAGGGTCTAATGCTGCCTCGGTCACCATATGGTCCGACTCCTGTGAGTCTAGAATTTCGAATCCGACGCAAAACTGATAGTCAATTGAAACGTTCAGGGCCTAGTAATGACGATGGAACACTCAAATTGCGTCGAGATTCAATACATCGTCCACCAGGCGACTTGTCTCCAGATGTCTATTGTACCCTCGGGCACCTTATGGTCGTTCTCCTGTGAGTGTAGATTTTAGAATCCGACGCTAAACTGATAGTTAATTGTAATGTTCAGGGCCTCCTAATGACGATGGAACACTGAAATAGCGTCGAGATTCATTACATCGTCCACCCGCCGTCTTGTCTCCAAGCGTCCATTGCTGCCTCGTGCACCTTATGGTCGTTTTCCTGTGAGACTACATTTTCGATTCCGACACATAACTGATAGTTAATTGTAACGTTCAGGGCCTCCTAATGTCGATGGAACATTTACATTGCGTCGAGATTCAATACATCGTCCTCCAGCCGACTTGTCTCCATGGGTCTACTGCTTCCTTGGTCACCTTATCTTCGTTCTCCTGTAAGTCCAGATACTCGAATCCGACGCAAAACGGACTTCTAATTGTAACTTTCAGAGCCCCCTAATGATGATGGAACACTCAAATTGCGTCGAGATTCAATACATCGTCCACCCGCCGACTTGTCTCCAACGGGATATTGGTGCCTCGGGCACCATGTGGTCCGTCTCCTGTGAGTGCTGATTATCGAATCCGACGCAAAAAAGATAGTTAATTGTAACGTTCTCGGCCTCCTGATGTCGAAGGAACACTCAAATTGCGTCGAGATTCAATGCATCGTCCTCCAGCCGACTTCTCTCCAAGGATCTATTGCTGCCTCGGGCACCATGTGGTCCGTCTCCTGTGAGTCTAGATTTTCGAATATGACGCAAAAATGATAGTTAATTGTAACGTTCAGGGCCTCCTAATGTCGAAGGAACACTCAAATTGCGTCGAGATTCAATACATCGTCCTCCAGCCGACTTGTCTCCAAGGGGATATTGCCGCCTCGGGCACCATATTGTCCGTCTCCTGTAGGTCCAGATATTCGAATCCGACGCAAAACGGACAGCTTATTGTAACGTTCAGAGCCTCCTAACGACGATGGAACACTCAAATTGCATCAAGATTCAATACATCGTCATACAGAAGACTTGTCTCCAAGTCTATTGCTGCCTCGGGCACCATGTGGTCCGTCTCCTGTGAGTCTAGATTTTCGAATCCGACGCAAAAATGACAGTTAATTGTAACGTTTAGGGCCTCCTAACGTCGAAGGAACACTCAAATTGCGTCGAGATTCAATACATCGTCCTCCAGCCGACTTGTCTCCAAGGATCAATTGCTGCCTCGGGCACCATGTGGTCCGTCTCCTGTGAGTCTAGATTTTCGAATATGACGCAAAAATGATAGTTAATTGTAACGTTCAGGGCCTCCTAATGTCGAAGGAACACTCAAATTGCGTCGAGATTCAATACATCGTCCTCCAGCCGACTTGTCTTCAAGGGGATATTGCTGCCTCGGACGCCGTATGGTCCGTCTCCTGTAGGTCCAGATATTCGAATCCGACGCAAAACGGACTGCTAATTGTAACGTTCCGAGCCTCCTAATGACGATGGAGCACTCAAATTGCATCAAGATTCAATACATCGTCATACAGAAGACTTGTCTCCAAGTCTATTCCTGCCTCGAGCACCTTATGGTCCGTCTCCTGTGAGTCTAGATTTTCGAATCCGACGCAAAACTGATATTTAATTGTAACGTTCAGTGCCTCCTAATGACGATGGAACACTCAAATTGCGTCGAGATTCAATACATCGTCCTCCAGCCGACTTGTCTCCAACGGGATATTGCTGCCTCGGGCACCATGTTGTCCCTCTCCTGTGAGTCTAGATTTTCGAATCCGACGCAAAACCTGTAGTTAATTGTAACGTTCAGGGCCTCCTAATAACGATGGAACACTCAAATTACGTCGACATTCAATACTTCGTCGACCCGCCGACTTGTCTCCAACGGGATATTGCTGCCTCGGGCACCATGTGGTCCCTCTCCTGTGAGTCTAGGTTTTCGAATCCGACGCGAAACTGATAGATAATTGTAACGTTCAGGGCCTCCTAATGTCGATGGAACACTCAAATAGCGACGATATTCAATACATCGACCTCCAGCCGACTTGTCTCCATGGGTCTCTTGCTACCTCGCTCACCTTATGGTCGTTCTCCTGTGAGTCTAGATTTTCGAATCCGTCGCAGAACTGATGGTTAATTGTAACGTTCATGGCCTCCTAATGACGATGGAACACCCAAATTGCGTCGAGATTCAATACATCGTCCTCCAGCCGACTTGTCTCCAAGGGGATATTGTTGGCTCGGGCACATATCGTCGTTATCCTGTGAGTCTAGATTTTCGAATCCGACGCGAAACTGATAGTTAATTGTAACATTCAGGGCCTCCTAATGTCGATGGAACACTCAAATTGCGTGGAGATTCAATACATCGTCCTCAAGCCGACTTGTCTCCAAGGGGATATTGCTGCCTCGGGCACCATATGGTCCGTCTCCTGTAGGTCCAGCTATTCGAATCCTACGCAAAACGGACTGCTAATTGTAACGTTCAGATCCTCCTAATGACGATGGAACACTCAAATTGCATCAAGATTCAATACATCGTCTTTCAGAAGACTTGTCTCCAACAGTCTATTGCTGCCTCGGGCACCTTATGGTCTAAATTTTCGAATCCGACGCTAAACTGATAGTTAATTGTAACGTTCAGCGCCTCCTAATGACGATAGAACACTCAATTTGCGTCGACATTCAATACATCGTCCTCCAGCCGACTTGTCCACAAGGGGATTTTGCTGCCTCGGGCTCCTTATGGTCCGCCTCCTGTGAGTCTAGATTTTCGAATCCGACGAAAAACTGATAGTTAATTGTAACGTTCATGGCCTCCTAATGACGATGGAACACTCAAATTGCGTCGAGATTCAATACATCGTCCACCAGCCGATTTGTCTCCAATTGTCAATTGCGGCCTTTGGCACCTAATGATCTTGCACCTGTGAGTCTAGATTTTCGAATCCGACGCAAAACTTATATTTAATTGTAACGTTAAGGGCCTCCTAATGACGATGGTACCCTCAAATTGCGTCGTTCAGGGCCTCCTATTGACGATGTAACACTCAAATTGCGTCGAGATCCAATACATCGTCCTCCCGCCGACTTGTCTCCAAGGGTCTATTGCTGCCTCGGGCACCTTAAGGTCGTTCTCATCTGAGTCTAGATTTTCGGATCCGACGCATAACTGACAGTTAATTGTAACGTTCAGCGCCTCCTAATGACGATAGAACACTCAATTTGCGTCGAAATTCAATACATCGTCCTCCAGCCGACTTGTCCACAAGGGGATTTTGCTGCCTCGGGCTCCTTATGGTCCGCCTCCTGTGAGTCTAGATTTTCGAATCCGACGAAAAACTGATAGTTAATTGTAACGTTCATGGCCTCCTAATGACGATGGAACACTCAAATTGCGTCGAGATTCAATACGTCGTCCTCCAGCCGACTTGTCTCCAAGGGGATGTTGCAGCCTGGGGCACCATGTGGTCCGTCTCCTATGAGTGCAGATTATCGAATCCGACGCAAAAAAGATAGTTAATTGTAACGTTCATGGCCTTCTAATGACGACAGAACACTCAAATTGCGGCGAGAATCAATACGTCGTCCTCCAGCCGACTTGTCTCCAAGGGGATATTGCAGCCTGGGGCACCATGTGGTCCGTCTCCTGTGAGTGCAGATTATCGAATCCGACGCAAAAAAGATAGTTAATTGTAACGTTGAGGGTTTCCGAATCTCGATGGAACACTCAATTGCGTCGAGATCCAATACGTCGACCTCCCGCCGACTTGTCTCTAACGGGATATTGCTACCTCGCTCACCGTATGGTCGTTCTCCTGTGAGTCTAGTTTTTCGAATCCGAAGCAAAACTGATGGTTAGTTGTAACGTTCATGGCCTCCTAATGACGATGGAACACTCAAATTGCGACGAGATTCAATACATCGTCCTCCAGCTGACTTGTCTCCAAGTAGATATTGCTGCCTCGGGCACATATCGTCGTTCTCCTGTGAGCCTAGATTTTCGAATCCGACGCGAAACTGATAGTTAATTGTAACGTTCAGGGCCTCCTAATGACGATGGAACACTCAAATTGCGTCGAGATTCAATACATCGCCCTCCAGCCGTCTTGTCTCCAAGTGTCAATTGCTGCCTTTGGCACCTAATGGTCTTGCTCCTGTGAGTCTAGATTTTCGAATCCGACGCAAACTGATATTTAATTGTAACGTTCAGGGCCTCCTAATGACGATGGAACACTCAAATTGCGTCGAGATTCAATACATCGTCCTCCAGCCGACTTATCTCCAAGGGGATATTGCTGCCTCGGGCACCATGTGGTCCGTCTCCTGTGAGTCTAGATTTTCGGATCCGACGCAAAACTTGTAGTTAATTGTAACGTTCGGGGCCACCTAATGACGATGGAACACTCAAATTGCGTCGAGATCCAATACATCGACCTCCCGTCGACTTGTCTCCAACGGGATATTGCTGCCTTGGCACCATGTGGTCCGTCTCCTGTGAATCTAGATTTTCGAATGCGACGCAAAAGTGATAGTTAATTGTAACGTTCAGGGCCTCCTAATGTCGATGGAACACTCAAATTGCGTCGAGATTCAATACATCGTCCTCCAGCCGACTTGTCTCCAAGGGGATATTGCTGCCTCGGGCACATATCGTCGTTCTCCTGTAAGTCTACATTTTTGAATCCGACGCGAAACTCATAGTTAATTGTAATGTTCAGGGCCTCCTGAAGACGATGGAACACTCAAATTGCGTCGCGATTCAATACATCGTCCTCCAGCCGACTTGTCTCCAAGGGTCAATTGCTGCCTTTGGCACCTAATGGTCTTGCTCCTGTGAGTCTAGATTTTCGAATCCGACGCAAAACTGATAGTTAATTGTAACGTTCGGGCCTCCTAATGACGATGAAACACTCAAATTGCGTCGAGATCCAATACATCGACCTCCCGTCGACTTGTCTCCATGGGTTTATTGCTACCGCGCTCACCTTATGGTCGTTCTCCTGTGAGTCTAGATTTTCGAATCCGACGCAAAACTGATGGTTAATTGTAACGATCATGGCCTCCTAATGACGATGGGACACTCAAATTGCGTCGAGATTCAATACATCGTCATCCAGCCGACTTGTCTCCAAGGGCATATTGCTGCCTCGGGCAATATATGGTCCGTCTCCTGTAGGTCCAGATATTCGAATCCGACGCAAAACGGACTGCCAATTGTAACGTTCAGAGCCTCCTAATGACGATGGAACACTCAAATTGCATCAAGATTCAATACATCGTCATTCAGAAGACTTGTCTCCATCAGTCTATTGCTGCCTCGGGCACCTTATGGTCGTTCTCCTCTGAGTCTAAATTTTCGAATGCGACACATAACTAATAGTTAATTGTAACGTTCAGGGCCTCCTGATGTCGAAGGAACACTCAAATTGCGTCGAGATTCAATGCATCGTCCTCCAGCCGACTTCTCTCCAAGGATCTATTGCTGCCTCGGGCACCATGTGGTCCGTCTCCTGTGAGTCTAGATTTTCGAATATGACGCAAAAATGATAGTTAATTGTAACGTTCAGGGCCTCCTAATGTCGAAGGAACACTCAAATTGCGTCGAGATTCAATACATCGTCCTCCAGCCGACTTGTCTCCAAGGGGATATTGCTGCCTCGGGCACCATATTGTCCGTCTCCTGTAGGTCCAGATATTCGAATCCGACGAAAAACGGACAGCTTATTGTAACGTTCAGAGCCTCCTAACGACGTGGGAACACTCAAATTGCATCAAGATTCAATACATCGTCATACAGAAGACTTGTCTCCAAGTCTATTGCTGCCTCGGGCACCATGTGGTCCGTCTCCTGTGAGTCTTGATTTTCGAATCCGACGCAAAAATGACAGTTAATTGTAACGTTTAGGGCCTCGTAATGTCGAAGGAACACTCAAATTGCGTCGAGATTCAATACATCGTCCTCCAGCCGACTTGTCTCCAAGGATCAATTGCTGCCTCGGGCACCATGTGGTCCGTCTCCTGTGAGTCTAGATTTTCGAATATGACGCAAAAATGATAGTTAATTGTAACGTTCAGGGCCTCCTAATGTCGAAGGAACACTCAAATTGCGTCGAGATTCAATACATCGTCCTCCAGCCGACTTGTCTTCAAGGGGATATTGCTGCCTCGGACGCCGTATGGTCCGTCTCCTGTAGGTCCAGATATTCGAATCCGACGCAAAACGGACTGCTAATTGTAACGTTCCGAGCCTCCTAATGACGATGGAGCACTCAAATTGCATCAAGATTCAATACATCGTCATACAGAAGACTTGTCTCCAAGTCTATTGCTGCCTCGAGCACCTTATGGTCCGTCTCCTGTGAGTCTAGATTTTCGAATCCGACGCAAAACTGATATTTAATTGTAACGTTCAGTGCCTCCTAATGACGATGGAACACTCAAATTGCGTCGAGATTCAATACATCGTCCTCCAGCCGACTTGTCTCCAAGGGAATATAGCTGCCTCGGGCACAATATGGTCCGTCTCCTGTGAGTCTAGATTTTCGAATCCGACGCAAAACTTGTAGTTACTCGTAACGTTCGGGGCATCCTAATGACGATGGAACACTCAAATTGCGTCGAGATCCAATACATCGGCCTCCCGTCGACTTGTCTCCAACGGGATATTGCTGCCTCGGGCACCATGTGGCCTGTCTCCTGTGAGTCTAGATTTTCGAATCCGACGCAAAAGTGATAGTTAATTGTAACGTTCAGCGCCTCCTAATGACGATGGAACACTCAAATTGCGTCGAGATTCAATACTTCGTCACCCGCCGACTTGTCTCCAACGGGATATTGCTGCCTCGGGCACCATGTTGTCCCTCTCCTGTGAGTCTAGATTTTCGAATCCGACGCAAAACCTGTAGTTAATTGTAACGTTCATGGCCTCCTAATGACGATGGAACACTCAAATTGCGACGAGATTCAATACATCGTCCTCCAGCTGACTTGTCTCCAAGTAGATATTGCTGCCTCGGGCACATATCGTCGTTCTCCTGTGAGCCTAGATTTTCGAATCCGACGCGAAACTGATAGTTAATTGTAACGTTCAGGGCCTCCTAATGACGATGGAACACTCAAATTGCGTCGAGATTCAATACATCGCCCTCCAGCCGTCTTGTCTCCAAGTGTCAATTGCTGCCTTTGGCACCTAATGGTCTTGCTCCTGTGAGTCTAGATTTTCGAATCCGACGCAAACTGATATTTAATTGTAACGTTCAGGGCCTCCTAATGACGATGGAACACTCAAATTGCGTCGAGATTCAATACATCGTCCTCCAGCCGACTTATCTCCAAGGGGATATTGCTGCCTCGGGCACCATGTGGTCCGTCTCCTGTGAGTCTAGATTTTCGGATCCGACGCAAAACTTGTAGTTAATTGTAACGTTCGGGGCCACCTAATGACGATGGAACACTCAAATTGCGTCGAGATCCAATACATCGACCTCCCGTCGACTTGTCTCCAACGGGATATTGCTGCCTTGGCACCATGTGGTCCGTCTCCTGTGAATCTAGATTTTCGAATGCGACGCAAAAGTGATAGTTAATTGTAACGTTCAGGGCCTCCTAATGTCGATGGAACACTCAAATTGCGTCGAGATTCAATACATCGTCCTCCAGCCGACTTGTCTCCAAGGGGATATTGCTGCCTCGGGCACATATCGTCGTTCTCCTGTAAGTCTACATTTTTGAATCCGACGCGAAACTCATAGTTAATTGTAATGTTCAGGGCCTCCTGAAGACGATGGAACACTCAAATTGCGTCGCGATTCAATACATCGTCCTCCAGCCGACTTGTCTCCAAGGGTCAATTGCTGCCTTTGGCACCTAATGGTCTTGCTCCTGTGAGTCTAGATTTTCGAATCCGACGCAAAACTGATAGTTAATTGTAACGTTCGGGCCTCCTAATGACGATGAAACACTCAAATTGCGTCGAGATCCAATACATCGACCTCCCGTCGACTTGTCTCCATGGGTCTATTGCTACCGCGCTCACCTTATGGTCGTTCTCCTGTGAGTCTAGATTTTCGAATCCGACGCAAAACTGATGGTTAATTGTAACGATCATGGCCTCCTAATGACAATGGGACACTCAAATTGCGTCGAGATTCAATACATCGTCATCCAGCCGACTTGTCTCCAAGGGCATATTGCTGCCTCGGGCAATATATGGTCCGTCTCCTGTAGGTCCAGATATTCGAATCCGACGCAAAACGGACTGCCAATTGTAACGTTCAGAGCCTCCTAATGACGATGGAACACTCAAATTGCATCAAGATTCAATACATCGTCATTCAGAAGACTTGTCTCCATCAGTCTATTGCTGCCTCGGGCACCTTATGGTCGTTCTCCTCTGAGTCTAAATTTTCGAATGCGACCCATAACTAATAGTTAATTGTAACGTTCAGGGCCTCCTGATGTCGAAGGAACACTCAAATTGCGTCGAGATTCAATGCATCGTCCTCCAGCCGACTTCTCTCCAAGGATCTATTGCTGCCTCGGGCACCATGTGGTCCGTCTCCTGTGAGTCTAGATTTTCGAATATGACGCAAAAATGATAGTTAATTGTAACGTTCAGGGCCTCCTAATGTCGAAGGAACACTCAAATTGCGTCGAGATTCAATACATCGTCCTCCAGCCGACTTGTCTCCAAGGGGATATTGCTGCCTCGGGCACCATATTGTCCGTCTCCTGTAGGTCCAGATATTCGAATCCGACGCAAAACGGACAGCTTATTGTAACGTTCAGAGCCTCCTAACGACGTGGGAACACTCAAATTGCATCAAGATTCAATACATCGTCATACAGAAGACTTGTCTCCAAGTCTATTGCTGTCTCGGGCACCATGTGGTCCGTCTCCTGTGAGTCTTGATTTTCGAATCCGACGCAAAAATGACAGTTAATTGTAACGTTTAGGGCCTCGTAATGTCGAAGGAACACTCAAATTGCGTCGAGATTCAATACATCGTCCTCCAGCCGACTTGTCTCCAAGGATCAATTGCTGCCTCGGGCACCATGTGGTCCGTCTCCTGTGAGTCTAGATTTTCGAATATGACGCAAAAATGATAGTTAATTGTAACGTTCAGGGCCTCCTAATGTCGAAGGAACACTCAAATTGCGTCGAGATTCAATACATCGTCCTCCAGCCGACTTGTCTTCAAGGGGATATTGCTGCCTCGGACGCCGTATGGTCCGTCTCCTGTAGGTCCAGATATTCGAATCCGACGCAAAACGGACTGCTAATTGTAACGTTCCGAGCCTCCTAATGACGATGGAGCACTCAAATTGCATCAAGATTCAATACATCGTCATACAGAAGACTTGTCTCCAAGTCTATTGCTGCCTCGAGCACCTTATGGTCCGTCTCCTGTGAGTCTAGATTTTCGAATCCGACGCAAAACTGATATTTAATTGTAACGTTCAGTGCCTCCTAATGACGATGGAACACTCAAATTGCGTCGATATTCAATACATCGTCCTCCAGCCGACTTGTCTCCAAGGGAATATAGCTGCCTCGGGCACAATATGGTCCGTCTCCTGTGAGTCTAGATTTTCGAATCCGACGCAAAACTTGTAGTTAATCGTAACGTTCGGGGCATCCTAGTGACGATGGAACACTCAAATTAAGTCGAGATCCAATACATCGGCCTCCCGTCGACTTGTCTCCAACGGGATATTGCTGCCTCGGGCACCATGTGGCCTGTCTCCTGTGAGTCTAGATTTTCGAATCCGACGCAAAAGTGATAGTTAATTGTAACGTTCAGCGCCTCCTAATGACGATGGAACACTCAAATTGCGTCGAGATTCAATACTTCGTCACCCGCCGACTCCAACGGGATATTGCTGCCTCGGGCACCATGTTGTCCCTCTCCTGTGAGTCTAGATTTTCGAATCCGACGCAAAACCTGTAGTTAATTGTAACGTTCAGGGCCTCCTAATAACGATGGAACACTCAAATTACGTCGACATTCAATACTTCGTCGACCCGCCGACTTGTCTCCAACGGGATATTGCTGCCTCGGGCACCATGTGATCCCTCTCCTGTGAGTCTAGGTTTTCGAATCCGACGCGAAACTGATAGATAATTGTAACGTTCAGGGCCTCCTAATGTCGATGGAACACTCAAATAGCGACGATATTCAATACATCGTCCTCCAGCCGACTTGTCTCCATGGGTCTCTTGCTACCTCGCTCACCTTATGGTCGTTCTCCTGTGAGTCTAGATTTTCGAATCCGTCGCAGAACTGATGGTTAATTGTAACGTTCATGGCCTCCTAATGACGATGGAACACCCAAATTGCGTCGAGATTCAATACATCGTCCTCCAGCCGACTTGTCTCCAAGGGGATATTGTTGGCTCGGGCACATATCGTCGTTATCCTGTGAGTCTAGATTTTCGAATCCGACGCGAAACTGATAGTTAATTGTAACATTCAGGGCCTCCTAATGTCGATGGAACACTCAAATTGCGTGGAGATTCAATACATCGTCCTCAAGCCGACTTGTCTCCAAGGGGATATTGCAGCCTCGGGCACCATATGGTCCGTCTCCTGTAGGTCCAGCTATTCGAATCCTACGCAAAACGGACTGCTAATTGTAACGTTCAGATCCTCCTAATGACGATGGAACACTCAAATTGCATCAAGATTCAATACATCGTCTTTCAGAAGACTTGTCTCCAACAGTCTATTGCTGCCTCGGGCACCTTATGGTCTAAATTTTCGAATCCGACGCAAAACTGATAGTTAATTGTAACGTTCAGGGCCTCCTAATGACGAGGGAACACTCAAATTGCGTCGAGATTCAATACATCGTCCTCCAGCCGACTTGTCTCCAAGGGGATATTGCTGCCTCGGGCACCATATGGTCCGTCTCCTGTGAGTCTAGATTTTCGAATCCGACGCAAAACTTGTAGTTAATTGTAAAGTTCGGGGCCTCCTAATGACGATGGAACACTCAAATTCCGTCGAGATCCAATACATCGACCTCCCGTCGACTTGTCTCCAACGGCATATTGCTGCCTCAGGCACCATGTGGTCCGTCTCCTGTGAGTCTAGATTTTCGAATCCGACGCAAAAGTGATAGTTAATTGTAACGTTCAGGGCCTCCTAATGACGATGGAGCACTCAAATTGCGTCGAAATTCAATACATCGTCCTCCAATCGACTTGTCACCAAGTGGATATGGCTGCCTCGGGCACCATATGGTCCGTCTCCTGTTGGTCCAGATATTCGAATCCGACGCAAAACGGACTGCCAATTGTAACGTGCCGAGCCTCCTAATGACGATGGAACACTCAAATTGCATCAGGATTCAATACAACGTCATTCAGCCGACTTGTCTCCAACGGTCTATTGCTGCCTCGGGCACCTTATGGTCGTTCTACTCTGAGTCTACATTTTCAAATCCGGCGCAAAACTGATAGTTAATTGTAACGTTCAGGGCCTCCTAATGACGATGGAACACTGAAATAGCGTCGAATTTCAATACATCGTCCTTCAGCCGACTTGTCTCCAAGCGTCCATTGCTGCCTCGGGAACCTTATGGTCGTTCTCCTGTGAGTCTACTTTTTCGATTTCGACACATAACTGATAGTTAGTTGTAACGTTCAGGGCCTCCTAATGACGATGGAACACTCAAATTGCGTCGAGATTCAATACATCGTCCTCCAGCCGACATGACTCCATGGGTCTACTGCTACCTCGTTCACCTTATCTTCGTTCTCCTGTGAGTCCAGATATTCGAATCCGACGCAAAACGGACTGCTAATTCTAACGTTCAGAGCCTCCTAATGATGATGGAACACTCTAATTGCGTCGAGATTCAATACATCGTCCTCCAGCCGACTTGTCTCCAAGGTGATATTGCTGCCTTGGGCACTATATAGTCATTCTCCTGTGAGTCTAGAATTTCGAATCCGACGCAAAACTGATAGTTAATTGTAACGTTCACGACCTCCTGATGACGATGGAACACTCAAATTGCGTCGAGATTCAGCCTACTTGTCTCCAAAGGGATATTGCTGTCTCCGTCACCTTATGCTCCGTCTCCTGTGACACTAGATTTTAGAATCCGACGCAAAACTGATGGTTAATTGTAACGTTCAGCGCCTCCTAATGACGGTGGAACACTCAGATTGCGTCGCGATTCAATGCATCGTCCTCCAGCCGACTTGTCACCAAGGCTCAATTGCTGCCTTTGGCACCTAATGGTCTTGCTCCTGTGAGTCTAGATTTTCGAATCCGACGCCAAACTGGTGGTTAATTGTAACATTCAGGGCCTCCTAATGACGATGGAAAACTCAAATTGCGTCGCGATTCAATATATCGTCTTCCAGCCGACTCGTCTCCAAGGGTCAATTGCTGCCTTTGGCACCTAATGGTCTTGCTCCTGTGAGTCTAGATTTTCGAATCCGACGCAAAACTGATATTTAATTGAAACGTTAAGGGCCTCCTAATAACGATGGAACACTCAAATAGCGTCAAGATTCAATACATCGTCCTCCAGCCGACTTGTCTTCAGCGGGATATTGCTGCCTCGGGCACCATGTGGACCGTCTCCTGTGTGTCTAGATTTTTGAATCCGACGCAAAAGTGATAATTAATTGTAACGTTCGGGGCTTCCTAATGTCAAAGGAACACTCAAATTGCGTCGAGATTCAATACATCGTCCTCCAGCCGACTTGTCTCCAAGGGTCTGTTGCTGCCTCGGGCACCTTATGGTCGTTGTCCTGTGAGTCTAGATTTTCGGATCCGACGCATAACTGATAGTTAATTGTAACGTTCAGCGCCTCCTAATGACGATAGAACACTCAAATTGCGTCGAGTTTCAATACGTCGTCCTCCAGCCGACTTGTCTACAAAGGGATATTGCTGCCTCAGGCAGCTTATGGTCCGCCTCCTGTGAGTCTTGATTTTCGGATCCGACGCATAAGTGATAGTTAATTGTAACGTTCAGCGCCTCCTAATGACGATAGAACACTCAAATTGCGTCGAGATTCAATACATCGTCCTCCAATCGACTTGTCACCAAGGGGATATTGCTGCCTCGGGCACCATATGGTCCGTCTCCTGTAGGTGAAGATTTTCGAATCCGACGCAAAACGGACTGCCAATTGTAACGTGCCGAGCCTCCTAATGACGATGGAACACTCAAATTGCATCAGGATTCAATACATCGTCATTCAGCCGACTTGTCTCCAACGGTCTATTGCTGCCTTGGGCACCTTATGGTCGTTCTACTCTGAGTCTACATTATCGAATCCGGCGCAAAACTGATAGTTAATTGTAACGTTCAGGGCCTCCTAATGACGATGGAACACTGAAATAGCGTCGAAATTCAATACATCGTCCTTCAGCCGACTTGTCTCCAAGCGTTCATTGCTGCCTCGGGCACCTTATGGTCGTTCTCCTGCGAGCCTACATTTTCGATTCCGACACATAACTGATAGTTAGTTGTAACGTTCAGGGCCTCCTAATGACGATGGAACACTCAAATTGCGTCGAGATTCAATACATCGTCCTCCAGCCGCCTTGTCTCCATTTGTCTACTGCTACCTCGTTCACCTTATCTTCGATCTCCTGTGAGTTCAGATATTCAAATCCGACGCAAATCGGACTGCTAATTCTAACTTTCAGAGCCTCCTAATGACGATGGAACACTCTAATTGCGTCGAGATTCAATACATCGTCCTCCAGCCGACTTGTCTCCAAGGGGATATTGCTGCCTTCTGCACCATATAGTCATTCTCCTGTGAGTCTAGAATTTCGAATCCGACCCAAAACTGATAGTTAATTGTTACGTTCAGGACCTCCTAATGACGATGGAACATTCTAATTGCGTCGAGATTCAATACATCGTCCTCCAGCCGACTAGTCACAAAAGGGTTACTGCTGTCTCCGGCACCTTATGCTCCGTCTCCTGTGAGTCTAGATTTTCGAATCCGACGCAACACTAAGAGTTAATTGTAACGTTCAGGGCCTCCTAATGGCGATAGAACACTAATATTGCGTCGAGATTCAATATGTAGTCCTCCAGTCTACTTGGCTCCAAGGGGATATTGCTGCTCGGGCACCTTATGGTCCGTCTCCTGTGAGTCTAGATTTTCGAATGCGACGCAAAACCTGTATTTAATTGTAACGTTCAGGGCCTCCTAATGACGATGGAATACTCAAATTACGTCGACATTAAATACATCGTCCACCCGCCGACTTGTCTCCAATGGGATAAATCTGCCTAGGGCACTATGTGGTCCGTCTCCTGTGAGACCAGATTTTCGAATCCGACGCGAAACTGATAGTTAATTGTAATGTTCAGGGCCCCCTAATGACGACGGAACACTCAAATTACGTCGAGATTCAATACATCGTCCTCCAGCCGACTTGTCTACATGGGTCTACTGCTACCTCGGTCACCTTATCTTCGTTCTCCTGTGAGTCCAGATATTCGAATCCGACACAAAACGGACTGCTAATTGTAATGTTCAGAGCCTCCTAATGATGATGGAAGAAACTAATTGCGTCGAGATTCAATACATCGTCCTCCAGCCGACTTGTCTCCAAGGGGATGCTACTGCCTTGGGCACCATATAGTCCTTCTCCTGTGAGTCTAGAATTTCGAATCCGACGCTAAACTGATGGTTAATTGTAACGTTCAGCGCCTCCTAATGACGATGGAACACTCAAATTGCGTTGCGATTCAATGCATCGTCCTCCAGCCGACTTGTCTCCCAGGGTCAATTGCTGCCTTTGGCACCTAATTTTCTTGCTCCTGTGAGTCTAGATTTTCGAATCCGACGCAAAACTGATAGTTAATTGTAACATTCAGGGCCTCCTAATGACGATGGAATACTCAAATTGCGTCGCGATTCATTACATCGTCCTCCAGCCGACTTGTCTCCAAGGGTCAATTGCTGCCTTTGGCACCTAATGGTCTTGTTCCTGTGAGACTAGATTTTCGAATCTGACGCAAAACTGACATTTAATTGAAACGTTAAGGGCCACCTAATGACGATGGAACACTCAAATTGCGTCGAGATTCAATACATCGTCCTCCAATCGACTTGTCACCAAGGGGATATTGCTGCCTCGGGCACCATATGGTCCGTCTCCTGTAGGTCCAGATATTCGAATCCGACGCAAAACGGAGTGCCAATTGTAACGTTCAGAGCCTCCTAATGACGATGGAACACTCAAATTGCATCAAGATTCAATACATCGTCATACAGCCGACTTGTCTCCAACGGTCTATTGCTGCATCGGGCACCTTATGGTCGTTCTCCTCTGAGTCTACATTTTCGATTCCGACACATAATTGATAGTTAATTGTAACGTTCAGGGCCTCTTAATGACGATGGAACACTCAAATTGCGTCGAGATTCAATACATCGTCCTCCAGCCGACTTGTCTCCATGGGTCTACTGCTACCTCGGTCACCTTATCTTCGTTCTCCTGTGAGTCCAGATATTCGAATCCGACACAAAACGGACTGCTAATTGTAATGTTCAGAGCCTCCTAATGATGATGGAAGAAACTAATTGCGTCGAGATTCAATACATCGTCCTCCAGCCGACTTGTCTCCAAGGGGATATTGCTGCCTCGTGCACCTTATGGTCCGCCTCCTGTGAGTCTAGATTTTCGAATCCGACGCAAAACAGTAGGTTAATTGTAACGTTCATGGCCTCCTAATGACGATGAAACACTCAAATTGCGTCGAGATTCAATAGATCGTCCTCCAATCGACTTGTCACCAAGGGGATATTGCTGCCTCGGGCACCATATGGTCCGTCTCCTGTAGGTCCAGATATTCGAATCCGACGCAAAACGGACTGCCAATTGTAACGTTCAGAGCCTCCTAATGACGATGGAACACTCATATTGCATCAAGATTCAATACATCGTCATACAGCCGACTTGTCTCCAACGGTCTATTGCTGCATCGGGCACCTTATGGTCGTTCTCCTCTGAGACTACATTTTCGAATCCGACGAAAAACTGATAGTTAATTGCAACGTTCTGGGCCTCCTAATGACGATGGAACACTGAAATAGCGTCAAAACTCAATACATCGTCCTTCAGCCGACTTGTCTCCGAGCCTCCATTAATGCCTCGGGCACCTTATGGTCGTCCTCCTGTGAGTCTACATTTTCAATTCCGACACATAACTAATAGTTAGTTGTAACGTTCAGGGCCTCCTAATGACGATGGATCACTCAAATTGCGTCGAAATTCAATACATCGTCCTCCAGCCGACTTGTCTCAATGGGTCTACTGCTACCTCGTTCACCTTATCTTCGTTCTCCTGTGAGTCCAGATATTCGAATCTGACGCAAAACGGACTGCTAATTGTTACGTTCAGAGCCTCCTATTGATGACGGAACACTCTAATTGCGTCGAGATTCAATACATCGTCCTCCAGCCGACTTGTCTCCAAGGGGATATTGCTGCCTTGGGCACCATATAGTCCTTCTCCTGTGAGTCTAGAATTTCGAATCCGACGCAAAACTGATAGTTAATTGTAACGTTCAGGACCTCCTAATGACGATGCAACACTCAAATTGCGTCGAGATTCAATGCATCGTCGTCCAGCCGACTTGTCTCCAAGGGTCAATTGCTGCCTTTGGCACGTAATGGCCTTGCTCCTGTGAATCTAGATTTTCGAATCCGACGCAAAACTGATATTTAATTGTAACGTTAAGGGCCTCCTAATGACGATGGAACACTGAATTGTGTCGAGATCCAATACATCGACCTCCCGCCGACTTGTCTCCAACGGGATATTGCTGCCTCGGGCACCATGTGGTCCGTCTCCTGTGAGTCTAGATTTTCGAATCCGACGCAAAAACGATAGTTAATTGTAACGTTCAGCGCCTCCTAATGACCATAGAACACTCAAATTGCGTCGAGATTCAATACGTTGTCCTCTAGACGACTTGTATACAAGGGGATATTGCTGCCTCGGGCACCTTATGGTCCGCCTCCTATGAGTCTAGATTTTCGAATCCGACGCAAAACTGATAGTTAAATGTAGCGTTCAGGACCTCCTAATGACGATGGAACACTCAAATTGCGTCGAGATTCAATACATCGTCCTCCAGCCGACTAGTCTCCAAAGGGTTATTGCTGTCTCGGGCACCTTATGCTCCGTCTGCTGTGAGTCTAGATTTTCGAATCCGACGCAAAACTGATGGTTAATTGTAACGTTCATGCCCTCCTACTGACGATGGAACACTCAAATTGCGTCGAGATTCAATAGATCGTCCTCCAATCGACTTGTCACCAAGGTAATATTGATGCCTCGGGCACCAAATGGTCCGTCTCCTGTAGGTCCAGCTATTCGAATCCGACAAAAACGGACTGCTAATTGTAACGTTCAGAGCCTGCTAATGATGATGGAACACTCTAATTGCGTCGAGATTCAATACATCGTCCTCCAGCCGACTAGTCTCCAAAGGGTTATTGCTGTCTCGGGCACCTTATGCTCCGTCTCCTGTGAGTCTAGATTTTCGAATCCGACGCAAAACTGATGGTTAATTGTAACGTTCATGGCCTCCTGATGACGATGGAACACTCAAATTGCGTCGAGATCTCAATACATCGTCCTCCAATCGAGTTGTCACCAAGGGGATACTGCTGCCTCGGGCACCATATGGTCCGTCTCCTGTAGGTCCAGATATTCGAATCCGGCGCAAAATGGATTGCCAATTGTAACATTCAGAGCCTCCTAATGACGATGGAACACACAAATTGCATCAAGATTCAATACATCGTCATTCAGCCAACTTTTCTCTAACGGTCTATTGCTGCCTCGGGCACCTTATGGTCGTTCTCCTCTGAGTCTACATTTTCGATTCCGACACATAACTGATAGACAATTGCAACGTTCAGGGCCTCCTAATGACGATGGAACACTCAAATTGCGTGGAGATTCAACACATCGTCCTCCAGCCGACTTGTCACCATGGGTCTACTTCTACCTCGGTCACCTTATCTTCGTTCTCCTGTGAGTCCAGATATTCGAATCCGACGCAAAACAGACTGCTAATTGTAACGTTCAGAGCCCCCTAATGATGATGGAACACTCTAATTGCGTCGAGATCCTATACATCGTCCTCCAGCCGACTTATCTCCAAGCGGATATTGCTGCCTTGGGCACCATATAGTCCTTCTCCTGTGAGTCTAGAATTTCGAATCCGACGCAAAACAGATAGTTAATTGTAACGTTCAGGACCACCTAATGACGATGGAACAGTCAAATTGCGTCGAGATTCAATACATCGTCCTCCAGGCGATTTGCCTCCAAGGGGATATTGCTGCCTCGGGCACCTTATGGTCGTTCTACTCTGAGTCTACATTTTCGAATCCGACGCAAAACTGATAGTTAATTGTAACCTTCAGGGCCTCCTAATGACGATGGAACACTGAAATAGCGTCGAAATTCAATAGATCGTCCTTCAGCTGACTTGTCTCCAAGCGTCCATTGCTGCCTCGGGCACCTTATGGTCGTCCTCCTGTGAGTCTACAATTTCGATTCCGACACATAACTGCTAGTTAGTTGTAACGTTCGGGGCCTCCTAATGACGATGGAACAATCAAATTGCGTCGAGATTCAATACATCGTCCTCCAGCCGACTTGTCTCCATGGGTCTACTGCTACCTCGTTCACCTTATCTTCGTTCTCCTGTGAGGCCAGATATTCGAATCCGTCGCAAAACGGACTGCTAATTGTAACGTTCACAGCCTCCTAATGATGATGGAACACTCTAATAGCTTCGCGATTCAAAACATCGTCGTCCAGCCGACTTGTCTCCAAGGGTCAATTGCTGCCTTTGGCTCCTAATGGTCTTACTCCTGTGAGTCTAGATTTTCGAATCCGACGCAAAACTGATATTTAATTGTAACTTTAAGGGCCTCCTAATGACGATGGAACACTCAAATTGCGTCGAGATACAATACATCGTCCTCCAGCCGACTTGTCGCCAAGGGGATATTGCGGCCTCGGGCACCATATGGTCCGTCTCCTGTGAGTCTAGATTTTCGAATCCGACGCAAAACTTGTAGCTAATTGTAACGTTCAGGGCCACCTAATGACGATGGAACACTCAATTGCGTCGAGATTCAATACATCGACCTCTCGCCGACTTGTCTCCAACGGGATATTGCTGCCTCGGGCACCATGTGGTCCGTCTCCTGTGAGTCTAGATTTTCTAATCCGACGCAAAACTAATAGTTAATTGTAACGTTCAGGGCCTCCTAATGGCGATAGAACACTCAAATTGCGTCGAGATTCAATACGTAGTCCTCCAGCTGACTTGTCTCCAAGGGGATATTGCTGCCTCGGTCACCATATGGTCCGTCTCCTGTGAATCTAGATTTTCGAATCCGACGCAAAACCTATAGTTAATTGAAACGTTCAGGGCCCCCTAATGACGATGGAACACTCAAATTACGTCGACATTAAATACATCGTCCACCCGCCGACTTGTCTCCAATGGGATATTGCTGCCTAGAGCACCATGTGGTCCGTCTCCTGTGAGTCCAGATTTTCGAATCCGTCGCGAAACTCATAGTTAATTGTAATGTTCAGGGCCCCCTAATGATGATGGAACACTCAAATTGCGTCGCGATTCAATACATCGTCCTCCAGCCGACTTGTCTACGTGGGTCTACTGCTACCTCGGACACCTTATGGTCGTTCTCCTGTGGGTCCAGATATTCGAATCCGACGCAAAACGGACTGCTAATTGTAACGTTCAGAGCCTCTTAATGATGATGCATCACTCTAATTGCGTCGAGATTCAATACATCGTCCTCCAGCCGACTTGTCTCCAAGGGGATATTGCTGCCTTGGACACCATATAGTCATTGTCCTGTGAGTCTACAATTTCGAATCCGACGCAAAATCTGTAGTTAATTGTATAGCTCAGGGCCTCCTGATGACGATGGAATACTCAAATTACGTCGACATTAAATACATCGTCCACCCGCCGACTTGTCTCCAATGGGATATTGCTACCTCGGGCACCATGTGGTCCGTCTCCCGTGAGTCCAAATTTTCGAATCCGACGCAAAAATGACAGTTAATTGTAACGTTCAGCGCCTCCTAATGACCATAGAACACTTAACTTGCGTCGAGATTCAATACGCCGTCCTCCAGCCGACTTGTCTACAAAGGGATATTGCTGCCTCGGGCAGCTTATGGTCCGCCTCCTGTGAGTCTAGATTTTCGGATCCGACGCATAAGTGATAGTTAATTGTAACGTTCAGCGCCTCCTAATGACGATAGAACACTCAAATTGCGTCGAGATTCAATACATCGTCCTCCAGCCGATTTGTCTCCAAGGGGATATTACTGCCTTGTGCACCTTACGGTACGCCTCCTGTGAGTCTAGATTTTCGAATACGACGCAAAACAGTTGGTTAATTGTAACGTTCATGGCCTACGAATGACGATGGAACACTCAAATTGCTTCGAGTTTCAATACATCGTCCTCCAATCGACTTGTCACCAAGGGGATACTGCTGCCTCGGGCACCATATGGTCCGTCACCTGTAGGCCCAGATATTCGAATCCGACGCAAAACGGACTGCCAATTGTAACGTTCAGAGCCTCCTAATGGCGATGGAACACTCAAATTGCATCAAAATTCAATACATCGTCATTCAGCCGTCTTGTCTAAAACGGTCTATTGCTGCCTCGGGCACATTATGGTCGTTCTACTCTGAGTCTACATTTTCGAATCCGACGAAAAACTAATAGTTAATTGTAACGTTCAGGGCCTCCTAATGACGACGGAACACTGAAATAGCGGCGAAATTCAATAGATCGTCCTTCAGCCGATTTGTCTCCAAGCGTCCATTGCTGCCTCGGGCACCTTATGGTCGTTCTCCTCTGAGTCTACATTTTCGATTCCGACACATAACTGTTAGTTAGTTGTAACGTTCAGGGCCTCCTAATGACGATGGAACACTCAAATTGCGTCGAGATTCAATACATCGTCCTCCAGCCGACTTGTCTCCATGGGTCTACTGCTACTTCGTTCACCTTATCTTCGTTCTCCTGTGAGGCCAGATATTCGAATCCGACGCAAAACGGACTGCTAATTGTAACGTTCACAGCCTCCTAATGATGGTGGTACACTCTAATAGCGTCGCGATTCAATACATCGTCCTTCAGCCGACTTGTCTCCAAGGGTCCATTGCTGCCTTTGGCACCTAATGGTCTTGCTCCTGTGAGTCTAGATTTACGAATCCGACGCAAAACTGATTTTTAATTGTTACGTTCAGTGCCTCCTAATGACGATGGAACACTCAAATTGCGTCGCGATTCAATATATCGTCCTCCAGGAGACTTGTCTCAGAGGGTCAATTGCTTCCTTTGGCACCTAATGGTCTTGCCCCTGTGAGTCTAGATTTTAGATTCCGACGCGAAACTGATATTTAATTGTAACGTTCAGGGCCTCCTAATGACGATGAAACACTCAAATTGCGTCGAGATGCAATACATCGTCCTCCAGCCGACTTGTCTCCAAGGGGATATTGCTGCCTCGGGCACCGTATGGTCCGTCTCCTGTGAGTCTAGATTTTCGAATCCGACGCAAAACTTGTAGTTAATTGTAACGTTCAGGGCTCCAAATGACGATGGAACACTCAAATTGCGTCGAGATCCAATACATCGACCTCCCGTCGACTTGTCTCCAACGAAATATTGCTGCCTCGGGCACCATGTGGTCCGTCTCCTATGAGTCTAGATTTTCGAATCCGACGCAAAAGTGATAATTATTGTAACGTTCAGGGCCTCTTAATGACGAAGGAACACTCAAATTGCGTCGAGATTCAATACATCGTCCTCCAGCCGTCTTGTCTCCAAGGGTGTATTGCTGCCTCGGCACCATTTGATCGTTGTCCTGCGAGTCTACATTTTCGAATCCGACGCATAACTGATAGTTAATTGTAACGTCCAGCGCCTCCTAATGATGATAGAACACTCAAATTGCGTCGAGATTCAATACGTCGTCCTCCAGACGACTTGTCTACAAGGGGATCTTGCTTTCTCGGGCAGTTTACGGTTCGCCTCCTGTGAGTCTAGATTTTCGAATTCGACGCAAAACTGATAGTTAAATGTATCGTTCATGGCCTCCTAATGACGATGGAACACTCAAATTGCGTCGAGATTCAATACGTCGTCCTCCAGCCGACTTGTCTCCACGGGTCTATTGCTACCTCGCTCACCTTATGGTCGTTCTCCTGCGAGTCTAGATTTTCGAATCCGACGCAAAACTGATGGTTAATTGTAACGTTCATGGCCTCCTAATGACGATGGAACACTGAAATTGCGTCGAGATTCAATACATCGTCCTCCAGCCGACTTGTCTCCAAGGGGATATTGCTGCCTTGGGCACGATATAGTCCTTCTCCTGTGAGTCGCGAATTTCGAATCCGACGCAAAACTGATAGTTAATTGTAACGTTCAGGGCCTCCTCATGACGATGGAACACTCAAATTGGTTCGAGATACAATACATCGTCCTCCAGCTGACTTGTCTCCAAGGGGATATTGCTGCCTTGGGCACCATATAGTCCTTCTCCTGTTAGTCTAGAATTTCGAATCCTTCGCAAAACTGATAGTTAATTGTAACGTTCAGGACATCCTGATGACGATGGAACACTCAAAAAGCGTCGCGATTCAATGCATCGTCCTCCAGCCGACATGTCTCCAAGGGTCAATTGCTGCCTCTGGCACCTAATGGTCTTGCTCCTGTGTGTCTAGATTTTCGAATACGACGCAAAACTGATGGTTAATTGTAACGTTCAGCGCCTCCTATTGACGATGGAACACTCAAAAAGCGTCGCGATTCAATGCATCGTCCTCCAGCCGACATGTCTCCAAGGGTCAATTGCTGCCTCTGGCACCTAATGGTCTTGCTCCTGTGTGTCTAGATTTTCGAATACGACGCAAAACTGATGGTTAATTGTAACATTCAGGGCCTCCTAATGACGATGGAACACTCAAATTGCGTCGCGATTCAATAGATCGTCCTCCAGCCGACTTGTCTCCAAGGGTCAATTGCTGCCTTTGGCACCTAATAGTCTTGCTCCTGTGAAACTAGATTTTCGAATCCGACGCAAAACTGATATTCAGTTGAAACGTTAAGGGCCTCATAATGACGATGGAACACTCAAATTGCGTCGAGATTCAATTCATCGTCCTCCAGCCGACTTGTCTCCAACGGGATATTGCTGCCTCAGGCACCATGTGGTCCGTCTCCTGTGAGTCTAGATTTTCGAATCCGACGCAAAAGTGATAGTTAATTGTAACGTTCAGGGCCTCCTAATGACAAAGGAACACTCAAATTGCGTCGAGATTCAATACATCGTCCTCCAGCCGACTTGTCTCCAAGGGTCTATTGCTGCCTCGGGCACCTTATGGTCGTTGTCCTGTGAGTCTAGATTTCCGGATCCGACGCATAAGTGACAGTTAATTGTAACGTTCAGCGCCTCCTAATGACGATAGAACACTCAAATTGGGCCGAGATTCAATACATCGTCCTCCAGCCGATTTGTCTCCAAGGGGATATTACTGCCTCGTGCACCTTATGGTCCGCCTCCTGTGAGTCTTGATTTTCGAATCCGACGCAAAACAGTTGTTTAATTGTAACGTTCGTGGCCTCATAATGACGATGGAACACTCAAATTGCAACAAGATTCAATACATCGTCATTCAGGCGACTTGTCTCCAACGGTCTATTGCTGCCTCGGGCACCTTATGGTCGTTCTACCCTGAGTCTACGTTTTCGAATCCAGCGCAAAACTGATAGTTAATTGTAACGTTCAGGGCTTCCAAATGACGATGGAACACTGAAATAGCGTCGAAATTCAATACATCGTTCTTCAGCCAACTTGTCTCCAAGCGTCCATTGCTGATTCGGGCACCTTATTGTCGTTCTCCTGTGTGTCTACATTTTTGATTCCGACACATAACTGATAGTTAGTAGTAACGTTCAGGGCCACATAATGACGATGGAACACTCAATTTGCGTCGAGATTCAATACATCGTCCTCCAGCCGACTTGTCTCCATGGGTCTACTGCAACCTAGTTCACCTTATCTTCGTTCTCCTGTGAGTCCAGATATTCGAATCCGACGCAAAACTGATAGTTAATTGTAACGTTCAGGACCTCTTAATGACGATGGAACACTCACATTGCAACGAGATTCAATACATCGTCCTCCAGCCGACTTGTCTCCAAAGGGTTATTGCTGTCTCGGGCACCTTATGCTCCGTCTCCTGTGAGTCTACATTTTCGAATCCGACGCAAAACTGATGGTTAATTGTAATGTTCAGGGCCTCCTAATGACGATGGAACTCTCAAATTGCGTCGCGATCTCAATACATCGTCCTCCAGCCGACTTGTCTCCAAGGGGATAATGCTGCCTCGGGCACCTTATGCTCCGTCCCCTGTGAGTCTACATTTTCGAATCCGACGCAAAACTGATGGTTAATTGTAATGTTCAGGGCCTCCTAATGGCGATAGAACACTTAAATTGCGTCGAGATTCAATACGTCGTCCTCCAGCTGACTAGTCTCCAAGGGGATATTGCTGCCTCGGGCACCATATGGTCCGTCATCTGTGAGTCTATATTTTCGAATCCGACGCAAAACCTGTAGTTAATTGTAACGTTCAGGGCCTCCTAATGACGATGGAACATTAAAATTGCGTCGAGATTCAACAGATCGTCCTCCAGTCGACTTGTCACCAAGGGGATATTGCTGCCTCGGGCACCATATGGTCCGTCTGCTGTAGGTACAGATATTCGAATTCGACGCCAAACGGACTGCCAATTGTAACGTTCAGAGCCTCCTAATGACGATGGAACACTCACATTGCATCAAGATTCAGTACATCGTCATTCAGCCGACTTGTCTCCAACGGTCTATTGCTGCCTCATGCACATTATTGTCGTTCCTCTGTGAGTCTACATTTTCGAATCCGACACAAAATTGATAGTTAATTGTAACGTTCAGGGCCTCCTAATGACGATGGAACACTGAAATAGCGTCGAAATTCAATACATCGTTCTCCAGCCGACTTGTCTCCAAAGGGTTATTGCTGTCTCGGGCACCTTATGCTCCGTCTCCTGTGAGTCTAGATTTTCGAATCCGACGCAAAACTGATGGTTAATTGTAACGTTCAGGGCCTCCTAATGACGATGGAACTCTCAAATTGCGTCGCGATCTCAATACATCGTCCTCCAGCCGACTTGTCTCCAAGGGGATATTGCTGCCTCGGACACCATATGGTCCTTCTCCTGTAGGTCCAGATATTCGAATCCGACGCAAAACGGACCGCTAATTGTAACAGTCAGGGCCTCCTAATGACAATGGAACACTGAAATAGCTTCGAAATTCAATACATCGTCCTTCAGCCGACTTGTCTGCAAGCGTCCATTGCTGCCTCGGGCACCTTATGGTCGTTCTCCTGTGAGTCTATATTTTCGATTCCGACACATAGCTGATAGTTAGTTGTAACGTTCAGGGTTTCCTAATGACGATGGAACACTGAAATAGCGTCGAGATTCAATAAATCGTCCTTAAGCCGAATTGTCTCCAAGCGTCCATTGCTGACTCGGGCACCTTATGGTCGTTCTCCTAGGAGTCTATATCTTCGAATCCGACACATAACTGATAGTTTATTGTAACGTTCAGGGCCTCCTCATGACGATGGAACACTCAAATGGCGTCGAGATTCAATACATCTTCCTCCAGCTGACTTGTCTCCAAGGGGATATTGCTGCCTTGGGCACCATATTGTCCTTCTCCTGTGAGTCTAGAATTTCGAATCCGACGCAAAACTGATAGCTAATTGTAACGTTCAGGACCTCCTGATGACGATGGAACACTCAAATTGCGTCAAGATTCAGCCTACTTGTCTAGAAAGGGATATTGCTGTCTCCGTCACCTTATGCTCCGTCTCCTGTGAGTCTAGATTTTCGAATCCGACGCAAAACTGATGGTTAATTGTAACGTTCAGCGCCTCCTAATGACGATGGAACACTCAAATTTCGTCGCGATTCAATGCATCGTCCTCCAGCCGACTTGTCTCCAAGGGTCAATTGCTGCCTTTGGCACCTAATGGTCTTGCTCCTGTGAGTCTAGATTTTCGAATCCGACGCAAAACTGATGGTTAATTGTAAGATTCAGGCCTTCCTAATGACGATGGAACACTCAAATTGCGTCGCGATTCAATACATCGGCCTCCAGCCGACTTGTCTTCAAGGGTCAATTGCTGCTTTTTGGCACCTAATGATCTTGCTCCTGTGAGTCTAGATTTTCGAATCCGACGCAAAACTGATATTTAATTGAAACGTTAAAGGCCTCCTAATGACGATGGAACACTCAAATTGCGTCGAGATTCAATACATCGTCCTCCAGCCGACTTGTCTACAACGGGATATTGCTGCCTCGGGCACCATGTGGTCCGTCTCCTGTGAGTATAGATTTTCGAATCCGACGCAAAAGTGACAGTTAATTGTAACGTTCAAGGCCTCCTAATGACAAAGGAAAACTCAAATTGCGTCGAGATTCAATACATCGTCCTCCAGCCGACTTGTCTCCAAGTGTCCATTGCTGCCTCGGGCACCTTATGATCGTTGTCCTGTGAGTCTAGATTTTCGGATCCGACGCATAACTGATAGTTAATTGTAACTTTCAGCGCCTCCTAATGACGATAGAACACTCAAATTGCGTCGAGATTCAATACGTCGTCCTCCAGCCGACTTGTCTACAATGGGATATTGCTGCCTCGGGCAGCTTGTGGTCCGCCTCCTGTGAATCTAGATTTTCGGATCCGACGCTTAAGTGATAGTTAATTGCAACGTTCAGCGCCTCCTAATGACGATAGAACACTCAAATTGCGTCGAGATTCAATACATCGTCCTCCAGCCGACATGTCTCCAAGGGGATATTACTGCCTCGTGCACCTTATGGTCCGCCTCCTGTGAGTCTAGATTTTCGAATCCGACGCAAGACAGTTGGTTAATTGTAACGTTCATGGCCTCCTAATGACGATGGAACACTCAAATTGCGTCGAAATTCAATACATCGTCCTCCAATCGACTTGTCAAAAAGGGGATATTGCTGCCTCGTGCACCATATGTTCCGTCTCCTGTGGGTCCAGATATTCGAATCCGACGCAAAACCGACTGCCAGTTGTAACGTTCAGGGCCTCCTAATGACGATGGAACACTGAAATAGCGTCGAAATTCAATACATCGTCCTTCAGCCGACTTGTCTCCAAGCGTCCATTGCTGCCTCGGGCACCTTATGGTCGTTCTCCTGTGAGTCTACATTTTCGATACCGACACATAACTGATAGTTAGTTGTAACGTTCAGGGCCTCCTAATGTCGATGGAACACTCAAATTGCGTCGAAATTCAATACATCGTCCTCCAGCCGACTTGTCTCCATGGGTCTACTGCTACCTAGTTCACCTTATCTTCGTTCTTCTGTGAGTCCAGATATAAGAATCCGACGCAAAACGGACTGCTAATTCTAACGTTCAGAGCCTCCTAATGATGAAGGAACTCTCAAATTGCGTCGCGATCTCAATACATCGTCCTCCAGCCGACTTTGTCTCCAATGGGATATTACTGCTACGGGCACCATATAGTCCTTCTCCAGTGAGTCTAGAATTTCGAATCCAACGCAAAACTGATGGTTAAATGTAACGTTCAGGGCCTCCTAATGACGATGGAACACTCAAATTGTGTCGCGATTCAATACAACGTCCTCCAGCCGACTTGTCTCCAAAGGGATATTTCTGCCTCGTGCACCTTATGGTCCGCCTCCTGTGAGTCTAGATTTTCGAATCCGACGCAAAATAGTAGGATAATTGTAACGTTCATGGCCTCCTAATGACGATGGAACACAAATATTGCGTCGAGATTCAATACATCGTCCTCCAATCGACTTGTTTCCAAAGGGTTGTTGCTGTCTCGGGCACCTTATGCTCCATCTCCTGTGAGTCTAGATTTTCGAATCCGACGAAAACTGATGGTTAATTGTAACGTTCAGGGCCTCCTAATGACGATGGAACTCTCAAATTGCGTCGCGATGTCAATACATCGTCCTCCAGCCGACTTTGTCTAGAAAGGGGATATTGCTGCCTCGGGCACCATATGGTCCGTCTCCTGTTGGTCCAGATATTCGAATCCGACGCAAAACGGACTGCTAATTGTAACGTTCAGGGCCTCCTAATGACGATGGAACACATAAATAGCGTCGAAATTCGAAACACCGTCCTTCAGCAGACTTGTCTCCAAGCGTCCATTGCTGCCTCGGGCACCTTATGGTCATTCACCTGTGAGACTACATTTTCGATTCCGACACATAACTGATAGTTAGTTGTGACGTACAGGGCTTCCTAATGACGACGGAACACTGAAATAACGTCAAGATTCAATACATCGTCCTTCAGCCGACTTGTCTCCAAGCGTACATTGCTGACTCGGGCACCTTATGGTCGTTCTCCTATGAGTCTATATTTTGGAATTGGACACATAACTGATAGTTAATTGTAACGTTCAGGGCCTCCTCATGACGATGGAACACTCAATTGCGTCGAGATTCAATACGTCGTCATTCAGCCGACTTGTCTCCAACGGTCTATTGCTGCCTCGGGCACCTTATGGTCGTTCTCCTCTGAGTCTACATTTTCGAATCCGTCGCAAAACTGATAGTTATTTGTAACGTTCAGGGCCTCCTAATGACGATGGAACACTGAAATAGCGTCGAAATTCAATACATCATCCTTCAGCCGACTTGTCTCCAAGCGTCCATTGCTGCCTCGGGCAGCTTATGGTCGTTCTCCTGTGAGTCTACATTTTCGATACCGACACATAACTGATAGTTAGTTGTAACGTTCAGGGCCTCCTAATGACGATGGAACACTCAAATTGCGTCGAGATTCAATACATCGTCCTCCAGCCGACTTGTCTCCATGGGTCTACTGCTACCTCGTTCACCTTATCTTCGTTCTCCTGTGAGTCCAGATATAAGAATCCGACGCAAAACGGACTGCTAATTCTAACGTTCAGAGCCTCCTAATGATGAAGGAACTCACAAATTGCGTCGCGATCTCAATACATCGTCCTCCAGCCGACTTTGTCTCCAATGGGATATTACTGCTACGGGCACCACATAGTCCTTCTCCAGTGAGTCTAGAATTTCGAATCCAACGCAAAACTGATGGTTAAATGTAACGTTCAGGGCCTCCTAATGACGATGGAACACTCAAATTGTGTCGCGATACAATACAACGTCCTCCAGCCGACTTGTCTCCAAGGTTCAATTCCTGCCTCGGGCACCTTATGGTCGTTCTCCTGTGAGTCTAGATTTTCGGATCCGACGCATAAGTGATAGTTAATTGTAACGTTCAGCGCCTCCTAATGAAGATAGAACACTCAAATTGTGTCGAGATTCAATACATCGTCCTCCAGCCGACTTGTCTCCAAAGGGATACTGCTGCCTCGTGCACCTTATGGTCCGCCTCCTGTGAGTCTAGATTTTCGAATCCGACGCAAAATAGTAGGTTAATTGTAACGATCATGGCCTCCTAATGACGATGGAACACAAATATTGCGTCGAGATTCAATACATCGTCCTCCAATCGACTTGTCACCAAGGGGATATTGCTGCGTCGGGCACCATGTGGTCCGTCTCCTGTGAGTCTAGATGTTCGAATCCGACGCAAAAACGATAGTTAATTGTAACGTTGAGCGCCTCCTAATGACCATAGAACACTCACATTGCGTCTAGATTCAATACGTCGTCCTCTAGACGACTTGTCTACAAGGGGATATTGCTGCCTTGGGCACCTTGTGGTCCGCTACCTATGAGTCTAGATTTTCGAATCCGACGCAAAACTGATGGTTAATTGTAATGTTCAGGGCCTCCTAATGACGATGGAACTCTCAAATTGCGTCGCGATCTCAATACATCGTCCTCCAGCCGACTTGTCTCCAAGGGGATATTGCTGCCTCGGGCAACATATGGTCCGTCTCCTGTAGGTCCAGATATTCGAATCCGACGCAAAACGGACTGCCAATTGTAACGTTCAGAGCCTCCTAATGACGATGGAACACTCTAATTGCATCAAGATTCAATACATCGTAATATAGCCGACTTGTCTCCAACGGTCTATTGTTGCATCGGGCACCTTATGGTCGTTTTCCTCTGAGTCTACATTTTCGATTCCGACACATAATTGATAGTTAATTGTAACGTTCAGGGCCTCTTAATGACGATGGAACACTCAAATTGCGTCGAGATTCAATACATCGTCCTCCAGCCGACTTGTCTCCATGGGTCAATTGCTGCCTTTGGCACCTAATGGTCCTGTTCCTGTGAGTCTAGATTTTCGGATCTGACGCAAAACTGATATTTAATTGAAACGTTAAGGGCCTCCTAATGACGATGGACCACTCAAATTGCGTCGAGATTCAATACATCGTCCTCCAACCGACTTGTCTCCAACGGGATATTGCTGCCTCGGGCACCATGTGGTCCGTCTCCTGTGAGTCTAGATTTTCGAATACGACGCAAAAGTGATTGTTAATTGTAACGATCAGGGCCTCCTAATGACAAAGGAACACTCAAATTGCGTCGATATTCAATACATCGTCATCCAGCCGACTTGTCTCCAAGGGGATATTACTGCCTCGGGCACCTTATGGTCCGCCTCCTGTGAGTCTAAATTTTCGAATCCGACGCAACCCTAATAGTTAATTGTAACGATCAGGGCCCCCTAATTGCGATAGAAGACTTAAGTTGCGTCGATATTCAATATGTAGTCCTCCAGCCTACTTGGCTCCAAGTGGATACTGCTGCCTCGGGCACCTAATGGTCCGTCTCCTGTGAGTCTAGATTTTCGAATCCGACGCAAAACCTGTAGTTAATTGTAACGTTCAGGGTCTCCTAATGACGATGGAATACTCAAATTACGTCGACATTAAATACATCGTTCACCCGCCGACTTGTCCCCAATGGGATATTGCTGCCTCGGGCACCATGTGGTCCGTCTCCCGTGAGTCCAGATTTTCGAATCCGACGCGAAACTGATAGTTAATTGTAATGTTCAGCGCCTCCTAATGACGACGGAACACTCAAATTGCATCGAGATTCAATACATCGTCCTCCAGCCGACTTGTCTACATGGGTCTACTGCTACCTCGGTCACCTTATGGTCGTTCTCCTGTGAGTCCAGATATTCGAATCCGACGCAAAACGGTCTGCTAATTGTAACGTTCAGAGCCTCTTAATGATGATGGAACACTCTAATTGTGTCGAGATTCAATACATCGTCCTCCAACCGACATGTCTCCAGTGGGATATTACTGCCTCGGACACCATATCGTCCTTCTCCTGTGAGTCTACAATTTCGAATCCAACGCAAAACTGATGGTTAATTGTAACTTTCAGGGCCTCCTAATGACGATGGAACACTCAAATTGTGTCGCGATTCGATACAACGTCCTCCAGCCGACTTGTCTCCAAGGATCAATTGCTGCCTCGGGCACCTTATGGTCGTTCTCCTGTGAGTCTAGATTTTCGGATCCGACGCATAAGTGATAGTTAATTGTAACGTTCAGCGCTTCCTAATGTCGATGGAACACTCAAATTGTGTCGCGATTCGATACATCGTCCTCCAGCCGACTTGTCTCCATGGGTCAATTGCTGCCTTTGGCACCTAATGGTCTTGTTCCTGTGAGTCAAGATTTTCGGATCTGACGCAAAACTGATATTTAATTGAAACGTTAAGGGCCTCCTAATGACGATGGAACACTCAAATTGCGTCGAGATTCAATACATCGTCCTCCAACCGACTTGTCTCCAACGGGATATTGCTGCCTCGGGCACCATATGGTCCGTCTCCTGTGAGTCTAGATTTTCGAATCCGACGCAAAAGTGATAGTTAATTGTAACGATCAGGGCCTCCTAATGACAAAGGAACACTCAAATTGCGTCGATATTCAATACATCGTCCTCCAGCCGACTTGTCTCCAAGGGGATATTACTGCCTCGGGCACCTTATGGTCCGCCTCCTGTGAGTCTACATTTTCGAATCCGACGCAACCCTAATAGTTAATTGTAACGATCAGGGCCCCCTAATGGCGATAGAACACTTAAGTTGCGTCGATATTCAATATGTAGTCCTCCAGCCTACTTGGCTCCAAGTGGATACTGCTGCCTCGGGCACCTTATGGTCCGTCTCCTGTGAGTCTAGATTTTCGAATCCGACGCATAAGTGATAGTTAATTGTAACGTTCAGCGCCTCCTAATGACGATAGAACACTCAAATTGTGTCGAGATTCAATACACCGTCCTCCAGCAGACTTGTCTCCAAAGGGAAATTGCTGCCTCGTGCACCTTATGGTCCGTCTCCTGTGAGTCTAGATTTTCGAATCCGACGCAAAACAGTAGGTTAATTGTAACGTTCATGGCCTCCTAATGACGATGGAACGCAATTATTGCGTCGAGATTCAATACATCGTCCTCCAATCGACTTGTCACCAAGGGGATATTGCTGCCTCGGGCACCATATGGTCCGTCTCCTGTAGGTCCAGATAGTCGAATCCGACGCAAAATGGATTGCCAGTTGTAACATTCAGAGCCTCCTAATGATGATGGAACACACAAATTGCATCAAGATTCAGTACATCGTCATTCAGCCGACTTGTCTCCAACGCTCTATTGCTGCCTCGGGCACTTTATGGTCGTTCTCCTCTGAGTCTACATTTTCGAATCCGACGCAAAGCTGATAGTTAATTGTAATATTCAGGGCCTCCTAATGACGATGGAACACTGAAATAGCGTCGAAATTCAATACATCGTCCTTCAGCCGACTTGTCTCCGAGCGTCCATTGCTCCCTCGTTCACCTTATGGTCGTCCTCCTGTGAGTCTACATTTTCGATTCCAACACATAACTGATAGTTAGTTGTAACGTTCAAGGCCTCCTAATGACGATGGAACACTCAAATTGCGTCGAAATTCAATACATCGTCCTCCAGCCGACTTGTCTCCATGGGTCTACTGCTACATCGTTCACCTTATCTTCGTTCTCCTGTGAGTCCAAATATTCGAATCCGACGCAAAACTGACTGCTAATTGTATAATTCAGAGCCTCCTAATGATGTCGGAACACTCTAATTGCGTCGAGATTCAATACACTGTCCTCCAGCCGACTTGTCTACAAGGGGATATTGCTGCCTTGGGCACCATATAGTTCTTCTCCTGTGAGTCTAGAATTTCGAATCCGACGCAAAACTGATAGTTAATTGTAACGTTCAGGACCGCCTAATGACGATGGAACACTCAAATTGCGTCGAGATTCAATACATCGTCCTCCAGCCGACTTGTCTCCAAGGGTCAATTGCTGCCTTTGGCACCTAATGGTCTTGCTCCTGTTAATCTAGATTTTCGAATCCGACGCAAAACTGATATTTAATTGTAACGTTAAGGGCCTCCTAATGACGATGGATCACTCAATTGCGTCGAGATCCAATACATCGACCTCCCGCCGACTTGTCTCCAACGGGATATTGCTGCCTCGGGCACCATGTGGTCCGTCTCCTGTGAGTCTAGATTTTCGAATCAGACGCAAAAACGATAGTTAATTGTAACGTTCAGCGCCTCCTAATGACCATAGGACACTCAAATTGCGTCGAGATTCAATACGTCGTGCTCTAGACGACTTGTCTACAAGGGGATATTGCTGCCTCGGGCACCTTATGGTCCGCCTCCTAAGAGTCTAGATTTTCGAATCCGACGCAAAACTGATAGTTAAATGTAGCGTTCAGGACCTCCTAATGACGATGGAACACTCAAATTGCGTCGAGATTCAATAGATCGTCCTCCAATCGACTTGTCACCAAGGGGATATTGCTGCCTCGGGCACCATATGGTCCGTCTCCTGTAGGTCCAGATATTCGAATCCGACGCAAAACGGACTGCCAATTGTAACGTTCAGAGCCTCCAAATGACGATGGAACACTCAAATTGCATCAAGATTCAATACATCGTCATACAGCCGACTTGTCTCCAACGGTCTATTGCTGCATCGGGCACCTTATGGTCGTTCTCCTCTGAGTCTACATTTTCCATTCCGACACATAATTGATAGTTAATTGTAACGTTCAGGGCCTGTTAATGACGATGGAACACTCAAATTGCGTCGAGATCTCAATACATCGTCCTCCAATCGACTTGTCACCAAGGGGAAATTGCTGCCTCTGGCACCATATGGTCCGTCTCCTGTAGGTCCAGATATTCGAATCCGACGCAAATTGGATCGCCAAATGTAACATTCAGGGCCTCCTAATGACGATGGAACACACAAATTGCATCGAGATTGAATACATCGTCATTCAGCCGACTTGTCTCCAACGGTCTTTTGCTGCCTCGGGCACCTTATGGTCGTTCTCCTCTGAGTCTACATTTTTGATTCCGACACATAACTGATAGTTAGTTGTAACGTTCAAGGCCTCCTAGTGACGATGGAACACTCAAATTGCGTCGAGATTCAATACGTCGTCCTCCAGCCGACTTGTCTCCAAGGTGATATTGCTGCCTTGGGCACCATATAGTCATTCTCCTGTGAGTCTAGAATTTCGAATCCGACGCAAAACTGATGGTTAATTGCAACGTTCACGACCTCCTAATGACGATGGAACACTCAAATTGCGTCGAGACTCAATACATCGTCCTCCAGCCGACCTGTCTCCAAAGGGTTACTGCTGTCTCGGGCACCTTATGCTCCGTCTCCTGTGAGTCTAGATTTTCGAATCCGACGCAAAAGTGATAGTTAATTGTAACGTTCAGGGCCTCCTAATGACAAAGGAACACTCAAACTGCGTCGAGATTCAATACATCGTCCTCCAGCCGACTTGTCTCCAAAGGGATATTACTGCCTCGGGCACCTTATGGTCCGCCTCCTGTAGGTCCACATATTCGAATCCGACGCAAAACGGACTGCCAATTGTAACGTTCAGGGTCTCCTAATGAATATGGAACTCTCAAATTGCGTCGCGATCTCAATACAGCGTCCTCCAGCCGACTTGTCTCCAAGGGGATATTGCTGCCTCGGGCACCATATGGTCCGTCTCCTGTAGGTCCAGATATTCGAATCCGACGCAAAACGGACTGCTAATTGTAACGTTCAGAGCCTCCTAATGACGATGGAACACTCAAATTGAATCTAGATTCAATACATCGTCATTCAGCTGACTTGTCTCCAACGGTCTATTGCTGCCTCGGGCACCTTATGGTCGTTCACCTATGAGTCTACATTTTCGAATCCGACGCAAACTGATAGTTAATTGCAACGTTCAGGGCTTCCTAATGACGATGGAACACTGAAATAGTGTCGAGATTCAATACATCGTCCTTCAGCCGACTTGTCTCCAAGTGTCCATTGCTGACTCGGGCACCTTATGGTCGTTCTCCTATGAGTCTATATTTTCGAATCCGACACATAACTCATAGTTAATTGTAACGTTCAGGGCCTCCTTATGATGATGGAACACTCAAATTGCGTCGAGATTCAGCCTACTTGTCTCCAAAGGGATATTGCTGTCTCCGTCACCTTATGCTCCGTCTCCTGTGAGTCTAGATTTTCGATTCCGACGCAAAACTGATGGTTAATTTTAACGTTCAATGCCTCCTAATGACGATGGAACACTCAAATTGCGTCGCGATTCAATGCATCGTCCTCCAGCCGACTTGTCTCCAAGGGTCAATTGCTGCCTGTGGCACCTAATGGTCTTGCTCCTGTGAGTCTAGATTTTCGAATCCGACGCGAAACTGATACTTAATTGTAATGTTCAGGGCCTCCTAATGACGATAGAACACTCAAATTGCGTCGAGATTCAATACATCGTCCTCCAGCCGACTTGTCTACAAGGGTCTGCTGCTACCTCGGTCACCTTATGGTCGTTCTCCTGTGAGTCCAGATATTCGAATCCGACGCAAAACGGTCTGCTAATTGTAACGTTCAGAGCCTCTTAATGATGATGGAACACTCTAATTGCGTCGAGATTCAATACATCGTCTTCCAGACTACTTGTCTCCAATGGGATATTACTGCCTCGGGCACCATATAGTCCTTCTCCTGTGAGTCTAGATTTTCGAATCCAACGCAAAACTGATGGTTAATTTTAACGTTCAGCGCCTCTTAATGACGATGGAACACTCAAATTGTGTCGCGATTCAATACAACGTCCTCCAGCCGACTTCTCTCCAAGGGTCAATTGCTGCCTCGGGCACCTTATGGTCGTTCTCCTGTGAGTCTAGATTTTCGGATCCGACGCATAAGTGATAGTTAATTGTAACGTTCAGCGCCTCCTAATGACGATAGAACACTCAAATTGCGTCGAGATTCAATACATCGTCCTCCAGCCTACTTGTCTCCAAGGGGATATTGCTGCCTCGTGCACCTTATGGTCCGCCTCCTGTGAGTCTAGATTTTCGAATCCGACGCGAAACAGTAGGTTAATTGTAACGTTCATAGTCTCCTGATGACGATGGAACACTCAAATTGCGTCGAAATTCAATACATCGTCCTCCAGCCGACTTGTCTCCATGGGTCTACTGCTACCTCGTTCACCTTATCTTCGTTCTCCTGTGAGTCCAGATATTCTAATCTGACGCAAAACGGACTGCTAATTGTAACGTTCAGAGCCTCCTATTGATGACGGAACACTCTAATTGCGTCGAGATTCAATACATCGTCCTCCAGCCGACTTGTCTCCAAGGGGATATTGCTGCCTTGGGCACTATATAGTCCTTCTCCTGTGAGTCTAGAATTTCGAATCCGACGCAAAACTGATAGTTAATTGTAACGTTCAGGACCTCCTAATGACGGTGGAACACTCAAATTGCGTCGAGATTCAACGCATCGTCGTCCAGCCGACTTGTCTCCAAGGGTCAATTGCTGCCTTTGGTACCTAATGGTCTTGCTCCTGTGAATCTAGATTTTCGAATCCGACGCAAAACTGTTATTTAATTGTAACGTTATGGGCCTCCTAATGACGATGGAACACTGAATTGTGTCGAGATCCAATACATCGACCTCCCGCCGACTTGTCTCCAACGGGATATTGCTGCCTCGGGCACCATGTGGTCCGTCTCCTGTGAGTCTAGATTTTCGAATCCGACGCAAAAACGATAGTTAATTGTAACGTTCAGCGCCTCCTAATGACCATAGAACACTCAAATTGCGTCGAGATTCAATACGTCGTCCTCTAGACGACTTGTCTACAAGGGGATATTGCTGCCTCGGGCACCTTATGGTCCGCCTCCTATGAGTCTAGATTTTCGAATCCGACGCAAAACTGATAGTTAAATGTAACGTTGAGGACCTCCTAATGACGATGGAACACTCAAATTGCGTCGAGGTTCAATACATCGTCCTCCAGCCGACTAGTCTCCAAAGGGTTATTGCTGTCTCGGGCACCTTATGCTCCGTCTCCTGTGAGTCTAGATTTTCGAATCCGACGCAAAACTGATGGTTAATTGTAACGTTCATGGCCTCCAAATGACGATGGAACACTCAAATTGCGTCGAGATTCAATAGATCGTCCTCCAATCGACTTGTCACCAAGGTAATATTGCTGCCTCGGGCACCATATGGTCCGTCTCCTGTAGGTCCAGATATTCGAATCCGACAAAAACGGACTGCTAATTGTAACGTTCAGAGCCTGCTAATGATGATGGAACACTCTAATTGCGTCGAGATTCAATACATCGTCCTCCAGCCGACTAGTCTCCAAAGGGTTATTGCTGTCTCGGTCACCTTATGCTCCGTCTCCTGTGAGTCTAGATTTTCGAATCCGACGCAAAACCGATGGTTAATTGTATCGTTCATGGCCTCCTAATGACGATGGAACACTCAAATCGCGTCGAGATCTCAATACATCGTCCTCCAATCGACTTGTCACCAAGGGGATATTGCTGCCTCGGGCACCATATGACGATGGAACACACAAATTGCATCAAGATTCAATACATCGTCATTCAGCCAACTTTTCTCTAACGGTCTATTGCTGCCTCGGGCACCTTATGGTCGTTCTCCTCTGAGTCTACATTATCGAATCCGACGCAAAACTGATAGTTAATTGTAACGTTCAGGGCCTCCTAATGACGATGGAACACTGAAATAGCGTCAAAATTCAATACATCGTCCTTCAGCCGACTTGTCTCCATGGGTCTACTGCTATCTCGGTCACATTATCTTCGTTCTCCTGTGAGTCCAGATATTCGAATCCGACGCAAAACGGACTGCTAATTGTAACGTTCAGAGCCTCCTAATGATGATGGAACACTCTAATTGCGTCGATATTCAATAGATCGTCCTCCAATCGACTTGTCACCAAGGGGATATTGCTGCCTCGGGCACCATATGGTCCGTCTCCTGTAGGTCCAGATATTCGAATCCGACGCCAAACGGACTGCCAATTGTAACGTTCAGAGCCTCCTAATGACGATGGAACACTCAAATAGCATCAAGATTCAATACATCCTCATACAGCCGACTTGTCTCCAACGATCTATTGCTGCATCGGGCACCTTATGGTCGTTATCCTCTGAGTCTACATTTTGGATTCCGACACATAATTCATAGTTAATTGTAACGTTCAGGGCCTGTTAATGACGATGGAACACTCAAATTGCGTCGAGATTCAATACATCGTCCTCCAGCCGACTTGTCTCCATGGGTCTACTGCTACCTCGGTCACCTTATCTTCGTTCTCCTGTGAGTCCAGATATTCGAATCCGACGCAAAACGGACTGCTAATTGTAACGTTCAGAGCCTCCTAATGATGATGGGCACTCTAATTGCGTCGAGATTCAATACATCGTCCTCCAGCCGACTTGTCTCCAAGTGGATATTGCTGCCTTGGGCACCATATAGTCCTTCTCCTGTGAGTCTACAATTTCGAATCCCACGCAAAACAGATAGTTAATTATAACGATCAGGACCACCTAACGACGATGGAACACTCAAATTGCGTCGAGATTCAATACATCGTCCTCCAGCCGGCTTGTCTCCAAAGGGTTATTGCTGTCTCGGGCACCTTATGCTCCTTCTCCTGTGAGTCTAGATTTTCGAATCCGACGCAAAACTGATATTTAATTGTACCGTCAAGGGCCTCCTAATGACGATGGAACACAAATTGCGTCGATATTCAATACATCGTCCTCCAGCCGTATTGTCTCCAAAGGGATATTGCTGCCTCGGGCAGCTTATGGTCCGCCTCCTGTGAGTCTAGATTTTCGGATCCGACGCATAAGTGATAGTTAATTGTAACGTTCAGCGCCTCCTAATGACGATAGAACACTCAAATTGCGTCGAGATTCAGTACATCGTCCTCCAATCGACTTGTCACCAAGGGGATATTGCTGCCTCGGGCACCAAATGGTCCGTCTCCTGTAGGTCCAGATATTCGAATCCGACGCAAAACGGACTGCCAATTGCAACGTTCAGAGCCTCCTAATGACGATGGAACACTCAAATTGCATCAAGATTCAATACATCGTCATTCAGCCGACTTGTCTAAAACGGTCTATTGCTGCCTCGGGCACCTTATGGTCGTTCTACTCTGAGTCTACATTTTCGAATCCGACGCAAAACTGATAGTTAGTTGTAACGTTCAGCGCCTCCTAATGACGATAGAACACTGAAATTGCGTCGAGAATCAATGCATCGTCCTCCAGCCAACTTGTCTCCATGGGTCTACTGCTACCTCGGCCACCTTATCTTCGTTGTCCTGTGAGTCCAGATATTCGAATCCGACGCAAAACGGACTGCTAAATGTAACGTTCAGAGCCTCCTAATGATGATGGAACACTCTAATTGCGTCGAAATTCAATTCATCATCCTCCAGCCGACTTGTCTCCATGGGTCTACTGCTACCTCGGTGACCTTATCTTCGTTCTCCTGTGAGTCCAGATATTCGAATCCGACGCAAAACGGACTGCTAAATGTAACGTTCAGAACCTCCTAATATCGATGGAACACTCAAATTGCATCAAGATTCAATACATCGTCATTCAACCGACTTGTCTCCAACGGTCTATTGCTGCCTCGGGCACCTTATGTCGTTCTACTCAGAGTCTACATTTTCTAATCAGGCGCAAAACTGATAGTTAATTGTAACGTTCTGGGCCTCCTAATGATGATGGAACACTGAAATAGCGTCGAAATTTAATACATCGTCCTTCACCCGACTTGTCTACATGGGTCTACTGCTACCTCGGTCACCTTATGGTCGTTCTCCTTTGAGTCCAAATATTCGAATCCGACGCAAAACTGACTGCTAATTGTATCGTTCAGAGCCTCCTAATGATGTCGGAACACTCTAATTGCGTCGAGATTCAATACACTGTCCTGCAGCCGACTTGTCTCCAAGGGGATATTGCTGCCTTGGGCACCATATAGTCCTTCTCCTGTGAGTCTAGAATTTCGAATCCGACGCAAAACTGATAGTTAATTGTAACTTTCAGGACCGCCTAATGACGATGGAACACTCAAATTGCGTCGAGATTCAACACATCGTCCTCCAGCCGACTTGTCTCCAAGGGTCAATTGCTGCCTTTGGCACCTAATGGTCTTGCTCCTGTGAATCTAGATTTTCGAATCCGACGCAAAACTGATACTTAATTGTAACTTTAAGGGCCTCCTAATGACGATGGAACACTGATTTGTGTCGAGATCCAATACATCGACCTCCCGCCGACTTGTCTCCAACGGGATATTGCTGCTCGGGCACCTTATGGTCGTTCTCCTCTGAGTCTACATTATCGAATCCGACGCAAAACTGATAGTTAATTGTAACGTTCAGGCCCTCCTAATGACGATGGAACACTGAAATAGCGCCAAAATTCAATACATCGTCCTTCAGCCGACTTGTCTCCATGGGTCTACTGCTACCTCGGTCACCTTATCTTCGTTCTCCTGTGAGTCCAGATATTCGAATCCGACGCAAAACGGACTGCTAATTGTAACGTTCAGAGCCTCCTAATGATGATGGAACACTCTAATTGCGTCGAGATTCAATAGATCGTCCTCCAATCGACTTGTTACCAAGGGGATATTGCTGCCTCGGGCACCATATGGTCCGTCTCCTGTGGGTCCAGATATTCGAATCCGACGCAAAACGGACTGCCAATTGTAACGTTCAGAGCCTCCTAATGACGATGGAACACTCAAATTGCATCAAGATTCAATACATCGTGATACAGCCGACTTGTCTCCAACGGTCTATTGCTGCATCGGGCACCTTATGGTCGTTCTCCTCTGAGTCTACATTTTGGATTCCGACACATAATCCATAGTTAATTGTAACGTTCAGGGCCTGTTAATGACGATGGAACACGCAAATTGCGTCGAGATTCAATACATCGTCCTCCAGCCGACTTGTCTCCATGGGTCTACTGCTACCTCGGTCACCTTATCTTCGTTCTCCTGTGAGTCCAGATATTCGAATCCGACGCAAAACGGACTGCTAATTGTAACGTTCAGAGCCTGCTAATGATGATGGAACACTCTAATTGCGTCGAGATTCAATACATCGTCCTCCAGCCGACTAGTCTCCAAAGGGTTATTGCTGTCTCGGGCACCTTATGCTCCGTCTCCTGTGAGTCTAGGTTTTCGAATCCGACGCAAAACTGATGGTTAATTGTAACGTTCATGGCCTCCAAATGACGATGGAACACTCAAATTGCGTCGAGATTCAATAGATCGTCCTCCAATCGACTTGTCACCAAGGTAATATTGCTGCCTCGGGCACCATATGGTCCGTCTCCTGTAGGTCCAGATATTCGAATCCGACACAAACGGACTGCTAATTGTAACGTTCAGAGCCTGCTAATGATGATGGAACACTCTAATTGCGTCGAGATTCAATACATCGTCCTCCAGCCAACTAGTCTCCAAAGGGTTATTGCTGTCTCGGTCACCTTATGCTCCGTCTCCTGTGAGTCTAGATTTTCGAATCCGACGCAAAACCGATGGTTAATTGTAACGTTCATGGCCTCCTAATGACGATGGAACACTCAAATCGCGTCGAGATCTCAATACATCGTCCTCCAATCGACTTGTCACCAAGGCGATATTGCTGCCTCGGGCACCATATGACGATGGAACACACAAATTGCATCAAGATTCAATACATCGTCATTCAGCCAACTTTTCTCTAACGGTCTATTGCTGCCTCGGGCACCTTATGGTCGTTCTCCTCTGAGTCTACATTATCGAATCCGACGCAAAACTGATAGTTAATTGTAACGTTCAGGGCCTCCTAATGACGATGGAACACTGAAATAGCGTCAAAATTCAATACATCGTCCTTCAGCCGACTTGTCTCCATGGGTCTACTGCTATCTCGGTCACATTATCTTCGTTCTCCTGTGAGTCCAGATATTCGAATCCGACGCAAAACGGACTGCTAATTGTAACGTTCAGAGCCTCCTAATGATGATGGAACACTCTAATTGCGTCGATATTCAATAGATCGTCCTCCAATCGACTTGTCACCAAGGGGATATTGCTGCCTCGGGCACCATATGGTCCGTCTCCTGTAGGTCCAGATATTCGAATCCGACGCCAAACGGACTGCCAATTGTAACGTTCAGAGCCTCCTAATGACGATGGAACACTCAAATAGCATCAAGATTCAATACATCCTCATACAGCCGACTTGTCTCCAACGATCTATTGCTGCATCGGGCACCTTATGGTCGTTATCCTCTGAGTCTACATTTTGGATTCCGACACATAATTCATAGTTAATTGTAACGTTCAGGGCCTGTTAATGACGATGGAACACTCAAATTGCGTCGAGATTCAATACATCGTCCTCCAGCCGACTTGTCTCCATGGGTCTACTGCTACCTCGGTCACCTTATCTTCGTTCTCCTGTGAGTCCAGATATTCGAATCCGACGCAAAACGGACTGCTAATTGTAACGTTCAGAGCCTCCTAATGATGATGGGCACTCTAATTGCGTCGAGATTCAATACATCGTCCTCCAGCCGACTTGTCTCCAAGTGGATATTGCTGCCTTGGGCACCATATAGTCCTTCTCCTGTGAGTCTACAATTTCGAATCCCACGCAAAACAGATAGTTAATTATAACGATCAGGACCACCTAACGACGATGGAACACTCAAATTGCGTCGAGATTCAATACATCGTCCTCCAGCCGGCTTGTCTCCAAAGGGTTATTGCTGTCTCGGGCACCTTATGCTCCTTCTCCTGTGAGTCTAGATTTTCGAATCCGACGCAAAACTGATATTTAATTGTACCGTCAAGGGCCTCCTAATGACGATGGAACACAAATTGCGTCGATATTCAATACATCGTCCTCCAGCCGTATTGTCTCCAAAGGGATATTGCTGCCTCGGGCAGCTTATGGTCCGCCTCCTGTGAGTCTAGATTTTCGGATCCGACGCATAAGTGATAGTTAATTGTAACGTTCAGCGCCTCCTAATGACGATAGAACACTCAAATTGCGTCGAGATTCAGTACATCGTCCTCCAATCGACTTGTCACCAAGGGGATATTGCTGCCTCGGGCACCAAATGGTCCGTCTCCTGTAGGTCCAGATATTCGAATCCGACGCAAAACGGACTGCCAATTGCAACGTTCAGAGCCTCCTAATGACGATGGAACACTCAAATTGCATCAAGATTCAATACATCGTCATTCAGCCGACTTGTCTAAAACGGTCTATTGCTGCCTCGGGCACCTTATGGTCGTTCTACTCTGAGTCTACATTTTCGAATCCGACGCAAAACTGATAGTTAGTTGTAACGTTCAGCGCCTCCTAATGACGATAGAACACTGAAATTGCGTCGAGAATCAATGCATCGTCCTCCAGCCAACTTGTCTCCATGGGTCTACTGCTACCTCGGCCACCTTATCTTCGTTGTCCTGTGAGTCCAGATATTCGAATCCGACGCAAAACGGACTGCTAAATGTAACGTTCAGAGCCTCCTAATGATGATGGAACACTCTAATTGCGTCGAAATTCAATTCATCATCCTCCAGCCGACTTGTCTCCATGGGTCTACTGCTACCTCGGTGACCTTATCTTCGTTCTCCTGTGAGTCCAGATATTCGAATCCGACGCAAAACGGACTGCTAAATGTAACGTTCAGAACCTCCTAATATCGATGGAACACTCAAATTGCATCAAGATTCAATACATCGTCATTCAACCGACTTGTCTCCAACGGTCTATTGCTGCCTCGGGCACCTTATGTCGTTCTACTCAGAGTCTACATTTTCTAATCAGGCGCAAAACTGATAGTTAATTGTAACGTTCTGGGCCTCCTAATGATGATGGAACACTGAAATAGCGTCGAAATTTAATACATCGTCCTTCACCCGACTTGTCTACATGGGTCTACTGCTACCTCGGTCACCTTATGGTCGTTCTCCTTTGAGTCCAAATATTCGAATCCGACGCAAAACTGACTTCTAATTGTATCGTTCAGAGCCTCCTAATGATGTCGGAACACTCTAATTGCGTCGAGATTCAATACACTGTCCTGCAGCCGACTTGTCTCCAAGGGGATATTGCTGCCTTGGGCACCATATAGTCCTTCTCCTGTGAGTCTAGAATTTCGAATCCGACGCAAAACTGATAGTTAATTGTAACTTTCAGGACCGCCAAATGACGATGGAACACTCAAATTGCGTCGAGATTCAATACATCGTCCTCCAGCCGACTTGTCTCCAAGGGTCAATTGCTGCCTTTGGCACCTAATGGTCTTGCTCCTGTGAATCTAGATTTTCGAATCCGACGCAAAACTGATATTTAATTGTAACTTTAAGGGCCTCCTAATGACGATGGAACACTGATTTGTGTCGAGATCCAATACATCGACCTCCCGCCGACTTGTCTCCAACGGGATATTGCTGCCTCGGGCACCTTATGGTCGTACTCCTCTGAGTCTACATTATCGAATCCGACGCAAAACTGATAGTTAATTGTAACGTTCAGGGCCTCCTAATGACGATGGAACACTGAAATAGCGCCAAAATTCAATTCATCGTCCTTCAGCCGACTTGTCTCCATGGGTCTACTGCTACCTCGGTCACCTTATCTTCGTTCTCCTGTGAGTCCAGACATTCGAATCCGACGCAAAACGGACTGCTAATTGTAACGTTCAGAGCCTCCTAATGATGATGGAACACTTTAATTGCGTCGAGATTCAATAGATCGTCCTCCAATCGACTTGTTACCAAGGGGATATTGCTGCCTCGGGCACCATATGGTCCGTCTCCTGTGGGTCCAGATATTCGAATCCGACGCAAAACGGACTGCCAATTGTAACGTTCAGAGCCTCCTAATGACGATGGAACACTCAAATTGCATCAAGATTCAATACATCGTCCTCCAGCCGACTTGTCTCCATGGGTCTACTGCTACCTCGGTCACCTTATCTTCGTTCTCCTGTGAGTCCAGATATTCGAATCCGACGCAAAACGGACTGCTAATTGTAACGTTCAGAGCCTCCTAATGATGATGGAACACTCTAATTGCGTCGAGATCCAATACATCGTCCTCCAGCCGACTTGTCTCCAAGTGGATATTGCTGCCTTGGGCACCATATAGTCCTTCTCCTGTGAGTCTAGAATTTCGAATCCCACGCAAAACAGATAGTTAATTGTAACGATCAGGACCACCTAACGACGATGGAACACTCAAATTGCGTCGAGATTCAATACATCGTCATCCAGCCGGCTTGTCTCCAAAGGGTTATTGCTGTCTCGGGCACCTTATGCTCCGTCTCCTGTGAGTCTAGATTTTCGAATCCGACGCAAAACTGATGGTTAATTCTAACGTTCAGGGCCTCCTAATGACGATGGATCACTCAAATTGCGTCGCTATTCAATACATCGTCCTCCAGCCGACATGACTCCATGGGTCAATTGCTGCCTTTGGCACCCAATGGTCTTGCTCCTGTGAGTCTAGATTTTTGAATTCGACGCAAAACTGATATTTAATTGTACCGTCAAGGGCCTCCTAATGACGATGGAACACAAATTGCGTCGAGATTCAATACATCGTCCTCCAGCCGTATTGTCTCCAAAGGGATATTGCTGCCTCGGGCAGCTTATGGTCCGCCTCCTGTGAGTCTAGATTTTCGGATCCGACGCATAAGTGATAGTTAATTGTAACGTTCAGCGCCTCCTAATGACGATAGAACGCTCAAATTGCGTCGAGATTCAATACATCGTCCTCCAATCGACTTGTCACCTAGGGGATATTGCTGCCTCAGGCACCATGTGGTCCGTCTCCTGTAGGTCCAGATATTCGAATCCGACGCAAAACGGACTGCCAATTGCAACGTTCGGAGCCTCCTAATGACGATGGAACACTCAAATTGCATCGAGATTCAATACATCGTCATTCAGCCGACTTGTCTAAAACGGTCTATTGCTGCCTCGGGCACCTTAAGGGTGTTCTACTCTGAGTCTACATTTTCGAATCCGACGCAAAACTGATAGTTAATTGTAACGTTCAGGGCCTCCTAATGACGATGCAACACTAAATAGCGACGAAATTCAATAGATCGTCCTTCAGCTGACTTGTCTCCAAGCGTCCATTGCTGCCTCGGGCACCTTATGGTCGTTCTTCTGTGAGTCTTGATTTTCGTTTCCGACACATAACTGTTAGTTAGTTGTAACGTTCAGGGCCCCCTAATGACGATGGAACACTCAAATTGCGTCGAGATTCAATACATCGTCCTCCAGCCCACTTGTCTCCATGGGTCTACTGCTACCTCGTTCACCTTATCTTCGTTCTCCTGTGAGTCCAGATATTCGAATCCGACGCAAAACGGACTGCTAAATGTAACGTTCACAGCCTCCTAATGATGATGGAACACTCTAATTGCGACGAAATTCAATACATCGTCCTCCAGCCGACTTGTCTCCATGGGTCTACTGCTACCTCGGTCACCTTATCTTCGTTCTCCTGTAAGTCCAGATATTCGAATCCGACGCAAAACGGACTGCTAATTGTAACGTTCACAGCCTCCTAATGATGATGGAACACTCTAATAGCGTCGCGATTCAATACATCGTCCTCCAGCCGACTTGTCTCCAAGGGTCAATTGCTGCCTTTGGCACCTAATGGTCTTGCTCCTGTGAGTGTAGATTTTCGAATCCGACGCAAAACTGATATTTAATTGTAACGTTAAGGGCCTCCTAATGACGATGAAACACTCAAATTGCGTCGAGATACAATACATCGTCCTCCAGCCGACTTGCCTCCAAGGGGATATTGCGGCCTCGGGCACCATATGGTCCGTCGCCTGTGAGTCTAGATTTTCGAATCCGACGCAAAACTTGTAGCTAATTGTAACGTTCAGGGCCACCTAATGACGATGGAACACTCAATTGCGTCGAGATCCAATACATCGACCTCCCGCCGACTTGTCTCCAACGGGATATTGCTGCCTCGGGCACCATGTGGTCCGTCTCCTGTGAGTCTAGATTTTCTAATCCGACGCAAAACTAATAGTTAATTGTAACGTTCAGGGCCTCCTAATGGCGATAGAACACTCAAATTGCGTCGAGATTCAATACGTAGTCCTCCAGCTGACTTGTCTTCAAGGGGATATTGCTGCCTCGGTCACCATATGGTCCGTCTCCTGTGAATCTAGATTTTCGAATCCGACGCAAAACCTGTAGTTAATTGTAATGTTCAGGGCCCCCTAATGACGATGGAACACTCAAATTGCGTCGCGATTCAATACATCGTCCTCCAGCCGACTTGTCTACATGGGTCTACTGCTACCTCGGACACCTTATGGTCGTTCTCCTGTGGGTCCAGATATTAGAATCCGACGCAAAACGGACTGCTAATTGTAACGTTCGGAGCCACTTAATGATGATGCAACACTCTAATTGCGTCGAGATTCAATACATCGTCCTCCATCCGACTTGTCTCCATGGGTCTACTGCTACCTCGTTCACCTTATCTTCCTTCTCCTGTGTGTCCAGATATTCGAATCTGACGCAAAACGGACTGCTAATTGTAACGTTCAGAGCCTCCTATTGATGACGGAACACTCTAATTGCGTCGAGATTCAATACATCGTCCTCCAGCCGACTTGTCTCCATGGGTCTACTGCTACCTCGGCCACCTTATCTTCGTTGTCCTGTGAGTCCAGATATTCGAATCCGACGCAAAACGGACTGCTAAATGTAACGTTCAGAGCCTCCTAATATCGATGGAACACTCAAATTGCGTCGAGATTCAATACATCGTCCTCCTGCCGACTTGTCTCCGAGGGGATATTGCTGCCTTGGGCACCATATAGTCATTCTCCTGTGAGTCTAGAATTTCGAATCCGACGCAAAACCTGTAGTTAATTGTAACGCTCAGGGCCTCCTAATGACGTTGGAATACTCAAATTACGTCGACATTAAATACATCGTCCACCCGCCGACTTGTCTCCAATGGGATATTGCTACCTCGGGCACCATGTGGTCCGTCTCCCGTGAGTCCAGATTTTCGAATCCGACGCGAAACTGATAGTTAATTGTAATGTTCAGGGCCTCCTAATGACGATGGAACACTCAAATTGCGTCGCGATTCAATACAACGTCCTCCAGGCGACTTGTCTCCAAGGGTCAATTGATGCCTCGGGCACCTTACGGTCGTTCTCCTTTGAGTCTAGATTTTCGTATCCGACGCATAAGTGATAGTTAATTGTAACGTTCAGCGCCTCGTAATGACGATAGAACACTCAAATTGCGTCGAGATTCAATGCATCGTCCTCCAACCGACTTGTCTCCATGGGTCTACTGCTACCTCGGTCACCTTATCTTCGCTGTCCTGTGAGTACAGATATTCGAATCCGACGCAAAACGGACTGCTAAATGTAACGTTCACAGCCTCCTAATGATGATGGAACACTCTAATTGCGACGAAATTCAATACATCGTCCTCCAGCCGACTTGTCTCCATGGGTCTACTGCTACCTCGGTCACCTTATCTTCGTTCTCCTGTAAGTCCAGATATTCGAATCCGACGCAAAGCGGACTGCTAAATGTAACGTTCAGAGCCTCCTAATGATGATGGAACACTCTAATTGCGTCGAGATTCAATACATCGTCCTCCAGCCGACTTGTCTCCAAGGGGATATTGCTGCCATGGGCACCATATAGTCATTCTCCTGTGAGTCTAGAATTTCGAATCCGACGCGAAACTGATAGTTAATTGTAATGTTCAGGGCCTCGTAATGACGATGGAACACTCAAATTGCATCGAGATTCAATACATCGTCCTCCAGCCGACTTGTCTCCATGGGTCTACTGCTACCTCGGTCACCTTATGGTCGTTCTCCTGTGAGTCCAGATATTCGAATCCGACGCAAAACTGATAGGTAATTGTAATGTTCAGGGCATCCTAATGACGATGGAACACTCAAATTGCGTCGATATTCAATGCATCGTCCTCCAACCGACTTGTCTCCATGGGTCTACTGCTACCTCGGTCACCTTATCTTCGCTGTCCTGTGAGTACAGGTATTCGAATCCGACGCAAAACGGACTGCTAAATGTAACGTTCACAGCCTCCTAATGATGATGGAACACTCTAATTGCGACGAAATTCAATACATCGTCCTCCAGCCGACTTGTCTCCATGGGTCTACTGCTACCTCGGTCACCTTATCTTCGTTCTCCTGTAAGTCCAGATATTCGAATCCGACGCAAAGCGGACTGCTAAATGTAACGTTCAGAGCCTCCTAATGATGATGGAACACTCTAATTGCGTCGAGATTCAATACAACGTCCTCCAGCCGATTTGTCTCCAAGTGTCAATTGTTGCCTCGGGCACCTTATGGTCGTTCTCCTGTGAGTCTAGATTTTCGGATCCGACGCATAGGTGATAGTTAATTGTAAATTGAGTCGAGATTCAATACATCGTCCTCCAGCCGACTTGTCTCCAAGGAGATATTGCTGCCTCGGGCACCATATGGTCCGTCTCCTGTGAGTATAGATTTTCGAATCCGACGCAAAACTTGTAGTTAATTGTTACGTTCAGGGCCTCCTAATGACGATGGAACACTGAAATAGCGTCGAAATTCAATACATCGTCCTTCAGCCGACTTGTCTCCAAGCGTCCATTGCTGCCTCGGGCACCTTAGGTTCGTTCTACCCTGAGTCTACATTTTCGATTCCGACACATAACTGATAGTATGTTCTAGCGATCAGGGCCTCCTAATGACGATGGAACACTCAAATTCCGTCGAGATTCAATACATCGTCCTCCAGCCGACTTGTCTCCATGGGTCTACAACTACCTCGTTCACCTTATCTTCGATCTCCTGTGAGTCCAGATATTCGAATCCGACGCAAAACGGACTGCTAATTGCAACGTTCAGATCCTCCTAATGGTGACGGAACACTCTAATTGCGTCGAGATTCAATACATCGTCCTCCAGCCGACTTGTCTCCAAAGGGTTATTGCTGTCTCGGGCACCTTATGCTCCGTCTCCTGTGAGTCTAGATTTTCGAATCCGACGCAAAACTGATGGTTAATTGTAATGTTGAGGGCCACCTAATGACGATGGAACTCTCAAATTGATTCGCGATCTCAATACATCGCCCTCCAGCCGAATTGTCTCCAAGGGGATATTGCTGTCTCGGGCACCTTATGCTCCGTCTCCTGTGAGTCTAGATTTTCGAATCCGACGCAAAACTGATGGTTAATTGTAACGTTCAGGGACTCCTAATGACGATGGATCACTCAAATTGCGTCGCGATTCAATACATCATCCTCCAGCCGTTATGTCACCAAGGGTCAATTGCTGCCTTTGGCACCTAATGGTCTTGCTCCTGTGAGTCTAGATTTTCGAATCCGACGCAAAACTGATATCTAATTGTACCGTCAAGGGCCTCCTAATGACGATGGAACACAAATTGCGTCGAGATTCAATACATCGTCCTCCAGCCGACATGTATCCCAGGGGATATTGCTGCCTCGGGCACCATATGGTCCGTCTCCTGTGAGTCTACATTTTCGAATCCGACGCAAATCCTGTAGTTCATTGTAACGTTGTGGGCCTCCTAATCACGATGGAACACTCAATTGCGTCGAGATCCAATTCATCGACCTCCCGCAGACTTGTCTCCAACGGGTTATTGCTGCCTCGGGCACCATGTGGTCCGTCTCCTGTGAATCTAGATTTTCCAATCCGACGCAAAAATGATAGTTAATTGTAACGTTAAGCGCCTCCTAATGACCATAGAACACTCAAATTGTGTCGAGATTCAATACGTCGTCCTTCAGCCGACTTGTCTACAAGGGGATATTGCTGCCTCGGGGAGCTTATGGTCCGCCTCCTGTGAGTCTAGATTTTCGGATCCGACGCATAAGTGATAGTTAATTGTAATGTTCAGGGCCTCCTAATGACGATGGAACACTCAAATTGCGTCGAGATTCAATAGATCTTCCTCCAATCGACTTGTCACCAAGGTAATATTGCTGCCTCGGGCACCATATGGTCCGTCTCCTGTAGGTCCAGATATTCGAATCCGACGCAAAACGGACTGCCAATTGTAACGTTCAGAGCCTCCTAATGACGATGGAACACCATTAAAATTGCATCAAAATTGAATACATCGTCATACAGCCGACTTGTCTCCAACGGTCTATTGCTGCATCGGGCACCTTATGGTCGTTCTCCTCTGAGTCTACATTTTCGAATCCGACGCAAAACGGATAGTTAATTGCAATGTTCTGGGCCCCCTAAAGACGATGGAACACTAAAATAGCGTCGAAATTCAATAGATCGTCCTTCAGCCGACTTGTCTCCAAGCGTCCATTGCTGCCTCGGGCACCTTATGGTCGTTCTACCCTGAGTCTACATTTTCGATTCCGACACATAACTGATAGTTAGTTGTAACGTTCAGGGCCTCCTAATGACGATGGAATACTCAATTGCGTCGAGATCCAATACGTCGATCTCCCGCCGACTTGTCTCCAACGGGATATTGCTGCCTCGGGCACCATGTGGTCAGTCTCCTGTGAGTCTAGATTTTCGAATCCGACGGAAAAACGACAGTTAATTGTAACGTTCAGCGCCTCCTAATTACCATAAAACACTCCAATTGCGTTGAGATTCAATACGTCGTCCTCTAGACGACTTGTCTACAAGGGGATATTGCTGCCTCGGGCACCTTATGGTCCGCCTCCTATGAGTCTAGATTTTCGAATCCGACGCAAATCTGATAGTTAATTGTAACGTTCAGGACCTCCTAATGACGATGGAACACTCAAATTGCGTCGAGATTCAATACATCGTCCTCCAGCCGACTAGTCTAGAAAGGGTTATTGCTGTCTCGGGCACCTTATGCTCCGTCTCCTGTGAGTCTAGATTTTCGAAATCGTCGCAAAACTGATAGTTAATTGTAATGTTCAGGGCCACCTAATGACGATGGAACTCTCAAATTGATTCGCGATCTCAATACATCGTCCTCCAGCCGACTTGTCTGCAAGCGTCCATTGCTGCCTCGGGCACCTGATGGTCGTTCTCCTGTGAGTCTACATTTTCGATTCCGACACATAACTGTCAGTTAGTTGTAACGTTCAACTCCTCCTAATGACGATGGGACACTCAAATTGCGTCGAGATTCAATACATCGTCCACCAGCCGACTTGTCTCCAAGGGGATATTGCTGCCTTGGGCACCATATAGTCCTTCTCATGTGAGTCTAGAATTTCGAATCCGACGCAAAACTGATAGTTGATTGTAACGTTCAGGACCTCCTAATGACGATGGAACACTCAAATTGCGTCGAGATTCAATACATCGTCCTCCAGCCGACTTGTCCCCAAGGAGATATTGCTGCCTCGGGCACCATATGGTCCGGCTCCTGTGAGTATAGATTTTCGAATGCGACGCAAAACTTGTAGTTAATTGTTACGCTCAGGGCCTCCTAATGACGATGGAACACTGAAGTAGCGTCGAAATTCAATACATCGTCCTCCAGCCGACTTGTCTCCAAGCGTCCATTGCTGCCTCGGGCACCTTATGGTCGTTCTACCCTGAGTCTACATTTTCGATTCCGTCACATAACTGATAGTTAGTTCTAGCGATCAGGGCCTCCTAATGACGATGGAACACTCAAATTGCGTCGAGATTCAATACATCGTCCTCCAGCCGACTTGTCTCCATGGGTCTACAACTACCTCGTTCACCTTATCTTCGATCTCCTGTGAGTCCAGATATTCGAATCCGACGCAAAACGGACTGCTAATTGTAACGTTCGGATCCTCCTAATGATGACGGAACACTCTAATTGCGTCGAGATTCAATACATCGTCCTCCAGCCGACTTGTCTCCAAAGGGTTATTGCTGTCTCGGGCACCTTATGCTCCGTCTCCTGTGAGTCGAGATTTTCGAATCCGACGCAAAACTGATGGTTAATTGTAATGTTGAGGGCCACCTAATGACGATGGAACTCTCAAATTGATTCGCGATCTCAATACATCGTCCTCCAGCCGAATTGTCTCCAAGGGGATATTGCTGTCTCGGGCACCTAATGCTCCGTCTCCTGTGAGTCCAGATTTTCGAATCCGACGCAAAACTGATGGTTAATTGTAACGTTCAGGGACTCCTAATGACGATGGATCACTCAAATTGCGTCGCGATTCAATACATCATCCTCCAGCCGTTATGTCACCAAGGGTCAATTGCTGCCTTTGGCACCTAATGGTCTTGCTCCTGTGAGTCTAGATTTTCGAATCCGACGCAAAACTGATATCTAATTGTACCGTCAAGGGCCTCCTAATGACGATGGAACACAAATTGCGTCGAGATTCAATACATCGTCCTCCAGCCGACATGTATCCACGGGGTATTGCTGCCTCGGGCACCATATGGTCCGTCTCCTGTGAGTCTACATTTTCGAATCCGACGCAAATCCTGTAGTTAATTGTAACGTTGTGGGCCTCCTAATCACGATGGAACACTCAATTGCGTCGAGATCCAATTCATCGACCTCCCGCAGACTTGTCTCCAACGGGTTATTGCTGCCTCGGGCACCATGTGGTCCGTCTCCTGTGAATCTAGATTTTCCAATCCGACGCAAAAATGATAGTTAATTGTAACGTTAAGCGCCTCCTAATGACCATAGAACACTCAAATTGCGTCGAGGTTCAATACGTCGTCCTTCAGCCGACTTGTCTACAAGGGGATATTGCTGCCTCGGGGAGCTTATGGTCCGCCTCCTGTGAGTCTAGATTTTCGGATCCGACGCATAAGTGATAGTTAATTGTAATGTTCAGGGCCTCCTAATGACGATGGAACACTCAAATTGCGTCGAGATTCAATAGATCTTCCTCCAATCGACTTGTCACCAAGGTAATATTGCTGCCTCGGGCACCATATGGTCCGTCTCCTGTAGGTCCAGATATTCGAATCCGACGCAAAACGGACTGCCAATTGTAACGTTCAGAGCCTCCTAATGACGATGGAACACCATTAAAATTGCATCAGAATTGAATACATCGTCATACAGCCGACTTGTCTCCAACGGTCTATTGCTGCATCGGGCACCTTATGGTCGTTCTCCTCTGAGTCTACATTTTCGAATCCGACGCAAAACGGATAGTTAATTGCAATGTTCTGGGCCCCCTAAAGACGATGGAACACTAAAATAGCGTCGAAATTCAATAGATCGTCCTTCAGCCGACTTGTCTCCAACCGTCCATTGCTGCCTCGGGCACCTTATGGTCGTTCTACCCTGAGTCTACATTTTCGATTCCGACACATAACTGATAGTTAGTTGTAACGTTCAGGGCCTCCTAATGACGATGGAACACTCAATTGCGTCGAGATCCAATACGTCGATCTCCCGCCGACTTGTCTCCAACGGGATATTGCTGCCTCGGGCACCATGTGGTCAGTCTCCTGTGAGTCTAGATTTTCGAATCCGACGGAAAAACGACTGTTAATTGTAACGTTCAGCGCCTCCTAATTACCATAAAACACTCAAATTGCGTCGAGATTCAATACGTCGTCCTCTAGACGACTTGTCTACAAGGGGATATTGCTGCCTCGGGCACCTTATGGTCCGCCTCCTATGAGTCTAGATTTTCGAATCCGACGCAAATCTGATAGTTAATTGTAACGTTCAGGACCTCCTAATGACGATGGAACACTCAAATTGCGTCGAGATTCAATACATCGTCCTCCAGCCGACTAGTCTCGAAAGGGTTATTGCTGTCTCGGGCACCTTATGCTCCGTCTCCTGTGAGTCTAGATTTTCGAAATCGTCGCAAAACTGATAGTTAATTGTAATGTTCAGGGCCACCTAATGACGATGGAACTCTCAAATTGATTCGCGATCTCAATACATCGTCCTCCAGCCGACTTGTCTCCAAGCGTCCATTGCTGCCTCGGGCACCTTATGGTCGTTCTCCTGTGAGTCTACATTTTCGATTCCGACACATAACTGTCAGTTAGTTGTAACGTTAAGGGCCTCCTAATGACGATGAAACACTCAATTTGCGTCGAGATACAATACATCGTCCTCCAGCCGACTTGTCTCCAAGTGGATATTGCTGCCTCGGGCACCATATGGTCCGTCTCTAGTGAGTCTAGATTTTCGAATCAGACGCAAAACTTGTAGTTAATTGAAACGTTCAGGGCCTCCTAATGACGAAGGAACACTCAAATTACGTCGACATTAAATACATCGTCCACCCCCCGACTTGTCTCCAACGGGATACTGCTGCCTCGGGCACCATGTGGTCCGTCTCCTGTGAGTCCAGATATTCGCATCCGACGCAAAACAGACTGCTAATTGTAACGTTCAGAGCCTCTTAATGATGATGCAACACTCTAATTGCGTCGAGATTCAATACATCGTCCTCCAGCCGACTTGTCTCCAAGGGGATTTTACTGCCTCGTGCACCATATAGTCCTTCTCCTGTGAGTCTAGAATTTCGAATCCAACGCAAAACTGATGGTTATTTGTAACGTTCAGGGCCTCCTAATGACGACGGAACACTCAATTTGCGTCGCGATTCAATACAAAGTCCTCCATCCGACTTCTCTCCAAGGGTCAATTGCTGCCTCGGGCACCTTATGGTCGTTTTCTTGTGAGTGTAGATTTTTGGATCCGACGCATAAGTGATAGTTAATTGTAACGTTCAGCGCCTCCTAATGACGATAGAACACACAAATTGCGTCGAGATTCAATACATCGACATCCAGCCGACTTGTCTCCATGGGTCTACTACTACCTCGGTCACCTTATCTTCGTTCACCTGTGAGTCCAGATATTCGAATCCGACGCAAAACGGACTGCTAAATGTAACGTTCAGAGCCTCCTAATAATGACGGAACACTCTAATTGCGTCGAGATTCAATACATCGTCCTCCAGCCGACTTGTCACCATGGGTCTACTTCTACCTCGGTCACCTTATCTTCGATCTCCTGTGAGTCCAGATATTCGAATCCGACGCAAAACAGACTGCTAATTGTAACGTTCAGAGCCCCCTAATGATGATGGAACACTCTAATTGCGTCGAGATTCTATACATCGTCCTCCAGCCGACTTATCTCCAAGCGGATATTGCTGCCTTGGGCACCATATAGTCCTTCTCCTGTGAGTCTAGAATTTCGAATCCGACGCAAAACAGATAGTTAATTGTAACGTTCAGGACCACCTAATGACGATGGAACACTCAAATTGCGTCGAGATTCAATACATCGTCCTCCAGGCGATTTGTCTCCAAGGGGATATTGCTGCCTCGGGCACCATATGGTCCGTCTCCTGTGAGTCAACATTTTCGAATCCGACGAAAAACTTCTAGTTAATTGTAAAGTTCAGGGCCTCCTAATGACGATGGAACACTCAATTGCGTCGAGTTCCAATACTTCGACCTCCCGCCGACTTGTCTCCAACGGGATATTGCTGCCTCGGGCACCATGTGGTCCGTATCCGGTGAGTCCAGATTTACGATCCCGACGCAAAAATGATAGTTAATTACAACGTTCAGCGCCTCCTAATGACGATAGAACACTCAAATTGCATCGAGATTCAATACGTTGTCCTCCAGCTGACATGTCTCCAAGGGGATATTGCTGCTTCGGGCACCATATGGTCCGTGTCCTGTGAGTCTAGATTTTCGAATCCCACACAAAACCTGTAGTTAATTGTAACGTTCAGGGCCTCCTAATGACGATGGAACACTCAGATTACGTCGACATTAAATACATCGTCCTCCAGCCGACTTGTCTCCAAGGGGATATTGCTGCCTCGTGCACCTTATGGTCCGCCTCCTGTGAGTCTAGAATTTTGAATCCGACGCAAAACATATGGTTAATTGTAACGTTCATGGCCTCCTAATGACGATGGAACACTCAAATTGCGTCGAGAATCAATAGATCGTCCTCGAGTCGACTTGTCACCAAGGTGATATTGGTGCCTCGGGCACAATGTGGTCCGTCTCCTGTAGGTCCAGATATTCGAATCCGACGCAAAACGGACTGCCAATTGTAACGTTCAGAGCCTCCTAATGACGATGGAACACTGAAATTGCATCAAGATTCAATACATCGTCATTCAGCAGACTTGTCTCCAACGGTCTATTGCTGCCTCGGGCACCTTATGGTCGTTCTCCTCTGAGTCTACATTTTCGAATCCGACGCAAAACTGATAGTTAATTGTAACGTTCAGGGCTCCTAATGACGATGGAACACTGAAATAGCGTCGAAATTCAATAGATCGGCCTTCAGCCGACTTGTCTCCAAGCGTCCATTGCTGACTCTGGCACCTTATGGTCGTTCTGCTGTGAGTCTACATTTTGGATTCCGACACATAACTGATAGTTGATTGTAACGTTCAGGACGTCCCAATGACGATGGAACACTCAAATTGCGTGGAGATTCAATCCATCGTCCTCCAACCGACTTGTCTCCATGGGTCTAATGCTACCTCGGTCACCTTATCTTCGTTCTCCTGTGAGTCCAGATATTCGAATCCGACGCAAAACCTGTAGTTAATTGTAACGTTCAGGGCCTCCCAATGACGATGGAACACTCAAATTACGTCGACATTAAATACATCGTCCTCCAGCCGACTTTTCTCAAAGGGGATACTGCTGCCTCGGGCACCGTATGGTCCGTCTCCTGTGAGTCTAGATTTTCGAATCCGACGCAAAACGGACTGCTAATTGTAACGTTCAGAGCCCCCTAATGATGATGGAACACTCTAATTGCGTCGAGATTCAATACATCGTCCTCCAGCCGACTTGTCTCCAAGCGGATATTGCTGCCTTGGGCACCATATAGTCCTTCTCCTTTGAGTCTAGAATTTCGAATCCGACGCAAAACAGATAGTTAATTGTAACGTTCAGGACCACCTTATGACGATGGAACACTCAAATTGCGTCGAGATTCAATACATCGTCCTCCAGGCGACTTGTCTCCAAAGGTTTATTGCTGTCTCGGGCACCTTATGCTCCGTCTCCTGTGAGTCTAGATTTTCGAATCCGACGCAAAACTGATGGTTAATTGTGACGTTCAGGGCCTCCCAATGACGATGGCACGCTCAAATTGCGTCGTGAATCAATACATCGTCCTCCAGCCGACATGTCCAAAAGGGTCAATTGCTGCCTTTGGCACCTAATGGTCTTGCTCCTGAGAATCTAGATTTTCGAATCCGACGCAAAACTGATAATTAATTGTACCGTTAAGGGCCACCTAATGACGATGGAACCCTCAAATTGCGTCGAGATTCAATACATAGTCCTCCAGCCGACTTGTCTCCAAGGGGATATTGCTGCCTCGGGCACCATATGGTCCGTCTCCTGTGAGTCTAGATTTTCGCATCCGACGCAAAACTTGTAGTTAATTGTAACGTTGAGGGCATCCTAATCACGATGGAACACTTATTTGCGCCGAGATCCGATTCATCGACCTCCCGCCGACTTGTCTCCAACGTGTTATTGCTGCCTCGGGCACCAAGTGGTCCGTCTCCTATGAGTGTAGATTTTCGAATCCGACGCAAAAATGATAGTTAATTGTAACGTTCAGCGATTCCTAATGACCATAGAATACTCAAATTGCGTCGAGATTCAATACGTCGTCCTCCAGCCGACTTGTCTACAAGGGGATATTGCTGCCTCGGGCAGCTTATTGTCCGCCTCCTGTGAGTCTAGATTCTCGGATCCGACGCATAAGTGATAGTTAATTGTAACGTTCAGCGCCTCCTAATGACGATGGAACACTCAAATTGCGTCGAGATTCAATACATCGTCCACCAATCGACTTGTCACCAAGGGGATATTGCTGTCTCGGGCACCATATGGTCCGTCTCCTGTGGGTCCAGATATTCGAATCCGACGCAAAACCCGACTGCCAGTTGTAACGTTCAGAGCCTCCTAATGACGATGGATCACTAAAATTGCATCAAGATTCAATACATCGTCCTCCAGCCGACTTGTCTCCAAGGGGATATTACTGCCTCGTGCACCTTATGTTCCGCCTCCTGTGAGTCTAGATTTTTGAATCCGTCGCAAAACAGTTGGTTAATTGTAACGTTCATGGCCTCCTAATGACGATGGAACACTCAAATTGCGTCGAGAATCAATAGATCGTCCTCGAGTCGACTTGTCACCAAGGTGATATTGGTGCCTCGGGCACAATGTGGTCCGTCTCCTGTAGGTCCAGATATTCGAATCCGACGCAAAACGGACTGCCAGTTGTAACGTTCAGAGCCTCCTAATGACGATGGATCACTCAAATTGCATCAAGATTCAATACATCGTCATTCAGCCGACTTGTCTCCAAAGGGTTATTGCTGTCTCGTGCACCTTATGCTCCGTCTCCCGTGAGTCTAAATTTTCGAATCCGACGCAAAACTGATGGTTAATTGTAACGTTCAGGGCCTCCTAATGACGATGGAACTCTCAAATTGCGGCGAGATTCAATACATCGTCCTCCAGCTGACTTGTCTCCAAGGGGATATTGCTGTTTTGGGCACCATATATTCCTTCTCCTGTGAGTCTAGAATTTCGAATCCGACGCAAAACTGATGGGTAATTGTATCGTTCAGGACCTCCTAATGACGATGGAACACTCAAATTGCGGCGTGATTCAATACATCGTCCTCCAGCCGACTTGTCTCCAAAGGGTTATTGCTGTCTCGGGCACCTTATGCTCCGTCTCCCGTGAGTCTAGATTTTCGAATCCGATGGAAAACTGATGGTTAATTGTAACGTTCAGGGCCTCCTAATGACGACGGAACTCTCAAATTGCGTCGCGATTCAATACATCGTCCTCCAGCCGACTTGTCACCAATGGTCAATTGCTGCCTTTGGCACCGAATGGTCTGGCTCCTGTGAGTCTAGATTTTCGAGTCCGACGCACAACTGATATTTCAATGTAACGATAAGGGCCTCCTAATGACGAAGGAACATTCAAATTGCGTCGAGATACAATACATCGTCCTCCAGCCGACTAGACTCAAAGGGGATATTGCTGCCTTGGGCACCATATAGTCCTTCTCCTGTGAGTCTAGAATTTCGAATCCGACGCAAAACAGATAGTTAATTGTAACGTTCAGGACCACCTAATGACGATGGAACACTCAAATTGCGTCGAGACTCAATACATCGTCCTCCAGGCGACTTGTCTCCAAATGTTTATTGCAGTCTCGGGCACCTTATGCTCCGTCTCCTGTGAGTCTAGATTTTCGAAACTGACCCAAAACTGATGGTTAATTGTAACGCTCAGGGCCTCCTAATGACGATGGAACTCTCAAATTGCGTCGCGATTCAGTACATCGTCCTCCAGCCGACTTGTCTCCAATGGTCAATTGCTGCCTTTGGCACCGAATGGTCTGGCTCCTGTGAGTCTAGATTTTCGAATCCGACGCAAAACTGATATTTAATTGTACCGTTAAGGGCCTCCTAATGACGATGGAACACTCAAATTGCGTCGAGATTCAATACATAGTCCTCCAGCCGACTTGTCTCCAAGGGGATATTGCTGCCTTGGGCACCATATGGTCCTTCTCCTGTGAGTCTAGATTTTCGATTCCGACGCAAAAATGATAGTTAATTGTAACGTTCAGCGATTCCTAATGACCATAGAATACTCAAATTGCGTCGAGATTCAATACGTCGTCCTCCAGCCGACTTGTCTACAAGGGGATATTGCTGCCTCGCGCAGCTTATTGTCCGCCTCCTGTGAGTCTAGATTTTCGGATCCGACGCATAAGTGATAGTTAATTGTAACGTTCAGCGCCTCCTAATGACGATACAACACTCAAATTGCGTCGAGATTCAATACATCGTCCTCCAGCCGACTTGTCTCCAAAGGGATATTACTGCCTAGTGCACCTTATTGTCCGCCTCCTGTGAGTCCAGATTTTCGAATCCGACGCATAACAGTTGGTTAATTGTAACGTTCATGGCCTCCTATTGACGATGAAACACTCAAATTGCGTCGAGATTCAATACATCGTCCACCAATCGACTTGTCACCAAGGGGATATTGCTGTCTGGGGCACCGTATGGTCCGTCTCCTGTAGGTCCAGATATTCGAATCCGACGCAAAACCGGACTGCCAGTTGTAACGTTCAGAGCCTCCTAATGACGATGGATCACTAAAATTGCATCAAGATTCAATACATCGTCCTCCAGCCGACTTGTCTCCAAGGGGATATTACTGCCTCGTGCACCTTATGTTCCGCCTCCTGTGAGTCTAGATTTTTGAATCCGTCGCAAAGCAGTTGGTTAATTCTAACGTTCATGGCCTCCTAATGACGATGGAACACTCAAATTGCGTCGAGATTCAATACATCGTCCACCAATCGACTTGTCACCAAGGGGATTTTGCTGTCACGGGCACCATATGGTCCGTCTCCTGTAGGTCCAGATATTCGAATGCGACGCAAAATCGGGCTGCCAGTTGTAACGTTTAGAGCCTCCTAATGACGATGGATCACTCAAATTGCATCAAGATTCAATACATCGTCCTCCAGCCGACTTGACTCCAATGGTCAATTGCTGCCTTTGGCACCGAATGGTCTGGCTCCTGTGAGTCTAGATTTTCGAATCCGACGCAAAACTGATATTTAATTGTACCGTTAAGGGCCTCCTAATGACGATGGAACACTCAAATTGCGGCGAGATTCAATACATCGTCCTCCAGCCGACTTGTCTCCAAAGGGTTATTGCTGTCTCGGGCACCTTATGCTCCGTCTCCCGTGAGTCTAGATTTTCGAATCCGATGGAAAACTGATGGTTAATTGTAACGTACAGGGCCTGCTAATGACGACGGAACTCTCAAATTGCGTCGCGATTCAATACATCGTCCTCCAGCCGACTTGTCTCCAATGGTCAATTGCTGCCTTTGGCACCGAATGGTCTGGCTCCTGTGAGTCTAGATTTTCGAGTCCGACGCACAACTGATATTTAAATGTAACGATAAGGGCCTCCTAATGACGAAGGAACATTCAAATTGCGTCGAGATACAATACATCGTCCTCCAGCCGACTTGACTCCAAGGGGATATTGCTGCCTTGGGCACCATATAGTCCTTCTCCTGTGAGTCTAGAATTTCGAATCCGACGCATAACTGATAGTTAATTGTATCGTTCAGGACCTCCTAATGACGATGGAACACTCAATTGCGTCGAGATCCAATACATCGACCTCCCGCCGACTTGTCTCCAACGGGATATTGCTGCCTCGGGCACCATGTGGTCCGTCTCCTGTGAGTCTAGATTTTCGATTCCGACGCAAAAATGATAGTTAATTATAACGTTCAGCGCCTCCTAATGGCGATAGAACACTCAAATTGCGTCGAGATTCAATACGTTGTCCTCCAGCTGACTTGTCTCCAAGGGGATATTGCTGCCTCGGGCACCATGTGGTCCGTCTCGTGTAGGTCCAGATATTCGAATCCGACGCAAAACGGACTGCCAATTGTAACGTTCAAAGCCTCCTAATGACGATGGAACACTGAAATTGCATCAAGATTCAATAGATCGTCATTCAGCCGACTTGTCTCCAACGGTCTATTGCTGCCTCGGGCACCTTATGGTCGTTCTCCTCTGAGTCTACATTTTCGAATCCGACGCAAAACTGATGGTTAATTGTAACGTTCAGGGCCTCCTAATGACTCATGGAACTCTCAAATTGCGTCGAGAACCAATACATCGTCCTCCAGCCGACTTGTCTCCATGGGTCTACTGCTACCTCGTTTACCTTATCTTCGTTCTCCTGTGAGTTCAGATATTCGATGCCGACGCAAGACGGACTGCTAATTGTAACGTTCAGAGCCTCCTAATGATGATGGACCACTTTAATTGCGTCGAGGTTCAATACATCGTCCTCCAACCGACTTGTCTCCAAGGGGATATTGCTGCCTTGGGCACCATATAGTCCTTCTCCTGTTAGTCTAGAATTTCGAATCCGACGCATAACTGATAGTTAATTGTATCGTTCAGGACCTCCTAATGACGATGGAATACTCAAATTGCGGCGAGATTCGATACATCGTCCTCCAGGCAACTTGTCTCCAAAGGGTTATTGCTGTCTCGGCCACCTTATGCTCCGTCTCCCGTGAGTCTAGATTATCGAATCCGACGCAAAACTGATGGTTAATTGTAACGTTCAGGGCCTCCTAATGATGATGGAACTCTCAAATTGCGTCGCGATTCAATACATCGTCCTCCAGCCGACTTGTCTCCAATGGTCAATTGCTGCCTTTGGCACCGAATGGTCTGGCTGGTGTGAGTCTAGATTTTCGAGTCCGACGCACAACTGATATTTAAATGTAACGATAAGGGCCTCCTATTGACGAAGGAACATTCAAATTGCGTCGAGATACAATACATCGTCCTCCAGCCGACTTGTCTCCAAGGGGATATTGCTGCCTTGGGCACCATATAGTCCTTCTCCTGTGAGTCTAGAATTTCGAATCCGACGCAAAACAGGTAGTTAATTGTAACGTTCAGGACCACCTAATGACGATGGAACACTCAAATTGCGTCGAGACTCAATACATCGTCCTCCAGGCGACTTGTCTCCAAAGGTTTATTGCTGTCTCGGGCACCTTATGCTCCGTCTCCTGTGAGTCTAGATTTTCGAATCTGACGCAAAACTAATGGTTACTTGTAACGTGCAGGGCCTCCTAATGACGATGGAACACTCAAATTGCGTCGCGATTCAATATATCGTCCTCCAGCCGACTTGACTCCAAGGGTCAATTGCTGCCTTGGCACCTAATGTTCTTGCTCCTGTGAGTCTAGATTTTCGAATCCGACGCAAAACTGATATTTAATTGTAACGTTATGGGCCTCCTAATGACGATGGAACACTCAAATTGCGTCGAGATACAATACATCGTTCTCCCGCCGACTTGTCTCCAACGGGATATTGCTGCCTCGGGCACCATATGGTTCGTCTCCTGTGAGTCTACATTTTCGAATCCGACGCAAAACTTGTAGTTAATTGTAAAGTTCAGGGCCTCCTAATGACGATGGAACACTCAATTGCGTCGAGATCCAATACATCTACCTCCCGCCGACTTGTCTCCAACGGGATTTTGCTGCCTCGTGCACCTTATGGTCCGCCTCCTGTGAGTGTAGAATTTTGAATCCGACGCAAGACAGATGGTTAATTGTAACGTTCATGGCCTCCTAATGACGATGGAACACTCAAATTGCGTCGAGAATCAATAGATCGTCATCCAGTCGACTTGTCACCAAGGGGATATTGCTGCCTCGGGCACCATGTGGTCCGACTCCTGTAGGTCCAGATATTCGAATCCGACGCAAAACGGACTGCCAATTGTAACGTTCAGAGCCTCCTAATAACGATGGAACACTGAAATTGCATCAAGATTCAATACATCGTCATTCAGCCGACTTGTCTCCAACGGTCTATTGCTGCCTCGGGCACCTTTTGGTCGTTCTACTCTGAGTCTACATTTTCGAATCCGACGCAAAACTGATGGTTAATTGTAACGTTCAGCGCCTCCTAATGACGATGGAACTCTCACATTGCGTCGAGATTCAATACATCGTCCTCCAGCCGACTTGTCTCCAAAGGGTTATAGCTGTCTCGGGCACCTTATGCTCCGTCTCCCGTGAGTCTAGATTTTCGAATCCGACGCAAAACTGATGGTTAATTGTAATGTTCAGGGCCTCCTAATGACGATGGAACTCTCAAATTGCGTCGCGATTCAATACATCGTCCTCCAGCCGACTTGTCTCCAATGGTCAATTGCTGCCTTTGGCACCGAATGCTCTGGCTCCTGTGAGTCTAGATTTTCGTGTCCGACGCACAACTGATATTTAAATGTTACGATAAGGGCCTCCTAATGACGGAGGAACATTCAAATTGCGTCGAGATACAATACATCGTCCTCCAGCCGACTTGTCTCCAAGGGGATATTGCTGTCTTGGGCACCTTTTAGTCCTTCTCCTGTGAGTCTAGAATTTCGAATCCGACGCAAAACAGGTAGTTAATTGTAACGTTCAGGACCACCTAAAGAGGATGGAACACTCAAATTGCGTCGAGACTCAATACATCGTCCTCCAGGCGACTTGTCTCCAAAGGTTTATTGCTTTCTCGGGCACCTTATGCTCCGTCTCCTGTGAGTCTAGATCTTCGAATCTGACGCAAAACTGATGGTTACTTGTAACGTGCAGGGCCTCCTAATGACGATGGAACACTCAAATTGCGTCGCGATTCAATATATCGTCCTCCAGCCGACTTGACTCCAAGGGGATACTGCTGCCTTGGGCACCATATGGTCCGTCTCCTGTGAGTCTAGATTTTCGAATCCCACACAAAACCTGTAGTTAATTGTAACGTTCAGGGCCTCCTAATGACGATGGAACACTCAGATTACGTCGACATTAAATACATCGTCCTCCAGCCGACTTGTCTCCAAGGGGATATTGCTGCCTCGTGCACCTTATGGTCCGCCTCCTGTGAGTCTAGAATTTTGAATCCGACGCAAAACATATGGTTAATTGTAACGTTCATGGCCTCCTAATGACGATGGAACACTCAAATTGCGTCGAGAATCAATAGATCGTCCTCGAGTCGACTTGTCACCAAGGTGATATTGGTGCCTCGGGCACAATGTGGTCCGTCTCCTGTAGGTCCAGATATTCGAATCCGACGCAAAACGGACTGCCAATTGTAACGTTCAGAGCCTCCTAATGACGATGGAACACTGAAATTGCATCAAGATTCAATACATCGTCATTCAGCAGACTTGTCTCCAACGGTCTATTGCTGCCTCGGGCACCTTATGGTCGTTCTCCTCTGAGTCTACATTTTCGAATCCGACGCAAAACTGATAGTTAATTGTAACGTTCAGGGCTCCTAATGACGATGGAACACTGAAATAGCGTCGAAATTCAATAGATCGGCCTTCAGCCGACTTGTCTCCAAGCGTCCATTGCTGACTCTGGCACCTTATGGTCGTTCTGCTGTGAGTCTACATTTTGGATTCCGACACATAACTGATAGTTGATTGTAACGTTCAGGACGTCCCAATGACGATGGAACACTCAAATTGCGTGGAGATTCAATCCATCGTCCTCCAACCGACTTGTCTCCATGGGTCTAATGCTACCTCGGTCACCTTATCTTCGTTCTCCTGTGAGTCCAGATATTCGAATCCGACGCAAAACCTGTAGTTAATTGTAACGTTCAGGGCCTCCCAATGACGATGGAACACTCAAATTACGTCGACATTAAATACATCGTCCTCCAGCCGACTTTTCTCAAAGGGGATATTGCTGCCTCGGGCACCGTATGGTCCGTCCCCTGTGAGTCTAGATTTTCGAATCCGACGCAAAACGGACTGCTAATTGTAACGTTCAGAGCCCCCTAATGATGATGGAACACTCTAATTGCGTCGAGATTCAATACATCGTCCTCCAGCCGACTTGTCTCCAAGCGGATATTGCTGCCTTGGGCACCATATAGTCCTTCTCCTTTGAGTCTAGAATTTCGAATCCGACGCAAAACAGATAGTTAATTGTAACGTTCAGGACCACCTTATGACGATGGAACACTCAAATTGCGTCGAGATTCAATACATCGTCCTCCAGGCGACTTGTCTCCAAAGGTTTATTGCTGTCTCGGGCACCTTATGCTCCGTCTCCTGTGAGTCTAGATTTTCGAATCCGACGCAAAACTGATGGTTAATTGTGACGTTCAGGGCCTCCCAATGACGATGGCACGCTCAAATTGCGTCGTGAATCAATACATCGTCCTCCAGCCGACATGTCCAAAAGGGTCAATTGCTGCCTTTGGCACCTAATGGTCTTGCTCCTGAGAGTCTGGATTTTCGAATCCGACGCAAAACTGATAATTAATTGTACCGTTAAGGGCCACCTAATGACGATGGAACCCTCAAATTGCGTCGAGATTCAATACATAGTCCTCCAGCCGACTTGTCTCCAAGGGGATATTGCTGCCTCGGGCACCATATGGTCCGTCTCCTGTGAGTCTAGATTTTCGCATCCGACGCAAAACTTGTAGTTAATTGTAACGTTGAGGGCATCCTAATCACGATGGAACACTTATTTGCGTCGAGATCCGATTCATCGACCTCCCGCCGACTTGTCTCCAACGTGTTATTGCTGCCTCGGGCACCAAGTGGTCCGTCTCCTATGAGTGTAGATTTTCGAATCCGACGCAAAAATGATAGTTAATTGTAACGTTCAGCGATTCCTAATGACCATAGAATACTCAAATTGCGTCGAGATTCAATACGTCGTCCTCCAGCCGACTTGTCTACAAGGGGATATTGCTGCCTCGGGCAGCTTATTGTCCGCCTCCTGTGAGTCTAGATTCTCGGATCCGACGCATAAGTGATAGTTAATTGTAACGTTCAGCGCCTCCTAATGACGATGGAACACTCAAATTGCGTCGAGATTCAATACATCGTCCACCAATCGACTTGTCACCAAGGGGATATTGCTGTCTCGGGCACCATATGGTCCGTCTCCTGTGGGTCCAGATATTCGAATCCGACGCAAAACCCGACTGCCAGTTGTAACGTTCAGAGCCTCCTAATGACGATGGATCACTAAAATTGCATCAAGATTCAATACATCGTCCTCCAGCCGACTTGTCTCCAAGGGGATATTACTGCCTCGTGCACCTTATGTTCCGCCTCCTGTGAGTCTAGATTTTTGAATCCGTCGCAAAACAGTTGGTTAATTGTAACGTTCATGGCCTCCTAATGACGATGGAACACTCAAATTGCGTCGAGAATCAATAGATCGTCCTCGAGTCGACTTGTCACCAAGGTGATATTGGTGCCTCGGGCACAATGTGGTCCGTCTCCTGTAGGTCCAGATATTCGAATCCGACGCAAAACGGACTGCCAGTTGTAACGTTCAGAGCCTCCTAATGACGATGGATCACTCAAATTGCATCAAGATTCAATACATCGTCATTCAGCCGACTTGTCTCCAAAGGGTTATTGCTGTCTCGTGCACCTTATGCTCCGTCTCCCGTGAGTCTAAATTTTCGAATCCGACGCAAAACTGATGGTTAATTGTAACGTTCAGGGCCTCCTAATGACGATGGAACTCTCAAATTGCGGCGAGATTCAATACATCGTCCTCCAGCTGACTTGTCTCCAAGGGGATATTGCTGTTTTGGGCACCATATATTCCTTCTCCTGTGAGTCTAGAATTTCGAATCCGACGCAAAACTGATGGGTAATTGTATCGTTCAGGACCTCCTAATGACGATGGAACACTCAAATTGCGGCGTGATTCAATACATCGTCCTCCAGCCGACTTGTCTCCAAAGGGTTATTGCTGTCTCGGGCACCTTATGCTCCGTCTCCCGTGAGTCTAGATTTTCGAATCCGATGGAAAACTGATGGTTAATTGTAACGTTCAGGGCCTCCTAATGACGACGGAACTCTCAAATTGCGTCGCGATTCAATACATCGTCCTCCAGCCGACTTGTCTCCAATGGTCAATTGCTGCCTTTGGCACCGAATGGTCTGGCTCCTGTGAGTCTAGATTTTCGAGTCCGACGCACAACTGATATTTCAATGTAACGATAAGGGCCTCCTAATGACGAAGGAACATTCAAATTGCGTCGAGATACAATACATCGTCCTCCAGCCGACTAGACTCAAAGGGGATATTGCTGCCTTGGGCACCATATAGTCCTTCTCCTGTGAGTCTAGAATTTCGAATCCGACGCAAAACAGATAGTTAATTGTAACGTTCAGGACCACCTAATGACGATGGAACACTCAAATTGCGTCGAGACTCAATACATCGTCCTCCAGGCGACTTGTCTCCAAATGTTTATTGCAGTCTCGGGCACCTTATGCTCCGTCTCCTGTGAGTCTAGATTTTCGAAACTGACCCAAAACTGATGGTTAATTGTAACGCTCAGGGCCTCCTAATGACGATGGAACTCTCAAATTGCGTCGCGATTCAATACATCGTCCTCCAGCCGACTTGTCTCCAATGGTCAATTGCTGCCTTTGGCACCGAATGGTCTGGCTCCTGTGAGTCTAGATTTTCGAATCCGACGCAAAACTGATATTTAATTGTACCGTTAAGGGCCTCCTAATGACGATGGAACACTCAAATTGCGTCGAGATTCAATACATAGTCCTCCAGCCGACTTGTCTCCAAGGGGATATTGCTGCCTTGGGCACCATATGGTCCTTCTCCTGTGAGTCTAGATTTTCGATTCCGACGCAAAAATGATAGTTAATTGTAACGTTCAGCGATTCCTAATGACCATAGAATACTCAAATTGCGTCGAGATTCAATACGTCGGCCTCCAGCCGACTTGTCTACAAGGGGATATTGCTGCCTCGCGCAGCTTATTGTCCGCCTCCTGTGAGTCTAGATTTTCGGATCCGACGCATAAGTGATAGTTAATTGTAACGTTCAGCGCCTCCTAATGACGATACAACACTCAAATTGCGTCGAGATTCAATACATCGTCCTCCAGCCGACTTGTCTCCAAAGGGATATTACTGCCTAGTGCACCTTATTGTCCGCCTCCTGTGAGTCCAGATTTTAGAATCCGACGCATAACAGTTGGTTAATTGTAACGTTCATGGCCTCCTATTGACGATGAAACACTCAAATTGCGTCGAGATTCAATACATCGTCCACCAATCGACTTGTCACCAAGGGGATATTGCTGTCTGGGGCACCGTATGTTCCGTCTCCTGTAGGTCCAGATATTCGAATCCGACTCAAAACCGGACTGCCAGTTGTAACGTTCAGAGCCTCCTAATGACGATGGATCACTAAAATTGCATCAAGATTCAATACATCGTCCTCCAGCCGACTTGTCTCCAAGGGGATATTACTGCCTCGTGCACCTTATGTTCCGCCTCCTGTGAGTCTAGATTTTTGAATCCGTCGCAAAGCAGTTGGTTAATTGTAACGTTCATGGCCTCCTAATGACGATGGAACACTCAAATTGCGTCGAGATTCAATACATCGTCCACCAATCGACTTGTCACCAAGGGGATATTGCTGTCACGGGCACCATATGGTCCGTCTCCTGTAGGTCCAGATATTCGAATGCGACGCAAAACCGGACTGCCAGTTGTAACGTTCAGAGCCTCCTAATGACGATGGATCACTCAAATTGCATCAAGATTCAATACATCGTCCTCCAGCCGACTTGACTCCAATGGTCAATTGCTGCCTTTGGCACCGAATGGTCTGGCTCCTGTGAGTCTAGATTTTCGAATCCGACGCAAAACTGATATTTAATTGTACCGTTAAGGGCCTCCTAATGACGATGGAACACTCAAATTGCGGCGAGATTCAATACATCGTCCTCCAGCCGACTTGTCTCCAAAGGGTTATTGCTGTCTCGGGCACCTTATGCTCCGTCTCCCGTGAGTCTAGATTTTCGAATCCGATGGAAAACTGATGGTTAATTGTAACGTACAGGGCCTGCTAATGACGACGGAACTCTCAAATTGCGTCGCGATTCAATACATCGTCCTCCAGCCGACTTGTCTCCAATGGTCAATTGCTGCCTTTGGCACCGAATGGTCTGGCTCCTGTGAGTCTAGATTTTCGAGTCCGACGCACAACTGATATTTAAATGTAACGATAAGGGCCTCCTAATGACGAAGGAACATTCAAATTGCGTCGAGATACAATACATCGTCCTCCAGCCGACTTGACTCCAAGGGGATATTGCGACCTTGGGCACCATATAGTCCTTCTCCTGTGAGTCTAGAATTTCGAATCTGACGCATAACTGATAGTTAATTGTATCGTTCAGGACCTCCTAATGACGATGGAACACTCAATTGCGTCGAGATCCAATACATCGACCTCCCGCCGACTTGTCTCCAACGGGATATTGCTGCCTCGGGCACCATGTGGTCCGTCTCCTGTGAGTCTAGATTTTCGATTCCGACGCAAAAATGATAGTTAATTATAACGTTCAGCGCCTCCTAATGGCGATAGAACACTCAAATTGCGTCGAGATTCAATACGTTGTCCTCCAGCTGACTTGTCTCCAAGGGGATATTGCTGCCTCGGGCACCATGTGGTCCGTCTCGTGTAGGTCCAGATATTCGAATCCGACGCAAAACGGACTGCCAATTGTAACGTTCAAAGCCTCCTAATGACGATGGAACACTGAAATTGCATCAAGATTCAATAGATCGTCATTCAGCCGACTTGTCTCCAACGGTCTATTGCTGCCTCGGGCACCTTATAGTCGTTCTCCTCTGAGTCTACATTTTCGAATCCGACGCAAAACTGATGGTTAATTGTAACGTTCAGGGCCTCCTAATGACTCATGGAACTCTCAAATTGCGTCGAGATTCAATACATCGTCCTCCAGCCGACTTGTCTCCATGGGTCTACTGCTACCTCGTTTACCTTATCTTCGTTCTCCTGTGAGTTCAGATATTCGATGCCGACGCAAGACGGACTGCTAATTGTAACGTTCAGAGCCTCCTAATGATGATGGACCACTTTAATTGCGTCGAGGTTCAATACATCGTCCTCCAACCGACTTGTCTCCAAGGGGATATTGCTGCCTTGGGCACCATATAGTCCTTCTCCTGTTAGTCTAGAATTTCGAATCCGACGCATAACTGATAGTTAATTGTATCGTTCAGGACCTCCTAATGACGATGGAATACTCAAATTGCGGCGAGATTCGATACATCGTCCTCCAGGCAACTTGTCTCCAAAGGGTTATTGCTGTCTCGGCCACCTTATGCTCCGTCTCCCGTGAGTCTAGATTATCGAATCCGACGCAAAACTGATGGTTAATTGTAACGTTCAGGGCCTCCTAATGATGATGGAACTCTCAAATTGCGTCGCGATTCAATACATCGTCCTCCAGCCGACTTGTCTCCAATGGTCAATTGCTGCCTTTGGCACCGAATGGTCTGGCTGGTGTGAGTCTAGATTTTCGAGTCCGACGCACAACTGATATTTAAATGTAACGATAAGGGCCTCCTATTGACGAAGGAACATTCAAATTGCGTCGAGATACAATACATCGTCCTCCAGCCGACTTGTCTCCAAGGGGATATTGCTGCCTTGGGCACCATATAGTCCTTCTCCTGTGAGTCTAGAATTTCGAATCCGACGCAAAACAGGTAGTTAATTGTAACGTTCAGGACCACCTAATGACGATGGAACACTCAAATTGCGTCGAGACTCAATACATCGTCCTCCAGGCGACTTGTCTCCAAAGGTTTATTGCTGTCTCGGGCACCTTATGCTCCGTCTCCTGTGAGTCTAGATTTTCGAATCTGACGCAAAACTAATGGTTACTTGCAACGTGCAGGGCCTCCTAATGACGATGGAACACTCAAATTGCGTCGCGATTCAATATATCGTCCTCCAGCCGACATGACTCCAAGGGTCAATTGCTGCCTTGGCACCTAATGTTCTTGCTCCTGTGAGTCTAGATTTTCGAATCCGACGCAAAACTGATATTTAATTGTAACGTTATGGGCCTCCTAATGACGATGGAACACTCAAATTGCGTCGAGATACAATACATCGTTCTCCCGCCGACTTGTCTCCAACGGGATATTGCTGCCTCGGGCACCATATGGTCCGTCTCCTGTGAGTCTACATTTTCGAATCCGACGCAAAACTTGTAGTTAATTGTAAAGTTCAGGGCCTCCTAATGACGATGGAACACTCAATTGCGTCGAGATCCAATACATCTACCTCCCGCCGACTTGTCTCCAACGGGATTTTGCTGCCTCGTGCACCTTATGGTCCGCCTCCTGTGAGTGTAGAATTTTGAATCCGACGCAAGACAGATGGTTAATTGTAACGTTCATGGCCTCCTAATAACGATGGAACACTCAAATTGCGTCGAGAATCAATAGATCGTCATCCAGTCGACTTGTCACCAAGGGGATATTGCTGCCTCGGGCACCATGTGGTCCGACTCCTGTAGGTCCAGATATTCGAATCCGACGCAAAACGGACTGCCAATTGTAACGTTCAGAGCCTCCTAATAACGATGGAACACTGAAATTGCATCAAGATTCAATACATCGTCATTCAGCCGACTTGTCTCCAACGGTCTATTGCTGCCTCGGGCACCTTTTGGTCGTTCTACTCTGAGTCTACATTTTCGAATCCGACGCAAAACTGATGGTTAATTGTAACGTTCAGCGCCTCCTAATGACGATGGAACTCTCACATTGCGTCGAGATTCAATACATCGTCCTCCAGCCGACTTGTCTCCAAAGGGTTATAGCTGTCTCGGGCACCTTATGCTCCGTCTCCCGTGAGTCTAGATTTTCGAATCCGACGCAAAACTGATGGTTAATTGTAATGTTCAGGGCCTCCTAATGACGATGGAACTCTCAAATTGCGTCGCGATTCAATACATCGTCCTCCAGCCGACTTGTCTGCAAGGGGATAATGCTGCCTCGGGCACCTTATCGTCGTTCCTCTGTGAGTCTAGATTTACGAATCCGATGCAAAACTAATAGTTAATTGTAATGTTCAGGGCCACCTAATGACGATAGAACACTCAAATTGCGTCGAGATTCAATACATCGTCCTCCAGCCGACTTGACTCCATGGGTCTACAGCTACCTCGGTCACCTTATGGTCGTTCTCCAGTGAGTCCAGATATTCGAATCCGACGCAAAACCGACTGCTAATTGTAACGTTCAGAGCGTCTTAATGATGATGAAACACTCTAATTGCGTCGAGATTCAATACATCGTCCTCCAGCCGACTTGTCTCCAAGGGGATATTGCTGCCTCGTGCACCTTATGGTCCGCCTATTGTGAGTCTAGATTTTCGAATCCGACGCAAAACAGATGGTTAATTAAAACGTTCATGGCCTCCTAATGACGATGGAACACTCAAATTGCGTCGAGATTCAATAGATCGTCCTCCAGTCGACTTGTCACCAAGGGGATATTGCTGCCTCGGGCACCATATGGTCCATCTCCTGTAGGTCCAGATATACGAATCCGACGCAAAACGGACTGGTAATTGCAACGTTCAGTGCCTCCTAATGATGATGGAACACAGTAATTGCGTCGAGAATCAATACATCGTCCTCCGGCCGACTTGCCTCCAAGTGGATATTGCTGCCTTGGGCACCATATAGTCCTTCTCCTGTGAGTCTAGAATTTCGAATGCGACGCAAAACAGATAGTTATTTGTAACGATCAGGACCACCTAATGACGATGGAACACTCAAATTGCGTCGAGATTCAATACATCGTCCGCCAGCCGAATTGTCTCCAAAGGGTTATTGCTGTCTCGGGCACCTTATGCTCCGTCTCCTGTGAGTCTAGATTTTCGAATCCGACGCAAAACTGATGGTTAATTGTAACGTTCAGGGCTTCCTAACGACGATGGAACACTCAAATTGCGTCGCGATTCATTACATCGTCCTCCAGCCGACATGTGTCCAAGGGTCAATTGCTGCCTTAGGCACCTAATGGTCTTGCTCCTGTGAGTCTAGATTTTCGAATCCGACGCAAAACTGATAGTTAATTGTAACGTTAAGGGCCTCCTAATGACGATGGAACACTCAATTGCGTCGAGATCCAATACATCGACCTCCCGCCGACTTGTCTCCAACGGGATATTGCTGCCTCGGGCACCATGTGGTCCGTCTCCTGTGAGTCTAGATTTTCGATTCCGACGCAAAAATGATAGTTAATTATAACGTTCAGCGCCTCCTAATGGCGATAGAACACTCAAATTGCGTCGAGATTCAATACGTTGTCCTCCAGCTGACTTGTCTCCAAGGGGATATTGCTGCCTCGGGCACCATGTGGTCCGTCTCGTGTAGGTCCAGATATTCGAATCCGACGCAAAACGGACTGCCAATTGTAACGTTCAAAGCCTCCTAATGACGATGGAACACTGAAATTGCATCAAGATTCAATAGATCGTCATTCAGCCGACTTGTCTCCAACGGTCTATTGCTGCCTCGGGCACCTTATAGTCGTTCTCCTCTGAGTCTACATTTTCGAATCCGACGCAAAACTGATGGTTAATTGTAACGTTCAGGGCCTCCTAATGACTCATGGAACTCTCAAATTGCGTCGAGATTCAATACATCGTCCTCCAGCCGACTTGTCTCCATGGGTCTACTGCTACCTCGTTTACCTTATCTTCGTTCTCCTGTGAGTTCAGATATTCGATGCCGACGCAAGACGGACTGCTAATTGTAACGTTCAGAGCCTCCTAATGATGATGGACCACTTTAATTGCGTCGAGGTTCAATACATCGTCCTCCAACCGACTTGTCTCCAAGGGGATATTGCTGCCTTGGGCACCATATAGTCCTTCTCCTGTTAGTCTAGAATTTCGAATCCGACGCATAACTGATAGTTAATTGTATCGTTCAGGACCTCCTAATGACGATGGAATACTCAAATTGCGGCGAGATTCGATACATCGTCCTCCAGGCAACTTGTCTCCAAAGGGTTATTGCTGTCTCGGCCACCTTATGCTCCGTCTCCCGTGAGTCTAGATTATCGAATCCGACGCAAAACTGATGGTTAATTGTAACGTTCAGGGCCTCCTAATGATGATGGAACTCTCAAATTGCGTCGCGATTCAATACATCGTCCTCCAGCCGACTTGTCTCCAATGGTCAATTGCTGCCTTTGGCACCGAATGGTCTGGCTGGTGTGAGTCTAGATTTTCGAGTCCGACGCACAACTGATATTTAAATGTAACGATAAGGGCCTCCTATTGACGAAGGAACATTCAAATTGCGTCGAGATACAATACATCGTCCTCCAGCCGACTTGTCTCCAAGGGGATATTGCTGCCTTGGGCACCATATAGTCCTTCTCCTGTGAGTCTAGAATTTCGAATCCGACGCAAAACAGGTAGTTAATTGTAACGTTCAGGACCACCTAATGACGATGGAACACTCAAATTGCGTCGAGACTCAATACATCGTCCTCCAGGCGACTTGTCTCCAAAGGTTTATTGCTGTCTCGGGCACCTTATGCTCCGTCTCCTGTGAGTCTAGATTTTCGAATCTGACGCAAAACTAATGGTTACTTGCAACGTGCAGGGCCTCCTAATGACGATGGAACACTCAAATTGCGTCGCGATTCAATATATCGTCCTCCAGCCGACTTGACTCCAAGGGTCAATTGCTGCCTTGGCACCTAATGTTCTTGCTCCTGTGAGTCTAGATTTTCGAATCCGACGCAAAACTGATATTTAATTGTAACGTTATGGGCCTCCTAATGACGATGGAACACTCAAATTGCGTCGAGATACAATACATCGTTCTCCCGCCGACTTGTCTCCAACGGGATATTGCTGCCTCGGGCACCATATGGTCCGTCTCCTGTGAGTCTACATTTTCGAATCCGACGCAAAACTTGTAGTTAATTGTAAAGTTCAGGGCCTCCTAATGACGATGGAACACTCAATTGCGTCGAGATCCAATACATCTACCTCCCGCCGACTTGTCTCCAACGGGATTTTGCTGCCTCGTGCACCTTATGGTCCGCCTCCTGTGAGTGTAGAATTTTGAATCCGACGCAAGACAGATGGTTAATTGTAACGTTCATGGCCTCCTAATGACGATGGAACACTCAAATTGCGTCGAGAATCAATAGATCGTCATCCAGTCGACTTGTCACCAAGGGGATATTGCTGCCTCGGGCACCATGTGGTCCGACTCCTGTAGGTCCAGATATTCGAATCCGACGCAAAACGGACTGCCAATTGTAACGTTCAGAGCCTCCTAATAACGATGGAACACTGAAATTGCATCAAGATTCAATACATCGTCATTCAGCCGACTTGTCTCCAACGGTCTATTGCTGCCTCGGGCACCTTTTGGTCGTTCTACTCTGAGTCTACATTTTCGAATCCGACGCAAAACTGATGGTTAATTGTAACGTTCAGCGCCTCCTAATGACGATGGAACTCTCACATTGCGTCGAGATTCAATACATCGTCCTCCAGCCGACTTGTCTCCAAAGGGTTATAGCTGTCTCGGGCACCTTATGCTCCGTCTCCCGTGAGTCTAGATTTTCGAATCCGACGCAAAACTGATGGTTAATTGTAATGTTCAGGGCCTCCTAATGACGATGGAACTCTCAAATTGCGTCGCGATTCAATACATCGTCCTCCAGCCGACTTGTCTGCAAGGGGATAATGCTGCCTCGGGCACCTTATCGTCGTTCCTCTGTGAGTCTAGATTTACGAATCCGATGCAAAACTAATAGTTAATTGTAATGTTCAGGGCCACCTAATGACGATAGAACACTCAAATTGCGTCGAGATTCAATACATCGTCCTCCAGCCGACTTGACTCCATGGGTCTACAGCTACCTCGGTCACCTTATGGTCGTTCTCCAGTGAGTCCAGATATTCGAATCCGACGCAAAACCGACTGCTAATTGTAACGTTCAGAGCGTCTTAATGATGATGAAACACTCTAATTGCGTCGAGATTCAATACATCGTCCTCCAGCCGACTTGTCTCCAAGGGGATATTGCTGCCTCGTGCACCTTATGGTCCGCCTATTGTGAGTCTAGATTTTCGAATCCGACGCAAAACAGATGGTTAATTAAAACGTTCATGGCCTCCTAATGACGATGGAACACTCAAATTGCGTCGAGATTCAATAGATCGTCCTCCAGTCGACTTGTCACCAAGGGGATATTGCTGCCTCGGGCACCATATGGTCCATCTCCTGTAGGTCCAGATATACGAATCCGACGCAAAACGGACTGGTAATTGCAACGTTCAGTGCCTCCTAATGATGATGGAACACAGTAATTGCGTCGAGAATCAATACATCGTCCTCCGGCCGACTTGCCTCCAAGTGGATATTGCTGCCTTGGGCACCATATAGTCCTTCTCCTGTGAGTCTAGAATTTCGAATGCGACGCAAAACAGATAGTTATTTGTAACGATCAGGACCACCTAATGACGATGGAACACTCAAATTGCGTCGAGATTCAATACATCGTCCGCCAGCCGAATTGTCTCCAAAGGGTTATTGCTGTCTCGGGCACCTTATGCTCCGTCTCCTGTGAGTCTAGATTTTCGAATCCGACGCAAAACTGATGGTTAATTGTAACGTTCAGGGCTTCCTAACGACGATGGAACACTCAAATTGCGTCGCGATTCATTACATCGTCCTCCAGCCGACATGTGTCCAAGGGTCAATTGCTGCCTTAGGCACCTAATGGTCTTGCTCCTGTGAGTCTAGATTTTCGAATCCGACGCAAAACTGATAGTTAATTGTAACGTTAAGGGCCTCCTAATGACGATGGAACACTCAAATTGCGTCGAGATTCAATACATCGTCCTCCAGCCGACTTGTCTCCAATGGTCTATTGCTGCCACGGGCACCATATGGTCCGTCTCCTGTGAGTCTAGATTTTCGAATCCGACGCAAAACTTGTAGTTAATTGTAACGTTGAGGGCCACCTAATCACGATGGAACACTAAATTGCGTCGAGATCCAATTCATCGACCTCCCGTCGACCTGTCTCCAACGGGTTATTGCTGCCTCGCGCACCATGTGGTCCGTCTCCTGTGAGTCTAGATTTTCGAATCCGACGCAAAAATGATAGTTAATTGTATCGATCAAGGCCTCCTAATGACCATAGAACACCCAAATTTTGTCGAGATTCAATACGTCGTCCTCTAGACGACTTGTCTACCAGGGGATATTGCTGCCACGTGCACCATATGGTCCTTCTCCTGTGAGTCTAGATTTTCGAATCCGACGCAAAACTGATAGTTAATTGTAAAGTTCATGGCCTCCTAATGACGATTGAACACTCAAATTGCGTCGAGATTCAAAACATCGTCCTCCAGCCGACTTGTCTGCAAGGGGATATTGCTGCCTCGGGCACCTTATCGTCCTTCCTCTGTGAGTCTAGATTATCGAATCCGACGCAAAACTAATAGTTAATTGTAACATTCAGGGCCTCCTAATGGCGATAGAACACTCAAATTGCGTCGAGATTCAATACGTCGTCCTCCAGTCGACTTGTCACCAAGGGGATATTGCAGCCTCGGGCACCATATGGTCCGTCTCCTGTGAGTCTAGATTTGGGAATCCGACGCAAAACCTGTTGTTAATGGTAACGTTCAGGGCCTCCTAATGACGTTGGAACACTCTAATTGCGTCGAGATTCAATACGTCGTCCTCCAGCCAACTTGTCTCCAAAGGGATATTACTGCCTCGTGCACCATATAGTCCTTCTCCTGTGAATCTAGAATTTCGTTTCCAACGCAAAACTGATGGTTAATTGTAACGCTCAGGGCCTCCTAATGACGATGGAACACTCAAATTGCGTTGCGATTCAATACAACGTCCTCCAGCCGACTTGTCTCCAAGGGTCAATTGCTGCCTCGGGCACCTTATGGTCGTTCTCCTGTGAGTCTAGATTTTCAGATCCGACGCATAAGTGATAGTTAATTGTAACGTTCAGGGCCTCCTAATGACGATGGAACACTCAAATTGCGTCGAGATTCAATACATCGTCCTCCAATCGACTTGTCACCAAGGGGATATTGCTGCCCCAGGCACCATATGGTCCGTCTCCTGTAGGTCCAGATATTCGAATCCGACGCAAAATGGACTGCCAATTGTAACGTTCAGAGCCTCCTAATGACGGTGGAACAGTCAAATTGCATCAAGATTCAATACATCGTCATTCAGCCGACTTGTCTCCAAAGGACTATTGCTGCCTCAGGCACCTTATGGTCGCTCTCCTCTGAGTCTACATTTTCGAATCCGACGCAAAACTGATAGTTAATTGTGACGTTCAGGGCCCCCTAATGACGATGGAACACTGAAATAGCGTCGAAATTCAATACATCGTCCTTCAGCCGACATGTCTCCAAGCGTCCATTGCTGCCTCGGGCACCTTATGGTCGTTCTCCTGTGAGTCTACATTTTCGATTCCGACACATAACTGATAGTTAGTTGTAACGTTCAGGGCCTCCAAATGACGATGGAACACTCAAATTGCGTCGAGATTCAATACACCGTCCTCCAGCCGACTTGTCTCCAAAGGGTTATTGCTGTCTCGGGCACCTTATGCTCCGTCTCCTGTGAGTCTAGATTTTCGCATCCGACGCAAAACTGATGGTTAATTGTGTTCAGGGTCTCCTAATGACGATGGAACACTCAAATTGCGTCGCGATTCAATGCAACGTCTTCCAGCCGACTTGTCTCCAAGGGTCAATTGCTGCCTTTGGCACCTAATGTTCTTGCTCCTGTGAGTCTGGATTTTCGAATCCGACGCAAAACTGATATTTAATTGTAACGTTAAGGGCCTTTTAATGACGATGGAACACTGAAATAGCGTCGAAATTCAATACATCGTCCTTCAGCCGACATGTCTCCAAGCGTCCATTGTTGCCTCCTGCACCTTATGGTCGTTCGCCTGTGAGTCTACATTTTCGATTCCGAAACATAACTGATAGTTAGTTGTAACGTTCAGGGCCTCCAAATGACGATGGAACACTCAAATTACTTCCAGATCCAATACATCGTCCTCCAGCCGACTTCTCTCCAAGGGGATATTGCTGCCTCGGGCACCATGTGGTCCGTCTCCTGTGAGTCTAGATTTTCGAATCCGACGCAAAACCTGTAGTTAATTGAAACGTTCAGGGCCTCTGAATGACGATGGAACACTCAAATTACGTCGACATTAACTACATCGTCCACCCGCCGACTTGTCTAGAATGGGATATTGCTGCCTCGGGCACCATGTGGTCCGTCTCCTGTGAGTCCAGATATTCGAATCCAAAGCAAAACGGACAGCTAACTGTAACGTTCAGAGCCTCTTAATGATGATGGAACACTCTAATTGCGTCGAGATTCAGTACATCGTCCTCCAACCGACTTGTCACCTAGGGGATATTACTGCCTCGGGCAGCATATAATCCTTCTCCTGTGAGTCTAGAATTTCGAATCCGACGCAAAACTGACGGTTAATTGAAACGTTCAGCGCCTCCTAATGACGATAGAATACTCAAATTGCATCGAGATCTGATACATCTACCTCCCGCCGACTTGTCTCCAACGGGATTTTGCTGCCTCGGGCACCATGTGGTCCGTCTCCTGTGAGTCTAGATTTTCGAATCCGACGCAAAACCTGTAGTTAATTGCAACGTTCAGGGCCTCCTAATGACGATGGAACACTCAAATTACGTCGACATTAAATACATCGTCCTCCAGCCGACTTGTCTCCATGGGTCTACTGCTACCTCGTTTACCTTATCTTCGTTCTCCTGTGAGTCCAGATATTCGATGCCGACGCAAGACGGACTGCTAATTGTAACGTTCAGAGCCTCCTAATGATGATGGACCACTCTAATTGCGTCGAGATTCAATACATCGTCCTCCAACCGACTTGTCTCCAAGGGGATATTGCTGCCTTGGGCACCGTATAGTCCTTCTCCTGTTAGTCTAGAATTTCGAATCCGACCCATAACTGATAGTTAATTGTATCGTTCAGGACCTCCTAATGACGATGGAACACTCAAATTGCGGCGAGATTCAATACATCGTCCTCCAGCCGACTTGTCTCCAAAGGGTTATTGCTGTCTCGGGCACCTTATGCTCCGTCTCCTGTGAGTCTAGATTTTCGAATCCGACGCAAAACTGATATTTAATTGTAACGTTATGGGCCTCCTAATGACGATGGAACACTCAAGTTGCGTCGAGATACAATACATCGTCCTCCAGCCGACTTGTCTCCAAGGGGATATTCCTGCCTCGGGCACCATATGGTCAGTCTCCTGTGAGGCTACATTTTCGAATCCGACGCAAAACTTGTAGTTAATTGTAAAGTTCAGGGCCTCCTAATGACGATGGAACACTCAATTGCGTCGAGATCCAATACATCGACCTCCCGCCGACTTGTCTCCAACGGGATATTGCTGCCTCGGGCTCCATGTGGTCCGTCTCCTGTGAGTCTAGATTTTCGATTCCGACGCAAAAATGATAGTTAATTATAACGTTCAGCGCCTCCTAATGGCGATACAACACTCAAATTGCGTCGAGATTCAATACGTTGTCCTCCAGCTGACTTGTCTCCAAGGGGATATTGCTGCCTCGGGCACCATGTGGTCCGTCTCGTGTAGGTCCAGATATTCGAATCCGACGCAAAACGGACTGCCAATTGTAACGTTCAGAGCCTCCTAATGACGATGGAACACTGAAATTGCATCAAGATTCAATACATCGTCATTCAGCCGACTTGTCTCCAACGGTCTATTGCTGCCTCGGGGACCTTATGGTCGTTCTCCTCTGAGTCTACATTTTCGAATCCGACGCAAAACTGATGGTTAATTGTAACGTTCGGGGCCTCCTAATGACGATGGAACTCTAAAATTGCGTCGAGATTCAATACATCGTCCTCCAGCCGACTTGTCTCCATGGGTCTACTGCTACCTCGTTTACCTTATCTTCGTTCTCCTGTGAGTCCAGATATTCGATGCCGGCGCAAGACGGACTGCTAATTGTAACGTTCAGAGCCTCCTAATGATGATGGACCACTCTAATTGCGTCGAGATTCAATACATCGTCCTCCAACCGACTTGTCTCCAAGGGGATATTGCTGCCTTGGGCACCATATAGTCCTTCTCCTGTTAGTGTAGAATTTCGAATCCGACGCATAACTGATAGTTAATTGTATCGTTCAGGACCTCCTAATGACGATGGAACACTCAGATTGCGGCGAGATTCAATACATCGTCCTCCAGGCGACTTGTCTCCAAAGGGTTATTGCTGTCTCGGCCACCTGATGCTCCGTCTCCCGTGAGTCTAGATTTTCGAATCCGACGCAAAACTGACGGTTAATTGTAACGTTCAGGGCCTCCTAATGACGATGGAACTCTCTAATTGCGTCGCGATTCAATACATCGTCCTCCAGCCGACTTGTCTCCAAAGGTTTATTGCTGTCTCGGGCACCTTATGCTCCGTCTCCTGTGAGTCTAGATTTTCGAATCTGACGCAAAACTGATGGTTACTTGTAACGTGCAGGGCCTCCTAATGACGATGGAACACTCAAATTGCGTCGCGATTCAATATATCGTCCTCCAGCCGACTTGACTCCAAGGGTCAATTGCTGCCTTGGCACCTAATGTTCTTGCTCCTGTGAGTCTAGATTTTCGAATCCGACGCAAAACTGATATTTAATTGTAGCGTTATGGGCCTCCTAATGACGATGGAACACTCAAATTGCGTCGAGATACAATACATCGTCCTCCCGCCGACTTGTCTCCAACGGGATATTGCTGCCTCGGGCACCATATGGTCCGTCTCCTGTGAGTCTACATTTTCGAATCCGACGCAAAACTTGTAGTTAATTGTAAAGTTCAGTGCCTCCTAATGACGATGGAACACTCAATTGCGTCGAGATCCAATACATCGACCTCCCGCCGACTTGTCTCCAACGGGATATTACTGCCTCGGGCACCATGTGGTCCGTCTCCTGTGAGTCTAGATTTTCGATTCCGACGCAAAAATGATAGTTAATTATAACGTTCAGCGCCTCCTAATGGCGATAGAACACTCAAATTGCGTCGAGATTCAATACGTTGTCCTCCAGCTGACTTGTCTCCAAGGGGATATTGCTGCCTCGGGCACCATTTGGTCCGTCTCCTGTGAGTCTAGATTTTCGAATCCGACGCAAAACCTGTAGTTAATTGCAACGTTCAGGGCCTCCTAATGACGATGGAACACTCAAATTACGTCGACATTAAATACATCGTCCTCCAGCCGACTTGTCTCCAAGGGTCATTTGCTGCCTAATGCACCTTATGGTTGTTCTCCTGTGAGTTTAGATTTTCGGATCCGACGCATAACTGTTAGTTAATTGTTACGTTCGGCGCCTCCTAATGACGATAGAACACTCAAATTGCGTCGGAATGCAATACATCGTCCTCCAGCCGACTTGTCTCCAAGGGGATATTGCTGCCTCGTGCACCTTATGGTCCGCCTCCTGTGAGTCTAGAATTTTGAATCCGACGCAAGACAGATGGTTAATTGTAACGTTCATGGCCTCCTAATGACGATGGAACACTCAAATTGCGTCGAGAATCAATAGATCGTCATCCAGTCGACTTGTCACCAAGGGGATATTGCTGCCTCGGGCACCATGTGGTCCGACTCCTGTAGGTCCAGATATTCGAATCCGACGCAAAACGGACTGCCAATTGTAACGTTCAGAGCCTCCTAATAACGATGGAACACTGAAATTGCATCAAGATTCAATACATCGTCATTCAGCCGACTTGTCTCCAACGGTCTATTGCTGCCTCGGGTACCTTTTGGTCGTTCTACTCTGAGTCTACATTTTCGAATCCGACGCAAAACTGATGGTTAATTGTAACGTTCAGGACCACCTAAAGACGATGGAACACTCAAATTGCGTCGAGACTCAATACATCGTCCTCCAGGCGACTTGTCTCCAAAGGTTTATTGCTGTCTCGGGCACCTTATGCTCCGTCTCCTGTGAGTCTAGATTTTCGAATCTGACGCAAAACTGATGGTTACTTGTAACGTGCAGGGCCTCCTAATGACGATGGAACACTCAAATTGCGTCGCGATTCAATATATCGTCCTCCAGCCGACTTGACTCCAAGGGGATATTGCTGCCTTGGGCACCATATGGTCCGTCTCCTGTGAGTCTAGATTTTCGAATCCGACGCAAAACTGATAGTTAATTGTAACGTTCATGGCCTCCTAATGACGATGGAACACTCAAATTGCGTCGAGATTCAATACATCGTCCTCCAGCCGACTTGACTCCATGGGTCTACAGCTGCCTCGGTCACCTTATGGTCGTTCTCCAGTGAGTCCAGATATTCGAATCCGACGCAAAACCGACTGTTAATTGTAACGTTCAGAGCGTCTTAATGATGATGGAACACTCTAATTGCGTCGAGATTCAATACATCGTCCTTCAGCCGACTTGTCTCCAACGGTCTATTGCTGCCTCGGGTACCTTTTGGTCGTTCTACTCTGAGTCTACATTTTCGAATCCGACGCAAAACTGATAGTTAATTGTAAAGTTCATGGCCTCCTAATGACGATTGAACACTCAAATTGCGTCGAGATTCTAAACATCGTCCTCCAGCCGACATGTCTGCAAGGGGATATTGCTGCCTCGGGCACCTTATCGTCGTTCCTCTGTGAGTCTAGATTATCGAATCCGACGCAAAACTAATAGTTAATTGTAACATTCAGGGCCTCCTAATGGCGATAGAACACTCAAATTGCGTCGAGATTCAATACGTCGTCCTCCAGCCGACTTGTCTCCAAAGGGATATTACTGCCTCGTGCACCATATAGTCCTTCTCCTGTGAATCTAGAATTTCGTTTCCAACGCAAAACTGATGGTTAATTAAAACGTTCATGGCCTCCTAATGACGATGGAACACTCAAATTGCGTCGAGATTCAATAAATCGTCCTCCAGTCGACTTGTCACCAAGGGGATATTGCTGCCTCGGGCACCATATGGTCCATCCCCTGTAGGTCCAGATATACGAATCCGACGCAAAACGGACTGGTAATTGTAACGTTCAGTGGCTCCTAATGATGATGGAACACACTAATTGCGTCGAGAATCAATACATCGTCCTCCGGCCGACTTGCCTCCAAGTGGATATTGCTGCCTTGGGCACCATATAGTCCTTCTCCTGTGAGTCTAGAATTTCGAATCCGACGCAAAACAGATAGTTAATTGTAACGTTCAAGGCCTCCTAATGACCATAGAACACTCAAATTGCGTCGAGATTCAATACGTCGTCCTCTAGACGACTTGTCTACCAGGGGATATTGCTGCAACGTGCACCATATGGTCCTTCTCCTGTGAGTTTAGATTTTCGAATCCGACGCAAAACTGATAGTTAATTGTAAAGTTCATGGCCTCCTAATGACGATTGAACACTCAAATTGCGTCGAGATTCTAAACATCGTCCTCCAGCCGACTTGTCTGCAAGGGGATATTGCTGCCTCGGGCACCTTATCGTCGTTCCTCTGTGAGTCTAGATTATCGAATCCGACGCAAAACTAATAGTTAATTGTAACATTCAGGGCCTCCTAATGGCGATAGAACACTCAAATTGCGTCGAGATTCAATACGTCGTCCTCCAGCCGACTTGTCTCCAAAGGGATATTACTGCCTCGTGCACCATATAGTCCTTCTCCTGTGAATCTAGAATTTCGTTTCCAACGCAAAACTGATGGTTAATTGTAACGTTTAGGGCCTCCTAATGACGATGGAACACTCAAATTGCGTTGCGATTCAAAACAACGTCCTCCAGCCGACTTGTCTCCAAGGGTCAATTGCTGCCTCGGGCACCTTATGGTCGTTCTCCTGTGAGTCTAGATTTTCAGATCCGACGCATAAGTGATAGTTAATTGTAACGTTCAGGGCCTCCTAATGACGATGGAACACTCAAATTGCGTCGAGATTCAATACATCGTCCTCCAATCGACTTGTCACCAAGGGGATATTGCTGCCCCAGGCACCATATGGTCCGTCTCCTGTAGGTCCAGATATTCGAATCCGACGCCAAATGGACTGCCAATTGTAACGTTCAGAGCCTCCTAATGACGGTGGAACAGTCAAATTGCATCAAGATTCAATACATCGTCATTCAGCCGACTTGTCTCCAAAGGACTATTGCTGCCTCAGGCACCTTATGGTCGCTCTCCTCTGAGTCTACATTTTCGAATCCGACGCAAAACTGATAGTTAATTGTGACGTTCAGGGCCTCCTAATGACGATGGAACACTGAAATAGCGTCGAAATTCAATACATCGTCCTTCAGCCGACATGTCTCCAAGCGTCCATTGCTGCCTCGGGCACCTTATGGTCGTTCTCCTGTGAGTCTACATTTTCGATTCCGACACATAACTGATAGTTAGTTGTAACGTTCAGGGCCTCCAAATGACGATGGAACACTCAAATTGCGTCGAGATTCAATACATCGTCCTCCAGCCGACTTGTCTCCATGGGTCTACTGCTACCTCGTTCACCTTATCTTCGTTCTCTTGTGAGTCCAGATATTCGAATCCGACGCAAAACGGACTGCTAATTGTAACGTTCAGAGCCTCCTAAAGATGACGGAACACTCTAATTGCGTCGAGATGCAATACATCGTCCTCCAGCCGACTTGTCTCCAAGGGGATATTGCTGCCTTGGGCACCATATAGTCCTTCTCCTGTGAGTCTAGAATTTCGAATCCGACGCAAAACTGATAGTTATTCGTTACGTTCAGGACCTCCTAATGACGATGGAACACTCAAATTGCGTCGAGATTCAATACACCCTCCTCCAGCCGACTTGTCACCAATGGGTTATTGCTGTCTCGGGCACCTTATGCTCCGTCTCCTGTGAGTCTAGATTTTCGCATGTGACGCAAAACTGATGGTTAATTGTGTTCAGGGTCTCCTAATGACGATGGAACACTCAAATTGCGTCGCGATTCAATGCAACGTCCTCCAGCCGACTTGTCTCCAAGGGTCAATTGCTGCCTTTGGCACCTAATGTTCTTGCTCCTGTGAGTCTGGATTTTCGAATCCGACGCAAAACTGATATTTAATTGTAACGATAAGTGCCTCCTAATGACGATGGAACACTGAAATAGCGTCGAAATTCAATACATCGTCCTTCAGCCGACATGTCTCCAAGCGTCCATTGTTGCCTCCTGCACCTTATGGTCGTTCGCCTGTGAGTCTACATTTTCGATTCCGAAACATAACTGATAATTAGTTGTAACGTTCAGGGCCTCCAAATGACGATGGAACACTCAAATTACTTCCAGATCCAATACATCGTCCTCCAGCCGACTTCTCTCCAAGGGGATATTGCTGCCTCGGGCACCATGTGGTCCGTCTCCTGTGAGTCTAGATTTTCGAATCCGACGCAAAACCTGTAGTTAATTGTAACGTTCAGGGCCTCCCAATGACGATGGAACACTCAAATTACGTCGACATTAACTACATCGTCCACCCGCCGACTTGTCTCCAATGGGATATTGCTGCCTCGGGCACCATGTGGTCCGTCTCCTGTGAGTCCAGATATTCGAATCCAACGCAAAACGGACTGCTAATTGTAACGTTCAGAGCCTCTTAATGATGATGGAACACTCTAATTGCGTCGAGACTCAGTACATCGTCCTCCAACCGACTTGTCACCTAGGGGATATTACTGCCTCGGGCAGCATATAATCCTTCCCCTGTGAGTCTAGAATTTCGAATCCGACGCAAAACTGACGGTTAATTGAAACGTTCAGCGCCTCCTAATGACGATAGAATACTCAAATTGCGTCGAGATTCAATACATCGTCCTCCAGTCGACTTGTCACCAAGGGGATATTGCTGCCTCGGGCACCATATGGTACGTCTTCTGTAGGTCCAGATATTCGAATCCGACTCAAAACGGACTGCCTATTGTAACGTTCAGAGCCTCCTAATGACGGTGGAACACTCAAATTGCATCAAGATTCAATACATCGTCATTCAGCCGACTTGTCTCCAAAGGACTATTGCTGCCTCAGGCACCTTATGGTCGTTCTCCTCTGAGTCTACATTTTCGAATCCGACGCAAAACTGATAGTTAATTGTGACGTTCAGGGCCTCCTAATGACGATGGAACACTGAAATAGCGTCGAAATTCAATACATCGTCCTTCAGCCGACATGTCTCCAAGCGTCCATTGCTGCATCGGGCACCTTATAGTCGTTCTCCTGTGATTCTACATTTTCGATTCCGACACATAACTGAAAGTTAGTTGTAACGTTCAGGGCCTCCAAATGACGATGGAACACTCAAACTGCGTCGAGATTCAATACATCGTCCTCCAGCCGACTTGTCTCCATGGGTCTACTGCTACCTCGTACACCTTATCTTCGTTCTCTTGTGAGTCCAGATATTCGAATCCGACGCAAAACGGACTGCTAATTGTAACGTTCAGAGCCTCCTAATGATGACGGAACACTCTAATTGCGTCGAGATTCAATACATCGCCCTCCAGCCGACTTGTCTCCAAGGGGATATTGCTGCCTTGGGCACTATATAGTCCTTCTCCTGTGAGTCTAGAATTTCGAATCCGACGCAAAACTGATAGTTAAATGTAACGTTCAGGACCTCCTATTGACGATGGAACACTCAAATTGCGTCGAGATTCAATACATCGTCCTCCAGCCGACTTGTCTCCAAACGGTTATTACTGTCTCGGGCACCTTATGCTCCGTCTTCTGTGAGTCTACATTTTCGAATCCGACGCAAAACTGATGGTTAATTGTGTTCAGGGTCTCCTAATGACGATGGAACACTCAAATTGCGTCGCGATTCAATACATCGTCCTCCAGCCGACTCGTCTCCAAGGGTCAATTGCTGCCTTTGGCACCTAATGGTCTTGTTCCTGTCAGTCTCGATTTTCCAATCCGACGCAAAACTGATATTTAATTGAAACGTTAAGGGCCTCCTATTGACGATGGAACACTCAAATTACGTCGAGATCCAACACAATGTCCTCCAGCCGATTTCTCTCCAAGGGGATATTGCTGCCTCGGGCACCATGTGGTCCGTCTCCTGTGAGTCTAGATTTTCGAATCCGACACAAAAACGATAGTTAATTGTAACGTTCAGCGCCTCCTAATGCCCATAGACCGCTCAAATTGCGTCGAGATTCAATACGTCGTCCTCTAGACCACTTGTCTCCAAGGGTCAATTGCTGCCTTTGGCTCCTATTGGTCTTGCTCCTGTGAGTCTAGATTTTCGGATCCGGCAGAAAACTGATATTTAATTGTAACGTTAAGGGCCTCCTAATGACGATGGAACACTCAAATTGCGTCGAGATTCAATACATCGTCCTCCAGCCGACTTGTCTCCAAGGGGATATTGCTGCCTCGGGCACCATATGGTCCGTCTCCTGTGAGTCTAGATTTTCGAATCCGACGCAAAACCTGTAGTTAATTGTAACTTTCAGGGCCTCCTACTGACGATGGAACACTCAAATTACGTCGACATTAAATACATCGTCCACCCGCCGACTTGTCTCCAATGGGATATTGCTGCCTCGGGCACCATGTGGTCCGTCTCCTGTGAGTCTAGATTTTCGAATCCGACGCGAAACTGATAGTTAATTGTAATGTTCACAGGGCCTCGTAATGACGATGGAACACTCAAACTGCATCGAGAATCAATACATCGTCCTCCAGCCGACTTGTCTCCATGGGTCTACTGCTACCTCGGTCACCTTATGGTCGTTCTCCTGTGATTCCAGATATTCGAATCCGACGCAAAACGGACTGCTAATTGTAACGTTCAGAGCCTCTTAATGATGATGGAACACTCTAATTGCGTCGAGATTCAGTACATCGTCCTCCAACCGACTTGTCACCTAGGGGATATTACTGCCTCGGGCAGCATACAATCCTTCTCCTGTGAGTCTAGAATTTCGAATCCGACGCAAAACTGATGGTTAATTGTAACGTTCAGGGCCTCCTAATTACAATGGAACACTCAAATTGCGTCGCGATTCAATACTTCGTCCCCCAGCCGACTTGCCTCCAAGGGTGAATTGCTGCCTCGGGCACCTTATGGTCGTTCTCCTGTGAGCCCAGATTTTCGGATCCGACGCACAACTGATAGTTAATTGAAACGTTCAGCACCTCCTAATGACGATAGAATACTCAAATTGCGTCGAGATTCAATACAACGTCCTCCAGTCGTCTTGTCACCAAGGGGATATTGCTGCCTCGGGCACCATATGGTACGTCTCCTGTAGGTCCAGATATTCGCATCTGACTCAAAACGGACTGCCTATTGTAACGTTCAGAGCCTCCTAATGACGATGGAACACTCAAATTGCATCAACATTCAATACATCGTCATTCAGCCGACTTGTCTTCAACGGTCTATTGCTGCCTGGGGCACCTTATGGTCGTTCTCCTCTGAGTCTACATTTTCGAATCCGACGCAAAACTGATAGTTAATTGTAACGTTCAGGGCCTCCTAATGACGATGGAACACTGAAATAGCGTCGAAAGTCAATACATCGTCCTTCAGCCGACTTGTCTCCAAGCGTCAATTACTGTCTCGGGCACCTAATGGTCGTTCTCCTGTAAGTCTACATTTTCGATTCCGACACATAACTGATAGTTAATTGTAACGTTCAGGGCCTCCTAAGGACGATGGAACACTCCAATTGCGTCGAGATTCAATACATCGTCCTCCAGCCGACTTGTCTCCATGGGCCTACTGCTACCTCGGTCACCTTATCTTTGTTCTCCTGTGAGTCCAGATATTCGAATCCAACGCAAACGGACAGCTAATTGTAACGTTCAGAGGTCCTAATGATGATGGAACACTCTAATTGCGTCGAGATTCAATACATCGTCCTCCTGCCGACTTGTCTCCATGGGGATATTGCTGCCTTGGGCACCATATAGTCCTTCTCCTGTGAGTCTAGAAGTTCGAATCCGACGCAAAACAGATAGTTAATTGTAACGTTCAGGACCACCTAATGACGATGGAACACTCAAATTGCGTCGAGATTCAATACATCGTCCTCCAGTCAACTTGTCTCCAAGGGGATATTGCTGCCTCGGGCACCATATGGTCCGTCTCCTGTGAGTCTAAATTTTTGAATCCGACGCAAAACTTGTACTTAATTGTAACGCTGAGGGCCTCCGAATCACGATGGAACACTCAATTGCGTCGAGATCCAATACTACGACCTTCCGCCGACTTGTCTCCAACGGGATATTGCTTCCTCGGGCACCATGTGGTCCGTCTCCTGTGAGTCTAGATTTTCGAATCCGTCGCGAAACTGATAGTTAATTGTAACGTTCAGGACCTCCTAATGACGATGGAACACTCAAGTTGCGTCGAGATTCAATACATCGTCCTCCAGCCGACTTGTCTCCATGGGTCTATTGCTACCTCGGTCACCTTATGGTCGTTCTCTTGTAAGTCCAGATATTCGAATCCGACGCAAAACGGACTGCTAATTGTAACGTTCAAACCATCCTAATGTTGATGGAACACTCCAATTGCGTCGAGATTCAATACATCGTCCTCCAGGCTACTTGTCTACAAGGGTCTATTGCTGCCTCGGGCACCATATAGTCCTTCTCCTGTGTATCTAGAATTTCGAATCCGACGCAAAACTGATGGTTAATTGTAACGTTCAGCGCCTCCAAATGACGATAGAACACTCAAATTGTGTCGAGATTCAATACATCGTCCTCCAGACGACTTGTCTACAAGGGGATATTGCTGCCTTGGGCACCATATAGTCCCACTCATGTGAGTGTAGATTTACGAATCCGTCGCAAAACTGTTGGATAATTGTAACGTTCATGGCCTCCTAATGACAATGGAACACTCAAATTGCGTCGAGATTCAATACACCGTCCTCCAGCCGACTTGTCTCCAAGGGGATATTGCTGCCTCGGGCACTTTACAATCGTTCACCTCTGAGTCTAGATTTTCGAATCCGACGCAAAACCGATAGTTAATTGTAACGTTCAGGGCCTCCTAGTGACGATATAACACTCAAATAGCGTCGAGATTCAATACATCGTCCTTCAGCCGACTTGTCTCCAAGCGTCCATTGCTGCCTCGGGCACCTTATGGTCGATCTCCTGTGAGTCTACTTTTTCGATTCCGACTTATAACTGATGGTTAATTGTAACGTTCAGGGCCTCCTAATGAAAATGGAACAGTCAAATTGCGTCGAAATTCATTACATCGTCCTCCAGCCGCCTTGTCTCTATGGGTCTACTGCTACCTCGGTCACCTTATCTTCGTTCTCCTGTGAGTCCAGATATTCGAATCCGAAGCAAGACGGACTGCTAATTGTAACATTCAGAGCCACCTAATGACGATGGAATACCAAAATTGCGTTGAGATTCAATACATCGTCCTCCAGCCGACTTGTCTCCAAGGGGATATTCCTGCCTTGGGCACCATATAGTCCTGCTCCTGTGAGTCTAGAATTTCGAATCCGACGCAAAACTGATAGTTAATTGTTCCGTTCATGCCCTCCTAATGACGATGGATCACTCAAATTGCGTCGAGATTCAATACATCGTCCTCCAGCCGACTTGTCTCCAAAGGGCTATTGCTGCCTCGGGCACCATTTGGTCCGCCTCTTGTGAGTCTAGATTTTCGAATCCGACGCGAAACTGATAGTTAATTGTAACGTTCAGGGCCTCCTAATGACGATGGAACACTCACATTGCGTCGAGATTCAATTCATCGACCTCCAGCCGACTTGTCCATATGGGTCTACTGCTACCTCGGTCACCTTATGGTCGTTGTCCTGTGAGTTCAGATATTCGAATCCGACGCAAAACAGACTGCTATTTGTAACGTTCAAAGCCTCCTAATGTTGATGGACAACTCTAATTGCGTCGAGATTCAATACATCGTCCTTCAGCCGACTTGTCTCCAAGGTTATATTGCTGCCTCGGGCACCAAATAGTCCTTCTCCTGTGAGTCTAGAATTTCGAATCCGACGCAAAACTGATGGTTAATTGTAACGTCCAGGGCCTCCTAATGACGATGGAACACTCAAATTGCGTCGCGATTCAATACATCTTCCTCCAGCCGACTTGACTCCAAGGCTCAATTGCTGCCTCGGGCACCTTATGGTCGTTGTCCTGTGAGTTCAGATATTCGAATCCGACGCAAAACGGACTGCCAATTGTAACGTTCAGAGCCTCCTAATGACGATGGAACACTCAAATTGCATCAAGATTCAATACATCGTCATTCTGCCGACTTGTCTCCAACGGTCTATTGCTGCCTCGGGCACCTTATGGTCGTTCTCCTCTGGGTCTAGATTTTCGGATCCGACGCAAAACTGATAGTTAATTGTAACGTTCAGGGCCTCCTAGTGACGATGGAACACTTACATAGCGTCGAGATTCTATACATCGTCCTTCAGCCGACTTGTCTCCAAACGTCCATTGCTGCCTCGGGCACCTTATGGTCGTTCTCTTGTGAGTCTACTTTTTCGATTCCGACACATAACTAATAGTTAATTGTAACGTTCAGGGCCTCCTAATGACGATGGAACACTCAAATTGCGTCGAGATTCAATACATCGTCCTCCAGCCGTCTTGTCTCCATGGGTCTACTGCTACCTCGGTCACCTTATCTTCGTTCTCCTGTGAATCCAGATATTCGAATCCCACGCAAAGCAGACTGCTAATTGTAACGTTCAGAGCCACCTAATGACGATGGAATACTCAAATTGCGTCGAGATTCAATACATCGTCCTCCAGTCCACTTGTCTCCATGGGTCTACTGCTACCTCGGTCACCTTATGGTCGTTCTCCTGTGAGTCCAGATATTCGAATCCGACGCAAAACGGACTGCTAATTGTAACGTTCAGAGCCTCCTAATGATGATGGTAGACTCTAATTGCGTCGAGATTCAATACATCGTCCTTCAGCCGACTTGTCTCCAAGCTTCCATTGCTGCCTCGGACACCTTATGGCCGAACTCCTGTGAGTCTCCTTTTTCGATTCCGACACATAACTGATGGTTAATTGTAACGTTCAGGGCCTCCTAATGAAAATGGAACATTCAAATTGCTTCGAGATTCAATATATCGTCCTCCAGCCGCCTTGTCTCTATGGGTCTACTGCTACCTCGGTCACCTTATCTTCGTTCTCCTGTGAGTCCAGATATTCGAATCCGACGCAAAACGGACTGCTAATTGTAACGTTCAGAGCCACCGAATGACGATGGAAGTCCAAAATTGCGTTGAGATTCAATACATCGTCCTCCGGCCGACTTGCCTCCAAGGGGATATTCCTGCCTTGGGCATCATATAAGCCTTCTCCCGTGAATCTAGAATTTCGAATCCGACGCAAAACTGATAGTTAATTGTTACGTTCATGCCCTCCTAATGACGATGGATCACTCAAATTGCGTCGAGATTCAATACATCGTCCTCCAGCCGACTTGTCTCCAAAGGGATATTGCTGCCTCGGGCACCATATGGTCCGTCACCTGTGAGTCTAGATTTTCCGATCCGACGCAAAACTTGTGGTTAATTGTAACGTTCAGGGCCTCTTAATGACGATGGAACACTCAAATTACGTCGAGAATCAATACGTCGTCCACCCGCCGACTTGTCCCCAACGGGATATTGCTGATTATGGGCACCATGTGGTCCGTCTCCTGTGATTCTAGATTTTCGAATCCGTCGCAAAAATGATAGTTAATTGTAACGTTCAGGACCTCCTAATGACGAAGGAACACTCAATTTGCGTCGAGATTCAATACATCGTCCTCCAGCCGACTTGTCTCCAAGGCTCTATTGCTGCTTCGGGCACCTTATGGTCGTTCTCCTGTGAGTCTAGATTTTCGGATCCGACGCTTAACTGATAGTTATATGTAACGTTCAGGGCCTCCTAATGTCGATGGAAAACCTATATTGCGTCGAGATTCAATACATTGTCCTCCAGGCGACTTGTCTCCAAGGGTATATTGCTGCGTCGGGCACTTTATCGTCGTTATCCTGTGAGTGTAGATTATCAAATCCGACGCAAAAAAGATAGTTAATAGTAACGTTCAGCGCCTCCTAATGACCATAGAACACTCAAATTGCGTCGAGATTCAATACGTCGTCCTCTGGACTACTTGTCTAAAAGGGGATATTGCTGCCTCGGGCACATTATGGTCCGCCTCCTGTGAGTCTATATTTTCGAATCCGACGCATAACTTGTAGTTAATTGTAACGTTCAGGGCCTCTTAATGACGATGGAACACTCAAATTACGTCGAGAATCAATACATCGTCCACCCGCCGACTTGTCCCCAACGGGATATTGCTGCCTATGGGCACCATGTGGTCCGTATCCTGTGAGTCTACATTTTCGAATCCAACGCAAAAATGATAGTTAAATGTAACGTTCAAGACTTCCTAATGACGAAGGAACACTCAAATTGCGTCGAGATTCTATACATCGTCCTCCAGCCGGCTTGTCTCCAAGGTTCTATTGCTGCCTCGGGCACCGTATAGTCCTTCTCCTGTGAGTCTAGAGATTCGAATCCGACGCAAAACTGATGGTTAATTGTAACGTTCAGGGCCTCCTAATGACGATGGAACACTCAAATTGCGTCGAGATTCAATACATCGTCCTCCAGTCGACTTGTCTCCATGGGTCTACTGCTACCTCGGTCACCTTATGGTCGTTCTCCTGTGAGTCTAGATATTCGAATCCGACGCAAAACGGACTGCTAATTGTAACGTTCAGAGCCTCCTAATGATGATGGTAGACTCTAATTGCGTCGAGATTCAATACATCGTCCTTCAGCCGACTTGTCTCCAAGCTTCCATTGCTGCCTCGGACACCTTATGGTCGATCTCCTGTGAGTCTCCTTTTTCGATTCCGACACATAACTGATGGTTAATTGTAACGTTCAGGGCCTCCTAATGAAAATGGAACATTCAAATTGCTTCGAGATTCAATATATCGTCCTCCAGCCGCCTTGTCTCTATGGGTCTACTGCTACCTCGGTCACCTTATCTTCGTTCTCCTGTGAGTCCAGATATTCGAATCCGACGCAAAACGGACTGCTAATTGTAACGTTCAGAGCCACCGAATGACGATGGAAGTCCAAAACTGCGTTGAGATTCAATACATCGTCCTCCGGCCGACTTGCCTCCAAGGGGATATTCCTGCCTTGGGCATCATATAAGCCTTCTCCTGTGAATCTAGAATTTCGAATCCGACGCAAAACTGATAGTTAATTGTTACGTTCATGCCCTCCTAATGACGATGGATCACTCAAATTGCGTCGAGATTCAATACATCGTCCTCCAGCCGACTTGTCTCCAAAGGGATATTGCTGCCTCGGGCACCATATGGTCCGTCACCTGTGAGTCTAGATTTTCCAATCCGACGCAAAACTTGTGGTTAATTGTAACGTTCAGGGCCTCTTAATGACGATGGAACACTCAAATTACGTCGAGAATCAATACGTCGTCCACCCGCCGACTTGTCCCCAACGGGATATTGCTGATTATGGGCATAATGTGGTCCGTCTCCTGTGATTCTAGATTTTCGAATCCGTCGCAAAAATGATAGTTAATTGTAACGTTCAGGACCTCCTAATGACGAAGGAACACTCAATTTGCGTCGAGATTCAATACATCGTCCTCCAGCCGACTTGTCTCCAAGGCTCTATTGCTGCTTCGGGCACCTTATGGTCGTTCTCCTGTGAGTCTAGATTTTCGGATCCGACGCTTAACTGATAGTTATATGTAACGTTCAGGGCCTCCTAATGTCGATGGAAAACCTATATTGCGTCGAGATTCAATACATTGTCCTCCAGCCGACTTGTCTCCAAGGGTATATTGCTGCGTCGGGCACTTTATCGTCGTTCTCCTGTGAGTGTAGATTATCAAATCCGACGCAAAAAAGATAGTTAATAGTAACGTTCAGCGCCTCCTAATGACCATAGAACACTCAAGTTGCGTCGAGATTCAATACGTCGTCCTCTGGACTACTTGTCTAAAAGGGGATATTGCTGCCTCGGGCACATTATGGTCCGCCTCCTGTGAGTCTATATTTTCGAATCCGACGCATAACTTGTAGTTAATTGTAACGTTCAGGGCCTCTTAATGACGATGGAACACTCAAATTACGTCGAGAATCAATACATCGTCCACCCGCCGACTTGTCCCCAACGGGATATTGCTGCCTATGGGCACCATGTGGTCCGTATCCTGTGAGTCTACATTTTCGAATCCAACGCAAAAATGATAGTTAAATGTAACGTTCAAGACTTCCTAATGACGAAGGAACACTCAAATTGCGTCGAGATTCTATACATCGTCCTCCAGCCGGCTTGTCTCCAAGGTTCTATTGCTGCTTTGGGCACCTTATGGGCGTTCTCCTGTGAGTCTAGATTTTCGGATCCGACGCTTAACTGATAGTTATATGTAACGTTCAGGGCCTCCTAATGTCGAGGGAACACTTATATTGCGTCAAGATTCAATACATTGTCCTCCAGGCGACTTGTCTCCAAGGGTATATTGCTGCGTCGGGCACTTTATCGTCGTTCTCCTGTGAGTGTAGATTATCAAATCCGACGCAAAATAGATAGTTAATAGTAACGTTCAGCGCCTCCTAATGACCATAGAACACTCAAATTGCGTCGAGATTCAATACGTCGTCCTCTGGACTACTTGTCTAAAAGGGGATATTGCTGCCTCGGGCACATTATGGTCCGCCTCCTGTGAGTCTATATTTTCGAATCCAACGCAAAACGGATTGCTAATTGTAACGTTCAGCGCCTGCTAATGACGATAGAATACTCAAATTGCGTCGAGATTCAATACATCGTAATCCAGCCGACTTGTTTCCAAGGGGATATTGCTGCCTCGGGCACCATATAGCCCTTCTCCTGTGAGTCTAGAGATTCGAATCCGACGCAAAACTGATGGTTAATTGTAACGTTCATGGCCTCCTAATGACGATGGAACACTCAAATTGCGTCGCTATTCAATAAATCGTCCTCCAGCCGACTTGTCTCCAACGGTCTATTGCTGCCTCTGGCACCTTATGGTCGTTCTCCTGTGAGTCTACTTTTTCGATTCCGACACATAACTGATAGTTAATTGTAACGTTCAGGGCCTCCTAATGACGATGGAACACTCAAATTGCGTCGAGATTCAATACATCGTCCTCCAGTCGACTTGTCTCCATGGGTCTACTGCTACCTAGGTCACCTTATGGTCGTTCTCCTGTGAGTCCAGATATTCGAATCCGACGCAAAGCGGACTGCTAATTGTAACGTTCAGAGCCTCCTAATGATGATGGTAGACTCTAATTGAGTCGAGATTCAATACATCGTCCTCCAGCACACTTGTCTCCAAGGGGATATTGCTGCCTCGGGCACCATATAGTCCTTCTCCTGTGAGTCTAGAAATTCGAATCCGACGCAAAACTGATGGTTAATTGTAACGTTCAGGGCCTCCTAATCACGATGGAACACTCAAATTGCGTCGCGATTCAATACATCGCTCTCCATCCGACTTGTCTCCAAAGGTCAATTGCTGCATTTGGCACCTAATGGCTTGCTCCAGTGAGTCTAGATTATCGTATCCGACGCAAAACTGATATTTAATTGTAACGTTAAGGGCCTGCTAATGACGATGGAACACTCAAATTGCGTCGAGATTCAATACATCCTCCTCCTGCCGACTTGTCTCCAAGGGTCTATTGCTGCCTCGCGCACCTTATGGTCGTTGTCCTGTGAGTCTAGATTTTCGGATCCGACGCATAACTGATAGTTAATTGTAACGTTCAGGGCCTCCTAATGACGATGGAACACTCAAATTGCGTCGAGATTCCATACATCGTCATTTTATTTGTTTATTTATTTATTTATTTATTTATTGTTCCGTGGGACCACATTTAGGAGAAGTCTCCATGGTCATGGAACGAGTCAATACATGAAATTATAACACGATTGTAGAAACAGATAAAATGAAACAAGTCGTTAGTTTAAATAAAGAAAATCAAGAATGTAACACTGGAATTTGCTTAATTTTTTATCTCTTCCAGGAGCTCCTCGACAGAATAGAAGGAGTGAGCCATGAGGAAACTCTTCAGTTTAGACTTAAAAGTGTTTGGGCTACTGCTAAGATTTTTGAGTTCTTGTGGTAGCTTATTGAAAATGGATGCAGCAGTATACTGCACTCCTTTCTGCACAAGAGTCAAGGAAGTGCATTCCACATGCAGATTTGATTTCTGCCTAGTATTAACTGAGTGAAAGCTGCTAACTCTTGGGAATAAGCTAATATTGCTAACAACAAACGACATTAAAGAAAATACATACTGTGAGGGCAATGTCAAAATTCCCAGACTATTGAATAGGGGTCGACAAGAGGTTTTCGAACTTACACCATACATAGCTCGAACAGCCCGTTTTTGAGCCAAAAATACCCTTTTTGAATCAGAAGAATTACCCCAAAAAATAATACCATATGACATAAGCGTATGAAAATATGCGAAGTATACTACTTTTCGTGTTGAAATGTCACTTATTTCAGATACTGTTCTAATGGTAAATAAAGCGGCATTTAGTTTCTGAACAAGATCCTGAACATGGGCTTTCCACAACAGCTTACTATCTATCCGTACGCCTAGGAACTTGAACTGTTCCGTCTCGCTTATAACATGCCCATTCTGTCTGATTAAAATGTCAGTTCTTGTTGAATTGTGGGTTAGAAACTGTAAAAACTGAGTCTTACTGTGATTTAGCATCAAATTATTTTCCAAAAGCCACGAACTTACTTCATGAACTACATTATTTGATAATGTTTCAATATTACACACAAGATCCTTCACTACCAAGGTGGTGTCATCAGCAAACAGAAATATTTTTGAATCACCTGTAATACTAGAAGGCATATCATTTACATAAATAAGGAACAGCAGTGGCCCCAGCACCGACCCTTGGGGAACGCCCCATTTAACAGTGCCCCATTGGGACTGAACATCATTACCACTCTCAATATTGCGGAGGATTACCTTCTGCTTTCTGTTCTTAAAGTAGGAGGCGAACCAATTGTAAGCTACTCCCCTTACTCCATAATGTTCCAACTTCTGCAGTAATATTTTGTGGTCAACACAGTCAAAAGCCTTCGTTAAATCAAAGAAAACACCTAACGTTCTCAACCTTTTATTTAATCCGTCCAAAACCTCACAGAGAAAAGAGAATATAGCATTTTCAGTTGTTAAGCCATTTCTAAAACCAAACTGTACATTTGACAGCAAATTATGTGAATTTAAATGCTGCAGTAACCTTGTATATACAAGCCTCTCGATAACTTTAGCAAACACCGATGGCATAGAAATAGGTCTATAATTGTCAACATTATCCCTGTCTCCCTTTTTATAAAGTGGCTTCACTACCGAGTACTTTAATCGGTCAGGAAACCGACCACTGCTAAAGGAAAAGTTACAGATATGGCTAAGTACTGAGCTAATAAACGTGGAACAATACTTCAGTATTCTGCTAGATACCCCGTCATATCCATGAGAGTTCTTGGTCTTTAGTGATTTAATTATTAACTCAATCTCCCTCTTGTCAGTATCATGGAGGAGCATTTCAGGTAACAGTCTCGGAACACTTTTTTCTAAGAGCGCTGTATGATTCCCTGTTGGGACTAGGTTTCTATTTAGTTCACCTGCTATATTCAGAAAGTGATTATTAAGTACTGTACATATATGCGACTTATCAGCAACACGGACATCCCCACTACGCACTGATTCTATATCCTCGACCTGTCTCTGCAAACCAGCCACTTCCTTTACGACTGACCATATGGTTTTAATTTTATCCTGAGACTTAGCTATTCTATCTGCATACCACATACTTTTTGCCTTCCTAATAACTTTTTTAAGCACCTTACAATACTGTTTGTAATGGGCTGCTGCATTTAGATTTTGACTGTTTCTAACGTTTTGATATAATTGCCACTTTGTTCTACAAGATATTCTTATCCCTTTAGTCAGCCACCCAGGCTGCCTGTTTGTGCTAGTACCCTGTTTTAAACGTTCTAACGGAAAGCAACTTTCAAAGAGCACGAGAAAAGTCTTGAGGAAAGCATTATATTTATCGTCTACTGTATCAGCACTATAAACATCTTGCCAATCTTGTTCCTTGATAAGGTTTACAAAAGTCTGTACAGCAACTGGATCAGCTTTCCTAAAAAGTTGGTAACTATATTTAACATGTGTTGAAGCACAAAAATCTTTTAGACTTAAAATTTGTGCATCATGATCTGAAAGGCCATTCACTTTTTTGCTAACAGAATGCCCTTCTAATAATGACGAATGAACAAAAATATTGTCTATGGTTGTTCTACTGTTCCCTTGCACTCTCGTTGGAAAGAATACGGTTTGCATAAGATTATATGAATTAAGGAGGTCTACCAGCATCCTTTTCCTTGCACAATCACTTATACAATTAATATTGAAGTCACCACATATAACTAACTTTTTGTATTTCCTATAAAGTGAACCAAGAACCTCCTCTAGCTTTAGCAAAAACGTTGTGAAATCGGAGTCTGGGGATCTATAAATAACAACAGTAAGAAGTTTAGCTCCACTAAATTTAACCACACCTGCACAACATTCAAACACCTTTTCAGTGCAGTACTTTGAAACATCAATTGACTCAAATGGGATACCGTTTTTCACATACATGGCTACTCCCCCACACCGCAAAGAGCTCCTAGAAAAGCTGCCAGCCAACCTGTATCCTGGTAAAGGAAGCCTCTGAATTATCTCCTTATTTAAGAAGTGTTCAGATATACCAATAATTTCAGAGTCAACATCTATAAGCAGTTCACTAACTTTATCTCGAATACCTTGTATATTTTGATGAAATATACTAATTCCCTCATTAATCGGATACCCAAGCTTTGTAGAAAGTGGTTTCTTTGTTAGAGAGACTTCCCTTAAGCAGGAATACCTATCAGCTGACTTCAATCTAAAAAAGGTACAGCTCTAACACCCACAACTACCGGAATTTTCCCATGAGTGATCCCACCACCCCCACCTATGCTGTCACCTATAAGTTTTGCCAACCTCCCCTTCCCATACCTGTTGAGGTGCAGGCCATGTCTAGTGAAACCCGTCCTACTGATAGACTCCACCGACACCACTGAAATGTGACTCATGCCTTCTGTCATCAGCGCACCCCCAAGTCTCATGTTATTACGCCTGACGGCTATATTAAGATGAGGCCGATCGTGACGCTGAAACAGTCCCACGAAATGCACATTCGTGTTGCCAGTCTGAGTGGCTATCTTTTCCAGGTCACCATCTATGTCATACTTCCCATCCCTATCAATACTATTACCAGCCCCACCCACAATCACTACCTGATCCTCTTTAGTAAAATCCCTACATAACCCCCCTATGTTAAAAGTCACCTGAGCCAATCCTGCATTAGGCTTCACAATGCTGGTGACCTGGTACTCACTCCCCAAAACTTCCTGCAACTGCTGGCCTACACCTCTACCATGAGAACTACCTAACAGCAGAACCTTCTTCTTTCTCTTAGACTTTGCATTCAGTCGACATGTCTCCAACGGTCTATTGCTGCCTCGGGCACCTTATGGTCGTTCTCCTCTGACTCTACATTTTCGAATCCGACGCAAAACTGATAGTTAATTGTAACGTTCAAGACCTCCAAATGGCGATGGAACACTCAAATTGCGTCGAGATTCAATACATCGTCCTCCAGCCGACTTGTCTCCAAGGTTCTATTGCTGCTTCGGGCACCTTATGGTCCTTCTCCTGTGAGTCTAGATTTTCGGATCCGACGCTTAACTGATAGTTGAATGTAACGTTCAGGGCCTCCTAATGACGATGGAACACTTATATTGCGTCGAGATTCAATACATTGTCCTCCAGGCTACTTGTCTCCAAGGGTCAATTGCTGCATTTGGCACCTAATGGCTTGCTCCTGTGAGTCTAGATTATCGTATCCGACGCAAAACTGATATTTAATTGTGACGCTAAGGGCCTGCTAATGAGGATGGAACACTCAAATTGCGTCGAGATTCAATACATCCTCCTCCAGCCGACTTTTCTCCAAGGGTCTATTGCTGCCACGCGCACCTTATGGTCGTTGACCTGTGAGTCTAGATTTTCGGATCCGATGCATAACTGATAGTTAAATGTAACGTTCAGGGCCTCCTAATGACGATGGAACACTCAAATTGCGTCGAGATTCAATACATCGTCATTCAGTCGACATGTCTCCAACGGTCTATTGCTGCCTCGGGCACCTTATGGTCGTTCTCCTCTGACTCTACATTTTCGAATCCGACGAAAAACTGATAGTTAATTGTAACGTTCAAGACCTCCTAATGGCGATGGAACACTCAAATTGCGTCGAGATTCAATACATCGTCCTCCAGCCGACTTGTCTCCAAAGGGATATTGCTGTCTCGGGCACCATATAGTCCTTCTCCTGTGAGTCTAGATATTCGAATCCGACGCAAAACTTATGGTTAATTGTAACGTTCAGGGCCTCCTAATGACGATGGAACACTCAAATTGCGTCGCGATTTAATACATCGTCCTCCAGCCGACTTGTCTCCAAGGGTCAGTTACTCCCTTTGGCACCTAATGGTCTTGCTCCAGTGAGTGTAGATTTTCAAATCCGACGCAAAACTGATGGTTAATTGTTACGTTCATGGCCTCCTAATGACGATGGAACACTCAAATTGCGTCGAGATTCAATACATCGTCCACCAGCCGACTTGTCTCCATGGGGATATTGCTTACTCGGGCACCATATGGTCCGCCTCCTGTAAGTCCAGATATTGGGATCCGACGCAATACGGACTGCCAATTGTAATGTTCAGAGCCTCCTAATGACGATGAAACACTCAAATTGCATCAAGGTTCAATACATCGTCCTTCAGTCGTCATGTCTCCAACGGTCTATTGCTGCCTCGGGCACCTTATGGTCGTTCTCCTGTGAGTGTAAATTATCGAATCCGACGCAAAACTGATAGTTAATTGTAACGTCCAGGGACTCCAAATGACGATCGAACACTCAAATTGCGTCAAGATTTAATACATCGGCCGCCAGCCGACTTGTCTCCAAGGTGATATTGCTGGCTCGGACACCTTTTGGTCGTTCTCCTGTGAGTCTAGATTTTAGAATCCGACCCATAACCGAATGCTAATTGTAACGTTCATGGCATCCTATTGACGATGGAACTCTCAAATTGCGTCGAAATTCATTACATCGTCCTCCAGCCGACTTGTCTCGTAGGGGATATTCCTGCCTCGGGCACCTAATGGTCGTTCTCCTGTGAGTCTAGATTTTCGAATCCGACGCAGAACTGATAGTTAATTGTAACATTCAGCGCCTCCTAATGACGATGGAACACTGAAATTGCGCCGAGATTCAGTACATCGACCTTCAGCAGATTTGTCTCCAAGGGTCAATTGCTGCCTCGGGCACCTTATGGTCGTTCTCCTGTGAGTCTAGATTTTCGGATGCGACGCATAACTGATAGTTAATTGTAACGTTCAGTGCCTCCTAATGACGATAGAACACGCAAATTGCTTCGAGATTCAATACATCGTCCTCCAGCCGACTTGTCTCCAAGGGGATATTGCTGCCTTGGGCACCGTATAGACCTTCTCCTGTGAGTCTAGAATTTCGAATCCAACGCAAAACAGTTAATTGTAACGTTCAGGACCTCCTAATGTCGATGGAGCACTGACATTTCGTCGAGATTCAATACATCGTTCTCCAGCCGACTTGTCTCCAAAGGGATATTGCTGTCTCGGGCACCTTATGGTCGTTCTCCTGTGAGTCTAGATTTTCGGATCCGACGCATAACTGATAGTTAATTGTAACGTTCAGTGCCTCCTAATGACGATAGAACACTCAAATTGCGTCGAGATGCAACACATCTTCCTCCAGCCAACTTGCCAACAAGGGGATATTGCTGCCTCGGGCACCATATAGTCCTTCTCCTGTGAGTCTAAAGATTCGAATCCGACGCAAAACTGATGGTTAATTGTAACGTTCATGGCCTCCTAATGACGATGGAACAATCAAATTGCGTCGCTATTCAATAAATCGTCCTCCAGCCGACTTGTCTCCAACGGTCTATTGCTGCCTCTGTCACCTTATGGTCGTTCTCCTGTGAGTCTACTTTTTCGATTCCGACACATAACTGATAGTTAATTGTAACGTTCAGGGCCTCCTAAGTACGATGGAACACTCAAATTGCGTCGAGATTCAATACATCGTCCTCCAGTCGACTTGTCTCCATGGGTCTACTGCTACCTCGGTCACCTTATGGTCGTTCTCCTGTGAGTCCAGGTAATCGAATCCGACGCAAAACGGACTGCTAATTGTAACGTTCAGAGCCTCTTAATGATGATGGTAGACTCTAATTGCGTCGAGATTCAATACATCATCCTCCAGCACACTTGTCTCCAAGGGGATATTGCTGCCTCGGGCACCATATAGTCCTTCTCCTGTGAGTCTAGAAATTAGAATTCGACGCAAAACTGATGGTCAATTGTAACGTTCAGGGCCTCTAATCACGATGGAACACTCAAATTGCGTCGCGATTCAATACATCGCTCTCCAGCCGACTTGTCTCCAAGGGTCAATTGCTGCATTTGGCACCTAATGGCTTGCTCCTGTGAGTCTAGATTATCGTATCCGACGCAAAACTGATATTTAATTGTAACGTTAAGGGCCTGCTAATGACGATGGAACACTCAAATTCCGTCGAGATTCAATACATCGTCCTCCAGCCGACTTGTCTCCAAAGGGATATTGCTGTCTCGGGCACCTTATGTTCCGTCTCCTGTGAGTCTAGATATTCGAATCCGACGCAAAACTGATGGTTAATTGTAACGTTCAGGGCCTCCTAATGACGATGGAACACTCAAATTGCGTCGCGATTTAATACATCGTCCTCCAGCCGACTTGTCTTTAAGGTCAGTTGCTGCCTTTGGCACCTAATCGTCTTGCTCCTGTGAGTGTAGATTTTCAAATCCTACGCAAAACTGATGGTTAATTGTAACGTTCATGGCGTCCTAATGACGATGGAACACTCAAATTGCGTCGAGATTCAATACATCGTCCACCAGCCGACTTGTCTCCATGGGGATATTGCTTACTCGGGCACCATATGGTCCGCCTCCTTTAGGTCCAGATATTCGTATCCGACGCAAAACGGACTGCCAATTGTAATGTTCAGAGCCTCCTAATGACGATGAAACACTCAAATTGCATCAAGGTTCAATACACCGTCCTTCAGTCGACATGTCTCCAACGGTCTATTGCTTCCTCGGGCACCTTATTGTCGTTCTCCTGTGGGTGTAGATTATCGAATCCGACGCAAAACTGATAGTTAATTGTAACGTTCAGGGTCTCCTAATGACGATGGAACACTGAAATTGCGTCGCGATTCAATACATTGTCCTCCAGCCGACCTGTCTCCATGTTTCTATTGCTACATCGCTCACTTTGTGGTCGTTCTCCTGTGGGTCCAGATAATCGAATCCGACACAAAACGAACTGACAATTGTAAAGTTCAGAGCCTAATAATGAAGAAAGAACACTCAAATTGCATCGAGATTCAATACATCGCCCTCCAGCCGACTTGTGTCCAAAGGTCTATTGCTGCCTCGGGCACCTAATGGTCCGTCTCCTGTGAGTCTAGATTTTCTAATCCGACGCAAAAATGATAGTTAATTGTAACGTTCAGCGCCTCCTAATGACGATAGAACACTAAAATTGCGTCGAGATTCAGTACATCGTCCTCCAGCCGACTTGTCTCCAAGGGGATATTGCTCCCTCGGGCTCCATATGTTCCGTCTCCTGTAGCTCGAGATATTCGAATCGGACGCAAAACGGACTGCCAATTGTAACGTTCAGAGCCTCCTAATGACAATGGAACACTCAAATTGCATCAAGATTCATTACATCGTCCAACAGCCGACTTGTCTCCAAGCGTCCATTGCTGCATCGGGCACCTTATGGTCGTTCTCCTGAGAGTCTACATTTTCGATTCCGACACTTAACTGATAGTTAACCGTAACCTTCGGAGCCTCCTAATGACGATGGAACACTTAAATTGCGTCGAGATTCAATACATCGTCCTCCTGCCGACTTGTCTCCAGAGGGACATTGCTGTCTCGGGCACCTTATGCTCCGTCTCCTGTGAGTCTAGATTTTCGTATCCGACGCAAAACTGATGGGTAATTGTAACGGTCAGGGCCTCCTAATGACGATGGAACACTCAAATTGCGTCGCGATTCAATACATCGTCCTCCAGCCGACTTGTCCCCAACGGTCTATTGCTCCCTCGGGCTCCATATGTTCCGTCTCCTGTAGCTCGAGATATTCGAATCGGACGCAAAACGGACTGCCAATTGTAACGTTCAGAGCCTCCTAATGACAATGGAACACTCAAATTGCATCAAGATTCATTACATCGCCCAACAGCCGACTTGTCTCCAAGCGTCCATTGCTGCATCGGGCACCTTATGGTCGTTCTCCTGTGATTCTACTTTTTCGGTTCCGACACATAACTGATAGTTAATTGTAACGTTCTGGGCCTCCTATTGACGATGGAACACTCAAATTGCGTCGAGAATTCAATACATCGTCCTCCAGTCGACTTGGCCCCATGGGTCTAGTGATACCTCGGTCACTGTATGTTCGTTCTCCTGTGAGTCCAGATATTCGAATCCGACGCAAAACGGACTGTTAATTGTAACGTTCAAAGTCTCCTAATGATGACGGTAGACTCTAATTGCGTCGAGATTCAATACATCGTCACCAGCACACGTGTTTCCAAGGAGATATTGCTGCCTCGAGCACCATATGGTCCTTCTCCTATGAGTCTAGAAAATCGAATCCGACGCAAAACTGATGGTTAATTGTAACGTTTAGGGCCTCCTAATGACGAAGGAACACTCAAATTGCGTCGAGATTCAACACATTGTTCTCCAGCCGACTTGTCTCCAAGGGTCAATAATTCCATTTTTCACCTAATGGCAAGCTCCTGTGAGTCTAGATTATCGTATCCGACGCAAAACTGATATTTTATTGTAACGTTAATGGGCTGCTAAAGACGATGAAACACTCAAATTGCGTCGAGATCCAATACATCGTCCTCCCGTCAACTTGTCTCCAACGGGATATCGCTGCCTCGGGCACCATATGGTCCGGCTCCTGTGAGTCTAGATATTCGAATCCGACGCAAAACTTACTGCCAATTGTAACGTTCAGAGCCTCCGAATGACGATGGAACACTCAAATTGCATCGACATTCAATACATCGTCCTCCAGCCGACTTGTCTCTAAGGGGATACTGCTGCCTCGGGCACCATATAGTCCTTCTCCTGTGGGTCTAGAATTTCGAATCCGACGCAAAACTGATGGTTAATTGTAACGTTCAGGGCTTCCTAATGACGATGGAACACTGAAATTGCGTCGCGATTCAATACATCGTCCTCCAGCCGACTTGTCTCCAAGGGTCAATTGCTGCCTCGGGCACCTTATTTTCGTTCTACTGTGAGTCTAGATTTTCGATTCCGACACATAACTGTTAGTTAATTGTAATGTTCAGGGCCTCCTAATGACGATGGAACACTCAAATATCGTCGCGATTCAATACATCGTCCTCCCGCCGACTTGTCTCCAGGGGTCTATTGATGCCTGTGGCACCTAATGGTCTTGCTCCTGTTAGTCTAGATTTTCGAATCCGACGCCAAACTGATATTTAATTGTAACGTTAAGGGCCTCCTAATGACGATGGATCATTCAAATTGAGTCGAGATTCAATACACCGTCCTCCAGCCGACTTCTCTCCAAGGGGATATTGATGCCTCGGGCACCTTATCGTCCTTCTTCTGTGAGTCTAGATTTTCGAATCCGGCCCAAAATTGAAACGTTCAGGGCCTCCTAATGACGATAGAACACTAAAATTGCGTCGAGATTCAATACGTCGTCCTCCAGCCGACTTGTCTCTAAGGGTCTATTCCTGCCTCGGGCACCTTATGGTCGTTCTACTGTGAGTCTAGATATTCGAATCCAACGCAAAACGGACTGCCAATTGTAACATTCAGAACCTGCTAATGACGATGGGCCACTCAAATTGCATCGAGATTCAATACGTCGTCCGTCAGCCGACTTGTCTCCAGGGGGATATTGCTGCCACGGGCACCATATGGTCCGACCCTGTGAGTCTAGATTATCGAATCCGACGCAAAACTTGTAGTTAATTGTAACGTTCAGGGCCTCCTAATGACGATGGAACACTCAAATTGCGTCGAGATTCAATACATCGTCCTCCAACCGAATTGTCTACGTGGGTCTATTGCTACCTCGCTCACCTTATGGTCGTTCTCCTGTGAATGCAGATATTCGAATCCAACGCAAAACGGACTGCCAATTGTAACATTCAGAGCCTGCTAATGACGATGGAACACTCAAATTGCATCGAGATTCAATACATCGTCCTCCAGCCGACTTGTCTCCAAGGGGATATTGCTGCCTCGGACACCTTATGGTCGTTCTCCTGTGAGTCTAGATTTTAGAATCCGACGCATAACTGATAGTTAATTGTAACGTTCAGGGCCTCCTAATGATGATGGAACACTCAAATTGCGTCGAGATTCAATACATCGTCCACCAGCCGACTTGTCTCCACGGGGAATATAGCTGCCTCGAGCACCATATGGTCCTTCCCCTGTGAGTCTAAATTTTTGAATCCGACGCAAAAGTTGTAGTTAATTGTAACGTTCAGCGCCTCCAAATAACGATTGCGTCGAGATCAATACATCGTCCTCCAGCCGACTTGTCTACAAGGGGATTTTGCTGCCTCGGGCACCTTTTGATCCGCCTCCTGTGAGTCTAGATTTTCGAATCCGACGCAAAACAGTTGGTTAATGGTAACGTTCATGGCCTCCTAATGACGATGGAACACTCAAATTGCATCAAGATTCAATATATCGTCATTCAGCCGACTTGTCTCCAAGGGTCTATTGTTGCCACGGGCACCTTATGGTCGTTCTCCTCTGATTCTACATTTCCGAATGCGACGCAAAACTGATAGTTAATTGTAACGTTCAGGGCCTCCTAATGGCGATGGAATACTCAAATTGCGTCGAGATTCAATATACCGTCCTCCAGCCGATTTGTCTCCAAGGATCTATTCCTGCCTCTGGCACCTTATGGTCGTGCTCCTGTGAGTCTAGATTATCGAATCCGACGCAAATCTGATAGTTAATTGTAACGTTCAGGGCCTCCTAATGACGATGGATCACTCAAATTGCGTCGAGATTCAATACATCGTCCTCCAGCCAACTTGTCTCCAAGGTGATATGGCTGCCTCGGGCACCATATGGTCCTTTACCTACGTGTCTAGATTTTCGAATCCGACGCGAAACTGATAGTTAATGTAACATTCAGCGCCTCCTAATGACGATGGAACACTCAAATTGCATCGAGATTCAATACAGCGGCCTCCAGCGGACTTGTCTCCAAGGGTCTACTGCTGCCTGGGGCACCGCATGGTCGTTCTCCTGTGAGTCTAGATTTTCGAATCCGACGCATAACCGATATTTAATTGTAACGTTCCGGGACTCCAAATAACGATGGAACACTGAAATTGCGTCGAGATTCAATACATCGTCCTTCAGCCGACTTGTCTCCAAGTGTCCATTGCTGCCTCGGGCACCTTATGGTAGTTCTCCTTTGAATCTACATTTTCTATTCCGACATATAACTGATAGTTAATTGTAACGTTCAGGGCCTCCTAATGACGAAGGAACACTCAAATTGCGTCGAGATTCAAAACATCGTCCTTCAGCCGACTTGTCTCCAATGTTCTATTTAAACTTCGAGCTCCTTATGGTCGTTCTCCTGTGAGTCTAGATTTTCGGATCCGTCGCATAACTGATAGTTAATTGTAACGTTCAGCGCCTCCTAACGACGATAGAACACTCAAATTGCGTCGAGATTCTATACATCGTCCTCCAGTCGACTTGTCTACAAGGGGATATTGCTGCCTCAGGGAACCTTATGGTCCGCCTCCTGTGGGTCTAGTTTTTCGAATCCGACGCAAAACTGATGGTTAATTGCAACGTTCATGGTCTCCTAATGACGATGGAACACTCTAATTGCGTCGAGATTCAATACATCGTCCTCTAGCCGACTTGTCTCCAAGGAGATATTGCTGCAACGGGAACCTTATCGTCGTTATTCGGTGAGTCTAGACTTTCGAATCCGACGCAAAACTAAAAGTTCAGGGCCTCCTAATGACGATAAAACACTCAAATTGCGTCGAGATTCAATACGTCGTCCTCCAGCCGACTTGTCTCCAAGGGTCTATTGCTGCCTCGGTCACCATATGGTCCAACTCCTGTGAGTCTAGAATTTCGAATCCTACGCAAAACTGATAGTTAATTGTAACGTTCAGGGCCTCCTAATGACGATGGAACACTCAAAATGCGTCGAGATTCAATACATCGTCCTCCAGCCGACTTGTCTCCAACGGGATATTGCTGCCTCGGGCACCATGTCGTCCGTCTCCTGTGAGTCTAGATTTTCGAATCCGACGCAAAAATGATTGTTAATTGTAACGTTCAGGGCCTCCTAATGACGAAAGAACACTCAAATTGCGTCGAAATTCAATACATCCTCCTCCAGCCGACTTGTCTCCAAGGGTCTATTGCTGCCTCGGGAACCTTATGGTGGTTGTCCTGTGAGTCTAGATTTTCGGATCCGACGTATACCTGATAGTTAATTGTAACGATCAGCGCCTCCTAATGACGATAGAACACTCAAATTGCGTCGAGATTCAATACATCGTCCTCCAGCCGATTTGTCTCCAAGGGGTAATTCCTGCCTAGGGCACCTTAAGGTCTTTCTACTGTGAGTCTAAATTTTCGAATACGACGAATAACTGATAGTTAATTGTAACGTTCAGCGCCTCCAAATAACGATTGCGTCGAGATCAATACATCGTCCTCCAGCCGACTTGTCTACAAGGGGCTATTGCTGCCTCGGGCACCTTTTGGTCCGCCTCCTGTGAGTCTAGATTTTCGAATCCGACGCAAAACAGTTGGTTAATTGTAACGTTCATGGCCTCCTAATGTCGATGGAACACTCAAATTGCATCAAGATTCAATATATCGTCATTCAGCCGACTTGTCTCCAAGGGTCTATGGTTGCCACGGGCACGTTATGGTCGTTCTCCTCTGATTCTACATTTTCGAATGCGACGCAAAACTGATAGTTAATTGTAACGTTCAGGGCCTCCTAATGGCGTTGGAATACTCAAATTGCGTCGAGATTCACTATATCGTCCACCAGCCGATTTGTCTCCAAGGGTCTATTCCTGCCTCTGGCACCTTATGGTCGTGCTCCTGTGAGTCTAGATTATCGAATCCGACGCAAATCTGATATTTGATTGTAACGTTCAGGGCCTCCTAATGATGATGGATCACTCAAATTGCGTCGACATTCAATACATCGTCCTCCAGCCAACTTGTCTCCAAGGTGATATGGCTGCCTCGGGCACCATATAGTCCTTTACCTACGTGTCTATATTTTCGAATCCGACGCGAGACTGATAGTTAATGTAACATTCAGCGCCTCCTAATGACGATAGAACACTCAAATTGCGTCGAGATTCAATACATCGTCCTCCAGCCGACTTGTCAACAAGGGGATATTGCTGTCTCGTGCACCTTATGGTCCGCCTCCTGTCAGTCTAGATTTTCGAATCCGACACAAAACTGATGGTTAATTGTAACGTTCATGGCCTCTTAATGACGATGGAACACTCAAATTGCGTCGAGATTCAATAAATCGACCTCTTGCCGACTTGTCTCCAAGGTGATATTGCAGCCTCGGGCACATATCGTCGTTCTCCTGTGAGTCTAGATTTTCGAATCCGACGCATAACCGATATTTAATTGTAACGTTCTGGGACTCCAAATAACGATGGAACACTCAAATTGCGTCGAGATTCAATACATCGTCCTCCAGTCGACTTGTCTCCAAGGGGATATTGCTGCAACGGGAACCTTATCGTCGTTATTCGGTGAGTCTAGATTTTCGAATCCGACGCAAAACTAATAGTTCAGGGCCTCCTAATGTCGATACAACACTTAAATTGCGTCGAGATTCAATACGTCGTCCTCCAGCCGACTTGTCTCCAAGGGGATATAGCTGCCTCGGGCACCATATTGTCCGTCCCCTGTGAGTCTAGATTTTCGAATCCGACGCGAAACTGATAGTTAATTGTAACGTTCAGGGCCTCCTAATGACGATGGAACACTCAAATTGCGTCGAGATTCAATACATCGTCCTCCAGGCGACTTGTCTCCAAGGGTCTATTGGTGCCTCGGGCACCTTATTGTCGATCTCCTGTGAGTGTAGATTATCGAATCCGACTCAAAACTGATAGATAATTGTAACGTTCAGGGCCTCCTAATGACGATGGAAAGTCAAATTGCGTCGAGATCCAATACATCGTGCTCCAGCCCACTTGTCTCCATGGGTCTATTGCTACCTCGCTCACCATATGGTCGTTCTCCTGTGAGTCCAGATATTCGAATCCGACACAAAACGGACTGACAATTGTAACGTTCAGAGCCTCCTAATGACGATGGAACACTCAAATTGCGTCGAGATTTAATACATCGTCCTCCAGCCGACTTGTTTCGTAGGGGATATTCCTGCCTCGGGCACCTTATGGTCGTTCTCCTGTGAGTCTAGATTTTCGGACCCGACGCAAAACTGATAGTTAATTGTAATATTCAGCGCCTCCTAATGACGATGGAATACTCAAATTGCGTCGTGATTCGATACATCGTCCTCCAGCCGACTTGTCTCCAAGGGTCTATTGCTGCCTGGGGCACCGCATGGTCGTTCCCCTGTGAGTCTAGATTTTCGAATCCGACGCAAAACTGATGGTTAATTGCAACGTTCATGGCCTCCTAATGACTATGGAACACTCAAATTGCGTCGAGATTCAATACTTCGTCCTCTAGCCGACTTGTCTCCAAGGGTCTATTGCTGCTTCTGGCAACTTATGGTCGTACTCCTGTGAGTCTAGATTTTCGTATCCGACGCGAATCTGATAGTTAATTGTAACGTTCAGGGCCTCCTAATGCCGATGGAACACTCAAATTGCGTCGAGATTAAATACATCGTCCTCCAGACGACTTGTCTCCAAGGGGATATTGCTGCCTCGGACACCTTATGGTCGTTCTCCTGTGAGTCTAGATTTTAAAATCCGACGCATAACTGATAGATAATTGTAACGTTCAGGGCCTCCTAATGACGATGGAACCTTCAAATTGCGTCGAGATTCAATACATCGTCCTCCAGTTGACTTGTCTACAAGGGGATATTGCTGCCTCAGGGAACCTTATGGTCCGCCTCCTGTGGGTCTAGTTTTTCGAATCCGACGCAAAACTGATGGTTACTTGCAACGTTCATGGCCTCCTAATGACGATGGAACACTCAAATTGCGTCGAGATTCAATACATCGTCCTCCAGCCGATTTGTCTCCAAGGGGTAATTCCTGCCTAGGGCACCTTATGGTCTTTCTACTGTGAGTCTAGATTTTCGAATACGACGAATACCTGATAATTAATTGTAACGTTCAGCGCCTCCAAATAACGATTGCGTCGAGATCAATACATCGTCCTCCAGCCGACTTGTCTACAAGGGGCTATTGCTGCCTCGGGCACCTTTTGGTCCGCCTCCTGTGAGTCTAGATTTTCGAATCCGACGCAAAACAGTTGGTTAATTGTAACGTTCATGGCCTCCTAATGTCGATGGAACACTCAAATTGCATCAAGATTCAATATATCGTCATTCAGCCGATTTGTCTCCAAGGGTCTATTGTTGCCACGGGCACGTTATGGTCGTTCTCCTCTGATTCTACATTTTCGAATGCGACGCAAAACTGATAGTTAATTGTAACGTTCAGGGCCTCCTAATGGCGTTGGAATACTCAAATTGCGTCGAGATTCAATATATCGTCCACCAGCCGATTTGTCTCCAAGGGTCTATTCCTGCCTCTGGCACCTTATGGTCGTGCTCCTGTGAGTCTAGATTATCGAATCCGACGCAAATCTGATATTTGATTGTAACGTTCAGGGCCTCCTAATGATGATGAATCACTCAAATTGCGTCGAGATTCAATACATCGACCTCCAGCCAACTTGTCTCCAAGGTGATATGGCTGCCTCGGGCACCATATAGTCCTTTACCTACGTGTCTATATTTTCGAATCCGACGCGAGACTGATAGTTAATGTATCATTCAGCGCCTCCTAATGACGATAGAACACTCAAATTGCGTCGAGATTCAATACATCGTCCTCCAGCCGACTTGTCAACAAGGGGATATTGCTGCCTCGTGCACCTTATGGTCCGCCTCCTGTCAGTCTAGATTTTCGAATCCGACGCAAAACTGACGGTTAATTGTAACGTTCATGGCCTCCTAATGACGATGGAACACTCAAATTGCGTCGAGATTCAATAAATCGACCTCTTGCCGACTTGTCTCCAAGGTGATATTGCTGCCTCGGGCACATATCGTCGTTCTCCTGTGAGTCTAGATTTTCGAATCCGACGCATAACCGATATTTAATTGTAACGTTCCGGGACTCCAAATAACGATGGTACACTCAAATTGCGTCGAGATTCAATACATCGTCCTCCAGTCGACTTGTCTACAAGGGATATTGCTGCCTCATGGAACCTTATGGTCCGCCTCCTGTGGGTCTAGTTTTTCGAATCCGACGCAAAACTGATGGTTAATTGCAACGTTCATGGCCTCCTAATGACTATGGAACACTCAAATTGCGTCGAGATTCAATACTTCGTCCTCCAGCCGACTTGTCTCCAAGGGGATATTGCTGCAACGGGAACCTTATCGTCGTTATTCGGTGAGTCTAGATTTTCGAATCCGACGCAAAACTAATAGTTCAGGGCCTCCTAATGTCGATACAACACTCAAATTGCGTCGAGATTCAATACGTCGTCCTCCAGCCGACTTGTCTCCAAGGGGATATAGCTGCCTCGGGCACCATATGGTCCGTCTCCTGTGAGTCTAGATTTTCGAATCCGACGCGAAACTGATAGTTAATTGTAACGTTCAGGGCCTCCTAATGACGATGGAACACTCACATTGCGTCGAGATTCAATACATCGTCCTCCAGGCGACTTGTCTCCAAGGGTCTATTGGTGCCTCGGGCACCTTATTGTCGATCTCCTGTGAGTGTAGATTATCGAATCCGACTCAAAACTGATAGTTAATTGTAACGTTCGGGGCCTCCTAATGACGATGGAAAGTCAAATTGCGTCGAGATTCGATACATCGTCCTCCAGCCGACTTGTCTCCAAGGGTCTATTGCTGCCTGGGGCACCGCATGGTCGTTCCCCTGTGGGTCTAGATTTTCGAATCCGACGCAAAACTGATATTTAATTGTAACGATAAGGGCCTCGTAATGACGATGGAACACACAAATTGCGTCGAGATTCAATACATCGGCCTCCAGCCGACTTGTCTTCTAAGGGATATTGCTTCCTCGGGCACCATGTGGTCCTTCCCCTGTGAGAATAGATTTTCGAATCAGACGCAAAAATGATAGTTAATTGTTACATTCAGGGCCTCCTGATGACGATGGAACACTCAAATTGCTTCGAGATTCAATACATCGTCCTCCAGCCGACTTGTCTCCAAGGGTCTACTGCTGCTTCTGGCAACTTATGGTCGTACTCCTGTGAGTCTAGATTTTCGTATCCGACGCGAATCTGATAGTTAATTGTAACGTTCAGGGCCTCCTAATGACGATGGAACACTCAAATTGCGTCGAGATTCAATACATCGTCCTCCAGACGACTTGCCTCCAAGGGGATATTGCTGCCTCGAACACCTTATGGTCGTTCTCCTGTGAGTCTAGATTTTAAAATCCGACGCATAACTGATAGATAATTGTAACGTTCAGGGCCTCCTAATGACGATGGAACCTTCAAATTGCGTCGAAATTCAATACATCGTCCTCCAACCGAATTGTCTACATGGGTCTATTGCTACCTCGCTCACCTTATAGTCGTTCTCCTGTGAGTGCAGATATTCGAATCCAACGCAAAACGGACTGCCAATTGTAACATTCAGAGCCTGCTAATGACGATGGAACACTCATATTGCATCGAGATTCAATACATCGTCCTCCAGCCGACTTGTCTCCAAGGGGATATTGCTGCCTCGGACACCTTATGGTCGTTCTCCTGTGAGTCTAGATTTTAGAATCCGACGCCTAACTCATAGTTTATTGTAACGTTCAGGGCCTCCTAATGACGTTGGAACACTCAAATTGCGTCGCGATTCAATACATCGTCCTCCAGCCGACTTGTCTCCAGGTGTCTATTGCTGCATCTGGCACCTAATTGTCTTGCTCCTGTGAGTCTAGATTTTCGAATCCGACGCAAAACTGATAGTTAATTGTAACATTCAGCGCCTCCTAATGAAGATGGAACACTCAAATTGCGTCGAGATTCAATACATCGTCCTCCAGCCGACTAGTCTCCAACGGTCTATTGCTGCCTCGGGCACCTTATGGTCGTACTCCTGTGATTCTACTTTTTCGATTCCGACACATAACTGATAGTTAATTGTAACGTTCAGGGCCTCCTAATGACGATGGAACACTGAATTTACGACGAGATTCAATACATCGACCTTCATCCGATTTGTCTCCAAGCGTCCATTGCTGCACCTTATGGTCGTTCTCCTGTGAGTCTATATTTTCGATTCCGACACATAACCGTTAGTTAATTGTAACGTTCAGGGCCTCCTAATGACAATGAAACACTCAAATTGCGACGAGATTCAATACATCGTCCTCTAGCCGACTTGTCTCCAAAGGGATATTGCTGTCTCGGGCACCTTACGCTCCGTCCCTGTGAGTCTGGATTTTCGTATCCGACGCAAAACTGATGGTTAATCGTAACGGTCAGGGCATCCTAATGACGATGGAGCACTCAAATTGCGTCGCGATTCAATACATCGTCCTCCAGCCGACTAGTCTCCAACGGTCTATTGCTGCCTCGGGCACCTTATGGTCGTTCTCCTGTGATTCTACTTTTTCGATTCCGACACATAACTGATTGTTAATTGTAACGTTCAGGGCCTCCTATTGACGATGGAACAGTCAAATTGCGTTGAGAATTTAATACATCGTCCTCCAGTCGACCTGTCTCAAGGGGTCTATTGCTGCCTCTGGCACCTATTGGAATTGCTCCTGTGAATCTAGATTTTCGAATCAGACGCAAAAATGATAGTTAATTGTAACGTTCAGGGCGTCCTAACGGCGAAGGATCAGTCAAATTGTGTCGAGATACAATTCATCGTCCTCCAGCCGACATGTCACCCAGGGGATATTGCTGCCACGGGCACTTATCATTGTTCTTCTGTGAGTCCAGATATTCGAATCCGACGCAAAACTAATAGTTAATTGTAACGTTCAGGGTCTCCTAATAACGACAGAACACTCAAATTGCGTCGCGATTCAATACATCGTCCTCCAGCCAACTTGCCTCCGAGGGTCTATTGCTGCCTCTGGCACCTAATGGTCTTGCTCCTGTGAGTCTAGATTTTCGAATCCGACGGAAAACTGACTTTTAATTGTAACGTTAAGATCCTCCTAATGTCGATGGAGCATTCAAATTCCGTCGTGATTCAATACATCGTCCTCCAGGCGACTTGTCTCCAAGGGGATATTGCTGCCTCGGGCACCTTATCGTCGTTCTTCTGTGAGGCCAGATTTTCGAATCCGACGCAAACTTGAAACGTTCAGGGCCTCCTAATGACGATAGAACATTAATATTGCGTCGAGATTCAATACGTCGTACTCCAGCCGACTTGTCTCCAAGGGGATATTGCTGCCTCGGGCACCATATGGTCCGTCTCCTGTGAGTCTAGATATTCGAATCCGACGCAAAACTTGTAGTTAATTGTAACGTTTAGGGCCTCCTAATGACGTTGGAACACTCAAATTGCATCAAGATTCATAACAACGTCATTCAGCCGACTTTTCTCCAAGGGTCTATTGCAGCCTCGGGCACCTTATGGTCGTTCACCTATGATTCTACATTTTCGAATCCGACGCAAAACGGATAGTTAATAGCAACGTTCAGGGCCTCCTAATGGCGATGGAACATTAAAATTTCGTCGAGATTCAATACGTCTCTCTCCAGCCGACTTGTCTCCAAGGGGATATTGCTGCTTCTGGCAACTTATGGTCGTGCTCCTTTGAGTCTAGATTTTCGTATCCGACGCGAAACTGATAGTTAATTGTAACGTTCAGGGCGTCCTAATGACGATGGAACACTCAAATTGCGTCGAGAGTCAATACATCGTCCTCCAGGCTACTTCTCTACAAGGGGCTATTGCTGCCTCGGGCACCTTCTGGTCGTTCTCCTGTGAGTCTAGATTATCAAATCCGACGCAAATCTGATAGTTAATTATAACGTTCAGGGCCTCCTAATGACGATGGAAGACTCATATTGCGTTGCGATTCAATACATCGTCCTCCAACCGAATTGTCTCCATGGGTCTATTGCTACCTCGCTCACCTTGTGGTCGTTCTCCTGTGAGTGCAGACATTCGAATCCAACGCAAAGCGGACTGCCAATTGCTACATTCAAAGTCTCCTAATGACGATGGAACACTGAAATTGCATCGAGATTCAATACATCGTCCTCCAGCCGACTTGTCTCCGAGGGGATATTGCTGCCTCGGACACCTTATGGTCGTTCTCCTGTGAGTCTAGATTTTAGAATCCGATGTATAACTGATAGTTAATTGTAACGTTCAGGACCTCATAATGACGATGGAACACTAAAATTGCGTCGAGATTCAATACATCGTCCTCCAGCCACTTGTCTCTAAGGGGAATATAGCTGCCTCGGGCACCATACGGTCCTTCCCCTGTGAGACTAGATTTTCGAATCTGACGCAAAAATGATAGTTAATTGTAACATTCAGGGCCTCCTAATGACGAAGGAACACTCAAATTTCGTCGAGGTCCAGTACATCATCCTCCAGCCGACTTGTCTACAAGGGGATATTGATTCCTCGGGCACCTTATCGTCCTTTCTTCTGTGAGTCTAGATATTCGAATCCGACGCAAAATTGAAACGTTCAGGGCCTCCTAATGACGATGGAACACTAAAATTGCGTCGAGATTCAATACATCGTCCTCCAGCCACTTGTCTCTAAGGGGAATATAGCTGCCTCGGGCACCATACGGTCCTTCCCCTGTGAGACTAGATTTTCGAATCTGACGCAAAAATGATAGTTAATTGTAACATTCAGGGCCTCCTAATGACGAAGGAACACTCAAATTGCGTCGAGATTCAGTACATCGTCCTCCAGCCGACTTGTCTACAAGGGGATATTGATTCCTCGGGCACCTTATCGTCCTTTCTTCTGTGAGTCTAGGTATTCGAATCCGACGCAAAATTGAAACGTTCAGGGCCTCCTAATGACGATAGAACACTAAAATTGCGTCGAGATTCAATACGTCGTCCTCCACCCGACTTGTCTCCTAGGGTATATGGCTGCATCGGGCACCATTTGGTCCGTCTCCTGTGGTTCCTGATATTCGAATCCGACGCAAAACGGACTGCCAATTGTAACGTTCAGAGTCTCCTAATGACGATGGAACACGCAAATTGCATCAAGATCCAGTACATCGTCCTCCAGCCGACTTGCCTCCGAGGGTCTATTGCTGCCTCTGGCATCTAATGGTCTTGCGCCTGTGAGTCTACATTTTGGAATCCGACGAAAAACTGATATTTAATAGTAACGTTAAGGGCCTCCTAATGACGATGGAACACACAAATTGCGTCGAGATTCAATACATCGTCCTCCAGCCGATTTGTCTCCAATGAGATTTTGCTTCCTCGGGCACCATGTGGTCCTTAGCCTGTGAGTCTAGATTTTCGAATCCGACGCAAAAATGATAGTTAATTGTAACATTCAAGGCCTCCTAATGACGAAGGAACACTCAAATTGCTTCGAGATTCAATACATCGTCCTCCAGCCGACTTGTCTACAAGGGGATATTGATGCCTCGGGCACCTTATCGTCCTTTCTTCTGTGAGTCTAGATATTCGAATCCGACGCAAAATTGAAACGTTCAGGGCCTCCTAATGACGATAGAACACTGAAATTGCGTCGCGATTCAAAACATCGTCCTCCAGTCGACTTGTCTCCAAGGGTCTATTGCTGCTTCTGGCAACTTATGGTCGTTCTCCTGTGAGTCTAGATTTTGGAATCCGACGCATAACTGATTGTTAATCGTAACGTTCAGGGCCTCCTAATGACGATGGAACACTCAAATTGCGTCAAAATTCAATACATCGTCCTCCAACGGAATTGTCTAAATGGGTCCATTGCTACCTCGCTCACCTTATGGTCGTTCTCCTGTGAGTGCAGATATTCGAATCCAACGCAAAACGGACTGCCAAATGTAACATTCAGAGCCTGCTAATGACGATCGAACACTCAAATTGCATCGAGATTCAATACATCGTCCTCCAGCCGACTTGTCTCCAAGGGGATATTGCTGCCTCGGACACCTTATGGTCGTTCTCCTGTGAGTCTAGATATTAGAATCCGACGCATAACTGATAGGTAATTGTAACGTTCAGGGCCTCCTAATGACGATGGAACACGTTAATTGCGTCGAGATTCAATACATCGTCCTCCAGCCGACTTGTCTCCAAGGGGAATATAGCTGCCCCGGGCACCATATGGACCTTCCCCTGTGAGTCTAGATTCTCGAATCCGACGAAAAAATGATAGTTAATTGTAACATTCAGGGCCACTATAATGACGAAGGAACACTCAAATTGCGTCGAGATTCAATACATCGTCCTCCAGCCGATTTGTCTCCAAGGGTTTATTCCTGCCTCCGGCACCTTATGGTCGTTCTACTGTGAGTCTAGATTTTCGAATCCGACGCAAAATTAAATCGTTCAGGGCCTCCTAATGACGATAGAACACTAAAACTGCGTCGAGATTCAATTCGTCGTCCTCCAGCCGACATGTCTCCAAGGGGATATTGCTGCCTCTGGCACCATACGGTCCGTCTCCTGTGGATCCAGATATTGGAATCCGACGCAAAACGGACTGCCAATTTTAACGTTCAGAGCCTCCTAATGACGATGGAACACTCAAATTGCATCAAGATTCAATACATCGTCCTCCAGCCGACTTGCCTCCGAGGGTCTATTGCTGCCTCTGGCACCTAATGGTCTTGCTCCTGTGAGTCTAGATTTTGGAATCCGACGCAAAACTGATATTTAATTTAACGTTAAGGGCCTCCTAATGACGATGGAACACTCAAATTCCGTCGAGAAATAAATACATTGTCCTCCAGCCGACTTGTCTACAAGGGGATATTGCTGCCTCGGGCACCTTTTGGTCCGCCTCCTGTGAGTCTTGATTTTCGAATCCGACGCATAACCGATAGTTAATTGTAACGTTCCGGGACTCAAAATAACGATGAAACTCTGAAATTGGGTCGAGATTCAATACATCGTCTCTCAGCCGACTTGTCTCCAAGTGTCCATAGCTGCCTCGGGCACCTTATGGTCGTTCTCCTGTGAATCTACATTTTCTATTCCGACACATAACTGGTAGTTAATTGTAACGTTCAGGGCCTCCTAATGACGATGGAACACTCAAATTGCGTCGAGATTCAATACATCGTCCTCCAGTCGACTTGTCTCCATGGGTCTACTGCTACCTCGGTCCCTTTATGGTCGCTCTCCTGTGAGTCAAGATATTCGAATTCGACGCTAAACGGACTGCTAATTGTAAAGTTCAGAACCTCCTAATGACGATGGAACACTCAAATTGCATCGAGATTCAGTACATCGTTCTCCAGCCGACTTGTCTCCAAGGGTCTATTGCTGCCTCGGTTCTCCCCTGATTCTACAGTTTCGAATGGGACGCAAAACTGATAATTGTAACGTTCAGGGCCTCCTAATGGCGATGGAACACTCAAATTGCGTCGAGATTCAATACATCGTCCTCCAGCCGACTTGTCTACAAGGGGATTTTGCTGCCTTGGGCACCTTATCGTCGTTCTTCTGTGAGTCTAGATTATCGCATCCGACGCAAATCTGATAGTTAAGTGTAACGTTCAGGGCCTCCTAATGACGATGGAACACTCAAATTGCGTAGCGATTCAATACATCGTCCTCCAGCCGACTTGTCCCCATGGGTCTATTTCTACCTCGCTCACCTTATGGGCATTCTCCTGTGAGTGCAGATATTCGAATCCGATGCAAAACGGACTGCCAATTGTAACGGTCAGATTTTCCTAATGACGATGGACCACTCAAATTGCATCGAGATTCAATACATCGTTCTCCAGCCGACTTATCTCCAAGGGTCTATTGCTGCCTCGGGCACCTAATGGTCCGTCTCCTCTGAGTCTAGATTCTCGAATCCGACGCCTAAATGATAATTAATTGTAACGTTCAGGGACTCCAAAAGACGATGGAACACTCAAATTCCGTCGAGATTTAATACATCGGCTCCCAGCCGGCTTGTCTTCAAGGTGATATTGCTGCCTTGGACATCTTATGTTCGTTCTACTGTGAGTCTAGATTTTCGAATCCGACGTGAAACTGATAATTAATTGTAACATTCAGCGCCCCCTAATGACGATGGAACACTCAAATTGCGTCGAGATTCAATGCATCGTCCTCCAGCCGACTTGTCTCCATGGGTCTACTGCTTCCTTGGTCACTTTATGGTCGTTCTCCTGTGAGTCCAGACATTCGAATCCGACGCAAAACAGACTGCTAATTGTAACGTTCAGAGCCTCCTAATGATGATGAAACGCACAAATTGTGTCGAGATTCAATACATTGTCCTCCAGCCGATTTGTCTCCAAGGGTCACTTGCTGCCTGTGGTACCTAATTTTCGTTCTCCTGGGATTCTAGATTTTCGAATCCGACGCAAATATGATAGTTAATTGTAACGTTCACGGTCTCCTAATGACAATGGAACACTCGAATTGCATCGAGAGTAAATACATCGTCCTCAAGGCGACTTGTCTCCAAGGGTCTATTGCTGCCTCGGGCACCTTATGGTCGTTCTCCAGTGAGTCCAGATTTTCGAATCGGACGCAAAACCGATAGTTAATTGTAACGTTCAGGGCTTCCTAATGACGATGGAACACTCAAATTGCGTCGCGATTCAATACATCGGCCTCCAGACGACGACTCCAAGGGTCTATTGCAGCGTCTGGCACCTAATGGTCTTGCTCCTGTGAGTCTAGATTTTCGAATCCGACGCAAAACTTGTAGTTAATTGTAACGCTTAGGGCCTCCTAATGACGATGGAACACTCAAATTGCGTCGAGATTCAATACATCGTCCCCCAGCCCACTTGTCTCCAAGTGTCTATTGCTGCCTCGGGCACCTTATGGTAGTTCTCCTGTGAGTCTAGATATTCGGATCCGACGCATAACTGATAGTTAATTGCAACGTTCAGTGCCTCCTAATGACGATAGAACACTCATTTTGCGTCGAGATTCAATACATCGTCCTCCAGCCGACTTGTCCACAAGGGGATATTGCTGCATCGGGCACCTTATGCTCCGACGCCTGTGAGTCTAGATTTTCGAATCCGACACAAAACTAATTTTTAATTGTAGCGTTCATGGCCTCCTAATGAGGATGAAAGACTCAAATTGCGTCGAGATTCAATACATCGTCCTCCAGCCGACCTGTCTCCAAGGGGATATTGCTGCCTCGGGCACTTTATCGTCGTTCTCCTGTGAGTCTACATTTTCGATTTCGACACATAACTGATAGTTAATTGTAACGTTCAGGGCCTCCTAATGACGATGGAACACTCAAATTGCGTAGCGATTCAATACATCGTCCTCCAGCCGACTTGTCTCCATGGGTCTATTTCTACCTCGCTCACCTTATGGTCGTTCTCCTGTGAGTGCAGATATTCGAATCCGACGCAAAACGGACTGCCATTTATATTGTTCAGTACCTCCGAATGACGATCGAACACTCAAATTGAAACGAGATTCAATTCTCATGCCGACTTGTCTCCGGGGGTTCTATTGCTGCCTCGGGCACCTAATGGTCCGTCTCCAGTGAGTCTAGAATTTCGAATCCGACGTAAAAATGATAGTTAATTGCAACGTTCAAGGACTCCAAATGACGATGGAACACTCAAGTTGCGTCGAGATTTAATACATCGGCCTCCAGCCGACTTGTCTTCAAGGTGATATTGCTGCTTCGGACACCTTATGGTCGATCTCCTGTGAGTCTAGATTTTAGAATCAGACGCATAACTGCTAGTTAATTGCAACGTTCAGGGCCTCCTAATGACGATGGAACACTCAGATTGCGTCGAGATTCAATACATCGTCCTCCGCCGACTTGTCTCCATGGGTCTACTGCTACCTTGGTCACTTTATGGTCGTTCTCCTGTGAGTCTTGATTATCGAACACGACGCAAATCTGATACTTAATTGTAACGTTCAGGGCCTCCTAATGACGATGGGACACTCAAATTGCGTAGCGATTCAATTCATCGTCCTCCAGCCGACTTGTCTATGGATCTATTGCTACCTCTCTCACCTTATGTTCGTTCTCCTGTGAGTGCAGATATTCGATTCCGACGCAAAATGGACTGCCAATTATAACGTTCAGAACCTCCTAATGACGATGGAACACTCAAATTGCATCGAGATTCAATACATCGTTCTCCAGCCGACTTGTCTCCAAGGGTCTATTGCTGCCGCGGGCACCTAATGGTCCGTCTCCTCTGAGTCTAGATTTTCGAATTCGACGCCTAAATGATAATTAATTGTAACGTTCAAAGACTCCAAAAGACGATGGAACACTCAAATTCCGTCGAGTTTTAATACATCGGCACCCAGCCGGCTTGTCTTCGAGGTGATATTGCTGCCTCGGACATCTTATGTTCGTTCTACTGTGAGTCTAGATTTTCGAATCCGACGTGAAACTGATAATTAATTGTAACATTCAGCGCCCCCTAATGACGATGGTACACTCGAATTGCATCGAGAGTAAATACTTCGTCCTCAAGGCGACTTGTCTCCAAGGGTCTATTGCTGCCTCGGGCACCTTATCGTCGTTCTTCTGTGAGTCTAGATTTTCGAATCCGACATAAAACTAATAGTTATTTGTAACTTTCAGGGCCTCATAATGACGACAGAACACTCAAATTGCGTCGACATTCAATACGTCGTCCTCCAGCCGACTTGTCTCCAAGGGGATATTGCTGCCTCGGGCACCATATGGTCATTCTGCTATGAGTAGATTATCGCATTCGACGCAAATCTGATAGTTAATTGTAACGTTCTGGGCCTCCTAATGACGATGGAACACTCAAATTGCGTAGCGATTCAATACATCGTGCTCCAGCCGACTTGTGTCCATGGGTCTATTGCTACCTCGCTCACCTTATGGTCGTTCTCCTGTGAGTGAAGATATTCGAATCCGACGCAAAACGGACTGCCAATTGTAACGTTCAGCACCTCCTAATGACGATGGAACACTCAAATTGCAACGAGATTAAATCTCATGTCGACTTGTCTCCAAGGGTCTATTGCTTCCTCGGGCACCTAATGGTCAGTCTCCTGTGAGACTAGATTTTCGAATCCGATGTAAAAAGGATAGTTAATTGTAGCGTTCAGGGACTCCAAATGACGATGGAACACGCAAATTGCGTCGAGATTCAATACATCGTCCTCCAGCCGATTTGTCTCCAAGGGTCTATTGCTGCCTGTGGCACCTAATTGTCGTTCTCCTGGGAGTCTAGATTTTCGAATCCGACGCAAATATGATAATTAATTGTAACGTTCAGGGCCTCCTAATGACGATGGAACCCTCGAATTGCATCTAGAGTCAATACATCGTCCTCAATACGACTTGTTTCCAAGGGTCTATTGCTGCCTCGGGCACCTCATGGTCGTTCTCCAGTGAGTCTACATTTTCGAATCGGATGCAAAACTGATAGTTAATTGTAACGTTCAGGGCCTCCTAATGACGATGGAACACTCAAGTTGTGTCGAGATTCAATACATCGTCCTCTCGCTGACTTGTCTCCAACGGGATATTGCTGCCTCGGGCACCATGTGGTCCGTCTCCTGTGAGTCTAGATTTTCGATTCCGACGCATAAATGATAGTTAATTGTAACGTTCAGGGACTCCCAATGACGAAGGAATACTCAAATTGCGTCGAAATTCAATACATCGTCCCCCAACCCACTTGCCTCCAAAGGTCTATTGCTGCCTCGGGCACCTTATGGTCGTTCTCTTGTGAGTCTAGATTTTCGGATCCGACGCATAACTGATAGTTAATTGTAACGTTCAGCGCCTCCTAATGACGATAGAACACTCAATTTGCGTCGAGATTCAATTCATCGTCCTCCAGCGGACTTGTCTACAAGGGGATATTGCTGCCTCGGGCACTTTAGTGCCCGCCTCCTGTGAGTCTACATTTTCGAATCCGACGCAAAACTAATTTTTAATTGTAACGTTCATGGCCTCCTAATGAGGATGAAAGACTCAAATTGCGTCGAGATTCAATACATCGTCCTCCAGCCGACTTGTCTCCAAGGGGATATTGCTGCCTGTGGCACCTAATTGTCGTTCTCCTGGGAGTCTAGATTTTCGAATCCGACGCAAATATGATAGTTAATTGTAACGTTCAGGGCCTCCTAATGACGATGGAACACTCTAATTGCATTGAGAGTCAATACATCGTCCTCAATACGACTTGTCTCCAAGGGTCTATTGCTGCCTCAGGCACCTTCTGGTCGATCTCCAGTGAGTCCAGATTTTCGAATCGGATGCAAAACTGATAGTTAATTGTAACGTTCAGGGCTTCCTAATGACGATGGAACACTCAAATTGCGTCGCGATTCAATACATCGTCCTCCAGACGACTTGTCTCCAAGGGTCTATTGCTGCGTCTGGCACCTAATGGTCTTGCTCCTGTGAGTCTAGATTTTCGAATCCGACGCAAAACTGTATTTAATTGTAACGTTAAGGGCCTCCTAATGACGATGGAACACTCAAACTGCGTCGAGATTCAATACATCATCTTCCAGCCGACTTGTCTCCAAGGGGTTATTGCTGCCTCGGTCACCATACGGTTCGTCTCCTATGAGTCTAGATTTTCGAATCCGACGCAAAACTTGTAGTTAATTGTAACGTTCAGGGCCTCCTAATGACGATGGAACACTCAAATTGTGTCAAGATTCAATACATCCTCCTCTCGCCGACTTGTCTCCAACGGGATATTGCTGCTTCGGGCACCATGTGGTCTGTCTCCTGTGAGTCTAGATTTTCGAATCCGACGCAAAAATGATAGTTAATTGTAACGTTCAGGGACTCCTAATGACGAACGAACACTCAAATTGCGTGGAGATTCAATACATCGTCCTCCAGCCACTTGTCTACAAGGGGATATTGCTGCCTCGGGCACCTCATTGCCCGCCTCCTGTGAGTCTAGATTTTCGAATCCGACGCAAAACAGTATTTAATTGTAACGTTAAGGGCCTCCTAATGAGGATGAAAGACTCAAATTGCGTCGAGATTCAATACATTGTCCTCCAGCCGACTTGTCTCCAAGGGGAAATCGCTGCCTCGGCACCTTATCGTCGTATTTCTGTGAGTCTAGATTTTCGGATTCGACGCAAAACTAATAGTTAATTTTAACGTTCAGGGCCTCCTAATGACGATAGAACACTCAAATTGCGTCGAGATTCAATACGTCGTCCTCCAGCCGACCTGTCTCCAAGGTGAAATTGCTGCCTCGGGCACCATATTGTCCGTCTCCTGTGAGTCTAGATTTTCGAATCCGACACAAAACTGATATTTAATAGTAACGTTAAGCGCTTCCTAATGACGATGGAACACTAAAATTGCGTAAAGATTCAATACATCGTCCCCCAACCCACTTGTCCCCAAGGGTCTATTGCTGCCTCGGGCACCTTATGGTCGTTCTCCTGTGAGTCTAGATTATCGAATCCGACGCAAATCTGATAGTTAATTGTAACGTTCAGGGCCTCGTAATGACGATGGGACACTCAAATTGCGTAGCGATTCAATACATCGCCCTCCAGTCGACTTGTCTCCATGGATCTATTGCTACCTCGCTCACCGTATGGTCGTTTCCTGTGAGTGCAGATATTCGGGTCCCACGCAAAACGGACTGCCAATTGTAACGTTCAGAACCTCCTAATGACGATGGAACACTCAAATTGCAGCGAGATTAAATCTCATGCCCACTTGTCTCCAAGGGTCTATTGCTGCCGCGTTCACCTAATGGTCAGTCTCCTGTGAGTCCAGATTTTCGAATCCGACGTAAAAATGATAGTTAATTGCAACGTTCAGGGACTCCAAATGACGATGGAACACTCTAATTGCGACGATATTCAATACATCGTTCTCCAGCCGACTTGTCTCCATGGGTCTTTTGCTACCTCGCTCACCTTATGGTCGTTCTCCTGAGAGGCTAGATTTTCGAATCCGACGCGAAACTGATAGTTAATTGTAACGTTCAGGGCCTCCTAATGACGATGGAACACTCAAATTGCGTCGAGATTCAATACATCGTCCTCAAGCCGACTTGTCTCCAAGGGGATATTGCTGCCTCGGGCACCATATGGTCCGTCTCCTGTAGGTCCAGCTATTCGAATCCTACGCAAAACGGACTGCTAATTGTAACGTTCAGATCCTCCTAATGACGATGGAACACTCAAATTGCATCAAGATTCAATACATCGTCTTTCAGAAGACTTGTCTCCAACAGTCTATTGCTGCCTCGGGCACCTTAGGGTCTAAATTTTCGAATCCGACGCCAAACTGATAGTTAATTGTAACGTTCAGGGCCTCCTAATGACGATGGAACACTCAAATAGCGTCGAGATTCAATACATCGTCCTCCAGCTGTCTTGTCTCCAAGGGGATATTGTTGCCTCGGGCACATATCGTCGTTCTCCTGTGAGTCTAGATTTTCGAATCCGACGCGAAACTGATAGTTAATTGTAACGTTCAGGGCCTCCTAATGACAATGGAACACTCAAATTGTGTCGCGATTTCATACATCGTCCTCCAGCCGATTTGTCTCAAATTGTCAATTGCTGCCTTTGGCACCTAATGATCTTGCTCCTGTGAGTCTAGATTTTCGAATCCGACGCAAAACTTATATTTAATTGTAACGTTAAGGGCCTCCTAATGCCGATGGTACCCTCAAATTGCGTCGTTCAGGGCCTCCTATTGACGATGTAACACTCAAATTGCGTCGAGATCCAATACATCGTCCTCCCGCCGACTTGTCTCCAAGGGTCTATTGCTGCCTCGGGCACCTTATGGTCGTTCTCATGTGAGTCTAGATTTTCGGATCCGACGCATAACTAATAGTTAATTGTAACGTTCAGCGCCTCCTAATGACGATAGAACACTCAAATTGCGTCGACATTCAATACACCGTCCTCCAGCCGACTTGTCCACCAGGGGAATTTGCTGCCTCGGGCTCCTTATGGTCCGCCTCCTGTGAGTCTAGATTCTCGAATCCGACGCAAAACTGATAGTTAATTGTAACGTTCATGGCCTCCTAATGACGATGGAACACTCAAATTGCGTCGAGATTCAATACGTCGTCCTCCAGCCGACTTGTCTCCAATTGGATATTGCAGCCTGGGGCACCATGTGGTCCGTCTCCTATGAGTGCAGATTATCAAATCCGACGCAAAAAAGATAGTTAATTGTAACGTTCAGGGCCTCCTAATGACAAAGGAACACTCAAATTGCGTCGAAATTCAATACATCGTCCTCCAGCCGACTTGTCTCCATGGGTCTATTGCTACCTCGCTCACCTTATGGTCGTTCTCCTGAGAGGCTAGATTTTCGAATCCGACGCAAAAGTGATGGTTAATTATAACGTCTGTGGCCTCCTAATGACGATGGAACACTCAGATTGCGTCAAAATTCAATACATCGTCCTTCAGCCGACTTGTCTCCACGGGTCAATTGCTCCCTTTGGCACCTAATGGTCTTGCTCCTGTGAGTCTAGATTTTCGAATCCGACGCAAACCTGATATTTAATTGTAACTTTCAGTGCCTCCTAATGACGATGGAACACTCAAATTGCGTCGAGATTCAATACGTCGTCCTCCAGACGACTTGTCTACAAGGGGATCTTGCTTTCTCGGGCAGCTTACGGTCCGCCTCCTGTGAGTCTAGATTTTCGAATCCGACGCAAAACTGATAGTTAATTGTAACGTTCACAGCCTCGTAATGACGATGGAACACTCAAATTGGGTCGAGATTCAATACGTCGTCCTCCAGCCGACTTGATCCAAGGGGAAATTGCTGCCTCGGGCACCATATGGTCCGTCTCCTGTGAGTCAAGGTTTTCGAATCCGACGCAAAACCTGTAGTTAATTGTAACGTTCAGGGCCTCCTAATGGCGATGGAACACTCAAATTACGTCGAGATTCAATACTTCGTCGACCCGCCGAATTGTCTCCAACGGGATATTGCTGCCTCGGGCACCATGTGGTCCCACTCCTGTGAGTCTAGATTTTCGAATCCGACGCAAAACTGATAGATAATTGTAACGTTCAAGGCCTCCTAATGTCGATAGAACACTCAAATTGCGTCGAAATTCAATACATCGTCCTCCAGTCGACTTGTCTCCATGGGTCTTTTGCTACCTCGCTCACCTTATGGTCGTTCTCCCGTGAGTCTAAGTTTTAGAATCCGACGCAAAACTGATGGTTAATTGTAACGTTCATGGCCTCTTAGTGACGATGTAACACTCAAATTGCGTCGAGATTCAATACATCGTCCTCAAGCCGACTTGTCTCCAAGGGGATATTGCTGCTTCGGGCACCATATGGTCCGTCTCCTGTAGGTCCAGCTATTCGAATCCGACGTAAAACGGACTGCTAATTGTAACGTTCAGATTCTCCTAATGACGATGGAACACTCAAATTGCATCAAGATTCATTACATCGCCATTCAGAAGACTTGTCTCCAACAGTCTATTGCTGCCTCGGGCACCTTATGGTCTAAATTTTCGAATCCGACGCAAAACTGATAGTTAATTGTAACGTTCAGGGCCTCCTAATGACGATGGAACACTGAAATAGCGTCGAGATTCAATACATCGTCCTTCAGCCGACTTGTCTCCAAGCGTCCATTGCTGCCTCGGGCACCTTATGGTCGTTCTCCTGTGAGTCTATATTTTCGATTCCGACACATAACTGATACTTAATTGTAACGTTGAGGGCCTCCTAATGACGATGGAACACTCAAATTGCGTCGAGATTCAAACATCGTCCTCCAGCCGTCCTGTCTCCATGGGTCTACTGCTACCTCGGTCACCTTATCTTCGTTCTCCTGTGAGTCCCCATATTCGAATCCGACGCAAAACCGACTGCTAATTGTTACGTTCAGAGCCTCTTAATGATGATGGAACACTCAAATTGCGTCGAGATTCAATACATCGTCCTCCAGCCGACTTGTCTCCAAGGGTCTATTGCTGCCTCGGGCACCTTATGGTCGTTCTCCTGTGATTCTACTTTTTCGATTCCGACACATAACTCATAGTCAATTGTAACGTTCAGGGCCACCTAATGATGATAGAACACTCAAATTGCGTCGAGATCCAATACGTCGTCCTCCAGACGACTTGTACACAAGGGGATCTTGCTTTCTCGGGCAGCTTACGGTCCGCCTCCTGTGAGTCTAGATTTTCGAATCCGACGCTAAACTGATAGTTAATTGTGACGTTCAGGGCCTCCTAATGTCGATGGAACACTCAAATTACGTCGAGATTCAATACTTCGTCGACCCGCCGACTTGTCTCCAACGGGATATTGCTGCCTCGGGCACCATATGGTCCGTCTCCTGTAGGTCCAGCTATTCGAATCCGACGTAAAACGGACTGCTAATTGTAACGTTCAGATTCTCCTAATGACGATGGAACACTCAAATTGCATCAAGATTCAATACATCGTCATTCAGAAGACTTGTCTCCAACAGTCTATTGCTGCCTCGGGCACCTTATGGTCTAAATTTTCGAATACGACGCAAAACTGATAGTTAATTGTAACGTTCAGGACCTCCTAATGACGATGGAACCCTCAAATTGCGTCGAGATTCAATACCTTGTCCTCCAGACTACTTGTCTCCAAAGGGATATTGCTGTCTCGGGCACCTTATGATCCGTCTCCTGTGGGTCTAGATTTTCGAATCCGACGCAAAACTGATGGTTAATTGTAAAGTTCAGGGCCTCCTAATGACGATGGAACACTTAAATTGCGACGAGATTCAATACATCGTCCTCCAGCCGACTTGTCTCCAAGTAGATATTGCTGCCTCGGGCACATATCGTCGTTCTCCTGTGAGCCTAGATTTTCGAATCCGACGCAAAACTGATAGTTAATTGTAACGTTCAGGGCCACCTAATGACGATGGAACACTCAAATTGCGTCGAGATTCAATACATCGTCCACCAGCCTACTTGTCTCGAAGGGGATATTGCTACCTTGGGCACCATATAGTCCTTCTCCTGTGAGTCTTGAATTTCGAATCCGACGCAAAACTGATAGTTAATTGTAATGTTCAGGACCTCCTAATGACGATGGAACACTCAAATTGCGGCGCGATTCAATACATCGTCCTCCAGGTGTCTTGTCTCCAAGGGTCAATTGCTGCCTTTGGCACCTAATGGTCTTGCTCTTGTGAGCCTAGATTTTCGAATCCGACGCAAAACTGATATTTAATTGTAACGTTCAGGGATTCCTAATGACGATGGAACGCTCAAATTGCGTCGAGATTCAATACATCGTCCTCCAGCCGACTTGTCTCCAAGGGGATATTGCTGCCTCGGGCACCGTATGGTCCGTCTCCTGTGAGTCTAGATTTTCGAATCCGACGCAAAACGGATAGTTAATTGTATCGTTCATGGCCTCCTAATGACGAAGGAACACTCAAATTGCGTCGAGATTCAATACGTCGTCCTCCAGCCGACTTGTCTCCATGGGTCTATTGCTACCTCGCTCACCTTATGGTCGTCCTCCTGCGAGTCTAGATTTTAGAATCCGACGCAAAACTGATGGTTAATTGTTACGTTCATGGCCTCTTAATGACGATGGAACACTCAAATTGCGTCGAGATTCAATACATCGTCCTCAAGCCGACTTGTCTCCAAGGGGATATTGCTGCCTCGGGCACCAAATGGTCCGTCTCCTGTAGGTACAGATATTCGAATCCGACGCAAAACGGACTGCTAATTGTAACGTTCAGAGCCTCCTAATGACGATGGAACACTCAAATTGCGTCGACAGTCAATACATCGTCCTCCAGCCGAATTGTCTCCAACAGTCTATTTCTGCCTCGGGCACCTTACGGTCGTTCTCCTATGAGTCTAAATTTCCGAATACGACGCAAAACTGATAGTTAATTCTAACGTTCAGGGCCTCCTAATGAAGATGGAACACTGAAATAGCGTCGAGATTCAATACATCGTCCTTCAGCCGACTTTTCTCCAAGCGTCCATTGCTGCCTCGGGCACCTTATGGTCGTTCTCCTGTGAGTCTATATTTTCGATTCCGACACATAACTGATAGTTAATTCTAACGTTCAGGGCCTCCTCATGACGATGGAACACTCAAATTGCGTCGAGATTCAATTCATCGTCCTCCAGCCGACTTGTCTCCAACGGGATATTGCTGCCTCGGGCACCATGTGGTCCGTCTCCTGTGAGGTTAGATTTTCGAATCCGACGCAAAAGTGATAGTTAATTGTAACGTTCAGGGAATCCTAATGACAAAGGAACACTCAGATTGCGTCGAGATTCAATACATCGTCCTCCAGCGGACTTGTCTCCAACGGTCTATTGCTGCCTCGTGCACCTTATGGTCGTTGTCCTGTCAGTCTAGATTTCCGGATCCGACGCTTAACTGATAGTTAATTGTAACGTTCAGCGCCTCCTAATGACAATAGAACACTCAAATTGCGTCGAGATTCAATACGTCGTCTTCCAGCCGACTTGTCTAAAAGGGGATATTGCTGCCTCGGGCAGCTTATGGTCCGCCTCCTGTGAGTCTAGTTTTTCGGGTCCGACGCATAAGTGATAGTCAGTTGTAACGTTCAGCGCCTCCTAATGACGATAGAACACTCAAATTGGGTCGAGATTCAATACATCGTCCTCCAGCCGACTTGTCTCCATGGGTCTACTGCTACCTCGTTCACCTGATCTTCGTTCTCCTGTGAGTCCAGATATTCAAATCCGACGCAAAACTGATTGTTAATTGTAACGTTCAGGACCTCCTAATGACGATGGAACACTCAAATTGCAACGAGATTCAATACATCGTCCTCCAGCCGACTTGTCTCCAAAGGGTTATTGCTGTCTCGGGCACCTTATGCTCCGTCTCCTGTGAGTCTACATTTTCGAATCCGACGCAAAACTGATGGTTAATTGTAATGTTCAGGGCCTCCTAAAGACGATGGAACTCTCAAATTGCGTCGCGATCTCAATACATCGTCCTCCAGCCGACTTGTCTCCTAGGGGATATTGCTGCCTCGGGCAACATATGGTCCGTCTCCTGTGAGTATAGATTTTCTAATCCGACGCAAAACTTGTAGTTAATTGTAACGTTCAGGGCCCCCTAATAACGATGGAACACTCAATTGCGTCGAGATCCAATACATCCACCTCCCACCGACTTGTCTCCAACGGGATATTGCTGCCTCGGGCACCTTATGGTCCGTCTCCTGTGAGTCTATATTTTCGAATCCGACGCATAACCTGTAGTTAATTGTAACGTTCAGGGCCTCTTAATGACGATGGAATACTCAAATTACGTCGACATTAAATACATCGTCCACCCGCCGACTTGTCTCCAAGGGGATATTGCTGCCTCGGGCACCGTATGGTCCGTCTCCTGTGAGTCTAGATTTTCGAATCCGACGCAAAACTTGTAGTTAATTGTAACGCTCGGGGCCTCCTAATGACGAAGGAACACTCAAAATGCGTCGCGATTCAATACATCGTCCTCCAGCCGACTTGTCTCCAAGGGTCAATTGCTGCCATGGCACCTAATGGTCTTGCTCCTGCGAGTCTACATTTTCGAATCCGACGCAAAACTGATGGTTAATTGTTACGTTCAGTGCCTCCTAATGACGATGGTACACTCAAATTGCGTCGCGATTCAATACATCGTCCTCCAGCCGACTTGTCTCAGAGGGTCAATTTTTTCCTTTGGCACCTAATTGTTTTGCTCCTGTGAGTCTAGATTTTTGAATCCGACGCAAAACTGAAATTTAATTGTAACGTTCACGGCCTCCTAATGACGATGGAACACTCAAATTGCGTCGAGAATCAATACATCGTCCTCCAGCCGACTTGTCTAGAAGGGGATATTGCTGCCTCGGGCACCGTATGGTCCGTCTCCTGTGAGTCTAGATTTTCGAATCCGACGCAAAAATTGTAGTTAATTGTAAATTCGGGGCCTCCAAATGACGAAGGAAAACTCAAATTGCGTCGAGATTCAATACATCGTCCTCCAGCCGACTTGTCTCCAAGGGTCTATTGCTGCCTCGGCACCATATGGTCGTTGTCCTGTGAGTCTACATTTTCGAATCCGACGCATAACTGATAGTTAATTGTAACGTCCAGCGCCTCCTAATGATGATAGAACACTCAAATTGCGTCGAGATTCAATACGTCGTCCTCCAGACGACTTGTCTACAAGGGGATCTTGCTTTCTCGGGCAGCTTACGGTTCGCCTCCTGTGAGTCTAGATTTTCGAATCCGACGCAAAACTGATAGTTAATTGTATCGTTCATGGCCTCCTAATGACGATGGAACCCTCAAATTGCGTCGAGATTCAATACGTCGTCCTCCAGCCGACTTGTCTCCATGGGTCTATTGCTACCTCGCTCACCTTATGGTCGTTCTCCTGCGAGTCTAGATTTTCGAATCCGACGCAAAACTGATGGTTAATTGTAACGTTCATGGCCTCCTAATGACGATGGAACACTCAAATTGCGTCGAGATTCAATACATCGTCCTCAAGCCGACTTGTCTCCAAGGGGATATTGCTGCTTCGGGCACCATATGGTCCGTCTCCTCTAGGTACATATATTCGAATCCGACGCAAAACGGACTGCTAATTGCGTCGACATTCAATACATCGTCCTCCAGCCGACTTGTCTCCAACAGTCTATTGCTGCCTCGGGCACCTTACGGTCGTTCTCCTATGAGTCTAAATTTCCGAATACGACGCAAAACTGATAGATAATTGTAACGTTCAGGGCCTCCTAATGAAGATGGAACACTGAAATAGCGTCGAGATTCAATACATCGTCCTTCAGCCGACTTGTCTCCAATCGTCCATTGTTGCCTCGGGCACTTTATGGTCGTTCTCCTGTGAGTCTATATTTTCGATTCCGACACATAATTGATAGTTAATTGCAACGTTCAAGGCCTCATAATGACGATGGAACACTCAAATTGCGTCGAGATTCAATACAGCCGACTTGTCTCCATGGGTCTACTGCTACCGCGGTCACCTTATCTTCGTTCTCCTGTGAATACAGATATTCGAATCCGACGCGAAACGGACCGCTAATGGTAACGTTCAGAGCCTCCTAGTGATGATGGAACACTCAAATTGCGTCGAGATTCAATACATCGTCCTCCAGCCGACTTGTCTACAAGGGGATATTGCTGCCTTGGGCACCATATAGTCCTTCCCCTGTGAGTCTCGAATTTCGAATCCTTCGCAAAACTGGTAGTTAATTATAACGTTCAGGACATCCTGATGACGATGGAACACTCAAATTGCGTCGAGATTCAGCCTACTTGTCTCCAAAGGGATATTGCTGTCTCCGTCACCTTATGCTCCGTCTCCTGTGAGTCTAGATTTTCGAATCCGACGCAAAACTGATGGTTAATTGTAACGTTCAGCGCCTCTTTATGACGATGGAACACTCAAATTGCGTCGCGATTCAATGCATCGTCCTCCAGCCGACATGTCTCCAAGGGTCAATTGCTGCCTTTGGCACCTAATGGTCTTGCTCCTGTGAGTCTAGATTCTCGAATACGACGCAAAACTGATGGTTAATTGTAACATTCAGGGCCTCCTAATGACGATGGAACACTCAAATTGCGTCGCGATTCAATACATCGTCCTCCAGCCGATTTGTCTCCAAGGGTCAATTGCTGCCTTTGGCACCTAATGGTCTTGCTCCTGTGAGTCTAGATTTTCGAATCCGACGCAAAACTGATATTTAATAGAAACGTTAAGGGCCTCATAATGACGATGGAACACTCAAATTGCGTCGAGATTCAATTCATCGTCCTCCAGCCGACTTGTCTCCAACGGGATATTGCTGCCTCGGGCACCATGTGGTCCGTCTCCTGTGAGTCTAGATTTTCGAATCCGACGCAAAAGTGATAGTTAATTGTAACATTCAGGGCCTCCTAATGACAAAGGAACACTCAAATTGCGTCGAGATTCAATACGTCGTCCTCCAGCCGACTTGCCTACAAGGGGATATTGCTGCCTCGGGCAGCTTTTGGTCCGCCTCCTGTGAGTCTAGATTTTCGGATCCGACGCATAATTGATAGTTAATTGTAACGTTCAGCGCCTCCTAATGACGATAGAACACTCAAATTGGGTCGAGATTCAATACATCGTCCTCCAGCCGACTTGTCTCCAAGGGGATATTACTGCCTCGTGCACCTTATGGTCCGCCTCCTGTGAGTCTTGATTTTCGAATCCGACGCAAAACAGTTGGTTAATTGTAACGTTCATGGCCTCCTAATGACGATGGAACACTCAAATTGCATCAGGATTCAATACATCGTAATTCAGCCGACTTGTCTCCAACGGTCTATTGCTGCCTCGGGCATCTTATGGTCGTTCTACTCTGAGTCTACATTTTCGAATCCGGCGCAAAACTCATAGTTAATTGTAACGTTCAGTGCTTCCAAATGACGATGGAACACTGAAATAGCGTCGAAATTCAATACATCGTTCTTCAGCCGACTTGTCTCCAAGGGTCCATTGCTGATTCGGGCACCTTATTGTCGTTCTCCTGTGTGTCTACATTTTCCATTCCGACACATAACTGATAGTTAGTTGTAACGTTCAGGGCCACCTAATGACGATGGAACACTCAAATTGCGTCGAGATTCAATACATCGTCCTCCAGCCGACTTGTCTCCATGGGTCTACTGCTACCTCGTTCACCTTATCTTCGTTCTCCTGTGAGTCCAGATATTCGAATCCGACGCAAAACTGATAGTTAATTGTAACGGTCAGGACCTCCTAATGACGGTGGAACACTCAAATTGCAACGAGATTCAATACGTCGTCCTCCAGCCGACTTGTCTCCAAAGGGTTATTGCTGTCTCGGGCACCTTATGCTCCGTCTCCTGTGAGTCTACATTTTCGAATCCGACGCAAAACTGATGGTTAATTGTAATGTTCAGGGCCTCCTAATGACGATGGAACTCTCAAATTGCGTCGCGATCTCAATACATCGTCCTCCAGCCGACTTGTCTCCAAGGGGATATTGCTGCCTCGGGCACCATATGGTCCGTCTCCTGTGAGTATAGATTTTCGAATCCGACGCAAAACTTGTAGGTAATTGTAACGTTCAGGGCCTCCTAATTACGATGGAACACTCATTTGCGTCGAGATCCAATACATCGTCCTCCAGCCGACTTGTCTACATGGGTCTACTGCTACCTCGGTCACCTTATGGTCGTTCTCCTGTGAGTCCAGATATTCGAATCCGACGCAAAACGGACTGCTAATTGTAAAGTTCAGAGCCTCTTAATGATGATGGAACCCTCTAATTGCGTCGAGACTCAATACATTGTCCATCAGCCGACTTGTCTGCAAGCGTCCATTGCTACCTCGGGCACCTTATGGTCGTTCTCCTGTGAGTCTACATTTTCGATTCCGACACATAACTGATAGTTAGTTGTAACGTTCAGGGCCTCCTAATGACGATGGAACACTCAAATTGCGTCGAGATTCAATACATCGTCCTCTAGCCGACTTTTCTCCATGGGTCTACTGCTACCTCGTTCACCTTATCTTCGTTCTCCTGTGAGTCCAGATATTCGAATCCGACGCAAAACGGACTGCTAATTGTTACGTTCAGAGCCTCCTAATGATGACGGAACGCTCTATTTACGTCGAGATTCAATACATCGTCCTCCAGCCGACTTGTCCCCAAGGGGATATTGCTGCCTTGGGCACCATATAGTCCTTATCCTGTGAGTCTAGAATTTCGAATCCGACGCAAAACTGATAGTTAATTGTAACGTTCAGGACCTCCTAATGAAGATGGAACACTGAAATAGCGTCGAGATTCAATACATCGTCCTTCAGCCGACTTGTCTCCAAGCGTCAATTGTTGCCTCGGGCACTTTATGGTCGTTCTCCTGTGAGTCTATATTTTCGATTCCGACACATAACTGATAGTTAATTGCAACGTTTAAGGCCTCATAATGACGATGGAACACTCAAATTGCGTCGAGATTCAATACAGCCGACTTGTCTCCATGGGTCTACTGCTACCGCGGTCACCTTATCTTCGTTCTCCTGTGAGTACAGATATTCGACTCCGACGCAAAACGGACTGCTAATGGTAACGTTCAGAGCCTCCTAATGATGATGGAACACTCAAATTGCGTCGAGATTCAATACATCGTCCTCCAGCCGACTTGTCTACAAGGGGATATTGCTGCCTTGGGCACCATATAGTCCTTCCCCTGTGAGTCTCGAATTTCGAATCCGACGCAAAACTGATAGTTAGTTGTAACGTTCAGGGCCTCCTCATGACGATGGAACACTCAAATTGGTTCGAGATTCAATACATCGTCCTCCAGCTGACTTGTCTCCAAGGGGATATTGCTGCCTTGAGCACCATAAAGTCCTTCTCCTGTTAGTCTAGAATTTCGAATCCTTCGCAAAACTGGTAGTTAATTGTAACGTTCAGGACATCCTGATGACGATGGAACACTCAAATTGCGTCGAGATTCAGCCTACTTGTCTCCAAAGGGATATTGCTGTCTCCGTCACCTTATGCTCCGTCTCCTGTGAGTCTAGATTTTCGAATCCGACGCAAAACTGATGGTTAATTGTAACGTTCAGCGCCTCCTAATGACGATGGAACACTCAAATTGCGTCGCGATTCAATGCATCGTCCTCCAGAAGACATGTCTCCAAGGGTCAATTGCTGCCTTTGGCACCTAATGGTCTTGCTCCTGTGAGTCTAGATTTTCGAATCCGACGCAAAACTGATATTTAATTGAAACGTTAAGGGCCTCACAATGACGATGGAACACTCAGATTGCGTCGAGATTCAATTCATCGTCCTCCAGCCGACTTGTCTCCAACGGGATATTGCTGCCTCGGGCACCATGTGGTCCGTCTCCTGTGAGTCTAGATTTTCGAATTCGACGCAAAAGTGATAGTTAATTGTAACGTTCAGGGCCTCCTAATGACAAAGGAACACTCAAATTGCGTCGAGATTCAATACATCGTCTTCCAGCGGACTTGTCTCCAAGGGTCTATTGCTCCCTCGGGCACCTTATGGTCGTTGTCCTGTGAGTCTAGATTTCCGGATCCGACGCTTCACTGATAGTTAATTGTAACGTTCAGCGCCTCCTAGTGCCGATAGAACACTCAAATTGCGTCGAGATTCAATACGTCGTCCTCCAGCCGACTTGCCTACAAGGGGATATTGCTGCCTCGGGCAGCTTTTGGTCCGCCTCCTGTGAGTCTAGATTTTCGGATCCGACGCATAATTGATAGTTAATTGTAACGTTCAGCGCCTCCTAATGACGATAGAACACTCAAATTGGGTCGAGATTCAATACATCGTCCTCCAGCCGACTTGTCTCCAAGGGGATATTACTGCCTCGTGCACCTTATGGTCCGCCTCATGTGAGTCTTGATTTACGAATCCGACGCAAAACAGTTGGTTAATTGTAACGTTCATGGCCTCCTAATGACGATGGATCACTCAAATTGCATCAGGATTCAATACCTCGTAATTCAGCCGACTTGTCTCCAACGGTCTATTGCTTCCTCGGGCACCTTATGGTCGTTCTACTCTGAGTCTACATTTTCGAATCCGGCGCAAAGCTCATAGTTAATTGTAACGTTCAGGGCTTCCAAATGACGATGGAACACTGAAATAGCGTCGAAATTCAATACATCGTTCTTCAGCCGACTTGTCTCCAAGCGTCCATTGCTGATTCGGGCACCTTATTGTCGTTCTCCTGTGTGTCTACATTTTCCATTCCGACACATAACTGATAGTTAGTTGTAACGTTCAGGGCCACCTAATGACGATGGAACACTCAAATTGCGTCGAGATTCAATACATCGACCTCCAGCCGACTTGTCTCCATGGGTCTACTGCTACCTCGTTCACCTTATCTTCGTTCTCCTGTGAGTCCAGATATTCGAATCCGACGCAAAACTGATAGTTAATTGTAACGTTCAGGACCTCCTAATGACGGTGGAACACTCAAATTGCAACGAGATTCAATACATCGACCTCCAGCCGACTTGTCTCCATATGTCTACTGCTACCTCGTTCACCTTATCTTCGTTCTCCTGTGAGTCCAGATATTCGAATCCGACGCAAAACTGATAGTTAATTGTAACGTTCAGGGCTTCCAAATGACGATGGAACACTGAAATAGCGTCGAGACTCAATACATCGTCCATCAGCCGACTTGTCTCCAAGCGTCCATTGCTACCTCGGGCACCTTATGGTCGTTCTCCTGTGTGTTTACATTTTCGATTCCGACACATAACTGATAGTTAGTTGTAACGTTCAGGGCCTCCTAATGACGATGGAACACTCAAATTGCGTCGAGATTCAATACATCGTCCTCTAGCCGACTTTTCTCCATGGGTCTACTGCTACCTCGTTCACCTTATCTTCGTTCTCCTGTGAGTCCAGTTATTCGAATCCGACGCAAAACGGACTGCTAATTGTTACGTTCAGAGCCTCCTAATGATGACGGAACACTCTAATTACGTCGAGATTTAATACATCGTCCTCCAGCCGACTTGTCCCCAAGGGGATATTGCTGCCTTGGGCACCATATAGTCCTTCTCCTGTGAGTCTAGAATTTCGAATCCGACGCAAAGCTGATAGTTAATTGTAACGTTCATGGCCTCCTAATGACGATGGAACACTCAAATTACGTCGACATTAAATACATCGTCCTACCGCCGACTTGTCTTCAATGGGATATTGCTGCCTCGGGGACCATGTGGTCCGTCTCCTGGGAGTGTAGATTTTCGAATCCGACGCGAAAATGATAGTTAATTGTAATGTTCAGGGCCTCCTAATGACGATGGAACACTCCAATTGCGTCGAGATTGAATACATCGTCCTCCAGCCGACTTGTCTCCAAGGGTTAATTGCTGCCTCGGGCACCTTATGGTCGTGCTCCTGTGAGTCTAGATTATCGAATCCGACGCAAAACAGATGGTTAATTGTAACGTTCATGGCCTCCTAATGGCGATGGAACACTCAAATTGAGTCGAGATTCAATAGATCGTCCTCCAGTCGACTGGTCACCAAGGGGATATTGCTGCCTCGGGCACCATATGGTCCGTCTGCTGTAGGTACAGATATTCGAATCCGACGCCAAACGGACTGCCAATTGTAACGTTCAGAGCCTCCTAATGACGATGGAACACTCACATTGCATCAAGATTCAATACATCGTCATTCAGCCGACTTGTCTCCAACGGTCTATTGCTGCCTCGGGCACATTATTGTCGTTCCTCTGTGAGTCTACATTTTCGAATCCGACACAAAACTGATAGTTAATTGTAACGTTCAGGGCCTCCTAATGACAATGGAACACTGAAATAGCGTCGAAATTCAATACATCGTCCTTCAGCCGACTTGTCTCCAAGCGTCCATTGCTGCCTCGGGCACCTTATGGTCGTTCTTCTTTGAGTCTACATTTTCGATTCCGACACATAACTGATAGTTAGTTGTAACGTTCAGGGTTTCCTAATGACGATGGAACACTGAAATAGCGTCGAGATTCAATACATCGTCCTTCAGCCGACTTGTCTCCAAGCGTCCATTGCTGACTCGGGCACCTTACGGTCGGTCTCCTATGAGTCTTTATCTTCGAATCCGACACACAACTGATAGTTAATTGTAACGTTCAGGGCCTCCTCATGACGATGGAACACTCAAATGGCGTCGAGATTCAATACATCGTCCTCCAGCCGACTTATCTCCAAGGGGATATTGCTGCCTTGGGCACCATATTGTCCTTCTCCTGTGAGTCTAGAATTTCGAATCCGACGAAAAACTGATAGCTAATTGTAACGTTCGGGACCTCCTGATGACGATGGAACACTCAAATTGCGTCGAGATTCAGCCTACTTGTCTCCAAAGGGATATTGCTGTCTCCGTCACCTTATGCTCCGTCTCCTGTGAGTCTACATTTTCGAATCCGACGCAAAACTGATGGTTAATTGTAACGTTCAGCGCCTCCTAATGACGATGGAACACTCAAATTTCGTCGCGATTCAATGCATCGTCCTCCAGCCGACTTGTCTCCAAGGGTCAATTGCTGCCTTTGGCACCTAATGGTCTTGCTCCTGTGAGACTAGATTTTCGAATCCGACGCAAAACTGATGGTTAATTGTAACATTCAGGGCCTCCTAATGACGATGGAACACTCAAATTGCGTCGCGATTCAATACATCGTCCTCCAGCCGACTTGTCTCCAAGGGTCAATTGCTGCTTTTTTGCACCTAATGATCTTGCTCCTGTGACTCTAGATTTTCGAATCCGACGCAAAACTGATATTTAATTGAAACGTTAAAGGCCTCCTAATGACGATGGAACACTCAAATTGCGTCGAGATTCAATACATCGTCCTCCAGCCGACTTGTTTCCAACTGGATATTGCTGCCTCGGGCACCATGTGGTCCGTCTCCTGTGGGTATAGATTTTCGAATCCGACGCAAAAGTGATAGTTAATTGCAACGTTCAAGGCCTCCTAATGACAAAGGAACACTCAAATTGCGTCGAGATTTAATACATCGTCCTCCAGCCGACTTGCCTCCAAGCATCCATTGCTGCCTCGGGCACCTCATGTTCGTTGTCCTGTGAGTCTAGATTTTCGGATCCGACGCATAACTGATAGTTAATTGTAACTTTCAGCGCCTCCTAATGACGATAGAACACTCAAATTGCGTCGAGATTCAATACGTCGTCCTCCAGCCGACTTGTCTACAAGGGGTTATTGCTGCCTCGGGCAGCTTATGGTCCGCCTCCTGTGAATCTAGATATTCGGATCCGACGCATAAGTGATAGTTAATTGTAACGTTCAGCGCCTCCTAATGACGTTAGAACACTCAAATTGCGTCGAGATTCAATACATCGTCCTCCAGCCGACATATCTTCAAGGGGATATTACTGCCTCGTGCACCTTATGGTCCGCCTCCTGTGAGTCTAGATTTTCGTATCCGACGCAAGACAGTTGGTTAATTGTAACGTTCATGGCTTCCTAATGACGATGAAACACTCAAATTGCGTCGAGATTCAATACATCGTCCTCCAATCGACTTGTCACCAAGGGGATATTGCTGCCTCGGTCACCATATGGTCCGTCTCCTGTAAGTCCAGATATTCGAATCCGACGCAAAACGGACTGCCAATTGTAACGTTCAGAGCCTCCTAATGACGATGGAACACTCAAATTGCATCAAGATTCAATACATCGTCATTCAGCCGACTTGTCTCCAACGGTCTATTGCTGCCTCGGGCACCTTATGGTCGTTCTACTCTGAGTCTACATTTTCGAATCCGGCGCAAAACTGATAGTTAATTGTAACGTTCAGGGCCTCCTAATGACGATGGAACACTGAAATAGCGTCGAAATTCAATACATCGTCCTTCAGCCGACTTGTCTCCAAGCGTCCATTGCTGCCTCGGGCACCTTATGGTCGTTCTCCTGTGAGTCTACTTTTTCGATTCCGACACATAACTGATAGTTAGTTGTAACGTTCAGGGCTTCCTAATGACGATGGAACACTCAAATTGCGTCGAGATTCAATACATCGTCCTCAAGCCGACTTGTCTCCATGGGTCTACTGCTACCTCGTTCACCTTATCTTCGTTCTCCTGTGAGTCCAGATATTCGAATCCGACGCAAAACGGACTGCTAATTCTAACGTTCAGAGCCTCCTAATGATGATGGAACACTCTAATTGCGTCGAGATTCAATACATCGTCCTCCGGCCGACTTGTCTCCAAGGTGTTATTGCTGCCTTGGGCACCATATAGTCATTCTCCTGTGAGTCTAGAATTTCGAATCCGACGCAAAACTGATAGTTAATTGCAACGTTCAGGGCCTCCTAATGACGATGGAAGACTCAAATTGCGTCGAGATTTAATACATCGTCCCCCAGCCGACTTGTTTCCAAAGGGTTGTTGCTGTCTCGGGCACTTTATGCTCCGTCTCCTGTGAGTCTAGATTTTCGAATCCGACGCAAAACTGATGGTTAATTGTAACGTTCAGGGCCTCCTGATGACGATGGAAGACTCAAATAGCGTCGAGATTCAATACATCGTCCTCCAGCCGACTTATCTTCAGCGGGATATTGCAGCTTCGGGCACCATATGGTCCGTCTCCTGTAGGTCCAGATACTCGAATCCGACGCAAAACGGACTGCTAATTGTAACGTTCAGGGCCTCCTAATGACGATGGAACACTTAAATAGCGTGGAAATTCAAAACATCGTCCATCAGCCGACTTGACTCCAAGCGTCCATTGCTGCCTCGGGCACCTTATGGTCATTCTCCTGGGAGACTAAATTTTCGAATCCGACGCAAAACTGATGGTTAATTGTAACGTTCAGCGCCTCCTAATGACGATGGAACAGTCAAATTGCGTCGCGATTCAATGCATCGTCCTGCAGCCGACTTGTCTCCAAGGCTCAATTGCTGCTATTGGCACCTAATGGTCTTGCTCCTGTGAGTCTAGATTTTCGAATACGACGCAAAACTGATGGTTAATTGTAACATTTAGGGCCTCTTAATGACGATGGAAAACTCAAATTGCGTCGCGATTCAATATATCGTCTTCCAGCCGACTTGTCTCCAAGGGTCAATTGCTGCCTTTGGCACCTAATGGTCTTGCTCCTGTGAGTCTAGATTTTCGAATCCGACGCAAAACTGATATTTAATTGAAACGTTAAGGGCCTCCTAATGACGATGGAACACTCAAATAGCGTCGAGATTCAATACATCGTCCTCCAGCCGGCTTATCTACAGCGGGATATTGCAGCCTCGGGCACCATGTGGACCGTCTCCTGTGTGTCTAGATTTCTGAATCCGACGCAAAAGTGATAATTAATTGTAACGTTCAGGGCTTCTTAATGACAAAGGAACACTCAAATTGCGTCGAGATTCAATACATCGTCCTCCAGCCGACTTGTCTCCAAGGGTCTATTGCTGCTTCGGGCACCTTATGGTCGTTGTCCTGTGAGTCTAGATTTTCGGATCCGACGCATAACTGATAGTTAATTGTAACGTTCAGCGCCTCCTAATGACGATAGAACACTCAAATTGCGTCGAGATTCAATACGTCGTCCTCCAGCCGACTTGTCTACAAAGGGATATTGCTGCCTCGGGCAGCTTATGGTCCGCCTCCTGTGAGTCTAGATTTACGGATCCGACGCATAAGTGATAGTTATTTGTAACGTTCAGCGCCTCCTAATGACGATAGAACACTTAAATTACGTCGAGATTCAATACATCGTCCTCCAATCGACTTGTCACCAAGGGGATATTGCTGCCTCGGGCACCATATGGTCCGTCTCCTGTAGGTCCAGATATTCGAATCCGACGCAAAACGGACTGCCAATTGTAACGTTCAGAGCCTCCTAATGACGATGGAACACTCAAATTGCATCAAGATTCAATACATCGTCATTCAGCCGACTTGTCTCCAACGGTCTATTGCTGCCTTGGGCACCTTATGGTCGTTCTACTCTGAGTCTACATTATCGAATCCGGCGCAAAACTGATAGTTAATTGTAACGTTCAGGGCCTCCTAATGACGATGGAACACTGAAATAGCGTCGAAATTCAATACATCGTCCTTCAGCCGACTTGTCTCCAAGCGTTCATTGCTGCCTCGGGCACCTTATGGTCGTTCTCCTGTGAGCCTACATTTTCGATTCCGACACATAACTGATAGTTAGTTGTAACGTTCAGGGCCTCCTGATGTCGATGGAACACTCAAATTGCGTCGAGATTCAATACATCGTCCTCCAGCCGACTTGTCTCCATGGGTCTACTGCTACCTCGTTCACCTTATCTTCGTTCTCCCGTGAGTCCAGATATTCGAATCCGACGCAAAACGGACTGCTAATTCTAACGTTCAGAGCCTCCTAATGATGATGGAACACTCTAATTGCGTCGAGATTCAATACATCGTCCTCCAGCCGACTTGTCTCCAAGGTGATATTGCTGCCTTGGGCACCATATAGTCATTCTCCTGTGAGTCTAGAATTTCGAATCCGACGCAAAACTGATAGTTAATTGTAACGTTCACGACCTCCTAATGACGATGGAAGACTCTAATTGCGTCGAGATTTAATACATCGTCCTCCAGCCGACTTGTTTCCAAAGGGTTGTTGCAGTCTCGGGCACCTTATGCTCCGTCTCCTGCCAGTCTAGATTTTCGAATCCGACGCAAAACTGATGGTTAATTGTAACGTTCAGGGCCTCCTAATGACGATGGAACTCTCAAATTGCGTCGCGATCTCAATACATCGTCCTCCAGCCGACTTTGTCTCCAAGGGGATATTGCTGCCTCGGGCACCATATGGTCCGTCTCCTGTAGGTCCAGATATTCGAATCCGACGCAAAACGGACTGCTAATTGTAACGTTCAGGGCCTCCTAATGACGATGGAACACTTAAACAGCGTCGAAATTCAAAACATCGTCCTTCAGCCGACTTGTCTCCGAGCGTCCATTGCTGCCTCGGGCACCTTATGGTCATTCTCCTGTGAGACTACAATTTCGATTCCGACACATAACTGAGAGTTAGTTGTAACGTACAGGGCTTCCTAATGACGATGGAACACTGAAATAGCGTCGAGATTCAATACATCGTCCTTCACCCGACTAGTCTGAAAAGGGTTACAGCTGTCTCGGGCACCTTATGCTCCGTCTCCCGTGAGCCTAGATTTTCGAATCCGACGCAAAACTTGTAGTTAATTATAACGTTCAGCGATTCCTAATGACCATAGAACACTCAAATTGCAACAAGAATAAATACGTCGCCTCTAGACAACTTGTCTACAAGGGGATATTGCTGTCTCGGGCGCCTTATGGTCCGCCTCCTGTGAGTCTAGATTTTCGAATCCGACGCAACACTAACAGTTAATTGTAACGTTCAGGGCCTCCTAATGGCGATAGAACACTCATAATTGCGTCGAGATTCAATATGTAGTCCTCCAGCCTACTTGGCTCCAAGGGGATATTGCTGCCTCGGGCACCTTACGGTCCGTCTCCTGTGAGTCTAGAATTTCGAATCCGACGCAAAACCTGTAGTTAATTGTAACGTTCAGGGCCTCCTAATGACGATGGAACACTCAAATTGCATCAAGATTCAATACATCGTCATTCAGCCGACTTGTCTCCAACGGTCTATTGCTGCCTCGGGCACCTTATGGCCGTTCTCCTGTGAGTCTACATTTTCGATCCCGACACATAACTGATAGTTAGTTGTAACGTTCAGGGCCTCCTAATGACGATGGAACACTCAAATTGCGTCGAGATTCAATACATCGTCCTCCTGCCGACTTGTCTCCATGGGTCTACTGCTACCTCGTTCACCTTATCTTCGTTCTCCTGTGAGTCCAGATATAAGAATCCGACGCAAAACGGACTGCTAATTCTAACGTTCAGAGCCTCCTAATGATGATGGAACACTCTAAGTGCGTCGAGATTCAATACATCGTCCTGCAGCCGACTTGTCTCCGAGGTGATATTGCTGCCTTGGGCACCATATTGTCATTCTCCTGTGAGTCTAGAATTTCGAATCCGACGCAAAACTGATACTTAATTGCAACGTTCACGACCTCCTAATGACGATGGAACACTCAAATTGCGTCGAGATTCAATACATTGTCCTCCAGCCGACTTGTCTCCAAATGGTTATTGCTGTCTCGGGCACCTTATGCTCCGTCTCCTGTGAGTCTAGATTTTCGAATCCGACGCAAGAGTGATAGGTAATTGTAACGTTCAGGGCCTCCTAATGACAAAGGAACACTCAAATTGCTTCGAGATTCAATACATCGTCCTCCAGCCGACTTGTCTCCAAGGGGATATTACTGCTTCGGGCCCTTATGGTCCGCCTCCTGTAGGTCCAGATATTCGAATCCGACGCAAAACGGACTGCCAATTGTAACGTTCACGGCCTCCTAATGACGATAAAACTCTCAAATTGCGTCTGGATCTCAATACATCGTCCTCCAGCCGACTTGTCTCCAAGGGGATATTGCTGTCTCGGGCACCATATGGTCCGTCTCCTGTAGGTCCAGATATTCGAATCCGACGCAAAACGGACTGCTAATTGTAACGTTCAGAGCCTCCTAATGACAATGGAACACTCAAATTGAATCAAGATTCAATACATCGTCATTCAGCTGACTTGTCTCCAACGGTCTATTGCTGCCTTGGGCACCTTATGGTCGTTCTCCTCTGAGTCTACATTTTCCGATCCTACGCAAACTGATAGTTAATTGTAACGTTCAGGGCTTCCTAATGACGATGGAACACTGAAGTAGCGTCGAGATTCAATACATCGTCCTTCAGCCGACTTGTCTCCAAGCGTCCATTGCTGACTCGGCCACCTTATGGTCGTTCTCCTATGAGTCTATATTTTCGAATCCGACACATAACTGATAGTTAATTGTAACGTTCAGGGCCTCCTCATGACGATGGAACACTCAAATTGCGTCGAGATTCAATACATCGTCCTCCAGCGGACTTGTCTCCAAGGGGATACTACTGCCTTGGGCACCATATAGTCCTTCTCCTGTGAGTCTAGAATTTCGAATCCGACGCAAAACTGATAGTTAATTGTAACGTTCAGGACCTCCTGATGACGATGGAACACTCAAATTGCGTAGAGATTCAGCCTACTTTTCTCCATAGGGATATTGCTGTCTCCGTCACCTTATGCTCCTTCTCCTGTGAGTCTAGATTTTCGAATCCGACGCAAAACTGATGGTTAATTAAAACGTTCAGCGCCTCCTAATGACGATGGAACACTCAAATTGCGTCGCGATTCAATGCATCGTCCTCCTGCCGACTTGTCTCCAAGGGTCAATAGCTGCCTTTGGCACGTAATGGTCTTGCTCCTGTGAGTCTAGATTTTCGAATCCGACGAAAAACTGATAGTTAATTGTAACGTTCAGGGCCTCCTAATGACAAACGAACACTCAAATAGCGTCGAGATTCAATATATCGTCCTCCAGCCGACTCGTCTCCAAGGGGATATTACTGCCACGGGCACCTTATGGTCCGCCTCCTGTGAGTCTACATTTTCGAATCCAACGCAACACTAATAGTTAATTGTAGCGATCAGGGCCTCCTAATGGCGATAGAACACTCAAATTGCGTCGATATTCAATATGTAGTCCTCCAGCCTACTTGGCTCCAAGTGGATATTGCTGCCTCAGGCACCTTATGGTCCTTCTCCTGTGAGTCTAGATTTTCGAATCCGACGCAAAACCTGTAGTTAATTGTAACGTTCAGGGCCTCCTAATGACGATGGAATACTCAAATTACGTCGACATTAAATACATCGTCCACCCGCCGACTTGTCTCCAATGGGATATTGCTGCCTCGGGCACCATGTGGTCCGTCTCCTGTGAGTTCAGATTTTCAAATCCGACGCGAAACTGATAGTTAACTGCAATGTTCAGGGCCTCCTAATGACGACGGAACACTCAAATTGCGTCGAGATTCAATACAACGTCCTCCAGCCGACTTGTCTACAAAGGTCTACTGCTACCTCGGTCACCTTATGGTCTTTTTCCTGTGAGTCCAGATATTCGAATCCGACGCAAAACGGTCTGCTAATTGTAACGTTCAGAGCCTCTTAATGATGAAGGAACACTATAATTGCGTCGAGATTCAATACATCGTCCTCCAACCGACTTGTCTCCAATGGGATATTACTGCCTCGGGCACCATATAGTCCTTCTCCTGTGAGCCTAGAATTTCGAATCCAACGCAAAACTGAAGGTTAAATGTAACGTTCAGGGCCTCCTAATGACGATGGAACACTCAAATTCTGTCGCGATTCAATACAACGTCCTCCAGCCGACTTGTCTCCAAGGGTCAATTGCTGCCTCGGGCACCTTATGGTCGTTCTCCTGTGAGTCTAGATTTTCGGATCCGACGCCTAAGTGATAGTTAATTGTAACGTTCAGCGCCTCCTAATGACGATAGATCACTCAAATTGTGTCGAGATTCAATACATCGTCCTCCAGCCGACTTGTCTCCAAAGGGATATTGCTGCCTCGTGCACCTTATGGTCCGCCTCCTGTGAGTCTAGATTTTCGAATTCGACGCAAAACAGTAGGTTAATTGTAACGTTCATGGCCTCATAATGACGATGGAACACAAATATTGCGTTGAGATTCAATACATCGTCCTCCATTCGACTTGTCACCAAGGGGATATTGCTGCCTCGGGCACCATGTGGTCTGTCTCCTGTGAGTCTAGATTTTCGAATCGACGCAAAAACGATGGTTAATTGTAACGTTCAGTGCCTCCTAATGACCATAGAACACTCAAATTGCGTCGAGATTCAATACGTCGTCCTCTAGACGACTTGTCTACAAGGGGATATTGCTGCCTTGGGCAGCTTATGGTCCGCCTCCTATGAGTCTAGATTTTCGAATCCGACGCAAAACTGATAGTTAAATGTAACGTTCACTACCTCCTAATGACGATGGAACACTCAAATTGCGTCGAGATTCAATACATCGTCCTCCAGCCCACTAGTCTCCAAAGGGTTATTGCTGTATCGGGCACAATATGCTCCGTCTCCTGTGAGTCTAGATTTTTGAATCCGACGCAAAACTGATGGTTAATTGTAATGTTCAGGGCCTCCTAATGACGATGGAACTCTCAAATTGCGTCGCGATCTCAATACATCGTCCTCCAGCCGACTTGTCTCCAAGGGGATATTGCTGCCTCGGGCACCATATGGTCCGTCTCCTGTGAGTATATATTTTTGAATCCGACGCAATACTTGTAGTTAATTGTTACGTTCAGGGCCTCCTAATGACAATGGAACACTCAATTGCGTCGAGATCCAATACTTTGACCTCCCGCCGTCTTGTCTCCAACGGGATATTGCTGCCTCGGGCAACAATGTGGTCCGTCTCCTGTAAGTCCAGATATTCGAATCCGACGCAAAACGGACTGCCAATTGTAACGTTCAGAGCCTCCTAATGACGATGGAACACTCAAATTGCATCAAGATTCAATACATCGTCATACAGCCGACTTGTCTCCAACGGTCTATTGCTGCATCGGGCACCTTATGGTCATTTTCCTCTGAGTCTACATTTTCGATTCCGACGCCTAAGTGATAGTTAATTGTAACGTTCAGCACTTCCTAATGACGATAGAACACTCAAATTGTGTCGAGATTCATTACATCGTCCTCCAGCCGACTTGTCTCCAAAGGGATATTGCTGCCTCGTGCACCTTATGGTCCGCCTCCTGTGAGTCTAGATTTTCGGATCCGACGCATAAGTGATAGTTAATTGTAACGTTCAACGCCTCCTAATGACGATGGAACACTCAAATTTCGTCGCGATTCAATGCATCGTCCTCCAGCCGACTTGCCTCCAAGGGTCAATTGCTGCCTTTGGCACCTAATGGTCTTGCTGCTGTGAGTCTAGATTTTCGAATCCGACGCAAAACTGATATTTAATTGAAACTTTAAGGGCCTCCTAATGACGATGGAACACTCAAATTGCGTCGAGATTCAATACATCGTCCTCCAACCGTCTTGTCTCCAACGGGATATTGCTGCCTCTTGCACCATGTGGACCGTCTCCTGTGAGTCTAGATTTTCGAATCCGACGCAAAAGTGATAGTTAATTGTAACGTTCAGGGCCTCCTAATGACAAAGGAACACTCAAATTGCGTCGAGATTCAATACATCGTCCTCAAGCCGACTTGTCTTCAAGGGGATATTACTGCCTCGGGCACCTTATGAGCAGCCTCCTGTGAGTCTACATTTTCGAATCCGACGCAACGCTAATAGTTAATTGTAACGATCAGGGCCTCATAATGGCGATAGAACACTCAAATTGCGTCGATATTCAATATGTAGTCCTCCAGCCTACTTGGCTCCAAGTGGATATTGCTGCCTCGGGCACCTTATGGTCCGTCTCCTGTGAGTCCAGATTTTCGAATCCGACGCGAAACTGATAGTTAATTGTAGTGTTCAGGGCCTCCTAATGACGACGGAACACTCAAATTGCGTCGAGATTCAATACATCGTCCTCCACCCGACTTGTCTACATGGGTCTACTGCTACCTCGGTCACCTTATGGTCGTTCTCCTGTGAGTCCAGATATTCGAAACCGACGCAAAACGGTCTGCTAATTGTAACGTTCAGAGCCTCTTAATGATGATGGTACACTCTAATTGCATCGAGATTCAATACATCATCCTCCAAGCGACTTGTCTCCAATGGGATATTAATGCCTCGGGCACCAAATAGTCCTTCTCCTGTGAGTATAGAATTTCGATTCCAACGCAAAACTGATGGTTAATTCTAACGTTCAGGGCCTCCTAATGACGATGGAACACTCAAATTGAATCTAGATTCAATACATCGTCATTCAGCTGACTTGTCTCCAACGGTCTATTGCTGCCTCGGGCACCTTATGGTCGTTCTCCTCTGAGTCTACATTTTCGAATCCGATGGAAACTGATAGTTAATTGTAACGTTTAGGGCTTCCTAATGACGATGGAACACTGAAATAGCGTCGAGATTCAATACATCGTCTTTCAGCCGACTTGTCTCCAAGCGTCCATTGCTGACTCGGGCACCTTATGGTCGTTCTCCTATGAGTCTACATTTTCGAATTCGACACATAACTGATAGTTAATTGTAACGTTCAGGGCCTCCTAATGACGATGGAACACTGAAATAGCGTCGAGATTCAATGCATCGTCCTCCAGCAGACTTGTCTCCAAGGGTCAATTGCTGCCTTTGGCACCTAATGGTCTTGCTCCTGTAAGTCTAGATTTTCGAATCCGACGCAAAACTGATAGTTAATTGTAACATTCAGGGCCTCCTAATGACGATGGAACACTCAAATTGCGTCGCGATTCACTACATCGTCCTCCAGCCGACTTGCCTCCAAGGGTCAATTGCTGCCTTTGGCACTTAATGGTCTTGTTCCTGTGAGTCTAGATTTTCGAATCTGACGCAAAAGTGATATTTAATTGAAACGTTAAGGGCCTCCTAATGACGATGGAACACTCAAATTGCGTCGAGATTCAATACATCGTACTCCAACCGACTTGTCTCCAACGGGATATTGCTGACTCGGGCACCATATGGTCCGTCTCCTGTGAGTCTAGATTTTCGAATCCGACGCAAAAGTGATAGTTAATTGTAACGTTCAGGGCCTCCTTAAGACAAAGGAACACTCAAATTGCGTCGAGATTCAATACATCATCCTCCAGCGACTTGTCTCCAAGGGGATAATACTGCCTCGGGCACCTTATGATGCGCCTCCTGTGAGTCTACATTTTCGAATCCTACGCAACACTAATAGTTAATTGCAACGTCCAGGGCCTCCTAATGGCGATAGAACACTCAAATTGCGTCGAGATTCAATATGTAGTCCTCCAGCCTACTTGACTCCAAGTGGATATTGCTGCCTCGGGCACCTTATGGTCCGTCTCCTGTGAGTCTGGATTTTCGAATCCGACGCAAAACCTGTAGTTAATTGTAACGTTCAGGGCCACCTAATGACGATGGAATACTCAAATTACGTCGACATTAAATACATCGTCCACCCGCCGACTTGTCTCCAATGGGATATTGCTGATTCGGGCACCATGTGGTCCGCCTTCTGTGAGTCCAGATTTTCGAATCCGACGCGAAACTGATAGTTAATTGTAATGTTCAGGGCCTCCTAATTAAGGCGGAACACTCAAATTCCGTCGAGATTCAATACAACGTCCTCCAGCCAACTTGTCTCCAAGGGTCAATTGCTGCCTCGGGCACCTTATGGTCGTTCTCCTGTGAGTCTAGATTTTCGGATCCGACACATAAGTGATAGTTAATTGTAACGTTCAGCGCCTCTCAATGACGATAGAACACTCAAATTGCGTCGTGATTCAATGCATCGTCCTCCAGCCGACTTGTCTCCAACGCTCTATTGCTGCCTCGGGGACCTTATGGTCGTTCTCCTCTGAGTCTACATTTTCGAATCCGACGCAAAACTGATTGTTAATTGTAACGTTCAGGGCCTCCTAATGCCGATGGAACACTGAAATAGCGTCGAAACTCAATACATCGTCCTTCAGCCGACTTGTCTCCGAGCGTCCATTGCTGCCTCGGGCACCTTATAGTCGTCCTCCTGTGAGTCTACATTTTCGATTCCGACACATAACTAATAGTTAGTTGTAACGTTCAGGGCCTCCTAATGACGATGGATCACTCAAATTGCGTCGAAATTCAATACACCGTCCTCCAGCCGACTTGTCTCCAAAGGGTTATTGCTGTCTCGGGCACCTTATGCTCCGTCTCCTGTGAGTCTACATTTTCGAATCCGAAGCAAAACTGATAGTTAATTGTAACGTTCAGGACCTCCTAATGACGATGGAACACTCAAATTGCGTCGAGATTCAATACATCGTCGTCCAGCCGACTTGTCCCCAAGGGTCAATTGCTGCCTTTGGCACCTAATGGTCTTGCTCCTGTGAATCTAGATTTTCGAATCCGACGCAAAACTGATATTTAATTGTAACGTTAAGGGCCTCCTAATGACGATGGAACACTCAACTGTGTCGAGATCCAATACTTTGACCTCCCGCCGACTTGTCTCCAACGGGATATTGCTGCCTCGGGCACCTTATGATGCGCCTCCTGTGAGTCTACATTTTCGAATCCGACGCAACACTAATAGTTAATTGCAACGTCCAGGGCCTCCTAATGGCGATAGAACACTCAAATTGCGTCGAGATTCAATATGTAGTCCTCCAGCCTACTTGACTCCAAGTGGATATTGCTGCCTCGGGCACCTTATGGTCCGTCTCCTGTGAGTCTAGATTTTCGAATCCGACACAAAACCTGTAGTTAATTCTAACGTTCAGGGCCACCTAATGACGATGGAGTACTCAAATTTCGTCGACATTAAATACATCGTCCACCCGCCGACTTGTCTCCAATGGGATATTGCTGATTCGGGCACCATGTGGTCCGCCTCCTGTGAGTCCAGATTTTCGAATCCGACGCGAAACTGATAGTTAATTGTAATGTTCAGGGCCTCCTAATTACGGCGGAACACTCAAATTGGGTCGAGATTCAATACAACGTCCTCCAGCCAACTTGTCTCCAAGGGTCAATTGCTGCCTCGGGCACCTTATGGTCGTTCTCCTGTGAGTCTAGATTATGGGATCCGACACATAAGTGATAGTTAACTGTAACGTTCAGCGCCTCTCAATGACGATAGAACACTCAAATTGCGTCGTGATTCAATGCATCGTCCTCCAGCCGACTTGTCTCCAAGGGGATATTGCTGCCTCGTGCACCTTATGGTCCGCCTACTGTGAGTCTAGATTTTCGAATCCGACGCAAAGCAGTAGGTTAATTGTAACGTTCATGGCCTCCTAATGACGATGGAACACTCAAATTGCGTCGAGATTCAATACATCGTCCTCCATTCGACTTGTCACCAAGGGGATATTGCTACCTCGAGCACCATATGGTCCGTCTCCTGTAGGTCCAGATATTCGAATCCGACGCAAAATGGATTGCCAATTGTAACATTCAGAGCCTCCTAATGACGATGGAACACACAAATTGCATCAAGATTTAATACATCGTCATTCAGCCGACTTGTCTCCAATCGTCCATTGCTGCCTCGGGCACCTTATGGTCGTCCTCCTGTGAGTCTACATTTTCGATTCCGACACATAACTAATAGTTAGTTGTAACGTTCAGGGCCTCCTAATGACGATGGATCACTCAAATTGCGTCGAAATTCAATACATCGTCCTCCAGCCGACTTGCCTCCATGGGTCTACTGCTACCTCGTTCACCTTATCTCCGTTCTCCTGTGAGTCCGGATATTCGAATCTGACGCAAAACGGACTGCTAATTGTAACGTTCAGAGCCTCCTAATGATGACGGAACACTCTAATTGCGTCGAGATTCAATACATCGTCCTCCAGCCAACTTGTCTCCAAGGGGATTTTGCTGCCTTGGTAACCATATAGTCCTTCTCCTGTGAGTCTAGAATTTCGAATCCGACGCAAAACTGATAGTAAATTGTAACGTTCAGGACTTCCTAATGACGATGGAACACTCAAATTGCGTCGAGATTCAATACATCGTCGTCCAGCCGACTTGTCCCCAAGGGTCAATTGCTGCCTTTGGCACCTAATGGTCTTGCTCCTGTGAATCTAGATTTTCGAATCCGACGCAAAACTGATATTTAATTGAAACGTTAAGGGCCTCCTAATGACGATGGAACACTCAACTGTGTCGAGATCCAATACGTCGACCTCCCGCCGACTTGTCTCCAACGGGATATTGCTGCCTCGGGCACCATGTGGTCCGTCTCCTGTGAGTCTAGATTTTCGAATCCGACGCAAAAACGATAGTTAATTGTAACGTTCAGCGCCTCCTAATGACCATAGAACACTCAAATTGCGTCGGTATTCAATACGTCGTCCTCTAGACGACTTGTCTACAAGGGGATATTGCTGCCTCGGGCTCCTTATGGTCCGCCTCCTATGAGTCTAGATTTTCCAATCCGACGCAAAACTGATAGTTAAATGTAACGTTCAGGACCTCCTAATGACGATGGAACACTCAAATTGCGTCGAGATTCAATACATCGTCCTCCAGCCGACTAGTCTCCAAAGGGTTATTGCTGTCTCGGGCACCTTATGCTCCGTCTCCTGTGAGTCTAGATTTTCGAATCCGACGCAAAACTGATGGTTAATTGTAATGTTCAGGGCCTCCTAATGACGATGGAACTCTCAAATTGCGTCGCGATCTCAATACATCGTCCTCCAGCCGACTTGTCTCCAAGGGGATATTGCTGCCTCGGGCACCATATGCTCCGTCTCCTGTGAGTACAGATTTTCAAATCCGACGCAAAACTTCTAGTTAATTGTAACGTTCAGCGCCTCCTAATGACGATGGAACACACAATTGCGTCGAGATCCAATACTTTGACCTCCCGCCGACTTGTCTCCAACGGGATATTGCTGCCTCGGGCACCATGTGGTCCGTCTCCTGTAGGTCCAGATATTCGTATCCGACGCAAAACGAACTGCCAATTGTCACGTTCAGAGCCTCCTAATGACGATGGAGCACTCAAATTGCATCAAGATTCAATACATCGTCATTCAGCCAACTTGTCTCCAACGGTCTATTGCTGCCTCGGGCACCTTACGGTCGTTCCCCTCTGAGTCTACATTATCGAATCCGACGCAAAACTGATAGTTAACTGTAACGTTCAGGGCCTACTAATGACGATGGAACACTGAAATAGCGTCGAAATTCAATACATCGTCCTTCAGACGACTTGTCTCCGAGCGTCCATTGCTGCCTCGGGCACCTTATGGTCGTCCTCCTGTGAGTCTACATTTTCGATTCCGACACATAACTGATAGTTAGTTGTAACGATCAGGGCCTCCTAATGACGATGGAACACTCAAATTGCGTCGAGATTCAATACATCGTCCTCCAGCCGACTAGTCTCCAAAGGGTTATTGCTGTCTCGGGCACCTTATGCTCCGTCTCCTGTGAGACTAGATTTTCGAATCCGACGCAAAACTGATGGTTAATTGTAATGTTCAGGGCCTCCTAATGACGATGGAACTCTCAAATTGCGTCGCGATCTCAATACATCGTTCTCCAGCCGACTTGTCTCCAAGGGGATATTGCTGCCTCGGGCACCATATAGTCCGTCTCCTGTGAGTCTACTTTTTCGAATCCGACGCAAAACTTGTAGTTAATTGTAACGTTCAGGGACTCCTAATGACGATGGAACACTCAATTGCGTCGAGATCCAATACTTTGACCTCCCGCCGACTTGTCTCCAACGGGATATTGCTGCCTCGGGCACCATGTGGTCCGTTTCCTGTGAGTCTAGATTTTCGAATCCGACGCGAAACTGATAGTTAATTGTAATGTTCAGGGCCTCCTAATGATGATGGAACACTCAAATTGCGTCGAGATTCAATAGATCGTCCTCCAATCGACTTGTCACCAAGGGGATATTGCTGCCTCGGGCACCATATGGTCCGTCCCCTGTAGGTCCAGATTTTCAAATCCGACGCAAAACTTCTAGTTAATTGTAACGTTCAGAGCCTCCTAATGAAGATGGAAGACTCAAATTGCATCAAGATTCAATACATCGACATACAGCCGACTTGTCTCCAACGGTCTATTGCTGCATCGGGCACCTTTTGGTCGTTCTCCTCTGAGTCTACACTTTGGATTCCGACACATAATTGATAGTTAATTGTAACGTTCAGGGCCTGTTAATGACGATGGAACACTCAAATTGCGTTGAGATTCAATACATCGTCCTCCAGCCGACTTGTCTCCATGGGTCTACTGCTACCTCGGTCACCTTATCTTCGTTCTCCTGTGAGTCCAGATATTTGAATCCGACGCAAAACGGACTGCTAATTGTAACGTTCAGAGCCTCCTAATGATGATGGAACACTCTAATTGCGTCGAGATTCAATACATCGTCCTCCAGCCGACTTGTCTCCAAGTGGATATTGCTGCCTTGGGCACCATATAGTCCTTCTCCTGTGAGTCTAGAATTTCGAATCCCACGCAAAACAGATAGTTAATTGTAACGATCAGGACCACCTAATGACGATGGAACACTCAAATTGCGTCGAGATTTAATACATCGTCCTCCAGAGGGTTTGTCTCCAAAGGGTTATTGTTGTCTCGGGCACCTTATGCTCCGTCTCCTGTGAGTCTAGATTTTCGAATCCGACGCAAAACTGATGGTCAATTGTAACGTTCAGGGCCTCCTAATGACGATGGATCACTCAAATTGCGTCGAGATTCAATACATCGTCCTCCAGAGGGCTTGTCTCCAAAGGGTTATTGCTGCCTCGGGCACCTTATGCTCCGTCTCCTGTGAGTCTAGATTTTCGAATTCGACGCAAAACTGATATTTAATTGTACCGTTAAGGGCCTCCTAATGACGATGGAACACAAATTGCGTCGAGATTCAACACATCGTGCTCCAGCCGACTTGTCTCCAAAGGGATATTGCTGCCTGGGGCAGCTTATGGTCCGCCTCCTGTGAGTCTACATTTTCGGATTCGACGCATAAGTGATAGTTAATTGTAACGTTCAGCGCCTCCTAATGACGATAGAACACTCAAATTGCGTCGAGATCAATACATCGTCCTCCAATCGACTTGTCACCAAGGGGATATTGCTGACTCGTTCACCATATGGTCCGTCTCCTGTAGGTCCAGATATTCGAATCCGACGCAAAACAGACTGCCAATTGCAACGTTCAGAGCCTCCTAATGACGATGGAACACTCAAATTGCATCAAGATTCAATTCATCGTCATTCAGCCGACTTGTCTAAAACGGTCTATTGCTGCCTCGGGCACCTTATGGTCGCTCTACTCTGAGTCTACATTTTCGAATCCGACGCAAAACTGATAGTTAATTGTAACGTTCAGGGCCTCCCAATGACGATGGAACACTGAAATAGCGTCGAAATTCAATAGATCGTCCTTCAGCCGACTTGTCTCCAAGCGTCCATTGCTGCCTCGGGCACCTTATGGTCGTTCTCCTGTGAGTCTAGATTTTCGGATCCGACGCAAAACTTGTAGCTAATTGTAACGTTCAGGGCCACCTAATGACGATGGAACACTCAATTGCGTCGAGATCCAATACATCGACCTCCCGCCGACTTGTCTCCAACGGGATATTGCTGCCTCGGGCACCATGTGGTCCGCCTCCTGTGAGTCTAGATTTTCTAATCCGACGCAAAAGTGATAGTTAATTATAACGTTCAGCGCCTCCTAATGACCATAGAACACTCAAATTGCGTCGAGATTCAATACATCGTCCTCCATCCGACTTGTCTCCAAGGGTCAATTGCTGCCTCGGGCACCTTATTGTCGTTCTCCTGTGAGTCCAGATATTCGAATCCGACGCAAAACGGACTGCTAAATTTAACGTTCAGAGCCTCCTAATATCGATGGAACACTCAAATTGCATCAAGATTCAATACATCGTCATTCAGCCGACTTGTCTAAAGCGTTCTATTGCTGCCTCGGGCACCTTATGTCGTTCTACTCAGAGTCTACATTTTCGAATAAGGCGCAAAACTGATAGTTAATTGTAACGTTCTGGGCCTCCTAATGATGATGGAACACTGAAATAGCGTCGAATTTCAATACATCCTGCTTCAGCCGACTTGTCTCCAAGCGTCCATTGCTACCTCGGTCACCTTATCTTCTTTCTCCTGTGATAAATGTAACGTTCAGAGCCTCCTAATGATGATGGAACACTCTAATTGCTTCGAGATTCAATACATCGTCCTCCAGCCGATTTGTCTCCAAGGGGATATTTCTGCCTTGTGCACCTTATGGTACGCCTCCTGTGAGTCTAGATTTTCGAATCCGACGCAAAACAGTTGGTTAATTGTAACGTTCATGGCCTACTAATGACGATGGAACACTCAAATTGCTTCGAGTTTCAATACATCGTCCTCCAATCGACTTGTCACCAAGGGGATATTGCTGCCTCGGGCACCATATGGTCCGCCTCCTGTAGGTCCAGATATTCGAATCCGACGCAAAACGGACTGCTAAATGTAACGTTCAGAGCCTCCTAATGATGATGGAACATTCTAATTGCTTCGAAATTAAATACATCATCCTCCAGCCGACTTGTCTCCATGGGTCTACTGCTACCTCGGTCACCTTATCTTCGTTCTCCTGTGAGTCCAGATATTCGAATCCGACGCAAAACGGACTGCTAAATTTAACGTTCAGAGCCCCCTAATATCGATGGAACACTCAAATTGCATCAAGATTCAATACATCGTCATTCAGCCGACTTGTCTAAAACGTTCTATTGCTGCCTCGGGTTACCTTATGTCGTTCTACTCAGAGTCTACATTTTCGAATCAGGCGCAAAACTGATAGTTAATTGTAACGTTCTGGGCCTCCTAATGATGATGGAACACTGAAATAGCGTCGAATTTCAATACATCCTCCTTCAGCCGACTTGTCTCCAAGCGTCCATTGCTACCTCGGTCACCTTATCTTCTTTCTCCTGTGAGTCCAGATATTCGAATCCGACGCAAAACGGACTGCTAAATGTAACGTTCAGAGCCTCCTAATGATGATGGAACGCTCTAATTGCTTCGAGATTCAATACATCGTCCTCCAGCCGATTTGTCTCCAAGGGGATATTTCTGCCTTGTGCACCTTATGGTACGCCTCCTGTGAGTCTAGATTTTCGAATCCGACGCAAAACAGTTGGTTAATTGTAACGTTCATGGCCTACTAATGACGATGGAACACTCAAATTGCTTCGAGTTTCAATACATCGTCCTCCAATCGACTTGTCACCAAGGGGATATTGCTGCCTCGGGCACCATATGGTCCGCCTCCTGTAGGTCCAGATATTCGAATCCGACGCAAAACGGACTGCCAATTGAAACGTTCAGAGCCTCCTAATGACGATGGAACACTCAAATTGCTTCAAGATTCAATACATCGTCATTCAGCCGACTTGTCTAAAACGGTCTATTGCTGCCTCGGGCACCTTATGGTCGTTCTACTCTGAGTTTACATTTTCGAATCCGACGCAAAACTGATAGTTAATTATAACGTTCAGGGCCTCCTAATGACGATGGAACACTGAAATAGCGTCGAAATTCAATAGATCGTCCTTCAGCCGACTTGTCTCCAAGCGTGCATTGCTGCCTCGGGCACCTTATGGTCGTTCTCCTGTGAGTCTACATTTTCGATTCCGACACATAACTGTTAATTAGTTGTATCGTTCAGGGCCTCCTAATGACGAAGGAACACTCAAATTGCGTCGAGATTCAATACATCGTCCTCCAGCCGACTTGTCTCCATGGGTCTACTGCTACCTCGTTCACCTTATCTTCGTTCTCCTGTGAGGCCAGATATTCGAATCCGACGCAAAACGGACTGCTAATTGTAACGTTCACAGCCTCCTAATGATGATGGAACACTCTAATAGCGTCGCGATTCAATACATCGTCCTCCAGCCGACTTGTCTCCAAGGGTCAATTGCTGCCTTTGGCACCTAATGTTCTTGCTCCTGTGAGTCTAGATTTTCGTATCCGACGCAAAACTGATATTTAATTGTAACTTTCAGGGCCTCCTAATGACGATGGAACATTCAAATTGCGTCGAGATACAATACATCGTCCTCCAACCGACTTGTCTATAAGGGGATATTGCTGCCTCGGGCACCATATGGTCCGTCTCCTGTGAGTCTAGATTTTCGAATCCGACGCAAAACTTGTAGCTAATTGTAACGTTCACGGCCACCTAATGACGATGGAACACTCAATTGCGTCGAGATCCAATACATCGACCTCCCGCCGACTTGTCTCCAACGGGATACTGCTGCCTCGGGCACCATGTGGTCCGTCTCCTGTGAGTCTAGATTTTCTAATCCGACGCAAAAATGATAGTTAAGTATAACGTTCAGCGCCTCCTAATGACCATAGAACACTCAAATTGCGTCGAGATTCAATAAGTCGTTCTCTAGACGACTTGTCTACAAGGGGATATTGCTGCCTCGGCCACCTTAGGGTCCGCCTCCTGTGAGCCTCGATTTTCGAATCCGACGCAAAACTAATAGTTAATTGTAACGTTCAGGGCCTCCTAGTGGCGATAGAACACTCAAATTGCGTCAAGATTCAATACGTAGTCCTCCAGCTGACTTGTCTCCAAGAAGATATTGCTGCCTCGGTCACCATATGGTCCGTCTCCTGTGAATCTAGATTTTCGAATCCGACGCAAAACCTGTAGTTAATTGAAACGTTCAGGGCCCCCTAATGACGATGGAACACTGAAATTACGTCGACATTAAATACATCGTCCACCCGCCGACTTGTCTCCAATGGGATATTGCTGCCTCGAGCACCATGTTGTCCGTCTCCTGTGAGTCCAGATTTTCGAATCCGACGCGAAACTGATAGTTAATTGTAATGTTCAGGGCCTCCTAATGACGATGGAACACTCAAATTGCGTCGCGATTCAATACAACGTCCGCCAGCCGACTTGTCTCCAAGGGTCAATTGCTGCCTCGGGCACCTTATGGTCGTTCTCCTGTGAGTCTAGATTTTCGGATCCGACGCATAAGTGATAGTTAATTGTAACGTTCAGCGCCTCCTAATGACGATACAACAGTCAAATTGCGTCGAGATTCAACGCATCGTCCTCCAGCCGACTTGTCTCCATGGGTCTACTGCTACCTCGGTCACTTTATCTTCGTTGTCCTGTGAGTCCAGATATTCGAATCCGACGCCAAACGGACTGCCAAATGTAACGTTCACAGCCTCCTAATGATGATGGAACACTCTAATTGCGACGAAATTCAATACATCGTCCTCCAGCCGACTTGTCTCCATGGGTCTACTGCTACCTCGGTCACCTTATCTTCGTTCTCCTGTGAGTCCAGATATTAAAATCCGACGCAAAACGGACTGCTAAATGTAACGTTCAGAGCCTCCTAATGACGATGGAACACTCAAATTGCATCAAGATTCAGTACATCGTCATTCAGCCGACTTGTCTCCAACGGTCTATTGCTGCCTCGGGCACCTTATGTAGTTCTACTCTGAGTCTACATCTTCGAATCAGGCGCAAAACTGATAGTTAATTGTAACGTTCTGGGCCTCCTAATGACGATGGAACACTGAAATAGCGTCGAAATTCAATACATCGTCCTTCAGCCGACTTGTCTCCAAGCGTCCATTGCTACCTCGGTCACCTTATTTTCGTTCTCCTGTGAGTCCAGATATTCGAATCCGACGAAAAACGGACTGCTAAATGTAACGTTCAAAGCCTCCTAATGATGATGGGACACTCTAATTGCGTCGAGATTCAATACATCGTCCTCCAGCCGACTTGTCTCCAAGGGGATATTGCTGCCTTGGGCACCATATAGTCATTCTCCTGTGAGTCTAGAATTTCGAATCCGGCGCAAAACCTGTAGTTAATTGTAACGCTCAGGGCCTCCTAATGACGATGGAATATTCAAATTACGTCGACATTAAATACATCGTCCACCCGCCGACTAGTCTCCAATGGGATATTGCTACCTCGGGCACCATGTGGTCCGTCTCCTGTGAGTCCAGATTTTCGAATTAATAGTATTTCACCATCAAATCCGTTATAAACAAAAATCTATTGTAACCCACCTCCTCTTAATTATAAGCTGCACCTTGACCTGAAATACTTTATAATTATAAATCTTGAGAATTATAACTCTAAAAAGATTCTCTGATAACGGAGATATACAAACAAATAAATTAAGTAGAGTAAATCGTGTATTATCAATCATGGGGTAGGTTCCTCTGAATGGAATGAGATACCGCCAAATTCTTTGGGTTTAAAGACCTTAACTAATAGTACCCAAGTAAATATAATTAACATTTAAAATAATAGGGTATCTAATCCTAGTTTATTATTTAAATTTCACAGATTCATAAAAAGAGCTATAAATAAATTTTAACATTTCACCTTACAAATTTATATTTTAACCCTAAAAATATAAATAACTGTTGTAACCAATAATATTCACTTGTATCAATCGTATATCCGCGGCTGCTGGCACGAATTATGCCGATACTAAATCAATTGCTAAATCCAAAATCACTTGATAATTAAATCAAATTACTGCAAAATAGAACATTTAGTTTAACAAAACTTGCATATAATACAAAGAAAAAGTGAATAAATAAGCGAGAATAAATAAGCAAGAATAAAACTTTTGGAAACAAACAAAATAAGAAATTTAAAAATTTATAAAAATAAGAAAAAATAAACGATTCAAATATTTAAAGAAAAACAAAATAAAACAAACACAAAAATAACAAAAAAAAAGAAACGCACCCTAGAATGACCACAACAACTTCTCTATTATATATAAATAAAGATTAATATGGAACATGAAAACCGATAAATGTATTATATTCTTTCTTATTTAATCTTTCTTTTCACTAATAATAAAGAAAGATTAAATAATATAATAAATATATTTAATATAATTATGTAAATTAATGTAATATGTTATTAATATAAAATTAACTTTATATTAAGTTAACTTAAATATTAATTAGTTAAATAATCTAATTATAGATAATATATTAAATTATATTATTATAATTAATATAATTATTTATATTAATATAAAATTTTATATTTAATAATATTAGTTATATTTATTATATCCAATTATAATAATATTAAATATTAATTTACATATTATTATATAATTTATAATACAATAACTTATTTTAAGCTAAAAACATAAGTAGCTATAATCCTAGGTAAATAAATGTATTAAAATAATCATTTAATAATTATAAAATAACATTATAGGTATTTAAATTTAATTAAATGTAATATATTAATATAAATTATTTATTATATATAATATATATATTTAGATTATCCTAACGAGATAAATTAATTAGAAATAACCAAAATAATACATAAACAAATTTCTAAAAAAAATTTTTAATTTATATATTAAATATAAATGAAGTGCCTGATTAAAGGATTACCTTGATAGGGTAAATCAAGTAAATAAAATTACCTTCATTAAATTACATAAGACAGAATTAAACTACCTCCTTTAGTATCAAAAACTAATGTGCATCATACACCTTAATGTAAAAAGGTAAGCTAAACAAGCTAATGGGTTCATACCCCATTTATAGAGGTATCAATCCTCTCCTTTTTAATGACCAACAACTCTACAAAACTTCTCTTCCTATCAACATTAATGATAGGAACGATCCTGTCCATTTCATCAAACTCCTGATTCGGAGTTTGAATAGGACTTGAGATCAACTTACTTTCATTTATTCCGCTCCTAACAAGAAATAAAAATATAATAATAAATGAATCATCAATTAAATATTTTATTGTCCAAGCAATAGCATCGACAATACTATTATTTTCAATTTTGCTGATTCAAATAAAGTATCCAATAGGATGAGAAACAGAATTTATTCCATCAATAATAATTAGATCTAGATTATTATTATTATTATTATTATTATTATTAAAGATTGGGGCTGCACCCTTTCATTTCTGATTTCCAGAAGTAATAGGAGCTTCAAGATGAAATAACTGTTTAACACTAATAACATGACAAAAAATTGCCCCAATAATAGTATTATATATTCAACTAAGAACTTTCATTTGAACAATTATTATTCTAAGAATTATTATTGGGGCAATAGGTGGTTTAAATCAAACATCGCTACGACAACTTCTAGCATATTCCTCAATTAGACATTTAGGATGAATAATTAGATCCCTAACAGTTAGAGAAAACATTTGAGAACTATATTTTATTATTTATTCACTATTAAGATTAATTATGGTCCTATTATTTAAGCAAATAAATCTATTTTTTATAAATCAGATCTATTCAGCTAGAAATATAAAAACTGAAATTAAATTCATAATATTCTTATCCCTTTTATCATTAGGTGGTTTACCACCATTTCTTGGATTTCTACCAAAATGAATTGTAATACAATCATTGATGGAAAATAACATAACAACTATTATAACAATTATGGTTGTATTAACTACAATCACACTTTATTATTATATACGTATTAGATTCTCAGCCCTAATTATATCATACACAGAAAATTCGTGATCTATAAAAATAAAGTCTCAAAAATCAAGAATTATTCTTCCTATAACAGTAATAATTTCAACAATAGGATTAGTCTCAACATCAACCTTAATCTCATTATACTAAGGACTTAAGTTAAACAAACTAATAACCTTCAAAGTTATAATTAAAAGAATAATCTTTTAGGCCTTAGTAAAATTTTACACCTCTAGAATTGCAGTCTAGAATCATAATTGAATATAAGACCTAAAGTATTCTAAGAGAGAAACATCTCATAAGTAGATTTACAGTCTACCACCTTAAATTCAGCCATCTTACCGCAAAAATGATTATTCTCAACAAACCATAAGGATATTGGTACTTTATACTTCTTATTTGGAGCGTGAGCAGGAATAGTAGGAACATCAATAAGAATACTTATTCGTGCTGAACTTGGTCAACCAGGATCTCTAATTGGAGATGACCAAATTTATAATGTCATTATTACAGCTCACGCATTTGTAATAATTTTTTTTATAGTAATACCTATTATAATTGGTGGATTTGGTAATTGACTTGTACCATTAATAATTGGTGCACCAGATATAACATTCCCACGAATAAATAATATAAGTTTTTGATTACTACCGCCCTCACTTACCCTTCTTCTTACGTCTTCCATAGTATATAACGGTGCTGGTACAGGATGAACAGTTTACCCCCCTCTTGCAGGAGCTATCGCACATGGGGGGGCATCTGTAGACCTAGCTATTTTTTCACTTCACTTAGCAGGTGTATAATCTATTCTTGGTACAGTAAACTTCATTACAACAGCAATTAATATACGATCAGAAAGTATAACTCTAGATCAAACACCTTTATTTGTACGATCTGTAGCTATTACAGCCCTTCTTCTCCTTTTATCACTTCCAGTATTAGCAGGGGCTATTACTATACTATTAACAGATCGAAATTTAAATACATCATTCTTTGACCCTGCTGGAGGAGGTGACCCAATTTTATATCAACACCTATTCTGATTCTTTGGACACCCAGAAGTTTACATTTTAATTCTACCAGGGTTTGGGATTATTTCTCACATTGTATGTCAAGAAAGAGGAAAAATTGAATCATTTGGAACACTAGGTATAATTTATGCTATATTATCAATTGGACTAATAGGATTTATTGTATGAGCACATCATATATTCACAGTAGGAATAGACGTTGACACACGAGCATACTTTACATCAGCAACAATAATTATTGCTGTACCTACAGGAATCAAGGTATTCAGATGATTAGCTACACTATATGGAACTAAATTCAAATTTAATCCACCGTTATTATGAGCTCTAGGATTTATTTTCCTATTTACAATTGGTGGGCTAACAGGATTAGTATTAGCAAATTCATCACTTGACATCGTATTACATGATACATATTATGTAGTTGCCCACTTCCATTATGTCTTATCTATAGGAGCAGTATTTGCAATTATAGGAGGTGTTATTCAATGATACCCATTATTTACAGGATTAACTATAAATAATACATGATTAAAAATCCAATTCACAGTTATATTTATTGGAGTAAACTTAACATTCTTTCCTCAACACTTCCTAGGACTAGCAGGAATACCACGACGATATTCAGATTACCCAGACGCATATACATCATGAAATGTAGTATCAAGAATTGGGTCCACAATTTCTATTGTAGGAATCATTATATTCATTGTAATTATATGAGAAAGAATGGTTACAAACCGGGCAATCATATTTAGAGCTAATATAAGAAGATCAACAGAATGACTACAAAATAACCCACCTGCAGAACACAGTTACTCAGAACTACCATTAATTTCTAGATTCTAATATGGCAGATTAGTGCAGTAGATTTAAGCTCTACAAATAAAGGTTTGACCTTTTATTAGAAAATTAATGGCAACATGATCAAATTTATCCCTTCAAGATGGAGCTTCACTATTAATGGAGCAACTATCATTCTTCCATGATCATACCATGGTCGTATTATTATTAATTACAGTAATTGTAGGCTATGCCCTAAGTTACATATTATTCATTGCCTATACAAACCGAAACATACTTCACGGGCATTTAATTGAAACAATCTGAACAGCACTACCAGCAATTACACTAATTTTTATTGCACTACCATCATTACGACTTCTATATTTACTTGATGATTCAGTAGACGCAATAATTACGATTAAAACAATTGGACGACAATGATATTGAAGATATGAATATTCAGACTTTATAGATGTAGAATTTGACACTTATATAACACCAGAACAAGACCTAGAAAACGACGGATTTCGACTTCTAGATGTAGATAACCGAACAATTTTACCAATAAATACAGAAGTACGAGTATTAACAAGAGCATCAGACGTTCTACATTCATGAGCAGTACCTGCATTAGGAGTTAAAATTGACGCAACGCCAGGTCGACTAAACCAAGGAACATTTACAATAAACCGGCCTGGACTATTCTTAGGACAATGCTCAGAAATCTGTGGAGCAAACCACAGATTTATACCAATTGTAATTGAAAGAACTTCAGTAAACTTATTTATCAAATGATTATCTAAGATAATCTAAGGAGTTAGTTAAAATATATAACATTAGAGTGTCAATCTAAAATAACTAAATAATTAGTACACCTTGAAATACATCAGATGACTGAAAGTAAGTAATGGTCTCTTAAACCAAAAAATAGTAAATTAACGACTACTTCTGATGGGGAATTATAATCCAAATCCCTCAAATATCCCCTCTCATATGATTCTCCCTATTCATTATATTTTCGACTACATTAATTTTATTTAATCAAATAAACTTTTTCTCATTCAAACCAAACCTTATTAAAAGAGCAGAAAAAAGAACAATTGATATAAAGAACTTAAATTGAAAATGATAACAAACTTATTTTCAACATTTGATCCATCAACTAATATCTTCAATTTATCATTAAATTGAACTAGAACATTCCTAGGATTATTATTAATCCCATCAATATTTTGACTTACACCATCACGAATTAATATTATTTGAAATAAACTAAACTTAACCTTACACAATGAATTTAAAACATTGCTAGGACCAAAATCATTTAATGGAACAACATTCATCTTCATTTCAATCTTTATTATAATACTATTTAATAATTTCATAGGATTATTCCCTTACATCTTTACTAGAACAAGACATATAGCATTAACATTTGCAATTGCTCTACCTATATGATTAAGATTTATATTATTTGGATGAATTAATCATACAAATCACATATTTGCACACCTTGTTCCTCAAGGAACACCACCTGCATTAATATCATTTATAGTATTAATTGAAACAATTAGAAATGTCATTCGACCAGGTACACTAGCAGTACGACTAGCAGCAAATATAATTGCAGGGCACTTACTATTAACGTTGCTAGGAAATACAGGACCATCTATAGCAATAAACTTAATTTCACTATTAATTATTGGACACATACTTCTATTAATTCTAGAATCAGCAGTAGCAATAATTCAGGCCTATGTTTTCTCAATTTTAAGAACTTTATATTCTAGAGAAGTATACTAAACTTATGTTAACAACTCACTCAAACCACCCATTCCACTTAGTAGATTACAGACCTTGACCATTAACAGGAGCAATTGGAGCAATAGTTCTAGTATCAGGATTAGCAAAATGATTTCACCTATTTAACATTAACTTATTTATAATTGGATTTGGAATTACACTTCTAACTATAATCCAATGATGACGAGATGTAGTACGAGAAGGAACATACCAAGGACTACATACAGGATTTGTATCAATTGGATTACGATGAGGAATAATTTTATTTATTGCATCAGAAGTACTATTCTTTGTTTCATTTTTTTGAGCATTTTTTAGAAGAAGACTAGCACCTACTATTGAATTAGGAATATTATGACCCCCAATAGGAATTCAACCTTTCAATCCCATACAAATTCCATTACTTAATACAGCTATTCTTTTAGCATCAGGAGTAACAGTAACATGAGCACATCATAGTCTAATAGAATCTAATCATACTCAAGCATTACACGGATTATTCTTCACAGTACTACTAGGACTATACTTCACTATACTTCAAGCATATGAATATTGAGAAGCACCCTTCACCATTGCAGATGCAGTTTATGGATCAACATTCTTTGTTGCAACAGGATTTCATGGTCTACATGTAATTATCGGAACAATTTTCTTATAAACATGTCTACTTCGACATTCAATAAATCAATTCTCACCAAGACACCACTTTGGGTTTGAAGCAGCAGCATGATACTGACACTTTGTAGACGTAGTATGATTATTCTTATATATTTCTATTTATTGATGAGGTAGATAATTGTTTTTCTAGTATAAATAGTACATTTGACTTCCAATCAAAAAGCTTGATATAAATCAAGAAAAACAATCCTAATCTTATCTACAAGAATTTTTATTAGATTTATTATTCCAATAATTGTTATAATCCTTGCAACAACATTATCAAAAAAATTAATTAATGACCGAGAAAAAAGATCACCATTCGAGTGTGGATTTGACCCAAAAAGATCAGCACGAATACCATTCTCACTTCGATTCTTCTTAATTGCAGTAATTTTCTTAATTTTTGATGTAGAAATCGCATTAATCCTTCCAATTGTAATTATTTTTAAAACTTCAGACATTATAATCTGAACAGTATCAACAATATTTTTTATTATAGTATTATTAGGTGGACTATACCATGAATGAAATCAAGGAGCCTTACAATGAGCAGAATAAAGGGTTGTAGTTAACTATAACATTTGGGTTGCATTCAAAAAGTATTGATATAATCAATCAACCTTAAATAGAATAAGAAGCGAAATATTGCAGTCAGTTTCGACCTGGAAGATTGGTAAATAAAATACCCTTATTCTTATTAATTGAAGCCAAAAAGAGGCGTATTACTGTTAATAATATAATTGAACTATAAAGTTCCAATTAAGGAAATGTAAAGCCAATATGAAAGCTGCTAACTTTTTATATTAGCGGTTAAACTCCGTTAACATTTCTAAAATTTATATAGTTTAAATAAAACATTACATTTTCACTGTAAAAATAATATATGTATATTTATAAATACCTAAAAGTAAAAATACTTCCTTAACATCTTCAGTGTCACGCTCTAATTATAAGCTATTTAAGTAAACGAAAAATAATACCACCAAAATAAATATTCAAAAAATAAAAGTTAAAAGATAAATCTTAAAATTAGAATCATATCAACCTTGTATATAAGTAATTAAATAAATAAATAGTCTATATAAACCTTGACCACCAAATAATTCACCTCAACCATAATCAAATGACTTTGATGAATAATAACCCAATTTTAAAGGAAAATATCTAATAAACTTAGTTGAAATGAAAGGTATAAACCACATAGAACCAGCAAATCTAACAAAAGAAAGCATACTTAAAGAAAATAAATTTTGAGAAAAATCAAAATTAGAAATAAGATAACCCAAATAAGCACCTAAAACAACTACAGTAATAGTTAAAAACTTCAAATAATAAGGCAGGGCAATCACATGAGAAACAGGAAAAATTAACCAAGACAAAAGGCTACCACCAAAAACAGCAACAAACAATAAACCAATTATACCAAAAGAAATATAATAACCCTTATCGTCAAAAGAAAAATCTAGAATAAAAATTATTGTCACCAGATATTGAATAATAAAAAAGACGAAAAGAATAAGAAGCAGTTAAACCAGTAGAAAAGAAATAAAGAAAAAAAATCAAACAATTAATTCATCTTAAACAAACCATCTCAAGAATTAAATCCTTTGAATAAAAACCTGCTAAAAATGGTATACCACACAAAGATAAACTAGAAACATTAAAACAAACTGAAGTTAAAGGCATAAAATTAACAATTGAACCTATAAAACGAATATCCTGAGAATCCTTTAAATTATGAATTATTGAACCTGCACACATAAACAATAAAGCCTTAAATAAAGCATGAGCTAATAAATGAAAAAATGCAAGTTTTGGATAACCCATAGTCAAAATTCTTATTATTAAACCAAGTTGTCTTAAAGTAGAAAGAGCAACAATTTTCTTCAAATCAGATTCAAAATTTGCACCCAAACCAGCCATAAACATAGTTATACAACCAATTAAAAGTAAGAAGCAACCACAATTATAAGTATCTAATATTGGTCTAAAACGAATTAATAAATAAACCCCAGCAGTAACAAGAGTAGAAGAATGAACCAAAGCAGAAACAGGAGTAGGAGCAGCCATAGCTGCAGGAAGTCAAGAAGAAAAGGGAATTTGAGCTCTTTTAGTTATAGCTGCTAAAACAATTAATATAGTAATAAGCTTTATTTCAAAAGAATTAGAAATAAAATCATAATAATAAATATAATTTCAACCACCAAAATTCAATATTCAAGCAATAGAAATTAAAATAGCAACATCACCAATACGATTAGAAAGTGCAGTTAACATACCCGCACTATAAGATTTTACATTTTGATAATAAATAACTAAACAATAAGAAACTAAACCTAAACCATCTCATCCTAATAAAATTCTAATCAAATTAGGACTAATAATTAAAAAACCTATAGAAAGAATAAATATTAAAACAATAATAATAAAACGATTTATATTCTTTTCTCCCGGTATATAATCCTCTCTATAATAAATAACCAAAGAAGAAATATATATAACAAAAGATATAAAAATAAGAGACATTCAATCCAAAATTAAAGTCATAACAACCATAGAACCATTTAAATTAAAAAGCTCTCATTCAACAAAAACTCTATAATCAATTATTAAATAATAAATACCCAAAACAAAAATTATAGTTCTAGAAAAAAATAGAGAAAAAAAACTCAAAGAACAAATAGAAAACAAATTCACGGCCTAAGATGAAAAAATTCATATCATTGATTCCACAAAACAATATTTTAATTAAAATACTTAAGCAACCTAAACAAAAAAAATCCTCACCCTTTAAACAAAGAATATTTAAAGGCAATCAATGTAAAAGTAAAAGATGATATTCACGAAAATAACCAAGAGAACAAGTATAAACACCAGAATAATAATTACCATGCTGAGAATAAGAATACATATATAAAGTATAAACAGCTCTAAAAAAAGACAAAAAAATTAAAGCAAGAAATCTAAAAGAAGATCAAGACATAATTCTATTTAATAATCTAAGTTCACCTACCAAATTTAAAGAAGGAGGAGCGGCTATATTAAAAGATCTCAAAAGAAATCATCATAAAGCCATTCTTGGCATTAAATTAATTATACCCTTGTTAATTAATAATCTTCGTCTACCTAAACGCTCATAAATAATATTAGATAGACAAAATAAACCAGAAGAACACAAACCATGACCAACCATTAAAGAAAGAGAACCTATACAACCTCATCAATTCATAGTTATCAATCCTCCAATAACCATTCTTATATGAGCAACAGAAGAATAAGCAATTAAAGATTTTAAATCAACCTGACGAAAACAAATAAATCTAACAATAACCCCACCGGATAAACCTAAAGACAATCAAAAATAATTAAACTTTAAACCCAAATAAGAAATAACCTTTATAACACGAAAAATACCATAACCACCTAACTTTAATAAAACACCAGCAAGAATTATTCTACCTGAAATAGGGGCCTCAACATGGGCCTTAGGAAGCCATAAATGAACCAAAAATATTGGCATCTTAACTAAAAAAGCAAGAATTATAAAAACATAAAACATAAAATAATAAGAACCAAAATCAACCAATAAAGGAAAATATAAAGTATTAGAAAAATCATAAACCCTAAATAAAACTAATAATAAAGGCAATCTAGCAACCAAAGTATAAAAAATTAAATAAACACCAGCCTGCAACCGTTCAGGTTGATAACCCCAACCCAAAATCAAAAGTAAAGTAGGAACCAATCTAGCCTCAAAAAAAATATAAAAAGAAAGAAGACTCAATCTAGCAAATGAACAATAAAGCATAATCATTAAAATTAAAACTATAAAAACAAAAAAATTAGAATGATAAGAACTTAAATAAACTGAACCTCTAGCAGTAATTTTTAAAGAACAAATTCAAAAACTAAGTAGAATCAAACTAAAAGAAAAATAATCAATACCAAAATAATATCTAATCATATTTAAATCTGCATATGAATAAACACAAACCATAAAAACAAAACTAGACAGAAACATTAAAGAATGAACCAACCATCAACAATTATTAACTAAACAAAGAGGGATCAAAAAATAGTTATAAATAAATACTTTAACATAAAGATAAACCAAAAGAATTAAAAAAATCATTACCATGAGAACGAATTATTGAAACTAAAATAGAAAGACCTAAAGCACCTTCACAAACAGAAAAAACCAAAAAAATAACAGGAAAAAAATAATCATAATCAAACTCAATAAGAAAAACAATAACCAACATAAATAAAGAAAGAACAATATATTCTAATCTCAAAAGAACCATTAATAAATGCTTACGTTTAGAAGAAAAAACATAAACACCAGCAAAATAAATCAATAAAGAAGTAAAGACAGAGAATATAAACATTAGTTTTAATAGTTTTAAAAAAACGCCGGTCTTGTAAACCGGAGATAAGTCTGGCCCCCGCTTTTAAAACTTCAGAGGTGGAAAGCTTCCCATCATCGGTCCCCAAAACCGATATTTTAAATAAACTAACCCCTGAAATGATCAAAATAATAATTATATCACTATTAAACGTAATAAATATTAATTTTATTAAATTAAGACACCCAATATCAATAATGCTTTTCATTATCCTACAAACTTTTTTAGTTGGGCTAATAACAGGGACAATAATGGAAAGATTTTGGTTATCATATATTTTATTTTTAACATTTCTTGGTGGTATATTAGTTCTATTTATTTATATTACGAGAATTGCATCAAACGAAATATTTCAACCTAAATCAATTACAATAATTATTACCTTAACAATATGAATATTTATCATATCAACATTAATTATTTTAGATATAACAATATTTATAGACTTTTTCAAAAATACTGAAACTATAAATATTGATAATTCAATCAATTATCAAGAAATAACAATATCTTTAGAAAAACTATATAATAGACCAACATTCATTTTTACAGTAATAATAATAATTTATTTATTTTTAGCACTATTAGCAGTTGTTAAAATCACCAACATTAGCCAGGGGCCTATTCGTAAAATAAGATAATTTACTAATGAATAAACCCTTACGATTGAGACGATGGAACACTCAAATTGCATCAAGATTCAATACATCGTCATACAGCCGACTTGTCTCCAACGGTCTATTGCTGCATCGGGCACCTTATGGTCGTTCTCCTCTGAGTCTACATTTTCGAATCCGACGCAAAACTGATAGTTAATTGTAATGTTCTTGGCCTCCTAATGACGATGGAACACTAAAATAGCGTCGAAATTCAACAGATCGTCCTTCAGCCGACTTGTCTCCAAGCGTCCATTGCTGCCTCGGGCACCTTATGGTCGTTCTCCTGTGAGTCTACATTTTCGATTCCGACACACAACTATCAGTTAGTTGTAACGTTCAGGGCCTCCAAATGACGGTGGAACACTCAAATTGCGTCGAGATTCAATACATCGTCCTCCAGCCGACTTGTCTCCAAGGGGATATTGCTGCCTTGGGCACCATATAGTCCTTCTCATGTGAGTCTAGAATTTGGAATCCGACGCAAAACTGATAGTTAATTGTAACGTTCAGGACCTCCTAATGACGATGGAACACTCAAATTGCGTCGAGATTCAATTCATCGTCCTCCAGCCGACTTGTCTCCAAAGGGTTATTGTTGTCTCGGGCACTTTATGCTCCGTCTCCTGTGAGTCTACATTTTCGAATCCGACGCAAAACTGACGGTTAATTGTAACGTTCAGGGCCTCCTAATGACGATGGAACTCCCAAATTGCGTCGCTATTCAATACATCGTCCTCCAGCCGACTTGTCTCCAAGGGTCAATTGCTGCCTTTGGCACCTAATGGTGTTGCTCCTGTGAGTCTACATATTCGTATCCCACGCAAAACTGATATTTAATTCTAACGTTCAGGGCCTCCTAATGACGATGGAACACTCAATTTGCGTCGAGATACAATACATCGTCCTCCAGCCGATTTGTCTCCAAGTGGATATTGCTGACTCGGGCACACTATGGTCCGTCTCCTGTGAGTCTAGATTTTCGAATCCGACCCAAAAATGATAGTTAATTATAACGTTAAGCGGCTCCTAATGACCATGGAACACTCAAATTGCGTCGAGATTAAATACGTCGTCCTCTAGACGACTTGTCTACAAGGGGATATTGCTGCCCCGGTCACCTCATGGTCCGTCTCGTGTGAGTCTAGATTTTCGAATCCGACGCAAAACTAATAGTTAATTGTAACGTTCAGGGCCTCCTAATGGCGATAGAACACTCAAATTGCGTCGAGATTCAATACGTAGTCCTCCAGCTGACTTGTCTCCAGGGGGATATTGCTGCCTCGGGCACCATATGGTCCGTCTCCTGTGAGTCTAGATTTTTGAATCCGACGCAAAACCTGTAGTTAATTGTAACGTTCAGGGCCCCCTAATGACGATGGAACTCTCAAATTACGTCGACATTAAATACATCGTCCACCCCCCGACTTGTCTCCAACGGGATATTGCTGCCTCGGGCACCATGTGGTCCGTCTCCTGTGAGTCCAGATATTCGCATCCGACGCAAAACGGAATGCTAATTGTAACGTTCAGAGCCTCTTAATGATGATGCAACACTCTAATTGCGTCGAGATTCAATACATCGTCCTCCAGCCGACTTGTCTCCAAGGGGATTTTACTGCCTCGGGCACCATATAGTGCTTCTCCTGTGAGTCTAGAATTTCGAATCCAACGCAAAGCTGATGGTTATTTGTAACGTTCAGGGCCTCCTAATGACGACGGAACACTCAAATTGCGTCGCGATTCAATACAACGTCCTCCATCCGTCTTGTCTCCAAGGGTCAATTGCTGCTTCGGGCACCTTACGGTCGTTTTCCTGTGAGTCTAGATTTTTGGATCCGACGCAAAAGCGATAGTTGATTGTAACGTTCAGCGCCTCCCAATGACGATAGAACACTCAAATTGCGTCGAGATTCAATACATCGTCCTCCAGCCGACTTGTCTCCATGGGTCTACTGCTACCTCGGTCACCTTATCTTCGTTCTCCTGTGGGTCCAGATATTCGAATCCGACGGAAAACGGACTGCTAAATGTAACGTTCAGAGCCTCCTAATGATGATGGAACACTCTAATTGCGTCGAGATTCAATACATCGTCCTCCAGCCGACTTGTCTCCATGGGTCTACTGCTACCTCGGTCACCTTGTCTTCGTTCTCCTGTGAGTCCAGATATTCGAATCCGACGCAAAACGAACTGCTAAATGTGACGTTCAGAGCCTCCTAATGATGATGGAACACTCTAATTGCGTCGAGATTCAATACATCGTCCTCCAGCCGACTTGTCTCCACGTGGAAATTGCTGCCTTGGTCACCATATAGTCCTTCTCCTGTGAGTCTAGAATTTCGAATCCGACGCAAAACAGATGGTTAATTGTAACGTTCAGGGCCTACTAATGACGATGGAGCATTCAAATTGCGTCGCGATTCCATACATCGTCCTCCAGCCGACATGTCTCCAAGGGTCAATTGCTGCCTTTGGCACCTAATGGTCTTGCTCCTGTGAGTCGAGATTTTCGAATCCGACGCAAAACTGATATATAATTGTACCGTTAAGGGCCTCCAAATGACGATGGAACACTCAAATTGCGTCGAGATTCAATACATCGTCCTCCAGCCGACTTGTCTCCAACGGGTTATTGCTGCCTCGGGCACCATGTGGTCCGTCTCCTGTGAGTCTAGATTTTCGAATCCGTCGCAAAAATGATAGTTAATTGTAACGTTCAGCGCCTCCTAATGACCATAGAACACTCAAATTGCGTCGAGACTCAATACGTCGTCCTCCAGCCGACTTGTCTTCAGGGGATATTGCTGCATCGGGCAGCTAATGGTCCGCCTCCTGTGAGTCTAGATTTTCGTATCCGACGCATAAGTGATAGTTAATTGTAACGTTCAGCGCCTCCTAATGACGATAGAACACTCAAATTGCGTCCAGATTCAATACATCGTCCTCCAGCCGACTTGTCTCCAAGGGGATATTACTGCCTCGTGCACCCTATGGTCCGCCTCCTGTGAGTCTAGATTCTCGAATCCGACGCAAACAGTTGGTTAATTGTAACGTTCATGGCCTCCTAATAACGATGGAACACTCAAATTGCGTCGAGATTCAATACATCGTCATTCAGCCGACTTGTCTCCAACGGTCTATTGCTGCCTCGGGCACCTTATGGTCGTTCTACTCTGAGTCTACATTTTCGAATCCGACGCAAAACTGATAGTTAATTGTAACGTTCAGGGCCTCCTAATGACGATGGAACACTGAAATAGCGTCGAAATTCAATACATCGTCCTTCAGCCGACTTGCCTCCAAGCGTCCATTGCTGCCTCGGGCACGTTATGGTCGTTCTCCTGTAAGTCTACATTTTCGATTCCGACACATAACTGATAGTTAGTTGTAACGTTCAGGGCCTCCTAATGACGATGGAACACTCAAATTGCGTCGAGATTCAATACATCGTCCTCCAGCCGACTTGTCTCCTTGGGTCTACTACTACCTCGTTCACCTTATCTTCGTTCTCCTGTGAGTCCAGATATTCGAATCCGACGCAAAACGGACTGCTAATTGTAACGTTCAGAGCCTCCTAATGATGATGGAACATTCAAATTGCGTCGAGATTCAATACATCGACCTCCAGCCGACTTGTCTCCAAGGGGATATTGCTGCCTTGGGCACCATATAGTCCTTCTCCTGTGAGTCTAGAATTTCGAATCCGACGCAATACTGATAGTTAATTGTAACATTCAGGACCTCCTAATGACGATGGAACTCTCAAATTGCGTCGCGATTCAATACATCGTCATCCAGCCGACTTGTCTCCAAGGGTCAATTGCTTCCTTTGGCACCTAATGGTCTTGCTCCTGTGAGTCTAGTTTTTCGAATCCGACCCAAAACTGATATTTAATTGTAACGTTAAGGGCCTCCTAATGACGATGGAACACTCAAATTGCGTCGAGATACAATACATCGTCGTCCAGCCGACTTGTCTCCAAGGGGGTATTGCTGCCTCGGGCACCATATGGTCCGTCTCCTGTGAGTCTACATTTTCGAATCCGACGCAAAACTTGTAGTTAATTGTAACGTTCAGGGCCTCCTATTGACGATGGAGCACTCAATTGCGTCGAGATCAAATACATCGACATCCCCCCGACTTGTCTCCAACGGGATGTTGCTGCCTCCGGCACCATGTGGTCCGTCACCTGTGAGTCTAGATTTTCGATTCCGACGCAAAAATGATAGTTAATTATAACTTTAAGCGCCTCCTAATGGCGATAGAACACTCAAATTGCGTCGAGAATCAATTAGTTGTCCTCCAACTGACTTGTCTCCAAGGGGATATTGCTGCCTCGGGCACCATATGGTCCGGCTCCTGTGAGTCTAGATTTTCGAATCCGACGCAAAACCTGTAGTTAATTGTAACGTTCAGGGCCTCCTAATGACGATGGAACACTCAAATTACGTCGACATTAAATACATCGTCCTCCAGCCGACTTGGCTGCAAGGGGATATTGCTGCCTCGGGCACCTTATCGTCGTTCCTCTGTGAGTCTAGATTTACGAATCCGAAGCAAAACTAATAGTTAATTGTAACGTTCAGGGCCTCCTAATATCGATAGAACACTCAAATTGCGTCGAGATTCAATACGTCGTCCTCCAGCTGTCTTGTCTCCAAGGGGATATTGCTGCCTTGGGCACCATATGGTCCGTCTCCTGTGAGTCTAGAATTTCGAATCCGACGCAAAACCTGTAGTTAATTGTAACGTTCAGGGCCTAATAATGACGATGGAACACTCAAATTACGTCGACATTAAATACATCGTCCACCCGCCGACTTGTCTCCAATGGGATATTGCTGCCTCGGGCACCATGTGGTCCGTCTCCTGTGAGTCTAGATTTTCGCATCCGACGCGAAACTGATAGTTAATTGTTATGTTCAGGGCCTCCTAATGACGATGGAACACTCAAATTGCGTCGAGATTCAATATATCGTCCTCAAGCCGACTTGACTCCATGGGTCTACTGCTACCTCGGTCACCTTACGGTCGTTCTCCAGTGAGTCCAGATATTCGAATCCGACGCAAAACGGACTGCTAATTGTATCGTTCAGAGCCTCTTAATGATGATGGAAAACTCTAATTGCGTCGAGATTCAATACATCGTCATTCAGCCGACTTGCCTCCGACGGTCTATTGCTGCCTCGGGCACCTTATGGTCATTCTCCTCTGAGTCTACATTTTCGAATCCGACGCAAAACTGATAGTTAATTGTAACGTTCAGGGCCTCCCAATGACGATGGAACACTGAAATAGCGTCGAAATTCAATACATCGCCCTTCAGCCGACTTGTCTCCAAGCGTCCATTGCTGACTCGGGCACCTTATGGTCGTTCTCCTGTGAGTCTACATTTTCGATTCCGACACATAACTGATAGTTAATTGTAACGATCAGGGCCTCCTAATGACGATGGAACACTCAAATTGCGTGGAGATTCAATACATCGTCCTCCAGCGGACTTGTCTCCATGGGTCTACTGCTACCTCGGTCACCTTATCTTCGTTCTCCTGTGAGTCCAGATATTCGAATCCGACGCAAAACGGACTGCTAATATTAACGTTCAGAGCCCCCTAATGATGATGGAACACTCTAATTGCGTCGAGATTCAATACATCGTCCTCCAGCCGACTTGTCTCCAAGTGGATATTGCTGCCTTGGGCACCATATAGTCCTTCTCCTGTGAGTCTAGAATTTCGAATCCGACGCAAAACAGATAGTTAATTGTAACGTTCAGGACCACCTAATGACGATGGAACACTCAAATTGCGTCGAGATACAAACACATCGTCCTCCAGCCGACTTGTCTCCAAGGGGATATTGCTGCTTCGGGCACCATATGGTCCATCTCCTGTGAGTCTAGATTTTCGAATCCGACGCAAAACTTGTAGTTAATTGTAACGTTCAGGGCCTCCTAATGACGATGGAATACTCAAATGCGTCGACATACAATACATCGACCTCCCGCCGACTTGTCTCCAACGGGATATTGCTGCCTCGGGCACCATGTGGTCCGTCTCCTGTGAGTCTAGATTTTCGAATCCGTCGCAAAAACGATAGTTAATTCTAACGTTCAGCGCCTCCTAATGACCATAGAACACTCAAATTGCGTCGAGATTCAATACGTCGACCTCTAGACGACTTGTCTACAAGGGGATATTGCTGCCTCGGGCACCTTATGGTCCGCCTCCTGTGAGTCTAGATTTTCGAATCCGACGCAAAACTGATAGTTAATTGTAACGTTCAGCGCCTCCTAATGACGATAGAGCATTCTAATTGCGTCGAGATTCCATACGTCGTCCTCCAGCTGATTTGTCTCGAAGGGGATATTGCTGCCTCGGGCACCATATGGTCTGTCTAATGTGAGTCTAGATTTTGGAATCCGACGCAAAACCTGTAGTTAATTGTAACGTTCAGGGACTCCTAATGACGATGGAACACTCAAATTACGTCGACATTAAATACATCGTCCACCCGCCGACTTGTCTCCAATGGGATATTGCTGCCTCTGGCACCATGTGGTCCGTCTCCTGTGAGTCTAGATTTTCGAATCCGACGCGAAACTGATAGTTAATTGTAATGTTCAGGGCCCCCTAATGGCGATGGAGCACTCAAATTGCGTCGAGATTTAATACATCGTCCTCCAGCCGACTTGACTCCATGGGTCTATTGCTACCTCGGTCACCTTATAGTCGTTCTCCTGTGAGTAAATATATTCAAATCCGACGCAAAACGGACTGCTAATTCTAACGTTCAGAGCCTCCTAATGACGATGGAACACTCTAATTGCATCAAGATTCAATATATCGTCATTCAGCCGACGTGTCTCCAACGGTCTATTGCTGCCTCGGGCACCTTATGGTCGTTCTCCTCTGAGTCTAGATTTTCGAATCCGACGCAAAACTTGTAGTTAATTGTAAAGATCAGGGCCTCCTAATGACGATGGAACACTCAATTGCGTCGAGATCCAATACATCGACCTCCCGCGGACTTGTCTCCAACGGGATATTGCTGCCTCGGGCACCATGTGGTCCGTCTCCTGTGAGTCTAAATTTTCGATTCCGACGCAAAAATGATAGTTAATTATAACGTTCAGCGCCTCCTAATGACGATGGAACACTCAAATTGCGTCTAGAATCAATAGATCGTCTTCCAGTCGACTTGTCACCAAGGCGATATTGCTGCCTCGGGCACCATGTGGTCCGGCTCCTGTAGGTCCGGTATTCGAATCCGACGCAAAACGGACTGCCAATTGTAACGTTCAGAGCCTCCTAATGACGATGGAACACTGAAATTGCATCAAGATTCAATACATCGTCATTCAGCAGACTTGTCTCCAACGGTCTATTGCTGCCTCGGGCACTTTATGGTCGTTCTCCTCTGAGTCTACATTTTCGAATCCGACGCAAAACTGATAGTTAATTGTAACGTTCAGGGATCCTAATGACGATGGAACACTGAAATAGCGTCGAAATTTAATAGATCGTCCTTCAGCCGACTTGTCTCCAAGCGTCCACTGCTGACTCGGGCACCTTATGGTCGTTCTCCTGTGAGTCTACATTTTGGATTCCGACACATAACTGATAGTTAATTGTAACGTTCAGGGCGTCCTAATGACGATGGAACACTCAAATTGCGTGGAGATTCAATACACCGTCCTCCAACCGACTTGTCTCCATGGGTCTACTGCTACCTCGGTCACCTTATCTTCGTTCTCCTGTGAGTCCAGATATTCGAATCCGACGCAAAACGGACTGCTAATTGTAACGTTTAGAGCCTCCTAATGATGGTGGAACACTCTAATTGCGTCGAGATTTAATACATCATCCTCCAGCCGACTTGTCTCCAAGGGGATATTGCTGCCTTGGGCAGCATATAGTCCTTCTCCTGTGAGTCTAGAATTTCGAATCCGACGCATAACTGATAGTTAATTGCATCGTTCAGGACCTCCTAATGACGATGGAACACTCAAATTGCGGCGAGATTCAATACATCGTCCTCCAGCCGACTTGCCTCCAAAGGGTTATTGCTGTCTCGGGCACCTTATGCTCCGTCTCCCGTGAGTCTAGATTTTCAAATCCGACGCAAAACTGATGGTTAATTGTAACGTTCAGGGCCTCCTAATGACGATGGAACTCTCAAATTGCGTCGCGATTCAATACATCGTCCTCCAGCCGACTTGTCTCCAATGGTCAATTGTTGAATTTGGCACCTAATGGTCTGGCTCCTGTGAGTCTAGATTTTCGAGTCCGACGCACAACTGATATTTAAATGTAACGATAAGGGCCTCCTAATGACGAAGGAACATTCAAATTGCGTCGAGATACAATACATCGTCCTCCAGCCGACTTGTCTCCAAGGGGATATTGCTGCCTTGGGCACCATATAGTCCTTCTCCTGTGAGTCTAGAATTTCGAATCCGACACAAAACAGATAGTTAATTGCAACGTTCAGGACCACCTAATGACGATGGAACACCCAAATTGCGTCGAGACTCAATACATCGTCCTCCAGGCGACTTGTCTCCAAAGGTTTATTGCTGTCTCGGGCACCTTATGCTCCGTCTCATGTGAGTCTACATTTTCGAATCTGACGCAAAACTGATGGTTAATTGTAACGTTCAGGGCCTTCTAATGACGATGGAACACTCAAATTGCGTCGCGATTCAATATATCGTCCTCCTGCCGACTTGACTGCAAGGGTCAATTGCTGCCTTGGCACCTAATGTTCTTGCTCCTGTGAGTCTAGATTTTCGAATCCGACGCAAGACTGATATTTAATTGTAACGTTAAGGGCCTCCTAACGACGATGGTACACTCAAATTGCGTCGAGATACAATACATCGTCCTCCAGCCGCCTTGTCTCCAAGGGGATATTGCTGCCTCGGGCACCATATGGTCCTTCTCCTGTGAGTCTACATTTTCGAATCCGACGCAAAACTTGTAGTTAATTGTAAAGTTCAGGGCCTCCTAATGACGATGGAACACTCAATTGCGTCGAGATCCAATACTTCGACCTCCCGCCGACTTGTCTCCAACGGGATATTGCTGCCTCGGGCACCATGTGGTCCGTCTCCTGTGAGTCTAGATTATCGATTCCGAGGCAAAATTGATAGTTAATTATAACGTTCAGCGCCTCCTAATGGCGATAGAACACTCAAATTGCGTCGAGATTCAATACGTTGTCCTCCAGCTGACTTGTCTCCAAGGGGATATTGCTGCCTCGGGCACCATATGGTCCGTTTCCTGTGAGTCTAGATTTTCGAATCCGACGCAAAACCTGTAGTTAATTGTATCGTTAAGGACCTCCTAATGACGATGGAACACTCAAATTGCGGCGAGATTCAATACATCGTCCTCCAGCCGACTTGCCTCCAAAGGGTTATTGCTGACTCGGGCACCTTATGCTCCGTCTCCCGTGAGTCTAGATTTTCGAATCCGACGCAAAACTGATGGTTAATTGTAACGTTCAGGGCCTCCTAATGACGATGGAACTCTCAAATTGCGTCGCGATTCAATACATCGTCCTCCAGCTGACTTGTCTCCAATGGTCAATTGTTGCCTTTGGCACCTAATGGTCTGGCTCCTGTGAGTCTAGATTTTCGAGTCCGACGCACAACTGATATTTAAATGTAACGATAAGGGCCTCCTAATGACGAAGGAACATTCAAATTGCGTCGAGATACAATACATCGTCCTCCAGCCGACTTGTCTCCAAGGGGATATTGCTGCCTCGTGCACCTTATGGTCCGCCTCCTGTGTTTCTAGAATTTTGAATCCGACGCAAGACAGATGGTTAATTGTAACGTTCATGGAATCCAAATGACGATGGAACACTCAAATTGCGTCGAGAATCAATAGATCGTCCTCCAGTCGACTTGTCACCAAGGGGATATTGCTGCCTCGTGCACCATGTGGTCCGTCTCCTGTAGGTCCAGATATTCGAATCCGACGCAAAACGGACTGCCAATTGTAACGTTCAGAGCCTCCTAATGACGATGGAGCACTGAAATTGCATCAAGATTCAATACATCGTCATTCCGCCGACTTGTCTCCAACGCTCTATTGCTGTCTCGGTCACCTTATGGTCGTTCTCCTCTGAGTCTACATTTTCGAATACGACGCAAAACTGATAGTTAATTGTAACGTCCAGGGCTCCTAATGACGATGGAATACTGAAATAGCGTCGAAATTCAATAGATCGTCCTTCAGGCGACTTGTCTCCAAGCGTCCATTGCTGACTCGGGCACCTTATGGTCGTTCTCCTGTGAGTCTACATTTTCGATTCCGACACATAACTGATAGTTAATTGTAACGTTGAGGGCCTCCTAATGACGATGGAACACTCAAATTGCGTGGAGGTTCATTACTTCGTCCTCCAACCGACTTGTCTCCATGGGTCTACTGCTACCTCGGTCACCTTATCTTCGTTCTCCTGTGAGTCCAGATATTCGAATCCGACGCAAAACGGACTGCTAATTGTAACGTTCAGAGCCCCTTAATGATGATGGAACACTCTAATTGCGTCGAGATTCAATACATCGTCCTCCAGCCGACTTGTCTCCAAGCGGATATTGCTGCCTTGGGCACCTTATAGTCCTTCTCCTGTGAGTCTAGAATTTCGAATCCGACGCAAAACAGATAGTTAATTGTAACGTCCAGGACCACCTTATGGCGATAGAACACTCAAATTGCGTCGAGATTCAATACATCGTCCTCCAGGCGACTTGTCTCCAAAGGTTTATTGCTGTCTCGGTCACCTTGTGCTCCGTCTCCTGTGAGTCTAGATATTCGAATCCGACGCAAAACTCATGGTAAATTGTAACGTTCAGGTCCTCCTAATGACGATGGAACGCTCAAATTGCGTCGCGATTCAATACATCGTCCTCCAGCCGACATGTCCCCAAGGGTCAATTGCTGCCTTTGGCACCTAATGGTCTTGCTCCTGAGGGTCTAGATTTTCGAATCAGACGCAAAACTGATATTTAATTGTACCGTTAAGGGCCTCCTAATGACGATGGAACACCCAAATTGCGTCGAGATTCAATACATAGTCCTCCAGCCGACTTGTCTCCAAGGGGATATTGCTGCCTCGGGCACCATATGGTCCGTCTCCTGTGAGTCTAGATTTTCGAATCCGACGCAAAACTTGTAGTTAATTGTAACGTTGAGGGCATTCTAATCACGATGGAACACTCATTTCCGTCGAGATCCGATTCATCGACATCCCGCCAACTTGTCTCCAACGGGTTATTGCTCCTCGGGCACCAAGTGGTCCGTCTCCTATGAGTCTAGATTTTCGAATCCGACGCAAAAATGATAGTTAATTGTAACTTTCAGCGATTCCTAACGACCATAGAATACTCAAATAGCGTCGAGATTCAATACGTCGTCCTCCAGCCGACTTGTCTACAAGGGGATGTTGCTGCCTCGGGCAGCTTATTGTCCGCCTCCTGTGAGTCTAGATTTTCGGATACGACGCATAAGTGATAGTTAATTGTAACGTTCAGCGCCTCCTAATGACGACAGGACACTCAAATTGCGTCGAGATTCAATACATCGTCCTCCAGCCGACTTGTCTCCAAGGGGATATTACTGCCTCGTGCACCTTATGTTCCGCCTCCTGTGAGTCTAGATTTTCGAATCCGACGCAAAACAGTTGGTTAATTGTAACGTTCATGGCCTCCTAATGACGATGGAACACTCAAATTGCGTCGAGATTCAATACATCGTCCACCAATTGACTTGTCACCAAGGGGATATTGCTGTCTCGGGCACCATATGGTCCGTCTCCTGTAGGTCCAGATATTCGAATCCGACGCAAAACCGGACTTCCATTTGTAACGGTCAGAGCCTCCTAATGACGATGGATCGCTAAAATTGCATCAAGATTCAATACATCGTCCTCCAGCCGACTTGTCTCCAAGGGGATATTACTGCCTCGTGCACCTTATGTTCCGCCTCCTGTGAGTCTAGATTTTCGAATCCGTCGCAAAACAGTTGCCTAATTGTAACGTTCATGGCCCCCTAATGGCGATGGAACACTCAAATTGCGTCGAGATTCAATACATCGTCCACCAATTGACTTGTCACCAAGGGGATATTGCTGTCTCGGGCACCATATGGTCCGTCTCCTGTAGGTCCAGATATTCGAATCCGACGCAAAACCGGACTTCCATTTGTAACGTTCAGAGCCTCCTAATGACGATGGATCACTAAAATTGCATCAAGATTCAATACATCGTCATTCAGCCGACTTGTCTCCAAAGGGTTATTGCTGTCTCGGGCACCTTATGCTCCGTCTCCCGTGAGTCAAAATTTTCGAATCCGACGCAAAACTGATGGTTAATTGTAACGTTCAGGGCCTCCTAATGACGATGGAACTCTCAAATTGCGGCGAGATTCAATACATCGTCCTCCAGCCGACTAGTCTCCAAAGGGTTATTGCTGTCTCGGGCACCTTATGCTCCGTCTCCCGTGAGTCTAGATTTTCGAATCCGACGCAAAACTGATGGTTAATTGTAACGTTCAGGGCCTCCTAATGACGATGGAACTCTCAAATTGCGTCGAGATTCAATACATCGTCCTCCAGCCGACTTGTCTCCATGGGTCTACTGCTACCTCGTTTACCTTATCTTCGATCTCCTGTGAGTCCAGATATTCGAATCCGACGCAAGACGGACTGCTAATTGTAACGTTTAGAGCCTCCTAATGATGATGGACCACTCTAATTGCGTCGAGATTCAATACATCGTCCTCCAGCCGACTTGTCTCCAAGGGGATATTGCTGCCTTGGGCACCATATAGTCCTTCTCCTGTGAGTCTAGAATTTCCAATCCGACGCAAAACAGATAGATAATTGTAACGTTCAAGACCACCTAATGACGATGGAACACTCAAATTGCGTCGAGACTCAATACATCGTCGCCGGCCGAAGTGGCCGTGCGGTTAAAGGCGCTGCAGTCTGGAACCGCAAGGCCGCTACGGCCGCAGGTTCGAATCCTGCCTCGTGCATGGATATTTGTGATGTCCTTAGGTTAGTTAGGTTTAACTAGTTCTAAGTTCTAGGGGACTGATGACCTCAGCAGTTGAGGCCCATAGTGCTCAGAGCCATTTGAACCATTGTTTTCAACACATCGTCCTCCAGGCGACTTGTCTCCAAAGGTTTATTGCTGTCTCGGGCACCTTATGCTCCGTCTCCTGTGAGTCTAGATTTTCGAATCTGACGCTAACCTGATGGTTAATTGTAACGTTCAGGGCCTCCTAATGACGATGGTTCACTCAAATTGCGTCGCGATTCAATATATCGTCCTCCAGCCGACTTGACTCCAAGGGTCAATTGCTGCCTTGGCACCTAATGTTCTTGCTCCTGTGAGTATAGATTTTTGAAATCCGACGCAAAACTGATATTTAATTGTAACGTTAAGGGCTTCCTAATGACGATGGAACACTCAAATTGCGTCGAGATACAATACATCGTCCTCCAGCCGACTTGTCTCCAAGGGGATATTGCTGCCTAGTGCACCTTATGGTCCGCCCCTGTGAGTCTATAATTTTGAATCCGACGCAAAACAGATGGTTAATTGTAACGTTCATGGCCTCCTAATGACGATGGAACACTCATATTGCGTCGAGAATCAATAGATCGTCCTGTCGACTTGTCACCAAGGGGATATTGCTGCCTCGGGCACCATGTGGTCCGTCTCCTGTAGGTCCAGATATTCGAATCCGACGCAAAACGGACTGCCAATTGTAACGTTAAGGGCCTCCTAATGACGATGGAACACTAAAATTGCATCAAGATTCAATACATCGTCATTCAGCCGACTTGTCTCCAACGGTCTATTGCTGCCTCGGGCACCTTATGGTCGTTCTCCTGTGAGTCTACATTTTCGATTCCGACACATAACTGATAGTTAATTGTAACGTTCAGGGCCTCCTAATGACGATGGAACACTCAAATTGCGTGGAGATTCAATACATCGTCCACCAACCGACTTGTCTCCATGGGTCTACTGCTACCTCGGTCACCTTATCTTCGTTCACCTGTGAGTCCAGATATTCGAATCCGACGCAAAACGGACTGCTAATTGTAACGTTCAGAGCCCCCTAATGATGATGGAACACTCTAATTGCGTCGAGATTCAATACATCGTCCTCCAGCCGACTTGTCTAAAAGCGGATATTGCTGCCTTCGGCACCATATAGTCCTTCTCCTGTGGGTCCAGAATTTCGAATCCGACGCAAAACAGATAGTTAATTGTAACGTTCAGGACCACCTTATGACGATGGAACACTCAAATTGCGTCGAGATTCAATACATCGTCCTCCAGGCGACTTGTCTCCTAAGGTTTATTGCTGTCTCGGGCACCTTATGGTCCGTCTCCTGTGAGTCTAGATTTTCGAATCCGACGCAAAACTGATGGTTAATTGTAACGTTCAGGGCCTCCTAATGACGATGGAACACTCTAATTGCGTCGAGATTCAATACATCGTCCTCCAGCCGACTTGTCGCCAAGGGGATATTGCTGCCTCGGGCACCATATGGTCCGTCTCCTGTGAGTCTAGATTTTCGAATCCGACTCAAAACTTGTAGTTAGTTGTAACGTTGAGGGCATCCTAATCACGATGGAACACTCATTTCCGTCGAGATCCGATTCATCGACCTCCCGCCGACTTGTCTCCAACGGGTTATTGCTGCCTCGCGCACCAAGTGGTCCGTCTCCTATGAGTCTAGATTTTCGAATCCGACGCAAAAATGATAGTTAATTGTAACGTTCAGCGACTCCTAATGACCATAGAATACTCAAATTGCGTCGAGATTCAATACGTCGTCCTCCAGCCGACTTGTCTACAAGGGGATATTGCTGCCTGGGGCAGCTTATTGTCCGCCTCCTGTGAGTCTAGATTTTCGGATCCGACGCATAAGTGATAGTTAATTGTAACGTTCAGCGCCTCCTAATGACGATACAACACTCAAATTGCGTCGAGATTCAATACATCGTCCTCCAGCCGACTTGTCTCCAAGGGGATATTACTGCCTCGTGCACATTATGGTCCGCCACCTGTGAGTCTAGATTTTCGAATCCGACGCAAAACAGTTGGTTAATTGTAACGTTCATGGCCTCCTAATGACGATGGAACACTCAAATTGCGTCGAGATTCAATACATCGTCCACCAATCGACATGTCACCAAGGGGATATTACTGTCTCGGGCACCAGATGGTCCATCTCCTGTAGGTCCAGATATTCGAATCCGACGCAAAACCGGACTGCCAGTTGTAACGTTCAGAGCCTCCTAATGACAATGGATCACTAAAATTGCATCCAGATTCAATACATCGTCATTCAGCCGACTTGTCTCCAAGGGGTTATTGCTGTCTCGGGCACCTTATGCTCCGTCTCCCGTGAGTCCAGATATTCGAATCCGACGCAAGACGGACTGCTAGATGTAACGTTCAGAGCCTCCTAATGAAGATGGAACACTCAAATTGCGTCGAGATTCAATACGTCGTCCTCTAGACGACTTGTCTACAAGGGGATATTGCTGCCTCGGGCACCTTATGGTTCGCCTCCTGTGAGTCTAGATTTTCGAATCCGACGGAAAACTAATAGTTAATTGTAACGTTCAGGGAGTCCTAATGGCGATAGAACACTCAAATTGCGTCGAGATTCAATACGTAGTACTCCAGCTGGCTTGTCTTCAAGGGGTTATTGCTGCCTCGGGCACCATATGGTCCGTCTCCTGAGAGTCTAGATTTTCGAATCCGACGCAAAACCTGTAGTTAATTGTAACGTTCAGGGCCTCCAAATGACGATGGAACACGCAAATTACGTCACATTAAATACATCGTCCACCCGCCGACTTGTCTCCAATGGGATAATGCTGCCTCGGGCACCATGTGGTCCGTCTCCTGTGAGTCCAAATTTTCGAATCCGACACGAAACTGATAGTTAACTGTAATGTTCAGGGCCTCCTAATGACGATGGAAAACTCAAATTGCGTCGAAATTCAATGCATCGTCCTTCAGCCGACTTGTCTCCAAGCGTCCATTGCTGACACGGGCACCTTATGGTCGTTCTCCTGTGAGTCTACATTTTTGATTGCGACACATAACTGATAGTTAATTGTAACGTTCAGGGCCTATTAATGACGATGTATCACTCAAATTGCGTCGAGATTCAATACATCGTCCTCCAGCCGACTTGTCTCCATGGGTCTACTGCTACCTCGGTCACCTTATCTTCGTTCTCCTGTGAGTCTAGATATTCGAATCCGACGCAAAACTCATGGTAAATTGTAACGTTCAGGTCCTCCTAATGACGATGGAACGCTCAAATTGCGTCGCGATTCAATACATCGTCCTCCAGCCGACATGTCCCCAAGGGTCAATTGCTGCCTTTGGCACCTAATGGTCTTGCTCCTGAGGGTCTAGATTTTCGAATCAGACGCAAAACTGATATTTAATTGTACCGTTAAGGGCCTCCTAATGACGATGGAACACCCAAATTGCGTCGAGATTCAATACATAGTCCTCCAGCCGACTTGTCTCCAAGAGGATATTGCTGCCTCGGGCACCATATGGTCCGTCTCCTGTGAGTCTAGATTTTCGAATCCGACGCAAAACTTGTAGTTAATTGTAACGTTGAGGGCATTCTAATCACGATGGAACACTCATTTGCGTCGAGATCCGATTCATCGACATCCCGCCAACTTGTCTCCAACGGGTTATTGCTCCTCGGGCACCAAGTGGTCCGTCTCCTATGAGTCTAGATTTTCGAATCCGACGCAAAAATGATAGTTAATTGTAACTTTCAGCGATTCCTAATGACCATAGAATACTCAAATTGCGTCGAGATTCAATACGTCGTCCTCCAGCCGACTTGTCTACAAGGGGATGTTGCTGCCTCGGGCAGCTTATTGTCCGCCTCCTGTGAGTCTAGATTTTCGGATACGACGAATAAGTGATAGTTAATTGTAACGTTCAGCGCCTCCTAATGACGAAAGGACACTCAAATTGCGTCGAGATTCAATACATCGTCCTCCAGCCGACTTGTCTCCAAGGGGATATTACTGCCTCGTGCACCTTATGTTCCGCCTCCTGTGAGTCTAGATTTTCGAATCCGACGCAAAACAGTTGGTTAATTGTAACGTTCATGGCCTCCTAATGACGATGGAACACTCAAATTGCGTCGAGATTCAATACATCGTCCACCAATTGACTTGTCACCAAGGGGATATTGCTGTCTCGGGCACCATATGGTCCGTCTCCTGTAGGTCCAGATATTCGAATCCGACGCAAAACCGGACTTCCATTTGTAACGTTCAGAGCCTCCTAATGACGATGGATCACTAAAATTGCATCAAGATTCAATACATCGTCCTCCAGCCGACTTGTCTCCAAGGGGATATTACTGCCTCGTGCACCTTATGTTCCGCCTCCTGTGAGTCTAGATTTTCGAATCCGTCGCAAAACAGTTGCCTAATTGTAACGTTCATGGCCCCCTAATGGCGATGGAACACTCAAATTGCGTCGAGATACAATACATCGTCCTCCAGCCGACTTGTCTCCAAGGGGATATTGCTGCCTCGTGCACCTTATGGTCCGCCCCTGTGAGTCTATAATTTTGAATCCGACGCAAAACAGATGGTTAATTGTAACGTTCATGGCCTCCTAATGACGATGGAACACTCAAATTGCGTCGAGAATCAATAGATCGTCCTGTCGACTTGTCACCAAGGGGATATTGCTGCCTCGTGCACCATGTGGTCCGTCTCCTGTAGGTCCAGATATTCGAATCCGACGCAAAACGGACTGCCAATTGTAACGTTAAGAGCCTCCTAATGACGATGGAACACTAAAATTGCATCAAGATTCAATACATCGTCATTCAGCCGACTTGTCTCCAACGGTCTATTGCTGCCTCGGGCACCTTATGGTCGTTCTCCTGTGAGTCTACATTTTCGATTCCGACACATAACTGATAGTTAATTGTAACGTTCAGGGCCTCCTAATGACGATGGAACACTCAAATTGCGTGGAGATTCAATACATCGTCCTCCAACCGACTTGTCTCCATGGGTCTACTGCTACCTCGGTCACCTTATCTTCGTTCACCTGTGAGTCCAGATATTCGAATCCGACGCAAAACGGACTGCTAATTGTAACGTTCAGAGCCCCCTAATGATGATGGAACACTCCAATTGCGTCGAGATTCAATACATCGTCCTCCAGCCGACTTGTCTAAAAGCGGATATTGCTGCCTTCGGCACCATATAGTCCTTCTCCTGTGGGTCTAGAATTTCGAATCCGACGCAAAACAGATAGTTAATTGTAACGTTCAGGACCACCTTATGACGATGGAACACTCAAATTGCGTGGAGATTCAATACATCGTCCTCCAGGCGACTTGTCTCCTAAGGTTTATTGCTGTCTCGGGCACCTTATGGTCCGTCTCCTGTGAGTCTAGATTTTCGAATCCGACGCAAAACTGATGGTTAATTGTAACGTTCAGGGCCTCCTAATGACGATGGAACACTCTAATTGCGCCGCGATTCAATACATCGTCCTCCAGCCGACATGTCCCCAAGGGTTAGTTGCTGCCTTTGGCACCTAATGGTCTTGTTCCTGAGAGTCTAGATTTTCGAATCCGACGCAAAACTGATATTTAATTGTACCGTTAAGGGCCTCCTAATGACGATGGAACACTCAAATTGCGTCGAGATTCAATACATCGTCCTCCAGCCGACTTGTCGCCAAGGGGATATTGCTGCCTCGGGCACCATATGGTCCGTCTCCTGTGAGTCTAGATTTTCGAATCCGACTCAAAACTTGTAGTTAGTTGTAACGTTGAGGGCATCCTAATCACGATGGAACGCTCATTTCCGTCGAGATCCGATTCATCGACCTCCCGCCGACTTGTCTCCAACGGGTTATTGCTGCCTCGGGCACCAAGTGGTCCGTCTCCTATGAGTCTAGATTTTCGAATCCGACGCAAAAATGATAGTTAATTGTAACGTTCAGCGACTCCTAATGACCATAGAATACTCAAATTGCGTCGAGATTCAATACGTCGTCCTCCAGCCGACTTGTCTACAAGGGGATATTGCTGCCTGGGGCAGCTTATTGTCCGCCTCCTGTGAGTCTAGATTTTCGGATCCGACGCATAAGTGATAGTTAATTGTAACGTTCAGCGCCTCCTAATGACGATACAACACTCAAATTGCGTCGAGATTCAATACATCGTCCTCCAGCCGACTTGTCTCCAAGGGGATATTACTGCCTCGTGCACCTTATGGTCCGCCACCTGTGAGTCTAGATTTTCGAATCCGACGCAAAACAGTTGGTTAATTGTAACGTTCATGGCCTCCTAATGACGATGGAACACTCAAATTGCGTCGAGATTCAATACATCGTCCACCAATCGACATGTCACCAAGGGGATATTACTGTCTCGGGCACCAGATGGTCCATCTCCTGTAGGTCCAGATATTCGAATCCGACGCAAAACCGGACTGCCAGTTGTAACGTTCAGAGCCTCCTAATGACAATGGATCACTAAAATTGCATCCAGATTCAATACATCGTCATTCAGCCGACTTGTCTCCAAGGGGTTATTGCTGTCTCGGGCACCTTATGCTCCGTCTCCCGTGAGTCCAGATATTCGAATCCGACGCAAGACGGACTGCTAGATGTAACGTTCAGAGCCTCCTAATGATGATGGAACACTCAAATTGCGTCGAGATTCAATACGTCGTCCTCTAGACGACTTGTCTACAAGGGGATATTGCTGCCTCGGGCACCTTATGGTTCGCCTCCTGTGAGTCTAGATTTTCGAATCCGACGGAAAACTAATAGTTAATTGTAACGTTCAGGGCGTCCTAATGGCGATAGAACACTCAAATTGCGTCGAGATTCAATACGTAGTACTCCAGCTGGCTTGTCTTCAAGGGGTTATTGCTGCCTCGGGCACCATATTGTCCGTCTCCTGTCAGTCTAGATTTTCGAATCCGACACAAAACTGATATTTAATTGTAACGTTAAGGGCCTCCTAATGACGATGGAAAACTCAAATTGCGTCGAAATTCAATGCTTCGTCCTTCAGCCGACTTGTCTCCAAGCGTCCATTGCTGACACGGGCACCTTATGGTCGTTCTCCTGTGAGTCTACATTTTTGATTGCGACACATAACTGATAGTTAATTGTAACGTTCAGGGCCTATTAATGACGATGTATCACTCAAATTGCGTCGAGATTCAATACATCGTCCTCCAGCCGACTTGTCTCCATGGGTCTACTGCTACCTCGGTCACCTTATCTTCGTTCTCCTGTGGGTCCAGATATTCGAATCCGACGCTAAACGGACTGCTAATTGTAACGTTCAGAGCCTCCTAATGATGATGGAACGCTCTAATTGCGTCGAGAATCAATACATCGTCCTCCAGCCGACTTGTCTCCAAGGGGATATTGCTGCCTCGTGCACCTTATGGTCCGCCTCCAGTGAGTCTAGATTTTCGAATCCGACGCAAAACAGATGGTTAATTGTAACGTTCATGGCCTCCTAATGACGATGGAACACTCAAATCGCGTCGAGATTCAATAGATCGTCCTCCAGTCGAATTGTCACCAAGGGGATATTGCTGCCTCTGGCACCATATGGTCCATCTCCTGTAGGTCCAGATATACGAATCCGACGCAATACGGACTGCCAATTGTAACGTTCAGAGCCTCCTAATGACGATGGAACACTCAAATTGCATCAAGATTCAATACATCGTCATTCAGCCGACTTGTCTCCAACGGTCTATTGCTGCCTCGGGCACCTTATGGTCGTTCACCTCTGAGTCCACATTTTCGAATCAGACGCAAAACTGATAGTTAATTGTAACATTCAGGGCCTCCTAATGACGATGGAACACTGAAATAGCGTCGAAATTCAATACATCGACCTTCAGCCGACTTGTCTCCAAGGGTCAATTGCTGCCTTTGGCACCTAATGGTGTTGCTCCTGTGAGTCTAGATTTTCGAATCCGACGCAAAACTGATATTTAATTGTAACGTTAATGGCCTCCTAATGACGATGGAACACTCAATTTGCGTCGAGATTCAATACATCGTCCTCCAGCCGACTTGTCTCCATGGGTCTACTGCTACCTGGGTCACCTTATCTTCGTTCTTATGTGAGTCCAGATATTCGAATCCGACGAAAACGGACTGCTAATTGTAACGATCAGAGCCTACTAATGATGATGGAACACTCTAATTGCGTCGAGAATCAATACATCGTCCTCCGGCCGACTTGTCTCCAAGTGGATATTGCAGCCTTGGGCACCGTATAGTCCTTCTCCTGTGAGTCTAGAATTTCGAATCCGACGCAAAACAGATAGTTAATTGTAACGTTGAGGACCACTTAATGACGATGGAACACTCAAATTGCGTCGAGATTCAATACATCGTCCTCCAGCCGAAATGTCTCCAAGGGGATATTGCTGCCTCGGGCACCATATGGTCCGTCTCCTGTGAGTCTAGATTTTCGAATCCGACGCAAAACTTGTAGTTAATTGTAACGTTGAGGGCCTCCTAATCACGATGGAACACTCAATTGCGTCGAGATCCAATTCATCGACCTCCAGTCGACTTGTCTCCAACGGGTTATTGCTGCCTCGGGCACCATGTGGTCCGTCTCCTGTGAGTCTAGATTTTTGAATCCGACGCAAAAATGATAGTTAATTGTAACGTTCAGCGCCTCCTAATGACCATACAACACTCAAATTGCGTCGAGATTCAATACGTCGTCCTCTAGACGACTTGTCTACAAGGGAATATTGCTGCCACGGGTACCATATGGTCCGTCTCCTGTGAGTCTAGATTTTCGAATCCGACGCAAAAATGATAATTAATTCTAACGTTCAGCGCCTCCTAATGACCATGCAACACTCAAATTGCGACGAGATTCAATACATCGTCCTCCAGCCGACTTGTCTGCAAGGGGATAATGCTGCCTCGCGCACCTTATCGTCGTTCCTCTGTGAGTCTAGATTTACGAATCCGACGCAAAACTAATAGTTAATTGTAACGTTCAGGGCCTCCTAATGGCGATAGAACACTCAAATTGCGTCGAGATTCAATACGTCGTCCTCCAGTCGACTTGTCACCAAGGGGATATTGCTGCCTCGGGTACCATATGGTCCGTCTCCTGTGAGTCTAGATTTTCGGATCCGACGCATAACTGATTGTTAATTGCAACGTTCAGCGCCTCCTAATGACAATGGAACACTCAAATTGCGTCGGAATTCAATACATCGTCCTCCAGCCGACTTGTCTCCAAGGAGATATTGTTGCCTCGTGCACCTTATGGTCCGCCTATTGTGAGTCTAGATTTTCGAATCCGACGCAAAACAGATGGTTAATTGTAACGTTCAAGGCCTCCTAATTACGATGGAACACTCAAATTGCGTCGAGATACAATTGATCATCCTCCAGTCGACTTGTCACCAAGGGGATATTGCTGCCTCGGGCACCATATGGTCCATCTCCTGTAGGTCCAGATATACGAATCCGACGCAAAACGGACTACCAATTGTAACGTTCAGAGCCTCCTAATGACGATGGAACACTCAAATTGCATCAACATTCAATACATCGTCATTCAGCCGACCTGTCTCCAACGGTCTATTGCTGCCTCAGGCACCTTATGGTCGTTCACCTCTGAGTCTACATTTTCGAATCAGACGCAAAACTGATAGTTAATTGTAACATTCAGGGCCTCCTAATGACGATGGAACACTGAAATAGCGTCGAAATTCAATACATCGTCCTTCAGCCGACTTGTCTCCAAGTGTCCATTGCTGCCTCGTGCACCTTATGGTCCGCCTATTGTGAGTCTACATTTTCGATTGCGACACATAACTGATAGTTAATTGTAACGTTCAGGGCCTCCTAATGACAATGGATCACTCAAATTGCGTCGAGATTCAATTCATCGTCCTCCAGCCGACTTGTCTCCATGGGTCTACTGCTACCTCGGTCACCTTATCTTCGTTCTTATGTGTGTCCAGATATTCGACTTCGACGCAAAACGGACTGCTAATTGTAACGTTCAGAGCCTCCTAATGATGATGGAACACTCTAATTGCGTCGAGAATCAATACATCGTCCTCCGGCCGACTTGCCTACAAGTGGATATTGCTGCCTTGGGCACCATATAGTCCTTCTCCTGTGAGTCTAGAATTTCGAATCCGACGCAAAACAGATAGTTAATTGTAACGAGCAGGACCACGTAATGACGATGGAACACTCAAATTGCGTCGAGATTCAATACATCGTCCTCCAGCCGAATTGTCTTCAAAGGGTTATTGCTGTCTCGGGCACCTTATGCTCCGTCTCCTGTGAGTCTAGATTTTCGAATCCGACGCAAAACTGATGGTTAATTGTAACGTTCAGGGCTTCCTAATGACGATGGAACACTCAAATTGCGTCGCGATTTAATACATCGTCCTCCAGCCGACATGTCTCCAAGGGTCAATTGCTGCCTTTGGCACTTAATGGTCCGTCTCCTGTGAGTCTAGATTTTCGGATCCGACGCAAAACTTGTAGTTAATTGTAACGTTGAGGGCCTCCTAATCACGATGGAACACTAAATTGCGTCGAGATCCATTTCATCGACCTCCCGTCGACTTGTCTCCAACGGGTTATTGCTGCCTCGCGCACCATATGGTCCGTCTCCTGTGAGTCTAGATTTTCGAATCCGACGCAAAACTGATAGTTAATTGTAACGTTCAGCGCCTCCTAAAGACGATAGAACACTCAAATTGCGTCGAGATTCAATACATCGTCCTCCAGGCGACATTTCTCCAAGGGGATATTGCTGCCACGTGCACCTTATGGTCTGCCTAATGTGAGTCTAGATTTTCGAATCCGACGCAAAACAGTTGGTTAATTGTAACGTTCATGGCCTTCTAATGACGATGGAACACTGAAATAGCGTCGAAATTCAATACATCGTCCTTCAGCCGACATGTCTCCAAAAGTCCATTGCTGCCTCGGGCACCTTATGGTCGTTCTCCTGTGAGTTTACATTTTCGATTCCGACACATAACTGATAGTTATGTTGTAACGTTCAGGGCCCCCAAATGACGATGGAACACTCAAATTGCGTCGAGATTCAATACATCGTCCTCCAGCCGACTTGTCTCCATGGGTCTACTGCTACCTCGTTCACCTTATCTTCGTTCTCTTGTGAGTCCAGATATTCGAATCCGACGCAAAACGGACTGCTAATTGTAACGTTCAGAGCCTCCTAATGATGACGGAACATTCTAATTGCGTCGAGATTCAATACATCGTCCTCCAGCCGACTTGTCTCCAAGGGGATATTGCTGCCTTGGGCACCATATAGTCCTTCTCCTGTGAGTCTAGATTTTCGAATCCGACGCAAAAACGATAGTTAATTGTAACGTTCAGCGCCTCCTAATGACCATAGATCACTCAAATTGCGTCGAGATTCAATACGTCGTCCTCTAGACCACTTGTCTCCAAGGGTCAATTGCTGCCTTTGGCTCCTATTGGTCTTGCTATTATGAGTCTAGATTTTCGAATCCGACGCAAAAATGATAGTTAATTGTAACGTTCAGCGACTCCTAATGACCATAGAATACTCAAATTGCGTCGAGATTCAATACGTCGTCCTCCAGCCGACTTGTCTAAAAGGGGATATTGCTGCCTGGGGCAGCTTATTGTCCGCCTCCTGTGAGTGTAGATTTCCGGATCCGACGCATAAGTGATAGTTAATTGTAACGTTCAGCGCCTCCTAATGACGATAGAACACTCAAATTGCGTCGAGATTCAATACATCGTCCTCCAGCCGACTTGTCTCCAAGGGGGATATTACTGCCTCGTGCACCTTATGGTCCGCCTATTGTGAGTCTAGATTTTCGAATCCGACGCAAAACAGTTGGTTAATTGTAACGTTCATGGCCTCCTAATGACGATGGAACACTCAAATTGCGTCGAGATTCAATACATCGTCCACCAATCGACATGTCACCAAGGGGATATTGCTGTCTCGGGCACCATATGGTCCGTCTCCAGTAGGTCCAGATATTCGAATCCGACGCAAAACCGGACTGCCAGTTGTAACGTTCAGAGAATCCTAATGACGATGGATCACTAAAATTGCATCAAGATTCAATACATCGTCATTCAGCCGACTTGTCTCCAAAGGGTTATTGCTGTCTCGGGCACCTTATGCTCTGTCTCCCGTGAGTCCAGATATTCGAATCCGACGCAAGACGGACTGCTAATTGTAACGTTCAGAGCCTCCTAATGATGATGGAACACTCAATTTGCGTCGAGATTCAATACGTCGTCCTCTAGACGACTTGTCTACAAGGGGATATTGCTGCCTCGGGCACCTTATGGTCCGCCTCCTGTGAGTCTAGATTTTCGAATCCGACGGAAAACTAATAGTTAATTGTAACGTTCAGGGCCACCTAATGGCGATAGAACACTCAAATTGCGTCGAGATTCAATACGTAGTCCTCCAGCTGGCTTGTCTCCAAGGGGTTATTGCTGCCTCGGGCACCATATGGTCCGTCTCCTGAGAGTCTAGATTTTCGAATCCGACGCAAAACATGTAGTTAATTGTAACGTTCAGGGCCTCCAAATGAAGATGGAACACGCAAATTACGTCACATTAAATACATCGTCCACCCGCCGACTTGTCTCCGATGGGATATTGCTGCCTCGGGCACCATGTGGTCCGTCTCCTGTGAGTCCAAATTTTCGAATCCGACGCGAAACTGATAGGTAATTGTAATGTTCAGGGCCTCCTAATGACGATGGAACACTCAAATTGCGTCGAAATTCAATGCATCGTCCTTCAGCCGACTTGTCTCCAAGCGTCCATTGCTGACTCGGGCACCTTATGGTCGTTCTCCTGTGAGTCTACATTTTTGATTGCGACACATAACTGATAGTTAATTTTAACGTTCAGGGCCTATTAATGACGATGGATCACTCAAATTGCGTCGAGATTCAATACATCGTCCTCCAGCCGACATGTCACCATGGGTCTACTGCTACCTCGGTCACCTTATCTTCGTTCTCCTGTGGGTCCAGATATTCGAATCCGACGCTAAACGGACTGCTAATTGTAACGTTCAGAGCCTCCTAATGATGATGGAACGCTCTAATTGCGTCGAGAATCAATACATCGTCCTCCAGCCGACTTGTCTCCAAGGGGATATTGCTGCCTCGTGCACCTTATGGTCCGCCTCCTGTGAGTCTAGATTTTCGAATCCGACGCAAAACAGATGGTTAATTGTAACGTTCATGGCCTCCTAATGACGATGGAACACTCAAATCGCGTCGAGATTCAATAGATCGTCCTCCAGTCGACTTGTCACCAAGGGGATATTGCTGCCTCTGGCACCATATGGTCCATCTCCTGTAGGTCCAGATATACGAATCCGATGCAAAACGGACTACCAATTGTAACGTTCAGAGCCTCCTAATGACGATGGAACACTCAAATTGCATCAAGATTCAATACATCGTCATTCAGCCGACTTGTCTCCAACGGTCTATTGCTGCCTCGGGCACCTTATGGTCGTTCACCTCTGAGTCTACATTTTCGAATCAGACGCAAAACTGATAGTTAATTGTAACATTCAGGGCCTCCTAATGACGATGGAACACTGAAATAGCGTCGAAATTCAATACATCGTCCTTCAGCCGACTTGTCTCCAAGTGTCCATTGCTGCCTCGTGCACCTTATGGTCCGCCTATTGTGAGTCTACATTTTCGATTGCGACACATAACTGATAGTTAATTGTAACGTTCAGGGCCTCCTAATGACAATGGATCACTCAAATTGCGTCGAGATTCAATTCATCGTCCTCCAGCCGACTTGTCTCCATGGGTCTACTGCTACCTCGGTCACCTTATCTTCGTTCTTATGTGTGTCCAGATATTCGACTTCGACGCAAAACGGACTGCTAATTGTAACGTTCAGAGCCTCCTAATGATGATGGAACACTCTAATTGCGTCGAGAATCAATACATCGTCCTCCGGCCGACTTGCCTACAAGTGGATATTGCTGCCTTGGGCACCATATAGTCCTTCTCCTGTGAGTCTAGAATTTCGAATCCGACGCAAAACAGATAGTTAATTGTAACGAGCAGGACCACGTAATGACGATGGAACACTCAAATTGCGTCGAGATTCAATACATCGTCCTCCAGCCGAATTGTCTTCAAAGGGTTATTGCTGTCTCGGGCACCTTATGCTCCGTCTCCTGTGAGTCTAGATTTTCGAATCCGACGCAAAACTGATGGTTAATTGTAACGTTCAGGGCTTCCTAATGACGATGGAACACTCAAATTGCGTCGCGATTTAATACATCGTCCTCCAGCCGACATGTCTCCAAGGGTCAATTGCTGCCTTTGGCACTTAATGGTCCGTCTCCTGTGAGTCTAGATTTTCGGATCCGACGCAAAACTTGTAGTTAATTGTAACGTTGAGGGCCTCCTAATCACGATGGAACACTAAATTGCGTCGAGATCCATTTCATCGACCTCCCGTCGACTTGTCTCCAACGGGTTATTGCTGCCTCGCGCACCATATGGTCCGTCTCCTGTGAGTCTAGATTTTCGAATCCGACGCAAAACTGATAGTTAATTGTAACGTTCAGCGCCTCCTAAAGACGATAGAACACTCAAATTGCGTCGAGATTCAATACATCGTCCTCCAGGCGACATTTCTCCAAGGGGATATTGCTGCCACGTGCACCTTATGGTCTGCCTAATGTGAGTCTAGATTTTCGAATCCGACGCAAAACAGTTGGTTAATTGTAACGTTCATGGCCTTCTAATGACGATGGAACACTGAAATAGCGTCGAAATTCAATACATCGTCCTTCAGCCGACATGTCTCCAAGCGTCCATTGCTGCCTCGGGCACCTTATGGTCGTTCTCCTGTGAGTTTACATTTTCGATTCCGACACATAACTGATAGTTATGTTGTAACGTTCAGGGCCCCCAAATGACGATGGAACACTCAAATTGCGTCGAGATTCAATACATCGTCCTCCAGCCGACTTGTCTCCATGGGTCTACTGCTACCTCGTTCACCTTATCTTCGTTCTCTTGTGAGTCCAGATATTCGAATCCGACGCAAAACGGACTGCTAATTGTAACGTTCAGAGCCTCCTAATGATGACGGAACATTCTAATTGCGTCGAGATTCAATACATCGTCCTCCAGCCGACTTGTCTCCAAGGGGATATTGCTGCCTTGGGCACCATATAGTCCTTCTCCTGTGAGTCTAGATTTTCGAATCCGACGCAAAAACGATAGTTAATTGTAACGTTCAGCGCCTCCTAATGACCATAGATCACTCAAATTGCGTCGAGATTCAATACGTCGTCCTCTAGACCACTTGTCTCCAAGGGTCAATTGCTGCCTTTGGCTCCTATTGGTCTTGCTATTATGAGTCTAGAATTTCGAATCCGACGCAAAAACGATAGTTAATTGTAACGTTCAGCGCCTCCTAATGACGATAGAACACTCAAATTGCGTCGAGATTCAATACATCGTCCTCCAGCCGACTTGTCTCCAAGGGGGATATTACTGCCTCGTGCACCTTATGGTCCGCCTATTGTGAGTCTAGATTTTCGAATCCGACGCAAAACAGTTGGTTAATTGTAACGTTCATGGCCTCCTAATGACGATGGAACACTCAAATTGCGTCGAGATTCAATACATCGTCCACCAATCGACATGTCACCAAGGGGATATTGCTGTCTCGGGCACCATATGGTCCGTCTCCAGTAGGTCCAGATATTCGAATCCGACGCAAAACCGGACTGCCAGTTGTAACGTTCAGAGAATCCTAATGACGATGGATCACTAAAATTGCATCAAGATTCAATACATCGTCATTCAGCCGACTTGTCTCCAAAGGGTTATTGCTGTCTCGGGCACCTTATGCTCTGTCTCCCGTGAGTCCAGATATTCGAATCCGACGCAAGACGGACTGCTAATTGTAACGTTCAGAGCCTCCTAATGATGATGGAACACTCAATTTGCGTCGAGATTCAATACGTCGTCCTCTAGACGACTTGTCTACAAGGGGATATTGCTGCCTCGGGCACCTTATGGTCCGCCTCCTGTGAGTCTAGATTTTCGAATCCGACGGAAAACTAATAGTTAATTGTAACGTTCAGGGCCACCTAATGGCGATAGAACACTCAAATTGCGTCGAGATTCAATACGTAGTCCTCCAGCTGGCTTGTCTCCAAGGGGTTATTGCTGCCTCGGGCACCATATGGTCCGTCTCCTGAGAGTCTAGATTTTCGAATCCGACGCAAAACATGTAGTTAATTGTAACGTTCAGGGCCTCCAAATGAAGATGGAACACGCAAATTACGTCACATTAAATACATCGTCCACCCGCCGACTTGTCTCCGATGGGATATTGCTGCCTCGGGCACCATGTGGTCCGTCTCCTGTGAGTCCAAATTTTCGAATCCGACGCGAAACTGATAGGTAATTGTAATGTTCAGGGCCTCCTAATGACGATGGAACACTCAAATTGCGTCGAAATTCAATGCATCGTCCTTCAGCCGACTTGTCTCCAAGCGTCCATTGCTGACTCGGGCACCTTATGGTCGTTCTCCTGTGAGTCTACATTTTTGATTGCGACACATAACTGATAGTTAATTTTAACGTTCAGGGCCTATTAATGACGATGGATCACTCAAATTGCGTCGAGATTCAATACATCGTCCTCCAGCCGACTTGTCACCATGGGTCTACTGCTACCTCGGTCACCTTATCTTCGTTCTCCTGTGGGTCCAGATATTCGAATCCGACGCTAAACGGACTGCTAATTGTAACGTTCAGAGCCTCCTAATGATGATGGAACGCTCTAATTGCGTCGAGAATCAATACATCGTCCTCCAGCCGACTTGTCTCCAAGGGGATATTGCTGCCTCGTGCACCTTATGGTCCGCCTCCTGTGAGTCTAGATTTTCGAATCCGACGCAAAACAGATGGTTAATTGTAACGTTCATGGCCTCCTAATGACGATGGAACACTCAAATCGCGTCGAGATTCAATAGATCGTCCTCCAGTCGACTTGTCACCAAGGGGATATTGCTGCCTCTGGCACCATATGGTCCATCTCCTGTAGGTCCAGATATACGAATCCGATGCAAAACGGACTACCAATTGTAACGTTCAGAGCCTCCTAATGACGATGGAACACTCAAATTGCATCAAGATTCAATACATCGTCATTCAGCCGACTTGTCTCCAACGGTCTATTGCTGCCTCGGGCACCTTACGGTCGTTCACCTCTGAGTCCACATTTTCGAATCAGACGCAAAACTGATAGTTAATTGTAACATTCAGGGCCTCCTAATGACGATGGAACACTGAAATAGCGTCGAAATTCAATACATCGTCCTTCAGCCGACTTGTCTCCAAGGGTCAATTGCTGCCTTTGGCACCTAATGGTCTTGCTCCTGTCAGTCTAGATTTTCGAATCCGACGCTAAACTGATATTTAATTGTAACGTTAATGGCCTCCTAATGACGATGGAACACTCAATTTGCGTCGAGATTCAATATATCGTCCTCCAGCCGACTTGTCTCCATGGGTCTACTGCTACCTCGGTCACCTTATCTTCGTTCATATGTGAGTCCAGATATTCGAATCCGACGAAAACGGACTGCTATTTGTAACGTTCAGAGCCTCCTAATGATGATGGAACACCCTAATTGCGTCGAGAATCAATACATCGTCCTCCGGCCGACTTGTCTCCAAGTGGATATTGCTGCCTTGGGCACCGTATAGTCCTTACCCTGTGAGTCTAGAATTTCGGATCCGACGCAAAACAGATAGTTAATTGTAACGTTCAGGACCACCTAATGACGATGGAACACTCAAATTGCGTCGAGATTCAATACATCGTCCTCCAGCCGAATTGTCTCCAAAGGGTTATTGCTGTCTCGGGCACCTTATGCTCCGTCTCCTGTGAGTCTAGTTTTCGAATCCGACGCCAAACTGATGGTTAATTGTAACGTTCAGGGCTTCCTAATGACGATGGAATACTCAAATTGCGTCGCGATTCAATACATCGTCCTCCAGCCGACATGTCTCCAAGGGTCAATTGCTGCCTTTGGCACCTAATGGTCTTGCTCCTGTGAGTCTAGATTTTCGAATCCGACGAAAAACTGATATTTAATTGTACCGTTAATGGCCTCCTAATGACGATGGAACACACAATTTGCGTCGAGAATCAATACATCGTCCTCCAGCCGACTTGTCTCCAAGGGGATATTGCTGCCTCGGGCACCATATGGTCCGTCTCCTGTGAGTCTCGATTTTCGAATCCGACGCAAAAATGATAGTTAATTGTAACGTCCAGCGCCTCCTAATGACCATGCAACACTCAAATTGCGTCGAGATTCAATACATCGTCCTCCACCCGACTTGTCTGCAAGGGGATAATGCTGCCTCGGGCACCTTATCGTCGTTCCTCTGTGAGTCTAGATTTACGAATCCGACGCAAAACTAATAGTTAATTGTAACGTTCAGGGCCTCCTAATGGCGATAGAACACTCAAATTGCGTCGAGATTCAATACGTCGTCCGCCAGTCGACTTGTCACCAAGGGGATATTGCTGCCTCGGGTACCATATGGTCCGTCTCCTGTGAGTCTAGATTTTCGAATCCGACGCAAAACCTGTAGTTAATTGTAACGTTCAGAGCCTCCTAATGACGATGGAACACTCTCATTGCGTCGAGATTTAATACATCGTCCTCCAGCCGACTTGTCTCCAAAGGGATATTACTGCCTCGGGCACCATATAGTCCTTCTCCTGTGAATCTAGAATTTCGAATCCAACGCAAAACTGATGGTTAATAGTAATGTTCAGGGCCACCTAATGACGATAGAACACTCAAATTGCGTCGAGATTCAATACATCGTCCTCCAGCCGACTTGACTCCATGGGTCTACTGCTACCTCGGTCACCTTATGGTCGTTCTCCTGTGAGTCCAGATATTCGAATCGGACGCAAAACCGACTGCTAATTCTAACGTTCAGAGCGTCTTAATGATGATGGAAAACTCTAATTGCGTCGAGATTCAATACATCGTCCTCCAGCCGACTTGTCTCCAAGGGGATATTACTGCCTCGGGCACCATATAGTCCTTCTCCTGAGAGTCTAGATTTTCGAATCCGACGCAAAACAAATGGTTAATTGTAACGTTCATGGCCTCCTAATTACGATGGAACACTCAAATTGCGTCTAGATACAATAGATCGTCCTCCAGTCGACTTGTCACCAAGGGGATATTGCTGCCTCGGGCACCATATGGTCCATCTCCTGTAGGTCCAGATATACGAATCCGACGCAAAACGGACTACCAATTGTAACGTTCAGAGCCTCCTAATGACGATGGAACACTCAAATTGCATCAACATTCAATACATCGTCATTCAGCCGACCTGTCTCCAACGGTCTATTACTGCCTCAGGCACCTTATGGTCGTTCACCTCTGAGTCTACATTTTCGAATCAGACGCAAAACTGATAGTTAATTGTAACATTAAGGGCCTCCTAATGACGATGGAACACTGAAATAGCGTCGAAATTCAATACATCGTCCATCAGCCGACTTGTCTCCAAGTGTCCATTGCTGCCTCGTGCACCTTATGGTCCGCCTATTGTGAGTCTACATTTTCGATTGCGACACATAACTGATAGTTAATTGTAACGTTCAGGGCTTCCTAATGACAATGGAACACTCAAATTGCGTCGAGATTCAATTCATCGTCCTCCTGCCGACTTGTCTCCATGGGACTACTGCTACCTCGGTCACCTTATCTTCGTTCTTATGTGTGTCCAGATATTCGAATCCGACGCAGAACGGACTGCTAATTGTAACGTTCAGAGCGTCCTAATGATGATGGAACACTCTAATTGCGTCGAGAATCAATACATCGTCCTCCGGCCGACTTGCCTCCAAGTGGATATTGCTGCCTTGGGCACCATATAGTCCTTCTCCTGTGAGTCTAGAATTTCGAATCCGACGCAAAACAGATAGTTAATTGTAACGATCAGGACCACCTAATGGCGATAGAACACTCAAATTGCGTCGCGATTTAATACATCGTCCTCCAGCCGACATGTCTCCAAGGGTCAATTGCTGCCTGTGGCACTTAATGGTCTTGCTCCTGTGAGTCTAGATTTTCGAATCCGACGCAAAACTGATAGTTAATTGTAACGTTAAGGGCCTCCTAATGACGATGGAACACTCAAATTGCGTCGAGATTCAATACATCGTCCTCCAGCCGACTTGTCTCCAATGGTCTATTGCTGCCTCGGGCACCATACGGTCCGTCTCCTGTGAGTCTAGATTATCAGATCCGAAGCATAAGTGATAGTTAATTGTAACGTTCAGCGCCTCCTAAAGACGATAGAACACTCAAATTGCGTCGAGATTCAATACATCGTCCTCCAGGCACTTTTCTCCAAGGGGATATTGCTGCCACGTGCACCTTATGGTCCGCCTAATGTGAGTCTAGATTTTCGAATCCGACGCAAAACAGTTGGTTAATTGTAACGTTCATGGCCTCCTAATGACGATGGAACACTCAAATTGCGTCGAGATTCAATACATCGACCTCCAATCGACTTGTCACCAAGCGGATATTGCTGCCTTAGGCACCATATGGTCCGTCTCCTGTAGGTCCAGATATTCGAATCCGACGCAAAATGGACTGCCAAATGTAACGTTCAGAGCCTCCTAACGACGGTGCAACACTGAAATTGCATCAAGATTCAATACATCGTCATTCAGCCGACTTGTCTCCAAAGGACTATTGCTGCCTCAGGCACCTTATGGTCGTTCTCCTCTGAGTCTACATTTTCGAATCCGACGCAAAACTGATAGTTAATTGTGACGTTCAGGGCCTCCTAATGACGATGGAACACTGAAATAGCGTCGAAATTCAATACATCGTCCTTCAGCCGACATGTCTCCAAGCGTCCATTGCTGCCTCGGTCACCTTATGGTCGTTCTCCTGTGAGTTTACATTTTCGATTCCGACACATAACTGATAGTTAGTTGTAACGTTCAGGGCCTCCAAATGACGATGGAACACTCAAATTGCGTCGAGATTCAATACATCGTCCTCCAGCCGACTTGTCTCCAAGGGCCAATTGCTGCCTTTGGCACCTAATGGTCTTGCTCCTGTCAGTCTGGATTCTAGAATCAGACGCAAAACTAATATTTAATTGTAACGTTAAGGGCCTCCTATTGACGATGGAACACTCAAATTACGTCGAGATCCAATACATCGTCCTCCAGCCGAATTCTCTCCAAGGGGATATTGCTGCCTCGGGCACCATTTGGTCCGTCTCCTGTGAGTCTAGATTTTCGAATCCGACGCAAAAACGATGGTTAATTGTAACGTTCAGTGCCTCCTAATGACCATAGATCACTCAAATTGCGTCGAGATTCAATACGTCGTCCTCTAGACCACTTGTCTCCAAGGGTCAATTGCTGCCTTTGGCTCCTATTGGTCTTGCTCCTCTGAGTCTAGATTTTCGGATCCGACAGAAAACTGATATTTAATTATAACGTTAAGGGCATCCTAATGACGATGGAACACTCAAATTGCGTCGAGATTTAATACATCGTCCTCCAGCCGACTTGTCTCCAAGGGGATATTGCTGCCTCGGGCACCATATGGTCCGTCTCCTGTGAGTCTAGAATTTCGAATCCGACGCAAAACCTGTAGTTAATTGTAACGTTCAGGGCCTCCTAATGACGATGGAACACTCAAATTACGTCGACATTGAATACATCGTCCACCCGCCGACTTGTCTCCAATGGGATATTGCTGCCTCGGGCACCATGTGTTCTGTCTCCAGTGAGTCTAGATTTTCGAACCGACGCAAAACGGACTGCTAATTGTAACGTTCAGAGCCTCTTGATGATGATGGAACATTCTAATTGCAACGAGATTCAGTACATCGTCCTCCAACCGACTTGTCACCAAGGGGAAATTGCTGGCTCGGGCACCATATGGTACGTCTCCTGTAGGTCCAGATATTCGAATCCGACTCAAAACGGACTGCCTATTGTATCGTTCAGAGCCTCCTAATGACGATGGAACACTGAAATAGCGTCGAAATTCAATACATCGTCCTTCAGCCGACTTGTGTCCAAGCGTCAATTGCTGACTCGGGCACCTAATGGACGTTCTCCTGTAAGTCTACATTTTCGATTCCGACACATAACTGATAGTTAATTGTAACGTTCATGGCCTCCTAACGACGATGGAACACTCTAATTGCGTCGAGATTCAATACATCGTCCTCCAGCCGACTTGTCTCCATGGGCCTACTGCTACCTCGGTCACCTTATCTTCGTTCTCCTGCGACTCCAGATATTCGAATCCCACGCAAACGGACAGCTAATTGTAACGTTCAGAGCCTCCTAATAATGATGGAACACTCTAATTGCGTCGAGATTCAATACATCGTCCTCCTGCTGACTTGTCTCCATGGGGATATTGCTGCCTTGGACACCATATAGTCCTTCTCCTGTGAGTCTAGAATTTCGAATCCGACGCAAAACAGATAGTTAATTATAACGTTCAGGACCACCTAATGACGATGGAACACTCAAATTGCGTCGAGATTCAATACATCGTCCTCCAGCCGACTTGTCTGCAAGGGGAAAATGATGCCTCGGGCACCTTATCGTCGTTCTTCTGTGAGTCTAGATTTACGAATCCGAAGCAAAACTAATAGTTAATTGTAACGTTCAGGGCCTCCTAATGGCGATAGAACACTCAAATTGCGTCGAGATTCAATACGTCGTCCTCCAGTCGACTTGTCACCAAGGGGATATTGCTGCTTCGGGTTCCATATGGTCCGTCTCCTGTGAGTCTAGATTTTCGAATCCGACGCAAAACCTGTAGTTAATTATAACGTTCAGAGCCTCCTAATGACGATGGAACACTCTAATTGCGTCGAGATTTAATACATCGTCCTCCAGCCGACTTGTCTCCAAAGGGATATTACTGCCTCGGGCACCATATAGTCCTTCTCCTGTGAATCTAGAATTTCGAATCCAACGCAAAACTGATGGTTAATTGTAATGTTCAGGGCCAACTAATGACGATAGAACACTCAAATTGCGTCGAGATTTAATACATCGTCCTCCAGCCGACTTGACTCCATGGGTCTACTGCTACCTCGGTCACCTTATGGTCGTTCTCCTGTGTGTCCAGATATTCGAATCCGACGCAAAACCGACTGCTAATTGTAACGTTCAGAGCGTCTTAACGATGATGGAACACTCTAATTGCGTCGAGATTCAATACATCGTCCTCCAGCCGACTTGTCTCCAAGGGGATATTACTGCCTCGGGCACCATATAGTCCTTCTCCTGTGAGTCTAGATTTTCGGATCCGACGCATAACTGATAGTTAATTGTAACGTTCAGCGCCTCCTAATGACGATGGAACACTCAAATTGCGTCGGAATTCAATACATCGTCCTCCAGCCGACTTGTCTCCAAGGAGATATTGCTGCCTCGTGCACCTTATGGTCCGCCTATTGTGAGTCTAGATTTTCGAATCCGACGCAAAACAGATGGTTAATTGTAACGTTCATGGCCTCCTAATTACGATGGAACACTCAAATTGCGTCGAGATACAATAGATCGTCCTCCAGTCGACTTGTCACCAAGGGGATATTGCTGCCTCGGGCACCATATGGTCCATCTCCTGTAGGTCCAGATATACGAATCCGACGTAAAACGGACTACCAATTGTAACGTTCAGAGCCTCCTAATGACGATTGAACACTCAAATTGCATCAGCATTCAATACATCGTCATTCAGCCGACCTGTCTCCAACGGTCTATTGCTGCCTCAGGCACCTTACGGTCGTTCACCTCTGAGTCTACATTTTCGAGTCAGACGCAAAACTGATAGTTAATTGTAACATTCAGGGTCTCCTAATGACGATGGAACACTGAAATAGCGTCGAAATTCAATACATCGTCCTTCAGCCGACTTGTCTCCAAGTGTCCATTGCTGCCTCGTGCACCTTATGGTCCGCCTATTGTGAGTCTACATTTTCGATTGCGACACATAACTGATAGTTAATTGTAACGTTCAGGGCCTCCTAATGACAATGGATCACTCAAATTGCGTCGAGATTCAATACATCGTCCTCCAGCCGACTTGTCTCCATGGGTATACTACTACCTCGGTCACCATATCTTCGTTCTTATGTGTGTCCAGATATTCGAATCCGACGCAAAACGGACTGCTAATTGTATCGTTCAGAGCCTCCTAATGATGATGGAACACTCTAATTGCGTCGAGAATCAATACATCGTCCTCCGGCCGACTTGCCTCCAAGTGGATATTGCTGCCTTGGGCACCATATAGTCCTTCTCCTGTGAGTCTAGAATTTCGAATCCGACGCAAAACACATAGTTAATTGTAACGATCAGGACCACCTAATGACGATGGAACACTCAAATTGCGTCGAGATTCAATACATCGTCCTCCAGCCGACTTGTCTGCAAGGGGATATTGCTGCCTCTGGCACCTTATCGCCGTTCCTCTGTGAGTCTAGATTATCGAATCCGACGCAAAACTAATAGTTAATTGTAACGTTCAGGGCCTCCTAATGGCGATAGAACACTCAAATTGCGTCGAGATTCAATACGTCGTCCTCCAGTCGACTTGTCACCAAGGGGATATTGCTGCCTCGGGCACCATATGGTCTGTCTCCTGTGAGTCTAGATTTTCGAATCCGACGCAAAACCTGTAGTTAATGGTAACGTTCAGGGCCTCCTAATGACGTTGGAACATTCTAATTGCGTCGAGATTCAATACATCGTCCTCCAGGCGAGTTTTCTCCAAGGGGATATTACTGCCACGTGCACCTTATGGTCCGCCTAATGTGAGTCTAGATTTTCGAATCCGACGCAAAACAGTTGGTTAATTGTAACGTTCATGGCCTCCTAATGACGATGGAACACTCAAATTGCGTCGAGATTCAATACATAGTCCTCCAATCGACTTGTCACCAAGCGGATATTGCTGCCCCAGGCACCATATGGTCCGTCTCCTGTAGGTCCAGATATTCGAATCCGACGCAAAATGGACTGCCAAATGTAACGTTCAGAGCCTCCTAATGACGGTGCAACACTCAAATTGCATCAAGATTCAATACATCGTCATTCAGCCGACTTGTCTCCAAAAGACTATTGCTGCCTCAGGCACCTTATGGTCGTTCTCCTCTGAGTCTACATTTTCGAATCCGACGCAAAACTGATAGTTAATTGTGACGTTCAGAGCCTCCTAATGACGATGGAACACTGAAATAGCGTCGAAATTCAATACATCGTCCTTCAGCCGCCATGTCTCCAAGCGTCCATTGCTGCCTCGGGCACCTTATGGTCGTTCTCCTGTGAGTCTACATTTTCGATTCCGACATATAACTGATAGTTAGTTGTAACGTTCAACGCCTCCAAATGACGATGGAGCACTCAAATTGCGTCGAGATTCAATACATCGTCCTCCAGCCGACTTGTCTCCATGGGTCTACTGCTACCTCGTTCACCTTATCTTCGTTCTCTTGTGAGTCCAGATATTCGAATCCGACGCAAAACGGACTGCTAATTGTAACGTTCAGAGCCTCCTAATGATGACGGAACACTCTAATTGCGTCGAGATTCAATACATCGTCCTCCAGCCGACTTGTCTCCAAGGTTATATTGCTGCCTCGGGCACCAAATAGTCCTTCTCCTGTGAGTCTAAAATTTCGAATCCGACGCAAAACTGATGGTTAATTGTAACGTCCAGGGCCTCCTAATGACGATGGAACACTCTAATTGCGTCGCGATTCAATACATCTTCCTCCAGCCGACTTGTCTCCAAGGGTCAATTGCTGCCTCGGCCACCTTATGTTCGTTTTCCTGTGAGTCTAGATTTTCGAATCCGTCGCAAAACTGATGGTTAATTGTAACGTTCATGGTCTCCTAATAACGATGGAAAACTCAAATTGCGTCGAGATTCAATACACCGTCCTCCAGCCGACTTGTCTCCATGGGGATATTGCTGCCTCGGGCACATATCGTCGTTCTCCTGTGAGTCTAGATTTTCGAATCCGACGCGAAACTGATAGTTAATTGTAACGTTTAGGGCCTCCTAATGACGATGGAACACTCAAATTGCGTCTAGATTCAATACATAGTCCTCCAGCCGACTTGTCTCCAAGGGGCTATTGCTGCCTCGGGCACCATGTGGTCCGTCTCCTGTAGGTCACGATAATCGAATCCGACGCAAAACGGACTGCCAATTGTAACGTTCGGAGCCTCCTAATGACGATGGAACACTCAAATTGCATCAAGATTCAATACATCGTCATTCTGCCGATTTGTCTCCAACGGTCTATTGCTGCCTCGGGCACCTTATGGTCGTTCTCCTCTGAGTCTAGATTTTCGAATCCGACGCAAAACTGATGGTTAATTGTAACGTTCATGGTCTCCTAATAACGATGGAACACTCAAATTGCGTCGAGATTCAATACACCGTAATCCAGCCGACTTGTCTCCATGGGGATATTGCTGCCTCGGGCACATATTGTCGTTCTCCTCTGAGTCCAGATATTCGAATCCGACGTGAAACTGGTAGTTAATTATAACGTTCAGGGCCTCCTAGTCACGATGGAACACTGAAATAGCGTCGAGATTCTATACATCGTCCTTCAGCCGATTTGTCTCCAAGCGTCCATTGCTGCCTCGGGCACCTTATGGTCGTTCTCCTGTGAGTCTACTTTTTCGATTCCGACACATAACTGATAGTTAATTGTAACGTTCAGGGCCTCCTAATGACGATGGAACACTCAAATTGCGTCGAGATTCAATACATCGTCATCCAGCCGTCTTGTCTCCATGGGTCTACTGCTACCTCGGTCACCTTATCTTCGTTCTCCTGTGAGTCCAGATATTCGAATCCGACGCAAAGCAGACTGCTAATTGTAACGTTCAGAGCCACCTAATGACGATGGAACACTCAAATTGCGTTGAGATTCAATACATCGTCCTCCAGCCGACTTGTCTCCAAGGGGATGTTCCTGCCTTGGGCACCATTTAGTCCTTCTCCTGTGAGTCTAGAATTTCGAATCCGACGCAAAACTATTAGTTAATTTTTACGTTCATGCTCTCCTAATGACGATGGAACACTCACATTGCGTCGAGATTCAATACATCGTTCTCCAGCCGACTTGTCTCCAAATGGATATTGCTGCCTCGGGCACCATATTGCCCGTCTCCTGTGAGTCTAGATTTTCGAATCCGACGCGAAAATGATAGTTAATTGTAACGTTCAGCGCCTCCTAATGACGATAGAACACTCAAATTGCGTCTAGATTCAATTCATCGTCCTCCAGCCGACATGTCTCCATGGGTCTACTGCTACCTCGGTCACCTTATGGTCGTTGTCCTGTGAGTCCAGATATTCGAATCCGGCGCAAAACGGACTGCTAATTGTAACCTTCAGAGCCTCCTAATGATGATGGAAGACTCTAATAGCGTCGAGATTCAATACATCGTCCTCCAGCACACTTGTCTCCAAGGGGATATTGCTGCCTCGGGCACCATATTGTCCTTCTCCTGTGAGTCTAGAAATTCGAATCCGACGCAAAACTGATGGTTCATTGTAACGTTCAGGGCCTCCTAATGACGGTGCAACACTCAAATTGCATCAAGATTCAATACATCGTCATTCAGCCGACTTGTCTCCAAAAGACTATTGCTGCCTCAGGCACCTTATGGTCGTTCTCCTCTGAGTCTACATTTTCGAATCCGACGCAAAACTGATAGTTAATTGTGACGTTCAGGGCCTCCTAATGACGATGGAACACTGAAATAGCGTCGAAATTCAATACATCGTCCTTCAGCCGCCATGTCTCCAAGCGTCCATTGCTGCCTCGGGCACCTTATGGTCGTTCTCCTGTGAGTCTACATTTTCGATTCCGACATATAACTGATAGTTAGTTGTAACGTTCAACGCCTCCAAATGACGATGGAGCACTCAAATTGCGTCGAGATTCAATACATCGTCCTCCAGCCGACTTGTCTCCATGGGTCTACTGCTACCTCGTTCACCTTATCTTCGTTCTCTTGTGAGTCCAGATATTCGAATCCGACGCAAAACGGACTGCTAATTGTAACGTTCAGAGCCTCCTAATGATGACGGAACACTCTAATTGCGTCGAGATTCAATACATCGTCCTCCAGCCGACTTGTCTCCAAGGTTATATTGCTGCCTCGGGCACCAAATAGTCCTTCTCCTGTGAGTCTAAAATTTCGAATCCGACGCGAAACTGATAGTTAATTGTAACAGTCAGCGCCTCCTAATGACGATAGAACACTCAAATTGCGTCGAGATTCAATACGTCGTCCTCCAGCCGACTTGTCTCCAAGGGTCAATTGCTGCCTCGGGCACCTTATGTTCGTTTTCCTGTGAGTCTAGATTTTCGAATCCGTCGCAAAACTGATGGTTAATTGTAACGTTCATGGTCTCCTAATAACGATGGAACACTCAAATTGCGTCGAGATTCAATACACCGTCCTCCAGCCGACTTGTCTCCATGGGGATACTGCTGCCTCGGGCACATATCGTCGTTCTCCTGTGAGTCTAGATTTTTGAATCCGACGCGAAACTGATAGTTAATTGTAACGTTTAGGGCCTCCTAATGACGATGGAACACTCAAATTGCGTCTAGATTCAATACATAGTCCTCCAGCCGACTTGTCTCCAAGGGGCTATTGCTGCCTCGGGCACCATGTGGTCCGTCTCCTGTAGGTCACGATAATCGAATCCGACGCAAAACGGACTGCCAATTGTAACGTTCGGAGCCTCCTAATGACGATGGAACACTCAAATTGCATCAAGATTCAATACATCGTCATTCTGCCGATTTGTCTCCAACGGTCTATTGCTGCCTCGGGCACCTTATGGTCGTTCTCCTCTGAGTCTAGATTTTCGAATCCGACGCAAAACTGATGGTTAATTGTAACGTTCATGGTCTCCTAATAACGATGGAACACTCAAATTGCGTCGAGATTCAATACACCGTAATCCAGCCGACTTGTCTCCATGGGGATATTGCTGCCTCGGGCACATATTGTCGTTCTCCTGTGAGTCTAGATTTTCGAATCCGACGCGAAACTGGTAGTTAATTATAACGTTCAGGGCCTCCTAGTCACGATGGAACACTGAAATAGCGTCGAGATTCTATACATCGTCCTTCAGCCGATTTGTCTCCAAGCGTCCATTGCTGCCTCGGGCACCTTATGGTCGTTCTCCTGTGAGTCTACTTTTTCGATTCCGACACATAACTGATAGTTAATTGTAACGTTCAGGGCCTCCTAATGACGATGGAACACTCAAATTGCGTCGAGATTCAATACATCGTCATCCAGCCGTCTTGTCTCCATGGGTCTACTGCTACCTCGGTCACCTTATCTTCGTTCTCCTGTGAGTCCAGATATTCGAATCCGACGCAAAGCAGACTGCTAATTGTAACGTTCAGAGCCACCTAATGACGATGGAACACTCAAATTGCGTTGAGATTCAATACATCGTCCTCCAGCCGACTTGTCTCCAAGGGGATGTTCCTGCCTTGGGCACCATTTAGTCCTTCTCCTGTGAGTCTAGAATTTCGAATCCGACGCAAAACTATTAGTTAATTTTTACGTTCATGCTCTCCTAATGACGATGGAACACTCACATTGCGTCGAGATTCAATACATCGTTCTCCAGCCGACTTGTCTCCAAATGGATATTGCTGCCTCGGGCACCATATTGCCCGTCTCCTGTGAGTCTAGATTTTCGAATCCGACGCGAAAATGATAGTTAATTGTAACGTTCAGCGCCTCCTAATGACGATAGAACACTCAAATTGCGTCTAGTTTCAATTCATCGTCCTCCAGCCGACATGTCTCCATGGGTCTACTGCTACCTCGGTCACCTTATGGTCGTTGTCCTGTGAGTCCAGATATTCGAATCCGGCGCAAAACGGACTGCTAATTGTAACCTTCAGAGCCTCCTAATGATGATGGAAGACTCTAATAGCGTCGAGATTCAATACATCGTCCTCCAGCACACTTGTCTCCAAGGGGATATTGCTGCCTCGGGCACCATATTGTCCTTCTCCTGTGAGTCTAGAAATTCGAATCCGACGCAAAACTGATGGTTCATTGTAACGTTCAGGGCCTCCTAATGACGATGGAACACTCACATTGCGTCGAGATTCAATTCATCGTCCTCCAGCCGACTTGTCCATGTGGGTCTACTGCTACCTCGGTCACCTTATGGTCGTTGTCCTGTGAGTTCAGATATTCGAATCCGACGCAAAACGGACTGCTAATTGTAACTTTCAGAGCCTCTTAATGATGATGGAACACTCTAATTGCGTCGAGATTCAGTACATCGTCCTCCAACCGACTTGTCACCTAGGGGATATTACTGCCTCGGGCAGCATACAATCCTTCTCCTGTGAGTCTAGAATTTCGAATCCGGCGCAAAACTGATGGTTAATTGTAACGTCCAGGGCCTCCTAATGACGATGGAACACTCAAATTGCGTCGCGATTCAATACATCTTCCTCCAGCCGACTTGTCTCCAAGGGTCAATTGCTGCCTCGGCCACCTTATGTTCGTTTTCCTGTGAGTCTAGATTTTCGAATCCGTCGCAAAACTGATGGTTAATTGTAACGTTCATGGTCTCCTAATAACGATGGAAAACTCAAATTGCGTCGAGATTCAATACACCGTCCTCCAGCCGACTTGTCTCCATGGGGATATTGCTGCCTCGGGCACATATCGTCGTTCTCCTGTGAGTCTAGATTTTCGAATCCGACGCGAAACTGATAGTTAATTGTAACGTTTAGGGCCTCCTAATGACGATGGAACACTCAATTTGCGTCAAGATTCAATACATCGTCCTTCAGCCGACTTGTCTCCAAGGTTCTATTGTTGCTTCGGGCACCTTATGCTCGTTCTCCTGTGAGTCTAGATTTTCGGATCCGACGCTTAACTGATAGTTATATGTAACGTTCAGGGCCTCCTAATGTCGATGGAACACTTATATTGCGTCGAGATTCAATACATTGCCCTCCAGGCGACTTGTCTCCAAGGGTATATTGCTGCGTCGGGCACTTTATGGTCGTTCTCCTGTGAGTGTAGATTATCAAACCCGACGCAAAAAAGATAGTTAATAGTAACGTTCAGCGCCTCCTATGACCATAGAACACTCAAATTGCGTCGAGATTCAATACGTCGTCCTCTGGACTACTTGTCTAAAAGCGGATATTGCTGCCTCGGGCACATTATGGTCCGCCTCCTGTGAGTCTATATTTTCGAATCCGACGCAAAACGGACTGCTAATTGTAACGTTCAGAGCCTCCTAAGGATGATGGTAGACTCTAATTGCGTCGAGATTCAATACATCGTACTCCAGCACACTTGTCTCCAAGGGGATATTGCTGCCTCGGGCACCATATAGTCCATCTCCCGTGAGTCTAGAAATTCGAATCCGACGCAAAACTGATGGTTAATTGTAACGTTCAGGGCCTCCTAATCACGATGGAACACTCAAATTGCGTCGCGATTCAATACATTGCTCTCCAGCCGACTTGTCTCCAAGGGTCAATTGCTGCATTTGGCACCTAATGGCTTGCTCCTGTGAGTCTAGATTATCGTATCCGACGCAAAACTGACATTTAATTGTAACGTTAAGGGCCTCCTATTGACGATGGAACACTCAAATTAGGTCGGGATCCAATACATCGTCCTCCTGCCGACTTCTCTCCAAAGGGATATTGCTGCCTCGGGCACCATGTGGTCCGTCTCCTGTGAGTCTAGATTTTCGAATCCGACGCAAAAACCATAGTTAATTGCAAAGTTTAGCGCCTCCTAATGACCATAGATCACTCAAATTGCGTCGAGATTCAATACGTCGTCCTCTAGACCACTTGTCTCCAAGGGGATATTGCTGCCTCGGGCACCATATGGTCCGTCTCCTTTGAGTCTAGATTTTCGAATCCGACGCAAAACCTGTAGTTAATTCTAACGTTCAGGGCCTCCTAATGACGATGGAACACTCAAACTACGTCGACATTAAATACATTGTCCACCCGCCGTCTTGTCTCCAATGGGATATTGCTGCCTCGGGCACCATGTGGTCCGTCTCCTGTGAGTCTAGATTTTCGAATTCGACGCGAAACTGATAGTTAATTGTAATGTTCAGGGCCTCGTAATGACGATGGAACACTCAAATTGCGTCGAGATTCAATACATCGTCCTCCAGCACACTTGTCTCCAAGGGGATATTGCTGCCTCGGGCACCATATAGTCCATCTCCTGTGAGTCTAGAAATTCGAATCCGACGCAAAACTGGTGGTTAATTGTAACGTTCAGGGCCTCCTAATTACAATGGAACACACAAATTGCGTCGCGATTCAATACAACGTCCCCCAGCCGACTTGCCTCCAAGGGTCAATTGCTGCCTCGGGCACCTTATGGTCGTTCTCCTGTGAGTCCAGATTTTCGGATCCGACGCATAACTGATGGTTAATTGAAACGTTCAGCGCCTCCTAATGACGATAGAATACTCAAATTGCGTCGAGATTCAATACATCGTCCTCCAGTCGACTTGTCACCAAGGGGATATTGCTGCCTCGGGCACCATATGGTACGTCACCTGTAGGTCCAGATATTCGAATCCGACTCAAAACGGACCGCCTATTGTAACGTTCAGAGCCTCCTAATGACGATGGAACACTCAAATTGCATCAACATTCAATACATCGTCATTCAGCCGACTTGTCTTCAACGGTCTACTGCTGCCTGGGGCACCTTATGGTCGTTCTCCTATGAGACTACATTTTCGAATCCGACGCAAAACAGATAGGTAATTGTAACGTTCAGGACCACCTAATGACGATGGAACACTCAATTTGCGTCGAGATTCAATACATCGTCCTCCAGTCGACTTGTCTCCAAGGGGATATTGCTGCCCCGGGCACCATATGGTCCGTCTCCTGTGAGTCTAGATTTTTGAATCCGACGCAAAACTTGTAGTTAATTGTAACGTTGAGGGCCTCCGAATCACGATGGAACACTCAATTGCGTCGAGATCCAATACTTCGACCTCCCGCCGACTTGTCTCCAACCGGATATTGCTTCCTCGGGCACCATGTGGTCCGTCTCCTGTGAGTCTAGATTTTCGAATCCGTCGCGAAACTGATAGTTAATTGTAACGTTCAGGACCTCCTAATGACGATGGAACACTCAAGTTGCGACTAGATTCAATACATCGTCCGCCAGCCGACTTGTCTCCATGGGTCTATTGCTACCTCGGTCACCTTATGGTCGTTCTCTTGTGAGTCCAGATATTCGAATCCGACGCAAAACGGACTGCTAATTGTAACGTTCAGAGCCACCTAATGACGATGGAACACCAAAATTGCGTTGAGATTCAATACATCGTCCTCCAGCCGACTAGTCTCCAAGGGGATATTCCTGCCTTGGGCACCATATAGTCCTTCTCCTGTGAGTCTAGAATTTCGAATCCGACGCAAAACTGATAGTTAATTGTTACGTTCATGCCCTCCTAATGACGATGGATCACTCAAATTGCGTCGAGATTCAATGCATCGTCCTCCAGCCGACTTGTCTCCAAAGGGATATTGCTGCCTCGGGCACCATATGGTCCGTCTCCTGTGAGTCTAGATTTTCGAATCCGACGCGAAACTGATAGTTAATTGTAACGTTCAGCGCCTCCTAATGACGAAAGAACACTCAATTTGCGTCGAGATTCAATACGTCGTCCTCCAGCCGACTTGTCTACATGGGGATTTTGCTGCCTCGGGCACCATATGGTCCGTCACTTGTGAGTCTAGATTTTCCAATCCGACCCAAAACTTGTGGTTAATTGTAACGTTCAGGGCCGCCTAATGACGATGGAACACTCAAATTGCGTCGAGATTCAATACATCGTCCTCCAGCACACTTGTCTCCAAGGGGATATTGCTGCCTCGGGCACCATATAGTCCATCTCCTGTGAGTCTAGAAATTCGAATCCGACGCAAAACTGGTGGTTAATTGTAACGTTCAGGGCCTCCTAATTACAATGGAACCCTCAAATTGCGTCGCGATTCCATACATCTTCCTCCAGCCGACTTGTCTCCAAGGGTCAATTGCTGCCTCGGGCACCTTATGTTCGTTTTCCTGTTAGTCTAGATTTTCGAATCCGACGCGAAACTGATAGTTAATTGTAACGTTCAGCGCCTCCAAATGACGATAGAACACTCAAATTGCGTCGAGATTCAATACGTCGTCCTCCAGCCGACTTGTCTTCAAGGGTCAATTGCTGCCTCGGGCACCTTATGTTCGTTTTCCTGTGAGTCTAGATTTTCGAATCCGTCGCAAAACTGATGGTTAATTGTAACGTTCAGGGCCTCCTATTGACGATGGAACACTCAAATTGCGTCGAGATTCAATACATAGTCCTCCAGCCGACTTGTCTCCAAGCGTCCATTGCTGCCTCGGGCACCTTATGGTCGTTCTCCTGTGAGTCTACTTTTTCGATTCCGACACATAAGTGATAGTTAATTGTAACGTTCAGGGCCTCCTAATGACGATGGAACACTCAAATTGCGTCGAGAATCAATACATCGTCCTCCAGCCGTCTTGTCTCCATGGGTCTACTGCTACCTCGGTCACCTTATCTTCGTTCTCCTGTGAGTCCAGATATTCGAATCCGACGCAAAGCAGACTGCTAATTGTAACGTTCAGAGCCACCTAATGACGATGGAACACTCAAATTGCGTCAGGATTCAATACATCGTCCTCCAGCCGACTTGTCTCCAAGGGGATGTTCCTGCCTTGGGCAACATTTAGTCCTTCTCCTGTGAGTCTAGAATTTCGAATCCGCCGCAAAACTGATAGCTAATTTTTACGTTCATGCTCTCCTAATGACGATGGAACACTAAAATTGCTTGAGATTGAATACATCGTCCTCCAGCCGACTTGTCTCCAAATGGAAATTGCTGCCTCGGGCACCATATGGTCCGTCTCCTGTGAGTCTAGATTTTCGAATCCGACGCGAAAATGATAGTTAATTGTAACGTTCAGCGCCTCCCAATGACGATAGAACACTCAAATTGCGTCGAGATTCAATACGTCGTCCTCCAGCGAACTTGTCTACAAGGGGATATTGCTGCCTCGGGCACCATATGGTCCGTCGCCTGTGAGACTAGATATTCGAATCCGACGCAAAACTTGTAGATAATTGTAACGTTCAGGGCCTCCTAATGACGATGAAACACTCAAATTACGTCGAGATTCAATACGTCGTCCGTAAGCCGACTTGTCTCCAACGAGATATTGCTACTCGGGCACCATGTGGTCCGTCTCCTGTGAGTCTAGATTTTCGAATCCGACGAGAAACTGATAGTTAATTAAAAGGTTCAGGGCCTCCTAATGGAGATGGAACACTCAAATTGCGTCGAGAATCAGTTCATCGTCCTCCAGCCGACTTGTCTCCATGGGTCTACTGCTACCTCGGTCACCTTATGGTCGTTGTCCTGTGAGTCCAGATATTCGAATGCGACGCAAAACGGACTGCTAATTGTAACTTTCAGAGCCTCCTAATGATGATGGAAGACTCTAATTGCGTCGAGATATAGTACATCGTCCTCCAGCACACTTGTCTCCAAGGGGATATTGCTGCCTCGGGCACCATATTGTCCTTCTCCTGTGAGTCTACAAATTCGAATCCGACGCAAAACTGATGGTTCATTGTAACGTTCAGGGCCTCCTAATGACGATAGAACACTCAAATTACGTCGAGATTCAATACATCGTCCGTCCGCCGACTTGTCTCCAACGAGATATTGCTGCTCGGGCACCATGTGGTCCGTCTCCTGTGATTCTAGATTTTCGAATCCGTCGCAAAATTGATAGTTAATTGTAACGTTCTGGACCTCCTAATGACGAAGGAACACTCAATTTGCGTCGAGATTCAATACATCGTCCTCCAGCCGACTTGTCTCCAAGGGTCTATTGCTGCCTCGGGCACCTTATCGTCGTTCCTCTGTGAGTCTAGATTTTCGAATCCGACGCAAAACTAATAGTTAATTGTAACGTTCAGGGCCTCCTAATGACGATAGAAGACTGAAATTGCGTCGAGATTTAATACGTCGTCCTCCAGCCGACTTGTCTCTAAGGGGATATTGCTGCCTCGGGCACCATATGGTCCGCCTCCTGTGAGTCTAGATTTTCGAATCCGACGCATGACTTGTAGTTATTTGTAACGTTCAGTTCCTCTTAATGACGATGGAACACTCAAATTACGTCGAGAGTCAATACATAGTCCACCCGCCGACTTGTCCCCAACGGGATATTGCTGCCTAGGGGCACCATGTGGTCCGTATCCTGTGAGTCTACATTTTCGAATCCAACGAAAAAATGATAGTTAAATGTAACGTTCAAGACTTCCTAATGACGAAGGAACACTCAAATTGCGTCGAGATTCAATACATCGTCCTCCAGCCGACTTGTCTCCAAGGTTCTATTGCTGCTTCGGGCACCTTATGGTCGTTCTCCTGTGAGTCTAGATTTTCGGATCCGACGCTTAACTGATAGTTATATGTAACGTTCAGGGCCGCCTAATGTCGATGGAACACTTATATTGCGTCGACATACAATACATTGTCCTCCAGGCGACTTGTCTCTAAGGGTATATTGCTGCGTCGGGCACTTTATGGTCGTTCTCCTGTGAGTGTAGATTATCAAAACCGACGCAAAAAAGATAGTTAATAGTAACGTTCAGCGCCTCCTAATGACCATAGAACACTCAAATTACGTCGAGATTCAATACGTCGTCCTCTGGACTACTTGTCTAAAAGGGGATATTGCTGCCTCGGGCACATTATGGTCCGCCTCCTGTGAGTCTATATTTTCGAATCCGACGCAAAACGGACTGCTAATTGTAACGTTCAGCGCCTGCTAATGACGATAGAATACTCAGATTGCGTCGAGATTCAATACATCGTCCTCCAGCCGACTTGTCTCCAAGGGGATATTGCTTCCTCGGGCACCATATAGTCCTTCTCCTGTGAGTCTAGAGATTCGAATCCGACGCAAAACTGATGGTTAATTGTAACGTTCATGGCCTCCTAATGACGATGGAACACTCAAATTGCGTCGCATTTCAATAAATCGTCCTCCAGCCGACTTGTCTCCAACGGTCTATTGCTACCTCGGTCACCTTATGGTCGTTCTCCCGTTAGTCCAGGTATTCGAATCCGACGCAGAACGGACTGCTAATTGTTACGCTCAGAGCCTCCTAATGGTGATGGAACATTAAATTTGCGTCGAGATTCAATACTTAGTCCTCCAGCCGACTTGTCTCCAAGGGGATATTGCTGCCTTGGGCACCGTATAGACCTTGTCCTGTGAGTCTAGAATTTCGAATCCGAAACAAAACAGTTAATTGTAACGTTCAGGGCCTCCTAATGACGATGGAACACTGAAATTGCTTCGAGATTCAATACATCGTCCTCCAGCCGACTTGTCTCCAAAGGGATATTGCTGTATCGGGCACCTTATGCTCCGTCTCGTGTGAGTCTAGATTTTCGTATCCGACGAAAAACTGATGGTTAATTGTAACGTTCAGGGCCTCCTAATGACGATGGAACACACAAATTGCGTCGAGAGTCCACACATCGTCCTCCAGCCGACTTGTCACCAGGGGTCTATTGCTGCCTCTGGCACCTAATGGTCTTGCTCCTGTGAGTCTAGATTTCCGAATCCGACGCCAACCTGATATTTAATTGTAACGTTAAGGGCCTCCTAATGACGATGAAACTTTCAAATTGGGTCGAGATTCAATACATCGTCCTCCAGCTTACTTGTCTCCAAGGGTCTATTGGTGCCTCGGGCACCTTATTTTCGTTGTCTTCTGAGTCTAGATTTTCGGATCCGACGCATAACTGATAGTTAATTGTAACGATCAGTGCCTCCTAATGACGATAGAACACTCAAATTGCGTCGAATTCAATACGTCGTCCTCCAGCCGACTTGTCTACAGGGGGATATTGCTGCCTCGGACACCTGATGGTCCGCCTCCTGTGAGTCTAGATTTTCGAATCCGACGCAAAACTGATAGTCAATTGTAACGTTTAATGCCTCCTAATGACGATGCAACACCCTAATTGCGTCGAGATTCAATACATCGTCCTCCAGCCGACATGTCTGCAAGGGGATATTGCTGCCTCGGGCACCTTATGGTCGTTCTCCTGTGAGTGCAGATTATCGAATCCGCCGCAAAAAAGATAGTTAATTGTAACGTTCAGAGTCTCCTAATGACGATGGAACACTCAAATTGCGTCGCGATTCAATACATCGTCTTCGAGCCGACTTGTCTCCATGGGTCTATTGCTACCTCGCTCACCTTATGGTCGTTTTCCCTTGAGTCCAGATATTCGAATCCGACACAAAACGGACTGCCAATTGTAACGTTCAGAGCCTCCTAATGACGATGGAACACTCAAATTGCATCGAGATTCAATACATCGTCCTCCAGCGGACTTGTCTCTAAGGGGTAATTGCTGCCTCGGGCACCATATATTCCTTCTCCTGTGCGTCTAGAATATCAAATCCGACGCAAAACTGATGGTTAATTGTAACGTTCAGGGCCTCCAAATGACGATGGAACACTCAAATTGCGTCGCGATTCAATACATCGTCCTCCATCTTTCTTGTCTCCAAGGGTCAATTGCTGCCTCGGGCACCTTATGCTCGTTCTCCTGAAAGTCTAGATTTTCGAATCCGACGAAAATCTGATAGTTAATTGTAATGTTCAGGGCCTCCTAATGACGATGGAACACTGAAATTGCTTCGAGTTTCAATACATCGTCCTCCAGCCGACTTGTCTCCAAAGGGATATTGCTGTCTCGGGCACCTTATGCTCCGTCTCGTCTGAGTCTAGATTTTCGTATCCGACGAAAAACTGATGGTTAATTGTAACGGTCAGGGCCTCCTAATGACGATGGAACACTCAAATTGTGTCGCGATTCAATACATCGTCCTCCAGCCGATTTATCTCCAAGGGTCTGTTGCTGCCTCTGGCACCTAATGGTCTTGCTCCTGTGAGTCTAGATTTCCGAATCCGACGCCAACCTGATATTTAATTGTAACGTTAAGGGCCTCCTAATGACGATGGAACTTTCAAATTGAGTCGAGATTCAATACATCGTCCTCCAGCCCCCTTGTCTCCAAGGGTCTATTATTGCCTCGGGCACCTTATTTTCGTTGTCTTCTGAGTCTAGATTTTCGGATCCGACGCATAACTGATAGTTAATTGTAACGATCAGTGCCTCCTAATGACGATAGAACACTCAAATTGCGTCGAATTCAATACGTCGTCCTCCAGCCGAGTTGTCTACAGGGGGATATTGCTGCCTCGGACACCTGATTGTCCGCCTCCTGTGAGTCTAGATTTTCTAATCCGACGCAAAACTGATAGTTAATTGTAACGTTTAATGCCTCCTAATGACGATGCAACACCCTAATTGCGTCGAGATTCAATACATCGTCCTCCAGCCGACATGTCTGCAAGGGGATATTGCTGCCTCGGGCACCTTATGGTCGTTCTCCTGTGAGTGTAGATTATCGAATCCGCCGCAAAAAAGATAGTTAATTGTAACGTTCAGGGTCTCCTAATGACGATGGAACACTCAAATTGCGTCGCGATTCAATACATCGTCTTCGAGCCGACTTGTCTCCATGGGTCTATTGCTACCTCGCTCACCTTATGGTCGTTTTCCTTTGAGTCCAGATATTCGAATCCGACACAAAACGGACTGCCAATTGTAACGTTCAGAGCCTCCTAATGACGATGGAACACTCAAATTGCATCGAGATTCAATACATCGTCCTCCAGCGGACTTGTCTCTAAGGGGTAATTGCTGCCTCGGGCACCATATATTCCTTCTCCTGTGCGTCTAGAATATCAAATCCGACGCAAAACTGATGGTTAATTGTAACGTTCAGGGCCTCCAAATGACGATGGAACACTCAAATTGCGTCGCGATTCAATACATCGTCCTCCATCTGACTTGTCTCCAAGGGTCAATTGCTGCCTCGGGCACCTTATGGTCGTTCTCCTGAAAGTCTAGATTTTCGAATCCGACGAAAATCTGATAGTTAATTGTAACGTTCAGGGCCTCCTAATGACGATGGAACACTCTAATTGCGTCGCGATTCAATACATCGTCCACCAGCCGACTTGTCTCCATGGGTATATTGCTGCCTCGGGCACCATATGGTCTGTCTCCTGTAGGTCCAGATATTTGAATCGGACGCAAAACGGACTGCCAATTGTAACGTTCAGAGAGTCCTAATGACGATGGAACACTCAAATTGCATCAAGATTCAATACATCGTCCTACAGCCGACTTGTCTCCAAGCGTCCATTGCTGCCTCGGGCACCTTACGGTCGTTCTCCTGTGAGTCTACATTTTCGATTCCCACACATAACTGATAGTTAATTTTAACCTTCAGGCCCTCCTAATGACGATGGAACACTCAAATTGCTTCGCGATTCAATACATCGTCTTCCAGCCGACTTGTCTCCAAGGTTCAATTGCTGCCTCGGGCACCTTATGGTCGATCTCCTATGAGTCTAGATTTTCGGATCCGACGCATAACTGATAGTTAATTGTAACGTTCAGCGCCTCCTAATGACGATAGAACACTCAAATTGCGTCGAGATTCAGTACATCGTCCTCCAGCCGACTTGTCTCCAAGGGTCAATTGCTGCCTCGGGCACCTTATGGTCGATCTCCTGTGAATCTACATTTTCGATTCCGACACATAACTGTTAGTTAATTGTAACGTTCAGGGCCTCCTAATGACAATGGAACACTTAGATTGTGTCGCGATTCAATACATCGTCCTCCCGCCGACTTGTCTCCAGGGGTCTATTGCTGCCTGTGGCACCTAATGGTCTTGCTCCTGTGAGTCTAGATTTTCGAATCCGACGCCAAACTGATATTTAATTGTAACGTTGAGGGCCTCCTAATGACGATGGAACATTCAAATTGAGTCGAGATTTAATACATCGCCCTCCAGCCGACTTGTCTACAAGGGGATATTGATGCCTCTGTGAGTCTAGAAATTAGAATCCGACGCAAAACTGATGATCAATTGTAACGTTCAGGGCCTCTAATCACGATGGAACACTCAAATTGCGTCGCGATTCAATACATCGCTCTCCAGCCGACTTGTCTCCAAGGGTCAATTGCTGCATTTGGCACCTAATGGCTTGCTCCTGTGAGTCTAGATTATCGTATCCGACGCAAAACTGATATTTAATTGTAACGTTAAGGACCTGCTAATGACGATGGAACACTCAAATTGCGTCGAGATTCAATACATCCTCCTCCAGCCGACTTGTCTCCAAGGGTCTACTGCTGCCTCGCGCACCTTATGGTCGTTGTCCTGTGAGTCTAGATTTTCGGATCCGACGCATAACTGATAGTTAATTGTAACGTTCTGGACCTCCTAATGGCGATGGAACACTCAAATTGCGTCGAGATTCAATACATCGTCCTCCAGCCGACTTGTCTCCAAAGGGATATTGCTGTCTCGGGCACTTTATGTTCCGTCTCCTGTGAGTCTAGATATTCGAATCCGACGCAAAACTGATGGTTAATTGTAACGTTCAGGGCCTCCTAATGACGATGGAACACTCAAATTGCGTCGCGATTTAATACATCGTCCTCCAGCCGACTTGTCTCCAAGGGTCAGTTGCTGCCTTTGGCACCTAATGGTCTTGCTCCTGTGAGTGTAGATTTTCAAATCCTACGCAAAACTGATGGTTAATTGTTACGTTCATGGCCTCCTAATGACGATGGAACACTCAAATTGCGTCGAGATTCAATACATCGTCCACCAGCCGACTTGTCTCCATGGGGATATTGCTTACTCGGGCACCATATGGTCCGCCTCCTGTAGGTCCAGATATTCGAATCCGACACAAAACGGACTGCCAATTGTAATGTTCAGAGCCTCCTAATGACGATAAAACACTCTAATTGCATCAAGGTTCAATACATCGTCCTTCAGTCGACATGTCTCCAACGGTCTATTGCTGCATCGGGCAGCTTATGGTCGTTCTCCTGTGAGTGTAGATTATCGAATCCGACGCAAAACTGATAGTTAATTGTAACGTTCAGAGCCTCCTAATGAAGAAAGAACACTCAAATTGCATCGAGATTCAATACATCGTCCTCCAGCCGACTTGTCTCCAAAGGTCTACTGCTGCCTCGGGCACCTAATGGTCCGTCTCCTGTGAGTCTAGATTTTCTAATCCGACGCAAAAATGATAGTTAATTGTAACGGTCAGGGACTCCAAATGACGATGGAACACTCAAATTGCGTCGAGATTTAATACATCGGCCGCCAGCCGACTTGTCTCCAAGGTGATATTACTGGCTCTGACACCTTTTGGTCGTTCTCCTGTGAGTCTAGATTTTAGAATCCGACCCATAACCGAATGCTAATTGTAACGTTCATGGCCTCCTATTGACGATGGAACACTCAAATTGCGTCGAAATTCATTACATCGTCCTCAAGCCGACTTGTCTCGTAGGGGATATTCCTGCCTCGGGCACCTTATGGACGTTCTCCTGTGAGTCTAGATTTTCGAATCCGACGCAAAACTGATAGGTAATTGTAACATTCGGCGCCTCCTAAAGACGATGGAACACTGAAATTGCGTCGAGATTCAATACATCGACCTTCAGCAGATTTGTCTCCAAGGGTCAATTGCTGCCTCGGGCACCTTATGGTCGTTCTCCTGTGAGTCTAGATTTTCGGATCCGACGCATAACTGATAGTTAATTGTAACGTTCAGTGCCTCCTAATGACGATAGAACACTCAAATTGCGTCGAGATTCAATACAGCGTCCTCCAGCTTACTTGTCTCCAAGGGTCAATTGCTGCCTCGGGCACCTTATGGTCGTTCTCCTGTGAGACTAGATTTACGGATCCGACGCATAACTGATAGTTAATTGTAACGTTCAGCGCCTCCTAATGACGATAGAACACTCAAATTGCGTGGAGATTCAATACATCGTCCTCCAGCCGACTTGTCTCCAAGGGGCTATTGCTGCCTCGGGCACCGTATGGTCCGTCTCCTGTGAGTCTAGATTTTCGGATCCGACGCATAACTGATAGTTAATTGTAACGTTCAAGACCTCCTATTGATGATGGAAAACTCAAATTGCGTCGAGATTCAATACATCGTCCTCTAGACGACTTGTCTCCAAAGGGATATTGCTGTCTCGGGCACCATATGTTTTGTCTCCTGTGAGTCTAGATATTCGAATCCGACTCAAAACTGATGGTTAATTGTAACGTTCAGAGCCTCCTAATGCCGATGGAACACTCAAATTGCGTCGCGATTTAATACATCGTCTTCCAGCCGACTTGTCTCCAAGGGTCAGATGCTGCCTTTGGCACCTAATGGTCTTGCACCTGTGAGTGTAGATTTTCGAATCCGACGCAAAACTGATGCTTAATTGTAACGTTCATGGCCTCCTAATGACGATGGAACACTCAAATTGCGTCGTGATTCAATACATCGTCCACCAGCCGACTTGTCTCCATGGGTATATTGCTGCCTCGGGCACCATAAGGTCCGTCTCCTGTAGGTCCAGATATTCGAATCCGACGCAAAACTGACAGCCAATTGTAACGTTCAGAGCCCCCTAATGACGATGAAACACTCAAATTGCATCAAGATTCAGTACATCGTCCTTCAGTCGACATGTCTCCAACGGTCTATTGCTGCCTCGGGCACCTTATGGTCGTTTTCCTGTGAGTCTAGATTTTCGGATCCGACTCAAAACTGATGGTTAATTGTAACGTTCAGGGCCTCCTAATGCCGATGGAACACTCAAATTGCGTCGCGATTTAATACATCGTCTTCCAACCGACTTGTCTCCATGTTTCTACTGCTACCTCGGTCACCTTATGGTCGTTCTCCTGTTAGTCCAGGTATTCGAATCCGACGCAAAACGGACTGCTAATTGTTACGCTCAGAGCCTCCTAATGGTGATGGAACATTAAATTTGCGTCGAGATTCAATACATCGTCCTCCAGCCGACTTGTCTCCAAGGGGATATTGCTGCCTTGGGCACCGTATAGACCTTGTCCTGTGAGTCTAGAATTTCGAATCCGACGCAAAACAGTTAATTGTAACGTTCAGGGCCTCCTAATGACAATGGAACACTGAAATTGCTTCGAGATTCAATACATCGTCCTCCAGCCGACTTGTCTCCAAAGGGATATTGCTGTCTCGGGCACCTTATGCTCCGTCTCGTGTGAGTCTAGATTTTCGTATCCGACGAAAAACTGATGGTTAATTGTAACGGTCAGGGCCTCCTAATGACGATGGAACACTCAAATTGTGTCGCGATTCAATACATCGTCCTCCAGCCGATTTGTCTCCAAGGGTCTGTTGCTGCCTGTGGCACCTAATTGTCGTTCTCCTGGGAGTCTAGATTTTCGAATCCGACGAATATCTGATAGTTAATTGTAACGTTCAGGGCCTCCTAATGACGATGGAACACACAAATTGCGTCGAGAGTCCACACATCGTCCACCAGCCGACTTGTCACCAGGGGTCTATTGCTGCCTCTGGCACCTAATGGTCTTGCTCCTGTGAGTCTAGATTTCCGAATCCGACGCCAACCTGATATTTAATTGTAACGTTAAGGGCCTCCTAATGACGATGGAACTTTCAAATTGAGTCGAGATTCAATACATCGTCCTCCAGCCCACTTGTCTCCAAGGGTCTATTGGTGCCTCGGGCACCTTATTTTCGTTGTCTTCTGAGTCTAGATTTTCGGATCCGACGCATAACTGATAGTTAATTGTAACGATCAGTGCCTCCTAATGACGATAGAACACTCAAATTGCGTCGAATTCAATACGTCGTCCTCCAGCCGAGTTGTCTACAGGGGGATATTGCTGCCTCGGACACCTGATTGTCCGCCTCCTGTGAGTCTAGATTTTCTAATCCGACGCAAAACTGATAGTTAATTGTAACGTTTAATGCCTCCTAATGACGATGCAACACCCTAATTGCGTCGAGATTCAATACATCGTCCTCCAGCCGACATGTCTGCAAGGGGATATTGCTGCCTCGGGCACCTTATGGTGGTTCTCCTATGAGTGTAGATTATCGAATCCGCCGCAAAAAAGATAGTTAATTGTAACGTTCAGGGCCTCCAAATGACGATGGAACACTCAAATTGCGTCGCGATTCAATACATCGTCCTCCATCTGACTTGTCTCCAAGGGTCAATTGCTGCCTCGGGCACCTTATGGTCGTTCTCCTGAAAGTCTAGATTTTCGAATCCGACGAAAATCTGATAGTTAATTGTAACGTTCAGGGCCTCCTAATGACGATGGAACACTCTAATTGCGTCGCGATTCAATACATCGTCCACCAGCCGACTTGTCTCCATGGGTATATTGCTGCCTCGGGCACCATATGGTCCGTCTCCTGTAGGTCCAGATGTTTGAATCGGACGCAAAACGGACTGCCAATTGTAACGTTCAGAGAGTCCTAATGACGGTGGAACACTCAAATTGCATCAAGATTCAATACATCGTCCTACAGCCGACTTGTCTCCAAGCGTCCATTGCTGCCTCGGGCACCTTACGGTCGTTCTCCTGTGAGTCTACATTTTCGATTCCCACACATAACTGATAGTTAATTTTAACCTTCAGGGCCTCCTAATGACGATGGATCACTCAAATTGCTTCGCGATTCAATACATCGTCCTCCAGCCGACTTGTCTCCAAGGGTCAATTGCTGCCTCGGGCACCTTATGGTCGATCTCCTGTGAGTCTAGATTTTCGGATCCGACGCATAACTGATAGTTAATTGTAACGTTCAGCGCCTCCTAATGACGATAGAACACTCAAATTGCATCGAGATTCAGTACATCGTCCTCCAGCCGACTTGTCTCCAAGGGTCAATTGCTGCCTCGGGCACCTTATGGTCGATCTCCTGTGAGTCTACATTTTCGATTCCGACACATAACTGATAAATAATTGTAACCTTCGGAGCCTCCTAATGACGATGGAACACTCAAATTGCATCAAGATTCAATACATCGTCCTCCAGCCGACTTGTCTCCAAGGGTCAATTGCTGCCTCGGGCACCTTATGGTCGATCTCCTGTGAGTCTAGATTTTCGGATCCGACGCATAACTGATAGTTACTTGTAACGTTCAGCGCCTCCTAATGACGATAGAACACTCAAATTGCGTCGAGATTCAGTACATCGTCCTCCAGCCGACTTGTCTCCAAGGGGATATTGCTGCCTCGGGCACAATATGTTCCGTCTCCTGTAGCTCGAGATATTCGAATCGGACGCAAAACGGACTGCCAATTGTAACGTTCAGAGCCTCCTAATGACAATGGAACACTCAAATTGCATCAAGATTCATTACATCGTCCAACAGCCGACTTGTCTCCAAGCGTCCATTGCTGCATCGGGCACCATATGGTCGTTCTCCTGTGAGTCTACATTTTCGATTCCGACACATAACTGATAGTTAATTGTAACCTTCGGAGCCTCCTAATGACGATGGAACACTCAAATTGCGTCCTCCTGCCGACTTGTCTCCAAAGGGACATTGCTGTCTCGGGCACCTTATGCTCCGTCTCCTGTGAGTCTAGATTTTCGTATCCGACGCAAAACTGATGGTTAATTGTAACGGTCAGGGCCTCCTAATGACGATGGAACACTCAAATTGCGTCGCGATTCAATACATCGTCCTCTAGCTGACGTGTCTCCAACGGTCTATTGCTGCCTCGGGCACCTTATGGTCGTTCTCTTCTGATTCTACTTTTTCGATTCCGACACATAACTGATAGTTAATTGTAACGTTCAGAGCCTCCTATTGACGATGGAACACTCAAATTGCGTCGAGAATTCAATACATCGTCCTCCAGTCGACTTGTCCCCATGGGTCTACTGCTACCTCGGTCACTGTATGGTCGTTCTCCTGTGAGTCCAGATATTCGAATCCGTCGCAAAACGGACTGCTAATTGTAACGTTCAAAGTCTCCTAATGATGATGGTAGACTCTAATTGCGTCGAGATTCAATACATCGTCCACCAGCACACTTGTCTCCAAGGAGATATTGCTGCCTCGGGCACCATATAGTCCATCTCCTATGAGTCTAGAAATTCGAATCCGACGCAAAACTAATGGTTAATTGTAACGTTTAGGACCTCCTAATGACGAAGGATCACTCAAATTGCGTCGAGATTCAACACATCGTTCTCCAGCCGACTTGTCTCCAAGGGTCAATAGCTGCATTTGGCACCTAATGGCTAGCTCCTGTGAGTCTAGATTATCGTATCCGACGCAAAACTGATATTTAATTGTAACGTTAAGGGCCTGCTAATGACGATGAAACACCCAAATTGCGTCGAGATCCAATACATCGTCCTCTCGCCAACTTGTCTCCAACGGGATATCGCTGCCTCGGGTACCATATGGTCCGTCTCCTGTGAGTCTAGATATTCGAATCCGACGCAAAACGGACTGCCAATTGTAACGTTCAGAGCCTCCGAATGACGATGGAACACTCAAATTGCATCTACATTCAATACATCGTCCTCCAGCCGACCTGTCTCTAAGGGGATACTGCTGCCTCGGGCACCATATAGTCCTTCTCCTGTGGGTCTAGAATTTCGAATCCGACGCAAAACGTATGGTTAATTGTAACGTTCAGGGCCTCCTAATGAAGATGGAACACTGAAATTGCGTCGCGATTCAATACATCGTCCTCCAGCCGACTTGTCTCCAAGGGTCAATTGCTGCCTCGGACACCTTATGGTCGTTCTCCTGTGAGTCTAGAATTTCGATTCCGACACATAACTGTTAGTTAATTGTAACGTTCAGGGCCTCCTAATGACGATGGAACACTCAGATTGTGTCGCGATTCAATATATCGTCCTCCCGCCGACTTGTCTCCAGGGGTCTATTGCTGCCTGTGGCACCTAATGGTCTTGCTCCTGTGAGTCTAGATTTTCGAATCCGACGCCAAACTGATATTTAATTGTAACTTTAAGGGCCTCCTAATGACGATGGAACATTCAAATTGAGTCGAGATTTAATACATCGTCCTCCAGCCGACTTGTCTACAAGGGGATATTGATGCCTCGGGCACCTTATCGTCGTTCTTCTGTGAGTCTAGATTTTCGAATCCGACGCAAAATTGAAACGTTTACGGCCTCCTAATGACGATAGAACACTAAAATTGCGTCGAGATTCAATACGTCGTCCTCCTTCCGACTTGTCTCTAAGGGTGTATTCCTGCCTCGGGCACCTTATGGTCGTTCTACTGTGAGTCTAGATATTCGAATCCAACGCAAAACGGACTGCCAATTGTAACATTCAGAGCCTCCTAATGACGGTGGAACACTCAAATTGCATCGAGATTCAATTCGTCGCCCTCCAGCCGACTTGTCTCCAAGGGGTTATTGCCGCACGGGCACCATATGGTCCGACCCTGTGAGTCTAGATTATCGAATCCGACGCAAAACTTGTAGTTAATTGTAACGTTCAGCGCCTCCTAATGACGATGGAACACTCAAATTGCGTCGAGATTCAATACATCGTCTTCCAGCCGATTTTTCTCCAAGGGGTAATATCTGCCTCGGGAACCTTATGGTCTTTCTACTGTGAGTCTAGATTTTCGAATACGACGAATAACTGATAGTTAATTGTAACGTTCAGCGCCTCCAAATAACGATTGCGTCGAGATCAATACATCGTCCTCTAGCCGACTGTCTACAAGGGGATATTGCTGCCTCGGGCACCTTTTCGACCGCCTCCTGTGAGTCTAGATTTTCGAATCCGACGCAAAACAGTTGGTTAATTGTAACGTTCATGGCCTCCTAATGACGATGGAACACTCAAATTGCATCAAGATTCAATATATAGTCATTCAGACGACTTGTCTCCAAGGGTCTATTGTTGCCACGGGCACCTTATGGTCGTTCTCCTCTGATTCTACATTTTCGAATGCGACGCAAAACTGATAGTTAATTGTAACGTTCAGGGCCTCCTAATGGCGATGGAATACTCAAATTGCGTCGAGACTCAATATATCGTCCTCCAGCCGATTTGTCTCCAAGGGTCTATTCCTGCCTCTGGCACCTTATGGTCGTGCTCCTGTGAGTCTAGATTATCGAATCCGACGCAAATCTGATAGTTAATTGTAACGTTCAGCGCCTCCTAATGACGGTGGAACACTCAAATTGCGTCGAGATTCAATAAAGCGGCCTCCAGCGGACTTGTCTCCAAGGGTCTACTGCTGCCTCGGGCACCTTATTATCGTTCTCCTGTGAATCTACATTTTCTATTCCGACATATACCTGATAGTTAATTGTAACGTTCAGGGCCTCCTAATGACAATGGAACACTCAAATTGCGTCGAGATTCAATACATCGTCCTCCAGACGACTTGTCTCCATGGGTCTACTGCTACCTCGGTCACTTTATGGTCGTTCTACTGTGAGTCAAGATATTCGAATTCGACGCAAAATGGACTGATAATTGTAACGTTCAGAACCTCCTAATGACGATGGAACACTCAAATCGCATTCGAGATTCAATACATCGTCCTCTAGCCGACTAGTTTCCAAGGGGCTATTGCTGCAACGGGAACCTTATCGTCGTTATTTGGTGAGTCTAGATTTTCGAATCCGACGCTAAACTAATAGTTCAGGGCCTCCTAATGACGATAAAACCACTCAAATTGCGTCGAGATTCAATACGTCGTCCTCCAGCCGACTTGTCTCCAAGTAGATATAGCTGCCTCGGGCACCATATGGTCCGTCTCCTGTGAGTCTAGATTTTCGAATCCGACGCGAAACTGATAGTTAATTGTAACGTTCAGGGCCTCCTAATGACGATGGAACACCCAAATTGCGTCGAGATTCAATACATCGTCCTCCAGGCGACTTGTCTCCGAGGGTTTATTGGTGCCTCGGCCACCTTATTGTCGATCTCCTGTGAGTGTAGATTTTCGAATCCGACGCAAAACTAATAGTTAATTGTAGCGTTCAGGGCCTCCTAATGACGATAGAACACTCAAATTGCGTCGCGATTCAATACATCGTCCTCCAGCCGACTTGCCTCCGAGGGTCTATTGCTGCCTCTGGCACCTAATGGTCTTGCTCCTGTGAGTCTAGATTTTCGAATCCGACGCAAAACTGATATTTAATTGTAACGTTAAGGGCCTCCTAATGACGATGTAACACTCAAATTCCGTCGAGATTCATTACATCGTCCTCCAGTCGACTTGTCTCCAAGGGGATATTGCTGCCTCGGGCACCTTATCGTCGTTCTTCTGTGAGGCTAGATTTTCGAATCCGACGCTAAATTGAAACTTTCAGGGCCTCCTAATGACGATAGAACTTTAATATTGCGTCGAGATTCAATACGTCGTACTCCAGCCGACTTGTCTCCAAGGGGATATTGCTGCCTCGGGCACCATATGGTCCGTCTCCTGTGAGTCTAGATTTTCGAATCCGACGCAAAACTTGTAGTTAATTGTAACGTTTAGGGCCTCCTAATGACGATGGAACAGTCAAATTGCATCAAGATTTAATACAACGTCATTCAGCCGACTTGTCTCCAAGGGCCTATTGCTGCCTCGGGCACCTTATGGTCGTTCACCTATGATTCTACATTTTCGAATCCGACGCAAAACGGATAGTTAATAGCAACGTTCAGGGCCTCCTAATGGCGATGGAACACTAAAATTGCGTCGAGATTCAATACGTTGTTCTCCAGCCGACTTGCCACCAAGGGGATATAGCTGCTTCTGGCAACTTATGGTCGTGCACCTTTGAGTCTAGATTTTTGTATCCGACGCGAAACTGATAGTTAATTGTAACGTTCAGGGCCTCCTAATGACGATGGAACACTCAAATTGCGTCGAGATTCAATACATCGCCCTCCAGGCTACTTGTCAACAAGGGTCTATTGCTGCCTCGGGCACCTTGTGGTCGTCCTCCTGTGAGTCTAGTTTATCGAATCCAACGCAAATCTGATCGTTAATTATAACGTTCAGGGCCTCTAAATGACGATGGAACACTCAAATTGCGTTGCGATTCAATACATCGTCCTCCAACCGAATTGCCTCCATGGGTCTATTGCTACCTCGCACACCTTATGGTCGTTCTCCTGTGAGTGCAGATATTCGAATCCAACGCAAAGCGGACTGCCAATTGTAACATTCAGAGTCTCCTAATGACGATGGAACACTGAAATTGCATCGAGATTCAATACATCGTCCTCCAGCCGACTTGTCTCCAAGGGGATATTGCTGCCTCGGACACCTTATGGTCGTTCTCCTGTGAGTCTAGTTTTTAGAATCCGACGCATAACTGATAGTTAATTGTAACGTTCAGGGCCTCCTAATGACGATGGAACTTTCAAATTGCGTCGAGATTCAATACATCGTCCTCCAGCCACTTGTCTCCAAGGGGAATATAGCTGCCTCGGCCACCATATGGTCCGTCCCCTGTGAGACTAGATTTTCAAATCCAACGCTGAAATGATAGTTAATTGTAACATTCAGGGCCTCCTGATGACGATGGAACACTCAAATTGCGACGAGCTTCAATACATCGTCCTCTAGCCGACTTGTCTCCAAAGGGATGTTGCTGTCTCGGGCACCTTATGCTCCGTCCCTGTGAGTCTAGATTTTCGTATCCGACGCAAAACTGATGGTTAATTGTAACGGTCAGGGCCTTTTAATGACGATGGAACACTCAAATTGCGTCGCGATTCAATACATCGTCCACCAGCCGATTTGTATCCAAGGGTCTATTGCTGCCTGTGGCACCTACTTGTCGTTCTCCTGGAAGTCTAGATTTTCGAATCCGACGAAAATCTGATAGTTAATTGTAAAGTTCAGGGCCTCCTAAAGACGATGGAACACTCAAATTGCGTCGCGAATCAATACATCGTCCTCCAGCCGACTTGTCTCCAGGGGTCTATTGCTGCCTCTGGCACCTAATGGAATTGCTCCTGTGTATCTAGATTTTCGAATCCGACGCGAAAATGATAGTTAATTGTAACGTTGAGGGCGTCCTAACGACGAAGGAACACTCAAATTGTGTCGAGATACAATACATCGTCCTCCAGCCGACATGTCACCAAAGGGGATATTGCTGCCACGGGCACTTATCATTGTTCTTCTGTGAGTCTAGATATTCGAATCCGACGCAAAACTGACTTTTAATTGGAACGTTAAGGGCCTCCTAATGACGATGGAACACTCAAATTCCGTCGAGATTCAATACATCGTCCTCCAGCCGACTTGTCTCGAAGGGGATATTGCTGCTTCTGGCACCTTCTGGTCTTTCTCCTGTGAGTCTAGATTATCAAATCCGACGCAAATCTGATAGTTAATTATAATGTTCAGGGCCTCCTAATGACGATGGAACACTCAAATTGCGTTGCGATTCAATACATCGTCCTCCAACCGAATTCTCTCCATGGGTCTATTGCTACCTCGCTCACCTTATGGTCGTTCTCCTGTGAGTGCAGACATTCGAATCCAACGCAAAGCGGACTGCCAATTGTAACTTTCAAAGTCTCCTAATGACGATGGAACACTGAAATTGCTTCAAGATTCAATACATCGTCCTCCAGCCACTTGACTCCAAGGGGAATATAGCTGCCTCGGGCACCATACGGTCCTTCCCCTGTGAGACTAGATTTTCGAATCAGACGCAAAAATGATAGTTAATTGTAACAATCAGGGCCTCCTAATGACGAAGGAACACTCAAATTGCGTCGAGATTCAATACATCGTCCTCCAGCCGACTTGTCTACAAGGGGATATTGATGCCTCGGGCACCTTATCGTCCTTTCTTCTGTGAGTCTAGATTTTCGAATCCGACGCAAAATTGAAACGTTCAGGGCCTCCTAATGACGATAGAACACTAAAATTGCGTCGAGATTTAATGCGTCGTCCTCCACCCGACTTGTCTCCTAGGGTATATGGCTGCATCGGGCACCATTTGGTCCATCTCCTGTAGTTCCTGATATTCGAATCCGACGCAAAACGGACTGCCAATTGTAACGTTCAGAGTCTCCTAATGACGATGGAACACGCAAATTGCATCAAGATCCAGTACATCGTCCTCCAGCCGACTTGCCTCCGAGGGTCTATTGCTGCCTCGGACACCTTATGGTCGTTCTCCTGTGAGTCTAGATTTTAGAATCCGATGTATAACTGATAGTTAATTGTAACGTTCAGGGCCTCCTAATGACGATGGAACACTTAAATTGCGTCGAGATTTAATACATCGTCCTCCAGCTGACTTGTCTCCAAGGGGAATATAGCTGCCCCGGGCACCATATGGTCCTTCCCCTGTGAGTCTAGATTCTCGAATCCGACCAAAAAATGATAGTTAATTGTAACATTCAGGGCCTCCTAATGACGAAGGAACACTCAAATTGCGTCGAGATTCAATACATCGTCCTCCAGCCTATTTGTCTCCAAGGGTTTATTCCTGCCTCCGGCACCTTATGGTCGTTCTACTGTGAGTCTAGATTTTCGAATCTGACGCAAAATTGAAACGTTCAGGGCCTCCTAATGGCGATAGAACACTAAAATTGCGTCGAGATTCAATACGTCGTCCTCCAGCCGACATGTCTCCAAGGGGATATTGCTGCCTCTGGCATTATATGGTCCGTCTCCTGCAGATCCAGATATTCGAATCCGACGCAAAACGGACTGCCAATTGTAACGTTCAGAGCATCCTAATGACGATGGAACACTCAAATTGCATCAAGATTCAATACATCGTCCTCCAGCCGACTTGCCTCCGAGGGTCTATTGGTGCCTCTGGCACCTAATGGTCTTGCTCCTGTGAGTCTAGATTTTGGAATCCGACGCAAAACTGATATTTAATCGTAACGTTAAGGGCCTCCTAATGACGATGGAACACTCAAATTCCGTCGAGAAATAAATACATCGTCCTCCAGCCGACTTGTCTACAAGGGGATATTGCTGCCTCGGGCACCTTTTGGTCCGCCTCCTGAGGGTCTAGATTTTCGAATCCGACGCATAACCGATGGTTAATTGTAACGTTCCGGGACTCAAAATAACGATGGAACACTGATATTGCGTCGAGATTCAATACATCGTCTTTCAGCCGACTTGTCTCCAGGTGTCCATTGCTGCCTCGGGCACCTTATGGTCATTCTCCTGTGAATCTACATTTTCTATTCCGACACATAACTGGTAGTTAATTGTAACGTTCAGGGCCGCCTAATCACGATGGAACACTCAAATTGCGTCGAGATTCAATACATCGTCCTCCAGTCGACTTCTCTCCATGGGTCTACTGCTACCTCGGTCCCTTTATGGTCGCTCTCCTGTGAGTCAAGATATTCGAATTCTACGCAAAACGGACTGCCAATTGTAAAGTTCAGAAAGTCCTATTGACGATGGAACACTCAAATTGCATCGAGATTCAATACATCGTTCTCCAGCCGACTTGTCTCCAAGGGTCTATTGCTGCCTCGGTTCACCCCTGATTCTACATTTTCGAATGCGACCGAAAACTGATGGTTAATTGTAACGTTCAGGGCCTCCTAATGGCGATGGAACACTCAAATTGCGTCGAGATTCAATACATCGTCCTACAGCAGACTTGTCTACAAGGGGATTTTGCTGCCTTGGGCACCTTATCGTCGTTCGTCTGTGAGTCTAGATTTTCGAATCCGACGCAAAACTAATAGTTAATTGTAACGTTCAGGGCCTCCTAATGACGACAGAGCACTCAAATTGCGTCGAGATTCAATACGTCGTCCTCAAGCCGACTTGTCTCCAAGGGGATATTGCTGCCTCGGGCACCATATGGTCGTTCTCCTGTGAGTCTAGATTATCGCATCCGACGCAAATCTGATAGTTAATTGTAACGTTCAGGGCCTCCTAATGACGATGGAACACTCAAATTGCGTAGCGATTCAATACATCGTCCTCCAGCCGACTTGTCTCCATGGGTCTATTTCTACCTCGCTCACCTTATGGGCATTCTCCTGTGAGTGCAGATATACGAATCCGACGCAAAACGGACTGCCATTTATATTCTTCAGTACCTCCTAATGACGATGGAACACTCAAATTGAAACGAGATTCAATTCTCATGCCGACTTGTCTCCGGGGGGCTATTGCTGCCTCGGGCACCTAATGGTCCGTCTCCTGTAAGTCTAGATTTTCGAATCCGACGTAAAAATGATAGTTAATTGCAACTTTCAGGGACTCCAAATGACGATGGAACACTCAAATTGCGTCGAGATTTAATACATCGGCCTCCAGCCGACTTGTCTTCAAGGTGATATTGCTGCCTCGGACACCTTATGGTCGATCTCCTGTGAGTCTAGATATTAGAATCAGACGCATAACTGCTAGTTAATTGCAACGTTCAGGGCCTCCTAATGACGATGGAACACTCAGATTGCGTCGAGATTCAATACATCGTCCTCCGCCGACTTGTCTCCATGGGTCTACTGCTACCTTTGTCACTTTATGGTCGTTCTCCTGTGAGTGTTGATTATCGAACACGACGCAAATCAGATAGTTAATTGTAACGTTCAGGGCCTCCTAATGACGATGGGACACTCAAATTGCGTAGCGATTCAATACATCGTCCTCCAGCCGACTTGTCTCCATGGATCTAATGCTACCTCTCTCACCTTATGGTCGTCCTCCTGTGAGTGCAGATATTCGATTCCGACGCAAAACGGACTGCCAATTGCAACGTTCAGAACCTCCTAATGACGATGGAACACTCAAATTGCATCGAGATTCAATACATCGTTCTCCAGCCGACTTGTCTCCAAGGGTCTATTGCTGCCTCGGGCACCTAATGGTCCGTCTCCTGTGAGCCTAGATTTTCGAATCCGACGTATAAATGATAGTTAATTGCAACGTTCAGGGACTCCAAATGACGATGGAACACTCAAATTGCGTCGAGATTTAATACATCGGCTCCCAGCCGGCTTGTCTTCAAGGAGATATTACTGCCTCGGACACCTTATGGTCGTTCTACTGTCAGTCTAGAATTTCGAATCCGACGTGAAACTGATAGTTAATTGCAACATTCAGCGAACCCTAATGACGATGGAACACTCACATTACGTCGTGATTCAACACAGCGGCCTCCAGCCGACTTGTTTCCAAGTGTCTATTGCTGCCTGGGGCATCAAATGGTCGTTCTCCTGTGAGCCTAGATTCTCGAATCCAACGCATAACTCATAGTTAATTGTAACGTTCATGGCCTCCTAATGACGATGGAACACTGATATTGTGTCGAGATTCAATACATCGTCCTCCAGCCCGACTTGTCTCCAGAGGGATATTCCTGTCTCGCGCACCTTATGCTCCGTCTCCTGTGAGTCTAGATTTTCGGATTCGACGCAAAACTTATGGTTAATTGTAACGTTCATTGCCTCCTAATGACGATGGAACACTCAAATTGCGTCGAGATTCAATACATCGTCCTCCAGCCGACTTGTCTCCAAGGGGATATTGCTGCCTCGGCACCTTATCGTAGTTCTTCTGTGAGTCTAGATTTTCGAATCCGACGCAAAACTGATATTTAATTGTAACGGTAAGGACTTTCTAATGACGATGAAACACTAAACTTGCGTCGAGATTCAATACATCGGCTCCCAGCCGGCTTGTCTTCAAGGAGATATTACTGCCTCGGACACCTTATGGTCGTTCTACTGTGAGTCTAGAATTTCGAATCCGACGTGAAACTGATAGTTAATTGCAACATTCAGCGCCCCCTAATGACGATGGAACACTCAAATTACGTCGTGATTCAACACAGCGGCCTCCAGCCGACTCGTTTCCAAGTGTCTATTGCTGCCTGGGGCATCGAATGGCCGTTCTCCTGTGAGCCTAGATTTTCGAATCCAACGCATAACTCATAGTTAATTGTAACGGTCATGGCCTCCTAATGACGATGGAACACTGATATTGTGTCGAGATTCAATACATCGTCCTCAAGCCGACTTGTCTTCAAGGGGATATTGCTGCCTCGGCACCTTATCGTCGTTCTTCTGTGAGTCTAGATTTTCGAATCCGACGCAAAAGTAATAGTTAATTGTAACGTTCAGGGCCTCCTAATGACGATAGAACACTCAAATTGCGTCGAGATTCAATACGTCGTCCTCCAGCCGACTTGTCTCCAAGGGGATATTGCTGCCTCGGGCACCATATGGTCGTTCTCCTATGAGTCTAGATTATCGCATCCGACGCAAATCTGATAGTTAATTGTAACGTTCAGGGCTTCCTAATGACGATGGAACACTCAAATTGCGTCGCGATTCAATACATCGTCCTCCAGCCGATTTGTCTCCAAGGGTCCATTGCTGCCTGTGACACCTAATTGTCGTTCTCCTGGGAGTCTAGATTTACGAATCCGACTCAAATATGATAGTTAATTGTAACGTTCAGGGCCTCCTAATGACGATGGAACACTCGAATTGCATCGAGAGTCAATACATCGTCCTCAAGGCGACTTGTCTCCAAGGGTCTATTGCTGCCTCGGTCTCCATATGGTTCGTCTCCTTTGAGTCTAGATTTTCGAATCCGACGCAAAACTTGTAGATAATTGTAACGTTCAGGGCCTCCTAATGACGATGGAACACTCAAATTGTGTCGAGATTCAATACATCGTCCTCTCGCCGACTTGTCTCTAACGGGATATTGCTGCCTCGGGCACCATGTGGTCCGTCTCCTGTGAGTCTAGATTTAAGAATCCGACGCAAAAATGATAGTTAATTGTAACGTTCAGGGACTCCTAATGACGAAGGAACACTCAAATTGCGTCGAGATTCAATACATCGTCCAACAACCCACTTGTCTCCAAGGGTCTATTGCTGCCTCGGACACCTTATGGTCGTTCTCTTGTGAGTCTAGATTTTCGGATCCGACGCATAACTGATAGTTAATTGTAACGTTCAGCGCCTCCTAATGACGATAGAACACTCAATTTGCGTCGAGATTCAATACATCGTCCTCCAGCGGACTTGTCTACAAGGGGATATTGCTGCCTTGGGCACCTAATGGCCCGCCTCCTGTGAGTCTACATTTTCGAATCCGACGCAAAACTAATTTTTAATTGTAACGTTCATGGCCTCCTAATGAGGATGAAAGACTCAAATTGCGTCGAGATTCAATACATCGTCCTCCAGCCAACTTGTCTCCAAGGGGATATTGCTGCCTCGGGCACCTTATCGTCGTATTTCTGTGAGTCTAGATTTTCAAATTCGACGCAAAACTAATAGTGAATTGTAACGTTCAGGGCCTCCTAATAACGATGGAACACTCAAATTGCGTCGAGATTCAATACATCATCCTCCAGCCGACTTGTCTACAAGGGGATATTGCTGCCTCCGGCACCTTATGGTCGTTCTCCTGTGAGTCTAGATTATCGAATCCGACGCAAATCTGATAGTTAATTGTAACGTTCAGGGCCTCCTAATGACGATGGGACACTCAAATAGCGTAGCGATTCAATACATCGTCCTCCAGCCGCTTTGTCTCCATGGATCTATTGCTACCTCGCTCACCTTATGGTCGTTCTCCTGTGAGTGCAGATATTCAATTCCGACGCAAAACGGACTGCCAATTGTAACGTTCAAAACCTCCTAATGACGATGGAACACTCAAATTGCATCGAGATTCAATACAGCGTTCTCCAGCCGACTTGTCTCCAAGGGTCTATTGCTGACTCGGGCACCTAATGGTCCGTCCCCTGTGAGTCTAGATTTTCGAATACGACGCCAAAATGATAATTAATTGTAACGTTCAGGGACTCCAAAAGACGATGGAACACTCAAATTTCGTCGAGATTTAATACATCGGCTCCCAGCCTCCTTGTCTTCAAGGTGATATTGCTGCCTCTGACACCTTATGGTCGTTGTACTGTGAGTCTAGATTTTCGAATCCGACGTGAAACTGATAGTTAATTGTAACATTCAGGGCCTCCTAATGACGATGGAACACTCAAATTGCGTCGAGATTCAATCCATCGTCCTCCAGCCAACTTGTTTCCAAAGGGATATTGCTGTCTCGGGCACCTTATGCTCCGTCTCCTGTGAGTCTAGATTTTCGAATCCGACGCAAAACTGATGGTTATCTGTAACGTTCATGGCCTCCTAATGAGGATGGAACACTCAAATTGCGTCGATATTCAATACATCGTCCTCCAGCCGACTTGTCTACAAGGGGGTATTGCTGCCTCGGGCACCTCATGGTCCGCCTCCTGTGAGTCTAGATTGTCGAATCCGACGCAAAACTGATGGTTAATTGTAACGTTCATGGATTCCTAATGACGATGGAACACTCATATTGCGTCGAGATTCAATACGTCGTCCTCCAGCCGACTTGTCTCCAAGGGGATATTGCTGCCTCGGGCACCATATGGTCTGTCCCCTGTGAGTCTAGATTAACGAATCCGACGCATAACTTATAGTTAATTGTAACGTTCATGGCCTCCTAATGTCGATGGAAAACTCAAATTGCGTCGTGATTCAATACATCGTCCTCCAGCCGACTTGTCTCCAAGGTGATATTGCTGCCTCGGCACCTTATCGTCGTTCTTCTGTGAGTCTAGATTTTTGAATCCGACGCAAAACTGATATTTACTTGTAACGTTAAGGACTTCCTAATGACGATGGAACACTAAAATTGCGTCGAGATTCAATACATCGGCTCCCAGCCGGCTTGTCTTCAAGGAGATATTACTGCCTCGGACACCTTACGGTCGTTCTACTGCGAGTCTAGAATTTCGAATCCGACGTGAAACTGATAGTTAATTGCAACATTCAGCGCCCCCTAATGACGATGTAACACTCAAATTGCGTCGTGATTCAACACAGCGGCCTCCAGCCGACTTGTCTCCAAGTGTCCATTGCTGCCTGGGGCATCGAATGGTCGTTCTCCTGTGAGTCTAGATTTTCGAATCCAACGCATAACTGATAGTTAATTGTAACGTTCAGGGCCTCCTAATGACGATGGAACACTGCAATTGTGTCGAGATTCAATACATCGTCCTCCAGCCGACTTGTCTCCAAGGGTCTATTGCTGCCTGTGGCACCTATTTGTCGTTCTCCTGGGAGTCTAGATTTTCGAATCCGACGCAAAACTTGTAGTTAATTTTAACGTTCATGGCGTCCTAATGACGATGGAACACTCATATTGCGTCGAGATTCAATACATCGTCGTCGCGCCGACTTGTCTCCAACGGGATATTGCTGCCTCGGGCACCATGCGGTCGTCTCCTGTGAGTCTAGATTTTCGAATCCGACGCAAAAGTGATAGTTAATTGTAACGTTCAGGAACTCCTAATGACGAAGGAACACTCAAATTGCGTCGAGATTCAATACATCATCCACCAGCCCACTTGTCTCCAAGGGTCTATTGCTGCCTCGGGCACCTTATGATCGTTATCCTGTGAGTCTAGATTTTCGGAACCGACGCATAACTGATAGATAATTGTAACGTTCTGCGCCTCCTAATGACGATAGATCACTCAATTTGCGTCGAGATTCAATACATCGTCCTCCAGCCGACTTGTCTACAAGGGGATATTGCTGCCTCGGGCACTTTACCGACGTTTTTCTGTGAGTCTAGATTTTCGAATTCGACGCAAAACTAATAGTTAATTGTATCGTTCAGGGCCTCCTAATGACGATAGAACACTCAAATTGCGTCGAGATTCAATACGTCGTCCTTCAGCCGACTTGTCTCCAAGGGGATATTGCTGCCTCGGGCACCTAATGGTCCGTCTCCTGTGAGTCTAGATTTTCGAATCCGACGCCAAAATGATAATTAATTGTAACGTTCAGGGACTCCAAAAGCCGATGGAACACTCAAATTGCGTCGAGATTTAATACATCGGCTCCCAGCCTCCTTGTCTTCAAGGTGATATTGCTGCCTCTGACACCTTATGGTCGTTCTACTGTGAGTCTAGATTTTCGAATCCGACGTGAAACTGATAGTTAATTATAACGTTAAGGGCCTCCTAATGACGATGGAACACTGAAATTGTGTCGAGACTCAATACATCGTCCTTCAGCCGACTTGTCTCCAAGCGTCCATTCCTGCCTCGGGCCCTTTATGGTCGTTCTCCTGTGAGTCTACATTTTCGATTTCGACACATAACTGATAGTTAATTGTAACGTTGAGGGCCTCCTAATGACGATGGAACACTCAAATTGAGTCGAGATTTAATACATCGTTCTCCAGCCGACTTGTCTCCAAGGGTCTATTGCTGCCTAGGGCACCTAATTGTCCGTCTCCTGTGTGTCTAGATTTTCGAATCAGACGCCAAAATGATAGTTAATTGTAACGTTCCGGGACTCCAAAAGACGATGGAACAGTCAAATTGCGTTGAGACTTAATACATCGGCTCCAAGCCGGCATGTCTTTAAGGTGATATTGCTGCCTCGGACACCTTATGGTCGTTCTACTGTGAGTCTAGATTTTCGAATCCGACGTGAAACTGATAGTTAATTGTAACGTTCAGGGCCTCCTAATGACGATGGAACACTCGAATTGCATCGAGAGTCAATACATCGTCCTCAAGGCGACTTGTCTCCAAGGGTCTATTGCTACCTCGCTCACCTTATGGTCGTTCTCCTGTGAGTGCAGATATTCGAATCCGACGCAAAACGGACTGCCAATTGTAACGTTCAGAACCTCCTAATGACGATGGAACACTCAAATTGCAACGAGATTAAATCTCATGCCGACTTGTCTCCATGGGTCTATTGCTGCGTGTGGCACCTAATTGTCGTTCTCCTGGGAGTCTAGATTTTCGAATCCGACGCAAATATGATAGTTAATTGTAACGTTCAGGGCCTCCTAATGACGATGGAACACTCAAATTGCATCGAGAGTCAATACATCGTCCTCAAGGCGACATGTCTCCAAGGGTCTATTGTTGCCTCTGGCACCTTATGGTCGTTCTCCCGTGAGTGTAGATTTACGAATGCAACGTAAAACTGATATTTAATTGTAACGTTAAGGGCCTGCTAATGACGATGGAACACTCAAATTGTGTCGACATTCAATACGTCGTCCTCCAGCCGACTTGTCTCCAAGGGGATCTTGCTGAATCGGGCACCATATGTTCCGTCTCCCGTGAGTCTAGATTTTCGAATCCGACACCGAACTGATATTTAATTGTAACGTTAAGGGCTTCCTAATGACAATGGAACACTCAAATTGCGTCGACATTCAATACATCGTCCTCCAGCCGACTTGTCTACAAGGGGATATTGTTGCCTCGGGCACCATATGGTCCGCCCCCTGTGAGTCTAGATTAACGAATCCGACGCATAACTTGTAGTTAATTGTAACGTTCAGGGCCTCCTAATGTTGATGGAACACTCAAATTGCGTCGAGATTCAATACATCGTCCTCCAGCCGACCTGTCTACAAGGGGATATTGCTGCCTCGGGCACCTTTTGGTCGTTCACCTGTAAGTCTAGATTATCGAATCCGACGCAAATCTGATAGTTAATTGTAACGTTCAGGGCCTCCTAATGACGATGGAACACTCAAATTGCGTAGCGATTCAATACATCGTCCTCCAGCCGACTTCTCTCCATGGATCAATTGCTACCTCGCTCACCTTATGGTCGTTCTCCTGTGAGTGCAGATATTCGAATCCGACGCAAAACGAACTGCCAATTGTAACGTTCAGAACCTCCTAATGACGATGGAACACTCAAATTGCATCGAGATTCAATACATCGTTCTCCAGCCGACCTGTCTACAAGGGGATATTGCTGCCTCGGGCACCTTTTGGTCGTTCACCTGTGAGTCTAGATTATCGAATCCGACGCAAATCTGATGGTTAATTGTAACGTTCATGGCCTCCTAATGACGATAGAACACTCAATTTGCGTCGAGATTCAATACGTCGTCCTCCAGCAGACTTGTCTCCAAGGGGATATTGCTGCCTCGGGCACCATATGGTGGTTCTCCTGTGAATCTAGATTATCGCATCCGACGCAAAATCTGATAGTTAATTGTAACGTTCAAGGCCTCCTAATGACGATGGAACACTCAAATTGCGTAGCGATTCAATACATCGTCCTCCAGCCGACTTGTGTCCATGGGTCTATTGCTACCTCGCTCACCTTATGGTCGTTCTCCTGTGAGTGCAGATATTCGAATCCGACGCAAAACGAACTGCCAATTGTATCGTTCAGAACCTCCTAATGACGATGGAACACTCAAATTGCAACGAGTTTAAGTCTCATGCCGACTTGTCTCCAAGGGTCTATTGCTGCCTCGGGCATCTAATTGTCCGTCTACTGTGAGGCTAGATTTTCGAATCCGACGTAAAAATGGTAGTTAATTGCAACGTTCAGGGACTCCAAATGACGATGGAAGACTCAAATTGCGTCGAGATTTAATACATCGGCCTCCAGCCGACTTGTCTTCAATGTGAAATTGCTGCCACGGACACCTTATGGTCGTACTCCTGTGGGTCTAGATTTAAGAATCAGACGCATAACTGATAGTTAATTGTAACGTTCAGGGCCTCCTAATGACGATGGAACTCGCAAATTGCGTGGAGATTCAATACATCGTCCTCCAGCCGACTTGTGTCCATGGATCTACTGCTACCTTGGTCACTTTATGGTCGTTCTCCTGTGAGGCCAGATATTCGAATCCGACGCAAAACGTACTGCTAATTGTAACGTTCAGAGCCTCCTAATGATGCTGGAACAATCAAATTGTGTTGAGATTCAATACATCGTCCTCCAGCCGATTTGTCTCCAAGGGTCTATTGCTGCCTGTGGCACCTAATTGTCGTTCTCCTGGGAGTCTAGATTGTCGAATCCGACGCAAATGTGATAGTTAATTGTAACGTTCAGGGCCTCCTAATGACGATGGAACACTCGAATTGCATCGAGAGTCAATACATCGTCCTCAAGGCGACTTGTCTCCAAGGGTCTATTGCTACCTCGCTCACCTTATGGTCGTTCTCCTGTGAGTGCAGATATTCGAATCCGACGCAAAACGGACTGCCAATTGTAACGTTCAGAACCTCATAATGACGATGGAACACTCAAATTGCTACGAGATTAAATCTCATGCCGACTTGTCTCCAAGGGTCTATTGCTGCCTCGGGCACCAAATTGTCAGTCTCCTGTGAGTTTAGATTTTCGAAGCCGACGTAAAAATGATAGTTAATTGCAACGTTCAGGGACTCCAAATGACGATGGAAAACTCAAATTGCGTCGAGATTCAATACCTCGTCTTCCAGCCGACTTGTCTCCAAGGGGAGATTGCTGCCTCAGTCACCATATGGTTTGTCTCCTGTGAGTCTAGATTTTCGAATCCGACGCCAAACTTGTAGTTAATTGTAACGTTCAGGGCCTCCTAATGACGATGGAGCTCTAAAATTGCGTCGAGATTCAATACATCGTCCTCGCGCCGACTTGTCTCCAACGGGATTATGCTGCCTCGGGCACCATGTGGTCCGTCTCCTGTGAGTCTAGATTTTCTAATCCGACGCAAAACTAATATTTAATTGTAACGTTCATGGCCTGCTAATGAGGATGAAAGACTCTAATTGCGTTGAGATTCAATACATTGTCCTCCAGCCGACTTGTCTACAAGGGGATATTGCTGCCTCGGGCACCTTATGGTCCGCCTCCTGTGAGTCTAGATTTTCGAATTCGACGCAAAACTAATAGTTAATTGTAACGTTCAGGGCCTCCTAATGACGATAGAACACTCAAATTGCGTCGAGATTCAATACGTCGTCCTCCAGCCGACTTGTCTCCAAGGGGATATTGCTGCCTCGGGCACCATATTGTCCGTCTCCTGTCAGTCTAGATTTTCGAATCCGACACAAAACTGATATTTAATTGTAACGTTCAGGGCCTCCTAATGACGATGGAGCTCTAAAATTGCGTCGAGATTCAATACATCGTCCTCGCGCCGACTTGTCTCCAACGGGATTATGCTGCCTCGGGCACCATATGTCCGTCCCCTGTGAGTCTAGATTAACGAATCCGACGCATAACTTGTAGTTAATGGTAACTTTCAGGGCCTCCTAATGACAATGGAACACTCAAATTGCGTCGAGATTCAATACATCATCCTTCAGCCGACATGTCTACAAGGGGATATTGCTGCCTCGGGCACCGTATGGTCGTTCTCCTGTGAGTCTAGATTATCGAATCCGACGCAAATCTGATAGTTAATTGTTACGTTCAGGGCCTCCTAATGACGATGGGACACAAAATAAGTCGAGGTTTAATACATCGCCCTCCAGCCGACATGTCTCCATGGGTCTACTGCTACCTTGGTCACTTTATGGTCGTTCTCCTGTGAGTCCTGATATTCGAATCCGACGCAAAACGGACTGCCAACTGTAACGTTCAGAGCCTGCTAATGATGATGGAAAACTCAAATTGTGTCGAGATTCAATACATCTTCCTCCAGCCGATTTGTCTCCAAGGGTCTATTGCTGCCTGTGGCACCTAATTGTCGTTCTCCTGGGAGTCTAGATTTTCGAATCCGACGCAAATATGATAGTTAATTGTAACATTCAGGGCCTCCTAATGACGATGGAACACTCGAATTGCATCGAGAGTCAATACATCGTCCTCAAGGCGACTTGTCTGCAAGGGACTATTGCTGCGTCTGGCACCTGATGGTCTTGCTCCTGTGAGTCTAGATTTTCGAATCCGACACAAAACTGATATTTAATTGTAACGTTAAGGGCTTCCTAATGACGATGGAACACTAAAATTGCGTCGAGATTCAATACATCGTCCTCCAGCCAACTTGTCTCCAAGCGGATATTGCTGCCTCGGGCACCATATGGTCCGTCCCCTGTGAGTCTAGATTAACGAATCCGACGCATAACTTGTAGTTAATTGTAACTTTCAGGGCCTCCTAATGACAATGGAACACTCAAATTGCGTCGAGATTCAATACATCATCCTTCAGCCGACTTGTCTACAAGGGGATATTGCTAACTCGGTCACCATATGGTTCGTCTCCTGTGAGTCTAGATTTTCGAATCCGACGCAAGACTTGTAGTTAATTGTAACGTTCAGGGCCTCCTAATGGCGATGGAACACTAAAATTGCGACGAGATTCAATACATCGTCCTCGCGCCGACTTGTCTCCAGCGGGATATTGCTGCGTCGGGCACCATGTGGTCCGTCTCCTGTAAGTCTAGATTTTCGAATCCGACGCAAAAATGATAGTTAATTGCAACGTTCAGGGACTCCTAATGACGAAGGAACACTCAAATTGCGTCGAGATTCAATACATCGTCCCCCAGCCCACTTGTCTCCAAGGGTCTATTGCTGCCTCGGACGCCTTATGATCGTTCTCCTGTGAGTCTAGATTTTCGGATCCGACGCATAACTGATTGTTAATTGTAACGTTCAGCGCCTCCTAATGACGATAGAACACTCAATTTGCGTCGAGATTCTATATATCGTCCTCCAGCCGACTTGTCTACAAGGGGATATCGCTGCCTCGGGCACCTTATGGTCCGCCTCCTGTGAGTCTAGATTTTCGAATCCGACGCAAAACTAATTTTTAATTGTAACGTTCATGGCCTCCTAATGAGGATGAAAGACTCAAATTGCGTTGAGATTCAATACATCGTCCTCCAGCCGACTTGTCTCCAAGGGGATATTGCTGCCTCGGGCACCTTATCGTCGTTCTTCTGTGAGTCTAGATATTCGAATTCGACGCAAAACTAATAGTTAATTGTAACGTTCAGGGCCTCATAATGACGATAGAACACTCAAATTGCGTCGAGATTCAATACGTCGACCTCCAGCCGACTTGTCTCCAAGGGGATATTGCTGCCTCGGGCACCAAATTGTCCGTCTCCTGTGAGTCTAGATTTTCGAATCCGACACAAAACTGATATTTAATTGTAACGTTAAGGGCTTCCTAATGACGATGGAACACTAAAATTGCGTCGAGATTCTATACATCGTCCTCCAGCCAACATGTCTCCAAGCGGATATTGCTGCCTCTTGCACCATATGGTCCGTCCCCTGTGAGTCTAGATTAACGAATCCGACGCATAACTTGTAGTTAATTGTAACTTTGAGGGCCTCCTAATGACAATGGAACACTCAAATTGCGTCGAGATTCAATACATCATCCTTCAGCCGACTTGTCTACAAGGGGATATTGCTGCCTCGGGCACCTTATGGTCGTTCTCCTGTGAGTCTAGATTATCGAATCCGACGCAAATCTGACAGTTAATTGTAACGTTTAGGGCCTCCTAATGACGATGAGACGCTCAAATTGCGTAGCGATTCAATATATCGGCCTCCAGCCGACTTGTCTTCATGGATCTATTGCTGCCTGGCTCACCTTATGGTCGTTCTCCTGTGAGTGCAGATATTCGATTCCGACGCAAAACGGACTGCCAATTGTAACGTTCAGAACCTCCTAATGACGATGGAACACTCAAATTGCATCGAGATTCAATACACCGTTCTCCAGCCGACTTGTCTCCAAGGGTCTATTGCTGCCTTGGGCACCTAATGGTCCGTCTCCTGTGTGTCTAGATTTTCGAATCCGACGCCAAAATGATAATTAATTGTAACGTTCAGGGACTCCAAAAGACGATGGAACCCTCAAATTGCGTCGAGATTTAATACATCGGCTCCCAGCCGGCATGTCTTCAAGGTGATATTGCTGCCACGGAACCCTTATGGTCGTTCTACTGTGAGTCTAGATTTTCGAATCCGACGTGAAACTGATAGTTAATTGTAACGTTCAGGGCCTCCTAATGACGATGGAACACTCAAATTGCGTCGAGATTCAATACATCGTCCTCCAGCCGCTTTGTCTCCATGGGTCTATTGCTACCTCGCTCACCTTATGGTCGTTCTCCTGTGAGTGCAGCAATTCGAATCCGACGCAAAACGGACTGCCAATTGTAACGTTCAGATCCTCCTAATGACGATAGAACACTCAAATTGCGTCGAGATTTAATACATGGGCCTCCAGCCGACTTGTCTTCAAGGTGATATTTTGTTGCCTCGGGCACCTTATGGTCGTTCTCCAGTGACTCTAGATTTTCGAATCGGACGCAAAACTGATAGTTAATTGTAACGTTCAGGGCCTCGTAATGACGATGGAACACAAAATGCGTCGAGATTTAATACATCGCCCTCCAGCCGACATGTCTCCATGGGTCTACTGCTACCTTGGTCACTTTATGGTCGTTCTCCTGTGAGTCCAGATATTCGTATCCGACGCAAAACGGACTGCTAATTGTAACGTTCAGAGCCTCCTAGTGATGATGGAACACTCAAATTGTGTCGAGATTCAATACATCGTCCTCCAGCCGATTTGTCTCCAAGGGTGTATTGCTGCCTGTGGCACCTAATTGTCGTTCTCCTGGGAGTTTAGATTTTCGAATCCGACGCAAATATGATAGTTAATTGTAACGTTCAGGGCCTCCTAATGACGATGGAACCCTCGAATTGCATCGAGAGTCAATACATCGTCCTCAAGGCGACTTGTCTCCAAGGGTCTATTGCTGCGTCTGGCACCTGATGGTCTTGCTCCTGTGAGTCTAGATTTTCGAATCCGACGCAAAACTGATATTTAATTGTAACGTTAAGGGCTCCCTAATGACAATGGAACACTCCAATTGCGTCGAGATTCAATACGTCGTCCTCCAGCCGACCTGTCTCCAAGGGGATATTGTTGCCTCGGGCACCATATGGTCCGTCCCCTGTGAGTCTAGATTATCGAATCCGACGCAAATCTGATAGTTAATTGTAACGTTCAGGGCCTCCTAATGACGATGGAACACTCAAATTGCGTCGAGATTCAATACATCGTCCTCCAGCCGACCTGTCTACAAGGGGATATTGCTGCCTCGGGCACCTTATGGTCGTTCTCCTGTGAGTCTAGATTATCGAATCCGACGCAAATCTGATAGTTAATTGTAACGTTCAGGGCCTCCTTATGACGATGGAACACACAAATTGCATAAGGATTCAATACATCGTCCTCCAGCCGATTTGTCTCCATGGGTCTATTGCTACCTCGCTCACCTTATGGTCGTTCTCCTGTGAGTACAGATATTCGAATCCGACGCAAAACAGGCTGCCAATTGTATCGTTCAGAACATCCTATTGACGATGGAACACTCAAATTGCAACGAGATTAAATCTCATGCCGACTTGTCTCCAAGGGTCTATTGCTGCCTCGGGCACCTAATGGTCCGTCTCCTGTGAGTCTAGATTTTCGAAACCGAAGTAAACATGGTAGTTAATTGCAACGATCAGGGACTCCAAATGACGATGGAACACTCAAATTGCGTCGAGATTTAATACATCGGCCTCCAGCCGACTTGTCTTCTAAGTGATATTGCTGCCTCGGACACCTTAATGTCTTCTCCTGTGAGTCCAGATTTTAGAATCAGACGCATAACTGATAGTTAATTGTAACGTTCAGAGCCTCCTAATGACGATGGAACACTCAAATCGCGTCGAGATTGAATACATCGTCCTCCAGCCGACTTGTCTCCATGTGTCTACTGCAACCTTGGTCACTTTACGGTCGTACTCCTGTCAGTCCAGATATTCGAATCCGACGCGAAACGGACTGCTAATTGTAACGTTCAGAGCCTCCTATTGATGATGGAACACTCAAATTGTGTCGAGATTCAATACATCGCCCTCCAGCCGATTTGTTTCCAAAGGTCATTTGCTGCCTGTGGCACCTAATTGTCGCTCTCCTGGGAGTCTAGAGTTTCGAATCCGACGCAAATATGATAGTTAGTTGTAACGTTCAGGGCCTCCTAATGACGATGGAACACTCTAATTGCATCGAGAGTCAATACATCGTCCTCAAGGCGACTTGTCTCCAAGGGTCTATTGCTGCCTCAGGCACCTTATGGTCGTTCTCCAGTGAGTCTAGATTTTCGAATCGGACGCAAAACTGATATTTAATTGTAACGTTAAGGACTTCCTAATGACGATGGAACACCCAAATTGCGTCGAGATTCAATACGTCGTCCTCCAGCCGATTTTCTCCAAGGGGATATTGCTGCCTCGGGCACCATATGGTCGTTTTCCTGAGAGTAGATTTTCGAATCCGACGCAAAACTGATGGTTAATTGTAACGTTCAGGGCCTCCTAATGACGATGGAACACTTCATTTGCGTCGAGGGTCAATACATCGTCCTCCAGCCGATGTGGCTCCAAGGGGATATTGCTGCCTCATACACCATATGGTCGTTCTCCTGTGAGTCTAGATTTTAGAATCAGACGCATAACTGATAGTTAATTGTAACGTTCAGGGCCTCCTAATGACGCTGGAACACTGAAATTGCGTCGAGATTCAATACATCGTCCTTCAGCCGACTTGTCTCCAAGCGTCCATTGCTTCCTCGGGCACTTTATGGTCGTTCTCGTGTGAGTCTACATTTTCGATTCCGACACATAACTGATAGTTAATTGTAGCGTTCAGAGCCTCCTAATGACTATGGAACACTCAAATTGCGTCGAGATTCAATACATCGTCCTCCAGCCGACTTGTCTCCAAAGGGATATTGCTGTCTCGGGCACTTAATGCTCCGTCTCCTGTGAGTCTAGATTTTCGAATCCGACGCAAATCTGATACTTAATTGTAACGTTCAGGGCCTCCTAATGACGATGGAACACTCAAATTGCGTAGTGATTGAATACATCGTCCTCCAGCCGACTTGTCTCCATGCGTCTATTGCTACCTCGCTCTCCTTATGGTCGTTCTCCTGTGAGTGCAGAAATTCGAATCCGACGCAAATCGGACTGCCAATTGCAACGTTCAGAACCTCCTAATGACGATGGAACACTCAAATTGCAACGAGATTTTATTCTCATGCCGACTTGTCTCCAAGGGTCTATTGCTGCCTCGGGCACCTAATGGTCCGTCTCCTGTGAGTCTACATTTTCGAATCCGACGTAAAAATGATAGTTAATTGCAACGTTCAGGGACTGTAAATGACGATGGAACACTCAAATTGCGTCGAGATTTAATACATCGGCCTCCAGCCGACATGACATCAAGGTGATATTGCTGCCTCATACACCATATGGTCTTTCTCCTGTGAGTCTAGATTTTAGAATCAGACGCATAACTGATAGTTAATTGTAACGTTCAAGGCCTCCTAATGACGATGGAGCACTCAAATTGCGTAGCGATTCAATACATCGTCCTCCAGCCGACTTGTCTCCAAGGGTCAATTGTTGCCTCTGGCACCTAATGGTCTTTCTCCTGTGAGTCTAGATTTTCGAATCCGACTCAAAACTAATATTTAATTGTAACGTTCAGCGCCTCCTAATGACGATAGAACACTCAAATTGCGTCGAGATTCAATACATCGTCCTCCAGCCGACTTGGCTACAAGGGGATATTGGTGCCTCGGGCACCTAATGGTCCGTCTCCTGTGAGTCTAGATTTTCGAATCCGACGCGAAACTGATCGTTAATTGTAACGTTCAGGGCCTCCTAAAGACGATGGAACACTCAAATTGCGTCGCGATCCAATACATCGGCCTCCAGCCGACTTGTGTTCAAAATGGTTCAAATGGCTCTGAGCACTTTGGGACTCAACTGCTGAGGTTATTAGTCCCCTAGAACTTAGAACTAGGTAAACCTAACTAACCTAAGGACATCACAAACATCCATGCCCGAGGCAGGATTCGAACCTGCGACCGTAACGCGACTTGTGTTGAAGGGGACATTGCTGCCTCGGGCACCATATGTTCCGTCTCCTGTGAGTCTAGATTTTCGATTCCGATTCGAAACTGATAGTTAATTGTAACGTTCAGGGCCTCCGAATGACGATGGAACACTCAAATTGCGTCGCGATTCAATACATCGTCATCCAGACGACCTGTCTCCAAGGGTCTATTGCTGCGTCAGCCAACTAATGGTCTTACTCCTGCGAGTCTAGATTTTCGAATCCGACGCAAAACTGATATTTAATTGTAACGTTAAGGGCCTCCTAATGACGATGGAACACTCAAGTTGCGTCGAGATTCAGTACGTCGCCTCCAGCCGACTTGTCTCCATGGGTCTACTGCTACCTTATTCACTTTATGGTCGTTCTCCTGGGAGTCCAGATATTCGAATCCGACGCAAAAGGGACTGCTAATTGTGACGTTCAGAGCCTCCTAATGGTGAGGGAACACTCAAATTGTGTCGAGATTCAATACATAGTCCCTCAGCCGACTTGTCTGCAAGGGTCTATTGCTGCCTCGGGCACCTTATGGTCGGTCTCCTGTGAGTCTAGATTTTCGAATCGGACGCATAACTGACAATTAATTGTAACGTTCAGCGCCTCCTAATGACGATAGAACACTCAATTTGCGTCGTGATTTAATACATCGTCCTTCAGCCGACTTGTCTCCAAGGGGATATTGCTGCCTCATACACCATATGGTCTTTCTCCTGTGAGTCTAGATTTTAGAATCAGACGCATAACTGATAGTTAATTGTAACGTTCAGGGCCTCCTAATGACGATGGAACACTCAATTTGCGTCGAGATTTAATACATCGTCCTCCAGCCGACTTGTCTCCATGGGTCTACTGCTACCTTGGTCACTTTATGGTCGTTCTCCTGGGAGTCCAGATATTCGAATCCGACGCAAAAGGGACTGCTAATTGTAACGTTCGGAGCCTCCTAATGGTGAGGGAACACTCAATTTGCGTCGTGATTTAATACATCGTCCTTTAGCCGACTTGTCTCCAAGGGGATATTGCTGCCTCATACACCATATGGTCTTTCTCCTGTGAGTCTAGATTTTAGAATCAGACGCATAACTGACAGTTAATTGTAACGTTCAGGGCCTCCTAATGACGATGGAACACTCAAATTGCGTCGAGATTCAATACATCGTCCTCCAGCCGACTTGTCTGCATGGGGATATTACTGCCTCGGGCATCTTATGGTCGTTCTGCAGTGAGTCTAGATTTTCGAATCCGCCGCGAAATTGATTGTTAATTGTAACGATCAGGGCTTCCTAATGACGATGGAACACTCAAATTGCGTCTAGATTCAATACATCGGCCTACAGCCGACCTGTGTTCAAAATGGTTCAAATGGCTCTGAGCACTATGGGACTCAACTGCTGAGGTTATTAGTCCCCTAGAACTTAGAACTAGTTAAACCTAACTAACCTAAGGACATCACAAACATCCATGCCCGAGGCAGGATCCGAACCTGCGACCGTAGCGTGACTTGTTTTGAAGGGGACATTGCTGCCTCGGGCACCATATGTTCCGTCTCCTGTGAGTCTAGATTTTCGAATCCGATTCGAAACTGATAGTTAATTGTAACGTTCAGGGCCTCCTAATGACGATGGAACGCTTAAATTGCGTCGAGATTCAATACATCGTCCTTCAGCCGATTTGTCTCCAAGGGGATATTGCTGCCTCGGGCGCCATATGGTCCGTCTCCTGTGAGTCTAGATTTTCGAATCCGACGCATAACTGATAGTTAATTGAAACGTTCAGCGCCTCCTAATGACGATGGAGCACTCAAATTGCGTCGAGATTCAATACATCGTCCTCCAGCCGATTTGTCTCCAAGGGGATATTGCTTCCTCGGGCGCCATATGGTCCGTCTCCTGTGAGTCTAGATTTTCGAATCCGACGTATAACTGGTAGTTAATTGAAACGTTCAGCGCCTCCTAATGACGATGGAGCATTCAAATTGCGTCGATATTCAATACATCGTCCTTCAGCCGACCTGTCTCCAAGCGTATATTGCTGCCTCAGGCACCTTATGGTCGTTCACCTGTGAGTCTAGATTTTCGAATCCGACGCATAACTGATAGTTAATTGTAACGTCCAGGGCACCCTAATGACGATGGAACTCTCAAATTTCGTCCAGATTCAATACATCGTCCTCCAGCCGACTTGTCTCCAAGGGGATATTGCAGTATCGGGCACCATATGATCCTTCTCCCGAGAGTAAATTTTCGAATCCGACGCAAAAATAATAGTTAATTGTAACGTTCAGCGCCTCCTAATGGCGATGGAGCACTCAAATTGCGTCTAGAGGCAATACGTCGTCCTCCAGCCTAGTTGTCTACCAGGGGTTATTGCTGCCTCCGGCTCTAGGTGGTCCGTCTCCTGTTAGTCTAGATTTTCGAATCAGACGCAAAAATGATAGATAATTGTAACGTTCACTGCCTCCTAATGACGATGGAACACTCAACTTGCATCGAGATTCAATACATCGGCCTCTAGCCGACATGTCTCCAAGGGTTTATTGCTGCCTCGGGCACCTTATGGTCGTCGTCCTATGAGTCTAGATTTTCGAATCCGACGCATAAGTGATAGTTAATTGAAACGTTCAGCGCCTCCTAATGACGAAGGAGCACTCAAATTGCGTCGATATTCATTACATCGTCCTTCAGCCGTCCTGTCTCCAAGAGTCTATTGCTGCCTCAGGCACCTTATGGTCGTTCTCCTGTGAGTCTAAATTTTCGAATCCGACGCATAACTGATAGTTAATTGTAGCGTTCAGGGCATCCTAATGACGATGGAGCACTCAAATTGCGTCGATATTCAATACATCGTCCCTCAGCCGACTTGTCTCCAAGTTTCTATTGCTGCCTCGGGCACCTGATAGTCGTTCTCCTGTGAGTCACGATTTATGAATCCGACGCAAAACTGATAGTTAATTGTAACGTACAGGGCCTCCTAATGACGATGGAACACTCAAATTGCGTCGAGGATCAATACATCGTCCTCCAGCCGACGTGCCTCCAAGGGCATATTGCTGCCTCGGGCTCCATAGGGTCATTCTCCTGTGAGTCTAGATTTTTGAATCCGACGCGAAACTGATAGTTAATTGTGACGTTCAGGGCATCCTAATGACGTTGGAACACTCAAATTGCGTCGAGATTCCATACATCGTCCTATAGCCGACTTGTATCCAAGTGGATATTGCTGTCTCGGGCACCATATGATCCTTCTCCTGAGAATAGATTTTCGAATCCGACGCTAAAATTATAGTTAATTGTAACGTTCAGCGCCTCCTAATGACGATGGAGCGCTCAAATTGCGTCGTGTTTCAACATATCGTCCTCCAGCGGACTGGTCTCCAAGTGTCTATTGCTGCCTCTGGCACCATATGATCCTTCTCCTGAGAGTAGATTTTCAAATCCGACGCTAAAATTGTAGTTAATTGTAACGTTCAGGGCCTCCTAATGACGATGGAACACTCAAATTGCGTCGAGATTCAATACATCGTCCTTCAGCCGACTTGTATCCAAAGGGATATTGCTGTCTCGGGCACCATATGATCCTTCTCCTGAGAGTAGATTTTCGAATCCGACGCTAAAATGATAGTTACTTGAAACGTTGGAACATTCAAATTGCGTCGAGAGTCAATACGTCGCCCTCCAGCCTAGTTGTCTTCAAGGGGTTATTGCTGCCTCGGGCTCAATGTGGTCCGTCTCCTGTTAGTCTAGATTTTCGAATCAGACGCAAAAAAGATAGTTAATTGTAACGTTCACGGCCTCCTAATGACGATGGAACACTCAACTTGCGTAGAGATTCAATACATCGGCCTCCAGCCGACTTGTCTCCAAGGGTTTATTGCTGCCTCGGGCACCATATGGTCCGTCTCCTGTGAGCCTAAATTTTCGATTCCGACGCAAAAATGATAGTGAGATGTAACGATCAGCGCCTCCTAAATATGATGGAACACGCAAATTGCGTCGATATTCAATACATCGTCCTTCAGGCGACTTGACTCCAAGGGTCTATTGCTGCCTCGGGCACCTCATGGACGTTCTCTTGTGAGTCTAGATTTTCGAATCCGACGCAAAACTGATTGTTAATTGTAACGTTCAGGGCATCCTAATGACGTTGGAACACTCAAATTGCGTCGAGATTCAATACATCGTCCAATAGCCGACTTGTATCCAAGGGGATATTGCTGTCTCGGGCACCATATGATAATTCTCCTGAGAATAGATTTTCGAATCCGACGCTAAAATGATAGTTAATTGTATCATTCAGCGCCACCTAATGACGGTGGAACACTCAAATTGCTTCGTGATTCAACACAGCGGCCTCCAGCCGACTTGTCTCCAAGTGTCTATTGCTGCCTGGGGCACCGCATGGTCGTCCACCTGGGAGTCTAGATTTTCGAATCCGACGCTTAACTGATACTTAATTGTAAAGTTCATGGCCTCCTAATGACGATGGAACACTCAAATTGCGTCGATATTCAATACATCGTCCTTCAGCCGACTTGCCTCCAAGGGTCTATTGCTGCCTCGGGCACTTTATGGTAGTTCTCCTGTGAGTCTAGATTTTCGGATCCGACGCAAAACTGATTGTTAATTGTAACGTTCAGGGCCTCCTAATGACGTTGGAACACTCAAATTGCGTCGAGATTCAATACATCGTCTTCCAGCCGACTTGTATCAAAGGAGATATTGTTGCCTCGAGCTCCATGTGGTCCATCTCCTGTTAGTGTAGATATTCGAATCCGACGCAAAAATTATAGTTAATTGTAACGTTCACGGCCTCCTAATGACGATGGAACACTCAAATTGCGTCGAGATTCAAAACATCGGCCTCTAGCCGACTTGTACCCAAGGGGATATTGCTGTCTCGTGCACCATATGATCCATCTCCTGAGAGTAGATTTTCGAATCCGACGCTATAATGATAGTTAATTGTAACGTTCAGCGCCTCCTAATGACAATGCAACACTCAAATTGCGTCGAGAGTCAATACGTCGTCTCCCAGCCTAGTTGTCTACAAGGGGTTATCGCTGCCACGTGCTCCATGTGGTCCGTCACCTGTTAGTCTAGATTTTCGAACCAGACGCAATAATGATAGTTAATTGTAACGTTCACGGCCTCCTAATGACGATGGATCACTCAACTTACGTCGAGATTCAATACATCGGCCTCCAGCCGACTTGTATCCAAGGGGATATTGCTGTCTCGGGCACCATATGATCCATCTCCTGAGAGTAGATTTTCGAATCCGACGCTATAATGATAGTTAATTGTAACGTTCAGGGAATCCTAATGACGATGGAACACTCAAATTGCGTCGAGATCCAAAACATCGTCCACCAGCCGATTTGTCTCCAAGGGGATATTGCTGCCTCGGGCACCATATGGTCCGTCTCCTGTGAGTCTAGATTTTCGAATCCGACGCATAACTTATAGTTAATTGAAACGTTCAGCGCCTCCTAATGACGATGGAGCACTCAAATTGCGTCGATATTCAATACATCGTCCTTCAGCCGACCTGTCTCCAAGAGTATATTGCTGCCTCAGGCACCTTCTGGTCGTTCTCCTTTGAGTCTAGATTTTCGAATCCGACGCATAACTGATAGTTAATTGTAACGTTCAGGGCATCCTAATGTCGATGGAACACTCAAATTGCCACCAGATTCAATACATCGTCCTCCAACCGACTTGTCTCCAAGGGGATATGGCTGCCTCAGGCACCACATGATGCGTCTCCGTTGATTCTATATTTTCGAATCCGACGCAAAACTGATAGTTAATTGTAACGTTCAGGGCCTCCTAGTGACGATGGAGCGCTCAAACTGCGTCGCGATTCAACATATCGTCCTCCAGCGGACTGGTCTCCAAGGGAATATTGCTGCCTCTCGCACCTTATGGTCCGTCTCCAATCCGTCTAGATTTTCGAATCCGACCAAAAGCTGATAGTTCATTGTAACGTTTAGGGCCTCCTAATGACGATGGAACACTCAAATTGGGTCGATATTCAATACATCGTCCTTCAGCCGACTTGTCTCCAAGGGTCTATTGCTGCCTCGGGCACCTTATGGTAGTACTCCTGTGAGTCTAGATTTTCGAATCCGATGCAAAACTGATTGTTAATTGTAACGTTCAGGGCCTCCTAATGAAGTTGGAACACTCAAATTGCGTCGAGATTCAATACATCGTCCTCCAGCCGACTTGTATCAAAGGGGATATTGTTCCTCGGGCTCCATGTGGTCCATCTCCTGTTAGTCTAGATTTACGAAACCGACGCAAAAATGATAGTTAATTGTAACGTACACGGCCTCCTAATGACGATGGAACACTCAAATTGCGTCGAGATTCAATACATCGGCCTCCAGCCGACTTGTATCCAAGGGGATATTGCTGTCTCGGGCACTATATGATCCTTCTCCTGAGAGAAGATTTTCGAATCCGACGCTAAAATTGTAGTTAATTGTAACGTTCAGGGCTTCCTAATGACGATGGAGCGCTCAAATTGCGTCGCGATTCAACATATCGTCCTCCAGCGGACTGGTCTCCAAGGGGATATTGCTGCCTCGGGCACCTTATGGTCCGTCTCCAATGAGTCTAGATTTTCGAATCCGACCAAAAACTGATAGTTCATTGTATCGTTTAGGGCCTCCTAATGACGATGGACCACTCAAATTGCGTAGATATTCAATACATCGTCCTTCAGCCGACCTGTCACCTAGAGTATATTGCTGCCTCAGGCACCTTACGGTCGTTCTCCTGTGAGTCTAGATTTTCGAATCCGACGCATAACTGATAGTTTATTGTAACGTTCAGGGCATCCTAATGACGATGGAACACTCAAATTGCGTCGAGATTCAATACATCGTCCTTCAGCCGACTTGTCTCCAAGTGTCTATTGCTGCCTGGGGCATCGCATGGTCGTTCACCTATGAGTCTAGATTTTCGAATCCGACGCGAAACTGATACTTAATTGTAAAGTTCAGGGTCTCCTAATGACGATGGAACACTCAAATTGCGTTGATATTCAATACATCGTCCTTCAGCCGACTTGTCTCCAAGGGTCTATTGCTGCCTCGGGCACCTTATGGTAGTTCTCCTGTGAGTCTAGATTTTCGAATGCGACGCAAAACTGATAGTTAATTCTAACGTTCAGCGCCTCCTAATGACAATGTAACACTCAAATTGCGTCGAGAGTCAATAAGTCGTCTCCCAGCCTAGTTGTCTACAAGGGGTTATTGCTGCCTCGTGCTCCATGTGGTCCGTCACCTGTTAGTCTAGATTTTCGAACCAGACGCAATTATGATAGTTAATTGTAACGTTCACGGCCTCCTAATGACGATGGAACACTCAACTTGCGTCGAGATTCAATACATCGGTCTCCAGCCGACTTGTATCCAAGGGGATATTGCTGTCTCGGGCACCATATGATCCATCTCCTGAGAGTAGATTTTCGAATCCGACGCTATAATGACAGTTAATTGTAACGTTCAGGGAATCCTAATGACGACGGAACACTCAAATTGCGTCGATATTCAATACATCATCCTTCAGCCGACTTGTCTCCAAGGGTCTATTGCTGCCTCGGGCACCTTATGGTAGTTCTCCTGTGAGTCTAGATTTTCGAATCCGACGCAAAACTGGTTGTTAATTGTAACATTCAGGGCCTCCTATATACGATGGAACTCTCAAATTGCGTCGAGATTCAATACATCGTCCTCCAGCCGACTTGGCTCCAAGGGGATATCGCTGCTTCGGCACCACATTGTCCGTCGACGGTGATTCTACATTTTCGAACCCGACACAAAACAGAGAGTTAATTGTAACGATCAGGGCACCCTAATGACGATGGAACACTCAAATTGCGCCCCCGATTAAATATATCGTCCTCCAGCGGACTGGTCTCCAAGGGGATATTGCTGCCTCGGGCATCATACGGTCCGTCTTCAGTGAGTCTAGATTTTCGAATCAGACGAAAAAATGATAGTTAATTGTAACATTCAGGGCCTCCTAATGGCGATGGAACATTCAAATTGCGCCGTGATCCAATACATCGTACTCCAGCCGACTTGTCTCCAATTGTCTATTGCTGCCTCGGGCACCTGACGGTCGTTCTCCTGTGAGTCTCGAATTTCGAATCCGACGCAAAACTGATAGTTAATTGTAACGTTCAAGGACTCCAAATGACGATGGAACACTCAAATTGCGTCGAGAATCAATACGTCGCCCTCCAGCCTAGTTGTCTAGAAGGGGTTATTGCTGCCCCGGGGTCCATGTGGTCCGTCTCCTGTTAGCCTAGATTTTCGAATCAGACGCAAAAATGATAGTTAATTGTAACGTTCACGGCCTCCTAATGACGATGGATCACTCAACTTGCGTCGAGATTCAATACATCGGCCTCCAGCCGACTTGTCTCCAAGGGTTTATTGCTGCCTCGGGCACCTTATGGTCGTTCTCCTATGAGTCTACATTTTCGAATCCGACGCATAACTGATAGGTAATTGAAACGTTCAGCGCCTCCTACTGACGATGGAGTACTCAAATTGCGTCGAGATTCAATACATCGTCATCCAGCCGACTTGTCTCCAAGCGGATACTGCTGCCTCGGGCACCATATGGTCCGTCTCCTGTAATTCTAGACTTTCGAATCCGACGCATAACTGATAGTTAATTGAAACGTTCAGCGCCTGCTAATGACGATGGAGCACTCAAATTGCGTCGATATTCAATACATCGTGCTTCAGCCGACCTGTCTCCTAGAGTCTATTGCTGCTTCGGGCACCTTATGGTCCGTCTCCAATGAGTCTAGATTTTCGAAATCGACGAAAAACTGATTGTTAATTGTAACATTCAGGGCCTCCTAATTATGATGGAAGACTCAAATTGCGTCGCGATCCAATATATCGTCCTTCAGCCGACTTGTCTCCAAGGGTCTATTGCTGCCTGGAGCAGCTTATGATCGTTCTCCTGTGAGTCTAGATTTTCGAATCCATCGCAAAACTGATATTTAATTGTAACGTTCCGGGCCTCCTAATGGCGATGGAACACTCAAATTGCGTCGAGATTCAATACATCGTTCTCTAGCCGACTTGTCTCCAAGGGGTATTGCTGCCTCGGGCATCATTTGGTCCGTCTCCTGTGAGTCTAGATTTTCGATTCCGCCGCAAAAATGATGGTGAGATGTAACGATCAGGGCCTCCTAATGATGATGGAACACTCAAATTGAGTTGAAATTCAATACATCGTCCTCCAGTCGACTTGTCTCCAAGGTGATATTGCTGCCTCGGGCACCATATGGTAGTGTGAGTCTAGATTTTGGAATCCGACGCGAAACTTTTAGTTAATCGTAACATTCGGCGCCTCCTAATGACGATGGAACACTCAAATTGCGTCGTGATTCAACACAGTGGCCTCCAGCCGACTTGTCTCCAAGTGTCTATTGCTGCCTGGGGCACCGCATGGTCGTTCTCCTGTGAATCTAGATTTTCGAATCCGACGCTTAACTGATACCTACTTGCAACGCCCAGGGCCTCCTAATGACGAAGGAACACTCAAATTGCGTCGAGATTCAATACATAGCCCTCCAGCCTAGTTGTCTACAAGGGGTTATTGCTGCCCCGGGCTCCATGTGGTCCGTCTCCTGTTAGCCTAGATTTTCGAATCAGACGCAAAAATGATAGTTAATTGTAACGTTCACGGCCTCCTAATGACGATGGAAGACTCAAATTGCGTCGACATTCAGTACATAGGCGTCCAGCCGACTTGCCCCCAAGGGTGGTTCAAATGGCTCTGAGCACTATGGGACTCAACTGCTGAGGTCACTAGTCCCCTAGAACTTAGAACTAGTTAAACCTAACTAACCTAAGGACATCACAAACATCCATGCCCGAGGCAGGATTCGAACCTGCGACCGTAGCGGTCTTGCGGTTCCAGACTGCAGCGCCTTTAACCGCACGGCCACTTCGGCCGGCCCCCAAGGGTGGATTGCTGCCTCGGGCACCTTATGGTCGTTCTCCTGTGAGTCTAGATTTTCGAATCCGACACGATACTGAATGTTAATTGTAACGTTCAGGGCTTCCTAATGACGATGGGACACTCAAATGCCGTCGACATTCAATACATCGTCCACCAGGCGACTTGTCTCCAAGGGGTATTGCTGCCTCGAGCACCATATGGTCCTTCTCCCGTGTGTCTAGATTTTCGAATTCGACGCAAAAATGATGGTTAATTGTAACGTTCAGGGCCACCTAATGACGATGGAACACTCAAACTGCGTCGAGATTCAATACATCGTCCTCCGGCCGACTTGTCTCCAAGGGTCTATTGCTGCCTCGGGCACCTTATGGTCGTTCTCCTATGAGTATGTATTTTCGAATCCGACGCATAACTGATAGTTAAGTGAAACGTTCAGCGCCTCCTAATGACCATGGAGCTCTCAAATTGCGTGGAGATTCAATACATCTTCCTCCAGCCGACTTGTCTCCAAGGGGATATTGCTGCCTCGGGCACCAAATGGTCCGTCTCCTGTGATTCTAGATTTTCGAATCCGACGTTCAGCGCATCCTAATGACGATGGAGCACTCAAATTGCGTCTATATTCATTACATCGTCCTTCAGCAGACCTGTCTCCAAGAGTCTATTGCTGCCTCTGGCACCTTATGGTCGTTCTCCTGTGAGTCTAGATTTTCGAATCCGACGCGTAACTGATAGTTAATTGTAACGTTCAGGGCCTCCTAATGGCGATGGAACACTCAAATTGTGTCGAGATTCAATACATCGTCCTCCAGCCGACTTGTCTCCAAGGGGATATCGCTGCCTCGGGCACCACATGGTCCGTCTCCGTTAATTCTACATTTTCGAATCCTACGCAAAACTGATAGTTAATTCTAACGTTCAGGGCCTCCTAATGACGATGGAACACTCAAATTGCGTCGAGGTTCAATACATCGTCCTCCAGCCGACTTGTCTCCCAGGGGATATTGCTGCCTCGTTCACCATATGGTCCGTCTCCTGTGATTCTAGATTTTCGAATCCGACGCATAACTGATAGTTAATTGAAACGTTCAGCGCCTCCTAATGACGATGGAGCACTCAAATTGCGTCTATATTCAATACATCGTCCTTCAGCCGAAGTGCCTCCAAGGGGATATAGCTGCCTCGGGCACCATATGGTCCGTCTCCTGTGAGTCTAGATTATCGATTCCGACGCAAAAATAATAGTGAGATGTAACGACCAGCGTCTCTTAATGATGATCGAACACTCAAATTGCGTCGAGATTCAATACATCGTCCTCCAGGCGACTTGTCTCCAAGGGGATTTTGCTGCCCCAGCCTCCATATGGTCATGCAGCCGACTTGTCTATAAGGGTCTATTGCTGCCGCAGGCACCTTATGGTCGTTCTCCTGTGACTCTAGATTATAGAATCCGACGCAAAACTGATACTTAATTGTAACGTTCAGGGCCACCTAATGACGATGGAACACTCAAATTGCGTCTATATTCAATACATCGTCCTTCAGCCGACGTGCCTCCAAGGGGATATAGCTTCCTCGGGCACCATATGGTCCGTCTCTTGTGAGTCTAGATTATCGATTCCGACGCAAAATTAATAGTGAGATGTAACGATCAGCGTCTCTTAATGATGATCGAACACTCAAATTACGTCGAGAGTCAATACGTCGTCCTCCAGCCTAGTTGTCTACAAGGGGTTATTGCTGCCTCGGGCTCCATGTGGTCCGTCTCCTGTTAGTCTAGATCTTCGAATCAGACGCAAAAATGATAGTTAATTGTAACGTTCACGGCCTCCTAATGACGAAGGAACACTCAACTTGCGTCGAGTTTCAATACATCGTCCTCCAGCCGACTTGTCTCCATGGGAATATTGCTTCTCGGGCACCTTATGGTCCGTCTCCTGTGGTTCTAGATTTTCGAATCCGACGCATAACTGATAGTTAATTGAAAGGTACAGCGCCTGCTTATGACTATGGAGCACTCAAATTGCGTCGATATTCAATACATCGTCCTTCAGCCGACCTGTCTCATAGAGTCTATTACTGCCTCGGGCACCTTATGTTCCGTCTCCTATGAGTCAAGATTTTCGAATCCGACGAAAAACTGATTGTTAAATGTAACATTCAGGGACTCCTAAATACGATGGAACACTCAAATTTTGTCGAGGTTCAATACATCGTCCACCAGCCGACGTGCCTCCAAGGGGATATTACTGCCTCAGGCACCACATGGTCCGTCTCCTGTGAGTCTAAATTTTCGATTCCGACGCAAAAATGATAGTGAGATGTAACCATATGCGACTTCTAATGATGATGGAACACTCAAATTGCGTCGAGATTAAATCCATCGGCCTCCAGCCGACTTGTCTCCAAGGGTCTATTGCTGTCTCTGGCACCTAATGGTCGTTCTCCTGTGAGTCTAGATTTTCGAATCCGACGCATAACTGATAGGTAATTGAAACGTTCAGCGCCTCCTAATGACGATGGAGCACTCAAATTGCGTCGAGATTCGATACATCGTCCGCCGGCCGACTTGTCTCCAAGGGTTTATTGCTGCCTCGGGCACGTTATGGTCGTTCTCCTATGAGTCTAGATTTTCGAATCCGACGCATAACTGATAGTTAATTGAAACGTTCAGCGCCTCCTAATGACGATGGAGCACTCAAATTGCGTAGAGATTCAATACATCGTCCTCCAGCCGATTTGTCTCCAAGGGGATATTGCTGCCTCTGTCACCATATGGTCCGTCTCCTGTGATTCTAGATTTTCGAATCCGACGCTTAACTGATAGTTAATTGAAACGTTCAGCGCCTCCTAATGACGATGGAGCACTCAAATTGCGTCGATATTCAATACATCGCCCTTCAGCCGACCTGTCTCCAAGAGTCTATTGCTGCCTCAGGCACCTTATGGTCGTTCTCCTGTGAGTCTAGATTTTCGAATCCGACGCATAACTGATTGTTGATTGTAACGTTCAGGGCCACCTAATGACGTTGGAACACTCAAATTGCGTCGAGATTGAATACATCGTCCTCCAGCCGACTTGTATCCAAGGGGAAATTGCTGTCTCGGGCACCATATGATCCTTCTCCTGAGAGTAGATTTTCGAATCCGACGCTAAAATTGTAGTTAATTGTAACGTTCAGGGCCACCTAATGACGATGGAACACTCAAATTGCGTCGAGATTCAATACATCGTCCTTCAGCCGTCTTGTATCCAAAGGGATATTGCTGTACCGGGCACAATATGATCCTTCTCCTGAGAGTAGATTTTCGAATCCGCCGCTAAAATGATAGTTACTTGAAACGTTCAGCGCCTCCTAATGACGATTGAACATTCAAATTGCGTCGAGAGTCAATACGTCGCCCTCCAGCCTAGTTGTCTTCAAGGGGTTATTGCTGCCTCATGCTCAATGTGGTCCGTCTCCTGTTAGTCTAGATTTTCGAATCAGACGCAAAAATGATAGTTAATTGTAACGTTCACGGCCTCCTAATGACGATGGAACACTCAACTTGCGTAGAGATTCAATACATCGGCCTCCAGCCGAATTGTCTCCAAGGGTTTATTGCTGCCTCGGGCACCTTATGGTCCGTCTCCTGTGAGCCTAAATTTTCGATTCCGACGCAAAAATGATAGTGAGATGTAACGATCAGCGCCTCCTAATTATGATGGAACACTCAAATTGAGTCGAGATTCAATACATCGCCCTCCAGCCGGCTTTTCTGCAAGGTGATATTGCTGCCTCGGGCACCATATGGTCCTTATCCTGTGAGTCTAGATTTTCGAATCGGACGCGAAACTGATAGTTGATTGTAACATTCAGCGCCACCTAATGACGATGGAACACTCAAATTGCGTCGTGATTCAACACAGCGGCCTCCAGGCGACTTGTCTCCAAGGGGATTTTGCTGCCCCGGGCTCCATATGGTCATTCAGCCGACTTGTCTATAAGGGTCTATTGCTGCCGCAGGCACCTTATGGTCGTTCTCCTGTGACTCTAGATTTTAGAATCCGACGCAAAACTGATACTTAATTGTAGCGTTCAGAGCCACCTAATGACGATGGAACACTCAAATTGCGTCTATATTCAATACATCGTCCTTCAGCCGACGTGCCTCCAAGGGGATATAGCTTCCTCGGGCACCATATGGTCCGTCTCCTGTGAGTCTAGATTATCGATTCCGACGCAAAAATAATAGTGAGATGTAACGATCAGCGTCTCTTAATGATGATCGAACACTCAAATTGCGTCGAGGTTCAATACATCGTCCTCCAGCCGACGTGCCTCCAAGGGGATATTGCTGCCTCCGGCACAATATGGTCCGTCTCCTCTGAGTCTAGACCTTCGACTCCGACGCAATAATGATAGTGAGATGTAACGATCAGCGCCTCCTAATGATGATGGAACACTCAAATTGCGTCGAGATTCAATACATCGTCCTCCAGCCGATTTGTCTCCAAGGGGATATTGCTGCCTCGGGCTTCGTATGGTCCGTCTCCTGTGAGTCTAGATTTTTGAATCCGACGCGAAACTGATAGTTAATTGTGACATTCAGGGCCTCCTAATGACGATGAAACACTCAAATTGCGTCGAGATTCAATACATCGTCCTCCAGCCGACTTGTATCCAAGGGGAAATTGCTGTCTCGGGCACCAATGAATGTTCTCCTGAGAGTAGATTTTCGAATCCGACGCTAAAATGATAGTTAATTGAAACGTTCAGCGCCTCCTAATGACGATGGAACACTCAAATTACGTCGAGAGTCAATACGTCGTCCTCCAGCCTTGTTGTCTACAAGGGGTTATTGCTGCCTCGGGCTCCATGTTTGTCCGTCTCCTGTTAGTCTAGATCTTCGAATCAGACGCAAAAATGATAGTTAATTCTAACGTTCACGGCCTCCTAATGACGAAGGAACACTCAACTTGCGTCGAGTTTCAATACATCGTCCTCCAGCCGACTTGTCTCCATGGGTCTATTGCTGCCTGGGGCACCTTATGATCGTTCTCCTGTGAGTCTAGATTTTCGAAACCGACGCAAAACTGATAGTTAATTGTAACGCTCAGGGCCTCCTAATGACGATGGAACACTCAAATTGCGTCGAGGTTCAATACATCGTCCTCCAGCCGACGTGCCTCCAAGGGGATATTACTGCCTCAGGCACCACATGGTCCGTCTCCTGTGAGTCTAGATTTTCGATTCCGACGCAAAAATGATAGTGAGATGTAACCATATGCGACTTCTAATGATGATGTAACACTCAAATTGCGTCGAGATTAAATCCATCGGCCTCCAGCCGACTTGTCTCCAAGGGTCTATTGCTGTCTCTGGCACCTTATGGTCGTTCTCCTGTAAGTCTAGATTTTCGAATCCGACGCATAACTGATAGATAATTGAAACGTTCAGCGCCTCCTAATGACGATGGAACACTCAAATTCCGTCGACATTCAATACATCGTCCACCAGCCGACTTGTCTCCAATGGGTATTGCTGCCTCGAGCACCATATGCTCCGTCTCCCGTGTGTCTAGATTTTCGAATTCGACGCAAAAATGATGGTCAATTGTAACGTTCAGGGCCTCCTAATGGCGATGGAACACTCAAATTGCGTCGAGATTCAATACATCGTCCTCCAGCCGACTTGTCTCCAAGGGGATATCGCTGCCTCGGGCACCACATGGTCCGTCTCCGTTGATTCTACATTTTCGAATCCTACGCAAAACTGATAGTTAATTCTAACGTTCAGGGCCTCCTAATGACGATGGAGCACTCAAATTGCGTCTATATTCAATACATCGTCCTCCAGCCGACGTGCCTCCAAGGGGATATTGCTGCCTCCGGCACATTATGGTCCGTCTCCTGTGAGTCTAGACCTTCGACTCCGACACAAAAATGATAGTGAGATGTAACGATCAGCGCCTCCTAATGATGATGGAACACTCAAATTGCGTCGAGATTCAATACATCGTCCTCCAGCCGATTTGTCTCCAAGGGGATATTGCTGCCTCGGGCTCCGTATGGTCCGTCTCCTGTGAGTCTAGATTTTTGAATCCGACGCGAAACTGATGGTTAATTGTGACATTCAGGGCCTCCTAATGACGATGAAACACTCAAATTGCGTCGAGATTCAATACATCGTCCTCCAGCCGACTTGTATCCAAGGGGACATTGCTGTCTCGGGCACCAATGAATCTTCTGCTGAGAGTAGATTTTCGAATCCGACGCTAAAATGATAGTTAATTGAAACGTTCAGCGCCTCCTAATGACGATGGAACACTCAAATTACGTCGAGAGTCAATACGTCGTCCTCCAGCCTAGTTGTCTACAAGGGGTTATTGCTGCTTCGGGCTCCATGTGGTCCGTCTCCTGTTAGTCTAGATCTTCGAATCAGACGCAAAAATGATAGTTAATTGTAACGTTCACGGCCTCCTAATGACGATGGAACACTCAACTTGCGTCGAGTTTCAATACATCGTCCTCCAGCCGACTTGTCTCCATGGGAATATTGCTGCCTCGGGCACCTTATGGTCCGTCTCCTGTGATTCTACATTTTCGAATCCGACGCGTAACTGATAGTTAATTGTAACGTTCAGGGCCTCCTAATGACGATGGAACACTCAAATTGCGTCGAGGTTCAATACATCGTCCTCCAGCCGACGTGCCTCCAAGGGGATATTACTGCCTCAGGCACCACATGGTCCGTCTCCTGTGAGTCTAGATTTTCGATTCCGACGCAAAACTGATAGTGAGATGTAACCATATGCGACTTCTAATGATGATGGAACACTCAAATTGCGTCGAGATTAAATCCGTCGGCCTCCAGCCGACTTGTCTCCAAGGATCTATTGCTGTCTCTGGCACCTTATGGTCGTTCTCCTGTGAGTCTAGATTTTCGAATCCGACGCATAACTGATAGATAATTGAAACGTTCAGCGCGTCCTAATAACGATGGAGCACTCAAATTGCGTCGACATTCGATACATCGTCCGCCGGCCGACTTGTCTCCAAGGGTTTATTGCTGCCTCGGGCACGTTATGGTCGTTCTCCTAACAGTCTAGATTTTCGAATCTGACGCATAACTGAAAGTTAATTGAAACGTTCAGCGCCTCCTAATGACGATGGAGCACTCAAATTGCGTAGAGATTCAATACATCGTCCTCCAGCCGACTTCTCTCCAAGGGGATATTGCTGCCTCTGTCACCATATGTTCCGTCTCCTGTGATTCTAGATTTTCGAATCCGACGCTTAACTGATAGTTAATTGAAACGTTCAGCGCTTCCTAATGACGATGGAGCCCTCAAATTGCGTCCCGATTCAATACATCGTCCTCCAGCCGACTTGTCTCCAAGGGGATATTGCTGCCTCTGTCACCATATGTTCCGTCTCCTGTGATTCTAGATTTTCGAGTCCGACGCATAACTGATAGTTAATTGAAAGGTTCAGCGCCTGCTAATGACGATGGAGCACTCAAATTGCGTCGATATTCAATACATCGTCCTTCAGCCGACCTGTCTCCTAGAGTCTATTGCTGCCTCGGGCACCTTATGGTCCGTATCCAATGAGTCTAGATTTTTGAATCCGACGAAAAACTGATTGTTAATTGTAACATTCAGGGCCTCCAAATTACGATGGAACTTTCAAATTGCGTCGCGATCCAATATATCGTCCTCCAGCCGACTTGTCTCCAAGGGTCTATTGCTACCTGAGGCACCTTATGATCGGTCTCCTGTGAGTCAAGATTTTCGAATCCAACGCAAAACTGATAGTTAATTGTAACGTTCAGGGCCTCCTAATGACGATGGAACACTCAAATTGTGTCGAGGTTCAATACATCGTCCTCTAGCCGACTTGTCTCCAAGGGGTATTGCTGCCTCGGGCACCATATGGTCCGTCTCCTGTGAGTCTAGATTTTCGATTCCGACGCAAAAATGATACTTAATTGTAACGTTCAGGGCCACCTAATGACGATGGAACACTCAAATTGCTTCGAGATTCAAAACATCGGCCTCCAGCCGATTTGTCTTCAAGGGGACATTGCTGCCTAGGGCACCATATGTTCCGTCTCCTGTGAGTCTAGATTTTCGATTCCGATGCGAAACTGATAGTTGAATTGTAACGTTCAGGGCCTCCTAATGACGATGGAACACTCAAATTGCGTCGAGATTCAATACATCGTCCTTCAGCCGACTTGTCTCCAAGGTTCTATTGCTGCCGCGGGCACCTGATGGTCGTTCTGCTGTGAGTCTAAATTTTCGAATCCGACGCATAACTGATAGTTAATTGAAACGTTCAGCGCCTCCTAATGACCATGGAGCACTCAAATTGCGTCGAGATTCAATACATCGTCCTCCAGCCGACTTGTCTCCAAGGGTTTAATGCTGCCTCGGGGACCTTATGGTCGTTCTCCTATGAGTCTAGATTTTCGAATCCGACGCATAACTGATAGTTAATTGAAACGTTCAGCGCCTCCTAATGACGATGGAGCACTCAAATTGCGTGGAGATTCAATACATCGTCTTCCAGGCGACGTGCCTCCAAGGGGATATTGCTGATTCGGGCACATATGGTCCGTCTCCTGTGACTCTAGATTTGCGATTCCGACGCAAAAATGATAGTGAGATGTAGCCATCAGCGACTCCTAATGATGATTGAACACTCAAATTGCGTCGAGAGTCAATACGTCGTCCTCCAGCGTAGTTGTCTACAAGGGGTTATTGCTGCCTCGAACACCATATGGTCCGTCTCCTGTGAGTCTAGATTTGCGAATCCGACGCATAACTGATAGTTAATTGAAACGTTCAGCGCCTCCTAATGACGGTGGAGCACTCAAATTGCGTCGATATTCAACACATCGTCCTTCAGCCGACTTGTCTCCATGGGGATATTGCTGCCTCGGGCACCTTACGGTCGTTCTCCAGTGAGTCTAGATTTTCGAATCCGACGAGAAACTGATTGTTAATTGCAACCCGCAGGGCTTCCTAATGACGATGGAACACTCAAATTGCGTCACGATGCAATACATCGTACTCCAGCCGACTTGTCTCCATGGGGATATTGCTGCCTCTCCTGCGATTCTAGATTTTCGAATCCGACGCATAACTGATAGTTAATTGAAATGTTCAGCGCCTGCTAATGACGAAGGAGCACTAAAAATTTGCGTCGATATTCAATACATCGTCCTTCAGCCGACCTGTCTCCTAGAGTCTATTGCTGCCTCGGGCACCTCATGGTCCGTCTCCAATGAGTCTAGATTTTCGAATCGGACGAAAAACTGATAGTTAATTGTAACGTTCAGGGCCTCCAAATTACGATGGAACACTCAAATTGCGTCGCGATCCAATATATCGTCCTCCAGCCGACTTGTCTCCAAGGGACTATTGCTGCCTGGGGCACCTTATTATCGTTCTCCTGTGAGTCTAGATTTTCGAATCCGACGAAAAACTGATAGTTAATTGTATCGTTCAGGGCCTCCTAATGACGATGGAATACTCAATTTGCGTCGAGGTTGAATACATCGTCCTCTAGCCGACTTGTCTTCAAGGGGTATTGCTGCCTCGGGCACCATATGGTCCGTCTCCTGTGAGTCTAGATTTTCGAATCCGACGCAAAAATGATAGTTAATTGTAACGTTCAGCGCCTCCTAATGACGATGGAACACTCAAATTGCCTCGAGGCTCAATACATCGTCCTCCAGCCGACGTGCCTCCAAGGGGATATTGCTGCCTCAGGCACCATAGGGTCCGACTCCTGTGAGTCTAGATTTTCGATTCCGACGCAAAAATGATAGTGAGATGTAACCATATGCGACTCCTAATGATGATGGAACACTCAAATTGCGTCGAGATTAAATACATCGTCCTCCAGCCGACTTGTCTCCAAGGGACTATTGCTGCCTGGGGCACCTTATTATCGTTCTCCTGTGAGTCTAGATTTTCGAATCCGACGCATAACTGATAGTTAATTGAAAAGTTCAGCGCCTCCTAATGACCATGGAGCACTCAAATTGCGTCGAGATTCAATACATCGTCCTCCAGCCGACTTGTCTCCAAGGGTTTTTTGCTGCCTCGGGCACCTTATGGTCGTTCTCCTATGAGTCTAGATTTTCGAATCCGACGCATAACTGATAGTTAATTGAAACGTTCAGCGCCTCCTAATGACAATGGGGCACTCAAATTGCGTGGAGATTCAATACATCGTCCTCCAGCCGACCTGTCCCCAAGGGGATATTGCTGCCTCGGGCACCATATGGTCCGTCTACTGTGATTCTAGATTTTCGAATCCGACGCATAACTGATAGTTAATTGAAACGTTCAGCGCCTCCTAATGACGATGGAGCACTCAAATTGCGCCCATATTCAATACATCGTCCATCAGCCGACCTGTCTCCAAGAGTCTATTGCTGCCTCTGGCACCTTATGGTCGTTCTCCTATGAGTCTAGATTTTCGAATCCAACGCGTAACTGATAATTAATTGTAACGTTCAGGGCCTCCTAATGGCGATGGAACACTCAAATTGCGTCGAAATTCAATACATCGTCTCCCAGCCGACTTGTCTCCAATAGGATATCGCTGCCTCGGGCACCACATGGTCCGTCTATGTTGATTCTACATTTTCGAATCCGACGCATAACTGATAGTTATTTGTAACGTTCAGGGCATACTAATGACGATGGAACACTCAAATTGCGTCGAGATTCAATGCATCGTCCTCCAGCCGACTTGTATCCAAAGGGATATTGCTGTCTCGGGCACCATATGATCCTTCTCCTGAGAGTAGATTTTCGAATCCGACGCTAAAATGATAGTTAATTGAAACTTTCAGCGCCTGCTAATGACGATGGAGCACTCAAATTGCGTCGATATTCAATACATCGTCCTTCAGCGGACCTGTCTCCTAGAGTCTATTGCTGGCTCGGGCACCTTATGGTCGTTCTCCTATGAGTCTAGATTTTCGTATCCGACGCATAACTAACAGTTAATTGAAACGTTCAGCGCCAACTAATGACGATGGAGCACTCAAATTGCGTCGAGATTCAATACATCGTCCTCCAGCCGACTTGTCTCCAAGGGGTATTATTGCCTCGGGCACCATATGATCCTTCTCCTGAGAGTAGATTTACGAATCCGCCGCTAAAATGATAGTTAATTGTAACGTTCAGGGCCTCCTAATGACGATGTAACACTCAAATTGCGTCGAGATTAAATACATCAGACTCCAGCCAACTTGACTCCAAGGGTATATTGCTGCCTCTGGCACCTTATGGTCGTTCTCCTGTGAGTCTACATTTTCGAATCCGACGCATAACTGATAGTTAATTGAAACGTTTAGGGCATTCTTATGACGATGGAACACTCAAATTGCGTCGAGATTCAATACATCGTCCTCCAGCCGGCTTGTATCCAAGGGGATATTGCTGCCACGGGCACCATATGATCCGCCGCTAACATGATAATTAATAGTAACGTTCAGTGCCTCCCAATGACGATGGAACACTCAAATTTCGTCGAGATTAAATACATCGGCCTTCAGCCGACTTGTCTCCAAGGGACTATTGCTACCTCTGGCACCTTATGGTCGTTCTCCTGTGAGTCTAGATTTTCGAATCCGACGCATAACTGATAGTTAATTGTAACGTTCAGGGCATCCTAATGACGATGGAACACTCAAACTGCGTCGAGATGCAATACATCGTCCTCCAGCCGACTTGTCTCTATGGGGATATTGCTGCCTCGGGCACCTTATGGTCGTTCTGTAAGTCAAGATTTTAAAATCCGACGCGAAACGGATAATTAATTGTAACGTTCAGGGCTTCCTAATGACGATGGAACACTCAAATTGCGTCGGGATGCAATACATCGTCCTCCAACCGACTTGTCTCCATGGGGATGTTGCTGCCTCGGGCACCTTATGCTCGTTCTGTAAGTCAAGATTTTGAAATCCGACGCGAAACTAATAGTTAATTGTAACGTTCAGGGCTTCCTAATGACGATGGAACACTCAAATTGCGTCGAGGTTCAATACATCGTCCTCTAGCCGACTTGTCTCCTTGGGGTATTGCTGCCTCGGGCACCATATGGTCGGCCTCCTGTGAGTCTAGATTTTTGAATCTGACGCAAAAATGATAGTTAATTGTAACGCTCAGGGTCACCTAATGACGATGGAACACTCAAACTGCGTCGAGGTGCAATACATCGTCCTCCAGCCGACGTGCCTCCAAGGGGATATTGCTGCCTCGGGCACCATATGGTCCGTTTCCTGTGAGTCTAGATTTTCGATTCCGACGAAAAAATGATAGTTAGTTGTAACGTTCAGGGCCTCCTAATGGCGATGGAACACGCAAATTGCGTCGAGATTCAATACATCGTCCTCCAGCCGAATGGTCTCCATGGGGATATTGCTGCCCCGGGCACCTTATGGTCGTTCTCCTGTGAGTTGAGATTTTCGAATCCGTCGCGAAACTGATTGTTAATTGTAGCGTTCAGGGCTTCCTAATGACGATGGAACACTCAAATTGCGTCGAGATTCAATACGTCGTCCTCCAGCCGACTTGTCTCCAAGGGGTATTGCTGCCTCGGGCACCATATGGTCCGTCTCCTGTGAGTCTACATTTTCGATTCCGACGCAAAAATGATAGTGAGATGTAATGATCAGCGCCTCCTAATGATGATGGAACACTCAAATTGCGTCGAGATTCAATACATCGTCCTCAAGCCGACTTGTCTCCAAGGGGTTTTGCTACCTCGGGCTCCATGTGGTCCGTCTCCTGTTAGTCTAGATTTTCGAATCAGACGCAAAAATGATAGTTAATTGTAACGTTAAGGGCCTCCTAATGATGATGGAGCACTCAAATTGCGTCGCGATTCAATACATCGTCCTCTAGCAGACTTGTCTCCAAGGGGTATTGCTGCCTCGGGCGCCATATGGTCCGTCTCCTGTGAGTCTAGATTTTAGAATCCGACGCTAAAATGATAGTTAATTGTAACGTTCAGCGCCTCCTAATGACAATGGAACACTCAAATCGCGTCGAGAGTCAATACGTCGTCCTCCAGCCCCGGGCTCCATGTGGTCCGTCTCCTGTTAGTCTAGATTTTCCAATCAGTCGCAAAAATGATAGTTACTTGAAACGTTCGGGGCCTCCTAATGGCAATGGAACACGCAAATTGCGTCGAGATTCAATACATCGTCCTCCAGCCGAATGGTCTCCATGGGGATATTGCTGCCCCGGGCACCTTATGGTCGTTCTCCTGTGAGTTGAGATTTTCGAATCCGACGCATAACTGATAGTTAATTGAAACGTTCAGCGCCTCCTAATGACGATGGAGCACTCAAATTGCGTCGAGATTCAACACATCGTCCTCCAGCGGACTGGTCTCCAAGGGGATATTGCTGCCCGGGCACCTTATGTCCGTCTCAAATGAGTCTAGATATTCGAATTCGACGAAAAACTGGTTGTTAATTGTATCATTCAGGGCCTTCTAATTACGATGGAACACTCAACTGCGTCGCGATCCAATATATCGTCCTCCAGCCGACTTGTCTCCAAGAGTCTATTGCTGCCTGGGGCACCATATGATCGTGCTCCAGTGAGTCTAGATTTTCGAATCCGACGAAAAACTGATAGTTAGTTGTAACGTTCAGGGCCTCCTAATGGCGATGGAACACGCAAATTGCGTCGAGATTCAATACATCGTCCTCCAGCCGAATGTTCTCCATGGGGATATTGCTGCCCCGGGCACCTTCTGGTCGTTCTCCTATGAGTCTAGATTTTCGAAGCCGACGCATAACTGATACTTAATTGAAACGTTCAGCGCCTCCTAATGACGATGGAGCACTCAAATTGCGTCTATATTCAATACATCGTCCTTCAGCCGACGTGCCTCCAAGGGGAAATAGCTGCCTCGGGCACCATATGGTCCGTCTCCTGTGAGTCTAGAATTTCGACTCCGACGCAAAAATGTTAGTGAGATGTAACGATCATCGCCTCCTAATGATGATGGAGCACTCAAATTGCGTGGAGATTCAATACATCGTCCTCCAGCCGACTTGTCTCCAAGGGGATATTGCCGCCTCGGGCACCATATGGTCCGTCTCCTGTGATTCTAGATTTACGAATCCGACGCATAACTGATAGTTAATTGAAACGTTCAGCGCCTCCTAATGACGATGGAGCACTCAAATTGCGTCTATATTCAATACATCGTCCTTCAGCCGACGTGCCTCCAAGGGGATATAGCTGCCTCGGGCACCATATGGTCCGTCTCCGGTGAGTCTAGATTATCGATTCCGACGCAAAAATAATAGTGAGATGTAACGATCAGCGTCTCTTAATGATGATCGAACACTAAAATCGCGTCGAGATTCAATACATCGTCCTCCAGCCGACTTGTCTCCCAGGGGTTTTTTCTGCTTCGGGATCCATATGGTCATTCAGCCGACTTGTCTATAAGGGTCTATTGCTGCCGCAGTCACCTTATGGTCGTTCTCCTATGACTCTAGATTTTAGAATCCGACGCAAAACTGATGCTTAATTGTAACGTTCAGGGCCTCATACTGACGATGGAACACTCAAATTGCGTCGAGGTTCAATACATCGTCCTCCAACCGACGTGCCTCCAAGGGGATATTGCTGCCTTGGGCACCATATGGTCCGTCTCCTGTGAGACTAGATTTTCGACTCCGCCGCAAAAATGATAGTGAGATGTAACGATCAGCGCCACCTAATGATGATGGAACACTCAAATTGCGTCGAGATTGAATACATCGTCCTCCAGCCGATTTGTCTCCAAGTTGATATTGCTGCCTCGGGGTCCACATGGTCAGTCCCCTGAGAGTCTAGATTTTTGAATCCGACGCGTTACTGATAGTTAATTGTGACGTTCAGGGCCTCCTACTGACGATGGAGCACTCAAATTGCGTCGATATTCAATACATCGTCCTGCAGCCGACTTATATCCAAGGGGTTATTGCTGCCCCGGGCTCCATGGGGCCCGTCTCCTGTTAGTCTAGATTTTCGAATCAGGCGCAAAAATGATAATTAATTGTAACTCTCACGGTCTCCTAATGACGACGGAAGACTCAACTTCGGTCGAGATTCAATACATCGGCCTCCAGCCGACTTGTCTCCAAGGGTTTATTGCTGCCTCGGGCACCTTATGGTCGTTCTCCTATGAGTCTAGATTTTCGACTCCGACGCAAAAATGATAGTGAGATGTAACGATCAGCGCCTCCTAATGATGATGGAACACTCAAATAGCGTCGAGATTCAATACATCGTCCTTCAGCCGACCTGTCTCCTAGAGTCTATTGCTGCCTCAGGCACCTTATGGTCGTTCTCCTGTGAGTCTAGATTTTCGAATCCGACGTAGAACTGATAGTTAATAGAAAGGTTTAGCGCCTGCTAATGACAATGGAGCACTCCAATTGCGTCGATATTCAATACATCGTCCTTCGGCCGACCTGTCTCGTAGAGTCTATTGCTGCCTCGGGCACCTTATGGTCCGTCTGCAATGAGTCTAGATTTTCGAACCCGACGAAAAACTGATTGTTAATTGTAACATTCAGGGCCTCCTAATTACGAAGGAACACTCAGATTGCGTCGCGATCCAATATATCTTCCTCCAGCCGACTTGCCTCCATGGGTCTATTGCTGCCTGGGGCACCTTATGAACGTTCTCCTGTGAGTCTAGATTTTCGAATCCGACGCATAACTGATAGTTAATTGAAACGTTCAGGGCCTCCTAATGACGATGGAACACTCAAATTGCATCGAGGTTCAATACATCGTCCTCCAGCCGACGTGCCTCCAAGGGGATATTACTGCCTCAGGCACCATATGGTCCGTCTCCTGTGAGTGTAGATTTTCGATTCCGACGCAAAAATGATAGTGAGATGTAACCATATGCGACTCCTAATGATGATGGAACACTCAAATTGCGTCGAGATTAAATCCATCGGCCTCCAGCCGACTTGTCTCCAAGGGTTTATTGCTGCCTCGGGCACGTTATGGTCGTTCTCCTATGAGTCTAGATTTTCGAATCCGACGAATAACTGAAAGATAATTGAAACGTTCAGTGCCTCTCAATGACGATGGAGCATTCAAATTGCGTGGAGATTCAATACATCGTCCTCCAGCCGACGTGCCTCCAAGGGGATATTGCTGCCTCGGTCACCATATGGTCCGTTTCCTGTGATTCTAGATTTTCGAATCCGACGCATAACTGATAATTAATTGAAACGTTCAGCGCCTCCTAATGACGATGGAGCACTCAAATTGCGTCGATATTCAATACATCGTCTTCAGGCTACCTGTCTCCAAGAGTCTATTGCTGCCTCAGGCACCTTATTGTCGTTCTCCTGTGAGTTTAGATTTTCGAATCCGACGCATAACTGATTGTTAATTGTAACGTTCAGGGCCTCCTAATGACGTTGGAACACTTAAATTGCGTCGAGATTCAATACATCGTCCTCCAGCCTACTTGTATCCAAGGGGATATTGCTGTCTCGGGCACCATATGATCCTTCTCCTGAGAGTAGATCTTCGAATCCGACGCTAAAATGATAGTTAATAGCAACGTTCAGGGCCTCCTAATGTCGATGGAACACTCAAATTGTGTCGAGCTTCAATACATCGGCCTCCAGCCGACTTGTCTCCAAGGGTCTATTGCTGCCTCTGGCTCCTTATGGTGGTTCTCCTGGGAGTCTACACTTTCGAATCCGACGCATAACTGATAGTTAATTGTAACGTTCAGGGCATGCTAATGACGATGGAACACTCAAATTGCGTCGAGATTCAAAGGGATATTGCTGTCTCGGGCACCATATGATCCTTCTCCTGAGAGTAGATTTTCGAATCCGACGCTAAAATGATAGTTATTTGAAACGTTCAGCTCCTTCTAATGACGATGGAACACTCAAATTGCGTCGAGAGTCAATACGTCGTCCTCCAGCCCAGTTGTCTACAAGGGGATATTGCTGCCTCGGGCTCCATGTGGTCCGTCCCCTGTTAGTCTAGATTTTCGATTCAGACGCAAAAATGATAGGTAATTGTAACGTTCACGGCCTCCTAATGACGATGGAACACTCAACTTGCATCCAGATTCAATACATCGGCCTCCAGCCGACTAGTCTCCAAGGGTTTATTGCTGCCTCGGGCACCATATGGTCGTTCTCCTTTGAGTCTAGATTTTCGAATCCGACGCATAACTGATAGTTAATTGAAACGTTCAGCGCCTCCTAATGACGATTGAGAACTCAAATTGCGTCGATATTCAATACACCGTCCTTCAGCCGACCTGTCTCCTAGAGTCTAATTCTGCCACGGGCACCTTATGGTCCGTCTCCTGTGAGTCTAGATTATCGATTCCGACGCAAAAATAATAGTGAGATGTAACGATCAGCGCCTCTTAATGATGATCGAATACACAAATTGCGTCGAGATTCAATACATCGTCCTCCAGGCGACTTGTCTCCAAGGGGATTTTGCTGCCTCGGGCTCCATATAAGGGTCTATTGCTGCCGCAGGCACCTTATGGTCGTTCTCCTGCGTCTCTAGATTTTAGAATCCGACGCAAAACTGATACTTAATTGTAACGTTCAGGGCCACCTAATGACGATGGAACACTCAAACTGCGTCGAGATCCAATACATCGGCCTCCAGCCGACTTGTCTTCAAGGGGACCTTGCAGCCTCGGGCACCATATGTTCCGTTCCTGTGAGTCTAGATTTTCGATTCCGATGCGTTACTGATAGTTGAATTGTAACGTTCAGGGCCTCCTAATGACGATGGAACATTCAAATTGCGGCGAGATTCAATACATCGTCCTTCAGCCGACTTGTCTCCAAGGTGCTATTGATGCCTCGGGCACCTGATGGTCGTTCTCCTGTGAGTCTCGATTTTCGTATCCGACGCAAAAATGATAGTTATTTGCAACGTTCAGGGCCTCCTTTTGACGATGGAACACTCAAATTGCGTCGAGATTAAATACATCGGCCTCCAGCCGACTTGTCTCCAAGGGTCTATTGCTGCCTCTGGCTCCTTATGGTCGTTCTCCTGTGAGTCTACATTTTCGCATCCGACGCATAACTGATATTAATTGTAACGTTCTGGGCATTCTAATGACGATGGAACACTCAAATTGCGTCGAGATTCAAAGGGATATTGCTGTCTCGGGCACCATATGATCCTTCTCCTGAGAGTAGATTTTCGAATCCGACGCTAATATGATAGTTATTTGAAACGTTCGGCGCCTCCTAATGACGATGGAACACTCAAATTGCGTCGAGAGTCAATACGTCGTCCTCCAGCCCAGTTGTCTACAAGGGGATATTGCTGCCTAGGGCTCCATGTGGTCCGTCTCCTGATAGTCTAGATTTTCGAATCAGACGCAAAAACGATAGGTAATTGTAACGTTCACGGCCTCCAAATGACGATGGAACACACAACTTGCGTCGAGATTCAATACATCGGCCTCCAGCCGACTAGTCTCCAAGGGTTTATTGCTGCCTCAGGCACCTTATGGTCGTTCTCCCATGAGTCTAGATTTTCGATTCCGACGCATAACTGATAGTCAATTGAAACGATCAGCGCCTCCTAATGACGATTGTGCACTCAAATTGCGTCGATATTCAATACATCGTCCTCCAGCCGACTTGTCTCCAAGGGGATATTGCTGCCTCGGGCACCATATGGTCCGTCTCCTGTGATTCTAAATTTTCGAATCCGACGCATAACTGATAGTTAATTGAAACGTTCAGCGCCTGCTAATGACGATGGAGCACTCAAATTGCGCCGATATTCAATACATCGTCCTTCAGCCGACCTGTCTCCTAGAGTCTATTGCTGCCTCGGGCACCGTATGGTCCGTCTCCAATGAGTCTAGATTTTCGATTCCGACGCAAAAATGATAATTAATTGTAACGCTCCGGGCCTCCTAATGGCGATGGAACACTCAAATTGCGTCGCGATCCATTATATCGTCCTCCAGCCGATTTGTCTCCAAGGGTCTATTGCTGCCTGGGGCACCTTATGATCATTCTCCTGAGACTAGATTTTCGAATCCGTCGCTAAAATGGTAAATAATTGTAACGTTCAGGGCCTCCTAATGACGATGGAACACTCAAATTGCGTCGAGATTAAATACATCGGCCTCCAGCCGACTTGTCTTCAAGGGGAGATTGCGCCTCGGGCACCATATGTTCCGTCTCCTGTGAGTCTAGTTTTCGATTCCGATGCGAAACTGATAGTTGAATTGTAACGTTCAGGGCCTCCTAATGACGATGGAACACTCAACTTGCGTCGAGATTCAATACATCGGCCTCCAGCCGACTTGCCTCCAAGGGTTTATTGCTGCCTCGGGCACCTTATGGTCGTTCTCCTATGAGTCTAAATTTTTTAATTCGACGCATAACTCATGGTTAATTGAAACGTTGAACGCCTGCTAATGACGATGGAGCACTCAAATTGCGTCGATATTCAATACATCGTCCTTCAGCCGACCTGTCTCCTAGTGTCTATTTCTGCTTCGGGCACCTTATGGTCCGTCTCCAATGAGTCTAGATTTTCGAATCCGACGAAAAACTGATAGTTAATTGTAACTTTCCCGGCCTCCTAATGGCGATGGAACACTCAAATTCCGTCGAGATTCAATACATCGTTCCCTAGCCGACTTGTCTCCAAGGGGTATTGCTGCCTCGGGCACCATATGGTCCGTCTCCTGTGAGTCTAGATTTTCGATTCCGACGCAAAAATGATAGTGAGATGTAACGATCAGCGCCTCCTAATGATGATGGAACACTCAAATTGCGTCGAGATTCACTACATCGTCCTCCAGCCGACTTGTCTCCAAGGGGATTTTGCTGCCTCGGCCTCCTTATGGTCCGTCTCTTGTGCGTCTAGATTTTTGTATCCGACGCGAAACTGATAGTTAATTGTGACGTTCAGGGCACCCTAATGACGATGGAACACTGAAATTGCGTCGAGATTAAATACATCGGCCTCCAGCCGACTTGTCTCCAAGGGTGTATTGCTGCCGCAGGCAGCTTATTGTCGTTCTCCTGTGACTCTAGATTTTAGAATCCGACGCAAAACTGATACTTAATTGTAACGTTCAGGGCCACCTAATGACGATGGAACACTCAAATTGCGTCGAGATTCAATACATCGTCCTCCAGCCGACTTGTATCCAAGGGGACATTGCTGTCTCGGGCACCATATGATCCTTCTCCTGAGAGTAGATTTTCGAATCCGACGCTAAAATGATAGTTAATTGTAACGTTCAGCGCCTCCTAATGACGATGGAGCACTCAAATTGCGTCGAGATTCAATACATCGTCCTCCAGCCGACTTGTCTCCAAGGGGATATTGCTGCCTCGGGCACCATATGGTCCGTCTCCTGTGATTCTGGATTTTCGAATCCGACGCAAAACTGATAGTTAATTGAAACGTTCAGCGCCTCCTAATGACGATGGAGCACTCAAATTGCGTCTATATTCAATACATCGTCCTTCAGCCGACCTGTCTCCTAGTGTCTATTGCTGCCTCAGGCTTATGTTCGTTCTCCTCTGAGTCTAGATTTTGGAATCCGACGCATAACTGATAGTTAATTGTAACGTTCAGGGCATCCTAATGACGATGGAACACTCAAATTGCGTCCAGTTTCAATTCATCGTCCTCCAGCCGACTTGTCTCCAAGGGGATATCGCTGCCTGGGCACCACATGGTCCGTCTCCGTTGATTCTACATTTTCGAATCCGACGCAAAACTGATAGTTAATTCTAACGTTCAGGGCCTCCTATTGACGATGGAGGGCAAAATTGCGTCTAGATTCAACGCATCGTCCTCCAGCGGACTGGTCTCCAAGGGGATATTTCTGCCTCGGGTACCTTATGGTCCGTCTCCAATGAGTCTAGATTTTCGAATCCGACGAAACAATGATTATTAATTGTAACATTCAGGGCCTCTTAATTACGATGGAACACTCAAATTGCGTCGCGACCCAATATATCGTCCTCCAGCCGACTTGTCTCCAAGGGTCTATTACTGCCTGTGGCACCTTGTGATCGTTCTCCTGTGAGTCTAGATTTTCGAATCCGACGCTAAAATGATAGTTAATTGTAACGATCACGGTCTCCTAATGACGATGGCACACTCAACGTGCGTCGAGATTCAATACATCGGCCTCCAGCCGACTTGTCTCCAAGGGTTTATTGCTGCCTCGGGCACCTTATGGTCGTTCTCCTATGAAACTAGATTTTCGAATCCGACGCATAACTGATAGTTAATTGAAACTTTCAGCGCCTCCTAATGACGATGGAGCACTCAAATTGCGTCGATATTCAATACATCGTCCTTCAGCCGACCTGTCTCCTAGAGTCTATTGCTGCCTCGGGCACCACATGGTCCGTCTCCGTTGATTCTACATTTTCGAATCCGACGCAAAACTGATAGTTAATTGTAACTTTCAGGGCCACCTAATGACGATGGAACACTCAAATTGCGTCGAAGTTAAATACAGCGTCCTCCAGCCGACGTGCCTCCAAGGGGATATTGCTGCCTCGGGCACCATATGGTCCGTCTCCTGTTGTAGTGGGACGAAATTAAGCGTCACCCATCCACCAAAGTCAGCCCAGTTTGCAGGTGACTATAAGTTTAATTTAGTTTTGTTTATGTGTTTTTCTTATTATTTGTAATAAATGTGAATTATCTAAAAGTTTGTATTTTTTTATGTGTTTCATGTACGGAGAGGTCGGCGCAGCGAACGGGGACAGCATCTTCGTTGCCGCGACCAGAGAGGAAATTGCTGGCCGCTATACGTCGCGGGTCGACAGCCAAGGAGCAACAGAAGATCCTGGAACCGAGTTGTTGCGTCGTGCTTCTAAAAATTAAAAATGAAGTTTTATACTCTTTTTGTACAACAATGACATCATATAGGTCTTAATCTTATTGAAATGTTAGTCACTGTCTGTCAACGCTCAAGTTCACATCTGTATGTGTAGGAAGCTAATAAAATAGTGTATGCTACTAAAGCTGAAACACGTGTCTTGAAGATTTATTTATGAAGAGTTATGTGAACGGATTAATAATATATTTGACAAGATTATTGATTCAGACAGCGTTGGCCGAAACTTTGAATCTAAAAAGTTTATTTAATGTGTGATTCTGATATCGATTAGATCAAGATAACGTGTGTCGATATAATTTTCTGAGGAGAAACAAACGAAATTTAAATTCGAAAAAGTTACGAAAACCAATTGGCCCAAGTGATGTAATTCTCTGCACACGACTCAACTGATGTTTTACAGTTTCGTTCAAGAACCATTCTATGACAATTTAAAAAGAATATGAATCATTTTTGAAGTGGGTTGTAACTGACGTAGGTGACGAAGTCTGCACATGGTCATATATCAAACGAAAACTAATACGTCGTTACACCACACCGTGGCGACCTTAGAAACAGGACTTGTGTGCAACTAAGGCACACAGGTACGAAACAAAGCATCAAGAGTCCTTCGGAAGTCAACGCGAGTTTCTTGGAGCCTTCACCAGCCAGCGGCGACTTCGCGGGTGTGGGCATCTGACGGAGTGCAGCCAAGCAGTACGGTCACGCAGTTGTTCCACGAGAAGGCGCATCTGTTGGGCAGCAGCTGAACGCTGCAGACCTCGACAACCCTTTTTCTCCCTAAACTAATAGGCCCAGTACGTCAGCTGCGGGGCGTTCCTCCGGCTGGTATTAGAGGTGTTGCGGAGGGCTTCGCCTGTCTACGGCGGTGCCGGGCGTGGTTGCAGCTAGCGACGTTTCCGGTGTTCGACTCAGCGTCCTGCCGGTTGCGGAAGCGGGGTCGCAGCATCTCAGCGGCTGCATCGACGGCTGTTACATCTGCAGCCCAGAGCAGCACACTAGTCATCGAGAACTACAAATTACAATATTAGTGTCCGGTGAGTTTGTTTCAAGTTGGAAGTGGAGTGTTGTACATAGGAAGGGTGCTTTTACAGGATTGTTGATTACAAGTCTGCGTGTGTAAATAGTTAATATCTTACATAATGTCGGGAAGTGAAATGTCAGACGAAGAGCAATCTATGTCCGATAGGAGCATGAGAGCCCTTTTTAGGGCGATCGCTAAATTAAAACAATCTAACGAGGAATCTACTGCTAGATTAAAAGAGGAACTAAAACAGGAATTAAAACAGTCTAACGAAGAATCTATGGCTAGATTAAAACAGTCTAACGAGGAATCTACTGCTAGATTGAAAGAGGAACTAAAACAGGAATTAAAACAGTCTAACGAGGAATCTACTGCTAGATTAAAAGAGGAACTAAAACAGGAATTAAAACAGTCTAACGAAGAATCTATGGCTAGATTAAAACAGTCTAACGAGGAATCTACTGCTAGATTGAAAGAGGAACTAAAACAGGAATTAAAACAGTCTAACGAGGAATCTACTGCTAGATTGAAACAGGAACTAAAACAGGAATTAAAACAGTCTAACGAGGAATCTACTGCTAGACTTAAAGGGGAGCTAACAAAATCAACAGACAGGTTGCAGGAATATCTTAATGAAACCAGTCGAGAATTAAGTGATAAAATAGAGTCTTCTAAAGTTGAAATGCAGGAAAAATTAGTAGGACTTAGTAATAAGATTGCTGATAATTGTAAAAGGTTAGAAGAATATATCCAGGAATCGCGCGAGGAAAAAGCTCGCATGCGACACGATATTACTGACTTAACCGATAGACTAGATAGTGTCAATATCTTAGTTGTAAATGAAATACAGAAAAATAATAACATGTTACGAGATGAACCTTCTATGCAAACAGAAACTGTTCGCAGAGAATTATTGAAATCTATTAAAGAGGTCTCTACCAAACCTGTAGAGATTTCTTCAATAGATAATGTAGAATTAGAGACATTAACCCATCAAGTAGAAAAGGACCATACCGAAATCGAAAACATGAAATTTTTAATTACTGAAATATGCAGTAACCTTGAGACTGCCAAAGATAATAATATTGACGAAGGTACAGAGCGTTCACATCGTGAACACAGTGAAGAATCGATATTAGCTAATCGCGTATCCAATACAGAAATGCGGATACAGGAAATTACTAAACGGTTATCGGAATTAGATAATAACGAGAACATTTCAGGTAGCAGAGGTAATAACATAATCAGAGACAACAGTCGCATCGAATTTGCTAGCACGGAAGACAACAATATGAATAAAGCAATCACGGCAAGCCAATCCGATGCAACTCCGTCTCTGCAATCTAAACAAAATCCGACTATTTCTCTCGCAGAATGTCTGGATGACATAACGACAAATTCAAATGTAGCAAGTCGATTTCCTGTATTCAAACCAGGAGGCGAACTTCATCCTATAATCTTTATAAAAGCTTTTGAAACATCATTATCTTCTAAATGGAGTAATGAAAAACGCATTCAATTTGTAATAGGACATTTAGAAGCAGAAGCTGCGGAATGGGCAGTACTGCATAGAAATGAATTCAGGGATTGGGATGATTTTGTTAAGCAGTTTAAACAAAATTATTGGTCAAGGCGAAAACAACAACACTTAACTTTAGAGTTGTTAGCCCCTCCTCCATATTCTAAACGGTGGAGAGGTTATAGGAATTATTTTGAATGGAATTTAAACCGTGCTAAATTAATTGAAAGTCATGTAATACGAGTCCTAAGTAGTAGGTTACCGTATTACATAAAGGAAAGAAAAATGTTATTCTACGAATTATACAAAACCTTAATAATGGGGACGAAACAGTTAACACCCGGGGTGTGTGGTTATATTTTAACGACTTGTTGTATTGGAAAGCACAGAGGGAACACCAGAGATGGAAAATCTGCATTCCGAAAACTGTTGTGGACGAGTTAATTACTTATATTCATGAAGGTTACGGGCATTTTGGAATTCATAAATGTATTAAACATCTAATGAAGTATTATTATTTCAAAAATATGTCCCGTATTGTGAGAAGTATTATTAGGGCTTGTGAAACCTGTCAAAAGGTGAAACGTCCCCTTTTAACAATTATACACGAGACTGTGCTTAACCTGACACACAATACTTTGTTAGCGCAACGCAATCTGACTTTCAAAATTCCCGACAAAAGAATGGCCCTGACTAACATTAAACTATACCTTTCACAAATCACTTACCTCACAAAAATCTTCGCTGCTCAAGCTACTGCAATACAGCAAGCGCCACTAGTGCCAGCTAAATAAAAGATTCAAACTACTAAAGGCACTAACTACTGATAGGGATAGTTAGCAAATGAAAGATATTAATAGAGAACAAACAATGTATTTACCTTAACATCATCACAAGTCATAATATATATATCAGTTCATGACAAATTGCAAACCTCCGCCATCTCTCTCCCCACATCCACCACTGCTGGCGGCTCACCTCCAACTGCGCAACGCTACGCGCTGTTCACATCCAGCTGCCGCTGCCCAACACTACAATGGCGAGTATTACAACAATGCAAAGCAGACACAGACTGCCCACAGCACAGCCAGTGATTGTCATACAGAGGTGGCGTTACCAATAAAAAACCTAAACAGCCTACTTACATAGAGAAAACATAAACAGCCTACTTACATAGAGAAAACATAAACAGCCTACTTACATAGCCCCCATGCTCCCCACAAAAATTTTTACAAATGGTGTTGGGCACTGGCCAATACAGATTTGACAAAAATTTTTCACAATTACAGTAACAAAGATATAAAATGCACACACTTATTAATATTATGTTGGTCAAAAGATCAAAATTTCTCACAGTCCATAAAGACAGTCCACATTGTTCATCACAGTAAAAATGCAGAGTTTTTCTCAAAGTCCAAGCAGTAAAAGAAAATGCACATAGAAGTAGTGGATTTCCATGCAGTCTTGAAGAAGTAGTGTTGACCTTCCAACGGAAAGACAGTGCTGACTCTCGACATGCAGACAGGTAATGGGCCACAACAGAGCAAACCCACAGCAGAGTCATTCGAAGTTTGGAAGAATATTGGTAGGTAGGTCATCACAGAGCAGACCCACTGGAGTCCTGGTAGAGATTGTGGTATTGGTGGGCCACCAGAGGTGCAGACCCACTGCAGTCCTTGTAGAGATGGCCAGCAGCCATCTGTTGCGATTGTGCAGGTGCACATTCACCATCAAAGAGTCTTGCAGAGAATATAGCAAGTCCATAAACCACCACTTGTGCACTCACAACGTTTTTGGAATTGTCCTTAGAACCAGCAATGCTGTTATCCAGTCCCTTGCAGAATTATTAACACACGTGCAAACACTAACAGTCCCTACTTCTCACATATTGTCCATATACTATGACCAACAGAAACGTGTGCAGTGAAATGTAACTTAATTGGAAGAACTGGTAACAATTACAATTTGATAACATAAAAATACAATAACAAAGGTACAAAATACATCATTAAAAACATAGCAATATAGATAACAATTGCAGTAACACAGGCTTTACAAAAGAATAGAAATAGACATATACGTCAGTGTTACAAAAATAGTGACATAAGTACATACATAAAATAATGAGAATAGTTTTCGAAACATTAATTTCACACATGAACATTGAAACAGAACAGAATTGTAAACAACTTTACAAAGAAAATAACATATTATTAATGCAACTTATATTTGAGGATAACAGTATTCCTCCTCATAGTGAATATAGCTTAGTATTAGAAGAGAAAAAAATTCTATGAAACAGTACACAGAGACAGGAAGAAAACAAATACACAAGGGTACACAAACACATAGTGGGATAACACCAATAGGAAAGGACAGGGTTCGTTGTCAGTGTAACATGTGGTACTGCAGTCCAACCCAAAACTTCATATATCTTTCCTCTTATTTCATCCTTTGTTTCCACCAAAAAAAATCTTATCCAAGCATGCTTTCTGTATTCTGTTCATATTTCTTTCAAAATAATTATTTCTGATTGTACACTACTCATTTGGGCCCAAATCCTTTTTATATAACTTCGCAATGCATTCTTTACCTATTCTCCATAGTCAGTTTCTCATATAGTCTACCCCCTCTTAAGCTAACTTAAATCTACTGAGCTCAGATGCTAAACTAAGGGACGAGGCAATGCAGCATCACATAACAAATCAACACAAACAGCAATGCAAAAAAAATGCAAATTGGCAAAGCTAGCAGCATAAATGAGCAAAAGTCAAATTCAATAACACTATGCCTGGCAAACAGCAGCTTATATCGAAACATGACATAGCTCAAGCAGAAAAAATAGTACACTAAAGATAACAATGCAGATAAGGGAAATGTATAATCACATCTTAATGTCTATGTAATTAAAGTGGTGCACCACAAGAAGTTATTCTACCAAAAAGTTACCAATTACTTGAAAAGAAAATTATGAATGCAGTTACTAGTTCCTTCTTATTGTTCTTTCCTTTCCAAGTGCTCCTTTTTTAAAGAATGTGGATCATAAAATAATTATTTAATAGATCTGTTGACAGAAAGTGTTCACATTAGCAAATGCATTTCATTTTATAAAAGCAATGCTGCAACACAGCTGGAAACCAGATATCAAATGAAATAAGCAACTATGAAAAGCAAAGCATAAAAATATCATTCAGTAGTCATGTGACATTTCATAAGTTAGTAGAAATTCTCTCAACTCTCATAGAAAGACGCTTGTCATAATCAGGTGTGCAGATGTACGAATATATCCCATCAATTCATAAGCATTTCAGTAATTAGCACGAAGTGCGAGTAATCATATGTTTTCAAGTAACGAGGGTGTCGCATTAGCGATGAAAGGCACACCCTAATGGCTTGTTCTCCAGGTGTTTGACACGTCCCACGTCCCCTTTTTTTTTCTACCTGTGCCGCTGAAAAGGGCTCGCAATAATGGCTTTTTCTCCAGGCGTCTGACACAGCTGGGTGCCCGCGACGCATTACGTGCAGGTGGTCACTTAACTTTCGTACGGAAATATTTACGACAGGAGATTCTGCTACCGTTGCAGTCTCATTTAAAAATATTTCACAGGTCAAGAATTAGCGTTGCAAATCTGTAGAAACAAAATCCTATAAATATAAGTGTCCAAAAAAAAAAATATTCGTCAGCATTGTGATACAGTCACACATTTCATAACTCTTAAAGTACGTTTCTTGGTTTCCAACATCCTTTTCATAAATCAGAGTCCCTAAACACTACTCATTATTCCTTACCTCATTATACATATACATATTCGTCGACACTTCTTCAATATTTCATCGTGAGAAATACGTAGCATAATAAACATTCCTCAACAACATAATACACATCGTCGTCGTAATAATAACATCATAACACCTCAGTCAAATCTCAAAATCGTCGTAACTTCCTCCAATAATTTCTGAGCCTAAAAAAATTCTCTGCTCATTTCAATAGTGTCATCTACCTCAAACGTACTTTAAAATCATGCTCCCTTACGAAATACGTCATTCAAAGCTCTCATAGTATCACAATGATTCCGAAAAATATGAGCGTTTCTCAAAGTACAGACAAAATACAGTTTCATAAGTGTGAAGTTACCCAACTGTGTATTGCGTAAACATGTGTCACTGATGTAGTAAAAAGAATGTTTGTTTCTCTGTCAAATAATCAGATAGCTGTGTAATTCTGTGTTAGAGAAATATGGTACCGATGTGTAAAGTTGTATAAGCAAATACCATATTAGCTAGGGTTCCTTGTGGTTGCCACACACATGGTACACAAAGTAAGCGTGTACCCCCCTGAGGATTAATGTAATTATACCCTCAGGTGTTACAGATTACACCAATGGAATGAAATATATCACGGAAAAACTTTGTATCATTGTGTTTCAAATATCTTTCAAAATAAATGTTTTTAGTACGAAATTGATCACTCAAATACGTGTCCTGTAGCGCTAAACATGCGTCTTGCTGTAAGATAATCTCTGTGGAAGTGTCGTAGTTATCGTCCTCTGTAAGCAAAGTTCCGCTAAAGTCAATGTACTTACCTCATGATACACAAAAGTTAAATGCTTTGCGTATAGATATCTTAGTTATTACGCTTATTGCCGTGATGAGGAAAGTACTGTACTGTAACGTATTGTTGTGCTACGAAAAAGGCTGTCTCATTGTTGCTATACCAGAAAAGTTACTACTAAAACATGTTTTAATTTCTTGAATAATGCCGAAAAACTGTGCAGATATAAAACAGATATAGCGCAAAAGCAACATTGTAAATTGTCACTCATTAGTAGCGTCGTGATAAAATCGTGTATCTGTCACATAAACTAATCACTCTGTCGTCTGGTATCTCACAGAAAGTACTTTAAACCCAGAATGTATTTTCAAGTAAACCAAAATGTTGCATTAAAATCTCATTAGCAGTACCAGTATGTGTCCTAAGTATGTAAGCCTGATAGTCGTTACGTAATCGTGCAACTAACAAGCAAGAATGTACAAATACAACACTGTGTCGTCTGTTCACTATAACAATGCATTCGTAATTTCTGTTTAAAAACGTTCCCTAGGTTCTAGACTGGATATTTAACTTCAAACATTGTTGCATGTTGACAGTTTCTTAAGTCTGACAAAGCATACTAGAAATGTGAAGTGAAAAGTTTTATGGCAAAGACAAAGGTAAAAAGCAGATTATCTCTCAATAAACGGTTTTACATGTGAAATGTGGTGTAAACCTTTACTCTTCCTAATACGCAGAGTTTCAACTTCAACGCAATTATCATGTGGTATACGTCGGATTCTGTATGGTCCATTGTAAACTAGAAAGAATTTGTGACTCAAGTGTTTCTTCTTATGTGACAATGAATGAGCTTTAATGAGAACCTTCTGACCAATATACAATTTCTTTGCATTTGCTTTACCGTGTAGTTTTCTCCTTTTGTCTGCTGCAGATTTTATATTTTTAAGAGCCAAATCAATTATGTCTTTGTGTCGAAGTTTACGTGTATTTGGGAAAGGTACAAGCTCTCTGATTCTGTTCGGTGGTTCTTCATTCTTCAGTACAAGAGTAGGTGGTAAAGCAGTGGAATCATGAGGCATTTCATTCAGCACGTTTTGAAATAAGTGTAAATATCTGTCCCAATGCTGATGCTTTGTGTGACAATAAAGCCTGCAAAGCTTATTGATTTCTTTCATAATCCGTTCGGAGGGGTTACAATGTGGTGAGTACAATGAAATAAAAACAGGTTTGATTTTATGGTTGCGAAGCATGCGTGACCAAACAGCAGATCTAAATTGCGGTCCGTTATCTGAAATGACTTTAGCAACGTGGCCAACTTCACGTAAGAAATTTTTAACAAATGCGTTGGATACAGACCGTCCGGTGGCTTTACGTAACGGTGTGAAAGAAACAAATTTTGAAGTAAGTTCAACAGCGACTAGAACGTACGAAAATCCATTGGATGTTCTGACAAGCGGTCCCAAGAGATCAACAGCAGCAAATTCTTTTAATTTAGAAGGAATAATAGGAAACAATGGAGCACGATGTGAGACAGTAGATGGTTTCGCCTTTTGACAAAGTTTACAAATAGATAAGACTCTTCGAATTCTTTTTTCCATATTGTTAAAATAACAAGTCGTTCGAAGAATATGATAACATTTTCGTGGACCAAAATGTGCGTAGCTGAAATGAATGTACCAAATGAGCTTATTAACAAAATCGTCTGGAATGCAAAGTACCCATAGCTTGTCATCAACAGTGCAGCGTTTGAAGAGTATGTTGTTTCTAACCAGGTAATAATGCCGAATCTGTGTGTGTGTCTTTTCATGCCATTTGCTCTTGATGTCTTTCCAAATCGGATCTTTATCTTGTTCATGAGCAATGTCCTTTAAAGATGTGGTGATGAAGTTTTCAAAGGCGACTTTCTGAATGTAAAGAATACTGAAATTTTTCTCGAGGTTGCCTTCTGTGTTACTTTTCTGAAGCCCAGCCGGTGCGCGTGACAGTGCGTCCGCAACAATGTTCTCCTTGCCGGGAATGTAGACTATTGTGAAGCGGAATTCTTGCAGAAACAATGCCCAACGTTTTAACCTGTCATGATTTAATTTTGAAGACATAAGAAATTGTAATGCACGATGATCACTGTATACTTTTACGTGCTTACCAGAAAGAAAGAAACGGAATTTGTTAAATGCCCAAACGATAGCTAAAGCTTCTAATTCAGTAACGGAATAATTTTTTTCAGATTTTGTTAGCACTCGGCTAGCAAAAGCAATGGTTTTCTGAACAGTAGTGTCATTTTCTGTGGCTTCTTGAAATAAATGGGCACCAAGACCGACTTTAGAAGAATCCGTGCTAAGGCAGAAATCTTGTGACAGATCTGGATGAGCTAAGATTGGCGCGTGAAGTAACGCTTCTTTCAAAGAATTGAATTCCAACTGTGCTTGTTCGTCCCAGTTCCAAATAGTATTTTTTCCAGTGAGAGAACAAAGTTTTGGTGTAACAAGAATTTGCATATTCAGAAAACGACGGTAAAAATTTACGAGACCTAGAAAACTGCGGACTTGTCTTTTTGTGGATGGAACTGGAATGGCTCTGATTGCTTCTAACTTTTCAGGATCCGGCTGAATGCCTTCAGAAGAAATAATATGTCCCAAAAACTTCACCTTTGTCCTACCGAATTCAGACTTTTCCAAGTTAACTGTAATTCCAGATTCTGCAAAAATACGTAACAAACTGTTGAGGATGCGATTATGTTGTTCCCATGAAGCTTCCGCTATTAGAATATCGTCCATATATAAGGTGATGTGACGTTTTAAGAACTCAGGTAATATGGAATTTAGCCCGCGAATAAATGCTGCTGAAGAAATGTTCAAACCAAAGGGAAGTTTCCGAAACTGATAACAAACGCCGAAACAAAGGAAAGCTGTGTATTTTCTGCATTCTGGATGAAGTTCGATCTGATAAAAGCTGGATCTGAGATCAATGGAAGACAACACTTTTACACCATTAAAATTTTGAAGAAGTTCTTCCATCGTCTGTGGCCTGTCTGTTTCAGGAATAATGATAGTATTGATTTGTCTCGAATCTAAGACAAGTCTGATCGATCCATTTTTCTTTTCAACAACATGTAATGGATTGTTGTATGAGCTTACTGCAGGCTCAATAATGCCCTCGTCAAGCATAGATTGTATTTCTGTTCTAACACGGTCCCTATAATGTGCTGGAATTACATATGGTCTAACACAAAATTTAGTATGCTCACGAACACGAAATTGGTATTGAAATCCCTTGATTGTTCCTGTTTTATGAGTAAAAACTGTGGAATGTGCTTGTAAAATCTCAAAAAGGTCCTGCCTATCAGTGTCATTACAATTCTCAATTGTTTGAATTTTATTCTGAATTAACTTATTAATGTCAAATGCGCCGTCGGTATCATCCCTGTCAGTACTTGCAGAGTGATTGTTAGTGTCTAGTTCCGTAGAAAAGTCCGAACTGTTGTCTAACAGAAGGTAAAGCCGATTAATTTCCTTGTCATGGTTTGAGAGCCAGTCTTCAAATTTCAAAGCTATTGACTTACCTTCTTTCTCTAAACTTATTTCAGCATCGTGAAAGCTTAAGATTGCATTGTATTCATTCAAAAAGTCTACTCCCAATATAATTTCCGTCGACAATAATGGAACAATAAGAAAGTTTATAGAGAAGCTGTGGCTTTGACAAAAGAATTCTAAGTTGGTTTGTTGGCGTACATCTACACTTTTTCCAAAGATTGCACCTTGTAATTTAATCTTACGTAACGGAAGTGTGGGGCAATCGTTCGATTTGTTGCATTTGCTAAAGGCTGTTTCACTAATTACTGAAATGGGACTGCCAGAGTCAAGTACTGCCGTAAATTTTACATCATTTACTGTAATGTGAATCACAGGATATGCAATATTGTTATGTTTTATGTCGTGTTCCTGGAGTAAGATGTCCCTAATGTCTTCCATTTTTACGTAATTACTAGCTACGGCAGCTGCGTCGTTAGTGTCATAAGAACGTTTTGTGGCTGCCATCGGTGTGAGTCATTGCCTATTGTCTCTTTGTTGGCGCGCGTCGTTATTGGGATTTGGAGACCTAACTTCTACAAATTCAACGTGACGAGAGGGCCCTGCTCTGTTTGAATCCCGCCAGTTCTGATGCAGTTCAGGTCTATCGTTACGATCATATCGTCTGTCGTCATGTCGGTAGATGCCATAGTTTCTTTCTTGTCGGTCACGTGGTGGAGAATTTCTCCCTGAATCGAAACTGCGCGCTGGACCGTTGCGTCTAAAGTTATTCTGTCTCCCCTGATAATATTTATTTTGGTTCCCATATTGTCTGTTTCTCTGATTGTCTCTGTGATAGTCATTACCACGGAGAGGTGATCTTTCCCTGTAGTTATTACTACTCTGCCAACGGTTGTCATACGGGTGGTGTCTATTTTGGTCACGATTTGTGTTGTGAGAATAGCCTTGTCGTGTCCAGTTATTATTTCTTTCATCGCGGAATTGCGACTGATGTGATCTGTAATTGTTGTGCTCCTGTGTTCCGCGATTGTCAGTGTCACTTTCCAGTTCTTGTAACAGTCCCTGAAAAGCTTCAATGTCGTCTTTGCAACGTCCTGCCAAAATAATATGTCGTAAATGTTCAGGTAATTTGATTAAGCAAATGCGGATGAGTTCTGAGGGGCTGTATGGGTTTGACAGGTACTGATTCTTGTGCAACATGTCTTCAAAATATTTCACAAGACTGGAGAATTCAGATTGTTCGAAATGTTTCATCATTATGATGCCATGTTTTACGCGGTCTTGTGTGGCTTGAGACCAATATGCTGAGAGGAAGGCATGGTAAAATTCTCCTTCACTGTGGCAATCGTGAATGACCGATCGCATTCTTACAGCTGGTTCATTCTCTACGTAGCCACACATAAATTCTAATCTGTGCTCCAATGACCAGTTGGGAGGAAAACAATGAGAGAATTGATGGAGCCATGCTTGTGGATGAATGTCGTTGCCAGAATTCTTAAATGTTTTGAATTTACGTGTAGTAATGAACAGCTTATAGTCAAAATCATCATGTCGGCGAGTCGCATATCGGTCATTGTTAGGTCGTGTCGGCCGTTCCATCTCAAAATTCGGTGTACCTTGCCAATTTCTTTCATAATTACCGAAATGCCCTGTGTTATTATTTTGTGGCTTTTGCGTATTTCTAAGTTCCTCTTCCCGTGTTGGAGCGCGAGTGTCTTCTGAAATACGTAATTCTTGTATTACCTGTGTCAGCTGATCTTGTACTTCCCGGATTTCTCTTTGGTGTTGCGTATCAATTTGATTCAGATTTTGTTTCAGTTTCCTAATTTGTTCGCTCTGTTCTGTGTCATTAAAGACTACCGGTTTTGCGTCATTCAGATTATCATCTACCTTCGTAGATAAATTATTTAGCTGATCCGAAAGTTCAACTACTTTCTCTGATAATGAACACATTTCCTCAGTGTGTTTTTCTGAACCAAGTTTCAGAGTGTCCATTTGTGTTGAAATCGAATCTACTGTGTCCTTTAAGTTTTCTTGACTTTTTGCAAGTTGCGTAACCGAATCGGTAGATGCAACTGCGTCAATTTTAGCTTGCAAGGTGTTGTGATTTTCATGAACAATAGTTTGCAGTTCTTTTATGGCTGCTTCGTGATTCTGTAGTGCATTTTCATGCCGCGAAAAAATAGGTTGGAAATGCTCACAAATTTGTGTTTTTACGTCATTACAGACTTTTTGACATTTCGATTCGATGTTATGTAACTCAGTAGTTAAATCTTCACGAGTTTGTTCAAGCGTCGTGTCTAACTTTTGAAGCTTTTGCTGTGTTTGTCTCTGATTTTGTTCCATTGTGTCTAACTGTTGCTGTGTTTGTCTCTGATTTTGTTCCATTGTGTCTAACTTTTCAAGCTTTTGTCCCATTTGTTGCATTAATTGTAATAACAATGCACTGGTGTCTGAAACATGTTCCTCAGTGCTTTTCGGCAGTGAATTTGCACCGGCAACATTCACAGTTTGACAAGCGGAAAATGTGTCTTGACTCCTTTGAGAAAACGGTGAGGACGCAAAACCTGAATCTACAGTATTTGCGAGATCGTGTCGTGTCATTTCGGCTTCCTGAGGCGAGCTATTGCCGACCGGTCGATCGATAATGCTTCCCTCTTCACTAATTGTTTCACTGTCCACGCCATTGTTTGACGCCCGCTCCATTTCCCTGTGCACAGTTACCAAAGTACTACTTTGAACATTAGTAAATTCATTACTCGTCGGCGCTGATAAGCTACGCTCGTCATCACTATTATTTCTCAGTTTAGTTTGGAGCCTAGTGTTACGTTTTTCACACGCCATTATTGTCACAGTATTTCACACGACAACACAGAAAAACACAATTTGAAGATCAAAAATAAGAGAACACATTAACATAGCACTGAAAATAATATCTAGTTAACTGCAAGCGCAGCTGCGAAATACTTGGTGCAAATCTACATGCATGCCACAACTGTTTTACTATACAACAATGAAAGACTGCAACTACAAAGGAAATTCTCTCTACAATTACGCGCTAGCAATAAACAAAAGCTACACTAAATACACAAACTACAAGAAAAAATCAGAAGATTCCAGTGAGGTATCCTAGGCTAAGGGTCGACATATGAAACGTCCCCTTTGAACAATTATACACGAGACTGTGCTTAACCTGACACACAATACTTTGTTAGCGCAACGCAATCTGACTTTCAAAATTCCCGACAAAAGAATGGCCCTGACTAACATTAAACTATACCTTTCACAAATCACTTACCTCACAAAAATCTTCGCTGCTCAAGCTACTGCAATACAGCAAGCGCCACTAGTGCCAGCTAAATAAAAGATTCAAACTACTAAAGGCACTAACTACTGATAGGGATAGTTAGCAAATGAAAGATATTAATAGAGAACAAACAATGTATTTACCTTAACATCATCACAAGTCATAATATATATATCAGTTCATGACAAATTGCAAACCTCCGCCATCTCTCTCCCCACATCCACCACTGCTGGCGGCTCACCTCCAACTGCGCAACGCTACGCGCTGTTCACATCCAGCTGCCGCTGCCCAACACTACAATGGCGAGTATTACAACAATGCAAAGCAGACACAGACTGCCCACAGCACAGCCAGTGATTGTCATACAGAGGTGGCGTTACCAATAAAAAACCTAAACAGCCTACTTACATAGAGAAAACATAAACAGCCTACTTACATAGAGAAAACATAAACAGCCTACTTACAAAGGTTAAAGTTAATAACAAATCCAAGCGTTATAAATTATATGCTGTAATTCCTCGAGGTTTGTGGGATCTACTATCATTAGATTTTTTCGGCCCTCTGCCTCGGAGTTCAGGAGGATTAACATATGTGTTTGTTGTAATGGAATGTTGGTCCAAACATGTGAAACTGTATACTTTGAAACGAGCGAATACAGCAAGCGTTATACGCTGCCTCACCCGAAATTACTTTGTTAACTGGGGCATTCCTAAACGACTTATGTCTGACAACGGTAGTGCCTTTATTAGTCAAAGATTTCAAGATATGATAAGACAATATGGAATCAAACATATCTTAATTTCGAAATATCACCCTCAAAGTAATTTAGTAGAAAGAGTCATGAAAGAATTAGGACGATTATGTAGAACTTATTGTGCACATAAACATACTCGGTGGGCCAAACTAATGCCTGAATTCGAAAAGATATTAAATGAATTGCCTCACCTAACGACAGGATTATCACCTATAGAAATTTTAGGCAAACGAATTATAGGTGAGCCTTTACTAGCTGCTTTACCTTGGCCACCAGTAAATGAGATCCAACAATGTATCCCAGACGAAAAAGTTTGCGAACAGATTGTAAAAAATGCCGAACGGAGAATTAAAAGTTATAATCAACAGGCTATAGAACCCTCATTTCAGGTAGGAGATCTTGTGTTAGTACGATCTCATCCTAAAAGTTCTAAGATCGGTAAGGAATGTAGAAAATTCTTCTTGATCTTTGAAGGTCCATATGTTGTACATAAGATTGTACATCCCAAAGCATTACTTCTTATGGAACCTTCATCAGGTGTAATTAAAGGATTAGATAGTGTTGATCAAATGAAACCCTTCATTCCTAAATAAGTTAATATTTAGTATATGTTACACACGGAAGAGCGTTCATAGTTTATTCGTGTGAAGTTTTTCGTGATAGTTACGTGTTATTTTAAATAAATGACAGAAAGCTTAAACATGTGTTCTACAATAATCTACTGGTACTTCAAAAAGAGAAAGATAACCAAGAGGGGGATTTATATGGAGGAAATTTTGCTCTTAGGTCTAAAGGAATTTTGCGTATTTTAAATTTACTCGGATAGTAGGAACCAAAGAGGATGGTTAATAGTTTTAGGGACCATGGGCGTCCAGAGCTATACGGCTCACGAGAACATAGCAGAGTGCCTTTAATAGAGGTTTGTAATAGTGTTAATATAGAACACACCAAACGGGGCTCTCTCGCTTGTTTCTCCTAAATAAATGGCCATTACCCAACAAGGTGTCCGAAGGTAAAGAAAGCCGTGCCGAGATTCTAAAGAAAGTTTTGCTTGATTTCTTCTTGACCTCACGCATAAATAAGGCATTAGGGAAGAGAATGACGTAAAGTAAATAGTACTATTAGTTATTGTGAGAAACTTATTAGTAATATACATTCTTGAAAAGAATAACTCTAGTAAATAAATGAAACTGAAACTAATCTATCACAATTTGAACGCTCTGTCCTAATGTACAACGTTAAAGAACGTACTAAATTAGTATTTATTAGCAACTATTAACTGAAGAGGAGCAATCTCCCTATATTCGGTTACGAATTACCATAAGAGCACAATTAAGAGTAAATGACAAATAGTCACAACGATATCGAATTAAAAGGATTAAATCTATCTAATAGCAAGGACTCTAGGTTACGTAAAATGTGAGGAAAATGTATTAACAGTTAAATATTGGATATTGAACAGTTTTAATTCCGGTTAAAACCTGACAAACTGAGCTTGTGGGTGGGGTATGTAGTGGGACGAAATTAAGCGTCACCCATCCACCAAAGTCAGCCCAGTTTGCAGGTGACTATAAGTTTAATTTAGTTTTGTTTATGTGTTTTCTTATTATTTGTAATAAATGTGAATTATCTAAAAGTTTGTATTTTTTTATGTGTTTCATGTACGGAGAGGTCGGCGCAGCGAACGGGGACAGCATCTTCGTTGCCGCGACCAGAGAGGAAATTGCTGGCCGCTATACGTCGCGGGTCGACAGCCAAGGAGCAACAGAAGATCCTGGAACCGAGTTGTTGCGTCGTGCTTCTAAAAATTAAAAATGAAGTTTTATACTCTTTTTGTACAACAATGACATCATATAGGTCTTAATCTTATTGAAATGTTAGTCACTGTCTGTCAACGCTCAAGTTCACATCTGTATGTGTAGGAAGCTAATAAAATAGTGTATGCTACTAAAGCTGAAACACGTGTCTTGAAGATTTATTTATGAAGAGTTATGTGAACGGATTAATAATATATTTGACAAGATTATTGATTCAGACAGCGTTGGCCGAAACTTTGAATCTAAAAAGTTTATTTAATGTGTGATTCTGATATCGATTAGATCAAGATAACGTGTGTCGATATAATTTTCTGAGGAGAAACAAACGAAATTTAAACTCGAAAAAGTTACGAAAACCAATTGGCCCAAGTGATGTAATTCTCTGCACACGACTCAACTGATGTTTTACAGTTTCGTTCAAGAACCATTCTATGACAATTTAAAAAGAATATGAATCATTTTTTAAGTGGGTTGTAACTGACGTAGGTGACGAAGTCTGCACATGGTCATATATCAAACGAAAACCTAATACGTCGTTACACCGCACTGTGAATCTAGATTATCGATTCCGACGCAAAAATAATAGTGAGATGTAACAATCAGCGCCTCTTAATGATGATCGAACACTCAAATTGCGTCGAGATACAATACATCGTCCTCCAGCCGACGTGTCTTCAAGGGGATTTTGATGCCTCGGGCTCCATATGGTCATTCAGCCGACTTGTCTATAAGGGTCTATTGCTGCAGCAGGCACCTTATGGTCGTTCTCCTGTGACAATAGATTTTCAAATACGACGAGAAACTGATTGTTAATTGTAACGATCAGGGCTTCCTAATGACGATGGATCACTCAAATTGCGTTGCGCTGCAATACATCGTCCACCAGCCGACTTGTCTCCATGGGGATACTGCTGCCTCGGGCACCTTATGGTCGTTCTGTAAGTCTAGATTTTAAAATCCGACGCGAAACTGATAGTTAATTGTAACGTTCAGGGCATCCTAATGACGATGGTACACTCAAATTGCGTCGAGATTCAATACATCGTCCTCCAGCCGACTTGTATCCAAGGGGATTTTGCTGTCTCGGGCACCATATGAACCTTCTCCTGAGAGTAGATTTTCGAATCCGACACTAAAATGATAGTTAATTGTGACGTTCAGCGCCTCCTAATGACGATGGAACACTCAAATTGCGTCGAGAGTCAATACGTCGTCCTCCATCCTAGTAGTCTACAAAGGATTATTGCTGCCTCGGGCTCCATGTGGTCCGTCTCCTGTTAGTCTAGATTTTCGTATCAGACGCAAAAATGATAGTTAATTGTAACGTTCACGGCCTCCTAATGACGATGGAACACTCAACTTGCGTCGAGATTCAATACATCGGCCTCCAGCAGACTTGTCTCCAAGGGTTTATTGCTGCCTCGGGCACCTTATGGTCGTTCTCCTATGAGTGTAGCTTTTCGAATCCGACGCATAACTGATAGTTAATTGAAACGTTCAGCGCCTCCTAATGACGATGGAGCACTCAATTTGCGTCTATATTCAATACATCGTCCTTCAGCCGACCTGTCTCCTAGAGTCTTTGCTGCCTCAGGCACCTTATGGTCGTTCTCCTGTGAGTCTAGATTTTGGAATCCGACTCATAACTGATAGTTAATTGTAACGTTCAGGACATCCTAATGACGATGGAACACTCAAATTGCGTCCAGATTCAATTCATCGTCCTCCAGCCGACTTGTCTCCAAGGGGATATCGCTGCCTCGGGCACCACATGGTCCATCTCCATTGATTCTACATTTTCGAATCCGACGCAAAAGTGATAGTTAATTCTATCGTTCAGAGCCACCTAATGACGATGGAGCACTCAAATTGAGTCGCGATTCAACACATCGTCCTCCAGCCGACTTGTCTCCATGGGGATAATGCTGCCCCGGGCACCTTATGGTCGTTCTCCTGTGAGTCTAGATTTTCGAATCCGACGCTAAAATGATGGTTAATTGTAACTTTCAGCGATTCCTAATGACGATGGAACACTCAAAAAGCGTCGAAAGTCAATACGTCGTCCTCCAGCCTAGTTGTCTACAAGGGGTTATTGCTTCCTCGGGCTTTATGTGGTCCGTCTCCTGTTAGTCTAGATTTTCGAATCAGACGCAAAAATGATAGTTAATTGTAACGTTCACGGCCTCCTAATGACGATGGAACACTCATCTTGCGTCGAGATTCAATACATCGGCCTCCAGCCGACTTGTCACCAAGGGTTTATTGCCGCCTCGTTCACCTTATGGTCGTTCTCCTATGAGTCTAGATTTTCGAATCCGACGCATAACTGATAGTTAATTGAAACGTTCAGCGCCTCCTAATGACGATGGAGCACTCAAATTGCGTCGAGATTCAATACATCGTCCTCCAGCCGACTTGTCTCCAAGGGGATATTGATGCCTCGGGCACCATACGGTCCGTCTCCTGTGATTGTAGATTTTCGAATTCGACGCATATCTGATAGTTAATTGAAACGTTCAGCGCCTCCTAATGACGATGGAGCACTCAAATTGCTTCTATATTCAATACATCGTCCTTCAGCCGACCTGTCTCCTAGAGTCAGTTGCTGCTTCATGCACCTTATGGTCGTTCGCCTGTGAGTCTAGAATTTGGAATCCGACGCATAACTGTTAGTTAATTGTAACGTTCAGGGCATCCTAATGACGATGGAACACTCAAATTGCGTCCAGATTCAATACATCGTCCTCCAGCCGACTTGTCTCCAAAGGGGATTTCGCTGCCTCGGGCACCACATGGTTTGTCTCCGTTGACTCTAAGTTTTCGAATCCGACGCAAAACTGATAGTTAATTGTAACGTTCAGGGCCTCCTAATGACGATGGAGCACTCAAATTGAGTCGCGATTCAACACATCGTCCTCCAGCCGACTTGTCTCCATGGGGATAATGCTGCCCCGGGAACCTTATGGTCGTTCTCCTGTGAGTCTAGATTTTCGAATCCGACGCGAAACTGATTGTTAATTGTAACGTTCAGGGCTTCCTAATGACGATGGAACACTCAAATTGCGTCGAGATTCAATACGTCGTCCTCCAGCCGACTTGTCTCCAAGGGGTATTGCTGCCTCGGGCACCATATGATCCGTCTCCTGTGAGTCTAGATTTTCGATTCCGACGCAAAAATGATAGTGAGATGTAACGATCAGCGCCTCCTAATGATGATGGAACACTCAAATTTTGTCGAGATTCAATACATCGTCCTCAAGCCGACTTGTCTCCAAGGGGATTTTGCAACCTCGGGCTCCATGTGGTCCGTCGCCTGTTAGTCTAGATATTCGAATCAGACGCAAAAATGATAGTTAATTGTAACGTTCACGGCCTCCTAATGACGATGGAACACTCAACTTGCGTCGACATTCAAGACATCCGCCTCCAGCCGACTTGTCTCCAAGGGTTTATTGCTGCCTCGGGCACCTTATGGTCGTTCTCCTATAAGACTAGATTTTCGAATCCGACGCATAACTGATAGTTAATTGACACGTTCAGCGCCTCCTAATGACGATGGGGCACTCAAATTGCGTCGAGATTTAATACATCGTCCTCCAGCCGACTTGTCTCCAAGGGACTATTGCTGCCTCGGGCACCACATGGTCCGTCTCCGTTGATTCTACAATTTCGAATCCGACGCAAAACTGATAGTTAATTGTTACTTTCAGGGCCTCCTAATGACGATGGAACACTCAAATTGCGTCGAGGTTAAATACATCGTCCTCCAGCCGACGTGCCTCCAAGGGGACATTGCTGCCTCGGGCACCATATGGTCCGTCTCCTGTGAATCTAGATTATCGACTACGACGCAAAAATAATAGTGAGATGTAACGATCAGCGCCTCTTAATGATGATCGAACACTCAAATTGCGTCGAGATTCAATACATCGTCCTCCAGCCGACTTGTCTCCAAGGGGATTTTGCTGCCTCGGGCTCCATATGGTCATTCAGCCGACTTGTCTATAAGGGTCTATTGCTGCCGCGGGCACCTTATGGTCGTTCTCCTGTGACTCTAGATTTTCGAAACCGACGAGAAACTAATGGTTAATTGTAACGTTCAGGGCTTCCTAATGACGATGGAACACTCCAATTGCGTCGAGATGCAATACATCGTCCTCCAGCCGACTTGCCTCCATGGGGATATTGCTGCCTCGGGCACCTTATGGTCGTTCTGTAAGTCTAGATTTTAGAATCCGACGCCAAACTGATAATTAATTGTAACGTTCAGGGCATCCTAATGACGATGGAACACTAAAACTGCGTCGAGATTCAATACATCGTCCTTCAGCCGACTTGTCTCCAAGGGACTATTGCTGCCTCGGGCACCATATGATCCTTCTCCTGAGAGTAGATTTTCGAATCCGACGCTAAAATGATAGTTAAATGTAACGTTCAGGGCCTCCTAATGACGATGGAACACTCAAATTGCGTCGAGATTAAATACATCGGACTCCAGCCGACTTGTCTCCAAGGGACTATTGCTGCCTCTGGCACCTTATGGTCGTTCTCCTGTGAGTCTACATTTTCGAATCCGACGCATAACTGATAGTTAATTGTAACGTTCAGGGCATCCTAATGACGATGGAACACTCAAATTGCATCGAGATTCAATACATCGTCCTCCAGCCGACTTGTATCCAAGGTGATATTGCTGTCTCGGGCACCATATGATCCTTCTCCTGAGAGTAGATTTTCGAATCCGACGCTAAAATGATAGTTAATTGTAACGTTCAGCGCCTCCTAATGACGATGGATCACTCAAATTGCGTCGCGCTGCAATACATCGTCCACCAGCCGACTTGTCTCCATGGGGATATTGCTGCCTCGGGCACCTTATGGTCGTTCTGTAAGTCTAGATTTTAAAATCCGACGCGAAACTGATAGTTAATTGTAACGTTCAGGGCATCCTAATGACGATGGTACACTCATATTGCGTCGAGATTCAATACATCGTCCTCCAGCCGACTTGTATCCAAGGGATATTGCTGTCTCGGGCACCATATGATCCTTCTCCTGAGAGTAGATTTTCGAATCCGACACTAAAATGATAGTTAATTGTGACGTTCAGCGCCTCCTAATGACGATGGAACACTCAAACTGCGTCGAGAGTCAATATGTCGTCCTCCAGCCTAGTAGTCTACAAAGGATTATTGCTGCCTCGGGCTCCATGTGGTCCGTCTCCTGTTAGTCTAGATTTTCGTATCAGACGCAAAAATGATAGTTAATTGTAACGTTCACGGCCTCCTAATGACGATGGAAAACTCAACTCGCGTCGAGATTCAATACATCGGCCTCCAGCAGACTTGTCTCCAAGGGTTTATTGCTGCCTCGGGCACCTTATGGTCGTTCTCCTATGAGTCTAGATTCTCGAATCCGACGCATAACTGATAGTTAATTTAAACGTTCAGCGCCTCCTAATGACGATGGAGCACTCAAATTGCGTCGAGATTCAATTCATCGTCCTCCAGCCGACTTGTCTCCAAGGGGATATTGCTGCCTCGGGCACCATATGGTCCGTCTCCTGTGATTCTAGATTTTCGAATCCGACGCATAACTGATTGTTAATTGAAACGTTCAGCGCCTCCTAATGACGATGGAGCACTCAAATTGCGTCAATATTCAATACATCGTCCTTCAGCCGACCTGTCTCCTAGAGTCTATTGCTGCCTCAGGCACCTTATGGTCGTTCTCCTGTGAGTCTAGATTTTGGAATCCGACGCATAACTATAGTTAATTGTAACGTTCACGGCACCCTAATGACGATGTAACACTCAAATCGCGTCCAGATGCAATTCATCGTCTTCCAGCCGACTTGTATCCAAGGGGATATCGCTGCCTCGGGCACCACATGGTCCGTCTCCGTTGATACTACATTTTCGAATCCGACGCAAAACTGATAGTTAATTCTAACGTTCAGGGCCTCTAAATGACGATGGAGCACTCAAATTGCGTCGCGATTCAACACATCGTCCTCCAGCGGACTGGTCTCCAAGGGGATATTTCTGCCTCGGGTACCTTATGGTCCGTCTCCAATGAGTATAGATTTTCGAATCCGACGAAAAACTGATTGTTAATTGTAACATTCAGGGCCTCTTAATTACGATGGAACACCCAAATTGCGTCGCGATCCAATATATCGTCCTCCAGCCGACTTGTCTCCAAGAGTCTATTACTGCCTGGGGCACCTTATGATCTTCTCCTGTGAGTCTAGATTTTCGAATCCGACGCTAAAATGATAGTTAATTGTAACGTTCAGGGCTTCCTAATGACGATGGAACACTCAACTAGCGTCGAGAGTCAATACGTCGTCCTCCAGCCTAGTTGTCTACAAGGGGTTATTGCTGCCTCGGGCTATATGTGGTCCGTCTCCTGTTAGTCTAGATTTTCGAATCAGACGCAAAAATGATAGTTAATTGTAACGTTCACGGCCTCCTAATGACGATGGAACACTCAACTAGCGTCGACATTCAAGACATCGGCCTCCAGCCGACTTGTCTCCAAGGCGATATTGCTGCCTCGGGCACCATATGGTCCGTCACCTGTGAGTCTAGATTTTCGAATCCTACGCTACAATGTTGTTAATTGTAACGTTCAGGGCTTCCTAATGACGATGGAACACTCAAATTGCGTCGAGGTTTAATACATCGTCCTCCAGCCGACGTGCCTCCAAGGGGTTATTGCTGCCTCGGGCACCATACGGTCTATCTCCTGTGAGTCTAGATTTTCGATTCCGACGCAAAAATGATAGTGAGATGTAACCATCAGCGCCTCCTAATGATGATGGAACACTCAAATTGCGTAGAGATTCAATACATCGTCATCCAGCCGATTTGTCTCCAAAGGGATTTTGCTGCCTCGGGATCCATATGGTCCGTCTCCGTTGATTCTACATTTTCGAATCCGACGCAAAACTGATAGTTAATTGTAACGTTCATGGCCTCCTAATGACGATGGAGCACTCACATTGCGTCGCGATTCAACACATCGTCCTCCAGCGGACAGGTCTCCAAGGGGATATTGCTGCCTCGGGGACCTTATGGTCGTTCTCCTGTGAGTCTAGATTTTCGAATCCGACGAGAAACTGAATGTTAATTGTAACGTTCAGGGCTTCCTAATGACGATGGAACACTCAAATTGCGTCGAGATGCAATACATCGTCCTTCAGCCGACTTGTCTCCATGGGGATATTGCTGCCTCGGGCACCTTATGGTCGTTCTGTAAGTCTAGATTTTAGAATCCGACGCAAAACTGATAGTTAATTGTAGCGTTCAGGGCTTCCTAATGACGATGGAACACTCAAATTGCGTCGAGGTTCAATACATCGTCCTCTAGCCGACTTGTCTAAAAGGGGTATTGCTGCCTCGGGCACCATATTGTCCGTCTCCTGTGAGTCTAGATTTTCGAATCCGACGCAAAAATGTTAGTTAATTGCAACGTTCATGGCTTCCTACTGACGATGGAACACTCAAATTGCGTCGAGATTCAATACATCGTCCTTCAGCCGACTTGTCTATAAGGGACTGTTGCTGCCTCGGACAACATATGATCCTTCTCCTGAGAGTAGATTTTCGAATCCGACGCTAAAATGGTTGTTAATTGTAACGTTCAGGGCTTCCTAATGACGATGGAACACTCAAATTGCGTCGAGATTCAATACATCGTCCTCCAGCCGACTTGTCTCCAAGGGGATATTGCTGCCTCAGGCACCTTATGGTCCGTCTCCAGTGAGTCTAGATTTTCGAATCCGACGAATAACTGGTAGTTAATTGTAACATTCAGTGCCTCCTAATTACGATGCAACACTCAAATTGCGTCGCGATCCAATATATCGTCCTCCAGCCGACTTATCTCCATGGGGTTATTGCTGCCTCGGGCACCTTATGGTCGTTCTGTGAATCTAGATTTTAGGATCCGACGCGAAACTGATAGTTAATTGTAACGTTCAGGGCTTCCTAATGACGATGGAACACTCAAATTGCGTCGTGGTTCAATACAATTTCCTCAAGCAAACTTGTCTCCAAGGGGTATTGCTGCCTCGGGCACCGTATGGTCCGTCAACTGTAAGTCTAGATTTTCGAATCCGACGCAAAAATGATAGTTAATTGTAACGTTCGGGGCCTCCTAATGACGATGGAACACTCAAACTGCGTCGAGGTTCAATACATCGTCCTCCATCCGACGTGCCTCCAAGGGGATATTGCTGCCTCGGGCACCATATTGTCCGTCTCTTGTGAGTCTAGATTTTCGATTCCGACGCAAAAATGATAGTGAGATGTAACCATCAGCGCCTCCTAATGATGATGGAACACTCAAATTGCGTCGAGATTCAATACATCGTCCTCCAGCCGACTTGTCTCTAAGGGGATTTTGCTGCCTCGGGCCCCATATGGTCCGTCTGCTGCGAGTCTAGATTTTTGAATCCGACGCGAAACTGATAGTTAATTGTAACGTTCAGGGCCTCCTAATGACGATGAAACACTCAAATTGCGTCGAGATTCAATACATCCTCCTTCAGCCGACTTGTCTCCAAGGGTCTATTGCTGCCTCGGCCACCATATGATCCTTCTCCTGAGAGTAGATTTTCGAATCCGACGCTAAAATGATAGTTAATTGTAACGTTCAGCGCCTCCTAATGACGATGGAACACTCAAATTACGTCAAGAGTCAATACGTCGTCCTCCAGCCTAGTTGTCTACAAGGGGTTATTGCTGCCTCGGGCTATATGTGGTCCGTCTCCTGTTAGTCTATATTTTCGAATCAGACGCAAAAATGATAGTTAATTGTAACGTTCACGGCCTCCTAATGACGATGGAACACTCAACTTGCATCGAGATTCAATACATCGGCCTTCCGCCGACTTGTCTCCAAAGGTTTATTGCTGCCTCGGGCGCCTTATGGTCGTTCTCCTATGAGACTAGATTTTCGGACCCGACGCATAACTGATAGTTAATTGAAACGTTCAGCGCCTCCTAATGACGATGGAGCACTCAAATTGCGTCGAGATTCAATACATCGTCTTCCAGCCGACATGTCTCCAAGTCGATATAGCTGCCTCGGGCAACATATGGTCCGTCTCCTGTGATTCTAGATTTTCGAATCCGACGCATAACTGATAGTAAATTGAAACGTTCAGCGCCTCCTAATGACGATGGAGCACTGAAAATGCGTCGATATTCAATATATCGTCCTTCAGCCGACCTGTCTCCAAGAGTCTATTGCTGCCTCAGGCACCTTATGGTCCGTCTCCAGTGAGTCTAGATTTTCGAATCCGACGAATAACTGGTAGTTAATTGTAACATTCAGTGCCTCCTAATTACGATGCAACACTCAAATTGCGTCGCGATCCAATATATCGTCCTCCAGCCGACTTGTCTCCATGGGGTTACTGCTGCCTCGGGCACCTTATGGTGGTTCTGTGAATCTAGATTTTAGAATCCGCCGCGAAACTGATAGTTAATTGTAACGTTCAGGGCTTCCTAATGACGATGGAACACTCAAATTGCTTCGAGGTTCAATACATCGTCCTCTAGCCGACTTGTCTCCAATGGGTATTGCTGCCTCGGGCACCACATGGTCCGTCACCTGTGAGTCTAGATATTCGAATACGACGCAAAAATGTTGTTAATTGTAACGTTCACGGCCTCATAATGACGATGGAACACTCAAATTGCGTCGAGGTTCAATACATCGTCCTCCAGCCGACGTGCCTCCAAGGGGATATTGCTGCCTCGGGCACCATATGGTACGTCTCCTGTGAGTCTAGATCTTCGATTCCGACGCAAAAATGATAGTGAGATGTAACCATCAGCGCCTCCTAATGATGATGGAACACTCAAATTGCGTCGAGATTCAATACATTGTCCTCTAATTGACTTGTCTCCACGGGGTATGCTGCCTCGGGCACCATATGGTCCGTCTCCTGTGGGTCTAGATTTTCGATTCCGACGCAAAAATGATAGTGAGATGTAACGATCAGCGCCTCCTAATGGTGACGGAACATTCAAATTGCGTCGAGATTCAGTACATCGTCCTCCAGCCGACTTGTCTCCACGGGGATTTTGCTGCCTCGGGCTCCTTACGGTCCGTCTCTTGTGAGTCTAGATTTTTGAATCCGACGCGAAACTGATAGCTAATTGTAACGTTCAGGGCATCCTAATGACGATGGAACACTCAAATTGCGTCGAGAATCAATACATCGTCCTTCAGCCGACTTGTCTCCAAGGGACTATTGCTGCCTCGGGCTCCATATGATCCTTCTGTTGAGAGTAGATTTTCGAATCCGACGCTGAAATGATAGTTAAATGTAACGTTCAGGGCCTCGTAATGACGATGGAACACTCAAATTGCGTCGAGATTAAGTACATCGGACTCCAGCCGACTTGTCTCCAAGGGTCTATTGCTGCCTCTGGCACCTTATGGTCGTTATCCTGTGAGTCTACATTTTCGAATCCGACGCATAACTGATAGTTAATTGTAACGCTCAGGGCATCCTAATGACGATGGAACACTCAAATTGCGTCGAGATTCAATACATCGTCCTCCAGCCGACTTGTATCCAAGGGGATATTGCTGTCTCGGGCACCACATGATCCTTCTCCTGAGAGTAGATTTTCGAATCCGACGCTAAAATGATAGTTGTTTGTAACGTTCAGCGCCTCCTAATGACAATGGAGCACTCAAATTGCGTCGAGATTCAATACATCGTCCTCCAGCCGACTTGCCTCCAAGGGGATATCGCTGCCTCGGGCACCACATGGTCCGTCTCCGTTGATTATACATTTTCGAATCCGACGCAAAACTGATAGTTAATTCTAACGTTCAGGGCCTCCTATTGACGATGGAGCACCCAAATTGCGTCGAGATTCAACACATCGTCCTCCAGCGGACTGGTCTCCAAGGGGATATTTCTGCCTCGGGTACCTTATGGTCCGTCTCCAATGAGTCTAGATTTTCGAATCCGACGAAACAATGATTATTAATTGTAACATTCAGGGCCTCTTAATTACGATGGAACACTCAAATTGCGTCGCGACCCAATATATCGTCCTCCAGCCGACTTGTCTCCAAGGGTCTATTACTGCCTGGGGCACCTTGTGATCGTTCTCCTGTGAGTCTAGATTTTCGAATCCGACGCTAAAATGATAGTTAATTGTAACGTTCTCGGTCTCCTAATGACGATGGCACACTCAACGTGCGTCGAGATTCAATACATCGGCCTCCAGCCGACTTGTCTCCAAGGGTTTATTGCTGCCTCGGGCACCTTATGGTCGTTCTCCTATGAAACTAGATTTTCGAATCCGACGCATAACTGATAGTTAATTGAAACTTTCAGCGCCTCCTAATGACGATGGAGCACTCAAATTGCGTCGATATTCAATACATCGTCCTTCAGCCGACCTGTCTCCTAGAGTCTATTGCTGCCTCGGGCACCACATGGTCCGTCTCCGTTGATTCTACATTTTCGAATCCGACGCAAAACTGATAGTTAATTGTAACTTTCAGGGCCACCTAATGACGGTGGAACACTCAAATTGCGTCGAAGTTAAATACAGCGTCCTCCAGCCGACGTGCCTCCAAGGGGATATTGCTGCCTCGGGCACCATATGGTCCGTCTCCTGTGAATCTAGATTTTCGATTCCGACGCAAAAATAATAGTGAGATGTAACAATCAGCGCCTCTTAATGATGATCGAACACTCAAATTGCGTCGAGATACAATACATCGTCCTCCAGCCGACGTGTCTTCAAGGGGATTTTGATGCCTCGGGCTCCATATGGTCATTCAGCCGACTTGTCTATAAGGGTCTATTGCTGCAGCAGGCACCTTATGGTCGTTCTCCTGTGACAATAGATTTTCAAATACGACGAGAAACTGATTGTTAATTGTAACGATCAAGGCTTCCTAATGACGATGGATCACTCAAATTGCGTCGCGCTGCAATACATCGTCCACCAGCCGACTTGTCTCCATGGGGATATTGCTGCCTTGGGCACCTTATGGTCGTTCTGTAAGTCTAGATTTTAAAATCCGACGCGAAACTGATAGTTAATTGTAACGTTCAGGGCATCCTAATGACGATGGTACACTCAAATTGCGTCGAGATTCAATACATCGTCCTCCAGCCGACTTGTATCCAAGGGGATTTTGCTGTCTCGGGCACCATATGAACCTTCTCCTGAGAGTAGATTTTCGAATCCGACACTAAAATGATAGTTAATTGTGACGTTCAGCGCCTCCTAATGACGATGCAACACTCAAATTGCGTCGAGAGTCAATACGTCGTCCTCCAGCCTAGTAGTCTACAAAGGATTATTGCTGCCTCGGGCTCCATGTGGTCCGTCTCCTGTTAGTCTAGATTTTCGTATCAGACGCAAAAATGATAGTTAATTGTAACGTTCACGGCCTCCTAATGACGATGGAACACTCAACTTGCGTCGAGATTCAATACATCGGCCTCCAGCAGACTTGTCTCCAAGGGTTTATTGCTGCCTCGGGCACCTTATGGTCGTTCTCCTATGAGTGTAGCTTTTCGAATCCGACGCATAACTGATAGTTAATTGAAACGTTCAGCGCCTCCTAATGACGATGGAGCACTCAATTTGCGTCTATATTCAATACATCGTCCCTCAGCCGACCTGTCTCCTAGAGTCTATTGCTGCCTCAGGCACCTTATGGTCGTTCTCCTGTGAGTCTAGATTTTGGAATCCGACTCATAACTGATAGTTAATTGTAACGTTCAGGACATCCTAATGGCGATGGAAAACTCAAATTGCGTCCAGATTCAATTCATCGTCCTCCAGCCGACTTGTCTCCAAGGGGATATCGCTGCCTCGGGCACCACATGGTCCATCTCCATTGATTCTACATTTTCGAATCCGACGCAAAAGTGATAGTTAATTCTAACGTTCAGAGCCTCCTAATGACGATGGAGCAATCAAATTGAGTCGCGATTCAACACATCGTCCTCCAGCCGACTTGTCTCCATGGGGATAATGCTGCCCCGGGCACCTTATGGTCGTTCTCCTGTGAGTCTAGATTTTCGAATCCGACGCTAAAATGATGGTTAATTGTAACATTCAGCGATTCCTAATGACGATGGAACACTCAAAAAGCGTCGAAAGTCAATACGTCGTCCCCCAGCCTAGTTGTCTACAAGGGGTTATTGCTTCCTCGGGCTTTATGTGGTCCGTCTCCTGTTAGTCTAGATTTTCGAATCAGACGCAAAAATGATAGTTAATTGTAACGTTCACGGCCTCCTAATGACGATGGAACACTCATCTTGCGTCGAGATTCAATACATCGGCCTCCAGCCGACTTGTCACCAAGGGTTTATTGCCGCCTCGTTCACCTTATGGTCGTTCTCCTATGAGTCTAAATTTTCGATTCCGACGCATAACTGATAGTTAATTGAAACGTTCAGCGCCTCCTAATGACGATGGAGCACTCAAATTGCGTCGAGATTCAATACATCGTCCTCCAGCCGACTTGTCTCCAAGGGGATATTGATGCCTCGGGCACCATACGGTCCGTCTCCTGTGATTGTAGATTTTCGAATTCGACGCATATCTGATAGTTAATTGAAACGTTCAGCGCCTCCTAATGACGATGGAGCACTCAAATTGCTTCTATATTCAATACATCGTCCTTCAGCCGACCTGTCTCCTAGAGTCAATTGCTGCTTCAGGCACCTTATGGTCGTTCGCCTGTGAGTCTAGATTTTGGAATCCGACGCATAACTGTTAGTTAATTGTAACGTTCAGGGCATCCTAATAACGATGGAACACTCAAATTGCGTCCAGATTCAATACATCGTCCTCCAGCCGACTTGTCTCCAAAGGGGATTTCGCTGCCTCGGGCACCACATGGTTTGTCTCCGTTGACTCTACGTTTTCGAATCCGACGCAAAACTGATAGTTAATTGTAACGTTCAGGGCCTCCTAATGACGATGGAGCACTCAAATTGAGTCGCGATTCAACACATCGTCCTCCAGCCGACTTGTCTCCATGGGGATAATGCTGCCGCGGGCACCTTATGGTCGTTCTCCTGTGACTCTAGATTTTCGAAACCGACGAGAAACTAATTGTTAATTGTAACGTTCAGGGCTTCCTAATGACGATGGAACACTCCAATTGCGTCGAGATGCAATACATCGTCCTCCAGCCGACTTGCCTCCATGGGGATATTGCTGCCTCGGGCACGTTATGGTCGTTCTGTAAGTCTAGATTTTAGAATCCGACGCGAAACTGATAATTAATTGTAACGTTCAGCGCATCCTAATGACGATGGAACACTAAAACTGCGTCGAGATTCAATACATCGTCCTTCAGCCGACTTGTCTCCAAGGGACTATTGCTGCCTCGGGCACCATATGATCCTTCTCCTTAGAGTAGATTTTCGAATCCGACGCTAAAATGACAGTTAAATGTAACGTTCAGGGCCTCCTAATGACGATGGAACACTCAAATTGCGTCGAGATTAAATACATCGGACTCCAGCCGACTTGTCTCCAAGGGTCTATTGCTGCCTCTGGCACCTTATGGTCGTTCTCCTGTGAGTCTACATTTTCGAATCCGACGCATAACTGATAGTTAATTGTAACGTTCAGGGCATCCTAATGACGATGGAACACTCAAATTGCATCGAGATTCAATACATCGTCCTCCAGCCGACTTGTATCCAAGGTGATATTGCTGTCTCGGGCACCATATGATCCTCCTCCTGAGAGTAGATTTTCGAATCCGACGCTAAAATGATAGTTAATTGTAACGTTCAGCGCCTCCTAATGACGATGGATCACTCAAATTGCGTCGCGCTGCAATACATCGTCCACCAGCCGACTTGTCTCCATGGGGATATTGCTGCCTCGGGCACCTTATGGTCGTTCTGTAAGTCTAGATTTTAAAATCCGACGCGAAACTGATAGTTAATTGTAACGTTCAGGGCATCCTAATGACGATGGTACACTCAAATTGCGTCGAGATTCAATACATCGTCCTCCAGCCGACTTGTATCCAAGGGGATATTGCTGTCTCGGGCACCATATGATCCTTCTCCTGAGAGTAGATTTTCGAATCCGACACTAAAATGATAGTTAATTGTGACGTTCAGCGCCTCCTAATGACGATGGAACTCTCAAATTGCGTCGAGAGTCAATACGTCGTCCTCCAGCCTAGTAGTCTACAAAGGATTATTGCTGCCTCGGGCTCCATGTGGTCCGTCTCCTGTTAGTCTAGATTTTCGTATCAGACGCAAAAATGATAGTTAATTGCAACGTTCACGGCCTCCTAATGACGATGGAGCACTCAAATTGCGTCAATATTCAATACATCGTCCTTCAGCCGACCTGTCTCCTAGAGTCTATTGCTGCCTCAGGCACCTTATGGTCGTTCTCCTGTGAGTCTAGATTTTGGAATCCGACGCATAACTATAGTTAATTGTAACGTTCACGGCATCCTAATGACGATGTAACACTCAAATCGCGTCCAGATTCAATTCATCGTCTTCCAGCCGAATTGTCTCCAAGGGGATATCGCTGCCTCGGGCACCACATGGTCCGTCTCCGTTGATACTACATTTTCGAATCCGACGCAAAACTGATAGTTAATTCTAACGTTCAGGGCCTCTAAATGACGATGGAGCACTCAAATTGCGTCGCGATTCAACACATCGTCCTCCAGCGGACTGGTCTCCAAGGGGATATTTCTGCCTCGGGTACCTTATGGTCCTTCTCCAATGAGTATAGATTTTCGAATCCGACGAAAAACTGATCGTTAATTGTAACATTCAGGGCCTCTTAATTACGATGGAACACTCAAATTGCGTCGCGATCCAATATATCGTCCTCCAGCCGACTTGTCTCCAAGGGTCTATTACTGCCTGAGGCACCTTATGATCGTTCTCCTGTGAGTCTAGATTTTCGAATCCGACGCTAAAATGATAGTTAATTGTAACGTTCAGGGCTTCCTAATGACGATGGAACACTCAACTAGCGTCGAGAGTCAATACGTCGTCCTCCAGCCTAGTTGTCTACAAGGGGTTATTGCTGCCTCGGGCTATATGTGGTCCGTCTCCTGTTAGTCTAGATTTTCGAATCAGACGCAAAAATGATAGTTAATTGTAACGTTCACGGCCTCCTAATGACGATGGAACACTCAACTAGCGTCGACATTCAAGACATCGGCCTCCAGCCGACTTGTCTCCAAGGCGATATTGCTGCCTCGGGCACCATATGGTCCGTCTCCTCTGATTCTAGATTTTCGAATCCGACGCATAACTGATAGTGAATTGAAACGTTCAGCGCCTCGTAATGACGATGGAGCACTCAATTTGGGTCGATATTCAATACATCGTCCTTCAGCCGACCTGTCTCCAAGAGTCTATTGCTGCCTCAGGCACATTATGGTCGTTCTCCTGTGAGTCTAGATTTTCGAATCCGACGCGAAACTGATTGTTAATTGTAACGTTCAGGGCTTCCTAATGACGATGGAACACTCAAATTGCGTCGAGATTCAATACGGCGTCCTCCAGCCGACTTGTCTCCAAGGGGTATTGCTGCCTCGGGCACCATATGATCCGTCTCCTGTGAGTCTAGATTTTCGATTCCGACGCAAAAATGATAGTGAGATGTAACGATCAGCGCCTCCTAATGATGATGGAACACTCAAATTTTGTCGAGATTCAATACATCGTCCTCAAGCCGACTTGTCTCCAAGGGGATTTTGCAACCTCGGGCTCCATGTGGTCCGTCTCCTGTTAGTCTAGACATTCGAATCAGACGCAAAAATGATAGTTAATTGTAACTTTCACGGCCTCCTAATGACGATGGAACACTCAACTTGCGTCGACATTCAAGACATCCGCCTCCAGCCGACTTGTCTCCAAGGGTTTATTGCTGCCTCGGGCACCTTATGGTCGTTCTCCTGTAAGACTAGATTTTCGAATCCGACGCATAACTGATAGTTAATTGACACGTTCAGCGCCTCCTAATGACGATGGGGCACTCAAATTGCGTCGAGATTTAATACATCGTCCTCCAGCCGACTTGTCTCCAAGGGACTATTGCTGCCTCGGGCACCACATGGTCCGTCTCCGTTGATTCTACAATTTCGAATCCAACGCAAAACTGATAGTTAATTGTTACTTTCAGGGCCTCATAATGACGATGGAACACTCAAATTGCGTCGAGGTTAAATACATCGTCCTCCAGCCGACGTGCCTCCAAGGGGACATTGCTGCCTCGGGCACCATATGGTCCGTCTCCTGTGAATCTAGATTATCGACTCCGACGCAAAAATAATAGTGAGATGTAACGATCAGCGCCTCTTAATGATGATCGAACACTCAAATTGCGTCGAGATTCAATACATCGTCCTCCAGCCGACTTGTCTCCAAGGGGATTTTGCTGCCTCGGGCTCCATATGGTCATTCAGCCGACTTGTCTATAAGGGTCTATTGCTGCCGCGGGCACCTTATGGTCGTTCTCCTGTGACTCTAGATTTTCGAAACCGACGAGAAACTAATTGTTAATTGTAACGTTCAGGGCTTCCAAATGACGATGGAACACTCCAATTGCGTCGAGATGCAATACATCGTCCTCCAGCCGACTTGCCTCCATGGGGATATTGCTGCCTCGGGCACCTTATGGTCGTTCTGTAAGTCTAGATTTTAGAATCCGACGCGAAACTGATAATTAATTGTAACGTTCAGGGCATCCTAATGACGATGGAACACTAAAACTGCGTCGAGATTCAATACATCGTCCTTCAGCCGACTTGTCTCCAAGGGACTATTGCTGCCTCGGGCACCATATGATCCTTCTCCTTAGAGTAGATTTTCGAATCCGACGCTAAAATGATAGTTAAATGTAACTTTCAGGGCCTCCTAATGACGATGGAACACTCAAATTGCGTCGAGATTAAATACATCGGACTCCAGCCGACTTGTCTCCAAGGGTCTATTGCTGCCTCTGGCACCTTATGGTCGTTCTCCTGTGAGTCTACATTTTCGAATCCGACGCATAACTGATAGTTAATTGTAACGTTCAGGGCATTTTAATGACGATGGAACACTCAAATTGCATCGAGATTCAATACATCGTCCTCCAGCCGACTTGTATCCAAGGTGATATTGCTGTCTCGGGCACCATATGATCCTCCTCCTGAGAGTAGATTTTCGAATCCGACGCTAAAATGATAGTTAATTGTAACGTTCAGCGCCTCCTAATGACGATGGATCACTCAAATTGCGTCGCGCTGCAATACATCGTCCACCAGCCGACTTGTCTCCATGGGGATATTGCTGCTTCGGGCACCTTATGGTCGTTCTGTAAGTCTAGATTTTAAAATCCGACGCGAAACTGATAGTTAATTGTAACGTTCAGGGCATCCTAATGACGATGGTACACTCAAATTGCGTCGAGATTCAATACATCGTCCTCCAGCCGACTTGTATCCAAGGGGATATTGCTGTCTCGGGCACCATATGATCCTTCTCCTGAGAGTAGATTTTCGAATCCGACACTAAAATGATAGTTAATTGTGACGTTCAGCGCCTCCTAATGACGATGGAACACTCAAATTGCGTCGAGAGTCAATACGTCGCCCTCCAGCCTAGTAGTCTACAAAGGATTATTGCTGCCTCGGGCTCCATGTGGTCCGTCTCCTGTTAGTCTAGATTTTCGTATCAGACGCAAAAATGATAGTTAATTGTAACGTTCACGGCCTCCTAATGACGATGGAACACTCAACTCGCGTCGAGATTCAATACATCGGCCTCCAGCAGACTTGTCTCCAAGGGTTTATTGCTGCCTCGGGCACCTTATGGTCGTTCTCCTATGAGTCTAGATTTTGGAATCCGACGCATAACTATAGTTAATTGTAACGTTCACGGCATCCTAATGACGATGTAACACTCAAATCGCGTCCAGATTCAATTCATCGTCTTCCAGCCGACTTGTCTCCAAGGGGATATCGCTGCCTCGGGCACCACATGGTCCGTCTCCGTTGATACTACATTTTCGAATCCGACGCAAAACTGATAGTTAATTCTAACGTTCAGGGCCTCTAAATGACGATGGAGCACTCAAATTGCGTCGCGATTCAACACATCGTCCTGCAGCGGACTGGTCTCCAAGGGGATATTACTGCCTCGGGTACCTTATGGTCCGTCTCCAATGAGTATAGATTTTCGAATCCGACGAAAAACTGATTGTTAATTGTAACATTCAGGGCCTCTTAATTACGATGGAACCCCCAAATTGCGTCGCGATCCAATATATCGTCCTCCAGCCGACTTGTCTCCAAGGGTCTATTACTGCCTGGGGCACCTTATGATCGTTCTCCTGTGAGTCTAGATTTTCGAATCCGACGCTAAAATGATAGTTAATTGTAACGTTCAGGGCTTCCTAATGACGATGGAACACTCAACTAGCGTCGAGAGTCAATACGTCGTCCTCCAGCCTAGTTGTCTACAAGGGGTTATTGCTGCCTCGGGCTATATGTGGTCCGTCTCCTGTTAGTCTAGATTTTCGAATCAGACGCAAAAATGATAGTTAATTGTAACGTTCACGGCCTCCTAATGACGATGGAACACTCAACTAGCGTCGACATTCAAGACATCGGCCTCCAGCCGACTTGTCTCCAAGGCGATATTGCTGCCTCGGGCACCATATGGTCCGTCTCCTCTGATTCTAGATTTTCGAATCCGACGCATAACTGATAGTGAATTGAAACGTTCAGCGCCTCGTAATGACGATGGAGCACTCAATTTGGGTCGATATTCAATACATCGTCCTTCAGCCGACCTGTCTCCAAGAGTCTATTGCTGCCTCAGGCACCTTATGGTCGTTCTCCTGTGAGTCTAGATTTTCGAATCCGACGCGTAACTGATAGTTCATTGTAACTTTCAGGGCCTCCTAATGGCGATGGAACACTCAAATTGCTTCGAGATTCAATACATCGTCCTCCAGCCGACTTGTCTCCAAGGGGATATCGCTGCCTCGGGCAATACATGGTCGGTCTCCGTTGATTCTACATTTTCGAATCCGACGCAAAACTGATAGTTAATTGCAACGTTCAGGGCCTCCTAATGACGATGGAGCACTCGAATTGCCTCGCGATTCAATACATCGTCCTCCAGCCGACTCGTCTCCATGGGGATATTGCTGCCTCGGGCACCTTATGGTCGTTCTCCTGTGAGTTTTGATTTTTGAATTCGACGCGAAACTGATTGTTAATTGTAACGTTCAGGGCTTCCTAATGGCGATGGAACACTCAAATTGCGTCGAGATTCAATACATCGTCCTCCAACCGACTTGTCTCCATGGGGATATTGCTGAATCGGGCACCTTATGGTCGTTCTGTGAATCTAGATTTCAGAATCCGACGCGAAACTGATAGTTAATTGTAACGTTCAGGGCTTCCTAATGACGATGGAACACTCAAATTGCGTCGAGATGCAATACATCGTCCTCCAGCCGACTTGTCTCCATGGGGATATTGCTGCCTCGGGCACCTTATGGTCGTTCTGTAAGTCTAGATTTTAGAATCCGACGCGAAACTGATAGTTAATTGTAGCGTTCAGGGCTTCCTAATGACGATGGAACACTCAAATAGCGTCGAGGTTCAATACATCGTCCTCTAGCCGACTTGTCTCCAAGGGGTATTGCTGCCTCGGGCACCATATGGTCCGTCTCCTGTGAGTCTAGATTTTCGAATCCGACGCAAAAATGTTAGTTAATTGTAACGTTCATGGCTTCCTACTGACGATGGAACACTCAAATTGCGTCGAGATTCAATACATCGTCCTTCAGCCGACTTGTCTATAAGGCACTGTTGCTGCCTCGGACAACATATGATCCTTCTCCTGAGAGTAGATTTTCGAATCCGACGCTAAAATGGTTGTTAAATGAAACGTTCAGGGCTTCCTAATGACGATGGAACACTCAAATTGCGTCGAGATTCAATACATCGTCCTCCAGCCGACTTGTCTCCAAGGGGATATTGCTGCCTCTGGCACCTTATGGTCGTTATCCTGTGAGTCTAGATTTTCTAATCCGACGTGAAACTGATTGTTAATTGTAACGTTCAGGGCTACCTAATGACGAAAGAACACTCAAATTGCGTCGAGATTCAATACATAGTCCTCCAGCCGACTTGTCTCCATGGGGATATTGCTGCCTCGGGCACCTTACGGTCGTTCTGTGAGTCTAGACTTTAGGATCCGACGCGAAACTGATAGTTAATTGTAACGTTCAATGCTTCCTAATGACGATGGAACACTCAAATTGCGTCGTGGTTCAATGCAATGTCCTGAAGCAAACTTGTCTCCAAGGGGTGTTGCTGCCTCGGGCACCGTATGGTCCGTCTACTGTAAGTCTAGATTTTCGAATCCGACGCAAAAATGATAGTTAATTGTAACGTTCGGGGCCTCCTAATGACGATGGAACACTCAAACTGCGTCGAGGTTCAATACATCGTCCTCCATCCGACGTGCCTCCAAGGGGATATTGCTGCCTCGGGCACCATATTGTCCGTCTCTTGTGAGTCTAGATTTTCGATTCCGACGCAAAAATGATAGTGAGATGTAACCATCAGCGCCTCCTAATGATGATGGAACACTCAAATTGCGTCGAGATTCAATACATCGTACTCCAGCCGACTTGTCTCTAAGGGGATTTTGCTGCCTCGGGCTCCATATGGTCCGTCTCCTGCGAGTCTAGATTTTTGAATCCGACGCGAAACTGATAGTTAATTGTAACGTTCAGCGTCTCCTAATGACGATGGAACACTCAAATTACGTCGAGAATCAATACGTCGTCCTCCAGCCTAGTTGTCTACAAGGGGTTATTGCTGCCTCGGGCTATATGTGGTCCGTCTCCTGTTAGTCTAGATTTTCGAATCAGACGCAAAAATGATAGTTAATTGTAACGTTCACGGCCTCCTAATGACGATGGAACACTCAACTTGCATCGAGATTCAATACATCGGCCTTCCGCCGACTTGTCTCCAAAGGTTTATTGCTGCCTCGGGCGCCTTATGGTCGTTCTCCTATGAGACTAGATTTTCGGACCCGACGCATAACTGATAGTTAATTGAAACGTTCAGCGCCTCCTAATGACGATGGAGCACTCAAATTGCGTCGAGATTCAATACATCGTCTTCCAGCCGACTTGTCTCCAAGTCGATATTGCTGCCTCGGGCAACATATGGTCCGTCTCCTGTGATTCTAGATTTTCGAATCCGACGCATAACTGATAGTAAATTGAAACGTTCAGCGCCTCCTAATGACGATGGAGCACTGAAAATGCGTCGATATTCAATATATCGTCCTTCAGCCGACCTGTCTCCAAGAGTCTATTGCTGCCTCAGGCACCTTATGGTCCGTCTCCAGTGAGTCTAGATTTTCGAATCCGACGAATAACTGGTAGTTAATTGTAACATTCAGTGCCTCCTAATTACGATGCAACACTCAAATTGCGTCGCGATCCAATATATCGTCCTCCAGCCGACTTGTCTCCATGGGGTTATTGCTGCCTCGGGCACCTTATGGTCGTTCTGTGAATCTAGATTTTAGAATCCGCCGCGAAACTGATAGTTAATTGTAACGTTCAGGGCTTCCTAATGACGATGGAACACTCAAATTGCTTCGAGGTTCAATACATCGTCCTCTAGCCGACTTGTCTCCAAGGGGTATTGATGCCTCGGGCACCACATGGTCCGTCACCTGTGAGTCTAGATTTTCGAATACGACGCAAAAATGTTGTTAATTGTTACGTTCACGGCCTCTTAATGACGATGGAACACTCAAATTGAGTCGAGGTTCAATACATCGTCCTCCAGCCGACGTGCCTCCAAGGGGATATTGCTGCCTCGGGCACCATATGGTACGTCTCCTGTGAGTCTAGATCTTCGATTCCGACGCAAAAATGATAGTGAGATGTAACCATCAGCGCCTCCTAATGATGATGGAACACTCAAATTGCGTCGATATTCAATACATCGTCCACCAGCCGACTTGTCTCCAAGGTGATTTTGCTGCCTCGGGATTCATATGGTCCGTCTCCTGTGAATCTAGATATTTGAATCCGACGCGAAACTGATAGTTAATTGTAACGTTCAGGGCCTCCTAATGGCGATGGAACACTCAAATTGCGTCGAGATTCAATATATCGTCCTCCAGCCGACTTGTCTCCATGGGGTTATTGCTGCCTCGGGCACCTTATGGTCGTTCTGTGAATCTAGATTTTAGAATCCGCCACGAAACTGATAGTTAATTGTAACGTTCAGGGCTTCCTAATGACGATGGAACACTCAAATTGCTTCGAGGTTCAATACATCGTCCTCTAGCCGACTTGTCTCCAAGGGGTATTGCTGCCTCGGGCACCACATGGTCCGTCACCTGTGAGTCTAGATTTTCGAATACGAAGCAAAAATGTTGTTAATTGTAACGTTCACGGCCTCTTAATGACGATGGAACACTCAAATTGCGTCGAGGTTCAATACATCGTCCTCCAGCCGACGTGCCTCCCAGGGGATATCGCTGCCTCGGGCACCACATGGTCCGTTTCCGTTGATTCTGCATTTTCGAATCCGACGCAAAACTGATAGTTAATTGTAACGTTTAGGGCCACCTAATGACGATGGAGCACTCAAATTGCGTCGCGATTCGACACATCGTCCTCCAGCGGACTGGTCTCCAAGGGGATATTGTTGCCTCGGGCACCTTATTGTCCGTCACCAATGAGTCTAGATTTTCGAATCCGACGAAAAAATGATTGTTAATTGTAACTTTCAGGCCTCCTAATTACGATGGAACACTCAAATTGCGTCGAGATTCAATGCATCGTCCTCCAGCCGACTTGGCTCCAAGGGGTATTGCTGCCTCGGGCACCATATGATCCGTCTCCTGTGAGTCTAGATTTTGGATACCGACGCAAAAATGATAGTGAGATGTAACGATCAGCGCCTCCTAATGATGATGGAACACTCAAATTGCGTCGAGATTCAATACATCGTCCTCAAGCCGACTTGTCTCCAAGGGGATTTTGCTACCTCGGGCTCCATGTGGTCCGTCTCCTGTTAGTCTAGACTTTCTAATCAGACGCAAAAATGATTGGTAATTGTAACGTTCACGTCGTCCTAATGACGACGGAACACTCAACTTGCGTCGACTTTCAATGTTTCGGCCTCCAGCCGACTTTTCTCCAAGGGTTTATTGCTGCCTCTGGCACCTTATGGTCGTTCTCCAATGAGACTAGATTTTCGAATCCGACGCATAACTGATAGTTAATTGAAACGTTTTGTGTCTCCTAATGACGATGTAACACTCAAATTGCGTCGAGATTCAATACATCGTCCTCCGGCCGACTTGTCTCCATGGGGATATTGCTGCCTCGGGCACCATATACCCCTTCTCTTGTGAGTCTAAATTTTAGAATCCGACGCAAAACTAATAGTTAATTGTAACGTTTAGGGCCTCCTAATGACGATAAAGCACTCAAATTGCGTCGCGATTCGACACATCGTCCTCCAGCGGATTGGTCTCCAAGGGGATATTGCTGCCTAGGGCACCTTATGGTCCGTCTCCAATGTGTCTAGATTTTCGAATCCGACGTAAAACTGATTGTTAATTGTAACATTCAGGGCCTCCTAATTACGATGGAACACTCAAATTGCGTCGCGATCCATTATATCGTCCTCTAGCCGACTTGTCACCAAGGGTCTATTGCTGCCTGGGGCACCTTATGGTCGTTCTCCTGTGAGTTTGGATTTTCGAATCCGACGCGAAACTGATTGTTAATTGTAACGTTCAGGGCTTCCTAATGACGATGGAACACTCAAATTGCGTCGAGATTCAATACATCGTCCCCCAGCCGTCTTGTCTACATGGGGATATTGCTGTTTCGGGCACCTTATGGTCGTTCTCCTGTGAGTCAAGATTTTAGAATCCGACGCGAAACTGATAGTTAATTGTAACGTTCAGGGCCTCCAAATGACGATGGGACACTCAAATTTCGTCGAGGCTCAATACATCGTCCTCTAGCAGACTTGTTCCAAGGGGTATTTCTGCCTCGGGCACCATATGGTTCGTCTCCTGTGAGTCTAGATTTTTGATTCCGACGCAAATTTGATAGTGAGATGTAACGATCAGCGCCTCCTAATTATGATGGAACACTCAAATTGCTTCGAGATTCAGTACATCGTCCACCAGCCGACTTGACTTCAAGGGGATTTTGCTGCCTCGGGCTCCATATGGTCCGTCTCCAGTGAGTCTAGATTTTTGAATCCGACGCGAAACTGATAGTTAATTGTGAAGTTCAGGGCCTCCTAATGACGATGGAACACTCAAATTGCGTCGAGATTCAATTCATCGTCCTTGAGCCGACTTGTGTCCAAATGTCTATTGCTGCCTCGGGCACCATATAATCCTTCTCCAGAGCGTAGAATTTCGAATCCGACGCTAAAATGATAGTTAATTGTAACGTTCAGCGCCTCCTAATGACGATGGAACACTCAAATTGCGTCGAGAGTTAATACGTTGTCCTCCAGCCTAGTTGTTTACAATGGCTATTTGCTACCTCGGGCTCCATGTGGTCCGTCTCCTGTTAGTCTAGATTTTCGAATTCGACGCAAAAATGTTGCTAATTGTAACGTTCAGGGCCTCCTAATGACGACTGAACACTCTAATTGCGTCGAGGTCCAATACATCGTCCTCCAGCCGAAGTGCCTCCAAGGGGAAATTGCTGCCTCGGGCACCATATGGTCCGTCTCCTGTGAGTTTAGATTTTCGATTCCGAGGCAAAAATGATAGTGAGATGTAACGATCAGCGCGTCCTAATGATGATGGAACACTCAAATTGCGTCGAGATTCAATACATCGTCCTCCAGCCGATTTGTCTCCAAGGGGATATTGCTGCCTCGGGCATTTCATGGTCGTTTCCCTGTGAGTCTAAATTTTAGAATCCGACGCAAAACTGATTGTTAACTGTAACGTTCAGGGCCTCCTAATGACGTTGGAACACTCAATTTGCGTCGAGATATAATACATCGTCCTCCAGCCGACTTGTATCCAAGGGGATATTGCCGTCTCGAGCACCATATGATCGTTCTCCTGAGAGTAGATTTTCTAATTCGACGCCAAAATGATAGTTAATTGTATCCTTCAGCGCCTCCTAATGACGATGGAGCACTCAAATTGTGTCGAGTTTCAATACATCGGCCTCCAGCCAACTTGTCTCCATGGGTATATTGCTGCCTCGGGCCCCTTATGGTCGTTCTCCTGTGACTCTAGATTCTCGAATCCGACGCGAAACTGATTGTTAATTGTAAGGTTAAGGGCTTTCTAATGACGATGGAACACTCAAATTGCGTCGGGATTCAATACATCGTCATTCAGCCGATATGTCTCCAAGGGTCTAGTGCTGCCTCGGGCACCTCATGGTCTTTTCCCTGTGAGTCTAAATTTTAGAATCCGACGCAAAACTGATAATTAATTGTAATGTTCAGGGACTCATAATGACGACGGAACACTCAAATTGTGTCGACATTCAATACATCGGCCTCCAGCTGACTTGTCTCTAAGGGGATATTGCTGCCTCTGGCACCATGTGGTCCGTCTCCTGTGAGTCCCGATTTTCGATTCCGACGCCAACATGATAGTGAGATGTAACGATCAGTGCCTCCTAATGATGATGGAACACGCAAATTGCGTCGAGATTCAATACATCGTCCTCCAGCCGATTTGTCTCCAAGGGGATATTGCTGCCTCGGGCTCCAATTGGTCCGTCCCCTGTGTGTCTAGATTTTTGAATCCGACGCGAAACTGATAGTTAATTGTGACGTTCAGGTCCTCCTAATGACGATTGAACACTCAAATTGCGTCGAGATTAAATACATCGTCCTTCAGCCGACTTGTCTCCAAAGGCCTATTGCTGCCTCGGGCACCATATGATCCTTCTCCTGAGAGTAAATTTTCGAATCCGACGCTAAAATGATAGTTATCTGTATCGTTCAGGGCCTCCTATTGACGATGGAACACTCAAATTGCGTCGAGATTAAATACATCGGCCTCCAGCCGACTTGTCTCCAAGGCTCTATTGCTTCCTCTGGCACCTTATGGTCGTTCTCCTGTGAGTCTAGATTTTCGAATCCGACGCATAACTGATAGTTAATTGTAGCGTTCAGGGCATCCTAATGACGATGGAACACTCAAATTGCGTCGAGATTCAATACATCGTCCTCCAGCCGACTTGTATCCAAGGGGGTATTGCTGTCTAGGGCACCATATGATCCTTCTCCTGAGAGTAGATTTTCGAATCTGACGCTAAAATGATTGTTAATTGTAACGTTCAGCGCCTCCTAATGACGATGGAACACCCAAATTGCGTCGAGAGTCAATACATCGTCCTCCAGCCTAGTTTCTACAAGGGGTTATTGCGGCTCGGGCTCCATGTGGTCCGTCCCTGTTAGTCTAGATTTTCGAATCAGACGCAAAAATCATAGTTAATTGTAACGTTCAGGGCATCCTAATGACGATGGAACACTCAAATTGCGTCGAGATTCAATACATCGTCCTCCAGCCGACTTGTATCCAAGGGGATATTGCTGTCTAGGGCACCATATGATCCTTCTCCTGAGAGTAGATTTTCGAATCCGACGCTAAAATGATAGTTAATTGTAACGTTCAGCGCCACCTAATGACGATGGAACACCCAAATTGCGTCGAGATTCAATACATCGGCCTCCAGCCGACTTGTCCCCAAGGGTTTATTGCTGCCTCGGGCACCCTACGGTCGGTCTCCTATGAGTATAGATTTTCGAATCCGACGCATAACTGATAGTTAATTGAAACGTTCAGCGCCTCCTAATGACGATGGAGTACTCAAATTGCGTTGATATTCAATACATCGTCCTTCAGCCGACCTGTCTCCAAGAGTCTACTGCTGCCTCAGGAACCTTATGGACGTTCTCCTGTCAGACTAGATTTCCGAACCCGACGCGTAACTGATAGTTAATTGTAACGTTCAGGGCCTCCTAATGACGATGGAACACTCAAATTGCGTCGAGATTCCATAATTCGGCCTCCAGCCGACTTGCCTCCATGGGGACATTACTGATCCGGGCACCTTATGGTCCGTCTCCTGTGAGTCTAGATTTTCGATTCCGACGCAAAAATGATAGTGAGATGTAACCATCAGCGGCTCCTTATAATGATGGAACACACAAATTGCGTCGAGATTCAATACATCGTCCTCCAGAGGATTTGTCTCCAAGGGGATATTGCTGCCTCGGGCACCCCATGGTCGTTTCCCTGTGAGTCTAAATTTTAGAATCCGACCCAAAACTGATAATTAATTGTCATGTTTAGGGACTCATAATGACGATTGAACACTCAAATTGCGTCGAGGTTCAATACATCGTCGTCCAGCCGACGTGCCTCCAAGGGGATATTGGTGCCTCGGGCACCATATGGTCCGTCTCCTAGGAGTCTAGATTTTCGATTCCGACGCAAAAATGATAGTGAGATGTAACGATCAGCGCCTCCTAATGATGATGGAACACTCAAATTGCGTCGAGATTATATATATCGTCCTCCAGCCGATTTGTCTCCAAGGGGATATTGCTGCCTCGTGCTCCAATTGTTCCGTCTCCTGTGTGTCTAGATTTTTGAATCCGTCTCGAAACTGATAGTTAATTGTAACGTTCAGGGCCGCCTAATGACGATGGAACACTCAAATTGCGTCGAGGATCAATACGTCGTCCTCTAGCCGACTTGTCTCCGAGGGGTATTGCTGCCTCGGGCACCATATGGTCCGTCTTCTGTGAGTCTAGATTTTCTAATCCAACGCAAAAATGATAGTTAATTGTAATTGTAACTATCACGGCTTCTTAATGACGATGGAACACTCAAATTGCGTCGAGATTCAATACATCGTCATTCAGCCGAATTGTCTCCAAGGGGATATTGCTGCCTCTGGCACTTTATGGTCGTTCTCCTGTGAGTCTTGATTTTTGTATCCGACGCAAAACATATAGTTAAATGCAACGCTCAGGGCCTCCTAATGACGATGGAACACTCAAAATTGCGTCGAGATTCAATACATCGTCCTCCAGCGGACTGCTCTCCGTGGGGATATCGCTGCATCGGGCACCTTATGGTCCGTCTCCAGTGAGTGTAGATTTTCGAATCCGACGCAAAACAGTCAGTTAATTGTAACATTCAGGGCCCCCAATGCCGATGGAACACTCAAATTGCGTCGCGATCATACACATCGTCCTCCAGCCGACTCGTCTCCAAGGGTCTATTGCTGCCTTGGGGCATCTTATGATCGTTCCCCTGTGAGTCTAGATTTTCGATCCCGACGCAAAACTGATAGGTAATTGTAACGTTCAGTGCCACCTAATGACGATAGAACAGTCAAATTGCGTCGAGATTCAATACATCGTCATTCAGCTGAATTGTCTCCAAGTGTCTATTGCTGCGTCGGGCACCTTATGGTCGTTCTCCTGTTAGTCTAGATTTTAGAATCCGACGCAAAACTGATACTTAATTGTAACGTTCAGGGCCTCCTAATGACGATGGAACACTCAAATTGCGTCGAGATTCAATACATCGGCCTCCAGCCGACTTGTCTCCAAGGGGACATTACTGCCTCGGGCAGTCTCCTGTGAGTCTAGATTTTCGATTCCGGTGCGAAACTGATAGTTAATTGTAACGTTCAGGGCCTCCTAATGACGATGGAACACTCAAATTGCGTCAAGATTCAATACATCGTCCTCCAGCCGACGTGCCTCTAAGGGGATATTGCTGCCTCGGGCACCATATGGTCCGTCTCCTGTGAGTCTAGATTTTCGATTCCGACGCAAAACTGATAGGGAGATGTAACGATCAGCGCCTCCTAATGATGTTGGAACGCTCAAATTGCGTCGATATTCAATACATCGTCCTCCAGCCGATTTGTCCTCAAGGGGATATTGCTGCCTCGGGCTCCAAATGGTCCGTCTCCTGTGTGTCTAGCTTTTTGAATCCGACCCGAAACTGATAGTTAATTGTGACGTTCAGGGCCTCCTAATGACGATGGAACACTCAAATTGCGTCGAGATTCAATACATCGTCCTTCAGCCGACTTGCCTCCAAGGGTCTATTGCTGCCTCGGGCACCTTATGGTCGTTCTCCTGTGAGTCTAGATTTTCGAATCCGACGCAAAACTGATTGTTAATTGTAACGTTCAGGACCTCCTAATGACGTTGGAACACTCAAATTGCGTCGAGATTCAATACATCGACTTCCAGCCGACTTGTATCCAAGGGGATATTGCTCTCTCGAGCACCATATGATCCTTCTCCTGAGAGTAGATTTTCGAATCCGCCTCTAAAATGATAGTTAATTGTAACGTTCAGGGCCTCCTAATGACGATGGAACACTCAAATTGCATCGAGGTTCAATACATCGTCCTCCAGCCGACGTTCCTCCAAGGGGATATTGCTGCCTCGGGCACCATATGGTCCGTCTCTTTTGAGTTTAGATTTTCGTTTCCGACGCAAAAATGTTAGTGAGCTGTAACGATCAGCGCCTCCTAATGATGATGGAACACTCATATTCCGTCGAGATTCAATACATCGTCCTCCAGCCGACTTGTCTCCAAGGGGACATTGCTGCCTCGGGCACCATATGGTCCGTCTCCTGTGAGTCTAGATTTTGCAATCCGACGCATAACTGATAGTTAATTGTAACGTTCAGGGCCTCCTAATGACGATGGAACACTGAAATTGCGTCGAGATTCAATACATCGTTCTTCAGCAGACTTGTTTCCAAGAGTCTATTGCTGCCTCGGGCACTGTATGGTCGAGCTCCTATGAGTCTTGATTTTCGAATCCGACGCAAAACAGATAGTTAATTGTAACGTTCAGGGCCTTCTAATGACAATGGAACACTCAAATTGCGTCGAGATTCAATACATCGTCCTCCAGCGGACTGGTCTCCAATGGGATATTGCTGCCTCGGGCACCTTTAGGTCCGTCTCCAGTGAGTGTAGATTTTCGAATCCGACGAAAACCTGATAGTGAATTGTAACATTCAGGGCCTCCTAATGACGATGGAACACTCAAATTGCGTCGAGATTCCATACATCGGCCGCCAGCCGACTTGTCTCCAAGGGGACATTACTGCCTCGGGCACCATATGGTCCGTCTCCTGTGAGTCTAGGTTTTCGATTCCGCCGCAAAAATGATAGTGAGATGTATCGTTCAGCGCCTCCTAATGATGATGGAACACTCAAATTGCGTCGAGATTCAATACATCGTCCTCCAGCCGATTTGTCTCCAAGGGTCTATTGCTGCCTGGGGCACCTTATGATCGTTCTCCTGTGAGTCTAGGTTTTCGAATCAGACTCATAACTGAAAGTTAATTGTAACGTTCAGGGCCCCCTAATGGCGATGGATCACTCAAATTGCGTCGAGATTCAATACATCGTCCTCCAGCCGACTTGTCTCCATGGGGATATTGCTGCCTCGGGCACCTTATGGTCGTTCTCCTGTGAGTCTAGATTTTAGAATCCGACTCGAAACTGATACTTAATTGTAACGTTCAGGGCCTCCTAATGACGATGGAACACTTTAATTGCGTCGAGATTCAATACATCGTCCTCTAGCCGACTTGTCTCCAAGGGGTATTGCTGACTCGGGCACCATATGGTCCGTCTCCACTGAGTCTAGATTTTCGAATCCAACGCAAAAATGATAGTTAATTGTAATTGTAACGATCACGGCTTCTTAATGACGATGGAACACTCATATTGCGTCGAGATTCAATACATCGTCATTCAGCCGACTTGTCTCCAAGAGTCTATTGCTGCCTCGGGCACGTTATGGTCGTTCTCCTGTGAGTCTAGATATTTGAATCCGACGCAAAACTGATACTTAATTGTATCGTTCAGGGCCTCCTAATGACGATGGAACACTCTAATCGCGTCGGGATTCCATACATCGGCCTCCACCCGACTCGTCTCCAAGGGGACATTACTGCCTTGGGCACCATATGGTGCGTCTCCTGTGAGTCTAGATTTTTGATTCCGACGCAAAAATGATAGTGAGATGTAACGATCAGCGCCTTCTAATGATGATGGAACACTCAAATTGCGTCGAGATTCAATACATCGTCCTCCAGCCGATTTGTCTCCAAGGGGATATTGCTGCCTCGATGGTCGTTCTCCTGTGTGTCTAGATTTTCGAATCCGACGCAAAACTGATTGTTAATTGTAACGTTCAGGGCCTCCTAATGACGTTGGAACACTCAAATTGCGTCGAGATTCAATACATCGGCCTCCAGCCGACTTGTCTCCATGGGTATATTGCTGCCTCGGGCACCTTATTGTCGTTCTCCTGTGAGTCTAGATTTTCGAATACGACGCGAAACTGATTGTTAATTGTAACGTTAAGGGCTTCCTAATGACGATGGAACACTCAAATTGCGCCGGAATTCAATACATCGTCATTCAGACGATTTGTCTTCAAGGGTCTATTGCTGATTCGGGCACCTTATGGTCGTTTCCCTGTGAGTCTAGATTTTTGAATCCGACGCGAAACTGATAGTTAATTGTGAAGTTCAGGGCCTCCTAATGACGATTATACACTCAAATTGCTTCGAGATTCAATACATCGTTCTTCAGCCGACTTGTGTCCAAGGGTCTATTACTGCCTCGGGCACCATATGATCCTTCTCGTGAGAGTAGATTTTCGAATCCGACGCTAAAATGATAGTTAATTGTAACGTTCAGGGCCTTCTAATGACGATGGATCACTCAAATTGCGTCGAGATTAAATACATCGGCCTCCAGCCGACTTGTCTCCAAGGGTCTATTTATAAAATAAATAAAATAAATTAAAAAAAAAATGTTATTTTGAATGTGTTAATTATTCTATCTGTATGATGGTGATTGTGATTGCAATTGTGTTTGCTTATCTGGAACGTGGACGTTTGATTATTCGTTATCAGACGCTTGACAATGGCTTTTTCGTAAAGGCAATGTTATTCGTAGTTGACCGTGAAATAAAACTGAATAATCGGACTTCGTAATTAAATCGTTTCCAAAGACTGCTGCGGTAGGTGCGGACTCATAATCTAAATCTCAATATTACAATAATTTGCCAGCCATGCCAATACGTCGTACAGAGGTGATTGTCTACTAAACATAAAAAAGTTACACAGTTAGTTAAATCAGATATATTCAATGAATAAGCCTACAGTTCATAATCCTACTTACTTTTATAAATATAAATTCTTTACCGAATCGAGTGCCTAGTGTGGTTGCAACTCGCAGTGTTCTTCAATAACATGAAATATGGCGGTGTGCCAGACAATAAAATAAAATACGTGCTTCTCGCACCACTTCAACCAGAGCTCTCTCCTTCTTAATCAAACATAAGAGTAACGTAATTGTGCTTTTGTTTTATCAGCGACACAGCGCTGCAGTTGTGTGCCATAGGCTTTATTTATTTGTCACTGATCATTTATTTAATTAGTAATTCGCGTTTCCGCGGAAACTCACGCTCGGCATGCAAATGTGCCTTTATATTGCCCCCTGAATTGCGAGGCGAAAGGACAAACCTGCAGGCGAGCAATTCACCTAAAGGCACAAGAAAATCTAAGTTATCTACAGCTATTTACATGACTTACATTACACATTATACACATTATATACAAAATTTGAATGACGCGGGTGCGCCGTAAAAGTTCTAATGTTGGCAGATAGAGTGCGCGCATGCGCAGAAGCGTCTGTGTAACTGCAGCACTGCCGTTATATCGTACAGTTAGATCACGCGGCACAGTATTGCAGCTCATATTGTTCGTGTGCGCGCGTTTACAGTCGTTGCACAAAGAAAATATTCAACCAAGATTACGTATGAAGACTACATTCTATGACAGGTAACTTAGTTTAAATTTACAATATTTGTTATAACACAATACAACTTAGATTGTTGAATGTTCTTAGTTACATAGTATTGTTTTGAAATACTTCAAAGAAAAATGTCCGTATTTTTCAGGTGCGTTGACCTTTACACATCGTGTCGTTATTACAGTTCATATCCATCCGCTGCACAATAATTTTTTATAGGTTAGTATCGTCATGGTAAAGTTTTTTGATCACAGTAACATCATTGTATAACAACGTGATTAATACATAAGCGTGTCCATTTCTCATTTCCATTATAGTCGTAGTGATGCAGTTCGTTGTGACTAAAAGCATTGCTTATTACAGATCAGACGTGACCCGTCGAGTAATTGGTCCACGTGCAGTTCGTTTTTTACATTCCGTGGAAGCTTGGTTGCAGAACCTAGGACGGCACATAGCTGGCGTCGATCCTTGGACAGTCCAGGTAAGAGTGTCCGTCACATTTCGTGAACATTTCATTCCCTGAAGTTCCAACCAAAATTCTTCCACCCGTCGTGTTGTTTTCTGGACAGGCACTTTGTGTCCATTTAATCCAGTTAACATCTTGAAGTTGGGTACTGTAGTAATATCACTAGACGATGCACGAATTATGCACTTCACATTTTCAGTTTTTTGCTGAATATAGCTCACCTAAATGTTCGTAGTTATTAATCAAGGAAATCGTTCATCGCGTTCACATAGATACGCTGCATAATGAATGGCATTAACAGTTTCTTTCACATAGGTTTCCGCGTAGTTGCAGAGTTAGTAATTTTCGTTGATGCCCGTGAACAGTGGTTCACTATGCAATGTCTTTTTGGCACTCGTTTTGTTCAAATTTTTACGTAGTAACAGTTACACTATACATCAGTTAAAAAAAATAAGTAATTATACATACACACGTCACATATTTTCTTAGCATAAACATAATATAGTTGCACATAAACATGTTTACATCATCATTACATCGCTATAGGTTATTACATTGTGTCACATTTGATTACATGAATTGCAGATATTTACATCCTCTTTAGCGGTTTTGCTGGGATATTATCGATGTTTTTTGTGATGTCATCTGAAATTAAGATAGGTTAGACACAACATTCATTACATCAGTAGGCAAGACCAGGCGTTTTCACTACTCAATAAATATTCAAAATAGTAAGAGAGAGAAAACGTTCAATTCCTCGCGTTTTGTGCGTGTGTGTAGAGTGTCTGTGTGGCCTTGACTACTGATAGATGCTTTTCGTGTTGAGAGATGTGCGTCTAATCTATTTCTCAAAGTAAAAGATCGCTTCACAGATGACGTCTGTCAGTTCGTCAGGTGTCACACCAAATCAGTGGTACCTTCAGTAACAAATGTTCCGTGAAAAATTAATATGTCATCCACTGCTACGTAATCATAAATTTTACATTAATATTCCGTCTTTCAGGTGGAGGCGCGCGCTGAAAGAAGAGTTCTTCTGTCTTCAACTGCGTCACTGGAACCGCTGAAATGAAAATTTCTATACTACTTATTATCTGTGTTGTAACAACAGAGTTTTTCGAGTTGCTTAGTAATATTTTGATGGGTATGACTTTGACATTATTCAGCATGAAATGCTCTAAGATCTCGGTGTGCGTATAGCCCAATAATTTTGTTAGTTCTAGGATGTTGTAACAGATACGCACCAGGATGGGGTATGTTAACAATTATATAAGGTCCTTCATATAGCAGACGCCACTTAGCGTTGCGTCGTTTGAGTGCTACAGATTTATGATGAGTACGAAGTAGTACAAGCATTCCTACCTCGAATTTTTGTTTTCTTTTTATTATGTTTCTGTGATGCTTGTTTCGTATTTGTGCGTGATGTGTCAATGTAGTCAATACTTCTTTTATTTTCTGTGCAGGTGTGATTTCCTTGTCTGACAAACTTAGCTAATGGTTCTATCCACTGATCGTTCTGTTTACAATTGAACATGATCTCGTTAGGTGTGTAATTCGTATCGTAAATATTTAAGTTATTGTGTACGTCTTCGAAAAGACTTAGGTAGGACACCCAATTAGTATGTTTTGATGAAATATAGGTCCTCATGAATCGATTTAATTCTCGGAAAAGTCTCTCAGTCGCGTTACATTGTGGACTAAACCTCGAAATAAATATACTTTTGATGTTATTATCCTTCAAGAAATTTCTCCATTTGTACCCAGAGTAGTATGCTGCATTATCTGATAGAATTGCTTTAGGTTTTCCCACGTGCGTAGGTGAGGTGGATGGTTCAATGACCTTCCAGTCTAACATTTGTTTTAATTCTTGCCACACAGCAGGTCGTTGAGATAACGGTACGTTATATGTCTTATGGTAGAAGATCTTGTGAGGCTTAACTTCAATCTTGTACACATACGTGTTGATAACACCTAATCGTTTGGTAAAAACTTGTAAATATTTGGATAACACTTCCTGTAGTTTTATACGTTCATGTACACTGAGAGCTGTAGCTTCACTTATCTTATGATCAAGCAATGTTTTCAAGTCCATTAGCTCTGTGTCAGATGAGTGTGTTTGCATGTCTTGAATGTCATTGTCAAGTACTAACTGAACCTTGTACCCTGTACAGTGTTTGTCATGCTTTAGAGTTCTCCTGTCCAAATCAATAATAACTACACTGCCTTTATCATTTAAAATACATTTACCTTTGGAGAAGTCTATAATGCAGTCCTTCTCGCTCATAATATCTATTCCTAATATGCAATCTGTCACAAGGTTTTGTACAACCAGGAATGGCCATTGTACGGTTCCATTACCTATTTTAACGTTTACAAAAACTTGCTTCGTAACCCTACATGACTTATTACCTAGTGCAGTAGTTATTTTACAGTTTTGGGCAGGAAACTCAGGCACAAGTTCCAATTCACACATCTTTTTATAGAAATTAAAAGACAAAACGCTCACAGCTGCACCTGTATCTAGGATAATAGTAGTTGGAATCCCACCTACTACACCAGTAGTAGATGCTAAAACAATTTCATTTGTGTTTAAACGACATTGTGTACTGTCTTGTAAACGTTCATCTGATATATTGTTATTGTGGTTGTATCTTATAAATAAAACAGGTAGTTTTTGTTTAGAATTACTCGGCATATCATTATTCTGTTGTTCAAGTGTGGTGTCAAATAACTGATTAACATTGAAGTCGCCCCCCAAGAATTCTTCAGCCACGACCTGGGGCAAAGTAGTGACTGTTTCTAGTTTGTTGGATTAGCATTTGTACTAGGTACTGACACAGATTGAGGTTGTGCATCAGGTGTCATTTCTATTATATTCACATTCGGATATTGCCTATTATGATCTCCAAACTTTTGCGGTTGTTGTTGCTGTTGCGCATTATAACTTACCTGTCGGTCGTAAGGTATGCTCCAATTTTGACCTGGTGGCTGCTGTGGTAAAGCAGAGTTTGAATGAAAGTACTGATCGTTACGAGTCCAACTTTGATGCTGTCTTGGCTCGTAGTTATTATTATTTCTAATTCTGTTTGTGTTTTTGTTATTACCTTTGTATCCGTTTTTACCGTTGTAGTTATTACCGCTGTGCCTTTTGTATGGATTGCCGCATGAAATGTTATTACTGTTGTAACTATTGTTTGTATTGGAATACGCGTGTTGATTTTGATTTCCGTATTGAGACGGCATGTGAGTTTGCTGTTTTTGTTGTACCGCGTATCCAACTGTGGGCGCACCAGAATTGTGTTGGCAAGCCTGCATGTTTTGCGTACCACTAGTGTAAACATTGTGGCTGCTGTTTTGCCGCGCGAAGCGCTGATCTTCAAGTAACATGTCAACCGAATCTAAGGCTGTTAAAAAATAATCTGAATCGTCATCCGGGATATGTAGAAGTTTTTCCTTAATGTTGAAAGGCAATTTGGCCTTCAACGCTCGGAGTATATCACGCGTTGCGACTGGTTCGTCTAAAAAGTGTCCCATGTTCAAGTATTTTTCAAAATATCTGCGTAAGTTACCATTTTTAGTGTTAAAAGTTTCAGGTTCTAAAATTTGTCTTCTGAGTCGCTCCTGGACGGATTGCGACCAGAATTTGTTCAGAAAAGCACGCTCAAACTCACTGTACGTGGTACATACGTCAGCTTGACTGTATGCCCAGACAGCTGCCTCGCCTTGGATGTAACCGAAAATATATGAAATCTTTTTCCGGTCACTCCAAGTGCGTGGAAATGCGTTACTAAAAGATTTAAGAAAAATCACCGGATGAATGGTTCGTTTTTCTGGGATAAAAATCTGAAATTGCCTGTGTTTCATTAAGCTTTCATCTTCCTTCGCATTGTGATATGGATTTATTCCACTGTAATTAATGGTATGTTCAGCTGGCGAGTAATTACGATAATGTTGCTGTGGTTTACCATGATAATAGCTTGTGTTTGTGTTTCCACATCGTGGTATGTGTTGTAGTCGTGGTGTGTTTTGTTCTTGTGTATTTGTCGTGTGCGGAATGTGTGTATCATACTCGAATGTATATTGGTTTCTGAACTGTACATTTTGACTGATATTTTCGTTACATTCAGACTGTAGTTGATCGGTGAATTGTCTCATGGGTGCAGTGACGGATTGTACTGCGTCACTGATCAGCTGTTTGTTATTAATAATGTATTGCGCTACGGAGTCGTGCACAATTGTTGGTAAATTTTCACGTAAGCATCTATCAAAATGTTTGTCTTTGTTCTCAACCCAATCATGAAATTCTTTATTAATATTTTGAAAATGAGCAGTGGCATCAGATTGTAAGATGTCAGTCAGGTGTTGTTCAACATTGTCCAATTTATTCTGTACGTCAGTAATTCGTTTTTCAAGATTGTCATGTACTGAAGGATATGTTTGAATTTGTTCAGTAAGAACTTCACACGTGACATTAAGGTTTTTTACTTGTGTCTGTAAAAGTGCTATGTCAGTTGTAGTCTTTTCTTGTCTCGTATTGAGCTGGGAAAATTTAGTACTGAGTTCGGTCATCTGTTTGGTCAGTGTGGCGTCTATAAGTTCCACACGTTTACACAAAGTGTCGTTACCTATCTTGATTGCTATGAGATCAGATTTGATTTCGTCATTTTGTGTTTTAACTGTTCATTTTGTGTCTCTAATTGTGCCTTTAAGGTTGCCATGTTTTCGGCGTTTTGTTTCATTAGCATTTGTAACATGTCGGCAATGTTTACCGTTTGCAAGGTCTCTGCCCCCGCCGCGTCATTAGACGTGACGTCATGCATTAACATAGGCTCTGATTGAGTTTTTGAAATTTTTGTAGTGGACGGCCTATCGTCAAAATTTTCGTCAACACTTGCGTCAATGTTTGATGAATCGTCACTACCGGTTGCTGTCGTAAAGTCATTTTCTAACACTTGTCTCACGTCCGAGTCGGATTGCGTCTGAATAGTACGTCCTTGCTGTTCCATTTTTGCGTATTATTTTCTAGTTATTACCATGCCACACGTGATATATGTTTCAAGAAAATTTTTGACACTGATTTTAAAATAAAATGTAGTTGAGCATGAATCGCTCGTAGCAACAATGGCTGTCTGTTAATTTAAAAATATAAACTGAATTTGAGATTATTGGTAATGGCTGCTGGCCATGTTACATGATATCGTACAGAAGTCGGCCATATTGTACACTCGTGTATTGGTATTGTTGCATACATTATTGTTTAGGGAAAAGTACTGAGAATGAAATTTATCACTGAAACTGTTATGCAGAAAAGAAACACTACAGAATTTACTGAAAAGCTAATACACTGAATTATACGTCCGGTCAAGCCTACCAATGCAAAGATGCTGCGTCTTACCTTATTTTGCTGGAAGTTTCATTGCGTCTTCCCGCAAAATTTCAGAATTGGAAAATATCTTCACATTTTGTTGTCTCTCATACATTGACGTCCAGGTCCAGAAAGTTGATTTTTTTACATCAAACAAAGAGAACAATGTAACAAATGACAAAATAACAAGTCCTGTCACGGTCGCCAATATAAAATAAATAAAATAAATTAAAAAAATGTTATTTTGAATGTGTTAATTATTCTATCTGTATGATGGTGATTGTGATTGCAATTGTGTTTGCTTATCTGGAACGTGGACGTTTGATTATTCGTTATCAGACGCTTGACAATGGCTTTTTCGTAAAGGCAATGTTACTCGTAGTTGACCGTGAAATAAAACTGAATAACCGGACTTCGTAATTAAATCGTTTCCAAAGACTGCTGCGGTAGGTGCGGACTCATAATCTAAATCTCAATATTACAATAATTTGCCAGCCATGCCAATACGTCGTACAGAGGTGATTGTCTACTAAACATAAAAAAGTTACACAGTTAGTTAAATCAGATATATTCAATGAATAAGCCTACAGTTCATAATCCTACTTACTTTTATAAATATAAATTCTTTACAGAATCGAGTGCGTAGTGTGGTTGCAACTCGCAGTGTTCTTCAATAACATGAAATATGGCGGTGTGCCAGACAATAAAATAAAATACGTGCTTCTCGCACCACTTCAACCAGAGCTCTCTCCTTCTTAATGAAACATAAGAGTAACGTAATTGTGCTTTTGTTTTATCAGCGACACAGCGCTGCAGTTGTGTGCCATAGGCTTTATTTATTTGTCACTGATCATTTATTTAATTAGTAATTCGCGTTTCCGCGGAAACTCACGCTCGGCATGCAAATGTGCCTTTATATATTGCTGCCTCTGGCACCTTATGGTCGTTCTCCTGTGAGTCTATATTTTCGAATCCGACGCATAACTGATAGTTTATTGTAACGTTCAGGGCATCCTAATGACGATGGAACACTCAAATTGCGTCGAGATTCAATAAATCGTCCTCCAGCCGACTTGTATCCAAGGGGATATTGCTGTCTCGGGCACCATATGATCCTTCTCCTGAGAATAGATTTTCGAATCCGTCGCTAAAATGATAGTTAATTGTAACGTTCAGCGCCTCCTAATGACGATGGAGCGCTCAAATTGCGTCGCGATTCAACATATCGTCCTCCAGCGGACTGGTCTCCAAGGGGATATTGCTGCCTCGGGCACCTTATGGTCCGTCTCCAATGAGCCTAGATTTTCGAATCCGACCAAAAACTGATAGTTCATTGTAACGTTTAGGGCCTCCTAATGACGATGGAACACTCAAATTGCGTCGATATTCAATACATCTTCCTTCAGCCGACCTGTCTCCAAGAGTCTACTGCTGCCTCAAGCACCTTATGGACGTTCTCCTGTGAGTCTAGATTTCCGAATCCGACGCGTAACTGATAGTTATATGTAACGTTCAGGGCCTCATATTGGCGATGGAACACTCAGATTGCGTCGAGATTCAATACATCGTCCTCCAGCCGACTAGTCTCCAAGGGGATATCGCTGCCTCGGGCACCACATGGTCCGTCTCCTTTGATTCCACATCTAGAATCCGCCGCAAAACTGATAGTTAATTGTAACGTTCAGGGCCTCCTAATGAGGATGGAGCACTCAAATTGCGTCGCGATTCAACACATCGTCCTCCAGCGGACTGGTCTCCAAGGGGATATTGCTGAATCGGGCACCTTAATGTCCGTCTCCAATGAGTCTAGATTTTCGAATCCGACGAAAAACTGATAGTTAATTGTAACATTCACAGCATCCTAATTACGATGGAACACTCAAATTGCGTCGCGGTTCAATATATCGTCCTCCAGCCGACTTGTCGCCAAGGGTCTATTGCTGCCTGGGGCACCTTATGATCGTTCTCCTGTGAGTCTAGATTTTCGAATCCTACGCGAAACTGACTGTTAATTGTAACGTTCAGGGCTTCCTAATGACGATGGAACACTCAAATTGCGCCGAGATTCAATACATCGGCCGCCAGCCGACTTGTCTCCAAGGGGACATTACTGGTCCGTCTCCTGTGAGTCTAGATTTTCGATTCCGATGCGAAACTGATAGTTAATTGTAATGTTCAGGTCCTCCTAATGACGATGGAACACTCAAATTGCGTCAAGATTCAATACTTCGTCCTTCAGCCGACGTGCCTCCAAGGGGATATTGCTGCCTCGGGCACCATATGGTCCGTCTCCTAGGAGTCTAGATTTTCGATTCCGACGCATAAATGATAGTGAGATGTAACGATCAGCGCCTCCTAATAATGATGGCACACTCAAATTGCGTCGAGATTCAATACATCGTCCTCCAGCCGACTTGTCTCCAAGGGTCTATTGCTGCCTCGGGCACCTTATGGTTGTTCTCCTGTGAGTCCAGATTATCGAATCCGACGCATGACTGATAGTTAATTGCAACTTTCAGGGCCTCCTAATGACGATGGAACACTCAAATTGCGTCTAGATTCAATACATCGGCCTCCAGCCGACTTGTCTCCAAGGCTATATTGCTCCCTCAGGCACCTTGTGGTCGTTCTCCTGTGAGTCTAGAATTCGAATCCGACGCAAAACTGATTTTTAATTGTAACGTTCAGGGCCGCCTAATGACGATGGAACACTCAAATTGCGTCGAGGTTCAATACATCATCCTCCAGCCGACGTGCCTCCAAGGGGATATTGCTGCCTCGGGCACCATATGGTCCGTCTCCTGTGAGTCTAGATTTACGATTCCGACGCATAAATGATAGTGACATGTAACGATCAGCGCCTCCTAATAATGATGGCACACTCAAATTGCGTCGAGATTCAATACATCGTCCTCCAGCCGATTTGTCTCCAAGGGGATATTGCTGACTCGGGCTCCAGTTGGTCCGTCTCCTGTGAGTCTAGATTTTTGAATCCGACGCCAAACTGATAGTTAAATTGACGTTCAGGGCCTCCTAATGACGATGGAACACTCAAATTGCGTCGAGATTCAATACATCGTCCTTCAGCCGACTTGTCTCCAAGGGTCTATTGCTGCCTCGGGCACCTTATGGTCGTTCTCCTGTGTGTCTAGATTTTCGAATCCGACGCAAAACTGATTGTTAATTGTATTGTTCAGGGCCTCCTAATGACGTTGGATTACTCAAATTGCGTCGAGATTCAATACATCGGCCTCCAGCCGACTTGTCTCCATGGGTATATTGCTGCCTCGGGCACCTTATTGTCGTTCTCCTGTGAGTCTAGATTTTCGAATCCGACGCGAAACTGATTGTTAATTGTAACGTTAAGGGCTTCCTAATGACGATGGAACACTCAAATTGCGCCGGAATTCAATACATCGTCATTCAGACGATTTGTCTTCAAGGGTCTATTGCTGATTCGGGCACCTTATGGTCGTTTCCCTGTGAGTCTAGATTTTAGAATCCGACGCAAAACTGATAATTAATTGTAATGTTCAGGGACTCCTAATGACGATGGAACACACAAATTGCGTCGAGATTCAATACATCGGCCTCCAGCCGTCTTGTCTCCAAGGTGATTTTGCTGCCTCGGGCGCCATATGGTGGGTCTCCTGTGAGTCTAGATTTTTGAATCCGACGCGAAACTGATAGTTAATTGTGAAGTTCAGGGCCTCCTAATGACGATTATACACTCAAATTGCTTCGAGATTCAATACATCGTTCTTCAGCCGACTTGTGTCCAAGGGTCTATTACTGCCTCGGGCACCATATGATCCTTCTCCTGAGAGTAGATTTTCGAATCCGACGCTAAAATGATAGTTAATTGTAACGTTCAGGGCCTTCTAATGACGATGGAACACTCAAATTGCGTCGAGATTAAATACATCGGCCTCCAGCCGACTTGTCTCCAAGGGTCTATTTATAAAATAAATAAAATAAATTTAAAAAAAATGTTATTTTGAATGTGTTAATTATTCTATCTGTATGATGGTGATTGTGATTGCAATTGTGTTTGCTTATCTGGAACGTGGACGTTTGATTATTCGTTATCAGACGCTTGACAATGGCTTTTTCGTAAAGGCAATGTTATTCGTAGTTGACCGTGAAATAAAACTGAATAATCGGACTTCGTAATTAAATCGTTTCCAAAGACTGCTGCGGTAGGTGCGGACTCATAATCTAAATCTCAATATTACAATAATTTGCCAGCCATGCCAATACGTCGTACAGAGGTGATTGTCTACTAAACATAAAAAAGTTACACAGTTAGTTAAATCAGATATATTCAATGAATAAGCCTACAGTTCATAATCCTACTTACTTTTATAAATATAAATTCTTTACCGAATCGAGTGCCTAGTGTGGTTGCAACTCGCAGTGTTCTTCAATAACATGAAATATGGCGGTGTGCCAGACAATAAAATAAAATACGTGCTTCTCGCACCACTTCAACCAGAGCTCTCTCCTTCTTAATCAAACATAAGAGTAACGTAATTGTGCTTTTGTTTTATCAGCGACACAGCGCTGCAGTTGTGTGCCATAGGCTTTATTTATTTGTCACTGATCATTTATTTAATTAGTAATTCGCGTTTCCGCGGAAACTCACGCTCGGCATGCAAATGTGCCTTTATATTGCCCCCTGAATTGCGAGGCGAAAGGACAAACCTGCAGGCGAGCAATTCACCTAAAGGCACAAGAAAATCTAAGTTATCTACAGCTATTTACATGACTTACATTACACATTATACACATTATATACAAAATTTGAATGACGCGGGTGCGCCGTAAAAGTTCTAATGTTGGCAGATAGAGTGCGCGCATGCGCAGAAGCGTCTGTGTAACTGCAGCACTGCCGTTATATCGTACAGTTAGATCACGCGGCACAGTATTGCAGCTCATATTGTTCGTGTGCGCGCGTTTTTCAGTCGTTGCACAAAGAAAATATTCAACCAAGATTACGTATGAAGACTACATTCTATGACAGGTAACTTAGTTTAAATTTACAATATTTGTTATAACACAATACAACTTAGATTGTTGAATGTTCTTAGTTACATAGTATTGTTTTGAAATACTTCAAAGAAAAATGTCCGTATTTTTCAGGTGCGTTGACCTTTACACATCGTGTCGTTATTACAGTTCATATCCATCCGCTGCACAATAATTTTTTATAGGTTAGTATCGTCATGGTAAAGTTTTTTGATCACAGTAACATCATTGTATAACAACGTGATTAATACATAAGCGTGTCCATTTCTCATTTCCATTATAGTCGTAGTGATGCAGTTCGTTGTGACTAAAAGCATTGCTTATTACAGATCAGACGTGACCCGTCGAGTAATTGGTCCACGTGCAGTTCGTTTTTTACATTCCGTGGAAGCTTGGTTGCAGAACCTCGGACGGCACATAGCTGGCGTCGATCCTTGGACAGTCCAGGTAAGAGTGTCCGTCACATTTCGAGAACATTTCATTCCCTGAAGTTCCAACCAAAATTCTTCCACCCGTCGTGTTGTTTTCTGGACAGGCACTTTGTGTCCATTTAATCCAGTTAACATCTTGAAGTTGGGTACTGTAGTAATATCACTAGACGATGCACGAATTATGCACTTCACATTTTCAGTTTTTTGCTGAATATAGCTCACCTAAATGTTCGTAGTTATTAATCAAGGAAATCGTTCATCGCGTTCACATAGATACGCTGCATAATGAATGGCATTAACAGTTTCTTTCACATAGGTTTCCGCGTAGTTGCAGAGTTAGTAATTTTCGTTGATGCCCGTGAACAGTGGTTCACTATGCAATGTCTTTTTGGCACTCGTTTTGTTCAAATTTTTACATAGTAACAGTTACACTATACATCAGTTAAAAAAAATAAGTAATTATACATACACACGTCACATATTTTCTTAGCATAAACATAATATAGTTGCACATAAACATGTTTACATCATCATTACATCGCTATAGGTTATTACATTGTGTCACATTTGATTACATGAATTGCAGATATTTACATCCTCTTTAGCGGTTTTGCTGGGATATTATCGATGTTTTTTGTGATGTCATCTGAAATTAAGATAGGTTAGACACAACATTCATTACATCAGTAGGCAAGACCAGGCGTTTTCACTACTCAATAAATATTCAAAATAGTAAGAGAGAGAAAACGTTCAATTCCTCGCGTTTTGTGCGTGTGTGTAGAGTGTCTGTGTGGCCTTGACTACTGATAGATGCTTTTCGTGTTGAGAGATGTGCGTCTAATCTATTTCTCAAAGTAAAAGATCGCTTCACAGATGACGTCTGTCAGTTCGTCAGGTGTCACACCAAATCAGTGGTACCTTCAGTAACAAATGTTCCGTGAAAAATTAATATGTCATCCACTGCTACGTAATCATAAATTTTACATTAATATTCCGTCTTTCAGGTGGAGGCGCGCGCTGAAAGAAGAGTTCTTCTGTCTTCAACTGCGTCACTGGAACCGCTGAAATGAAAATTTCTATACTACTTATTATCTGTGTTGTAACAACAGAGTTTTTCGAGTTGCTTAGTAATATTTTGATGGGTATGACTTTGACATTATTCAGCATGAAATGCTCTAAGATCTCGGTGTGCGTATAGCCCAATAATTTTGTTAGTTCTAGGATGTTGTAACAGATACGCACCAGGATGGGGTATGTTAACAATTATATAAGGTCCTTCATATAGCAGACGCCACTTAGCGTTGCGTCGTTTGAGTGCTACAGATTTATGATGAGTACGAAGTAGTACAAGCATTCCTACCTCGAATTTTTGTTTTCTTTTTATTATGTTTCTGTGATGCTTGTTTCGTATTTGTGCGTGATGTGTCAATGTAGTCAATACTTCTTTTATTTTCTGTGCAGGTGTGATTTCCTTGTCTGACAAACTTAGCTAATGGTTCTATCCACTGATCGTTCTGTTTACAATTGAACATGATCTCGTTAGGTGTGTAATTCGTATCGTAAATATTTAAGTTATTGTGTACGTCTTCGAAAAGACTTAGGTAGGACACCCAATTAGTATGTTTTGATGAAATATAGGTCCTCATGAATCGATTTAATTCTCGGAAAAGTCTCTCAGTCGCGTTACATTGTGGACTAAACCTCGAAATAAATATACTTTTGATGTTATTATCCTTCAAGAAATTTCTCCATTTGTACCCAGAGTAGTATGCTGCATTATCTGATAGAATTGCTTTAGGTTTTCCCACGTGCGTAGGTGAGGTGGATGGTTCAATGACCTTCCAGTCTAACATTTGTTTTAATTCTTGCCACACAGCAGGTCGTTGAGATAACGGTACGTTATATGTCTTATGGTAGAAGATCTTGTGAGGCTTAACTTCAATCTTGTACACATACGTGTTGATAACACCTAATCGTTTGGTAAAAACTTGTAAATATTTGGATAACACTTCCTGTAGTTTTATACGTTCATGTACACTGAGAGCTGTAGCTTCACTTATCTTATGATCAAGCAATGTTTTCGAGTCCATTAGCTCTGTGTCAGATGAGTGTGTTTGCATGTCTTGAATGTCATTGTCAAGTACTAACTGAACCTTGTACCCTGTACAGTGTTTGTCATGCTTTAGAGTTCTCCTGTCCAAATCAATAATAACTACACTGCCTTTATCATTTAAAATACATTTACCTTTGGAGAAGTCTATAATGCAGTCCTTCTCGCTCATAATATCTATTCCTAATATGCAATCTGTCACAAGGTTTTGTACAACCAGGAATGGCCATTGTACGGTTCCATTACCTATTTTAACGTTTACAAAAACTTGCTTCGTAACCCTACATGACTTATTACCTAGTGCAGTAGTTATTTTACAGTTTTGGGCAGGAAACTCAGGCACAAGTTCCAATTCACACATCTTTTTATAGAAATTAAAAGACAAAACGCTCACAGCTGCACCTGTATCTAGGATAATAGTAGTTGGAATCCCACCTACTACACCAGTAGTAGATGCTAAAACAATTTCATTTGTGTTTAAACGACATTGTGTACTGTCTTGTAAACGTTCATCTGATATATTGTTATTGTGGTTGTATCTTATAAATAAAACAGGTAGTTTTTGTTTAGAATTACTCGGCATATCATTATTCTGTTGTTCAAGTGTGGTGTCAAATAACTGATTAACATTGAAGTCGCCCCCCAAGAATTCTTCAGCCACGACCTGGGGCAAAGTAGTGACTGTTTCTAGTTTGTTGGATTAGCATTTGTACTAGGTACTGACACAGATTGAGGTTGTGCATCAGGTGTCATTTCTATTATATTCACATTCGGATATTGCCTATTATGATCTCCAAACTTTTGCGGTTGTTGTTGCTGTTGCGCATTATAACTTACCTGTCGGTCGTAAGGTATGCTCCAATTTTGACCTGGTGGCTGCTGTGGTAAAGCAGAGTTTGAATGAAAGTACTGATCGTTACGAGTCCAACCTTGATGCTGTCTTGGCTCGTAGTTATTATTATTTCTAATTCTGTTTGTGTTTTTGTTATTACCTTTGTATCCGTTTTTACCGTTGTAGTTATTACCGCTGTGCCTTTTGTATGGATTGCCGCATGAAATGTTATTACTGTTGTAACTATTGTTTGTATTGGAATACGCGTGTTGATTTTGATTTCCGTATTGAGACGGCATGTGAGTTTGCTGTTTTTGTTGTACCGCGTATCCAACTGTGGGCGCACCAGAATTGTGTTGGCAAGCCTGCATGTTTTGCGTACCACTAGTGTAAACATTGTGGCTGCTGTTTTGCCGCGCGAAGCGCTGATCTTCAAGTAACATGTCAACCGAATCTAAGGCTGTTAAAAAATAATCTGAATCGTCATCCGGGATATGTAGAAGTTTTTCCTTAATGTTGAAAGGCAATTTGGCCTTCAACGCTCGGAGTATATCACGCGTTGCGACTGGTTCGTCTAAAAAGTGTCCCATGTTCAAGTATTTTTCAAAATATCTGCGTAAGTTACCATTTTTAGTGTTAAAAGTTTCAGGTTCTAAAATTTGTCTTCTGAGTCGCTCCTGGACGGATTGCGACCAGAATTTGTTCAGAAAAGCACGCTCAAACTCACTGTACGTGGTACATACGTCAGCTTGACTGTATGCCCAGACAGCTGCCTCGCCTTGGATGTAACCGAAAATATATGAAATCTTTTTCCGGTCACTCCAAGTGCGTGGAAATGCGTTACTAAAAGATTTAAGAAAAATCACCGGATGAATGGTTCGTTTTTCTGGGATAAAAATCTGAAATTGCCTGTGTTTCATTAAGCTTTCATCTTCCTTCGCATTGTGATATGGATTTATTCCACTGTAATTAATGGTATGTTCAGCTGGCGAGTAATTACGATAATGTTGCTATGGTTTACCATGATAATAGCTTGTGTTTGTGTTTCCACATCGTGGTATGTGTTGTAGTCGTGGTGTGTTTTGTTCTTGTGTATTTGTCGTGTGCGGAATGTGTGTATCATACTCGAATGTATATTGGTTTCTGAACTGTACATTTTGACTGATATTTTCGTTACATTCAGACTGTAGTTGATCGGTGAATTGTCTCATGGGTGCAGTGACGGATTGTACTGCGTCACTGATCAGCTGTTTGTTATTAATAATGTATTGCGCTACGGAGTCGTGCACAATTGTTGGTAAATTTTCACGTAAGCATCTATCAAAATGTTTGTCTTTGTTCTCAACCCAATCATGAAATTCTTTATTAATATTTTGAAAATGAGCAGTGGCATCAGATTGTAAGATGTCAGTCAGGTGTTGTTCAACATTGTCCAATTTATTCTGTACGTCAGTAATTCGTTTTTCAAGATTGTCATGTACTGAAGGATATGTTTGAATTTGTTCAGTAAGAACTTCACACGTGACATTAAGGTTTTTTACTTGTGTCTGTAAAAGTGCTATGTCAGTTGTAGTCTTTTCTTGTCTCGTATTGAGCTGGGAAAATTTAGTACTGAGTTCGGTCATCTGTTTGGTCAGTGTGGCGTCTATAAGTTCCACACGTTTACACAAAGTGTCGTTACCTATCTTGATTGCTATGAGATCAGATTTGATTTCGTCATTTTGTGTTTTAACTGTTCATTTTGTGTCTCTAATTGTGCCTTTAAGGTTGCCATGTTTTCGGCGTTTTGTTTCATTAGCATTTGTAACATGTCGGCAATGTTTACCGTTTGCAAGGTCTCTGCCCCCGCCGCGTCATTAGACGTGACGTCATGCATTAACATAGGCTCTGATTGAGTTTTTGAAATTTTTGTAGTGGACGGCCTATCGTCAAAATTTTCGTCAACACTTGCGTCAATGTTTGATGAATCGTCACTACCGGTTGCTGTCGTAAAGTCATTTTCTAACACTTGTCTCACGTCCGAGTCGGATTGCGTCTGAATAGTACGTCCTTGCTGTTCCATTTTTGCGTATTATTTTCTAGTTATTACCATGCCACACGTGATATATGTTTCAAGAAAATTTTTGACACTGATTTTAAAATAAAATGTAGTTGAGCATGAATCGCTCGTAGCAACAATGGCTGTCTGTTAATTTAAAAATATAAACTGAATTTGAGATTATTGGTAATGGCTGCTGGCCATGTTACATGATATCGTACAGAAGTCGGCCATATTGTACACTCGTGTATTGGTATTGTTGCATACATTATTGTTTAGGGAAAAGTACTGAGAATGAAATTTATCACTGAAACTGTTATGCAGAAAAGAAACACTACAGAATTTACTGAAAAGCTAATACACTGAATTATACGTCCGGTCAAGAGTACCAATGCAAAGATGCTGCGTCTTACCTTATTTTGCTGGAAGTTTCATTGCGTCTTCCCGCAAAATTTCAGAATTGGAAAATATCTTCACATTTTGTTGTCTCTCATACATTGACGTCCAGGTCCAGAAAGTTGATTTTTTTACATCAAACAAAGAGAACAATGTAACAAATGACAAAATAACAAGTCCTGTCACGGTCGCCAATATAAAATAAATAAAATAAATTAAAAAAATGTTATTTTGAATGTGTTAATTATTCTATCTGTATGATGGTGATTGTGATTGCAATTGTGTTTGCTTATCTGGAACGTGGACGTTTGATTATTCGTTATCAGACGCTTGACAATGGCTTTTTCGTAAAGGCAATGTTACTCGTAGTTGACCGTGAAATAAAACTGAATAACCGGACTTCGTAATTAAATCGTTTCCAAAGACTGCTGCGGTAGGTGCGGACTCATAATCTAAATCTCAATATTACAATAATTTGCCAGCCATGCCAATACGTCGTACAGAGGTGATTGTCTACTAAACATAAAAAAGTTACACAGTTAGTTAAATCAGATATATTCAATGAATAAGCCTACAGTTCATAATCCTACTTACTTTTATAAATATAAATTCTTTACAGAATCGAGTGCGTAGTGTGGTTGCAACTCGCAGTGTTCTTCAATAACATGAAATATGGCGGTGTGCCAGACAATAAAATAAAATACGTGCTTCTCGCACCACTTCAACCAGAGCTCTCTCCTTCTTAATGAAACATAAGAGTAACGTAATTGTGCTTTTGTTTTATCAGCGACACAGCGCTGCAGTTGTGTGCCATAGGCTTTATTTATTTGTCACTGATCATTTATTTAATTAGTAATTCGCGTTTCCGCGGAGACTCACGCTCGGCATGCAAATGTGCCTTTATATATTGCTGCCTCTGGCACCTTATGGTCGTTCTCCTGTGAGTCTATATTTTCGAATCCGACGCATAACTGATAGTTTATTGTAACGTTCAGGGCATCCTAATGACGATGGAACACTCAAATTGCGTCGAGATTCAATAAATCGTCCTCCAGCCGACTTGTATCCAAGGGGATATTGCTGTCTCGGGCACCATATGATCCTTCTCCTGAGAATAGATTTTCGAATCCGTCGCTAAAATGATAGTTAATTGTAACGTTCAGCGCCTCCTAATGACGATGGAGCGCTCAAATTGCGTCGCGATTCAACATATCGTCCTCCAGCGGACTGGTCTCCAAGGGGATATTGCTGCCTCGGGCACCTTATGGTCCGTCTCCAATGAGCCTAGATTTTCGAATCCGACCAAAAACTGATAGTTCATTGTAACGCTTAGGGCCTCCTAATGACGATGGAACACTCAAATTGCGTCGATATTCAATACATCTTCCTTCAGCCGACCTGTCTCCAAGAGTCTACTGCTGCCTCAAGCACCTTATGGACGTTCTCCTGTGAGTCTAGATTTCCGAATCCGACGCGTAACTGATAGTTATATGTAACGTTCAGGGCCTCATATTGGCGATGGAACACTCAGATTGCGTCGAGATTCAATACATCGTCCTCCAGCCGACTAGTCTCCAAGGGGATATCGCTGCCTCGGGCACCACATGGTCCGTCTCCTTTGATTCCACATCTAGAATCCGCCGCAAAACTGATAGTTAATTGTAACGTTCAGGGCCTCCTAATGAGGATGGAGCACTCAAATTGCGTCGCGATTCAACACATCGTCCTCCAGCGGACTGGTCTCCAAGGGGATATTGCTGAATCGGGCACCTTAAGGTCCGTCTCCAATGAGTCTAGATTTTCGAATCCGACGAAAAACTGATAGTTAATTGTAACATTCAGAGCATCCTAATTACGATGGAACACTCAAATTGCGTCGCGGTTCAATATATCGTCCTCCAGCCGACTTGTCGCCAAGGGTCTATTGCTGCCTGGGGCACCTTATGATCGTTCTCCTGTGAGTCTAGATTTTCGAATCCTACGCGAAACTGACTGTTAATTGTAACGTTCAGGGCTTCCTAATGACGATGGAACACTCAAATTGCGCCGAGATTCAATACATCGGCCTCCAGCCGACTTGTCTCCAAGGGGACATTACTGGTCCGTCTCCTGTGAGTCTAGATTTTCGATTCCGATGCGAAACTGATAGTTAATTGTAACGTTCAGGGCCTCCTAATGGCGATGGAACACTTACATTGCGTCGACGTTCAATACATCGTCCTCCAGCCGACGTGCCTCCACGGGGATATTGCTGCCTCGGGCACCATATGGTCCGTCTCCTGTGACTCTAGATTTTCGATTCCAACGCAAAAATGATAGTGAGATGTAACGATCAGCGCACCCTAATGATGATGGAACACTCAAATTGCGTCGAGATTATATACATCGTCCTCCAGCCGATTTGTCTTCAAGGGGATATTGCTGCCTCGGCTCCAATTGGTCCGTCTCCTGTGTGTCTAGATTTTTTAATCCGACGCGAAACTGATAGTTAATTGTGACGTTCAGGGCCTCCTAATGGCGATGGAACACTCAAATTGCGTCGAGATTCAATACATCGTCCTTCAGCCGAATTGTCTCCAAGGGTCTATTGCTGCCTCGGGCACCTTATGGTCGTTCTCCAGTGAGTCTAGATTTTCGAATCCGACGCAAAACTGATTGTTAATTGTAACGTTCAGGACCTCCTAATGACGTAGGAACACTCAAATTGCGTCGAGATTCAATACATCGTCCTCCAGCCGACTTGTCTCCAAGGGTCTATTGCTGCCCCGGGCACCTTATGATCGTTCTCCTGTGGGTCTAGATTTTAGAATCCGACGCAAAACTGATACTTAATTGTAACGTTCAGGGCCTCTTAATGACGATGGAATACTCAAATTGCGTCGAGATACAGTCCTCCAGTCGACTTGTCTCCATGGGGATATTGCTGCCTCGGGCACCTTATGGTCGTTGTGGTGTGAGTCTAGATTTCAGAATCCGACGCAAAACTGATAGTTAATTGTAACGTTCAGGGCCTCCTAATGACGAAGGAACACTCAAATTGCGTCGAGATTCAATACATCGGCCTCCAGCCGACTTGTCTCCAAGGGGACATTGCTGCCTCGGGCACGATATGATCCTTCTCCTGAGAGTATATTTTCGAATCCGACGAAAATTGGTAATTGTAACGTTCAGCGCCTCCTAATGACGATGAAACACTCAAATTGCGTCGAGAGTCAATACATCGTCCACCAGCCGAGTTGTCTACAAGGGGATATTGCTGCCTCGGGCACCATATGATCCTTCTCCTGAGAGTATATTTTCGAATCCGTCGAAAATTGGTAATTGTAACGTTCAGCGCATCCTAATGACGATGAAACACTCAAATTGCGTCGAGAGTCAATACATCGTCCTCCAGCCGAGTTGTCTACTAGGGGATATTGCTGCCTCGGGCACCATATGATCCTTCTCCTGAGAGTATATTTTCGAATCCGACGAAAATTGGTAATTGTAACGTTCAGCGCCTCCTAATGACGATGAAACACTCAAATTGCGTCGAGAGTCAATACATCGTCCTCCAGCCGAGTTGTCTACAAGGGGATATTGCTGCCTCGGGCTCCATGTGGTCCGTCTCCTGTTAGTCTAGATTTTTGAATCCGACGCTAAAATGATAGTTAATTGTAACGTTCAGGGCCTCCTAATGACGATGGAACACTCAAATTGCATCGAGATTCAATACCTCGGCCTCCAGCCGACTTGTCTCCAAGGGTCTATTGCTGCCTCGGGCACCTTATGGTCGTGCTCCTTTGAGTCTAGGTTTTCGAAACCGACGCATAACTGATAGTCAATTGAAACTTTCAGCTCTCCTAATGACGATGGAGCACTCAAATTGCGTCGAGATTCAATACATCGTCCTCCAGCCGAGTTGTCTCCAAGGGTCTATTGCTGCCTAGGACACCTTATGGTCGTTCTCCTGTGAGTCTAGATTTTCGAATCCGACGCGTAACTGATAGTTAATTGTAACGTTTACGGCATCCTAATGACGATGGAATACTCAAATTGTGTTGAGATTCAATACATCGTCCTCCAGCCGACTTGTCTCCAAGGGGATATCGCTGCCTCGGGCACATGGTCCGTCTCCGGTGATTCTACATTTTCGAGTCCGACGCCAAACTGATAGTTAATTGTAACGTTCAGGGCCTCCTAATGACGATGGAGCACTGAAATTGAGTCGAGATTCAATACATCGGCCTCCAGCCGACTTGTCTACAAGGGGATATTGCTGCCTCGGGCACCATATGGTTCGTCTCCTGTGAGTCTAGATTTTCGATTCCGACGCAAAAATGATAGTTAATTGTAACATTCAGGGCCTTCTAATTACGATGGAGCACTCAAATTGCGTCGCGATCCAATACATCGTCCTCCAGCCGAATGTCTCCAAGGGTCTATTGCTGCCTGGGGCACCTTATGATCGTTCTCCTGTGAGTCTAGATTTTCGAGTCCGACGCAAAACTGATAGTTAATTGTAACGCTCAGCGCATCCTAATGACGATCGAACACTCAAGTTGCGTCGAGTTTCAATACATCGTCCTCCAGCTGACTTTTCTCCAAGGGGATATTCCTGCCTCGGGCACCATATGGTCCGTCTCCTGTGAGTCTAGATTTTCGAATCCGACGTGAAACATAGTTAATTGAAACATTCGGCGCATCCTAATGACGATGGAGCACTCAAAATGCGTCGCGATTCAACACATCGTCCTCCAGCGGACTGGTCTCCAAGTGTCTATTTCTGCCTCGGGCACTTAATAATCTTTCTTCTGTGAGTCTTGATTTTCGAATCCGACGCAAAACAGATAGTTAATTGTAACGCTCAGCGCATCCTGATGACGATGAAACACTCAAGTTGCGTGGAGTCTCAATACATCGTCCTCCAGCCGACTTGTGTCCAAGGTGATATTGATGCCTCGGGCACCACATGGTCCGTCTCCTCTGAGTCTAGATTATCGAATCCGACGTGAAACCTAGTTAATTGAATTGTTCAGGGCCTCCTAATGTCGATGGAACACTCAAATTGCGTCGAGATTCAATACATCGTCCTACAGCCGACCTGTCTCCAAGGGTCTATTTCTGCCTCGGGCACCTTATGGTCTTTCTCCTGTGAGTCTTGATTTTCGAATCCGACGCAAAACAGATAGTTAATTGTAACGTTCAGGGCCTCCTAATGACGATGGAACACTCAAATTCCGTCGAGATTCAATACATCGTCTTCCAGCGGACTGGTCTCCAAGGGGATATTGCTGCCTCGGGCACCTTACGGTCCGTCTCCAGTGAGTCTAGATTTTCGAATCCGACGAAAAACTGATAGTTAATTGTAACATTCAGGGTCTCGTAATTTCGATGGAACACTCAAATTGCGTCGAGATTCAATACATCGTCCTCCAGCCGACTTGTCTCCAAGGGGATATTGCTGCCTCGGGCACCATATGGGCCGTCTCCAGTGAGTCTAGATTATCGAATCCGACGCCATACTGATAGTTAATTGTAACGTTCACGGCCTCCTAATGACGATGGAACACTCAAATTGCATCGAGTTTCAATACATCGTCCTCCAGCCTACGTGCCTCCAAGGGTCTATTGCTGCTTCGGGCACCTTATGGTCGTTCTCCTGCGAGTCTAGGTTTTCGAAACCGACGACAAACTGATAGTTAATTGTAACATTCAGGGCCTCCTAATGACGATGGAACACTCCAATTGCGTCGAGATTCAATACATCGTCCTCCAGGTGACTTGTCCATATGGGGATATTGCTGCCTCGGGCACCATATGGTCCGTCTCCTGTGAGTCTAGATTTTTGAATCCGACGCGAAACTGATAGTTAATTGTAACGTTCAGGGCCTCCTAATGGCGATGGAACACTTAAATTGAGTCGAAATTCAATACATCGTCCTCCAGCCGACTTCTCTCCATGGGGATATTTCTGCCTCGGGCATCTCATGGTCGTTCTCCAGTGAGCCTAGATTTTCGAATCCGACGCGAAACTGATTGTTAAATTTAACGTTCAGGGCTTCCTAATTACGATGGAACACTCAAATTGCGTCGAGATTCAATACATAGTCATTCAGCCGACATGTCTCCAGGGGTCTATTGCTGAATCGGGCACCTTATGGTCGTTCTCCTGTGAGTCTAAATTTTAGAATCCGACGCAAAACTGATAAATAATTGTAACGTTCAGGGTCACCTAATGACGATGGAGCACTCAAATTGCGTCGAGATTCAATACATCGTCCTCCAGCTGACTTGTCTCGAAGGGGATATCGCTGCCTCGGGCACATGGTCCGTCTCCGGTGATTCTACATTTTCGAATCCGACGCAAAACTGATAGTTAATTGTAACGTTCAGGGCCTTCTAATGTAGATGGAGCACTGAAATTGCGTCGAGATTCCATACATCATCCTCTAGCCGACTTGTCTACAAGGGGATATTGCTGCCTCGGGCACCATATGGTCCGCCTCCTGTGAGTCTAGATTTTCGATTCCGACGCAAAAATGATAGTGAGATGTAACGATCAGCGAATCATATGATGATGGAACACTCAAATTGCGACGAGATTCAATTCATCGTCCACCAGCCGACATGTCTCCAAGGGGATTTTGCTGCCTCGGGCTCCATATGGTCCGCCTCCTGTGAGTCTAGATTTTCGTATCCGACGCAAAACTGATAGTTAATTGTAACGTGCAGGGCCTCCTAATGACGATGGAGCACTCAAAATGCGTCGGGATTCATCACATAGTCCTCCAGCGGACGGGTCTCCAATGGTCTATTTCTGCCTCGGGCACTTTATGATCGTTCTCCTGTGAGTCTAGATTTTCGAATCCGACGCAAAACAGATAGTTAATTGTAACGCTCAGCGCATCCTAATGACGATGGAACACTCAAGTTGCGTCGAGTTTCAATACATCGTCCTCCAGCCGACTTCTCTCCAAGGGGATATTGCTGCATCGGGCACCATATGGTCCGTCTCCTGTGAGTTTAGATTTTCAAATCCGACGTGAAACATAGTTAATTGAAACGTTCAGGGCCTCCTAATGACGATGGAACACTCAAACTGCGTCGAGATTCAATACATCGTCCTCCAGCCGACTTGTCTCCAAGGATCTATTGCTGCCCCGGGCACCTTATGATCGTTATCCTGTGAGTCTAGATTTTCGAACCCGACGCAGAACTGATAGTTAATTGTAACGTTCAGGGCCTCCTAATGACGATGGAAAACACAAATTGCGTCGAGATTCAATACATCGTCCTCCAGCCGATTTGATTCCATGGGGATATTGCTGCCTCAGGCACCTTATGGTCGTTCTGCTGTGAGTCTAGATTGTCGAATCCGACGCGAAACTGACTGTTAATTGTAACGATCAGGGCTTCCTAATATCGACGGAACACTCAAATTGCGTCGAGAGTTTATACAACGTCCTCCAGCCGAGATGTCTACAAGGGGATATTGCTGCCTCGGGCTCCATGTGGTCCGTCTCAAGTGAGTCTTGATTTTCGAATCCGACGAAAAACTAATAGTTAATTGTAACATTCAGGGTATCCTAATTACGTTGGAACACTCAAATTGCGTCGAAATTCAATACATCGTCCTCCAGCCGAAGTGTCTCCAAGGGTCTATTGCTGCCTGGGGCACCTTGTGGACGTTCTCCTGTGGGTCTAGATTTTCCACACCGACGCGAAACTGACCATGAAATGTAATGTTCAGGGCTTCCTAATGTCGATGGAACACTCAAATTGCGTCGAAATTCAATACATCGTCATTCAGCCGATTTTCTCCAGGGGTCTATTGCTGCCTCGGGCACCTTATTGTCGTTCCCCTGTGAGTCTAGATTTTAGAATTCGACGCAAAACTGATAGTTAATTGTTATGTTCAGGGCCTCCTAATGACGATGGAACACTCAAATTACGCTGAGATTCAATACATCCGTCTGCAGCCGTCTTGTCTCCAAGGGGACATCGCTGCCTCTGGCACCGTATGGTCCGTCTCCTGTGAGTTTATGTTCTCGATTCCGACGCGAAACTGATAGTTAATTGTAACGTTCAGGGCCTCCTTATGGCGATGGAACACTCAAATTGAGTCGAGACTCAATAAATCGTCCTCCAGCCGATTTGTGTACAAGGGGATATTGCTGTCTCGGGCAACAAATGATCCTTCTCCCCTGAGTCTAGATTTTCGAATCCGACGCCAAAATGATAGTTAATTGTTATGTTCAGGGCCTCCTAATGACGATGGAACACTCAAATTGCGTCGAGAGTCAATACATCGGCCTCCAGCCGACTTGTCTACAAGGGGATATTGCTGCCTCGGGCACCATAAGGTTCGTCTCCTGTGAGCCTAGATTTTGGATTCCGACGCAAAAATGATAGTGAGATGTAAAGATCAGCGCCTCATATGATGATGGAACACTCAAATTGCGTCGAGATTCAATACATCGTCCTCCAGCCGACATGTCTCCAAGGGGATTGTGCTGCCTCGGGCTCCATATGGTCCGTCTCCTGTAAGTCAACATTTTTAATCCGACGCAAAACTGATAGTTAATTGTAACGTTCAGGGCCTCCTAATGACGATGGAGCACTCAAAATGCGTCGCGGTTCAACACATTGTCCTCCAGCCGACTTGTCTCCAAGGGTCTATTGCTGCCTGGGGCACCTTATGATCCATCGCCTGAGAGTAAATTTTCGAATCCCACGAAAAATGATAATTGTAACGTTCAGCGCCTCCTAATGACGATGGAACACTCAAATTGCGTCGAGAGTCAATACATCGTCCTCCAGCCGAGTTGTCTACAAGGGGATATTGCTGCCTCAAGCTCCATGTGGTCCGTCTCCTGTTAGTCTAGATTTTCGAATCCGACGCAAAAATGATAGTTAATTGAAACGTTCAGGGCCTCCTAATGACGATGGAACACTCAAATTGCGTCGAGATTCAATACCTCGGCCTCCAGCCGACTTGTCTTCAAGGGTGTATTGCTGCCACGGGCACCTTATGGTCGTGCTCCTGTGAGTCTAGATTTTCAAATCCGACGCATAACTGATAGTTAATTGAAACATTCAGCGCCTCCTAATGACGATGGATCACTCCAATTGCGTCGAGATTCAATACATCGTCCTCCAGCAAACTTGTCTCCAAGGGAATATTGTTGCCTCGGTCACCATATGGTCCGTCAACTGTGAGTCTAGATTTTCGAATCCAACGCGAAACTGATAGTTAATTGTAACGTTCAGGGCCTCCTAATGACAATGCAACACTCAAATTGCGTCGAGATTCAATACATCGTCCTTCAGCTGACCTGTCTCCAAGAGTGTATTGCTGCCACGGGCACCTTATGGTCGTTCTCCTGTGAGTCTAGATTTTCGAATCCGACTCATAACTGATAGTTAATTGTAACGTTTAGGGCATCCTAATGACGATGGAAGACTCAAATTGTGTCGAGATTCAATACATCGTCCTCCAGCCTACTTGTCTCGAAGGGGATATCGCTGCCTCGGGCACATGGTCCGTCTCCGGTGATTCAACATTTTCGAATCCGACGCTAAACCGATAGTTAATTGTAACGTTCAGGGCCTCCTAACGTAGATGGAGAACTGAAATGGCGTCGACATTCCATACATCGGCCTCCAGCCGACTTGTCTCCAAGGGGATATTGCTGCCTCGGGCACCATATGGTCCGTCTCCAGTGAGTCTAGATTTTCGAATCCGACGAAAAACTGATAGTTAATTGTAACATTCAGGGCCTCCTAATTACGATGGAGCACTCAAATTGCGGCGCGATCCAATACATCGTCCTCCAGCCGACTTGTCTCCAAGGGTCTAATGCTGCCTGGGGCACCTTATGTTCGTTCTCCTGTGAGTCTAGATTTTCGAATCCGACGCAAAACTAATAGTTAATTGTAACGCTCAGCGAATGCTAATGACGATGGAACACTCAAGTTGCATCGAGTTTCAATACATCGTCATCCAGTCGATTTGTCTCCAAGGCGATATTGCTGCCTCGGGCTCCATGTGGTCCGTCTCCAGTGAGTCTAGATTTTCGAATCCGACGAAAAACTAATAGTTAATTGTAACATTCAGGGTATCCTAATTACGATGGAACACTCAAATTGCGTCACGATCCAATTCATCGTCCTTCAGCCGACTTGCCTCCAAGGTCTATTGCTCCCTCGGGCACCTTATGGTCGTTCTCCTGTGAGTCTAGATTTTGGAATCCGTCGCAAAACTGATAGTTAATTGTAACGCTCAGGGCCTCCTAATGACGATGGAGCACTCAAATTGCATCGAGGTTACATACATGGTCCTCCAGCTGACGTGCCTCCAAGGGGATATTTCTGCGTCGGGCACTATATGGTCCGTCACCTGTGAGTCTGGATTTTCGATTCCGACGTAAAAATAATAGTGAGATGTAACGATCAGCGCCTCCTAATGATGATGGAACACTCAAATTGAGTCGAGACTCAATACATCGTCCTCCAGCCGATTTGTGTCCAAGGGGATATTGCTGTCACGGGCAACAAATGATCCTTCTCCTCTGAGTCTAGATTTTCGAATCCGACGCCAAAATGATAGTGACTTGTAACGTTCGGCGCCTCCTAATGTCGATAGAGCAATCAAATTGCGTCGAGATTCAATACATCGGTCTCCAGCCGACTTGTCTCCAAGGGGCACCATATGGTCCGTCTCCTGTGAGTCTAGATTTTTGAATCCGACCCGAAACTGATAGTTAGTTGTAACGTTCAGGGCCACCTAATGACGAAGGAACACTCAAATTGCGTCGAGATTCAATACATCGTCCGGCAGCCGACTTGTCTCCAAGGGTCTATTGCTGCCTCGGACACCTTATGGTCGTTCTCCAGTGAGTCCAGGTTTTCGAATCCGACTCATAAGTCATAGTTAATTGCAACGTTCAGCGCCTCCTAATGTCGATGGAACACTCAAATTGCGTCGAGATTCAATACATCGGCCACCAGCCGACTTGTCTCCAAGGGTCTATTGCTGCCTCGGGCACCTTGTGGGAATTCTCCTGTGAGTCTAGATTTTCGAATCCGACGCTTAACTGATAGTCAATTGTAAGGCTCAGGGCCTCCTAATGACGATGGAACACTGAAATTGTGTCGAGATTCAATACATCGTCCACCAGCCGACTTGTCTCCAAGGGGATATTGCTGCCTCGGGCTCCATATAGTCCGTCTCCTGAGAGTCTAGATTTTTGTATCCGGCGCGAAACTGATTGTTAATTGTAACGTTGAGGGCCTCCTAATGGCGATGGAACACTCAAATTGCGTCGAGATTCAATACATCGTCCTCCAGCCGACTTGTATCCAAGGGGATTTTGCTGTCTCGGGCACCATATGATCCTTCTCCTGAGCGTAGATTTTCGAATCCGGCCCTAAAATGACAGTTAATTATAACGTTCAGCGCCTCCTAATGCCGATGGAACACTCAAATTGCGTCGAGAGTCAATACATCGTTCTCCAGCCGACTTGTCTTCAAGGGGTAATTGCTGCCTCGGGCGCCATGTGGTCCGTCTCCTGTTAGTCTAGATTTTCGAATCCGACGCAAAAATGATTGTTAATTGGAACGTTCAGGGCCTCCTAATGACGATGGAACACTCAATTTGCGTCGAGATTCAAAACATCGGCCTCCAGCCGACTTGTCTCCAAGGGTCTATTGCTGCCTCGGGCACTTTATGGTCGTTCTCCTGTGAGTCAAGATTTTCGAATCCGACGCATACCTGATAGTTATTTGAAACGTTCAGCGCCTCCTAATGACGATGGAGCACTCAAATTGCGTCGGGATTCAATACATCGTCCTCCAGCCGACTTGTCTCCAAGGGGATATTGCTGCCTCGGGCACCATATGGTCCGTCTCCTGTGAGTCTAGATTTTCGAATCCGACGCGAAACTGATAGTTAATTGTAACGTTCAAGGCCTCCCAATGACGACGGAACACTCAAATTGCGTCGAGATTCAATACATCGTCCTTCCGCCGACCTGTCTCCAGGAGTCTATTGCTGCCTCGGGCACCTTATGGTCGTTCTCCTGTGAGTCTTGATTTTCGAATCCGACGCATTACTGGTAGTTAATTGTAACGCTTGGCGCCTCCTAATGACGATGGAACACTCAAATTGCGTCAAGATTCAATACATCGTCCTCCAGCCACCTTGTATCCAATGGGATATTGCTGTCTCGGGCACCATATGATCCTTCTCCTGAGCGTAGATTTTCGAATCCGACCATAAAATGATAGTTAATTGTAACGTTCAGCGCCTCCTAATGCCGATGGAACACTCAAATTGCGTCGAGAGTCTATACATCGTCATCCAGCCGACTTGTCTACAAGGGGATATTGTTGCCTCGGGCACCATATGGTCCGTCTCCTGTGAGTCTAGAGTTTCGAATCCGACGCGAAACTGATAGTTAATTGTAACGTGCAGGGCCTCCTAATTACGATGGAACACTCAAATTGCGTCGTGATCCAATTCATCGTCCTTCAGCCGACTTGTATCCAAGGTCTATTGCTGCCTCGGGCACCATATGGTCGTTCTCCTGTGAGTCTAGATTTTGGAATCCGCCGCAAAACTGTTAGTTAATTGTAACGCTCAGGGCCTCCTAATGACGATGGAGCACTCAAATTGCATAGAGGTTCCATACATGGTCCTCCAGCCGACGTGCCTCCAAGGGGATATTTCTGCGTCGGGCACCATATTTTTCGTCTCCTGTGAGTCTGGATTTTCGATTCCGCCAAAAAAATGATAGTGAGATGTAACGATCAGCGCCACCTAATGATGATGGAACACTCTAATTGCGTCGAGATTCAATACATCGTCCTCCAGCCGACTTGTCTCCAAGGGGATATTGCTGCCTCGGGCTCCATATGGTCCGTCTCCTGTGAGTCTAGAGTTTTGTATCCGACGCGAAACTGATAGTTAATTGTGACGTTCATGGCCTCGTAATGACGATGGAACGCTCAAATTGCGTTGAGATTCAATACATCGTCATCCAGCCGACTTGTCTACAAGGGGATATTGCTGCCTCGGGCTCCATGTGGTCTGTCTCCTGTTAGTGTAGCTTTTCGAATCTGACGCAATATTGATAGTTAATTGTAACGTTCAGGGCCTCCTAATGACGATGGAACACTCAAATTGCGTCGAGATTCAATACATCGGCCTCCAGCCGACTTGTCTCCAAGGGTCTCTTGCTGCCTCGGGCACCTTATGAATGAACTCCTGCGAGTCTAGATTTTCGAACCCGACGCATAACTGATAGTTAATTGTAACATTCAGGGCCTCCTAATGACGATGGAACACTCAAATTGCGTCGAGATTCAATACATCGTCCTCCAGCCAACATGTGTCCATGGGGATATTGCTGCCTCGGGCACCTTATGGGCGTTCTCCAGTGACTCTAGATTTTCGAATCCGACGCATAACTGATAGTTAATTGACACGTTCAGCGCCTCCTAATGACGATGGAGCCCTCAAATTGCGTCGAGATTCAATACATCGTCCTGCAGCCGACCTCTCTCCAAGTGTTTATTGCTGCCTCGGGCACCTTATGGTCGTTCTCCTGTGAGTCTAGATTTTCGAATCAGACGCATAACTGGTAGTTAACTGTAACATTCGGGGCCTCCTAATGACGATGGAACACCCAAATTGCGTCGAGATTCAATACATCGTCCTCCAGCCAACCTGTCTCCAAGTGTTTATTGCTGCCTCGGGCACCTTATGGTCGTTCTCCTGTGAGTCTAGATTTTCGAATCCGACGCATAACTGATAGTTAATTGTAACGCTCAGCGCCTCCTAATGACGATGGAACACTCAAATTGTGTCAAGATTCAATACATCGTCCTGCAGCCGACTTGTCTCCAAGGGGATATTGCTGCCTCGGGCACCATATGGTCCGTCTCCTGTGAGTCTGGATTTTCGATTCCGACGAAAAAATAATAGTGAGATGTAACGATCAGCGCCTCCTAATGATGATGGAACACTCAAATTGCGTCGAGATTCAATACATCGTCCTCCAGCCGACTTGTCTCCAAGGGGATATTGCTGCCTCGGGCTCCATATGGTCCGTCTCCTGTGAGTCTAGATTTTTGAATCCGACGCGAAACTGATAGTTAATTGTGACGTTCAGGGCCTCCTAATGACGATGGAACACTCAAATTGCGTCTAGATTCAATTCATCGTCCTTCAGCCGACTTGTCTCCAAGGGTCCATTGCTGCCTCCGGCACCTTATGGTCGTTCTCCTGTGAATCTAGAATTTGGAATCCGACGCAAAACTGATTGTTAATTGTAACGTTCAGGGCCTCCTATTGACGATGGAACACTGAAATTGCTTCGAGACTCAATACATCGTCCATCAGCCGACTTGTCTCCAAGGGTCTATTGCTGCCTCGGGCACCTTAAGGTCCGTCTCCAGTGAGTCTAGATTTTCGAATGCGACGAAATACTGATTGTTAATTGTAAAATTTAGGGCCTCCTAATGACGATGGAACACTCAAATTGCGTCGCGATCCAGTACATCGTTCCCCAGCCGACTTTTCTCCAAGGGTCTATTGCTGCCTCGGGCTCCATGTGGCCTGTCTCCTGTTAGTCTAGATTTTCGAATCCGACGCAGAAACGATTGTTAATTGCAACGTTCAAGGCCTCCTAATAACGATGGAACACGCAAATTGCGTCGAGATTTAATACATCGTGCTTCAGCCGACCTCTCTCCAGGAGTCTATTGCTGCCTCAGGCACCTTATGGTCGTTCTCCAGTGAGTCTAGATTTTCGAATCCGACGAATAACTGGTAGTGTAACGCTTAGCGCCTCCTAACGACGATGGAAAACTCAAATTGCGTCAAGATTCAATACATCGTCCTCCAGCCGACTTGTCTCCAAGGGGATATTGCTGGCTCGGGCCCCATATGGTGCGTCTCCTGTGAGTCTAGAGTTTCGAATCCGACGCGAAACTGATAGTTAATTGTAACGTTCAGGACTTTCTAATTACGATGGAACACTCAAATTGCGTCGAGATACAATACATAGTCATTCAGCCGACCTGTCTCCAGGGGTCTATTGCTGCCTCGGGCACCTTGTGGTCGGTCTCCTGTGAGTCTAGATTTTCGAATCCGACGCATAACTGATAGTTAATTGTAACGTTCAGGGACACCTAATGACGATGGAACACTCAAATTGCGTCGAGATGCAATACATAGGCCTCGAGCCGACTTGTCTCCAAGGGGATATTGCTGTCTCGGGAACCAAATGATCCTTCTCGTATGAGTCTAGATTTTCGAATCCGACGGCAAGATGATAGTGAATTGTAACGTTCAGCGCCTCCTAACGACGATAGATCAATCAAATTGCGTCGAGATTCAATTCATCGTCCTCCAGCCGCCTTGTCTCCGAAGAGGATATTGCAGCCACGGGCACCATATTGTCTGTCTCCTGTGAGTCTAGATTTCTGAATCCGACGCGAAATTGATAGTTAATTGTAACGTTCAGGGCCTCCTAATGACGATGGACCACTCAAATTGCGTCGAGCCTCTATACATCGTCCTCCAGCCGACTTTTCTCCAAGGGTCTATTGCTGCCTCGGGTACCTTATGGTCGTTATCCTGTGAGTCTAGATTTTCTAATCAGACGCAAAGCTGATTGTTAATTGTAACGTTCAGGGCCTCCTAATGACGATGCAACACTCAAATTGCGTCGAGATTCAATTCATCGTCCTCCAGCCGACTTGTCTCCGAAGAGGATATTGCAGCCACGGGCACCATATGGTCTGTCTCCTGTGAGTCTAGATTTCTGAATAGGACGCGAAACTGATAGTTAATTGTAACGTTCAGGGCCTCCTAATGACGATGGAACACTCAAATTGCGTCGAGCCTCTATACATCGTCCTCCAGCCGACTTGTCTCCAAGGGTCTATTGCTGCCTCGGGCACCTTATGGTCGTTATCCTGTGAGTCTAGATTTTCTAATCAGACGCAAAACTGATTGTTAATTGTAACGTTCAGGGCCTCCTAATGACGATGCAACACTCAAATTGCGTCAAGATTCAATACATCGTCCTCCAGCCGACTTGTCTCCAAGGGGATATTGCTGCCTCGGGCACCATATGGTCCGTCTCCTGTGAGTCTAGAGTTTCGAATCGGACGCGAAACTGTTAGTTAATTGTAACGTTCTGGGCCCCCTAATGACGATGGAACACTCTAATTGCGTCGCGATCCAATTCATCGTCCTTCAGCCGACTTGTCTCCAAGGTCTGTTGCTGCCTTGGGCACCTTATGGTCGTTCTCCTGTGAGTCTGGAATTTGGAATCCGACGGAAAACTGATTGTTAATTGTAAAGTTCAGCCCCTCCTAATGCCGATGGAACACTCAAATTGCGTCGAGAGTCAATACATCGTCATCCAGCCGACTTGTCTACAAGGGGATATTGCTTCCTCGGGCTCAATGTGGTCTGTCTCCTGTTAGTCTAGATTTTCGAATCCGACGCGAAAATAATAGTGAGATGTAACGTTCATAGACTCCTAATGATGATGGAACACTCAGTTTGCGTCGAGATTCAATATATCGTCCTCCCGCCGACTTGTCGCCAAGGGTATATTGCTGCCTCGGGTTGCATACGGTCCGCCTCCTGTGAGTCCCGATTTTTGAATCCGACGCGAAACTGATAGTTAATTGTGACGTTCAGGGCCTCCTAATGACGATGGAACACTCAAATTGCGTCGAGATTCAATACATCGTCCTTCGGCCGACTTGTCTCCAAGGGACTATTGCTGCCTGGGGCACCTTATGATCGTTCTCCTGTGAGTCTAGATTTTCGAGTCCGACGCAAAACTGATAGTTAATTGTAACGCTCAGCGCATCCTAATGACGATGGAACACTCAAATTGCGACAAGATTCAATACATCGTCCTCCAGCCGACTTGTCTCCAAGGGGATATTGCTGGCTCGGGCCCCATATGGTGCGTCTCCTGTGAGTCTAGAGTTTCGAATCCGACGCGAAACTGATAGTTAACTGTAACGTTCAGGGCTTCCTAATTACGATGGAACACTCAAATTGCGTCGAGATTCAATACATCGGCCTCCAGCCGACTTGTCTCCAAGGGTCTATTGCTGCCTCGGGCACCTTGTGGTCGGTCTCCTGTGAGTCTAGATTTTCGAATCCGACGCATAACTGATAGTGAATTGTAACGTTCAGGGCCACCTAATGACGATGGAACACTCAAATTGCGTCAAGATTCAATACATCGGCCTCCAGCCGACTTGTCTCCAAGGGGATATTGCTGTCTCGGGAACCAAATGATCCTTCTCGTATGAGTCTAGATTTTCGAATCCGACGGCAAGATGATAGTGAATTGTAACGTTCAGCGCCTCCTAACGACGATAGATCAATCTATTTGCGTCGAGATTCAATTCATCGACCTCCAGCCGACTTGTCTCCGAAGGGGATGTTGCAGCCACGGGCACCATATGGTCTGTCTCCTGTGAGTCTAGATTTCTGAATCCGACGCGAAACTGATAGTTAATTGTAACGTTCAGGTCCTCCTAATGACGATGGAACTCTCAAATTGCGTCGAGACTCTAGACATCGTCCTCCAGCCGACTTGTCTCCAAGGGTCTCTTGCTGCCTCGGGCACCTATTGGTCGTTCTCCTGTGAGTCTAGATTTTCTAATCAGACGCAAAACTGATTGTTAATTGTAACGTTCAGGACCTCCTAATGATGATGGAACACTCAAATTGCGCCGAGATTCAATACATCGGCCTCCATCCGACTTGTCTCCAAGGGTCTCTTGCTGCCTCGGGCACCTTATGAATGAACTCCTGCGAGTCTAGATTCTCGAACCCGACGCGTAACTGATAGTTAATTGTAACATTCAGGGCCTCCTAAAGACGATGGAACACTCAAATTGCGTCGAGATTCAATACATCGTCCTTCAGCCGACATGTCTCAAAGGGTCTATTGCTGCCTCGGGCACCTTACGGTCTGTCTCCAGTGAGTCTAGATTTTCGAATGCGACGAAAAACTAATTGTTAATTGTAAAATTCAGGGCCTCCTAGTGACGATGGAACACTCAAATTGCGGCGCGATCCAGTACATCGTTCCCCAGCCGACTTGTTTCTAAGGGTCTATTGCTGCCTGGGGCACCTTATGATCGTTCTCCTGCAGGTCTAGATTTTCGAACCCGACGCCAAAATGATAGTTAATTGTAACATTCAGGGCCTCCTAATGACGATGGAACACTCAAATTGCGTCAAGATTCAATACATCGTCCTCCAGCCGACTTGTCTCCAAGGGGATATTGCTGGCTCGGGCCCCATATGGTGCGTCTCCTGTGAGTCTAGAGTTTCGAATCCGACGCGAAACTGATAGTTAATTGTAACGTTCAGGGCTTTCTAATTACGATGGAACACTCAAATTGCGTCGAGATACAATACATAGTCATTCAGCCGACCTGTCTCCAGGGGTCTATTGCTGCCTCGGGCACCTTGTGGTCGGTCTCCTGTGAGTCTAGATTTTCGAATCCGACGCATAACTGATAGTTAATTGTAACGTTCAGGGACACCTAATGACGATGGAACACTCAAATTGCGTCGAGATGCAATACATAGGCCTCGAGCCGACTTGTCTCCAAGGGGATATTGCTGTCTCGGGAACCAAATGATCCTTCTCGTATGAGTCTAGATTTTCGAATCCGACGGCAAGATGATAGTGAATTGTAACGTTCAGCGCCTCCTAACGACGATAGATCAATCAAATTGCGTCGAGATTCAATTCATCGTCCTCCAGCCGCCTTGTCTCCGAAGAGGATATTGCAGCCACGGGCACCATATTGTCTGTCTCCTGTGAGTCTAGATTTCTGAATCCGACGCGAAATTGATAGTTAATTGTAACGTTCAGGGCCTCCTAATGACGATGGACCACTCAAATTGCGTCGAGCCTCTATACATCGTCCTCCAGCCGACTTTTCTCCAAGGGTCTATTGCTGCCTCGGGTACCTTATGGTCGTTATCCTGTGAGTCTAGATTTTCTAATCAGACGCAAAGCTGATTGTTAATTGTAACGTTCAGGGCCTCCTAATGACGATGCAACACTCAAATTGCGTCGAGATTCAATTCATCGTCCTCCAGCCGACTTGTCTCCGAAGAGGATATTGCAGCCACGGGCACCATATGGTCTGTCTCCTGTGAGTCTAGATTTCTGAATAGGACGCGAAACTGATAGTTAATTGTAACGTTCAGGGCCTCCTAATGACGATGGAACACTCAAATTGCGTCGAGCCTCTATACATCGTCCTCCAGCCGACTTGTCTCCAAGGGTCTATTGCTGCCTCGGGCACCTTATGGTCGTTATCCTGTGAGTCTAGATTTTCTAATCAGACGCAAAACTGATTGTTAATTGTAACGTTCAGGGCCTCCTAATGACGATGCAACACTCAAATTGCGTCAAGATTCAATACATCGTCCTCCAGCCGACTTGTCTCCAAGGGGATATTGCTGCCTCGGGCACCATATGGTCCGTCTCCTGTGAGTCTAGAGTTTCGAATCGGACGCGAAACTGTTAGTTAATTGTAACGTTCTGGGCCCCCTAATGACGATGGAACACTCTAATTGCGTCGCGATCCAATTCATCGTCCTTCAGCCGACTTGTCTCCAAGGTCTGTTGCTGCCTTGGGCACCTTATGGTCGTTCTCCTGTGAGTCTGGAATTTGGAATCCGACGGAAAACTGATTGTTAATTGTAAAGTTCAGCCCCTCCTAATGCCGATGGAACACTCAAATTGCGTCGAGAGTCAATACATCGTCATCCAGCCGACTTGTCTACAAGGGGATATTGCTTCCTCGGGCTCAATGTGGTCTGTCTCCTGTTAGTCTAGATTTTCGAATCCGACGCAAAAATGACTGTTAATTGTAACGTTCAGGGCCTCCTAATGACGATGGAACACTGAAATTAAGTCGAGATTCAATACATCGGCCTCCAGCCGACTTGTCTCCAAGGGGATTTTGCTGTCTTGGTCACCAAATGATCCTTCTCCTGTGAGTCTAGATTTTCGAATCCGACGCGAAAATAATAGTGAGATGTAACGTTCATAGACTCCTAATGATGATGGAACACTCAGTTTGCGTCGAGATTCAATATATCGTCCTCCCGCCGACTTGTCGCCAAGGGTATATTGCTGCCTCGGGTTGCATACGGTCCGCCTCCTGTGAGTCCCGATTTTTGAATCCGACGCGAAACTGATAGTTAATTGTGACGTTCAGGGCCTCCTAATGACGATGGAACACTCAAATTGCGTCGAGATTCAATACATCGTCCTTCGGCCGACTTGTCTCCAAGGGACTATTGCTGCCTCGGGCACCTTATGGTCGTTCTCCTGTGAGTCTAGATTTTGGAATCCGACGCAAAACTGATTGTTAATTGTAACTTTCAGGGTCTCCTAATGACGATGGAACACTCAAATTGCGTCGAGGGTCAATACATCGTCCTCCAACCGACTTTTCTGCAAGGGGATATTTGTGCCTTGGGCTCCATGTGGTCTGTCTCCTGTTAGTCTAGCTTTTCGAATCAGACGAAAAATTGATAGTTAATTGTTACGTTCAGGGCCTCCTAATGACGATGGAACACTCAAATTGCGTCGGGATTCAACACATCGTCCTTCAGCCGACCTGTCTCCAAGTGTTTATTGCTGCCTCGGGCACCTTATGGTCGTCCTCCTGTGAGTCTAGATTTTCGAATCCGTCACCAAAATGATAGTGAATTGTATTGTTCAGAGCCTCCTAATGACGATAGAACACTCAAATTGCGTCGAGATTCAATACATCGGCCTCCAGCCGACTTGTATCCATGGGGATATTGCTGTCTCGGGCACCATATGATCCTTCTCCTGAGCGTAGATTTTCGAATCCGGCCATTAAATGATAGTTAATTGTGACGTTCAGGGCCTCCTAATGACGATGGAACACGCAAATTGCGTCGAGATACAATACATCGTCCTTCAGCCAACCTGTCTCCAGGAGTCTATTGCTGCCTCAGGCACCTTATGGTCGTTCTCCTGTGAGTCTAGATTTTCGAATCCGACGCATAACTGGTAGTTAATTGTAACGCTTAGCGCCTCCTAATGACGATGGAACACTCAAATTGCGACAAGATTCAATACATCGTCCTCCAGCCGACTTGTCTCCAAGGGGATATTGCTGGCTCGGGCCCCATATGGTGCGTCTCCTGTGAGTCTAGAGTTTCGAATCCGACGCGAAACTGATAGTTAACTGTAACGTTCAGGGCTTCCTAATTACGATGGAACACTCAAATTGCGTCGAGATTCAATACATCGGCCTCCAGCCGACTTGTCTCCAAGGGTCTATTGCTGCCTCGGGCACCTTGTGGTCGGTCTCCTGTGAGTCTAGATTTTCGAATCCGACGCATAACTGATAGTGAATTGTAACGTTCAGGGCCACCTAATGACGATGGAACACTCAAATTGCGTCAAGATTCAATACATCGGCCTCCAGCCGACTTGTCTCCAAGGGGATATTGCTGTCTCGGGAACCAAATGATCCTTCTCGTATGAGTCTAGATTTTCGAATCCGACGGCAAGATGATAGTGAATTGTAACGTTCAGCGCCTCCTAACGACGATAGATCAATCTATTTGCGTCGAGATTCAATTCATCGACCTCCAGCCGACTTGTCTCCGAAGGGGATGTTGCAGCCACGGGCACCATATGGTCTGTCTCCTGTGAGTCTAGATTTCTGAATCCGACGCGAAACTGATAGTTAATTGTAACGTTCAGGTCCTCCTAATGACGATGGAACTCTCAAATTGCGTCGAGACTCTAGACATCGTCCTCCAGCCGACTTGTCTCCAAGGGTCTCTTGCTGCCTCGGGCACCTATTGGTCGTTCTCCTGTGAGTCTAGATTTTCTAATCAGACGCAAAACTGATTGTTAATTGTAACGTTCAGGACCTCCTAATGATGATGGAACACTCAAATTGCGCCGAGATTTAATACATCGGCCTCCATCCGACTTGTCTCCAAGGGTCTCTTGCTGCCTCGGGCACCTTATGAATGAACTCCTGCGAGTCTAGATTCTCGAACCCGACGCGTAACTGATAGTTAATTGTAACATTCAGGGCCTCCTAAAGACGATGGAACACTCAAATTGCGTCGAGATTCAATACATCGTCCTTCAGCCGACATGTCTCAAAGGGTCTATTGCTGCCTCGGGCACCTTACGGTCTGTCTCCAGTGAGTCTAGATTTTCGAATGCGACGAAAAACTAATTGTTAATTGTAAAATTCAGGGCCTCCTAGTGACGATGGAACACTCAAATTGCGGCGCGATCCAGTACATCGTTCCCCAGCCGACTTGTTTCTAAGGGTCTATTGCTGCCTGGGGCACCTTATGATCGTTCTCCTGCAGGTCTAGATTTTCGAACCCGACGCCAAAATGATAGTTAATTGTAACATTCAGGGCCTCCTAATGACGATGGAACACTCAAATTGCGTCAAGATTCAATACATCGTCCTCCAGCCGACTTGTCTCCAAGGGGATATTGCTGGCTCGGGCCCCATATGGTGCGTCTCCTGTGAGTCTCGATTTTGGAATCCGACGCAAAACTGATTGTCAATTGTAACGTTCAGCGCCTCCTAATGACGATGGAACAATGAAATTGCGTCGAGATTCAATTCATCGTCCTCCAGCCGACTTGTCTACAAGGGGATATTGCAGCCACGGGCACCATTTGGTCTGTCTCCTGTGAGTCTAGACTTCTGAATCCGACGTAAAACTCATAGTTAATTGTAACGTTCAGGGCCTCATAACGACGATGGAACACTCAAATTGCGTCGAGACTCTATACATCGTCCTCCAGCCGACTTGTCTCCAAGGGTCTATTGCTGCCTCGGGCCCCTTTTGGTCGTTCTCCTGTGAGTCTAGATTTTCTAATCAGACGCAAAACTGATTGTTAATTGTAATGTTCAGGGCCTCTTAATGACGATGCAACACTCCAATTGCGTCAAGATTCAATACATCGTCCTCCAGCCGACTTGTTACCAAGGGGATATTGCTGCCTTGGGCACCATGTGGTCCGTCTCCTGTGAGTCTAGAGTTTCGAATCTGACGCGAAACTGTTAGTTAACTGTAACGTTCTGGGCCTCCTAATGACGATGGAACACTCTAATTGCGTCGAGATTCAATTCATCGTCCTTCAGCCGACTTGTCTCCAAGGGTCCATTGCTGCCTCCGGCACCTTATGGTCGTTCTTCTGTGAGTCTAGATTTTGGAATCCGACGCAAAACTGATTGTTAATTGTAACGTTCAGCGCCTCCTAATGCCGATGGAACACTCAAATTGCGTCGAGAGTCAATACATCGTCATCTAGCCGACTTGTCTACAAGGGGATATTGCTGCCTCGGGCTCCATGTGGTCTGTCTCCTGTTAGTCTAGATTTTCGAATCCGACGCAAAAATGACTGTTACTTGTAACGCTCAGGGCCTCCTAATGACGATGGAACACTGAAATTGCGTCGAGATTCAATAAATCGGCCACCAGCCGACTTGTCTCCAAGGGTATTTTGCTGTCTTGGGCACCAAATGATCCTTCTCCTGTGAGTCTAGATTTTCGAATCCGACGCAAAAATAATGGTGAGATGTAACGTTCATAGACTCCTAATGATGATGGAACACTCAATTTGCGTCGAGATTCAATACATCGTCCACCAGCCGACTTGTCGCCAAGGGTATATTGCTGCCTCGGGTTCCATATGGTCCGTCTCCTGTGGGTCTCGATTTTTGAATCAGACGCGAAACTGATAGTTAATTGTGACGTTCAGGGCCTCCTAATGACGATGGACACTCAAATTGCGTCGAGATTCAATACATCGTCCTCCAGCCAACCTGTGTCCATGGGGATATTGCTGCCTCGGGCACCTTATGGTCGTTCTCCAGTGAGTCTAGATTTTCGAATCCGACGCATAACTGATAGTTAATTGAAATGTTCAGCACCTCCTAATGACGATGGAGCCCTCAAATTGCGTCGAGATTCAATACATCGTCTTCCAGCCAAACTGTGTCCATGGGGATATTGCTGCCTCGGGCACCTTATTGTCGTTCTCCAGTGAGTCTAGATTTTCGAATCCGACGCATAACTGGTAGTTAATTGTAACGTTCAGCGCCTCCTAATGTCGATGGAACACTCAAATTGCGTCGAGATTCAATACATCGGCCTCCAGCCGACTTGTCTCCAAGGGTCTATTGCTGCCTCGGGCACCTTGTGGTCCGTCTCCTGTGAGTCTAGATTTTCGAATCCGACGCATAACTGATAGTTAATTGTAAGGTTCAGGGCCTCCTAATGACGATGGAACACTCAAATTGTTTCGAAATTCAGTACATCGTCCTCCAGCCGGTTTGTATCCAAGTCTCGGGCACCAAATGATCCTTGTCCTGTGAGTCTAGATTTTCGAATCCGTCACCAAAATGATAGTGAATTGTAACGTTCAGAGCCTCCTAATGACGATAGAACAATGAAATTGCGTCGAGATTCAATACATCGTCCTCCAGCCGACTTGTCTCCAAGGGGATATTGCTGCCTCGGGCACCACATGGTCCGTCTCCAGTGAGTCTAGATTTTTGAATCCGACGCGAAACAGATAGTTAATTGTAACGTTCAGGGCCTCCTATTGACGATGGAACACTGAAATTGCTTCGAGACTCAATACATCGTCCTTCAGCCGACTTGTCTCCAAGGGTCTATTGCTGCCTCGGGCACCTTATGGTCCGTCTCCAGTGAGTCTAGATTTTCGAATGCGACGAAGAACTGATTGTTAATTGTAAAATTCAGGGCCTCCTAATGACGATGGAACTTTCAAATTGCGTCGCGATCCAGTACATCGTTCCCCAGCCGACTTGTCTCCAAGGGTCTATAGCTGCCTCGGGCACCTTATGATCGTTCTCCTGCGAGTCTAGATTTTCGAACCCGACGCCAAACTGATAGCTAATTGTAACATTCAGGGCCTCCTAATGACGATGGAACACTCAAATCGCGTCGAGATTCAATACATCGGCCTCCAGCCGACTTGTATCCATGGGGATATTGCTGTCTCGGGCACCATATGATCCTTCTCCTGAGCGTAGATTTTCGAATCTGGCCCTAAAATGATAGTTAATTGTAACGTTCAGCGCCTCCTAATGCCGATGGAACACTCAAATTGCGTCGGGAGTCAATCCATCGTCCTCCAACCGACTTGTCTACAAGGGGATATTGCTGCCTCGGGGTCCATGTGGTCTGTCTCCTGTTAGCCTAGATATTCGAATCCGACGCAAAAATAATTGTTAATTTTAACGTTCAAGGCCTCCTAATGACGATGGAACACGTAAATTGCGTCGAAATTCAATACATCGTCCTTCAGCCGACCTGTCTCCAGGAGTCTATTGCTGCCTCAGGCACCTTATGGTCGTTCTCCTGTGAGTCTAGATTTTCGAATCCGACGCATAACTGGTAGTTAATTGTAACGCTTAGCGCCTCCTAATGACGATGGAACACTCAAATTGCGTCAAGGTTCAATACATCGTCCTCCAGCCGACTTGTCTCCAGGGGGATATTGCTGGCTCGGGCCCCATATGGTGCGTCTCCTGTGAGTCTAGAGTTTAGAATCCGACGCGAAACTGATAGTTAATTGTAACGTTCAGGGCTTCCTAATTACGATGGAACACTCAAATTGCGTCGAGATTCAATACATCGGCCTCTAGCCGACTTGTATCCATGGGGATATTGCTGTCTCGGGCACCATATGATCCTTCTCCAGAGCGTAGATTTTCGAATCTGGCCCTAAAATGATAGTTAATTGTAACGTTCAGCGCCTCCTAATGCCGATGGAACACTCAAATTGCGTCGAGAGTCAATACATCGTCCTCCAGCCGATTTGTCTACAAGGGGATATTGCTGCCTCGGGCACCTTGTGGTCGGTCTCCTGTGAGTCCAGATTTTCGAATCCGACGCAAAAATGATAATTTATTGTAACGTTCAGGGCCACCTAATGACGATGGAACAGTCAAATTGCGGCGAGATTCAATACATCAGCCTCCAGCCGACTTGCCTCCAAGCGTCTATTGCTGCCTCGGGCACCTTATGGTCGTTCTCCTGTGAGGCCAGATATTCGAATCCGACGCATAACTGATAGTTAATTGCAACGTTCAGCGCCTCCTAATGTCGATGGAACACTCAAATTGCGTCGAGATTCAATACATCGGCCTCCAGCCGACTTGTCTCCAAGGGTCTATTGCTGCCTCGGGCACCTTGTGGTCGGTCTCCTGTGAGTCTAGATTTTCGAATCCGACGCATAACTGATAGTTACTTGTAGCGTTCAGGGCCACCTAATGACGATGGAACACTCAAATTGCGTCGAGATTCAATACATCGGCCTCCAGCCGACTTGTCTCCAAGGGGATATTGCTGTCTCGGGAACCAAATGATCCTTCTCGTATGAGTCTAGATTTTCGAATCCGACGGCAAGATGATAGTGAATTGTAACGTTCAGCGCCTCCTAACGACGATAGATCAATCAAATTGCGTCGAGATTCAATTCATCGTCCTCCAGCCGACTTGTCTCCGAAGAGGATATTGCAGCCACGGGCACCATATGGTCTGTCTCCTGTGAGTCTAGATTTCTGAATCCGACGCGAAACTGATAGTTAATTGTAACGTTCAGGGCCTCCTAATGACGATGGAATGCTCAAATTGCGTCGATATTCTATACATCGTCCTCCAGCCGACTTGTCTCCAAGGGTCTATTGCTGCCTCGGGCACCTTATGGTCGTTCTCCTGTGAGTCTAGATTTTCTTATCAGACGCAAAACTGATTGTTAATTGTAACGTTCAGGGCCTCCTAATGACGATGCAACACTCAAATTGCGTCAAGATTCAATACATCGTCCTCCAGCCGACTTTTCTCCAAGGGGATATTGCAGCCTCGGGCACCATATGGTCCGTCTCCTGTGAATCTAGAGTTTCGAATCCGATGCGAAACTGTTAGTTAATTGTAACGTTCTGGGCCTTCTAATGACGATGGAACACTCTAATTGCGTCGCGATCCAATTCATCGTCCTTCAGCCGACTTGTCTACAAGGTCTATTACTGCCTCGGGCACCTTATGGTCGTTCTCCTGTGGGTCTAGATTTTGGCATCCGACGCAAAACTGATTGTTAATTGTAACGTTCAGGGCCTCCTAATGGCGATGGAACAGTCAAATTGCGTCGAGATTCAATACATCGTCCTCCAGCCGACTTGTATCCAAGGGGATATTGCTGTCTCGGGCACCATATGATCCTTCTCCTGAGCGTAGATTTTCGAATCCGGCCCTAAAATGATAGTTAATTGTAACGTTCAGCGCTCCTAATGCCGATGGAACACTCAAATTGCGTCGAGAGTCAATACATCGTCCTCCAGCCGACTTGTCTCCAAGGGTCTATTGCTGCCTCGGTAACTTTATGGTTCTTCTCCTGTGAGTCAAGATTTTCGAATCCGACTCATACCTGATAGTTATTTGAATCGTTCAGCGCCTCCTAATGACGATGGAGCACTCAAATTGCGTCGGGATTCAATACACCGTCCTCCAGCCGATTTGTCTCCAAGGGGATATTGCTGCCTCGGGCACCATTTGGTCCGTCTCCTGTGAGTCCAGACTTTCGAATACGACGCGAAACTGATAGTTAATTGTAACGTTCAGGGCCTCCTAATGACGATGGAACACTCAAATTGTGTCGAGATTCAATACATCGTCCTCCAGCCTACTTGTCTCCAAGGTCTATTGCTGCCTCGGGCACCTTATGGTCGATCTCCTGTGAGTCTAGATTTTGGAATCCGACGCGAAATTGATAGTTAATTGTAACGTTCAGGGCCTCCTAATGCCGATGGAACACTCAAATTGCGTCGAGAGTCACTACATCGTCCTCCGGCCGACTTGTCTACAAGGGGATATTGCTGCCTCGGGCTCCATGTGGTCTGTCTCCTGTTAGTCTAGATTTTCGAATCCGACGCAAAAATTATTGTTAATTGTAACGTTCAGGGCCTCCTAATGACGATGGAACACTCAAATTGCGTCGAGATTCAATACATCGGCCTCCAGCCGACTTGTCTCCAAGGGTCTCTTGCTGCCTCGGGCACCTTATAGCCGTTCTCATGTGAGTCTAGATTTTCGAATCCGAAGCATAACTGACAGTTATTTGTAGCGTTCAGGGGATCCTAATGACGATGGAACACTCAAACTGCGTTGAGATTCAATACATCGTCCTTCAGCCGACCTGTCTCCATGGGGATATTGCTGCCACGGGCACCTTACGGTCGTTCTCCAGTGAGTCCAGATTTTCGAATCCGACGCATAACTGATAGTTAATTGAAACGTTCAGCGCCTCCTAATGACGATGGAGCACTCAAATTGCGTCAAGGTTCAATACATCGTCCTTCAGCCGACCTGTCTCCAAGAGTTTATTGCTGCCTCGGGCACCTTATGGTCGTTCTCCTGTGAGTCTAGATTTTCGAATCCGACGCATACCTGGTAGTTAATTGTAACGCTCAGGGCATCCTAATGACGATGGAACACTCAAATTGCGTCGAGATTCAATACATCGTCCTCCAGCCGACTTGTCTCCGAGGGGATATTGCTGCCTCGGGCACCATATGGTCGTTCTCGTCATACATCGTCCTTCAGCCAACTTGTCTCCAAGGGTCTATTGCTGCCTCGAGCACCTTATGAAGTACTCCTGCGAGTCGAGATTTTCGAACCCGACGAATAACTGATAGTTAATTGTTACATTCAGGGCCTCCTATTGACGATGGAACACTCGAATTTCGTCGAGATTCAACACATCGTCCTCCAGCCGACCTGTCTCCATGGGGATATTGCTGCCTCGGGCACCTTACGGTCGTTCTCCAGTGAGTCCAGATTTTCGAATCCGACGCATAACTGATAGTTAATTGAAACGTTCAGCGCCTCCTAATGACGATGGAGCACTCAAATTGCGTCATGATTCAATACATCGTCCTTCAGCTGACCTGTCTCCAAGAGTTTATTGCTGCCTCGGGCACCTTATGGTCGTTCTCCTGTGAGTCTAGATTTTCGAATCCGACGCATAACTGGTAGTTAATTGTAACGCTCAGGGCATCCTAATGACGATGGAACACTCAAATTGCGTCGAGATTCAATACATCGTCCACCAGCCGACTTGTCTCCGAGGGGATATTGCTGACTCGGGCACCATATGGTCGTTCTCCTGTGAGTCTAGTATTTGGAATCCGGCGCAAAACTGATTGTTAATTGTAACGTTAAGGGCCTGCTAATGACGATGGAACACTCCAATTGCGTCGAGATTCAATACATCGTCCTCCAGCCGACTTGTATCCAAGTCTCGGGCACCAAATGAACTTGTCCTGTGAGACTCCATTTTCGAATCCGACACCAAAATGATAGTGAATTGTAACGTTCAGCGCCTCCTAACGACGATAGATCAATCAAATTGCGTCGAGATTCAATTCATCGTCCTCCAGCCGACTTGTCTCCGAAGAGGATATTGCATCCACGGGCACCATATGGTCTGTCTCCTGTGAGTCTAGATTTCTGAATCCGACGCAAAACTGATAGTTAATTGTAACGTTCAGGGCCTCCTAATGACGATGGAACACTCAAATTGCGTCGATACTCTATACATCGTCCTCCAGCCGACTCGTCTCCAAGGGTCTATTGCTGCCTCGGGCACCTTATGGTCGTTCTCCTGTGAGTCTAGATTTTCTAATCAGACGCAAAACTGATTGTTAATTGTAACGTTCAGGGCCTCCTAAAGACGATGCAACACTCAAATTGCGTCAAGATTCAATACATCGGCCTCCAGCCGACTTGTCTCCAAGGGGATATTGCAGCCTCGGGCACCATATTGTCTGTCTCCTGTGAATCTAGAGTTTCTAATCCGATGCGAAACTGTTAGTTAATTGTAAAGTTCTGGGCTTTCGAATGACGATGGAACACTCTAATTGCGTCGCGATCCAATTCATCGTCCTTCAGCCGACTTGTCTACAAGGTCTATTACTGCCCGGGCACCTTATGGTCGTTCTCCTGTGAGTCTAGATTTTGGCATCCGACGCAAAACTGATTGTTAATTGTAACGTTCAGGGCCTCCTAATGGCGATGGAACAGTCAAATTGCGTCGAGATTCAATACATCGTCCTCCAGCCGACTTGTATCCAAGGGGATATTGCTGTCTCGGGCACCATATGGTCCGTCTCCTGTGAGTCTAGATTTTCGATTCCGATGCGATACTGATAGTTAATTGTAACGTTCAGGGCCTCCTAATGACGATGGAACACTCAAATTGCGTCGAGATTCAATACATCGGCCTCCAGCCGACGTGTCTCCAAGGGTCTCTTTCTGCCTCGGGCACCTTATAGTCGTTCTCATGTGAGTCTAGATTTTCGAATCCGAAGCATAACTGACAGTTATTTGTAACGTTCAGGGGATCCTATTGACGATGGAACACTCAAACTGCGTTGAGATTCAATACATCGTCCTTCAGCCGACTTGTCTCCAAGGGTCTATTGCTGCTCCGAGCACCTTACGAATGTACTCCTGCGAGTCGAGATTTTCGAACCCGACGCATAACTGATAGTTAATTGTAACATTCAGGGCCTCCTATTGACGATGGAACATTCGAATTTCGTCGAGATTCAACACATCGTCCTCCAGCCGACCTGTCTCCATGGGGATATTGCTGCCTCGGGCACCTTACGGTCGTTCTCCAGTGAGTCCAGATTTTCGAATCCGACGCATAACTGATAGTTATTTGAAACGTTCAGCGCCTCCTAATGACGATGGAGCACTCAAATTGCGTTAAGATTCAATACATCGTCCTTCAGCCGACCTGTCTCCAAGAGTTTATTGCTGCCTCGGGCACCTTATGGTCGCTCTCCTGTGAGTCTAGATTTTCGAATCCGACGCATAACTGGTAGTTAATTGTAACGCTCAGGGCATCCTAATGACGATGGAACACTCAAATTGCGTCGAGATTCAATACATCGTCCTCCAGCCGACTTGTCTCCGAGGGCATATTGCTGCCTCGGGCACCATATGGTCGTTCTCCTCATTCATCGTCCTTTAGCCGACTTGTCTCCAAGGGTCTATTGCTGCCTCGAGCACCTTATGAATGTACTCCTGCGAGGCGAGATTTCCGAACCCGACGAATAACTGATAGTTAATTGTTACATTCAGGGCCTCCTATTGACGATGGAACACTCGAATTTCGTCGAGATTCAATACATCGTCCTCCAGCCGACTTGTCTCCGAGGGGATATTGCTGCCTCGGGCACCATATGGTCGTTCTCCTGTGAGTCTAGAATTTGGAATCCGGCGCAAAACTGATTGTTAATTGTAACGTTAAGGGCCTGCTAATGACGATGGAACACTCCAATTGCGTCGAGATTCAGTACATCGTCCTCCTGCCGACTTGTATCCAAGTCTCGGGCACCAAATGAACTTGTCCTGTAAGACTACATTTCGAATCCGACATGGAATTGTAACGTTCAACGCCTCCTAATGACGATAGAACAATTAAATTGCGTCGAGATTCAATACATCGTCCTCCAGCCAAGTTGTCTCCAAGGGGATATTGCTGCCTCGGGCACCACATGGTCCGTCTGCTGTCAGTCTAGATTTTCGATTCCGATGCGAAACTGATAGTTAATTGTAACGTTCAGGGCCTCCTAATGACGATGGAACACTCAAATTGCGTCGAGATTCAATAAAGCGGCCTCCAGCCGACTTGACTCCAAGGGGAGATTGCTGCCTCGGGCACCATATGGTCCGTCTGCTGTGAGTCTAGATTTTCGATTCCGATGCGAAACTGATAGTTAATTGTAACGTTCAGGGCCTCTTAATGACAATGGAATACTCAAATTGCGTCGAGATTCAATACATCGTCCTCTAGCCGATTTGTCTCCAAGGGCATATTACTGCCTCGGGCACCATATGGTCCGTCTCCTTTGAGTCTAGAATTTCGAATCCGACGCGAAACTGACAGTTAATTGTAACGTTCAGGGCTTCCTAATGACGATGGAACACTCAAATTGCGTCGAGATTCAATACATCGTCCTTCAGCCGACCTGTCTCCAAGAGTCTATTGCTGCCTCGGGCACCTTATGGTCGTTCTCCTGTGAGTCTAGATTTTCGAATCCGACGCATACCTGGTAGTTAGTTGTAATGTTCAGGGCATCCTAATGACGATGGAACATTTAAATTGCGTCGAGATTCAATACATCGTCCTCCAGCCGACTTGTATCCAAGGGGATATTGCTGTCTCGGGCACCATATGATCCTTCTCCTGAGCGTAGATTTACGATTCCGACCCTAAAACGAATGTTAATTGTAACGTTCAGCGCCTCCTAATGCCGATGGAACACTCAAATTGCGTCGAGTTTCAATACATCGTTTTCCAGCCGACTTGTCTCCAAGGGTCTATTGCTGCCTCGGGCACCTTATGGTCGTTCTCATGTGAGTCTAGATTTTCTAATCCGACGCAAAACTGATTGTTAATTGTAACGTTCAGGGCCTCCGAATGACGATGGAACAGTCAAATTGAGTCGCGATTCAATACATCGTGCTCCAGCCGACTTGTCTCCAACGGGTTGATGCTGCCTCGGGCACCATATGGTCCGTCTCCAGTGAGTCTAGACTTTCGAATCTGACGAAAAACTGATAGTTAATTGTAACATTCAGGGCCTCCTAATGACGATGGAACACTCAAATTGCGACGAGATTCAATACATCGTCCACCAGCCGACTTGTCGCCAAGGGTATATTGCTGCCTCGGGTTCCATATGGTCCGTCTCCTGTGGGTCTCGATTTTTGAATCAGACGCGAAACTGATAGTTAATTGTGACGTTCAGGGCCTCCTAATGACGATGGACACTCAAATTGCGTCGAGATTCAATACATCGTCCTCCAGCCAACCTGTGTCCATGGGGATATTGCTGCCTCGGGCACCTTATGGTCGTTCTCCAGTGAGTCTAGATTTTCGAATCCGACGCATAACTGATAGTTAATTGAAATGTTCAGCACCTCCTAATGACGATGGAGCCCTCAAATTGCGTCGAGATTCAATACATCGTCTTCCAGCCAACCTGTGTCCATGGGGATATTGCTGCCTCTGGCACCTTATGGTCGTTCTCCAGTGAGTCTAGATTTTCGAATCCGACGCATAACTGGTAGTTAATTGTAACGTTCAGCGCCTCCTAATGTCGATGGAACACTCAAATTGCGTCGAGATTCAATACATCGGCCTCCAGCCGACTTGTCTCCAAGGGTCTATTGCTGCCTCGGGCACCTTGTGGTCCGTCTCCTGTGAGTCTAGATTTTCGAATCCGACGCATAACTGATAGTTAATTGTAAGGTTCAGGGCCTCCTAATGACGATGGAACACTCAAATTGTTTCGAAATTCAGTACATCGTCCTCCAGCCGGTTTGCATCCAAGTCTCGGGCACCAAATGATCCTTGTCCTGTGAGTCTAGATTTTCGAATCCGTCACCAAAATGATAGTGAATTGTAACGTTCAGAGCCTCCTAATGACGATAGAACAATGAAATTGCGTCGAGATTCAATACATCGTCCTCCAGCCGACTTGTCTCCAAGGGGATATTGCTGCCTCGGGCACCACATGGTCCGTCTCCAGTGAGTCTAGATTTTTGAATCCGACGCGAAACAGATAGTTAATTGTAACGTTCAGGGCCTCCTATTGACGATGGAACACTGAAATTGCTTCGAGACTCAATACATCGTCCTTCAGCCGACTTGTCTCCAAGGGTCTATTGCTGGTTCGGGCACCTTATGGTCCGTCTCCAGTGAGTCTAGATTTTCGAATGCGACGAAGAACTGATTGTTAATTGTAAAATTCAGGGCCTCCTAATGACGATGGAACTTTCAAATTGCGTCGCGATCCAGTACATCGTTCCCCAGCCGACTTGTCTCCAAGGGTCTATAGCTGCCTCGGGCACCTTATGATCGTTCTCCTGCGAGTCTAGATTTTCGAACCCGACGCCAAACTGATAGCTAATTGTAACATTCAGGGCCTCCTAATGACGATGGAACACTCAAATCGCGTCGAGATTCAATACATCGGCCTCCAGCCGACTTGTATCCATGGGGATATTGCTGTCTCGGGCACCATATGATCCTTCTCCTGAGCGTAGATTTTCGAATCTGGCCCTAAAATGATAGTTAATTGTAACGTTCAGCGCCTCCTAATGCCGATGGAACACTCAAATTGCGTCGGGAGTCAATCCATCGTCCTCCAACCGACTTGTCTACAAGGGGATATTGCTGCCTCGGGGTCCATGTGGTCTGTCTCGTGTTAGCCTAGATATTCGAATCCGACGCAAAAATAATTGTTAATTTTAACGTTCAAGGCCTCCTAATGACGATGGAACACGTAAATTGCGTCGAAATTCAATACATCGTCCTTCAGCCGACCTGTCTCCAGGAGTCTATTGCTGCCTCAGGCACCTTATGGTCGTTCTCCTGTGAGTCTAGATTTTCGAATCCGACGCATAACTGGTAGTTAATTGTAACGCTTAGCGCCTCCTAATGACGATGGAACACTCAAATTGCGTCAAGATTCAATACATCGTCCTCCAGCCGACTTGTCTCCAGGGGGATATTGCTGGCTCGGGCCCCATATGGTGCGTCTCCTGTGAGTCTAGAGTTTAGAATCCGACGCGAAACTGATAGTTAATTGTAACGTTCAGGGCTTCCTAATTACGATGGAACACTCAAATTGCGTCGAGATTCAATACATCGGCCTCTAGCCGACTTGTATCCATGGGGATATTGCTGTCTCGGGCACCATATGATCCTTCTCCAGAGCGTAGATTTTCGAATCTGGCCCTAAAATGATAGTTAATTGTAACGTTCAGCGCCTCCTAATGCCGATGGAACACTCAAATTGCGTCGAGAGTCAATACATCGTCCTCCAGCCGATTTGTCTACAAGGGGATATTGCTGCCTCGGGCACCTTGTGGTCGGTCTCCTGTGAGTCCAGATTTTCGAATCCGACGCAAAAATGATAATTTATTGTAACGTTCAGGGCCACCTAATGACGATGGAACAGTCAAATTGCGGCGAGATTCAATACATCAGCCTCCAGCCGACTTGCCTCCAAGCGTCTATTGCTGCCTCGGGCACCTTATGGTCGTTCTCCTGTGAGGCCAGATATTCGAATCCGACGCATAACTGATAGTTAATTGCAACGTTCAGCGCCTCCTAATGTCGATGGAACACTCAAATTGCGTCGAGATTCAATACATCGGCCTCCAGCCGACTTGTCTCCAAGGGTCTATTGCTGCCTCGGGCACCTTGTGGTCGGTCTCCTGTGAGTCTAGATTTTCGAATCCGACGCATAACTGATAGTTAATTGTAGCGTTCAGGGCCACCTAATGACGATGGAACACTCAAATTGCGTCGAGATTCAATACATCGGCCTCCAGCCGACTTGTCTCCAAGGGGATATTGCTGTCTCGGGAACCAAATGATCCTTCTCGTATGAGTCTAGATTTTCGAATCCGACGGCAAGATGATAGTGAATTGTAACGTTCAGCGCCTCCTAACGACGATAGATCAATCAAATTGCGTCGAGATTCAATTCATCGTCCTCCAGCCGACTTGTCTCCGAAGAGGATATTGCAGCCACGGGCACCATATGGTCTGTCTCCTGTGAGTCTAGATTTCTGAATCCGACGCGAAACTGATAGTTAATTGTAACGTTCAGGGCCTCCTAATGACGATGGAATGCTCAAATTGCGTCGATATTCTATACATCGTCCTCCAGCCGACTTGTCTCCAAGGGTCTATTGCTGCCTCGGGCACCTTATGGTCGTTCTCCTGTGAGTCTAGATTTTCTAATCAGACGCAAAACTGATTGTTAATTGTAACGTTCAGGGCCTCCTAATGACGATGCAACACTCAAATTGCGTCAAGATTCAATACATCGTCCTCCAGCCGACTTTTCTCCAAGGGGATATTGCAGCCTCGGGCACCATATGGTCCGTCTCCTGTGAATCTAGAGTTTCGAATCCGATGCGAAACTGTTAGTTAATTGTAACGTTCTGGGCCTTCTAATGACGATGGAACACTCTAATTGCGTCGCGATCCAATTCATCGTCCTTCAGCCGACTTGCCTACAAGGTCTATTACTGCCTCGGGCACCTTATGGTCGTTCTCCTGTGGGTCTAGATTTTGGCATCCGACGCAAAACTGATTGTTAATTGTAACGTTCAGGGCCTCCTAATGGCGATGGAACAGTCAAATTGCGTCGAGATTCAATACATCGTCCTCCAGCCGACTTGTATCCAAGGGGATATTGCTGTCTCGGGCACCATATGATCCTTCTCCTGAGCGTAGATTTTCGAATCCGGCCCTAAAATGATAGTTAATTGTAACGTTCAGCGCTCCTAATGCCGATGGAACACTCAAATTGCGTCGAGAGTCAATACATCGTCCTCCAGCCGACTTGTCTCCAAGGGTCTATTGCTGCCTCGGTAACTTTATGGTTCTTCTCCTGTGAGTCAAGATTTTCGAATCCGACTCATACCTGATAGTTATTTGAATCGTTCAGCGCCTCCTAATGACGATGGAGCACTCAAATTGCGTCGGGATTCAATACACCGTCCTCCAGCCGATTTGTCTCCAAGGGGATATTGCTGCCTCGGGCACCATTTGGTCCGTCTCCTGTGAGTCTAGATTTTCGAATCCGAAGCAAAACTGATAGTTAATTGTAACGTTCAAGGCCTCCTAATGACGATGGAACACTCAAATTGCGTCGAGATTCAATACATCGGCCTCCAGGCGACTTGTCTGCAAGGGTCTATTGCTGCCTCGGTCACCTTAAGGTCGTTCTCCTCTGAGTCCAGATTTTCGAATACGACGCGAAACTGATAGTTAATTGTAACGTTCAGGGCCTCCTAATGACGATGGAACACTCAAATTGTGTCGAGATTCAATACATCGTCCTCCAGCCTACTTGTCTCCAAGGTCTATTGCTGCCTCGGGCACCTTATGGTCGATCTCCTGTGAGTCTAGATTTTGGAATCCGACGCGAAATTGATAGTTAATTGTAACGTTCAGGGCCTCCTAATGCCGATTGAACACTCAAATTGCGTCGAGAGTCACTACATCGTCCTCCGGCCGACTTGTCTACAAGGGGATATTGCTGCCTCGGGCTCCATGTGGTCTGTCTCCTGTTAGTCTAGATTTTCGAATCCGACGCAAAAATTATTGTTAATTGTAACGTTCAGGGCCTCCTAATGACGATGGAACACTCAAATTGCGTCGAGATTCAATACATCGGCCTCCAGCCGACTTGTCTCCAAGGGTCTCTTGCTGCCTCGGGCACCTTATAGCCGTTCTCATGTGAGTCTAGATTTTCGAATCCGAAGCATAACTGACAGTTATTTGTAACGTTCAGGGGATCCTAATGACGATGGAACACTCAAACTGCGTTGAGATTCAATACATCGTCCTTCAGCCGACCTGTCTCCATGGGGATATTGCTGCCACGGGCACCTTACGGTCGTTCTCCAGTGAGTCCAGATTTTCGAATCCGACGCATAACTGATAGTTAATTGAAACGTTCAGCGCCTCCTAATGACGATGGAGCACTCAAATTGCGTCAAGGTTCAATACATCGTCCTTCAGCCGACCTGTCTCCAAGAGTTTATTGCTGCCTCGGGCACCTTATGGTCGTTCTCCTGTGAGTCTAGATTTTCGAATCCGACGCATACCTGGTAGTTAATTGTAACGCTCAGGGCATCCTAATGACGATGGAACACTCAAATTGCGTCGAGATTCAATACATCGTCCTCCAGCCGACTTGTCTCCGAGGGGATATTGCTGCCTCGGGCACCATATGGTCGTTCTCGTCATACATCGTCCTTCAGCCAACTTGTCTCCAAGGGTCTATTGCTGCCTCGAGCACCTTATGAAGTACTCCTGCGAGTCGAGATTTTCGAACCCGACGAATAACTGATAGTTAATTGTTACATTCAGGGCCTCCTATTGACGATGGAACACTCGAATTTCGTCGAGATTCAACACATCGTCCTCCAGCCGACCTGTCTCCATGGGGATATTGCTGCCTCGGGCACCTTACGGTCGTTCTCCAGTGAGTCCAGATTTTCGAATCCGACGCATAACTGATAGTTAATTGAAACGTTCAGCGCCTCCTAATGACGATGGAGCACTCAAATTGCGTCATGATTCAATACATCGTCCTTCAGCCGACCTGTCTCCAAGAGTTTATTGCTGCCTCGGGCACCTTATGGTCGTTCTCCTGTGAGTCTAGATTTTCGAATCCGACGCACAACTGGTAGTTAATTGTAACGCTCAGGGCATCCTAATGACGATGGAACACTCAAATTGCGTCGAGATTCAATACATCGTCCTCCAGCCGACTTGTCTCCGAGGGGATATTGCTGACTCGGGCACCATATGGTCGTTCTCCTGTGAGTCTAGAATTTGGAATCCGGCGCAAAACTGATTGTTAATTGTAACGTTAAGGGCCTGCTAATGACGATGGAACACTCCAATTGCGTCGAGATTCAATACATCGTCCTCCAGCCGACTTGTATCCAAGTCTCGGGCACCAAATGAACTTGTCCTGTGAGACTACATTTTCGAATCCGACACCAAAATGATAGTGAATTGTAACGTTCAGCGCCTCCTAACGACGATAGATCAATCAAATTGCGTCGAGATTCAATTCATCGTCCTCCAGCCGACTTGTCTCCGAAGAGGATATTGCATCCACGGGCACCATATGGTCTGTCTCCTGTGAGTCTAGATTTCTGAATCCGACGCAAAACTGATAGTTAATTGTAACGTTCAGGGCCTCCTAATGACGATGGAACACTCAAATTGCGTCGATACTCTATACATCGTCCTCCAGCCGACTCGTCTCCAAGGGTCCATTGCTGCCTCGGGCACCTTATGGTCGTTCTCCTGTGAGTCTAGATTTTCTAATCAGACGCAAAACTGATTGTTAATTGTAACGTTCAGGGCCTCCTAATGACGATGCAACACTCAAATTGCGTCAAGATTCAATACATCGTCCTCCAGCCGACTTGTCTCCAAGGGGATATTGCAGCCTCGGGCACCATATTGTCCGTCTCCTGTGAATCTAGAGTTTCTAATCCGATGCGAAACTGTTAGTTAATTGTAAAGTTCTGGGCCTTCGAATGACGATGGAACACTCTAATTGCGTCGCGATCCAATTCATCGTCCTTCAGCCGACTTGTCTACAAGGTCTATTACTGCCCGGGCACCTTATGGTCGTTCTCCTGTGAGTCTAGATTTTGGCATCCGACGCAAAACTGATTGTTAATTGTAACGTTCAGGGCCTCCTAATGGCGATGGAACAGTCAAATTGCGTCGAGATTCAATACATCGTCCTCCAGCCGACTTGTATCCAAGGGGATATTGCTGTCTCGGGCACCATATGGTCCGTCTCCTGTGAGTCTAGATTTTCGATTCCGATGCGATACTGATAGTTAATTGTAACGTTCAGGGCCTCCTAATGACGATGGAACACTCAAATTGCGTCGAGATTCAATACATCGGCCTCCAGCCGACGTGTCTCCAAGGGTCTCTTTCTGCCTCGGGCACCTTATAGTCGTTCTCATGTGAGTCTAGATTTTCGAATCCGAAGCATAACTGACAGTTATTTGTAACGTTCAGGGGATCCTATTGACGATGGAACACTCAAACTGCGTTGAGATTCAATACATCGTCCTTCAGCCGACTTGTCTCCAAGGGTCTATTGCTGCTCCGAGCACCTTACGAATGTACTCCTGCGAGTCGAGATTTTCGAACCCGACGCATAACTGATAGTTAATTGTAACATTCAGGGCCTCCTATTGACGATGGAACATTCGAATTTCGTCGAGATTCAATACATCGTCCTCCAGCCGACCTGTCTCCATGGGGATATTGCTGCCTCGGGCACCTTACGGTCGTTCTCCAGTGAGTCCAGATTTTCGAATCCGACGCATAACTGATAGTTATTTGAAACGTTCAGCGCCTCCTAATGACGATGGAGCACTCAAATTGCGTTAAGATTCAATACATCGTCCTTCAGCCGACCTGTCTCCAAGAGTTTATTGCTGCCTCGGGCACCTTATGGTCGCTCTCCTGTGAGTCTAGATTTTCGAATCCGACGCATAACTGGTAGTTAATTGTAACGCTCAGGGCATCCTAATGACGATGGAACACTCAAATTGCGTCGAGATTCAATACATCGTCCTCCAGCCGACTTGTCTCCGAGGGCATATAGCTGCCTCGGGCACCATATGGTCGTTCTCCTCATTCATCGTCCTTCAGCCGACTTGTCTCCAAGGGTCTATTGCTGCCTCGAGCACCTTATGAATGTACTCCTGCGAGGCGAGATTTCCGAACCCGACGAATAACTGATAGTTAATTGTTACATTCAGGGCCTCCTATTGACGATGGAACACTCGAATTTCGTCGAGATTCAATACATCGTCCTCCAGCCGACTTGTCTCCGAGGGGATATTGCTGCCTCGGGCACCATATGGTCGTTCTCCTGTGAGTCTAGAATTTGGAATCCGGCGCAAAACTGATTGTTAATTGTAACGTTAAGGGCCTGCTAATGACGATGGAACACTCCAATTGCGTCGAGATTCAATACATCGTCCTCCTGCCGACTTGTATCCAAGTCTCGGGCACCAAATGAACTTGTCCTGTAAGACTACATTTCGAATCCGACAGGGAATTGTAACGTTCAACGCCTCCTAATGACTATAGAACAATTAAATTGCGTCGAGATTCAATACATCGTCCTCCAGCCAAGTTGTCTCCAAGGGGATATTGCTGCCTCGGGCACCACATGGTCCGTCTGCTGTCAGTCTACATTTTCGATTCCGATGCGAAACTGATAGTTAATTGTAACGTTCAGGGCCTCCTAATGACGATGGAACACTCAAATTGCGTCGAGATTCAATAAAGCGGCCTCCAGCCGACTTGACTCCAAGGGGAGATTGCTGCCTCGGGCACCATATGGTCCGTCTGCTGTGAGTCTAGATTTTCGATTCCGATGCGAAACTGATAGTTAATTGTAACGTTCAGGGCCTCTTAATGACAATGGAATACTCTAATTGCGTCGAGATTCAATACATCGTCCTCTAGCCGATTTGTCTCCAAGGGCATATTACTGCCTCGGGCACCATATGGTCCGTCTCCTGTGAGTCTAGAATTTCGAATCCGACGCGAAACTGACAGTTAATTGTAACGTTCAGGGCTTCCTAATGACGATGGAACACTCAAATTGCGTCGAGATTCAATACATCGTCCTTCAGCCGACCTGTCTCCAAGAGTCTATTGCTGCCTCGGGCACCTTATGGTCGTTCTCCTGTGAGTCTAGATTTTCGAATCCGACGCATACCTGGTAGTTAGTTGTAATGTTCAGGGCATCCTAATGACGATGGAACACTCAAATTGCGTCGAGATTCAATACATCGTCCTCCAGCCGACTTGTATCCAAGGGGATATTGCTGTCTCGGGCACCATATGATCCTTCTCCTGAGCGTAGATTTTCGATTCCGACCCTAAAACGAATGTTAATTGTAACGTTCAGCGCCTCCTAATGCCGATGGAACACTCAAATTGCGTCGAGTTTCAATACATCGTTTTCCAGCCGACTTGTCTCCAAGGGTCTATTGCTGCCTCGGGCACCTTATGGTCGTTCTCATGTGAGTCTAGATTTTCTAATCCGACGCAAAACTGATTGTTAATTGTAACGTTCAGGGCCTCCGAATGACGATGGAACAGTCAAATTGAGTCGCGATTCAATGCATCGTGCTCCAGCCGACTTGTCTCCAACGGGTTGATGCTGCCTCGGGCACCATATGGTCCGTCTCCAGTGAGTCTAGACTTTCGAATCTGACGAAAAACTGATAGTTAATTGTAACATTGTGGCCTCCTAATGACGATGGAACACTCAATTTGCGTCGCGATCTAATACATGGTCCTCCTGACGACTTGTCTCCAAGGGTCTATTGCTGCCTCGTGCACCTTATGATCGTTCTCCTCTGAGTCTAGATTTTCGAACCCAAAGCACAACTGGTAGTTAATTGTAACGTACAGGGCCTCCTAATTACGATGGAACACTCAAATTGCGTCGAGATGCAATACATCGTCCTCAAGCCGACTTGTCTCCATGGGGATATTGCACCTCGGGCACCTTATGGTCGTTCTGCTGTGAGTTTAGTTTTTCGGATCCGACGCCAAACTGACAGTTAATTGTAACATTCAGGGCCTCCTAATGACGATGGAACACTCAAATTACGCCGAAATTAAATACATCGTACTTCAGCCGACTTGTCTCCAAGGTTCTATTGCTGCCTTGGGCACGTTATGGTCGTTCTCCTGTGAGTCTAGATTTTGGAATCCGACTAAAAGCTGATTGTTAATTGTAACATTCAGGGCCTCCTAATGACGATGGAACACTCAAATTGCGTGGCGATCCCATACATCGTTCTCCAACCGACTTGTCTCCAAGCGTCTATTGCTGCCTCGGGCACCTTATGATCGTTCTCCTGTGAGTCTAGATTTTCTAATCCGACGCAAAACTGATGGTTAATTGGAACGTTCAGGGCGTCCTAATGACGATGGAACACTCAAATTGCGTCGCGATTCAATACATCGTCCTCCAGCCGACTTGCCTTCAACGCGTTGTTGCTGCCTCGGGCACCATATGGCCCGTCTCCAGTGAGTGTAGATTTGCGAATCCGACGAAAAACTGATAGTTAATTGTAACATTCAGGGCCTCCTAATGACGATGGAACACTCAATTTGCGTCGCGATCTAATACACCGTCCTCCAGCCGACTTGTCTCCAAGGGTCTATTGCTGCCTCGGGCACCTTATGATCGTTCTCCTGTAAGTCTAGATTTTCGAACCCGACGCAAAACTGATGGTTAATTATAACGTACAGGGCCTCCTAATGACGATGGAACACTCAAATTGCGTCGAGATTCAATACATCGTCCTCCAGCCGACTTGTCTCCATGGTGATATTGCTACCTCGGGCACCTTATGGTCGATCTGCTGTGAGTTTACATTTTCGAATCCGACGCGAAACTGATTGTTAATTGTAACGTTCAGGGCCTCCTAATGACGATGGAACACTCAAATTGCGTCGAGATTCATCACATCGCACTCCAGCCGACTTGTCTCCAAGGGGACATTGCTGCTACGGGCACCATATGGTCCGTCACCTGTGAGTCTAGATTTTCGATTCCGATGCGAAACTGATAGTTAATTGTAACGTTCTGGGCCTCCTAATGACGATGGAACACTCACATTGCGCCGACTTGTCTCCAAGGTTCTATTGCTGCCACGGGCACCTTATGGTCGTTCTCCTGTGAGTCTCGATTTTCGAATCCGACGCAAAACTGATGATTAATTGTAACGTTCAGGGCCTCCGAATGAAGATGGAACACTCAAATTGCGTCGAGGTTCAATACATCGTTCTCCAGCTGACGTGCCTCCAACGAGATATTGCTGCCTCGGGCACCATATGGTCCGTCTCCTGTGAGACTAGATTTTCGATTCCGACGCAAAAATGAAATTGACATGTAACGATCACCGCCTCCTAATGATGATGGAACACTCAAATGGCGTCGAGATTAAATACATCGTCCTCCAGCAGACTTGTCTCCTAGGGGATATTGCTGCCTCGGGTTCCATATGGTCCGTCTCCTGTGAGTGTCGATTTTTGAATCCGACGCGAAACTGATAGATAATTGTGACGTTCGGGGCCTCCTAATGACGATGGAACACTCAAATTGCTCCGAGATTCAATACATCGTCCTTCAGCAGACTTCTCTCAAAGGTTCTATTGCTGCCTCGGGCACCATATGGTCCGTCTCATGTGAGACTAGATTTTCGATTCCGACGCAAAAATGATTGTGAGATGTAACGATTAGCTTCTCTAATGATGATGGAACACTCAAATTGCGTCGAGATACAACACATCGGCCTCCAGCCGAATTGTCTCCAAGCGGACATTGCTGCCGCGGGCACCATATGGTCCGTCTCCTGTGAGTCTAGATTTTCGATTCCGATGCGATACTGATAGTTAATTGTAACGTTCAGGGCCTCCTAATGACGATGGAACACTCAAATTGCGCCGACTTGTCTCAAAGGTTCTATTGCTGCCTCGGGCACCTTATGGTCGTTCTCCGGTGAGTCTCGATTTTGGAATCCGACGCAAAACTGATAATTAATTGTAACTTTCAGGGCCTCCAAATGACGATGGAACACTCATATTGCGTCGAGGTTCAATACATCGTCCTCCAGCCGACGTGCCTCCAAGGAGATATTGCTGCCTAGGGCACCATATGGTCCGTCTCCTGTGAGACTAGATTTTCGATTCCGACGCAAAAATGAAAGTGAGATGTAACGATCACCGCCTCCTATTGATGATGGAACACTCAAATTGCGTCGAGATTCAATACATCGTCCTTCAGCCGACTTGTCTCCAAGGGTCTATTGCTGCCTCCGGCACCTTATGGTCGTTCTCCTGTGAGTCTAGAATTTGGAATCCGACGCAAAACTGATTGTTAATTGTAACGTTCAGGGCCTGCTAATGACGATGGAACACTCCAATTGCATCGAGATTCAATACATCGTCCTCCAGCCGACTTGTATCCAAGTCTCGGGCATTAAATGATCCTTGTCCAGTGAGTCTAGATTTTCGAATCCGACGAAAAACTGATTGTTAAATGTAGCATTCAGGGCCTCCTAATGACGATGGAACACTCAAATTGCGTCGTGATCCCATACATCGTTCTCCAGATGACTTGTCTCCAAGGGTCTATTGCTGCCTCGGGCACCTTATGATCGTTATCCTGCGAGTCTAGATCTTCAAACCCGACGCCAAACTGATAGTTAATTGTAACATTCAAGGCCTCCTAATGACGATGGAACACTCAAATTGCGTCGAGATTCATTACATCGGCCTCCAGCCGACTTCACTCCAAGGGGAGATTGCTCCCTCGGGCACCATATGGTCCGTCTCCTGTGAGGCTAGATTTTCGATTCCGATGCGAAACTGATAGTTAATTGTAACGTTCAGGGCCTCTTAATGACGATGGAACACTCAAATTACGCCGAGATTCAATACATCGTCCTTCAGCCGACAAGTCTCCAAGGTTCTATTGCTGCCTCGGGCACCTTATGGTCGTTCTCCTGTGAGTCTGGATTTTAGAATCCGCCGCAAAACTGATAGTTAATTGTAACGTTCAGGGCCACCTAATGACTATGGAACACTCAAATTGCGTCGAGATTCAATACATTTGCCTCCAGCCGACTTGTCTCCAAGGGGATATTGCTGTCTCGGGAACCAAAAGATCCTTCTCGTATGAGTCTAGATTTTCGAATCCGACGCGAAACTGATAGTTAATTGTAACGTTCAGGGCCACCTAATGACGATGGAACACTCAAATTGCGTCGAGATTCAATACATCGTCCTCCAGCCGACATGTCTCCATGGTGATATTGCTACATCGGGCACCTTATGGTCGTTCTGCTGTGAGTTTAGATTTTCGAATCCGACGCGAAACTGATTGTTAATCGTAACGTTCAGGGCCTCCTAATGACGATGGAACACTCAATTTTCGTCGAGATTCATCACATCGGCCTCCAGCCGACTTGTCTCCAAGGGGACATTGCTGCCACGGGCACCATATGGTCCGTCACCTGTGAGTCTAGATTTTCGATTCCGATGTGAAACTGATAGTTAATTGTAACGTTCTGGGCCTCCTAATGACGATGGAACACTCAAATTGCACCGACTTGTCTCCAAGGTTCTATTGCTGCCACGGGCACCTTATGGTCGTTCTCCTGTGAGTCTAGATTTTCGAATCCGACGCAAACTGATTGTTTATTGAAACGTTCAGACCCTCCTAATGACGATGGAGCACTCAAATTGCGTCGAGATTGAATACATCGTCCTCCAGCCGACTTGTCTCCAAGGGGATATTGCTGTCTCGGGCACCAAATGATCCTTCTCCTGTGAGTCTAGATTTTCGAATCCGACGCAAAAATAATTGTGAGATGTAACGCTCAGCGCATCCTAATGATGATGGAACACTCAAATTGCGTGGAGATTCAACACATCGTCCTCCAGCCGACTTGTCTCCAAGGGGATATTGCTGCCTCGGGCTCCATATGGTCCGTTTCTGGTGAGTCTAGATTTTTGAATCCGACGCGAAACTGATAGTTAATTGTGACGTTCAGGGCCTCCTAATGACGATGGAGCACTCAAATTGCGTCGAGATTCAAACATCGTCTTTCAGCTGACTTGTCTCGAAGGGTCTATTGCTGCCTACGTCACATTATGGTCGTTCTCCTGTGAGTCTAGAATTAGGAATCCGACGCAAAACTGATTGTTAATTGTAACGTTCAGGGCCTGCTAATGACGATGGAACACTCGAATTGCGTCGAGATTCAATACATCGTCTTCCAGCCGACTTGTATGCAAGGGGATAATGCTGTGTCGGGTACCATATGATCATTCTCCTGAGCGTAGATTTTCGAATCCGACCCTAAAACGATAGTTAATTGTAACGTTCAGCGCCTCTTAATGCCGATGAAACACTCAAATAGCGTCGAGAGTCAATACATCGTCCTCCAGCCGACTTGTCTACAAGGGGATATTGCTGCCTCGGGCACCTTATGGTCGTTCTCCTGTGAGTCTAGATTTTAGAATCCGCCGCAAAACTGATAGTTAATTGTAACGTTCAGGGCCACCTAATGACGATGGAACACTCAAATTGCGTCGAGATTCGATACATCGGCCTCCAGCCGACTTGTCTCTAAGGGGATATTGCTGTCTCGGGAACCAAATGATCCTTCTCCTATGAGTCTAGATTTTCGAATCCGACGGCAAGATGATAGTGAATTGTAACGTTCAGCGCGTCCTAACGGCGATAGATCAATCAAATTGCGTCGAGATTCAATACATCGTCCTCCAGCCGAATTGTCTCCAAGGGGATATTGCTGCCACGGGCACCATATGGTCCGTCTCCTGTGCGTCTAGATTTCTGAATCCGACGCGAAACTGATAGTTAATTGTAACGTTCAGGGCCACCTACTGACGTTGGAACACTCAAATTGCGTCGAAACTCAATACATCGTCCTCCAGCCGACTTGTCTCCAAGGGTGTATTGCTGCCTTGGGCACCTTATGGTCGTTCTATTGTCAGTCTAGATTTTTCTAATCCGACTCAAAACTGATTGTTAATTGTAACGTTCAGGGCCTCCTAATGACGATGGAACACGCAAATTTCGTCGAGATTCATTACATCGGCATCCAGCCGACTTGTCTCCAAGGGGTCATTGCAGCCCCAGGCACCATATGGTCCGTCTCCTGTGAGTCTAGATTTTCGATTCCGATGCGAAACTGATAGTTAATTGTAACGTTCAGGGCCACCTAATGACGATGGAACACTCAAATTGCGTCGAGATTCGATACATCGGCCTCCAGCCGACTTGTCTCTAAGGGGATATTGCTGTCTCGGGAACCAAATGATCCTTCTCCTATGAGTCTAGATTTTCGAATCCGACGGCAAGATGATAGTGAATTGTAACGTTCAGCGCGTCCTAACGGCGATAGATCAATCAAATTGCGTCGAGATTCAATACATCGTCCTCCAGCCGACTTGTCTCCAAGGGGATATTGCTGTCTCGGGAACCAAATGATCCTTCTTCTATGAGTCTAGATTTTCGAATCCGACGGCAAGATGATAGTAAATTGTAACGTTCAGGGCCTTTTATTGACGATGGAACACTCAAATTGCGCCGAGAATCAATACATCGTCCTTCAGCCGACTTGTCTCCAAGGTTATATTGCTGCCTCGGGCACCCTATGGTCGTTCTCCTGTGAGTCTAAACTTTCTAATCCGCCGCAAAACCGATAGTTAATTGTAACGTTCAGGGCCACCCAATGGCGATAGATCAATCAAATTGCGTCGAGATTCAATACATCGTCCTCCAGCCGACTTTTCTCCACGGGCCTATTGCTGCCTCGGGCACCATATGGTCCGTCTCCTGTGAGACTAGATTTTCGATTCCGACGCAAAAATGATAGTGAGATGTAACAATCAGTGCCTCTAATGATGATGGAACACTCAAATTGCGTCGAGATTCAATACATCGTCCTCCAGCCGACTTGTCACCTAGGGGATATTGCTGTATCGTTAAGCAAATGATCCTTCACCTATGAGTCTAGATTTTCGAATCCGACGGCAAGATGATAGTGAATTGTAACGTTCAGCACCTCGTAACGATGGTAGATCAATCAAATTGCGTCGAGATTCAATACATCGTCCTCCAGCCGACTTGTCTCCAAGGGGATATTGCTCCCACGGGCACCATATGGTCCGTCTCCTGTGAGTCTAGATTTCTGACTCCGACGCGAAACTGATAGTTAATTGTAACGTTCAGGGCCTCCTAATGACGATGGAACACTCAAATTGCGTCCAGACTCAATACATCGTCCTCCAGCTGACTTGTCTCCAAGGGTGTATTGCTGCCTCGGGATCCTTATGGTCGTTCTCCTGTGAGTCTAGATTTTCTAATCCGACGCAAAACTGATTGTTAGTTGTAACGCTCAGGGCCTCCTAATGACGATGGAACACTCAAATTGCGTCGAGATTCAATACATCGTCCACCAGCCGACTTTTCTTCAACGGGTTATTGTTGCCTCGGGCACCATATGGCCCGTCTCCAGTGAGTCTAGATTTGCGAATCCGAAGAAAAACTGATAGTTAATTCAGAGATTCAGAGCCTCATATTGGCGATGGAACACTCAATTAGCGTCGCGATCTAATACATCGTCCACCAGCCGACTTGTCTCCAAGGGTCTATTACTGCCTCGGGCACCTTATGGTCGTTCTGCTGTGAGTTTAGATTTACGAATCCGACGCGAAACTGATTTTTAATTGTATCGATCAGGGCTTCCTAATGACGATGGAACACTCAAATTAAGTCGAGATGCAATACATCGTCGTTCAGCCGACTTGTCTCTAAGGGTCTATTGCCGCCTCGGGCACCTTATGGTCGTTCTTCTGTGAGTCTAGATTTTATAATCCGACGAATAACTGATAGTTAATTGTAACGTTCAGGGCCTCCTAATGACGATGGAACACTCAAATTTCGTCGAGATTCATTACATCGGCCTCCAGCCGACTTGTCTCCAAGGGGACATTGCTGAATCGGGCACCATATGGTCCGTCTCCTGTGAGTCTAGATTTTCGATTCCGATGCGAAACTGATAGTTAATTGTTACGTTCAGGGCCTCCTAATGTCGATGGAACACTCAAATTGCGCCGAGATTCAATACATCGTCCTTCTGCAGACTTGTCTCAAAAGATCTATTGCTGCCTCGGGCACCATATGGTCCGTCTCCTGTGAGTCTAGTTTTCTGAATCCGACGCGAAACTGATAGTTTATTGTTACGTTCAGGGCCTCCTAGTGACGATGGAACACTCAAATTGCGTCGAGATTCAATACATCGTCCTTCAGCCGACTTGTCTCCAAGGGTCGCCTCGGCCACCTTATGGTCGTTCTCCTGTGAGTCTAGATTTTCGAATCCGACGCATAACTGATAGTTAATTGTAACGTTCAGGGCCTCCTAATGACGATGGAACACTCAAATTTCGTCGAGATTCATTACATCAGCATCCAGCCGACTTGTCTCCAATTGGACGTTGCTGCCGCGGGCACCATATGGTCCCTGTCCTGTAAGTCTAGATTTTCGATTCCGATGCGAAACTGATAGTTAATTGTAACGTTCAGGGCCTCCTAAAGACGGCGGAACACTCAAATTGCGTCGAGGTTCAATACATCGTCCTCCAGCCGACGTGCCTCCAAGGGGATATTGCTGCCTCGGGAACCATATGGTCCGTCTCCTGTGAGACTAGATTTTCGATTCCGACCCAAAAATGATACTGAGATGTAACGATCAGTGCCTCTAATGATGATGGAACACTCAAATTGCGTCGAGATTCAATACATCGTCCTCCAGCCGACTTGTCTCCTAGGGGATGTTGCTGCCTCGGGTTCCATATGGTCCGTCTCCTGTGAGTGTAGATTTTTGAATCCGCCGCGAAACTGATAGTTAATTGGGACGTTCAGGGCCTCCTAATGACGATGGAACACTCAAATTGCGTCGAGATTCAATACATCGTTCTCCAGCCGACTTATCTCCAAGGGTTGCTTCGGGCACCTTATGGTCGTTCTCCTGTGAGTCTAGATTTTCGAATCCGATGGATAACTGATAGTTAATTGTAACGTTCTGCGCCTCCTAATGACGATAGAACACTCAAAGTGAGTCGAGTTTCAATACATCGTCATCCAGGCGACTTGTCTCCAACGGGATATTGCTGCCTCGGGCACCATATGGTACGTCAGCTGTGAGTCTAGAATTTTGAATCCGACGCGAAACTGATAGTTAATTGTAACGTTCAGCGCCTCCTAATGACGATAGAACACTCAAATTGCGTCGAGATTCAATACATCGGCCTCCAGCCGACTTGTCTCCAAGGGGATATTGCTGTATCGGGAAGCAAATGATCCTTCACCTATGAGTCTAGATTTTCGTATCCGACTTCAAGATGATAGTGAATTGTAACGTTCAGCGCCTCGTAACGACGATAGATCAATCAAATTGCGTCGAGATTCAATACATCGTCCTCCAGCCGACTTGTCTCCAAGGGGATATTGCTGCCACGGGCACCATATGGTCCGTCTCCTGTGAGTCTAGATTTCTGAATCAGACGCGAAACTGATAGTTAATTGTAACGTTCAGGGCCTCATAATGACGATGGAACACTCAAATTGCGTCGAGACTCAATGCATCGTCCTCCAGCAGACTTGTCTCCAAGGGTCTATTGCTGCCTCGGGCACCTTATGGTCGTTCTCCTGTGAGTCTAGATTTTCTAATCCGACGCAAAACCGATTGTTAGTTGTAACGTTCACGGCTTCCTAGTGACGATGGAACACTCAAATTGCGTCGCGATTCAATACATCGTCCTCCAGCCGACTTGTCTTCAACGAGTTATTGCTGCCTCGGGCACCATATGTTCCGTCTCCAGTGAGTCTAGATTTGCGAATCCGACGAAAAACCGATAGTTAATGGAGTCATTCAGAGCCTCATAATGACGATGGAACACTCAATTAGCGTCGCGATCTAATAAATCGTCCTCCAGCCGACTTGTCTCCAAGGGACTATTGTTGCCTCGGGCACCTTATGGTCGTTCTGCTGTGAATCTAGATTTTATAATCCGACGAATAACTGATAGTTAATTGTAACGTTCAGGACCTATTAATGACGATGGAACACTCAAATTTCGTCGAGATTCATTACATCGGCCTCCAGCCGAATGTCTCCAAGGGGACATTGCTGAATCGGGCACCATATGGTCCGTCACCTGTGAGTCTAGATTTTCGATTCCGATGCGAAACTGATAATTAATTGTTACATTCAGGGCCTTCTAATGACGATGGAACACTCAAATTTCGTCGAGATTCAAAACATTGTCCTCCAGCCGACTTGTCTTCAACGGGATATTGCTGCCTCGGGCACCATATGGTAAGTCTCCTGTGAGTCTAGATTTTTGAATCCGACGCGAAACTGATAGTTAATTGTAACGTTCAGGGCCTCCTAAAGACGGCGGAACACTCAAATTGCGTCGAGGTTCAATACATCGTCCTCCGGCCGACGTGCCTCCAAGGGGATATTGCTGCCTCGGGCACCATATGGTCCGTCTCCTGTGAGACTAGATTTTCGATTCCGACGCAAAAATGATAGTGAGATGTAACGATCAGTGCCTCCAATGATGATGGAACACTCAAATTGCGTCGAGATTCAATACATCGTCCTCCAGCCGACTTGTCTCCTAGGGGATGTTGCTGCCTCGGGTTCCATTTGGTCCGTCTCCTGTGAGTGTAGATTTTTGAATCCGCCGCGAAACTGATAGTTAATTGTGACGTTCAGGGCCTCCTAATGACGATGGAACACTCAAATTGCGTCGAGATTCAATACATCGTCCTCCAGCCGACTTGTCTCCAAGGGTTGCTTCGGGCACCGTATGGTCGGTCTCCTGTGAGTCTAGATTTTCGAATCCGATGAATAACTGATAGTTAATTGTAACGTTCAGCGCCTCCTAATGACGATGGAACACTCAAATTGAGTCGAGATTCAATACATCGTCATCCAGGCGACTTGTCTCCAACGGGATATTGCTGCCTCGGGCACCATATGGTACGTCAGCTGTGAGTCTAGAATTTTGAATCCGACGCGAAACTGATAGTTAATTGTAACGTTCAGAGCCTCCTAATGACGATGGAACACTCAAATTGCGTCGAGATTCAACACATCATCCTTCAGCCGACTTGTCTCCCAGGGTCTATTGCTGCCTTGGGCACCTTGTGGTCGTTCTCCTGTGAGACTAGATTTTAGAATCCGCCGCAAAGCTGATAGTTAATTGTAACGTTTAGGGCCACCTAATGACGATGGAACACTCAAATTGCGTCGAGATTCAATACATTGGCCTCCAGCCGACTTGTCTCTGAGGGGATATTGCTGTCTTGGGAACCAAATGATCTTTCTCCTATGAGTCTAGATTTTCGAATAGGACGGCAAGATGATAGTGAATTGTAACGTTCAGCGCCTCCTAACGGCGATAGATCAATCAAATTGCGTCGAGATTCAATACATCGTCCTCCAGCCGAATCGTCTCCAAGGGGGTATTGCTGCCACGGGCACGATATGGTCCGTCTCCTGTGAGTCTAGATTTCTGAATCCGACGCAAAACTGATAGTTAATTGTAACGTTCAGGGCCTCCTACTGACGATGGAACACTCAAATTGCGTCGAGACTCAATACATCGTCCTCCAGCCGACTTGTCTCCAAGGGTGTATTGCTGCCTCGGGCACCTTATGGTCGATCTCCTGTGTGTCTGGATTTTCTAATCCGATGCAAAACTGATTGTTAATTGTAACGTTCAGGGCCTCCTAATAACGATGGAACACTCAAATTGCGTCGTGATTCAATACACCTTCCTCCAGCAGACTTGTCTCCAAGGGTCTATTACGGCCTCGGGCATCTTATGATCGTTCTCCTGTGAGTCTAGATTTTCGATTCCTATGCGAAACTGATAGTTAATTGCAACGTTCAGGCCCTCCAAGTTACGATGGAACACTCAAATAGCGTTGAGGCTCATTACATCGTCCTCCAGCCGACGTGCCTCCAAGGGGATATTGCTGCCTCGGGCACCATATAGTCCGTCTCCTGTGAGACTAGATTTTCGATTCCGACGCAAAAATGATAGTGAGACGTAACGATCAGCGCCCCTAATGATGATGGAACACTCAAATTGCGTCGAAATTCAATACATTGTCCTCCAGACGACTTGTCTCCTAGAGGATATTGCAGCGTCGGGTTCCATATTGTCCGTCTCCTGTGAGTGTTGATTTTTTAATCCGACGCGAAACTGATTGTTAATTGTGTCGTTCAGGGCCTCCTAATGACGATGGAACACTCAAATTGCGTCGAGATTCAATACATCGTCCTCCAGCCGACTTGTCTCCATGGGGATATTGCTGCCTCGGGCACCGTATGATCGTTCTGCTATGATTTTAGATTTTCGAATCCGACGCGAAACTGATTGTTAATTGTAACGATCGGGGCTTCCTAATGGCGATGGAACACTCAAATTGCGTCGAGATTCAATACATCGTCCTCCAGGCGACTTGTCTCCAAGGGTTGCCTCGGGCACTCCTGTGAGTCTAGATTTCCGAATTCGACAAATAACTGATAGTTAATTGTAACGTTTAGCGCGTCCTAATGACGATAGAACACTCAAATTGAGTCGATATTCAATACATCGTCCTCCAGCCGACTTGTCTCCAACAGGTTATTGTTGCCTCGGGCACCATATGGTCCGTCTCCTGTGAGTCTAAATGTTTGAATCCGACGCGAAACTGATGGTTAATTGTAACGTTTAGGCCCTCCTAATGACAATGGAACACTCAAATTGCGTCGAGATTCAATACATCATCCTTCAGCCGACTTGTCTCCAAGGTTCTATTGCTGCCCCGGGCACCTTATGGTAGTTCTCCTGTGAGTCTCGATTTTCGAATCCGACGCAAAACTGATAATTAATTGTGACTTTCAGGGCCTCCTAATGACGATGGAACACTCAAATTGCGTCGAGATTCAATACATCGTCCTTCAGCCGACTTGTCTCCAAGGGTCGCCTCGGGCACCTTATGCTCGTTCTTCTGTGAGTCTAGATTTCGTAATCCGACGAATAACTGATAGTTAATTGTAACGTTCAGGGCCTCCTAATGACGATGGAACACTCAAATTTCGTCGAGATTCATTACATCGGCCTCCAGCCGACTTGTCTCCAAGGGGACATTGCTGAATCGGGCACCATATGGTCCGTCTCCTGTGAGTCTAGATTTTCGATTCCGATGCGAAACTGATAGTTAATTGTTACGTTCCGGGCCTCCTAATGACGATGGAACACTCAAATTGCGCCGAGATTCAATACATCGTCCTTCTGCAGACTTGTCTCAAAGGATCTATTGCTGCCTCGGGCACCATATGGTCCGTCTGCTGTGAGACTAGATTTTCGATACCGACGCAAAAATGATAGTGAGATGTAACGATCAGCGCCTCTAATGATGATGGAACACTCAAATTGCGTCGAGATTCAATACATCGTCCTCCAGCCGACTTGTCTTCAACGGGATATTGCAGCCACGGGCACCGTATGGTCCTACTCCTGTGAGTCTAGTTTTCTGAATCCGACGCGAAACTGATAGTTTATTGTTACGTTCAGGGCCTCCTAATGACGATGGAACACTCAAATTGCGACGAGATTCAATACATCGTCCTTCAGCCGACTTGTCTCCAAGGGTCGCCTCGGCCACCTTATGGTCGTTCTCCTGTGAGTCTAGATTTTCGAATCCGATGAATAACTGATAGTTAATTGTAACGTTCAGCGCCTCCTAATGACGATAGAACACTCAAATTGAGTCGAGATTCAATACATCGTCATCCATGCGACTTGTGTCAGGGGGTCTATTGTCACCTCGGGCACATTATGGTCGTTCTCCAGTGAGTCTAGATTTTATAATCCGACGCATAACTGATAGTTAATTGTAACGTTCAGGGCCTCCTAATGACGATGGAACACTCAAATTGCTTCGCGATTCAATACATCGACCTCCAGCCTACTTGTCTCCATGGGGATATTGCTGTCTCGGGCACCTAATGGTCGTTCTGCTGTGAGTTTAGAATTTCGAATCCGATGCAAAACTGATTGTTAATTGTAACGATCAGGGCTTCCTAATGACGATGTAACACTCAAATTGCGTCGAGATTCAATACATCGTCGTTCAGCCGACTTGTCTCCAAGGGTCTATTACCACCTCGGGCACATTATGGTCGTTCTCCAGTGAGTCTAGATTTTATAATCCGACGCATAACTGATAGTGAATTGTAACGTTCAGGGCCTCCTAATGACGATGGAACACTCAAATTTCGTCGAGATTCATTACATCGGCATCCAGCCGACTTGTCTCCAATTGGACGTTGCTGCCGCGGGCACCATATGGTCCGTGTCCTGTGAGTCTAGATTTTCGAATCCGATGGATAACTGATAGTTAATTGTAACGTTCAGCGCCTCCTAATGACGACAGAACACTCAAATTGAGTCGAGATTCAATACATCGTCATCCAGGCGACTTGTCTCCAACGGGATATTGCTGCCTCGGGCACCATATGGTACGTCAGCTGTGAGTCTAGAATTTTGAATCCGACGCGAAACTGATAGTTAATTGTAACGTTCAGCGCCTCCTAATGACGATAGAACACTCAAATTGCGTCGAGATTCAATACATCGGCCTCCAGCCGACTTGTCTCCAAGGGGATATTGCTGTATCGGGAAGCAAATGATCCTTCACCTATGAGTCTAGATTTTCGTATCCGACTTCAAGATGATAGTGAATTGTAACGTTCAGCGCCTCGTAACGACGATAGATCAATCAAATTGCGTCGAGATTCAATACATCGTCCTCCAGCCGACTTGTCTCCAAGGGGATATTGCTGCCACGGGCACCATATGGTCCGTCTCCTGTGAGTCTAGATTTCTGAATCCGACGCGAAACTGATAGTTAATTGTAACGTTCAGGGCCTCATAATGACGATGGAACACTCAAATTGCGTCGAGACTCAATGCATCGTCCTCCAGCAGACTTGTCTCCAAGGGTCTATTGCTGCCTCGGGCACCTTATGGTCGTTCTCCTGTGAGTCTAGATTTTCTAATCCGACGCAAAACCGATTGTTAGTTGTAACTTTCAGGGCCTCCTAGTGACGATGGAACACTCAAATTGCGTCGCGATTCAATACATCGTCCTCCAGCCGACTTGTCTTCAACGAGTTATTGCTGCCTCGGGCACCATATGTTCCGTCTCCAGTGAGTCTAGATTTGCGAATCCGACGAAAAACTGATAGTTAATTGAGTCATTCAGAGCCTCATAATGACGATGGAACACTCAATTAGCGTCGCGATCTAATACATCGTCCTCCAGCTGACTTGTCTCCAAGGGTCTATTGTTGCCTCGGGCACCTTATGGACGTTCTGCTGTGAGTCTAGATTTTCGAATCCGACGCGAAACTGATTGTTAATTGTATTGATCAGGGCTTCCTAATGACGATGGAACACTCAAATTGTGTCGAGATTCAATACATCGTCGTTCAGCCGACTTGTCTCCAAAGGTCTATTGCCGCCTCGGGCACCTTATGGTAGTTCTTCTGTGAATCTAGATTTTATAATCCGACGAATAACTGATAGTTAATTGTAACGTTCAGGACCTACTAATGACGATGGAACACTCAAATTTCGTCGAGATTCATTACATCGGCCTCCAGCCGACTTGTCTCCAATGGGACATTGCTGAATCGGGCACCATATGGTCCGTCTCCTGTGAGTCTAGACTTTCGATTCCGATGCGAAACTGATAATTAATTGTTACATTCAGGGCCTCCTAATGACGATGGAACACCCAAATTTCGTCGAGATTCAAAACATTGTCCTCCAGCCGACTTGTCTTCAACGGGATATTGCTGCCTCGGGCACCATATGGTAAGTCTCCTGTGAGTCTAGATTTTTGAATCCGACGCGAAACTGATAGTTAATTGTAACGTTCAGGGCCTCCTAAAGACGACGGAACACTCAAATTGCGTCGAGGTTCAATACAACGTCCTCCAGCCGACGTGCCTCCAAGGGGATATTGCTGCCTCGGGCACCATTTGGTCCGTCTCCTGTGAGGCTAGATTTTCGATTCCGACGCAAAAATGATAGTGAGATGTAACGATCAGTGCCTCTAATGATGATGGAACACTCAAATTGTGTCGAGATTCAATACATCGTCCTCCAGCCGACTTGTCTCCTAGGGGATGTTGCTGCCTCGGGTTCCATATGGTCCGTCTCCTGTGAGTGTAGATTTTTGAATCCGCCGCGAAACTGATAGTTAATTGTGACGTTCAGGGCCTCCTAATGACGATGGAACACTCAAATTGCGTCGAGATTCAATACATCGTCCTCCAGCCGACTTGTCTCCAAGGGTTGCTTCGGGCACCGTATGGTCGGTCTCCTGTGAGTCTAGATTTTCGAATCCGATGAATAACTGATAGTTAATTGTAACGTTCAGCGCCTCCTAATGACGATAGAACACTCAAATTGAGTCGAGATTCAATACATCGTCATCCAGGCGACTTGTCTCCAACGGGATATTGCTGCCTCGGGCACCATATGGTACGTCAGCTGTGAGTCTAGAATTTTGAATCCGACGCGAAGCTGATAGTTAATTGTTACGTTCAGAGCCTCCTAATGTCGATGGAACACTCAAATTGCGTCGGGATTCAACACATCATCCTTCAGCCGACTTGTCTCCCAGGGTCTATTGCTGCCTTGGGCACCTTATGGTCGTTCTCCTGTGAGTCTAGATTTTAGAATCCGTCGCAAAACTGATAGTTAATTGTAACGTTCAGGGCCACCTAATGACGATGGAACACTCAAATTGCGTCGAGATTCAAAATATCGGCCTCCAGCCGACTTGTCTCTAAGGGGATATTGCTGTCTTGGGAACCAAATGATCTTTCTCCTATGAGTCTAGATTTTCGAATCCGACGGAAAGATGATAGTGAATTGTAACGTTCAGCGCCTCCTAACGGCGATAGATCAATCAAATTGTGTCGAGATTCAATACATCGTCCTCCAGCCGAATTATCTCCAAGGGGGTATTGCTGCCACGGGCACGATAAGGTCCGTCTCCTGTGAGTCTAGATTTCTGAATCCGACGCAAAACTGATAGTTAATTGTAACGTTCAGGGCCTCCTACTAACGATGGAACACTCAAATTGCGTCGAGACTCAATACATCGTCCTCCAGCCGACTTGTCTCCAAGGGTGTATTGCTGCCTCGGGCACCTTATGGTCGATCTCCTGTGTGTCTGGATTTTCTAATCCGATGCAAAACTGATTGTTAATTGTAACGTTCAGGGCCTCCTAATGACGATGGAACACTCAAATTGCGTCGTGATTCAATACATCTTCCTCCAGCAGACTTGTCTCCGAGGGTCTATTGCTGCCTCGGGCATCTTATGATCGTTCTCCGGTGAGTCTAGATTTTCGATTCCTATGCGAAACTGATAGTTAATTGCAACGTTCAGGCCCTCCAAGTGACGATGGAACACTCAAATAGCGTTGAGGTTCATTACATCGTCCTCCAGCCGACGTGCCTCCAAGGGGATATTGCTGCCTCGGGCACCATATAGTCCGTCTCCTGTGAGAGTAGATTTTCGATTCCGACGCAAAAATGATAGTGAGACGTAACGATCAGCGCCCCTAATGATGATGGAACACTCAAATTGCGTCGAAATTCAATACATTGTCCTCCAGACGACTTGTCTCCTAGAGGATATTGCAGCGTCGGGTTCCATATTGTCCGTCTCCTGTGAGTGTAGATTTTTTATTCCGACGCGAAACTGATAGTTAATTGTGACGTTCAGGGCCTCCTAATGACGATGGAACACTCAAATTGCGTCGAGATTCAATACATCGTCCTCCAGCCGACTTGTCTCCATGGGGATATTGCTGCCTCGGGCACCTTATGATCGTTCTGCTATGATTTTAGATTTTCGAATCCGACGCGAAACTGATTGTTAATTGTAACGATCGGGGCTTCCTAATGACGATGGAACACTCAAATTGCGTCGAGATTCAATACATCGTCCTCCAGCCGACTTGTCTCCAAGGGTTGCCTCGGGCACCTTATGGTCGTTTTCCTGTGAGTCTAGATTTCCGAATTCGACGAATAACTGCTAGTTAATAGAAACGTTCAGCGCCTCCTATTGACGATGGAGCACTCAAATTGCGTCGAGATTGAATACATCGTAATCCAGGCGACTTGCCTCCAAGGGGGTATTGCTGCCTCGGGCACCAAATGGTCCGTCTCCTGTGAGTCTAGATTTTCGAATCCGACGGGAAACTTGTAGTTAATTGTAACGATCAGGGCCTCCTAATGACGATGGAACTCTCAAGTTGCGTCGAGATTCGATACATCGTCCTTCAGCCGACCTGTCTCCAGGAGTCTACTGCTGCCTCGGGCACCATATGGTCCGTCTCCTGTGAGTCTAGATTTTTGAATCCGACGCGAAACTGATTGTTAATTGTAACGTTCAGGGCCTCCTAATGGCGATGGAACACTCAAATTGCGTCGAGATTCAATACAATATCCTTCAGCCGACTTGTCTCTCAGGGTCTATTGCTGCCTCGAACACCTTATGGTAGTTCTTCTGTGAGTCTTGATTTTCTAATCCGACACAAAACTGATTGTTAATTGTAAAGTTCAGGGCCTCCTAATGACGATGGAACACTCAAATTGCGTCGAGATTCAATACATCGTCCTCCAGCCGACTTGTATCCAAGGGGATATTGCTGTCTCGGGCACCATATGATCCTCCTCCTGCGAGTAGATTTTCGAATCCGACGCTAAAATGATAGTTAATTGTAACGTTCAGTGCCTCCTAATGACGATGGAACACTCAAATTGCGTCGAGAGTCAATACATCGTCCTCCAGCAGACTTGTCTACAAGGGGATATTGCTGCATCGGGCTCCTTGCGGTCCGTCTCCTGTGAGTCTAGATTTTCTAATCCGACGCAAACGTGATAGGTCATTGTAACGTTCAGGGCCTCCTAATGACGATCGAACTCTCAAATTGCGTCGAGATTTAATACATCGGCCTCCAGCCAACTTGTCTCCAAGGGTCTGTTGCTGCCTCGGGCACCTTACGGTCGTTCTCCAGTGAGTCTCGATTTTCGAATCCGACGCAAAACTGATTGTTAATTGTAACGTTCAGTTCCTCCTAATGACGATGGAGCACTCAAATTGCGTTGCGGTTCAATACATCGTCCTCCAGCGGACTGGTCCCCAAGGGGATATTGCTGCTTCGGGCACCTTATGGCCCTTCTCCAGTGAGTCTAGATTTTCAAATCCGACGGGAAGCTGATTGTTAATTGTAACGTTCAGGGCATCTTAATGACGATGGAACACTCAAATTGCGTGGAGATTCAATACATTGTCTTTCAGCCGACTTGTCTCCAGCGGTCAATTGCTGCCTCGGGCACCTTATGGTCGTGCATCTGTGATTCTGGATTTTAGAATCCGACGCAAAATTGATAGTTAATTGTAAGGTTCAGGGCCTCCTAATGACGACGGAACACTCAAATTGCGTCGAGATTCAATACACCGTCCTTCAGCCGACCTGTCTCCAAGAGTCTACTGCTGCCTCGGGCACCTTATGGTCGTTCTCCCGTGAGTCTAGATTTTCGAATCCGACGCATAACTGATAGTTAATTGTAACGTTCAGGGCATCCTAATGAAGATCGAACACTCAAATTGCGTCGAGATTCAATACATCGTCCTCCAGCCGACTTGTCTCCAAGGGGATATCGCTGCCACGGGCACCACATGGTCCGTCTCCGGTTATTCTACATTTTCGAATCCGACGCAAAACTTATAGTTAATTGTAACGTTCAGCACCTCCTAATGACGATGGAACACTCAAATTGCGCAGATTCAATACATCGTCAATCAGCCGACTTGTCTCCAGGGGTCTATTGCTGTCTCGGGCACCAAATGATCCTTCTCCTGTGAGTCTATATTTTCGAATCCGACGCAAAAATAATAGTGAGATGTAACGATCAGCGCCTCCTAATGATGATGGAACACTCAAATTATGTCGAGAATCAAAACATTGGCCTCCAGCCGACTTATCTCCAAGGGGATATTGCTGCTTCGGGCACTATATGTTCCGTCTCCTGTGAGTCTTGATTTTTGAATCCGACGCGAAACTGATAGTTAATTGCAACTTTCAGGGCCTCCTAATGACGATGGAGCACTCAATTTGCTTCGGGATTCAATACATCATCCTTCAGCCGATTTGTCTCCCAGGGTCTATTGCTGCCTTGGGCACCTTATGGTAGTTCTTCTGTGAGTCTAGATCATCTAATCCGACACAAAACTGATTGTTAATTGTAACGTTCAGGGCCTCCTAATGACGATGGAACACTCAAATTGCGTCGAGATTCAATACATCGTCCTCCAGCCGACTTGTTCCAAGGGGTTATTGCTGTCTCGGGTACCATATGATCCTCCTCCTGTGAGTAGATTTTCGAATCCGACGCTAAAATGATAGTTAATTGTAACGTTCAGCGCCTCTTAACGACGATGGAACACTCAAATTGCGTCGAGATTCAATACATCGGCATCAGGCCGACTTGTCTCCAATGGTCTGTGACTTTCTCGTGCACCTTATGGTCGTTCTCCTGTGAATCTCGATTTTCGAATCCGACGCAAAACTGATTGTTAATTGAAACGTTCAGGTCCTCCTAATGACGATGGAGCACTTAAATTGCGTCGAGATTCAATACATCGGCCTCCAGCCGACTTGTCTCCATGGGGATATTGCTGTCTCGGGCACCAAATGATCCTTCTCCTGTGAGTCTAGATTTTCGAATCCGACGGGTAAATGATAGTTCAGCGCCTCCTAACGACGATAGAACAATGAAATTGCGTCGAGCTTCAATACATCGTCATTCAGCCGACTTGTCTCCAATTGTCTACTGCCGCCTCGGGCACCTTAAGGTCGTTCTCCTGTGAGTCTAGATTTTATAATCCGACGCATAACTGATAGTTAATTGTAACGTTCAGGGCCTCCAAATGACGATGGAACAACCAAATTGCGTCGAGATTCATTACATCGGCCTCCAGCTGCCTGTTCTCCAAGGGGACATTGTTGCCTCGGGCACCATATGATCCGTCTCCTGTGATTCTAGATTTTCAATTCCGTTGCGAAACATAGTTAATTGTAACGTTCTGCGCCTCCTAATGACGATGGAACACTCAAATTGCGTCGAGGTTCAATACACCGTCCTCCAGCCGACGTGCCTCCAAGGGGATATTGCTGCCTCGGGTTCCATATGCTCCGTCTCCTGTGAGACTAGATTTTCGAATCCGACGCGAAACTGATAGTTAATTTTAACGTTCAGGGCCTCCTAATGACGATGGAACACTCTAATTGCGTAGAGATTCAATACATCGTCCTTCAGCCGACCTGTCTCCAAGAGTCTACTGCTTCTTCGGGCATCTTACGGTAGTTCTCCTGTGAGTCTAGATTTTCTAATCCGACGCAAAACTGATTGTTAATTGTAACGTTCAGGGCCTCCTAATGACGATGGAACACTCAAATTTCGTCGAGATTCAATACATCGTCCTCCAGCCGACTTGTCTGCAAGGGGATATTGCTGTCTCGGGCACCAAATGATCCTTCTCCTGTGAGTCTAGATTTTCGAATCCGACGCTAAAATGATAGTTAATTGTAACGTTCAGGGCCTCCTAATGACGATGGAACACTCAAATTTCGTCGAGATTCAATACATCGTCCTCCAGCCGTCCTGTCTCCATGGGGATATTGCTGCCTCGGGCACCTTATGGTCGTTCTGCTGTGAGTTTAGATATTCGAATCCGACGCGAAACTGATTATTAATTGTAACGATCAGGGCTTCCTAATGACGATGGAACACTAATTGCGTCGAGATTCAATACATCGTCATACAGCCGACTTGTCTCCAATTGTCTATTGTCGCCTCGGGCACCTTAAGGTCGTTCTCCTATGAGTCTAGATTTTATAATCCGACGCATAACTGATAGTTAATTGTAACGTTCAGGGCCTCGTAATGACGATGGAACAACCAAATTGCGTCGAGATTCAATACATCGGACTCCAGCCGACTTGTCTCCAAGGGTCTATTGCTGCCTCGGGCACCTTATGGTCGTTCTCCTGTGAGTCTAGATTTTCGAATCCGACGCATAACTGATAGGTAATTGAAACGTTCAGCTCCTCCTAATGACATTGGTGCACTAAAATTGCGTCGAGATTGAATACACCGTCCTCCAGCCGACTTGTCTCCAAGGAGATGTTGCTGCCTCGGGCACCATATTGTCCGTCTCCTGTGAGACTAGATTTTCGAATCCGACGCGAAACTAATTGTTAATTGTAACGTTCATCGCCTCCTGTTGACGATGGAACACTCAAATTGCGTCGAGATTCAATACATCGTCATCCAGCCGACTTGTCTCCAAGAGGATATTGCTGCCACGAGCACCATATGGTCCGTCTCCTGTGAGTGTACATTATCGAATCTGACGCAAAAATGATAGTTACTTGTAAAGTTCAGCGCTTCCTAATGACGATGGAACACTCAAATTGCGTCGAGATTCAATACATCGGCCTCCAGCCGACTTGTCTCCAAGGGTCTGTTGCTGCCTCGGGCACCTCATGGTCGTTCTCCAGTGAGTCTCGATTTTCGAATCCGACGCAAAACTGATTGTTAATTGTAACGATCAGGTCTTCCTAATGACGATGGAGCACTCAAATTGCGTTGCGGTTCAATACATCGTCCTCCAGCGGACTGGTCTCCAAGGGGATATTGCTGCTTCGGGCACCTTATGGTCCGTCTCCAGTGAGTCTAGATTTTCGAATCCGAAGAAAAACTGATAGTTAATTGCAACACTCAGGGCTACCTAATGACGATGGAACACTCATATTGCGTCGCGATCCCATACATCGTTCTCCAGCCGACTTGTCACCATAGGTCTATTGCTGCCTCGGGCACCTTATGATCGTTCTCCTGAGAGTCTAGATTTTCGAACCCGACGCTAAACAGATAGTTAATTGTAACGTTCAGGGCCTCCTAATGACGATGGATAACTCAAATCGCGTCGAGATTCAATACATCGTTCTCCAGCCATCTTGTATCAAAGGGGATATTGCTGCCTCGGGCACCATATGATCCATCTCCTGAGAGCAGATTTTCGAATCCGACGCTAAAATGATAGTTAATTGTAACGTTCAGCGCCTCCTAATGTCGATGGAACACCCAAATTGCGTCGAGATTCAATACATCGGCCTCCAGCCGACTTGTCTCCAAGGGTCTATTGCTGCCTCGGGCACCTTATGGTCGTTCTCCTGTGAGTCTAGATTTTCGAATCCGACGCATAACTGATAGGTAATTGAAACGTTCAGCTCCTCCTAATGATGTTGGTGCACTAAAATTGCGTCGAGATTGAATACATCGTCCTCCAGCCGACTTGTCTCCAAGGAGATAGTGCTGCCTCGGGCACCATATTGTCTTTCTCCTGTGAGATTAGATCTTCGAATCCGACGCGAAACTGATAGTTAATTTTAACGTTCAGGGCCTCCTAATGACGATGGAACACTCAAATTGCGTAGAGATTCAATACATCGTCCTTCAGCCGACCTGTCTCCAAGAGTCTATTGCTGCCTCGGGCATCTTACGGTAGTTCTCCTGTGAGTCTAGATTTTCTAATCCGACGCAAAACTGATTGTTAATTGTAACATTCAGGGCCTCCTAATGACGATGGAACACTCAAATTGCGTCGAGATTCAATACATCGTCCTCCAGCCGACTTGTCTCCAAGGGGATATTGCTTCCTCGGGCACCATACTATCCTTCTCCTGTGAGTCTAGATTTTCGAATCCGAAGGAAACTGATAGTTAATTGTAATGTTCAGGGCAGCCTAACGACGATGGAACACTCAAATTGCGACGAGATTCAATAGATCGTCATCCAGCCGACTTGTCTCCAAGGGGATATTGCTGCCACGAGCACCATATGGTCCGTCTCCTGTGAGTGTAGATTATCGATTCTGACGCAAAAACGAAAGTTAATTGTAAAGTTCAGCGCCTCCTTATGACGATGGAACACTCAAATTGCGTTGAGAGTCAATTCATTGTCCTCCAGCCGACTTGTCTACAAGGGAAAATTGCTGCCTCGGGCTCAATGTGGTCCGTCTCCTGTGAGTCTACATTTTCGAATCCGACGCGAAAATGATAGTTAATTGTAACGTTCAGGGCCTCCTAATGACGATGGAACACTCAAATTCCGTCGAGATTCAATACATCGTGCTCCAGCCGACTTGTCTCCAAGGGTCTATTGCGGCCTCGGGCACCTTATGGTCGTTCTCCTGTGAGTCTAGATTTTTCGAACCCAACGCATAACTGATAATTAACTGTAACGCTCAGCGCCTCCTAATGACGATGGAGCACTCAAATTGCGTCGAGATTCAATACATCGTCCTCCAGCCGCCTTGTCTCCAAGGGGATAACAATGCCTCATGCACCACATGGTCCACCTCCGGTCATTCTACATTTTCGAATCCGACCAAAAACCGATAGTTAATTGTAACGTTCAGCGCCTCCTAATGACGTTGGAACACTCAAACCGCGCAGATTCAATACATCGTCATTCAGACGACTTGTCTCCAGGGGTCTATTGCCGTCTCGGGCACCAGTTGATCCCTCTCCTGTGAGTCTAGATTTTCGAATCCGACGCAAAAATAATACTGAGATGTAAAGATCAGCGCCTCCTAATGACGATGGAACACTCAAATTGCGTCGAGGTTCAAATCATCGGCCTCAAGCCGACTTGTCTCCAACGGGATATTGCTGCCTCGGGCAACATATGGTCCGTCTCCTGTGAGTCTAGATTTTTTAATCCGACGCGAAACTGATAGTTAATTGTAACGTTCAGGGCCTCCTAATGACGATGGAACACTCAAATTGCGTCGAGATTCAATACATAGGCCTCCAGCCGACTTGTCTCCAAGGGTCTGTTGCTGCCTCGGGCACCTTATGGTCGTTCTCCTGTGAGTCTAGATTTTCGAATCCGACGCATAACTGATAGTTAATTGAAACGTTCAGCGCCTCCTAATGTCGATAGAAACTCAAATTGCGTCGAGATTCAAAACATCGTCCTCCAGCCGACTTGTCTCCATGGGGATATTGCTGCCTCGTGCACCATACTGTCTTTCTCCTGTGAGTCTAGATTTTTTGAAACCGACGCAAAAATGATAGTTAATTAAAACTTTCAGCGCCTCCTAATGACGATGGTGCACTCAAATTGCGTCGAGATTGAATACATCGTCCTCCAGCCGACTTGTCTCCAAGGGGATATTGCTTCCTTGTGCACCATACTATCCTTCTCCTGTGAGTCTAGATTTTCGAATCCGACGCGAAACAGATAATTAATTGTAATGTTCAGGGCCTCCTAACGACGATGGAACACTCAAATTGCGACGAGATTCAATAGATCGTCCTCCAGCCGACTTGTCTCTAAAGGTCTATAGTTGCCTCGGGCACCTTGTGGTCGTTCTCCTGTGAGTCTAGATTTTCGAATCCGACACATAGCTGATAGTTAATTGTGAAGTTCAGGGCCTCCTAATGACCATGGAACACTCAAATTGCGTCGAGATTCAATACAACGTCCTCCAGCCGACTTGTCTCCAAGGGTTTATTGCTGCCCCGGGCACCATATGGCCGTCTCCAGTAATTCTAGATTTTCGAATCCGACGCGAAACTGATAGTTAATTGTTACGTTCAGGGCCTCCTAATGACGATGGAACACTCAAATTGCGTTGAGATTCAATACATCGTATTTCAGCCGAATTGTCTCCCAGAGTCTCTTGCTGCCACGGACACCTTATGGTCCTGTGAGTCTAGATTTGCGAATCCGACGCAAAACTGATAGTTAATTGTAATGTTCAGGGCCTCCTAATCACGATGGAACACTCAAATTGCGTCGAGATTCAATACATCAGCCTCGAGCCGTCTTGTATCAAAGGGGATATTGCTGCCTCAGGCACCATGTGGTCCATCTCCTGTTTGTCTAGATTTTCGAATCCCACGCATAACTGATAGTTAATTGAAACTTTCAGCGCCTCCTAATGACGATGGAACACTCAAATTGCGCAGATTCAAAACATCGTCATCCAGCCGACTTGTCTCCAGGGGTCTATTGCTGTCTCGGGCACCAAATGAACCTTCCCCTGTGAGTCTAGATTATCGAATCCGACGCAAAAATAATAGTGAGATGTAACGATCAGCGCCTCCTAATGATGATGGAACACTCAAATTGCGTCGAGATTCAAAACATCGTCCTCCAGCCAACTTGTCTCCAAGGGTCTAATGCTGCCTCGGGCACCTTATGGTCGTTCTCTTGTAAGTCTAGATTTTCGAATCCGACGCAAAACTGATAGCTCATTATAACGTTCAGGGCGACCTATTGACGATGGAACACTCAAATTGCGTCGATATTCAATACATCTTCCTTCAGTCGATTTGTCTCCAAGGGGTATATTGCTGTCTCGAGCAGCGTATGAACTTCTCCTGTGAGTAGACTTTCGAATCCGACGCTAAAATGATTGTTAATTGTAACGTTCAGGGCCTCCTAATGACGATGGAACACTCAAATTGCGTCGAGAATCAATACATCGGCCTCCAGCCGACTTGTATCCAAGGGGATATTGCAGTTTCGTGCACCATATGATCCTTCTCATGTTAGTAGATTTTCAAATCCGACGCTAAAATGATAGTTAACTGTAACGTTCAGGGCCTCCTAATGCCGATGGAACATTCAAATTGCGTCGAGATTCAATACATCGGCCTCCAGCCGACTTGTCTCCAAGGGTCTGTTTCTGCCCGGGCACCTTATGGTCGTTCTCCTGTGAGTTTAGATTATCGAATCCGACGCAAAAATGATAGTTAATTGTAACGTTCAGGGCCTTCTAATGACGATGGAACACTCAAATTGCGTCGAGATTCAATACATCGTCCTCCAGCCGACTTGTCTCCAAGGGGAGATTGCTGCCTCGGGCACCATATAGTCCGTCTCCTGTGAGTTTAGATTTTCGAATCCGACGAAAAACTGATAGTTAATTGTAACGTCCAGGGCCTTGTAATGACGATGGAACACTCAAATTGCGTCGAGATTCAATACATCGGCCTCCAGCCGACTTGTCTCCAAGGGTCTGTTGCTGCCTCGGGCACCTTATGGTCGTTCTCCTGTGAGTCTAGATTTTCGAATCCGACGCAAAAATGATAGTTAACTGTACCGTTCAGGGCCTTGTAATGACGATGGAACACTCAAATTGCGTCGAGATTCAATACATCGGACTCCAGCCAACTTGTCTCCAAGGGGATATCGCTGCCTCGGGCACCACATGGTCCGTCTCCGGTGATTCTACGTTTTCGAATCCGACGCAAAACTCATAGGGCCTCCTATTGGCGATGGAACACTCAAATTGCGTCGAGATTCAATACATCGACCTCCAGCCGACTTGTCTCCAAGGGGATACTGCTGCATCGGACACCTTATGGTCGTTCTCCTGTGAGTTTAGATTTTCGAATCCGACGCAAAAATGATAGTTAATTGTAACATTCAGGGCCTTCTAATGACGATGGAACACTCAAATTGCGTCGAGATTCAATACATCGGCCTCCAGCCGACTTGTCTCCAAGGGGATATTGCTGCCTCGGGCTCCTTATGGTCGTTCTCCTGTGAGTCTAGATTTTCGAATCCGACGCATAAATGATAGTTAATTGTAACGTTCAGGGACTCCTAAAGACGATGGAACACCCAAATTGCGTCGAGAGTCAATACATCGACCTCCAGTCAACTTGTATCCAAGGGGATATTGCAGTCTCGTGCACCATATGATCCTTCTCCTGTGAGTCTAGATTTTCGAATCCGACGCAAAAATGATAGTTAATTGTAACGTTCAGGGCCTACTAATGACGATGGAACACTCAAATTGCGTCGATATTCAATACATCGGCCTCCAGTTGATTTGTCTCCAAGGGGTATATTGCTGTCTCGAGCACCGTATGAACTTCTCCTGTGAGTAGATTTTCGAATCCGACGCTAAAATGATAGTGAATAGTAACGTTCAGGGCCTTGTGATGACGATGGAACACTCAAATTGCGTCGAGATTCAATACATCGTCCTCCAGCCGACTTGTCTCCAAGGGGATATTACTGCCTCGGGCACCATATGGTCCGTCTACTGTGAGTCTAGATTTTGAATCCGACGCGAAACTGATAGTTAATTGTAACGTTCAGCGCCTCCTAATGCCGATGGAACACTCAAATTGCGTTGAGAGTCAATACATTGTCCTCCAGCCGACTTGTCTACAAGGGGATATTGCTGCTTCGGGCTGCACGTGGTCTGTCTCCTGCGAGTCTACATTTTCGAATCCGACGCGTAACTGATAGTTAATTGTAACGTTCAGGGCCTCCTAATGACGATGGAACACTCAAATTGCGTCGAGATTTAATACATCGGCCTACAGCTGACTTGTCTCCAAGGGTCTATTGCTGCCTCGGGCACCTTGTGGTCGTTCTCCTGTGAGTCTAGATTTTCGAATCCGACACATAACTGATAGCTAATTGTGAAGTTCAGGGCCTCCTAATGACGATGGAACACTCAAATTGCGTCGAGATTCAATACATCGTCCTCCAGCCGACTTGTCTCCAAGGGTCTATTGCGGCCTCGGTCACCTTATGGTCGTTCTCCAGTGAGTCTATATTTTCGAACCCAACGCATAACTGATAGTTAACTGTAACGCTCAGCGACTCCTAATGACGATGGAACACTCAAATTGCGTCGAGATTCAATACATCTTCCTCCAGCCGACTTGTCTCCAAGTGGATATTGCTGCCTCGGGCACCATATGGTCCGTCTCCTGTGATTCTAGATTTTAGAATCCGACGCGAAACTGATAGTTAATTGTAAAGTTCAGGGCCTCCTAATGACGATGGAACACTAAAATTGCTTTGAGATTCAATACATCGTCCTTCAGCCGACTTGTCTCCAAGAGTCTATTGCTGCCACGGACACCTTATGGTCGTTCTCCTGTGAGTCTAGATTTTCGAATCCGACGCAAAACAGGTAGTTAATTGTAACGTTCAGGGCCTCCTAATGTCGATGGAACACTCAAGTTGCGTCGAGATTCACTACATCGTCCTCGAGCCGACTTTTCTCCAAGGGGATATTGCTGCCTCGATCACCATACGGCCCTTCTCCTGTGAGTCTAGATTTTCGAATCCGACGCGAAACTGATAGTTAATTGTAACGTTAAGGCCCCTAATGACGATGGAACAATCAAATGGCGTCGAGACTCAATACATCGTCCTCCAGCCGACTTGTATCAAAGGGGATATTGCTGCCTCGGGCTCCATGTGGTCCGTCTGGTGTTTGTCTAGATTTTCGAATCCGACGCAAAATTGATAGTTAATTGTAACGTTCAGTGCCTCCTAATGACGATGTAACACTCAAATTGCGTCGAGATTCAATACATCGGCCTCCAGCCGACTTGTCTCCAAGGGTCTATCGCTGCCTCGGCCACCTTATGGTCGTTCTCCTGTGAGTCTAGATTTTCGAATCCCACGCATAACTGATAGTTAATTGAAACGTTCAGCGCCTCCTAATGTCGATAGAACACTCAAATTGCGTCGAGATTCAATACATCGTCCTCCAGCTGACTTGTCTACATGGGGATTTTGCTGCCTCGGGCACGTTATGGTCGTTCTCCTGTGAGTCTAGATTTTCGAATCCCACGCATAACTGATAGTTAATTGAAACGTTCAGCTCCTCCTAATGACGATGGAGCACTCAAATTGCGTAAAGATTGAATACTTCGTCCTCCAGCCGACTTGTCTCCAAGGGGATATTGCTGCCACGGGCACCTTATGGTCCGTCTCCTGTGAGTCTAGATTTTAGAATCCGACGCGAAACTGATAGTTCATTGTAACGTTCAGGGCCTCCGAACGACGATGGAACACTCAAATTGCGTCGAGATTAAATACGTCATCCTTCAGCCGACTTGTCTCCAAGGGTCTATTGCTGGCTCGGGCACCTTATGGTAGTTCTCCTGTGAGTCTAGATTTTCTAATCCGACGCTAAACTGATTCTTAATTGTAACGTTCAGGGCCTCCTAATGACGATGGAACACTCAAATTGCGTCGAGATTTAATACATCGTCCTCCAGCCGACTTGTATCCAAGGGGATAATGCTGTCTCGGGCACCATATGATCCCTCCCCTGTTAGTAGATTTTCGAATCCGACGCTAAAATGATAGTTAATTGTAACGTTCAGGGACTCCTATTGACGATGTAACTCTCTAAAATTCGTCGAGATTCAACACATCGGCCTCCAGCCGACTTGTCTCCTAGAGTCTGTTGCTGCCTCGGATACCTTATGGTCGTTCTACTGTGAGTCTCGATTTTCGAATCCGACGCATAATTGATAGTTAATTGTAACGTTCATCGCCTCCTAATGACGATGTAAGACTCAAATTGCGTCGAGATTCAATACATCGTCCACCAGCCGACTTGTCTCCAAGGGGATATTGCTGCCTCGGGCACCACATAGTCCGTCTCCTGTGAGTTAAGATTTTGGAATCCGACGAAAAACTGATAGTTAATTGTAACGTTCAGGGCCTTGTAATGACGATGGAACACTCAGATTGCGTCGAGATTCAATACATCGGCCTCCAGCCGACTTGTCTCCAAGGGTCTGTTGCTGCCTCGGGCACCTTATGGTCGTTCTCCTGTGAGTCTAGATTTTCGAATCCGACGCAAAAATGATAGTTAACTGTAACGTTTAGGGCCTTGTAATGACGATGGAACACTCAAATTGCGTCGAGATTCAATACATCGGCCTCCAGCCGACTTGTCTCCAAGGGGATATTGCTGCCTCGGGCTCCTTATGGTCGTTCTCCTGTGAGACTAGATTGTCGAATCCGACGCATAAATGATAGTTAATTGTAACGTTCAGGGACTCCTAAAGACGATGGAACACCCAAATTGCGTCGAGAGTCAATACATCGACCTCCAGTCGACTTGTATACAAGGGGATATTGCAGTCTCGTGCACCATATGATCCTTCTCCTGTGAGTCTAGATTTTCGAATCCGACGCAAAAATGATAGTTAATTGTAACGTTCAGGGCCTCCTAATGACGATGGAACACTCAATTTGCGTCGATATTCAATACATCGGCCTCCAGTCGATTTGTCTCCAAGGGGTATATTGCTGTCTCGAGCACCGTATGAACTTCTCCTGTGAGTAGATTTTGGAATCCGACGCTAAAATGATAGTGAATAGTAACGTTCAGGGCCTTGTAATGACGATGGCACACTCAAATTGCGTCGAGATTCAATACATCGTCCTCCAGCCGACTTGTCTCCAAGGGGATATTACTGCCTCGGGCACGATATGGTCCGTCTACTGTGAGTCTAGATTTTGAATCCGACGCGAAACTGATAGTCAATTGTAACGTTCAGCGCCTCCTAATGCCGATGGAACACTCAAATTGCGTTGAGAGTCAATACATTGTCCTCCAGCCGACTTGTCTACAAGGGGATATTGCTGCTTCGGGCTGCACGTGGTCCGTCTCCTGCGAGTCTACATTTCTGAATCCGACGCGTAACTGATAGTTAATTGTAACGTTCAGGGCCTCCTAATGACGATGGAACACTCAAATTGCGTCGAGATTTAATACATCGGCCTACAGCTGACTTGTCTCCAAGGGTCTATTGCTGCCTCGGGCACCTTGTGGTCGTTCTCCTGTGAGTCTAGACTTTCGAATCCGACACATAACTGATAGCTAATTGTGAAGTTCAGGGCCTCCTAATGACGATGGAACACTCAAATTGCGTCGAGATTCAATACATCGTCCTCCAGCCGACTTGTCTCCAAGGGTCTATTGCTGCTTCGGCTACCTTATGGTCGTTCTCCTGTGAGTCTAGATTTTCGAATCCCACGCATAACTGATAGATAATTGAAACGTTCAGCGCCTCCTAATGTCGATAGAACACTCAAATTGCGTCGAGATTCAATACATCGTCCTCCAGCCGACTTGTCTCCATGGGGATATTAGTGCCTCTTGCACCATATTGTCCTTCTCCTGTGAGTCTAGGTTTTTCGAAACCGACGCAAAAATGATAGATAATTGTAACGTTCAGCGCCTCCTAATGACGATGGAACACTCAAATTGCGCTGAGAGTCAATACATCGTCCTCCAGCTGACTTGTCTACAAGGGGATTTTGCTGCCTCGGGCACATTATGGTCGTTCTCCTGTGAGTCTAGATTTTAGAATCCGACGCGAAACTGATTCTTAATTGTAACGTTCAGGGCCTCCTAATGACGATGGAACACTCAAATTGCGTCGAGATTCAATACATCGTCCTCCAGCCGACTTGTATCCAAGGGGATAATGCTGTCTCGGGCACCATATGATCCCTCCCCTGTTAGTAGATTTTCGAATCCGACGCTAAAATGATAGTTAATTGTAACGTTCAGGGTCTCCTATTGACGATGGAACTCTCAAATTGCGTCGAGATTCAACACATCGGCCTCCAGCCGACTTGTCTCCTAGAGTGTGTTGCTGCCTCGGATACCTTACGGTCGTTCTACTGTGAGTCTAGATTCTCGAATCCGACGCATAATTGATAGTTAATTGTAACGTTCATCGCCTCCTAATGACGATGGAACACTCAAATTGCATCGAGATTAAATACGTCATCCTTCAGCTGACTTGTCTCCAAGGGTCTATTGCTGGCTCGGGCACCTTATGGTAGTTCTCCTGTGAGTCTAGATTTTCTAATCCGACGCAAAACTGATTCTTAATTGTAACGTTCAGGGCCTCCTAATGACGATGGAACACTCAAATTGCGTCGAGATTCAATACATCGTCCTCCAGCCGACTTGTATCCAAGGGGATAATGCTGTCTCGGGCACCATATGATCCCTCCCCTGTTAGTAGATTTTCGAATCCGACGCTAAAATGATAGTTAATTGTAACGTTCAGGGTCTCCTGTTGACGATGGAACTCTCAAATTGCGTCGAGATTCAACACATCGGCCTCCAGCCGACTTGTCTCCTAGAGTGTGTTGCTGCCTCGGATACCTTACGGTCGTTCTACTGTGAGTCTAGATTCTCGAATCCGACGCATAATTGATAGTTAATTGTAACGTTCATCGCCTCCTAATGACGATGGAACACACAAATTGCGTCGAGATTCAATACATCAGCCTCGAGCCGTCTTGTATCAATGGGGATATTGCTGCCTCGGGCTCCATGTGGTCCGTCTCCTGTTTGTCTAGATTTTCGAATCCCACGCATAACTGATAGTTAATTGAAACGTTCAGCGCCTCCTAATGACGATGGAGCACTCAAATTGCGTCGAGATTCAATACATCGTCGTCCAGCCGACTTGTCTCAAAGGGGATATCGCTGCCTCGTGCACCACATGGTCCATCTCCGGTGATTCTACATTTTCGAATCCGACGCAAAACTGATAGATAATTGTAACGTTCAACGCCTCCTAATGACGATGGAACACTCAAATTGCGCAGATTCAAAGCATCGTCATTCAGCCGACTTGTCTTCAGGGGTCTATTGCTGTCTCGGGCACCAAATGAACCTTCCCCTGTGAGTCTAGATTTTCGAATCCGACGCAAAAATAATAGTGAGATGTAACGATCAGCGCCTCCCAATGATGATGGAACACTCAAATTGCGTCGAGATTCAAAACATCGGCCTCCAGCCGACTTGTCTCCAAGGGGATATTGCTGCCTCGGGCACCATACGTTCCTTCTCCTGTGAGTCTAGATTTTCGAATCCGTCGCATAACTGATAGTTAATTGTAACGGTCAGGGCATCCTAATAACGATGGAACACTCAAATTGCGTCGAGATTCAATACATCGTCCTCCAGCCGACTTGTCTCCTAGGGGATATTGCTTCCTCGTGCACCATACTATCCTTCTCCTGTGATTCTTGATTTTCGAATCCGACGCGAAACAGATAATTAATTGTAATGTTCAGGGCCTCCTAATGACGATGGAACACTCAAATTGCGACGAGATTCAATAGATCGTCCTCCAGCGGACTTGTCTCCAAGGGGATATTGCTGCCTCGGGCACCATATGGTCCGTCTCCTGTGAGTCTAGATATTTGAATCCGACGCAATACTGATAGTTAATTGTAACGTTCAGCGCCTCCTAATGACGATTGAACACTCAAAATGCGTTGAGAGTCAATACATTGTCCTCCAGCCGACTTGTCTACAAGGTGATATTGCTGCCTCGGGCTCCATGTGGTCCGTCTCCTGTGAGTCTACATTTTCGAATCCGACGCCAAAGTGATAGTTAATTGTAACGTTCAGGGCCTCCTAATGACGATGGACACTCAAATTGCTCCGAGATTCAATACATCGGCCTACGGCCGACTTGTCTACAAGGGTCTATAGCTCCTCGGGCACCTTGTGGTCGTTCTCCTGTGAGTCTAGATTTTCGAATCCGACACATAGCTGATAGTTAATTGTGAAGTTCAGGGCCTCCTAATGACCATGGAACACTCAAATTGCGTTGAAATTCAATACATCGAATTTCAGCCGAATTGTCTCCACGAGTCTCTTGCTGCCACGGACACCTTATGGTCGTTCTCCTGTGAGTCTAGATTTTCGAATCCGACGCAAAACTGATAGTTAATTGTAATGTTCAGGGCCTCCTAATCACGATGGAACACTCAAATTGCGTCGAGATTCAATACATCAGCCTCGAGCCGTCTTGTTTCAAAGGGGATATTGCTGCCTCGGGATCCATGTGGTCCGTCTCCTGTTTGCCTAGATTTTCGAATCCCACGCATAACTGATAGTTAATTGAAACGTTCAGCGTCTCCTAATGACGATGGAGCACTCAAATTGCGTCGAGATTCTAAACATCGGCCTCCAGCCGACTTGTCCTCAAGGGGATATTGCTGCCTTGGGCACCATACGGTCCTTCTCCTGTGAGTCTAGATTTTCGAATCCGTCGCATAACTGATAGTTAATTGTAACGTTCAGGGCATCCTAATGATGATGGAACACTCAAATTGCGTCAAGATTCAATACATCGTCCTCCAGCCGACTTGTCTCCAAGGGGATATCGCTGCCTCGTGCACCACATGGTCCGTCTCCGGTGATTCTACATTTTCGAATCCGATGCAAAACTGATAGTTAATTGTAACGTTCAGCGCCTCCTAATGACGATGGAACACTCAAATTGCGCAGATTCAATACATCGTCATTCAGCCGACCTGTCTCCAGGGGTCTATTGCTGTCTCGGGCACCAAATGATCCTTCTCCTGTGAGTCTAGATTTTCGAATCCGACACAAAAATAATAGTGAAATGTAACGATCAGCGCCTCCTAATGATGATGGAACACTCAAATTGCGTCGAGATTCAAAACATCGTCCTCCAGCTGACTTGTCTCAAAGGGGATATTGCTTCCTCGTGCACCATACTATCCTTCTCCTGTGATTCTAGATTTTCGAATCCGACGCGAAACCGATAATTAATTGTAATGTTCAGGGCCTCCTAATGACGATGGAACACTCAAATTGCGACGAGATTCAATGGATCGTCCTCCAGCCGACTTGTCTCCAAGGGGATATTGCTGCCTCGGGCACCATATGGTCCGTCTCCTGTGAGTCTAGATTTTTGAATCCGACACGAAAGTGATAGTAAATTGTAACGTTCAGGGCCTCCTAATGACGATGGAACACTCAAATTGCGCCGACATTCAATACATCGGCCTACAGCCGACTTGTCTCCAAGGGTCTATAGCTGCCTCGGGCACCTTGTGGTCGTTCTCCTGTGAGTCTAGATATTCGAATCCGACACATAGCTGATAGTTAATTGTGAAGTTCAGGGCCTCCTAATGACCATGGAACACTCAAATTGCGTCGAGATTCAATACAACGTCCTCCAGACGACTTGTCTCCAAGGGTCTATTGCGGCCTCGTTCACCTTATGGTCGTTGTCCTGTGAGTCTATATTTTCGAACCCAACGCATAACTGATAGTTAACTGTAACGCTCAGCGCCTCCTAATGACGATGCAACACTCAAATTGCGTCGAGACGCAATACATTGTCCTCCAGCCGACTTGTCTCCATGGGGTTATTGCTGCCTCGGGCACCATATGGCCGGCTCCAGTGATTTTAGATTTTCGAATCCGACGCGAAACTGATAGTTAATTGCTACGTTCAGGGCCTCCTAATGACGATGGAACACTCAAATTGCGTTGAGATTCACTACATCGAATTTCAGCCGAATTGTCTCCAAAAGTCTCTTGCTGCCACGGACACCTTATGGTCGTTCCCCTGTGAGTCTAGATTTTCGAATCCGACGCAAAACTGATAGTTAATTGTAATGTTCAGGGCCTCCTAATCACGATGGAACACTCAAATTGCGTCGAGATTCAATACATCAGCCTCGAGGCGACTTGTATCAAAGGGGATATTGCTGCCTCGGGCTCCATGTGGTCCGTCTCCTGTTTGTCTAGATTTTCGAATCCCACGCATAACTGATAGTTAATTGAAACGTTCAGCGCCTCCTAATGACGATGGAGCACTCAAATTGCGTCGAGACTCAATACATCGTCGTCCAGCCGTCTTGTCTCAAAGGGGATATCGCTGCCTCGTGCACCACATGGTCCATCTCCGGTGATTCTACATTTTCGAATCCGATGCAAAACTGATAGATAATTGTAACGTTCAGCGCCTCCTAATGACAATGGAACACTCAAATTGCGCAGATTCGAAACATCGTCATTCAGCCGACTTGTCTCCAGGGGTCTATTGCTGTCTCGGGCACCAAATGAACCTTCCCCTGTGAGTCTAGATTTTCGAATCCGACGCAAAAATAATAGTGAGATGAAACGATCAGCGCCTCCTAATGATGATGGAACACTCAAGTTGCGTCGAGATTCAAAACATCGGCCTCCAGCCGACTTGTCTCCAAGGGGATATTGCTGCCTCGGGCACCATACGGTCCTTCTCCTGTGAGTCTAGATTTTCGAATCCGTCGCATAACTGATAGTTAATTGTAACGGTCAGGGCATCCTAATGACGATGGAACACTCAAATTGCGTCGAGATTCAATACATCGTCCTCCAGCCGTCTTGTCTCCAAGGGGATATAGCTGCCTCGGGCACCACATGGTCCGTCTCCGGTGATTCTACGTTTTCGAATCCGACGCAAAACTAATAGTTATGTATGACGTTCAGCGCCTCCTAATGACGATGGAACGCTCAAATTCCGCAGATTCAATACATCGTCATTCAGCCGACTTGTCTCCAAGGATCTATTGCTGTCTCGGGCACCAAATGATCCTTCTCCTGTGAGTCTAGATTTTCGACCCGACACAAAAATAATAGTGTGATGTAACGATCAGCGCCTCCTAATGATGATGGATTACTCAAATTGCGTCGAGATTCAAAACATCGTCCTCCAGCCGACTTGTCTCCAAGGGTCTATTGCGGCCTCGGGCACCTTATGGTCGTTCTCCAGTGAGTCTATATTTTCAAACCCAACGCATAACTGATAGTTAACTGTAACGCTCGGCGCCTCTTAATGACGATGGAACCCTCAAATTGCGTCGAGATTCAATACATCGGCCTCCAGCCGACTTGTCTCCAAGGGGATATTGCTGCCTCGGGCACCATATGTTCCGTCTCCTGTGATTCTAGATTTTTGAATCCGTCGCGAAACTGATAGTTAATTGTAACGTTCAGCGCCTTCTAATGACTATGGAACACTCAAATTGCGTTGAGAGTCAATACACTGTCCTCCAGCCGACTTGTCTACAAGGGGATATTGCTGCGTCGGGCTCCATGTGGTCCGTCTCCTGTGAGTCTACATTTTCGAATCCGACGCGAAACTGATAGTTAATTGTAACGTTCAGGGCCTCCAAATGACGATGGAACACTCAAATTGCGTCGAGATTCAATACATCGGCCTACAGCCGACTTGTCTCCAAGGGTCTATTGCTGCCTCGGGCACCTTGTGGTCGTTCTCCTGTGAGTCTAGATTTTCGAATCCGTCACATAACTGATAGTTAATTGTGAAGTTCAGGACCTCCTAATGACGATGGAACACTCAAATATGGTCGAGATTCAATACATCGTCCTCCAGCCGACTTGTCTCCAAGGGTCTATTGCGGCCTCGGGCACCATATGGTCGTTCTCCTGTGAGTCTATATTTTCGAACCCAACGCATAACTGATAGTTAACTGTAACGCTCGGCGCCTCCTAATGACGATGGAACCCTCAAATTGCGTCGAGATTCAATACATCGTCCTCCAGCCGACTTGTCTCCAAGGGGATATTGCTGCCTCGGGCACCATATGGTCCGTCTCCTGTGATTCTAGGTTTTCGAATCCGACGCAAAACTGATAGTTAATTGTAAAGTTCAGGGCCTCCTAATGACGATGGAACATTCAAATTGTGTTGAGATTCAATACATCGTTCTTCAGCCGACTTGTCTCCAAGAGTCTATTGCTGCCACGGACACCTTATGGTCGTTCGCCTGTGAGTCTAGATTTTCGAATCCGACGCAAAACTGATAGTTAATTGTAACGTTCGGGGCCTCCTAATCTCGATGGAACACTCAAATTGCGTCGAGATTCTATACTTTGGCCTCGAGCCGACTTGCCTCCATGGGTCTATTGCTGCCTCGGGCACCTTATGGTCGTTCTCCTGTGAGTCTAGATTTTCGAATCTGACACATAACTGATAGTTAATTGCGAAGTTCAGGGCCTCCTAATGAAGATGGAACACTGAAATTGCGTCGAGATTGAATACATCTTCCTCCAGCCGACTTGTCTCCAAGGGTCTATTGCGGCCTCGGGCACCTTATGGTCGTTCTCCTGTGAGTCTATATTTTCGAACCCAACGCATAACTGATAGTTAACTGTAACGCTCGGCGCCTCCTAATGACGATGGAACCCTCAATATGCGTCGAGATTCAATGCATCGTCCTCCAGCCGACTTGTCTCCAAGGGGATATTGCTGCCTCAGGCACCATATGGTCCGTCTCCTGTGATTCTAGATTTTCGAATCCGACGCGAAACTGATAGTTAATTGAAAAGTCAAGGGCCTCCTAATGACGATGGACCTTTCAAATTGCGTTGAGATTCAATACATCGTCCTTCAGCCGACTTGTCTCCAAGAGTCTATTGCTGCCACGGACACCTTATGGTCCTTCTCCTGTGAGTCTCGATTTTGGAATCCGACGCGAAACTGATAGTTAATTGTAACGTTCAGGGCCCCTAATGACGATGGAACACTCAAATTGCGTCGAGATTCAATACATCGTCCTCCAGCCGACTTGTATCAAAGGGGATATTGCTGCCTCGGGCACCGTATGGTCCGTCTCCTGTGAATCTAGATTTTCGAATCCAACAGCATAACTGATAGTTAATTGCAAAGTTCAGCGCCTCCTAATGACGATGGAGCACTCAAATTGCGTCGCGATTCAATACATCGTTCTCCGGCGGATTGGTCTCCAAGGGGAAATTGCTGCTTCGGGCACCTTATGGTCCGTCGCCAGTCAGTCTAGATTTTCGAATCCGACGAAAAACTGGTAGTTATATGTAACATTCAGGGCCTCCTATTTACGATGGAACACTGAAATTGCGTCGCTATCCAAAACATCGTCCTCCAGCCGACTTGTCTCCAAGGGCCTATTGCTGCCTGGGGCACCTTACATTCGTTCATCTGTGAATCTAGATTTTCGAATCCGACGCAAAACTGATAGTTAATTGAAACGTTCAGGGCCTCCTAATGTCGATAGAACACTCAAATTGCGTCGAGATCCAATACATCGGCATTCAGCCGATTTGTCTCCAACGGTCTATTGCTGCCTCGGGCACCTTGTGGTCGTTCTCCTGTGAGTCTAGATTTTCGAATCCGACACATAACTGATAGTTAATTGTGAAGTTCAGGGCCTCCAAATGACGATGGAACACTCAAATTGCGTCGAGATTCAATCCATCGTCCTCCAGCCGACATGTCTCCAAGGGTCTATTGCGGCCTCGGGCACCTTATGGTCGTTCTCTGTGAGTCTATATTTTCGAACCCAACGCATAACTGATAGTTAACTGTAACGCTCGGCGCCTCCTAATGACGATGGAACCCTCAAATTGCGTCGAGATTCAATACATCGTCCTCCAGCCGACTTGTCTCCAAGGGACTATTGCTGCCTGGGGCACCTTATGATCGTTCACCTGTGAATCCAGATTTTCGAATCCGACGCAAAACTGATAGTTAATTGAAACGTTCAGGGCCTACTAATGTCGATGGAACACTCTAATTGCGTCGAGATTCAATACATCGGCCTACAGCCGACCTGTCTCCAAGGGTCTATTGCTGCCTCGGGCACCTTGTGGTCGTTCTCCTGTGAGTCTAGATTTTCGAATCCGACACATAACTGATAGTTAATTGTGACGTTCAGGGCCTCCTAATGACGATGGAACACTCAAATTGCGTCGAGATTCAATACATCGTCCTCCAGCCGACATGTCTCCAAGGGTCTATTGCGGCCTCGGGCACCTTATGGTCGTTCTCTGTGAGTCTATATTTTCGAACCCAACGCATAACTGATAGTTAACTGTAACGCTCGGCGCCTCCTAATGACGATGGAACCCTCAAATTGCGTCGAGATTCAATACATCATCCTCCAGCCGACTTGTCTCCAAGGGACTACTACTGCCTGGGGCACCTTATGATCGTTCACCTGTGAATCTAGATTTTCGTATCCGACGCAAAACTGATAGTTAATTGAAACGTTCAGGGCCTCCTAATGTCGATAGAACACTCTAATTGCGTCGAGATTCAATACATCGGCCTACAGCCGACATGTCTCCAAGGGTCTATTGCTGCCTCGGGCACCTTGTGGTCGTTCTAATGTGAGTCTAGATTTTCGAATCCGACACATAACTGATAGTTAATTGTGACGTTCAGGGCCTCCTAATGAGGATGGAACACTCAAATTGCGTCGAGATTCAATACATCGTCCTCCAGCCGACTTTTCTCCAAGGGTCTATTGCGGCCTCGGGCACCTTATGGTCGCTCTCCTGTGAGTCTATATTTTCGAACCCAACGCATAACTGATAGTTAACTGTAACGCTCGGCGCCTCCTAATGACGATGGAACCCTCAAATTGCGTCGAGATTCAATACATCGTCCTCCAGGCGACTTGTCTCCAAGGGGATATTGTTGCCTCGGGCACCATATGGTCCATCTCCTGTGATTCTACATTTTCGAATATGACGCAAAACAGATAGTTAATTGTAACGTTCAGGGCCTCCTAATGACGAAGGAACACTCAAATTGCGTCGAGATTCAATACATCGTCCTCCAGCCGACTTGTCTCCAAGGGGATATTGCTGCCTCGATCACCATACGGTCCTTCTCCTGTGAGTCTAGATTTTCGAATCCGACGCAAAAATGATAGTTAATTGTAAAGTTCAGGGCCTCCTAATGACGATGGAACACTCAAATTGGGTCGAGATTCAATACATCGTCCTCCAGCCGACTTGTCTCCAAGGGTCTATTGCTGCCTCGGGCACCTTATGGTTGTTCTCCTGTGAATCTAGACTTTCGAATCCAACAGCATAACTGATAGTTAAATGAAAAGTTCAGCGCCTCCTAATGGCGATGGAGCACTCAAATTGCGTCGCGATTCACTACATCGTTCTCCAGCGGATTGGTCTCCAAGGGGAATTTGCTGCTCCGGGCACCTTATGGTCCTTCTCCAGTCAGTCTAGATTTTCGAATTCGACGAAAAACTGATAGTTAATTGTAACATTCAGGGCCTCCTATTTACGATGAAACACTCAAATTGCGTGGAGATTCAATACATCGGCCTCGAGCCGACTTGTCTCCAAGGGTCTTTTGCTGCCTCGTGCAGCTTATGGTCGATCTCCTGTGAGTCTAGATTTTCGAATCCGACGCAAAACAGATAGTTAATTGTAACGTTCAGCGCCTCCTAATGACGATGGAACACTCAAATTGCGTCGAGATACATCATCCTGCAGCCGACTTGTCTCCAAGGGGATATTGCGGCCTCGGGCACCATACGGTCCTTCTCCTGTGAGCCTACATTTTGGAATCCGACGCGAAACTGATAGTAATTGTAACGTTCAGGGCCTCCTAATGACGATGCAGAACTCATATTGCGTCGCGATTCAATACATCGCTCTCCAGCGGACTGGTCATCAAGGGGAAATTGCTGCCTCGGGCACCTTATGGTCCGTCTCCAGTGAGTCTAGATTTTCGAATCCGACGATAAACTGATAGTTAATTGTAACATTCAGGGCCTCCTATTTACAATGGAGCACTGAAATTGCGTCGCGATCCAATACATCGTCCTCCAGCCGACTTGTCTCCAAGGAGATATTGCTGCCTCGGGCACCATATGGTCCGTCTCCTGTGAGTCTAGATTTTCGAATCCGACGCGAAACTGATAGTTAATTGTAACGTTCAAGGCCTCCTAATGACGATGGAACACTCAAATTGCGTTGAAATTCAATTCATCGTCCTTCAGCCGACTTGTCTCCAAGAGTCTATTGCTGCCTCGGACACATAATGGTCGTTCTCCTGTGCGTCTAGATTTTCGAATCCTACACAAAACTGATAGTTAATTGAAACGTTCAGGGCCTCCTAATGACGAAGGAACACTCAAATTGCGTCGAGATACACTACATCGTCCTTCAGCCGACTTGTCTCCAAGAGTCTATTGCTGCCTCGGACACTTTATGGTCGTTCTAATGTGCGTCTAGATTTTCGAATCCTACGCAAAACAGATAGTTAATTGTAACGTTCAGGGCGTCGTAATGACGAAGGAACACTCAAATTGCGTCGAGATACACTACATCGTCCTCCAGCCGACTTGTCTACAAGGGGATATTGCTGCCTCGGGCACCTTATGGTCGTTCTCCTGTGAGTCTAGATTTTCGTATCCGACGCGAAACTGATAGTTAATTGTAACGTTCAGGGCCTCCTAATGACGATGGAACACTCAAATTGCGTTTGAGATTAAATACATCGTCCTTCAGCCGACTTGTCTGCAAGAGTCTATTGCTGCCGCGTGAGCTTCTGGTCGTTCTCCTGTGAGTCTAGATTTTCGAATCCGACCCAAAACAGACAGTTAATTGTAACGTTCAGCGCCTCCTAATGACGATGGAACACTCAAATTGCGTCGAGATACATCGTCCTGCAGCCGACTTGTCTCCAAGGGGATATTGCTGCCTCGGGCACCATACGGTCCTTCTCCTGTGAGTCTAGATTTTCGAATCCGACCCAAAACTGATAGTTAACTGTAACGCTCGGCGCCTCCTAATGACGATGGAACACTGAAATTGCGTCGCGATTCAATACATCGTCCTCCAGCCGACTTGTCTCCAAGGGTCAATTGCTGCCTCGGACACCTTATGGTCGTTCTCCTGTGAGTCTAGATTTTCGAATCCAACGCAAAACTGATAGTTAATTGTAACGTTCAGGGCCTCCTAATTTCGATGGAACACTCAAATTGCGTTGAGATTCAATATATCGGCCTCGAGCCGACTTGTCTCCAAGGGTCTTTTGCTGCCTCGTGCAGCTTATGGTCGATCTCCTGTGAGTCTAGATTTTCGAATCCGACGCAAAACAGATAGTTAATTGTAACGTTCAGCGCCTCCTAATGACGATGGAACACTCAAATTGCGTCGAGATACATCATCCTGCAGCCGACTTGTCTCCAAGGGGATATTGCGGCCTCGGGCACCATACGGTCCTTCTCCTGTGAGCCTACATTTTGGAATCCGACGCGAAACTGATAGTAATTGTAACGTTCAGGGCCTCCTAATGACGATGGAGAACTCATATTGCGTCGCGATTCAATACATCGCTCTCCAGCGGACTGGTCATCAAGGGGAAATTGCTGCCTCGGGCACCTTATGGTCCGTCTCCAGTGAGTCTAGATTTTCGAATCCGACGATAAACTGATAGTTAATTGTAACATTCAGGGCCTCCTATTTACAATGGAGCACTGAAATTGCGTCGCGATCCAATACATCGTCCTCCAGCCGACTTGTCTCCAAGGAGATATTGCTGCCTCGGGCACCATATGGTCCGTCTCCTGTGAGTCTAGATTTTCGAATCCGACGCGAAACTGATAGTTAATTGTAACGTTCAGGGCCTCCTAATGACGATGGAACACTCAAATTGCGTTGAAATTCAATTCATCGTCCTTCAGCCGACTTGTCTCCAAGAGTCTATTGCTGCCTCGGACACATAATGGTCGTTCTCCTGTGCGTCTAGATTTTCGAATCCTACGCAAAACTGATAGTTAATTGAAACGTTCAGGGCCTCCTAATGACGAAGGAACACTCAAATTGCGTCGAGATACACTACATCGTCCTCCAGCTGACTTGTATACAAGGGGATATTGCTGCCTCGGGCACCTTATGGTCGTTCTCCTGTGAATCTAGATTTTCGAATTCGATGCATAACTGATAGTTAATTGTAACGTTCAGCGCCTCCTAATGACGATGGAACACTCAAAATGCGTCGAGATTCAATACATCGTCCTCCAGCCGACTTGTCTCCAAGGGGATATTGCTGCCTCGGGCACCATATGGTTCGTCTCCTGTGATTCTAGATGTTCGAATCCGACGCGAAACTGATAGTTAATTGTAACGTTCAGGGCCTCCTAATGACGATGGAACACTCAAATTGCGTTGAGATTCAATACATCGTCCTTCAGCCGACTTGTCTCCAAGAGTCTATTGCTGCCTCGGACACTTTATGGTCGTTCTCCTGTGCGTCTAGATTTTCGAATCCTACGCAAAACAGATAGTTAATTGTAACGTTCAGGGCGTCGTAATGACGAAGGAACACTCAAATTGCGTCGAGATACACTACATCGTCCTCCAGCCGACTTGTCTACAAGGGGATATTGCTGCCTCGGGCACCTAATTATCGTTCTCCTGTGAGTCTAGATTTTCGTATCCGACGCGAAACTGATAGTTAATTGTAACGTTCAAGGCCTCCTAATGACGATGGAACACTCAAATTGCGTTTGAGATTAAATACATCGTCCTTCAGCCGACTTGTCTCCAAGAGTCTATTGCTGCCGCGTGAGCTTCTGGTCGTTCTCCTGTGAGTCTAGATTTTCGAATCCGACCCAAAACAGACAGTTAATTGTAACGTTCAGCGCCTCCTAATGACGATGGAACACTCAAATTGCGTCGAGATACATCGTCCTGCAGCCGACTTGTCTCCAAGGGGATATTGCTGCCTCGGGCACCATACGGTCCTTCTCCTGTGAGTCTAGATTTTCGAATCCGTCGCGAAACTGATAGTTAATTGTAACGTTCAGGGCCTCCTAATGACGATGGAGAACTCAAATTGCGTCGCGATTCAATACATCGTTCTCCAGCGGACTGGTCATCAAGGGGAAATTGCTGCCTCGGGCACCTTATGGTCCGTCTCCAGTGAGTCTAGATTTTCGAATCCGACGAAAAACTGATAGTTAATTGTAACATTCAGCGGCTCCTATTTACGATGGAGCACTGATATTGCGTCGCGATCCAGTACATCGTCCTCCAGCCGACTTGTCTCCAAGGTGATATTGCTGCCTCGGCAACATATGGTCCGCCTCCTGTGAGTCTAGATTTTCGAATCCGACGCGAAACTGATAGTTAATTGTAACGTTCAGGGCCTCCTAATGACGATGGAACACTCAAATTGCGTCGTGATTCAATACATCGTCCTTCAGCCGACTTGTCTCCAAGAGTCTATTGCTGCCTCGGACACCTTATGGTCGTTCTCCTGTGAGTCTAGATTTTCAAATCCAACGCAAAACTGATAGTTAATTGTAACGTTCAGGGCCTCCTAATTACGATGGAACACTCAAATTGCGTCGAGATTCAATATGTCGGCCTCGAGCCGACTTGTCTCCAAGGGTCTATTGCTGCCTCGTGCAGCTTATGGTCGTTCTCCTGTGAGTCTAGATTTCGAATCCGACGCCAAACAGATAGTTAATTGTAACGTTCAGCGCCTCCTAATGACGATGGAACTCTCAAATTGCGTCGAGATACATCGTCCTGCAGCCACCTTGGTTCCAAGGGGATATTGCTGCCTCGGGCACGATACGTTCCTTCTCCTGCGAGTCTAGATTTTCGAATCCGACGCGAAACTGATAGTTATTTTGTAACGTTCAGGGCCTCATAATGACGACGGAACACTTATATTGGGTCGAGATTCAATATATCGTCCTCCAGCCAACTTGTCTCCAAGGGTCTATTGCTGCGTCGGGCACCTTATGGTTGTTCTCCTGTGAATCTAGATTTTCGAATCCAACGCATAACTGATAGTTAATTGTAACGCTCAGCGCCTCCTAATGACGATGGAACACTCAAATTGCGTCGAGATCCATCGTCCTGCAGCCGACTTGCCTCCAAGGGGATATTGCTGCCTCGGGCACCGTACGGTCCTTCTCCTGTGAGTCTAGATTTTCGAATCCGACGCGAAACTGATAGTTAATTGTAACGTTCAGGGCCTCCTAATGACGATGGAGCACTGAAATTGCGTCGCGATCCAATACATCGTCCTCCAGCCGACTTGTCTCCAAGGTGTTATTGCTGCCTCGGGCACCATATGGTCCGTCTCCTGTGAGTCTAGATTTTCGAATCCGACACGAAACTGATAGTTAATTGTAACGTTCAGGGCCTCCTAATGACGATGGAACACTCAAATTGCGTTGAGATTCAATACATCGTCCTTCAGCCGACTTGTCTCCAAGAGTCTATTGCTGCCTCGGACACTTTATGGTCGTTCTCCTCTGCGTCTAGTTTTTCGAATCCTACGCAAAACAGATAGTTAATTGTAACGTTCAGGGCCTCCTAATGACGAAGGAACACTCAAATTGCGTCGAGATACACTACATCGTCCTCCAGCCGACTTGTCTACAAGGGGATATTGCTGCCTCGGGCACCTTATGGTCATTCTCCTGTGAGTCTAGATTTACGAATCCGACGCATAACTGATAGTTAATTGTAACGTTCAGCGCCTCCTAATGACGATGGAACTCTCAAATTGCGTCAAGATTCAGTACATCGTCCTCAAGTCGACTTGTCTCCAAGGAGATATTGCTGCCTCGGGCACGGTATGCTCCGTCTCCTGTGATTCTAGATTTTCGAATCCGACGCGAAACTGATAGTTAATTGTAACGTTCAGGGCCTCCTAATAACGATGGAACACTCAAATTGCGTTGAGATTCAATACATCGTCCTTCAGACGACTTGTCTCCAAGAGTCTATTGCTGCCTCGGGCACCTTGTGGTCGTCCTCCTGTGAGTCTAGATTTTCAAAACCGACACATAACTGATAGTTAATTGTAAAGTACAGGGCCTCCTATTTACGATGAAGCACTGAAATTGCGTCGCGATCCAATATATCGTCCTCCAGCCGACTTGTCTCCAAGAGTCTACTGCTGCCTCGGGCACCTTGTGGTCGTCTCCCTGTGAATCTAGATTTTCGAATTCAACGCATAACTGATAGTTAACTGTAACGCTCTGCGCCTCCTAATGACGATGGAACACTCAAATTGCGTCGAGATTCAATACATCGTCATCCAGCCGATTTGTCTCCAAGGGGATATTGCTGCCTCGGGCACGATATGGTCCGTCTCCTGTGATTCTAGATTTTCGAATCCGACGCGAAACTGATAGTTAATTGTAACGTTCAGGGCCTCCCAATGACGATGGAACACTCAAATTGCGTTGAGATTCAATACATCGTCCTTCAGCCGACTTGTCTCCAAGGGTCTATTGCTGCCTCCTGCAGCTTATGGTCGTTCTCCTGTGAGCCTAGATTTTCGAATCCGACGCAAAACAGATAGTTAATTGTAACGTTCAGCGCCTCCTGATGACGATGGAGAACTCAAATTGCGTCGCGATTCAATACATCGTTCTTCAGCGGACTGGTCTCCAAGGGGAAATTGCTGCCTCGGGCACCTTATGGTCCGTCTCCAGTGAGTCTAGATTTTCGAATCCGACGAAAAACAGATAGTTAATTGTAACATTCAGGGCCTAATATTTACGATGAAGCACTGAAATTGCGTCGCGATCCAATATATCGTCCTCCAGCCGACTTGTTTCCAAGGGTCTATTGCTGCCTGGGGCACCTTAGGATCGTTCTCCTGTGAATCTAGATTTTCGAATCCGACGCAAAACTGATGGTTAATTGTAACGAACAGAGCCTCCTAATGACGATGGAGAACTCAAATTGCGTCGCGATTCAATACATCGTTCTCCAGCGGACTGGTCTCCAAGGGGAAATTGCTGCCTCGGGCACCTTATGGTCCGTCTCCAGTGAGTCAAGATTTTCGAATCCGACGAAAAACAGATAGTTAATTGTTACATTCAGGACCTCCTATTTACGATGAAGCACTGAAATTGCGTCGCGATTTAATACATCGTCCTCCAGCAGACTTGTCTCCAAGGGTCTATTGCTGCCTAGGGCACCTGAAGATCGTTGTCCTGTGAATCTAGATTTTCTAATCCGACGCAAAACTGATGGTTAATTGTAACGTTCAGGTCCTCCTAATGTCGATAGAACACTCAAATTGCGTCGATATTCTATACATCGTCCTCCAGCCGACTTGTCTCCATGGGGATATTGCTGCCTCGGGCTCCTTATGGTCGCTCTCCTGTGAGTGTAGATTTTCGAGTCCGACGCGAAACTGATTGTTAATTGTAACGTTCAGGGCTTCCTAATGACGATGGAACACTCAAATTTCGTCGAGATTCAATACATCGGCATTCAGCCGATTTGCCTCCAAGGGTCTATTGCTGCCTCAAGCACCTTATGCTCATTCACCTGTGAGTCTAGATTTTAGAATCCGACGCAAAACTGATAGTTATTTGTAAAGTTCAGGGCCGCCTAATGACGATGGAACACTCAAATTGCGTCGAGATTCAATACATCGGCCTCCAGCCGACTTGTCTCCAAGGGGATATTGCTACCTCGGGCACCATATGGTCCGTCTCCTGTGAGTCTAGATTTTCGAATCCGACGCGAAACTGATAGTTAATTGTAACGTTCAGGGCCTCCTTATGACGATGGAACACTCAAATTGCGTTGAGATTCAATACATCGTCCTTCAGCCGACTTGTCTCCAAGAGTCTATTGCTGCCTCGGACACCTTATGGTCGTTCTCCTGTGAGTCTAGATTTTCGAATCCGACGCATAACTAATATTTAATTGTAACGTTCAGCGCCTCCTAATGAGGATGGAACACTCAAATTGCGTCAAGATTCAATACATCGTCCTCAAGCCGACTTGTCTCCAAGGGGATATTGCTGCCTCGGGGACGATATGGTCCGTCTCCTGTGATTCTAGATTTTCGAATCCGACGCGAAACTGATTGTTAATTGTAACGTTCAGGGCCTCCTAATGACGATGGCACACTCAAATTGCGTTTAAATTCAATACATCGTCCTTCAGCCGACTGTCTCCAAGAGTCTATTGCTGCCTAGGGCACCTTGTGGTCGTTCTCCTGTGAGTCTAGATTTTCAAATCCGACACATAACTGATAGTTATTTGTAAAGTTAAGGGCCTCCTAATGACGATGGAACACTCAAATTGCGTCGAGATTCAATACATCGTCCTCCAGCCGACTTGTCTCCAAGGGTCTATTGCTGCCTCGGGCACATTATGGTTGTTCTCCTGTGAATCTAGATTTTCGAATCCAACGCATAACTGATAGTTAATTGTAACGCTCAGCGCCTCCTAATGACGATGGAACACTCAAATTGCGTCGAGATTCAATACATTGTCCTCCAGCCGACTTGTCTCCTATGGGATATTGCTGCCTCTGGCACGAAATGGTCCGTCTCCTGTCATTCTAGATTTTCGAATCCGACGAGAAACAGATAGTTAATTGTAACGTTCAGCGCCTCCTAATGACGATGGAGAACTCAAATTGCGTAGCGATTCAATACATCGTTCTTCAGCGGACTGGTCTCCAAGGGGAAATTGCTGCCTCGGGCACCTTATGGTCCGTTTCCAGTGAGTCAAGATTTTCGAATCCGACGAAAAACAGATAGTTAATTGTAACATTCAGGGCCTCCTATTTACGATGAAGCACTGAAATTGCGTCGCGATCCAATCCATCGTCCTCCAGCCCACTTGTCTCCAAGGGTCTATTGCTGCCTGGGGCACCTTATGATCGTTCTCCTGTGAATCTAGATTTTCGAATCCGACGCAAAACTGATGGTTAATTGTAACGATCAGAGCCTCCTAATGACGATGGAGAACTGAAATTGCGTCTCGATTCAATACATCGTTCTCCAGCGGTCTGGTCTCCAAGGGGAAATTGCTGCCTCGGGCACCTTATCGTCCGTCTCCAGTGAGTCTAGATTTTCGAATCCGACGAAAAACAGATAGTTAATTGTTACATTCAGGGCCTCCTATTTACGATGAAGCACTGAAATTGCGTCGCGATTTAATACATCGTCCTCCAGCAGACTTGTCTCCAAGGGTCTATTGCTGCCTAGGGCACCTTATGATCGTTGTCCTGTGAATCTAGATTTTCGAATCCGGCGCAAAACTGATGGTTAATTGTAACGTTCAGGTCCTCCTAATGTCGATAGAACACTCAAATTGCGTCGATATTCTATACATCGTCCTTAAGCCGACTTGTCTCCATGGGGATATTGCTGCCTCGGGCTCCTTATGGTCGCTCTCCTGTGAGTGTAGATTTTCGAGTCCGACGCGAAACTGATTGTTAATTGTAACGTTCAGGGCTTCCTTATGACGATGGAACACTCAAATTTCGTCGAGATTCAATACATCGGCATTCAGCCGATTTGTCTCCAAGGGTCTATTGCTGCCTCAAGCACCTTATGCTCATTCACCTGTGAGTCTAGATTTTAGTATCCGACGCAAAACTGATAGTTAATTGTAAAGGTCAGGGCCTCCTAATGACGATGGAACACTCAAATTGCGTCGAGATTCAATACATCGGCCTCCAGCCGACTTGTCTCCAAGGGGATATTGCTGCCTCGGGCACAATATGGTCCGTCTCCTGTGAGTCTAGATTTTCGAATCCGACGCGAAACTGATAGTTAATTGTAACGTTCAGGGGCTCCTAATGACGATGGAACACTCAAATTGCGTTAAGATTCAATACATCGTCCTTCAGCCGACTTGTCTCCAAGAGTCTATTGCTGCCTCGGACACTTTATGGTCGTTCTCCTGTGCGTCTAGATTTTCGAATCCTACTCAAAACAGATAGTTAATTGTAACGTTCACGGCCTCCTAATGACGAAGGAACACTCAAATTGCGTTGAGATACGCTACATTGTCCTCCAGCCGACTTGTCTACAAGAGTCTATTGCTGCCTCGGGCACCTTGTGGTCGTTCTCCTGCGAGTCTAGATTTTCGAATCCGACACATAGCTGATAGTTAATTGTGAAGTTCAGGGCCTCCTAATGACCATGGAACACTCAAATTGCGTTGAAATTCAATACATAGAATTACAGCCGAATTGTCTCCAAGAGTCTCTTGCTGCCACGGACACCTTATGGTCGTTCTCCTGTGAGTCTAGATTTTCGAATCCGACGCAAAACTGATAGTTAATTGTAATGTTCAGGGCCTCCTAATCACGATGGAACACTCAAATTGCGTCGAGGTTCAATACATCAGCCTCGAGCCGTCTTGTTTCAAAGGGGATATTGCTGCCTCGGGCTCCATGTGGTCCGTCTCCTGTTTGTCTAGATTTTAGAATCCCACGCATAACTGATATTTAATTGAAACGTTCAGCGCCTCCTAATGACGATGGAGCACTCAAATTGCGTCGAGATTCAAAACATCGGCTTCCAGCCGACTTGTCCCCAAGGGGATATTGCTGCCTCGGGCACCATACGGTCCTTCTCCTGTGAGTCTAGTTTTCGAATCCGTCGCATAACTGATAGTCAATTGTAACGGTCAGGGCATCCTAATGACGATGGAACACTCAAATTGCGTCGAGATTCAATTCATCGTCATTCAGCCGACATGTCTCCAAGGGTCTATTTCTGCCTCGGGCACCTTATGGTCGTTGTCCTTTGAGTCTAGATTTTAGAATTTGACGCATAACTGATAGTTAATTGTAACGTTCAGGGCATCCTAATGACGATGGAACACTCAAATTGCGTCAAGATTCAATACTACGTCCTCCAGCCGACTTGTCTCCAAGGGGATATCGCTGCCTCGTGCACCACATGGTCCGTCTCCGGTGATTCTACATTACCGAATCCGACGCAAAACTGATAGTTAATTGAAACGTTCAGCGCCTCCTAATGACGATGGAACACTCAAATTGCGCAGATTCAATACATCGTCATTCAGCCGACCTGTCTCCAGGGGTGTATTGCTGTCTCGGGCACCAAATGATCCTTCTCCTGTGAGTCTAGATTTTCGAATCCGACACAAAAATAATAGTGAAATGTAACGATCAGCGCCTCCTAATGATGATGGAACACTCAAATTGCGTCGAGATTCAAAACATCGGCCTCCAGCTGACTTGTCTCCAAGGGGATATTGCTGCCTCGGGCACCATATGTTCCGTCTCCTGTGAGTCTAGATATTTGAAACCGACGCGAAACTGATAGTTAATTGTAACGTTCAGGGACTCCTATTGACGATGGAACTCTCAAATTGCGTCGAGAATCAATACATCGGCCTCCAGCCGACTTGTCTCCTAGAGTCTGTTGCTGCCTCGTATACCTTATGGTCGTTCTACTGTGAGTCTAGATTTTCGAATCCGACGCATGATTGATAGTTAATTGTAACGTTCATGGCCTCCTAATGACGATGGAACACTCAAATTGCGACGAGATTCAATGGATCGTCCTCCAGCCGACTTGCCCAGAAGGGGATATTGCTGCCTCGGGCACCATATAGTCCGTCTCCTGTGAGTCTAGATTTTTGAATCCGACGCGAAAGTGATAGTTAATTGTAACGTTCAGGGCCTCCTAATGACGATGGAACACTCACATTGCGCCGACATTCAATACATCGGCCTACAGCCGACTTGTCTCCAAGGGTCTATAGCTGCCTCGGGCACCTTGTGGTCGTTCTCCTGTGAGTCTAGATTTTCGAATCCGACACATAGCTGATAGTTAATTGTGAAGTTCAGGGCCTCCTAATGACCATGGAACACTCAAATTGCGTCGAGATTCAATACAACGTCCTCCAGAAGACTTGTCTCCAAGGGTCTATTACGGCCTCGTTCACCTTATGGTCGTTGTCCTGTGAATCTATATTTTCGAACCCAACGCATAACTGATAGTTAACTGTAACGCTCAGTGCCTCCTAATGACGATGGAACACTCAAATTGCGTCGAGTCTCAATACATCGTCGTCCAGCCGTCTTGTCACAAAGGGGATATCGCTGCCTCGTGCACCACATGGTCCATCTCCGGTGATTCTACATTTTCGTATCCGACGCAAAACTGATAGATAATTGTAACGTTCAGCGCCTCTTAATTACGATGGAACACTCAAATTGCGCAGATTCGAAACATCGTCATTCAGCCGACTTGTCTCCAGGGGTCTATTGCTGTCTCGGGCACCAAATGAACCTTCCCCTGTGAGTGAAGATTTTCGAATCCGACGCAAAAGTAATAGTGAGATGTAACGATCAGCGCCTCCTAATGATGATAACCCTCAAATTGCGTCGAGATTCAATACATCGTCCTCCAGCCGACTTGTCTCCAAGGGGATATTGCTGCCTCGGGCACCGTATGGTCCGTCTCCTGTGAGTCTAGATATTTGAATCCGACGCGAAACTGACAGTTAATTGTAACGTTCAGGGACTCCTATTGACGATGGAACTCTCAAATTGCGTCGAGAATCAATACATCGGCCTCCAGCCGACTTGTCTCCTAGAGTCTGTTGCTGCCTCGTATACCTTATGGTCGTTCTACTGTGAGTCTAGATTTTCGAATCCGACGCATGATTGATAGTTAATTGTAACGTTCATGGCCTCCTAATGACGATGGAACACTCAAATTGCGTCAAGATTCAATATATCGTCGTCCAGCTGACTTGTCTCAAAGGGGATATTGCTTCCTCGTGCACCATGCTATCCTTCTCCTGTGATTCTAGATTTTCGAATCTGACGCGAAACCGATAATTAATTGTAATGTTCAGGGCCTCCTAATGACGATGGAACACTCAAATTGCGACGAGATTCAATGGATCGTCCTCCAGCCGACTTGTCCAGAAGGGGATATTGCTGCCTCGGGCACCATATAGTCCGTCTCCTGTGAGTCTAGATTTTTGAATCCGACGCGAAAGCGATAGTTAATTGTAACGTTCAGGGCCTCCTAATGACGATGGAACACTCAAATTGCGCCGACATTCAATACATCGGCCTACAGCCGACTTGTCTCCAAGGGTCTATAGCTGCCTCGGGCACCTTGTGGTCGTTCTCCTGTGAGTCTAGATTTTCGAATCCGACACATAGCTGATAGTTAATTGTGAAGTTCAGGGCCTCCTAATGACCATGGAACACTCAAATTGCGTCGAGATTCAATACAACGTCCTCCAGCCGACTTGTCTCCAAGGGTCTATTACGGCCTCGTTCACCTTATGGTCGTTGTCCTGTGAGTCTATATTTTCGAACCCAACGCATAACTGATAGTTAACTGTAACGCTCAGGGCCTCCTAATGACGATGGAACACTCAAATTGCGTCGAGTCTCAATACATCGTCGTCCAGCCGTCTTGTCACAAAGGGGATATCGCTGCCTCGTGCACCACATGGTCCATCTCCGGTGATTCTACATTTTCGTATCCGACGCAAAACTGATAGATAATTGTAACGTTCAGCGCCTCCTAATTACGATGGAACACTCAAATTGCGCAGATTCGAAACATCGTCATTCAGCCGACTTGTCTCCAGGGGTCTAGTGCTGTCTCGGGCACCAAATGAACCTTCCCCTGTGAGTGAAGATTTTCGAATCCGACGCAAAAGTAATAGTGAGATGTAACGATCAGCGCCTCCTAATGATGATAACCCTCAAATTGCGTCGAGATTCAATACATCGTCCTCCAGCCGACTTGTCTCCAAGGGGATATTGCTGCCTCGGGCACCATATGGTCCGTCTCCTGTGATTCTAGATTTTTGAATCCGACGCGAAACTGATAGTTAATTGTAACGTTCAGCGCCTCCTAGTGACTATGGAACACTCAAATTGCGTTGAGAGTCAATACATTGTCCTCCAGCCGACTTGTCTACAAGGGGATATTGCTGCGTCGGGCTCCATGTGGTCCGTCTCCTGTGAGTCTACATTTTCGAATCCGACGCGAAACTGATAGTTAATTGTAACGTTCAGGGCCTCCTAATGACGATGGAACACTCAAATTGCGTCGAGATTCAATACATCGTCCTCCAGCCGACTTGTCTCCAAGGGGATATTGCTGCTTCAGGCACCTTATGGTCGTTCTCCTGTGAGTCTAGATTTTCGAATCCGACACATAACTGATAGTTAATTGCGAAGTTCAGGGCCTCCTAATGACGATGGAACACTCAAATTGCGTTGAGAGTCAATACATCGTCCTCCAGCCGACTTGTCTCCAAGGGGAAATTGCTGCTTCGGGCACCTTATGGTCCGTCGCCAGTCAGTCTAGATTTTCGAATCCGACGAAAAACTGATAGTTATATGTAACATTCAGGGCCTCCTATTTACGATGGAACACTGAAATTGCGTCGCGATCCAAAACATCGTCCTCCAGCCGACTTGTCTCCAAGGGCCTATTGCTGCCTGGGGCACCTTACGATCGTTCATCTGTGAATCTAGATTTTCGAATCCGACGCAAAACTGATAGTTAATTGAAACGTTCAGGGCCTCCTAATGTCGATAGAACACTCAAATTGCGTCGAGATTCAATACATCGGCATTCAGCCGATTTGTCTCCAACGGTCTATTGCTGCCTCGGGCACCTTGTGGTCGTTCTCCTGTGAGTCTAGATTTTCGAATCCGACACATAACTGATAGTTAATTGTGAAGTTCAGGGCCTCCTAATGACGATGGAACACTCAAATTGCGTCGAGATTCAATAAATCGTCCTCCAGCCGACTTGTCTCCAAGGGTCTATTGCTGCCTCGGGCACCTTATCGTTGTTCTCCTGTGAATCTAGATTTTCGAATCCAACAGCATAACTGATAGTTAAATGCAAAGTTCAGCGCCTCCTAATGGCGATGGAGCACTCAAATTGCGTCGCGATTCACTACATCGTTCTCCAGCGGATTGGTCTCCAAGGGGAAATTGCTGCTTCGGGCACCTTATGGTCCGTCTCCAGTCAGGCTAGATTTTCGAATCCGACGAAAAACTGATAGTTAATTGTAACATTCAGGGCCTCCTATTTACGATGGAACACTCAAATTGCGTCGACATTCAATACATCGGCATTCAGCTGACTTGTCTCCAAGGGTCTATTGCTGCCTCGGGCACTTTATGGTTATTCTCCTGTGAATCTAGATTTTCGAATCCGACGCAAAACTGATAGTTAATTGAAACGTTCAGGGCCTCCTAATGTCGATAGAACACTCAAATTGCGTTGAGATTCAATACATCGGCATTCAGATGATTTGTCTCCAAGGGTCTATTGCTGCCTCGGGCACCTTTCCACTGTGAGCTTAGATTTTAGAATCCGACGCAAAACTGATAGTTTATTGTAATGTTCAGAGCCTCCTAATGACGATGGAACACTCAAATTGCGTGGAGATTCAATACATCGGCCTCCAGCCGACTTGTCTCCAAGGGGATATTGCTGCCTCGGGCACCATATGGTCCGTCTCCTGTGAGTCTCGATTTTCGGATATGACGCAAAAATGATAGTTAATTGTAACGTACAGGGCCTCCTAATGACGATGGTACACTCAAATTGCGTCGAGATTCAATACATCGTCCTCCAGCCGACTTGTCTCCAAGGGGATATTGCTGCCTCGGGCACCTTGTGGTCGTTCTCCTGTGAGTCTAGATTTTCGAATCCGACACATAACTGATAGTTAATTGTAACGTTCAGCGCCTCCTAATGACGATGGAACACTTAAATTGCGTCGAGATTCAATACATCGTCTTCCAGCCGACTTGTCTCCAAGGGGATATTGCTACCTCGTGTCCTTCTCCTGTGATTCTATATTTTCGAATCCGACGCGAAAATGATAGTTAATTGTAACGTTCAGCGCTTCCTAATGACGACGGAACACTCAAATTGCGTTGAGAGTCAATTCATCGTCCTCCAGCTGACTTGTCTCCAAGAGTCTATTGCTGTCTCGGACACCTTATAGTGGTTCTCCTGTGAGACTAGATTTTCGAATCCGACGCATAACTGATAGTTAATTGTAACGTTCAGGGCCTCCTAATGACGATGGAACACTCAAATTGCGTCGAGATTCAATTCATCGGCCTCGAGCCGACTTGTCTACTAGGGAATATTGCTGCCTCGGGGACCAAATGGTCCGTCTCCTGTAAGTCTAGATTTTCGAATCCGACGCAAAAATGATAGCTTATTGTAACTTACAGCACCTACTAATGACGATGGAACACTCAAATTGCGTTGAGAGTCAATACATCGTCCTCCAGCCGACTTGTCTACAAGGGAATATTGCTGCCTCGGGCTCCATGTGGTCCGTCTCCTGTGAGTCTAGATTTACGAATCCGACGCGAAACGGATAGTTAATTGTAACGTTCAGCTCCTCATAATGAAGATGGAATACTCAAATTGCCTCGAGATTCAATACATCGTCCTTGAGCCGACTTGTCTCCAAGAGTCTATTGCTGCCTCGGGCACCTTGTGGTCGTCCTCCTGTGAGTCTAGATTTTCAAATTCGACACATAACTGATAGTTAATTGTAAAGTTCAGGGGCTCCTAATGACGATGGAACACTCAAATTGGGTCGAGATTCAATACATCGTCCTCCAGCCGACTTGTCTCCAAGGGTCTATTGCTGCCTCGGGCACCTTATGGTTGTTCTCCTGTGAATCTTGATTTTCGAATCCAACGCATAACTGATAGTTAATTGGCACGCTCAGCGCCTCCTAATGACGATGGAACACTCAAATTGCGTCGAGATTCAATACATCGTCCTCAAGCCGACTTGTCTCCAAGGGGATATTGCTGCCTCGGGCACGATATGGTCCGTCCCCTGTGATTCCAGATTTTCGAATCCGACGCGAAACTGAGAGTTAATTGTAACGTTCAGGGCCTCCTAATGACGATGGAACACTCAATTTGCGTTGAGATTCAATACATCGTCCTTCAGCCGACTTGTCTCCAAGACTCTATTGCTGCCTCGGACACCTTATGGTCGTTCTCCTGTGAGTCTAGATTTTCGAATCCAACGCAAAACTGATAGTTAATTGTAACGTTCAGGGCCTCCTAATTACGATGGAACACTCAAATTGCGTCGAGATTCAATATATCGGCCTCGAGCCGACTTGTCTCCAAGGGTCTTTTGCTGCCTCGTGCAGCTTATGGTCGTTCTCCTGTGAGTCTAGATTTTCGAATCCGACACGAAACTGATAGTTAATTATAACGTTCAGGGCCTCCTAATGACGATGGAGAACTCATATTGCGTCGCGATTCAATACTTCGTTCTCCAGCGGACTGGTCATCAAGGGGAAATTGCTGCCTCGGGCACCTTATGGTTCGTCTCCAGTGAGTCTAGATTTTCGAATCCGACGAAAAACTGATAGTTGATTGCAACATTCAGCGCCTCCTATTTACGATGGAGCACTGATATTGCATCGCGATCCAATACATCGTCCTCCAGCCGACTTGTCTCCAAGGGGATATTGCTGCCTCGGGCACCATACGGTCCTTCTCCTGTGAGCCTACATTTTGGAATCCGACGCGAAACTGATAGTTAATTATAACGTTCAGGGCCTCCTAATGACGATGGAGAACTCATATTGCGTCGCGATTCAATACATCGTTCTCCAGCGGACTGGTCATCAAGGGGAAATTGCTGCCTCGGGCACCTTATGGTCCGTCTCCAGTGAGTCTAGATTTTCGAATCCGACGAAAAACTCATAGTTAATTGTAACATTCAGGGCCTCCTATTTACAATGGAGCACTGAAATTGCGTCGCGATCCAATACATCGTCCTCCAGCCGACTTGTGTACAAGGGGATATTGCTGCCTCGGGCACCTTACGGTCGTTCTATTGTGAGTCTAGATTTTCGAATTCGACGCATAACTGAAAGTTAATTGTAACGTTCAGCGCCTCCTAATGACGATGGAACACTCAAAATGCGTCGAGATTCAATACATCGTCCTCCAGCCGACTTGTCTCCAAGGGGATATTGCTGCCTCGGGCACCTTGTGGTCCGTCTCCTGTGATTCTAGATATTCGAATCCGACGCGAGACTGATAGTTAATTGTAACGCTCAGCGCCTCCTAATGACGATGGAACACTCAAATTGCGTCGAGATTCAATACATCGTCCTTCAGCCGACTTGTCTCCAAGAGTCTATTGCTGCCTCGGACACTTTATGGTCCTTCTCCTGTGCGTCTAGATTTTCGAATCCTACGCAAAAAAGATAGTTAATTGTAACGTTCAGGGCGTCCTAATGACGATGGAACTCTCAAATTGCGTCGAGATACATCGTCCTGCAGCCAACTTGTTTCCAAGGGTATATTGCTGCCTCGGGCACGATACGGACCTTCTCCTGTGAGTCTAGATTTTCGAATCCGACGCGAAACTGATAGGTAATTGTAACGTTCAGGGCCTCCTACTGACGATGGAGAACTCAAATTGCGTCGCGATTCAATACATCGTTCTCCAGCGGACTGGTCATCAAGGTGAAATTGCTGCCTCGGGCCCCTTATGGTCCGTCTCCAGTGAGTCTAGATTTTCGAATCCGACGAAAAATTGATAGCTAATTGTAACATTCAGGGCCTCCTATTTACGATGGAGCACTGACATTGCGTCGCGTTCCAATACATCGTCCTCCAGCCGACTTGTCTCCAAGGTGATATTGCTGCCTCGGCCACCATATGGTCCGTCTCCTGTGAGTCTAGATTTTCGAATCCGACGCGAAACTGATTGTTAATTGTAACTTTCAGGGCCTCCTAATGACGATGGAACACTCAAATTGCGTTGAGATTCAATACATCGTCCTTCAGCCGACTTGTCTCCAAGGGTCTATTGCTGCCTCGTGCAGCTTATGGTCGTTCTCCTGTGAGTCTAGATTTTCGAATCCGACGCAAAACAGATAGTTAATTGTAACGTTCAGCGCCTCCTAATGACGATGGAGAACTCAAATTGCGTCGCGATTCAATACATCGTTCTTCAGCGGACTGGTCTCCAAGGGGAAATTGCTGCCTCGGGCACCTTATGGTCCGTCTCCAGTGAGTCTAGATTTTCGAATCCGACGAAAAACAGATAGTTAACTGTAACATTCAGGGCCTCCTATTTACGATGAAGCACTGAAATTGCGTCGCGATCCAATATATCGTCCTCCAGCCGACTTGTCTCCAAGGGTCTATTGCTGCCTGGGGCACCTTATGATCGTTCTCCTGTGAATCTAGATTTTCGAATCCGACGCAAAACTGATGGTTAATTGTAACGTTCAGGTCCTCCTAATGTCGATAGAACACTCAAATTGCGTCGATATTCTATACATCGTCCTCCAGTCGACTTGTCTCCATGGGGATATTGCTGCCTCGGGCTCCTTATGGTCGCTCTCCTGTGAGTGTAGATTTTCGAGTCCGACGCGAAACTGATTGTTAATTGTAACGTTCAGGGCTTCCTAATGACGATGGAACACTCAAATTTCGTCGAGATTCAATACATCGGCATTCAGCCGATTTGCCTCCAAGGGTCTATTGCTGCCTCAAGCACCTTATGCTCATTGGCCTGTGAGTCTAGATTTTAGAATCCGACGCAAAACTGATAGTTATTAGTAATGTTCAGGGCCGCCTAATGACGATGGAACACACAAATTGCGTCGAGATTCAATACATCGGCCTCCAGCCGACTTGTCTCCAAGGGGATATTGCTGCCTCGGGCACGATATGGTCCGTCTCCTGTGATTCTAGATTTTCGAATCCGACGCGAAACTGATAGTTATTTTGTTACGTTCAGGGCCTCCTAATGACAATGGAACACTCAAATTGCGTCGTGATTCAATACATCGTCCTTCAGCCGACATGTCTCCAAGAGTCTATTGCTGCCTCGGACACCTTATGGTCGTTCTCCTGTGAGTCTAGATTTTCGAATCCGACGCATAACTGATATTTAATTGTAACGTTCAGCGCCTCCTAATGACGATGGAACACTCAAATTGCGTCAAGATTCAATACATCGTCCTCAAGCCGACTTGTCTCCAAGGGGATATTGCTGCCTCGGGCACGGTATGGTTCGTCTCCTGTTATTCTAGATTTTCGAATCCGACGCGAAACTGATAGTTAATTGTAACGTTCAGGGCCTCCTAATGACGATGGAACACTCAAATTGCGTCGTGATTCAATACATCGTCCTTCAGCCGACTTGTCTCCAAGAGTCTATTGCTGCCTCGGACACCTTATGGTCCGTCATCAGTGAGTCTAGATTTTCGAATCCGACGAAAAACTGATAGTTAATTGTAATATTCAGGGCCTCCTATTTACGATGGAGCACTGAAATTGCGTCGCGATCCAATACATCGTCTTCCATCCGACTTGTCTCCAGGAGTCTATTGCTGCCTGGGGCACCTTATGATCGTTCTCCTGTGAATCTAGATTTTCGAATTCGACGCATAACTGATAGTTAATTGTAACGTTCAGCGCCTCCTAATGACGATGGAACACTCAAATTGCTTCGAGATTCAAACATCGTCCTCCAGCCGACTTGTCTCCAAGGGGATATTGCTGCCTCGGGGACGATATGGTCCGTCTCCTGTGATTCTAGATTTTCGAATCCAACGCGAAACTGATTGTTAATTGTAACGTTCAGGGCCTCCTAATGACGATGGAACACTCAAATTACGTCGAGATTCAATACATCGTCCTCCAGCCGACTTGTCTCCAAGGGTCTATTGCTGCCTCGTGCAGCTTATGGTCGTTCTCCTGTGAGTCTAGATTTTCGAATCCGACGCAAAACAGATAGTTAATTGTAACGTTCAGCGCCTCCTAATGACGATGGAGAACTCAAATTGCGTCGCGATTCAATACATCGTTCTTCAGCGGACTGGTCTCCAAGGGGAAATTGCTGCCTCGGGCACCTTATGGTCCGTCTCCAGTGAGTCAAGATTTTCGTATCCGACGAAAAACAGATAGTTAATTGTAACATTCAGGGCATCCTATTTACGATGAAGCACTGAAATTGCGTCGCGATCCAATTCATCGTCCTCCAGCCGACTTGTCTCCAAGGGTCTATTGCTGCCTGGGGCACCTTATGATCGTTCTCTTGTGAATCTAGATTTTCGAATCCGACGCAAAACTGATGGTTAATTGTAACGATCAGAGCCTCCTAATGACGATGGAGAACTGAAATTGCGTCTCGATTCAATACATCGTTCTCCAGCGGTCTGGTCTCCAAGGGGAAATTGCTGCCTCGGGCACCTTATGGTCCGTCTCCAATGAGTCTAGATTTTCGAATCCGACGAAAAACAGATAGTTAATTGTAACATTCAGGGCCTCCTATTTACGATGAAGCACTGAAATTGCGTCGCGATTTAATACATCGTCCCCCAGCAGACTTGTCTCCAAGGGTCTATTGCTGCCTAGGGCACCTTATGATCGTTGTCCTGTGAATCTAGATTTTCGAATCCGACGCAAAACTGATGGTTAAATGTAACGTTCAGGTCCTCCTAATGTCGATAGAACACTCAAATTGCGTCGATATTCTATACATCGTCCTCCAGCCGACTTGTCTCCATGGGATATTGCTGCCTCGGGCTCCTTATGGTCGCTCTCCTGTGAGTGTAGATTTTCTGAGTCCGACGCGAAACTGATTGTTAATTGTAACGTTCAGGGCTTCCTAATGACGATGGAACACTCAAATTTCGTCGAGATTCAATACATCGGCATTCAGCCGATTTGCCTCCAAGGGTCTATTGCTGCCTCAAGCACCTTATGCTCATTCGCCTGTGAGTCTAGATTTTAGAATCCGACGCAAAACTGATAAATATTAGTAATGTTCAGGGCCGCCTAATGACGATGGAACACTCAAATTGCGTCGAGATTCAATACATCGGCCTCCAGCCGACTTGTCTCCAAGGGGATAATGCTGCCTCGGACACGATATGGTCCGTCTCCTGTGATTCTAGATTTTCGAATCCGACGCGAAACTGATAGTTATTTTGTTACGTTCAGGGCCTCCTAATGACAATGGAACACTCAAATTGCGTCGTGATTCAATACATCGTCCTTCAGCCGACTTGTCTCCAAGAGTCTATTGCTGCCTCGGACACCTTATGGTCGTTCTCCTGTGAGTCTAGATTTTCGAATCCGACGCATAACTGATATTTAATTGTAACGTTCAGCGCCTCCTAATGACGATGGAACACTCAAATTGCGTCAAGATTCAATACATCGTCCTCAAGCCGACTTGTCTCCAAGGGGATATTGCTGCCTCGGGCACGGTATGGTCCGTCTCCTGTGATTCTAGATTTTCGAATCCGACGCGAAACTGATAGTTAATTGTAACGTCCAGGGCCTCCTAATGACGATGGAACACTCAAATTGCGTGTAAATTCACTACATCGTCCTTCAGCCGACTGTCTCCAAGAGTCTATTGCTGCCTAGGGCACCTTGTGGTCGTTCTCATGTGAGTCTAGATTTTCAAATCCGACACATAACTGATAGTTAATTGCAAAGTTAAGGGCCTCCTAATGACGATGGAATACTCAAATTGCGTCGAGATTCAATACATCGTCCTCCAGCCGACTTGTCTCCAAGGGTCTATTGCTGCCTCGGGCACATTATGGTTGTTCTCCTGTGAATCTAGATTTTCGAATCCAACGCATAACTGATAGTTAATTGTGACGTTCAAGGCTTCCTAATGACGATGGAACACTCAAATTGCGTCGAGATTCAATACATTGTCCTCCAGCCGACTTGTCTCCAAGGGGATATTGCTGCCTCTGGCACGATATGGTCCGTCTCCTGTGATTCTAGATTTTCGAATCCGAGGAGAAACTGATAGTTAATTGTAACGTTCAGGGCCTCCTAATGACGATGGAACACTCAAATTGCGTTGAGATTCAATACATCGTCCTTCAGCCGACTTGTCTCCAAGAGTCTATTGCTGCCTCGGGCACCTTGTGGTCGTCCCCCCGTGAATCTAGATTTTCGAATCCAACGCATAACTGATAGTTAATTGTAACGCTCTGCGCCTCCTAATGACGATGGAACACTCCAATTGCGTCGAGATTCAATACATCGTCATCCAGCCGATTTGTCTCCAAGGGGATATTGCTGCCTCGGGCACGATATGGTCCGTCTCCTGTGATTCTAGATTTTCGAATCCGACGCGAAACTGATAGTTAATTGTAACGTCCAGGGCCTCCCAATGACGATGGAACACTCAAATTGCGTTGAGATTCAATACATCGTCCTTCAGCCGACTTGTCTCCAAGGGTCTATTGCTGCCTCGTGCAGCTTATGGTCGTTCTCCTGTGAGTCTAGATTTTCGAATCCGACGCAAAACAGATAGTTAATTGTAACGTTCAGCGCCTCCTAATGACGATGGAGAACTCAAATTGCGTCGCGATTCAATACATCGTTCTTCAGCGGACTGGTCTCCAAGGGGAAATTGCTGCCTCGGGCACCTTATGGTCCGTCTCCAGTGAGTCAAGATTTTCGTATCCGACGAAAAAGAGATAGTTAATTGTAACATTCAGGGCATCCTATTTACGATGAAGCACTGAAATTGCGTCGCGATCCAATTCATCGTCCTCCAGCCGACTTGTCTCCAAGGGTCTATTGCTGCCTGGGGCACCTTATGATCGTTCTCCCGTGAATCTAGATTTTCGAATCCGACGCAAAACTGATGGTTAATTGTAACGATCAGAGCCTCCTAATGACGATGGAGAACTGAAATTGCGTCTCGATTCAATACATCGTTCTCCAGCGGTCTGGTCTCCAAGGGGAAATTGCTGCCTCGGGCACCTTATGGTCCGTCTCCAGTGAGTCTACATTTTCGATTCCGACGAAAAACAGATAGTTAATTGTTACATTCATGGCCTCCTATTTTCGATGAAGCACTGAAATTGCGTCGCGATTTAATACATCGTCCTCCAGCAGACTTGTCTCCAAGGGTCTATTGCTGCCTAGGGCACCTTATGATCGTTGTCCTGTGAATCTAGATTTTCGAATCCGACGCAAAACTGATGGTTAAATGTAACGTTCAGGTCCTCCTAATGTCGATAGAACACTCAAATTGCGTCGATATTCTATACATCGTCCTCCAGCCGACTTGTCTCCATGGGGATATTGCTGCCTCGGGCTCCTTATGGTCGCTCTCCTGTGAGTGTAGATTTTCGAGTCCGACGCGAAACTGATTGTTAATTGTAACGTTCAGGGCTTCCTAATGACGATGGAACACTCAAATTTCGTCGAGATTCAATACATCGGCATTCAGCCGATTTGTCTCCAAGGGTCTATTGCTGCCTCAAGCACCTTATGCTCATTCACCTGTGAGTCTAGATTTTAGAATCCGACGCAAAACTGATAGTTAATTGTAATGGTCAGGGCCTCCTAATGACGATGGAACACTCAAATTGCGTCGAGATTCAATACATCGGCCTCCAGCCGACTTGTCTCCAAGGGGATATTGCTGCCTCGGGCACAATATGGTCCGTCTCCTGTGAGTCTAGATTTTCGAGTCCGACGCGAAACTGAAAGTTAATTGTAACGTTCAGGGGCTCCTAAAGACGATGGAACACTCAAATTGCGTTGAGATTCAATACATCGTCCTTCAGCCGACTTGTCTCCAAGAGTCTATTGCTGCCTCGGACACTTTATAGTCGTTCTCCTGTGCGTCTAGATTTTCGAATCCTACGCAAAACAGATAGTTAATTGTAACGTTCATGGCCTCCTAATGACGAAGGAACACTCAAATTGCGTTGAGATACACTACATCGTCCTCCAGCCGACTTGTCTACAAGGGGATATTGCTGCCTCGGCCACCTTATGGTCGTTCTCCTGTGAGTCTAGATTTTCAAAACCGACACATAACTGATAGTGAATTGTAAAGTACAGGGCCTCCTAATGACGATGGAACACTCAAATTGCGTCGAGATTCAATACATCGTCCTCCAGCCGGCTTGTCTCCAAGGGGATATTGCTGCCTCGGGCACGATATGGTTCATCTCCTGTGATTCTAGATTTTCGAATCCGACGCGAAACTGATAGTTAATTGTTACGTTCAGGGCCTCCTAATGACGATGGAACACTCTAATTGCGTCGTGATTCAATACATCGTCCTTCAGCCGACTTGTCTCCAAGAGTCTATTGCAGCCTCGGACACCTTATGGTCCGTCCTCAGTGAGTCCAGATTTTCGAATCCGACGAAAAACTGATAGTTAATTGTAATATTCAGGGCCTCCTATTTACGATGGAGCACTGAAATTGCGTCGCGATCCAATACATCGTCTTCCAGCCGACTTGTCTCCAGGGGTCTATTGCTGCCTGGGGCACCTTATGATCGTTCTCGTGTGAATCTCGATTTTCGAATCCGACGCATAACTGATAGTTAATTGTAACGTTCAGCGCCTCCTAATGACGATGGAACACTCAAATTGCTTCGAGATTCAATACATCGTCCTCCAGCCGACTTGCCTCCAAGGGGATATTGCTGCCTCGGGGACGATATGGTCCGTCTCCTGTGATTCTAGATTTTCGAATCCGACGCGAAACTGATTGTTAATTGTAACGTTCAGGGCCTCCTAATGACGATGGCACACTCAAATTGCGTTTAAATTCAATACATCGTCCTTCAGCCGACTTGTCTCCAAGAGTCTACTGCTGCCTCGGGCACTTTGTGGTCGTCCCCCTGTGAATCTAGATTTTCGAATCCAACGCATAACTGATAGTTAATTGTAACGTTCAAGGCTTCCTAATGACGATGGAACACTCAAATTTCGTCGAGATTCATTACATCGGCATTCAGCCGATTTGTCTCCAAGGGTCTATTGCTGCCTCAAGCACCTTATGCTCATCACCTGTGAGTCTAGATTTTAGAATCCGACGCAAAACTGATAGTTAATTGAAATGTTCAGGGCCTCCTAATGACGATGGAACACTCAAATTGCGTCGAGATTCAATACATCGGCCTCCAGCCGACTTGTCTCCAAGGGGATATTGCTGCCTCGGGCACCATATGGTCCGTCTCCTGTTAGTCTACATTTTCGGATCCGACGCAAAAATGATAGTTAATTGTAACGTTCAGCGCCTCCTAATGACGATGGAACACTCAAATTGCGTCGAGATTCAATACATCGTCATCCAGCCGATTTGTCTCCAAGGGGATACCGCTTCTTCGGGCACGATATGGTCCGTCACCTGTGATTCTAGATTTTCGAATCCGACGCGAAACTTATAGTTAATTGTAACGTTCATGGCCTCCTAATGACGATGGAACACTCAAATTGCGTTGAGATTCAATACATCGTCCTTCAGCCGACTTGTCTCCAAAGGACTATTGCTGCATCGTGAAGCTTATGGTCGTTCTCCTGTGAGTCTAGATTTTCGAATCCGACGCAAAACAGATAGTTAATTGTAACGTTCAGCGCCTCCTAATGACGATGGAGAACTCAAATTGCGTCGCGATTCAATACATCGTTCTCCAGCGGACTGGTCTCCAACGGGAAGATGCTGCCTTGGGCACCTTATGGTCCGTCTCCAGTGAGTCTAGATTTTCGAATCCGACGAAAAACAGATAGTTAATTGTAACATTCAGGGCCTCCTATTTACGATGAAGCACTGAAATTGCGTCGCGATCCAATACATCGTCCTCCAGCCGATTTGTCTCCAAGTGTCTATTGCTGCCTGGGGCACCATATGATCGTTCTCCTGTGAGTCTAGACTTTCAAAACCGACACATACCTGATAGTTAATTGTAAAGTACAGGGCCTCCTAATGACGATGGAACACTCAAATAGCGTCGAGATTCAATACATCGTCCTCCAGCCGACTTGTCTCCAAGGGGATATTGCTGCCTTGGGCACGATATGGTTCGTCTCCTGTGATTCTAGATTTTCGAATCCGACGCGAAACTGATAGTTAATTGTTACGTTCAGGGCCCCCTAATGACGATGGAACACTCAAACTGCGTCGTGATTCAATACATCGTCCTTCAGCCGACTTGTCTCCAAGAGTCTATTGCTGCTTCGGACACCTTATGGTCCGTCTTCAGTGAGTCTAGATTTTCGAATCCGACGAAAAACTGATAGTTAATTGTAATATTCAGGGCCTCCCATTTACGATGGAGCACTGATATTGCGTCGCGATCCAATACATCGTCTTCCAGCCGACTTGTCTCCAGGGGTCTATTGCTGCCTGGGGCACCTTATGATCGTTCTCCTGTGAATCTAGATTTTCGAATCCGACGCATAACTGATAGGTAATTGTAACGTTCAGCGCCTCCTAATGACGATGGAACACTCAAATTGCGTCGAGATTCAATACATCGTCCTCCAGCCGACTTGTCTCCAAGGGTCTATTGTTGCCTCGGGCACATTAAGGTCGTCCTCCTGTGAATCTAGATTTTCGAATCCAACGCATAACTGATAGTTAATTGAAACGCTCAGCGCCTCCTAATGACGACGGAACACTCAAATTGCGTCGAGATTCAATACATCGTCATCCAGCCGATTTGTCTCCAAGGGGATATTGCTGCCTCGGGCACGATATGGTCCGTCTCCTGTGATTCTAGATTTTCGAATCCGACGCGAAACTGATAGTTAATTGTAACGTTCAGGGCCTCCTAATGACGATGGAACACTCAAATTGCGTTGAGATTCAATACATCGTCCTTCAGCCGACTTGTCTCCAAGGGTCTATTGCTGCCTCGTGCAGCTTATGGTCGTTCTCCTGTGAGTCTAGATTTTCGAATCCGACGCAAAACAGATAGTTAATTGTAACGTTCAGCGCCTCCTAATGACGATGGAGAACTCAAATTGCGTCACGATTCAATACATCGTTCTTCAGCGGACTGGTCTCCAAGGGGAAATTCTGCCTCGGGCAACTGATGGTCCGTCTCCAGTGAGTCTAGATTTTCGAATCCGACGAAAAACAGATAGTTAATTGTAACATTCAGGGCCTCCTATTTACGATGAAGCACTGAAATTGCGTCGCGATCCAATACTCGTCCTCCAGCCGACACATAACTGATGGTTAATTGTAACGTTCAGATCCTCCTAATGTCGATAGAACACTCAAATTGCGTCGATATTCTATACATCGTCCTCCAGCCGACTTGTCTCCATGGGGATATTGCTGCCTCGGGCTCCTTATGGTCGCTCTCCTGTGAGTGTAGATTTTCGAGTCCGACGCGCAACTGATTGTTAATTGTAACGTTCAGGGCTTCCTAATGACGAAGGAACTCTCAAATTGCATCTAGATTTACTACAGCGTGTTCGAGCCGACTTGTCTCCAAGGGGATATTGCTCCCTCGGGCACCTTATGGTCGTTCTCCTGTGAGTCTAGATTTTCGAAGCCGACGCATAACTGATAGTTAATTGTAACGTTCAGCGCCTCCTAATGACGATGGAACACACAAATTGCGTCGAGTTTCAATACATCGTCCTCCAGCCGACTCGTCTCCGAGGGGATACTGCTACCTCTGGCACCATACGGTCCTGCTCCTGTGAGTCTAGATTTTCGAATCCAACGCGAAACTGATAGTTAATTGTGAAGTTCAAGGGCCTCCTAATGTCGGTAGAACACTCAAATTGCGTCGAGATACAATATTTCGTTCTTCAGCCGACTTGTCTCCAAGCGGATATTGCTAGTCCGTCTCCTGTGAGTCCAGATTTTCGAATCCGACGCAAAAATGATGGCTAATTGTAACGTTCAGCGCCTCCTAATGACGATGGAACACTCAAATTGCGTCGAGATTCAATACATCGTCTGCCAGCCGACTTCTCTCCAAGGGGATATTGCTGCCTCGGGCACCATATAATCCTTCTCCTGTGAGTAGATTTTCGATTCCGACGCTAAAATGTCAGTTGATTGTAACGTTCAGGGCCTCCTAATGACGATAGAACACTCAAATTGCGTCGAGATTCAATACATCGGCATCGAGCCGACTTGTCTCCAAGGGTCTATTGCTGCCTCGGGCAGCTTATGTCCGTTCTCCTGTGAGTCTAGAGTTTCGAATCCGACGCAAAACAGATAGTTAATTGTAAAGTTCAGGGCCTCCTAATGACGAAGGAACTCACAAATTGCGTCGTGATTCAATACATCGTCCTTCAGTAGACTTGTCTCCAAGGGGATATTTCTGCCTCGGGCACCTTATGATCGTTCTCCTGTGAGTCTAGATTTTCGAATACGACGCAAAACTGATAGTTAATTATAACTTTCAGGGCCCCCTAATGACGATAGAACACTCAAATTGCGTCGAGATTCAATACATGGTCCTCCAGCCGACTTGTCTAAAAGGGTCTGTTGCTGCCTGAGGCACCTTATGGCCATTCCCCTGTGAGTCTAGATTTTAGAATCCGACGCAAAACTGATAGTTAATTGTAATGTTCAGGGCCTCCTAATGACGATGGAACATTCAAATTGCGTCGAGATTCAATACATCGTCATCCGGCCGACTTGTCTCCTAGGGTCTATTGCTGCCTCGGGCACCTTATGGTCGTTCTCCTGTGCGTCTAGATTTTCGAATCCGACGCATAACTGATAGTTAATTGTAACGCTCAGCACCTCCTAATGATGATGGAACACTCAAATTGCGTCGAGATTCAATACATGGTCCTCCAGCCGACTTGTCTAAAAGGGTCTGTTGCTGCCTGGGGCACCTTATGGCCATTCCCCTGTGAGTCTAGATTTTAGAATCCGACGCAAAACTGATAGTAAATTGTAACGTTCAGCGCCTCCTAATGACGATGGAACACTCAAATTGCGTTGAGAGCCAATACATCGTCCTCCAGCCGACTTGTCTACAAGGGGATATTGCTGCCTCGGGCTCCATCTGGTCCGTGTCCTGTGAGTCTAGATTTTCGATTCCGACGGGAAACTGATAGTTAATTGTAACGTTCAGGGCCCCCTAATGACGACGGAACGCTCAAATTGCGTCGAGATTCAATACATGGGCCTCCAGCCGACTTGTCTCCAAGGGTCTATTGCTGCTTCGGGCACCTTTGTGTTCGTTCTCCTGTGAGTTTAGATTTTCGAATCCGACACATAACTGATAGTTAATTGTAAAGTTCAGGGCCTCCTAATGACGATGGAACACTCAAATTGCGTCGAGATTCAATACATCGTCACCCGGCCGACTTGTCTCCTAGGGTCTATTGCTGCCTCGGGCACCTTATGGTCGTTCTCCTGTGCGTCTAGATTTTCGAATCCGACGCATAACTGATAGTTAATTGTAACGCTCAGCACCTCCTAATGATGATGGAACACTCACAATGCGTCGAGATTCAATACATCGTCCTCCAGCCGACTTGTCTCCAAGGGGTAACTGCTGCCTCGGGCACCATATGGTCCGTCTCCTGTAAGTCTAGATTTTCGTATCCGACGCGAAACCGATTGTTAATTATAACGTTCAGGGCCACCTAATGACGATGGAACACTCAAATTGCGTTAAGATTCAATACATCGTCCTTCAGCCGACTTGTCTCCAAGAGTCTATTGTTGCCTCGGACACCTTATGGTCGTTCTCCTGTGAGTCTAGATTTTCGAACCCGACGCAAAACTGATAGATACTTGTAACGTTCACGGCCTCCTAATGACGATGGAACACTCAAATTGCTTCGAGATTCAATACATCAGCCTCCAGCCGACTTGTCTCCAAGGGGATATTGCTGCCTCGGGCTGCATATGGTCCCTCTCCTGTGCGTCTAGATTTTCGAATCCGACGCATAACTGATGGTTAATTGTAATGTTCAGGACCTCCTAATGACGATGGAACACTCAAATTGCGTCGAGATTCAATACATCGTCATCCAGCGGACTGGTCCCACAGGGGTTATTGCTGGCTCGGGCACCTTATGGTCCGTCTCCAGTGAGTCTAGATTTTCGAATCCGACGAAAAACTGATAGTTAAATGTAACATTCCGTGCCTCCTAATGACGATGGAACACTCAAATTGCGTCGAGATTCAATACATCGGCCTCCAGCCGACTTGCCTCCAAGGCTCTGTTGCTGCCTGGGGCACCTTATGGTCATTCCCTGTGAGAGTAAATTTTAGAATCCGACGCAAAACTGATAGTTAATTGTAATGTTCAGGGCCTCCTAATGACGATGGACCACTCAAATTGCGTCGAGATTCAATACATCGGCCTCCAGCCGACTTGTCTCCAAGGGTCTATTGCTGCCTCGGGCACCATATGGTCGTACTCCTGTGAGTCTAGATTTTCGAATCCGACGCATAACTGATAGTTAATTGTAACGCTCAGCGCCTCCTAATGACGATGGAACACTCAAATTGCGTCGAGCTTCAATACATCGTCCTCCAGCCGACGTGTCTCCAAGGGACCATTGTGAGTCTACATTTTAGAATCCGACGCAAAACTGATAGTTAATTGTAATGTTCAGGGCCTCCTAATGACGATGAAACACTGAAATTGCGTCGAGATTCAACACATGGGCCTCCAGCCAACTTGTCTCCAAGGGAATATTGCTGCCTCGGGCACCATATGGTCCGTCTCCTCTGACTCTAGATTTTCGAATCCGACGCAAAAATGATAGTTAATTTTAACGTACAGTGCCTCCTAATGTCGATGGAACACTCAAATAGCGTTGAGAGCCAATACATCGTCCTCCAGCCGACTTGTCTACAAGGGGATATTGCTGCCTCGGGCTCCATGTGGTCCGTCTCCTGTGAGTCTAGATTTTCGAATCCGACGCGAAACAGATAGTTAATTGTAACGTTCAGGGCCTCCTAATGAAGATGGAACGCTCAAATTACGTCGAGATTCATTACATTGGCCTCCAGCCGACTTGTCTCCAAGGGGATATTGCTGTCTCGGGCACATTGTGGTCGTTCTCCTGTGAGTCTAGATTTTCGAATCCGACACATAACTGATAGTTAATTGTAAGATTCAGGGCCTCCTAATGACGATGGAGCACTCAAATTGCGTCGCGATACAATACATCGTCCTCCAGCGGACTGGTCCCACAGATTATATTGCTGTCTCGAGCACCTTATGGTCCGTTTCCAGTGAGTCTAGATTTTCGAATCGAACGAAAAACCGATAGTTAATTGTAACATTCCGTGCCTCCTAATGACGATGGAACACTCAAATTGCGTCGAGATTCAATACATCGTCCTCCAGCCGACTTGTATCCAAGGGGATATTGCTGTCTCGGGCACCATATGATCCTTCTCCTGTGAATAGATTTTCGAATCGGACGCTAAAATGATAGTTAATTGTAACGTTCAGCGCCTCCTAATGACGATGGAACACTCAAATTGCGTCGAGAGTCAATACATCGTCCTCCAGCCGACTTGTCTACAAGGGGATATTGCTGCATCGGGCTCCTTGTGGTCCGTCTCCTGTGAGTCTTGATTTACGAATCCGACGCGAAACTGATAGTTAATTGTAAAGTTCAGGGCCTCCTAATGACGATGGAACACTTAAATTACGTCGAGATTCAAGACATCGGCGTCCAGCCGACTTGTCACCAAGGGTTTATTGCTGCCTCGGGCACCTCTTGGTCGTTCTCCTGTGAGTCTAGATTTTCGAATCCGTCACATAACTGATAGTTAATTGTAAAGTTCAGGGCCACCTAATGACGATGAAACACTCAGATTGCTTCGAGATTCGATACATCGTCCTCCAGTCGACTTGTCTCCAAGGGTCTATTGCTGCCTCGGACACCTTATGGTAGTTCTCCTGTGGGTCTAGATTCTCGAATACGACGCATAACTGATAGTTAATTGTAACGCTCAGAGCCTCCTAACGAAGATGGAACACTCAAATTGCGTCGAGATTCAATACATCGTCCTCCAGCCGACTTGTATCCAAGGGGATATTGCTGTCTCGGGCACCATATGATCCTTCTCCTGTGAATAGATTTTCGAATCGGACGCTAAAATGATAGTTAATTGTAACGTTCAGCGCCTCCTAATGACGATGGAACACTCAAATTGCGTCGAGAGTCAATACATCGTCCTCCAGCCGACTTGTATCCAAGGGGATATTGCTGTCTCGGGCACCATATGATCCTTCTCCTGTGAATAGATTTTCGAATCGGACGCTGAAATGATAGTTAATTGTAACGTTCAGCGCCTCCTAATGACGATGGAACACTCAAATTGCGTCGAGAGTCAATACATCGTCCTCCAGCCGACTTGTCTACAAGGGGATATTGCTGCATCGGGCTCCTTGTGGTCCGTCTCCTGTGAGTCTTGATTTACGAATCCGACGCGAAACTGATAGTTAATTGTAAAGTTCAGGGCCTCCTAATGACGATGGAACACTTAAATTACGTCGAGATTCAAGACATCGGCGTCCAGCCGACTTGTCACCAAGGGTTTATTGCTGCCTCGGGCACCTCTTGGTCGTTCTCCTGTGAGTCTAGATTTTCGAATCCGTCACATAACTGATAGTTAATTGTAACGCTCAGGGCCTCCTAATGACGATGGAACACTCAAATTGCGTCGAGAGTCAATACATCGTCCTCCAGCCGACTTGCCTCCAAGGGTCTATTGCTGCCTCGGGGACCTTATGGTCGTTCTCCTGTGAGTATAGGTTTTCGAATCCGACGCAAAAATGATAGTTAATTGTAACGTTCAGGGCCTCCTAATGACGATGGAATACTCAAATTGCGTCGAGATTCAATACATCGGCCTCCAGCCGACTTGTCTCCAAGGGTCTGTTGCTACCTTGGGCACCTTATTGTCGTTCTCCTGTGAATCTAGATTTTCGAATCCGACGCATAACTGATAGTTAATTGTAACGTTCAGCGCCTCCTAATGACGATGGAACACTCAAATTGCGTCGAGATTCAATACATCGTCCTCCAGCCGACTTGACTCCAACGGGATATTGCTGCCTCGGGGACCTTATGGTCGTTCTCCTGTGAGTATAGGTTTTCGAATCCGACGCAAAAATGATAGTTAATTGTAACGTTCAGGGCCTCCTAATGACGATGGAATACTCAAATTGCGTCGAGATTCAATACATCGGCCTCCAGCCGACTTGTCTCCAAGGTTCTATTGCTGCCTCGGACACCTTATTGTCGTTCCCCAGTAAGTCTAGATTTTAGAATCCGACTCGGAACTGATAGTTAATTGTAATGTTCAGGGCCTCCTAATGGCGATGGAACACTCAAATTGCGTCGAGATTCAATACATCGGCATACAGAAGACTTGTCTCCAAGGGTCTATTGCTGCCTCGGGCACCTTATGGTAGTTCTCCTGTGAATCCGACGCTTAACTGATAGTTAATTGTAACGCTCAGAGCCTCCTAATGACGATGCAACACTCAAATTGCGTCTAGATTCAATACATCGGCCTCGAGCCGACTTGCCTCCAAATGTCTGTTGCTGCCTCGGGCACCTTATGGTCGTTCTCCTGTGAGTCTAGATTTTCGAATCCGGCGCAAGACAGATAGTTAATTGTAACGTTCAGGGCCTCCTAATGACGATGGAACACTCAAATTGAGTCGAGATTGACATCATCGACCTCCAGCTGACTTGTCTATAAGGGGATATCGCTGCCTCGGGCACCAAAAGTTCCGTCTCCGGTGATTCTACGTTTTCAAATCCGACGCAAAACTGATAGTGAACTGTAACGTTCAGGGCCTTCTAATGACGATGCAACACTCAAATTCCGTCGAGATTCAATACACCGTCCTTCAGCCGATTTGTCTCCAAGGGTCTATTGCTGCCTCGGGGACCTTATGGTCGTTCTCCTGTGAGTCTAGATTTTCGAATCCCACGAAAAATGATAGTTAATTGTAACGTTCAGGGCGTCCTAATGACGATGGAACACTCAAATTGCGTCGAGATTCAATACATCGACCTCCAGACGACTTGTCTCTAACGGGATATTGCTGCCTCGGGCACCATATGGTCCTTCTCCTGTGACTCTAGATTTTCGAATCCGACGCGAAACTGATAGTTAATTGTAACGTTCAGGGCCTCCTAATGACGATGGAACACTCAAATTTCGTCGAGATTCAATTCATCGTCCTCCAGCCGACTTGTCTCCGTGGGGATATTGCTGCCTCGGGCTCCATATGGTCGCTCTCCTGTGGGTCTAGATTTTCGAATACGACGCGATATTGATTGTTAATTGTAACGCTCAGGGCTTCCTAATGACGATGGAACACTCAAATTGCGTCGAGATTCAATACATCGTCCTCCAGACGACTTGTCTCCAACGGCATATTGCTGCCTCGGGCTCCATGTGGTCCGTCTCCTGTGAGTCTAGATTTTCGACTCCGACGCGAAATTGATAGTTAATTGTATCGTTCAGGGCCTCCTAATGACGACGGAACACTCCAATTGCGTCGAGATTCAATACATCGGCCTCCAGCCGACTTGTCTCCATGGGTCTATTGCTGCCTCGGGCACCTTATGGTCGATCTCCTGTGAGTCTATATTTTCGAATCCGACGCATAACTGATAGTTGATTGCAACGTTCAGTGCCTCCTAATGACGATGGAACACTCAAATTGCGTCGAGAATCAATACATCGGCCTACAGCCGACTTGTCTCCAAATGTCTATTGCAGCCTCGGGCACCTTATGGTCGTTCTCTTGTGAATCTGACGCATAACTGATAGTTAATTGTACCGCTCAGAGCCTCCTAATGACGATGGGACACACAAATTGCGTCGAAATTCAATACATCGACATTCAGCCGATTTGTCTCCAAGGGTCTATTGCTGCCTCAGGCACCTTATTGTCGTTCCCCTGTAAGTCTAGATTTTAGAATCCGACGCAAACTGATAGTTAATTGTAATGTTCACGGCCTCCTAATGATGATGGAACACTCAAATTGCGTGGAGATTCAATACATCGGCCTCCAGCCGACTTGTCTCCAAGGGGATATTGCTGCCTCGGGCACCATATGGTCTGTCTCCTGTTAGTCTAGATTTTCGAATCCGACGCAAAACTGATAGTATATTGTAACGTTCAGGGCCTCCTAATGACGATGGAACACTCAAATTGCGTTGAGATTTAATACATCGGCCTCGAGACGACATGTCTCCAAGGGTCTATTGCTGCCTCGAGCACCTTATGGTCTTTCTCCTGTGAGTCTAGATTTTCGAATACGGCGCAAAACAGTTAATTGTAACGTACAGGCCCTCCTAATGACGAAGGAACATTGAAATTGCGTCGAGATTCACTACATCGTCCTCCAGCCGACTTGTATCCAAGGGGATATTGCTGTCTCAGGCACCATATGATCCTTCTCCTGTGAGTAGATTTTCGAATCCGACGCTAAAATGATAGTTAATTGTTACGTTCAGCGCCTCCTAATGACGATGGAGCACTCAAATTGCGTCGAGCGTCAATACATCGTCCTCCAGCTGACTTGTCTCCAAGGGTCTATTGCTGCCTCGGGCACCTTATGATCGTTCTCCTGTGAGTCTAGATTTTCTAATCCGACGCAAAACTGACTGATAATTGTAACGTTCAGTGCCTCCTAATGACGATGGAACACTCAAATTGCGTCGAGAGTCAATACATCGTCCTCCAGCCGACTTGTCTACAAGGGGATATTGCTGCTTCGGGCTCCTTGTGGCCCGTCTCCTGTGGGTCTAGATTTTCGAATCCGACGCGAAACTGATAGTTAATTGTAACGTTCAGCGCCTTCTAATGACGATGGAACACTCAAATTGCGTCCAGATTCAATTCATCGTCCTCCAGTCGACTTGTCTCCAAGGGTCTATTTCTGCCTCGGGCACCTTATGGTCGTTCTCCTGTGGGTCTAGATTTTCGAATTCGACGCATAACTGATAGTTAATTGTAACGCTCAGAGCCTCCTAATGAAGATGGAACACTCAAATTGCGTCAAGATTCAATACATCGTCCTCCAGCCGACTTGTCTCCATGGGGATATTGCTGCCACGGGCTCCATATGGTCGCTCTCCTGTGAGTCTAGATTTTCGAATGCGACGCATAACTGATAGTTACATGTAACGTTCAGCGCCTTCTAATGACGATGGAACACTCAAACTGCGTCGAGATTCAATACATCGTCCTCCAGCCGACTTGTATCCAACGGGATATTGCTGCCTCGGGCACCATATGGTCCTTCTCCTGTGACTCTAGATTTTCGAATCCGACGCGAAACTGATAGTTAATTGTAACGTTCAGGGCCTTCTAATGACGATGGAACACTCAAATTGCGTCGAGATTCAATACATCGTCCTCCAGACGACTTGTCTCCAACGGGATACTGCTGCCTCGGGCTCCATGTGGTCCGTCTCCTGTGAGTCTAGATTTTCGTCTCCGACGTGAAATTGATAGTTAATTGTATCGTTCAGGGCGTCCTAATGACGATGGAACACTCTAATTGCGTAGAGATTCAATACATCGGCCTCCAGCCGACTTGTCTCCAAGGGTCTATTGATGCCTCGGGCACCTAATGGTCGATCTCCTGTGAGTCTAGATATTGGAATCCGACGCATAACTGATAGTTAATTGCAACGTTCAGAGCCTCCTAATGACGATGGAACACTCAAAATGCGTCGAGATTCAATACATCGGCCTACAGCCGACTTGTCTCCAAATGTCTATTGCTGCCTCGGATACCTTGTGGTCGTTCTCCTGTAAGTCTAGATTTTCGAATCCTACTCATAACTGATAGTTAATTGTAACGCTCAGAGCGTCCTAATAAACATGGAACACTCAAATTGCGTCAACATTCAATACATCGTCCTCCAGTCGACTTGCCTCCAAGGGGATAATGCTGCCTCGGGCACCATATGGTCCGTCTCCTGTGAGTCTAGATTTTCGTATCCGACGCGAAACTGATAGTTAATTGTAACGTTCAGTGCTTCCTAATGACGATGGAACACTCAAATTGCGTCGAAATTCAATACATCGACATTCAGCCGATTTGTCACCAAGGGTCTATTGCTGCCTCTGACACCTTATGCTCGTTCTCCTGTGAGTCTAGATTTTCTAATTCGACGCAAAAATGATTGTTAATTGTAACGTTCAGGGCCTCCTAATGACGATGGAACAATCAAATTCCGTCGAGATTCAATACATCGGCCTCCAGCCGACTTGTCTCCAAGGGTCTATTGCTGCCTCGGGCACCTTATGCTCGTTCTCCTGTGAGTCTAGATTTTCTAATTCGACGCAAAAATGATTGTTAATTGTAACGTTCAGCGCCTCCTAATGACGGTGGAACACTCAAATTGCGTCGAGATTCAACACATTGTCCTCCAGCCGACTTGTATCCAAGGGGATATTGCTGTCTCGGGTACCATATGATCCTTCTCCAGTGAGTAGATGTTCGAATCCGACGCTAAAATGATAGTTAATTGTAACGTTCAGCGCTTCTTAATGACGATGGAACACTCAAATTGCGTCAAGAGTCAATACATCGTCCTCCAGCCGACTTGTCTACAAGGGGATAGTGCTGCTTCGGGCTCCTTGTGGTCTGTCTCCTGTGAGTCTAGATTTTCGAATCCGACGCGAAACTGATAGTTAATTGTAACGTTCAGGGCCTCCTAATGACGATGGAACACTTAAATTGCGTCGAGATTCAATACATCGGCCTCCAGCCGACTTTACTCCAAGGGTTTATTTCTGCCTCGGGCACCTTGTGGTCCTTCTCCTGTGAGTCTAGATTTTCGAATCCGACACATAACTGATAGTTAATTGTAAAGTTCAGGGCCTCCTAATGACGATGGAACACTCAAATTGCGTCGAGAGTCAATACATCGGCCTCCAGCCGACTTGTCTACAAGGGAATATTGCTGCCTCGGGCTCCATGTGGTCCGTCTCCTGTGAGTCTAGATTTTCGAATCCGATGCGAAACTGATAGTTAATTTAACGTTCAGGGCCTCCTAATGACGATGGAACACTTAAATTGCGTCGAGATTCAATACATCGGCCTCCAGCCGACTTTACTCCAAGGGTTTATTTCTGCCTCGGGCACCTTGTGGTCCTTCTCCTGTGAGTCTAGATTTTCGAATCCGACACATAACTGATAGTTAATTGTAAAGTTCAGGGCTTCCTAATGACGATGGAACACTCAAATTGCGTCGAAATTCAATACATCGACATTCAGCCGATTTGTCTCCAAGGGTCTATTGCTGCCTCAGGCACCTTATTGTCGTTCCCCTGTAAGTCTAGATTTTAGAATCCGACGCAAACTGATAGTTAATTGTAATGTTCACGGCCTCCTAATGAAGATGGAACACTCAAATTGCGTGGAGATTCAATACATCGGCCTCCAGCCGACTTGTCTCCAAGGGGATATTGCTGCCTCGGGCACCATATGGTCTGTCTCCTGTTAGTCTAGATTTTCGAATCCGACGCAAAACTGATAGTGTATTGTAACGTTCAGGGCCTCCTAATGACGATGGAACACTCAAATTGCGTTGAGATTTAATACATCGGCCTCGAGACGACATGTCTCCAAGGGTCTATTGCTGCCTCGAGCACCTTATGGTCTTTCTCCTGTGAGTCTAGATTTTCGAATACGGCGCAAAACAGTTAATTGTAACGTACAGGCCCTCCTAATGACGAGGGAACATTGAAATTGCGTCGAGATTCACTACATCGTCCTCCAGCCGACTTGTATCCAAGGGGATATTGCTGTCTCGGGCACCATATGATCCTTCTCCTGTGAGTAGATTTTCGAATCCGACGCTAAAATGATAGTTAATTGTTACGTTCAGCGCCTCCTAATGACGATGGAGCACTCAAATTGCGTCGAGAGTCAATACATCGTCCTCCAGCTGACTTGTCTCCAAGGGTCTATTGCTGCCTCGGGCACCTTATGATCGTTCTCCTGTGAGTCTAGATTTTCTAATCCGACGCAAAACTGACTGATAATTGTAACGTTCAGTGCCTCCTAATGACGATGGAACACTCAAATTGCGTCGAGAGTCAATACATCGTCCTCCAGCCGACTTGTCTACAAGGGGATATTGCTGCTTCGGGCTCCTTGTGGTCCGTCTCCTGTGGGTCTAGATTTTCGAATCCGACGCGAAACTGATAGTTAATTGTAACGTTCAGCGCCTCCTAATGACGATGGAACACTCAAATTGCGTCCAGATTCAATTCATCGTCCTCCAGTCGACTTGTCTCCAAGGGTCTATTTCTGCCTCGGGCACCTTATGGTCGTTCTCCTGTGGGTCTAGATTTTCGAATTCGACGCATAACTGATAGTTAATTGTAACGCTCAGAGCCTCCCAATGAAGATGGAACACTCAAATTGCGTCAAGATTCAATACATCGTCCTCCAGCCGACTTGTCTCCATGGGGATATTGCTGCCTCGGGCTCCATATGGTCGCTCTCCTGTGACTCTAGATTTTCGAATCCGACGCGAAACTGATAGATAATTGTAACGTTCAGGGCCTCCTAATGACGATGGAACACTCAAATTGCGTCGAGATTCAATACATCGTCCTCCAGACGACTTGTCTCCAACGGGATATTGCTGCCTCGGGCTCCATGTGGTCCGTCTCCTGTGAGTCTAGATTTTCGTCTCCGACGTGAAATTGATAGTTAATTGTATCGTTCAGGGCGTCCTAATGACGATGGAACACTCTAATTGCGTAGAGATTCAATACATCGGCCTACAGCCGACTTGTCTCCAAATGTCTATTGCTGCCTCGGATACCTTGTGATCGTTCTCCTGTAAGTCTAGATTTTCGAATCCTACTCATAACTGATAGTTAATTGTAACGCTCAGAGCGTCCTAATAAACATGGAACACTCAAATTGCGTCAACATTCAATACATCGTCCTCCAGTCGACTTGTCTCCAAGGGGATAATGCTGCCTCGGGCACCATATGGTCCGTCTCCTGTGAGTCTAGATTTTCGTATCCGACGCGAAACTGATAGTTAATTGTAACGTTCAGTGCTTCCTAATGACGATGGAACACTCAAATTGCGTCGAAATTCAATACATCGACATTCAGCCGATTTGTCAACAAGGGTCTATTGCTGCCTCGGACACCTTATTGTCGTTCCCCTGTAAGTCTAGATTTTAGAATCCGACGCGAAACTGATAGTTAATTGTAATGTTCAGGGTCTCCTAATGGCGATGGATCACTCAAATTGCGTCGAGATTCAATACATCGGCCTCCAGCCGACATGTTTCCAAGGGGCTATTGCTGCCTCGGGCACCACATGGTCCGTCTCCGGCGATACTACGTTTTCGAATCTGACGCAAAACTTATAGTGAATTGAAACGTTCAGGGCCTCCTAGTGACGATGGAACACTTAAATTCCATCGATATTCAATACTTCGTCCTTCAGCCGATTTGTCTCCAAGGGTCTATTGCTGCCTCTGACACCTTATGCTCGTTCTCCTGTGAGTCTAGATTTTCTAATTCGACGCAAAAATGATTGTTAATTGTAACGTTCAGGGCCTCCTAATGACGATGGAACACTCAAATTCCGTCGAGATTCAATACATCGGCCTCCAGCCGACTTGTCTCCAAGGGTCTATTGCTGCCTCGGGCACCTTATGCTCGTTCTCCTGTGAGTCTAGATTTTCTAATTCGACGCAAAAATGATTGTTAATTGTAACGTTCAGCGCCTCCTAATGACGATGGAACACTCAAATTGCGTCGAGATTCAACACATTGTCCTCCAGCCGACTTGTATCCAAGGGGATATTGCTGTCTCGGGTACCATATGATCCTTCTCCAGTGAGTAGATGTTCGAATCCGACGCTAAAATGATAGTTAATTGTAACGTTCAGCGCTTCCTAATGACGATGGAACACTCAAATTGCGTCAAGAGTCAATACATCGGCCTCCAGCCGACTTTACTCCAAGGGTTTATTTCTGCCTCGGGCACCTTGTGGTCCTTCTCCTGTGAGTCTAGATTTTCGAATCCGACACATAACTGATAGTTAATTGTAAAGTTCAGGGCCTCCTAATGACGATGGAACACTCAAATTGCGTCGAGAGTCAATACATCGTCCTCCAGCTGACTTGTCTCCAAGGGTCTATTGCTGCCTCGGGCACCTTATGATCGTTCTCCTGTGAGTCTAGATTTTCTAATCCGACGCAAAACTGACTGATAATTGTAACGTTCAGTGCCTCCTAATGACGATGGAACACTCAAATTGCGTCGAGAGTCAATACATCGTCCTCCAGCCGACTTGTCTACAAGGGGATATTGCTGCTTCGGGCTCCTTGTGGTCCGTCTCCTGTGGGTCTAGATTTTCGAATCCGACGCGAAACTGATAGTTAATTGTAACGTTCAGCGCCTCCTAATGACGATGGAACACTCAAATTGCGTCCAGATTCAATTCATCGTCCTCCAGTCGACTTGTCTCCAAGGGTCTATTTCTGCCTCGGGCACCTTATGGTCGTTCTCCTGTGGGTCTAGATTATCGAATTCGACGCATAACTGATAGTTAATTGTAACGCTCAGAGCCTCCCAATGAAGATGGAACACTCAAATTGCGTCAAGATTCAATACATCGTCCTCCAGCCGACTTGTCTCCATGGGGATATTGCTGCCTCGGGCTCCATATGGTCGCTCTCCTGTGAGTCTAGATTTTCGAATCCGACGCATAACTGATAGTTACATGTAACGTTCAGCGCCTTCTAATGACGATGGAACACTCAAACTGCGTCGAGATTCAATACATCGTCCTCCAGCCGACTTGTATCCAACGGGATATTGCTGCCTCGGGCACCATATGGTCCTTCTCCTGTGACTCTAGATTTTCGAATCCGACGCGAAACTGATAGTTAATTGTAACGTTCAGGGCCTCCTAATGACGATGGAACACTCAAATTGCGTCGAGATTCAATACATCGTCCTCCAGACGACTTGTCTCCAACGGGATATTGCTGCCTCGGGCTCCATGTGGTCCGTCTCCTGTGAGTCTAGATTTTCGTCTCCGACGTGAAATTGATAGTTAATTGTATCGTTCAGGGCGTCCTAATGACGATGGAACACTCTAATTGCGTAGAGATTCAATACATCGGCCTCCAGCCGACTTGTCTCCAAGGGTCTATTGCTGCCTCGGGCACCTAATGGTCGATCTCCTGTGAGTCTAGATATTGGAATCCGACGCATAACTGATAGTTAATTGCAACGTTCAGAGCCTCCTAATGACGATGGAACACTCAAAATGCGTCGAGATTCAATACATCGGCCTACAGCCGACTTGTCTCCAAATGTCTATTGCTGCCTCGGATACCTTGTGGTCGTTCTCCTGTAAGTCTAGATTTTCGAATCCTACACATAACTGATAGTTAATTGTAACGCTCAGAGCCTCCTAATAAACATGGAACACTCAAATTGCGTCAAGATTCAATACATCGTCCTCCAGTCGACCTGTCTCCAAGGGGATAATGCTGCCTCGGGCACCATATGGTCCGTCCCCTGTGAGTCTAGATATTCGTATCCGACGCGAAACTGATAGTTAATTGTAACGTTCAGTGCTTCCTAATGACGATGGAACACTCAAATTGCGTCGAAATTCAATACATCGACATTCAGCCGATTTGTCACCAAGGGTCTATTGCTGCCTCGGGCACCTTATTGTAGTTCCCCTGTAAGTCTAGATTTTAGAATCCGACGCGAAACTGATAGTTAATTGTAATGTTCAGGGCCTCCTAATGGCGATGGAACACTCAAATTGCGTCGAGATTCAATACATCGGCCTCCAGCCGACATGTTTCCAAGGGGCTATTGCTGCCCCGGGCACCACATGGTCCGTCTCCGGCGATACTACGTTTTCGAATCCGACGCAAAACTGATAGTGAATTGTAACGTTCAGGGCCTCCTAGTGACGATGGAACACTCATATTCCGTCGATATTCAATACTTCGTCCTTCAGCCGATTTGTCTCCAAGGGTCTATTGCTGCCTCTGGCACCTTATGCTCGTTCTCCTGTGAGTCTAGATTTTCTAATTCGACGCAAAAATGATTGTTAATTGTAACGTTCAGCGCCTCCTAATGACGATGGAACACTCAAATTGCGTTGAGATTCAACACATTGTCCTCCAGCCGACTTGTATCCAAGGGGGTATTGCTGTCTCGGGTACCATATGATCCTTCTCCAGTGAGTAGATGTTCGAATCCGACGCTAAAATGATAGTTAATTGGAACGTTCAGCGCTTCCTAATGACGATGGAACACTCAAATTGCGTCGAGAGTCAATACATCGTCCTCCAGCCGACTTGTCTACAAGGGGATAGTGCTGCTTCGGGCTCCTTGTGGTCTGTCTCCTGTGAGTCTAGATTTTCGAATCCGACGCGAAACTGATAGTTAATTGTAACGTTCAGGGCCTCCTAATGACGATGGAACACTTAAATTGCGTCGAGATTCAATACATCGGCCTCCAGCCGACTTTACTCCAAGGGTTTATTTCTGCCTCGGGCACCTTGTGGTCCTTCTCCTGTGAGTCTAGATTTTCGAATCCGACACATAACTGATAGTTAATTGTAAAGTTCAGGGCCTCCTAATGACGATGGAACACTCAAATTGCGTCGAGATTCAATTTATCGTCCTCCAGTCGACTTGTCTCCAAGGGTCTATTTCTGCCTCGGGCACCTTATGGTCGTCCTCCTGTGGGTCTAGATTTTCGAATCCGACGCATAACTGATAGTTAATTGTAACGCTCAGAGCCTGCTAATGAAGATGGAACACTCAAATTGCGTCAAGATTCAATACATCGTCCTCCAGCCGACTTGTCTCCAAGGGGATAATGCTGCCTCAGGCGCCATATGGTCCGTCTCCTGTGAGTATAGATTTTCGTATCCGACGTGAAACTGATAGTTAATTGTAACGTTCAGGGCTTCCTAATAACGATGGAACACTCAAATCGCGTCGAAATTCCATACATCGACATTCAGCCGATTTGTCTCCAATGGTCTATTGCTGCCTCGGGCACCTTATTGTCGTTCCCCTGTAAGTCTAGATTTTAGAATCCGACGCAAACTGATTGTTAATAGTAACATTCAGGGCCTCCTATTGACGATGGAACACTCAAATTGCGTCGAGATTCAATACATCGGGCTCCAGCCGACTTGTCTCCAACGGGATATTGCTGCCTCGGGCACCTCATGGTCGTTCTCCTGTGAGTCTAGATTTTCTAATTCTACGCAAAAATGATTGTTAATTGTAACGTTCAGGGCCTCCTAATGACGGTGGAACCCTCAAATTGCGTCGAGATTCACAACATCGTCCTCGAGCCGGCTTAGCTCCAAGGGTGTATTGCTGCCTCGGGCACCTTATGGTCGCTCCCCTGTGAGTCTAGAATTCCGAATCCGATGCATAACTGATAGTTAATTGTATCGCTCAGAGCCTCCTAATGAAAATGGAAAACTCAAATTGCGTCAAGATTCAATACATCGGCCTCCAGCCGACTTGTCTAAAAGGGTCTGTTGCTAACTCGGGCACCTTATGGTCGTTCTCCTGTGAATCTAGATTTTCGAATCCGGCGCATAACTGATAGTTAATTGTAACGTTCAGCGCCTCCTAATGACGATGGAACACTCAAATTGTGTCGAGATTCAATACATCGTCCTCCAGCCGGATTGTCTCCAAGAGGATATTGCTGCCTCAGGCACCATATGGTCCTTCTCCTGTGACACTAGATTTTCGAATCTGACGCGAGACTGATAGTAAATTGTAACGTTCAGGGCCTCCGAATGACGAAGGAACACTCAACTTTCGTCGAGATTCAATACATCGTCCTCCAGCCGACATGTCGCCATGGGGATATTGCTGCCTCGGGCTCCATATGGTCGCACTCCTGTGAGTCTATATTTTGGAATCCGACCTGAAATTGATTGTTAATTATAACGCTCAGGGCTTCCTAATGACGATGGAACACTCAAATTGCATCGCGATTCAATACATCGGCCTCCAGACGACTTGTCTCCAAGGGTCTATTGCTGCCTCGGGCACATTGTGGTCGTTGTCCTGTGAGTCTAGATTTTCTAATCCGTCACATAATTGATAGTTAATTGTAAAGTTCAGGGCCTCCTAATGACGATGGGACACTCACATTGCGTCGAGATTCAATACATCGTCCTCCAGCCGACTTGTCTCCAAGGGTCTATTGCTGCCTCGGGCACCTTATGGTCGTTCTCCTGCGAGTCGAGATTTTCGAATCCGACGCATAACTGATGGTTAATTGTAACGCTAAGAGCCTCCTAATGAAGATGGAACACTCAAATTGCGTTAAGATTCAATACATAGGCCTCCAGCCGACTTGTCTCCTAGGGGATATTGCTGCCTCGGGCAGCATATGGTCCGTCTCCTGTGAGTCTAGATTTTCGAATCCGACTTAAAAATGCTAGTTAATTGTAACGTTCTCCGCCTCCTAATGATGATGGAACACTCAAATTGCGTCGAGAGTCAATATATCGGCCTCCAGTCAACTTGTCTACAAGGGTATATTGCTGCCTCGGGCTCCATATGGTCGCTCTCCTGTGAGTCTAGATTTTCGAATCCGACGCGAAATTGATTGTTAATTGTAACGCTGAGGGCTTCCTAATGACGATGGAACACTCAAATTGCGTCGAGATTCAATACAACGTCCTCCAGACGACTTGTCGCCAACGGGATATTGCTGCCTCGGGCTCCATGTGGTCCGTCTCTTGTGAGACTAGATTTTCGACTCCGACGCTAAATTGATAGTCAATTGTAACGTTCAGGGCCTCCTAATGACGATGGAACACTCTAATTGCGTCGAGATTCAATTCATCGGCCTCCAGCCGACTTGTCTCCAAGGGTCTATTGCTGCCTCGGGCACCTTATGGTCGAACTCCTGTGAGTCTAGATTTTCGATTCCGACGCATAACTGATAGTTAATTGCAACGTTCAGTGCCACCTAATGACGATGGAACACTCAAATTGCGTCGAGATACAATACATCGGCCTACAGCCGACTTGTCTCCAAATGTCTATTGCTGCTTCGGGCACCTTGTGGTCGTTCTCCTGTGAGTCTAGATTTTCGAATCCTACACATAACTGATAGTTAATTGTAAAGTTCAGGGCCTCCTAATGACGATGGGACGCTCTAATTGCGTCGAGATTCAATACATCGTCCTCCAGCCGACTTGACTTTAAGGGTCTATTGCTGCCTCGGGCACCTTATGTTCGTTCTCCTGTGAGTCTAGATTTTCGAATCCGACGCATAACTGATAGTTAATTGTAACGCTCAGAGCCTCCTAATGAGGATGGAACACTCAAATTGCGTCAAGATTCAGTACTTCGTCCTCCAGTCGACTAGTCTCCAACGGGATATTACTGCCTTGGGCACCGTATGGTCCGTCTCCTGTGAGTCTAGATTTTCGAATCCGACGCAAAAAAGATAGTTAATTGTAACGTTCACCGACTCCTAATGACGATGGAACACCCAAATTGCGTCGAGAGTCATACAATGGCCTCCAGCCGACTTGTCTACAAGGGTCTATTGCCGCCTCGGGCACCTTATGGTCGTACTCCTGTGAGTCTAAATTTTCTAATTTGACGCAAAAATGATTGTTAATTGTAACCTTCAGGGCCTCCTAATGACGATGGAACACTCAAATTGCGTCAAGAGCCAATACATCGTCCTCCCGCCGACTTGCCTCCAAGGGTCTATTGCTGCCTCGGGCACCTTATGGTCGTTCTCCTGTGAGTCTAGATTTTCTAATTCGACGCAAAAATGATAGTTAATTGTAACGTTCAGGGCCTCCTAACGACGATGGAACACACAAATTGCGTCGAGAGTCAATACATCGTCCTCCAGCCGACTTGCCTCCAAGGGTCTATTGCTGCCTCGGGCACCTTATGGTCGTTTTCCTGTGAGTCTAGATTTTCGAATCCGACGCAAAATGATAGTTAATTGTAACGTTCAGGGCCTCATAATTTCGATGGAACACTCTCATTGCGTCGAGATTCACAACATCGTCCTCCAGCCGACTTGTCTCCAAGGGGATATCGCTGCCTCGGGCACCACATGGTCCGTCTCCGGTGATTCTACGGTATCAAATCCGACGCAAAACTGATAGTGAATTGTAACGTTCAGGGACTCCTAATGACGATGGAACACTCAATATCCGTCGAGATTCAATACACCGTCCTTCAGCCGATTTGTCACCAAGGGTCTATTGCTGCCTCGGAACCTTATGGTCGTTCTCCTGTGAGTCTAGATTTTCTAATTCGACGCAAAAATGATTGTTAATTATAACGTTCAGGGCCTCCTATTGACGATGGAACACTCAAATTGCGTCGAGGTAATACATCGTCCTCCAGCCGACTTGCCTCCTAGGGTCTATTGCTGCTTCGGGCACCTTATGGTCGTTCTCCTGTGTGTCTTGAATTTCGAATCCGACGCAAAAATGATAGTTAATTGAAACAATAAGGGCCTCCTAATGACGATGGAATACTCAAATTGCGTCGAAATTCAATACATCGGCCTCCAGCCGACTTGTCTCCAAGGGTCTGTTGCTACCCCTGGCACCTTATGGTCGTGCTCCTGTGAATCTAGATTTTCGAAACCGACGCATAACTGATAGTTAAATGTAACGTTCAGCGCCTCCTAATGACGATGGAACACTCAAATTCCGTCGAGATTCAATACATCGTCCTCCAGCCGACTTGTCTCCAACGGGATATTGCTGCCTCGGGCACCATATGGTCCTTCTCCTGTGACACTACATTTTCGAATCCGACGCGAAACTGATAGTTAATTGTTACGTTCAGGGCTTCCTAATGACGATGGAACACTCAAATTGCGTCGAGATACAATACATCGGCCCTTCAGCCGACATGTCTCCAAGGGTCTGTTGCTACCTCGGGCACCTTTTGGTCGTTCACCTGTGAATCTAGATTTTCGAGTCCGACGCATAACTGATAGTTAATTGTAACGCACAGAGCCTCCTAATAAAGATGGAACACTCAAATTGCGCCAGGATTCAATACATCGTCCTCCAGCCAAATTGTCTCCAAAGGGATATTGCTGTCTCGGGCATTATATGGTCCGTCTCCTGTGAGTCTAGATTTTCGAATCCGACGCCAATGTGATAGTCAATTGTAACGTTCAGGGACTCCTAATGACGATGGAACACTCAAATAGCGTTGAGATTCAATACATCGTCCTCCTGCCGACTTGTCTACAAGGGTCTATTGCTGCCTCGTGCACTTTATGATCGTTCTCCTGTGAGTCTAGATTTTCGAATTCGACGCATAACTGATACTTAATTGTAACGCTTCGAGCCTCCTAATAAAGATGGAACACTCAAATTGCGTCAAGATTCAATACATCGTCCTCCAGTCGACTTGTCTCCAAGGGGATAATGCTGCCTCGGGCACCATAAGGTCCGTCTCCTGTGAGTCTAGATTTTCGTATCCGACGCGAAACTGATAGTTAATTGTAACGTTCACGGCTTCCTAATTGTCTCCAAGGGGATATTGCTGCCTCGGGCACCATATGGTCCGTCTCCTGTGAGTCTAGATTTTCGAATCCGACTTAAAAATCATAGTTAATTGTAACGTTCACCGCCTCCAAATGACGATGGAACACTCAAATTGCGTCGAGATTCAATACATCGACCTCCAGACGACTTGTCTCCAACGGGATATTGCTGCCTCGGGCTCCTTGTAGTCCGTCTCCTGTGAGTCTAGATTTTCGAATCCGACGCCAATGTGATAGCCAATTGTAACATTCAGGGCCTCCTAATGACGATGGAACACTGAAATAGCGTTGGGATTCAATACATCGTCCTTCAGCCGACTTGTCTCCAAGAGTCTATTGCTGCCTCGGACACCTTATGGTCGCTCTCCTGTGAGTCTAAATTTTCGAATCCCACGCAAATCTGATAGTTAATTGTAACTTTCAGGGCCTCCAAATGACGATGGAACACTCAAATCGCGTCGAGACTCAATACATCGGCCTCGAGCCGACTTGTCTCCAAGGGTCTATTGCTGCCTCGGGCACCTTATGGTCGTTCTCCTGTGAGTCTAGATTTTCGAATCCGACGCAAAACAGATAGTTAATTGTAACGTTCAGGGCCTCCTAATGACGATAGATTACTCAAATTGCGTCGAGAGTCAATACATCGAACTCCTGCCGACTTGTCTACAAGGGGATGTTGCTGCCTCGGGCTCCATGTGGTCCGTCTCCTGTGAGTCTAGATTTTCTACTCCGACGCGAAACTGATAGTTAATTGTAACGTTCTGGACCTCCTAATGACGATTGAACACTCAAATTGCGTCGAGAGTCAATACATCGAACTCCAGCCGACTTGTCTACAAGGGGATGTTGGTGCCTCGGGCTCCATGTGGTCCGACTCCTGTGAGTCTAGATTTTCGACTCCGACGCGAAACTGATAGTTAATTGTAACGTTCTGGACCTCCTAATGACGATGGAACGCTCATATTGCGTCGAGATTCAATACATCGTCCTCCAGCCGACTTGTCTTCAAGGGCCTATTGCTGCCTCGGGCACTTTATGTTCGTTCTCCTGTGAGTCTAGACTTTCGAATCCGACGCATAACTGATAGTTAATTGTAACGCTCATAGCCTCCTAATAAAGATGGAACACTCAAATTGCGTCAAGATTCAATACATCGTCCTCCAGTCGACTTTTCTCCAAGGGGATAATGCTGCCTCGGGCACCATATGCTCCGTCTCCTGTGAGTCTAGATTTTCGTATCCGACGCGAAACTGATAGTTAATTGTAACGTTCCGGGCTTCCTAATGACGATGGAACACTCAAATTGTGTCGAGATTCTATCTATCGGCCTCCAGCCGACTTGTCTACAAGGGTATATTGGTGCCTCGGGCTCCATGTGGTCCGTCTCCTGTGAGTCTAAATTTTCGAATCCGATGCGAAACTGATAGTTAATAGTAACGTTCTGGGCCTCCTAATGACGATGGAACACTCACATTGCGTCGAGATTCAATACTTCGGCCTTCAGCCGAATGTCTCCAAGGGTCTATTGCTGCCTCGGGCACCTTATGGTCGATCTCCTGTGAGTCTAGATTTTCGAATCCGACGCATAACTGATAGTTAATTGCAACGTTCAGGACCTCCTAATGACGATGGAACACTCAAATTGCGTCGAGATTCAATACATCGGCCTACAGACGATTTGTCTCCAAATGTCTATTGCTGCCTCGGGCACCTTGTGGTCGTTCTCCTGTGAGTCTAGATTTTCGAATCCTACAAATAACTGATAGTTAATTGTAAAGTTCAGGGCCTCCTAATGACGATGGAACGCTCAAATTGCGTCGAGATTCAATACATCGGCCTCGAGCCGACTTGTCTCCAAGGGTCTATTGCTGCCTCGGGCACCTTATGGTCGTTCTCCTGTGAGTCTAGATTTTCGAATCCGACGCAAAACAGATAGTTAAATTTAACGTTCAGGGCCTCCTAATGACGATGGAACACTCAAATTGCGTCGAGAGTCAATACATCGAACCCCAGCCGACTTGTCTACAAGGGGATGTTGCTGCCTCGGGCTCCATGTGGTCCGTCTCCTGTGAGTCTATATTTTCGACTCCGACGCGAGCCTGATAGTTAATTGTAACGTTCTGGACCTCCTAATGACGATGGAACACTCAAATTGCGTCGAGATTCAATACATCGTCCTCCAGCCGACTTGTCTCCAAGGGGATATCGCTGCCTCTGGCACCACATGGTCCGTCTCCGGTGATTTTACGTTTTCGAATCCGACGCAAAACTGATAGTGAATTGTAACGTTCAGGGCCTCCTAAGGACGATGGAACACACAAATTGCGTCGAAATTCAATACATCCGCCTCCAGCCGACTTGTCTTCAAGGGTCTATTGCTGCCTCGGGCACCTTATGGTCGTTCTATTGTGAATCTAGACTTTCGAATCCGTCGCATAACTGATGGATAATTGTAACTCTCAGAGCCTCCTAATGAAGATGGAACACTAGAATTGGGTCTAGATTCAATACATCGTCCTCCTGCCGACTTGTCTCCAAGCCGATAATGTTGCCTCGGGCAACAAATGGTCCGTCTCCTGTGAGTCTAGATTTTCGTATCCGACGCGAAACTGATAGTTAATTGTAACGTTCAGGGCTTCCTAATGACGATAAAACACTCAAATAGTGTCGAGAGTCAATACATCGGCCTCCAGCCGACTTGTCTACAAGGGTATATTGGTGCCTCGCGCTCCATGTGGTCCGTCTCCTGTAAGTCTAAATTTTCGAATCCGATGCGTAACTGATAGTTAATTGTAACGTTCAGGGCATCCTAATGACGATGGAACACTCAAACTGCGTCGAGATTCAATACATCGTCCTCCAGCCGACTTGTCTCCATGGGGATATTGCTGCCTCGGGCTCCATATAGTCGCTATCCTGTGAATCTAGATTTTCAAATCCGACGCGAAATTGATAGTTAATTGTAACGTTCAGGGCCTCCTAATGACGATGGAACACTCAAATTGCGTCGAGATTCAATACATCGGCCTCCAGCCGAATGTCTCCAAGGGTCTATTGCTGCCTCGGGCGCCTTATGGTCGATCTCCTGTGAGTCTAGATTTTCGAATCCGACGCATAACTGATAGTTAATTGCAACGTTCAGGGCCTCCTAATGACGATGGAACACTCAAATTGCATCGAGATTCAATACATCGGCCTACAGACGACTTGTCTCCAAATGTCTATTGCTGCCTCCGGCACCTTGTGGTCGTTCTCCTGTGAGTCTAGATTTTCGAATCCTACAAATAACTTATATATAATTGTAAAGTTCAGGGCCTCCTAATGACGATGGAACGCTCAAATTGCGTCGAGATTCAATACATCGTCCTCCAACCAACTTGTCTCCAAGGGGATATTGCAGTCTCGGGCACCATATTGTCCGTCTCCTGTGAGTCTAGATTTTCGAATCCGACGCGAATGTGATAGTCAATTGTAACGTTCAGGGCCTCCTAATGACGATGGAACACTCAAATAGCGTTGAGATTCAATACATCGTACTTCAGCCGACTTGTCTCCAAAGTCTATTGCTGCCTCGGGCACCTTATGGTCGTTCTCCTGTGAGTCTAAATTTTCGATTCCGACGCAAATCTGATAGTTAATTGTAACGTTCAGGGCCTCCAAATGAGGATGGAACACTCTAATTGCGTCGAGATTCAATACATCGGCCTCGAGCCGACTTGTCTCCAAGGGTCTATTGCTGCCTCGGGCACCTTATTGTCGTTCTCCTGAGAGTCTAGATTTTCGAATCCGACGCAAAACAGATAGTTAATTGTAACGTTCAGGACCTCCAAATGAGGATGGAACTCTCAAATTGCGTCGAGATTCAATACATCGACCTCCAGCCGACTTGTCTCCAAGGGTCTATTGCTGCCTCGGGCACCTTGTGGTCGTTCTCCTGTGAGTCTAGATTTTCGAATCCGACAAATAACTGATAGTTAATTGTAAAGTCCAGGGCCTCCTAATGACGATGGAACACTCTAATTGCGTCGAGATTCAATACGTCGTCCTCCAGCCGACTTGTCTCCAAGGGGATATCGCTGCCTCTGGCACCACATGGTCCGTCTCCGGTGATTTTACGTTTTCGAATCCGACGCAAAATTGATAGTGAATTGTAACGTTCAGGGCCTCCTAATGACGATGGAACACTCAAATTGCGTCGAAATTCAATACATCGACATTCAGCCGATTTGTCTCCAAGGGTCTGTTGCTGCCTCGGACACCTTGTTGTCGTTCCCCTGTAAGTCTAGATTTTTGAATCCGACGCAAACTGATAGTTAATTGTAATGTTCAGGGCCTCCTAATGACGATGAAACACTCAAATTGCGTCGAGATTCAATACATACAGCGATCATAAAGTGACCGAGGTAGCAGTAAACCCATGGAGGCAAGATGGCTGGAGGACGATGTATTGAATCTCGACGCAATTTGAGTGTTCCATCGTCATTAGGAGGGCCTGAACGTTACAATTAACTATCAGTTATGTGTCGGTATCGAAAATGTAGACTCACAGGAGGACGACCATAAGGTGCCCGAACCAGCTATGGACCCCTGGAGACAAGTCGGCTGAAGTACGATGTATTGAATCTAGACGCAATTTCAGTCATTAGGAGACCCTGAATATTACAAATAGCTATCAGTTTTGCGTCGGATTCGAAATTCTAGACTCACAGGAGACGGACTAAATTGTGATCGAGATAACAATATCCCCTAGGAGACAAGTCGGCTGGAGGACGATGTACTCAATCTCGACGCAATTTGGGTGTTCCATCGTCATCAGGAGGCCCTGAACGTTACAATTAACTATCAGATTTGCGTCGGATTCGAAAATCTAGACTCACAGGAGACGGACCACATGGTGCCCGAGGCAGCAATATCCTGTTGGAGACAAGTCGGCTGGAGGACGATGTATTGAATCTCGACGCAATTTGAGTGTTCCATCTTCATTAGGAGGCTCTGAACGTTACAATTAGCAGTCCATTTTGCGTCGGATTCGAATATCTGGACCCACAGGAGAACGATCATAAAGTGGCCGAAGTAGCAGTAGACCCATTGAGCCCAGTCGGCTGGAGGACGATGTATTGAATCTCGACGCAATTCGAGTGTTCCATCGTCATTAGGAGGGCCTGAACGTTACAATTAACTATCAGTTATGTGTCGGAATCGAAAAAGTAGACTCACAGGAGATCGACCTTAAGGTGGCCGAACCAGCAATGGACCCGTGGAGACAAGTCGGCCGAAGGACGATGTATTGAATCTCGACGCAATTTGAGTGTTCCATCGTCATTAGGAGGCCATGAACGTAACAATTAACTATCAGTTTCGCGTCGGATTCGAAAATGTGGACTCACATGAGACGGACCATATGGTGCCCAACGCAGGAATATCCCCTTGGAGACAAGTCGGCTGGAGGACGATGTATTGAATACTGATGCAATTTGTGCGTTCCATCGTCATTAGGGGGCTCTTAACGTTACTATTGGCAGTCCGTTTTGCGTCGGATTCGAATTTCTGGACTCACAGAAGAACGACGATAAGGTGCTCGAGATAGCAAAATCCCCTTGGAGGCAAGTCGGCTGGAAGACCATGTATTGAATCTCCACGCTATTTGAATGTTCCTTCGTCATTAGGAGGCCATGAACGTTACAATTAACTATCAGTTATGCGTCGGATCCGAAAATCTAGATTCACAGGAGAACGACCATAAGGTGCCTCAGGTAGAAATAGACCCTTGGAGATAAGTCTACTGGAGGACGATGTATTGAATCTCGACGCAATTTGAGTGTTCCTTCGTCATTAGGAGGACCTGAACGTTAAAATTAACTATCATTTTTGCGTCGGATTCGAAAATCTAGACTCACATGAGACGGACCACATGGTGCCCCGAGGCAGCAATATCCCGTTGGAGACAAGTCGGCTGGAGGACGATGCATTGAATCTCGATGCAATTAGAGTGTTCCATCGTCATTAGGAGACTCTGAACGTTACAATTGGCAGTCCGTTTTGCGTCGGATTTGAATATCTGGACTCACAGGTGAACGAGCATAAGGCGAGCGAGGTAGCAATAGACCCATGCAGAAAGTCGGCTGGAGGACGATGTATTGAATCTTGATGGAATGCGAGTGTTCCGTCGTCATTAGGAGGCTCTGAACATTACTATTGGCGGTCCTTTTGCGTCTGATTCGAATATCTGGACTCACAGGAGAACGACCATAAGGTGGGTGAGGTAGCAATAGATCCATGGAGGCAAGTCGGCTGGAGGACGACGTATTGAATCTCGACACAATTTGACTGTTTATTCGTCATTAGGAGGCCCTGAACGTTACAAAGAACGACCATAAGGTGTCCGAGGCAGCAATAGACCCTTGGAGACAAGTTGGCCTAGTGGACGATGTATTGAATCTCAACGCAATTTGAGTGATCCATCGTCATTAGGGGGCCATGAACGTTACAATTAACCATCAGTTTTGCGTCGGATTCGAAAATCTAGACTCACAGAAGAACGACGATAAGGTGTTCGAGGCAGCAATATCCCCTTGGAGACAAGTCGGCTGGAGGCCGCTGTATTGAATCTCGACGCAATTTGAGTGTTCCATCGCCATTAGGATTCCCTGAACGTTACAATTAACTATCAGTTTCGGGTCGGATTCGAAAATCAAGACTCACAGGAGAAGGACCTTATGGTGCCCGAGGCAGCAATATCCCCTTGGAGACAATTCGGCTGGAGGACAACGTATTGAATCTCGACGCAATTTGAGTGTTCTATCGTCATTAGGAGGCCCTGAACGCTACAATTAACTATTAGTTTTGCGTGGGATTCGAAAATCTAGACTCACAGGAGAACGACCATAACGTGCCCGAGGCAGCAATATCCCCTTGGAGACAAGTCGGCTGGAGGACGATGTATTGAATCTCGACGCAATTTGAGTGTTCCATCGTCAATAGGAGGCCACGAACGTTACAATTAACCATCAGTTTTGCGTCAGATTTGAAAATCTTGACTTACAGGATGCGGACCATAAGGTGCCCGAGGTAGCGATATCCCCTTGTAGACAAGTCGGCTGGAGAACGATGTATTGAATCTCGACGCAATTTGTGTATTCCATTGTCATTAGGAGGCCCTGAACGTTACAATTAACTATCAGATTTGCGTCGGATTCGAAAATCTAGACTCACAGGAGACGGACCACATGGTGCCCGAGGCAGCAATATCCTGTTGGAGACAAATCAGCTGGAGGACGATGTATTGAATCTCGACGCAATTTGAGTGTTCCATCTTCATTAGGAGGCTCTGAACGTTACAATTACCATTCCGTTTTGCGTCGGATTCGAATATGTGGACTCACAGGAGAACGATCATAAAGTGACCGAGGTAGCAGTAGACCCATGGAGACAAGTCGGCTGGAGGACGATGTATTGAATCTCGACGCAATTTGAGTGTTCCATCCTCATTAGCAGGGCCTGAACGTTACAATTAACTATCAGTTATGTGTCGGAATCGAAAATGTAGACTCACAGGAGAACGACCATAAGGTGCCCGAGGCAGAAATAGACCCTTGGAGACAAGTCGGCTGGTGGACGATGTCTTGAATCTCGACGCAATTTGAGTGATCCATCGTCATTAGGGGGCCATGATCGTTGCAATTAACCATCAGTTTTGCGTCGGATACGAAAATCTAGACTCGCAGTAGAACGACCATAAGGTGCCCTAATCAGCAATAGACCTTTGGAGACAAGTCGGCTGGAGGCTGCTGTATTAAATCTCGACGCAATTAGAGTGTTCCATCGTCATTAGGAGGCCCTGAACGTTACAATTAACTATCAGTTTTGCGTCGGATTCGATAATCTAGAACCACAGGAGAACGACCATAAGGTGCCCGAGGCAGCAATTTCCCCTTGGAGACAAGTCGCCTGGAGGACGACGTATTGAATCTCGACACAATTTGAGTGTTCATTCGTCATTAGGAGGCCCTGAACGTAACAAAGAACGACCATAAGGTGCCCGAGGCAGCAATAGACCCTTGGAGACAAGTTGGCCTAGTGGACGATGTATTGAATCTCAACGCAATTTGAGTGATCCATCGTCATTATGGGGCCATGAACGTTACAATTAACCATCAGTTTTGCGTCGGATTCGAAATTCTAGTCTCACATAAGAACGACGATAAGGTGCCCGAGGCAGCAAGATCCCCTTGGAGACAAGTCGGCTGGAGGACGATGTATTGAATCTCGACGCAATTTGAGTGTTCCTTCGTCATTAGGAGGCCCTGAACGTTACAATTAACTATCAGTTATGCGTCGGATTTGAAAAACTAGACTCACAGGAGATCGACTATAAGGTCCCCAGGCATCAATAGACAGTTGGAGACAAGTCGGCCGGAGGCCGCTGTATTGAATCTCGACGCAATTTGAGTGTTCCATCGTCATTAGGATTCCCTGAACGTTACAATTAACTATCAGTTTCGGGTCGGATTCGAAAATCAAGACTCACAGGAGAAGGACCGTATGGTGCCAGAGGCAGCAATATCCCCTTGGAGACAAGTCGGCTGGAGGACAACGTATTGAATCTCGACGCAATTTGAGTGTTATATCGTCATTAGGAGGCCCTGAACGCTACAATTAACTATTAGTTTTGCGTCGGATTCGAAAATCTAGACTCACAGGTGAACGACCATAAGGTGCCCGAGGCAGCAATATCCCCTTGGAGCTAAGTCGGCTGGAGAACGATGTATTGAATCTCGACGCAATTTGAGTGTTCCATCGTCAATAGGAGGCCATGAACGTTACAATTAACTATCAGTTATGTGTCGGAATCGAAAATGTAGACTCACAGGAGAACGACCATAAGGTGCCCCAACCAGGAATGGACCCCTGGAGACAAGTCGGCTGAAGTACGATGTATTGAATCTCGACGCTATTTGAGTGTTCCATCGTCATTAGGAGGCCATGAACGTAACAATTAACTATCAGTTTCACGTCGGATTCGAAAATCTAGACTTACATGAGACGGACATATGGTGCCCAAGGCAGGAATATCCCGTTGGAGACAAGTCGGCTGGAGGACGATGCATTGAATCTCGATGCAATTTGAGTGTTCCATCGTCATTAGGAGTCTCTGAACGTTACAATTGGCAGTCCGTTTTGCGTCGGATTTGAATATCTGGACTCACAGGTGAACGAGCATAAGGTGAGCGAGGTAGCAATAGACCCATGCAGACTATTCGGCTGGAGGACGATGTATTGAATCTTGATGGAATGTGAGTGTTCCATCGTCATTAGGAGGCTCTGAACGTTACTATTGGCAGTCCTTTAGCGTCTGATTCGAATATCTGGACTCACAGGAGAACGACCATAAGGTGGGCGAAGTAGCAATAGCCCCATGGAGACAAGTCGGCTGGAGGACGATGTATTGAATCTCGGAGCAATTTGAGTGTTCCATCGTCAATAGGGGCCCTGAACGTTACAATTAACTATCAGTTATGCGTCGGATCCGAAAATCTAGATTCACAGGAGAACGACCACAAGGTGCCTGAGGTAGCAATAGCCCCTTGGAGACAAGTCGGCTGGAGGACGATGTATTGAATCTCGACGCATTTTGGTTGTTCCTTCGTCATTAGGAGGACCTGAACGTTACAATTAATTATCATTTTTGCGTCGGATTCGAAAATCTAGACTCACATGAGACGGACCACATGGTGCCCCATAGCAGCAATATCCCGTTGGAGACAAGTCGGCTGGAGGACGATGCATTGAATCTCGATGCAATTTTAGTGTACAATCGTCATTAGGAGTCTCTGAACGTTACAATTGGCAGTCCGTTTTGCGTCGGATTTTAATATCTGGACTCACAGGTGAACGAGCATAAGGTGAGCGATGTAGCAATAGACCCATGCAGACAAGTCGGCTGGAGGACGACGTATTGAATCTTGATGGAATGTGAGTGTTCCATCGTCATTAGGAGGCTCTGAACGTTACTATTGGCAGACCTTTTGCGTCTGATTTGAATATCTGGACTCACAGGAGAACGACCATAAGGTGGGCGAGGTAGCAATCGACCCATGGAGACAAGTCGGCTGGAGGACGATGTATTAAATCTCGACGCAATTTGAGTGTTCCATCGTCATTAGGGGGCCCTGAACGTTACAATTAACTATCAGTTATGTGTCGGAATCGAAAATGTAGACTCACAGGAGAACGACCATATAGTGACCGAGCCAGCAATAGACCCTTCGAGACAAGTCGGCTGGTGGACGATGTATTGAATCTCGACGCAATTTGAGTGATCCATCGTCATTAGGGGGCCATGAACGTTGCAATTAACCATCAGGTTTGCGTCGGATACGAAAATCTAGACTCACAGTAGAACGAACATAAGGTGCCCTAGGCAGCAATTGCTCTTTGGAGACAAGTCGGCTGGAGGCCGCTGTATTGAATCTCGACGCAATTAGAGAGTTCCATCGTCATTAGGAGGCCCTGAACGTTACAATTAACTATCAGTTTTGAATCGGATTCGTTAATCTAGACCCACAGGAGAACGACCATAAGGTGCCCGAGGCAGCAATTTCCCCTTGGAGACAAGTCGCCTGGAGGACGACGTATTGAATCTCGACACAATTTGAGTGTTCATTCGTCATTAGGAGGCCTTGAACGTTACAAAGAACGACCATAAGGTGCCCGAGGCAGCATTAGACCCATGGAGACAAGTTGGCCTACTGGACGATGTATTGAATCTCAACGCAATTTGAATGATCCATCGTCATTAGGGGGCCATGAACGTTACAATTAACCATCAGTTTTGCGTCGGATTCGAAAATCTAGACTCACAGAAGAACGACGATAAGGTTCCCGAGGCAGCAATATCCCCTTGTAGACAAGTCGGCTGGACGACGATGTATTGAATCTCGACGCTATTTGGGTGTTCTATCGTCATTAGGAGGCGTTGAACGTCACAATTAAGTATAAGTTATGCGTCGGATCCGAAAATCTAGACTCACAGGAAAACGATCTTAAGGTACCCGAGGCCGCAATAGACCCTTGGTGACAAGTCGGCTGGAGGACGATGTATTGAATCTCGACGCAATTTGAGTGTTCCTTCGTCATTAGGAGGCCCTGAAAGTTACAATTAACTATCATTTTTGCGTCGGGCTGGAAAATCTACACTCTCAGGAGAAGGACCCCATGGTGCCCGAGGCAGCGATATCCCCCTGGAGACAAGTCGGCTGGAGGACGATGTATTGAATCGCGACGCAATTCGAGTGTTCCATCATCATTAGGAGGCCCTGGACGTTACAATTAACTATCAGTTTTTCGTCTGATTCGGTAATCTAGACTCACAGGAGAACGACCATAACGTGACCGAGGCAGCAACAGACCCTTGGAGACAAGTCGCCTGGAGGACGATGTATTGAATCTCGACGCAATTTGAGTGTTCCATCGTCATCAGGAGGCCCTGAACGTTACAATTAACTTTCAGTATTGCGTCGGATTCGAAATTCTAGACTCACAGGAGAACGACCATAAGGTGACCGAGGCAGCAATAGACCCTTGGAGACAAGTAGGCTGGAGGACGATGTATTAATTCTTGACGCAATTTGAGTGTTCCATCGTCATTAGGAGGCCCGAACGTTACAATTAACTATCAGTTTCGCGTCGGATTCGAATATCTAGACTCGAAAGAGATGGACCATATGGTGCCCGATGCAGCAATATCCCCTTAGAGACAAGTCGGCTGGAGGACGACGTATTGAATCTCGACTTAATTTGAGGGTTCTATCGTCATTAGGAGGCGCTGATCGTTACAATTAATTATCAGTTATGCGTCGGATCCGAAAATCTAGACTCAAAGGAGACGACCACAAGGTGCCCGAGGCAGCAATAGACCCTTGGAGACAAGTCGCCTGGAGGACGATGTATTGAATCTCGACGCTATTTGAGTGTTCCATCGTCATTAGGAGGCCATAAACGTTACAATTAACCATCAGTTTTGCGTCAGTTTCGAAAATCTAGACCCACTGGAGAACGACGAGGTGCCCGAGACAGCAATAGACCCTTGGAGACAAGTCGCATGGAGGACGATGTATTGACTCAAGACGCAATTCGAGTGTTCCATCGTCATTAGGAGGCCCTGACCGTTACAATTATCAATCACTTTTGCGTCGGATTCGAAATTCTAGAGTCACAGAAGAAGGACTATATGGTGCCCGAGGCAGCAATATCCCCTTGGAGACAAGTCGGCTGGAGGACAATGTATTGAATCTCGACGCAATTTGAGTGTTCCATCGTGTTTAGGAGGTCCTGAACGTTACAATTAACTATCAGTTTTGCGTCGGATTCGAAATTCTAGAGTCACAGGAGAAGGACTATATGGTGCCCGACGCAGCAATATCCCCCTGGAGACAAGTCGGCTGGAGGACGATGAATTGAATCTCGACGCAATTTGAGTGTTCCATCATCATTAGGAGGCTCTGAACGTTACAATTAGCAGTCCTTTTTGCGTCGGATTCGAATATCTGGACTCACAGGAGAACGACCATAAGGTGACCGAGGTAGCAGTAAAAACATGGAGACAAGTCGGCTGGAGGACGATGTATTGAATCTCGACGCAATGTAAGTGTTCCATCGTCATTAGGAGGCCCTGAACGTTACAATTAACTATCTGTTATGTGTCGGAATCGAAAATGGAGACTCATAGGAGAACGACCAAAAGGTGCCCGAGGCAGCAATGGACCCTTGGAGACAAGTCGGCTGAAGGACGATGTATTGAATCTCGACGCAATTTGAGTGTTCCATCGTCATTAGAAGGGCCTGTACGTTACAATTAACTATCAGTTATGTGTCGGAATCGAAAATGTAGACTCACAGGAGAACGACCATAAGGTGCCCGAATCAGCAATGGACCCCTTTAGACAAGTCGGCTGAAGGACGATGTATTGAATATAGACGCAATTTCAGTCATTAGGTGACCCTGAATATTACAAGTAAATATCAGTTTTGCGTCGAATTCGAAATTCAAGACTCACAGGAGACAGACTAAATTGTGCCCGAGATAGCAATATCCCCTAGGAGACAAGTCGGCAGGAGGACGATGTATTGAATCTCGACGCAATTTGAGTGTTCCATCGTCATTAGGGGGGCCTGCACATTATAATTAACTATCAGTTATGTGTAGGAATCGAAAATGTAGACTCACAGGAGAACGACCATAAGGTGCCCGAGGCAGCAATAGACCCTTGGAGACAAGTCGGCGGAAGGACGATGTATTGAATCTCGACGCAATATGAGTAATCCATCGTCATTAGGAGGCGCTGAATGTTACAATTACCCATCAGTTTCGCGTCGGATTCGAAAATCACAATGGAAGGACCGTATGGTGCCCGAGGCTGAAATATCCCCTTGGAGAGAAGTCGGCAAGAGGACGATGTATTGAATCTCGACGCAATTTGAGTGTTCCATCGTCATTAGGAGAACAAGAACGTTACAATTAACAATTGTAACCTCCCCACAGTAATATTATAGGGAAATAAACATGACAATACTTAATAGAAATGGGAGCCGAGTGTACCTCCCCACAAAAAATTTACAAGACCGAAATATTATTTAAGAATGCTAATGGACATTGCGCTAAGCGTAACCTGCCCACAATGAAATGTACTGACAATGGCAACAAAAATGTGAAATTCGCAATCTGACTCAAATATAAGTTCTTCACGAAAATTTAAAGTCCATTCAGTGATAAGAAAATTCAATTAAACCGAAACATCGGTCTTTGGCCCTGTGCAAAACAATCAGAATTAAAGTCTTACCTCAGAATAACTGGATCTCAAATTTCTGCTCTTATCTTTGCGCACGGCTTAGAGGAACTGCATTGCAAATAATAATATTCCTTTTTTCTGTGATTTTACTGAAAATTTTCTTTAAAAGAAGTGGAATGAAATGGGAAGTGCAATTAAATCTTTAGTTCAATAAAAAATAAAATTTTTGAAAAATGCTTTTGAAATCAAAATTATTATTGGGGGATTTGTTGGAGATTAATTACAATAAATAAATTTTACATTATCTAATGATTATGTTAATTAACAGTATACCTCATTCAGCATCTTGACCAGTGTTGCCGACCGCCTACATCACACAACCGCACTGGGGTGATACTACTGACCGACTGCCCTGCATGACGACTACTAGCATACAGCACTACATGACGACTACTGACCGACTGCTCGCAACTAAACCGTGCTACAGACTGGCAACGACTGACTGACCGACTCGCAACGACTAACTGACAGAGTACTGCTCTGCATAGCGACAACTAGCGAACTGCTCGCAACACTCGCGCGGTCAAGCGCATACTCTCTGGTCACAGATGCTACAATGCCTCGCCATCGCTGCTATGTTACATACGTGTTTCATAACCCTCCACTGGGGGGGCAAAAATTTGGCAGCGATGGTGAGTCATTTGGACTTGCCAAGCGCGGCAAAATTTTTCCTTAATTAACAAAATTCTACAACTTACAGAATATTTAAATGTTGTGCACACGCACTAAGTACAAAATATATAAGACAAAGACAAAATGTGAGTACAAAACATAGTAGCAAATCAGAAAAATGTATATACAAATTATTTGACAGATAACAAAGTGCACAGGCACTGAAAAAATTCTTTAGCATATTCAGAACAAATAAACAGACTGGTAAGAAAAAATATCATGATGACAAGTGACATAAGTGTACTCACACTGGAGTTCAGTGAATCGAAAAAAAAATGTATAACCTACGAACATAAATGCTGTTAACCAAAAAAAATTATTTTCATTATGTGACAAGAATTAGGATAGGAAAGGGAAGGATTGCATCATGGTTGTAGCACTTTAGATTGCACACAGCTGTTCTGAAAGTCCATATCTTTCCACAGAAGTACAACACCAAGTGACACAACTTGAAGTTCTTTTCCCATCAGAATTTATCAGTGTAGCCAAGACACTGAACTGTCGTAGTAATGTTCCATGTTTTCATTTTGGCAGTACATTAGGTACACCAAACAGTGGGACCGTAATAACGTCTTCATCGCTCACGGTGGTGGACAGCATGTCGTGTCAACACCACGCTCTTACAAGGCACACCCACGTAGAATTAGTGCAAAACCAAATATAGTGCTCCATGATCAGTGGGATAAACAGGACAAATGGACATTGCAGTAATTCAGGGTAGTTAACTCATGAGGTGAAGGACATTATGTCACATAATATTGACAATTACAGTCTTCATTGATAGTTTGTGGCATTCATAGCCCAGTTATTGAACATTTCTGTACCAAGTATGTAGTATTACAGAAAAATGTTCATTAATTGTTTTACATAGAATCAGTAGCCTTCTTTTCCTGGTTACAAAATATTATGAAATAATCGCATTCTTTTCAGTTACAGAGTATAATTAAGAATCATTAACCTTCTCCTAATTACAGTTAATTAATCATTTGTCATTCCAATAATAATCATTAGCCTTTTGCTAATTACAGTTGATTAATCATTTGTCGTTAATTAATCATTTGTCTAATTACAGTTAATTAATCATTTGTCTAATTACAGTTAATTAATCATTTGTCTAATTACAGTTAATTAATCATTTGTCGTTAATTAATCATTTGTCATTCTAATATAGTAAGAATCATTAGTCTTCTCCTAATTACAAAGCATTATTAAACAGTACCATAGTTAATTAATTATGTGTCATTCCAATCTATTAAGAATCACTAGCTGGCATCATGGGTAATCGTATTACAATAAACAATGGCGGTCCTTGGCCAGTTACAAAGTATATTTAGTATGACAGAATAATGTTCATCAGAAGTCTTAGTTGAAAAGGAGAGTTGGCCTAGCATTAACATAATACATTGAGTGATACAAATTATTGGCACTCATTGGCCATTAACCAAAACATGAAAACTCAACATGGAAAAAAAGGGCTAATTAATGGCATAATTAATAACAATTCTTCAAGTGACATTAATTATTGGCACTCAGTGGCCAGCAAGTATTGAATAGAATAGAACATACTTCATCATTCAGTATTATTCAGATCATTACGAAGTCATTATTAAAAATCAGCTAATTACAGTCATAGCATTAATAATCACAGGCATTATAAGTAGTCTCATTACAATAAACAGTGGCAGTTATTAACTAGTGACAAAGCATTATTTTAAATATATACTTCTTTTTTTTTGTCTCATTAAGAGGTCATTACTCAAGTGACATACTATTCAGAGCTAATCAGTATTATTCAGAATTTTCTCAAACTGGTATCACTACTTGGGACTGGTAATACATTTTTTTTTGTTAGCAATGCATTGCGTTGGGATCGATAATTAATTGCTGAGACATAACACTATTTGCTTTTGACCTATTGCTGCAAATGAGGATAGGTAACGTCAAGAGTCAGCTGTAGCAAGATTATGTAACAAGGCAGTACATGTGATCACATTTATAAATGATAAACACAAATGGGTAAAATACAAAAAAAATGCAAGTACTAGAACAGGTATAATAAGTAACAGGTTTAGTAAGTATCATGAAAAACTTCTCCTGGAAAAAATACAAAAACGGATTATTGACCTGAAAGAAGAAGCGCACACTATGCTGAAAAGTAGTGAACTTCGAATTAACAGGTAGTGAAATGTGTATAAAAATGTGTTCCATAGCTGTCCTTTCCAAAACTTTCCGTCATCCTACTATGCAATATAACACCTGCTGTCAAAACAAACTGCAACAAATACTTAAATAACTACATAACATAAATACATAACTTCAACATTATCCTCATCTGTAAAGAAAACTTCATTATCCATATCATCATAACTTCACTATTATCATCATCTGTAAAGAAAAACTTCATTATTCATAATACCATTTCCTTTATCATTATTCATCAGTATTCATTATCATCTGCAAAAAATCACTTCATTACTCATTACATAACTATTCCTTATCTCTAGCATATTTCATCACTAAAACTAAAATTTGTAGTTCAGTCTGACAGCCTGCATCAATCACCTTGTATTCTGAAAGAAAAAATTAGTTAAGACTGCTATTCTGTGATGAGTATAGTATAGTCTTGTTAATGCTTGTTAATCCTGATCCATTTACTCTTCCTCATAAAGTTATTGCATCTCCTTTCGTTTATCCCGTAGGTGAAATTCCCATTTCTGTTGAATTTATTTCTTACATGCATCATTTCTTTCTGAAATTGATGACAGAGATTAATGTCCTGCATTTAAATCATATACCCACTAAATAAGGACTGGTTTATGGTAACATACTTAAGCATACAGCATAACATGACAGAAAACGTAATATGTCAAAGACATTGACAGTGTTCAGATGCAAAAAATGTACACAGAATATCACAATGCAGCAGCAAAAGGAAAAATGTAAAACAGTCACGATGTTGAGATATCATAGGGCAAAAAAAAAAAAAGGGAAAGTCAAAGTCGACTGGTGTGTGTTATATCTTAACTATTTCACAGTGCATATAAACAAAACTGGAATACAATCATACATAAAAAGACAAAATGTGACGTTCGTTGTGTTCAGCTTGTATGTAGTGTAGTTAATCGAGGCGAGAATTAAAGACTTTAATGGAAAGAGAATTTGATAAAATTAATACGTCATTACATAGAATTGCATAATTATTCATAAAATACGTAAGTTCATTTAGAAAAATATGCACGGTCTGATGTGTAACGACAAGAAAAGCGACCTGCTAACCTTACCTTGCCGGGCACTTGCCAAGAAAAAATACGATAATCATCAGTAATTAGTCAGGTGAAATAATTGCATTAGTAAATGGCATCATAGTGTGTTGAATCATACAGTGGTTTCACTCAATAAACGGTTTAATGTTTGAGATATGGTGATTGCCTTTCGATTTTCTAGTTCTCAAAGTTTCGACGTGTACAACATTGGGGTGAGGGATGCTGCGAATCCGATACGGACCTGCGTATAGAAGTTCAAATTTAGCGCACTTACCTTTTAATTTGCTGGATAAATAGTGTGTACGTACTAATATCTTCTGTCCAACGTGAAAGTCGCGGCGTGTACAAACCTGTTTTTGCTGTCTTCTCCGGCGCTCTGCGGCACGTTTGATGTTCTTCAGCGCAATGTCAATTATTTCATGGTGTCGTAGGCGACGACATTTAGGGAATTTTACTAATTCTTTAATTTTGTTTGGTGGTTCAACGTTTTTTAGTATAACAGTCGGAGATAGCATAGTGGATTCATTTGGAATGGAATTAATTACATCTTGGAATGAGAGTATGTGTGTATCCCAATCAATATGTCTTTTGTGGCAGTATATTCTACACAGTTTACCAATTTCCTTCATTAATCTTTCACAGGGGTTCGAAGAAGCGTGGTACTTGGATATATAGATCGGAGAAATGTTTCTAGCTCGTAACATGCGTGTCCATACGCTACTACGAAATTGTGATCCATTGTCAGAAATTACTTTCATCACATGCCCTACATGAAATAGAAAATGTTTTACAAATGCTTTAGAAACAGTTTTAGCAGTAGCTTTGCGTAACGGAGTGAAAGTAACAAATTTTGAAGTGAGCTCAACAGCGATAAAAATGTAGCAAAAACCTCTGTTAGTTTTCGGAATCGGACCAAAAATATCTACTGCGGCCATGTGTCTTAATTTAACAGGAACAATGGGATATAAAGGAGGAATATGTGAAGTGGTGTCTGATTTAGCTTTCTGGCAAATTTTACAAGACGCTAAAACTCGTCGTATACGTTTTTCCATGTTAGTAAAATAACAGTTCTGTCTCAGTATAAGAAAACATTTTCGTGCTCCGTAATGTGCGTAACTTAAATGAGTGTACCAAATTAATTTGTTAACCAGTTCGTCAGGAATGCATAATAACCAATTGTTGCTGTCAGGATGAGAGCGGCGAAACAGAATGTCATTGCGTACTGTGTAGTGGTTCCTAATCGTAACATTTTTTCTATCTTCCCAAAGGTGTTTAATTTCTTTCCACACATTGTCTTTATTTTGCTCCTTTGCTATGTCCTGTAATGACGATGAAATAAAGTTTTCAAATGCAACTTGCTGAATGTACATGACACTGAAATTTGTTTTGCAGAAGTTGGTTGCTACGTCTTGCTGATTGTTGCCGAGAGAACGCGATAGTGCGTCTGCTATAACATTTTGTGTGCCGGGAATGTGAACAATTGTAAAATTAAATTCCTGTAAATAAAGTTTCCATCTACTTAACCTGTCGTGAGTAAATTTAGCCGAGAGTAAAAATTGTATCGCTCTGTGGTCTGTGTAAACGGTGGTATGTCTGCCATAAAGAAAGTGCCGAAATCTCATAAAAGCCCATACAACACATAATGTTTCAAGTTCTGTAACGGAATAATTTCGCTCAGCAGGTGACAAAATGCGACTTGCAAATGCGATGTTTTTAATTACTGTAGAACCATCTGCTTCAATTTCCTGGAAAATGTGTACGCCTAAAGCGGTGTTGGAACTGTCGGTGGCAATGGAAAAATTTCTGGTAAGATCTGGGTGCGATAAAAGTGGTGCATTCAACAGAGCATATTTCAGGTTCATAAATTCAGAATGTGCTTGCTTATCCCATGACCAAATAGTGTTTTTACCTGTTAATTGGCATAATCTAGGCGTGTCTAAAGCGGAGTGATGAATAAATTTGCGAAAAAAGTTAATTAAGCCCAAAAAACTGCGTAGTTGTTTCTTTGTCGTAGGAACAGTAATGTCACGTAGAGCTTGAAGTTTTTCCGGATCAGGCGTAATGCCTTCTGCTGAAATTACGTGTCCAAGAAATTTTATGGAAGTTTTGCCAAAATGCGATTTACTAAGATTAACTGTAAGTCCTTGTGCATGGAAAGTTTGTAACAGACGTTCTAAAATCACATTGTGTTCAGACCAGTTAGCTTCTGCGATAAGAATATCGTCTACGTACGTCGTAATTCTGTCTTTAAGTTCTGTCGGAAGTGTAGTGTTCAAACCGCGAATAAAGGCTGCAGAAGAAATAGTTAAGCCGAACGGTAATTTGCAAAATTGATAACAGTCGCCGAAACAGAGAAAAGCTGTATATTTTCTACAATTCGGATGAAGTTGAGTTTGCCAAAATCCCGATTTCAAATCTAGTGTAGAATAAATAGCTGTACCATGAAATTTCTGTAAAAGTTCCTCTAGTGTCTGTGGTCGATCTGTTTCGTTAATAATAATGTCATTAATGTGACGTGAATCAAGTACAAGGCGAAGTGAGCCATCTTTTTTCTTAACAATATGTAGCGGGTTTATGTACGGACTAACTGCTGGTTCAATAATTCCTTGATCGAGCATATCCTGCAATTCTTTTTTAACTTGTTCTCTGTGAATATACGGAATGGGATAATGCTTTGCTTTAAATGTGTCGTGCGGTTTGACTTGAAATTCATACATAAAGCCGGACATAGTACCAGGAATGTTGTCAAAAACTGGTGCTTGCTGTAAAAGAATTTTGTGTAATTGCGTTCGTTCGTCGTCTGTAGTTGCACTGCTCTCTTTAACCTTATCAGAAATCAACTGCATAACGTCGTAGTCAGCTTCGTCTGGAGTATTATAGTTATGTACGTACGTATCCGTGAACAATGTGGGATTACAGTCTATGTTACGTGTTGCGGAAATGACCTCTGTGCGGTTAATTGTTTGTTCTTCCGCAGATAATGAGTGCTGAAATTCTAAAGCAAGTTGTACGTTTTCATCCTTTAACATTAAATAAGAATTCTGAAAATCAATAACTGCGTCGTGTTGTACCAGAAAATTCGTACCTAAAATTATGTCTGTTGTCAATAAAGGAACAATCCAAAAATTAGAGTGGAAAGTATGACCTCCAATACAAAATGATAAATGCGTCTGTAATTTAACGTCTACACCTTTACTCGATACTGCTCCCTTCACTTTTGTTTTGCCTAAAGGTAATGTCGGATACGTATTCTCTTTGTTGCACTCGTTGAAAGTCTCCTCATTTATTACAGATATAGGTGAGCCGGAATCAATTACTGCTGAGAATTTCGATGAACCAATCTTAATTTCGATAACAGGATGTGAAATGGTTTTCTGAATAACTGGTCTTTCCTGCAAGAGAGTGTCTCTGATATCGTCAAAAGTAATTACGTTTTCGTGAACAACATTTTGCGTGTCAAAGGTAGTGCTTGTGTTATTGGAAGATGCGATCTGTACAGTATCTAGTCAGATTCTATCTGACGTGTTATTATTATTAGGAGGATTCTGTGGCATTTCGACTATTTGAACTGTCCTATTACTCCTTCCAGACGTGTTACGCTCTGGATGGTACCTACTGTCGGGTTGATTCATGAGAATATGTTCTTGCGTATGATTTTGCTGTTGGTGAGACCGACTGTTGTTATATGTACGCTGATAATTGTGCTCATCGTTTTTACGTCTGTCGTGAAAGTCATTCCTATACGGTGCATGACGATAGGAATTGAAATACTGTCTTCTTTGTACGTAGTTGTTTCCTTGCTGCCGTACGTTACTATTTGTTGGATCTTGGACTATATGCGCACGCGGCGGAACATTAAAGCCTGGTTGACCTTGTGCATTACATTGTTGGTTATGTATTCCAACCGGCTGACTTTCATGCTGTTGTGGTGGAAAACGTCTATTGTTACCAAAATGTGATTCCTGTTGCTGAAAATTTTGACGATATTGATAATCTGAATTTTGTCTGTGATTTAAGTTCTGGTAGTTGCCGTTCCTAAAGCGTCTGTTATTTTTCCTATTGAAGTTACGTCCTTTATCATAATTACCGTAAGTTTGTTGACCTTGGTTATTATACGAAAGGTTTTTGTTTACAAAAGAATAATCAGATTGCTGTACTTCCAGGAGCTGTAAAAGATCTCTGAATGCTGAAATGTTTTCTTTTTGCTGGCCCGTTAGAAGTGACACTCGTAATGACCGTGGTAATTTAGAGATGCATAATTGTATAAGTGCGGATTCACTGTACGGTTCACTTAGGTACTGGTTTTGTTGTACCATGTGCTCAAAAAATTGCGTCACACTGGGAAAATTGGAGTTCTCGTAATTCGGCAAACTAATCAACTGATCTTTAATTCCGCGCTGTGTCGTCTTCGACCAGTACGCTGACAGAAAAGCATTCTGAAATTCCTCTACTGAATAGCATTGCCTCGCGATCGGTCTCATACGAGTTGCCGGTTCGCCTTCCAAAAAACTGCAAATAAATTCAAGTTTATGTGTTACAGGCCAAGTCGGTGGAAAAGCAAAGCTAAATTGTTGAATCCAATCCAGTGGTTTAATCTGCGTTCTATCGTTTTTGAAAACCTTAAACTTTCTCACTGACAGAAAATGTTTGTAGTCGAAATTATCATCTCTGTGTGATGGAACAGGTTCAGGATCGTAAGAGAATCTATTGAACTGTGGTTGATCGGAATCTAAGTCCCGTACTCTCTGTAGATTACCCAAATTATACGCACTGCGTGAGTCTGACTCATGTTCATAAAGTGGCGTCTGTTGTGGCATGTTATTAACTGAAATGTTTTTCATCTCTGTTACTTCTTGTTGTAAATTTGATAACTTCCTACGTAACGTGTTGTTAGATGAATCGATCTCATTAATTGTCTGCTGCAAATTTTGAAATTCAGGTGTTTGGATAAATGAAACCGGTGCAGTATCGTCTGATTTATTGTCATTAGTATTTTCGATAACCTCAATACGACTGGCCAATTCATCACATTTTTCAGTCAGTATTTTAACCTGATCATCGGTTTTAGAATAAGACGCATTAATCTGTTTTTGCAACTTGCGCGTAGTTTCGCTCAGTTTTTTAACATCAGCTTTGATGACATCGCAATCCTGTGTTAGATCTAATTGTTCGAATCTGTCTGTCACTGTTTGAATATTTACTGTGTGTGTATCTGTTTTTGATTTAAGATCAGAAATTTCATCCCGTAATTCCGCGTTCAATTGTTCTATGGTATTAATTTTGTCGGACACTGTAGTAATATTATTGTCTACATACGTTTTTGCTTTCGCGAACATTTTACGTTTGTCCTCTTGTCTTTGTGCAGTGATTGTTTCCATGACTTGTCGTTTTACTTTGTTTTGATCTTGAATAAATCTGCGGAAACGCGTATCACTGTTCTCTATGTGCTGATTAAAGCGCTCGTTCATCTGAGTGTTCTGCTGTTCGAATTTCGCGTCTATCTTTGCGTCCACTGTGCGCGAAAGTTCTACCGTCATAGCTTTAAACTCTTCCCGTAATTGTGTAGCTTTTTCAGAGCATTGTTTAGCGACTCCGCTAATTTCGTCTCTGAGTGTTTCTGTTGCGGCTGTCTGCATTTCCCTTAATTCTTGCGCAACAGACTTAATTTCTTCGCTATTTTTTTGAGAACAAGCCTCAATTTCCACGCGCAACTGTTCCTTAGTGTCATGGCACTGCGCGGCAACGTCTCTAATTTGTTCACTAAGCTGCCTGTTCTGTTCCCTAAGTTGTTTGAAATTTTCATCATTATTGTCAAGTTTCTCATTAATTTTATTAAATTTTTTATCCTGTTCACTAAATTGTTGTTTGAAATCTTCATTATCTTGTTTGCTATCTTCCCTCTGTTGTCTGACCTGTTCACTAAGTTGTTTGAGATCTTTACTATAGTTGTCTTGTTTTTCGTTCTGTTCGTTCCTAAACTGTAGCATTATTGCCATAAATTGTTCCAAAGTAACATTACCTACTCCATTATCTGTGCTGTTTGATTGTGAACTTGGAATTGTCGCGCTTTGTGTGACCATTTGGTCATTCCGTAATTTGCAAAAAGATTTGTCAGTCGAACGTACACTGTCGGTCATTATTTCGGAATTAAATGGATCCGTCGTACTTTCAGAACACTGTCCATTTACATTAGACAAATTTGTCTGTACATTACTTGGATTTTCTAAATCGGGTGTGCTAAGCTCGGCAGCGCTCATTGCAATAGAGCGTTCTGCGTCATCAATTGTCGTCAAATTAACAGACGAGACAATTGAGTTCGTTTGTTCATTATCAAGGTAAAAATCATCACTAGTGGTTGGAATGCACTGATTGTTAGTGAACGCAGGATTGTCATCATTACACTGCGTGTCACATGTCCTATCGGTAAAATTGTTTGCGTCGGTAATTTCATTCATAACACCTCGCGATACACTATTCACAGTCTTTCGCGGCATTTTTGCAATAGTCACAATTATTCACAAAACAAATAAGCACAATGCAAAAGTAACACACAAATACAACAGAGCAAAGAATTGCCGTTGACCTGTAGAAAGAAAGTCACAAGTTAATAAAAGCGTTGCGCCAAATCCTAATTATATCTAAGCAAATAAGAGCAGATATCTGACTGTCGCTCAAAAGACTCTCAACGAAATACGATCCTGGACTGGGTGTCGCCAAGTGTAACCTCCCAACAGTAATATTATAGGGAAATAAACATGACAATACTTAATAGAAATGGGAGCCGAGTGTAACCTCCCCACAAAAAATTTACAAGACAGAAATATTATTTAAGAATGCTAATGGACATTGCGCTAAGCGTAACCTGCCCACAATGAAATGTACTGACAATGGCAACAAAAATGTGAAATTCGCAATCTGACTCAAATATAAGTTCTTCACGAAAATTTAAAGTCCATTCAGTGATAAGAAAATTCAATTAAACCGAAACATCGGTCTTTGGCCCTGTGCAAAACAATCAGAATTAAAGTCTTACCTCAGAATAACTGGATCTCAAATTTCTGCTCTTATCTTTGCGCACGGCTTAGAGGAACTGCATTGCAAATAATAATATTCCTTTTTTCTGTGATTTTACTGAAAATTTTCTTTAAAAGAAGTGGAATGAAATGGGAAGTGCAATTAAATCTTTAGTTCAATAAAAAATAAAATTTTTGAAAAATGCTTTTGAAATCAAAATTATTATTGGGGGATTTGTTGGAGATTAATTACAATAAATAAATTTTACATTATCTAATGATTATGTTAATTAACAGTATACCTCATTCAGCATCTTGACCAGTGTTGCCGACCGCCTACATCACACAACCGCACTGGGGTGATACTACTGACCGACTGCCCTGCATGACGACTATTAGCATACAGCACTACATGACGACTACTGACCGACTGCTCGCAACTAAACCGTGCTACAGACTCGCAACGACTGACTGACCGACTCGCAACGACTAACTGACAGAGTACTGCTCTGCATAGCGACAATTAGCGAACTGCACGCAACACTCGCGCGGTATAGCGCATACTCTCTGGTCACAGATGCTACAATGCCTCGCCATCGCTGCTATGTTACATACGTGTTTCACAATCACTTTTGCGTCGGAATCGAAAATCTAGACTCACACGAGGCGGACCATAAGATGCCCGACGCAGCAATATCTCCTTGTAGACAAGTCGGCTGGCGGACGATGTATTGAATCTCGACGCAATTTGAGTGTTCTATCGTCACTAGGAGGCGCTGAACGTTACAATTAACTATCAGTTATGCGTCGGATCCGAAAATCTAGACTCACAGGAGAACGACCATAAGGTGCCCGAGGCTGCATTAGACCGTTGGAGGGAAGTCGGCTGGAGGACGATGTATTGAATCTCGACGCAATTTGAGTGTTCCTTCGTCATTAGGAGGCCCTGAAAGTTACAATTAACTATCATTTTTGCGTCGGACTGGAAAATCTAGACTCTCAGGAGAAGGACCACATGGTGCCCGAGGCAGCGATATCCCGTTGGAGGCAAGTCGGCTGAAGGACGATGTATTGAATCTCGACGCAATTTGACTGTTCCATCGTCATTAGGAGGCTCTGAACAATACAATCGGCAGTCCGTTTTGCGTCGGATTCGAATATCTGGACTCACAGGAGAACGACCATAAGGTGAATGAGGTAGCAATATCCCCCTGGAGACAAGTCGGCTGGAGGATTATGTATTGAATCGCGACGCAATTTGAGTGTTCCATCATCATTAGGAGGCCCTGAACGTTACAATTAACTATCAGTTTTTCGTCTGATTCGGTAATCTAGACTCACAGGAGAACGACCATAACGTGACCGAGGCAGTAATAGACCCTTGGAGACAAGTCGCCTGGAGGACGATGTATTCAATCTCGACGCAATTTGAGTGTTCCATCGTCATCAGGAGGCCCTGAACGTTACAATTAACTATCAGTATTGCGTCGGATTCGAAATTCTAGACTCACAGGAGAACGACCATAAGGTGACCGAGGCAGCAATATCCCCTTAGAGACAAGTCGGCTGGAGGACGACGTATTGAATCTCGACGTAATTTGAGTGTTCTATCGTCATTAGGAGGCGCTGATCGTTACAATTGATTATCAGTTATGCGTCGGATCCGAAAATCTAGACTCAAAGGAGACGACCACAAGGTGCCCGAGGCAGCAATACACCCTTGGAGACAAGTCGCCTGGAGGACGATGTATTGAATCTCGACGCAATTTGAGTGTTCCATCGTCATTAGGAGGCCATAAACGTTACAATTAACCATCAGTTTTGCGTCGGTTTCGAAAATCTAGACCCACTGGAGAACGACGAGGTGCCCGAGACAGCAATAGACCCATGGAGACAAGTCGCATGGAGGACGATGTATTGACTCTCGACGCAATTCGAGTGTTCCATCGTCATTAGGAGGCCCTGACCGTTACAATTGACAATCACTTTTGCGTCAGATTCGAAATTCTAGAGTCACAGAAGAAGGACTATATGGTGCCCGAGGCAGCAATATCCCCTTGGAGACAAGTCGGCTGGAGGACAATGTATTGAATCTCGACGCAATTTGAGTTTTCCATCGTGTTTAGGAGGTCCTGAACGTTACAATTAACTATCAGTTTTGCGTCGGATTCGAAATTCTAGAGTCACAGGAGAAGGACTATATGGTGCCCGAGGCAGCAATATCCCCCTGGAGACAAGTCGGCTGGAGGACGATGAATTGAATCTCGACGCAATTTGAGTGTTCCATCATCATTAGGAGGCTCTGAACGTTACAATTAGCAGTCCGTTTTGCGTCGGATTCGAATATCTGGACTCACAGGAGAACGACCATAAGGCGACCGAGGTAGCAGTAAAATCATGGAGACAAGTCGGCTGGAGGACGATGTATTGAATCTCGACGCAATGTGGGTGTTCCATCGTCATTAGGAGGCACTGAACGTTACAATTAACTATCTGTTATGTGTCGGAATCGAAAATGGAGACTCATAGGAGAACGACCGTAAGGTGCCCGAGGCAGCAATGGACCCTTGGAGACAAGTCGGCTGAAGGACGATGTATTGAATCTCGACGCAATTTGAGTGTTCCATCGTCATTAGAAGGGCCTGTACGTTACAATTAACTATCAGTTATGTGTCGGAATCGAAAATGTAGACTCACAGGAGAACGACCATAAGGTGCCCGAATCAGCAATGGACCCCTTTAGACAAGTCGGCTGGAGGACGATGTATTGAATATAGACGCAACTTCAGTCATTAGGTGACCCTGAATATTACAAGTAAATATCAGTTTTGCGTCGAATTCGAAATTCAAGACTCACAGGAGACAGACTAAATTGTGCCCGAGATAGCAATATCCCCTAGGAGACAAGTCGGCAGGAGGACGATGTATTTAATCTCGACGCAATTTGGGTGTTCCATCGTCATCAGGAGGGCCTCAACGTTACAATTAACTATCAGATTTGCGTCGGATTCGAAAATCTACACTCACAGGAGACGGACCACATGGTGCCCGAGGCAGCAATATCGTGATGGAGACAAGTCGGCTGGAGGACGATGTATTAAATCTCGACGGAATTTGAGTGTTCCATCTTCATTAGGAGGCTCTGAACGTTACAATTAGCAGTCCGTTTTGCGTCGGATTCGAATATCTGGACTCACAGGAGAACGATCTTAAAGTGACCGAAGTAGCAGTAGACCCATGGAGACAAGTTGGCTGGAGGACGATGTATTGTTACTTGATGCAATTTGAGTGATACATCGTCATTAGGAGGCCCTGACCGATACAAATAACTCTCAGTTTTGTGTCGGATTCGATAATCTAGACTCACAGGAGAACGACCATAAGGTGCCCGAGGCAGTAATAGTCCCTTGGAGACAAGTCGGCTGGTGGACGATGTATTGAATCTCGACGCTATTTGAGTGTTCCATCGTCATTAGGAGGCCATGAACGTTACAATTAACTGTCAGTTATGCGTCGGATTCGAAAACCTAGACTCACAGGAGAACGACCATATGGTGCCCGAGGCAGCAATTTCCCCTTGGACACAAGTCGCGGGAGGACGGTGTATTGAATCTCGACGCAATTTGAGTGTTCCATCGTCATTAGGAGGACCTGAACGTTACAATTAACTACAAGTTTTGCATCGGATTCGAAAATCTAGACTCACAGGAGAACGACAATAAGGTCCCCGAGGCAGCAATATCCCCTTGGAGACAAGTCGGCTGGAGGACGATGTATTTAATCTCGACGCAATTTGAGTGTTCCATCGTCAATAGGAGGCCATGAACATTACAATTAACCGTCAGTTTTGCGTCGGATTTGAAAATCTTGACTTACAGGATGCGGACCATAAGTTGCCCGAGGTAGCGATATCCCCTTGTAGACAAGTCGGCTGGAGGACGATGTATTGAATCTCGACGCAATTTGAGTATTCCATCGTCATCAGGAGGCCTTGAACGTTACAATTAATTATCAGATTTGGGTCGGATTCGAGAATCTAGACTCACAGGAGACGGACCACATGGTGCCCGAGGCAGCAATATCCTGTTGGAGACAAGTCGGCTGGAGGACGATGTATTGAATCTCGACGCTATTTCAGTTTCCATCGTCATTAGGAGGCCCTTAACGTTACAATTAACTATCAGTTATGCGTCAGATCCGAAAATCTAGATTCACAGGAGAACGACCATAAGGTGCCCGAGGTAGCAATAGACCCTTGGAGACAAGTCAGCTGGAGGACGAAGAATTGAATCTCGACGCAATTTGAGAGTTCCATCATCATCAGGAGGCTCTGAACGTTACAATTAGCAGTCCGTTTTGCGTCGGATTCGAATATCTGGAGTCACAGGAGAACGACCATAAGGTGACCGAGGTAGCAGTAAAAACATGGAGACAAGTCGGCTGGAGGACGATGTATTGAATTTCGACGCAATTTGAGTGTTCCATCGTCATTAGGAGGCCCTGAACGTTACAATTAACTATCTGTTATGTGTCGGAATCGAAAATGTAGACTCATAGGAGAACGACCATAAGGTGCCCGAGGCAGCAATGGACCCTTGGAGACAAGTCGGCTGAAGGACGATGTATTGAATCTCGACGCAATTTCAGTGTTCCATCGTCATTAAGAGGCCCTGAACGTTATAATTAACTATCAGTTTTTCGTTGGATTCTATAATCTAGAATCACAGGAGAACGACCATATGGTGCCCGAGCCAGAAATTTCCACTTGGAGACAAGTGCCTGGAGGACGATGTATTGAATCTCGACGCAATTTGAGTGTTCCATCGTCATTAGGAGGCCCTGAAAGTTACAATGAACTATCATTTGTGCGTCGGATTCGAAAACCTAGACTCACAGGATAACGACCATATGGTGCCCGAGGGAGCAATTTCCCCTTGGAGACAAGTCGGCTGGAGGACGATGTATTGAATCTCGACGCAATTTGAGTGTTCAATCGTCATTAGGACGCCATGAACGTTACTATTAACTATCAGTTTCGCGTCGGATTGGAAAACCTAGACTCACAGGAGCCGAAACATAAGATGCCCGAGGCAGCAATATCCCCTTGGAGACAATCCGGCTGGAGGAGGGCGTATTGAATGTCGAAGTAACTTGAGTGTTCCTTCGTCAGTAGGAGGCCCTGAATGTTACAATTAAGTATCATTTTTGCGTCGGATTCGAAAATCTAGACTCACAGTAGACTGACCCCATGATGCCCGAGGCAGCAATATCCCGTTGGACACAAGTCGGCGGGAGGACGATGTATTGAATCTCGACGCAATTTGAGTGTTCCATCGTCATTAGGAGGACCTGAACGTTACAATTAACTATAAGTTTTGCGTCGGATTCGAAAATCTAGACTCACAGGAGACGGAACATATGGTGCCCGAGGCAGCAATATCCCCTTGCAGACAAGTCGGCTGGAGGACGACGTATTGAATCTCGATGCAATTTGTGTGTTCTATCGTCATTAGGAGGCGCTGAATGTTACAATTGGGAGTCCGTTTTGCATCGGATTCGAATATCTGGACTCACAGGAGTACTACCATAAGGTGAGCGAGGTAGCAATAGACCCATGGAGACAAGTCGGCTACAGGACGATGTATTGAATCTTGATGCAATTTAGGTGTTCCATCGTCATTAGGAGGCTCTGAACGTTACAATTGGCAGTCCGTTTTGCGTCGGATTCGAATATCTGGACTCACAGGAGAACGAACATAAGGTGAATGAAGTAGCAATAGACCCATGGAGACAAGTCGGCTGGAGGACGATGTATTGAATCGCGACGCAATTTGAGTGTTCCACCGTCATTAGGAGGCTCTGAACGTTACAATTAACTATCAGTTTGTCGTCGGATTCGAAATTCTAGACTCACAGGAGTCGGACCATAGGGTGACCGAGGCAGCAATTGACCATTGGAGACAAGTAGGCTGGAGGACGCTGTATTGAATCTCGACGCAATTGGAGTGTTCCATCGTCATTAGGAGTCCCGAACGTTACAATTATCTATCAGTTTCGCGTCGGATTCCAAAATCTAGACTCACAGGAGACGGACCACATGGTGCCCTAGGCAGCAATATCCCATTGGACACAAGTCGGCGGGAGGACGATGTATTTACTCTCGACGTAATTCGAGTGTTCCATCCTCATTAGGAGGCCCTGAACGTTACAATTAACTATCAGATTTCCGTCGGATTCGAAAATCTAGACCCCCAGGAGAACGACAATTAGGTGCCAGAGGCTGCAATAGACCCTTAGAGACAAATCGGTTGGAGGACGATGTATTGGATCGCGACGCAATTTGAGTGTTCCATCGTCATTAGGAGGCCCTGACCGTTACAATTAACAATCAGTTTTGCGTCGGAGTCGAAATTCTAGACTCACAGGACACGGACTTTATGGTGTCTGAGGCTGCAATATCCCCTTGGAGACAAGTCGGACGGAGAACGATGTATTGAATCTCGACGCAAATTGAGTATTCCATCGTCATTATGAGGGCATGAACGTTACAATTAACTATCAGTTTTGCGTCGGATTCGAAAATCTAGACTCACAGGAGAACCACCACAAGGTGGGCGAGGCAGGAACATCCCCTAGGAGACAAGTCGGCTGGATGACGATGTATTGAATGTCGACGCAATTTGAGTGTTCCATCGTCGGTTGGATGCCATGTGCGTTACAATTAACCTTTAGGTTTGCGTCGGATTCGAAAATCTAGACTCAAAGCAGACAGAATATCCCCTTGGAGACAAGTCGGCTGGAGGACCATGTATTGAATCTCAACGCAATTTGAGTGTTCCTTCGTCATTAGGAGGCCCTGAACAATTACAATTAAGTATCATTTTTGCGTCGGATTCGACAACCTAGACCCAAAGGAGACGGACCTCTTGGTGCCCGAGGCAGCAATATCCCAATAGGACACAAGACGTCTGGAGGACAATGTATTGAATCTCGACCCAATTTGAGTGTTCCATCGTCATCAGGAGGCCCTGAACGTTACAATGAACTATCAGTTTTGCGTCGGATTCGAAATTCTAGACTCACAGGAGTCGGACCATCGGGTGACCGTGGCAGCAATATACCCTTGGAGACAAATGGGCTGGAGGACAATGTATTGAATCTCGACGCAATTTGAGTGTTCCATCGTCATTAGGAGGCCCGAACGTTACAATTAACCATCAGTTTCGCGTCGGATTCGAAAATCTAGACTCACAAAAGACAGACCATATGGTGCCCAAGGCAGCAATATCCCCTTGGAGACAATTCGGCTGGAGGACGACGTATTGAATCTCGACGCAATTTGAGTGTTTCATCATCATTAGGAGGCTCTGAACGTTACAATTAGCAGTCCGTTTTGCGTCAGATTCGAATATCTGGACTCACAGGAGACGGACCATAGGGTGATCGATGCAGTATTAGATCCTTGGAGACAAGTAGGCTGGAGGACGATGTATTGAATCTCGACGCAATTTGAGTGCTCCATCGTCATTAGGACGCTCGAACGTTGCAATTAACTATCAGTTTCGCGTCGGACTCGAAAATCTAGACTCACAGGAGACGGACCATATGGTGCCCGACGCAGCAATATCCCCTTGGAGACCAGTCGGCTGGAGGGCGACGTAAGGCATCTCAACGCAATTTGAGTGTTCCATCGTCATTAGGAGCCCATGAACGTTACAATTAACTATCAGTTTCGCATCGGATTCAAAAATCTAGACTCACAGGAGAAGGACCGTATGGTACCCGAGGCAGCAATATCCCCTTGGAGAGAAGTCGGCTAGAGGACGATGTATTGAATCTCGACGCAATTTGAGTATTCCATCGTCATTAGGAGGCCCTAAACGTTACAATTAACTATCAGTTTTGCGTCGGATTCGATAATCTAGTCTCACTGGACAACGACCATAAGGTGCCCGAGGCAGCAATATCCTGTTGGAGACAAGTAGGCTGGAGGGCGACGTATTGAATCTCGACGCAAATTGAGTGTTCCATCGTCATCAGGAGGTCCTTAACGTTACAATTAACTATCATTTTTGCGTCAGATTCGAAATTCTAGACTCACTGGAGACGGTCTAAATGGTGCCCGAGGTAGCAATATCCCCTTGGAGACAAGTCGGCTGAAGGACGATGTATTGAATCTCGACACAATTTGAGTGTTCCAACGTCATCAGGAGGCAATGAACGTTACAATTAACTATCAGTTTTGCCTCGGATTCGAAATTCTAGAGTCACAGGAGTCGGACCATAGGGTGACCGAGGCAGACAAGTGGGCTGGAGCACGATGTTTTTGATCTCGACGCAATTTGAGTGTTCCATCGTCATTAGGTCGCACTAACGTTACAATTAACTATCAGTTTCGCGTCGGATTCGACAATCTAGACTCACAGGAGACGAACCATATGGTGCCCGAGGCAGCAATATCCCCTTGGACACAAGGCGGCTGGAGGACGACGTATTGAATCTCGACGCAATTTGAGTGTTCTGTCGTCATTAGGAGGCGCTGAACGTTACAATTAACTATCAGTTATGCGTCGGATCCGAAATTCTAGACTCATAGGGGAACGACCATAAGGTTTCCGACGCAGCAAAAGACTCTTGGAGACAAGTCGGCTGGAGGACGATGTATTGAATCTCGACGCAATTTGAGTGTTCCTTCGTCATTAGGAGGCCCTGAACGTTACAATTAAGTATCATTTTTGCGGCGGATTCGAAAATCTAGACTCACAGGAGACGGACCACATGGTGCCCGAGGCAGCAATATCCTGTTGGACACAAGTCGGCAGGAGAACGATGAATTGAATCACGGCGCAATTTGAGTGTTCCGTCGTCATTAAGAGGCCCTAAACGTTACAATTAACTACAAGTTTTGCGTCGGATTCGAAAATCTAGACTCACAGGGGTCGGAGGATAAGGTGCCCGAGAGAGCAATTCCCTTTGGAGGCAAGTCAGCTGGAGGACGATGTATTGAATCTCGACGCAATTTGAGTGTTCCATCGAGATTAGGAGGTCCTGAACGTAACAATTAACTATCAGTTTTGCGTCGGATTCGATAATCTAGTCTCACTGGACAACGACCATAAGGTGCCCGAGGCAGCAATAGATCCTTGGAGACAAGTAGGCTGGAGGACGACGTATTCAATCTCGACGCAAATTGAGTGTTCCATCGTCATCAGGAGGCCCTTAACGTTACAATTAACTATCATTTTTGCGTCGGATTCGAAATTCTAGACTCACTGGAGATTGTCTAAATGGTGCCCGAGGTAGCAATATCCCCTTGGAGACAAGTCGGCTGGAGGACGATGTATTGAATCTCGACACAATTTGAGTGTTCCAACGTCATCAGGAGGCAATGAACGTTACAATTAACTATCAGTTTTGCGTCGGATTCGAAATTCTAGAGTCACAGGAGTCGGACCATAGGGTGACCGAGGCAGACAAGTAGGCTGGAGGACGATGTTTTTGATCTCGACGCAATTTGAGTGATCCATCGTCATTAGGTCGCACGAACGTTACAATTAACTATCAGTTTCGCGTCGGATTCGACAATCTAGACTCACAGGAGACGAACCATATGGTGCCCGAGGCAGCAATATCCCCTTGGAGACAAGGCGGCTGGAGGACGATGTATTGAATCTCGACGCAATTTGAGTGTTCCTTCGTCATTAGGAGGCCCTGAACGTTACAATTAAGTATCATTTTTGCGGCGGATTCGAAAATCTAGACTCACAGGAGACGGACCACATGGTGCCCGAGGCAGCAATATCCTGTTGGACACAAGTCGGCAGGAGAACGATGAATTGAATCACGGCGCAATTTGAGTGTTCCGTCGTCATTAAGAGGCCCTAAACGTTACAATTAACTACAAGTTTTGCGTCGGATTCGAAAATCTAGACTCACAGGGGTCGGAGGATAAGGTGCGCGAGACAGCAATTCCCTTTGGTGACAAGTCGGCTGGGGGACGATGTATTGAATCTCGACGCAATTTGAGGGTTCCATCGAGATTAGGAGGTCCTGAACGTCACAATTAACTATCAGTTTTGCGTCGGATTCAAAATTCTAGACTCACAGGAGAAGGACAATATGGTGATCGAGGCTGCAATATCCCCTTGGAGACTAGTCGGCTGGAGGACGATGTATTGAATCTCGACGCAATTTGATTGTTCCATCGTCATTAGGACGCTCGAACGTTACAATTAACTATCAGTTTCGCGTCGGATTCGAAAATCTAGACTCACAGGAGACGGAGCATATGGTGATCGATGCAGCATTAGATCCTTGGAGACAAGTAGGCTGGGGGACGATGTATTGAATCTCGACGCAATTTGAGTGTTCCATCGTCATTAGGACGCTCGAACGTTACAATTAACTATCAGTTTCGCGTCGGATTCGAAAATCTAGACTCACAGGAGACGGAGCATATGGTGCCCGAAACAGCAATATCCCCTTGGAGACCAGTCAGCTCGAGGGCGACGTAAGGAATCTCGACGCAATTTTAGTGTTCCATCGTCATTAGGAGCCCATGAACGTTACAATTAACTATCAGTTTCGCGTCGGATTCAAAAACCTAGACTCACAGGAGATGGACCGTATGGTGCCCGAGGCAGCAATATCCCCTTGGAGAGAAGTCGGCTAGAGGACGATGCATTGAATCTCGACGCAATTTGAGTATTCCATCGACATTATGAGGCCCTGAACGTTACAATTAACTATCAGTTTTGCGTCGGATTGGAAATTCTAGAGTCACAGGAGTCGGACCATAGGGTGACCGAGGCAGCAATAGACCGTTGGAGACAAGTCGGCTGGAGGGCGACGTATTGAATAGCGACGCAATTTGAGTGTTCTATCGTCATTAGGAGGCGCTGAACGTTACAATTAACTATCAGTTATGCGACGGCTCCGAAAATCTAGACTCATAGGAGAACGACCATAAGGTGCCCGAGGCAGCAGTAGACCCTTGGAGACAAGTCGCCTGGAGGACGATGTATTGAATTTTGACGCAATTTGAGTGTTCCATCGTCATTAGGAGGCCCTGAAAGTTACAATTAACTACCATTTGTGCGTCGGATTCGAAAACCTAGACTCACAAGAGACAGACCCTTGCAGACAAGTCGGCTGGAGGACGATGTATTGAATCTCGACGCAATTTGAGTGTTCCAACGTCATCAGTAGGCAATGAACGTTACAATTAACTAGCAGTTTTGCGTCGGATTCGAAATTCTAGTCACAGGAGTCGGACCATAGGGTGACCGAGGCAGACAAGTAGGCTGGAGGACGATGTATTGATCTCGACGCAATTTGAATGTTCCATTGTCATTAGGTCGCACGAACGTTACAATTAACTATCAGTTTCGCGTCGGATTCGAAAATCTAGACTCACAGGAGACGGACCACATGGTGCCCGAGGCAGCAATATCCCGTTGGACACAAGTCGGCGGTTTGGACGATGAATTGAATCTCGACGCAATTTGAGTGTTCCGTCGTCATTAAGAGGAACTAAACGTTACAATTAACTACAAGTTTTGTGTCGGATTCGAAAATCTAGACTCACAGGGGTCGGAGGATAAGGTGCCCGAGACAGCAATTCCCTTTGGAGACAAGTCGGCTGGAGGACGATGTATTGAATCTCGACGCAATTTGAGTGTTCCATCGAGATTAGGAGGTCCTGAACGTCACAATTAACTATCAGTTTTGCGTCGGATTCAAAATTCTAGACTCTCAGGAGTAGGACTATATGGTGCCCGAGGCTGCAATATCCCCTTGGAGACAAGTCGGCTGGAGGACGATGTACTGAATTTCGACGCAATTTGAGTGTTCCATCATCATTAGGAGGCTCTGAACGTTACATCTAGCAGTCCGTTTTGCGTCAGATTCGAATATCTGGACTCACAGGAGACGGACCATAGGGTGATCGATCTAGTATTAGATCCTTGGAGACAAGTAGGCTGGAGGACGATGTATTGAATCTCGACGCAATTTGAGTGTTCCATCGTCATTAGGACGCTCGAACGTTACAATTAACTATCAGTTTCGCGTCGGATTCGAAAATCTAGACTCACAGGAGACGGACCATATGGTGCCCGACGCAGCAATATCCCCTTGGAGACCAAGCGGCTGGAGTGCGACGTAAGGCATCTCAACGCATTTTGAGTGTTTCATCGTCATTAGGAGCCCATGAACGTTACAATTAACTATCAGTTTCGCATCGGATTCAAAAATCTAGACTCACAGGAGAAGGACCGTATGGTACGCGAGGCAGCAATATCCCCTTGGAGAGAAGTCGGCTAGAGGACGATGTATTGAATCTCGACGCAATTTGAGTGTTCCATCGAGATTAGGAGGTCCTGAACGTTACAATTAACTATCAGGTTTGCGTCGGATTCGATAATCTAGTCTCACTGGACAACGACTATAAGGTGCCCGAGGTAGCAATATCCTGTTGGAGACAAGTAGGCTGGAGGACGACGTATTGAATCTCGACGCAAATTGAGTGTTCTATCGTCATCAGGAGGTCCTTAACGTTACAATTAACTACCTTTTTTGCGTCAGATTCGAAATTCTAGACTCACTGGAGACGGTCTAAATGGTGCCCGAGGTAGCAATATCCCCTTGGAGACAAGCCGGCTGAAGGACGATGTATTGAATCTCGACACAATTTGAGTGTTCCAACGTCATCTGGAGGCAATGAACGTTACAATTAACTATCAGTTTTGCGTCGGATTCGAAATTCTAGACTCACAGGAGTCGGACCATAGGGTGACCGAGGCAGACAAGTAGGCTGGAGCACGATGTTTTTGATCTCGACGCAATTTGAGTGTTCCATCGCCATTAGGTCGCACGAACGTTACAATTAACTATCAGTTTCGCGTCGGATTCGACAATCTAGACTCACAGGAGAGGAACCATATGGTGCCCGAGGCAGCAATATCCCCTTGGACACAAGGCGGCTGGAGGACGACGTATTGAATCTCGACGCAATTTGAGTGTTCTATAGTCATTAGGAGGCGCTGAACGTTACAATTAAGAATCATTTTTGCGTCGGATTCGATAATCTAGACTCACAGGAGACGGACCACATGGTTCCCGAGGCAGCAATATCCCGTTGGACACAAGTCGGCGGGAGGACGATGTATTGAATCTCGACGAAATTCGAGTGTTCCGTCGTCATGAGGAGGCCCTAAACGTTACAATTAACTACAAGTTTTGCGTCGGATTCGAAAATCTAGACTCACAGGGGTCGGAGGATAAGGTGCCCGAGACAGCAATTCCCTTTGGAGACAAGTCGGCTGGAGGACGATGTATTGAATCTCGACGCAATTTGAGTGTTCCATCGAGATTAGGAGGTCCTGAACGTCACAATTAACTATCAGTTTTGCGTCGGATTCAAAATTCTAGACTCGCAGGAGAAGGACTATATGGTGCCCGAGGCTGCAATAACCCCTCGGAGACAAGTCGGCTGGAGGACGATGTATTGAATCTCGACGCAATTTGAGTGTTCCATTATCATTAGGAGGCTCTGAACGTTACAATTAGCAGTCCGGTTTGCGTCGGATTCGAATATCTGGACTCACAGGAGAACGACCATAAGGCGACCGAGGTAGCAGTAGACCCATGGAGACAAGTCGGCTGGAGGACGATGTATTGAATCTCGACGCAATTTGAGTGTTCCATCGTCATGAGGATGCCCTGAACGTTACAATTAACTATCAGTTTTACGTCGGATTCGAAATTCTAGAGTCACAGGAGTCGGACCATAGGGTGACCGAGGCAGAGAAGTATGCTGAAGGACGATGTATTGATCTCGACGCAATTTGAGTGTTCCATTGTCATTAGGTCGCACGAACGTTACAATTAACTATCAGTTTTGCGTCGGATTCGACATCTAGACTCACAGGAGACGGACCATATGGTGCCCGAGTCAGCAATATCCCCTTGGAGACAAGGCGGCTGGAGGACGACGTATTGAATCTCGACGCAATTTGAGTGTTCTGTCGTCATTAGGAGGCGCTGAACGTTACTATTAACTATCAGTTATGCGTCGGATCCGAAAATCTAGACTCATAGGAGAACGACCATAAGGTTTCCGACGCAGCAAAAGACTCTTGGAGACAAGTCGGCTGGAGGACGATGTATTGAATCTCGACGCAATTTGAGTGTTCCTTCGTCATTAGGAGGCCCTGAAAGTTACAATTAAGTATCATTTTTGCGGCGGATTCGAAAATCTAGACTCACAGGAGACGGACCACATGGTGCCCGAGGCAGCAATATCCTGTTGGACACAAGTCGGCAGGAGGACGATGAATTGAATCACGGCGCAATTTGAGTGATCCGTCGTCATTAAGAGGCCCTAAACGTTACAATTAACTACAAGTTTTGCGTCGGATTCGAAAATCTAGACTCACAGGGGTCGGAGGATAAGGTGCCCGAGACAGCAATTCTCTTTGGAGGCAAGTCGGCTGGAGGACGATGTATTGAATCTCGACGCAATTTGAGTGTTCCATCGAGATTAGGAGGTTCTGAACGTTACAATTAACTATCAGATTTGCGTCGGATTCAATAATCTAGTCTCACTGGACAACGACCATAAGGTGCCCGAGGCAGCAATAGACCCTTGGAGACAAGTAGGCTGGAGGACGACGTATTGAATCTCGACGCAAATTGAGTGTTCCATCGTCATCAGGAGGCCCTTAACGTTACAATTAACTGTCATTTTTGCGTCGGATTCGAAATTCTAGACTCACTGGAGATTGTCTAAATGGTGCCCGAGGTAGCAATATCCCCTTGGAGACAAGTCGGCTGGAGGACGATGTATTGAATCTCGACACAATTTGAGTGTTCCAACGTCATCAGGAGGCAATGAACGTTACAATTAACTATCAGTTTTGCGTCGGATTCGAAATTCTAGAGTCACAGGAGTCGGACCATAGAGTGACCGAGGCAGACAAGTAGGCTGGAGGACGATGTTTTTGATCTCGACGCAATTTGAGTGATCCATCGTCATTAGGTCGCACGAACGTTACAATTAACTATCAGTTTCGCGTCGGATTCGACAATCTAGACTCACAGGAGACGAACCATATGGTGCCCGAGGCAGCAATATCCCCTTGGAGACAAGGCGGCTGGAGGACGACGTATTGAATCTCGACGCAATTTGAGTGTTCTATAGTCATTAGGAGGCGCTGAACGTTACAATTAAGAATAATTTTTGCGTCGGATTCGAAAATCTAGACTCACAGGAGACGGACCATATGGTGCCCGAGTCGGCAATATCCCCTTGGAGACAAGGCGGCTGGAGGACGACGTATTGAATCTCGACGCAATTTGAGTGTTCTGTCGTCATTAGGAGGCGCTGAACGTTACTATTAACTATCAGTTAGGCGTCGGATCCGAAAATCTAGACTCATAGGAGAACGACCATAAGGTTTCCGACGCAGCAAAAGACTCTTGGAGACAAGTCGGCTGGAGGACGATGTATTGAATCTCGACGCAATTTGAGTGTTCCTTCGTCATTAGGAGGCCCTGAACGTTACAATTAAGTATCATTTTTGCGGCGGATTCGAAAATCTAGACTCACAGGAGACGGACCACATGGTGCCCGAGGCAGCAATATCCTGTTGGACACAAGTCGGCAGGAGGACGATGAATTGAATCACGGCGCAATTTGAGTGATCCGTCGTCATTAAGAGGCCCTAAACGTTACAATTAACTACAAGTTTTGCGTCGGATTCGAAAATCTAGACTCACAGTGGTCGGAGGATAAGGTGCCCGAGACCGCAATTCCCTTTGGAGACAAGTCGGCTGGAGGACGATGTATTGAATCTCGACGCAATTTGAGTGTTCCATCGAGATTAGGATGTCCTGAACGTCACAATTAACTATCAGTTTTGCGTCGGATTCAAAATTCTAGACTCACAGGAGAAGGACTATATGGTGATCGAGGCTGCGATAACCCCTTGGAGACAAGTCGGCTGGAGGACGATGTATTGAATCTCGACGCAATTTGAGTGTTCCATCGTCATCAGGATGCCCTGAACGTTACAATGAACTATCAGTTTTGCGTCGGATTCGAAATTCTAGACAGAGGAGTCGGACCAAAGGGTGATCGATGCAGCATTAGATCCTTGGAGACAAGTAGGCTGGAGGACGATGTATTGAATCTCGACGCAATTTGAGTGTTCCATCGCCATTAGGTCGCACGAACGTTACAATTAACTATCAGTTTCGCGTCGGATTCGACAATCTAGACTCACAGGAGAGGAACCATATGGTGACCGAGGCAGCAATATCCCCTTGGACACAAGGCGGCTGGAGGACGACGTATTGAATCTCGACGCAATTTGAGTGTTCTATAGTCATTAGGAGGCGCTGAACGTTACAATTAAGAATCATTTTTGCGTCGGATTCGATAATCTAGACTCACAGGAGACGGACCACATGGTTCCCGAGGCAGCAATATCCCGTTGGACACAAGTCGGCGGGAGGACGATGTATTGAATCTCGACGAAATTCGAGTGTTCCGTCGTCATGAGGAGGCCCTAAACGTTACAATTAACTACAAGTTTTACGTCGGATTCGAAAATCTAGACTCACAGGGGTCGGAGGATAAGGTGCCCGAGACAGCAATTCCCTTTGGAGACAAGTCGGCTGGAGGACGATGTATTGAATCTCGACGCAATTTGAGTGTTCCATCGAGATTAGGAGGTCCTGAACGTCACAATTAACTATCAGTTTTGCGTCGGATTCAAAATTCTAGACTCGCAGGAGAAGGACTATATGGTGCCCGAGGCTGCAATAACCCCTCGGAGACAAGTCGGCTGGAGGACGATGTATCGAATCTCGACGCAATTTGAGTGTTCCATTATCATTAGGAGGCTCTGAACGTTACAATTAGCAGTCCGGTTTGCGTCGGATTCGAATATCTGGACTCACAGGAGAACGACCATAAGGCGACCGAGGTAGCAGTAGACCCATGGAGACAAGTCGGCTGGAGGACGATGTATTGAATCTCGACGCAATTTGAGTGTTCCATCGTCATGAGGATGCCCTGAACGTTACAATTAACTATCAGTTTTACGTCGGATTCGAAATTCTAGAGTCACAGGAGTCGGACCATAGGGTGACCGAGGCAGAGAAGTATGCTGGAGGACGATGTATTGATCTCGACGCAATTTGAGTGTTCCATTGTCATTAGGTCGCACGAACGTTACAATTAACTATCAGTTTTGCGTCGGATTCGACATCTAGACTCACAGGAGACGGACCATATGGTGCCCGAGTCAGCAATATCCCCTTGGAGACAAGGCGGCTGGAGGACGACGTATTGAATCTCGACGCAATTTGAGTGTTCTGTCGTCATTAGGAGGCGCTGAACGTTACTATTAACTATCAGTTATGCGTCGGATCCGAAAATCTAGACTCATAGGAGAACGACCATAAGGTTTCCGACGCAGCAAAAGACTCTTGGAGACAAGTCGGCTGGAGGACGATGTATTGAATCTCGACGCAATTTGAGTGTTCCTTCGTCATTAGGAGGCCCTGAAAGTTACAATTAAGTATCATTTTTGCGGCGGATTCGAAAATCTAGACTCACAGGAGACGGACCACATGGTGCCCGAGGCAGCAATATCCTGTTGGACACAAGTCGGCAGGAGGACGATGAATTGAATCACGGCGCAATTTGAGTGATCCGTCGTCATTAAGAGGCCCTAAACGTTACAATTAACTACAAGTTTTGCGTCGGATTCGAAAATCTAGACTCACAGGGGTCGGAGGATAAGGTGCCCGAGACAGCAATTCTCTTTGGAGGCAAGTCGGCTGGAGGACGATGTATTGAATCTCGACGCAATTTGAGTGTTCCATCGAGATTAGGAGGTTCTGAACGTTACAATTAACTATCAGATTTGCGTCGGATTCGATAATCTAGTCTCACTGGACAACGACCATAAGGTGCCCGAGGCAGCAATAGACCCTTGGAGACAAGTAGGCTGGAGGACGACGTATTGAATCTCGACGCAAATTGAGTGTTCCATCGTCATCAGGAGGCCCTTAACGTTACAATTAACTGTCATTTTTGCGTCGGATTCGAAATTCTAGACTCACTGGAGATTGTCTAAATGGTGCCCGAGGTAGCAATATCCCCTTGGAGACAAGTCGGCTGGAGGACGATGTATTGAATCTCGACACAATTTGAGTGTTCCAACGTCATCAGGAGGCAATGAACGTTACAATTAACTATCAGTTTTGCGTCGGATTCGAAATTCTAGAGTCACAGGAGTCGGACCATAGAGTGACCGAGGCAGACAAGTAGGCTGGAGGACGATGTTTTTGATCTCGACGCAATTTGAGTGATCCATCGTCATTAGGTCGCACGAACGTTACAATTAACTATCAGTTTCGCGTCGGATTCGACAATCTAGACTCACAGGAGACGAACCATATGGTGCCCGAGGCAGCAATATCCCCTTGGAGACAAGGCGGCTGGAGGACGACGTATTGAATCTCGACGCAATTTGAGTGTTCTATAGTCATTAGCAGGCGCTGAACGTTACAATTAAGAATAATTTTTGCGTCGGATTCGAAAATCTAGACTCACAGGAGACGGACCATATGGTGCCCGAGTCGGCAATATCCCCTTGGAGACAAGGCGGCTGGAGGACGACGTATTGAATCTCGACGCAATTTGAGTGTTCTGTCGTCATTAGGAGGCGCTGAACGTTACTATTAACTATCAGTTAGGCGTCGGATCCGAAAATCTAGACTCATAGGAGAACGACCATAAGGTTTCCGACGCAGCAAAAGACTCTTGGAGACAAGTCGGCTGGAGGACGATGTATTGAATCTCGACGCAATTTGAGTGTTCCTTCGTCATTAGGAGGCCCTGAACGTTACAATTAAGTATCATTTTTGCGGCGGATTCGAAAATCTAGACTCACAGGAGACGGACCACATGGTGCCCGAGGCAGCAATATCCTGTTGGACACAAGTCGGCAGGAGGACGATGAATTGAATCACGGCGCAATTTGAGTGATCCGTCGTCATTAAGAGGCCCTAAACGTTACAATTAACTACAAGTTTTGCGTCGGATTCGAAAATCTAGACTCACAGTGGTCGGAGGATAAGGTGCCCGAGACCGCAATTCCCTTTGGAGACAAGTCGGCTGGAGGACGATGTATTGAATCTCGTCGCAATTTGAGTGTTCCATCGAGATTAGGATGTCCTGAACGTCACAATTAACTATCAGTTTTGCGTCGGATTCAAAATTCTAGACTCACAGGAGAAGGACTATATGGTGATCGAGGCTGCGATAACCCCTTGGAGACAAGTCGGCTGGAGGACGATGTATTGAATCTCGACGCAATTTGAGTGTTCCATCGTCATCAGGATGCCCTGAACGTTACAATGAACTATCAGTTTTGCGTCGGATTCGAAATTCTAGACAGAGGAGTCGGACCAAAGGGTGATCGATGCAGCATTAGATCCTTGGAGACAAGTAGGCTGGAGGACGATGTATTGAATCTCGACGCAATTTGAGTGTTCCATCGTCATTAGGACGCTCGAACGTTACAATTAACTATCAGTTTCGCGTCGGGTTCAAAAATCTAGACTCACAGGAGATAGACCGTATGGTGCCCGAGGCAGCAATATCCCCTTGGAGAGAAGTCGGCTAGAGGACGATGCATTGAATCTCGACGCAATTTGAGTATTCCATCGACATTATGAGGCCCTAAACGTTACAATTAACTATCAGTTTTGCGTCGGATTGGAAATTCTAGAGTCACAGGAGTCGGAGCATAGGGTGACCGAGGCAGCAATAGACCGTTGGAGACAAGTCGGCTGGAGGGCGACGTATTGAATAGCGACGCAATTTGAGTGTTCTATCGTCATTAGGAGGCGCTGAACGTTACAATTAACTATCAGTTATGCGACGGCTCCGAAAATCTAGACTCATAGGAGAACGACCATAAGGTGCCCGAGGCAGCAGTAGACCCTTGGAGACAAGTCGCCTGGAGGACGATGTATTGAATCTCGACGCAATTTGAGTGTTCCATCGTCATTAGGAGGCCCTGAAAGTTACAATTAACTACCATTTGTGCGTCGAATTCGAAAACCTAGACTCACAAGAGACAGACCCTTGCAGACAAGTCGGCTGGAGGACGATGTATTGAATCTCGACGCAATTTGAGTGTTCCAACGTCATCAGGAGGCAATGAACGTTACAATTAACTAGCAGTTTTACGTCGGATTCGAAATTCTAGTCACAGGAGTCAGACCATAGGGTGACCGAGGCAGACAAGTAGGCTGGAGGACGATGTATTGATCTCGACGCAATTTGAGTGTTCCATTGTCATTAGGTCGCACGAACGTTACAATTAACTATCAGTTTCGCGTCGGATTCGAAAATCTAGACTCACAGGAGACGGACCACATGGTGCCCGAGGCAGCAATATCCCGTTGGACACAATTCGGCGGGTTGGTCGATGAATTGAATCTCGACGCAATTTGAGTGTTCCGTCGTCATTAAGAGGAACTAAACGTTACAATTAACTACAAGTTTTGTGTCGGATTCGAAAATCTAGACTCACAGGGGTCGGAGGATAAGGTGCCCGAGACAGCAATTCCCTTTGGAGACAAGTCGGCTGGAGGACGATGTATTGACTCTCGACGCAATTTGAGTGTTCCATCGAGATTAGGAGGTCCTGAACGTCACAATTAACTATCAGTTTTGCGTCGGATTCAAAATTCTAGACTCTCAGGAGTAGGACTATATGGTGCCCGAGGCAGCAATATCCCCTTGGACACAAGTCGGCTGGAGGGCGACGTATTGAATCTCGACGCAATTTGAGTGTTCTATCCTCATTAGGAGGCGTTGAACGTTACAATTAACTATCAGTTATGCGTCGGCTCCGAAATTTCTAGGTTCATAGAAGAACGACCATAAGGTGCCCGAGGCAGCAATAGACCCTTGGAGACAAGTCGGCTGGATGACGATGTATTGAATCTCGACGCAATTTGAGTGTTCCTTCGTCATTATGAGGCCATGAACGTTACAATTAACCATCAGCTTAGCGTCGGATTCGAAAATCTAGACTCACTGGAGAACGTCCATAAGGTGCCCGAGACAGCAATAGAGCCTTGGAGACTAGTCGCCTGGAGGACGATGTATAGACTCTCGACGCAATTCGAGTGTTGCAACATCATTAGGAGGTCCTGAACGTTACAATTAACTGTCAGATTTCCGTCGGATTCGAAAATCTAGACTCCCAACAGAACGACAATTAGGTGCCACAGGCTGCAATAGACCCATGGAGACAAAACGGCTGGATGACGATGTATTGAATCGCGACGCAATTTGTGTGTTCCATCGTCATTAGGAGGCCCTGACCGTTACAATTACAATCAGTTTTGCGTCGGATTCGAAAATCTAGACTCACAGAAGAATGACTATATGGTGCCCGAGACAGCAATATCCCATGGGAGACAATTCGGCTGGAGGACGATGTATTGAATATCGACGCAATTTGAGTGTTCCATCATCATTAGGAATCTCTGAACGTTACAATTAGCAGTCCCTTTTGCGTCGGATTCGAATATCTGGACTCACAGGAGAACGACCATAAGGTGACCGAGGTAGCAGTAGACCCATGGAGACAAGTCGTCTGGAGGACGATGTATTGAATCTCGACGCAATTTGAGTGTTCCATCATCAATAGGAATCTCTGAACGTTACAATTAGCAGTCCCTTTTGCGTCGGACTCGAATATCTGGACTCACAGGAGAACGACCATAAGGTGACCGAGGTAGCAGTAGACCCATGGAGACAAGTCGTCTGGAGGACGATGTATTATATCTCGACGCAATTTGAGTCTTCCTTCGATATTAGGAGGCACTGAACGTTACAATTAACTATCAGTTTTGCGTCGGATTCGATATTCTAGACTCACGGCAGTCGGACCATTGGGTGACCGAGGCTGCAATAGACCCTTGGAGACAAGTAGGCTCGAGGACGACGTGTTGAATCTCGACGCAATTTGAGTGTTCCATCGTCATTAGGACGCCCGAACGTTACAATTAACAATCAGTTTCGCGTCGGATTCGAAAATCTAGACTCACAGGAGGCGGACCATGTGGTGTTCGAGGCAGCTATATCCCCTTGGAGACAAGTCGGCTGGAGGTCGACGTGTTGAATCTCGACGCAATTTGAGTGTTCCATCGTCATTAGGAGGCCCTGAATGTTACAATTAACTATCAGTTATGTGTCGGAATCGAAAATGTAGACTAACAGGGGAACGATCATAAGGTGCCCGAGGCAGCAATGGACCCTTGGAGACAAGTCGGCTGAAGGACGATGTATTTAATCTCGACGCAATTTCAGTTTTCCATCGTCATTAGGAGGCCCTGAACGGTACAATTAACTATCAGTTTTGCGCGGATTCGAAATTGTAGACTCACAGGAGGCGGGTTAAATGGTGCCCGAGGTAGCAATATCCCCTTGGAGACAAGTCGGCTGGAGGAGAATGTATTGAACCTTTACGCAATTTGATTGTTCCATCGTCATTAGGAGGCCCTGAAAGTTACATTTAAGTATCATTTTTGCGTCGGATTCGAAAATCTAGGCTCACAGGAGACGGACCACATGGTGCCCGAGGCAGCAATATCCCGTAGGACACAAGTCGGCTGGAGGACGATGTATTGAATCTCGACGCAATTTGAGTGTTCCATCGTCATTAGGAGGCCATGAACGTTACAATTAACCATCAGCTTAGCGTCTGATTCGAAAATCTAGACACACTGGAGAACGACCAAAAGGTGCCCGAGACATAAATAGAGCCTTGGAGACAAGTCGCCTGGAGGACGATGTATAGACTCTCGACGCAATTCGAGTGTTCCATCATCATTAGGAGGTCCTGAACGTTACAATTAACTGTCAGATTTCCGTCGGATTCGAAAATCTAGACTCCCAGGAGAACGACAATTATGTGCCACAGGCTGCAATAGACCCTTGGAGACATGTAGGCTGGAGGACGATGTATTGAATATCGACGCAATTTGAGTGTTCCATCGTCATTAGGACGCCCGAAAGTTAGAATTAACTATCGGTTGCGCGTCGGATTCGAAAATCTGGACCCACAGGAGACGGACCATATGGTGCCCGAGGCAGCAATATCCCCTTGGAGACAAGTCGGCTGGAGGACGACGTATTGAATCTTGACGCAATTTGAGTGTTCCATCGTCATTAGTTTTGCGACGGATTCGAAAATCTAGACTCACAGAAGAGCGACGATAAGGTGCCCGAGGGAGCAATAACCCCTTGGAGACAAGTCGGCTGGAGGGAGATGTATTAAATCTCGACGCAATTTGAGGGTTCCGTCGTCATTAGGGGGCCATCAACGCTACAATTAACTATCAGATTTCCGTCGGATTCGAAAATCGAGACTCCCAGGAGAACGACAATTAGGTGCCCGAGGCAGGATTAGACCATTGGAGACAAGTCGCCTGGAGGACGATATATTGACTCTCGACGCAATTCGAGTGTTCCCATGTCATTAGGAGGCCCCGAACGTTACAATTAACAATCAGTATAGCGTCGGATTCGACAATCTAGACTCACAGGAGTCGGAGCATAAGGTGGCCGAGATAGCAATATCCCTTTGGAGACAAGTCTGCTGGAGGACGATGTATTGAATCTCGACTCAATTTGAGTGTTCCATCGTGATTAGGAGGTCCTGAACGTTACAATTAACAATCAGTTTTGCGTCGGATTCGAAATTCTAGATTCACAGGAGAAGGACTGTATGGTGCCCGAGGCAGCAACATCCCCTTGGATACAATTCGGCTGGAGGACGATGTATTGAATCTCGACGCAATTTGAGTGTTCCATCATCATTAGGAGGCTCTGAACCTTACAATTAGCAGTTCGTTTTGCGTCGGATTCGAATATCTGTACTCACAGGAGAACGACCATAAGGTGACCGAGGTAGCAATGGACCCTTGGAGACAAGTAGGCTGATGGACGATGTATTGAATCTTGACGCAATTTCATAGTTCCATCGTCATTAGGAGGCCCTGAACGTTACAATTAACTATCAGATATGTGTCGGAATCGAAAATGTAGACTCACAGGAGAACGACCATAAGGTGCCCGAGGCAGGAATATCCCCTACGAGACAAAACGGCTGGAGGACGAAGTATTGAATCTCGACGGAATTTGAGTGTTCCATCGTCATTAGGAGGCGCTGAACGTTACAATTAACTATCATTTTTGCGTCGGATTCTAAAATCTAGACTCACAGGAGAATGAACATAAGGTGTCCGAGGCAGCAATTTCACCTTGGAGAAAAGTTGGCTGGAGGACGATGTATTGATCTCGACGCAATTTGAGTGTTCCATTGTCATTAGGTCGCACGAACGTTACAATTAACTATCAGTTTTGCGTCGGATTCGACATCTAGACTCACAGGAGACGGACCATATGGTGCCCGAGTCAGCAATATCCCCTTGGAGACAAGGCGGCTGGAGGACGACGTATTGAATCTCGACGCAATTTGAGTGTTCTGTCGTCATTAGGAGGCGCTGAACGTTACTATTAACTATCAGTTATGCGTCGGATCCGAAAATCTAGATTCATAGGAGAACGACCATAAGGTTTCCGACGCAGCAAAAGACTCTTGGAGACAAGTCGGCTGGAGAACGATGTATTGAATCTCGACGCAATTTGAGTGTTCCTTCGTCATTAGGAGGCCCTGAAAGTTACAATTAAGTATCATTTTTGCGGCGGATTCGAAAATCTAGACTCACAGGAGACGGACCACATGGTGCCCGAGGCAGCAATATCCTGTTGGACACAGGTCGGCAGGAGGACGATGAATTGAATCACGGCGCAATTTGAGTGATCCGTCGTCATTAAGAGGCCCTAAACGTTACAATTAACTACAAGTTTTGCGTCGGATTCGAAAATCTAGACTCACAGGGGTCGGAGGATAAGGTGCCCGAGACAGCAATTCTCTTTGGAGGCAAGTCGGCTGGAGGACGATGTATTGAATCTCGACGCAATTTGAGTGTTCCATCGAGATTAGGAGGTCCTGAACGTTACAATTAACTATCAGATTTGCGTCGGATTCGATAATCTAGTCTCACTGGACAACGACCATAAGGTGCCCGAGGCAGCAATAGACCCTTGGAGACAAGTAGGCTGGAGGACGACGTATTGAATCTCGACGCAAATTGAGTGTTCCATCGTCATCAGGAGGCCCTTAACGTTACAATTAACTATCATTTTTGCGTCGGATTCGAAATTCTAGACTCACTGGAGACTGTCTAAATGGTGCCCGAGGTAGCAATATCCCCTTGGAGACAAGTCGGCTGGAGGACGATGTATTGAATCTCGACACATTTTGAGTGTTCCAACGTCATCAGGAGGCAATGAACGTTACAATTAACTATCAGTTTTGCGTCGGATTCGAAATTCTAGAGTCACAGGAGTCGGACCATAGGGTGACCGAGGCAGACAAGTAGGCTGGAGGACGATGTTTTTGATCTCGACGCAATTTGAGTGATCCATCGTCATTAGGTCGCACGAACGTTACAATTAACTATCAGTTTCGCGTCGGATTCGACAATCTAGACTCACAGGAGACGAACCATATGGTGCCCGAGGCAGCAATATCCCCTTGGAGACAAGGCGGCTGGAGGACGACGTATTGAATCTCGAAGCAATTTGAGTGTTCTATAGTCATTAGGAGGCGCTGAACGTTACAATTAAGAATAATTTTTGCGTCGGATTCGAAAATCTAGACTCACAGGAGGCGGACCACATGGTTCCAGAGGCAGCAATATCCCGTTGGACACAAGTCGGCGGGAGGACGATGTGTTGAATCTCGACGCAATTTGAGTGTTCCGTCGTCATTAAGAGGCCCTAAACGTTACAATTAACTATCAGTTTCGCGTCGGATTCAAAAATCTAGACTCACAGGAGAAGGATCGTATGGTGCCCGAGGCAGCAATATCCCCTTGGAGAGAAGTGGGCTAGAGGACGATGTATTGAATCTCGACGCAATTTGAGTGTTCCGTCGTCATTAGGAGGCCCTAAACGTTACAATTAATCACAAGTTTTGCGTCGGATTCGAAAATCTAGACTCACAGGGGTCGGAGGATAAGGTGCCCGAGACAGCAATTCCCTTTGGAGACAAGTCGGCTGGAGGACGATGTATTGAATCTCGACGCAATTTGAGTGTTCCATCGAGATTAGGAGGTCCTGAACGTCACAATTAACTATCAGTTTTGCGTCGGATTCAGAATTCTAGACTCACAGGAGAAGGACTATATGGTGCCCGAGGCTGCAATAACCCCTTGGAGACAAGTCGGCTGGAGGACGATGTATTGAATCTCGACGCAATTTGAGTGTTCCATTATCATTAGGAGGCTCTGAACGTTACAATTAGCAGTCCGTTTTGCGTCGGATTCGAATATCTGGACTCACAGGAGAACGACCATAAGGCGACCGAGGTAGCAGTAGACCCATGGAGACAAGGCGGCTGGAGGACGATGTATTGAATCTCGACGCAACTTGAGTGTTCCTTCGTCATTAGGAGGCCCTGAACGTTACAATTAAGTATCATTTTTGCGGCGGATTCGAAAATCTAGACTCACAGGAGACGGACCACATGGTGCCCGAGGCAGCAATATCCTGTTGGACACAAGTCGGCAGGAGGACGATGAATTGAATCACGGCGCAATTTGAGTGATCCGTCGTCATTAAGAGGCCCTAAACGTTACAATTAACTACAAGTTTTGCGTCGGATTCGAAAATCTAGACTCACAGTGGTCGGAGGATAAGGTGCCCGAGACAGCAATTCCCTTTGGAGACAAGTCGGCTGGAGGACGATGTATTCAATCTCGACGCAATTTGAGTGTTCCATCGAGATTAGGATGTCCTGAACGTCACAATTAACTATCAGTTTTGCGTCGGATTCAAAATTCTAGACTCACAGGAGAAGGACTATATGGTGATCGAGGCTGCAATAACCCCTTGGAGACAAGTCGGCTGGAGGACGATGTATTGAATCTCGACGCAATTTGAGTGTTCCATCGTCATCAGGATGCCCTGAACGTTACAATGAACTATCAGTTTTGCGTCGGATTCGAAATTCTAGACAGAGGAGTCGGACCATAGGGTGATCGATGCAGCATTAGATCCTTGGAGACAAGTAGGCTGGAGGACGATGTACTGAATCTCGACGCAATTTGAGTGTTCCATCGCCATTAGGACGCTCGAACGTTACAATTAACTATCAGTTTCGCGTCGGATTCGAAAATCTAGACTCACAGGAGACGGACCATATGGTGCCCGAAACAGCAATATCCCCTTGGAGACCAGTCGGCTGGAGGGCGACGTAACTAATCTCGACGCAATTTGAGTGTTCCATCGTCATTAGGAGCCCATGAACGTTACAATTAACTATCAGTTTCGCGTCGGGTTCAAAAATCTAGACTCACAGGAGATAGACCGTATGGTGCCCGAGGCAGCAATATCCCCTTGGAGAGAAGTCGGCTAGAGGACGATGCATTGAATCTCGACGCAATTTGAGTATTCCATCGACATTATGAGGCCCTAAACGTTACAATTAACTATCAGTTTTGCGTCGGATTGGAAATTCTAGAGTCACAGGAGTCGGAGCATAGGGTGACCGAGGCAGCAATAGACCGTTGGAGACAAGTCGGCTGGAGGGCGACGTATTGAATAGCGACGCAATTTGAGTGTTCTATCGTCATTAGGAGGCGCTGAACGTTACAATTAACTATCAGTTATGCGACGGCTCCGAAAATCTAGACTCATAGGAGAACGACCATAGGGTGCCCGAGGCAGCAATAGACCCTTGGAGACAAGTCGCCTGGAGGACGATGTATTGAATCTCGACGCAATTTGAGTGTTCCATCGTCATTAGGAGGCCCTGAAAGTTACAATTAACTACCATTTGTGCGTCGGATTCGAAAACCTAGACTCACAAGAGACAGACCCTTGCAGACAAGTCGGCTGGAGGACGATGTATTGAATCTCGACGCAATTTGAGTGTTCCAACGTCATCAGGAGGCAATGAACGTTACAATTAACTAGCAGTTTTACGTCGGATTCGAAATTCTAGTCACAGGAGTCAGACCATAGGGTGACCGAGGCAGACAAGTAGGCTGGAGGACGATGTATTGATCTCGACGCAATTTGAGTGTTCCATTGTCATTAGGTCGCACGAACGTTACAATTAACTATCAGTTTCGCGTCGGATTCGAAAATCTAGACTCACAGGAGACGGACCACATGGTGCCCGAGGCAGCAATATCCCGTTGGACACAATTCGGCGGGTTGGTCGATGAATTGAATCTCGACGCAATTTGAGTGTTCCGTCGTCATTAAGAGGAACTAAACGTTACAATTAACTACAAGTTTTGTGTCGGATTCGAAAATCTAGACTCACAGGGGTCGGAGGATAAGGTGCCCGAGACAGCAATTCCCTTTGGAGACAAGTCGGCTGGAGGACGATGTATTGACTCTCGACGCAATTTGAGTACTCCATCGAGATTAGGAGGTCCTGAACGTCACAATTAACTATCAGTTTTGCGTCGGATTCAAAATTCTAGACTCTCAGGAGTAGGACTATATGGTGCCCGAGGCAGCAATATCCCCTTGGACACAAGTCGGCTGGAGGGCGACGTATTGAATCTCGACGCAATTTGAGTGTTCTATCCTCATTAGGAGGCGTTGAACGTTACAATTAACTATCAGTTATGCGTCGGCTCCGAAAATCTAGGTTCATTGAAGAACGACCATAAGGTGCCCGAGGCAGCAATAGACCCTTGGAGACAAGTCGGCTGTATGACGATGTATTGAATCTCGACGCAATTTGAGTGTTCCTTCGTCATTATGAGGCCATGAACGTTACAATTAACCATCAGCTTAGCGTAGGATTCGAAAATCTAGACTCACTGGAGAACGTCCATAAGGTGCCCGAGACAGCAATAGAGCCTTGGAGACTAGTCGCCTGGAGGACGATGTATAGACTCTCGACGCAATTCGAGTGTTGCAACATCATTAGGAGGTCCTGAACGTTACAATTAACTGTCAGATTTCCGTCGGATTCGAAAATCTAGACTCCCAATAGAACGACAATTAGGTACCACAGGCTGCAATAGACCCATGGAGACAAAACGGCTGGATGACGAAGTATTGAATCGCGACGCAATTTGTGTGTTCCATCGTCATTAGGAGGCCCTGACCGTTACAATTACAATCAGTTTTGCGTCGGATTCGAAAATCTAGACTCACAGGAGAATGACTATATGGTGCCCGAGGCAGCAATATCCCATGGGAGACAATTCGGCTGGAGGACGATGTATTGAATATCGACGCAATTTGAGTGTTCCATCATCATTAGGAATCTCTGAACGTTACAATTAGCAGTCCCTTTTGCGTCGGACTCGAATATCTGGACTCACAGGAGAACGACAATAAGGTGACCGAGGTAGCAGTAGACCCACGGAGACAAGTCGTCTGGAGGTCGATGTATTGAATCTCGACGCAATTTGAGTGTTCCATCACCAATAGGAATCTCTGAACGTTACAATTAGCAGTCCCTTTTGCGTCGGACTCGAATATCTGGACTCACAGGAGAACGACCATAAGGTGACCGAGGTAGCAGTAGACCCATGGAGACAAGTCGTCTGGAGGACGATGTATTATATCTCGACGCAATTTGTGTCTTCCTTCGAAATTAGGAGGCACTGAACGTTACAATTAACTATCAGTTTTGCGTCGGATTCGATATTGTAGACTCACGGCAGTCGGACCATTGGGTGACCGAGGCTGCAATAGACCCTTGGAGACAAGTCGCCTGGAGGAAGATGTATTGACTCTCGACGCCATTCGAGTATTCCATTGTCATTAGGAGGCCCTGAACGTTACAATTAACTATCAGTTATGTGGCGGATTAGAAAATGCAGTCTCACAGGAGAACGACCATAAGGTGCCCGAGGCAGCAATAGGCCGTTCGAGAGAAGTCGGCTGAAGGACGATGTATTGAATCTCGACGCAATTTGAGTGTTCCATCGTCATTAGGAGGCCCTGAAAGTTACAATTAACTATCAGTTATGTGTCGGAATCGAAAATGTAGACTCACAGGGGAACGATCATAAGGTGCCCGAGGCAGCAATGGACCCTTGGAGACAAGTCGGCTGAAGGACGATGTATTTAATCTCGACGCAATTTCAGTGTTCCATCGTCATTAGGAGGCCCTGAACGGTACAATTAACTATCAGTTTTGCGCGGATTCGAAATTGTAGACTCACAGGAGGCGGGTTAAATGGTGCCCGAGGGAGCAATATCCCCTTGGAGACTAGTCGGCTGGAGGAGAATGTATTGAACCTTTACGCAATTTGATTGTTCCATCGTCATTAGGAGGCCCTGAAAGTTACATTTAAGTATCATTTTTGCGTCGGATTCGAAAATCTAGGCTCACAGGAGACGGACCACATGGTGCCCGAGGCAGCAATATCCCGTAGGACACAAGTCGGCTGGAGGACGATGTATTGAATCTCGACGCAATTTGAGTGTTCCATCGTCATTAGGAGGCCATGAACGTTACAATTAACCATCAGCTTAGCGTCTGATTCGAAAATCTAGACACACTGGAGAACGACCAAAAGGTGCCCGAGACATAAATAGAGCCTTGGAGACAAGTCGCCTGGAGGACGATGTATAGACTCTCGACGCAATTCGAGTGTTCCATCATCATTAGGAGGTCCTGAACGTTACAATTAACTGTCAGATTTCCGTCGGATTCGAAAATCTAGACTCCCAGGAGAACGACAATTATGTGCCACAGGCTGCAATAGACCCTTGGAGACATGTAGGCTGGAGGACGATGTATTGAATATCGACGCAATTTGAGTGTTCCATCGTCATTAGGACGCCCGAAAGTTAGAATTAACTATCGGTTGCGCGTCGGATTCGAAAATCTGGACCCACAGGAGACGGACCATATGGTGCCCGAGGCAGCAATATCCCCTTGGAGACAAGTCGGCTGGAGGACGACGTATTGAATCTTGACGCAATTTGAGTGTTCCATCGTCATTAGTTTTGCGACGGATTCGAAAATCTAGACTCACAGAAGAGCGACGATAAGGTGCCCGAGGGAGCAATAACCCCTTGGAGACAAGTCGGCTGGAGGGAGATGTATTAAATCTCGACGCAATTTGAGGGTTCCGTCGTCATTAGGGGGCCATGAACGCTACAATTAACTATCAGATTTCCGTCGGATTCGAAAATCGAGACTCCCAGGAGAACGACAATTAGGTGCCCGAGGCAGGATTAGACCATTGGAGACAAGTCGCCTGGAGGACGATATATTGACTCTCGACGCAATTCGAGTGTTCCCATGTCATTAGGAGGCCCCGAGCGTTACAATTAACAATCAGTATAGCGTCGGATTCGACAATCTACACTCACAGGAGTCGGAGCATAAGGTGCCCGAGACAGCAATATCCCTTTGGAGACAAGTCTGCTGGAGGACGATGTATTGAATCTCGACTCAATTTGAGTGTTCCATCGTGATTAGGAGGTCCTGAACGTTACAATTAACAATCAGTTTTGCGTCGGATTCGAAATTCTAGATTCACAGGAGAAGGACTATATGGTGCCCGAGGCAGCAACATCCTCTTGGATACAATTCGGCTGGAGGACGATGTATTGAATCTCGCCGCAATTTGAGTGTTCCATCATCATTAGGAGGCTCTGAACCTTACAATTAGCAGTTCGTTTTGCGTCGGATTCGAATATCTGTACTCAAAGGAGAACGACCATAAGGTGACCGAGGTAGCAATGGACCCTTGGAGACAAGTAGGCTGATGGACGATGTATTGAATCTTGACGCAATTTCATAGTTCCATCGTCATTAGGAGGCCCTGAACGTTACAATTAACTATCAGATATGTGTCGGAATCGAAAATGTAGACTCACAGGAGAACGACCATAAGGTGCCCGAGGCAGGAATATCCCCTACGAGACAAAACGGCTGGAGGACGAAGTATTGAATCTCGACGGAATTTTAGTGTTCCATCGTCATTAGGAGGCGCTGAACGTTACAATTAACTATCATTTATGCGTCGGATTCTAAAATCTAGACTCACAGGAGAATGAACATAAGGTGTCCGAGGCAGCAATTTCACCTTGGAGAAAAGTTGGCTGGAGGACGATGTATTGATTCTCGACGCAATTTGAGTGTTCCATCGTCATTAGGAGCCCATGAACGTACTAATTAACTGTCAGTTTTGCGTCGGATTCGAAAATCAAGACTCACAGGAGAACGAACATAAGGCACCCGAGACAGGAATATCCCCTACGAGACAAGTCGGCTGGAGGACGATGTATTGAAACTCGACGCAATTTGAGTGTTCCATCGTAATTAGGAGACCATGAATGTTACAATTAACTATCAGTTTCGAATCGGATTCGAAAATCTAGACTCACAGGAGACGCACCATATTGTGCCAGAGACAGCAATATCCCCTTGGACTCAAAACGGCTGGAGGAAGATGTATTGAATCTCGTTGCAATTTGAGTTTTCCATCGTCATTAAGAGGTTTGAACGTTTCAATTGGCAGTCCGCTTTTGTCGGATTCGAATATCTGTACTCACAGGAGAACGACCATAAGGTGAGCGAGGTAGCAATAGACCCATGGAGACAAGTCGGCTGGAGGAAGATGTATTGAATATCGACGCAATTTGAGTGTTCCATCGTCATTAGGAGGCCCTGAACGTTACAATTAACTATCAGATATGTGTCGGAATCGAAAATGTAGACTCACAGGAACGCGACCATAAGGTGCGCGAGGCAGCAATAGACCGTTCGAGACAAGTCGGCTGATGGACGATGTATTGAATCTCGACGCAATTTGAATGTTCATCGTCATTAGGAGCCCCTGAACGTTACAATTAACTATCATTTTTGCTTCGGATTCGAAAATCTAGACTCACAGGAGACAGACCATATGGTGCCCGAGGCAGTAATTTCCCCATGGAGAAAAGTCCGCTGGAAGACGATGTATTGAATCTCGACGCAATTTGAGTGTTCCATCGTCGTTAGGAGGCCCTGAACGTTAGAATTAACAAACAGTTTTGCGTCGGATTCGAAAATCTAGACTCACTGGAGAACGACCATAAAGTGCCCGAGGCAGCAATAGACCGTTAGAGACAAGTCGGCTGAAGGACGATGTATTGAATCTCGACGCAATTTGAGTGTTCCATCATCATTACGAGGCTCTGAAGGTTACAATTAGCAGTCCGTTTTGCGTCTGATACGAATATCTGGACTCACAGGAGAACGATCATAAGGTGACCGAGGTAGCAGAAGACCCATGGAGACAAGTCGGCTGAATGACGATGTATTGAATCTTGACGCAATTTGAGTTTTCCGTCGTCATTAGGAGGCCCTGAACGTTACAAATAACTATCAGTTTTGGGTCGGATTCGAAAACCTACTCACAGGAGAATAACTATAATGTGCCCGAGGAGCAATAGACCCGTGGAGACAAGTCGGCTGAATGACGATGTATTGAATCCTGACGCAATTTGTGTGTGCCATGGTCATTAGGAGGCAATGAACGTTACAATTAACTATCAGTTATGTATCGGAATCGAAAATGTAGACTCACAGGAGAACGACCATAAGGTACGCGAAGCAGCAATAGACCGATCGAGAAAGTCGGATGAAGGGCGATGTATTGAATATCGACGCAATTTGAGTGGTCCATCATCATTAGGAGGCTCTGAACGCTACAATTAGCAGTCCGTTTTGCGTTGGATTCGAATATCTGGACTCACAGGATAACGAACATGAGGTGACTGAGGTAGCATTACACCCATGGAGACAAGTCGGCTGCAGGACGATGTATTAAATCACAACGCAATTTGAATGTTCAATCGCCATTAGGAAGCCCTGAACATTACAATTAACTATCAGTTATGTGTGGGAATCGAAAATGTAGACTCACTGGAGAACGACCATAAGGTCCCCGAGGCAGCAATAGACCGTTCGAGACAAGTCGGCTGAAGGACGATGTATAGAATCTCGACGCAATTTGAGTGTCCCATCGTCATTAGGAGGCTCTCAACGTTGCAATAAACCATCTGTTTTCCGTCGGATACGAAAATCTACTGACAGAAAAACGACCATAACGTGCCCGAGTCAGCAATGGACCCTTGGAGAGAAGTCGGCTGGTGGACGATGTATTGAATCGCAACGCAATCAAAGTGTTCCATCGTCATTAGGATGCCCTGAACGTTACAATTAACAAACAGTTTTGCGTCAGTTTCGAAAATCTAGACTCACTGGAGAACGACCATAAGGTCCCCGAGGCAGCAATAGACCGTTCGAGACAAGTCGGCTGAATGACGATGTATTGAATCTTGACGCAATTTGAGTGTTCCATCGTCATTAGCAGGCCCTGAACGTTTCAAGTAACTATCAGTTATGTGTCAGAATCGAAAATGTAGACTCACAGGAGAACGACCATAAGGTGCCCAAGGCAGCAATAGACCGTTCGAGACAAGTCGGCTGAAGGACGATGTATTGAATCTCGACGCAATTTGAGTGTTCCATCGTCATTAGGAGGCCCTCAACGTTGCAATTAACCATCAGTTTTGCGTCGAATTCGAAAATCTACTCACAGGAAAACGACCATAAGGTACCCGAGGCAGCAAAGGAAGCTTATAGACAAGTCGGCTGGTGGACGATGTATTGAATCTCGACGCAATTTGAGTGTTCCATCGTCATTAGGAAAACCCTGAACGTTACAATTAACTATCATTTTTGCTTCGGATTCGAAAATCTAGACTCACAGGAGACAGACCATATGGTGCCCGAGGCAGCAATTTCCCCATGGAGAAAAGTCGGCTGGAAGACGATGTATTGAATCTCGACGCCATTTGAGTGTTCCATCGTCGTTAGGAGGCCCTGAACGTTACAATTAACAATCAGTTTAGCGTCGGTTTCGAAAATCTAGACTCACTGGAGAAAGAACATAAGGTGCCCGAGGCGGCAATAGACACTTGAAGACAAGTCGCCTGGAGGAAGATGTATTGACTCTCGACGCCATTCGAGTATTCCATTGTCATTAGGAGGCCCTGAACGTTACAATTAACTATCAGTTATGTGGCGGATTAGAAAATGCAGTCTCACAGGAGAACGACCATAAGGTGCCCGAGGCAGCAATAGGCCGTTCGAGAGAAGTCGGCTGAAGGACGATGTATTGAATCTCGACGCAATTTGAGTGTTCCATCATCATTAGGAGGCTCTGAACGTTACAATGAGCAGTCCGTTTTGCGTCTGATTCGAATATCTGGACTCACAGGAGAACGAATATTAGGTGACCGAGGTAGCAGTAGACGCATGGAGACAAGTCGGCTGGAGGACGATGTGTTGAATCTCAACGCAATTTGAGTGTTCTATAGTCATTAGGAGGCCCTGAACGTTGCAATTAACTATCAGTTATGAGTCGGAATCGAAAATGTAGACTCACAGGAGAACGACCATAAGGTGCCCGTTGCAGCAATAGACCCTTGGAGACAAATCCGCTGGAGGACGATGTATTGAATCTCGACGCAATTTGAGTGCTCCATCGTCATTAGGACACCCTGATCGTTACAATTAACTACAAGTTTTTCGTCGGATTCGAATATCTAGACCCACAGGAGACGGACCATATGGTGCCCGAGGCAGCAATATCCCCTTGGAAACAAGTCGGCTTGAGGACGGCGTATTGAATCTCGACGCAATTTGAGGGTTCCATCGTCATTAGGAGGCCCTGAACGTTACAATTAACTATCAGTTTTGCGTCGGATTCGAAATTCTAGACTCACAGGAGAAGGACTATATGGTGCCCGAGGCAGCAATATCCCCTTGGAGACAAGTCGGCTGGAGGACGATGTATTGAATCTCGACGCAATTTGAGTGTTCCATTGACATTAGGAGGCCCTGAACGTTACAATTAACTATCAGTTTTGCGTCGGATTCGAAAATCTACCCACAGGGGAATAACCATAAGGTGCCCGAGGAGCAATAGACCCTTGGAGACAAGTCGGCTGAATGACGATGTATTTAATCACGACGCAATTTGAGTGTTCCATCGCCATTAGGAGGCCCTGAACGTTACAATTAACTGTTAGTTATGTGTCGGAATCGAAAATGTAGACTCACAGGAGAACGACCATAAGGTGAGCGAGGCAGCAATAGACCGTTCGAGACAAGTCGGCTAAAGGACGATGTAATGAATCTCGACGCAATTTGAGTGTTCCATCATCATTAGGAGGCTCTGAACGTTACAATTAGCTGTCCGTTTTGCATCGGATTCGAATATGTGGATCACAGGAGAACGAACATAAGTTGACTGAGGTAGCAGAAGACCCATGGAGACAAGTCCGCTGGAGGACGATGTATTGAATCTCACGCATTTTGAGTGTTCCTTCGTCAATAGGAGGCCCTGAACGTTACAATTAAGTATCATTTTTGCGTCGGATTCGCAAATCTAGACTCACAGGAGACGGACCACATAGTGCCCGAGGCAGCAATATCCGGTTGGACACAAATCGGCAGGTGGACGATGCATTGAATCTCCACGCAATTTGAGTGTTCCATCGTCATTAGGACACCCTGAACGTTACAATTAACTACAAGTTTTGCGTCGGATACGAATATCTAGACTCACAGGAGACGGACCATATGCTGCCCGTTACAGCAATATCCCCTTGGAAACAAGTCGGCTAGAGGACGACGAATTGAATCTCGACGCAATTTGAGGGTTCCGTCGTATTTGGAGGCCATGAACGTTACAATTAACCATCAGGTTTGCGTCGGATTCGAAAATCTAGACTCACTGGAGAACGACCATAAGGTGCCCGAGGCAGCAATGGACCCGTGGAAACTAGCAGGCTGAAGGACGATGTATTGAATCTCGACGCAATTTCAGTGTTCCATCGTCATTAGGAGGCATTGAACGTTACAATTAACTATCAGTTTTGCGTCGGAATCAAAATTCTAGACTCTCACGAGACGGACTAAATGGTGCCCGAGGTAGCAATATCCCCTTGGAGACAGACGGCTGGACGACGATGTATTGAATGTCCATGCAATTTGGGTGTTCCATCGTCATTAGGAGGTTCTGAACGTTACAATTGGCAGTCCGTTTTGCGTCGGATTCGAATATCTGAACTCACATGAAAACGACAATAAGGTGAGCGAGGTAGCAATAGACCCATGGAGACAAGTCGGCTGGAGGACGATGTATTGAATATCGACGCAATTTGAGTGTTCCATTGACATTAGGAGTCCCGGAACGTTACACTTAACCATCAGTTTTGCGTCGGATTCGAAAACCTACTCACAGGAGAATAACCATAAGGTGCCCGAGGAGCAATAGACCCTTGGAGACAAGTCGGCTAAATGACGATGTATTAAATCTTGACGCAATTTGAGTGTTCCATCGTCATTAGGAGGACCTGAACGTTGCAATTAACTATCAGTTATGTATCGGAACCGAAAATGTAGACTAACAGAAGAACGACCATAAGGTGCGCGAAGCAGCAATAGACCGTTCGAGACAAGTCGGCTGAAGGACGATGTATTGAATATCGACGCAATTTGAGTGTTCCATCATCATTAGGAGGCTCTGAACGCTACAATTAGCAGTCCGTTTTGCGTCGGATTCGAATATCTGGACTCACAGGATAACGAACATAAGGTGACTGAGGTAGCATTAGACCCATGGAGACAAGTCGGCTGGAGGACGATGTATTGACTCTCGACGCAATTCGAGTATTCCATCGTCATTAGGAGGCCCTGAACGTTACAATTAACAATCAGTTATGTGTCGGATTCGAAAATGCAGACTCACAGGAGAACGACCGTAAGGTGCCCGAGTCAGCAATAGACCGTTCGAGACAAGTCGGCTGAAGGACGATGTATTGAATCACGACGCAATTTGAGTGTGCCATCATCATTAGGAGGCTCTGAACGTTACAATTAGCAGTCCGTTTTGCGTCTGATTCGAAAATCTTGACTCACAGGAGAACGGACATAAGGTGACCGAGGTAGCAGTAGACCCATGGAGACAAGTCGGCTGGAGGACGATCTATTGAATCTCGACGCAATTTGAGTTTTCCATCATCATTACGAGGCTCTGAACGTTACAATTAGCACTCCGTTTTGCGTCGGATTCGAATATCTGGACTCACAGGGGAACGACCATAAGGTGACCGAGGTAGCAGTAGACCCATGGAGACAAGACGGCTGAATGACGATGTATTGAATCTTGACGCAATTTGAGTGTTCCATCGTCATTAGCAGGCCCTGAACGTTACAAGTAACTATCAGTTCTGCGTCGGATTCGAAAACCTACTCACAGGAGAATAACTATAATGTGCCCGAGGAGCAATAGACCCTTGGAGACAAGTCATCTGAATGGCGATGTATTGAATCTTGACGCAATTTGTGTGTGCCATCGTCATTAGGAGGCAATGAACGTTACAATTAACTATCAGTTATGTATCGGAATCAAAAATGTAGACTCACGGGAGAACGACCATAAGGTACGCGAAGCACCAATAGACCGTTCGAGACAAGTCGGCTGAAGGGAGATGTATTGAATATCGACGCAATTTGAGGGTTCCATCATCATTAGGAGGCTCTGAACGCTACAATTTGCAGTCCGTTCTGCGTCGGATTCGAATATCTGGACTTACAGGATAACGAACATAAGGTGACTGAGGTAGCTTTAGACCCATGGAGACAAATCGGCTGGAGGACGATCTATTGAATCTCGACGCAATTTGAGTTTTGCATCATCATTAGGAGGCTCTGAACGATACAATTAGCAGTCCGTTTTGCGTCGGATTCGAATATCTGGACTCACAGGAGAACGACCATAAGGTGACCGAGGTAGCAGTAGAGCCATGGAGACAAGTCGGCTGGAGGACGATGTATTGAATATCGACGCAATTTGAGTGTTCCATTGACATTAGGAGTCTCTGAACGTTACAATTAACTATCAGTGTTGCGTCGGATTCGAAAACTTACTCACAGGAGAATAACCATAAGGTGGCCGAGGAGCAATAGACCCTTGGAGACAAGTCGGCTAAATGACGATGTATTGACTCTCGACGCAATTCGAGTATTCCATCGTCATTAGGAGGCCCTGAACGCTACAATTAACTATCAGTTATGTGTCGGATTCGAAAATGCAGACTCACAGGAGAACGACCGTAAGGTGCCCGAGGCAGCAATAGACCGTTCGAGACAAGTCGACTGAAGGACGATATATTGAATCTCGACGCAATTTCAGTGTTCCATCGTCATTAGGAGGCCCTGAACGTTACAATTAACTATCAGTTTGGCGTGGGAAGTAAAATTCTAGACTCACACGAGACGGACTAAATGGTGTCCGAGGTAGCAATATCCCCTTGGAGACAAAACGGCTGGAGGACGATGTATTGAATCTCGACGCAATTTGAGTGTTCCATCGTCATTAGGAGGTTCTGAACGTTACAATTGGCAGTCCGTTTTGCGTCGGATTCGAATATTTGGACTCACATGAAAACGACCATAAGGTGACCGAGGTAGCAGTAGAGCCATGGAGACAAGTCGGCTGGAGGACGATGTATTGAATATCGACGCAATTTGAGTGTTCCATTGACATTAGGAGTCCCTGAACGTTACAGTTAACTATCAGTGTTGCGCCGGATTCGAAAACTTACTCACAGGAGAATAACCATAAGGTGCTCGAGGAGCAATAGACCCTTGGAGACAAGACGGCTAAATGACGATGTATTGACTCTCGACGCAATTCGAGTATTCCATCGTCATTAGGAGGCCCTGAACGCTACAATTAACTATCAGTTATGTGTCGGATTCGAAAATGCAGACTCACAGGAGAACGACCGTAAGGTGCCCGAGGCAGCAATAGTTCGTTCGAGACAAGTCGGCTGAGGGACGATGTATTGAATCTCGACGCAATTTCAGTGTTCCGTCGTCGTTAGGAGGCCCTCAACGTTGCAATAAACCATCAGTTTTGCGTCGGATTCGAAAATCTACTCACAGGAAAACGACCATAAGTTACCCGAGGCAGCAATTGACACTTGGAATCAAGTCGGCTGGTGGACGATGTATAGAATCACGACGCAATTTGAGTGTTTCATCGTCATTAGGAACCCCTGAACGTTACAATTAACTATCATTTTTGTTTCGGATTCGAAAATCTAGACTCACAGGAGACAGACCATATGGTGCCCGAGGCAGCAATTTCCCATGGAGAAAAGTCGGCTGGAAGACGATGTATTGCATCTCGACGCCATTTGAGTGTTCCATCGCCGTTAGGAGGCCCTGAACGTTGGAATTAGCTATCAGTTATGTGTCGGATTCGAAAATCTAGACTCACAGGTGCAAGACCATTAGGTGCCAGAGGCAGCAATAGACACTTGAAGACAAGCCGCCTGGAGGTCGATGTATTGACTCTCGACGTAATTCGAGTAGTCCATCGTCATTAGGAGGCCCTGAACGTTACAATTAACTATCAGTTATGTGTCGGATTAGAAAATGCAGACTCACAAGTGAACGGCCATAAGGTGCAGAGGCAGCAATAGACCGTTCGAGACTAATCGGCTGAAGGACGATGTATTGAATCTCGACGCAATTTGAGTGTTCCATCATCAATAGGAGGCTCTGAACGTTACAATTAGCACTCCGTTTTGCGTCGGATTCGAATATCTGGACTCACAGGAGAACGACCATAAGGTGACAGAGGTAGCAGTAGACCCATGGAGACAAGTCGGCTGAATGACGATGTATTGAATCTTGACGCAATTTGAGTGTTCCAACGTCATTAGGAGGCCCTGAACGTTACAATTAACTATCAGTTATGTGTCGGAATCGAAAATGTAGACTCACAGGAGAACGACCATAAGGGGCGCGAGGCAGCTATAGACCGTTCGAGACAAGTCGGCTGAAGGACGATGTATTGAATCTCGACGCAATTTGAGTGTTCCATCATCATTAGGAGGCTCTGAACGTTACAATTACCTGTCCGTTCTGCGTCGGATTCGAATATCTGGATCACAGGAGAACGAACATATGGTGACCGAGGTAGCAGAAGACCCATGGAGACAAGTCCGCTGGAGGACGATGTATTTAATCTCGACGCAATTTGAGTGTTCCTTCGTCATTAGGAGGCCCTGAAAGTTACAATTAAGTATAATGTTTACGTCGGATTCGTAAATCTAGACTCACAGGAGACGGACCACATGGTGCCCGAGGCAGCAATATCCGGTTGGAGACAAGTCGGGGGGAGGACGATGTATTGAATCTCGACGTAATTTGAGTGTTCCATCGTCATTAGGAGACCCTGAACGTTACAATTAACTACAAGTTTAGTGTCGGATACGAATATCTAGACTCACAGGAGACGGACCATATAATGCCCGAGGCAGCAATATTTCCTTGGAGACAAGTCGCCTAGAGGACGACGTATTGAATCTCGACGCATTTGAGGGTTCCATCGTCATTAGGAGGCCATGAACGTTACAATTAACCATCAGTTTTGCGTCGGATACGAAAATCTAGACTCACTGGAGAACGACCATAAGGTGCCCGAGAAAGCATTATCCCCTTGGAGACAAAACGGCTGGAGGACGATGAATTCAATCTCGATGCAATTTGAGTGTTCCATCGTCATTAGGAGGCTCTGAACGTGACAATTGGCAGTCCGTTTTGCGTCGGATTCGAATATCTGGTCTCACACGAAAACAACCATAAGGTGAGCGAGGTAGCAATAGACCCATGGAGAGAGGTCGGCTAGAGGACGATGTATTGAATCTCGACGCAATTTGTGTGTTCCATCGTCATTAGGAGGCCCTGAACGTTACAATTAACTATCATATTTGCGTCGGATTCGAAAACCTACTCACAGGAGAATAACCATAAGGTGCCCGAGGAGCAATAGACCCTTGGAGACAAGTCGGCTAAATGACGATGTATTAAATCTTGACGCTATTTGAGTGTGCCATCATCATTAGGAGGCTCTGAACGTTACAATTAGCAGTCCGTTTTGCGTCTGATTCAAAAATCTTGACTCACAGGAGAACGGACATAAGGTGACCGAGATAGCAGTAGACCCATGGAGACAAGTCGGCTGGAGGACGATCTATTGAATCTCGACGCAATTTGAGGGTTGCATCGTCATTAGGAGACCCTGAACGTTACAATTAACTACAAGGTATGCGTCGGATACGAATATCTAGACTCACAGGAGACAACTATATGGTGCCCGTTGCAGCAATATCCCCTTGGAGACAAATCGGCTAGAGGACGGCAAATTGAATCTCGACGCAATTTGAGGGTTCCATCGTCAATAGGAGGTCATGAACGTTACAATTGACCATCAGTTTTCCGTCGGATTCGAAAATCTAGACTCACTGGAGAACGACCATAAGGTGCCCGAGGCAGCAATGGACCCTTGGAGACAAGCAGGCTGAAGGACGATGTATTGAATCTCGACGCAATTTCAGTGTTCCATCGTCATTAGGAGGCCCTGAACGTTACAATTAACTATCAGTTTTGCGTCGGAAGTAAAATTCTAGACTCACACGAGACGGACTAAATGGTGCCCGAGGTAGCAATATCCCCTTGGAGACAAAACGGCTGGAGGACGATGTATTGAATCTCGATGCAATTTGAGTTTTCATCGTCATTAGGAGGTTCTGAACGTTACAATTGGCAGTCCGTTTTGCGTCGGATTCGAATATTTGGACTCACATGAAAACGACCATAAGGTGACCGAGGTAGCAGTTGAGCCATGGAGACAAGTCGGCTGGAGGACAATGTATTGAATATCGACACAATTTGAGTGTTCCATTGACATTAGGAGTCCCTGAACGTTACAATTACCTATCAGTTATGTGTCGGAATCGAAAATGTAGACTCACTGGAGAACGAACATGAGGTCCCCGAGGCAGCAATAGACCGTTCGAGACAAGTCGGCTGAAGGACGGTGTATTGAAACTCGTCGCAATTTGAGTGTCCCATCGGCATTAGGAGGCTCTCAACGTTGCAATAAACCATCAGTTTACATTGGATTCGAAAATCTACTCACAGGAAAACGACCATAAGGTGCCTGAGTCAGCAATGGACCCTTGGAGACAAGTCGGCTGGTGGACGATGTATTGAATCTCGACGCAACTTGAGTGTTCCATCGTCATTAGTAGCCCCTAAACGTTACAATTAACTATCATCTTTGCTTCGGATTCGAAAATCTAGACTCACAGGAGAACGACCGTAAGGTGCCCGAGGCAGCAATAGACCGTTCGACAAAAGTCGGCTGAAGGACGATGTATTGAATCTCGACGCAATTTGAGTGTGCCATCATCATTAGGAGGCTCTGAAAGTTACAATTAGCAATCCGTTTTGCGTCTGATTCGAATATCTTGACTCACAGGAGAACGGACATAAGGTGACCGAGGTAGCAGTAGACCCATGGAGCAAAGTCGGCTGGAGGACGATCTATTGAATCTCGACGCAATTTGAGTTTTCCATCATCATTAGGAGGCTCTGAACGTTACAATTAGCAGTCCGTTTTGCGTCGGATTCGAATATCTGGACTCACAGGAGAACGACCATAAGGTGACCGAGGTAGCAGTAGACCCATGGAGACAAGTCGGCTGAATGACTATGTATTGAATCTTGACGCCATTTGAGTGTTACATCGTCATTAGCAGGCCCTGAACGTTACAAGTAACTATCAGTTATGTGTCGGAATCGAAAATGTAGACTCACAGGAGAACGACCATAAGGTGCCCGAGGCAGCAATAGACCGTTCGGGACAAGTCGGCTGAAGGACGATGTATTGAATCTCGACGCAATTTGAGTGTTCCATCGTCATTAGGAGGCCCTCAACGTTGCAATTAACCATCAGTTTAGCGTCGGATTCGAAAATCTACTCACAGGAAAACGACCATAAGGTACCCGAGGCAGCAAAGGACTCTTGGAGACAAGTCGGCTGGAGGACGATGTGTTGAATCTCAACGAAATTTGAGTGTTCCATCGTCATTAGGAGGCCCTGAACGTTACAATTAACTATCAGTTTTGCGTCGGAAGTAAAATTCTAGACTCACACGAGACGGACTAAATGGTGCCCGAGGTAGCAACATCCCCTTGGAGACAAAACGGCTGGAAGACGATGTATTGAATCTCGATGCAATTTGAGTGTTCCATCGTCATTAGGAGGTTCTGAACGTTACAATTGGCAGTCCGTCTTGCGTCGGATTCGAATATTTGGACTCACATGAAAACGACCATAAGGTGACCGGGGTAGCAGTAGAGCCATGGAGACAAGTCGGCTATAGGACGATGTATTGAATATCGACGCAATTTGAGTGTTCCATTGTCATTAGGAGTCCCTAAACGTTACAATTAACTATCAGTTTTGCGTCGGATTCGAAAACCTACTCACAGGAGAATAACCATAAGGTGCCCGAGGAGCAATAGACCCTTGGAGACAAGTCGGCTAAATGACGATGTATTGACTCTCGACGCAATTCGAGTATTCCATCGTCATTAGGAGGCCCTGAACGTTACAATTAGCAGTCCGTTTTGCGTTGGATTCGAATATCTGGACTCACAGGAGAACGAACATTAGGTGACCGAGGTATCAGTAGACCCATGGAGACAAGTCGGCTAGAGGACGATCTATTGAATCTCGACGCAGTTTCAGTTTTCCATCATCATTAGGAGGCTCTGAACGTTACAATTAGCGGTCCGTTTTGCGTTGGATTCGAATATCTGGACTCACAGGAGAACGACCATAAGGTGACCGAGGTAGCAGTAGAGCCATGGAGACAAGTCGGCTGAATGACGATGTATTGAATCTTGACGCAATTTGAGTGTTCCATAGTCATTAGGAGGCCCTGAAAGTTACAATTGACTATCAGTTATGTGACGGAATCGAAAATGTAGACTCACAGGAGAACGACCATAAGGTGCCCGAGGCAGCAATAGATCGTTCGAGACAAGTCGGCTGAGGGACGATGTATTGAATCTCGTCGCAATTTCAGTGTTCCGTCGTCGTTAGGAGGCCCTCAACGTTGCAATAAACCATCAGTTTTGAGTCGGATTCGAAAATCTACTCACAGGAAAACGACCATAAAGTACCCGAGGCAGCAATTGACACTTGGAGTCAAGTCGGCTGGTGGACGATGTATAGAATCTCGACGCAATTTGAGTGTCCCATCGTCATTAGGAACCCATGAACGTTACAATTAACTATCATTTTTGCGTCGGATTCGAAAATCTAGACTCACAGGAGACGGACCACATGGTGCCCGAGGCATCAATATCCGGTTGGAGACAAGTCGGCGGGAGGACGATGTATTGAATCTCGACGTAATTTGAGTGTTCCATCGTCATTAGGAGACCCTGAACGTTACAATTAACTACAAGTTTTGCGTCGGATACGAATATCTAGACTCACAGGAGAACGACCATAAGGTGCCCGAGGAAGCAATGGAACCTTGGAGACAAGTAGGCTGAAGGACGATGTATTGAATCTCGAAGCAATTTCAGTGTTCCATCGTCATTAGGAGGCCCTGAACGTTACAATTAACTATCAGTTTTGCGTCGGAAACGAAATTCTAGACTCACACCAGACGGACTAAATGGTGCCCGAGGTAGCAATATCCCCTTGGAGACAAAACTGCTGGAGGACGATGTATTGAATCTCGATGCAATTTGAGTGTTCCATCGTCATTAGGAGGCTCTGAACGTGACAATTGGCAGTCCGTTTTGCGTCGGATTCGAATATCTGGTCTCACACGAAAACGACCATAAGGTGAGCGAGGTAGCAATAGACCCATGGAGAGAGGTCGGCTAGAGGACGATGTATTGAATCTCGACGCAATTTGTGTGTTCCATCGTCATTACGAGGCCCTGAACGTTACAATTAACTATCATATTTGCTTCGGATGCGAAAATCTAGACTCACAGGAGACAGACCATATGGTGCCCGAGGCAGCAATTTCCCCATGGAGAAAAGTCGGCTGGAAGACAATGTAATGAATCTCGACGGCATTTGAGTGTTCCATCGTCATTAGTAGGCCTTGAACGTTAGAATTAACTATCAGTTATGTGTCGGATTCGAAAATATAGACTCACAGGAGAACGACAATTAGGTGTCAAAGGCAGCAATAAACCCTTGGAGACAAATCGGCTGGAGGACGATGTATTGAATCGCGACGCAATTTGAGTGATCCATCGTCATTAGGAGGCTTTGAACGTTACAATTAGCAGTCCGTTTTGCGTCGGATTCGTATATCTGGATTAACTGGAGAACGACAATAAAGTGACCGAGGTACCAGTAGACCCATGGAGACAAGTCGGCTGGAGGACGATGTATTGAATCTCAACGCAATTTGAGTGTTCCATCGTCATTAGGAGGCCCTGAACGTTAGAATTAACTATCAGTTATGCGTCGGATCCGAAAATCTAGACTCATAGGAGAACGACCATAGGGTGACGGAGGCAGCAATAGACCCTTGGAGACAATTCTGCTGGAGGACGAAGAATTGAATCTCGACGCAATTTGAGAGTTCCTTCGTCATTAGGAGGCCCTGAACGTTACAATTAACTATCAGTTTTGCGTCGGAAACGAAATTCTAGACTCACAGGAGAGCGACAATTAGGTGTCTAAGGCAGCAATAAAGCCTTGGAGACAAATCGGCTGGAGGACGATGTATTGAATCGCGACGCAATTTGAGTGATCCATCGTCATTAGGAGGATTTGAACGTTACAATTAGCAGTCCGTTTTGCGTCGGATTCGTATATGTGGACTCACTGGAGAACGACAATAAAGTGACCGAGGTAGCAGTAGACCCATGGAGACAAGTCGGCTGGAGGACGATGTATTGACTCTCGACGCAATTCGAGTGTTCCATCGTCATTAGGAGGCCCTGAAAGTTACAATTAGCTAGCAGATTTCCGTCGGATTCGAAAATCTATACTCCCAGGAGAACAACAATTAGGTGCCACCGGCAGCAATGGACCCTTGGAGACAAATCGGCTGGAGGACGATGTATTGAATCGCGACGCAATTTGAGTGATCCATCGTCATTAGGAGGATCTGAACGTTACAATTAGCAGTCCGTTTTGCGTCGGATTCGTATATCTGGACTCACTGGAGAACGACCATAAGGTGCCCGAGGCAGCAATGGACCCTTGGAGACAAGCAGGCTGAAGGACGATGTATTGAATCTCGACGCAATTTCAGTGTTCCATCGTCATTAGGAGGCCCTGAACGTTACAATTAACTATCAGTTTTGCGTCGGAAGTAAAATTCTAGACTCACACGAGACGGACTAAATGGTGCCCGAGGTAGCAATATCCCCTTGGAGACAAAACGGCTGGAGGACGATGTATTGAATCTCGATGCAATTTGAGTTTTCATCGTCATTAGGAGGTTCTGAACGTTACAATTGACAGTCCGTTTTGCGTCTGATTCGAATATCTTGACTCACAGGGGAACGGACATAAGGTGACCGAGGTAGCAGTAGACCGTTCGAGACAAGTCGGCTGAAGAGCGATGGATTGAATATCGACGCAATTTGGGTGTTCCATCATCATTAGGAGGCTCTGAACGTTACAATTAGCAGTCCGTTTTGCGTCGGATTCGAATATTTGGACTCACATGAAAACGACCATAAGGTGACCGAGGTAGCAGTTGAGCCATGGAGACAAGTCGGCTGGAGGACAATGTATTGAATATCGACACAATTTGAGTGTTCCATTGACATTAGGAGTCCCTGAACGTTACAATTACCTATCAGTTATGTGTCGGAATCGAAAATGTAGACTCACTGGAGAACGACCATGAGGTCCCCGAGGCAGCAATAGACCGTTCGAGACAAGTCGGCTGAAGGACGGTGTATTGAAACTCGTCGCAATTTGAGTGTCCCATCGGCATTAGGAGGCTCTCAACGTTGCAATAAACCATCAGTTTACATTGGATTCGAAAATCTACTCACAGGAAAACGACCATAAGGTGCCTGAGTCAGCAATGGACCCATGGAGACAAGTCGGCTGGTGGACGATGTATTGAATCTCGACGCAACTTGAGTGTTCCATCGTCATTAGTAGCCCCTAAACGTTACAATTAACTATCATCTTTGCTTCGGATTCGAAAATCTAGACTCACAGGAGAACGACCGTAAGGTGCCCGAGGCAGCAATAGACCGTTCGACAAAAGTCGGCTGAAGGACGATGTATTGAATCTCGACGCAATTTGAGTGTGCCATCATCATTAGGAGGCTCTGAAAGTTACAATTAGCAATCCGTTTTGCGTCTGATTCGAATATCTTGACTCACAGGAGAACGGACATAAGGTGACCGAGGTAGCAGTAGACCCATGGAGCAAAGTCGGCTGGAGGACGATCTATTGAATCTCGACGCAATTTGAGTTTTCCATCATCATTAGGAGGCTCTGAACGTTACAATTAGCAGTCCGTTTTGCGTCGGATTCGAATATCTGGACTCACAGGAGAACGACCATAAGGTGACCGAGGTAGCAGTAGACCCATGGAGACAAGTCGGCTGAATGACTATGTATTGAATCTTGACGCCATTTGAGTGTTACATCGTCATTAGCAGGCCCTGAACGTTACAAGTAACTATCAGTTATGTGTCGGAATCGAAAATGTAGACTCACAGGAGAACGACCATAAGGTGCCCGAGGCAGCAATAGACCGTTCGGGACAAGTCGGCTGAAGGACGATGTATTGAATCTCGACGCAATTTGAGTGTTCCATCGTCATTAGGAGGCCCTCAACGTTGCAATTAACCATCAGTTTTGCGTCGGATTCGAAAATCTACTCACAGGAAAACGACCATAAGGTACCCGAGGCAGCAAAGGACTCTTGGAGACAAGTCGGCTGGTGGACGATGTATTGAATCTCGACGCAATTTGAGTTTTCCATCATCATTAGGAGGCTCTGAACGTTACAACTAGCAGTCCGTTTTGCGTCTGATTCGAATATCTGGACTCACAGGAGAACGAACATTAGGCGACCGATGTAGCGGTAGACCCATGGAGACAAGTCGGCTGGAGGACGATGTGTTGAATCTCAACGAAATTTGAGTGTTCCATCGTCATTAGGAGGCCCTGAACGTTACAATTAACTATCAGTTTTGCGTCGGAAGTAAAATTCTAGACTCACACGAGACGGACTAAATGGTGCCCGAGGTAGCAACATCCCCTTGGAGACAAAACGGCTGGAAGACGATGTATTGAATCTCGATGCAATTTGAGTGTTCCATCGTCATTAGGAGGTTCTGAACGTTACAATTGACAGTCCGTCTTGCGTCGGATTCGAATATTTGGACTCACATGAAAACGACCATAAGGTGACCGGGGTAGCAGTAGAGCCATGGAGACAAGTCGGCTATAGGACGATGTATTGAATATCGACGCAATTTGAGTGTTCCATTGTCATTAGGAGTCCCTAAACGTTACAATTAACTATCAGTTTTGCGTCGGATTCGAAAACCTACTCACAGGAGAATAACCATAAGGTGCCCGAGGAGCAATAGACCCTTGGAGACAAGTCGGCTAAATGACGATGTATTGACTCTCGACGCAATTCGAGTATTCCATCGTCATTAGGAGGCCCTGAACGTTACAATTAGCAGTCCGTTTTGCGTTGGATTCGAATATCTGGACTCACAGGAGAACGAACATTAGGTGACCGAGGTATCAGTAGACCCATGGAGACAAGTCGGCTAGAGGACGATCTATTGAATCTCGACGCAGTTTCAGTTTTCCATCATCATTAGGAGGCTCTGAACGTTACAATTAGCGGTCCGTTTTGCGTTGGATTCGAATATCTGCACTCACAGGAGAACGACCATAAGGTGACCGAGGTAGCAGTAGAGCCATGGAGACAAGTTGGCTGAATGACGATGTATTGAATCTTGACGCAATTTGAGTGTTCCATAGTCATTAGGAGGCCCTGAAAGTTACAATTGACTATCAGTTATGTGACGGAATCGAAAATGTAGACTCACAGGAGAACGACCATAAGGTGCCCGAGGCAGCAATAGATCGTTCGAGACAAGTCGGCTGAGGGACGATGTATTGAATCTCGTCGCAATTTCAGTGTTCCGTCGTCGTTAGGAGGCCCTCAACGTTGCAATAAACCACCAGTTTTGAGTCGGATTCGAAAATCTACTCACAGGAAAACGACCATAAAGTACCCGAGGCAGCAATTGACACTTGGAGTCAAGTCGGCTGGTGGACGATGTATAGAATCTCGACGCAATTTGAGTGTTCCATCGTCATTAGGAACCCATGAACGTTACAATTAACTATCATTTTTGCGTCGGATTCGAAAATCTAGACTCACAGGAGACGGACCACATGGTGCCCGAGGCAGCAATATCCGGTTGGAGACAAGTCGGCGGGAGGACGATGTATTGAATCTCGACGTAATTTGAGTGTTCCATCGTCATTAGGAGACCCTGAACGTTACAATTAACTACAAGTTTTGCGTCGGATACGAATATCTAGACTCACAGGAGAACGACCATAAGGTGCCCGAGGAAGCAATGGAACCTTGGAGACAAGTAGGCCGAAGGACGATGTATTGAATCTCGAAGCAATTTCAGTGTTCCATCGTCATTAGGAGGCCCTGAACGTTACAATTAACTATCAGCTTTGCGTCGGAAACAAAATTCTAGACTCACACCAGACGGACTAAATGGTGCCCGAGGTAGCAATATCCCCTTGGAGACAAAACGGCTGGAGGACGATGTATTGAATCTCGATGCAATTTGAGTGTTCCATCGTCATTAGGAGGCTCTGAACGTGACAATTGGCAGTCCGTTTTGCGTCGGATTCGAATATCTGGTCTCACACGAAAACGACCATAAGGTGAGCGAGGTAGCAATAGACCCATGGAGAGAGGTCGGCTAGAGGACGATGTATTGAATCTCGACGCAATTTGTGTGTTCCATCGTCATTACGAGGCCCTGAACGTTACAATTAACTATCATATTTGCTTCGGATGCGAAAATCTAGACTCACAGGAGACAGACCATATGGTGCCCGAGGCAGCAATTTCCCCATGGAGAAAAGTCGGCTGGAAGACAATGTAATGAATCTCGACGGCATTTGAGTGTTCCATCGTCATTAGTAGGCCTTGAACGTTAGAATTAACTATCAGTTATGTGTCGGATTCGAAAATATAGACTCACAGGAGAACGACAATTAGATGTCAAAGGCAGCAATAAACCCTTGGAGACAAATCGGCTGGAGGACGATGTATTGAATCGCGACGCAATTTGAGTGATCCATCGTCATTAGGAGGCTTTGAACGTTACAATTAGCAGTCCGTTTTGCGTCGGATTCGTATATCTGGATTAACTGGAGAACGACAATAAAGTGACCGAGGTACCAGTAGACCCATGGAGACAAGTCGGCTGGAGGACGATGTATTGAATCTCAACGCAATTTGAGTGTTCCATCGTCATTAGGAGGCCCTGAACGTTAGAATTAACTATCAGTTATGCGTCGGATCCGAAAATCTAGACTCATAGGAGAACGACCATAGGGTGACGGAGGCAGCAATAGACCCTTGGAGACAGTTCTGCTGGAGGACGAAGAATTGAATCTCGACGCAATTTGAGAGTTCCTTCGTCATTAGGAGGCCCTGAACGTTACAATTAACTATCAGTTTTGCGTCGGAAACGAAATTCTAGACTCACAGGAGAGCGACAATTAGGTGTCTAAGGCAGCAATAAAGCCTTGGAGACAAATCGGCTGGAGGACGATGTATTGAATCGCGACGCAATTTGAGTGATCCATCGTCATTAGGAGGATTTGAACGTTACAATTAGCAGTCCGTTTTGCGTCGGATTCGTATATGTGGACTCACTGGAGAACGACAATAAAGTGACCGAGGTAGCAGTAGACCCATGGAGACAAGTCGGCTGGAGGACGATGTATTGACTCTCGACGCAATTCGAGTGTTCCATCGTCATTAGGAGGCCCTGAAAGTTACAATTAGCTAGCAGATTTCCGTCGGATTCGAAAATCTATACTCCCAGGAGAACGACAATTAGGTGCCACCGGCAGCAATGGACCCTTGGAGACAAATCGGCTGGAGGACGATGTATTGAATCGCGACGCAATTTGAGTGATCCATCGTCATTAGGAGGATTTGAACGTTACAATTAGCAGTCCGTTTTGCGTCGGATTCGTATATCTGGACTCACTGGAGAACGACAATAAAGTGACCGAGGTAGCAGTAGACCCATGGAGACAAGTCGGCTGGAGGACGATGTATTGACTCTCGACGCAATTCGAGTGTTCCATCGTCATTAGGAGGCCCTGAAAGTTACAATTAGCTAGCAGATTTCCGTCGGATTCGAAAATCTATACTCCCAGGAGAACGACAATTAGGTGCCACCGGCAGCAATGGACCCTTGGAGACAAATCGGCTGGAGGACGATGTATTGAATCGCGACGCAATTTGAGAGTTCCATCGTCATAAGGAGGCCATGAACGTTACAATTAAACATCAGTTTTGCGTTGGATTCGAAAATCTAGACTCACTGGAGAACGACCATAAGGCGCCCGAGGCAGCAATAGACCCTTGGAGACAAGTCGCCTGGAGGACGATGTATTGACTCTCGACGCAATTCGAGTGTTCCATCGTCATTAGGAGGCCCTGAAATTTACAATTATCTAGCAGATTTCCGTCGGATTCGAAAATCTATACTCCCAGGAGAACGACAATTAGGTGCCACAGGCTGCAATAGATCCTTGGAGACAACCCGGCTGGAGGACGATGTATTGAATCACGACGCAATTTGAGTGTTCCATCGTCATTAGGAGGCCCTCACCGTTTCAATTAACTATCAGTGTTGCGTCGGATTCGAAATTCTAGACTCACAGGAGAGGGAATATATGGTGCCCGAGGCAGCAACATCCCCTTGGAGACAAGTAGGCTGGAGGACGATGTATTGAATCTCGACGCAATTTGAGTTTTCCATCATCATTAAGAGGCTCTGAACGTTACAATTAGCAGTCCGCTTTGCGTCGGATTCGAATATCTGGACTCACAGGAGAACGACCATAAGGTGACCGAGGTAGCAGTAGACCCATGGAGACAAGTCGGCTGGAAGACGAGATATTGAATCTCGACGCAATGTGAGTGTTCCATCGTCATTAGGAGGCCCTGAACATTACAATTAACTGTCAGTTATGTGTCGGAATCGAAAATGTAGACTCACAGGAGAACGACCATAAGGTGCCCGAGGCACAAATGGACCCTAGGAGACGAGTAGGCTGAAAGATGATGTATTGAATCTCGACGCAATTTCAGGGTTCCATCGTAAGTAGGAGGCCTTGAACGTTACAATTAACTATTAGTTTTGCGTCGGATTCGAAAATCCAGACTCACAGAAGAACGACGATAAGGTGCCCGAGGGAGTAATATCCCCTTGGAGACAAGTCGGCTGGAGGACGATGTATTGAATATCGACGCAATTTGAGTGTTCCATTGACATTAGGAGTCCCTGAACGTTACAATTAACTATGTGTTTTGCAACGGATTTGAAAACCTACTCACTGGAGAATAACCATAAGGTGCCCGAGGAGCAATAGACCCTTGGAGACAAGTCGGCTGAATGACGATGTATTGAATCTCGACGCAATTTGAGTGTTCCATCGTCATTAGGAGGCCCTCAACGGTGCAATTATCCATCAGTTTTGCGTCGGATTCGAAAATCTACTCACAGGAAAACGACCATAAGGTGCCTGAGGCAGCAATAGACCGTTCGAGACAAGTCGGCTGAAGGACGATGTATTGAATCTCGACGCAATTTGAGTGTTCAATCGTCATCAGTAGGCCCTGAACATTACAATTAACTATCAGTTATGTGTCGGAATCGAAAATGTAGACTCACAGGAGAGCGACCATAAGGTGCCCGAGGCAGCAATAGACCGTTCGAGACAAGTCGGCTGAAAGACGATGTATTGAATCTCGACGCAATTTGAGTGTTCCATCGTCATTAGGAGTCCCTCAACGGTGCAATTATCCATCAGTTTTGCGTCGGATTCGAAAATCTACTCACAGGAAAACGCCCATAAGGTGCCTGAGGCAGCAATAGACCGTTCGAGACAAGTCGGCTGAAGGACGATGTATTGAATCTCGACGCAATTTGAGTGTTCCATCATCGTTAGGAGGCTCTGAACGTTACAATTAGCAGTCCCATTTGCGTCGGATTCGAATATCTGGACTCACAGGATAACGAACATAAGGTGACTGAGGTAGCAATAGACCCATGGAGACAAGTCGGCTGGAGGACGATGTATTGAATATCGACGCAATTTGAGTGTTCCATTGACATTAGGAGTCCCTGAACGTTACAATTAACTATCTGTTTTGCAACGGATTCGAAAACCTAGGCTCACAGGAGACAGACCATATGGTGCTCGAGGCAGCAATTTCCCCATGGAGAAATGTCGGCTGGAAGACGATGTATTGAATCTCGACACAATTTCAGCGTTCCATCGTCGTTAGGAGGCCCTGAACGTTAGAATTAACTATCAGTTATGTGTCGGATTCGAAAATGCAGACTAACAGGAGAACGACCATAAGGTGGCCGAGGCAGCAATAGACCGTTCGAGACGAGTCGGCTGAAGGACGATGTTTTGAATCTCGACGCAATTTGAGTGTTCCATCATCATTAGGAGGCTCTGAACGTTACAATTAGCAGTCCGTTTTGCGTCTGATTCGAATATCTTGACTCACAGGAGAACGAACATAAGGTGACCGAGGTAGCAGTAGACCCATGGAGACAAGTGGGCTGGAGGACGATGTATTGAATCTCGACGCAATTTGAGTTTTCCATCATCATTAGGAGGCTCTGAACGTTACAATTAGCAGTCCGTTTTGCGTCGGATTCGAATATCTGGACTCACAGGAGAACGACCATAAGGTGACCGAGGTAGCAGTAGACCCATGGAGACAAGTCGGCTGAATGACGATGTATTAAATCTTGACGCAATTTGAGTGTTCCATCGTCATTAGGAGGAACTGAACGTTACAATTAACTATCAGTTATGTGTCGGATTCGAAAATGTAGACTCACAGGAGAACGAACATAAGGTGCCCGAGGCAGCAATGGACCCTTGGATACAAGTAGGCTGAAGGACGATGTATTGAATCTCGACGCAATTTCAGTGTTCCATCGTCATTAGGAGGCCTTGAACGTTACAATTAACTATCAGTTATGCGTCGGATTCGAAAATGCAGACTCACAGGAGAACAACCATCAGGTGCCCGAGGCAGCAATAGACCGTTCGAGACAAGTCGGCTGAAGGACGATGTATTGAATCTCGACGCAATTTGAGTGTTCCATCGTCATTAGGGGGCCCTCAACGTTGCAATTAAAAATCAGTTTTGCGTCGGATTCGAAAATCTTCTCACAGGAAAACGACCATAAGGTGCCCGAGTCAGCAATTTCCCCATGGAGAAAAGTCGGCTGGAGGACGATGTATTGAATCGCGACGCAATTTGAGTGTTCCATCGTCATTAGGAGGCCCTGAACGTTACAATTAACCATCAGCTTAGCGTCTGATTCGAAAATCTAGACACACTGGAGAACGACCAAAAGGTGCCCGAGACATAAATAGAGCCTTGGAGACAAGTCGCCTGGAGGACGATGTATAGACTCTCGACGCAATTCGAGTGTTCCATCATCATTAGGAGGTCCTGAACGTTACAATTAACTATCAGTTATGTGTCGGATTCGAAATTGGAGACTAACAGGAGAACGACCATAAGGTGCCCGAGGCAGCAATAGACCGTTCGAGACAAGTCGGCTGAAGGACGATTTATTGAATCTCGACGCAATTTGAGCGTTCCATCATCATTAGGAGGCCCTCAACGTTGCAATTAACCATCCGTTTTGCGTCGGATTCGAAAAACTACTCACAGGAAAACGACCATAAGGAACCCGAGGCAGCAATTTCCCCATGGAGAAAAGTCGGCTGGGAGACGATGTATTGAATCTCGACGCCATTTGAGTGTTCCATCGCCATTAGGAGGCCCTGAACGTTACAATTAACTATTGGTTATGTGACGGAATCGAAAATCTAGAGTCACTGGAGAACGACCATAAGGTGCCCGAGGCAGCAATAGACCGTTCGAGACAAGTCGGTTGAAGGAGGATGTATGGAATGTCGACGCAATATGAGTGTTCCATCGTGATTAAGAGGCCCTCAACGTTGCAATTAACCATCAGTTTTGCGTCGGATACGAAAGTCTACTCACAGGAAAACGACCATAAGGTGCCTGAGGCAGCAATAGACCCTTGGGGACAAGTCGGCTGGTGGACAATGTATTGAATCTCAACGCAATTTTAGTGTTCCATCGTCATTAGGAGGCACAGAACGTTACAATTAACTATCAATTTTGCTTCGGATTCGAAAATCTAGACTCACAGCCGTCCGACCATATGGTGCCAGAGGCAGCAATTTTCCCATGGAGAAAAGTCGGCTGGAAGACGATGTATTGAATCACGACGCAATTTGAGTGTTCCATCGTCATTAGGAGGCCCTGAACGATAGAATTAACAATCAGTTATGTGTCGGATTCGAAAATCTAGACTCACACGAGCAAGACCATTAGGTGCCAGAGCAGCAATAGACCCTCGGAGACAAGTCGGCTGGAGGACGATGTATTGAATCGCGACGCAATTTGAGTGTTCCATCGTCATTATGAGGCCCTGAACGATACAAATCAGTTTTGCGTCGGATTCGAAAATCTAGACACACTGGAGAACGACCATAAGGTGCCCGCGGCAGCAATGGACCCTTGCATACAAGTCGGCTGGTGGACGATGTATTGAATCTCGACGCAATTTGAGTGTTCCATCGTCATTAGGAGGCTCTGAACGTTACAATTGGCAGTCCTTTTTGCGTCGGATTCGAATATCTGGACTCACAGAGGAACGACCATAAGGTGAGCGAGGTAGCAATAGACCCATGGATACAAGTCGGCTGGAGGTCGATGTATTGAATATCGACGCAATTTGAGTGTTCCATAGTCATTAGGAGGCCCTGAACGTTACAATTAACTATCAGTTATGCGTCGGATCCGAAAATCTAGACTCATAGGAGAACGACCATAAGGTGCCCGAGGCAGCAATAGACCCTTGGAGACAAGCCCGCTGGAGGACGATGTATTGAATCTCGACGCAATTTGAGTGTCCCTTCGTCATTAGGAGGCCCTGAACGTTACAATAAAGTATCATTCTTGCGTCGGAATCGAAAATCTAGACTCACAGGAGACGGACCACATGGTGCCCGAGGCAGCAATATCCCCTTGGAGACAAGTCAGCTGGAGGACGACGTATTGAATCTCGACGCAATTTGAGTGTTCCATCGTCGTTAGGAGGCCCTCAACGTTGCAATTAACCATCCGTTTTGCGTCGGATTCGAAAAACTACTCACAGGAAAACGACCATAAGGTACCCGAGGCAGCAATTTCCCCATGGAGAAATGTCGGCTGGGAGACGATGTATTGAATCTCGACGCCATTTGAGTGTTCCATCGCCATTAGGAGGCCCTGAACGTTACAAATAACTATTAGGTATGTGTCGGAATGGAAAATGTAGACTCACAGGAGAACGACCATAAGGTGCGCGAGGCAGCAATAGACCGTTCGAGACAAGTCGGCTGAAGGACGATGTATTGAATCTCGACGCAAATTGAGTGTTCCATCATCATTAGGAGGCTCTGAACGTCACAAATAGATGTCCGTTTTGCGTCTTATTCGAATATCTGGATCACAGGAGAGCGAACATAAGGTGACAGAGGTAGCAGAAGACCCATGGATACAAGTCCGCTGGAGGACGATGTATTGAATCTCGACGCGTTTTTAACGTTCCTTCGTTATTAGGAGGCCCTGAACGTTACAATTAAGTATCATTTATGCGTCGGTTTCGAAAATCTAGACTCACAGGAGACGGACCACATGGTGCCCGAGGCAGCAATGACCGGTTGGACACAAGTCGGCGGGAAGACGATGTATTGTATCTCGACGCAATTTGAGATTTCTATCATCATTAGGAGGCTCTGAACGTTAGAATTAGCAGTCCTTTTTGCGTCGGATTCGAATATCTGCACTCACAGGAGAACGACCATAAGGTGAGCGAGGTAGCAATAGACCCATGGAGACAAGTCGGCTGAAGGTCGATGTATTGAATATCGACGCAATTTGAGTGTTCCATCGTCATTAGGAGGCCCTGAACGTTACAATTAACTATCAGTTATGCGTCGGATCCGAAAATCTAGACTCATAGGAGAACGACCGTAAGGTGCCCGAGGCAGCAATAGATCCTTGGAGACAAGTCCGCTGGAGGACGATGTATTGAATCTCGACGCAATTTGAGTGTCCCTTCGTCATTAGGAGGCCCTGATCGTTACAATAAAGTATCATTCTTGCGTCGGAATCGAAAATCTAGACTCACAGGAGACGGAACACATGGTGCCCGAGGCAGCAATATCCCCTTGGAGACAAGTCAGCTGGAGGACGACGTATTGAATCTCGACGCAATTTGAGGGTTCCATCGTCATTAGGAGGCTCGGAACGTTACAATTAACTATTAGTTTTGCGTCGGATTCGAAAATCTAGACTCACAGAAGAACGACGATAAGGTGCCCGAGGGAGCAATATCCCTTTGGAGACAAGTCGGCTGGAGGACGATGTATTGAATCTCGACGCAATTTGAGTTTTCCATCATCATTAGGAGGCTCTGAACGTTACAATTAGCAGTCCGTTTTGCGTCGGATTCGAATATCTGCACTCACAGGAGAACGACCATAAGGTGAGCGAGGTAGCAATAGACCCATGGAGACAAGTCGGCTGGTGGTCGATGTATTGAATATCGACGCAATTTGAGTGTTCTTTGACATTAGGAGGCCCTGAACGTTACAATTAACTATCAGTTTTGGGTCGGATTCGAAAATCTACTCACAGGAGAATAACCATAAGGTGTCCGAGGAGAACGACCATAAGGTTCCCGAGGCAGCAATGGACCCTTGGAGACAAGTCGGCTGGTGGACGATGTATTGAATCTTGACGCAATTTGAGTGTTCCATCGTCATTAGGAGGCTTTGAACGTTACAATTGGCAGTCCGTTTTGCGTCGGATTCGAATATCTGGACTCACGGGAGAACGACCATAAGGTGAGCGTGGTAGCAATAGACCCACGGTGACAAGTCGGCTGGATTACGATGTATTGAATATCGACGCAATTTGAGTGTTCCATTGACATTAGGAGGCGCTGAACGTTACAATTAAATATCAGTTAAGTGTCGGATTCGAAAATCTAGACTCACAGGAGGACGACCATAAGGTGCCCGAGGCAGCAATATCCCCTTGGAGACAATTCGCCTGGAGGACGATGTATTGACTCTCGACGCAATTCGAGTGTTCCATCGTCATTAGGAGACCCTGAAATTTACAATTAACTATCAGATTTCCGTCGGATTCGAAAATCTATACTCCCAGGAGAACGACAATTAGGTGCCACAGGCTGCAATAGACACTTGGAGACAAGTCGGCCGCTGGACGATGTATTGAATCTCGATGCAATTTGAGTGTTCCATCACGATTAGGAATTCCTGAACGTTACAATTAACTATCAGTTTTGCGTCGGATTCGAAATTCTAGACTCACAGGAGGACTATGTGGTGCCCGATGCATCAATATCCCATTGGAGACAAGTCGGCTGGAGGACGATGTATTGAATCTCGACGAAATTTGAGTTTTCCATCATCATTAGGAGGCTGTGAACGTTAAAATTAGCAGTCCGTTTTGGGTCGGATACCAATATCTGCACTCACAGGAGAACGACCATAAGGTGACCCAGGTAGCAGTAGACCCATGGAGACAAGTCCGCTGGAAGACGATGTATTGAATCTCAACGCAATTTGAGTGTTCAATCGTCATTAAGAGGCCCTGAACGTTACAATTAACTATTACTTTTGCGTCGGATTCGAAAATCTTGACTCACAGATGATCGACGATATGGTGCCCGAGGGAGCAATATCACCCTGGAGAGACGGCGGCTGGAGGATAATGTATTGAATCTCGACGCAATTTGGTGTTCCATCGTCATTAGGAGGCCATAAACGTTACAATTAACCATCAGTTTGGAGTCGGATTCGAAAATATAGACTCACTGGAGAACGACCATAAGGTGCCCGAGGCAGCAATAGACCCTTGGAGACAACCCGGCTGGAGGACGATGTATTCAATCTCGACGCAATTTGAGTGTTCCATCGTCATTAGGAGACCCTGAACGTTACAATTAACTAAGAGTTTTTCGTCGAATTCGAATATCTAGGCTCACAGGAGACGGACGATTTGGTGCCCGAGGCAGCTATATCCCCTTGGAGACTAGTCGGCTGGGGGACGACGTATTGAAACTCGACGCAATTTGAGGGTTCCATCGTCATTAAGAGGCCCTGAACGTTACAATTAACTATTAGTTTTGCGTCGGATTCGAAAATCTTGACTCACAGAAGAACGGCGACAAGGTGCCCGAGGGAGCAATGTCCCATTGGAGACAAGACGGCTGGAGGACGATGTATTGAATCTCGACGCATTTTGAGTGTTCCATCGTCATTAGGAGGCCATGAACGTTACAATTAACCATCAGTTTGGCGTCGGATTCGAAAATCTAGATTCACTGGAGAACGACCATAAGGTACCCGAGGCAGCAATAGACCCTTGGAGACAAGTCGCCTGGAGGACGATGTATTGATTCTCGACGCAATTCGAGTGTTCCATCGTCATTAGGAGGCCCTGAACGTTACAATTAAGTATCATTTTTGCGTCGGATTCGAAAATCTAGACTCACAGGAGACGGACGATATGGTGCCCGAGGCAGCAATATCCCCTTGGAGACAAGTCGGCTGGAGGACGATGTATTGAATCTCGACGCAATTTGAGTTTTCCATCATCATTAGGTGGCTCTGATCGTTACAATTAGCATTCCGATTTGCGTCTTATTCGAATATCTGGACTCACAGGAGAACGACCATAAGGTGACCGAGGTAGCAATAGACCCATGGAGACAAGTCAGCTGGAAGACGATATATTGAATCTCGACGCAATTTGAGTGTTCCATCGTCATTAGGAGGCCCTCAACGTTTAAATTTAGCATTAGTTTGGCGTCGGATTCGAAAATCTACTCATAGGATAACGACCGTAAGGTGCCCGAGGCAGCAAGGACCCTTGGAGACAAGTCGGCTGGTGGACGATGTATTGAATCTAGACGCAATTTGACTTTTCCATCGTCATTAGGAGGGCCTGAACGTTACAATTAACTATCATTTTTGCTTCGGATTCGAAAATCTAGTCTCACAGGAGACACACCATATGGTGAACGAGGCAGCAATTTCCCGATAGAGAAAAGTCGGCTGGAAGACGATGTATTGAATCTCAACGAAATTTGAGTGTTCCATAGTCATTAGGAGGCCCTGTACGTTAGAATTAACTGTCAGTTATGTGTCGGATTCGAAAATCTAGACTCACACGAGCAAGACCATTAGGTGCCAGAGGCAGCAATAGACCCTCGGAGACAAGTCGGCTGGAGGACGATGTATTGAATCGCGACGCAATTTGAGTGTTCCATCGTCATTATGAGGCCCTGAACGATACAAATCAGTTCTGCGTCGGATTCGAAAATCTAGACACACTGGAGAACGACCTTAAGGTGCCCGCGGCAGCAATGGACCCTTGCATACAAGTCGGCTGGTGGACGATGTATTGAATCTCGACGCAATTTGAGTGTTCCATCGTCATTAGCAGGCTCTGAACGTTACAATTGGCAGTCCTTTTTGCGTTGGATTCGAATATCTGGACTCACAGGAGAACGACCATAAGGTGCGCGAGGTAGCAACAGACCCATGGAGACAAGTCGCCTGGAGGTCGATGTATTGAATATCGACGCAATTTGAGTGTTCTTTGACATTAGGAGGCCCTGAACGTTACAATTAACTATCAGTTTTGGGTCGGATTCGACAATCTACTCACAGGAGAATAACCATAAGGTGCCCGAGGAGAACGACCATAAGGTTCCCGAGGCAGCAATGGACCCTTGGAAACAAGTCGGCTGGTGGACGATGTATTGAATCTTGACGCAATTTGAGTGTTCCATCGTCATTAGGACGCTTTGAACGTTACAATTGGCAGTCCGTTTTGCGTCGGATTCGAATATCTGGACTCACGGGAGAACGACCATAAGGTGAGCGAGGTAGCAATAGACCCACGGTGACAAGTCGGCTGGAGGACGATGTATTGAATATCGAAGCAATTTGAGTGTTCCATTGACATTAGGAGGCCCTGAACGTTACAATTAACTATCAGTTAAGTGACGGATTCGAAAATCTAGACTCACAGGAGAACGACCATAAGGTGTCCGAGGCTGCAATATCCCCTTGGAGACAAGTCGCCTGGAGGACGATGTATTGACTCTCGACGCAATTCGAGTGTTCCATCGTCATTAGGAGACCCTGAAAGTTACAATTAACTATCAGATTTCCGTCGGATTCGAAAATCTATACTCCCAGGACAACGACAATTAGGTGCCACAGGCTGCAATAGACACTTGGAGACAAGTCGGCTGGTGGACGATGTATTGAATCTCGACGCAATTTGAGTGTTCCATCATGATTAGGAATTCCTGAACGTTACAATTAACTATCAGTTTTGCGTCGGATTCGAAATTCTAGACTCACAGGAGAAGGACTATGTGGTGCCCGATGCATCAATATCCCATTGGAGACAAGTCGGCTGGAGGACGATGTATTGAATATCGACGAAATTTGAGTTTTCCATCATCATTAGGAGGCTCTGAACGTTAAAATTAGCAGTCCGTTTTGGGTCGGATACGAATATCTGCACTCACAGGAGAACGACCATAAGGTGACCGAGGCAGCAATAGACCGTTCGAGACAAGTCGGCTGAAGGACGATGTATTGAATCTCGACGCGATTTGAGTGTTCCATCGTCATTAGGAGGCCCTCAGCGTTGCAATTAACCATCAGTTTTGCGTCGGATTCGAAAATCTACTCACAGGAAAACGACCATAAGGTGCCCAAGGCGTCATTGGACCCTTGGTGACAAGTCGGCTGGTGGACGATGTATTGAATCTCGACGCAATTAGAGTGTTCCATCGTCATTAGGAGGCACTGAACGTTACAATTAACAATCAGTTTTGCGTCGGATTCGAAAATCTAGACTCACAGGAGAACGACAATTAAGTGCCACAGGCAGCAGTAGACCCATGGAGACAAGTCGGCTGGAGCACGACGTATTGAATCCCGACGCAATTTGAGGGTTCCATCGTCATTAAGAGGCCCTGAACGTTACAATTAACTATTACTTTTGCGTCGGATTCGAAAATCTTGACCCACAGAGGATCGACGATATGGTGCCCGAGGGAGCAATATCACCCTGGAGAGAAGGCGGCTGGAGGACGATGTATTGAATCTCGACGCAATTTAAGTGTTCCATCGTCATTAGGAGGCCATAAACGTTACAATTAACCGTCAGTTTGGAGTCGGATTCGAAAATATAGACTCACTGGAGAACGACCATAAGGTGCCCGAGGCAGCAATAGACCCTTGGAGACAAGTCGCCTGGAGGACGATGTATTGACTCTCGACGCAATTCGAGTGTTCCATCGTCATTAGGAGTCCCTGAATATTACAATTAACTATCAGGTTTCCGTCGGATTTGAAAATCTATACTCCCAGGAGAACGACAATTAGGTGCCACAGGCTGCAATAGATCCTTGGAGACAACCCGGCTGGAGGACGATGTATTGAATCGCGACGCAATTTGAGTGTTCCATCGTCGTTAGGAGGCCCTGACCGTTACAATTACCAATCAGTTTTGCGTCGGACTCGAAATTCTAGACTGACAGGAGGCAGCAATATCCCCTTGGACACAAGTCGGCTGGAGGACGATGTTATTGAATCCCGACGCAATTTGTGTTTTCCATCATCATTATGAGACTCTGAACGTTACAATTAGCAGTCCGTTTTGCGTCTTATTCAAATATCTGGACTCACAGGAGAACGACCATAAGGCGACCGAGGTAGCAGAAGACCAATGGAGGTAAGTCGGCTGGAAGACGATATATTGAATCTCGACGCAATTTGAGTGTTCCACCGTCATTAGGAGGCCCGAGGCAGCAATATCCCCTTGGAGACAAGTCGGCTGGAGGACGAAGTATATAATCTCGACGCAATTCGAGCGTTCTATCGTCATTAGGAAGCGATGAACATTACAATTAACTATCAGTTACGCGTCGGATCCGAAAATCTAGACTCATAGGAGAACGACCATAAGGTGCCCGATGCAGCAATAGTCCCTTGAAGACAAGTCCGCTGGAGGACGATGTATTGAATCGCGACGCACTTCGTCATTAGGAGGCCCTGAACGTTACAATTAAGTATCATTTCTGCATCGGATTCGAAAATCTAGACTCACAGAAGAACGACGATAAGGTGCCCGAGGGAGCAATATCCCATTGGAGACAAGACGGCTGGAGGACGATGTATTGAATCTCGACGCAATTTGAGTGTTCCATCGTCATTAGGAGGCCATGAACGTTGCAATTAAGTATCAGTTCTGTGTCGATTTCGAAAATGTAGACACACAGGAGAACGACCATAAGGTGCACGAGGCAGCAATGGACCCTTGGAGACAAGTAGGCTGAAGGACGATGTATTGAATCTCGACGCAATTTCAGTGTCCCATCGTCATTAGGAGGTCCTGAACGTTACAATTAACTATCAGTTTTGCGTCGGAAAGGAAGTTCTAGACTCACACGAGACGGACTAAATGGTGCCCGTGCTAGCAATATCCCCTTTGAGACAAAAAGGCTGGAGGACGATGAATTGAATCTCGATCCAATTTGAGTGTTCCATCGTCATTAGGAGGCTCTGAACGTTACAATTGGCAGTCCGTTTTGCGTCGCATTCGAATATCTGGACTCACAGGAAAACGAACATAAGGTGACCGAGGTAGCAGTGGACCCATGGAGACAAGTCGGCTGGAGGACGATGTATTGAATCTCAACGCAATTTCAGTGTTCAATCGTCATTAGGAGGCCCTGAACGTTACAATTAACTATCAGTTATGTGTCGGAATCGAAAATGTAGACTCACAGGAGAACGACCATAAGGTGCCCGAGGCAGCAATAGACCGTTCGAGACAAGTCGGCTGAAGGACGATGTATTGAATCTCGACGCAATTTGAGTGTTCCATCGTCATTAGGAGGCCCTCAACGTTTAAATTTACCATCGGTTTAGCGTCGGATTCGAAAATCTACTCACAGGATAACGACCATAAGGTGCCCGAGGCAGCAATGGACCCTTGGAGACAAGTCGGCTGGTGGACGATGTATTGAATCTCGACGCAATTTGAGTTTTCCATCGTCATTAGGAGGGCCTGAACGTTACAATTAACTATCATTTTTGCTTCGGATTCGAAAATCTAGTCTCACAGGAGACAGACCATATGGTGAACGAGGCAGCAATTTCCCGATAGTGAAAAGTCGGCTGGAAGACGATGTATTGAATCTCAACGCAATTTGAGTGTTCCATCGTCAATAGGAGGCCCTGTACGTTAGAATTAACTATCAGTTTATAACACTCCCCGTCTGCTAACTGCTGTACCATAACCTCAATGCCAGAAGCAGGTTGTAACATAAAACAATTTTGTAAAAGTAACTATGGCCCAAAGCAACAGAGCAGTGTTACCCTCTGAGAGGAATTTTGTTAAGTTGACCGTATTGTTCCTAATGGAAGTGGCTTATCGGAAATGAAAGTCAGAATTACGTTAATATTGGAATAGTGACAAACAAAATTTTGCCTAGCTATACTGTTTATAGAATAAGGGAAACGGTCGCCAGCCTAATTAGGCAAGAGAAAGATTAACATTCTCGTTTATGAAAGTAGGTATAAGTAACTATAATGGACAACACAACAGACACAACCTAGACTTAGCACACGCGAGTGCAATGAACTCTAACACCCATATGTTTTAAGATTGAAGCTAACAGTTAGAGCAGCAGGAACTATTTTCAAAATTATTACAGGTACAGAAAAACACTATCACTTTCAGGGTTTACACAAACTGAGTGGTCTTTATACAGTTAATATGCACACAAGAGAGACAAACACTTGGCATACATGAGAATGTAACGTTTCACAACTGCAGCTTTCTCACTTTTACTACAACGAAACACAATGTTGACAAAATTGCAAGGAACTGACTCTCCTTTTTAGAATTTACTACAGACAACAACGTGATCATTTACTTTATAAGACTCAGCCTAAAGTTTGAAGTTGGTAACAGCACTTTAAATAACAGTTTCAATAGGAAAATTATTATTGGACAAATAACATTTGCTTTAACTCACTCTGTTACCACATTAGCTTTAATTATCTTTCTAATAAGTTCAAGAGGCATTATTTAACAAAGCTCTAGGCTTCAACGTACTTTCAGTAAGGACACTCGGTAATCACTTTACTTCAAACGGAGAGGACCCTGAGAGGTGTTATGATGAGGAGTAAAATCAAGGTAGGTAAATAAATTCCGATATGAATTACCTTATATTTCAGCACACTAACACATCCATTAGGCTGATCCTTCACTGTACATCAATATAGTATTACGTTACAGTGATTGCGCAATGTGGTGGCAACTGCATGTTGGTAGGTGGAATTACAGGTAGAATTGCCGGACTTTATCGTATCTTCATGGCGATGATTCATACAAATTCCAGAATAGATCCAGCTATTTATCCACCCATCCGAGGCATTGGAAAGAAGCAGTAAAAGCCTCTCTCTGAATCAGCATGATATGCAGCTTTACATTGACAGTGCACAGACTGGTAGCTCCTTCCCGACTAGTGGCTCGTCTCCGACTGCTGCTCGTCTCCGACTGACTATCAGTTCCACCTTTTCCACCTTGGCCAACCACAATTTGCGCGCGCTACACAGTTCCGTTCCCAAGGGGAACCACACTACCTCTTACATACAGAATAACTAAGAGCCCTAAGTGAGGATCAGCAATTTACATAACAGCAAACAAATACATTAAATAAAACAGAACATTGTCACATATTGACACTTCTACAAAAAATTATTCACACAAAATTACAATTACATACAATAAGTTCTGTTCCCTCCAAATGGGACAAAGAATACAAATTGCAGATACACTACTTTGCATAGAATCAAATCACGACTTCAAAGGTTTGACAAAGAAAAGAATACACAATTTTATGCTATCGATTTGAACACATTCGGCCGGCCGAAGTGGCCGTGCGGTTAAAGGCGCTGCAGTCTGGAACCGCAAGGCCGCTACGGTCGCAGGTTCGAATCCTGCCTCGGGCATGGATGTGTGTGATGTCCTTAGGTTAGTTAGGTTTAACTAGTTCTAAGTTCTAGGGGACTAATGACCTCAGCAGTTGAGTCCCATAGTGCTCAGAGCCATTTGAACCATTTGAACACATTCACAGGCGATCAACAATGTAACATTAAATAAAGCAAAATGAATCCATACAGCATAAGAGCTGTGGTGTTACAAGTTATGTGTCGGATTTGAAAATCTGGACTCACAGGAGCAAGACCATTAGGTGCCAGAGGCAGCAATAGACCCTCGGAGACAAGTCGGCTGGAGGACGATGTATTGAATCGCGACGCAATTTGAGTGTTTCATCATCATTAGGAGGCTCTGAACGAAACAATTAGCAGTCCGTTTTGCGTCGGATTCGAATATCTAGACTCACGGAATAACGAACATAAGGTGACCGAGGTAGCAGTAGACCCATGGGGACAACCCGGCTGGAGGACGATGTATTGAATCTCGACGCAATTTGAGTGTTCCTCCGTCATTAGGAGGCCCTGAACGTTACAATTAAGTATCAATTTTGCGTCGGATTCGAAAATCTAGACTCACAGGAGACGGACGATATGGTGCCCGAGGCAGCAATATCCCCTTGGAGACAAGTCGGCTGGAGGACGATGTATTGAATCTCGACGCAATTTGAGTTTTCCATCATCATTAGGAGGCTCTGAACGTTACAATTAGCATTCCGTTTTGCGTCTTATTCGAATATCTGGACTCACAGGAGAACGACCATAAGGTGACCGAGGTAGCAGTAGACCCATGTAGACAATTCGGCTGCAAGACTATATATTGAATCTCGATGCAATTTGAGTGTTCCATCGTCATTAGGAGGCCCTGAACGTTACAAATAACTATCAGTTATGTGTCGGAATCGAAAATGTAGACTCACAGAAGAACGACCATAAGGTGCACGAGGCAGCAATGGACCCTTGGAGACAAGTAGGCTGAAGGACGATGTATTGAATCTCGACGCAATTCGAGTATTCCATCGTCATTAGGAGGCCCTGAACGTTACAATTAACTATCACTTATGTGTCGGAATTGAAAATGTAGACTCACAGGAGAACGACCGTAAGGTGCGCGATGCAGCAATAGACCGTTCGAGGCAAGTCGGCTGAAGGACGATGTATTGAATCTCGACGCAATTTGAGTGTTCCATCATTAGGAGGCTCTGAACGAAACAATTAGCAGTCCGCTTTGCGTCGGATTCGAATATCTAGACTCACGGAATAACGAACATAAGGTGACCGAGGTAGCAGTAGACCCATGGAGACAAGTCGGCTGGAGGACGATGTATTGAATCTCAACGTCAAATTAGAGTGTTCAATCGACATTAGGAGGCCATGAACGTTAAAAATAACTATCAGTCATGTGTCGGAATCGAAAATGTAGACTCACAGGAGAACGACCATAAGGTGCCCGAGGCAGCAATGGACCGTTCGAGACAAGTCGGCTGAAGGACGATGTATTGAATCTCGACGCAATTTGAGTGTTCCATCGTCATTAGGAAGCCCTCGACGTTGCAATTAACCACCAGTTTTGCTTCGGATTCGAAAATCTACTCACAGGAAAACGACCATAAGGTGCCCGAGGCATCAATGGACCCTTGGAGACATGTCGGCTGGTGGACGATGTATTGAATCTCAACGCAATTTGAGTGTTCCATCGTCATTAGGAGGCCCTGAAAGTTACAATTAACTATCAGGTTTCCGTCGGATTTGAAAATCTATACTCCCAGGAGAACGACAGTTAGGTGCCACAGGCTGCAATAGATCCTTGGAGACAACCCGGCTGGAGGACGATGTATTGAATCGCGACGCAATTTGAGTGTTCCATCGTCATTAGGAGGCCCTGACCGTTACAATTAACAATCAGTTTTGCGTCGGATTCGAAATTCTAGTCTCACAGGAGAAGGACTATATGGTGCCCGAGGCAGCAATATCCCCTTGGAGACAAGTGGCTGGAGGACGATGTTATTGAGTCTCGACGCAATTTGAGTTTTCCATCATCATTATGAGGCTCTGAAAGTTACAATTAGCAGTCCGTTTTGCGTCTTATTCGAATATCTGGACTCACAGGAGAACGACCATAAGGTGACCGAGGTAGCAGTAGACCAATGGAGACAAGTCGGCTGGAAGACGATATTTTGAATCTCGACGCAATTTGAGTGTTCCACCGTCATTAGGAGGCCCTGAGCGTTACAATTAACTATCAGTTATGTGTCGGAATCGAAATTCTAGACTCACACGAGACGGACCAAATGGTGCCCAAAGTAGCAATATCCCCTTTGAGACAAATCGGCTGGAGGGCGATGTATTGAATCTCGATCCAATTTGAGTGTTCCATCGTCATTAGGAGGCTCTGAACGTTACAATTAACCATCAGTTTTGCGTCGGATTCGAAAATCTAGACTCACAGGAGACGTACCATATGGTGCCCGAGGCAGCAATATCCCCTTGGAGACAAGTCGGCTGGAGGACGAAGTGTGGAATCTCGACGCAATTTGAGCGTTCTATCGTCATTAGGAAGCGCTGAACATTACAATTAACTATCAGTTACGCGGCGGATCCGAAAATCTAGACTCATAGGAGAACGACCATAAGGAGCCCGATGCAGCAATAGTCCCTTGAAGAGAAGTCCGCTGGAGGACGATGTATAGAATCTCGACGCAAGTTGAGTGTTCCTTCGTCATTAGGGGCCCTGAACGTTACAATTAACTACAAGTTTTGCGTCGGGTTCGAAAATCTAGACTCACAGGAGACGGACCACATGGTGCCCGAGGCAGCAATATCCCGTTGGACACAAGTCGGCGGGAGGACGATGTATTGAATCTCGACGCAATTTGAGTGTTCCATCGACATTAGGAGGCCCTGAAAGTCACAATTAACTATCAGATTTCCGTCGGATTTGAAAATCTATACTCCCAGGAGAACGACAATTAGGTGCCACAGGCTGCAATAGATCCTTGGAGACAACCCGGCTGGAGGACGATGTACTGAATCTCGACGCAATTTGAGTGTTCCATCGACATTAGGAGGCCCTGAACGTTACAATTAAGTATCAATTTTGCGTCGGATTCGAAAATCTAGACTCACAGGAGACGGACGATATGGTGCCCGAGGCAGCAATATCCCCTTGGAGACAAGTCGGCTGGAGGACGATGTATTGAATCTCGACGCAATTTGAGTTTTCCATCATCATTAGGAGGCTCTGAACGTTACAATTAGCATTCCGTTTTGCGTCATATTCGAATATCTGGACTCACAGGAGAACGACCATAAGGTGACCGAGGTAGCAGTAGACCCATGTAGACAATTCGGCTGCAAGACGATATATTGAATCTCGATGCAATTTGAGTGTTCCATCGTCATTAGGAGGCCCTGAACGTTACAATTAACTATCAGTTATGTGTCCGAATCGAAAATGTAGACTCACAGAAGAACGACCATAAGGTGCCCGAGGCAGCAATGGACCCTTGGAGACAAGTAGGCTGAAGGACGATGTATTGAATCTCGACGCAATTTCAGTGTCCCATCGTCATTAGGAGGTCCTGAACGTTACAATTAAGTATCAGTTTTGCGTCGGAATGGAAATTCTAGACTCACACGAGTCGGACTAAATGGAGCCCGAGGTAGCAATATCCCCTTTGGGGCAAAAGGGCTGGAAGACGATGAATTGAATCTCGATCCAATTTGAGTGTTCCATCGTCATTAGGATGCCCAGAACGTTACAATTGGCAGTCCGTTTTGCGTCGCATTCGAATATCTGGACTCACAGGAAAACGAACATAAGGTGACCGAGGTAGCAGTAGACCCATGGAGACAAGTCGGCTGGAGGACGATGTATTGAATCTCAACGCAATTTGAGTGTTCAATCGTCATTAGGAGGCCCTGAACGTTACAATTAACTATCTGGTATGTGTCGGAATCGAAAATGTAGACACACAGGAGAACGAACATAAGGTGCCCGAGGCAGCAATAGACCGTTCGAGACAAGTCGGCTGAAGGACGATGTATTGAATCTCGACGCAATTTCAGTGTTCCATCGTCATTAGGAGGCCCTCAACTTTTCAATTAACCATCAGTTTAGCGTCGGATTCGAAAATCTACTCACAGGAAAACGACCATAAGGTGCCCGAGGCAGCAATCGACCCTTGGAGACAAGTCGGCTGGTGGACGATGTATTGAATCTCCACGCAATTTGAGTGTTCCATCGTCATTAGGAGGGCCTGAACGTTACAATTAACTATCAGATATGTGTCGGATTCGACAATCTAGACTTACAGGAGAACGACCATACGGTGCCCGAGGCAGCAATACAACCTTGGAGGCAAGTCACCTGGAGGACGATTTATAGAATCTCGACGCAATTTGAGTGTCCCATCGTCATTAGGAGGCCCTGAACATTACAATTAACTATCAGTTTCGCGCCGGATTCGAAAATCTAGACTCACAGGAGGAGGACCATACGGTGCCCGAAGCAGCAATATCACCTTGGAGACAAGACGACTGGAGGACGATGTATTGTATCTCGACGCAATTTGAGTGTTCCATCGTCATTAGGAGGCGCTGAACGTTACAATTAACTAACAGTTATGCGTCGGATTCGAAAATCTAGACTCACAGGAGAACGACTTTAAGGTGCCCGAGGCAGCAATAGACCTTTGGAGACAAGTCGGCTGAATGACGATGTATTGCATCTCGACACAGTTTGAGTGTTCCATCGTCATTAGGAGACCCTGATCATTACAATTAACCATCAGTTTTGCGTCAGGTTCGAAAATCTAGACTCACAGGACACGGACCATAAGGTGCCCGAGGCAGCAATAGACCCTTGGAGACATGAAACTTCCTGGCAGATTAAAACCGTGTGACCGACCGAGACTCGAACCCGGGACTTTTGCCTTTCGCGGGCAAGTGCTCTACCATCTGAGCTACCGAAGCACGACTCACGCCCGGTACTCACAGCTTTACTTCTGCCAGTATCTCGTCTCCTACCTTCCAAACTTTACAGAAGCTCTCCTGCGAACCTTGCAGAACTAGCACTCCTGAAAGAAAGGATATAGCGGAGACATGGCTTACCCACAGCCTGGGGGATGTTTCCAGAATGAGATTTTCACTCTGCAGCGGAGTGTGCGCTGATATGAAACTTCCTGGCAGATTACAACTGTGTGCCCGACCGAGACTCGAACTCGGGACCTTTGCCTTTCGCGGGCAAGTGCTCTACCATCTGAGCTACCGAAGCACGACTCACGCCCGGTACCGGGCACACAGTTTTAATCTGCCAGGAAGTTTCATATCAGCGCACACTCCGCTGCAGAGTGAAAATCTCGATCCCTTAGGGACATGTCCGCTGGAGGACGATGTATTGAATCTAGACGCAATTTGAGTGTTCCATCGTCATTAGGAGGCCCTGCACGATAACAATTATCTATCAGATATGAGTCGGAATCGAAAATCTTGACTCAAAGGAGAACGACCATAAGGTGCCCGAGGCAGCAATAGACCCTTGGAGACAAGTCGGCTGGAGGCCGATGTATTGAATCTCGACGCAATTTGAGTGTTCCTTCGTCATTAGGAGGCCCTGAACGTTACAATTAAGTATCAATTTTGCGTCGGATTCGATAATCTAGACTCACAGGAGACGGACGATATGGTGCCCGAGGCAGCAATATCCCCTTGGAGACAAGTCGGCTGGAGGACGATGTATTGAATCTCGACGCAATTTGAGTTTTCCATCATCATTAGGAGGCTCTGAACGTTACAATTAGCATTCCGTTTTGCGTCTTATTCGAATATATGGACTCACAGGAGAACGACCATAAGGTGACCGAGGTAGCAGTAGACCCATGTAGACAATTCGGCTGCAAGACGATATACTGAATCTCGATGCAATTTGAGTGTTCCATCGTCATTAGGAGGCCCTGAACGTTACAATTAACTATCAGTTATGTGTCGGAATCGAAAATGTAGACTCACAGAAGAACGACCATAAGGTGCATGAGGCAGCAATGGACCCTTGGAGACAAGTAGGCTGAAGGACGATGTATTGAATCTCGACGCAATTTCAGTGTCCCATCGTCATTAGGAGGTCCTGAACGTTACAATTAAGTATCAGTTTTGCGTCGGAATGGAAATTCTAGACTCACACGAGTCGGACTAAATGGAGCCCGAGGTAGCAATATCCCCTTTGGGGCAAAAGGGCTGGAAGACGATGAATTGAATCTCGATCCAATTTGAGTGTTCCATCGTCATTGGGATGCCCAGAACGTTACAATTGGCAGTCCGTTTTGCGTCGCATTCGAATATCTGGACTCACAGGAAAACGAACATAAGGTGACCGAGGTAGCAGTAGACCCATGGAGACAAGTCGGCTGGAGGACGATGTATTGAATCTCAACGCAATTTGAGTGTTCAATCGTCATTAGGAGGCCCTGAACGTTACAATTAACTATCTGGTATGTGTCGGAATCGAAAATGTAGACACACAGGAGAACGAACATAATGTGCCCGAGGCAGCAATAGACCGTTCGAGACAAGTCGGCTGAAGGACGATGTATTGAATCTCGACGCAATTTCAGTGTTCCATCGTCATTAGGAGGCCCTGCACGTTAACAATTATCTATCAGATATGAGTCGGAATCGAAAATCTTGACTCAAAGGAGAACGACCATAAGGTGCCCGAGGCAGCAATAGACCCTTGGAGACAAGTCGGCTGGAGGCCGATGTATTGAATCTCGACGCAATTTGAGTGTTCCATCGTCATTAGGAGGCCCTGAACGTTACAATTAACTATCATTTTTGCGTTGGATTCGAAAATCTAGTCTCACAGGAAACTGACAACATGGAGCCCGAGGCAGCTAAATCCCCTTGCAGACAAGTGTTCCATCGTCATTAGGAGGCGATGAACGTTACAATTAGCAGTCCGTTTTGCGTCGGATTCGAATATCTGGATTCACAGGAGAACGAACATAAGTTGACCCATGGAGCCAAGTCTGCTGGAAAACGATATATTGAATCTCGACGCAATTTGAGTGTTCCATCGTCATTAGGAGGCCCTGAACGTTACAATTAACAATCAGTTTTGCGTCGGATTCGAAAATCTAGACTCACTGGAGAACGACAATTAGGCGCCACAGGCAGCAATAGACCCTTGGAGACACATCGGCTGGAGGACGATGTATTGAATCGCGACGCAATTTGAGTGATCCATCGTCATTAGGAGGCTTTGAACGTTACAATTACCAGTCCGTTTTGCGTCGGATTCGTATATCTGGACTCACAGGAGAACGACAATAAGGTGACCGAGGTAGCAGTAAACCCAAGGATACAAGTTGGCTGCAGGACGATGTATTGAATCTCGACGCAATTTCAGTGATCCTTCGATATTAGGAGGCCCTGAACGTTAAAATTAACTATGAGTTATGTGTCGGAATCGAAAATGTAGACTCACAGGAGAACGACCTTAAGGTGCCCGAGGCAGCAATAGACCGTTCGAGACAAGTCGGCTGAAGGCCGATGAATTGAATCTCCACGCAATTTGAGTGTTCCATCATCGTTAGGAGGCTCTGACTGTTACAATTAGCAGTCCGTTTTGCTTCGTATTCGAATATCTAGACCCACAGGAGACGGACCATATGGTGCCCGAGGCAGCAATATCCCCTTGGAGACAAGTCAGCTGGAGGACGATGCATTGAATCTCGACGCAATTTGAGTGTTCCATCGTGATTAGGAGGTCCTGAACGTTGCAATTAACTATCAGTTTTGCGTCGGATTCGAAATTCTACACTCACAGGAGAAGGACTATATGGTGCCCGAGGCAGCAATATCCCCTTGGAGACAAGTCGGCTGGAGGACGATCTACTGAATCTCGACGAAATTTGAGTTTTCCATCATCATTTGGAGGCTCTGAACGTTACAGTTAGCAGTCCGTTTTGCGTCGGATTCGAATATCTGGATTCACAGGAGAACGACCATAAGTTGACCGAGGTAGCAGTAGACCCATGGAGACAAGTCGGCTGGAAGACGATACATTGAATCTCGACGCAATTTGAGTGTTCCATCGTCATTAGGAGGCTCTGAACGTTACAATTAACTATCATTTATGTGTCGAAATCGAAAATGTAGACTCACAGGAGAACGACCATAAGGTGCCCGAGGCAGCAATAGACCCTTGGAGACAAGTCGGCTGGAGGGCGATGTATTGAATCACGACGCAATTTGAGTGTTCCATCGTCATTAGGATGCCCAGAACGTTACAATTAACTAACAGTTTTGCGTCGAATTCGAAACTCTATTCTCCCAGGAAGACGACCATAAGGTGCCCGAGGCAGCAATAGACCTATGGAGACAAGTCGGCTGAAGGCCGATGTATTGAATCTCGACACAATTTGAGTATTCCATCGCCATTAGGAGACCTGAACGTTACAATTAACTATCAGTTTTGCGTCGGGTTCGAAAATTTACACTCACAGGAGAAAGTCCATAAGGTGCCAAAGGCTGCAATAGACCCTTGGAGACAAGTCGGCTGGTGCCCGATGTATTGTATCTCGACGAAATTTGAGTGTTTCATCGTCATTAGAAGGCCCTGAACGTTACAAGTAACTATCAGTTTTGCGTCGGATTCGACAATCTAGACTTTCAGGAGAACGACCTTAAGGTGCCCGAGGCAGCAATACAACCTTGGAAGCAAGTCGGCTGGAGGACGATTTATAGAATCTCGACGCAATTTGAGTGTCCCATCGTCATTAGGAGGCCCTGAACATTACAGTTAACTATCAGTTTCGCGTCGGATTCGAAAATCTAGACTCACAGGAGGAGGACCATATGGTGCCCGAAGCAGCAATATCACCTTGGAGACAAGACGGCTGGAGGACGATGTATTGAATCTCGACGCAATTTGAGTGCTCCATCGTCATTAGGAGGCGCTGAACGTTACAATTAACTAACAGTTATGCGTCGGATTCGAAAATCTAGACTCACAGGAGAACGACATTAAGTTGCCCGAGGCAGCAATAGACCCTTGGAGACAATTCGGCTGGAGGCCGATGTATTGAATCTCGACGCAACTTGAGTGTTCCATCGTCATTAGGAGGCCCTGAGCGTTACAATTAACGATCAGTATTGCGTCGGATTCAAAATTCTTGACTCACAGGAGAATTGCCATAAGGTGCCCGAGGCAGCAATAGACCCTTGGAGACAAGTCGGCTGGAGGCCCATGTATTGAATCTCGACGGAATTTGAGTGTTCCATCATCATTAGGAGGCCCTGAACGTTACAATTAACTATCATTTTTGCGTCGGATTCGAAAATCTAGTCTCACAGGAGACTGACAACATGGAGCCCGAGCCAGCTAAATTCCCTTGTAGACAAGTCAGCTGGAAGACGATGTATTGACTCTCGACGCATTTTGAGTGTTCCATCGTCATTAGGAGGCTCTGAACGTTACAATTATCTATCACTTTTGCGTCGGATTAGGAAATCTAGACTCACAGGAGAAAGACCATTAGGTGCCACAGGCACAGGCACCTTTGGAGTCATGTCGGCTGGTGGCCGATGTAATGAATCTCGATGCAATTTGAGCGTTCCATCGTCATTAGTATGCCATGAACGTTACAATTAACTATCAGTTTAACGTCGGATACGAAAATGTAGACTCACAGGAGTCGGACCATACGGTGCCCGAAGCAGCAATGTCTCCTTGGAGACAAGTCGGCTGGAGGACGATGTATTGAATCTCGACGCAATTTCAGTGTTCCATCGCCACTAGGAGGCCCTGAACGTTACAATTAACTATCAGTTTTGCGTCGAATTCAAAAACCTATTCTCACAGGAAGACGACCATAAAGTGCCCGAGGCAGCAATAGACCTTCGGAGACAAGTCGTCTGAATGACGATGTATTGGATCTCGACACAATTTGAGTGATCCATCGTCATTAGGAGACCCTGAACATTACAATTAACCATCATTTTTGCGTCAGGTTCGAAAATCTAGTCTCACAGGACATGGACCATAAGGTGCCCGAGGCAGCAATAGACCCTTGGAGACAAGTCGGCTGGTGGTCGATGTAATGAATCTCGACGCAATATAAGCGTTTCATCGTCATTAGGAGGCCCTGAAAGTTACAATTAACTATCAGTTTCGCGTCGGATTCGAAAATCTAGACTTCCAGAGTCGGACCATACGGTGCCCGAGGCAGCAATATCCCCTTGGAGACTAGTCGGCTGGGAGGCGATGTATTGAATCTCGACGCAATTTGAGTGTTCCTTCGTCATTAGGAGGCCCTGAACGTTACAATTAACTATCAGTTTTGCGTCGGATTCGACAGTCTAGACTTACAGGAGAACGACCATAAGGTGCCCGAGGCAGCAATACAACCTTGGAGGCAAGACGGCTGGAGGACGATTTATAGAATCTCGACGCAATTTGAGTGTCCCATCGCCATTAGGAGGCCCTGAACATTACAGTTAACTATCAGTTTCGCGTCGGTTTCGATAATCTAGACTCACAGGAGGAGGACCATATGGTGCCCGAGGCAGCAATATCACCTTGGAGACAAGACGGCTGGAGGACGATGCATTGAATCTCGACGCAATTTGAGTGTTCCATCGTCATTGGTAAGCGTTGAACGTTACAATTAACTAACAGTTATGCGTCCGATTCGAAAATCTAAACTCACAGGAGAACGATAATAAGTTCCCCGAGGCAGCAATAGACCCTTGGAGACAATTCGGCTGGAGGCCGATGGATTCAATCTCGACGCAACTTGAGTGTTCCTTCGTCATTAGGAGGCTATGAGCGTTACAATTAACGATCAGTTTTGCGTCGGATACAAAATTCTTGACTCACAGGAGGATGGCCATAAGGTGCCCGAGGCAGCAATAGACCCTTGGAGACAAGTCGGCTGGAGGCCGATGTATTGAATCTCGACGCAATTTGAGTGTTCCATCGTCTTTAGGAGGTCCTGAACGTTACATTTAACTATCATTTTTGCGTCGGATTCGAAAATCTAGTCTTACAGGAGACTGACAACATGGTGCCCGAGGCAGCTAAATCCCCTTGTAGACAAGTCAGCTGGAAGACGATGTATTGACTCTCGACGCATGTTGAGTGTTCTAATGTCATTAGGAGGCGATGAACATTACTATTAACTATCATTTTAGCGACGCATTCAAAAATCTACTCACAGGAGAGGGACCATATGGTGCCCGACACTGCAATATTCCCCTTGGATACAAGTCGGCTGGAGGACGATGTATTGAATCTCGACGCTATTTGAGTGTTCCATCGTCATTAGGAGGCCCTGAACGTTACAATTAACTATCATTTTTGCGTTGGATTCGAAAATCTAGTCTCACAGGAAACTGACAACATGGAGCCCGAGGCAGCTAAATCCCCTTGCAGACAAGTCAGCTGGAAGTCGATGTATTGACTCTCGACGCAATTTGAGTGTTCCATCGTCATTAGGAGGCGATGAACGTTACAATTAGCAGTCCGTTTTGCGTCGGATTCGAATATCTGGATTCACAGGAGAACGAACATAAGTTGACCCATGGAGCCAAGTCTGCTGGAAACCGATATATTGAATCTCGACCCAATTTGAGTGTTCCATCGTCATTAGGAGGCCCTGAACATTACAATTAACAATCAGTTTTGCGTCGGATTCGAAAATCTAGACTCACTGGAGAACGACAATTAGGCGCCACAGGCAGCAATAGACCCTTGGAGACACATCGGCTGGAGGACGATGTATTGAATCGCGACGCAATTTGAGTGATCCATCGTCATTAGGAGGCTTTGAACGTTACAATTACCAGTCCGTTTTGCGTCGGATTCGTATATCTGGACTCACAGGAGAACGACAATAAGGTGACCGAGGTAGCAGTAAACCCATGGATACAAGTTGGCTGCAGGACGATGTATTGAATCTCGACGCAATTTCAGTGTTCCTTCGATATTAGGAGGCCCTGAACGTTAAAATTAACTATGAGTTATGTGTCGGTATCGAAAATGTAGACTCACAGGAGAACGACCATAAGGTGCCCGAGGCAGCAATAGACCGTTCGAGACGAGTCGGCTGAAGGCCGATGAATTGAATCTCCACGCAATCTGAGTGTTCCATCATCGTTAGGAGGCTCTGAATGTTACAATTAGCAGTCCGTTTTGCTTCGTATTCGAATATCTAGACTCACAGGAGACGGACCATATGGTGCCCGAGGCAGCAATATCCCCTTGGAGACAAGTCGGCTGGAGGACGATGTATTGAATCTGGACGCAATTTGAGTGTTCCATCGTGATTAGGAGGTCCTGAACGTTACTATTAACTATCAGGTTTGCGTCGGATTCGACAATCTAGACTTACAGGAGAACGACCATAAGGTGCCCGAGGCAGCAATAGACCCTTGGAGACAAGTCGGCTGAAGGCGATGTATTGAATCTCGACGCATTTTGAGTGTTCCATCGCCATTAGGAGGCCCTGAACGTTACAATTAACTATCAGTCTCGCGTCGGATTCGAAAATCTAGACTAACAGGAGACGGACCATATGGTGCGCGAGTCAGCTATATCCCCATGGTGGCAAGTCGGCTGGAGGACGATGTATTGGATCTCGACGCAATTAGAGTGTTCCATCGTTAGTAGGAGTCCCTCAACGTTACAATTAAACATCAGTTTTGCGTCAGATTCGAAAATCTAGACTCACAGGACACAGACCATAAGGTGCCCGAGGCAGCAATATCCCCTTGCAGACAAGTCAGCTGAAGGACAATGAACTGAATCTCGACGCAATATGAGTGTTCCATCGTCATTAGGAGGCCCTGAACGTTACAATTAACTATCAGTTTCGCGTCGGATTCAAAAATCTAGACTCAGAGGAGAAAGTCCATTAGTTGCCACAGGCTGCATTAGACCCTTGGAGACAAGTCACCTGGTGCCCGATGTATTGCATCTCGACGCAATTTGAGCGTTCCATCGTCATTAGAAGGCCCTGAACGTTACAAATTACTATCAGTTTTGCGTCGGTTTCGACAATCTAGACTTACAGGAAAACGACCAGAAGGTACCCGAGGCAGCAATAGACCCTTGGAGGCAACTCGGCTGGAGGACGATGTATTGAATCTCGACGCAATTTGAATGTTCCATCGTCATTAGGATGCCCAGAACGTTACAATTAACTATCAGTTTTTCGTCGAATTTGAAAATCTATTCACACAGGTAGACGACCATAAGGTGCCCGAGGCAGCAATAGACCTTTGGAGACAAGTCGGCTGAAGGACCATGTATTGAATCTCGACACAAATTGAGTGTTCCATCGTCATTAGGAGGCGATGAACGTTACAATTAACTATCAGTTATGCATCGGATTAGAAAATGTAGACTCACAGGAGAACGACCATAAGGTGCCCGAGGCACCAATAGACCCTTGGAGACAAGACGGCTGGAGGCCGATGTATTGAATCTCGACGCAATTTCAGTGTTCCATCGTCATTAGGAGGCCCTGAACGTTACAATTGACGATCATTTTTGCGTCGGATTCGAAATTCTTGACTCAAAGGAGAACGACCATAAGGTGCCCGAGGCAGGAATAGACCCTTGGAGACAAGTCGGCTTGAGGCCGATGTATTGAATCTCGACGCAATTTGAGTGTTCCATCGTCATTAGGAGGCCCTGAACGTTACAATTAACTATTGTTTTTGCGTTGGATTCGAAAATCTAGTCTCACAGGAAACTGCCAACACGGAGCCCGAGGCAGCTAAATCCCCTTGTAGACAAGTCAGATGGAAGTCGATGTATTGACTCTCGACGCAATTTGAGTGTTCCATCGTCATTAGGAGGCGATGAACGTTACAATTAACTATCATTTTAGAGTCGGATTCGAAAATCTACTCACAGGAGAAGGACCATATGGTGCTCGAGACAGCAATATCCCCTTGGATACAAGTCGGCTGGAGGACGATGTATTGAATCGCGACGCAATATGAGTGTTCCATCGTCATTAGGAGGCCCTGAACGTTACAATTAACAATCAGCTTTGCGTCGGATTCGAAAATCTAGTCTCACTGGAGAACGACAATTAGGCGCCACAGGCAGCAATGGACGCTTGGAGACAAATCGGCTGGAGGACGATGTATTGAATCGCGACGCAATTTGAGTGATCCATCGTCATTAGGAGGCTTTGAACGTTACAATTAGCAGTCCGTTTTGCGTCGGATTGGTATATCTGGACTCACAGGAGTACGACAATAAGGTGACCGAGGTAGCAGTAAACCCATGGATACAAGTCGGCTGCAGGACGATGTATTGAATCTCGACGCAATTTCAGTGTTCCATCGATATTAGGAGGCCCTGAACTTTACAATTAACTATGAGTTGTGTGTCGGAATCGGAAATGTAGACTTGCAGGAGAACGATCATAAGTTGCCCGAGGCAGCAGTAGACCGTTCGAGACAAGTCGGCCGAAGGACGAAGTATTAATTCTCCACGCAATTTGAGTGTTCCATCATCGTTAGGAGGCTCTGAACGTTACAATTAGCAATCCGTTTTGCGTCGGATTCTAATATCTAGACTCACAGGAGACGGTCCATATGGTGCCCGAGGCAGCAATATCCCCTTGGAGACAAGTCAGCTGGAGGGCGACGTATTGAATCTTGACGCAAATTGAGGGTTCCATCGTCATTAGGAGGCCCTGAACGTTACAATTAACTATTAGTTTTGCGTCGGATTCGAAAATCTAGACTCACAGATGAACGACGATAAGGTGCCCGAGGGAGCAATATCCCTTTGGAGACAAGTCGGCTGGAGAACGATGTATTGAATCTCGACGCAATTTGAGTGTTCCATCGTGATTAAGTGGTCCTGAACGTTGCAATTAACTATCAGTTTTGCGTCGGATTCGAAATTCTACACTCAAGGGAGAAGGACTATATGGTGCCCGAGGCAGCAATATCCCCTTGGAGACAAGTCGGCTGGAGGACGATGTACTGAATCTCGACGCAATTTGAGGTTTCCATCATCATTTGGAGGCTCTGAACGTTACAGTTAGCAGTCCGTTTTGCGTCGGATTCGAATATCTGGATTCACAGGAGAACGACCATAAGTTGACCGAGGTAGCAATAGACCCATGGAGACAAGTCGGCTGGAAGACGATATATTGAATCTCGACGCAATTTGAGTGTTCCATCGTCATTAGGAGGCTCTGAACGTTACAATTAACTATCATTTATGTGTCGGAATCGAAAATGTAGACTCACAGGAGAACGACCATAAGGTGCCCGAGGCAGCAATAGACCCTTGGAGCCAAGTCGGCTGGAGGGCGATGTATTGAATCACGACGCAATTTGAGTGTTCCATCGTCATTAGGATGCAAAGAAAGTTACAATTAACTAACAGTGTTGCGTCGAGTTCGAAAATCTATCCTCCCAGGAAGACGACCGTAAGGTGCCCGAGGCAGCAATAGACCTTTGGAGACGAGTCGGCTGAAGGACGATGTATTGAATCTGGACACAATTTGAGTGTTCCATCGTCATTAGGAGACCTGAACGTTACAATTAACTATCAGTTTTGCGTCGGGTTCGAAAATTTAGACTCACAGGGGAAAGTCCATTAGGTGCCACAGGCTGCAATAGACCCTTGGAGACAAGTCGGCTGGTGCCCGATGTATTGAATCTCGACGCAATTTGAGTGTTCCATCGTCATTAGAAGGCCCTGAACGTTACAAGTAACTATCAGTTTTGCGTCTGATTCAACAATCTAGACTTACAGGAGAACGACCTCAAGGTGCCCGAGGCAGCAATACAACCTTGGAGGCAAGTCGGCTGGAGGACGATTTACAGAATCTCGACGCAATTTGAGTGTCCCATCGTCATTAGGAGGCCCTGAACGTTACAATTAACTATCAGTTTTGCGTCGAATTCGAAAATCTATTCTCACAGGAAGACGACCATAAGGTGCCCGAGGCAGCAATAGACCTTTGGAGACAAGTCGGCTGAAGGACGATGTATTGAATCTCGACGCAATTCGAGTGTTCCTTCGTCATTAGGAGGCCCTGAACGTTACAATTAACTATCAGTTTTGCGTTGTATTCGAAAATCTAGACTCACATGAGGACGACCATAATGTGCCCGAGGCAGCAATAGACTTTTGGAGACAAGTTGGCTGGAGAACGATGTATTGAATCTCGACGCAATTTGAATGTTCCATCGTCATTAAGATGCCCAGAACGTTACAATTAACTATCAGTTTTGCGTCGAATTCGAAAATATATTCTCACAGGAAGACGACCATAAGGTGCCCGAGGCAGCAATAGACCTTTGGAGACAAGTCGGCTGAAGGACGATCAATTGAATCTCGACACAATTTGAGTGTTCCATCGTCATTAGGAGGCGATGAACGTTACAATTAATTATCAGTTATGCATCGGATTAGAAAATCTAAACTCACCGGAGAACGAGCATAAGGTACCCGAGGCAGCAATAGACCCTTGGAGGCAAGTCGGCTGGAGGCCGATGTATTGAATCTCGACGCAATTTGAGTGTTCCATCGTCATTAGGAGGCCCTGAACGGTACAATTAACGATCAGTTTTGCGTCGGATTCGAAAATTTTGACTCACAGGAGAACGACCATAAGGTGCCCGAGACAGCAATAGACCCTTGGACACAAGTCGGCTGGAGGCCGATGTATTGAATCTCGACGCAATTTGAGTGTTCCATCGTCATTAGGAGGCACTGAAAGTTACAATTAACAATCAGTTTTGCGTCGGATTCGAAAATCTAGACTCACAGGAGTCGGATCATACGGTGCCCGAGGCACCCTTGGAGACTAGTCGGCTGTGAGACAATGTATTGAACCTCGACGCCATTTGAGTGTTCCTTCGTCATTAGGAGGCCCTGAACGTTACAATTAACTATCTGTTTTACGTCGTATTCGAAAATCTAGACTCACAGCAGGACGACCATAAGGTGAGCGAGGCAGCAATAGACCTTTGGAGACAAGTCGGCTGGAAGACGATATATTGAATCTCGACGCAATTTGAGTGTTCCATCGTCATTAGGAGGCTCTGAACGTTACAATTAACTATCATTTATGTGTCGGAATCGAAAATGTAGACTCACATGAGAACGACCATAAGGTGCCCGAGGCAGCAATAGACCCTTCGAAACAAGTCGGCTGGAGGACGATGTATTGAATCACGACGCAATTTGAGTGTTCCATCGTCATTAGGATGCGCAGAACGTTACAATTAACTAACAGTTTTGCGTCTAATTCGAATATCTATTCTCACAGGAAGACGACCATAAGGTGCCCGAGGCAGCAATAGACCTTTGGAGACAAGTCGGCTGAAGGACGATGTATTGAATCTCGACACAATTTGAGTGTTCCATCGTCATTAGGAGACCTGAACGTTACAATTAACTATCAGTTTTGGTCGGGTTCGGAAATCTAGACTCACAGGAGAAAGTCCATTAGGTGCCACAGGCTGCAATAGACCCTTGGAGACAAGTCGGCTGGTGCCCGATGTATTGAATCTCGACGCAATTTGAGTGTTCAATCGTCATTAGAAGGCCCTGAACGTTACAAGTAACTATCAGTTTTGCGTCGGATTCGACAATCTAGACTTACAGGAGAACGACCATAAGGTGCCCGAGGCAGCAATACAACCTTGGAGGCAAGTCGGCTGGAGGACGATTTATAGAATCTCGACGCAATTTGACTGTCCCATCGTCATTAGGAGGACCTGAACATTACAGTTAAGTATCAGTTTCGCGTCGGTTTCGATAATCTAGACTCACAGTAGGAGGACCATATGGTGCCCGAGGCAGCAATATCACCTTGGAGACAAGACGGCTGGAGGACGATGTATTTAATCTCGACGCAATTTGAGTGTTCCATCGTCGTTAGGAGGCGTTGAACGTTACAATTAACTAACAGTTATGCGTCGGATTCGAAAATCTAGACTCACAGGAGAACGACATTAAGTTGCCCGAGGCAGCAATAGACCCTTGGAGACAATTCGGCTGGAGGCCGATGGATTGAATCTCGACGCAACTTGAGTGTTCCATCGTCATTAGGAGGCCCTGAGCGTTACAATTAACGATCAGTTTTGCGTCGGATTCAAAATTCTTGACTCACAGGAGGATGGCCATAAGGTGCCCGAGGCAGCAATAGACCCTTGGAGACAAGTCGACTGGAGGACGATGTATTGAAACTCGACGCAATTTCAGTGTTCCATCGTCATTAGGAGCCCCTGAACGTTACAATTAACTATCAGGTTTGCGTCGGATTCGACAATCTAGACTTACAGGAAAACGACCATAAGGTGCCCGAGGCAGCAATAGACCCTTGGAGACAAGTCGGCTGAAGGACGATGTACTTAATCTCGACGCAATTTGAGTGTTCCATCGTCATTAGGAGGCGATGAACGTTACAATTAACTATCATTTTAGCGTCGGATTCTAAAATCTACTCACAGGAGAAGGAGCATATGGTGATCGAGACAGCAACATCCCCTTGGATACAAGTCGGCTGGAGGACGATGTATTGAATCTCGACGCTATTTGAGTGTTCCATCGTCATTAGGGGGAACTGAAAGTTACAATTAACTATCAGTTTTGCGTCGGATTAGAAAATCTAGACTCACAGGAGAAAGACCATTAGCTGCCACAGGCACAGGCACCTTTGGAGACAAGTCGGCTGGTTGTCGATGTAATGAATCTCGACGCAATATGAGCGTTCCATCGTCATTAGGAGGCCCTGAACGTTACAATTAACTAGCAGTTTCGCGTCGGATTCGAAAATCTAGACTTACAGGAGTCGGACCATACGGTGCCCGAGGCAGCAATATCCCCTTGGAGACTAGTCGACTGGGAGAGGATGTATTGAATCTCGACGCAATTTGAGTGTTCCATCGTCATTAGGAGGCCCTGAACTTTACAATTAACTATCAGTTTTACGTCGGATTCGAAAATCTAGACGGACAGGAGACGGACGATATGGTGCCCGAGGCAGCAATACCCCATTGTGGACAAATCGGCTTTAGGACAATGTATCGAATCTCGACGCAATTTGAGTGTTCCATCGTCATTAGGAGGCCCTGAACGTTACAATTAACTATCAGTTTTGCGTCGGATTCGACAATGTAGACTTACAGGAGAACGACCATAAGGTGCCCGAGGCAGCAATACACCCTTGGAGACAAGTCGGCTGATGTATTGAATATCGACGCAATTTGAGTGTTCCATCGTCATTAGGAGGCCCTGAACGTTACAATTAACTACCAGTTTTGCGTCGGATTCGAAAATCTAGACTCACAGGAGCACGACCATAAGGTGCCCGAGGCTGCAATAGACCCTTAGAGACAAATCGGCTGGAGGACGATGTATTGAATCTCGACGCAATTTGAGTGTTCCATCGACATTAGGAGGCCCTGAACGTTTCAATTAACTATCAGCTATGCGTCGGATTCGAAAATTTAAACTCACAGGAGAACGACCATAAGGTGCCCGAGGCAGCAATATCCCCATGGAGACAAGTCGGCTGGAGGACGATGTATTGACTCTCGACGCAATTTGAGTGTTCCATCGTCATTAGGATGCACTGAAGGTTACAAATAACTATCAGTTTTGCGTCAGATTCGAAAAAATAGAATCACAGCAGAAGGCGCCACAGGCAGCAATAGACCCTATGAAACAAGTCGGCTGGTGGCCGATGTATTGAATTTCGACCCAATTTGAGTGGTCCATCGTCATTAGGAGGCCTTGAAGGTTTCAATTAACTATCAGTTTGGGTCGGATTCGAAAATCTAGACACACAGGAGAACGACCATAAGGTGCCCGGGGCAGCATGAGACCTTTGGAGACAAGTCGGCTGAAGGACGATGTACTGAATCTCGACGCAATATGAGTGTTCCATCGTCATTAGGAGGCCCTGTACGTCACAATTAACTATCAGTTTCGCGTCGGAACGAAAATCTAGACGCACAGGAGACGGACGATATGGTGCCCGAGGCAGCAATACCCCGTTGGAGAAAAATCGGCTGGAGGACGATGTATTGAATCTCGACGCAATTTGAGTGTTACATCGTCATTAGGAGGCGCTGAACGTTACAATTAACTAACAGTTATGCGTCGGATTCGAAAATCTAGACTCACAGGAGAACGACATTAAGTTGCCCGAGGCAGCAATAGACCCTTGGAGACAAGTCGGCTGGAGGCCGATGTCTTGAATCTCGACGCAATTTGAGTGTTCCATCGTCATTAGGAGGCCCTGAACGTTACAATTAATTATCATTTTTGCGTCGGATTCGAAAATCTAGACTTACAGGAGACTGACAACATGGAGCCCGAGGCAGCTAAATCCCCTTGTGGACAAGTCAGCTGGAAGACGATGTATTGACTCTCGACGCATTTTGAGTGTTCCACCGTCATTAGTAGGCCCCGAACGTTACAATTAACTATCAGTTTTGCGTCGGATTAGGAAATATAGACTCACAGGAAAAAGACCATTAGGTGACACAGGCACAGGCACCTTTGGAGTCATGACGGCTGGTGGCCTATGTAATGAGTCTCAACGCAATTTGAGCGTTCCATCGTCATTAGGATGCCATGAACGTCACACGTAACTATCAGTTTCGCGTCGGATTTGAAAATCTAGACTCAGGAATCGTACCATACGGTGCCGAAGGCAGCAATATCCCCTTGGAGACTAGTCGGCTGGGAGACGATGTATTGATTCTCGACGCAATTTGAGTGTTCCATCGTCATTACGAGGCCCTGAACGTTCCAATTAACTATCAGTTTCGCGTCGGATACGAAAATGTAGACCCACAGGAGTCGGACCATACGGTGCCCGAAGCAGCAATGTCCCTTTGGAGACAAGTCGGCTGGAGGACGATGTATTGAATCTCGACGCAATTTGAGTGTTCCATCGTCATTAGGAGGCCCTGATAGTTACAATTAACTATCAGTTTTGCGTCGGATTAGAAAATCTAGACTCACAGGAGAAAGACCATTAGCTGCCACAGGCACAGGCACCTTTGGAGACAAGTCGGCTGGTTGTCGATGTAATGAATCTCGACGCAATATGAGCGTTCCATCGTCATTAGGAGGCCCTGAACGTTACAATTAACTAGCAGTTTCGCGTCGGATTCGAAAATCTAGACTTACAGGAGTCGGACCATACGGTGCCCGAGGCAGCAATATCCCCTTGGAGACTAGTCGACTGGGAGAGGATGTATTGAATCTCGACGCAATTTGAGTGTTCCATCGTCATTAGGAGGCCCTGGACGTTACAATTAACGTTCAGTTTCGCGTCGGATTCGAAAATCTAGACACACAGGAGACGGACCCTATGGTGCCCGAGGCAGCAATGTCCCCTTGGTGACAAATCGGCTGGACGACGATGTATTGGATCTCGACGCAATTTGAGTGATCCATCGTTATTAGGAGTCCCTGAACGTTACAATTAAACATCAGTTTTGCGTCAGATTCGAAAATCTAGACTGACAGGACACAGACCATAAGGTGCCCGAGGCAGCAATAGACCCTTGGAGACAAGTCGGCTGGAGGACGGTGTATTGAATATCGACGCAATTTCATTGTTTCATCGTCATTAGGAGGACCTGGACGTTACAATTAACGATCAGTTTCGCGTCGGATTCGAAAATCTAGACTCACAGGAGACGGACCACATGGTGCCCAAGGCAGCAATATCCCGTTGGACACAAATCGGCGGGAGGACGATGTATTGAATCTCGACGCAATTTGAGTGTTCCATCGTCATTAGGATGCTCTGAAGGTTACAATTAACTATCAGTTTTGCGTCGGATTCGAAAATCTAGAATCACAGGAGAAGGGCCACAGGCAGCAATAGACCCTATGAAACAAGTCGGCTGGTGGCCGATGTATTGAATCTCGACGCAATTTGAGTCTTCCATCGTCATCAGGAGGCCCAGGACGTTACAATTAACTATCAGTTTTGCGTCGGATTCGAAAATCTAGACTCACAGGAGAACGACCATAAGGTGCTCGAGGCAGCAATAGACACTTGGCGACAGGTCGGCTGAAGGTCGATGTAACGAATCTCGACGCAATTTGAGTGTTCCGTCGTCATTAGGAGGCCCTGAACTTTACAATTAACTATCAGTTTTACGTCGGATTCGAAAATCTAGACGGACAGGAGACGGACGATATGGTGCCCGAGGCAGCAATACCCCATTGTGGACAAATCGGCTTTAGGACAATGTATCGAATCTCGACGCAATTTGAGTGTTCCATCGTCATTAGGAGGCCCTGAACGTTACAATTAACTATCAGTTTTGCGTCGGATTCGACAATGTAGACTTACAGGAGAACGACCATAAGGTGCCCGAGGCAGCAATACACCCTTGGAGACAAGTCGGCTGATGTATTGAATATCGACGCAATTTGAGTGTTCCATCGTCATTAGGAGGCCCTGAACGTTACAATTAACTACCAGTTTTGCGTCGGATTCGAAAATCTAGACTCACAGGAGCACGACCATAAGGTGCCCGAGGCTGCAATAGACCCTTAGAGACAAATCGGCTGGAGGACGATGTATTGAATCTCGACGCAATTTGAGTGTTCCATCGACATTAGGAGGCCCTGAACGTTTCAATTAACTATCAGCTATGCGTCGGATTCGAAAATTTAAACTCACAGGAGAACGACCATAAGGTGCCCGAGGCAGCAATATCCCCATGGAGACAAGTCGGCTGGAGGACGATGTATTGACTCTCGACGCAATTTGAGTGTTCCATCGTCATTAGGATGCACTGAAGGTTACAAATAACTATCAGTTTTGCGTCGGATTCGAAAAAATAGAATCACAGCAGAAGGCGCCACAGGCAGCAATAGACCCTATGAAACAAGTCGGCTGGTGGCCGATGTATTGAATTTCGACCCAATTTGAGTGGTCCATCGTCATTAGGAGGCCTTGAAGGTTTCAATTAACTATCAGTTTGGGTCGGATTCGAAAATCTAGACACACAGGAGAACGACCATAAGGTGCCCGGGGCAGCATGAGACCTTTGGAGACAAGTCGGCTGAAGGACGATGTACTGAATCTCGACGCAATATGAGTGTTCCATCGTCATTAGGAGGCCCTGTACGTCACAATTAACTATCAGTTTCGCGTCGGAACGAAAATCTAGACGCACAGGAGACGGACGATATGGTGCCCGAGGCAGCAATACCCCGTTGGAGAAAAATCGGCTGGAGGACGATGTATTGAATCTCGACGCAATTTGAGTGTTACATCGTCATTAGGAGGCGCTGAACGTTACAATTAACTAACAGTTATGCGTCGGATTCGAAAATCTAGACTCACAGGAGAACGACATTAAGTTGCCCGAGGCAGCAATAGACCCTTGGAGACAAGTCGGCTGGAGGCCGATGTATTGAATCTCGACGCAATTTGAGTGTTCCATCGTCATTAGGAGGCCCTGAACGTTACAATTAATTGTCATTTTTGCGTCGGATTCGAAAATCTAGACTTACAGGAGACTGACAACATGGAGCCCGAGGCAGCTAAATCCCCTTATGGACAAGTCAGCTGGAAGACGATGTATTGACTCTCGACGCATTTTGAGTGTTCCACCGTCATTAGTAGGCCCCGAACGTTACAATTAACTATCAGTTTTGCGTCGGATTAGGAAATATAGACTCACAGGAAAAAGACCATTAGGTGACACAGGCACAGGCACCTTTGGAGTCATGACGGCTGGTGGCCTATGTAATGAGTCTCAACGCAATTTGAGCGTTCCATCGTCATTGGGATGCCATGAACGTCACACGTAACTATCAGTTTCGCGTCGGATTCGAAAATCTAGACTCAGGAATCGTACCATACGGTGCCGAAGGCAGCAATATCCCCTTGGAGACTAGTCGGCTGGGAGACGATGTATTGATTCTCGACGCAATTTGAGTGTTCCATCGTCATTACGAGGCCCTGAACGTTCCAATTAACTATCAGTTTCGCGTCGGATACGAAAATGTAGACCCACAGGAGTCGGACCATACGGTGCCCGAAGCAGCAATGTCCCTTTGGAGACAAGTCGGCTGGAGGACGATGTATTGAATCTCGACGCAATTTGAGTGTTCCATCGTCATTAGGAGGCCCTGATAGTTACAATTAACTATCAGTTTTGCGTCGGATTAGAAAATCTAGACTCACAGGAGAAAGACCATTAGGTGCCACAGGCACAGGCACCTTTGGAGACAAGTCGGCTGGTGGTCGATGTAATGAATCTCGCCGCAATATGAGCGTTCCATCGTCATTAGGAGGCCCTGAACGTTACTATTAACTATCAGTTTCGCGTCGGATTCGAAAATCCAGACTTACAGGAGACGGACCATATGGTTTCCGAGGCAGCAATATCCCCTTGGAGACAAGTCCGCTGGAGGAGGATGTATTGAATCTCGACGCAATTTGATTGTTTCATCGTCATTAAAAGGCCCTGGCGTTACAATTAACGATCAGTTTCGCGTCGGATTCGAAAATCTAGACTCACAGGAGACGGACCATATTGTGCCCAAGTGAGCAATATCCCCTTGGAGACAAGTCGGCTGGACGACGATGTATTGAATCTCGACGCAATTTGAGTGTTCCATCGTCATTAGGAGGCCCAGAACGTTACAATTAACTATCAGTTTTGCGTCGGATTCGAAAATCTAGACTCACAGGAGAACGACCATAAGGTGCTCGAGGTAGCAATAGACCCTTGGCGACAGGTCGGCTGAAGGTCGATGTAACGAATCTCGACGCAATTTGAGTGTTCTATCGTCATTAGGAGGCCCTGAACGTTACAAATAACTATTTGTCTGCGTCGGATTCGAAAATCTAGACTCACAGGAGAACGACCATAATGTGCCCGAGGCAGCAATAGACCCTTGGAGACAAGTCGGCTGAAGGTCTATGTACTGAATCTCGACGCAATATGAGTGCTCCATCGTCATTAGGAGGCCCTGAACTATACAATTAACTTTCAGTTTCGCGTCGGATTCGAAAATCTAGACGCACAGGAGACGGACGATATGGTGCCCGAGGCAGCAATACCCCATTGGGGACAAATCGGCTGGAGGACGATGTATCGAATCTCGACGCAATTTGAGTGTTCCATCGTCATTAGGAGGCCCTGAACGTTACAATTAACTATCAGTTTTGCGTCGGATTCGACAATGTAGACTTACAGGAGTACGACCATAAGGTGCCCGAGGCAGCAGTAGACCCTTGGAGACAAGTCGGCTGACGTATTGAATATCGACGCAATTTGAGTGTTCCATCGTCATTAGGATGCCCTGAAGGTTACAATTAACTATCAGTTTTGCGTCGGATTCGAAAATCTAGAATCACAGGAGAAGGTGCCACAGGCACTAATAGACCCTATGAAACAAGTCGGCTGGTGGCCGATGTATTGAATCTCGACGCAATTTGAAAGTTCCATCGTCATTAGGAGGCCCTGAACGTTACAATTAACTATCAGTTTGGGTCGGATTCGAAAATCTAGACACACAGGAGAACGACCATAAGGTGCCCGAGGCAGCATGAGACGTTTGGAGACAAGTCGGCTGAAGGACGATGTACTGAATCTCGACGCAATATGAGTGTTCCATCGTCATTAGGAGGCCCTGAACGTCACAATTAACTATCAGTTTCGCGTCGGAACGAAAATCTAGACGCACAGGAGACGGACGATATGGTGCCCGAGGCAGCAATTCCCCGTTGGAGACAAATCGGCTGGGGAACGATGCATTGAATCTCGACGCAATTTGAGTGTTCCATCGTCATTAGGAGGCCCTGAACGATACAATTAACTATCTGTTATGCGTCGAATTCAAAAAACTTTTCTCACAGGAAGACGACCATAAAGTGCCCGATGCAGCAATAGACCTTTGGAGACAAGTCGGCTGAATGACGATGTATTGCATCTCGACACAATTTGAGTGTTCCATCGTCATTAGGAGACCCTGAACATTTTAATTAACCATCAAATTTGCGTCAGGTTCGAAAATCTAGACTCACAGGACACGGACCATAAGGTGCCCGAGGCAGCAATAGACCCTTGGAGACACGTCGGCTGGAGGACGATGTATTGAATCTCGACGCAATTTAAGTATTCCATCGTCATTAGGAGGCGATGAACGTTACAATAAACTATCATTTTAGCGTCGGATTCTAAAATCTACTCACAGGAGAAGGACCATATGGTGCCCGAGACAGCAGTATCCCCTTGGATACAAGTCGGCTGGAGGACGATGTATTGAATCTCGACGCTATTTGAGTGTTCCATCGTCATTAGGAGGCCCTGATAGTTACAATTAACTATCAGTTTTGCGTCGGATTAGAAAATCTAGACTCACAGGAGAAAGACCATTAGGTGCCACAGGCACAGGCACCTTTGGAGACAAGTCGGCTGGTGGTCGATGTAATGAATCTCGACGCGATATGAGCTTTCCATCGTCATTAGGAGGCCCTGAACGTTACTATTAACTATCAGTTTCGCGTCGGATTCGAAAATCCAGACTTACAGGAGACGGACTATATGGTTTCCGAGGCAGCAATATCCCCTTGGAGACAAGTCCGCTGGAGGAGGATGTATTGAATCTCGACGCAATTTGATTGTTTCATCGTCATTAAAAGGCCCTGGACGTTACAATTAACGATCAGTTTCGCGTCGGATTCGAAAATCTAGACTCACAGGAGACGGACCATATTGTGCCCAAGTGAGCAATATCCCCTTGGAGACAAGTCGGCTGGACGACGATGTATTGAATCTCGACGCAATTTGAGTGTTCCACCGTCATTAGGAGGCCCAGAACGTTACAATTAACTATCAGTTTTGCGTCGGATTCGAAAATCTAGACTCACAGGAGAACGACCATAAGGTGCTCGAGGCAGCAATAGACCCTTGGCGACAGGTCGGCTGAAGGTCGATGTAACGAATCTCGACGCAATTTGAGTGTTCCATCGTCATTAGGAGGCCTTGAACGTTACAAATAACTATTTGTCTGCGTCGGATTCGAAAATCTAGACTCACAGGTGAACGACCATAAGGTGCCCGAGGCAGCAATAGACCCTTGGAGACAAGTCGGCTGAAGGTCTATGTACTGAATCTCGACGCAATATGAGTGTTCCATCGTCATTAGGAGGCCCTGAACTTTACAATTAACTATCAGTTTCGCGTCGGATTCGAAAATCTAGACGCACAGGAGACGGACGATATGGTGCCCGAGGCAGCAATACCCCATTGGGGAGAAATCGGCTGGAGGACGATGTATCGAATCTCGACGCAATTTGAGTGTTCAATCGTCATTAGGAGGCCCTGAACGTTACAATTAACTATCAGTTTTGCGTCGGATTCGACAATGTAGACTTACAGGAGTACGACCATAAGGTGCCCGAGGCAGCAGTAGACCCTTGGAGACAAGTCGGCTGATGTATTGAATATCGACGCAATTTGAGTGTTCCATCGTCATTAGGTGGCCCTGAACGTTACAATTAACTATCAGTTTTGCGTCGGATTCGAAAATCTAGACTCACAGGAGAACGACCATAAGGTGCCCGAGGCAACAATAGACCCTTAGAGACAAATCGGCTGGAGGACGATGTATTGAATCTCGACGCAATTTGAGTGTTCCATCGACATTAGGAGGACCTGAACGTTTCAATTAACTATCAGCTATGCGTCGGATTCGAAAATCTAAACTCACAGGAGAACGACCATAAGGCGCCCGAGGCAGCAATATCCCCATGGAGACAAGTCGGCTGGAGGACGTTGTATTGACTCTCGACGCAATTTGAGTGTTCCATCGTCATTAGGATGCCCTGAAGGTTACAATTAACTATCAGTTTTGCGTCGGATTCGAAAATCTAGAATCACAGGAGAAGGTGCCACAGGCACTAATAGACCCTATGAAAAAAGTCGGCTGGTGGCCGATGTATTGAATCTCGACGCAATTTGAAAGTTCCATCGGCATTAGGAGGCCCTGAACGTTACAACTAACTATCAGTTTGGGTCGGATTCGAAAATCTAGACACACAGGAGAACGACCATAAGGTGCCCGAGGCAGCATGAGACCTTTGGAGACAAGTCGGCTGAAGGACGATGTACTGAATCTCGACGCAATATGAGTGTTCCATCGTCATTAGGAGGCCCTGAACGTCACAATTAACTATCAGTTTCGTGTCGGAACGAAAATCTAGACGCACAGGGGACGGACGATATGGTGCCCGAGGCAGCAATTCCCCGTTGGAGGCAAATCGGCTGGAGGACGATGCATTGAATCTCGACGCAAGTTGAGTGTTCCATCGTCATTAGGAGGCCCTGAACGTTACAATTAACTATCAGTTATGCGTCGGATTCTACAATGTAGACTTACAGGAGAACGAAAATAAGGTGCCCGAGGCAGCAATAGACCCTTGGAAACAAGTCGGGTGGAGGACGATGTATTGAATCTCGACGCAATTTGAGTGTTCCATCGTCATTAGGAGGCCCTGAACGTTACAATTAACTATCAGTTATGCGTCGGATTCTACAATGTAGACTTACAGGAGAACGACCATAAGGTGCCCGAGGCAGCAATAGACCCTTGGAAACAAGTCGGGTGGAGGACGATGTCTTGAATCTCGACGCAATTTGTGTGTTCCATCGTCATTAGGAGGCCCTGAATGTTACAATGAACTATCAGTTTTGCGTCGGATTCAAATATCTATTCTCACAGGAAGACAACCATAAGGTGCCCGAGACAGCAATAGACCATTGGAGACAAGTAGGCTGAATGACGATGTATTGCATCTCGACACAATTTGAGTGTTCCATCGTCATTAGGAGACCCTGAACATTTTAATTAACCATCAAATTTGCGTCAGGTTCGAAAATCTAGACTCACAGGACACGGACCATAAGGTGCTCGAGGCAGCAATAGACCCTTGGAGACACGTCGGCTGGAGGACGATGTATTGAATCTCGACGCAATTTGAGTATTCCATCGTCATTAGGAGGCGATGAACGTTACAATAAACTATCATTTTAGCGTCGGATTCTAAAATCTACTCACAGGAGAAGGACCATATGGTGCCCGAGATAGCAGTATCCCCTTGGATACAAGTCGGCTGGAGGACGATGTATTGAATCTCGACGCAATTTGAGTGTTCCATCGTCATTAGAATGCCCTGAACCTTACAAGTCACTATCAGTTTTGCGTCGGATTCGACAATCTAGACTTAAGGAGAACGACCATTTGGTGCCCGAGGCAGCAATAGATCCTAGGAGACAAGCCGGCTGGTGGACGGTGTATTGAATATCAACGCAATTTGAGTGTTACATCGCCATTAAGAGGCCCTGAACGTTACAATTAACTATCAGATTTGCGTCGGATTTAAAAATCTAGACTCACAGGAGAACGACCATAAGGTGTGCGAGACAGCAAAAGATCCTTGGAGACAAGTCGGCTGGAGGACGATGTATTAAATCTCGACGCAATTTCAGTGTTCCATCGTCATTAGGAGGCGCTAAACGTTACAATTAACTATCAGTTATGCGTCGGATTCGAAAATCTAGACTCACAGGAGAAGGACCAATTGGTGCCCGAGGCAGCCATAGATCCTTGGAGACAAGTCGGCTGGAGGACGATGTATTGAATATGGACGCAATTTGAGTGTTCCATCGTCATTAGGAGGCCCTGAACGTTACAATTAACTTTCAGTTTTGCGTCGGATTCGAAAATCTAGACTCACAGGAGAACGGCCAATTGGTGCCCGAGGCGGCAATAGACCCTTCGAGACAAGTCGGCTGATGGACGATGAATTGAATCACCACGCAATGTAAGTGTTCCTTCGTCATTAAGAGGCCCTGAACATTACAATTAACTATCATTAGGAGGCCCTGAACGTTACAATTAACGATCAGTTTCGAGTCGGATACGAAAAGCTAGACGCACAGGAGACGGACCATACGGTGCCCGAAGATGCAATATCCCTTTGGAGACAAGTCGGCTGGAGGACGTTGTATTGAATCTCGACGCAATTTGAGTGTTCCATTGTCATTAGGAGGCCCTGAACGTTACAATTAACTATCAGTTTTGCGTCGGATTCAACAATCTACTCATACAGGTAAACGACCATAAGGTGCCCGAGGTAGCAATATCCCCTTGGAGACAAGTCGGCTGGAGGACGATGTATTGAATCTCGACGCAATTTGAGTGTTGCATCGTAATTAGGAGGCCCTGAACGTTACAATTAACTCTCAGTTTCGCGTCGGATACGAAAATCTAGACTAACAGGAGACGGACCGTAAGGTACCCGAGGCAGCAATGTCCCCTTGGAGACACGTCGGCTGGAGGACGATGTATTGAATCTCGACGCAATATGAGTGTTCCATCGTCATTAGGAGGCCCTGAACGTTACAATTAACTATCAGTTATGCGACGGATTCGAAAATCTAAACTCGCAGAAGAACGACTATAAGGTGCCCGAGGCAGCAATATCCCCATGGAGACAAGACGGCTGGAGGGCGATGTATTAAATCTCGACGCAATTTGAGTGTTCCATCATCATTAGGATGCCCTGAACGTTACAATTAACTATCAGTTTTGCGTCTGATAAAAAAATCTAGATTCACAGGAGAAGGTGCTACAGGCAGCAGTAGACCCTATGAAACAAGTCGGTGGTGGCCGATGTATTGAATCTCGACGCAATTTGAGTGTTCTATCGTCATTAGGAGGCCCTGCGCGTTACAAGTAACTATCAGTTTTGCGTCGGATTCGACAATCTAGCCTTACAGAAGAACGACAATAAAGTGCCCGAGGCACCATTAGACCCTTGGAGAGAAGTCGGCTGGAGGACGATGTATTGAATCTCGACGCAATTTGAGTGTTCCATCGTCATTAGCAGGCCCTGAACGTTACAATTAATTATCAGTCTCGCGTCGGATTCGAAAATCTAGACTTACAGGAGACGAACCATATGGTTCCAGAGGCAGCAATATCCACTTGGAGAAATGTCGGCTGGAGGACGATGTATTGAATCTCGACGCAATTTGAGTGTTCCATCGTCATTAGGAGGCCCTGAAGGTTACAATTAACTATCAGTTTTGCGTCGGATTCGATAATCTAGACTCAAAGGAGAACGACCAAAGGTGCCCGAGGCAGCAATATCCCCTTGGAGACAAGTCGGCTGGAGGACGATGTACTGAATCTAAACGCAATTTGAATGTTCGTCATTAGGATGCCCTGAACATTATAATTAACTATCAGTTTCGCGTCAGATTCGAGAATCTAGACTCACAGGAGACGGACCATATGGTGCCCGAGGAAGCAATATCCCCTTGGAGACAAGTCGGCTGGAGGACGAGGTATTGAATATCGACGAAATTTGTGTGATCCATCGTTATTAGCAGGCCTTCAACGTTACAATTAACTATCAGATTTGCGTCGGATTTGAAAATCTATACTCACAGTAGAACGACCATAAGGTGCCCGAGGCAGCAATAGACCCTTGGAGACAAGTAGGCCGAATGACGATTTATTGAATCTCGACGCAATTTGAGTGTCCCATCGTCATTAGGAGGCCCTGAACGTTTCAATTAACTATCAGTTTCGTGTCTGATTCGAAAATCTAGACCCACAGGGAAGGACCATATAGTGCCCGAGGCAGCAATATCCCCTTGTAGACAAGTCGGCTGGCGCACGATGTATTGAATCACGACACAATATGAGTGTTCCATCGTCATTAGGAGGCCCTGAACGTTACAAGTAACTATCAGTTTTGCGTCGGATTCGACAATCTAGACTTACAGGAGAACGACCATAAAGTGCCCGAGGCAGCAATAGACCCTTGGAGACAAGTCGGCTGGAGGACGATTTATTGGATCTCGACGCAATTTGAGTGTTCCATCGTCATTAGGTGGCCCTGAACGTTAGAATTAACTAATAGTTTTGCGTCGGATTCGACAATCTAGACTCACAGGAGAACGACCATAAGGTGCCCGAGGCAGCAATAGACCCTTGGAGACAAGACGACTGAAGGACGATGTATTGAATCTCGACGCAATTTGAGTGTTCCATCGTCATTAGGAGGCCCTGAACGTTACAATTAACTATCAGTCTCGCGTCGGGTTCTCAAAATCTAGACTCACAGGAGACGGACCATACGGTTCCCGATTCAGCAATATGCTCTTGGAGACAAGTCGGCTGGAGCACGATGAATTGAATCTCGACGCAATTTCAATGTTCGACGTCAGGAGACCCTGAACGTTACAATTAACTATCAGTTTCGCGTCGGATTAGAAAATCTAGACTCACAGGAGACGGACCATATGGTGCCCGTGGAAGCAATTTGCCCTTGGAGACAAGTCGGCTGGAGCACGATGTATTGAATCTCGACGCAATTTGAGTGTTCCATCGTCATTAGGAGGCCCTGAACGTTACAATTAACTATCAGTTTCACGTCTGATTCGAAAATCTAGACTCACAGGGAAGGACCATATAGTGCCCGAGGCAGCAATATCCCCTTGCAGACATGTCAGCTGGCAGACGATGTATTGAATCACGACACAATTTGAGTGTTCCATCGTCATTAGGAGGCCCTGAAAGTTAGAAGTAACAATGATTTTTGCGTCGGATTCGACAATCTAGACTTTAGGAGAACGACCATAAAGTGTCCGAGGCACCAATAGACCCTTGGAGACATGACGGCTGGAGGACGATGTATTGAATCTCGACGCAATTTGAGTGTTCCATCGTCAGTAGGATGCCCTGAAAGTTACAATTAACTATCAGTTTTGCGTCGGATTCGAAAATCTAGACTCACAGGCAGCAATAGACCATATGAAACAAGTCGCCTGGTGGCCTATGTATTGAATCTCGACGCAACTTGAGTGTTCCATCGTCATTAGGAGGCCCTGAACGTTACAAGTAAGTATCAGTTTTGCGTCGGATTCAACAAACTAACCTTACAGGAGAACGACCATAAAGTGCCCGAGGCACCAATAGACCCTTGGAGACAAGTCGGCTGGAGGACGATGTACTGAATCTAGACGCAATTTGAATGTTCGTCATTAGGATGCACTGCACGTTACAATTAACTATCAGTTTCACGTCAGATTCGAGAATCTAGACTCACAGGAGACGGACCATATGGTGCCCGTGGAAGCAATATGCCCTTGGAGACAAGTCGGCTGGAGGACGATGTATTGAATATCGACGAAATTTGAGTGGTCCATCGTCATTTGCAGGCCTTCAACGTTGCGATTAACTATCAGATTTGCGTCGGATTAGAAAATCTAGACTCACAGTAGAACGACAATAAGGTGCCCGAGGCAGCAATAGACCCTTGGAGACAAGTAACTGAATGACGGTGTATTGAATATCGACGCAATTAGAGTGATCCATCGTCATTAGGAGGCCCTGAACGTTACAATTAACTATCAGTTTTCGTCGGATTCGAAAATCTAGACTCACAGGAGAACGACCAATTGGTGACCAAGCCAGCATTAGATCCTTGGAGACAAGTCGGCTGGAGGACGAAGTATTGAATATCGTCGCAATTTGAGTGTTCCATCCTCATTAGGAGGCCCTGAACGTTACAATTAACAATCAGTTTTGCGTCGGATTCGAAAATCTAGACTCACAGGAGAACGACCAAGTGGTTCCCGAGGCAGCAATAGACCCTTGGAGACAAGACGTCTGAAGGACGATGTATTGAATCTCGACGTAATTTAAGTGTTCCATCGTCATTAGGAGGATCTGAACGTTAAAATTAACTATCAGTTTCGCGTCGGATACGACAATCTAGACCCACCGAAGACGGACCATTCGATGCCCGAAGAAGCAATATCCTCTTGGAGATAAGTCGGCTGGAGGACGTTGTATTGAATCTCGACGCAATTTGAGTGTTCCATCGTCATTAGGAGGCAGTGAACGTTACAATTAACTATCAGTTTTGCGTCGGATTCGAAAATCTATTCTCACAGGAAGACGACCATAAGGTGCCCGAGGCAGCAATAGACCTCTGGAGGCATGTCGGCTGAAGGACGATGTATTGAATCTCGACGCAATTTGAGTGTTCCATCGTCATTAGGAGGCCCTGAGCGTCACAATTAACTATCAGTTTCGCGTCGGATTCGAAAATCTAGACTCACAGGAGGAGGTTCCACAGGCAGCAATAGATCCTATGAAACAAGTCGGCTGGTGGCCGATGTATTGAAACTCGATGCAATTTGAGTGTTCCGCCGTCATTAGGAGGCCCTAAACGTTACAACTAACTATCAGTTTTGCGTCGGATTCGACAATTTAGACATAGAGGAGAACGACCATAAAGTGCCCGAGGCACCAATAGACAATTGGAGACAAGTCGGCTGGAGGACGATGTATTGAATCTCAAGGCAATTTTAGTGTTCGTCATTAGGAGACCCTGAACGTTACAATTAACTACCAGTTTCGTGTCGGATTCGAAAATCTAGACTCACAGGAGACGGACCATATGGTGCTCGTGGAAGCAATATGCCCTTGGAGACAAGTCGGCTGTAGGACGATGTATTGAATATCGACTCAATTTATGTGTTCCATCGTCATTAAGAGGCCCTGAACGTTACAATTAACTATCAGATTTGCGACGGATTTTAAATCTAGACTCACAGGAGAACGACCATAGGGTGGCCGAGGCAGCAATAGACCCTTGGAGAAAAGTCGGCTGAATGACGATGTATTGAATCTCGACGCAAGTTGAGTGTTCCTTCGTCATTAGGAGGCCCTGAACGTTTCAATTAACTATCAGTTTCGTGTCTGATTCGAAAATCTAGACCCACAGGGAAGGACCATATAAGGCCCGAGGCAGCAATATCCCCTTGTAGACAAGTCGGCTGGCGGACGATGTATTGAATCACGACACAATTTGAGTGTTCCATCGTCATTAGGAGGCCCTGAACGCTACAAGTTACTATCAGTTTTGCGTCGGATTCGACAATCCAGACTTAAAGGAGAACGACCAAAAAGTGCCCCAGGCACAAATAGACCCTTGGAGACAAGTCGGCTGGAGGACGATGTATTGAATCTCGACGCAATTTGAGTGTTCCATCGTCATTAGGAAGCCCTGAATGTTACAATTAACTATCAGTTTTGCGTCGGATTCGACAATCTGGACTCACAGGAGAACGACCACAAGGTGCCCGAGGCAGCAATAGACCCTTGGAGACAAGTAGGCTGAAGGACGATATATTGAATCTCGACGCAATTTGAGTGTTCCATCGTCATTAGGAGGCCCTGAACGTTACAATTAACTATCAGTTTCCCGTTGGATTCGAAAATCTAGACTCACAGGAGAAGGTGCCACAGGCAGCAATAGATCATACGAAATAAGTCGACTTGTGGCCGATGTATTGAATCTCGACGCAATTTGAGTGTTCCGTCGTCATTAGGACGCCCTAAACGTTACAAGTAACTATCAGTTTTGCGTCGGATTCGACAATCTAGACATAGAGGAGAACGACCATAAAGTGCCCGAGGCACCAATAGACAATAGGAGACAAGTCGGCTGGAGGACGATGTATTGAATCACGACGCAATTTGAGTGTTCCATCGTCATTAGGAGGCCCTGGACGTTACAATTACTATCACTTTCGCGTCGGATTCAAAAATCTAGACTCACAGGGAAGGACCATATAGTGCCCGAGGCAGCAATATCCCCTTGTAGACAAGTCGGCTGGAGGACGATGTATTGAATCTCGACGCAATTTTAGTGTTCCATCGTCATTAGGAGGCCCTGAGCTTTACAACTAACTATCAATTTCGCGTCGGATTCGACAATCTAACCTTACAGGAGAACGACCATAAAGTGCCCGTGGCACCAATAGACCCTTGGAGACAAGTCGGCTGGAGGACGATGTATTGAATCTCGACGCAATTTTAGTGTTCCATCGTCATTAGGAGGCCCTGAGCTTTACAACTAACTATCAGTTTCGCGTCGGATTCGAAAATCTAGACTCACAGGAGAACGACCAAAAGGTGCGCGAGGCAGCAATAGACCCTTGGAGATAAGCCGGCTGAAGGACGGTGTATTAAATCTCGACGCAATTTGAGTGTTCCATCGTCATTAGGAGGCCCTGGACGTTACAATTAACTATCACTTTCGCGTCGGATTCAAAAATCTAGACTCACAGGAGCTGGACCATATGGTGCCCGAGGCAGCAATATCCCCTTGGAGACAAGTCGGCTGGAGGACGATGTATTGAATCTCGACGCAAATTGAGTGTTCCATCGTCATTAGGAGGCTCTGAACGTTACAATTAACTATTAGTTTTGGGTCGGATTCGATAATCTAGACTCAAAGGAGAACGACAATAAGGTGCACGAGGCAGCAAAAACCCTTTTAGACAAGTCGGCTGGAGGACGATGTATTGAATCTCGGGGGAATTTGAGTGTTCGTCATTAGGAGACCCTGAACGTTACAATTAACTATCAGTTTCGCGTAGGATTCGAAAATCTACACTCACAGGAAACGGACCATATGGTGCTCGTGGAAGCAATATGCCCTTGGAGACAAGTCGGCTGTAGGACGATGTATTGAATATCGACGCAATTTGAGTGTTCCATCGTCATTAGGAGTCCCTGAAAGTTACAATTAACTATCAGTTTCGTGTCTGATTGGAAAATCTAGACCCACAGGGAAGGACCATATAGTGCCCGAGGCAGCAATATCCCCTTGTAGACAAGTCGGCTGGAGGACGATGTATTGAATCACGACACAATTTGAGTGTTCTATCGTCATTAGGAGGCCATGAACGTTACAAGTAACTATCAGTTTTGCGTCGGATTCGACAATCTAGACTTACAGGAGGACGATCATAAAATGCCCGAGGCACCAATTAACCCTTGGAGACGAGTCGGCTGGAGGACGATGTAATGAATCTCGACGCAATTTCAATGTTCGTCATTAGGAGAGACTGAACGTTACAATTAACTATCAGTTTCGCGTCGAAATCGAAAATCTAGACTCACAGGAGACGGACCATATGGTGCCCGTGGAAGCAATATCGCCTTGGAGACAAGTCGGCTGGAGAACGATGTATTGAAACTCGACGCAATTTGAGTGTTCCATCGTCATTAGGATGCCCTGAACGATACAATTATCTATCAGTTTTGCGTCGGATTAGAAAATCTAGACTCACAGGAGAACGATCATAACGTGCCCGAGGCAGCAATAGACCCTTGGAGACAAGTCGGCTGAATGACGATGTATTGAATCTCGACGCAATTTGAGTGTTCCATCGTCATTCGGAGGCACTGAAGGTTACAATTATCTATCAGTTTCGCGTCTGATTCGAAAATCTAGACCCACAGGGAAGGACCATATAGTGCCCGAGGCAGCAATATCCCCTTGTAGACAAGTCGGCTGGAGGACGAAGTATTGATTCACGACACAATTTGAGTGTTTTATCGTCATTAGGAGGCCCTGAACGTTACAAGTAACTACAAGTTTTGCGTCGGATTCGACAATCTAGACTTACAGGAGAACGACCATAAAGTGCCCGAGGCACCAATAGACCCTTGGAGACAAGTCAGCTGGAGGACGATGTATTGAATCTCGACGCAATTAGAATGTTCTATCGTCATTAGGAGGCCCTGATGTTACAATCAACCATCAGTTTTGCGTAGGATTCGAAAATCTAGACTCACAGGAGAACGACCAAAAGGTGCGCGAGGCAGCAATAGACCCTTGGAGATAAGCCGGCTGAAGGACGATGTATTATATCTCGACGCATTTTGATTGTTCCATCGTCATTAGGAGGCCCTGGACGTTACAATTAACTATCACTTTCGCGTCGGATTCAAAAATCTAGACTCACAGGAGCTGGACCATATGGTGCCCGAGGCAGCAATATCCCCTTGGAGACAAGTCGGCTGGAGGACGATGTATTGAATCTCGACGCAAATTGAGTCTTCCATCGTCATTAGGAGGCTCTGATCGTTACAATTAACTATTAGTTTTGGGTCGGATTCGATAATCTAGACTCAAAGGAGAACGACAATAAGGTGCACGAGGCAGCAAAAACCCTTGGAGTTAAGTCGGCTGGAGGACGATGTATTGAATCTCGGGGGAATTTGAGTGTTCGTCATTAGGAGACCCTGAACGTTACAATTAACTATCAGTTTCGCGTAGGATTCGAAAATCTACACTCACAGGAAACGGACCATATGGTGCTCGAGGAAGCAATATGCCCTTGGAGACAAGTCGGCTGTAGGACGATGTATTGAATATCGACGCAATTTGAGTGCTCCATCGTCATTAGGAGGCCCTGAACGTTACAATTAACTATCAGATTTGCGTCGGATTTTAAATCTAGACTCACAGTAGAACGACCATAAGGTGCCCGAGGCAGCAATAGACCCTTGGAGACAAGTCGGCTGAATGACGATGTATTGAATCTCGACGCAATTTGAGTGTTCCATCGTCATTAGGAGCCCTGAAAGTTACAATTAACTATCAGTTTCGTGTCTGATTGGAAAATCTAGACCCACAGGGAAGGACCATATAGTGCCAGAGGCAGCAATATCCCCTTGTAGACAAGTCGGCTAAAGGACTATGTATTGAATCACGACACAATTTGAGTGTTCTATCGTCATTAGGAGGCCATGAACGTTACAAGTAACTATCAGTTTTGCGTCGGATTCGACAATCTAGACTTACAGGAGGACGACCATAAAATGCCCGAGGCACCAATTAACCCTTGGAGACGAGTCGGCTGGACGACGATGTAATGAATCTCGACGCAATTTCAATGTTCGTCATTAGGAGAGACTGAACGTTACAATTAACTATCAGTTTCGCGTCGGAATCGAAAATCTAGACTCACAGGAGACGGACCATATGGTGCCCGTGGAAGCAATATCGCCTTGGAGACAAGTCGGCTAGGGAACGATGTATTGAAGCTAGACGCAATTTGAGTGTTCCATCGTCATTAGGATGCCCTGAACGATACAATTATCTATCAGTTTTGCGTCGGATTAGAAAATCTAGACTCACAGGAGAACGATCATAACGTGCCCGAGGCAGCAATAGACCCTTGGAGACAAGTCGGCTGAATGACGATGTATTGAATCTCGACGCAATTTTAGTGTTCCATCGTCATTAGGAGGCCCTGAGCTTTACAACTAACTATCAGTTTCGCGTCGGATTCGAAAATCTAGTCTCACAGGAGAAGGTGCCACAGGCAGCAATAGATCCAATGAAACAAGTCGGCTTGTGGCCGATGTATTGAATCTCGACGCAATTTGAGTGTTCCGTCGTCATTAAGAGGCCCTAAACGTTACAAGTAACTATCAGTTTTGCGTCGGATTCGACATACTAGACATAGAGGAGAACGACCATAAAGTGCCCGAGGCACCAATAGACCCTTGGAGACAAGTCGGCTGAAGGACGATGTATTGAATCTCGACGCAATTAGAGTGTTCTATCGTCATTAGGAGGCCCTGATGTTACAATCAACCATCAGTTTTGCGTAGGATTCGAAAATCTAGACTCACAGGAGAACGACCAAAAGGTGCGCGAGGCAGCAATAGACCCTTGGAGATAAGCCGGCTGAAGGACGATGTATTAAATCTCGACGCAATTTGAGTGTTCCATCGTCATTAGGAGGCCCTGGACGTTACAATTAACTATCACTTTCGCGTCGGATTCGAAAATCTAGACTCACAGGAGCTGGACCATATGGTGCCCGAGGCAGCAATATCCCCTTGGAGACAAGTCGGCTGGAGGACGATGTATTGAATCTCGACAAAAATTGAGTGTTCCATCGTCATTAGGAGGCTCTGAACGTTACAATTAACTATTAGTTTTGGGTCGGATTCGATAATCTAGACTCAAAGGAGAACGACAATAAGGTGCACGAGGCAGCAAAAACCCTTTTAGACAAGTCGGCTGGAGGACGATGTATTGAATCTCGGGGGAATTTGAGTGTTCGTCATTAGGAGACCCTGATCGTTACAATTAACTATCAGTTTCGCGTAGGATTCGAAAATCTACACTCACAGGAAACGGACCATATGGTGCTCGTGGAAGCAATATGCCCTTGGAGACAAGTCGGCTGTAGGACGATGTATTGAATATCGACGCAATTTGAGTGCTCCATCGTCATTAGCAGGCCCTGAACGTTACAATTAACTATCAGATTTGCGTCGGATTTTAAATCTAGACTCACAGTAGAACGACCATAAGGTGCCCGAGGCAGCAATACACCCTTGGAGACAAGTCGGCTGAATGACGATGTATTGAATCTCGCCTTATTTGAGTGTTCCATCGTCATTCGGAGGCACTGAAGGTTACAATTATCTATCAGTTTCGCGTCTGACTCGAAAATCTAGACCCACAGGGAAGGACCATATAGTGCCCGAGGCAGCAATATCCCCTTGTAGACAAGTCGGCTGGAGGACGAAGTATTGATTCACGACACAATTTGAGTGTTTTATCGTCATTAGGAGGCCCTGAACGTTACAAGTAACTATAAGTTTTGCGTCGGATTCGACAATCTAGACTTACAGGAGAACGACCATAAAGTGCCCGAGGCACCAATAGACCCCTGGAGACAAGTCAGCTGGAGGACGATGTATTGAATCTCGACGCAATTAGAGTGTTCTATCGTCATTAGGAGGCCCTGATGTTACAATCAACCATCAGTTTTGCGTAGGATTCGAAAATCTAGACTCACAGGAGAACGACCAAAAGGTGCGCGAGGCAGCAATAGACCCTTGGAGATAAGCCGGCTGAAGGACGATGTATTAAATCTCGACGCATTTTGATTGTTCTATCGTCATTAGGAGGCCCTGGACGTTACAATTAACTATCACTTTCGCGTCGGATTCAAAAATCTAGACTCACAGGAGCTGGACCATATGGTGCCCGAGGCAGCAATATCCACTTGGAGACAAGTCGGCTGGAGGACGATGTATTGAATCTCGACGCAAATTGAGTGTTTCATCGTCATTAGGAGGCTCTGATCGATACAATTAACTATTAGTTTTGGGTCGGATTCGATAATCTAGACTCAAAGGAGAACGACAATAAGGTGCACGAGGCAGCATAAACCCTTGGAGACAAGTCGGCTGGAGGACGATGTATTGAATCTCGGGGGAATTTGAGTGTTCGTCATTAGGAGACCCTGAACGTTACAATTAACTATCAGTTTCGCGTAGGATTCGAAAATCTACACTCACAGGAAACGGACCATATGGTGCTCGTGGAAGCAATATGCCCTTGGAGACAAGTCGGCTGTAGGACGATGTATTGAATATCGACGCAATTTGAGTGCTCCATCGTCATTAGGAGACCCTGAACGTTACAATTAACTATCAGATTTGCGTCGGATTTTAAATCTAGACTCACAGTAGAACGACCATAAGGTGCCCGATGCAGCAATAGACCCTTGGAGACAAGTCGGCTGAATGACGGTGTATTGAATCTCGACGCAATTTGAGTGTTCCATCGTCATTAGGAGTCCCTGAAAGTTACAATTAACTATCAGTTTCGTGTCTGATTGGAAAATCTAGACCCACAGGGAAGGACCATATAGTGCCCGAGGCAGCAATATCCCCTTGTAGACAAGTCGGCTGGAGTACGATGTATTGAATCACGACACAATTTGAGTGTTCTATCGTCATTAGGAGGCCATGAACGTTACAAGTAACTATCAGTTTTGCGTCGGATTCGACAATCTAGACTTACAGGAGGACGACCATAAAATGCCCGAGGCACCAATTAACCCTTGGAGACGAGTCGGCTGGAGGACGATGTAATGAATCTCGACGCAATTTCAATGTTCGTCATTAGGAGAGACTGAACGTTACAATTAACTATCAGTTTCGCGTCGGAATCGAAAATCTAGACTCACAGGAGACGGACCATATGGTGCCCGTGGAAGCAATATCGCCTTGGAGACAAGTCGGCTGGAGAACGATGTATTGAAACTCGACGCAATTTGAGTGTTCCATCGTCATTAGGATGCCCTGAACGATACAATTATCTATCAGTTTTGCGTCGGATTAGAAAATCTAGACTCACAGGAGAACGATCATAACGTGCCCGAGGCAGCAATAGACCCTTGGAGACAAGTCGGCTGAATGACGATGTATTGAATCTCGACGCAATTTGAGTGTTCCGTCGTCATTAGGACGCCCTAAACGTTACAAGTAACTATCAGTTTTGCGTCGGATTCGACAATCTAGACATAGAGGAGAACGACCATAAAGTGCCCGAGGCACCAATAGACAATAGGAGACAAGTCGGCTGGAGGACGATGTATTGAATCACGACGTAATTTGAGTGTTCCATCGTCATTAGGAGGCCCTGGACGTTACAATTACTATCACTTTCGCGTCGGATTCAAAAATCTAGACTCACAGGGAAGGACCATATAGTGCCCGAGGCAGCAATATCCCCTTGTAGACAAGTCGGCTGGAGGACGATGTATTGAATCTCGACGCAATTTTAGTGTTCCATCGTCATTAGGAGGCCCTGAGCTTTACAACTAACTATCAGTTTCGCGTCGGATTCGACAATCTAACCTTACAGGAGAACGACCATAAAGTGCCCGTGGCACCAATAGACCCTTGGAGACAAGTCGGCTGGAGGACGATGTATTGAATCTCGACGCAATTTTAGTGTTCCATCGTCATTAGGAGGCCCTGAGCTTTACAACTAACTATCAGTTTCGCGTCGGATTCGAAAATCTAGTCTCACAGGAGAAGGTGCCACAGGCAGCAATAGATCCTATGAAACAAGTCGGCTTGTGGCCGATGTATTGAATCTCGACGCAATTTGAGTGTTCCGCCGTCATTAAGAGGCCCTAAACGTTACAAGTAACTATCAGTTTTGCGTCGGATTCGACATACTAGACATAGAGGAGAACGACCATAAAGTGCCCGAGGCACCAATAGACCCTTGGAGACAAGTCGGCTGAAGGACGATGTATTGAATCTCGACGCAATTAGAGTGTTCTATCGTCATTAGGAGGCCCTGATGTTACAACAACCATCAGTTTTGCGTAGGATTCGAAAATCTAGACTCACAGGAGAACGACCAAAAGGTGCGCGAGGCAGCAATAGACCCTTGGAGATAAGCCGGCTGAAGGACGATGTATTAAATCTCGACGCAATTTGAGTGTTCCATCGTCATTAGGAGGCCCTGGACGTTACAATTAACTATCACTTTCGCGTCGGATTCAAAAATCTAGACTCACAGGAGCTGGACCATATGGTGCCCGAGGCAGCAATATCCCCTTGGAGACAAGTCGGCTGGAGGACGATGTATTGAATCTCGGTGGAATTTGAGAGTTCGTCATTAGGAGACCCTGAACGTTACAATTAACTATCAGTTTTGCGTCGGATTCGACAATCTAGAGTCACAGGAGAACGACCATAAGGTGCCCGAGGCAGCAATAGACCCTTGGAGACAAGTCGGCTGAATGACGATGTATTGAATCTCGACGCAATTTGAGTGTTCCATCGTCATTAGGAGTCCCTGAAAGTTACAATTAACTATCGGTTTCGTGTCTGATTGGAAAATCTAGACCCACAGGGAAGGACCATATAGTGCCCGAGGCAACAATATCCCCTTGTAGACAAGTCAGCTGGAGGACGATGTATTGAATCACGACACAATTTGAGTGTTCTATCGTCATTAGGAGGCCATGAACGTTACAAGTAACTATCCGTTTTGCGTCGGATTCGACAATCTAGACTTACAGGAGGACGACCATAAAATGCCCGAGGCACCAATTAACCCTTGGAGACGAGTCGGCTGGAGGACGATGTAATGAATCTCGACGCAATTTCAATGCTCGTCATTAGGAGAGACTGAACGTTACAATTAACTATCAGTTTCGCGTCGAAATCGAAAATCTAGACTCACAGGAAATGGACCATATGGTGCCCGTGGAAGCAATATCGCCTTGGAGACAAGTCGGCTGGAGAACGATGTATTGAAACTCGACGCAATTTGAGTGTTCCATCGTCATTAGGATGCCCTGAACGATACAATTATCTATCAGTTTTGCGTCGGATTAGAAAATCTAGACTCACAGGAGAACGATCATAACGTGCCCGAGGCAGCAATAAACCCTTGGAGACAAGTCGGCTGAATGACGATGTATTGAATCTCGACGCAATTTGAGTGTTCCATCGTCATTCGGAGGCACTGAAGGTTACAATTATCTATCAGTTTCGCGTCTGATTCGAAAATCTAGACCCACAGGGAAGGACCATATAGTGCCCGAGGCAGCAATATCCCCTTGTAGACAAGTCGGCTGGAGGACGAAGTATTGATTCACGACACAATTTGAGTGTTTTATCGTCATTAGGAGGCCCTGAACGTTACAAGTAACTATAAGTTTTGCGTCGGATTCGACAATCTAGACTTACAGGAGAACGACCATAAAGTGCCCGAGGCACCAATAGACCCTTGGAGACAAGTCAGCTGGAGGACGATGTATTGAATCTCGACGCAATTAGAGTGTTCTATCGTCATTAGGAGGCCCTGATGTTACAATCAACCATCAGTTTTGCGTAGGATTCGAAAATCTAGACTCACAGGAGAACGACCAAAAGGTGCGCGAGGCAGCAATAGACCCTTGGAGATAAGCCGGCTGAAGGACGATGTATTAAATCTCGACGCATTTTGATTGTTCCATCGTCATTAGGAGGCCCTGGACGTTACAATTAACTATCACTTTCGCGTCGGATTCAAAAATCTAGACTCACAGGAGCTGGACCATATGGTGCCCGAGGCAGCAATATCCCCTTGGAGACAAGTCGGCTGGAGGACGATGTATTGAATCTCGACGCAAATTGAGTGTTCCATCGTCATTAGGAGGCTCTGATCGTTACAATTAACTATTAGTCTTGGGTCGGATTCGATAATCTAGACTCAAAGGAGAACGACAATAAGGTGCACGAGGCAGCAAAAACCCTTGGAGACAAGTCGGCTGGAGGACGATGTATTGAATCTCGGGGGAATTTGAGTGTTCGTCATTAGGAGACCCTGAACGTTACAATTAACTATCAGTTTCGCGTAGGATTCGAAAATCTACACTCACAGGAAACGGACCATATGGTGCTCGTGGAAGCAATATGCCCTTGGAGACAAGTCGGCTGTAGGACGATGTATTGAATATCGACGCAATTTGAGTGCTCCATCGTCATTAGGAGGCCCTGAACGTTACAATTAACTATCAGATTTGCGTCGGATTTTAAATCTAGACTCACAGTAGAACGACCATAAGGTGCCCGAGGCAGCAATAGACCCTTGGAGACAAGTCGGCTGAATGACGATGTATTGAATCTCGGCGCAATTTGAGTGTTCCATCGTCATTAGGAGTCCCTGAAAGTCACAATTAACTATCAGTTTCGTGTCTGATTGGAAAATCTAGACCCACAGGGAAGGACCATATAGTGCCCGAGGCAGCAATATCCCCTTGTAGACAAGTCGGCTGGAGGACGATGTATTGAATCACGACACAATTTGAGTGTTCTATCGTCATTAGGAGGCCCTGAACGTTACAATTAACTATCAGATTTGCGTCGGATTTTAAATCTAGACTCACAGTAGAACGACCATAAGGTGCCCGAGGCACCAATAGACCCTTGGAGACAAGTCAGCTGGAGGACGATGTATTGAATCTCGACGCAATTTGAGTGTTCCATCGACATTAGGAGGCCCTGAACGTTACAATTAACTATCAGTTTTGCGTCGGATTCGACAATCTAGACTCACAGGAGAACGACCATAAGGTGCCCGAGGATGCAATAGACCCTTGGAGACAAGTCGGCTGAAGGACGATGTATTGAATCTCGACGCAATTTGAGTGTTCCATCGTCATTAGGATGCCCTGAACGTTTCAATTAACTATCAGTCTCGCGTCGGGTTCGAAAATCTAGACTCACTGGAGACGGACCATATGGTTGCCGAGGCAGCAATATGCTCTTGAAGACTAGTCGGCTGGAGGACGATGTATTGAATCTCGACGCAATTTCAATGTTCGTCATTAGGAGACCCTGAACGTTACAATTAACTATCAGTTTCGCGTCAGATTCGAAAATCTAGACTCACAGGAGTCGGACCATATGGTGCCCGTGGAAGCAATATGCCCTTGGAGACAAGTCGGCTGGAGGATGATGTATTGAATCTCGACGCAATTTGAGTGTTCCATCGTCATTACGATTCCCTGAACGTTACAATTAACTATCAGTTTTGCGTCGGATTCGAAAATCTAGACTCACAGGAGAAGGTGCCACAGGCAGCAATAGATCCTATGAAACAAGTCGGCTGGTGGCCGATGTATTGAATCTCGACGCAATTAGAGTGTTCCGTCGTCATTAGGAGGCCCTAAACGTTACAAGTAATTATCAGTTTTGCGTCGGATTCGACAGTCTAGACACAGAGGAGAACGACCATAAAGTGCCCGAGGCACCAATAGACATTTGGACACAAGTCGGCTGGAGGACGATGTATTGAATCTCGACGCAATTTGAGTGTTCCATCGTCATTACGATTCCCTGAACGTTACAATTAACTATCAGTTTTGCGTCGGATTCGAAAATCTAGACTCACAGGAGAACGACCATAAGGTGCCTGAGGCAGCAATGGACCCTTGGAGACAAGTCAGCTGAAGGACGATGTATTGAATCTCGACGCAAGTAGAGTGTCACATCGTCATTAGGAGGCCCTGGACGTTACAATTAACTATCAGTTTCGCGTCGGATTCAAAAATCTAGACCCACAGGAGCTGGACCATATGGTGCCCGAGGCAGCAATATCCCCTTGGAGACAAGTCGGCTGGAGGACGATGTATTGAATCTCGACGCAAATTAAGTGTTCCATCGTCATTAAGAGGCCCTGATCGTTACAATTAACTATCAGTTTTGGGTCGGATTCGATAATCTAAACTCAAAGGAGAACGACAATAAGGTGCCCGAGGCAGCAAAAACCCTTGTAGACAAGTCGGCTGGAGGACGATGTATTGAATCTCGAGGGAATTTGAGTGTTCGTCATTAGGAGAGCCTGAACGTGACAATTAACTATCAGTTTCGCGTCGGATTCGAAAATCTAGACTCACAGGAAACGGACCATATGGTGGTCGTGGAAGCAATATGCCCTTGGAGACAAGTCGGCTGTAAGACGATGTATTGAATATCGACGAAATTTGAATGCTCCATCGTCATTAGGAGGCCCTGAACGTTACAATTAACTATCAGATTGCGTCGGATATTAAATCTAGACTCACAGGAGAACGACCATAAGGTGCCCGAGGCAGCAATAGACCCTTGGAGACAAGTCGGCTGAATGACGATGTATTGAATCTCGACGCAATTTGAGTGTTCCATCGTCATTAGGAGGCCCTGAACGTTACAATTAACCATCAGTTTCGTGTCTGATTCGAAAATCTAGACCCACAGGGAAGGACCATATAGTGCCCGAGGCAGCAATATCCCCTTGTAGACAAGTCGGCTGGAGGACGATGTATTGAATCACGACACAATTTGAGTGTTCTATCGTCATTAGGAGGCCCTGAACGTTACAAGTAACTATCAGTTTTGCGTCGGATTCGACAATCTAGACTTACAGGAGAACGACCATAAAGTGCCCGGGGCACCAATAGACCCTTGGAGACAAGTCGGCTGGAGGACGATGTATTGAATCTCGACGCAATTTGAGTGTTCCATCGACATTAGGAAGCTCTGAACGTTACAATTAACTATCATTTTCGCGTCGGAGTCGAAAATCTAGACTCACAGGAGACGGACCATATGGTTCCCGAGGCAGCAAAATCCTCTTGGAGCTAAGTCGGCTGGAGGACGTTGTATTGAATGTCGACGCAATTTGAGTCTTCCATCGTCATTAGGAGGCAGTGGACGTTACAATTAACTATCAGTTTTGCGTCGGATTCGAAAATCTATTCTCACAGGAAGACAACCATAAGGTGCCCGGGGCAGCAATAGACCTCTGGAGACAAGTCGGCTGAAGGACGATGTATTGAATCTCGACGCAATATGAGTGTTCCATCGTCATTCGGAGGCCCTGAACGTTACAATTATCTATCAGTTTCGCGTCTGATTCGAAAATCTAGACCCACAGAGAAGGACCATATAGTGCCCGAGGCAGCAATATCCCCTTGTAGACAAGTCAGCTGGAGGACGATGTATTGAATCTCGACGCAAATTGAGTGTTCCATCGACATTAGGAGGCCCTGAACGTTACAATTAACTATCAGTTTTGCGTCGGATTCGACAATCTAGACTCACAGGAGAACGACCATAAGGTGCCCGAGGCAGCAATAGACCCTTGGAGACAAGTCGGCTGAAGGACGATGTATTGAATCTCGACGCAATTTGAGTGTTCCATCGTCATTAGGATGCCCTGAACGTTACAATTAACTATCAGTCTCGCGTCGGGTTCGAAAACCTAGACTCACTGGAGACGGACCATATCGTTGCCGAGGCAGCAATATGCTCTTGGAGACTAGACGGCTGGAGGACGATGTATTGAATCTCGACGGAATTTCAATGTTCGTCATTAGGAGACTCTGAACGTTACAATTAACTATCAGTTTCGCGTCAGATTCGAAAATCTAGACTCACAGGAGACGGACCATATGGTGCTCGTGGAAGCAATATGCCCTTCGAGACAAGTCGGCTGTAGGACGATGTATTGAATATGGACGCAATTTATGTGTTCCATCGTCATTAAGAGGCCCTGAACGTTACAATTAACTATCAGAATCGCGACGGATTTTAAATCTAGACTCACAGGAGAACGACCGTAAGGTGCCCGAGGCAGCAATAGACCCTTGGAGACAAGTCGGCTGAATGACGATGTATTGAATCTCGACGCAATTTGAGTGTTCCATCGTCATTAGGAGGCCCTGAACGTTTCAAATAACTATCAGTTTCGTGTCTGATTCGAAAATCTAGACCCACAGGGAAGGACCATATGGTGCCCGAGGCAGCAATATCCCCTTGTAGACAAGTCGGCTGGCGGACGATGTATTGAATCACGACACAATTTGAGTGTTCCATCGTCATTAGGAGGCCCTGAACGCTACAAGTTACTATCAGTTTTTCGTCGGATTCGACAATCTAGACTTACAGGAGAACGACCATAAAGTGCCCGAGGCACCAATAGACCCTTGGAGACAAGTCGGCTGGAGGACGATGTATTGAATCTCGACGCAATTTGAGTGTTCCATCGTCATTAGGATGCCCTGAACGTTACAATTAACTATCAGTCTCGCGTCGGGTTCGAAAACCTAGACTCACTGGAGACGGACCATATCGTTGCCGAGGCAGCAATATGCTCTTGGAGACTAGACGGCTGGAGGACGATGTATTGAATCTCGACGGAATTTCAATGTTCGTCATTAGGAGACTCTGAACGTTACAATTAACTATCAGTTTCGCGTCAGATTCGGAAATCTAGACTCACAGGAGACGGACCATATGGTGCTCGTGGAAGCAATATGCCCTTCGAGACAAGTCGGCTGTAGGACGATGTATTGAATATGGACGCAATTTATGTGTTCCATCGTCATTAAGAGGCCCTGAACGTTACAATTAACTATCAGAATCGCGACGGATTTTAAATCTAGACTCACAGGAGAACGACCGTAAGGTGCCCGAGGCAGCAATAGACCCTTGGAGACAAGTCGGCTGAATGACGATGTATTGAATCTCGACGCAATTTGAGTGTTCCATCGACGTTAGGAGGCTCTGAACGTTACAATTAACTATCAGTTTCGCGTCGGGTTCGAAAATCTAGACTCACAGGAGACGGACCATATGGTTCCCGAGGCAGCAAAATGCTCTTGGAGACAAGTCGGCTGTAGGACGATGTATTGAATATGGACGCAATTTATGTGTTCCATCGTCATTAAGAGGCCCTGAACGTTACAATTAACTATCAGATTTGCGACGGATTTTAAATCTAGACTCACAGGAGAACGACCGTAAGGTGCACGAGGCAGCAATAGACCCTTGGAGACAAGTCGGCTGAATGACGATGTATTGAATCTCAACGCAATTTGAGTGTTCCATCGACATTAGGAGGCTCTGAACGTTACAATTAACTATCAGTTTCGCGTCGGGTTCGAAAATCTAGACTCACAGGAGACGGACCATATGGTTCCCGATGCAGCAAAATGCTCTTGGAGATAAGTCGGCTGGAGGACGATGTATTGAATCCCGAAGCAATTTCAATGTTCGTCATTAGGAGACCCTGAACGTTACAATTAACTATCAGTTTCGCGTCGGATACGAACATCTAGACCCACCGAAGACGGACCATTCGGTGCCCGATGCAGCAATATCCTCTTGGAGATAAGTCGGCTGGAGGACGTTGTATTGAATCTCGACGCAATTTGAGTGTTCCATCGTCTTTAGGAGGCAGTGAACGTTACAACTAACTATCAGTTTTGCGTCGGATTCGAAAATCTATTCTCACAGGAAGACGACCATAACGTGCCCGAGGCAGCAATAGACCTCTGGAGACAAGTCGGCTGAAGGACGATGTATTGAATCTCAACGCAATTTGAGTGTTCCATCTTCATTAGGAGGCCGGGAACGTTAGAATTAACTATCAGTTTCGCGTCGGATTTGAAAATCTAGACTCACAGGAGACGGACCATAAGGTGCCCGAGGCAGCAATATCCCCTTGGAGACAAGTCGGCTAAAGGACGATGTATTGAATCCCGACGCAATTTGAGTGTTCCATCGTCATTAGCAGGCCCTGAACGTTACAAATAACTATCAGTTTTGCGTCGCATTTGACAATCTAGACTCAAAGGAGAACGACCATTAGGCCCGCGAGGCAGCAATAGACCCTTCGAGACAAGTCGGCTGAAGGACGATGTATTGAATCTCGACGCAATTTGAGTGTTCCATCGTCATTAGGAGGCCCTGAGCGTTACAATTAACTATCAGTTTCGCGTCGGATTCGAAAATCTAGACTCACAGGAGAAGATGCCACAGACAGCAATAGATCCTATGAAACAAGTCGGCTGGTGGTCGATGTATTGAATCTCGACGCAATTTGAGTGTTCCGTCGGCATTAGGAGGCCCGAAACGTTACAAGTAACTATCAGTTTTGCGTCGGATTCGACAATTTAGACATAGAGGAGAACGACCATAAAGTGCCCGAGGCACCAATAGACAATTGGAGACATGTCGGCTGGAGGACGATGTATTGAATCTCAAGGCAATTATAGTGTTCGTCATTAGGAGACCCTGAACGTTACAATTAACTACCAGTTTCGTGTCGGATTCGAAAATCTAGACTCACAGGAGACGGACCATATGGTGCTCGTGGAAGCAATATGCCCTTGGAGACAAGTCGGCTGTAGGACGATGTATTGAATATCGACGCAATTTATGTGTTCCATCGTCATTAAGAGGCCCTGAACGTTACAATTAACTATGAGATTTGCGATGGATTTTAAATCTGGACTCACAGGAGAACGACCATAAGGTGCCCGAGGCACCAATAGACACTTGGAGACAAGTCAGCTGAATGACGATGTATTGAATCTCGACGCAAATTGAGTGTTCCATCGTCATTAGGAGGCCCTGAACGTTTCAAATAACTATTAGTTTCGTGTCTGATTCGAAAATCTAGACCCACTGGGAAGGACCATATAGTGCCCGAGGCAGCAATATCCCATTGTAGACAAGTCGGCTGGCGGACGATGTATTGAATCACGACACAATTTGAGTGTTCCATCGTCATTAGGAGGCCATGAACGCTACAAGTTACTATCAGTTTTTCGTCGGAGTCGACAATCTAGACTTACAGGAGAACGACCATAAAGTGCCCGAGGCACCAATAGACCCTTGGAGACAAGTCGGCTGGAGGACGAGGTATTTAATCTCGACGCATTTTGAGTGTTCCATCGTCATTAGGAAGCCCTAAACGTTACAATTAACTATCAGTTTTGCGTCGGATTCGACAATCGGGACTCACAGGAGAAGGACCAAAAGGTGCCCGAGGCAGCAATAGACCCTTGGAGACAAGTAGGCTGAAGGACGATATATCGAATCTCGACGCAATTTGAGTGTTCCATCGTCATTAGGAGGCCCTGAAAGCTACAATTAACTATCAGTTTCGCGTCTGATTCGAAAAACTAGACTCGCAGGAAGGACCATATAGTGCCCGAGGCAGCAATATCCCCTTGTAGACAAGTCGGCTGGAGGACGATGTATTGAATCACTTCACAATTTGAGTGTTCTATCGTCATTAGGAGGCCATGAACGTTACAATTAACTATCAGATTTGCGTCGGATTTTAAATCTAGACTCACAGTAGAACGACCATAAGGTGCCCGAGGCAGCAATAGACCCTTGGAGACAAGTCGGCTGAATGACGTTGTATTGAATCTCGACGCAATTTGAGTGTTCCATCGTCATTAGGAGGCCCTGAACGTTACAATTAACTATCAGTTTCGTGTCTGATTCGAAAATCTAGACCCACAGGGAAGGACCATATAGTGCCCGAGGCAGCAATATCCCCTTGGAGACGAGTCGGCTGGAGGACGATGTATTGAATCTCGACGCAATTTCAATGTTCGTCATTAGGAGACACTGAACGTTACAATTAACTATCAGTTTCGCGTCGGATTCGAAAATCTAGACTCATAGCAAACGGACCATATGGTGCTCGTGGTAGCAATATGCCCTTGGAGACAAGTCGGCTAAAAGACGATGAATTGAATATCGACGCAATTTGAGTGCTCCATCGTCATTAGGAGGCCCTGAACGTTACAATTAACTATCAGATTGCGTCGGATTTTAAATCTAGACTCACAGGAGAACGACCATAAGGTGCCCGAGGCAGCAATAGACCCTTGGAGACAAGTCGGCTGAATGACGATGTATTGAATCTCGACGCAATTTGAGTGTTCCATCGTCATTAGGAGGCCCTGAACGTTACAATTAACTATCAGTTTCGTGTCTGATTCGAAAATCTAGACCCACAGGGAAGGACCATATAGTGCCCGAGGCAGCAAAATCCCCTTGTAGACAAGTCGGCTGGAGGACGATGTATTGAATCACGACACAATTTCAATGTTCGTCATTAGGAGACACTGAACGTTACAATTAACTATCAGTTTCGCGTCGGATTCAAAAATCAAAGCTCACAGGAGCTGGACCATATGGTGCCCGTGGCAGCAATATCCCCTTGGAGACAAGTCGGCTGGAGGACGGGGTAATGAATCTCGACGGAGATTGAGTGTTCCATCGTCATTAGGATGCCCTGAACGTTACAAGTAACTATAAGTTATGCGTCGGATTCGACAATCTAGACTTACAGGAGAACGACCATAAAGTGCCCGAGGCACCAATAGACCCTTGGAGACAAGTCAGCTGGAGGACGATGTATTGAATCTCGACGCAATTTGAGTGTTCCATCGACATTAGGAGGCCCTGAACGTTACAATTACCTGTCAGTATCGCGTCGGATTCGAAAATCTAGACTCACAGGAGAAGGTGCCACAAACAGCAATAGATCCTATGAAACAAGTCGGCTGGTGGCCGATGTATTGAATCTCGACGCAGTTAGAGTGTTCTGTCGTCATTAGGAGGCCCTAAACGTTACAAGTAACTAACAGTTTTGCGTCGGATTCGACAGTCTAGACATAGAGGAGAACGACCATAAAGTGCCCGAGGCACCAATAGACATTTGGACACATGTCGGCTGGACGACGATGTATTGAATCTCGACGCAATTTGAGTGTTCCATCGTCATTACGAGGCCCTGAACGTTACAATTAACTATCAGTTTTTCGTCGGGTTCGAAAATCTAGACTCACAGGAGAACGACCATAAGGTGCCTGAGGCAGCAATAGACACTTGGAGACAAGTCAGCTGAAGGACGATGTATTGAATCTCGACGCAATTAGAGTGTTCTATCGTCATTAGGAGGCCTGAACGTTACAATCAACCATCACTTTTGCGTAGGATTCGAAAATCTAGACTCACTGGAGAACGACCATAAAGTGCGCGAGGCAGCAATAGACTCTTGGAGACAAGTCGGCTTAAGGACGATGTATTAAATCTCGACGCAATTTGAGTGTTACATCGTCATTAGGAGGCCCTGGACGTTACAATTAACTATCAGTCTCGCGTCGGATTCAAAATTCTGGACTCACAGGAGCTGGACCATATGGTGCCCGAGGCAGCAATATCCCCTTGGAGACAAGTCGGCTGGAGGACGATGTATTGAATCTCGACGCAAATTGAGTGATAAAACGTCATTAAGAGGCCCTGATCGTTACAACTAACTATCAGTTTTGGGTCGGATTCGATAATCTAAACTCAAAGGAGAACGACAATAAGGTGCCCGAGGCAGCAAAAACCCTTGGAGACAAGTCGGCTGGAGGATGATGTATTGAATCTCGAGGGAATTTGACTGTTCGTCATTAGGAGACCCTGAACGTGACAATTCACTATCAGTTTCGCGTCGGATTCGAAAATCTAGACTCATAGGAAACGGACCATATGGTGCTCGTGGAAGCAATATGCCCTTGGAGACAAGTCGGCTAAAAGACGATGTATTGAATATCGACGCAATTTGAGTGCTCCATCGTCATTAGGAGGCCCTGAACGTTACAATTAACTATCAGATTGCGTCGGATTTTAAATCTAGACTCACAGGAGAACGACCATAAGGTGCCCGAGGCAGCAATAGACCCTTGGAGACAAGTCGGCTGAATGACGATGTATTGAATCTCGACGCAATTTGAGTGTTCCATCGTCATTAGGAGGCCCTGAACGTTACAATTAACTATCAGTTTCGTGTCTGATTCGAAAATCTAGACCCACAGGGAAGGACCATATAGTGCCCGAGGCAGCAATATCCCCTTGTAGACAAGTCGGCTGGAGGACGATGTATTGAATCACGACACAATTTGAGTGTTCTATCGACATTAGGAGGCTCTGAACGTTACAATTAGCTATCAGTTTTGCGTCGGATTCGACAATCTAGACTCACAGGAGAACGACCAGTAGGTCCGCGAGGCAGCAATTGACCCTTCGAGACAAGTCGGCTGAAGGACGATGTATTGAATCTCGACGCAATTTGAGTTTTCCATCGTCATTAGGAGGCCCTGAGCGTTACAATTAACTATCAGTTTCGCGTCTGATTCGAAAATCTACACCCACAGGGAAGGACCATATAGTGCCCGAGGCAGCAATATCCCCTTGTAGACAAGTCGGCTGGAGGACGAAGTATTGAATCTCGACGCAATTTGAGTGTTCCATCGTGATTAGGATGCCCTGAGCGTTACAATTAACTTTCAGTCTCGCGTCGGGTTCGAAAATCTAGACTCACAGGAGACGGACCATATGGTTCCCGAGGCAGCAATATGCTCTTGGAGACAAGTCGGCTGGAGGACGATGTATTGAAACTCGACGCAATTCCAATGTTCGTCATTAGGAGACCCTGAACGTTACAATTAACTATCAGTTTCGCGTCGGATTCGAAAATCTAGACTCACAGGAGACGGACCATATGGTGCCTGTGGATGCAATATGCCCTTGGAGACCAGTCGGCTGGAGGCCGATGTATTGAATCTCGACGCAATTTGAGTGTTCATCGTCAATAGGAGGCCCTGATTGTTACAATTAACTATCAGTCTCGCGTCTGATTCGAAAATCTAGACTTACAGGAGACAAACCATGTGGTTCCCGAGGCAGCAATCTCCCCTTGGAGACAAGTCGGCTGGAGGATGATGTATTGAATCTTGACGCAATTTGAGAGTTCCATCGTCATTAAGAGGCCCTGAACGATACAATTACCTATCAGTTTCGCGTCGGATTCGAAAATCTAGACTCACAGGAGAAGGTGCCACAGGCAGCAATAGATCCTATGAAACAAGTCGGCTGGTGGCTGATGTGGTGAATCTCGACGCAATTTGAGTGTTCCGTCGTCATTAGAAGGCCCTAAACGTTGCAAGTATCAATCAGTTTTGCGTCGGATTCGACAGTCTAGACATAGAGGAGAACGACCATAAAGTGCCCGAGGCACCAATAGACAATTGGAGACAAGTTGGCTGGAGGACGATGTATTGAATCTCGACACAATTTGGGTGTTCCATCGTCATTACGAGGCCCTGATTGTTACAATTAACTATCAGTTTTGCGTCGGATTCGAAAATCTAGACTCACAGGAGAACGACCATAAGGTGCCTGAGGCAGCAATAGACCCTTAGAGACAAGTCGGCTGAAGGACGATGTATTGAATCTCGACGCAATTTGAGTGTTACATCGTCATTAGGAGGCCCTGGACGTTACAATTAACTATCAGTTTGGGTCGGATTCGATAATCTAAACTCAAAGGAGAACGACAATAAGGTGCCCGAGGCAGCAAAAACCCTTGGAGACAAGTCGGCTGGAGGACGATGTATTGAATCTCGAGGGAATTTGAGTGTTCGTCATTAGGAGACCCTGAACGTTACAATTAACTATCAGTCTCGCGTCGGGTTCGAAAATCTAGACTCACAGGAGACGGACCATAAGGTTCCCGAGGCAGCCAAATTCTCTTGGAGATAAGTCGGCTGGAGGACGATGTATTGAATCCCGACGCAATTTCAATGTTCGTCATTAGGTGACCCTGAACGTTACAATTAACGATCAGTTTCGCGTCGGAATCGAAAATCTAGACTCTCAGGAGACGGACCATATTGTGCCCGTGGAAGCAATATCCCCTTGGAGACAAGTCGGCTGGAGAACGATATATTGAATCTCGACGCAATTTGAGTGTTCTATCGTCATTAGGAGGCCCTGAACGTTACAATTATCTATCAGTTTTGCGTCGGATTAGAAAATCTAGACTCACAGGAGAACGACCATAAGGTGCCCGAGGCAGCAATAGACCCTTGGAGACAAGTCGGCTGAAGGACGATGCATTGAATCTCGACGCAATTTGAGTGTTCCAACGTCATTAGGAGGCCCTGAACGTTACATATAACTATCAGTCTCGCGTCGGATTCAAAAATCTGGACTCACAGGAGCTGGACCATATGGTGCCCGAGGCAGCAGTATCCCCTTCGAAACAAGTCGGCTGGAGGACGATGTATTGAATCTCGACGCAAATTGAGTGTTCCATCGTCATTAAGAGGCCATGATCGTTACAATTAACTATCAGTTTGGGGTCGGATTCGATAATCTAAACTCAAAGGAGAACGACAAGAAGGTGCCCGAGGCAGCAAAAACCCTTGGAGACAAGTCGGCTGGAGGATGATGTATCGATTCTCGAGGGAATTTGAGTGTTCGTCATTAGGTGACCCTGAACGTGACAATTAACTATCAGTTTCGCGTCGGATTCGAAAATCTAGACTCACAGGAAACGGACCATATGGTGCTCGTGGAAGCAATATGCCCTTGGAGACAAGTCGGCTGTAAGACGATGTATTGAATATCGACGCAATTTGAGTGCTCCATCGTCATTAGGAGGCCCTGAACGTTACAATTAACTATCAGATTGCGTCGGATTTTAAATCTAGACTCACAGGAGAACGACCATAAGGTGCCCGAGGCAGCAATAGACCCTTGGAGACAAGTCGGCTGAATGACGATGTATTGAATCTCGACGCAATTTGAGTGTTCCATCGTCATTAGGAGCCCTGAACGTTACAACTAACTATCAGTTTCGTGTCTGATTCGAAAATCTAGACCCACAGGGAGGACCATATAGTGCCCGAGGCAGCAATATCCCCTTGTAGACAAGTCGGCTGGAGGACGATGTATTGAATCACGACACAATTTGAGTGTTCTATCGTCATTAGGAGGCCCTGAACGTTACAAGTAACTATCAGTTTTGCGTCGGATTCGACAATCTAGACTTACAGGAGAACGACCATAAAGTGCCCGAGGCACCAATAGACCCTTGGAGAAAAGTCGGCTGGAGGACGATGTATTGAATCTCGACGCAATTTGTGGGTTCCATCGACATTAGGAGGCTCTGAACGTTACAATTAACTATCAGTTTCGCGTCGGGTTCGAAAATCTAGACTCACAGGAGACGGACCATATGGTTCCCGAGGCAGCAAAATGCTCTTGGAGATAAGTCGTCTGGAGGACGATGTATTGAATCCCGACGCAATTTCAATGTTCGTCATTAGGAGACCCTGAACGTTACAATTAACTATCAGTTTCATGTCGGAATCGAAAATCTAGACTCTCAGAAGACGGACCACATGGTGCCCGTGGAAGCAATATCCCCTTGGAGACAAGTCGGCAGGAGAACGATGTATTGAATCTCGACGCAATTTGAGTGTTCCATCGTCATTAGGAGGCCCTGAACGTTACAATTAACTATCAGTCTCGCGTCGGATTCGAAAATTTAGACACACAGGAGACGGACTATATGGTTCCCGAGGCAGCAATATCCCCGATGAGAGAAGTCGGCTGGAGGACGATGTATTGAATCTCGACGCAATTTTAGAGATCCAACGTCATTAGGAGACCCTGAACGTTACAATTAACTATCAGTTTTGCGTCGGATTCGACAATCTAGACTCACAGGAGAACGACCATTAGGTCCGCGAGGCAGCAATTGACCCTTCGAGACAAGTCGGCTGAAGGACGATGTATTGAATCTCGACGCAATTTGAGTTTTCCATCGTCATTAGGAGGCCCTGAGCGTTACAATTAACTATCAGTTTCGCGTCGGACTCGAAAATCTCGACTCGCAGCTGAAGGTGCCACAGGCAGCAATAGATCCTATGAAACAAGTCGGCTGGTGGCCGATGTATTGAATCTCGACGCAATTTGAGTGTTCCGTCGACATTAGGAGGCCCTAAACGTTACAAGTAACTATCAGTTTTGCGTCGGATTCGACAATATAGACATAGAGGAGAACGCCCTTAAAGTGGCAGAGGCACCAATAGACAATTGGAGACAAGTCATCTGGAGGTCGATGTATTGAATCTCGACGCGATTTGAGTGTTCCATCGTCATTACGAGGCCCTGAACGTTACAATTAACTATCAGTTTTGCGTCAGATTCGAAAATCTAGACTCACAGGAGAACGATCATAAGATGCCCGAGGCAGCAATAGACCCTTGGAGACAAGTCGGCAGTAGGACGATGTATTGCATCTCGAAGCAATTAGAGTGTTCTATCGTCATTAGGACGCCCTGAACGTTACAATCAACCATCGGTTTTGTGTAGGATTCGAAAATCTAGACTCACAGGAGAACGACCAAAAGGTGCGCGAGGCAGCAATAGACCCTTGGAGAGAAGTCGGCTGAAGGACGATGTATTAAATCGCGACGCAATTTGAGTGTTCCATCGTCATTAGGAGGCCCTGGACGTTACAATTAACTATCAGTTTCGCGTCGGATTCAAAAATCTAGACTCACAGGAGCTGGACCATATGGTGCCCGAGGCAGCAATATCTCCTTAAGGACAAGTCGGCTGGAGGACGATGTATTGAATCTCGAGGCAAATTGAGTTTTCCATCGTCATTAGGAGGCCCTGATCGTTACAATTAACTATCAGTTTTGGGTCGGATTCGATAATCTAGACTCACAGGAGAACGACCATAAGGTGCCCGAGGCAGCTATAGGCCCTTGGAGACAAGTCGGCTGAATGACGATGTATTGATCACGACACAATTTGAGTGTTCTATCGTCATTGGGAGGCCCTGAACGTTACAAGTTTATATCGGTTTTGCGTCGGATTCGACAATCTGGACTTACAGGAGAACGACCATTAGGTCCGCGAGGCAGCAATTGACCCTTGGAGACGAGTCTGCTGGAGGGCGATGTATTGAATCTCGACGCAATTTCAATGTTCGTCATTAGGAGACCCTGAACGTTACAATTAACTATCAGTTTCGCGTCGGAATCGAAAATCTAGACTCACAGGAGACGGACCATATGGTGCCCGTGGAAGCAATATCGCCTTGGAGACAAGTCGGCTGGAGAACGATGTATTGATACTCGACGCAATTTGAGTGTTCCATCGTCATTAGGATGCCCTGAACGATACAAATATCTATCAGTTTTGCGTCGGATTAGAAAATCTAGACTCACAGGAGAACGACCATAACGTGCCCGAGGCAGCAATAGACCCTTGGAAACAAGTCGGCTGAATGACGATGTATTGAATCTCGACGCAATATGAGTGTTCCATCGTCATTCGGGGGCCCTGAACGTTACAATTAACTATCAGTCTCGCATCTGATTCGAAAATCTAGACTTACAGGAGACAAACCATATGGTTCCCGAGGCAGCAATCTCCCCTTGGAGACAAGTCGGCTGGAGGATGATGTATTGAATCTCGACGCAATTTGAGAGTTCCATCGTCATTAGGAGGCCCTGGACGTTACAATTAACTATCAGTTTGGGTCGGATTCGATAATCTAAAGTCAAAGGAGAACGACAATTAGGTGCCCGAGGCAGCAAAAACCCTTGGAGACAAGTCGGCTGGAGGACGATGTATTGAATCTCGAGGGAATTTGAGTGGTCGTCATTATTAGACCCTGAACGTTACAATTAACTATCAGTTTCGCGTCAGATTCGAAAATCTAGACTCACAGGAGAACGACCATAACGTGCCTGAGGCAGCAATAGACCCTTGGAGACAAGTCGGCTGAAGGACGATGTATTGAATCTCGACGCAATTAGAGTGTTCTATCGTCATTAGGAGGCCCTGAACGTTACAGTTAACTATCAGTTCCGTGTCTGATTCGAAAATCTAGACCCACAGGGAAGTACCATATAGTGCCCGAGGCAGCAATATCCCCTTGTAGGCAAGTCGGCTGGATTACGATGTATTGAATCACGACACAATTTGAGTGTTCTATCGTCATTAGGAGGCCCTGAACGTTGCAAGTAACTATCAGTTTTGCGTCGGATTCAACAATCTAGACTTACAGGAGAACGACCATAAAGTGCCCGAGGCACCAATAGACAATTGGAGACAAGTCGGCTGGAGGTCGATGTATTGAATCTCGACGCAATTTGAGTGTTCCATCGTCATTACGAGGCCCTGAAAGTTACAATTAACTATCAGTTTTGCGTCGGATTCGAAAATCTAGACTCACAGGAGAACGACCATAAGGTGCGCGAGGAAGCAATAGACCCTTGGAGACAAGTCGGCTGAAGGACTATGTATTAAATCGCGACGCAATTTGAGAGTTCCATCGTCATTACGAGGCCCTCAACGTTACAATTACCTATCAGTTTCGCGTCGGATTCAAAAATCTAGACTCACAGGAGCTGGACCGTATGGTGCCCGAGGCAGCAATATCCCCTTGGAGACAAGTCGGCTGGAGGACGATGTATTGAATCTCGAGGGAATTTGAGTGTTCGTCATTAGGAGACCCTGAACGTTACAATTAACTATCAGTTTCGCGTCCGATTCGAAAATCTAGACTCACAGGAAACGGACCATATGGTGCTCGTGGAAGCAATATGCCCTTGGAAACAAATCGGCTGTAGGACGATGTATGGAATATCGACGCAATTTGAGTGTTCCATCGTCATTAGGAGGCGCTGAACGTTACAGTTAACTATCAGATTTGCGTCGGATTTTAAATCTAGCTTCACAGGAGAACGACCATAAGGTGCCCGAGGCAGCAATAGACCCTTGGAGACAAGTCGGCTGAATGACGATGTATTGAATCTCGACGCAATTTGAGTGTTCCATCGTCATTAGGAGGCCCTGAACGTTACAATTAACTATCAGTTTCGTGTCTGATTCGAAAATCTAGACCCACAGGGAAGGACCACATAGTGCCCGAGGCAGCAATATCCCCTTGTAGACAAGTCGGCTGGAGGACGATGTATTGAATCACGACACAATTTGAGTGTTCCATCGACATTAGGAGGCCCTGAACGTTACAATTAACTATCAGTTTTGCGTCGGATTCGACAATCTAGACTCACAGGAGAACGACCATAAGGTGCCCGAGGCAGCAATAGACCCTTGGAGACATGTCGGCTGAAGGACGATGTATTGAATCTCGACGCAATTTGAGTGTTCCATCGTCATTAGGAGGCCCTGAACGTTACAATTAACTATCAGTCTCGCGTCGGGTTCGAAAATCTAGACTCACAGGAGACGGAGCATATGGTTCCCGAGGCAGCCAAATGCTCTTGGAGATAAGTCGGCTGGTGGACGATGTATTGAATCCCGACGCAATTTCAATGTTCGTCATTAGGAGACCCTGAACGTTACAATTAACTATCAGTTTCGCGTCGGAATCGAAAAACTAGACTCTCAGGAGACGGACAATATGGTGCCCGTGGAAGCAATATCCCCTTGGAGACAAGTCGGCTGGAGAACGATGTATTGAATCTCGACGCAATTTGAGTGTTCCATCGTCATTAGGATGCCCTGAACGCTACAATTATCTATCAGTTTTGCGTCGGATTAGAAAATCTAGACTCACAGGAGAACGACCGTAAGGTGCCCGAGGCAGCAATAGACCCTTGGAGACAAGTCGGCTGAAGGACGATGCATTGAATCTCGACGCAATTTGAGTGTTCCATCGTCATTAGGAGGCCCTGAACGTTACAATTAACTATCAGTCTCGCGTCGGATTCGAAAATCTAGACACACAGGAGACGGACTATATGGTTCCCGAGGCAGCAATATCCCCGATGAGACAAGTCGGCTGGAGGACGATGTATTGAATCTCGTCGCAATTTGAGAGATCCAACGTCATTAGGAGGCCCTGAACGTTACAATTAACTATCAGTTTTGTGTCGGATTCGACAATCTAGACTCACAGGAGAACGACCATTAGGTCCGCGAGGCAGCAATTGACCCTTCGAGACAAGTCGGCTGAAGGACGATGTATTGAATCTCGACGCAATTTGAGTGTTCCATCGTCATTAGGAGGCTCTGAGCGTTACAATTAACTATCAGTTTCGCGTCGGATTCGAAAATCTCGACTCACAGCTGAAGGTGCCACAGGCAGCAATAGATCCTATGAAACAAGTCGGCTGGTGGCCGATGTATTGAATCTCGACGCAATTTGAGTGTTCCGTCGTCATTAGGAGGCCCTAAACGTTACAAATAACTATCAGTTTTGCGTCGGATTCGACAATCTAGAGATAGAGGAGAACGACCATAAAGTGGCCGAGGCACCAATAGACAATTGGAGACAAGTCGGCTGGAGGTCGATGTATTGAATCTCGACGCAATTTGAGTGTTCCATCGTCGTTACGAGGCCATGAACGTTACAATTAACTATCAGTTTTGCGTCGGATTCGAAAATCTAGACTCACAGGAGAACGACCATAAGGTGCCCGAGGCAGCAATAGACCCTTGGAGACAAGTCGGCAGAAGGACGATGTATTGCATCTCGAAGCAATTAGGGTGTTCTATTGTCATTAGGAGGCCCTGAACGTTACAATCAACCATCAGTTTTGCGTAGGATACGAAAATCTAGACTCGCAGGAGAACGGCCACAAGGTGCGCGAGGCAGCAATAGACCCTTGGAGACATGTCGGCTGAAGGACGATGTATTAAATCGCGACGCAATTTGAGTGTTCCATCGTTATTAGGAGGCCCTGGACGTTACAATTAACTATTAGTTTCGCGTCGGATTCAAAAATCTAGACTCACAGGAGCTGGACCATATGGTGCCCGAGGCAGCAATATCCCCTTGGAGACAAGTCGGCTGGAGGACGATGTATTGCATCTCGACGCAAATTGAGTGTTCCATCGTCATTAGGAGGTCCTGATCGTTACTATTAACAATCAGTTTTGGGTCGGATTCGATAATCTAGACTCAAAGGAGAACGACAAGAAGGTGCCCGAGGCAGTAAAAACCCTTGGAGGCAAGTCGGCTGGAGGACGATGTATTGAATCTCGAGGCAATTTGAGTGTTCGTCATTAGGAGACCCTGAACGTTACAATTAACTATCAGTTTCGCGTCGGATTCGAAAATCTAGACCCACAGGATACCGACCATATGGTGCTCGTGGAAGCAATATGCCCTTGGAGACAAGTCGGCTGTAGGACGATGTATTGAATATCGACGCAATTTGAGTCCTCAATCGTCATTAGGAGGCCCAGAACGTTACAATTAACTATCAGATTTGCGTCGGACTTTAAATCTAGACTCACAGGAGAACGACCATAAGGTGCCCGAGGCAGCTATAGGCCCTTGGAGAAATAACGGCTGAATGACGATGTATTGAATCACGACACAATTTGAGTGTTCTATCGTCATTAGGAGGCCCTGAACGTTACAAGTAACTAGCGGTTTTGCGTCGGATTCGACAATCTAGACTTACAGGAGAACGACCATAAGGTGCCCGAGGCAGCAATTGACTCTAGGAGACAAGTCGGCTGAAGGACGATGTATGGAATCTCGACGCAATTACAGTGTTCTATCGTCATTAGGAGGCCCTGAACGTTACAATCACCCATCAGTTTTGCGTAGGATTCGAAAATCTAGACACACAGGAGAACGACCATAAGGTGCGCGAGGCAGCAATAGACCCTTGGAGACAAGTCAGCTGAAGGACCATGTATTCAATCTCGACGCAATTTGAGTGTTCCATCGTCATTAGGAGGCCCTGGACGTTACAATTAACTATCAGCTTCGCGTCGGATTCAAAAATCTAGACTCACAGGAGCTGGACCATATGGTGCGCGAGGCAGCAATATCCCCTTGGAGACAAGTCGGGTGGAGGACGATGTATTGAATCTCGACGCAAATTGAGTTTTCCATCGTCATTAGTAGGCCCTGATCGTTACAATTAACTATCAGTTTTGGGTCGGATTTTAGATCTAGACTCACAGGAGAACGACCATAAGGTGCCCGAGGCTGCAAAAACCCTTGGAGACAAGTCGGCTGGAGGACAATGATTGAATCTCGACGCAATTTGAGTGTTCCATCGTCATTAGGAGGCCCTGAACGTTACAATTAACTATCAGTCTCGCGTCGGATTCGAAAATCTAGACACACAGGAGACGGACTATATGGTTCCCGAGGCAGCAATATCCCCGATGAGACAAGTCGGCTGGAGGACGATGTATTGAATCTCGTCGCAATTTGAGAGATCCAACGTCATTAGGAGGCCCTGAACGTTACAATTAACTATCAGTTTTGTGTCGGATTCGACAATCTAGACTCACAGGAGAACGACCATTAGGTGCGCGAGGCAGCAATTGACCCTTCGAGACAAGTCGGCTGAAGGACGATGTATTGAATCTCGACGCAATTTGAGTGTTCCATCGTCATTAGGAGGCTCTGAGCGTTACAATTAACTATCAGTTTCGCGTCGGATTCGAAAATCTCGACTCACAGCTGAAGGTGCCACAGGCAGCAATAGATCCTATGAAACAAGTCGGCTGGTGGCCGATGTATTGAATCTCGACGCAATTTGAGTGTTCAGTCGTCATTAGGAGGCCCTAAACGTTACAAATAACTATCAGTTTTGCGTCGGATTCGACAATCTAGAGATAGAGGAGAACGACCATAAAGTGGCCGAGGCACCAATAGACAATTGGAGACAAGTCGGCTGGAGGTCGATGTATTGAATCTCGACGCAATTTGAGTGTTCCATCGTCATTACGAGGCCATGAACGTTACAATTAACTATCAGTTTTGCGTCGGATTCGAAAATCTAGACTCACAGGAGAACGACCATAAGGTGCCCGAGGCAGCAATAGACCCTTGGAGACAAGTCGGCAGAAGGACGATGTATTGCATCTCGAAGCAATTAGGGTGTTCTATTGTCATTAGGAGGCCCTGAACGTTACAATCAACCATCAGTTTTGCGTAGGATACGAAAATCTAGACTCGCAGGAGAACGGCCACAAGGTGCGCGAGGCAGCAATAGACCCTTGGAGACATGTCGGCTGAAGGACGATGTATTAAATCGCGACGCAATTTGAGTGTTCCATCGTCATTAGGAGGCCCTGGACGTTACAATTAACTATTAGTTTCGCGTCGGATTCAAAAATCTAGACTCACAGGAGCTGGACCATATGGTGCCCGAGGCAGCAATATCCCCTTGGAGACAAGTCGGCTGGAGGACGATGTATTGCATCTCGACGCAAATTGAGTGTTCCATCGTCATTAGGAGGTCCTGATCGTTACTATTAACAATCAGTTTTGGGTCGGATTCGATAATCTAGACTCAAAGGAGAACGACAAGAAGGTGCCCGAGGCAGTAAAAACCCTTGGAGGCAAGTCGGCTGGAGGACGATGTATTGAATATCGACGCAATTTGAGTCCTCAATCGTCATTAGGAGGCCCAGAACGTTACAATTAACTATCAGATTTGCGTCGGACTTTAAATCTAGACTCACAGGAGAACGACCATAAGGTGCCCGAAGCAGCTATAGGCCCTTGGAGAAATAACGGCTGAATGACGATGTATTGAATCACGACACAATTTGAGTGTTCTATCGTCATTAGGAGGCCCTGAACGTTACAAGTAACTAGCGGTTTTGCGTCGGATTCTACAATCTAGACTTACAGGAGAACGACCATAAGGTGCCCGAGGCAGCAATTGACTCTAGGAGACAAGTCGGCTGAAGGACGATGTATGGAATCTCGACGCAATTACAGTGTTCTATCGTCATTAGGAGGCCCTGAACGTTACAATCACCCATCAGTTTTGCGTAGGATTCGAAAATCTAGACTCACAGGAGAACGACCATAAGGTGCGCGAGGCAGCAATAGACCCTTGGAGACAAGTCAGCTGAAGGACCATGTATTCAATCTCGACGCAATTTGAGTGTTCCATCGTCATTAGGAGGCCCTGGACGTTACAATTAACTATCAGTTTTGGGTCGGATTTTAGATCTAGACTCACAGGAGAACGACCATAAGGTGCCCGAGGCTGCAAAAACCCTTGGAGACAAGACGGCTGGAGGACAATGATTGAATCTCGAGGCAATTTGAGTGTTCGTCATTAGGAGGCCCTGAACGTTACAATTAACTATCAGTTTCGCGTCGGATTCGAATATCTAGACTCACAGGAGACGGACTATATGGTGCCCGTGGAAGCAATATGCTCTTGGAGACAAGTCGGCTGTAGGACGATGTATTGAATATCGACGCAATTTGAGTGTTCCATCGTCATTAGGAGGCCCTGAACGTTACTATTAACTATCAGATTTGCGTCGGATTTTAGATCTAGACTCACAGGAGAACGACCATAAGGTGTCCGAGGCAGCAATAAGCCCTTGGAGACAAGCCGGCTGAATGACGATGTATTGAATCTCTACGCAATTTGAGTGTTCCATCGTCATGAGGAGGCCCTGAACGTTTGAATTAACTATCAGTCTCGCGTGGGGCTCGAAAATCTAGACTCACAGGAGACGGACCATATGGTTCCCGAGGCAGCAATATGCTCTTGGAGATAAGTCGGCTGGAGGACGATGTATTGAATCTCGACGCAATTTGAGTGTTCCATCGTCATTACGAGGCCCTGAACGTTAAAATTAACTATCTGTTTTGCGTCGGATTCTACAATCTATACTCTCAGGGGAACGACCATAAGGTGCCCGAGGCAGCAATAGCGCCTTGGAGACAAGTCGGCTGAAGGACAATGTATTGAATCTCGACGCAATTTGAGTAATCCATCGTCATTAGGAGGCCCTAATCGTTACAATTAACTATCAGTTTTGGGTCGGATTCGATTACCTAGACTCAAAGGAGAACGACAATAAGGTGCCCGAGGCAGCAAAAACCTTTGGAGGCAAGTCGGCTGGAGGCCGAAGTTTTGAATCTCGAGGCAATTTGAGTGTTCGTCATTAGGAGACCCTGAACGTTACAATTAACTATCAGTTTCGCGTCGGATTCGAAAATCTAGACGCACAGGAAACGGGCCATATGGTGCTCGTGGAAGCAATATGCCCTTGGAGACAAGTCGGCTGTAGGACGATGTATTGAATATCGACGCAATTTGAGTGCTCCATCGTCATTAGGAGGCCCTGAACGTTACAATTAACCATCAGATTTGCGTCGGATTTTAAATCTAGACTCACAGGAGAACGACCATAAGGTGCCCGAGGCAGGAATAGACCCTTGGAGACAAGTCGGCTGAATGACGATGTATTGAATCTCGACGTAATTTGAGTGCTCCATGGTTATTAGGAGGCCTTGAACGTTACAATTAACTATCAGTTTCGTGTCTGATTCGAAAATCTAGACCCACAGGGAAGGACCACATAGTGCCCGAGGCAGCAATATCCCCTTGTAGGCAAGTCGGCTGGACGACGATGTATTGTATCACGACACAGTTTGAGTGTTCTATCGTCATTAGGAGTCCCTGGACGTTACAAGTAACTATCAGTTTTGCGTCGGATTAGAAAATCTAGACTCACGGGAGAAGGTGCCACAGGCAGCAATAGATCCTATGAAACAAGTCGGCTGGTGGCCGATGTATTGAATCTCGACGCAATTTGAGTGTTCCGTCGTCATTAGGAGGACCTGGACGTTACAATTAACTATCAGTTTCGCGTCGGATTCAAAAATCTAGACTCACAGGAGCTGGACAATATGGTGCCCGAGGCAGCAATATCCCTTTGGAGGCAAGTCGGCTGGAGAACGATGTATTAAATCTCGACGCAAACTGTGTGTTCCGTCGTCATTAGGAGGCCCTGATCGTTACAATTCACTATAAGTTTTGGGTCGGATTCGATAATCTAGACTCACAGGAAGACGGCCATAAGGTGCCCGAGGCTGCTAAAACCCTTGGAGACAAGTCGACTGGAGGACAATGTATTCAATCTCAAGGCAATTTGAGTGTTCGTCATTGGGAGACCCTGAACGTTACAATTAACTATCAGTTTCGTGTTGGATTCGAAAATCTAGACTCTCAGGAGATGGACCATATGGTGCTCGTGGAAGCAATATGCCCTTGAAGACAAGTCTGCTGTAGGATGATGTATTGAATATCGACGCAATTTGAGTGTTCCATCGTCATTAGGAGGCCCTGAACGTTACAATTAACTATCAGATTTGCGTCGGATTTTAAATCTAGACTCACAGGAGAACGACCATAAGGTGCCCGAGGCAGCAATAGACCCTTGGAGACAAATCGGCTGAATGACGATGTATTGAATCTCGACGCCATTTTAGTGTCCCATCGTCATTAGGAGGCCCCGAATGTTACAATTAACTATCAGTTTCGCGCCTGATTCGAAAATCTAGACTCACAGGGATGGACCATATAGTGCCCAAGGCAGCAATATCCCCTTGTAGACAAGTCGGCTGGCGGACGATGTATTGAATCACGACACAATTTGAGTGTTCCATCGTCATTAGGATGCCCTGAACGTTACAATTATCTATCAGTTTTGCGTCCGATTCGAAAATCTAGACTTACAGGAGAACGACCATAAGGTGTCCGAGGCACCAATAGGATCTTGGAGACAAGTCGCCTGGAGGAATATGTATTGAATCTCGACGCAATATGAGTGTTCCATCGTCATTAGGAGGCCCTGAACGTTACAATTAACTATCAGTCTCGCGTCGGTTTCGAAAATCTAGACTCACAGGAGACGGACCATGTGGTTCTCGTGGCAGCAATATCCCCTTGGAGACAAGTCGGCTGGAGGACGATGTATTGACTCTCGACGCAATTTCAATGTTCGTCATTAGGAGACCCTGAACGTTACAACGAACTATCAGTTTCGCGTCGGATTCGAAAATCTAGACTCACAGGAAACGGACCATATGGTGCTCGTGGAAGCAATATGCCCTTGGAGACAAGTCGGCTGTAGGACGATGTATTGAATATCGACGCAATTTGACTGCTCCATCGTTATTATAGGTCCCTGAACGTTACAATTAACTATCAAATTTGCGTCGGATTTTCAATCTAGACTCACAGGAGAACGTCCATAAGGTGCCCGAGGCAGCAATAGACCCTTGGAGACAAGTCGGCTGAAGGACGATGTATTGAATCTCGACGCAATTTGAGTGTTCCATCATCATTACGAGGCCCTGAACGTTACAATTAACTATCAATCTCGCGTCGGGTTCTCTAAATCTAGACTCACAGGAGACGGACCATATGGTTCCCGAGGCAGCAATATGCTCTTGGAGACAAGTCGGCTGGAGGACGATGTATTGAATCTCGACGCAATTTCAATGTTCGTCATTAGGAGACCCTGAACGTTATAATTAACTATCAGTTTCGCGTCGGATCCGAAAATCTAGACTCACAGGAGACGGACCATATGGTGCCCGTGGAAGCAATATCCCCTTGGAGACAAGTCGGATTCAAACGATGTGTTGAATCTCGGCGCAATTTGAGTGTTCCATCGTAATTAGGATGCCCTGAACGTTACAATTATCTATCAGTTTTGCGTCCGATTCGAAAATCTAGACTCATAGGAGAAGGCGCCACAGGCAGCAATAGTTAATATGAAGCAAGTCGGCTGGTGGCCGATATATTGAATCTCGACGCAATTTGAGTGTTCCGTCGTGATTAGGAGGCCCTAAACGTTACAATTAACTATCAGTTTTGCGTCGGATTCGACAATCTAGACATAGAGGAGAACGACCATAAAGTGCCCGAGGCACCAATAGACAATTGGAGACATGTCGGCTGGAGGACGATGTATTGATTCTCGACGCAATTTGAGTGTTCCATCGTCATTACGAGGCCCTGAATGTTACAATTAACTATCAGTCTCGCGTCGGTTTCGAAAATCTAGACTCACAGGAGACGGACCATATGCTTCCCGAGGCAGCAATATCCCCTTGGAGACATGTCGGCTGGAGGACGATGTATTGAATCTCGCCGCAATTTCAATGTTCGTCATTAGGAGACCCTGAACGTTACAATTAACTATGAGTTTCGAGTCGGATTGAAATCCTAGACTCACAGGAAACGGACCATATGGTGCTCGTGGAAGCAATATGCCCTTGGAGACAAGTCGGCTGTAGGACGATGTATTGAATATCGACGCAATTTGAGTGCTCCATCGTCATTAGGAGGCCCTGAACGTTACAATTAACTAACAGCTTTGCGTCGGATTTTAAATCTAGACTCACAGGAGAACGACCATAAGGTGCCCGAGGCAGCAATAGACCCTTGGAGAAAAGTCGGCTGGAGGACGATGTATTGAATCTCGACGCAATTTGAGTGTTCCATCGCCATTAGGAGGCAGTGATCGTTACAATTAACTATCAGTTTTGGGTCGGATTCGATAATCTAGACTCAAAGGAGAACGACAATAAGGTGCCCGTGGCAGCAAAAACCCTTGGAGACAAGTCGGCTGGAGGACGATGTTTTCAATCTCGAGGCAATTTGAGTGTTCGTCCTTAGGAGACCCTGAACGTTACAATTAACTATCAGATTTGCGTCGGATTTTAAATCTAGACTCACAGGAGAACGACCATGAGGTGCCCGAGGCAGCAATAGACCCTTGAAGATAAGTCGGCTGAATGACGATGTATTGAATTTCGACGCATTTTGAGTGTTCCATCGTCATTAGGAGGCCCTGAACATTTCAATTAACTATCAGTTTCGTGTCTGATTAGAAAATCTAGACCCACAGGGAAGGACCATATAGTGCCCGAGGCAGCAACAGACCCTTGGAGTCAAGTTGGCTGGAGGACGATGTATTGAATCTCGTCGCAATTTGAGTGTTCCATCGTCATTAGGAGGCCCTGAACGTTACAAATAACTATCAATTTTGCGTCGGATTCGACAATCTAGACTCACAGGAGAACGACCATAAGGTGCCCGAGGCGGCAATAGACCCTTGAAGACAAGTCGGCTGAAGGACGATGTATTGAATCTCGACGCAAGTTGAGTGTTCCATCGTCATTAGGAGGCCCTGAACGTTACAATTAACTATCAGTCTCGCGTCGGGTTCTCTAAATCTAGACTCACAGGAGACGGACCATATGGTTCCCGAGGCAGCAATATGCTCTTGGAGACAAGTCGGCTGGAGGACGATGTATTGAATCTCGACGCAATTTCAATGTTCGTCATTACTAGACACTGAACGTTACAATTAACTATCAGTTTCGCGTCGGATTCGAAAATCTAGACTCACAGGAGACGGACCATATGGTGCCCGTGGAAGCAATATGCCCTTGGAGACAAGTCGGCTGGAGGACGATGTATTGAATCTCGACGCAATTTCAATGTTCGTCATTAGGGGTCCCTGAACGTTATAATTAACTATCAGTTTCGCGTCGGATCCGAAAATCTAGACTCACAGGAGACGGACCATATGGTGCCCGTGGAAGCAATATCCCCTTGGAGACAAGTCGGCTGGAAACGATGTATTGAATCTCGACGCAATTTGAGTGTTCCATCGTCATTAGGATGCCCTGAACGTTACAATTATCTATCAGCTTTGCGTCGGATTCGAAAATCTAGACTCATAGGAGCAGGTGCCACAGGCAGCAATAGATCCTATGAAACAAGTCGGCTGGTGGCCGTTGTATTGAATCTCGACGCAATTTGAGTGTTCCATCGTCATTAGGAGGCTCTGAACGTTACAATTAACTATCAGTTTTGCGTCGGGTTCGAAAATCTAGACTCACAGGAGACGGACCATATGGTTCCCGAGGCAGCAATATGCTCTTGGAGATAAGTCGGCTGGAGGACGATGTTTGAATCTCGACGCAATTTCAATGTTCGTCATTAGGAGTCCCTGAACGTTATAATTAACTATCAGTTTCGCGTCGAATCCGAAAATCTAGACTCACAGGAGACGGACCATATGGTGGCCGTGGAAGCAATATCCCCTTGGAGACAAGTCGGCTGGAAACGATGTATTGAATCTCGACGCAATTTGAGTGTTCCATCGTCATTAGGATGCCCTGAACGTTACAATTATCTATCAGTTTTGCGTCCGATTCGAAAATCTAGACTCATAGGAGAAGGTGCCACAGGCAGCAATAGATCCTATGAAACAAGTCGGCTGGTGGCCGATGTATTGCATATCGACGCAATTTGAGTGTTCCGTCGTCATTAGGAGGCCGTAAACGTTACAATTAACTATCAGTTTTGCGTCGGATTCGACAATCTAGACATAGAGGAGAACGACCATAAAGTGCCCGAGGCACCAATAGACAATTGGAGACATGTCGGCTGGAGGACGATGTATTGAATCTCGACGCAATTTGAGTGTTCCATCTTCATTACGAGGCCCTGAACGTTAAATTAACTATCAGTTTTGCGTCGGATTCGAAAATCTAGACTCACAGGAGAACGACCATAAGGTGCCCGAGGCAGCTATAGACCATTGGAGACAAGTCGGCTGAAAGACGATGTATTGAATCTCGACGCAATTTGAGTGTTCCATCGTCATTAGGAGGCCCTGAACGTTACAATTAACTATCAGTCTCGCGTCGGATTCGAAAATCTAGACTCACAGGAGACGGACCATATGGTGCACGTGGAAGCAATATCCCCTTGGAGACATGTCGGCTGGAGGACGATGTATTGAATCTCGACGCAATTTGAGTGTTCCATCGTCATTAGGATGCCCTGAACGTTACAATTAACTATCAGTTTCGCGTCGGATTCAAAAATCTAAACTCACAGGAGCTGGACCATATGGTGCCCGAGGCAGCAATATCCCCTTGGAGACAAGTCGGCTGGAGGACGATGTATTGAATCTTGACGCAAATTGAGTGTTCCATCGACATTAGGAGGCCCTGAACGTTACAATTAACTATCAGTTTCGAGTCGGATTCAAAAATCTAAACTCACAGGAGCTGGACCATATGGTGCCCGTGGAAGCAATATCCCCTTGGAGACAAGTCGGCTGGAAACGATGTATTGAATCTCGACGCAATTTGAGTGTTCCATCGTCATTAGGATGCCCTGAACGTTACAATTATCTATCAGTTTTGCGTCGGATTCGAAAATCTGGACTCATAGGAGCAGGTGCCACAGGCAGCAATAGATCCTATGAAACAAGTCGGCTGGTGGCCGATGTATTGAATCTCGACGCAATTTGAGTGTTCCGTCGTCATTAGGAGGCCCTAAACGTTACAAGTAACTATCAGTTTTGCGTCGGATTCGACAATCTGGACATAGAGGAGAACGACCATAAGGTGCCCGAGGCAGCAATAGACCCAAGGAGACAAGTCGGCTGAAGGACGATGTATTGAATCTCGACGCAATTAGAGTGTTCTACCGTCATTAGGAGGCCCTGAACGTTACAATCAACCATTAGTTTTGGTTCGGATTCGATAATCTAGAGTCACAGGAGAACTACCATAAGGTGCCCTAGGCAGCAAAAACCCTTTGAGGCAAGTCGGCTGGAGGACGATGTATTGAATCTCGAGGCTATTTGAGTGTTCGTCATTAGGAGACCCTGAACGTTACAATTAACTATCAGTTTCGTGTCGGATTCGAAAATCTAGACTCACAGGAGTCGGACCATATGGTGCTCGAGGAAGCAATATGCCCTAGGAGACAAGTCGGCTGTAGGGCGATGTATTGAATCACGACACAATTTGTGTGTTCCATCGTCATTAGGAGGCCCTGAACGTTACAAGTAACCATCAGTTTTGCATCGGATTCGCCATCCTAGACTTACAGGAGAACGACCATAAAGTGCTCGAGGTACCAATAGACCCTTGGAGACAAGTAGGCTGGAGGACGATGTATTGAATATCTACGCAATTTGAGTGTTCCATCGTCATTAGGAGGCCCTCAACGTTACAATTAACTATCAGTCTCGCGTCGGGTTCGAAACTCTAGACTCACAGGAGACGGACCATATGGTTCCCGAGGCAGCAATATGCTCTTGGAGATAAGTCGGCTGGAGGACGATGAATTGAATCTCGACGCAATTTGAGTGTTCCATCGTCATTACGAGGCCCTGAACGTTACAACTAACTATCAGTTTTGCGTCGGATTGGAAAATGTAGACTCACAGGATAACAACCATGTGGAGTCCGAGGCAGCAATAGATCCTAGGAGACAAGTCGACTGAAGGACGATGCATTGAATCTCGACGCAATGAGAGTGTTCTGTCGTCATTAGGAGGCCCTGAACGTTACAATCAACCATCAGTTTTGCGTAGGATTCGAAAATCTAGACTCACAGGAGAACGACCATAAGGTGTGCCAGGCAGCAATATCCCCTTGGAGACATGTCGGCTGGAGGACGATGTATTGAATCTCGAGGCCATTTGAGTGATCGTCATTAGGAGACCCTGAACGTTACAATTAACTAACAGTTTCGCGTCGTATTCGACAATCTATACTCACAGGAGAACGACCATAAGGTGCCCGAGGCAGCAATAGACCCTTGGAGACCAGTCGGCTGAAGGACGATGTATTGGTTCTCGACGCAATTTGAGTGTTCCATCGTCATTTTGAGGCCCTGAACGTTACAATTAACTATCAGTTTTGCCTCGGATTCTACAATCTATACTCATATTAGAACGACCATAAGGTGCCCGAGGCAGCAATAGACCCTTGGAGACCAGTCGGCTGAAGGACGATGTATTGGTTCTCGACGAAATTTGAGTGTTCCATCGTCATTAGGAGGCCCTGAGCGTTACAATTAACTATCAGTCTCACGTCGGGTTCGAAAATCAAGACTCACAGGAGACGGACCATATGGTTCCCGAGGCAGCAATATGCTCTTGGAGACAATTCGGCTGGAGGACGATGTATTGAATCTCGACGCAATCTCAATGTTCGTCATTAGGAGACCCTGAAAGATACAATTAACTATCAGTTTCGCGTCGGATTCGAAAACCAGACTCACAGGAGACGGTCCATATGGTGCCCGTGGAAGCAATATGCCCTTGGAGGTAAGTCGGCTGGAGGACGATGTATTGAATCTCGACGCAATTTGAGTAATCCATCGTCATTAGGAGGCGCTAAACGTTACAATTAACTATCAGTTATGCTTCGAATTCGAAAATCTAGACTCACAGGAGACGGACCATAAGGTGCCCGTGGCAGCAAAAGACCCTTGGAGGCAAGTCGGCTGAAGGGCGATGTATTAAATCTCGACGCAATTTGAGTGTTCCATCGTCATTAGGAGGCCCTGAACGTTACAATTAACTATCAGATTTGCGTCGGATTTTAATTCTAGGCTCACAGGAGAACGACTATAAGATGCCCGAGGCAGCAATAGACCCTTGGAGACGATTCGGCTGAATGACGATGTATTGTATGTCGACGCAATTTGAGTGTTTCATCGTCATTAGGAGGCCCTGAACGTTACAATTAACTATCAGTTTTGCGTCGGATTCGACAATCTATACTCACAGGAGGACGACCATAAGGTGCCCGAGGCAGCAATAGACCCCTGGAGACAAGTCGGCTGAAGGACGATGTATTGAATCTCTACGTAATTTGAGTGTTCCATCGTCATTAGGAGGCCCTGAACGTTACAATTAACTATCAGTCTCGCGTCGGGTTCTCAATATCTAGACTCACAGGAGACGGACCATATGGTTCACGAATCAGCAATATGCTCTTGGAGACAAGTCGGCTGGAGGAGGATGTATTGAATATCGACGCAATTTGAGCGTTCCATCGCCATTAGAAGGCACTAAACGTTACAATTAACTATCAGTTATGCGTCGGATTGGAAAATCTAGACTCACAGGAGACGGACCATAAGGTGCCCGAGGCAGCAATAGACCTTTGGAGACACGTCGGCTGAAGGGCGATGTATTGAATCTCGACGCAATTTGAGTGCTCCATCGTCATTAGGAGGCCCTGAACTTTGCAATTAATTATCAGTTTCGCGTCTGATTCGATTATCTAGACTCACAGGGAAGGACCATATAGTGGCCAAGGCAGCAATATCCCCTTGTAGACAAGTCGCCTGGAGGACGTTGTATTGAATCTCGACGCAATTTGAGCGTTCCATCGCCATTAGAAGGCACTAAACGTTACAATTAACTATCAGTTATGCGTCGGATTGGAAAATCTAGACTCACAGGAGACGGAACATAAGGTGCCCGAGGCAGCAATAGACCTTTGGAGACAGGTCGGCTGAGGGGCGATGTATTGAATCTCGACGCAATTTGAGTGTTCCATCGTCATTAGGAGGCCCTGAAAGTTACAATTAACTATCAGTTTCGCGTAGGATTCGAAAATCTAGACTCACAGGAGAGGGACCATAAGGTGCCCGAGGCAGCAAGAGACCCTTGGAGACAAGTCGGCTGGAGGTCGATGTATTGAATCTCGACGCAATTTGAGTTTTGCATCGTCATTAGGAGGCCCTGAACGTTACAATTAACTATCAGTTATGCGTCGGCTTCGACAATCTAGACTCACAGGAGAACGACCATAAGTTGCCCGAGGCAGCAATAGACCCTTGAAGACAAGTCGGCTGAAGGAGGGTGTATTAAATGTCGACGCAATTTGGGTGTTCCATCGTCATTAGGAGGCCCTGAACGTTACAATTAACTATCAGTTATGCGTCGGCTTCGACAATCTAGACTCACAGGAGAACGACCATAAGTTGCCCGAAGCAGCAATTGACCCTTGGAGACAAGTCGGCAGGAGGACGAGAATCTACACGCAATTTGAGTGTTCAATTGTCATTAGGAGGCCCTGCACGTTACAATTAACTATCAGTCTCGCGTCGGATTCGAAAATCTAGACTCACAGGAGACGGACCATATGGTTCTTGAGGCAGCAATATCCCCTTGGAGACAAGTCGGCTGGAGGACGATGTATCGAATCTCGACGCAATTTGAGTGTTCCATCGTCATTAGGAGGCCCTGATCGTTACAATTAACTATCAGTTTCGCGTCGGATTCGATTATCTAGACTCACAGGGAAGAACCATATAGTGCCCGAGGCAGCAATATCCCCTTGTAGACAGTCGCCTGGAGGACGATGTATTGAATCTTGACGCAATTTGAGTGTTCCATTGTCATTAGGAGGCGCTAAACGTTACAATTAACTATCAGGTATCCGTCGAATTCGAAAATCTAGACTCACAGGAGACGGACCATAAGGTGCCCGAGGCAGCAATAGACACTTGGAGACAAGTCGGCTGGAGGATGATGTATTCAATCTCGACGCAATTTTAATGTTCGTCATTAGGAGACCCTGAACGTTACAATTAACTATCAGTTTCGCGTCGTATTCGAAAATCTAGACGCACAGGAGACGAACCGTATGGTGCAGGTGGTAGCAATATGAACCTGGAGACAAGTCGGCTGAATGACGATGTAATGAATCTCGACTCAATTTGAGTGTTCCATCGTCTTTAGGAGGCCCTGAACTTTACAATTAACTATCAGTTTCGCGTCTGATTCGAATATCAAGACTCACAGGGAAGAACCATATAGTGCCCGAAGCAGTAATATCCCCTTGTAGACAAGTCGCCTGGAGGACGATGTATTGAATCTCGACGCAATTTGAGTGTTCCATCGTCATGAGGAGGCGCTAAACGTTACAATTAACTATCAGTTATGCGTCGGATTCTAAAATCTAGACTCACACGAGACGGACCATAAGTTGCCCGAGGCAGCCATAGACCTCTGGAGACAAGTCGGCTGAAGGGCGATGTATTGAATCTCGACGCAATTTGAGTGTTCCATCGTCATTAGGAGGCCCTCAACGTTACAATTAACTATCAGTTTCGCGTCGGATTCGAAAATCTAAACTCACAGGAGACGGACCATAAGGTGCCCGAGGCAGCAATTGACCCTTGGAGACAAGTCGGCAGGAGGACGATGTATGAAATCTAGACGCAATTTGAGTGTTCAATTGTCATTAGGAGGCCCTGAACGTTACAATTAACTATCAGTTATGCGTCGGATTCGAAAATATAAACTCTCAGGAGAACGACCATAAGGTGCCCGAGGCAGCAATATCCCCATGGAGACAGGTCGGCTGGAGGACGATGTATTGCATCTCGACGCAATTTGAGTGTTCCTTCGTCATTAGGACACCCTGAACGTTACAAGTAACTATCAGTTTCGCGTCTGATTCGAAAATCTAGCCGCACAGGGAAGGACCATATAGTGCCCGAGGCAGCAATATCCCAATGTAGACAAGTCGCCTGGAGGGCGATGTATTGAATCTCGACGCAATTTGAGTGTTCCATCGTCATTAGGACGCCCTGAACGTTACAATTAACTATCAGTTACGCGTCGGATTCGAAAATCTAGACTCACAGGAGACGGACCCTATGGTGCCCGAGGCAGCAATATTCCCTTAGAGACAAGTCGGCTCGAGGACCATGTATTGAATCTCGACGCAATTTGAGTGTTCCATCGTCATTAGGTGGCGCTAAACGTTACAATTAACTATCAGGTATGCGTCGGATTCGAAAATCTAGACTCACAGGAGACGGACCCTATGATGCCCTAGGCAGCAATATCCCCTTGGAGACAGGTCGGCTGGAGAGCGATGTATTGAATCTCCACGCAATTTGAGTGTTCCATCGTCATTAGGAGGCCCTGATTCTTACAATTAACTATCAGTTTTGCGTCGGATTCGACAATCTAGACTCCGAGGAGAACGATCATAAATTTCCCGAGGCAGCAATAGACCCTTGGAGACAAGTCGGCTGAAGGACGATGTATTGAATCTCGACTCAATTTGAGTGTTCCATCGTCATTAGGAGGCCCTGATCTTTACAATTAACTATTAGTTTCGCGTCTGATTCGAAAATCTAGACTCACAGGGAAGGACCATATAGTGCGCGAGGCAGCAATATCCCCTTGTAGACAAGTCGCCTGGAGGACGATGTATTGAATCTCGACGCAATTTGAGTGTTCCATCGTCATTAGGAGGCCCCGAACGTTACAAGTAACTATCAGTTTTGCGTCGGATTCGACCATCTAGACTTACAGGAGAACGATCATAAACTGCCCGAGGCACCAATAGACCCTTGCAGACAAGTCGGCTGGAGGCCGATGTGTTGAATCTAGACGCAATTTGAGTGTTCCATCGTCATTAAGAGGCCCTGAACGTTACAATTACCCATCATTTATGCGTCGGATTCGAAAATCTAGACTAACAGGAGAACGACCATAAGGTGCCCGAGGCAGCAATAGACCCTTGGAGAGAAGTCGGCTGGTAGCCGATGTATTGAATCTCGACGCAACTTCAGTGTACCATCGTCATTAGGAGGCCCTGAACTTTACAATTAACTATCAGTTTCGCGTCTGATTCGAAAATCTAGACTCACAGGGAAGGACCATATAGTGCCCGAGGCAGCAATATCCCCTTGTAGACAAGTCGCCTGGAGGACGATGTATTGAATCTCGACGCAATTTGAATGTTCCATCGTCATTAAGAGGCGCCAAACGTTGCAATTAACTATCATTTATGCGTCGGATTCGAAAATCTAGACTCACAGTAGAACGACCATAAGGTGCCCGAGGCAGCAATAGACCCTTGGAGACAAGTAGTCTGAAAAACGATGTATAGAAGATCGACGCAATTTGAGTCCTCCATCGTCATTAGGAGGCCCTGAACGTTACAATTAACTATCAGTTATGCGTCGGATTGGAAAATCTAATCTCACAGGAGAACGACCATAAGGTGCCCGAGGCAGCAATAACCCCATGGAGACAAGTCGGCTGGAGGACGATGTATTGAATCTCGACGCATTTTGAGTGTTCCATCGTCATTAGGAGGCCCTGAACGTTACAAGTAACTATCAGTTTTGCGTCGGATTCGACCATCTAGACTTACAGGAGAACGATCATAAACTGCCCGAGGCACCAATAGACCCTTGCAGACAAGTCGGCTGGAGGACGATGTATTGAATCTAGACGCAATTTGAGTGTTCCTTCATCATTAGGAGGCCCTGAACGTTACAATTAACTATCAGTTTCGCGTCTGATTCGAAAATCTAGACTCACAGGGAAGGACCATATAGTGCCCGAGGCAGCAATATCCCCTTGTAGACAAGTCGCCTGAAGGACGATGTATTGAATCTCGACGCAATTTGAGTGTTCCATTGTCATTAGGATGCGCCAAACGTTACAATTTTACAATTAACTATCATTTATTCGTCGGATTCGAAAATCTAGACTCACAGGTGAACGACCATAAGGTGCCCGAGGCAGCAATAGACCCTTGGAGACAAATCGGCTGGTAGCCGATGTATTGATTCTCGACGCAATTTGAGTGTTCCATCGTCATTAGGAGGCCCTGAACTTTACAATTAACTATAAGTTTTGCGTCGGAATCGACAATCTAAATTCACAGGAGAACGACCATAAGTTGCCCGAGGCAGCAATAGACCCTTGGAGACAAGTCGTCTGAAGGACGATGTGTTGAATCTCGCCGCAGTTTGAATGTTCGTCATTAAGAGACCCTGAACGTTACAATTAACTATCAGTTTCGCGTCGGATTCGAAAATCTAGACTCACAGGAGACGAACCATATGGTGCCCGTGGAAGCAATATGCCCTTGGAGACAAGTCGGCTGAAGGACGATGTATTGAATCTCGACGCAATTAGAGTGTTCTATCGTCATTAGGAGGCCCTGAACGTTACAATCAACCATCAGTTTAGCGTAGGATTCGAAAATCTAGATTCACAGGAGCACGACCATAAGGTGCGCGAGGCAGCAATAGACCCTTGGAGACAAGTCGGCTGAAGGACGATGTATTAAATCTCGACGCAATTTGAGTGTTCCATCGTCATAGGAGGCCCTGGACGTTACAATTAACTATCAGTTTCGCGTCGGATTCAAAAATCTAGACTCACAGGAGCTGGACCATATGGTGCCCGAAGCAGCAATATGCCCTTGGAGACAAGTCGGCTGCAGGACGATGTATTGAATCTCGACGCAATTTGAGTGTTCCATCGTCATTAGGAGGCCCTGAACGTTACAATTAACTATCAGTCTCGCGTCGGATTCGAAAATCTAGATTCACAGGAGACGGACCATATGGTTCCCGAGGCAGCAATATCCCCTTGGAGACAAGTCGGCTGGAGGACGATGTATCGAATCTCGACGCAATTTGAGTGTTCCATCGTCATTAGGAGGCCCTGATCGTTACGATTAACTATGACTATTGCGTCGGATTCGATAATCTAGACTCACAGGAGAACGACCACAAGGTGCCCGAGGCAGCAAAAACACTTGGAGACAAGTCGGCTGGTGGACGATGTATTGAATCTCGACGCAATTTGCATGTTCGTCATTAGGAAACACTGGACGTTACAATTAACTATCAGTTTCGCATCGGATTCGAAAATCTAGACTCACAGGAGACAAACCATATGGTGCCCGTGAAAGCAATATGCCCTTGGAGACAAGTCGGCTGAAGGACGATGTATTGAATCTCGACGCAAATAGAGAGTTCTATCGTCATTAGGAGGCCCTGAACGTTACAATCAACCATCAGTTTTGCGTAGGATTCGAAAATCTAGACTCACAGGAGAACGGCCTTAAGGTGCGCGAGGCAGCAATAGACCCTTGCAGACAAAACGGCTGAATGACGATGTATAGAATCTCGACACAATTTGAGAGTTCCATCGTCATTAGGAGGCCCTGAACGTTACAATTAACTATCAGTTTTGCGTCGGAATTTAGATCTAGACTCACAGGAGAACGACCAAAAGGTGCCCGAGGCAGCAATAGACCATTGGAGACAAGTCGGCTGAATGACGATGTATTGAATCTCGACGCAATTTGAGTGTTCCATCGTCATTAGGAGGCCCTGAACGTTACAATTAACTATCAGTTTCGCGTCGGATTCGAAAATCTAGAATCACAGGAGACGGACCATATGGTGCTCGTGGAAGCAATATGCCCTTGGAGACAAGTCGGCTGTAGCACGATGAAGTGAATATCGACGCAATTTGAGTGTTCCATCGTCATTAGGAGGCCCTGAACGTTACAATTAACTATCAGTTTTGCGTCGGATTTTAGATCTAGACTCACAGGAGAATGACCATAAGGTGCCCGAGGCAGCAATAGACCATTGGAGACAAGTCGGCTGAATGACGATGTATTGAATCTCGACGCAATTTGAGTGTTCCATCGTCATTAGGAGAACCTGAACGTTACAATTAACTATCAGTATCGTGTCTGAATCGAAAATCTAGACCCACAGGGAAGGACCATATAGTGCCCGAGGCAGCAATATCCCCTTGAAGACAAGTCGCCTGGCGGACGATGTATTGAATCGCGACACAATTTGAGTGTTCCATCGTCTTTAGGAGGCCCTGAACGTTACAAGTAACTATCAGTTTTGCGTCGAAATCGACAATAGACTTACAGGAGCACGACCATAAGGTGCGCGAGGCAGCAATAGACCCTTGGAGACAAGTCGGCTGAAGGACGATGTATTAAATCTAGACGCAATTTGAGTGTTCCATCGTCATAGGAGGCCCTGGACGTTACAATTAACTATCAGTTTCGCGTCGGATTCAAAAATCTAGACTCACAGGAGCTGGACCATATGGTGCCCGAAGCAGCAATATGCCCTTGGAGACAAGTCGGCTGCAGGACGATGTATTGAATCTCGACGCAATTAGAGTGTTCTATCGTCATCAGGAGGCCCTGAACGTTACAATTAACTATCAGTCTCGCGTCGGATTCGAAAATCTAGATTTACAGGAGACGGACCATATGGTTCCCGAGGCAGCAATATCCCCTTGGAGACAAGTCGGCTGGAGGACGATGTATCGTATCTCGACGCAATTTGAGTGTTCCATCGCCATTAGGAGGCCCTGATCGTTACGATTAACTATCACTATTGCGTCGGATTCGATAATGTAGACTCACAGGAGAACGACCACAAGGTGCCCGCGGCAGCAAAAACACTTGGAGACAAGTCGGCTGGTGGACGATGTATTGAATCTCGACGCAATTTGCATGTTCGTCATTAGGAAACCGTGGACGTTACAATTAACTATCAGTTTCGCATCGGATTCGAAAATCTAGACTCACAGGAGACAAACCATGTGGTGCCCGTGAAAGCAATATGCCCTTGGAGACAAGTCGGCTGAAGGATGATGTATTGAATCTCGACGCAAATAGAGAGTTCTATCGTCATTAGGAGGCCCTGAACGTTACAATCAACCATCAGTTTTGCGTAGGATTCGAAAATCTAGACTCACAGGAGAACGACCATAAGGTGCGCGAGGCAGCAATAGACCTTTGGAGACAAGTCGGCTGAATGACGATGTATTGAATCTCGGCACAATTTGAGTGTTCCATCGTCATTTGGAGGCCCTGAACGTTACAATTAACTATCAGTTTTGCGTCGGATTTTAGATCTAGACTCACAGGAGAACGACCATATGGTGCCCGAGGCAGCAATAGACCATTGGAGACAAGTCGGCTGATAGATGATGTATTGAATCTCGACGCAATTTGAGTGTTCCATCGTCATTAGGAGGCCCTGAACGTTACAATTAACTATCAGTTTCGCGTCGGATTCGAAAATCTAGAATCACAGGAGACGGACCATATGGTGCTCGTGGAAGCAATATGCCCTTGGAGACAAGTCGGCTGTAGGACGATGTATTGAATATCGACGCAATTTGAGTGTTCCATCGTCATTACTAGGCCCTGAACGTTACAATTAACTATCAGTTTTGCGTCGGATTTTAGATCTAGACTCACAGGAGAACGACCATAAGGTGCCCGAGGCAGCAATAGACCATTGGAGACAAGTCGGCTGAATGACGATGTATTGAATCTCGACGCAATTTGAGTGTTCCATCGTCATTAGGAGGCCCTGAACGTAACAATTAACTATCAGTTTCGTGTCTGAATCGAAAATCTAGACCCACAGGCAAGGACCATATAGTGCCCGAGGCAGCAATATCCCCTTGAAGACAAGTCGGCTGGCGGACGATGTATTGAATCACGACACAATTTGAGTGTTCCATCGTCTTTAGGAGGCCCTGAACGTTACAAGTAACTATCAGTTTTGCGTCGAAATCGACAATCTAGACTTACAGGAAAACGACCATAAAGTGCCCGAGGCACCAATAGACCCTAGGAGACAAGTCGGCTGGAGGACGATGTATTGAATCTCTACGCAATTTGAGTGTTCCATCGTCATTAGGAGGCCCTGAACGTTACAATTAACTATCAGTCTCGCGTCGGGTTCGAAAATCTAGACTCACAGGAGAACGACCATAAGGTGTCCGAGGCAGGAATAGACCCTAGGAGACAAGTCGGTTGAAGGACGATGTATTGAATCTCGACGCAATTAGAGTGTTCTATCGTCATTAGGAGGCCCTGAAAGTTACAATCAACCATCAGTTTTGCGTAGGATTCGAAAATCTAGACTCACAGGAGAACGACCATAAGGTGTCCGAGGCAGCAATAGATCCTAGGAGACAAGTCGGCTGAAGGACGATGTATTGAATCTCGACGCAATTTGAGTGCTCCACCGTCATTAGGAGGCCCTGGACGTTACAATTAACTATCAGTTTCGCGTCGGATTCAAAAATCTAGACTCACAGGAGCTGGACCATTTGGTGCCCGAGGCAGCAATATCCCCATAAGAGTCAAGTCGGCTGGAGGACGATGTATTGAATCTCAAGGCAATTTGAGTGTTCGTCATTAGGAGACCCTGAACATTACAATTAACTATCAGCTTCGGGTCGGATTCGACAATCTATTCTCACAGGAGAACGACCATAAGGTGCCCGAGGCAGCAATAGACACTTGGAGACAAGTCGGCTGAAGGACGATGTATTGAATCTCGACGCAATTTGGGTGTTCCATCGTCATTAGGAGGCCCTGAACGTTAGAATTAACTATCAGTCTCGCGTCGGGTTCGAAAATCTAGACTCACAGGAGACGGACCATAAGGTTCCCGAGGCACCAATATGCTCTTGGAGACGAGTCGGCTGGAGGACGATGTGTTGAATCTCGACGCAATTTCAATGTTCGTCATTAAGAGACCCTGAACGTTACAATTAACTATCAGTTATGCTTCGAATTCGAAAATCTACACTCACAGGAGACGGACCATAAAGTGCCCGCGGCAGCAATAGACCTTTGGAGACAAGTCGGCTGAAGGGCGATGTATTGAATCTCGACGCTATTTTAGTGTTCCATCGTCACTTGGAGGCCCTGAAGGTTACAATTAACTATCACATTTGCGTCGGATTTTAAAACTAGGCTCACAGGAGAACGACCATAAGGTGCCTGAGGCAGCAATAGAATCTTGGACACAATTCGGCTGAATGACGATGTATTGAATCTCGACGCAATTTGAGTGCTCCATCGTCATTAGGAGGCCCTGAACGTTACAATTAACTATCAGTTTCGCGTCTGATCCGAAAATCTAGACTCACAGGGAAGGACCATATAGTGCCCGAGGCAGCAATATCCCCTTGTAGACAAGTCGGCTGGCGGACGATGTATTGAATCTCGACACAATTTGAGTGTTCCATCGTCATTAGGAGGCCCTGAACGTTACAAGTAACTATCAGTTTTGCGTCGGATTCGACAATCTAGACTCACAGAACGAACATAAGGTGCCCGATGCAGCGATAGACCCTTGGAGACATGTCGGCAGGCGGACGATGTGTAGAATCTAAACGCAATTTGAGTGTTCAATTGTCATTAGGAGGCCCTGTACGTTACAATTAACCATCAGTTATGCGTCGGATTCGAAAATCTAAACTCACAGGAGAACGACCATAAGGTGCCCGAGGCAGCAATATCCCCTTGTAGACAAGTCGCCTGGAGGACGATGTATTGAATCTCGACGCAATTTTAATGTTCCATTGACATTAGGAGGCGCTAAACGTTACAATTAACTATCAGTCTCGCGTCGGGTTCGAAAATCTAGACTCACAGGAGACGGACCATATGGTTCCCGAGGCAGCCATATGCTCTTGGAGACAAGTCGGCTGGAGGACGATGTATTGAATCTCGACGCAATTTCAATGTTCGTCATTAAGAGACCCTGAACGCTACAGTTAACTATCAGTTTCGCGTCGGATTCGAAAATCTAGACTCACAGGAGACGGACCATATGGTGCCCGTGGAAACTATATTCCCTTGGAGAGAAGTCGGCTGGATGACGATGTATTGAATCTCGACGCAATTTGAGTAATCCATCGTCATTAGGAGGCGCTAAACGTTACAATTAACTATCAGTTATGCTTCGAATTCGAAAATCTAGACTCACAGGAGACGGACCATAAGGTGCCCGAGGCAGCAATAGACCTTTGGAGACAAGTCGGCTAAAGGGCGATGTATTGAATCTCGACGCAATTTGAGTGTTCCAACGTCATTTGGAGGCCCTGAACGTTACAATTAAGTATCAGATTTGCGTCGGATTTTGAATCTAGGCTCACAGGAGAACGACCATAAGGTGCCCGAGGCAGCAATACACCCTTGGAGACAATTCGGCTGAATGACGATGTATTGAATCTCGACGCAATTTGAGTGTTCCATCGTCATTAGGAGGCCCTGAACGTTACAATTAACTATCAGTTTCGCGTCTGATTCGAAAATCTAGACTCACAGGGAAGGACCATACGGTTCCCGAGGCAGCAATATGCTCTTGGAGACAAGTCGGCTGGAGGACGATGTATTGAATCTCGACGCAATTTCAATGTTCGTCATTAGGAGACCCTGAACGTTACAATTAACTATCAGTTTTGCGTCGGATTCGACAATCTAGACTCACAGGAGGACGACCATACGGTGCTCGAGGCAGCAATACACCCTTGGAGACAAGTCGGCTGAAGGACGATGTATTGAATCTCGACGCAGTTTGAGTGCTCCATCGTCATTAGGAGGCCCTGAACGTTACAATTAACTATCAGTCTCGCGTCGGGTTCTCAAAATCTAGACTCACAAGAGACGGACCATATGGTTCCCGAGGCAGCAATATGCTCTTGGAGACAAGTCGGCTGGAGGACGATGTATTGAATCTCGACGCAATTTCAATGTTCGTCATTAGGAGACCCTGAACGTTACAATAAACTATCAGTTTCGCGTCGGATTCGAAAATCTAGACTCACAGGAGACGGACCATATGGTGCCCGTGGAAGCATTATGCCCTTGGAGACAAGTCGGCTGGAGGACGATGTATTGAATCTCGACGCAATTTGAGTGTTCCATCGTCATTAGGAGGCCCTGATCGTTACAATTATTTATCAGTTTTGCGTCGGATTCAATAATATATACTCACAGGAGAACGACCATAAGGTGCCCGAGGCAGCAAAATCCCTTGGAGACAAGTCGGCTGGAGGACGATGTCTTGAATCTCGACGCAATTTGAATGTTCGCCATTAGGAGACCCTTAAAGTTACAATTAACTATCAGTTTCGCGTCGGATTCGAAAATCTAGACTCACAGGAGACGGACCATATGGTGCCCGTGGAAGCAATATGCCCTTGAAGACAAGTCGGCTGGAGAAGGATGTATTGAATCGCGACGCAATTTGAGTGTTCCATCGTCATTAGGATTCCCTGAACGTTACAATTAACTGTCAGATTTGCGTCGGATTTGAAAATCTAGACCCACAGAACGACCATAAGGTGCCCGATGCAGCGATAGACCCTTGGAGACTAGTCGGCTGGAGGACGATGTATGGAATTTCGACGCAATTTGAGTGTTCCATCGACATTAGGAGGCCCTGAACGTTACAATTAACTATCAGACTTGCGTCGGATTTGAAAATCTAGACTCACAGGTGAACGACCATAAGGTCCCCGAGGCAGCGATAGACCCTTGGAGACAAGTCGGCTGAAGGACGATGTATTGAATCCCGACTCAATTTGAGTGTTCCATCGTCATTAGGAGGCCATGAACTTTACAATTAACTATCAGTTTCGCGTCTGATTCGAAAATCTAGACTCATTAGGAAGGACCATATAGTGCCCGAGGCAGCAATTTCCCCTTGTAGACAAGTCGCCTGGAGGACGATGTATTGAATCTCGACGCAATTTGAGTGTTCCATCGTCATTAGGAGGCGCTAAACGTTACAATTAACTATCAGTTTCGCGTCGGATTCGAAAATCTAGACTCACAGGAGACGGACCTTATGGTGCCCGAGGCAGCAATATCCCCATGGAGGCAAGTCGGCAGGAGGACGATGTATTGAATCTCCATGCAATTTGAGTGTTCCATCGTCATTAAGAGGCCCTGAACGTTACAATTAACTATCAGTTTCGCGTCGGATTCGAAAATCTAGACTCACAGGAGACGGAACATAAGGTGCCCGAAGCAGCAATAGACCCTTGGAGACAAGTCGGCAGGAGGACGATGTATAGTATCTAGACGCAATTTGAGTTTTCAATTGTCATTAGGAGGCCCTGAACGTTACAATTAACTATCAGTTATGCGTCGGATTCGAAAATCTTAACTCACAGGAGAACGACCATAAGGCGCCCGAATCAGCAATATCCCCATGGAGACAAGTCGGCTGGAGGACGATGTATTGAACCAAGACGCAATTTGAGTGTTACTTCGTCATTAGGACGCCCTGAACGTTACAAGTAACTATCAGTTTCGCGTCTGATTCGAAAATCTAGACTAACAGGGAAGGACCATATAGTGCCCGAGGCAGTAATATCCCCATGTAGACAAGTCGCCTGGAGGACGATGTATTGAATCTCGACGCAATTTGAGTGTTCCATCGTCATTAGGAGGCACTAAACGTTACAATTAACTATCAGTTATGCGTCGGATTCGAAAATCTAGACTCACAGGAGAACGACCGTAAGGTGCCCGAGGCAGCAAAAACCCTTGGAGACATGTCGGCTGGAGGGCAATGTATTGAATCTCGACGCAATTTGAGTGTTCCATCGTCATTAGGAGGCCCTGAACGTTACAATTAACTATCAGTCTCGCGTCGGGTTCTCAAAATCTAGACTCACAGGTGACGGACCATATGGTTCCCGAGGCAGCAATATGCTCTTGGAGACAAGTCGGCTGGAGGACGATGTATTGAATCTCGACGCAATTTGAGTGTTCCATCGTCATTAGGAGGCCCTGATCGTTACAATTAACTATCAGTTTTGCGTCGGATTCAATAATATAGACTCACAGGAGAACGACCATAAGGTGCCCGAGGCAGCAAAAACCCTTGGAGACAAGTCGGCTGGAGGACGATGTATTGAATCTCGACGCAATTTGAATGTTCGTCACTAGGAGATCCTGAACGTTACAACTAACTATCAGTTTCGCGTCGGATTCGAAAATCTAGACTCACAGGAGACGGATTATATGGTGCCCGTGGAAGCAATATGCCCTTGAAGACAAGTCGGCTGGAGGAGGATGTATTGAATCGCGACGCAATTTGAGTGTTCCATCGTCATTAGGATGCCCTGAACAATTAACTGTCAGATTTGCGACGCATTTGAAAATTTAGACTCACAGAACGACCATAAGGTGCCCCATGCAACGATAGACCCTTGGAGACAAGTCGGCTGAATGACGATGTATTGAATCTCGACTCAATTTGAGTGTTCCATCGTCATTAGGAGGCCCTGAACGTTACAATTAACTATCAGTTTCGCGTCTGATTCGAATATCTAGACTCACATGGAAGGGCCATATAGTGCCCGAGGCAGCAATAGACCTCTGGGGACAAGTAGGCTGAAGGGCGATGTATTGAATCTCTACGCAATTTGAGTGTACTATCGTCATTAGGAGGCCCTGAACGTTACAATTAACTATCAGTTTCGCGTAGGATTCGAAAATCTAGACTCACAGGAGACGGACCGTAAGGAGCGCGAGGCAGCAATAGACCCTTGCAGACTAAACGGCAGGAGGACGATGTATAGAATCTAGACGCAATTTGAGTGTTCAATTGTCATTAGGAGGCCCTGAACGTTACAATTAACTACCAGTTATGCGTCGGATTCGAAAATCTAAACTCACAGGAGAACGACCATTAGGTGCCCGAGGCAGCAATATCCCCATGGAGACAAGTCGGCTGGAGGACGATGTATTGAATCTCCGACGCAATTTGAGTGTTCCATCGTCATTATGAGGCCCTGAACGTTACAAGTAACTATCAGTTTTGCGTCGGATTCGACCATCTAGACTTACAGGAGAACGATCATAAAGGACCCGAGGCACCAATAGCCCCTTGGAGACAAGTCGGCTGGAGGGCGATGTATTGAATCTCGACGCTATTTGAGTGTTCCATCGTCACTTGGAGGCCCTGAAGGTTACAATTAACTATCACATTTGCGTCGGATTTTAAAACTAGGCTCTCAGGAGAACGACCATAAGGTGCCTGAGGCAGCAATAGAATCTTGGACACAATTCGGCTGAATGACGATGTATTGAATCTCGACGCAATTTGAGTGCTCCATCGTCATTAGGAGGCCCTGAACGTTACAATTAACTATCAGTTTCGCGTCTGATTCGAAAATCTAGACTCACAGGGAAGGACCATATAGTGCCCGAGGCAGCTATATCCCCTTGTAGACAAGTCGGCTGGCGGACGATGTATTGAATCTCGACACAATTTGAGTGTTCCATCGTCATTAGGAGGCCCTGAACGTTACAAGTATCTATCAGTTTTGCGACGGATTCGACAATCTAGACTCACAGAACGAACATAAGGTGCCCGATGCAGCGATAGACCCGTGGAGACATGTCGGCAGGCGGACGATGTATAGAATCTAGACGCAATTTGAGTGTTCAATTGTCATTAGGAGGCCCTGTACGTTACAATTAACCATCAGTTATGCGTCGGATTCGAAAATCTAAACTCACAGGAGAACGACCATAAGGTGCCCGAGGCAGCAATATCCCCTTGTAGACTAGTCGCCTGGAGGACGACGTATTGATTCTCGACGCGATTTGAGTGTTCCATCGACATTAGGAGGCGCTAAACGTTACAATTAACTATCAGTTATGCGTCGGATTCGAAAATCTAGACTCACAGGAGAACGACAATAAGGTGCCCGAGGCAGCAATAGACCCTTGGAGACAAGTCGGCTGAAGGACGTTGTATTGAATCTCGACGCAATTTGTGTGTTCCATCGTCAATAGGAGGCCCTGAACGTTACAATTAACTATCAGTCTCGCGTCGGGTTCGAAAATCTAGACTCACAGGAGACGGACCATATGGTTCCCGAGGCAGCCATATGCTCTTGGAGACAAGTCGGCTGGAGGACGATGTATTGAATCTCGACGCAATTTCAATGTTCGTCATTAAGAGACCCTGAACGCTACAATTAACTATCAGTTTCGCGTCGGATTCGAAAATCTAGACTTACAGGAGACGGACCATATGGTGCCCGTGGAAACTATATTCCCTTGGAGAGAAGTCGGCTGGAGGACGATGTATTGAATCTCGACGCAATTTGAGTAATCCATCGTCATTAGGAGGCCCTGAACGTTACAATTAACTATCAGTTTCGCGTCTGATTCGAAAATCTAGACTCACAGGGAAGGACCATATAGTGCCCGTGGCAGCAATATCCCCTTGTAGACAAGTCGCCTGCAGGATGATGTATTGAATCTCGACGCAATTTGAGTGTTCCATCGGCATTAGGAGGCGCCAAACGTTACAATTAACTATCATTTATGCGTCGGATTCGAAAATCTAGACTCACAGTAGAACTAACATAAGGTGCCCGAGGCAGCAATATACCCTTGGAGACAAGTCGGCTGAAGGACGATGTATTGAATCTCGACGCAATTTAAGTGTTCCATCGTCATTTGGAGGCCCTGAACGTTACAATTAACTATCAGTTATGCGTCGGATTCGACAATCTAGACTCACAGGAGAACGACCATAAGTTGCCCGAGGCAGCAATAGAACCTTGGAGACAAGTCGGCTGAAGGACGATGTATTGAACATCGACGCAATTTGAGTGTTCCATCGTCATTAGGAGGCCCTGAACGTTACAATTAACTATCAGTCTCGCGTCGGATTCGAGAAACTAGATTCACAGTAGACGGACCATATGGTTCCCGAGGCAGCAATATCCCCTTGCAGACAAGTCGGCTGGAGGATGATGTATCGAATCTCGACGCAATTTTAGTGTTCCATCGTCATTAGGAGGCGCTGACCGTTACAATTAACCATCAGTTTTTCGTCGGACTCGATAATCTAGACTCACAGGAAAACGACCACAAGGTGCCCGAGGCAGCAGAAACCCTTGGAGACAAGTCGGCTGGTGGACGATGTATTGAATCTTGACGCAATTTGAGTGTTCCATCGTCATTAGGAGGCGCCAAACGTTACAATTAACTATCATTTATGCGTCGGATTCGAAAATCTAGACTCACAGTAGAACGACCACAAGGTGCCCGAGGCAGCAATAGACCCTTGGAGACAAGTCGGCTGAAGGACGGTGTATTGAATCTCGACGCAATTTAGGTGTTCCATCGTAATTAGGAGGCCCTGAACGTTACAATTCACAATCAGTTTCGCGTCGGATTCGAAAACCTAGACTCACAGGAGACGGACCCTATGGTGCCCGAGGCACCATTAGACCCTTTGAGACAAGTCGGCAGGAGGACGATGTATTGAATCTCGACGCAATTTGATTGTTCCATCGTCATTAGGAAGCCCTGAAAGTTACAATTAACTATCAGTTTTGCGTCGGATTCGAAAATCAAGACTCACAGGAGAAGGTGCCACAGGCCGCAATAGACCCTATGAAACAAGTCGCCTGGTGGCCGCTGTATTGAATCTCGACGCAACGTGAGTGTTCCATCGTCATTAGGAGGCCCTGAACGTCATAATTAACTATCAGTCTCGCGTCGGATTCGAAAATCTAGACTCACAGGAGACGGACCATATGGTTCCCGAGGCAGCAATATCCCCTTGGAGACAAGTCGGCTGGAGGACGATGTATTGAATCGCGACGCAATTTGAGTGTTCCATCGTCATTAGGACGCCCTGAACGTTACAATTAACTATCAATTTTGCTTCGGATTCGATAATCTAGACTCACAGGAGAACGACCGTAAGGTGCCCGAGGCAGCAAAAACCCTTGGAGACATGTCGGCTGGAGGGCAATGTATTGAATCTCGACGCAATTTGAGTGTTCCATCGTCATTAGGAGGCCCTGAACGTTACAATTAACTATCAGTCTCGCGTCGGGTTCTCAAAATCTAGACTCACAGGTGACGGACCATATGGTTCCCGAGGCAGCAATATGCTCTTGGAGACAAGTCGGCTGGAGGACGATGTATTGAATCTCGACGCAATTTCAATGTTCGTCATTAGGAGACCCTGAACGTTACAATTAACTATCAGTTTCGCGTCGGATTCGAAAATCTAGACTCACAGGAGACTGACTATATGGTGCCCGTGGAAGCTATATGCCCTTGGAGACAAGTCGGCTGGAGGACGATGTATTGAATCTCGACGCAATTTGAGTGTTCCATCGTCATTAGGAGGCCCTGATCGTTACAATTAACTATCAGTTTTGCGTCGGATTCAATAATATAGACTCACAGGAGAACGACCATAAGGTGCCCGAGGCAGCAAAAACCCTTGGAGACAAGTCGGCTGGAGGACGATGTATTGAATCTCGACGCAATTTGAATGTTCGTCACTAGGAGTTCCTGAACGTTACAACTAACTATCAGTTTCGCGTCGGATTCGAAAATCTAGACTCACAGGAGACGGATTATATGGTGCCCGTGGAAGCAATATGCCCTTGAAGACAAGTCGGCTGGAGGAGGATGTATTGAATCGCGACGCAATTTGAGTGTTCCATCGTCATTAGGATGCCCTGAACAATTAACTGTCAGATTTGCGACGCATTTGAAAATTTAGAATCACAGAACGACCATAAGGTGCCCCATGCAACGATAGACCCTTGGAGACAAGTCGGCTGAATGACGATGTATTGAATCTCGACTCAATTTGAGTGTTCCATCGTCATTAGGAGGCCCTGAACGTTACAATTAACTATCAGTTTCGCGTCTGATTCGAATATCTAGACTCACATGGAAGGGCCATATAGTGCCCGAGGCAGCAATAGACCTCTGGGGACAAGTAGGCTGAAGGGCGATGTATTGAATCTCTACGCAATTTGAGTGTACTATCGTCATTAGGAGGCCCTGAACGTTACAATTAACTATCAGTTTCGCGTAGGATTCGAAAATCTAGACTCACAGGAGACGGACCGTAAGGAGCGCGAGGCAGCAATAGACCCTTGCAGACTAAACGGCAGGAGGACGATGTATAGAATCTAGACGCAATTTGAGTGTTCAATTGTCATTAGGAGGCCCTGAACGTTACAATTAACTACCAGTTATGCGTCGGATTCGAAAATCTAAACTCACAGGAGAACGACCATTAGGTGCCCGAGGCAGCAATATCCCCATGGAGACAAGTCGGCTGGAGGACGATGTATTGAATCTCCGACGCAATTTGAGTGTTCCATCGTCATTAGGAGGCCCTGAACGATACAAGTAACTATCAGTTTTGCGTCGGATTCGACCACCTAGACTTACAGGAGAACGATCATAAAGGACCCGAGGCACCAATAGCCCCTTGGAGACAAGTCGGCTGGAGGGCGATGTATTGAATCTCGACGCTATTTGAGTGTTCCATCGTCACTTGGAGGCCCTGAAGGTTACAATTAACTATCACATTTGCGTCGGATTTTAAAACTAGGCTCACAGGAGAACGACCGTAAGGTGCCTGAGGCAGCAATAGAATCTTGGACACAATTCGGCTGAATGACGATGTATTGAATCTCGACGCAATTTGAGTGCTCCATCGTCATTAGGAGGCCCTGAACGTTACAATTAACTATCAGTTTCGCGTCTGATTCGAAAATCTAGACTCACAGGGAAGGACCATATAGTGCCCGAGGCAGCTATATCCCCTTGGAGACAAGTCGGCTGAAGGACGATGTATTGAATCTCGACGCAATTTGTGTGTTCCATCGTCATTAGGAGGCCCTGAACGTTACAATTGACTATCAGTCTCGCGTCGGGTTCGAAAATCTAGACTCACAGGAGACGGACCATATGGTTCCCGAGGCAGCCAAATGCTCTTGGAGACAAGTCGGCTGGAGGACGATGTATTGAATCTCGACGCAATTTCAATGTTCGTCATTAAGAGACCCTGAACGCTACAATTAACTATCAGTTTCGCGTCGGATTCGAAAATCTAGACTTACAGGAGACGGACCATATGGTGCCCGTGGAAGCTATATTCCCTTGGAGAGAAGTCGGCTGGAGGACGATGTATTGAATCTCGACGCAATTTGAGTAATCCATCGTCATTAGGAGGCGCTAAACGTTACAATTAACTATCAGTTATGCTTCGAATTCGAAAATCTAGACTCACAGGAGACGGACCATAAGGTGCCCGAGGCAGCAATAGACCTTTGGAGACAAGTCGGCTAAAGGGCGATGTATTGAATCTCGACGCAATTTGAGTGTTCCAACGTCATTTGGAGGCCCTGAACGTTACAATTAAGTATCAGATTTGCGTCGGATTTTGAATCTAGGCTCACAGGAGAACGACCATAAGGTGCCCGAGGCAGCAATACACCCTTGGAGACAATTCGGCTGAATGACGATGTATTGAATCTCGACGCAATTTGAGTGTTCCATCGTCATTAGGAGGCCCTGAACGTTACAATTAACTATCAGTTTCGCGTCTGATTCGAAAATCTAGACTCACAGGGAAGGACCATACGGTTCCCGAGGCAGCAATATGCTCTTGGAGACAAGTCGGCTGGAGGACGATGTATTGAATCTCGACGCAATTTCAGTGTTCGTCATTAGGAGACCCTGAACGTTACAATTAACTATCAGTTTTGCGTCGGATTCGACAATCTAGACTCACAGGAGGACGACCATACGGTGCTCGAGGCAGCAATACACCCTTGGAGACAAGTCGGCTGAAGGACGATGTATTGAATCGCGACGCAGTTTGAGTGCTCCATCGTCATTAGGAGGCCCTGAAGGTTACAATTAACTATCAGTCTCGCGTCGGGTTCTCAAAATCTAGACTCACAGGAGACGGACCATATGGTTCCCGAGGCAGCAGTATGCTCTTGGAGACAAGTCGGCTGGAGGACGATGTATTGAATCTCGACGCAATTTCAATGTTCGTCATTAGGAGACCCTGAAAGTTACAATAAACTATCAGTTTCGCGTCGGATTCGAAAATCTAGACTCACAGGAGACGGACCATATGGTGCCCGTGGAAGCATTATGCCCTTGGAGACAAGTCGGCTGGAGGACGATGTATTGAATCTCGACGCAATTTGAGTGTTCCATCGTCATTAGGAGGCCCTGATCGTTACAATTATTTATCAGTTTTGCGTCGGATTCAATAATATATACTCACAGGAGAACGACCATAAGGTGCCCGAGGCAGCAAAATCCCTTGGAGACAAGTCGGCTGGAGGACGATGTCTTGAATCTCGACGCAATTTGAATGTTCGCCATTAGGAGACCCTTAAAGTTACAATTAACTATCAGTTTCGCGTCGGATTCGAAAATCTAGACTCACAGGAGACGGACCATATGGTGGCCGTGGAAGCAATATGCCCTTGAAGACAAGTCGGCTGGAGAAGGATGTATTGAATCGCGACGCAATTTGAGTGTTCCATCGTCATTAGGATTCCCTGAACGTTACAATTAACTGTCAGATTTGCGTCGGATTTGAAAATCTAGACCCACAGAACGACCATAAGGTGCCCGATGCAGCGATAGACCCTTGGAGACTAGTCGGCTGGAGGACGATGTATGGAATTTCGACGCAATTTGAGTGTTCCATCGACATTAGGAGGCCCTGAACGTTACAATTAACTATCAGACTTGCGTCGGATTTGAAAATCTAGACTCACAGGAGAACGACCATAAGGTCCCCGAGGCAGCGATAGACCCTTGGAGACAAGTCGGCTGAAGGACGATGTATTGAATCCCGACTCAATTTGAGTGTTCCATCGTCATTAGGAGGCCATGAACTTTACAATTAACTATCAGTTTCGCGTCTGATTCGAAAATCTAGACTCATTAGGAAGGACCATATAGTGCCCGAGGCAGCAATATCCCCTTGTAGACAAGTCGCCTGGAGGACGATGTATTGAATCTCGACGCAATTTGAGTGTTCCATCGTCATTAGGAGGCGCTAAACGTTACAATTAACTATCAGTTTCGCGTCGGATTCGAAAATCTAGACTCACAGGAGACGGACCATATGGTGCCCGAGGCAGCGATATCCCCATGGAGACAAGTCGGCAGGAGGACGATGTATTGAATCTCCACGCATTTGAGTGTTCCATCGTCATTAAGAGGCCCTGAACGTTACAATTAACTATCAGTTTCGCGTCGGATTCGAAAATCTAGACTCACAGGAGACGGAACATAAGGTGCCCGAAGCAGCAATAGACCCTTGGAGACAAGTCGGCTGGAGGACGATGTATTGAACCAAGACGCAATTTGAGTGTTACTTCGTCATTAGGACGCCCTGAACGTTACAAGTAACTATCAGTTTCGCGTCTGATTCGAAAATCTAGACTAACAGGGAAGGACCATATAGTGCCCGAGGCAGTAATATCCCCATGTAGACAAGTCGCCTGGAGGACGATGTATTGAATCTCGACGCAATTTGAGTGTTCCATCGTCATTAGGAGGCACTAAACGTTACAATTAACTATCAGTTATGCGTCGGATTCGAAAATCTAGACTCACAGGAGAACGACCATAAGGTGCCCGAGGTAGCAATATCCCCTTGGAGACAAGTCGGCTAGAAGCCGATGTATTGAATCTCGACGCAATTTGAGTATTCCATCGTCATTAGGAGGCCCTGAACTTTACAATTAACTATCAGTTTCGCGTCTGATTCGAAAATCTAGACTCACAGGGAAGGACCATATAGTGCCTGTGGCAGCAATATCCCCTTGTAGACAAGTCGCCTGCAGGATGATGTATTGAATCTCGACGCAATTTGAGTGTTCCATCGGCATTAGGAGGCGCCAAACGTTACAATTAACTATCATTTATGCGTCGGATTCGAAAATCTAGACTCACAGTAGAACAAACATAAGGTGCCCGAGGCAGCAATATACCCTTGGAGACAAGTCGGCTGAAGGACGATGTGTTGAATCTCGACGCAAATTAAGTGTTCCATCGTCATTTGGAGGCCCTGAACGTTACAATTAACTATCAGTTATGCGTCGGATTCGACAATCTAGACTCACAGGAGAACGACCATAAGTTGCCCGAGGCAGCAATAGACCCTTGGAGACAAGTCGGCTGAAGGACGATGTATTGAATATCGACGCAATTTGAGTGTTCCATCGTCATTAGGAGGCCCTGAACGTTACAATTAACTATCAGTCTCGCGTCGGATTCGAGAATCTAGATTCACAGTAGACGGACCATATGGTTCCCGAGGCAGCAATATCCCCTTGCAGACAAGTCGGCTGGAGGATGATGTATCGAATCTCGACGCAATTTTAGTGTTCCATCGTCATTAGGAGGCGCTGACCGTTACAATTAACCATCAGTTTTTCGTCGGACTCGATAATCTAGACTCACAGGAAAACGACCACAAGGTGCCCGAGGCAGCAGAAACCCTTGGAGACAAGTCGGCTGGTGGACGATGTATTGAATCTTGACGCAATTTGAGTGTTCCATCGTCATTAGGAGGCGCCAAACGTTACAATTAACTATCATTTATGCGTCGGATTCGAAAATCTAGACTCACAGTAGAACGACCACAAGGTGCCCGAGGCAGCAATAGACCCTTGGAGACAAGTCGGCTGAAGGACGGTGTATTGAATCTCGACGCAATTTAGGTGTTCCATCGTAATTAGGAGGCCCTGAACGGTACAATTCACAATCAGTTTCGCGTCGGATTCGAAAACCTAGACTCACAGGAGACGGACCCTATGGTGCCCGAGGCACCATTAGACCCTTTGAGACAAGTCGGCAGGAGGACGATGTATTGAATCTCGACGCAATTTGATTGTTCCATCGTCATTAGGAAGCCCTGAAAGTTACAATTAACTATCAGTTTTGCGTCGGATTCGAAAATCTAGACTCACAGGAGAAGGTGCCACAGGCCGCAATAGACCCTATGAAACAAGTCGCCTGGTGGCCGCTGTATTGAATCTCGACGCAACATGAGTGTTCCATCGTCATTAGGAGGCCCTGAACGTCATAATTAACTATCAGTCTCGCGTCGGATTCGAAAATCTAGACTCACAGGAGACGGACCATATGGTTCCCGAGGCAGCAATATCCCCTTGGAGACAAGTCGGCTGGAGGACGATGTATTGAATCGCGACGCAATTTGAGTGTTCCATCGTCATTAGGACGCCCTGAACGTTACAATTAACTATCAATTTTGCTTCGGATTCGATAATCTAGACTCACAGGAGAACGACCGTAAGGTGCCCGAGGCAGCAAAAACCCTTGGAGACATGTCGGCTGGAGGGCAATGTATTGAATCTCGACGCAATTTGAGTGTTCCATCGTCATTAGGAGGCCCTGAACGTTACAATTAACTATCAGTCTCGCGTCGGGTTCTCAAAATCTAGACTCACAGGAGAACGACCATAAGTTGCCAAGGCAGCAATAGACCCTTGGAGACAAGTCGGCTGAAGGACGATGTATTGAATCTCGACGCAATTTGAGTGTTCCATCGTCATTAGGAGGCCCTGAACGTTACAATTAATTATCAGTCTCGCGTCGGATTCGAAAATCTAGACTCACAGGAGACGGACCATATGGTTCCCGAGGCAGCAATATCCCCTTGGAAACAAGTCGGCTGGAGGACGATGTATCGAATCTCGACGCAATTTGAGTGTTCCATCGTCATTAGGAGGCCCTGAACGTTACAATTAACTATCAGTTTCGCGTCGGATTCGAAAATGTAGACTCACAGGAGACGGACCCTATGGTGCCAGACGCAGCAATATCCCCTTGGAGACAAGTCGGCTGGAGGACGATGTATTGAATCTCGACGCAATTTGAGTGTTCCATCGTCATTAGGATGCCCTGAAAGTTACAATTAACTATCAGTTTTGCGTCGGATTCGAAAATCTAGACTCACAGGAAAAGGTGCCACAGGCAGCAATAGACCCTATGAAACAAGTCGCCTGGTGGCCGATGTTTTGAATCTCGACGCAACTTGAGTGTTCCATCGTCGATAGGAGCCCTGAACGTTACTATTAACTATCAGTTTTGCGTCAGATTCGACAATCTAGACTCACAGGAGAACGACCATAAGGTGCTCGAGGCAGCAATAGACACTTGGAGACAAGTCAGCTGATGGACGATGTATTGAATCTCGACCCAATTTGAGTGTTCCATCGTCATTAGGAGGCCCTGAACGTTACAATTAACTATCAGTTTTGCGTCGAATTCAATAATATTGACTCACAGGAGAATGACCATAAGGTGCCGCAGGCAGCCAAAAGCCTTGGAGACAAGTCGGCTTGAGGACGATGTATTGAATCTCGACGCAATTTGAATGTTCGTCATTAGGAGATTGTGAACGTTACAATTAACAATCAGTTTCGCGTCGGATTCGAAAATCTAGACTCACAGGGAAGGACCATATAGTGCCCGAGGCAGCAATATCCCCTTGTAGACAAGTCGCCTGGAGGACGATGTATTGAATCTCGACGCAATTAGAGTGTTCCATCGTCATTAGGAGGCACTAAATGTTACAATTAACTATCAGTTTCGCGTAGGATTCGAAAATCTAGACCCACAGGAGACGGATCATAAGGTGCCCGAGGCAGCAATAGACACTTAGAGACAAGTCGGCTGGTAGCCGATGTATTGAATCTCGACGCAATTTGAGTGTTCAATCGTCATAAGAAGGCCCTGAACGTTACAATAAACTATCAGTTTTGCGTCGGATTCGACAATCTAGACTTACAGGAGAACGACCATAAGGTGCCCAAGGCAGCAATAGACCCTTGGAGAAAAGTCGGCGGTAGGAAGATGTATTGAATATCGACGCAATTTGAGCGTTACATCGTCATTAGGAGGCCCAGAACGTTACAATTAACTATCAGTTTTGCGTCGGATTCGAAAATCTAGACTCACAGAGAACGAACATATGGTGCCCGAGGCAGCAATAGACCCTTGGAGACAAGTCGGCTGAAGGACGATGTATTGAATCTCGACGCAATTTGTGTGTTCCATCGTCATTAGGTGGCCCTGAACGTCACAATTAAGTATCAGTCTCGCGTCGGATTCGAAAATATAGACTCATAGGAGACGGACCATATGGATCCCGAGGCAGCAGCATCCCCTTGGAGACAAGTCCGCTGGAGCACGATGTATCGAATCTCGACGCAATTTGAGTGTTCCATCGTCATTAGGAGGCCCTGAACGTTACAATTAACTATCAGTTTCGCGTCGTATTCGAAAATCTAGACTCTCAGGAGACGGACCATAAGGTGCCCGAGGCAGCAATAGACCCTTGGAGACATGTCGGCAGGAGGACGAGAATCTAGACGCAATTTGAGTGTTCAATTGTCATTAGGAGGCTCTGAACGTTACAATTAACTATCATTTCGCGTCGGATTCGAAAATCTACACTCACAGGAGACGGACCCTATGGTGCCCGAGGCAGCAATATCCCCTTGGAGACAAGTCGGCTGGAGGACGATGTATTGAATCTCGACGCAATTTGAGTGTTCCATCGTCATTAGGAGGCCATGATCGTCACAGTTAACTATCAGTTTTGCGTCGGAGTCGATAATCTAGACTCACAGGACAACCACCATAAGGTGCCCGAGGCAGCAAAAACCCTTGGAGACATGTCGGCTGGAGGACAGTGTATTGAATCTCGACGCAATTTGAATTTTCGTCATTAGGAGACCCTGAACGTTACAATTAACTATCAGTTTCGCGTCGGATTCGAAAATCTAGACTCACAGGAGACGAACCATATGGTGCAGGTGGAAGCAATATGCCCCTGGAGACAAGTCGGCTGAATGACGATGTATTGAATCTCGACTCAATTTGAGTGGTCCATCGTCATTAGGAGGCCCTGAACGTTACAATTAACTATCAGTTTCGCGTCGGATTCGAAAATCTAGACTCACAGGAGAACGACCATAAGGTGCCCGAGGCAGCAATAGACCCTTGGAGACAAGTCGGCTAGTAGCCGATGTATTGAATCTCGACGCAATTTGAGTGTTCCATCGTCAGTAGGAGGCCCTGCACGTTACAATTAACTATCAGTTTTGCGTCGGATTCGACAATCTAGACATACAGGAGAACGACCATAAGGTGCCCGAGGCAGCAATAGACCCTTGGAGACAAGTCGGCTGTAGGACAATGTATTGAATATCGACGCAATTTGAGCGTTACATCGTCATTAGGAGGCCCTGAACGTTACAATTAACTATCAGTTTCGCGTCGGATTCGAAAATGTAGACTCACAGGAGACGGACCCTATGGTGCCAGACGCAGCAATATCCCCTTGGAGACAAGTCTCCTGGAGGACGATGTATTGAATCTCGACGCAATTTGAGTGTTCCATCGTCATTAGGATGCCCTGAAAGTTACAATTAAGTATCAGTTTTGCGTCGGATTCGAAAATCTAGACTCACAGGAAAAGGTGCCACAGGCAGCAATAGACCCTATGAAACAAGTCGCCTGGTGGCCGATGTTTTGAATCTCGACGCAACTTGAGTGTTCCATCGTCGATAGGAGCCCTGAACGTTACTATTAACTATCAGTTTTGCGTCAGATTCGACAATCTAGACTCACAGGAGAACGACCATAAGGTGCCCGAGGCTGCAATAGACACTTGGAGACAAGTCAGCTGATGGACGATGTATTGAATCTCGACCCAATTTGAGTGTTCCATCGTCATTAGGAGGCCCTGAACGTTACAATTAACTATCAGTTTTGCGTCGAATTCAATAATATAGACTCACAGGAGAATGACCATAAGGTGCCGCAGGCAGCCAAAAGCCTTGGAGACAAGTCGGCTGGAGGACGATGTATTGAATCTCGACGCAATTTGAATGTTCGTAATTAGGAGATTGTGAACGTTACAATTAACAATCATTTTCGCGTCGGATTCGAAAATCTAGACTCACAGGGAAGGACCATATAGTGCCCGAGGCAGCAATATCCCCTTGTAGACAAGTCGCCGGGAGGACGATGTATTGAATCTCGACGCAATTAGAGTGTTCCATCGTCATTAGGAGGCACTAAATGTTACAATTAACTATCAGTTTCGCGTAGGATTCGAAAATCTAGACCCACAGGAGACGGATCATAAGGTGCCCGAGGCAGCAATAGACACTTAGAGACAAGTCGGCTGGTAGCCGATGTATTGAATCTCGACGCAATTTGAGTGTTCAATCGTCATAAGAAGGCCCTGAACGTTACAATAAACTATCAGTTTTGCGTCGGATTCGAAAATCTAGACTCACAGAGAACGAACATATGGTGCCCGAGGCAGCAATAGACCCTTGGAGACAAGTCGGCTGAAGGACGATGTATTGAATCTCGACGCAATTTGTGTGTTCCATCGTCATTAGGTGGCCCTGAACGTCACAATTAAGTATCAGTCTCGCGTCGGATTCGAAAAATATAGACTCATAGGAGACGGACCATATGGATCCCGAGGCAGCAGCATCCCCTTGGAGACAAGTCCGCTGGAGCACGATGTACCGACTCTCGACGCAATTTGAGTGTTCCATCGTCATTAGGAGGCCCTGAACGTTACAATTAACTATCAGTTTCGCGTCGTATTCGAAAATCTAGACTCACAGGAGACGGACCATAAGGTGCCCGAGGCAGCAATAGACCCTTGGAGACATGTCGGCAGGAGGACGAGAATCTAGACGCAATTTGAGTGTTCAATTGTCATTAGGAGGCTCTGAACGTTACAATTAACTATCAGTTTCGCGTCGGATTCGAAAATCTAGACACACAGGAGACGAACCATATGGTGCAGGTGGAAGCAATATGCCCCTGGAGACAAGTCGGCTGAATGACGATGTATTGAATCTCGACTCAATTTGAGTGGTCCATCGTCATTAGGAGGCCCTGAACGTTACAATTAACTATCAGTTTCGCGTCGGACTCGAAAATCTAGACTCACAGGAGAACGACCATAAGGTGCCCGAGGCAGCAATAGACCCTTGGAGACAAGTCGGCTAGTAGCCGATGTATTGAATCTCGACGCAATTTGAGTGTTCCATCGTCAGTAGGAGGCCCTGCACGTTACAATTAACTATCAGTTTCGCGTCGGATTCGAAAATCTAGACTCACAGGAGACGGACCCTATGGTGCCCGAGGCAGCAATAGACCCTTGGAGACAAGTCGGCTGTAGGACAATGTATTGAATATCGACGCAATTTGAGCGTTACATCGTCATTAGGAGGCCCTGAACGTTACAATTAACTATCAGTTTCGCGTAGGATTCGAAAATCTAGACCCACAGGAGACGGACCATAAGGTGCCCGCGGCAGCAATAGACCCTTAGAGACTAGTCGGCAGGAGGACGATGTATAGAATATAGACGCAATTTCAGTGTTCAATTGTCATCAGGAGGCCCTGAACGTTACAATTAACTATCAGTTATGCGTCGGATTCGAAAATCTAAACTCACAGGAGAACGACCATAAGGTGCCCGAGGCAGCAATATCCCCTTGGAGACAAGTCAGCTGGAGGACGATGTATTGAATCTCGACGCAATATGTCCGTTCCATTGTCATTAGGAGGCCCTGAACGTTACAAGTAACTATCAGTTTTGAGTCGGATTCGACCAACTAGACTTACAGGAGAACGATCATAAAGTGCATGAGGCACCAATAGACCCTTGGAGACAAGTCGGCTGAAGGACGATGTATTGATTCTCGACTCAATTTGAGTGTTACATCGTCATTAGGAGGCCATGAACTTTACAATTAACTATCAGTTTCGCGTCTCATTCGAATATTTAGACTCACAGGGAAGAACGAAGTAGTTCCCGAGGCAGCAATATCCCCTTGTAGACAAGTCGCCTGGAGGACGATGTATTTTATCTCGACGCAATTTGAGTGTTCCATCGTCATTAGGAGGCGCTAAACGTTACAATTAACTATCAGTTATGCGTCGGATTCGAAAATCTAGACTCACAGGAGACGGACAATAAGGTGCCCGAGGCTGCAATAGACCTTTGGAGACATGTGGGGTGAAGTGCGATGTATTGATTCTCGACTCAATTTGAGTGTTCCATCGTCATTAGGAGGCCCTGAACGTTACAATTAACTATCAGTTTCGCGTCGGATTCGAAAATCTAGACTCACAGGAGACGGACCATAAGGTGCCCGAGGCAGCAATAGACCCTTGGAGACAAGTCGGCAAGAGGACGAGAATCTAGACGCAATTTGAGTGTTCAATTGTCATTAGGAGGCCCTGAACGTTACAATTAACTATCAGTTTCGCGTCGGATTCGAAAATCTAGACTCACAGGAGACGGACCCTATGGTGCCCGAGGCAGCAATATCCCCTTGGAGACAAGTCGGCTGGAGGACGATGTATTGAATCTCCACGCAATTTGAGTGTTCCATCGTCATTAGGAGGCTCTGAACGTTACAATTAACTATCAGTTTTGCGTCGGATTCGACAATTTAGACTCACAGGCGGACCACCATTAGTTGCCAAGGCAGCAATAGACCCTTGGAGGCAAGACGGCTGGAGGACGATGTATTGAATCTCGTCGCAATTTGAGTGTTCCATCGTCATTAGGATGCCCTGAACGTTACAATTAACTATCAGTCTCGCGTCGGATTCGAAAATCTAGACTCACAGGAGACGGACCATATGGCTCGCGAGGCAGCAATATCCCCTTGGAGACAAGTCGGCTGGAGGACGATGTATCAAATCTCGACGCAATTTGAGTGTTCCATCGTCATTAGGAGGCTCTGATCGTTACAATTAATTATCAGTTTTGCGTCGGATTCGTTAATCTAGACTCACAGGAGAATGACCATAAGATGCCCGAGGCAGCAAAAACCCTTGGAGACATGTCGGCTGGAGGACGACGTATTGAATCTCGACACAATTTGAATGTTCGTCATTAGGAGACCCTGAACGTTACAATAGACTATCAGTTTCGCGTCGGATTCGAAAATCTAGCCTCACAGGAGACGGACCCTATAGTGCCCGAGGCAGCAATATCCCCTTGGAGACAAATCGGCTGGAGGACGATGAATTGAATCTCGAAGCAATTTGAGTGTTCCGTCGTCATTAGGAGGCGCTAAACGTTACAATTAACTATGAGTCATGCGTCGGATTCGAAAATCTAGACTCACAGGAGACGGAACGTATGGTGCTCGAGGCAGCAATATCCCTTTGGAGACAAGTCGGCTGGAGGACGATGTATTGAATCTTCACGCAATTTGAGTGGTCCATCGTCATTAGGAGGCCCTGAACGTTACAATTAACTATCAGTCTCTTGTCGGATTCGAAAATCTAGACTCACAGGAGACGAACCATATGGTTCCCGAGGCAGCAATATCCCCTTGGAAACAAGTCGGCTGGAGGACGAAGTATCGAAACTCTACGCAATTTGAGTGTTCCATCGTCATTAGGAGGCCCTGATCGTTACAATTAACTATCAGTTTTGAGTCGGATTCGACCAACTAGACTTACAGGAGAACGATCACAAAGTGCATGAGGCACCAATAGACCCTTGGAGACAAGTCGGCTGGAGGACGATGTATGGAATCTCGACGCAATTTGTGTGTTCCATCGTCATTAGGAGGCCCGGAACGTTACAATTAACAATCAGATTTACGTCGGATTTGAAATTCTAGACTCACAGGAGGACGACCATAAGGTGCCCGAGGCAGCGATAGACCCTTGGAGACAAGTCGGCTGAAGGACGATGTATTGAATCTCGACTCAATTTGAGTGTTCCATCGTCATTAGGAGGCCATGAACTTTACAATTAACTATCAGTTCGTGTCTCATTCGAATATGTAGACTCACAGGGAAGAACGAAGTAGTTCCCGAGGCAGCATTATCCCCTTGTAGACAAGTCGCCTTGAGGACGATGTATTGAATCTCGACGCAATTTGAGTGTTCCATCGTCATTAGGAGGCGCTAAACGTTTCAATTAACTATCAGTTATGCGTCGGATTCGAAAATCTAGACTCACAGGAGACGGACAATAAGGTGCCCGAGGCTGCAATAGACCTTTGGAGACATGTGGGCTGAAGGGCGATGTATTGAATCTCGACGCAATTTGAGTGTTCCATCGTCATTAGGAGGCCCTGAACGTTACAATTAACTATCAGTTTCGCGTCGGATTCGAAAATCTAGACTCACAGGAGACGGACCATAAGGTGCCCGAGGCAGCGATAGACCCTTGGAGACAAGTCGGCTGAAGGACGATGTACTGAATCTCGACTCATTTGAGTGTTCCATCGTGATTTGGAGGCCATGAACTTTACAATTAACTATCAGTTTCGCGTCTGATTCGAATATCTAGACTCACAGGGAAGGACAATACTGTGCCCGAGGCAGCAATATCCCCTTGTAGACAAGTCGCCTGGAGGACGATGTATTGAATCTCGACGCAATTAGAGTGTTCCATCGTCATTAGGAGGCACTAAATGTTACAATTAACTATCAGTTTCGCGTAGGATTCGAAAATCTAGACCCACAGGAGAAAGACCATAAGGTGCCCGAAGCAGCAATAGACCGTAAGAGACTAGTCGGCAGGAGGACGATGTATAGAATATAGACGCAATTGGAGTGTTCAATTGTCATTAGGAGGCCCTGAACGTTACAATTAACTATCCGTTATGCGTCGGATTCGACAATCCAGACTCACAGGAGAGCGACCGTAAGTTGCCCGAGGCAGCAATAGACCCTTGGAGACAAGTCGGCTGAAGGACGATGTATTGAATCTCGACGCAATTTGTGTGTTCCATCGTCATTAGGAGGCCCTGAACGTCACAATTCAGAATCAGTCTCGCGTCGGATTCGAAAACATAGACTCATAGGAGACGGACCATATGGATCCCGAGGCAGCAGCATCCCCTTGGAGACAAGTCCGCTGGAGCACGATGTATCGAATCTCGACGCAATTTGAGTGTTCCATCGTCATTAGGAGGCCATGAAAATTACAATTAACTATCAGTTTCGCGTCTGATTCGAAAATCTAGACTCACAGGGAAGGACCATATAGTGCCCGAGGCAGCAATATCCCCTTGTAAACAAGTCGCCTGGAGGACGATGTATTGAATCTCGACGCAATTAGAGTGTGCCATTGTCATTAGGAGGCGCTAAACGTTACAATTAACTATCAGTTATGCGTCGGATTCGAAAATCTAGACTCACAGGAGAACAACCATAAGGTGCCCGAGGCAGCAATAGACACTTGGAGACAAGTCGGCTGGTAGCCGATGTATTGAATCTCGACGCAATTTGAGTGTTCCATCGTCATTAGGAGGCCCTGTACGTTACAATAAACTATCAGTTTTGCGTCGGATTCGAAAATCTAGACTCACAGTAGAACGAACATATGGTGCCCGAGGCAGCAATAGACCCTTGGAGACAAGTCGGCTGAAGGACGCTGTATTGAATCTCGACGCAATTTAAGTGTTCCAACGTCACTAGGAGGCCCTGAACGTTACAATTAACTATCAGTTTCGCGTCGGATTCGAAAATCTAGACTCACAGGCGACGGACCCTATGGTGCCCGAGGCAGCAGTATCCGCTTGGAGACAAGTCGGCTGGAGGACGATGTATTGAATCTCCACGCAATTTGAGTGTTCCATCGTCATTAGGAGGCCCTGAACGTTAAAATTAACTATGAGTTCTGCGTCGGATTCGACAATCCAGACTCACAGGAGAACGACCGTAAGTTGCCCGAGGCAGCAATAGACCCTTGGAGACAAGTCGGCTGAAGGACGATGTATTGAATCTCGACGCAATTTGTGTGTTCCATCGTCATTAGGAGGCCCTGAACGTCACAATTAAGAATCAGTCTCGCGTCGGATTCGAAAATATAGACTCATAGGAGACGGACCATATGGATCCCGAGGCAGCAGCATCCCCTTGGAGACAAGTCCGCTGGAGCACGATGTATCGAATCTCGTCGCAATTTGAGTGTTCCATCGTCATTAGGAGGCCCTGAACGTTACAATTAACTATCAGTTTCGCGTCGTATTCGAAAATCTAGACTCACAGGAGACGGACCATAAGGTGCCCGAGGCAGCAATAGATCCTTGGAGACATGTCGGCAGGAGGACGAGAATCTAGACGCAATTTGAGTGTTCAATTGTCATTAGGAGGCTCTGAACGTTACAATTAACTATCAGTTTCGCGTCGGATTCGAAAATCTAGACTCACAGGAGACGGACCCTATGGTGCCCGAGGCAGCAATATCCCCATGGAGACAAGTCGGCTGGAGGACGATGTATTGAATCTCGACGCAATTTGAGTGTTCCACCGTCATTAGGAGGCCCTGATCGTTACAATTAACTATCAGTTTTGCGCCGGATTCGATAATCTAGACTCACAGGAGAACGACCACAAGGTGCCCGAGGCAGCAAAAACCCTTGGAGACATGTCGGCTGGAGGACAGTGTATTGAATCTCGACGCAATTTGAATGTTCGTCATTAGGAGACCCTGAACGTTACAATTAACTATCAGTTTCGCCTCGGATTCGAAAATCTAGACTCACAGGAGACGAACCATATGGTGCAGGTGTATGCAATATGCCCCTGGAGACAAGTCGGCTGAATAACGATGTATTGAATCTCGACTCAATTTGAGTGGTCCATCGCCATTAGGAGGCCCTGAACTTTACAATTAACTATCAGTTTCGCGTCTCATTCATTAATTTGGACTCACAGGTAAGAACGAAGTAGTTCCCGAGGCAGCAATATCCCCTTGTAGACAAGTCGCCTGGAGGACGATGTATTGAATCTCGACGCAATTTGAGTGTTCCATCGTCATTAGGAGGCGCTAAACGTTACAATTAACTATCAGTTATGCGGCGGATTCGAAAATCTAGACTCACAGGAGACGGACAATAAGGTGCCCGACCCAGCAATAGACCCTTGGAGACACGTCGGCAGGAGGACGAGAATCTAGACGCAATTTGAGTGTTCAATTGTCATTAGGAGTCCCTGAACGTTACAATTAACTACAGTTTCGCGTCGGATTCGAAAATCTAGACTCACAGGAGACGGACCTTATGGTGCCCGAGGCAGCAATATCCCCTTGGAGACAAGTCGGCTGGAGGACGATGTATTGAATCTCCACGCAATTTGAGTGTTCCATCGTCATTAGGAGGCTCTGAACGTTACAATTAACTATCAGTTATGCGTCGGATTCGAAAATCTAGATTCACAGGAGAACGACCATAAGGTGCCCGAGGCAGCAGTAGACCCTTGGAGACAAGTCGGCTAGTAGCCGATGTATTGAATCTCGACGCAATTTGAGTGTTCCATCGTCAGTAGGAGGCCCTGCACGTTACAATTAACTATCAGTTTTGCGTCGGATTCGACAATCTAGACATACTGGAGAACGACCATAAGGTGCCCGAGGCAGCAATAGACCCTTGGAGACAAGTCGGCTGTAGGACAATGTATTGAATATCGACGCAATTTGAGAATTACATCGTCATTAGGAGGCCCTGAACGTTACAATTAACTATCAGTTATGCGTCGGATTCGAAAATCTAAACTCACAGGAGAACGACCATAAGGTGCCCGAGGCAGCAATATCCCCATGGAGACAAGTCAGCTGGAGGACGATGTATTGAATCTCGACGCAATATGACCGTTCCATTGTCATTAGGAGGCCCTGAACGTTACAAGTAACTATCAGTTTTGAGTCGGATTCGACCAACTAGACTTCCAGGAGAACGATCATAAAGTGATTGAGGCACCAATAGACCCTTGGCGACAAGTCGGCTGGAGGACGATGTATGGAATCTCGACGCAATTTGAGTGTTCCATCGTCATTAGGAGGCCCTGAACGCTACAATTAACTATGAGTTCTGCGTCGGATTCGACAATCCAGACTCACAGGAGAGCGACCGTAAGTTGCCCGAGGCAGCAATAGACCCTTGGAGACAAGTCGGCTGAAGGACGATGTATTGAATCTCGACGCAATTTGTGTGTTCCATCGTCATTAGGAGGCCCTGAACGTCACAATTAAGAATCAGTCTCGCGTCGGATTCGAAAACATAGACTCATAGGAGACGGACCATATGGATCCCGAGGCAGCAGCATCCCCTTGGAGACAAGTCCGCTGGAGCACGATGTATCGAATCTCGACGCAATTTGTGTGTTCCATCGTCATTAGGAGGCCATGAAAATTACAATTAACTATCAGTTTCGCGTCTGAATCGAAAATCTAGACTCACAGGGAAGGACCATATAGTGCCCGAGGCAGCAATATCCCCTTGTAGACATGTCGCCTGGAGGACGATGTATTGAATCTCGACGCAATTAGAGTGTGCCATTGTCATTAGGAGGCGCTAAACGTTACAATTAACTATCAGTTATGCGTCGGATTCGAAAATCTAGACTCACAGGAGAACAACCATAAGGTGCCCGAGGCAGCAATAGACACTTGGAGATAAGTCGGCTGGTAGCCGATGTATTGAATCTCGACGCAATTTGAGTGTTCCATCGTCATTAGGAGGCCCTGAACGTTACAATTAACTATCAGTTTCGCGTCGTATTCGAAAATCTAGACTCACAGGAGACGGACCATAAGGTGCCCGAGGCAGCAATAGATCCTTGGAGACATGTCGGCAGGAGGACGTAAATCTAGACGCAATTTGAGTGTTCAATTGTCATTAGGAGGCTCTGAACGTTACAATTAACTATCAGTTTCGCGTCGGATTCGAAAATCTAGACTCACAGGAGACGGACACTATGGTGCCCGAGGCAGCAATATCCCCTTGGAGACAAGTCGGCTGGAGGACGATGTATTGAATCTCGACGCAATTTGAGTGTTCCATCGTCATTAGGAGGCCCTGATCGTTACAATTAACTATCAGTTTTGCGTCGGATTCGACAATCTAGACTCACAGGAGAACGACCACAAGGTGCCCGAGGCAGCAAAAACCCTTGGAGACATGTCGGCTGGAGGACAGTGTATTGAATCTCGACGCAATTTGAATGCTCGTCATTAGGAGACCCTGAACGTTACAATTAACTATCAGTTTCGCGTCGGATTCGAAAATCTAGACTCACAGGAGACGAACCATATGGTGCAGGTGTATGCAATATGCCCCTGGAGACAAGTCGGCTGAATGACGATGTATTGAATCTCGACTCAATTTGAGTGGTCCATCGTCATTAGGAGGCCCTGAACTTTAATATTAACTATCAGTTTCGCGTCTCATTCATTAATTTGGACTCACAGGTAAGAACGAAGTAGTTCCCGAGGCAGCAATATCCCCTTGTAGACAAGTCGCCTGGAGGACGATGTATTGAATCTCGACGCAATTTGAGTGTTCCATCGTCATTAGGAGGCGCTAAACGTTACAATTAACTATCAGTTATGCGGCGGATTCGAAAATCTAGACTCACAGGAGACGGACAATAAGGTGCCCGACCCAGCAATAGACCCTTGGAGACAAGTCGGCAGGAGGACGAGAATCTAGACGCAATTTGAGTGTTCAATTGTCATTAGGAGGCCCTGAACGTTACAATTAACTACAGTTTCGCGTCGGATTCGAAAATCTAGACTCACAGGAGACGGACCTTATGGTGCCCGAGGCAGCAATATCCCCTTGGAGACAAGTCGGCTGGAGGACGATGTATTGAATCTCCACGCAATTTGAGTGTTCCATCGTCATTAGGAGGCTCTGAACGTTACAATTAACTATCAGTTATGCGTCGGATTCGAAAATCTAGACTCACAGGAGAACGACCATAAGGTGCCCGAGGCAGCAATAGACCCTTGGAGACAAGTCGGCTAGTTGCCGATGTATTGAATCTCGACGCAATTTGAGTGTTCCATCGTCAGTAGGAGGCCCTGCACGTTACAATTAACTATCAGTTTTGCGTCGGATTCGACAATCTAGACATACAGGAGAACGACCATAAGGTGCCCGAGGCAGCAATAGACCCTTGGAGACAAGTCGGCTGTAGGACAATGTATTGAATATCGACGCAATTTGAGAGTTACATCGTCATTAGGAGGCCCTGAACGTTACAATTAACTATCAGTTTCGCGTAGGATTCGAAAACCTAGACCCACAGGAGACGGACCATAAGGTGCCCGAGGCAGCAATAGACCCTTAGAGACTAGTCGGCAGGAGGACGATGTATCGAATATAGACGCAATTTGAGTGTTCAATTGTCATTAGCAGGCCCTGAACGTTACAATTAACTATCAGTTATGCGTCGGATTCGAAAATCTAAACTCACAGGAGAACGACCATAAGGTGCCCGAGGCAGCAATATCCCCATGGAGACAAGTCAGCTGGAGGACGATGTATTGAATCTCGACGCAATATGACCGTTCCATTGTCATTAGGAGGCCCTGAACGTTACAAGTAACTATCAGTTTTGAGTCGGATTCGACCAACTAGACTTACAGGAGAACGATCATAAAGTGCATGAGGCACCAATAGACCCTTGGAGACAAGTCTGCTTAAGGACGATGTATTGAATCTCGACTCAATTTGAGTGTTCCATCGTCATTAGGAGGCCAAGAACTTTACAATTAACTATCAGTTTCGCGTCTCATTCGAATATTTAGACTCACAGGGAAGAACGAAGTAGTTCCCGAGGCAGCAATATCCCCTTGTAGACAAGTCGCCTGGAGGACGATGTATTGAATCTCGACGCAATTGGAGTGTTCCATCGTCATTAGTAGGCCCTGAACGTTACAATTAACTATCAGTTTCGCGTCGGATTCGAAAATCTAGACTCACAGGAGACGGACCATAAGGTGCCCGAGGCAGCAATAGACCCTTGGAGACAAGTCGGCAGGAGGACGAGAATCTAGACGCAATTTGAGTGTTCAATTGTAATTAGGAGGCCCTGAACGTTACAATTAACTGTCAGTTTCGCGTCGCATTCGAAAATCTAGACTCACAGGAGACGGACCCTATGGTGCCCGAGGCAGCAATATCCCCTTGGAGACAAGTCGGCTGGAGGACGATGTATTGAATCTCCACGCAATTTGAGTGTTCCATCGTCATTAGGAGGCTCTGAACGATACAATTAACTATCAGTTTTGCGTCGGATTCGACAATCTAGACTCACAGGAGAACGACCATAAGTTGCCAAGGCAGCAATAGACCCTTGGCGACAAGACGGCTGAAGGACGATGTATTGAATATCGTCGCAATTTGTGTGTTCCATCGTCATTAGGATGCCCTGAACGTTACAATTAACTATCAGTCTCGCGTCGGATTCGAAAATCTAGACTCACAGGAGACGGACAATATGGTTCCCGAGGCAGCAATATCCCCTTGGAGACAAGTCGGCTGGAGGACGATGTATCGAATCTCGACGCAATTTGAGTGTTCCATCGTCATTAGGAGGCCCTGATCGTTACAATTAACTATCAGTTTTGCGTCGGATTCGTTAATCTAGACTCACAGGAGAATGACCATAAGATGCCCGAGGCAGCAAAAACCCTTGGAGACAAGTCGGCTGGAGGACGATGTATTGAATCTCGACACAATTTGAATGTTCGTCATTGGAGACCCTGAACGTTACAATTAACTATCAGTTTCGCGTCGGATTCGAAAATCTAGCCTCACAGGAGACGGACCCTATAGTGCCCGAGGCAGCAATATCCCCTTGGAGACAAATCGGCTGGAGGACGATGTATTGAATCTCCACGCAATTTGAGTGGTCCATCGTCATTAGGAGGCCCTGAACGTTACAATTAACTATCAGTCTCTTGTCGGATTCGAAAATCTAGACTCACAGGAGACGAACTATATGGTTCCCGAGGCAGCAATATCCCCTTGGAGACAAGTCGGCTGGAGGACGATGTATCGAAACTCTACGCAATTTTAGTGTTCCATCGTCATTAGGAGGCCCTGATCGTTACAATTAACTATCAGATTTGCGTCGGATTCGATAATCTAGACTCATAGGAGAACGACCATAAGGTGCCCGAGGCAGCAAAAACCCTTGGAGACAAGTCGGCCGGAGGACGATTTATTGAATCTCGACGCAATTTGAATGTTCGTCATTAGGAGACCCTGAACGTTACAATTAACTATCAGTTACGCGTCTGATTCGGATATCTAGACTCACAGGGAAGGACCATGTAGTGCCCGAGGCAGCAATAGACCTTTGGAGACAAGTCGGCTGTAGGACAATGTATTGAATATCGACGCAATTTGAGAGTTACATCGTCATTAGGAGGCCCTGAACGTTACAATTAACTATCAGTTTCGCGTAGGATTCGAAAACCTAGACCCACAGGAGACGGACCATAAGGTGCCCGAGGCAGCAATAGACCCTTAGAGACTAGTCGGCAGGAGGACGATGTATCGAATATAGACGCAATTTGAGTGTTCAATTGTCATTAGGAGGCCCTGAACGTTACAATTAACTATCAGTTATGCGTCGGATTCGAAAATCTAAACTCACAGGAGAACGACCATAAGGTGCCCGAGGCAGCAATATCCCCATGGAGACAAGTCAGCTGGAGGACGATGTACTGAATCTCGACGCAATATGACCGTTCCATTGTCATTAGGAGGCCCTGAGCGTTACAAGTAACTATCAGTTTTGAGTCGGATTCGACCAACTAGACTTACAGGAGAACGGTCATAAAGTGCATGAGGCACCAATAGACCCTTGGAGACAAGTCGGCTGAAGGACGATGTATTGAATCTCGACTCAATTTGAGTGTTCCATCGTCATTAGGAGGCCATGAACTTTACAATTAACTATCAGTTTCGCGTCTCATTCGAATATTTAGACTCACAGGGAAGAACGAAGTAGTTCCCGAGGCAGCAATATCCCCTTGTAGACAAGTCGCCTGGAGGACGATGTATTGAATCTCGACGCAATTTGAGTGTTCCATCGTCATTAGGAGGCGCTAAACGTTACAATTAACTATCAGTTATGCGTCGGATTCGAAAATCTAGACTCACAGGAGACGGACAATAAGGTGCCCGAGGCTGCAATAGACCTTTGGAGACATGTGGGCTGAAGGGCGATGTATTGAATCTCGACGCAATTTGAGTGTTCCATCGTCATTAGGAGGCCCTGAACGTTACAATTAACTATCAGTCTTGCGTCGGATTCGTTAATCTAGACTCACAGGAGAATGACCATAGGATGCCCGAGGCAGCAAAAACCCTTGGAGACAAGTCGGATGGAGGACGATGTATTGAATCTCGACACAATTTGAATGTTCGTCATTAGGAGACCCTGAACGTTACAATTAACTATCAGTTTCGCGTCGGATTCGAAAATCTAGACTCACAGGAGACGGACCCTATGGTGCCCGAGGGAGCAATATCCCCTTGGAGACAAGTCGGCTGGAGGACGATGTATTGAATCTCCACGCAATTTGAGTGTTACATCGTCATTAGGAGGCTCTGAACGTTACGATTAACTATCAGTTTTGCGTCGGATTCGACAATCTAGACTCACAGGAGAACGACCATAAGTTGTCAAGGCAGCAATAGACCCTTGGAGACAAGACGGCTGAAGGACGATGTATTGAATCTCGTCGCAATTTGAGTGTTCCATCGTCATCAGGATGCCCTGAACGTTACAACTAACTATCGGTCTCGCGTCGGAGTCGAAAATCTAGACTCACAGGAGACGGACCATATGGGTCCACAGGCAGCAATATCCCCTTGGAGACAAGTCGGCTGGAGGACGATGTATCGAATCTCGACGCAATTTGAGTGTTCCATCGTCATTAGGAGGCCCTGATCGTTACAATTAACTATCAGTCTTGCGTCGGATTCGTTAATCTAGACTCACAGGAGAATGACCATAGGATGCCCGAGGCAGCAAAAACCCTTGGAGACAAGTCGGATGGAGGACGATGTATTGAATCTCGACACAATTTGAATGTTCGTCATTAGGAGACCCTGAACGTTACAATTAACTACCAGTTTCGCGTCGGATTCGAAAATCTAGCCTCACAGGAGACGGACCCTATAGTGCCCGAGGGAGCAATATCCCCTTGGAGACAAATCGGTTGGAGGACGATGAATTGAATCTCGAAGCAATTTGAGTGTTCCATCGTCATTAGGAGGCGCTAAACGATACAATTAACTATCAGTTATGCGTCCGATTCGAAAATCTAGACTCACAGGAGAACGACCATAAGGTGCCCGAGGCAGCGATAGACACTTGGAGACAAGTCGGCTGAAGGACGATGTATTGAATCTCGACTCATTTGACTGTTCCATCGTCATTAGGAGGCCATGAACTTTACAATTAACTATCAGTTATGCGTCGGATTCGATAATCTAGACTCATAGGAGAACGACCATATGGTGCCCGAGGCAGCAAGAACACTTGGAGACATGTCGGCTGGAGGACGATGTATTGAATCTCGACGCAATTTGAATGTTCCTCATTAGGAGACACTTGACGTTACAATTAACTATCAGTTTCGCGTCGGATCCGAAAATCTAGACTCACAGGAGACGAACCATATGGTGCAGGTGGAAGCAATATGCCCCTGGAGACAAGTCGGCTTAATGACGATGTATTGAAACTCGACTCAATTTGAGTGGTCCATCGTCATTAGGAGGCCCTGAACTTTACAATTAACTATCAGTTTCGCGTCTCATTCGAATATCTAGACTCATAGGGAAGAGCCAAGTAGTTCCCGAGGCAGCAATATCCCCTGTAGACAAGTCGCCTGGAGGACGATGTATTGAATCTCGACGCAATTTGAGTGTTCCATCGTCATTAGGAGGCACTAAACGTTACAATTAACTATCAGTTATGCGTCGGATTCGAAAATCTAGACTCACAGGAGACGGACCATAATGTGCCCGAGGCAGCAATAGACCCTTGGAGACAAGTCGGCAGGAGGACGAGAATCTAGACGCAATTTGAGTGTTCAATTGTCATTAGGAGGCCCTGAACGTTACAATTAACTGTCAGTCTCGCGTCGGATTCGAAAATCTAGACTCATAGGAGACGGACCATATGGCTCCCGAGGCAGCAATATCCCCTTGGAGACAAGTTGGCTGGAGGACGATGTATCGAATCTCGACGCAACTTGAGTGTTTCATCGTCAGTAGGAGGCCCTGATCGTTACAATTAACTGTCAGTTTTATGTCGGATTCGATAATCTAGACTCACAGGAGAATGACCATAAGGTGCCCGAGGCAGCAAAAACCGTTGGAGACAAGTCGGCTGGAGGACGATGTATTGAATCTCGACACAATTTGAATGTTCGTCATTAGGAGAACCTGAACGTTACAATTAACTATCAGTTTCGCGTCGGATTCGAAAATCTAGCCTCACAGGAGACGGAACCTATAGTGCCCGAGGCAGCAATATCCCCTTGTAGACAAGTCGCCTGGAGGACGATGTATTGAATCTCGACGCAATTTGAGTGTTCCATCGTCATTAGGAGGCGCTAAACGTTACAATTAACTATCAGTTATGCGTCGGATTCGAAAATCTAGACTCACAGGAGAACGACCATAAGGTGCCCGAGGCAGCAATAGACCCTTGGAGACAAGTCGGCTAGTAGCCGATGTATTGAATCTCGACGCAATTTGAGTGTTCCATCGTCATTAGGAGGCCCTGAATGTTACAATTAACTATCAGTTTCGCGTCGTATTCGAAAATCTAGACTCACAGGAGCCGGACCATAAGGTGCCCGAGGCAGCAATAGACCCTTGGAGACAAGTCGGCAGGAGGACGAGAATCTAGACGCAATTTGAGTGTTCAATTGTCATTAGGAGGCTCTGAACGTTACAATTAACTATCAGTGTCGCGTCGGATTCGAAAATCTAGACTCACAGGAGACGGACCCTATGGTGCCCGAGCCAGCAATATCCCCTTGGAGAGAAGTCGGCTGGAGGGCGATGTATTGAATCTCGACGCAATATGAGTGTTCCATCGTCATTAGGAGGCCCTGATCGTTACAATTAACAATCAGTTATGCGTCGGATTCGAAAATCTAGACTCACAGGAGAACGACCATAAGGTGCCCGAGGCAGCAATAGACCCTTGGAGACAAGTCGGCTAGTAGCCGATGTATTGAATCTCGACACAATTTGAGTGTTCCATTGTCAGTAGGAGGCCCTGAACGTTACAATCGACTATCAGTTTTGCGTCGGATTCGACAATCTAGACATACAGGAGAACGACCATAAGGTGCCCGAGGCAGCAATAGACCCTTGGAGACAAGTCGGCTGTAGGACGATGTATTGAATATCGACGCAATTTGAGCGTTACATCGTCATTAGGAGGCCCTGAACGTTACAATTAACTATCAGTTTTGCGTCGGATTCGAAAATCTAGACTCACAGTACAACGACCATAAAGTGCCCGAGGCAGCAATAGACCCTCGGAGAGAAGTGGGCTGAAGGACGATGTATTGAATCTCGACACAATTTCAATGTTCGTCATTAGGAGACCCTGAACGTTACAATTAACTATCAGTTTCGCGTCGGATTCGAAAATCTAGACTCACAGGAGACGAACCATATGGTTCCCGAGGCAGCAATATCCCCTTGGAGACAAGTCGGCTGGAGGACGATGTGTCCAATCTCGACGCAATTTGAGTGTTCCATCGTCATTAGGAGGCCCTGATCGTTACAATTAACTATCAGTTTTGCGTCGGATTCTATAATCTAGACTCACAAGAGAACGACCATAAGGTGCCGGAATCAGCAAAAACCCTTGGAGACAAGTCGGCTGGAAGACGATGTATTGAATCTCGACGCAATTTCAATGTTCGTCATTAGGAGACCCTGAACGTTACAATTAACTATCAGTTTCGCGTCGGATTCGAAAATCTAGACTCACAGGAGACGAACCATATGGTGCAGGTGGAAGCAATATGCCCCTGGAGACAAGTCGGCTGAATGACGATGTATTGAATCTCGACTCAATTTGAGTGTTCCATCGTCATTAGGAGGCCCTAAACTTTACAATTAACTATCAGTTTCGCTTCTGATTCGAGTATCTAGACTGAGAGGGAAGAACTATATAGTGCCGGAGGCAGCAATATCCCCTTGTAGACAAGTCGCCTGGAGGACGATGTATTAAATCTCGACGCAATGAAGTGTTCCATCGTCATTAGGAGGCGCTAAACGTTACAATTAACTATCAGTTATGCGTCGGATTCGAAAATCTAGACTCACAGGAGACGGACCATAAGGTGCCCGAGGCAGCAATAGACCCTTGGAGACAAGTCGACAGGTGGACGAGAATCTAGACGCAATTTGAGTGTTCAGTTGTCATTAGGAGGCCCTGAACGTTACAATTAACTATCAGTTTTGCGTCGGATTCGAAAATCTAGACTCACAGGAGACGGACCCTATGGTGCCCGAGGCAGCAATATCCCCTTGGAGACATGTCGGCTAGAGGACGATGTATTGAATCTCCACGCAATTTGAGTGTTCCATCGACATTAGGAGGAGCTGAACATTACAATTAACTATCAGTCTCTCGTCGGATTGGAAAATCTAGACTCATAGGAGACGGACCATATGGTTCCCGAAGCAGCAATATCCCCTTGGAGACAAGTCGGCTGGTAGCCGATGTATTGAATCTCGACGCAATTTGAGTGTTCCATCGTCATTAGGAGGTCCTGAACGTTACAATTAACTATCAGTCTTGCGTCCGAGTCGACAATCTAGACATACAGGAGAGCGACCATAAGGTGCCCGAGGCAGCAATAGACCCTCGGAGACAAGTCGGCTGAAGGACGATGTATTGAATCTCGACGCAATTTAAGTGTTCCATCGTCACTAGAAGGCCCTGATCGTTACAATCAACTATCAGTTTCGCGTCGGATTCGAAAATTTAGACTCAAAGGAGACGGAACCTATGGTGTCCGAGGCAGCAATATCCCCTTGGAGACAAGTCGGCTGGAGGACGATGTATTGAATCTCGACGCAATTTGACTGTTCCATCGTCATTAGGAGGCCCTGAACGTTACAATTAACAATCAGTTTTGCGTCGTATTCGACAATCTAGACTCACAGGAGAACGACCATAAGTTGCCAATGCAGCAATAGACCCTTGGAGACAAGTCGGCTGAAGGACGATGTATTGAATCTCGACGCAATTTGAGTGTTCCATCGTCATTAGGAGGCCCTGAAAGTTACAATTAACTATCAGTTTCGCGTCGGATTCGAAAATCTAGACTCACAGGAGACGGACCATATGGTTCCCGAGGCAGCAATATCCCCTTGAAGACAAGTCGGCTGGAGGACGATGTATCGAATTCCGACGCAATTTGAGTGTTCCATCGTCATTAGGAGGCCCTGATCGTTACAATTAACTATCAGTCTTGCGTCGGATTCGATAATCTAGACTCACAGGAGAACGACCATAAGGTGTCCGAGGCAGCTAAAACCCTTGGAGACAAGTCGGCTGGAGGACGATGTATTGAATCTCGACGCAATTTGAATGTTCGTCATTAGGAGACCCTGAACGTTACAATTAACTATCAGTTACGCGTCTGATTCGAATATCTAGACTCACAGGGGAGGACCGTATAGTAACCGAGGCAGCAATATCCCCTTGTAGACATGTCGCCTGATGGACGATGTATTGATTCTCGACGCAGTTTGAGTGTTCCATCGTCATTAGGAGGAGCTAAACGTTACAATTAACTATCAGTTATGTGTCGGATTCGAAAATCTAGACTCACAATAGAACGACCATAAGTTGCCCGAGGCAGCAATAGACTCTCGGAGACAAGTCGGCTGAAGGACGATGTATTGAATCTCGACGCAATTTGAGTGTTCCAACGTCATTAGGAGGCCCTGAACGTTACAATTAACTATCAGTTATGCGTCGGATTCGCAAATCTAATCTCACAGGGGAACGACCATAAGGTGCCCGGGGCAGCAATATCCCCATGGAGACAAGTCGGCTGGAGGGCGATGTATTGAATCTCGACGCAATTTGAGTGTTCCGTCGTCATTAGGAGGCCCTGAACGTTACAAGTATCTATCAGTTTTGCGTCGGATTCGACCATCTAGACTTACAGGAGAACGATCATAAACTGCCCGAGGCACCAATAGCCCCTTGCAGACGAGTCGGCTCGAGGAAGATGTATTGAATCTAGACGCAATTTGAGTGTTCCATCGTCATTAGGAGGCCTGAACGTTACAATTAACTATCAGATTTGCGTCGGATTTGAAAATCTAGACTCACAGGAGTACGACCATAAGGTGCCCGAGGCAACGATAGACCCTTGGAGACAAGTCGGCTGAAGGACGATGTATTGAATCTCGACTCAATTTGAGTATTCCATCTTCATTAGGAGGCCCTGAACTTTACAATTAACTATCAGTTTCGCGTCTGATTCGAAAATCTAGACTCACAGGGAAGGACCATATTGTGCCCGAGGCAGCAATATCACCTTGTAGACAAGTTGAATGCAGGACGATATATTGAATCTCGACGCAATTTGAGTGTTCCATCGTCATTAGGAGGCGCCAAACGTTACAATTAACTATCATTTATGCGTCGGATTCGAAAATGTAGACTCACAGGAGAACGACCATAAGGAGCAAGAGGCAGCAATAGACCCTTGGAGACAAGCCGGCTGGTAGCCGACGTATTGAATCTCGACGCAATTTGAGTGTTCCATCGTCATTAGGAGGCCCTGAACTTAACAATTAACTATCAGTTTCGCGTCTGATTCGAAAATCTAGACTCACAGGGAAGGACCATATAGTGCCCGAGGCAGCAATATCCCCTTGTAGACAAGTCGCCTGGAGGACGATGTTTTGAATCTCGACGCAGTTTGAGTGTTCCATCGTCATTAGGAGGCGCTAAACGCTACAATTAACTATATGTTATGCGTCGGATTCGAAAATCTAGACTCACAGTAGAACGAGCATAAGTTGCCCGAGGCAGCAATAGACTCTTGGACACAAGTCGGCTGAAGGACGATGTATTGAATCTCGACGCAATTTGAGTGTTCCATCGTCATTAGGAGGCCCTAAACGTTACAATTAACTATCAGTTTTGCGTCGGATTCGATAATCTAGACTCACAGGAGAACGACCATAAGGTGTCCGAGGCAGCAAAAACCCTTGGAGACAAGTCGGCTGGAGGACGATGTATTGAATCTCGACGCAATTTGAATGTTCGTCATTAGGAGACCCTGAACGTTACAATTAACTATCAGTTTCGCGTCGGATTCGAAAATCTAGACTCACAGGAGACGAACCATATGGTGCAGGTGGAAGCTATATGCCCCTGGAGACAAGTCGGCTGAATGACGATGAATTGAATCTCGACGCAATTAAGTGTTCCATCGTCATTAGGAGGCCGTGAACGTTACAATTAACTATCACTCTCGCGTCTGATTCGAATTTTCTAGACTCACAGGGAAAAACCATATAGTGCCCGAGGCAGCAATATCCCCTTGTAGACATGTCGCCTGATGGACGGTGTATTGAATCTCGACGCAGTTTGAGTGTTCCATCGTCATTAGGAGGCGCTAAACGTTACAATTAACTATCAGTTATGCGTCGGATTCGCAAATCTAGACTCACAATAGAACGACCATAAGTTGCCCGAGGCAGCAATTGACTCTTGGAGACATGTCGGCTGAAAGACGATGTATTGAATCTCGACGCAATTTGAGTGTTCCATCGTCATTAGGAGGCTCTGAACGTTACAATTAACTATCAGTTATGCGTCGGATTCGAAAATCTAATCTCACAGGGGAACGACCATAAGGTGCCTGAGGCAGCAATATCCCCATGGAGACAAGTCGGCTGGAGGACGATGTATTGAATCTCGACGCAATTTGAGTGTTCCAGCGTCATTAGGAGGCCCTGAACGTTACAAGTAACTATCAGTTTTGCGTCGAATTCGACCATCTAGACTTACAGGAGAACGATCATAATCTGCCCGAGGCACCAATAGCCCCTTGCAGACGAGTCGGCTCGAGGAAGTTGTATTGAATCTAGACGCAATTTGAGTGTTCCATCGTCATTAGGAGGCCCTGAACGTTACAATTAACTATCAGATTTGCGTCGGATTTGAAAATCTAGACTCACAGGAGTACGACCATAAGGTGCCCGAGGCAGCGATAGACCCTTGGAGACAAGTCGGCTAAAGGACGATGTATTGAATCTCGACCCAATTTGAGTATTCCATCGTCATTAGGAATCCCTGAACTTTACAATTAACTATCAGTTTCGCGTCTGATTCGAAAATCTAGACTCACAGGGAAGGACCATATAGTGCCCGAGGCAGCAATATCCCCTTGTAGACAAGTTGAATGCAGGACGATATAATGAATCTCGACGCACTTTGAGTGTTCCATCGTCATTAGGAGGCGCCAAACGTTACAATTAACTATCATTCATGCGTCGGATTCGAAAATGTAGACAAACAGGAGAACGACCAAAAGGAGCAAGTGGCAGCAATAGACCCTTGGAGACAAGCCGGCTGGTAGCCGATATATTGAATCTCGACGCAATTTGAGTGTACCATCGTCATTAGGAGGCCCTGAACTTAACAATTAACTATCAGTTTCGCGTCTGATTCGAAAATCTAGACTCACAGGGAAGGACCATATAGTGTCCGAGGCAGCAAAAACCCTTGGAGACAAGTCGGCAGGAGGACGATGTATTGAATCTCGACGCAATTTGAATGTTCGTCATTAGGAGACCCTGAACGTTACAATTAACTATCAGTTATGTGTCGGATTCGAAAATCTAGACTCACAGGAGACGGACCATATGGCTCCCGAGGCAGCAATATCCCCTTGAAGGCAAGTCGGCTGGCGGACGATGTATCGAATCCCGACGCAATTTGAGTGTTCCATCGTCATTAGGAGGCCCTGATCGTTACAATTAACTATCAGACTTGCGTCGGATTCGATAATCTAGACTCACAGGAGAACGACCATAAGGTGTCCGAGGCAGCAAAAACCCTTGGAGACAAGTCGGCTGGAGGACGATGGATTGAATCTCGACGCAATTTGAATGTTCGTCATTAGGAGACCCTGAACGTTACAATTAACTATCAGTTTCGCGTCGGATTCGAAAATCTAGACTCACAGGAGACGAACCATATGGTGCAGGTGGAAGCCATAATACCCCTGGAGACAAGTCGGCTGAATGACGATGTATTGAATCTCGACGCAATTAAGTGTTCCATCGTCATTAGGAGGCCCTGAACGTTACAATTAACCATCAGTTATGCGTCGGATTCGAAAATCTAATCTCACAGGGAAACGACCTTAAGGTGCCCGAGGCAGCAATATCCCCATGGAGACAAGTCGGCTGGAGGACGATGTATTGAATCTCGACGCAATTTGAGTGTTCCATCGTCATTAGGAGGCCCTGAACGTTACAATTAACAATCAGTTTTGCGTCGTATTCGACAGTCTACACTCACAGGAGAACGACCATAAGTTGCCAAGGCAGCAATAGGCCCTTGGAGACAAGTCGGCTGAAGGACGATGTATTGAATCTCGACGCAATTTGAGTGTTCCATCGTCATTAGGAGGTCCTGAAAGTTACAATTAACTATCAGTCTCGTGTCGGATTCGAAAATCTAGACTCACAGGAGACGGACCATATGGCTCCCGAGGCAGCAATATCCCCTTGAAGGCAAGTCGGCTGGCAGACGATGTATCGAATCCCGACGCAATTTGAGTGTTCCATCGTCATTAGGAGGCCCTGATCGTTACAATTAACTATCAGACTTGCGTCGGATTCGATAATCTAGACTCACAGGAGAACGACCATAAGGTGTCCGAGGCAGCAAAAACCCTTGGAGACAAGTCGGCTGGAGGACGATGGATTGAATCTCGACGCAATTTGAATGTTCGTCATTAGGAGACCCTGAACGTTACAATTAACTATCAGTTTCGCGTCGGATTCGAAAATCTAGACTCACAGGAGACGAACCATATGGTGCAGGTGGAAGCCATAATACCCCTGGAGACAAGTCGGCTGAATGACGATGTATTGAATCTCGACGCAATTAAGTGTTCCATCGTCATTAGGAGGCCCTGAACGTTACAATTAACTATCACTCTCGCGTCTGATTCGAATTTTCTAGATTCACAGGGAAAAACCATATAGTGCCCGAGGCAGCAATATCCCCTTGTAGACAAGTCGCCTGGAGGACGATGTATCGCATCTCGACGCAATTAAGTGTTCCATCGTTATTAGGAGGCGCTAAACGTTACAATTAACTATCAGTTATGCGTCGGATTCGAAAATCTAGACTCACAGGAGACGGACCATGAGGTGCCCGAGGCAGCAATAGACCTTCGGAGACAAGTTGGCTGAAGGGCGATGTATTGCATCTCGACGCAATTTGAGTGTTCCATCGTCATTAGGAGGCCCTGAACGCTACAATTAACGATCAGTTTCGCGTCGGATTAGAAAATCTAGTCCCAGGAGACGGACCATAAGGTGCCCGAGGCAGCAAAAACCCTTGGAGACAAGTCGGCAGGAGGACGATGTATTGAATCTCGGCGCAATTTGAATGTTCGTCATTAGGAGACCCTGAACGTTACAATTAACTATCAGTTACGCGTCTGATTCGAATATCTAGACTCACAGGGAAGGACCATATAGTAACCGAGGCAGCAATATCCCCTTGTAGACATGTCGCCTGATGGACGATGTATTGAATCTCGACGCAGTTTGAGTGTTCCATCGTCATTAAGAGGCGCTAAACGTTACAATTAACTATCAGTTATGTGTCGGATTCGAAAATCTAGACTCACAATAGAACGACCATAAGTTGCCCGAGGCAGCAATAGACTCTTGGAGACAAGTCGGCTGAAGGACGATGTATTGAATCTCGACGCAATTTGAGTGTTCCATCGTCATTAGGAGGCCCTGAACGTTACAATTAACTATCAGTTATGCGTCGGATTCGAAAATCTAATCTCACAGGGGAACGACCTTAAGGTGCCCGAGGCAGCAATATCCCCATGGAGACAAGTCGGCTGGAGGACGATGTATTGAATCTCGACGCAATTTGAGTGATCCATCGTCATTAGGAGGCCCTGAACGTTACAGGTAACTATCAGTTTTGCGTCGGATTCGACCATCTAGACTTACAGGAGAACGATCATAAACTGCCCGAGGATCCAATTGCCCCTTGCAGACGAGTCGGCTCGAGGAAGATGTATTGAATCTAGACGCAAATTGAGAGTTCCATCGTCATTAGGAGGCCCTGAACGTTACAATTAACTATCAGATTTGCGTCGGATTTGAAAATCTAGACTCACAGGAGTACGACCATAAGGTGCCCGAGGCAGCGATAGACCTTTGGAGACAAGTCGGCTGAAGGACGATGTATTGAATCTCGACGCAATTTAAGTGTTCCATCGTCATTAGGAGGCCCTGAACGTTACAATTAACTATCAGTTTCGCGTCGGATTTGAAAATCTAGAGTCACAGGAGACGGACCCTATGGTGCCCGAGGCAGCAATATCCCCTTGGAGACAAGTCGGCTGGAGGACGATGTATTGAATCTCCACGCAATTTGAGTGTTCCATCGTCATTAGGAGGCCCTGAACGTTACAATTAACTATCAGTTTTGCGTTGGATTCGACAATCTAGACTCACAGGAGAACGACCATAAGTTGCCCTAGGCAGCAATAGACCCTTGGAGACAAGTCGGCTGAAGGACGATGTATTGAATATCGCGCAATTAAATGTTCCATCGTTATTAGGAGGCGCTAAACGTTACAATTAACTATTAGTTATGCGTCGGATCCGAAAATCTAGACTCACTGGAGACGGACCATAAGGTGCCCGAGGCAGCAATAGACCTTTGGAGACAAGTCGGCTGAAGGGCGATGTATTGCATCTCGACGCAATTTGAGTGTTCCATCGTCATTAGGGGGCCCTGAACGTTACAATTAACGATCAGTTTCGCGTCGGATTAGAAAATCTAGTCACAGGAGACAGACCATAAGGTGCCCGAGGCAGCAAAAGAACCTTGGAGACAAGTCGGCTAGTAGCCGATGTATTGAATCTCGACGCAATTTGAGTGTTCCATTGTCAGTAGGAGGCCCTGACCGTTACAATTAACTATCAGTTTTGCGTCGGATTCGACATTCTAGACATACAGGAGAACGACCATAAGGTGCCCGAGGCAGCAAAAACCCTTGGAGACAAGTCGGCTGGAGGACGATGTATTGAATCCCGACGCAATTTGAATGTTCGTCATTAGGAGACCCTGATCGTTACAATTAACTAGCAGTTTCGCGTCGGATTCGAAAATCTAGACTCACAGGAGACGAACCATATGGTGCAGTTGGAAGCAATATGCCACTGGAGACAAGTCGGCTGAATGGCGATGTATTGAATCTCGACGCAATTAAGTATTCCATCGTCATTAGGAGGCTCTAAACGTTACAATTATCTATCAGTTATGCGTCGGATTCGAAAATCTAGACTCACAGGAGACGGACCCTATGGTGCCCGAGGCAGCAATATCCCCTTGGAGACAAGTCGGCTGGAGGACGATGTATTGAATCTCGACTCAATTTGAGTATTCCATCGCCATTAGGAGGCCCTAAACTTTACAATTAACTATCAGTTTCGCGTCTGATTCGAAAATCTAGACTCACAGGGAAGGACCATATAGTGCCCGAGGCAGCAATATCTCCTTGTAGACAAGTTGCCTGCAGGACGATATATTGAATCTCGACGCAATTTGAGTGTTCCATCGTCATTAGGAGGCCCTGAACGTTTCAATTAACTATCAGTTTTGCGTCGGATCCGAAAATCTAGACTCACAGGAGACGGACCATAAGGTGCCCGAGGCAGCAATAGACCCTTGGAGACAAGCCGGCTGGTAGCCGATGTATTGAATCTCGACGCAATTTGAGTGTTCCATCGTCATTAGGAGGCCCTGAACTTAACAATTAACTATCCGTTTCGCGTCTGATTCGAAAATCTAGACACACAGGGAAGGACCATATAGTGCCCGAGGCAGCAATATCCCCTTGTTGACAAGTCGCCTGGAGGACGATGTTTTGAATCTCGACGCGGTTTGAGTGTTCCATCGTCATTAGGAGGCGCTAAACGTTACAATTAACTATCAGTTATGCGTCGGATTCGAAAATCTAGACACAGTAGAACGACCATAAGTTGCCCGAGGCAGCAATAGACTCTTGGAGACAAGTCGGCTGAAGGACGATGTATTGAATCTCGACGCAATTTGAGTGTACCATCGTCATTAGGAGGCCCTGAACGTTACAATTAACTATCAGTTATGCGTCGGATTAGAAAATCTAGACTCACAGTAGAACGACCATAAGTTGCCCGAGGCAGCAATAGACTCTTGGAGACAAGTCGGCTGAAGGACGATGTATTGAATCTCGACGCAATTTGAGTGTTCCATCGTCATTAATAGGCCCTGAACGTTACAATTAACTATCAGTTATGCGTCGGATTCGACAATCTAATCTCACAGGAGAACGACCATAAGGTGCCCGAAGCAGCAATATCCCCATGGAGACAAGTCGGCTGGAGGACGATGTATTGAATCTCGACGCAATTTGAATGTTCCATCGTCCTTAGGAGGCCCTGAACGTTACAAGTAACTATCAGTTTTGCGTCGGATTCGACCATCTAGACTTAGAGGAGAACGATCATAAACTGCCCGAGGCACCAATAGACCCTTGCAGACAAGTCGGCTCGAGGAAGAAGTATTGAATCTAGACGCAATTTGAGTGTTCCATCGTCATTAGGAGGCCCTGAACGTTACAATTAACTATCAGTTTTGCGTCGGATTCGACAATCTAGACTCACAGGAGAACGACCATTAGTTGCCCTAGGCAGCAATAGACCCTTGGAGACAAGTCGGCTGAAGGACGATGTATTGAATATCGCGCAATTAAGTGTTCCATCGTTATTAGGAGGCGCTAAACGTTACAATTAACTGTCAGTTATGCGTCGGATTCGAAAATCTAGACTCACAGGAGACGGACCATAAGGTGCCCGAGGCAGCAATAGACCTTTGGTGACAAGTCGGCTGAAGGGCGATGTATTGCATCTCGACGCAATTTGAGTGTTCCATCGTCATTAGGGGGCCCTGAACGTTTCAATTAACGATCAGTTTCGCGTCGGATTAGAAAATCTAGTCACAGGAGACGGACCATAAGGTGCCCGAAGCAGCAAAAGACCCTTGGAGACAAGTCGGCTAGTAGCCGATGTATTGAATCTCGACGCAATTTGAGTGTTCCATTGTCAGTAGGAGGCCCTGACCGTTACAATTAACTATCAGTTTTGCGTCGGATTCGACAATCTAGACATACAGGAGAACGACCATAAGGAGCCCGAGGCAGCAAAAACCCTTGGAGACAAGTCGGCTGGAGGCCGATGTATTGAATCTCGACGCAGTTAGAATGTTCGTCATTAGGAGACCCTGATCGTTACAATTAACTATCAGTTTCGCGTCGGATTCGAAAATCTAGACTCACAGGAGACGAACCATATGGTGCAGGTGGAAGCAATATGCCCCTGGAGACAAGTCGGCTGAATGGCGATGTATTGAATCTCGACGCAATTAAGTGTTCCATCATCATTAGGAGGCTCTAAACGTTACAATTATCTATCAGTTATGCGTCGGATTCGAAAATCTAGACTCACAGGAGACGGACCCTATGGTCCCCGAGGCAGCAATATCCCCTTGGAGACAAGTCGGTTGGAGGACGACGTATTGAATCTCCACGCAATTTGAGTGTTCCATCGTCATTAGGAGGCCCTGAACGTTACAATTAACTATCTGTTTTGCGTCGGATTCGACAATCTAGACTCACAGGAGAACGACCATAAGTTGCCAAGGCAGCAATAGACCCTTGGAGACAAGTCGGCTGAAGGACGATGTATTGAATCTCGACTCAATTTGAGTATTCCATCGTCATTAGGAGGCCCTGAACTTTACAATTAACTATCAGTTTCGCGTCTGATTCGAAAATCTAGACTCACAGGGAAGGACCATATAGTTCCCGAGGCAGCAATATCCCCTTGTAGACAAGTTGCCTGCAGGACGATATATTGAATCTCGATGCTATTTGAGTGTTCCATCGTCATTAGGAGGCGCCAAACGTTACAATTAACTAACATTTATGCGTCGAATTCGAAAATGTAGACTCACAGGAGAACGACCATAAGGAGCAAGAGGCAGCAATAGACCCTTGGAGACAAGTCGGCTGAAGGACGATATATTGAATCTCGACGCAATTTGAGTGTTCCATTGTCACTAGGAGGCGCCAAACGTTACAATTAACTATCATTTATTCGTCGGATTCGAAAATCTAGACTCACAGGAGAACGACCATATGGTGCCCGAGGCAGCAATAGAACCCTTGGAGACAAGTCGGCTGGTAGCCGATGTAATGAATCTCGACGCAATTTGAGTGTTCCATCGTCATTAGGAGGCCCTGAACGTTACAATTAACTATCAGTTATGCGTCGGATTTAAAAATCTAGACTCACAGGAGAACGACCATAAGGTGCCCGAGGCAGCGATAGACACTTGGAGACAAGTCGGCTAAAGGACGATATATTGAATCTCGACGCAATTTGAGTGTTCCATTGTCACTAGGAGGCGCCAAACGTTACAATTAACTATCATTTATTCGTCGGATTCGAAAATCTAGACTCACAGGAGAACGACCATATGGTGCCCGAGGCAGCAATAGAACCCTTGGAGACAAGTCGGCTGGTAGCCGATGTAATGAATCTCGACGCAATTTGAGTGTTCCATCGTCATTAGGAGGCGCCAAACGTTACAATTAACTATCATTTATGCGTCGGATTCGAAAATTTTGACTCACAGGAGAACGACCATAAGGTGCCCAAGGCAGCAATGGACCCTTGGAGACAAGTCCTCTGGTAGCCGATGTATTGAATCTCGTCGCAATTTGAGTGTTCCATCGTCATTAGGAGGCCCTGAACTTTACAATTAACTATCAGTTTCGCGTCTGATTCAAAGATCTAGACTCACAGGGAAGGACCATATAATGCCCGAGGCAGCAATATCCCTTCTAGACAAGTCGCCTGGAGGACGATGTATTGAATCCCGACGCAATTTGAGTGTTCCATCGTCATTAGGAGGCCCTGAACGTTACAATTATCTATCATTTATGCGTCGGATTCGAAAATCTAGACTCACAGGAGACGGACCCTTTGGTGCCCGAGGCAGCAATATCCCCTTGGAGACAAGTCGGCTGGAGGACGATGTATTGAATCTCCACGCAATTTGAGTGTTCCATCGTCATTAGGAGGCCCTGACCGTTACAATTAACTATCAGTTTCGCGTCGGATTCGAAAATCTAGACTCACAGGAGACGGACCCTTTGGTGCCCGAGGCAGCAATAGACCCTTGGAGACAAGTCGGCTGAAGGACGATGTATTGAATATCGCGCAACTAAGTATTCCATCGTTATTAGGAGGCGCTAAACGTTGCAAATTAACTATCAGTTATGCGTCGGATTCGAAAATCTAGACTCACAGGAGACGGACCATAAGGTGCCCGAGGCAGCAATAGACCTTTGGAGACAAGTCGGCTGAAGGGCGATGTATTGCATCTCAACGCAATTTGAGTGTTCCATCGTCATTAGGGGGCCCTGAACGTTACAATTAACAATCAGTTTCGCGTCGGATTAGAAAATCTAGTCACAGGAGACGGACCATAAGGTGCCCGAGGGAGCAAAAGACCCTTGGAGACAAGTCGGCTAGTAGCCGATGTATTGAATCTCGACGCAATTTGAGTGTTCCATTGTCAGTAGGAGGCCCTGACCGTTACAATTAACTATCAGTTTTGCGTCGGATTCGACAATCTAGACATACAGGAGAACGACCATAAGGTGCCCGAGGCAGCAAAAACCCTTGGAGACAAGTCGGCTGGAGGACGATGTATTGAATCTCGACGCAATTTGAATGTTCGTCATTAGGAGACCCTGATCGTTACAATTAACTATCAGTTTCGCGTCGGATTCGAAAATCTAGACTCACAGGAGACGAACCATATGGTGCAGGTGGAAGCAATATGCCCCTGGAGACAAGTCGGCTGAATGGCGATGTATTGAATCTCGACGCAATTAAGTGTTCCATCGTCATTAGGAGGCTCTAAACGTTACAATTATCTATCAGTTATGCGTCGGATTCGAAAATCTAGACTCACAGGAGACGGACCTTATGGTGCCCGAGACAGCAATATCCCCTTGGAGACAAGTCGGCTGGAGGACGATGTATTGAATCTCCACGCAATTTGAGTGTTCCATCGTCATTAGGAGGCCCTGAACGTTACAATTAACTATCAGTTTTGCGTCGGATTCGACAATCTAGACTCACAGGAGAACGACCATAAGTTGCCAAGGCAGCAATAGACCCTTGGAGACAAGTCGGCTGAAGGACGATGTATTGAATCTCGACTCAATTTGAGTATTCCATCGTCATTAGGAGGCCCTGAACTTTACAATTAACTATCAGTTTCGAGTCTGATTCGAATATCTAGACTCACAGGGAAGGACCATATAGTACCCGAGGCAGCAATATCCCCTTGTAGACAAGTTGCCTGCAGGACGATATATTGAATCTAGACGCAATTTGAGTGTTCCATCGTCATTAGGAGGCCCTGAACGTTACAATTAACTATTAGTTTCGCGTCTGATTCGAAAATCTAGACTCACAGGGATCAAATAGTGCCCGAGACAGCAATATCCCCTTGTAGACAAGTCGCCTGGAGGACGATGTATTGAATCTCGACGCAGTTTGAGTGTTCCATCGTCATTAGGAGGCGCGAAACGTTACAATTAACTATCAGTTATGCGTCGGATTCGAAAATCTAGACTCACAGTAGAACGACCATAAGTTGCCCGAGGCAGCAAAATACTCTTGGAGGCAAGTCGTCTGAAGGACGATGTATTGAATCTCGACGCAATTTGAGCGTTCCATCGTCATCAGGAGGCCCTAAACGTTACAATTAACTATCAGTTATGCGTCGGATTCGAAAATCTCATCTCACAGGAGAACGACCATAAGGTGCCCGAGGCAGCAATATCCCCTTGGAGACAAGTCGGCTGGTGGACAATGTATTGAATCTCCATGCAATTTAAGTGTTCCATCGTCATTAGGAGACCCTGAACGTTACAATTAACTATCAGTTTCGCGTCGGATTCGAAAATCTAGACTCACAGGAGACGGACCCTATGGTGCCCGAGGCAGCAATATCCCCTTGGAGACAAGTCGGCTGGAGGACGATGTATTGAATCTCGACTCAATTTGAGTATTCCATCGTCATTAGGAGGCCCTAAACTTTACAATTAACTATCAGTTTCGCGTCTGATTCGAAAATCTAGACTCACAGGGAAGGACCATATAGTGCCCGAGGCAGCAATATCTCCTTGTAGACAAGTTGCCTGCAGGACGATATATTGAATCTCGACGCAATTTGAGTGTTCCATCGTCATTAGGAGGCCCTGAACGTTTCAATTAACTATCAGTTTTGCGTCGGATCCGAAAATCTAGACTCACAGGAGACGGACCATAAGGTGCCCGAGGCAGCAATAGACCCTTGGAGACAAGCCGGCTGGTAGCCGATGTATTGAATCTCGACGCAATTTGAGTGTTCCATCGTCATTAGGAGGCCCTGAACTTAACAATTAACTATCCGTTTCGCGTCTGATTCGAAAATCTAGACACACAGGGAAGGACCATATAGTGCCCGAGGCAGCAATATCCCCTTGTTGACAAGTCGCCTGGAGGACGATGTTTTGAATCTCGACGCGGTTTGAGTGTTCCATCGTCATTAGGAGGCGCTAAACGTTACAATTAACTATCAGTTATGCGTCGGATTCGAAAATCTAGACACAGTAGAACGACCATAAGTTGCCCGAGGCAGCAATAGACTCTTGGAGACAAGTCGGCTGAAGGACGATGTATTGAATCTCGACGCAATTTGAGTGTACCATCGTCATTAGGAGGCCCTGAACGTTACAATTAACTATCAGTTATGCGTCGGATTAGAAAATCTAGACTCACAGTAGAACGACCATAAGTTGCCCGAGGCAGCAATAGACTCTTGGAGACAAGTCGGCTGAAGGACGATGTATTGAATCTCGACGCAATTTGAGTGTTCCATCGTCATTAATAGGCCCTGAACGTTACAATTAACTATCAGTTATGCGTCGGATTCGACAATCTAATCTCACAGGAGAACGACCATAAGGTGCCCGAAGCAGCAATATCCCCATGGAGACAAGTCGGCTGGAGGACGATGTATTGAATCTCGACGCAATTTGAATGTTCCATCGTCCTTAGGAGGCCCTGAACGTTACAAGTAACTATCAGTTTTGCGTCGGATTCGACCATCTAGACTTAGGGGAGAACGATCATAAACTGCCCGAGGCACCAATAGACCCTTGCAGACAAGTCGGCTCGAGGAAGAAGTATTGAATCTAGACGCAATTTGAGTGTTCCATCGTCATTAGGAGGCCCTGAACGTTACAATTAACTATCAGTTTTGCGTCGGATTCGACAATCTAGACTCACAGGAGAACGACCATTAGTTGCCCTAGGCAGCAATAGACCCTTGGAGACAAGTCGGCTGAAGGACGATGTATTGAATATCGCGCAATTAAGTGTTCCATCGTTATTAGGAGGCGCTAAACGTTACAATTAACTGTCAGTTATGCGTCGGATTCGAAAATCTAGACTCACAGGAGACGGACCATAAGGTGCCCGAGGCAGCAATAGACCTTTGGTGACAAGTCGGCTGAAGGGCGATGTATTGCATCTCGACGCAATTTGAGTGTTCCATCGTCATTAGGGGGCCCTGAACGTTTCAATTAACGATCAGTTTCGCGTCGGATTAGAAAATCTAGTCACAGGAGACGGACCATAAGGTGCCCGAAGCAGCAAAAGACCCTTGGAGACAAGTCGGCTAGTAGCCGATGTATTGAATCTCGACGCAATTTGAGTGTTCCATTGTCAGTAGGAGGCCCTGACCGTTACAATTAACTATCAGTTTTGCGTCGGATTCGACAATCTAGACATACAGGAGAACGACCATAAGGAGCCCGAGGCAGCAAAAACCCTTGGAGACAAGTCGGCTGGAGGCCGATGTATTGAATCTCGACGCAGTTAGAATGTTCGTCATTAGGAGACCCTGATCGTTACAATTAACTATCAGTTTCGCGTCGGATTCGAAAATCTAGACTCACAGGAGACGAACCATATGGTGCAGGTGGAAGCAATATGCCCCTGGAGACAAGTCGGCTGAATGGCGATGTATTGAATCTCGACGCAATTAAGTGTTCCATCATCATTAGGAGGCTCTAAACGTTACAATTATCTATCAGTTATGCGTCGGATTCGAAAATCTAGACTCACAGGAGACGGACCCTATGGTCCCCGAGGCAGCAATATCCCCTTGGAGACAAGTCGGTTGGAGGACGACGTATTGAATCTCCACGCAATTTGAGTGTTCCATCGTCATTAGGAGGCCCTGAACGTTACAATTAACTATCTGTTTTGCGTCGGATTCGACAATCTAGACTCACAGGAGAACGACCATAAGTTGCCAAGGCAGCAATAGACCCTTGGAGACAAGTCGGCTGAAGGACGATGTATTGAATCTCGACTCAATTTGAGTATTCCATCGTCATTAGGAGGCCCTGAACTTTACAATTAACTATCAGTTTCGCGTCTGATTCGAAAATCTAGACTCACAGGGAAGGACCATATAGTTCCCGAGGCAGCAATATCCCCTTGTAGACAAGTTGCCTGCAGGACGATATATTGAATCTCGATGCTATTTGAGTGTTCCATCGTCATTAGGAGGCGCCAAACGTTACAATTAACTAACATTTATGCGTCGAATTCGAAAATGTAGACTCACAGGAGAACGACCATAAGGAGCAAGAGGCAGCAATAGACCCTTGGAGACAAGTCGGCTGAAGGACGATATATTGAATCTCGACGCAATTTGAGTGTTCCATTGTCACTAGGAGGCGCCAAACGTTACAATTAACTATCATTTATTCGTCGGATTCGAAAATCTAGACTCACAGGAGAACGACCATATGGTGCCCGAGGCAGCAATAGAACCCTTGGAGACAAGTCGGCTGGTAGCCGATGTAATGAATCTCGACGCAATTTGAGTGTTCCATCGTCATTAGGAGGCCCTGAACGTTACAATTAACTATCAGTTATGCGTCGGATTTAAAAATCTAGACTCACAGGAGAACGACCATAAGGTGCCCGAGGCAGCGATAGACACTTGGAGACAAGTCGGCTAAAGGACGATATATTGAATCTCGACGCAATTTGAGTGTTCCATTGTCACTAGGAGGCGCCAAACGTTACAATTAACTATCATTTATTCGTCGGATTCGAAAATCTAGACTCACAGGAGAACGACCATATGGTGCCCGAGGCAGCAATAGAACCCTTGGAGACAAGTCGGCTGGTAGCCGATGTAATGAATCTCGACGCAATTTGAGTGTTCCATCGTCATTAGGAGGCGCCAAACGTTACAATTAACTATCATTTATGCGTCGGATTCGAAAATTTTGACTCACAGGAGAACGACCATAAGGTGCCCAAGGCAGCAATGGACCCTTGGAGACAAGTCCTCTGGTAGCCGATGTATTGAATCTCGTCGCAATTTGAGTGTTCCATCGTCATTAGGAGGCCCTGAACTTTACAATTAACTATCAGTTTCGCGTCTGATTCAAAGATCTAGACTCACAGGGAAGGACCATATAATGCCCGAGGCAGCAATATCCCTTCTAGACAAGTCGCCTGGAGGACGATGTATTGAATCCCGACGCAATTTGAGTGTTCCATCGTCATTAGGAGGCCCTGAACGTTACAATTATCTATCATTTATGCGTCGGATTCGAAAATCTAGACTCACGGGAGACGGACCCTTTGGTGCCCGAGGCAGCAATATCCCCTTGGAGACAAGTCGGCTGGAGGACGATGTATTGAATCTCCACGCAATTTGAGTGTTCCATCGTCATTAGGAGGCCCTGACCGTTACAATTAACTATCAGTTTCGCGTCGGATTCGAAAATCTAGACTCACAGGAGACGGACCCTTTGGTGCCCGAGGCAGCAATAGACCCTTGGAGACAAGTCGGCTGAAGGACGATGTATTGAATATCGCGCAACTAAGTATTCCATCGTTATTAGGAGGCGCTAAACGTTGCAAATTAACTATCAGTTATGCGTCGGATTCGAAAATCTAGACTCACAGGAGACGGACCATAAGGTGCCCGAGGCAGCAATAGACCTTTGGAGACAAGTCGGCTGAAGGGCGATGTATTGCATCTCGACGCAATTTGAGTGTTCCATCGTCATTAGGGGGCCCTGAACGTTACAATTAACAATCAGTTTCGCGTCGGATTAGAAAATCTAGTCACAGGAGACGGACCATAAGGTGCCCGAGGGAGCAAAAGACCCTTGGAGACAAGTCGGCTAGTAGCCGATGTATTGAATCTCGACGCAATTTGAGTGTTCCATTGTCAGTAGGAGGCCCTGACCGTTACAATTAACTATCAGTTTTGCGTCGGATTCGACAATCTAGACATACAGGAGAACGACCATAAGGTGCCCGAGGCAGCAAAAACCCTTGGAGACAAGTCGGCTGGAGGACGATGTATTGAATCTCGACGCAATTTGAATGTTCGTCATTAGGAGACCCTGATCGTTACAATTAACTATCAGTTTCGCGTCGGATTCGAAAATCTAGACTCACAGGAGACGAACCATATGGTGCAGGTGGAAGCAATATGCCCCTGGAGACAAGTCGGCTGAATGGCGATGTATTGAATCTCGACGCAATTAAGTGTTCCATCGTCATTAGGAGGCTCTAAACGTTACAATTATCTATCAGTTATGCGTCGGATTCGAAAATCTAGACTCACAGGAGACGGACCTTATGGTGCCCGAGACAGCAATATCCCCTTGGAGACAAGTCGGCTGGAGGACGATGTATTGAATCTCCACGCAATTTGAGTGTTCCATCGTCATTAGGAGGCCCTGAACGTTACAATTAACTATCAGTTTTGCGTCGGATTCGACAATCTAGACTCACAGGAGAACGACCATAAGTTGCCAAGGCAGCAATAGACCCTTGGAGACAAGTCGGCTGAAGGACGATGTATTGAATCTCGACTCAATTTGAGTATTCCATCGTCATTAGGAGGCCCTGAACTTTACAATTAACTATCAGTTTCGAGTCTGATTCGAATATCTAGACTCACAGGGAAGGACCATATAGTACCCGAGGCAGCAATATCCCCTTGTAGACAAGTTGCCTGCAGGACGATATATTGAATCTAGACGCAATTTGAGTGTTCCATCGTCATTAGGAGGCCCTGAACGTTACAATTAACTATTAGTTTCGCGTCTGATTCGAAAATCTAGACTCACAGGGATCAAATAGTGCCCGAGACAGCAATATCCCCTTGTAGACAAGTCGCCTGGAGGACGATGTATTGAATCTCGACGCAGTTTGAGTGTTCCATCGTCATTAGGAGGCGCGAAACGTTACAATTAACTATCAGTTATGCGTCGGATTCGAAAATCTAGACTCACAGTAGAACGACCATAAGTTGCCCGAGGCAGCAAAATACTCTTGGAGGCAAGTCGTCTGAAGGACGATGTATTGAATCTCGACGCAATTTGAGCGTTCCATCGTCATCAGGAGGCCCTAAACGTTACAATTAACTATCAGTTATGCGTCGGATTCGAAAATCTCATCTCACAGGAGAACGACCATAAGGTGCCCGAGGCAGCAATATCCCCTTGGAGACAAGTCGGCTGGTGGACAATGTATTGAATCTCCATGCAATTTAAGTGTTCCATCGTCATTAGGAGACCCTGAACGTTACAATTAACTATCAGTTTCGCGTCGGATTCGAAAATCTAGACTCACAGGAGACGGACCCTATGGTGCCCGAGGCAGCAATATCCCCTTGGAGACAAGTCGGCTGGATGACGATGCATTGAATCTCCACGCATCTTGAGTGTTCCAGCGTCATTAGAAGGCCCTGAACGTTACAATTAACTATCAGATTGCGTCGGATTTGAAAATCTAGACTCACAGGAGAACGACCATAAGGTGCCCGAGGCAGCGATAGACCCTTGGAGACAAGTCGGCTGAAGGACGATGTATTGAATCTCGACTCAATTTGAGTATTCCATCGTCATTAGGAGGCCCTGAACTTTACAATTAACTATCAGTTTCGCGTCTGATTCGAAAATCTAGACTCACAGGGAAGGACCATATAGTGCCCGAGGAAGCAATATCCCCTTGTAGACAAGTTGCCTGCAGGACGATATATTGAATCTCGACGCAATTTGAGTGTTCCATCGTCATTAGGAGGCGCCAAACTTTACAATTAACTATCATTTATGCGTCGGATTCGAAAATCTAGACTCACAGTGGAATGACCATAAGGTGCCCGAGGCAGCAATAGACCCTTGGAGACAAGTCGGCTGAAGGACGATGTATTGAATATCGACGCAATTTTAGTGTTCCATCGTCATTAGGAGGCCCTGAACGTTACAATTAACTATCAGTTTCGCGTCGGATTCGAAAATCTAGACTCACAGGAGAAGGCCCCTATTGTGCCCGAGGCAGCAATATCCCCTTGGAGACAAGTCGGCTGGAGGACGATGCATTGAATCTCCATGCAATTTAAGTTTTCCATCGTCATTAGGAGACCCTGAACGTTACAATTAACTATCAGTTTCGCGTCGGATTCGAAAATCTAGACTCATAGGAGACGAACCATATGGTGCCCGTGGAAGCAATAAGCCCTTGGAGACAAGTCGGCTGGAGGACGATGTATTGAATCTCGACGCAATTTGAGTGTTCCATCGTCATTAGGAAGCCCTGAACGTTACAATTAACTGTCAGATTTGCGTCGGATTTGAAAATCTAGACTCACAGGAGAACGACCATAAGGTGCCCGAGGCAGCGATAGACCCTTGGAGTCAAATCGGCTGAATGACGATGTATTGAATCTCGACTCAATTTGAGTGTTCCATCGTCATTAGGAGGCCCTGAACTTCACAATTAACTATCAGTTTTGCGTCTGATTCGAATATCTAGACTCACAGGGAAGGACCATGTAGTGCCCTAGGCAGCAATATTTCCTTGTAGACAAGCCGCCTGATGGACGATGTATTGAATCTCGACGCAATTTGTGTGTTCCATCGTCATTAGGAGGCGCTACACGTTACAATTAACTATCAGTTATGCGTCGGATTCGAAAATCTAGACTCACAGGAGATCGACCATAAGGTGCCCAGAGCAGGAACAGACACTTGGAGACAGGTCGGGTGTGGCCGATGTATTGAATCTCGACGCAATTTGAGTGCTCCATCTTCATTAGGAGGCCCTGAACGTTACAAGTAACTATCAATTTTGCGTCGGATTCGACAATCTAGACTTACACGAGAACGACAATTAAGTGCCCGAGGCACCAATAGACCCTTGGAGACAAGTCGGCTGGAGGACGATGTATTGAATCTCGACGCAATTTGAGTGTTCCAACGTCATTAGGAGGCCCTGAATGTTACAGTTAACTATCAGTTTCGCGTCGGATTCGAAAATCTAGACTCACAGGAGACGGACCACATGGTGCCCGAGGCAGCAATATCCCCTTGGAGACAAGTCGGCTGGAGGACGATGTATTGAATCTCGACGCAATTTGAGTGTTCCATCGCCATTAGGAGGCGCTAAACGTTACAATTAACTATTAGTTATGCGTCGGATTCGAAATTCTAGACTCACAGGAGAACGACCATAAGGTGCCCGAGGCAGCGATAGATCCTTGGAGACAAGTCGGCTGAATGACGATGTATTGAATCTCGACTCAATTTGAGTGTTCCATCGTCATTAGGAGGCCCTGAACTTTACAATTAACTATCAGTGTCGCGTCTGATTCGAAAATCTAGTCTCACTGGGAAGGACCATGTAGTGCCCGAGGCAGCAATATCCCCTTGTAGACAAGTCGCCTGGAGGACGATGTGTTGAATCTCGACGCAATTTGAGTGTTCCATCGTCATTAGGAGGCCCTGAACGTTACAATTAACTATCAGTTATGCGTCGGATTCGAAAATCTAGACTCACAGGAGAACGTCTGTAAGGTGCCCCAGGAAGCAATAGACCCTTGGAGACAAGTCGGCTGAAGGACTATGTATTGAATATCGACGCAATTTGAGTGTTCCATCGTTATTAGGAGGCCCTGAACGTTACAATTAACTATCAGTTTCGCGTCGGATTCGAAAATCTAGACTCACAGGAGACGGACCTTATGGTTGCCGAATTAGCAATATCCCCTTGGAAACAAGTCGGCTGGAGGACGATGTATTGAATCTCGACGCAATTTGAGTATTCCATAGTCATTAGGAGGCCCTGATCGTTATCATTAACTATCAGTTTTGCTTCGGATTCGATAATCGAGACTCACAGGAGAACGACCATAAGGTGCCCGAGGCAGCAAAAACCCATGGAGACAGGTCGGCTGGAGGACGATGTATTGAATCTCGACGCAATTTGAATGTTCGTCATTAGGAGACCCTGGACGTAAGAATTTACTAACAGTTTCGTGTCGGATTCGAAAATCTAGACTCACAGGAGACGAACCATATGGTACCTGTGGAAGCAATATGCCCTTGGAGGCAATTCGGCTGGAGGACGATGTATTGAATCTCGACGCAATTTGAGTGTTCCATCGTCATTAGGAGGCCCTGAACGTTACAAGTAACTATCAGTTTTGCGTCGAATTCGACCATCTAGACTTACAGTAGAACGATCATAAAGTGCCCGAGGCACCAATAGACCCTTGGAGACAAGTCGGCTGGAGGACGATGTATTGAATCTAGACGCAATTTGAGTGTTCCATCGTCATTAGGAGGCCCTCAACGTTACAATTAACTATCAGATTTGCGTCGGATTTGAAAATCTAGACTCACAGGAGAATGACCATAAGGTGCCCGAGGCAGCGATAGACCCTTCAAGACAAGTCGGCTGAAGGACGATGTATTGAATCTCGACTCAATTTGAGTGTTCCATCGTCATTAGGAGGCCCTGAACTTTACAATTAACTATCAGTTTCGCGTCTGATTCGAAAATCTAGACTCACAGGGAAGAACCACATAGTGCCCGAGGCAGCAGTATCCCCTCGTAGACAAAACGCCTGGAGGACGATGTATTGAATTTCGACGCAATTTGAGTGTTCCATCGTCATTAGGAGGCGCCAAACGTTACAATTAACTATCAGTTATGCGTCGGATTCGAAAATCTAGACTCACAGGAGAACGACCATAAGGTGCCCGAGGCAGCAATAGACCCTTGGAGACAAGTTGGCTGGTAGCCGATGTATTGAATCTCGACGCAATTTGAGTGTTTCATCGTCATTAGGAGATCCTGAACGTTACAATTAACTATCAGTTTTGCGTCGGATTCGACAATCTAGACTTACAGAAGAACGACCATAAGGTGCCCGAGGCAGCAATAGACCCTTGGAGACAAGTCGGCTGAAGGACGATGTATTGAATCTCGACGCAATTTAAGTGTTCCATCGTCGTTAGGAGGCACTGAACGTTACAATGAACTATCAGTTTCGCGACGGATTCGAAAATCTAGACTCACAGGAGGCGGACCCTATGGTGCCCGAGGCAGCAAGATCCCCTTGGAGACAAGTCGGCTGGAGGACGATGTATTGAATCTCGACGCAATTTGAATGTTCGTCATTAAGAGGCGCCAAACGTTACAATTAACTATCAGTTATGTGTCGGATTCGAAAATCTAGACTCAGACTGGCAACACGAATGTGCATTTTGTGGAACTGTTTCAGCGTCACGATCGGCCTCATCTTAATACAGCCGTCAGGCGTAATAACATGAGACTTGGGGGTGCGCTGATGACAGAAGGCATGAGTCACATTTCAATGGTGTCGGTGGAGTCTATCAGTAGGACGGGTTTCACCAGACATGGCCTGCACCTCAACAGGTATGGGAAGGGGAGGTTGGCAAAACTTATAGGTGACAGCATAGGTGGGGGTGGTGGGATCACTCATGGGAAAATTCCGGTAGTTGTGGGTGTTAGAGCTGTACCTTTTTTAGATTGAAGTCAGCTGATAGGTATTCCTGCTTAAGGGAAGTCTCTCTAACAAAGAAACCACTTTCTACAAAGCTTGGGTATCCGATTAATGAGGGAATTAGTATATTTCATCAAAATATACAAGGTATTAGAGATAAAGTTAGTGAACTGCTTATAGATGTTGACTCTGAAATTATTGGTATATCTGAACACTTCTTAAATAAGGAGATAATTCAGAGGCTTCCTTTACCAGGATACAGGTTGGCTGGCAGCTTTTCTAGGAGCTCTTTGCGGTGTGGGGGAGTAGCCATGTATGTGAAAAACGGTATCCCATTTGAGTCAATTGATGTTTCAAAGTACTGCACTGAAAAGGTGTTTGAATGTTGTGGAGGTGTGGTTAAATTTAGTGGAGCTAAACTTCTTACTGTTGTTATTTATAGATCCCCAGACTCCGATTTCACAACATTTTTGCTAAAGCTAGAGGAGGTTCTTGGTTCACTGTATAGGAAATACAAAAAGTTAGTTATATGTGGTGACTTCAATATTAATTGTATAAGTGATTGTGCAAGGAAAAGGATGCTGGTAGACCTCCTTAATTCATATAATCTTATGCAAACCGTATTCTTTCCAACGAGAGTGCAAGGGAACAGTAGAACAACCATAGACAATATTTTTGTTCATTCGCCATTATTAGAAGGGCATTCTGTTAGCAAAAAGGTGAATGGCCTTTCAGATCATGATGCACAAATTTTAAGTCTAAAAGATTTTTGTGCTGCAACACATGTTAAATATAGTTACCAACTTTTTAGGAAAGCTGATCCAGTTGCTGTACAGACTTTTGTAAACCTTATCAAGGAACAAGAGTGGCAAGATGTTTATAGTGCTGATACAGTAGACGATAAATATAATGCTTTCCTCAAGACTTTTCTCGTGCTCTTTGAAAGTTGCTTTCCGTTAGAACGTTCAAAACAGGGTACTAGCACAAACAGGCAGCCTGGGTGGCTGACTAAAGGGATAAGAATATCTTGTAGAACAAAGTGGCAATTATATCAAAACGTTAGAAACAGTCAAAATCTAAATGCAGCAGCCCATTACAAACAGTATTGTAAGGTGCTTAAAAAAGTTATTAGGAAGGCAAAAAGTATGTGGTATGCAGATAGAATAGCTAAGTCTCAGGATAAAATTAAAATCATATGGTCAGTCGTAAAGGAAGTGGCTGGTCTGCAGAGACAGGTCGAGAATATAGAATCAGTGCGTAGTGGGGATGTCCGTGTTACTGATAAGTCACATATATGTACAGTATTTAATAATCACTTTCTGAATATAGCAGGTGAACTAAATAGAAACCTAGTCCCAACAGGGAATCATATAGCGCTCTTAGAGAAAAGTGTTCCGAGACTGTTACCTGAAATGCTCCTCCATGATACTGACAAGAGGGAGATTGAGTTAATAATTAAATCACTAAAGACCAAGAACTCTCATGGATATGACGGGGTATCTAGCAGAATACTGAAGTATTGTTCCACGTATGTTAGCTCAGTACTTAGCCATATCTGTAACTTTTCCTTTAGGAGTGGTCGGTTTCCTGACCGATTAAAGTACTCGGTAGTGAAGCCACTTTATAAAAAGGGAGACAGGGATAATGTTGACAATTATAGACCTATTTCTATGCCATTGGTGTTTGCTAAAGTTATCGAGAGGGTTGTATATACAAGGTTACTGCAGCATTTAAATTCACATAATTTGCTGTCAAATGTACAGTTTGGTTTTAGAAATGGCTTAACAACTGAAAATGCTATAGTCTCTTTTCTCTGTGAGGTTTTGGATGGATTAAATAAAAGGTTGCGAACGTTAGGTGTTTTCTTTGATTTAACGAAGGCTTTTGACTGTGTTGACCACAAAATATTACTGCAGAAGTTGGAACATTATGGAGTAAGGGGAGTAGCTTACAATTGGTTCGCCTCCTACTTTAAGAACAGAAAGCAAAAGGTAATCCTCCGCAATATTGAGAGTGGTAATGATGTTCATTCCCAATGGGGCACTGTTAAATGGGGCGTTCCCCAAGGGTCGGTGCTGGGGCCACTGCTGTTTCTTATTTATGTAAATGATATGCCTTCTAGTATTACAGGCGATTCAAAAATATTTCTGTTTGCTGATGACACCACCTTGGTAGTGAAGGATCTTGTGTGTAATATTGAAACATTATCAAATAATGTAGTTCATGATATAAGTTCGTGGCTTGTGGAAAATAATCTGATGCTAAATCACAGTAAGACTCAGTTTTTACAGTTTCTAACCCACAATTCAACAAGAACTGACATTTTAATCAGACAGAATGGGCATGTTATAAGCGAGACGGAACAGTTCAAGTTCCTAGGCGTACGGATAGATAGTAAGCTGTTGTGGAAAGCCCATGTTCAGGATCTTGTTCAGAAACTAAATGCCGCTTTATTTACCATTAGAACAGTATCTGAAATAAGTGACATTTCAACACGAAAAGTAGTATACTTCGCATATTTTCATACGCTTATGTCATATGGTATTATTTTTTGGGGTAATTCTTCTGATTCAAAAAGGGTATTTTTGGCTCAAAAACGGGCTGTTCGAGCTATGTATGGTGTAAGTTCGAAAACCTCTTGTCGACCCCTATTCAATAGTCTGGGAATTTTGACATTGCCCTCACAGTATGTATTTTCTTTAATGTCGTTTGTTGTTAGCAATATTGGCTTATTCCCAAGAGTTAGCAGCTTTCACTCAGTTAATACTAGGCAGAAATCAAATCTGCATGTGGAATGCACTTCCTTGACTCTTGTGCAGAAAGGAGTGCAGTATTCTGCTGCATCCATTTTCAATAAGCTACCACAAGAACTCAAAAATCTTAGCAGTAGCCCAAACACTTTTAAGTCTAAACTGAAGAGTTTCCTCATGGCTCACTCCTTCTATTCTGTCGAGGAGCTCCTGGAAGAGCTAAAAAATTAAGCAAATTCCAGTGTTACATTCTTGATTTTCTTTATTTAAACTAACGACTTGTCGCCTGAATATGTTTCTTATATTTCATTTTATCTGTTTCTACAATCGTGTTATAATTTCATGTATTGACTCGTTTGATGACCATGGAGACTTCTCCTAAATGTGGTCCCACGGAACAATAAATAAATAAATAAATAAATAAATAAATAAACAGCCGAACAACCATAAGATGCCCGAGGCAGCTATAGACCCTTGGAGACAAGTCGGCTGGAGGACGACGTATTGAATCTCGACGCAATTTGAGTGTTCTATCGTCATTTGGAAGCCCTGGACGTTACAATTAACTGTCAGATTTGCGTCGGATTTGAAAATCTAGACTCACAGGAGAACAACCATATGGTGCCCGAGGCAGCGATAGACCCCTGGCGACAAGTCGGCTGAATGACGATGTATTGAATCTCGACTCAATTTGAGTGTTCCATCCTCATTAGGAGGCCCTGAACGTTGCAAGTGACTATCAGTTTTGCGTCGGATTCGACAATCTAGACTAACAGGAGAACGTCGATAAAATGCCCTAGGCACCAATAGACCCTTGGAGACAGGTCGGCTGGTGGACGATGTATTGCATATCGACGCAATTTGAGTGTTCCATCGTCATTAGGAGGCCCTGAACTGTACAATTAACTATCAGTCTCGCGTCGGATTCGAAAATCTAGACTCACAGGAGACGGACCATATGGTTCCCGAGGTAGCAATATCCCCTTGGAGACAAGTCGGCTGTAGGACGGTGTATTGAATCCCGACGCAATTTAAGTGTTCCATCGTCATTAGGAGGCCCTGATCGTTACAATTAACTATGAGTTTTGCGTCGGATTAGATAATCTAGGCTCACCGGAGAACGACCACAAGGTGCCCGAGGCAGCAAACACTCGGAGACAGTCGGCTGGAGGACGATGTATTGAATCTCGACGCAATTTGAATGTTCGTCATTAGGAGACCCTGAACATTACTATTAACTATCGGTTTCGCGTCGGATTCGAAAATCTAGACTCACAGGAGACGGACCATATGGTGCCCGTGGAAGCAACATGCCCTTGGAGTCAAGTCGGCTGGAGGACGATGTATTGGATCTCGACGCAATGTGAGTGTTCCATCGTCATTAGGAGGCCCTGAACGTTTCAATTAACTATCAGATTTGCGTCGGATTTGATAATATAGACTCACAGGAGAACGACCATAAGGGGCCCGAGGCAGCGATAGACCCTTGGAGACAAGTCGGCTGAATGACTTAATTTGGGTGTTCCATCGTCATTAGGAGGCCCTGAAAGTTACAATTAACTATCAGTTTCGCGTCTGATTCGAAAATCTAGACTCACTGGGAAGGACCATGTAGTGCCCGAGGCAGCAATATCCCCTTGTAGACAAGTCGCCTGGAGGACGATGTGTTGAATCTCGACGCAATTTGAGTGTTCCATCGTCATTAGGAGGCGCTAATGGTTACAATTAACTATCAGTTTCGCGTCGGATTCGAAAATCGAGACTTACAGGAGAACGAATATAAGGTGCCCCAGGCAGCGATAGACCCTTGGAGACAAGTCGGCTGGTGGCCGATGTATTGAATCTCGACGCAATTTGAGTGTTCCATCGTCATTAGAAGGCCCTGAACGTTACAATTAACTATCAGTTTTGCGTCGGATTCGACAATCTAGACTTACAGGTGAACGACCATAAGGTGCCCGAGGCAGCAATAGACCCTTGGAGACAATTCGGCTGGAGGGCGATGTATTGAATATCGAACCAATTTGAGCGTTACATCGTCATTCGGAGGCCCTGATCGTTACAATTAACTATGAGTTTCGCGTCGGATTCGAAAATCTAGACTCACTGGGAAGGACCATGTAGTGCCCGTGGAAGCAATATGCCCTTGGAGACAAGTCGGCTGGAGGACGACGTATTTTACCTCGACGCAATGTGAGTGTTCCATTGTCATTAGGGAGGCCCTGAACTTTACAATTAAATATCAGATTTGGGTCGGATTTGAAAATCTAGATTCACAGGAGAACGACCATAAGGTGCCCGAGGCAGCGATAGACCCTTGGCGGCAAGTCGGCTGAATGACGATGTATTGAATCTCGACGCAATTTTAGTGTTCCATCGTCATTAGGAGGCCCTGAACGTTATAATTAACTATCAGTCTCGCGTCGGATTCGAATATCTAGACTCACAGGAGACGGACCATATGGTTCCCGAGGCAGCAATATCCCCTTGGTGAAAAGTCGGCTGGAGGACGATGTATTGAATCTCGACGCAATTTGAATGTTCGTCATTATGAGACCCTAAACGTAACAATTAACTATAAGTTATGCGTCGGATTCGAAAATCTAGACTCACAGGAGAACGACCATTAGGTGCCCGAGGCAGCAATAGACCCTTGGAGACAAGTCGGCTGAAGGACGAGGTATTGAATCTCGACGCAATTTAAGTGTTCCAACGTCATTAGAATGCCCTGAACGTTACAAATAACTATCAGTTTCGCGTCGGATTCGAAAATCTAGACCCACAGGAGACGGAGCCTATGGTGACCGAGGCAGCAATATCCACTTTGAGAGAAGTCCGCTGGAGGACGATGTATTGAATCTCGACGCAATTTGAGTGTTCCATCGTCATTAGGAGGCCCTGATCGTTACAATTAACTATGAGTTTTGCGTCGGATTCGATAATCTATACCCACAGGAGAACGACCATAAGGTGCCCGAGGCAGCAAAAACCCTTGGAGACAAGTCGGCTGGAGGTCGATGTATTGAATCTCGACGCAAATTGAATGTTCGTCATTAGGAGACCCTGAACGTTACAATTAACTATCAGTTTCGCGTCGGATTCGAAAATCTAAAGTCACAGGAGACGGACCATATGGTGCCCGTGAAAGCAATATGCCCTTGGAGTCAAGTCGGCTGAAGGAGGATGTATTGAATCTCGACGCAATGTGAGTGTTCCATCGTCATTAGGAGGCCCTGAACGTTGCAATTAACTATCAGATTTGCGTCGGATTTGATAATATAGACTCACAGGAGAACGACCATAAGGTGCCCGAGGCAGCGATAGACCCTTGGAGACAAGTCGGCTGAATGACTCAATTTGAGTGTTCCATCGTCATTAGGAGGCCCTGAAAGTTACAATTAACTATGAGTTTTGCGTCGGATTCGAAAATCTAGACTCACAGGAGAACGACCATAAGGTGCCCGAGGCAGCGATAGACCCTTGGCGACAAGTCGGCTGGAGGACGATGTATTGAATCTCGACGCAATTTGAATGTTCGTCATTAGGAGACCCTGAACGTTACAATTAACTATCAGTTTCGCGTCGGATTCGAAAATCTAGAGTCACAGGAGACGGACCATATGGTGCCCGTGGAAGCAATATGCCCTTGGAGTCAAGTCGGCTGAAGGAGGATGTATTGAATCTCGACGCAATGTGAGTGTCCCATCGTCGTTAGGAGGCCCTGATCGTTACAAATAACTATCAGTATCGCGTCGGATTCGAAAATCTAGACCCACAGGGGACGGACCCTATGGTGCCCGAGGCAGCAATATCCCCTTGGAGACAAGTCGGCTGGAGGACGATGTATTGAATCTCGACGCAATTTGAGTGTTCCATCGTCATTAGGAGGCCCTGATCGTTACAATTAACTATGAGTTTTCCGTCGGATTCGATAATCTAGACTCACTGGTGAACGATTATAAGGTGCCCGAGGCAGCAAAAACCCTTGGAGACAAGTCGGCTGGAGGACGATGTATTGAATCTCGACGCAATTTGAATGTTCGTCATTAGGAGACCCTAAACGTTACAATTAACTATCAGTTTCGCGTCGGATTCGAAAATCTAGACTCACAGGAGACGGACCATATGGTGCCCGTGGAAGCAATATGCCCTTGGAGTCAAGTCGGCTGGGTGAGGATGTATTGAATCTCGACGCAATGTGAGTGTTCCAACGTCATTAGGAGGCCCTGAACGTTACAAGTAACTATCAGTTTTGCGTCGAATTCGACCATCTAGACTTACAGGAGAACGATCATAAAGTGCAGGAGGTACCAATAGACCCTTGGAGACAAGTCGGCTGGAGGACGATGTATTGAATCTAGACGCAATTTGAGTGTTCCATCGTCATTAGGAGGCCCTGAACGTTACAATTAACTATCAGATTTGCGTCGGATTTGAAAATCCGGACTCACAGGAGAACGACCATAAGGTGCCCGAGGCAGCGATAGACCCTTCAAGACAAGCCGGCTGAAGGACGATGTATTGAATCTCGACTCAATTTGAGAGTTCCATCGTCATTAGGAGGCCCTGAACTTTACAATTAACTATCAGTTTCGCGTCTGATTCGAAAATCTAGACTCACAGGGATGAACCATATAGTGCCCGAGGCAGCAGTATCCCCTTGTAGACAAAACGCCTGGAGGACGATGTATTGAATTTCGACGCAATTTGAGTGTTCCATCGTCATTAGGACGCGCCAAACGTTACAATTAACTATCAGTTATGCGTCGGATTCGAAAATCTAGACTCACAGGAGAACGACCATAACGTGCCCGAGGCAGCAATAGACCCTTGGAGACAAGTTGGCTGGTAGCCGATGTATTGAATCTCGACGCAATTTGAGTGTTTCATCGTCTTTAGGAGGCCCTGAACGTTACAATTAACTATCAGTTTTGCGTCGGATTCGACAATCTAGACTTACAGGAGAACGACCATAAGGTGCCCGAGGCAGCAATAGACCCTTGGAAACAAGTCGGCTGGAGGACGATGTATTGAATATCGACGCAATTTGAGCGTTACATCGTCATTAGGAAGCCCGGAACGTTACAATTATCTATCAGTTTTGCGTCGGATTCGAAAATCTAGACTCACAGTGGAACTACCATAAGGTGCCAGAGACAGCAATAGACCCTTGGAGACAAGTCGGCTGAAGGACGATGTATTGAATCTCGACGCAATTTAAGTGTTCCATCGTCATTAGGAGGCACTGAACGTTACAATGAACTATCAGTTTCGCGACGGATTCGAAATTCTAGACTCACAGGAGGCGGACCCTATGGTGCCCGAGGCAGCAAGATCCCCTACGAGACAAGTCGGCTGGAGGACGATGTATTGAATCTCGACGCAATTTGAATGTTCGTTATTATGAGACCCTGATCGTTACAATTAACTATCAGTTTCGCGTCGGATTCGAATATCTAGACTCACAGGAGACGGACCATATGGTGCCCGTGGAAGCAATATGCCCTTGGAGTCAAGTCGGCTGGAGGACGATGTATTGGATCTCGACGCAATGTGAGTGTTCCATCGTCATTAGGAGGCGCTAAACGTTACAATTAACTATAAGTTTTGCGTCGGATTCGAAAATCTAGACTCACAGGAGAACGACCATTAGGTGCCCGAGGCAGCAATAGACCCTTGGAGACAAGTCGGCTGAAGGACGATGTATTGAATCTCGACGCAATTTGAGTGCTCCATCGTCATTAGGAGGCCCTGAACGTTACAATTAACTCTCAGTTTTGCGCCGGATTCGACAATCTAGACTTAAAGGAGAACGACCATAAGGTGACCGAGGCAGCTATAGACCCTTGGAGACAATTCGGCTGGAGGGCGATGTATTGAATATCGAGCCAATTTGAGCGTTACATCGTCATTCGGAGGCCCTGATCGTTACAATTAACTATGAGTTTCGAGTCGGATTCGAAAATCTAGACTCACAGGAGACGGACCATATGGTGCCCGTGGAAGCAATATGCCCTTGGAGACAAGTCGGCTAGACGACGACGTATTTTACCTCGACGCAATGTGAGTGTTCCATCCTCATTAGGGAGGCCCTGAACGTTACAATTAAATATCAGATTTGCGTCGGATTTGAAAATCTAGATTCACAGGAGGACGACCATAAGGTGCCCGAGGCAGCGATAGACCCTTGGCGACAAGTCGGCTGAATGACGACGTATTGAATCTGGACGCAATTTGAGTGTTCCATCGTCATTAGGAGGCCCTGAACGTTATGATTAACTATCAGTCTCGCGTCGGATTCGAATATCTAGACTCACAGGAGACGGACCATATGGTTCCCGAGGCAGCAATATCCCCTTGGTGAAAAGTCGGCTGGAGGACGATGTATTGAATCTCGACGCAATTTGAATGTTCGTCATTATGAGACCCTAAACGTTACAATTAACTATTAGTTATGCGTCGGATTCGAAAATCTAGACTCACAGGAGACGGACCATATGGTGCCCGTGGAAGCAATATGCCCTTGGAGACAAGTCGGCTGGAGGACGGTGAATTGAATCACGACGCAATTTGAGTGTTCCATCGTCATTAGGAGGCGCTAAACGTTGCAATTAACTATAAGTTTTGCGTCGGATTCGAGAATCTAGACTCACAGGAGAACGACCATTAGGTGCCCGAGGCAGCAATAGACCCTTGGAGACAAGTCGGCTGAAGGACGATGTATTGAATCTCGACGCAATTTAAGTGTTCCATCATCATTAGGAGGCCCTGAACGTTACAAATAACTATCTGTTTCGCGTCGGATTCGAAAACCTAGACCCACAGGAGACGGAGCCTATGGTGCCCGAGGCAGCAATATCCCCTTTGAGAGACGTCCGTTGGATGACGATGTATTGAATCGCGACGCAATTTGAGTGTTCCATCGTCATTAGGAGGCCCTGAACGTTACAATTAACTATCAGTCTCACGTCGGATTCGAAAATCTAGACTCAATGGAGAACGACCATAAGGTGCCCGAGGCAGCAATAGACCCTTGGCGTCAAGTCGGCTGAAGGACGATGTATTGAATATCGACGCAAATTGAGTGTTCCATCGTCATTAGGACGCCCTGAACGTTACAATTAACTATCAGTCTCGCGTCGGATTCGAAAATCTAGACTCACTGGGAAGGACCATATAGTGTCCCAGGCAGCTATATCCCCTTGTAGACAAGTCGCCTGGAGGACGATGTATTGAATCTCGACGCAATTTGAGTGTTCCATCGTCATTAGGAGGCGCTAAACGTTACAATTAACTTCCAGTTTCGCGTCGGATTCGAAAATCTAGACTTACAGGAGAACGACCAAGAGGTGCCCGAGGCAGCGATAGACCCTTGGAGACAAGTCGGCTGGTGGCCGATGTATTGAATCTCGACGCAGTTTCAGTGTTCCATTGTCATTCGGAGGCCCTGATCGTTACAATTAACTATCAGTTTTGCGTCGGATTCGAAAATCTGCACTCACAGGAGAACGACCATAAGGTGCCCGAGGCAGCAATAGACCCTTGGCGTCGAGTCGGCTGAAGGACGATGTATTGAATATCGACGCAATTTGAGTGTTCCATCGTCATTAGGACGCCCTGAACGTTACAATTAACTATCAGTCTCGCGTCGGATTCGAAAATCTAGACTCACAGGAGACGGACCATGTGGTTCCCGAGGCAGCAATATCCCCTTGTAGACAAGTCGCCTGGAGGACGATGTATTGAATCTCGACGCAATTTGAGTGTTCCATCGTCATTAGGAGGCCATGAACGTTACAGTTTCGCGGCGGATTCGAAAATCTAGACTCACAGGAGACGGACCATATGGTGCCCGTGGAAGCAATATGCCCTTGGGGACAAGTCGGGTGGAGGACGATGTATTGAATCTCGACGCAATTTGTGTGTTCCATCATCATTAGGAGGCCATGAACGTTACAATTAACTATCAGTTTGGCGTAGATTCGATAATCTAGACTTACAGGAGACGGACCCTATGGTGCCCGAGGCTGCAATATCTCCTTGGAGACAAGTCGGCTGGAGGACGATGTATTGAATACTACGCAATTTGAGTGTTCTATCGTCATTAGGAGGCGCTGAACGTTACATTTAACTATCAGTTATGCGTCGGATCCGAAAATCTAGACTCACAGGAGAACGACCATAAGGTGCCCGAGGCACCAATAGACCCTTGGAGACAAGTCGGCTGGAGGACGATGTGTTGAATCGCTACGCAATTTTAGTGTTCCTTCGTCATTAGGAGTCCCTGAACGTTACAATTAACTATCATTTTTGCGTCGGATTCGAAAATCTAGACTCACAGGAGACGGACCACATGGTGCAGGAGGCAGCAATATCCCGTTGGAGACAAGTCGGCGCGAGGACGATGTATCGAATCTCGACGCAATTTGAGTGTTCCATCGTCATTAGGAGGCCCAGAACGTTACAATTAACTACAAGTTTTCCGTCGGATTCGAAAAACTTGACTCACAGGAGACGAACCATATGGTGCCCGAGGCAGCAATATCCCCTTGTAGACAAGTCGCATGGAGGACGATGTATTGAATCTCGACGCAATTTGAGTGTTCCATCGACATTAGGAGGCAATGAACGTTACAATTAACTATCAGTTATTCGTCGGATTTGAAAATCTAGACTCACAGGAGAACGACCATAAGGTGCCCGAGGCAGGAATAGACCCTTGGAGACAAGTCGGCTATAGGACGACGTATTAAATCTCGACGCAATTGGAGTGTTCCATCGTCATCAGTAGGCCCTTAACGTTACAATTAACTATCAGTTTTGCGTCGGATGCGAAAATCTATACTCACTGGAGAACGAACATAAGGTGCCCGAGGCAGCAATAGACCCTTGGAGACAAGTCGCTTGGAAGACGATGTATTGACTCTCGACGCAATTTGAGTGTTCCATCGTCATTAGGAGGTCCTGAACGTTTCAATTAACTACAAGTTATGCGTCGGATTCGAAAAATCTAGACTAACAGGAGAACGACCATAAGATGCCCGAGGCAGCAAAAACACTTGGAGACAAGTTGGCTGGAGGATGATGTATTGAATCTCGACGCAATTTGAGTGCTCCATCGTCTTTAGGAGACCCTGAACGTTACAATTAACTATCAGTTTCGCGTCGGATTCGAAAATCTTGTCCCACAGGAGACGGTCCATATGGTGCCCGTGGAAGCAATATGTCCTTGGAGACAAGTCGGCTGGAGGACGATGTATTAAAGCTCGACGCAATTTTAGTGTTCCATCGTCATTAGGAGGCCATGAACGTTACAATTAACTCTCAGTTTTGCGTCGGATTCAAAAATCTAGACTCACTGGAGAAGGTGCCTCAGGCAGCAATAGACCCTATGAAACAAGTCGGCTGGTGGCCGATGTATTGAATCTCGACGCAAATTGAGTGTTCCATCGTCATTCGGGGGCCCTGAACGTTACAATTAACTATTTGCGTCGGATTTGAAAATCTAGACTCAAAGGAGAACGACCATAAGGTGCCCGAGGCAGCAATTGACCCTTAGAGACAAGTCGGCTGAATTACGATGTATTGAATCTCGACGCAATTTGAGTGTTCCATCGTCATTAGGAGGCCCTGAACGTTACAATTATCTATCAGTTTCGCGTCGGATTCGAAAATCTAGACTCACAGGAGAACGACAATTAGGTGCCCGAGGCAGCAATATCCCCATGGAGACAAGTCGGCTGGAGGACGATGTATTGAATCTCGTCGCAATTTGAGTGTTCCATTGTCATTAGCAGGCCCTGAACGTTACAAGTATCTATCTGTTTTGCGTCGGATTCGACAATCTAGACTCACAGGAGAACGTCCATAAGGTGCCCGAGGCAGCAATAGACCCTTGGAGACAAGTCGGCTGGAGGACGATGTATTGAATCTCAACACAATTTGAGTGTTCCATCGTCATTAGGAGGCGCTAAACGTTACAATTAACTATCAGTTATGCGTCGGATTCGAAAATCTAGACTCAAAGGAGAACGACCATAAGGTGCCCGAGGCAGCAATAGACCCTTGGAGACAAGTCGGCTGAAGGACGATGTACTGAATCTCGACGCAATTTGAATGTTCCATCGTCATTAGGAGGCCCTGGACGTTACAATTAACTATCAGTTTCGCGTCGGATTCGAAAATCTTGACTCACAGGAGACGGACCACATGGTGTCCGATACAGCAAAATCCTCTTGGACACAAGTTGGCTGGAGGACGATGTATTGAATCTAGAAGCGAATTGAGTGTTCCATCGTCATTAGGGGGCCCTGATCGTTACAACTAACTATCAGTTTTGCGTCGGATTCGATAATATAGACTCACAGGAGAACGACCATAAGGTGCCCGAGGCACCAATAGACCCTTGGAGACAAGTCGGCTGGAGGACGATGTACTGAATATCGACGCAATTCGAGTTATCATCGTCATTAGGAGGCCCTGAATGTTTCAATTAACTATCAGTTTCGTCTCGAATTCGAAAATGTAGCCTCACAGGAGACGGACCATATGGTGCCCGAGGCAGCAATATCCCCTTGGAGACAAGTCGGCTGGAGGACGATGTTTGGAATCTCGACGCAATTTGAGTGTTCCATCGTCATTAGGATGCCCTGAACGTTACAATTAACTATCAGTTTTGCGTCGGATTCGAAAACCTAGACTCAAAGGAGAACGACAATAAGGTGTCCGTGGCAGCAATAGACCCTTGGAGACAAGTCGGCTGAAGGACGATGTATTGAATCTCGACGCAATTTGAAAGTTCCATCTCCATTAGGAGGCCCTGAACGTTACAATTAACTATCAGTCTCGCGTTGGATTCGAAAATCTAGACTCACAGGAGACGGACAATATGGTTCCCGAGGCAGCAATATCCACTTGCAGACAAGTCGGCTGGAGGACGATGTATTGAATCTCGACGCAATTTGAGTGCTCCATCGTCATTAGGAGGCCCTGAACGTTAAAATTAACCATCTGTTTTGCGTAGGATTCGAAAATCTAGACTCACAGGAGAACGACCATAAGGTGCCCGAGGCAGCAATAGACCCTTGGGAACAAGTCCGCTGAAGGACGTTGTACTGAATCTCGACGCAATATGAGTGTTCCATCGTCATTAGGAGGACCGGATCGTTACAATTATCTATCAGTTTCGCGTCGGATTCGAAAATCTAGACTCACAGGAGACGGTCCATATGGTGCCCGTGCAAGCAATATGCCCTTGGAGACAAGTGGGCTGGAGGACGATGTATTGAATCTCGACGCAATTTGAGTGTTCCATCGTCATTCGGGGGCCCTGAACGTTACAATTAACTTCCTGATATGCGTCGGATTTGAAAATCTAGACTCACAGGAGAACGACCATAAGGTGCCCGAGGCAGCAATAGAACCTTGGAGACAAGTCGGCTGAATGACGATGTATTGAATCTCGACGCAAATTCAGTATTCCATCGTCATTAGGAGGCCCTGTACGTTACAATTAACTATCAGTTTCGCGTCGGATTCGAAAATCTAGACTCACAGGAGAACGACCATAAAGTGCCCGATGAACCAATAGACCCTTGGAGACAATTCCGATTGAGGACGATGTATTGAATCTCGACGCGATTTGATTGATCCATCGTCATTAGGAGGCCCTGAACGTTACAATTAACCATCAGTTTTGCGTAGGATTAGAAAATCTAGACTCACAGGAGAACGACCATAAGGTGCCCGAGACAGCAATATCCCCATGGAGACAATTCGGCTGGAGGACGTTGTATTGAATCTCGACGCAATATGAGTGTTCCATCGCCATTAGGAGGCCCTGAACGTTACAATTAACTATCAGTTTCGCCTCTGATTCAAAAATCTACACTCACAGGGAAGGACAATATAGTGCCCGAGGCAGCAATATCCCCTTGTAGACAAGTCGGCTGGAGGTCGATGTATTGACTCTCGACGCAATTTGAGTGTTCCATGGTCATTAGGAGGCCCTGAAAGTTACAATTAACTATCAGTTTTGCGTCGGATTCGAAAATCTAGACTCAAAGGAGAACGACCATAAGGTGCCCGAGGCAGCAATAGGATCTTGGAGACAAGTCGGCTGAAGGACGATGTACTGAATCACGACGCAATTTGAATGTTCCATCGTCATTAGGAGGCCCTGAACGTTACAATTAACTATCAGTTTCGCGTCGGATTCGAAAATCTTGACTCACAGGAGACGGACCATATGGTGTCCGAGGCGGCAATATCCCCTTGGAGTGAAGTCGGCTGGAGGACGATGTATTGAATCTCGACGCAATTTGAGTGTTCGTCATTAAGAGACCCTGAACGTTACAATTAACTATCAGTTTCGCGACGGATTCGAAAATCTAGACTCACAGGAGACGGTCCATATGGTGCCCGAGGCAGCAATGGATCCTAGGAGGCAAGTCGGCTGAATGACGATGTATTGAAACTCGAGGCAATTTGAGTGTTCCATCGTCATTAGGAGGCCCTGAACGTTACATTTAACTATCAGTTTCGCGTCTGATTCGAAAACCTGACTCACAGGGAAGGACAATATAGTGCCCGAGGCAGCAATATCCCGTTGTAGACAAGTCGGCTGGAGGACGATGTATTGAATCTCGTCGCAGTTTGAGTGTTCCATCGTCATTAGGAGGTCCTGAACATTACAATTAAGTATCAGTTTCGCGTCGGATTCGAAAATCTAGACTCAGAGGAGACGAACCCTATGATGCCCGAGGCAGCATTATCCCCTTGGAGACAAGTCGGCTGGAGGACGATGTATTAAACCTCGACGCAATATGAGTGTTCCATCGTTATTAGGATCCCCGGATCGTTACAATTATCTATCAGTTTCGCGTCGGATTCGAAAATCTAGACGCACAGGAGACGGACCATATAGTGCCCGAGGCAGCAATACCCCCTTGGAGACAAATCGGCTGGAGGACGATGTATTGAATCTCGACGCAATTTGAGTGTTCCATCGTCATTAGGAGGTCCTGAACGTTACAGTTTTGCGTCGGATTCGAAAATATAGACTCAAAGGAGAACGACAATAAGGTGCCCGAGGCAGCAATAGACCCTTGGAGACAAGTCGGCTGAAGGACGATGTATTGAATCTGGACGCAATTTGATTGTTCCATCGTCATTAGGAGGTCCTGAACATTACAATTAACTATCAGTCTCGCGTCGGATTCGAAAATCTAGACTCACAGGAGACGGAAAATATGGTTCCCGAGGCAGCAATATCCGCTTGCAGACTAGTCGGCTGGAGGACGATGTATTGAATCTCGACGCAATTTGAGTGTTCCATCGTCAGTAGGAGGCCCTGAACGTTACAATTAACCATCAGTTTTGCGTAGGCTTCGAAAATCTAGACTCACAGGACAACGACCATAAGGTGCCCAAGGCAGCAATAGACCCTTGGAGACAAGTGGGCTGAAGGACGATATTATGAATCTCGACGCAATTTAAGCGTTCCATCGTCATTAGGAGGCCCTGAACGTTACAATTAACTATCAGTTGCGCGTCGGATTCGAAAATCTAGACTCACAGGAGACGGACCTTATGGTGTCCGAGGCAGCACTATCTCCTTGGAGACAAGTCGGCTGGAGGACGATGTATTGAATTTCGACGCAATTTGAGTGTTCCGTCGTCATTAGGAGGCTCTGAACGTTACAATTAACTATCAGTTTTGCGTCGGGTTCGAAAATCTAGACTCAAAGGAGAACGACCATAAGGTGCACGAGGCAGCAATAGACCCTTGGAGACAAGTCGGCTGAAGGTCGATGTATTGAATCTCGACGCAATTTGAGTGTTCCATCGTCATTAGGAGGCCCTGAACGTTACAATTAACTATCAGATATGCGTCGGATTCGAAAATCTAAACTCACAGGATAACGACCATAAGGTGCCCGAGGCAGCAATATCCCCATGGAGAAAAGTCGGCTGGAGGACGTTGTATTGAATCTCGACGCAATTTGTGTGTTCCATCGTCGTTAGGATGCCCTGCACGTTACAATTTACTATCAGTTTTGCGTCGGATTCGATAATCTAGACTCACAGGAGAACGACCATAAGGTGCCCGAAGCAGCAATGGACCCTTGGAGGCAAGTCGGCTGAATGACGATGTATTGAATCTCGACGCAATTTGAGTGTTCCATCGTAATTAGGAGGCCCTGAACGTTACAATTAACTTTCAGTTTCGCGTCTGATTCGAAAGTCTACACTCACAGAGAAGGACAATATAGTGCCCGAGGCAGCAATATCCCGTTGCACACAAGTCGGCTGGAGGACGATGTATTGAATCTCGACACAATTTGAGTGTTTATCGCCATTAGGAGGCGCTAAAAGTTACAATTAACTATCAGTTACCCGTCGGATTCGAAACTCTAGACTCACAGGAGAACGACCATGAGGTGCCCGAGGCAGCAATAGACCCTTGGAGACAAGTCGGCTGAAGGACGATGTACTGAATCTCGACGCAATTTGAGTGTTCCATCGTCATTAGGAGGCCCTGAAAGTTACAATTATCTATCAGTTTCGCTTCGGATTCGAAAATCTAGACGCACAGGAGACGCACCATAAGGTTCCCGAGGAAGCAATATCCCCTTGGAGAAAAGTAGGCTGGAGGACGATGTATTAAATCTCGACGCAATTTGAGTGTTCCATCGTCATTAGGAGGCCCTGAATGTTACAATTAACTATCAGTTTTGCGTCGGATTCCAAAATCTAGACTCACAGGAGACGGACCATTTGGTGCCCGCGGCAGCAATACCCCTTTGGATACAATTCGGCTGGAGGACGACGTATTGAATCTCGACGCAATTTGAGTATTCCATCGTCATTAGGAGGCCCTGAACTTTACAATTAACTATCAGTTTTGCGCCGGATTCGAAAATCTACACTCGCAGGAGTCGGACCATATGGTGCCCGAGGCAGCAATAGACCCTTGGAGACAAGTCGGCTGAATGACGATGTACTGAATCTCGACGCAATATGAGTGCTCCATCATCATTAGGAGACCCTGAAGGTTACAATTATCTATCAGTTTCGCGTCGGATTCGAAAATTTAGACGTACAGGAGACGGACCATATGGTGCCCGAGGCTGCAATACCCCCTTGGAGACAAATCGGCTGGAGGACGATGTATTGAATATCGACGCAATTTGAGTGTTCCATCGTCTTTAGGAGGCCCTGAACGTTACAATTAACTATCAGTTTTGCGTCGGATTCAAAAATCTAGAGTCACAGGAGGCGGACAATACGGTGCCCGAGGCAGCAATACCCCCTTGGAGACAAATCGGCTGGAGGACGATGTATTGAATCTCGACGCAATTTGAGTGTTCCATCGTCATTAAGAGGCCCTGAGCGTTACAAATAACTGTCAGTTTCGCGTCGGATTCGAAAATCTAGACTCACAGGAGACGGACCATAAGGTGCCTGAGGCAGCAATAGACCCTTGGAGACAAGTCGGTTGGAGGACGATGTATTGAATATCGACGCAATTTGAGTGTTCCATCGTCATTAGGAGGCCCTGATTGTTACAATTAACTATCAGTTTTGCGTCGGATTCGAAAATCTAGACTCACAGGAGAACGACCATAAGGTGCCCGAGGCAGCAATAGACCCTTGGAGACAGGTCGGCTGAAGGTCGATGTAACGAATCTCGACGCAATTCGATTCTTCCATCGTCAAATAGGAGGCCCTGAACATTACAATTAACTATCAGTTTTGCATCGGATTCGAAAATCTAGACTCAGAGGAGAACGACCATAAGGTGCACGAGACAGCAATAGACTCTTGGAGACAAGTCGGCTGAAGGACGATGTACTGAATCTCGACGCAATATGAGTGTTCCATCGTCAATAGGAGGCCCGGATCGTTACAATTATCTATCAGTTTCGCGTCGGATTCCAAAATCTAGACTCACAGGAGACGGATTATGTGGTGCCCGAGGCAGCATTATCCCCTTGGAGACAAGTCGGCTGGAGGACGATGTATTGAATATCGACGCAATTTGAGTGTTCCAACGTCATTAGGAGGCCCTGAACGTTACAATTAACTATCAGCTTCGCATCGGATTCGAAAATCTAGACTCACAGGAGACGGACCATAAGGTGCCCGAGGAGGCAATAGACCGTTGGAGACAAGTCGGCTGGAGTACGATGTATTGATTATCGACGCAATTTGAGTGTTCCATTGTCATTAGGAGGCCCTGAACATTACAATTAACTATCAGTTTTGCGTCGGATTCAAAAATCTAGGCTCACAGGAGGACGACCATAGGGTGCCCGAGGCAGCAATGGACCTTTAGAGACAAGTCGGCTGATGGACGATGTATTGAATCTCGACGCAATTTGAGTGTTCCATCGTCATTAGGAGGCCCTGAGCGTTACAATTAAGTATCATTTTCGCGTCGGATTCGAAAATCTAGACTCACAGGAAACGGACCATGTGGTGCCCGAGGCAGCATTATCCCCTTGGAGACAAGTCGGCTGGAGGCCGAAGCATTGAATCTCGACTCAATTTGAGAGTTCCATCGTCATTAGGAGGCCGTAATTGTTACAATTAACTATCAGTTTTGCGTCGGATTCGAGAATCTAGACTTACAGGAGAACGACCATAAGGTGTCCGAGGCAGCAATAGACCCTTGGAGACAAGTCGGCTGGAGGGCGATGTATTGAATATCGACGCAATTTGAGTGTTCCATCTTCATTAGGAGGCCCTGAACGTTACAATTAACTATCAGTTTCGCGTCGGATTCGAAAATCTAGACTCACAGGAGACGGACCTTGTGGTGCCCGAGACAAGTCGGCTGGAGGCCGATGTATTGAATCTCGACGCAATTTGAGTGTTCCATCGTCATTAGGAGGCCCAGATGGTTACAATTAACTATCAGTTTTGCGTCGGATTCGAAAATCTAAACTCACGGGAGAACGACCATAAGGTGACAGAGGCAGCAATAGACCCTAGGAGACAAGTCGGCTGAAGGACGATGTACTGAATCTCGACGCAATATGAGTGTTCCATCGTCATAAGGAGGCCCTATCTATCAGTTTCGCGTCGGATTCGAGAATCTAGACTCACAGGAGACGGACCCTATGGAGACCGAGGGAGCATTATCCCCTTGGAGATAAGTCGGCTGGAGGACGATGTACTGAATCTCGACGCAAATTGAGAGTTCCATCGTCACTACGAGACCCTGATTGTTACAATTAACTAACAGTTATGCTTCGGATTCGAAAATCTAGACACACAGGAGAACGACCATATGGTGCCCGAGGCAGCCATAGACCCTTGGGGACAGTTCGGCTGAAGGTCAATGTAACGAATCTCGACGCAATTTAAGTGTTCCATCGTCATTAGGAGGCCCTGAACGTTACATTTATCTATCAGTTTCGCGTCGGATTCGAAAATTTAGACGCACAGGAGACGGACCATATGGTGCCCGAGGCAGCAATACCCCCTTTGAGTCAAATCGGCTGGAGGACGATGTATAGAATCTCGACGCAATTTGAGTGTTCCATCGTCATTAGGAGGCACTGAACGTTACAATTAACTATCAGTTTCTCGTCGGATTCGAAAATCTAGACTCACAGGAGACGGACCATAAGCTGCCCGAGGCAGCAATATCCCCTTGGAGACAAGTAGGCTGGAGGACGATGTATTGAATCTCGACGCAATTTGTATGTTCCATCGTCATTAGGAGCCCCTGACGTTACAATTAACTATCAGTTTTGCGTCGGATTCGACAATCTAGACTTACAGGAGAACGACCTTAAGGTGCCCGAGGCAGCAATAGACCCTTGGAGACAAGTCGGCTGGAGGACGATGTATTGAATATCGACGCAATTTGAATGTTCCATCGTCAATAGGAGGCCCTGAACGTTACAATTAACTATCAGTTTTGCGTCGGATTCAAAAATCTAGACTCACAGAAGACGGAACATACGGTGCCCGAGGCAGCAATATCCCCTTGGAGACTAGTCGGCTGGAGGACGATGTATTGAATCTCGACGCAATTTGAGTGTTCCACCGTCATTAGGAGGCCCTGAACGTTAAAATTAACTAACAGTATGCGTCGGATTCGAAAATCTAGACTCAGAGGAGGACGACCATAAGGTGCCCGAGGCAGCAATAGACCTTTGGAGACAAGTCGGTTGAAGGACGATGTATTGAATCTCGACGCAATTTGAGCGTTCTATCGTCATTAGGAGGCCCTGAACGTTACAATTAACTATCAGTTTTGCGTCGGATTCAAAAATCTAGACTCACAGGAGGCGGACCATACGGTGCCCGAGGCAGCAATATCCCCTTGGAGACAAGTCGGCTGGAGGACGATGTGTTGAATCTCGACGCATTTCGAGTGTTCCATCGTCATTAGGAGGCCCTGATTGTTACAATTAACTATCAGTTTTGCGTCGGATTTGAAAATCGAGACTTACAGGAGACGGACCATATGGTGCCCTAGGCAGCAATACTCCCTTGGAGACAAATCGGCTGGAGGACGATGTATTGAATCTTGACGCGATTTGAGTGTTCCATCGTCATTAGGAGGCCCTGATCGTTACAATTAAATATCAGTTTCGCGTCGGATTCGAAAATCTAGACTCACAGGAGACGGACTATAGGTGCCCGAGGCAGCAATATCCCCTTGGAGACAAGTCGGCTGGAGGACGATGTATTGAATCTCGACGCAATATGAGTGTTCCATCGACATTACAAGGCCCTGAACGTTACAATTAACTATCAGTTTCGCGTCGGATTCGAAAATCTAGACTCACAGGAGACGGACCCTATGGAGCCCGAGGGAGCATTATCCACTCGGAGACTAGTCGGCTGGAGGACGATGTATTGAATCTCGACGCAATTTGAGAGATCCATCGTCATTACGAGGCCCTGATTGTTACAATTAACTAACAGTTATGCGTCGGATTCGAAAATCTGGACTCACAGGAGAACGACCATAAGGTGCCCGAGGCAGCTATAGACCCTTGGAGACAATCCGGCTGAAGGTCGATGGAACGAATCTCGTCGCACTTTGAGTGTTCCATCGTCATTAGGAGGCCCTGAACGTTACAATTAACTATCAGTTTTGCGTCGGATTCGAAATCCTAGACTCACAGGAGAACGACCATAAGGTGCCCGAAGCAGCAATACCCCCTTGGAGGCACATCGGCTGGAGGACGATGTATTGAATCTCGACGCAATTTTAGTGTTCCATCGTCATTAGGAGGCCCTGAACGTTACAATTAACTATTAGTTTCTCGTCGGATTCGAAAATCTAGACTCACAGGAGACGGACCATAAGGTGCCCGAGGCAGCAATATCCCCTTGGAGACAAGTAGGCTGGAGGACGATGTATTGAGTCTCGACGCAATTTGAGTGTTCCGTCGTCATTAGGAGGGCCTGACGTTACAATTAACCATCCGTTTTGCGTCGGATTCGACAATCTAGACTTACAGGAGAACGACCTTAAGGTGCCGGAGGGAATAATAGACCCTTGGAGACAAGTCGGCTGGAGGACGATGTATTGAATATCGACGCAATTTGAGTGTTCCATCGTCATTAGGAGGCCCTGAACGTTACAATTAACTAACAGTATGCGTCGGATTCGAAATTGTAGACTCACAGGAGGCGGACCATACGGTGCCCGAGGCAGCAATATCCCCTTGGAGACAAGTCGGCTGGAGGACGATGTCTTGAATCTCGACGCATTTGGAGTGTTCCATCGTCATTAGGAGGCATTGATTGTTACAATTAACTATCAGTTTTGCGTCGGATTTGAAAATCGAGACTCACAGGAGACGGACCATATGGTGCCCGAGGCAGCAATACTCCCTTGGAGACAAATCGGCTGGAGGACGATGTATTGAATCTTGACGCAATTTGAGAGATCCATCGTCATTAGGAGGCCCTGATTGTTACAATTAACTAACAGTCATGCGTCGGATTCGAAAATCTAGACTCACAGGAGAACGACCATAAGGTGCCCGAGGCAGCAATATCACCTTGGAGACAAGTAGGCTGGAGGACGATGTATTGAATCTCGACGCATTTTGAGTGTTCCTTCGGCATTAGGGGGCCCTGACGTTACAATTAACTATCAGTTTTGCGTCGGATTCGACAATCTAGACTGACAGGAGAACAACTTTAAGGTGCCCGAGGCATCAATAGGCCCTTGGAGACAAGTCGGCTGGAGGACGATGTATTGATTATCGACGCAATTTGAGTGTTCCATCGTCATTAGGAGGCACTGAACGTTACAATTTACTATCAGTTTTGCGTCGGATTCGACAATCTAGACTTACAGAAGAACGACTATAAGGTGCCCGATGTAGCAATAGACCCTTGGAGACTAGCCGGCTGGAGAACGATGTATTGAATCTCGGCGCAATTTGAGTGTTCCATCGTCATTAAAAGGCCCTGAACGTTACAATTAACTATCAGTTTCGCGTCGGATTCGAAAATCTAGACTCACAGGAGACGGACCCTATGGAGCCCGAGGGAGCATTTTCCCCTTGGAGACAAGTCAGCTGGAGGACGATGTACTGAATCTCGACGCAATATGAGTGTTCCATCGTCATAAGGAGGCCCTATCTATCAGTTTCGCGTCGGATTCGAAAATCTAGACTCACAGGAGACGGACCCTATGGAGACCGAGGGAGCATTATCCCCTTGGAGACAAGTCGGCTGGAGGAAGATGTATTGAATCTCGACGCAAATTGAAAGTTCCATCGTCATTACGAGGCCCTGAGTGTTACAATTAACTAACAGGTATGCATCGGATTCCAAAATCTAGACTCACAGGAGAACGACCATAAGGTGCCCGAGGCAGCCATAGACCCTTGGGGACAGTTCGGCTGAAGGTCGATGTAACGAATCTCGAAGCAATTTAAGTGTTCCATCGTCATTAGGAGGCCCTGAACGTTAAAATTAACTATCAGTTTTGCGTCGGATTCGAAAACCTACACTCACAGGAGAACGACCATAAGGTGCCCGAGGCAGCAATAGACCCTTGGAGACAAGTCGGCTGAAGGACGATGTACTGAATCTCGACGCAATTTGAGTGTTCCATCGTCGTTAGGATGCCCTGAACGTAACATTTATCTATCAGTTCCGCGTCGGATTCGAAAATCTAGACGCACAGGAAACGGACCATGTGGTGCCCAAGGCAGCATTACCCCCTTGGAGTCAAATCGGCTGGAGGACGATGTATTGAATCTCGACGCAATTTGAGTGTTCCATCGTCATTAGGAGGCCCTGAACGTTACAATTAACTATCAGTTTCTCGTCGGATTCGAAAATCTAGACTCACAGGAGACGGACCATAAGGTGCCCGAGGCAGCAATATCCCCTTGGAGACAAGTAGGCTGGAGGACGATGTATTGAATCTCGACGCAATTTGAGTGTTCCATCGTCATTAGGAGGCCCTGACGTTACAATTAACTATCAGTTTTGCGTCGGATTCGACAATATAGACTTACAGGAGAACGACCTTAACGTGCCCTAGGCAGCAATAGACCCTTGTAGACAGTCGGCTGGAGGACGATGTATTGAATATCGACGCAATTTGAGTGTTCCATCGTCATTAGGAGGCAATGAACGTTACAATTAACCATCAGTTTTGCGTCGGATTCAAAAATCTAGACTCACAGAAAACGGACCATACGGTGCCCGAGGCAGCAATATCCCCTTGGAGACTAGTCGGCTGGAGGACGATGTATTGAATCTCGACGCAATTTGAGTGATCCATCGTCATTAGGAGGCCCTGAACGTTACAATTAACTAACAGTATGCGTCGGATTCGAAAATCTAGACTCACAGGAGGACGACCATAAGGTGCCCGAGGCAGCAATAGACCTTTGGAGACAAGTCGGTTGAAGGACGATGTATTGAATCTCGACGCAATTTGAGCGTCCCATCGTCATTAGGAGGCCCTGAACGTTACAATTAACTATCAGTTTTGCGTCGGATTCAAAAATCTAGACTCACAGGAGGCGGACCATACGGTGCCCGAGGCAGCAATATCCCCTTGGAGACAAGTCGGCTGGAGGACGATGTATTGAATCTCGACGCATTTGGAGAGTTCCATCGTCATTAGGAGGCCCTGATTGTTACAATTAACTATCAGTTTTGCGTCGGATTCGAAAATCGAGACTCACAGGAGAACGACCATAAGGTGCCCGAGGCAGATATAGACCCTTGGAGACAAGTCGGCTGAAGGTCGATGTAACGATCCTCGACTCAATTTGAGTGTTCCATCGTCGTTAGGAGGCCCTGAACGTTACAATTAACTATCAGTTTTGCGTCGGATTCGAAAATCTAGTCTCACAGGAGAGGTGCCCGAGGCAGCAATAGACCCTTGGAGACGAGTCGGCTGAAGGACGATGTACTAAATCTCGACGCAATTTGAGTTTTCCATCGTCATTAGGAGGCCCAGAACGTTACAATTATCTATCAGTTTCGCGTCGGATTCGAAAATCTTGACGCACAGGAGACGGACCATATGGTGCCCGAGGCAGCAATACTCCCTTGGAGACAAATCGGCTGGAGGATGATGTATTGAATCTTGACGCAATTTGAGTGTTCCATCGTCATTAGGAGGCCCTGAACGTTACAAGTAACTATCAGTTTCGCGTCGGATTCGAGAATCTAGACTCACAGGAGACGGACCCTATGGAGCCCGAGGGAGCATTTTCCCCTTGGAGGCAAGTCGGCTGGAGGACGATGTATTGAATCTCGACGCAATTTGAGAGATCCATCGTCATTACGAGGCCCTGATTGTTACAATTAACTAACAGTTGTGCGTCGGATTCGAAAATCTAGACTCACAGGAGAACGGCCATAAGGTGCCCGAGGCAGCAATAGACCCTTGGAGACAAGTCGGCTGAAGGACGATGTACTGAATCTCGACGCAATTTGAGTGTTCCATCGTCATTAGGAGGCCCTGAACGTTGCAATTAACTATCAGTTTCCCGTCGGATTCGAAAATCTATACTCACAGGAGACGGACCATAAGGTGCCCGGGGCAGCAATATCCCCTTGGAGACAAGTAGGCTGGAGGACGATTATATTGAATCTCGACGCATTTTGAGTGTTCCTTGGTCATTACGAGGCCCTGACGTTACAATTAACTAACAGTTTTGGGTCGGATTCGACAATCTAGACTTACAGAAGAACGACCATAAGGTGCCCGATGCAGCATTAGACCCTTCGAGACTAGACGGCTGGAGGACGATGTATTGAATCTCGACGCAATTTGAGTGTTCCATCGTCATTGGGAGGCCCTGAACGTTACAATTATTTATCCGTTTTGCGTCGGATTCAAAAATCTAGACACACAGAAGACGGACAATACAGTGCCCGAGGAAGCAATATTCCCTTGGAGACTAGTCGGCTGGAGGACGATGTATTGAATCTCGACGCAATTTGAGTGTTCCATCGTCATTAGGAGGCCCTGAACGTTGCAATTAACTATCAGTTTTGCGTCGGATTCGAAAATCTAGACTCACAGGATGACGACTATAAGGTGCAAGAGGCAGCAATAGACCTTTGGAGACAAGTCGGTTGAAGGACGATGTATTGAATCTCGACGCAATTTGAGTGTTCCATCGTCATTAGGAGGCCCTGAACGTTACAATTAACTATCAGTTTTGCGTCGGATTCAAAAATCTAGACTCACAGGAGGCAGAACATAAGGTGCCCGAGGCAGCAATATCCGCTTGGAGACAAGTCGGCTGGAGGACGATGTATTGAATCTCGACGCATTTGGAGAGTTCCATCGACCTTAGGAGGCCCTGATTGTTACAATTAACTACCAGTTTTGCGTCGGATTCGAAAATCGAGACTCACAGGAGAACGACCATAAGGTGCCCGAGGCAGCAATAGACCCTTGGAGACAAGTCGGCTAAAGGTCGATGTACCGATCCTCGACGCAATTTAAATGTTCCATCGTCATTAGGAGGCCCTGAACGTTACAATTAACTATCAGTTTTGCGTCGGATTCGACAATCTAAACTTACAGGAGAACGACCATAAGGTGCCCGATGCAGCAACAGACCATTGCAGACTAGTCGGCTGGAGGACGATGTATTGAATCTAGACGCAATTTGAGTGTTCCATCGTCATTAAAAGGCCCTGAACGTTACAATTAACTGTCAGCTTCGCGTCGGATCCGAAAATCTAGACTCACAGGAGACGGACCCTATGGAGCCCGAGGGAGCATTATCCCCTTGGAGACAAGTCGGCTGGAGGACGATGTATTGAATCTCGACGCAATTTGAGAGATCCATCGTCATTACGAGGCCCTGATTGTTACAATTAACTAACAGTTATGCGTCGGATTCGAAAATCTAGCCTCACAGTAGAACGACCATAAGGTGCCCGATGCAACTAATAGACCCTTGGAGACAGTTCGGCTGAAGGTCGATGTAACGCATCTAGACGCAATTTGAGTGTTCCATCGTCATTTGGAGGCACTGAACGTTAACATTAACTATCAGTTTTGTGTCGGATTCGAAAACCTAGACTCACAGGAGAACGACCATAAGGTGCCCGAGGCAGCAATAGACCCTTGGAGACAAGTCGGCTGAAGAACGATGTACTGAATCTCGACGCAATTTGAGTGTTCCATCGTCATTAGGAGGCCCTGAACGTTACAATTAACAATCAGTTTTGCGTCGGATTCAAAAATCTAGACTCACAGGAGGCGGACCATACGGTGCCCGAGGCAGCAATATCCCCTTGGAGACAAGTCGGCTGGAGGACGATGTATTGAATCTCGACGCATTTGGAGAGTTCCATCGTCATTAGGAGGCCCTGATTGTTACAAATAACTATCAGTTTTGCGTCGGATTCGAAAATCGAGACTCACAGGAGAACGACCATAAGGTGCCCGAGGCAGCAATAGACCCTTGGAGACAAGTCGGCTGAAGGTCGATGTAACAATCCTCGACGCAATTTGAGTGTTCCATCGTCGTTAGGAGGCCCTGAACGTTACAATTAACTATCAGTTTTGCGTCGGATTCGAAAATCTAGTCTCACAGGAGAGGTGCCCGAGGCAGCAATAGACCCTTGGAGACAAGTCGGCTGAAGGACGATGTACTAAATCTCGACGCAATTTGAGTTTTCCATCGTCATTAGGAGGCCCAGAACGTTACAATTATCTATCAGTTTCGCGTCGGATTCGAAAATCTTGACGCACAGGAGACGGACCATATGGTGCCCGAGGCAGCAATACTCCCTTGGAGACAAATCGGCTGGAGGATGATGTATTGAATCTTGACGCAATATGAGTGTTCCATCGTCATTAGGAGGCACTGAACGTTACAATTTACTATCAGTTTTGCGTCGGATTCGACAATCTAGACTTACAGAAGAACGACCATAAGGTGTCAGATGCAGCAATAAACCCTTCGAGACTAGACGGCTGGAGGACGATGTATTGAATCTCGACGCAATTAGAATGTTCCATCGTCATTAAGAGGCCCTGAACGTTACAATTAACTATCAGTTTCGCGTCGGATTCGAGAATCTAGACTCACAGGAGACGGACCCTATGGAGCCCGAGGGAGCATTTTCCCCTTGGAGGCAAGTCGGCTGGAGGACGATGTATTGAATCTCGACGCAATTTGAGAGATCCATCGTCATTACGAGGCCCTGATTGTTACAATTAACTAACAGTTGTGCGTCGGATTCGAAAATCTAGACTCACAGGAGAACGGCCATAAGGTGCCCGAGGCAGCAATAGACCCTTGGAGACAAGTCGGCTGAAGGACGATGTACTGAATCTCGACGCAATTTGAGTGTTCCATCGTCATTAGGAGGCGCTGAACGTTACAATTAACTATCAGTTTCCCGTCGGATTCGAAAATCTATACTCACAGGAGACGGACCATAAGGTGCCCGGGGCAGCAATATCCCCTTGGAGACAAGTAGGCTGGAGGACGATTATATTGAATCTCGACGCATTTTGAGTGTTCCTTGGTCATTACGAGGCCCTGACGTTACAATTAACTAACAGTTTTGAGTCGGATTCGACAATCTAGACTTACAGAAGAACGACCATAAGGTGCCCGATGCAGCAATAGACCCTTCGAGACTAGACGGCTGGAGGACGATGTATTGAATCTCGACGCAATTTGAGTGTTCCATCGTCATTGGGAGGCCCTGAACGTTACAATTAACTATCCGTTTTGCGTCGGATTCAAAAATCTAGACTCACAGAAGACGGACCATACAGTGCCCGAGGAAGCAATATCCCCTTGGAGACTAGTCGGCTGGAGGACGATGTATTGAATCTCGACGCAATTTGAGTGTTCCATCGTCATTAGGAGGCCCTGAACGTTGCAATTAACTATCAGTTTTGCGTCGGATTCGAAAATCTAGACTCACAGGATGACGACTATAAGGTGCAAGAGGCAGCAATAGACCTTTGGAGACAAGTCGGTTGAAGGACGATGTATTGAATCTCGACGCAATTTGAGTGTTCCATCGTCATTAGGAGGCCCTGAACGTTACAATTAACTATCAGTTTTGCGTCGGATTCAAAAATCTAGACTCACAGGAGGCAGAACATAAGGTGCCCGAGGCAGCAATATCCGCTTGGAGACAAGTCGGCTGGAGGACGATGTATTGAATCTCGACGCATTTGGAGAGTTCCATCGACCTTAGGAGGCCCTGATTGTTACAATTAACTACCAGTTTTGCGTCGGATTCGAAAATCGAGACTCACAGGAGAACGACCATAAGGTGCCCGAGGCAGCAATAGACCCTTGGAGACAAGTCGGCTAAAGGTCGATGTACCGATCCTCGACGCAATTTAACTGTTCCATCGTCATTAGGAGGCCCTGAACGTTACAATTAACTATCAGTTTTGCGTCGGATTCGACAATCTAAACTTACAGGAGAACGACCATAAGGTGCCCGATGCAGCAACAGACCATTGCAGACTAGTCGGCTGGAGGACGATGTATTGAATCTAGACGCAATTTGAGTGTTCCATCGTCATTAAAAGGCCCTGAACGTTACAATTAACTGTCAGCTTCGCGTCGGATCCGAAAATCTAGACTCACAGGAGACGGACCCTATGGAGCCCGAGGGAGCATTATCCCCTTGGAGACAAGTCGGCTGGAGGACGATGTATTGAATCTCGACGCAATTTGAGAGATCCATTGTCATTACGAGGCCCTGATTGTTACAATTAACTAACAGTTATGCGTCGGATTCGAAAATCTAGACTCACAGTAGAACGACCATAAGGTGCCCGATGCAACTAATAGACCCTTGGAGACAGTTCGGCTGAAGGTCGATGTAACGAATCTCGACGCAATTTGAGTGTTCCATCGTCATTCGGAGGCACTGAACGTTAACATTAACTATCAGTTTTGTGTCGGATTCGAAAACCTAGACTCACAGGAGAACGACCATAAGGTGCCCGAGGCAGCAATAGACCCTTGGAGACAAGTCGGCTGAAGAACGATGTACTGAATCTCGACGCAATTTGAGTGTTCCATCGTCATTAGGAGGCCCTGAACGTTGCATTTATCTAACAGTTTCGCGTCGGATTCGAAAATCTAGACCCACAGGAGACGGACCATATGGTGCCCGAGGCAGCAATACACCCTTGGAGTCAAATCGGCTGGAGGACGATGTATTGAATCTCGACGCAATTTGAGTGTTCCATCGTCATTAGGAGGCCCTGAACGTTACAATTAACTATCAGTTTCTCGTCGGATTCGAAAATCTAGACTCACAGGAGACGGACCATAAGGTGCCCGAGGCAGCAATATCCCCTTGGAGACAAGTAGGCTGGGGAACGATGTATTGAATTTCGACGCATTTTGAGTGTTCCTTTGTCATTAGGAGGCCCTGACGTTACAATTAACTATCAGTTTTGCGTCGGATTCGAAAATCTAGATTCACAGGATGACGACTATAAGGTGCAAGAGGCAGCAATAGACCTTTGGAGGCAAGTCGGTCGAAGGACGATGTATTGAATCTCGACGCAATTTGAGTGTTCCATCGTCATTAGGAGGCCCAGAACGTTACAAGTAACTATCAGTTTTGCGTCGGATTCAAAAATCTAGACTCACAGGAGGCGGACCATACGGTGCCCGAGTCAGCAATATCCGCTTGGAGACAAGTCGGCTGGAGGACGATGTATTGAATCTCGACGCATTTGGACAGTTCCATCGACCTTAGGAGGCCCTGATTGTTACGATTAACTATCAGTTTTGCGTCGGATTCGAAAATCGAGACACACAGGAGAACGACCATAAGGTGCCCGAGGCAGCAATAGACCCTAGGAGACAAGTCGGCTGAAGGTCGATGTACCGATCCTCGACGCAATTTAAGTGTTCCATCGTCATTAGGATGCCCTGAACGTTACAATTAACTATCAGTTTTGCGTCGGATTCGACAATCTAGACTTACAGGAGAACGACCATAAAGTGCCCGATGCAGCAATAGACCATTGCAGACTAGTTGGATGGAGGACGATGTATTGAATCTAGACGCAATTTGAGTGTTCCATCGTCATTAGAAGGCCCTGAACATTACAATTAACTATCACCTTCGCGTCGGATTCGAAAATCTACACTCACAGGAGACGGACCCTATGGAGCCCGAGGGAGCATTATCCCCATGGAGACAAGTCGGCTGGAGGACGATGTATTGAAGCTCGACGCAATGTGAGAGATCCATCGTCATTAGGAGGCCCTGCTTGTTACAATTAACTAACAGTTATGCGTCGGATTCGAAAATCTAGACTCACAGTAGAACGACCATAGGGTGCCCGATGCAGCTAATAGACCCTTGGAGACAGTTCGGCTGAAGGTCGATGTAACGAATCTCGACGCAATTTGAGTGTTCACTCGTCATTCGGAGGCACTGAACGTTAAAATTAACTATCAGTTTTGTGCCGGATTCGAAAACCTAGACTCACAGGAGAACGACCATAAGGTGCCCGAGGCAGCAATAGACCCTTGGAGACAAGTCGGCTGAAGGACGATGTACTGAATCTCGATGCAATTTGAGTGTTCCATCGTCATTAGGAGGCCCTGAACGTTGCATTTATCTAACAGTTTCGCGTCGGATTCGAAAATCTAGACGCACAGGAGACGGACCATATGGTGCCCGAGGCAGCAATACCCCCTTGGAGTCAAATCGGCTGGAGGACGATGTATTGAATCTCGACGCAATTTGAGTGTTCCATCGTCATTAGGAGGCCCTGAACGTTACAATTAACTATCAGTTTCTCGTCGGATTCGAAAATCTAGACTCACAGGAGACGGACCGTAAGGTGCCCGAGGCAGCAATATCCCCTTGGAGACAAGTAGGCTGGGGAACGATGTATTGAATTTCGACGCATTTTGAGTGTTCCTTTGTCATTAGGAGGCCCTGACGTTACAATTAACTAACAGTTTTGAGTCGGATTCGACAATCTAGACTTACAGGAGAACAACCTTAAGGTGCCCGATGCAGCAATAGACCATTGCAGACTAGTCGGCTGGAGGACGATGTATTGAATCTCGACGCAATTTGAGTGTTCCATCGTCATTAGGAGGCCCTGAACGTTACAATTAACTATCCGTTTTGCGTCGGATTCAAAAATCTAGACTCACAGGTGACGGACCATACAGTGCCCGAGGCAGCAATATCCCCTTGGAGACTAGTCGGCTGGAGGACGATGTACTGAATCTCGACGCAATTTGAGTGTTCCATCGTCATTAGGAGGCCCTGAACGTTACAATTAACTATCAGTTTTGCGTCGGATTCGAAAATCTAGACTCACAGGATGACGACTATAGGGTGCAAGAGGCAGCAATAGACCTTTGGAGACAAGTCGGTTGAAGGACGATGTATTGAATCTCGACGCAATTTGAGCGATCCATCAGCATTAGGAGGCCCTGAACGATACAATTAACTATCAGTTTTGCGTCGGTTTCAAAAATCTAGACTCACAGGAGGCGGACCATACGGTGCCCGAGGCAGCTATATCCCCTTGGAGACAAGTCGGCTGGAGGACGATGTATTGAATCTCGACGCATTTGGAGAGTTCCATCGTCATTAGGAGGCCCTGATTGTTACAATTAACTAACAGTATGCGTCGGATTCGAAAATCTAGACTAACAGGAGGACGACAATAACGTGCCCGAGGCAGCAATAGACCTTTGGAGACAAGTCGGTTGAAGGACGATGTATTGAATCTCGACGCAATTTGAGCGTTCCATCGTCATTAGGAGGCCCTGAACGTTACAATTAACTATGAGTTTTGCGTCATATTCAAAAATCTAGACTCACAGGAGGCGGACCATACGGTGCCCGAGGCAGGAATATCCCCTTGGAGACTAGTCGGCTGGAGGACGATGTATTGAATCTCGACGCATTTGGAGAGTTCCATCGTCATTAGGAGGCCCTGATTGTTACAATTAACTATCAGTTTTGCGTCGGATTCGAAAATCGAGACTCACAGGAGAACGACCATAAGGTGCCCGAGGCAGCAATAGACCCTTGGAGACAGTTCGGCTGAAGGTCGATGTAACGAATCTCGACGCAATTTGAGTGTTCCATCGTCATTAGGAGGCCCTGAACGTTACATTTATCTAACAGTTTCGCGTCGGATTCGAAAATCTAGACGCACAGGAGACGGACCATATGGTGCCCGAGGCAGCAATACCCCCTTGGAGTCAAATCGGCTGGAGGACGATGTATTGAATCTCGACGCAATTTGAGTGTTCCATCGTCATTAGGAGGCCGTGAACGTTACAATTAACCATCTGTTTTGCGTCGGATACGAAAATCTAGACTCACGGGAGACGGACCATATGGTGCCCGAGGAGGCAATATCCCCTTGGAGACAAGTCGGCTGGAGGACGATGTATTGAATCTCGACGCAATATGAGTGTTCCATCGTCATTAGGAGGCCCTGATTGTTACAATTAACTATCAGTTTTGTGTCGGATTCTAAAATCGAGACTCACAGGAGAACGACCATAAGGCGCCCGAGGCAGCAATAGACACTTGGAGACAAGTCGGCTGAAGGTCGATGTACCGATCCTCGACGCAATTTAGGTGTTCCATCGTCATTAGGAGGCCCTGAACGTTACAATTAACTATCAGTTTTGCGTCGGATTCGAAAATCTAGACTCACAGGAAAACGACCATAAGGTGCCCAAGGCAGCAACAGACCCTTGGAGACAAGTCGGCTGAAGGACGATGTACTGAATCTCGACGCAATTTGAGTTTTCCATCGTCATTAGGAGGCCCTGAACGTTACATTTATCTATCAGTTTCGCGTCGGATTCGAAAATCTAGACGCACAGGAGACGGAACATATGGTGCCCAAGGCAGCAATACCCCCTTGGAGTCAAATCGGCTGGAGGACGATGTATGGAATCTCGACGCAATTTGAGTGTTCCATCGTCATTAGGAGGCACTGAACGTTACATTTATCTATCAGTTTTGCGTCGGATTCGAAAATCTAGACGCACAGGAGACGGACCATATGGTGCCAGAGGCAGCAATACCAGCTTGGAGTCAAATCGGCTGGAGGACGATGTATTGAATCTCGACGCAATTTGAGTGTTCCATCGTCATTAGGAAGCCCTGAACGTTACAATTAACTAACAGTTTCTCGTCGGATTCGAAAATCTAGACTCACAGGAGACGGACCATAAGGTGCCCGAGGCAGCAATCTCCCCTTCGAGACAAGAAGGCTGGATGACGATGTATTGAATCTCGACGCAATTTGAGTGTTCCATCGTCATTAGGAGGCCCTGACGTTACAATTAACTATCAGTTTTGCGTCGGATTCGACAATCTAGACTTACAGGAGAACGACATTAAGGTGCCCGAGGCAGCAATAGACCCTTGGAGGCAAGTCGGCCGGAGGACAATGTATTGAATATCGACGCAATTTGAGTGTTCCATCGTCATTGGGAGGCCCTGAACGTTACAATTAACTATCAGTTTTGCGTCGGATTCAAAAATCTAGACTCACAGAAGACGGACCATACGGTGCCCGAGGCAGCAATATCCCCTTGGAGACTAGTCGGCTGGAGGACGATGTATTGAATCTCGACGCAATTTGAGTGTTCCATCGTCATTAGGAGGCCCTGAACGTTACAATTAACTAACAGTATGCGTCGGATTCGAAAATCTAGACTAACAGGAGGACGACCATAAGGTGCCCGAGGCAGCAATAGACCTTTGGAGACAAGTCGGTTGAAGGACGATGTATTGAATCTCGACGCAATTTGAGCGTTCCATCGTCATTAGGAGGCCCTGAACGTTACAATTAACTATCAGTTTTGCGTCATATTCAAAAATCTAGTCTCACAGGAGGCGGACCATACGGTGCCCGAGGCAGCAATATCCCCTTGGAGACTAGTCGGCTGGAGAACGATGTATTGAACCTCGACGCATTTGGAGAGTTCCATCGTCATTAGGATGCCCTGATTGTTACAATTAACTATCAGTTTTGCGTCGGATTCGAAAATCGAGACTCACAGGAGAACGACCATAAGGTGCCCGAGGCAGCAATACGCCCTTGGAGACGAGTCGGCTGAAGGTCGATGTAACGATCCTCGACGCAATTTGAGTGTTCCATCGTCATTAGGAGGCCCTGAACGTTACAATTAACTATCAGTTTTGCGTCGGATTCGAAAATCTAGATTCACAGGAGAGGTGCCCGAGGCAGCAATAGACCCTTGGAGACAAGTCGGCTGAAGGACGATGTACTATATCTCGACGCAATTAGAGTGTTCCATCGTCATTAGGAGACCCTGAACGTTACAATTACCTATCAATTTCGTGTCGGATTCGAAAATCTAGACGCACAGGAGAACAACCTTAAGGTGCCCGAGGCATCAATAGACCCTTGGAGACAAGTCGGCTGGAGGTCGATGTATTGAATATCGACGCAATTGGAGTGTTCCATCGTCATTAGGAGGCCGTGAACGTTACAACTAACCATCTGTTTTGCGTCGGATACGAAAATCTAGACTCACGGGAGACGGATTATATGGTGCCCGATTAAGCAATATCCCCTTGGAGGCAAGTCGGCTGGAGGACGATGTATTGAATCTCGACGCAATATGAGTGTTCCATCGTCATTAGGAGGGACTAAACGTTACAATTTACTATCAGTTTTGCGGAGGATTCGACAACCTAGACTTACAGAAGAACGACCATAAGGTGCACGATGCAGCAATAGACCCTTGGAGACTAGTCGGCTGGAGGACGATGTATTGAATCTCGACGCAATTTGAGTGTTCCATCGTCATTAAAAGGCCCTGAACGTCACAATTAACTATCAGTTTCGCGTCGGATTCGAAAATCTAGACTCACAGGAGACGTACCCTATGGAGCCCGAGGGAGCATTTTCCCCTTGGAGACAAGTCGGCTGGAGGACGATGTATTGAATCTCGACGCAATTTGAGAGATCCATCGTCATTACGAGGCCGTGATTGTTACAATTAACTAACAGTTATGCGTCGGATTCGAATATCTAGACTCACAGGAGAACGACCATAAGGTGCCCGAGGCAGCTATAGACCCTTGGAGACAGTTCAGCTGAAGGTCGATGTAACGAGTCTCGACGCAATTTGAGTGTTCCATCGTCATTAGGAGGCCCTGAACGTTAAAATTAACTATCAGTTTTGTGTCAGATTCGAAAACCTAGACTCACAGGAGAACGACCATAAGGTGCCCGAGGCAGCAATAGACCCTTGGAGACAAGTCGGCTGAAGGACGATGTACTGAATCTCGACGCAATTTGAGTGTTCCATCGTCATTAGGAGGCCCTGAACGATACAATTAACTATCAGTTTTGCGTCGGTTTCAAAAATCTAGACTCACAGGAGGCGGACCATACGGTGCCCGAGGCAGCTATATCCCCTTGGAGACAAGTCGGCTGGAGGACGATGTATTGAATCTCGACGCATTTGGAGAGTTCCATCGTCATTAGGAGGCCCTGATTGTTACAATTAACTATCAGTTTTGTGTCGGATTCTAAAATCGAGACTCACAGGAGAACGACCTTAATGCGCCCGAGGCAGCAATAGACACTTGGAGACAAGTCGGCTGAAGGTCGATGTACCGATCCTCGACGCAATTTAGGTGTTCCATCGTCATTAGGAGGCCCTGAACGTTACAACTAACTATCAGTTTTGCGTCGGATTCGAAAATCTAGACTCACAGGAAAACGACCATAAGGTGCCCGAGGCAGCAACAGACCCTTGGAGACAAGTCGGCTGAAGGACGATGTACTGAATCTCGACGCAATTTGAGTTTTCCATCGTCATTAGGAGGCCCTGAACGTTACATTTATCTATCAGTTTCGCGTCGGATTCGAAAATCTAGACGCACAGGAGACGGAACATATGGTGCCCGAGGCAGCAATACCCCCTTGGAGTCAAATCGGCTGGAGGACGATGTATGGAATCTCGACGCAATGTGAGTGTTCCATCGTCATTAGGAGGCACTGAACGTTACATTTATCTATCAGTTTTGCGTCGGATTCGAAAATCTAGACGCACAGGAGACGGACCATATGGTGCCAGAGGCAGCAATACCAGCTTGGAGTCAAATCGGCTGGAGGACGATGTATTGAATCTCGACGCAATTTGAGTGTTCCATCGTCATTAGGAAGCCCTGAACGTTACAAATAACTAACAGTTTCTCGTCGGATTCGAAAATCTAGACTCACAGGAGACGGACCATAAGGTGCCCGAGGCAGCAATCTCCCCTTCGAGACAAGAAGGCTGGATGACGATGTATTGAATCTCGACGCAATTTGAGTGTTCCATCGTCATTAGGAGGCCCTGACGTTACAATTAACTATCAGTTTTGCGTCGGATTCGACAATCTAGACTTACAGGAGAACGACATTAAGGTGCCCGAGGCAGCAATAGACCCTTGGAGGCAAGTCGGCTGGAGGACAATGTATTGAATATCGACGCAATTTGAGTGTTCCATCGTCATTGGGAGGCCCTGAACGTTACAATTAACTATCAGTTTTGCGTCGGATTCAAAAATCTAGACTCACAGAAGACGGACCATACGGTGCCCGAGGCAGCAATATCCCCTTGGAGACTAGTCGGCTGGAGGACGATGTATTGAATCTCGACGCAATTTGAGTGTTCCATCGTCATTAGGAGGCCCTGAACGTTACAATTAACTAACAGTATGCGTCGGATTCGAAAATCTAGACTAACAGGAGGACGACCATAAGGTGCCCGAGGCAGCAATAGACCTTTGGAGACAAGTCGGTTGAAGGACGATGTATTGAATCTCGACGCAATTTGAGCGTTCCATCGTCATTAGGAGGCCCTGAACGTTACAATTAACTATCAGTTTTGCGTCATATTCAAAAATCTAGTCTCACAGGAGGCGGACCATACGGTGCCCGAGGCAGCAATATCCCCTTGGAGACTAGTCGGCTGGAGGACGATGTATTGAACCTCGACGCATTTGGAGAGTTCCATCGTCATTAGGATGCCCTGATTGTTACAATTAACTATCAGTTTTGCGTCGGATTCGAAAATCGAGACTCACAGGAGAACGACCATAAGGTGCCCGAGGCAGCAATACACCCTTGGAGACGAGTCGGCTGAAGGTCGATGTAACGATCCTCGACGCAATTTGAGTGTTCCATCGTCATTAGGAGGCCCTGAACGTTACAATTAACTATCAGTTTTGCGTCGGATTCGAAAACCTAGACTCACAGGAGAACGACCATAAGGTGCCCGAGGCAGCAATAGACCCTTGAAGACAAGTCGGCTGAAGGACGATGTACTGAATCTCGACGCAATTTGAGTGTTCCATCGTCATTAGGAGGCCCTGAACGTTACATTTATCTAACAGTTTCGCGTCGGATTCGAAAATCTAGACGCACAGGAGACGGACCATATGGTGCCCGAGGCAGCAATATCCCCTTGGAGTCAAATCGGCTGGAGGACGACGTATTGAATCTCGACGCAATTTGAGTGTTCCATCGTCATTAGGAGACCCTGAACGTTACAATTAACTATCAGTTTCTCGTCGGATTCGAAAATCTAGACTCACAGGATACGGACCATAAGGTGCCCGATGCAGCAATATCCCCTTGGAGACAAGTAGGCTGGAGGACGATGTATTGAATCTCGACGCATTTTGAGTGTTCCTTCGTCATTAGGAGGCCCTGACGTTACAATTAACTATCAGTTTTGCGTCGGATTCGACATTCTAGACTTACAGGAGAACAACCTTAAGGTGCCCGAGGCATCAATAGACCCTTGGAGACAAGTCGGCTGGAGGACGATGTATTGAATATCGAAGCAATTTGAGTGTCCCATCGTCATTAGGAGGCCCTGAACGTTACAATTAACTATCAGTTTTGCGTCGGATTCGAAAATCTAGACTCACAGGATGACGACTATAAGGTGCAAGAGGCAGCAATAGACCTTTGGAGACAAGTCGGTTGAAGGACGATGTATTGAATCTCGACGCAATTTGAGTGTTCCATCAGCATTAGGAGGCCCTGAACGTTACAATTAACTATCAGTTTTGCGTCGAATTCAAAAATCTAGACTCACTGGAGGCGGACCATACGGTGCCCGAGGCAGCAATATCCCCTTGGAGACAAGTCGGCTTTAGGACGATGTATTGAATCTCGACGCAATTTGAGTGTTCCACCGTTATTAGGAGGCCCTGAACGTTACAATTAAGTATCAGTTATGCGTCGGAATCGAAAATCTAGACTCACGGGAGAACGACCATAATGTGCCCGAGGCAGCAATAGACCCTTGGAGACAAGTCGGCTGGAGGCCGATGTATTGAATTTCGACGCAATTTGAGTGTTCCATCGTCATTAGGAGGCCCTGAACGTTACAATTAACTATCAGTTTTGCTTCGGATTCAAAAATCTAGACTCACAGGAGTCGGACCATACGGTGCCCGTGGGTGCAATATGCCGGTGGAGACTAGTCGGCTGGAGGACGATGTATTGGATCGCTACGCAATTTGAGTGTTCCATCGACATTAGGAGGCCCTGAATGTTACAATTAACTATCAGTTTTTCGTTAGATTTGAACATCTAGACTCACTGGACACGGACCGTAAGGTGCCCGATGCATCAATATCCCCTTGGAGACAAGTCGGCTGGAGTCCGATGTATTGAATCTCGACGCAATTTGAGTGTTTCATCGTCATTTGGAGGCCCTGAACATTACAATTTACAATCAGTTTTGCGTCGGATTCGAAAATCTAGACGCACAGGAGACGGACCAAATGGTGTCCGTGGCAGCAATACTCCCTTGGAAACAAGTCGGCTGGAGGACGATGTATTGAATCTTGACGCAATTTGAGTGTTCCATCGTCATTAGGAGGCCCTGAACGTTACAATTAACTATCAGTTTTGCGTCGGATTCGACTATCTAGACTTACAGGAGAACGACCATAAGGAGCCCAGGGCAGCTATATACCCTTGGAGACAGGTCGGCTGAAAGTCGATGTAACGAATCTCGACGCAATTTGAGTGTTCCATCGTTATTAGGAGGCCCTGAACGTTAAAATTAACTATCAGTTTTGCGTCGGATTCGAAAATCTAGACTCACAGGAGACGGACCATATGGTGCCCGAGGCAGCAATATCCCTTGGCGACAAGACGGCTGGAGGACGATGTACCGAATCTCGACGCAATTTGAGTGTTCCACCGTGATTAGGAGGCCCTGAACGTTACAATTAAGTATCAGTTATGCGTCGGAATCGAAAATCTAGACTCACGGGAGAACGACCATACTGTGCCCGAGGCAGCAATAGACCCTTGGAGACAAGTCGGCTGGAGGCCGAGGTATTGAATCTCGACGCAATTTGAGTGTTGCATCGTCATTTGGAGGCCCTGAACGTTACAATTAACAATCAGTTTTGCGTCGGATTCGAAAATCTAGACTCACAGGAGACGGACCACATGGTGCCCGAGGCAGCAATATCCCCTTTTAGACAAGTCGGCTGGAGGACCATGTATTGACTCTCGACGCTATTTGAGTGCCCCATCGTCATCAGGAGGCGCTGAACGTTACAATTAGCTATCAGTAATGCGTCGGATTCGAAAATCTAGACTCACAGGAGAACGACCATAAGGTGCCCGAGGCAGCAATAGACCCTTGGAGACAAGTCGGCTGGAGGCCGATGTATTGAATCTCGACGCAATTTGAGTGTTGCATCGTCATTTGGAGGCCCTGAACGTTACACTTTACAATCAGTTTTGCGTCGGATTCGAAAATCTAGACATACAGGAGACGGACCACATGGTGCCCGAAGCAGCAATATCCTTATGGATACAAATAGGCTGGAGGACGATGCATTGGCTCTCGACGCATTTTGAGTATTCCATCGTCATTAGGACGCCCTGAACGTTACAATTAACTATTATTTCTGCGTCGAATTCGAAAATCTAGACTCACAGGAGACGGACCACATGGAGCCCGAGGTAGCAATATCCCCCTGTAGACAAGACATCTGGATGACGATGTATTGAATCTCGACGCAATTTGAGTGTTCCAACGTCATTAGGAGGCCCTGAACATTACAATTAACTATCATTTTTGCGTCGGATTCGAAAATCTAGACTCACAGGAGACAGACCACATGGTCCCCGAGGCAGCAATATCCCCTTGTAGACAAGTCGGCTGGAGGAAGATGTATTGACTCTCGACGCAATTTGAGTGTTCCATCGTCATTAGGAGGCGCTTAACGTTACAATTAACTATCATTTTTGCGTTGGATTCGAGAATCTACTCACAGGAGAAGGACCATATGGTGCCCGAGACAGCAATATCCCCTTGGATACAAGTAGGCTGTAGGACGATGTATTGAAACTCGACCCAATTTGAGTGTTCCATCGTCATTAGGAGGCCCTGAACGTTACAATTAACAATCAGTTTTGCGTCGGATTCGAAAATCTAGACTCACAGGAGAACGACCATAAGGTGCCCGAGGCAGCAATAGACCCTTTGAGACAAGTCGTCTGAAGGACCATGTATTGAATGTAGACGCAATTTGAGTGTTCCAACGTCTTTATGTGGCCCTGAACGCTACAATTAACTATCAGTTTCGCGTCGGATTTGAAAATATAAACTCGCAGGAAAACGACCATAAGGTGCCGAATGCAGCAATAGACTCTTGGAGACAAGTCGGCTGAAGAACGATGTATTGAATCCCGACGCAATTTGAGTGTTCCATTGTCATTAGGAGACCCTCAACGTTACAATTAACTATCTGTCTTGCATCGCGTTCGAAAACCTAGACTCACAGGAGAACGACCAGAAGGTGTGCGAGGCAATAATAGACCCTTGGGAGACTAATCGGCAGGAGGACGATGTATTGAATCGCGACGCAACTTGTGTGTTCCATCGTCGTTGACAGGGTCGGAACGTTACAATTAACAGTCCGTTTTGCGTCGGATTCGAAAATCTGGACTCACAGGAGAATGACCATAAGGGGACCGATTCAGCAATAGAGCCATGGACACATGTCGTCTGGAGGACGACGTAAAGAAACGCAACGCAATTTGTGAGTTCCATCGTCGTTAGCATAGTCGTAACTTTATAATTAAAAGTCAGTTTTGCGTCGGATTCGAAAATCTAGACTCACAGTAGAACGACCATAAGGTGACAGAGGCAGCAATACCTTGGAGACAAGTCGGCTTGAGGACGATGTATTGAATCGCGACGCAATTTGAGTGCTCCAACGTCATTAGGAGCCCCTGAACGTTACAATTAACTATCAGTTTTGCCTCTGATTTGAAAATCTAGACTCACAGGAGAACGACCATAAGGTGAACGAGGCGGCAATATACTCTTGGAGACAAGTCGACTTTAAGACGATGTAAAGAAACGCAACGCAATTTGTGAGTTCCATCGTCGTTAGTATAGTCGTAACGTTATAATTAAATGTCAGTTTTGCGTCGGATTCGAAAATCTAGACTCACAGGAGAACGAACATAAGGTGCCCGAGGCAGCATTATCCCCATGGAGACAAGTCTGATGGAGGCCGATGTATTGAATCTCGTTGCAATTTGAGTGTTCCATCGTCTTTAGGAGTCCCTGAACGTTACAATAAACTATCAGTTTTGCGTCAGATTCGAAAATCTAGACTCACAGGAGAACGACCATAAGGTGCCCGAGGCAGCAATAGACCCTTGGAGACAATTCGGCTGGAGGCCGATGTATCCAATCTCGAAGCAATTTGAGTGTTCCATCGTCATTAGGATCCCCTAAACGTTACAATTAACAATCAGTTTTGCATCGGATTCGAAAATCTAGACTCACAGGAGGCAGCAATACCCCCTTGGAGCCAAGTCGGATGGTGGACGATTTATTGAATCTCGACGCAATGTGAGTGTTCCATCGTCATTAGGAGGCGCAGAACGTTACAATTCACTATCATTTTTGCGTCGGATTCGAAAATCCACTCGAAGGAGAAGGACCATATGGTGACCGACACAGCAATAGACACTTGGATACAAGTCGGCCGTAAGCCGAAGTATTGATTCTCGACGCAATTTGAGTGTTCCATCGTCATTATGAGGCGCTGAGCGTTACAATTCACTATCAGTTTTGCGTCGGATTCGAAAATCCACTCACTGGAGAAAGACCATATGGTGACCGAGACAGCAATAGATACTTGGATAGAAGTCGGCTGGAGTACGATGTATGGAATGTCGACGCAATTTGAGTGTTCCATCGTCATTAGGAGGCCCTGAACGTTACAATTAACCATCAGTTGTGCGTAGAATACGAAAATCTAGACTCACGGGAGACGGACCATACGGTGACCGAGGAAGCTATTTCACCTTGGAGACCGGTCGGCTTGAGGAGGAGGTATTGAATCTCGACGCAATTTGAGTGTTGCACTGTCATTAGGAGGCCTTTAACGTTACAATTAACTATCAGTTATGCGTCAGATTCGATAATCTAGACTCACAGCAGAACGACCATAAGGTGCCCGAGGCAGCAATAGACCCTTGGAGACAAGTCGGCTGGAGGCCGATGTATTGAATCTCGCTGCAATTTGAGTGTTCCATCGTTAATAGGAGGCCCTGAACGTTACAATTAACAATCACTTTTGCGTCATTCGAAAATCTAGACTCACATTAGACGGACCACATGTAGCCCGATTCAGCAATATCCCCTTGTAGACAAGACGGCTGGAGGACGATCTATTGGCTCTCGACGCATTTTGAGTATTCCATCGTGATTATGACGCCATGAACGTTACAATTAACTATCATTTCTGCGTCGGATTCGACAATCTAGACTCACAGGAGAACGACCATACATTGCCCGAGGCAGCAATAGACCCTTGAAGGCAAGTCGGCTGGATGCCGATGTATTGAATCTCGACGCAATTTGAGTGTTCCAACGTCATTAGGATGCCCTTAACGTTACAATTAACAATCAGTTATGCGTCGGATTCGAAAATCTAGACTCACAGGAAACGGACCACATGGTGCCCGAGGCAGCAATGTCCCCTTGTAGACAAGTAGGCAAGTGGACGATATATTAACTCTCGACGCAATTTGAATGTTCCATCGTTATTAGGAGGCGCTGAACGTTACAATTAACCATCAGTTTTGCGTCGGATACGAAAATCTAGGCTCACAGAGGACGGACCATATGGTGCTCGAGGCAGCAATATCCCAATGGAGTCAAGTCGGCTGAAGGACAATGTATTGAAACGCAACGCAATTTGTGCGTTCCATCATCGTTAGCATTTTCATAACGTTAAAATTAAATATCAGTTTTGCGTCGTATTCGTAAATCTAGACTCGGAGGAGAAAGACCATAAGGTGCCCGAGGCAGTAATAGACCCTTGGTGACAAGTCGGTTGGAGGTTGATGTATTGAATCTCGACGCAATTTGAGTGCTCCATCGTCATTAGGAGGCCCTGAACGTTACAATTAACTATCAGTTTTGCCTCGGATGTGAAAATCTAGACTCACAGGAGAACGACCATAAGGTGCCCGAGGCAGTAATAGACCCTTGGGAGACAAGGCGGCTGGAGGGAAATGTATTTAATCGCGACGCAATTTGTGTGTTCCATCGTCATTAACAGGGTCGGAACGTTACAATTAAAAGTCCGTTTTGCGTCGGATTCGAAAATCTGGACTCACAGGAGAAAGACCATAAGGTGACCGTTTCAGCAATAGACCCATGGAGACAAGTCGTCTGGAGGACGATGTAAAGAAACGCAACGCAATTTGTGAGTTCCATCGTCGTTATCATAGTCATAACGTTATAATTTAGTGACAGTTTTTCGTAGGATTCGGTAACCTAGACCCACAGGAGAACGACCATATGGTAACCGAGGCAGCAATACCGTGGAGACAAGTCGGCTTGAGGACCATGTATTGAATCTCGACGCAATCTGAGTGTTCCATCGTCATCAGGACGCCCTGAATGTTACAAATAACTATCAGTTTTTCGTCGGATGCGAAAATCTAGACTCACAGGAGGACGACCATAAGGTGCCCGAGGCAGCAATAGACCCTTGGAGACAAGTCGGCTGGAGGCCGATGTATTGAATCTCGACGCAATTAGAGTGTTCCATCGTCAATAGGAGGCCATGAACGTTACAATTAACTATCATTTCTGCGTCGGATTCGAAAATCTAGACTCACAGGAGACGGACCACATGGTGCCCGAGGCAGCAATATCCCCATGGTGACAAGTCGGCTGGCGGTCGATGTATTGAATCTCGACGCAATTTGAGTGTTCCATCGTCATTAGGAGGCGCTGAACGTTACAATTAACTATCAGTAATTCGTCGGATTAGAAAATCTAGCCTCACAGGAGAACGACCATATGGTGCCCGAGGCAGCAATAGACCCTTGGAGACATGTCGGGTGAATGGCCATGTATTGAATCTCGACGCAATTTGCGTGTGCCATCGTCATTAGGAGGCCCTGAACGTTACAATTAACTATCAGTTTCGCGGCTTAATCGAAAATCTAGATTCACAGCAGACGGACCACATGGTGCCCGAGGCAACAATATCCCCTTGGAGACAAGTCGGCTGGATGCCGATGTATTGAATCTCGACGTAATTTGAGTGTTCCATCGTCATTTGGAGGCCCTGAACGTTACAAGTAACTATCAGTTTCAAATCGGAATCGAAAATCTAGACTCACAGGAGAACGACCATAAGGTGCCCATAGGCAGCAATAGAGCCTTGGAGACAAGTCGGCTGGAGGTCGATGTACTGAATCTCGACGCAATTTGTGTGTTCCTTCGTCATTAGGAGGCCCTGAACGATACAATTAACTATCAGTTTCGCGTCGGATTCGAAAAACTAGACTCACAGGAGACGGACCATATGGTGAGCGAGGCAGCAATATCCCGTTGGAGACAAGTCGGCTGGAGTTACGGACCATATGGTGCCCGAGGCAGCAGTATCCCCTTGGAGACAAAGTGGCTGGAGGACGATGTAAAGAATCGCAACGCAATTTGTGTGTTCCATGGTCATTAGGAGGCCCTGAACGTTACAATTAACAATCAGTTTTGCGTCGGATTCGAAAATCTAGACTCACAGGAGACGGACCACATGGTGCCCGAGACAGCAATATCCCCTTGTAGACAAGTCGGCTGCAGGACGATGTATTGACTCTCGACGCAATTTGAGTGTTCCATCGTCATAAGAAGGCCATGACGTTACAATTAACTATCATTTCTGCGTCGGATTCGAAAATCTAGACTCACATGAGACGGAACACATGGTGCCCAAGGCAGCAATATCCCCTTGGAGACAAGTCGTCGCAATTTGAGTGTTCCATCGTCATTAGGAGGCGCTGAACGTTACAATTCACTATCATTTTTGCGTCGGATTCGAAAATCCACTCACAGGAGAAAGACCATATGGTGCCCGAGACAGCAATAGACACTCGGATACAAGTCGGCTGGAGGACTATGTATTGAATCTCGACGCAATTTGAGTGTTCCACCGTCATTAGCAGGCCCCGAACGTTACAATTAACTATCATCTTTGGTCGGATTCGAAAATCTAGACCCACAGGAGTCGGACCACATGGTGCCAGAGGCAGCAATATCCCCTTGTAGGTAAGTCGGCTGCAAGTCGATGTATTGACTCTCGACACAATTTGAGTGTTCCATCGTCATTAGAAGGCGCTGAACGTTACAATTTACTATCAGTTATCCGTCGGATTCGACAATCTACACCCATAGAACGACCATAAGGTGCCCGAGGCAGCAATAGACCCTTGAAGACAAGTCGGCTGGAGGCCGATGTATTGAATGTCGACGCAAATTGAATGTTCCATCGTCAATAGGAGGCCATGAACGTTACAATTAACTATCATTTCTGCGTCGGATTCGAAAATCTAGACTCACAGGAGACGGACAACATGGTGCCCGAGGCAGCAATATCCCCTTGGAGACAAGTCGGCTGCCTTACGATGTATTGAATCTCGACGCAAATTGAGTGTTCCATCGTCATTAGGAGGCGCTGAACGTTACAATTAACTATCAGTAATTCGTCGAATTCGAAAATCTAGTCTCACAGGAGAACGACCATATGGTGCTCGAGGCAGCAATATACCCTTGGAGACATGTCGGCTGAATGGCCATGTATTGAATCTCGACGCAATTTGAGTGTTCCATCGTCATTAGGGGGCCCTGAACGTTACAATTAACTATCAGTTTCGCGTCGGAATCGAGAATCTAGACTCACAGGAGACGGTCCACATGGTGCCCGAGGCAACAATATCCCATTGAAGACAAGTCGGCTGGATGCCGATGTATTGAATCTCGACGTAATTTGAGTGTTCCATCGTCATTTGGAGGCCCTGAACGTTACAATTAACTATCAGTTTCATGTCGGAATCGAAAATCTAGATTCACAGGGGAACGACCATAACGTGACCGAGGTAGCAATAGACTCTTGGAGACAAGTAGGCTTGAGGACGATGTATTGAATCTCGCCGCAATTTGAGTGCTCCATCGCCATTAGGAGGCCCTGAACGTTATAATTAACTATCAGTTTTGCCTCTGATTTGAAAATCCTGCCTCACAGCAGAACGACCGTAAGGTGCCCATAGGCAGCAATAGACCCTTGGAGACAAGTCGGCTGGAGGCCGATGTATTTAATCTCGACGCAATTTGAGTGTTCCATCGTCATTAGGAGGCCCTGAACGTTACAATTAATTATCATTTCTGCGTCGGATTCGAAAATCTAGACTCACAGGAGACGGACCACATGGTGCCCAAGGCAGCAATATCCCCTTGAAGACAAGTCGTCGCAATTTGAGTGTTCCATCGTCATTAGGAGGCGCTGATCGTTACAATTGACTATCATTTTTGCGTCGATTCGAAAATCCACTCACAGGAGGACCATATGGTGCACGAGAAAGCACCAGACAATTGGATACAAGTCGGCTGGAGGACGATGTATTGAATCTCGACGCAATTTGAGTGTTCCATCGTCATTAGGAGGCCGTGAACGTTATAGTTAAAAATCAGTTTTGCGTCGGATTCGAAAATCTAGACTAGGAGACGAACCACATGGTGCCCGAGGCAGCAATATCCCCTTGGAGACAAGTCGGCTGGAGGACGATGCATTGAATCTCGACGCAATATGAGTGTTCCTTCGTCATTAGGAGGCGCTGAACGTTACAATTAACTATCAGCTTTGCGTCGGATTCGAAAATCTAGACCCACAGGAGACGGGCCACATGTTGCCCGAGGCAGCAATATCCCCTTGTAGATAAGTCGGCTGCAAGTCGATGTATTGACTCTCGACACAATTTGAGTGTTCCATCGTCATTAGAAGTCGCTGAACGTTACAATTAACTATCAGTTATGCGTCGGACTCGACAATCTACACTCACAGAACGACCATAAGGTGCCCGAGGCTGCAATAGACCCTTGGAGACAAGTCGGCTGGAGGCCGATGTAATGAATCTCGACGCAATTTGAGTGTTCCATCGTCAATAGGAGGCCATGAGCGTTACAATTAACTATCATTTCTGCGACGGATTCGAAAGTCTTGCCTCACAGGAGAACGACCATAAGGTGCCCGAGGCAGCAATAGACCCTTGGAGACAAGTTGACTATAGGTCGATGTATTGCATCTCGACGCAATTTGGGTGTTCCACCGTCATTAGGAGGCCCTGAACGTTTCAATTAACTATCAGTTATGCGTCGGATTCGAAAGTCTAGACTCACAGGAGAACGACCATAAGGTGCGCGAGGCAGCAATAGACCGTTGCAGACAAGCCGGCTGGAGGCCGATGTATTGAATCAAGACGCAATTTGAGTGTTCCATCGTCATTAGGAGGCCCTGAATGTTACAATTAACCATCAGTTTTGCGTGGGATACGAAAATCTAGACTCACAGGAGGTGGACCATATGGTGCTCGAGGCAGCAATATCCCCTTGGAGACAAGTCGGCTGGAGGACGATGTATTGAATCTCGACGCAATTTGATTGTTCCACCGTCATTAGCAGGCCCTGAACGTTACAATTAACTATCAGTTTTGCGTCGGATTCGAAAAACTAGACTCACAGGAGACGGACCACATGGTGCCCGAGGCAACAATATCCCCTTGGAGACAAGTCGGCTGGATGCCGATGTATTGAATCTCGACTTAATTTGAGTGTTCCATCGTCATTTGGAGACCCTGAACGTTACAATTAACTATCAGTTTCGCGTCGGAATCGAAAATCTAGACTCACAGGAGAAAGACCATAAGGTGCCCGAGGCAGCAATAGACCCTTGGAGACAAGTCGGCTGGAGGGCCATGTATTGAATCTCGACGCAATTTGAGTGTTCCATCGTCATTTGGAGTTTCTGAACGTTACAATTAACTATCAGTTTTGCGTCGGGTACTAAAAACTAGACTCACAGGCGAACGACCATAAGGTGCCCGAGGCAGCAATAGACGCTTGGAGACAAGTCGGCTGGAAGCCGATGTATTAATTCGCGACCCAAATTCAGTGTTCCATCGTCATTAGGAGGCCCTGAACGTTACAATTAACAATTTTTTTGCGTCGGATTCGAAAATCTAGACTCACAGGAGAACGACCATAAGGTGCCCGAGGCAGCAATAGACACTTGGAGACAAGTCAGCTGAAGGACGATGTATTGAATCTCGACGCAATTTGAGAGTTCCATCGTCATTAGGAGGCCCTGATCATTACAATTAACTATCAGTTTCGCGCCGGATTCGAAAATCTAGACTCACAGGAGACGGACCATATGGTGCCCGAGGCAGCAACATCCCCTTGTAGACAAGTCGGCTGAAGGACGATGTATTGACTCTCGAGGCAATTTGAGTGTTCCATCGTCATTAGAAGGCCAAGCACGTTACAATTAACTATCATTTCTGCGTCGGATTCGAAAATCTAGACTAGGAGACGGACCACATGGTTCCCGAAGCAGCAATATCCCCTTGGAGACATGTCGGCTGGAGGACAATGTATTGAATCTCGACGCAATTTGAGTGTTCCATCGTCATTAGGAGGCCCTAAACGTTACAATTAACAATCAGTTTTGCGTCGGCTTCGAAAATCTAGACTCACAAGAGACGGACCACATGGTGCACGAGACAGCAATATATCCTTGGAGACATGTCGGCTGAATGGCCATGTATTGAATCTCGACGCAATTTGAGTGTTCCATCGTCATTAGGAGGCCCTGAACGTTACAATTAACTATCAGTTTCGCGTCGGAATCGAAAATCTAGATTCACAGGAAACGGACCACATGGTGCCCGAGGCAACAATATCCCCTTGGAGACAAGTCGGCTGGATGCCGATGTATTGAATCTCGACGTAATTTTAGTGTTCCATCGTCATTTGGAGGCCCTGAACGTTACAATTAACTATCAGTTTCGCGTCGGAATCGAAAATCTAGACCCACAGGAGAACGACCATAAGGTGCCCGAGGCAGCAATAGACCCTTGGAGGCAAGTCGGCTGAAGGAAGATTTATTGAAACGCAACGCAATTTGTGAGTTCCATCGTGGTTAGCATAGTCGTAACGTTATAATTAAATGTCAGTTTTGCGTCGGATTCGAAAATCTAGACTCACAGGGGAACGACCATAAGGTGACCGAGGTAGCTATAGACTCTTAGACACAAGTCGGCTTGAGGACGATATATTGGATCTCGAGGCAATTTAAGTGCTCCATCGTCATTAGGAGGCCCTGAACGTTAAAATTAACTACCAGTTTTGCCTCTGATTTGAAAATCTAGACTCACAGGAGAACGACCATAAAGTGCCCATAGGCAGCAATAGAGCCTTGGAGACAAGTCGGCTGGAGATCGATGTACTGAATCTCGACGCTATTTGAGTGTTCCATCGTCATTAGGAGGCCCTGAACGTTACAATTAACTATCATTTCTGCGTCGGATTCGAAAATCTAGACTCACAGGAGACGCACCACATGGTGCCCAAGGCAGCAATATCCCCTTGGAGACAAGTCGTCGCAATTTGAGTGTTCCATCGTCATTACGAGGCGCTGAACGTTTCAATTCACTAATATTTTTGCGTCGATTCGAAAGTCCACTCACAGGAGGACCATATGGTGCCCGAGAAAGCAATAGACAATTGGATACAAGTCGGCTGGAGGATGATGTATTGAATCTCGACGCAAGTTGAGTGTTCCATCGTCATTAGGACGTCCTGAACGTTACAATTAACCATCAGTTTTGCGTCGGATACGAAATTCTAGACTCACAGGAGGCGGACCATATGGTGCTCGAGGCAGCAATATCCCCTTTGAGACAAGTCGGCTGGAGGCCGATGTATTGAATCTCGACGCAATTTGGGGTTTCCATCGTCATTAGGAGGCCATGAACGTTACAATTAACTATCATTTCTGCGTCGGATTCGAAAATCTAGACTCACAGGAGACGGACGACATGGTGCCCAAGGCAGCAATATCCCCTTGGAGACAAGTCGTCGCAATTTGAGTGTTCAATCGTGATTAGGAGGCGATGAACGTTACAATTAACTATAAGTTATTCGTCGGATTCGAAAATCTAGCCTCACAGGAGAACGACCATAAGGTGCCCGAGGCAGCAATAGACCCTTAAAGACAAGTTGACTGGAGGCCGATGTATTGAATCTCGACGCAATTTGGGTGTTCCACCGTCATTAGGAGGCCCTGAACGTTTCAATTAACTATCAGTTATGCGTCGGTATCGAAAGTCTAGACTCACAGGAGAACGACCATAAGGTGCGCGAGGCAGCAATAGACCGTTGCAGACAAGCCGGCTGGAGGATGATGTCTTGTATCAAGACGCAATTTGAGTGTTCCATCGTCATTAGGAGGCCCTGAATGTTACAATTAACCATCAGTTTTGCGTCGGATACGAAAATCTAGACTCACAGGAGGTGGACCATATGGTGCTCGAGGCAGCAATATCCCCTTGGAGACAAGTCGGCTGGAGGACGATGTATTGAATCTCGACGCAATTTGATTGTTCCACCGTCATTAGCAGGCCCTGAACGTTACAATTAACTATCAGTTTTGCGTCGGATGCGAAAAAGTAGACTCACAGGAAACTGACCACATGGTGCCCGAGGCAACAATATCCCCTTGGAGACAAGTCGGCTGGATGCCGATGTATTGAATCTCGACTTAATTTGAGTGTTCCATTGTCATTTGGAGACCCTGAACGTTACAATTAACTATCAGTTTCGCGTCGGAATCGAAAATCTAGACTCACAGGAGAAAGACCATAAGGTGCCCGAGGCAGCAATAGACCCTTGTAGACAAGTCGGCAGGAGGCCGATGTATTGAATCTCGATGCAATTTGAGTGTTCCATCGTCATTAGGGGGCGCTGAGCGTTACAATTCACTATCATTTTAGCGTCGGATTCAAAAATCTACTCACAGGAGAAGGACCATATGGCGCCCGATACAGCAATAGGCCCTTGGATACAAGTCAGCTGGAGGATGATGTAATGGATCGCGACGCAATTTGAGTGTTCCATCGTCAACAGGACGCCCTGAATGTTACAATTAACTATCAGTTTTTCGTCGGATTCGAAAATCTAGACTCGCAGGAGGACGACCATAAGGTCCCCGAGGCAGCAATAGACCCTTGGAGACAAGTCGACTGGAGGGCCATGTATTGAATCTCGACGCAATTTGAGTGTTCCATCGTCATTTGGAGGCCCTGATCGTTACAATTAACTATCAGTTTCGCGTCGGAATCGAAAATCTAGACTCACAGGAGACGGACCATATGGTGCCACAGGCAGCAATATCCCCTTGGGGACAAGTCGGCTGGATGCCGATGTATTGAATCTCGACGTCATTTGAGTGTTCCATCGTCATTTGGAGGCTCTGAACGTTCAAATTGACTATCAGTTTTGCGTCGGGTACTAAAAACTAGACTCACAGGCGAACGACCATAAGGTGCCTGAGGCAGCAATAGACGCTTGGAGACAAGTCGGCTGGAAGCCGATGTATTGATTCGCGACCCAATTTCAGTGTTCCATCGTCATTAGGAGGCCCTGAACGTTACAATTAACAATTTTTTTGCGTCGGATTCGAAAATCTAGACTCACAGGAGAACGACCATATGGTGCCCGAGGCAGCAATATCCCCTTGTAGACAAGTCGGCTGAAGGACGATGTATTGACTCGCGAGGTAATTTGAGTGTTCCATCGTCATTAGAAGGCCAAGCACGTTACAATTAACTATCATTTCTGCGTCGGATTCGAAAATCTAGACTAGGAGACGGACCACATGGTTCCCGAAGCAGCAATATCCCCTTGGAGACATGTCGGCTGGAGGACAATGTATTGAATCTCGACGCAATTTGAGTGTTCCATCGTCATTAGGAGGCCCTAGAACGTTACAATTAACTATCAGTTTTGCCTCGGATTTGAAAACGTAGACTCACAGGAGACGGACCACATGATTCCCGAGAAAGCAATAGACACTTGGATACAAGTCGGCTGGAGGACAATGTATTGAATCTCGACGCAATTTGAGTGTTCCATCGTCATTAGGACGCCCTGAACGTCCAATTAACTATCAGTTTTGCCTCTGATTTGAAAATCTAGACTCACTGGAGAACGACTATAAGGTGCCCATAGGCAGCAATAGACCCTTGGAGACAAGTCGGCTGGCGGCCGATGTATTTAATCTCGACGCAATTTGAGTGTTCCATCGTCATTAGGAGGCCCTGAACGTTACAATTAATTATCATTTCTGCGTCGGATTCGAAAATCTAGACTCACAGGAGACGGACCACATGGTGCCCAAGGCAGCAATATCCCCTTGGAGACAAGTCGGCTGGATGCCGATGTATTGAATCTCGACGTAATTTGGGTGTTCCATCGTCATTTGGAGGCCCTGAACGTTGCAATTAACTATCAGTTTCGCGTCGGAATCGAAAATCTAGACCCACAGGAGAACGACCATAAGGTGCCCGAGGCAGTAATAGACCCTTGGAAGCAAGTCGGCTGAAGGACGATGTATTAAAACGCAACGCAATTTGTGAGTTCCATCGTCGTTAGCATAGTCGTAACGTTATAATTAAATGTCAGTTTTGCGTCGGATTCGAAAATCTAGACTCACAGGGGAACGACCATAAGGTGCCCGAGGCAGCAATAGACTCTTAGAGACAAGTCGGCTTGAGGACGATGTATAGGATCTCGACGCAATTTAAGTGCTCCATCGTGATTAGGAGGCCCTGAACGTTAAAATTAACTATCAGTTTTGCCTCTGATTTGAAAATCCAGACTCACAGGAGAACGACCATAAAGTGCCCATAGGCAGCAATAGAGCCTTGGAGACAAGTCGGCTGGAGATCGATGTACTGAATCACGACGCTATTTGAGTGTTCCATCGTCATTAGGAGGCAATGAACGTTACAATTAACTATCATTTCTGCGTCGGATTCGAAAATCTAGACTCACAGGAGACGGACCACATGGTGCCCAAGGCAGCAATATCCCCTTGGAGACAAGTCGTCGCAATTTGAGTGTTCCATCGTCATTAGGAGGCGCTGAACGTTTCAATTCACTATCATTTTTGCGTCGATTCGAAAATCCACTCACAGGAGGACCATATGGTGCCCGAGAGGGCAATAGACAATTGGATACAAGTCGGCTGGAGGACGATGTATTGAATCTCGACGCAATTTGAGTGTTCCATCGTCATTAGGACGTCCTGAACGTTACAATTAACCATCAGTTTTGCGTCGGATACGAAATTCTAGACTCACAGGATTCGGACCATATGGTGCTCGAGGCAGCAATATCCCCTTTGAGACAAGTCGGCTGGAGGCCGATGTATTTAATCTCGACGCAATTTGAGGTTTCCATCGTCATTAGGAGGCCATGAACGTTACAATTAACTATCATTTCTGCGTCGGATTCGAAAATCTAGACTCACAGGAGTCGGACGACATGGTCCCCAAGGCAGCAATATGATCTTGGAGACAAGTCGTCGCAATTTGAGTGTTCCATCGTCATTAGGAGGCGATGAACGTTACAATTAACTATAAGTTATTCGTCGGATTCGAAAATCTAGCCTCACAGGAGAACGACCATAAGGTGCCCGAGGCAGCAATAGACCCTTGGAGACAAGTTGACTGGAGGCCGATGTATTGAATCTCGACGCAATTTAAGTGTTCCACCGTCATTAGGAGGCCCTGAACGTTTCAATTAACTATCAGTTATGCGTCGGATTCGAATGTCTAGACTCACAGGAGAACGACCATAAGGTGCGCGAGGCAGCAATAGACCGTTGCAGACAAGCCGGCTGGAGGCCGATGTATTGAATCAAGACGCAATTTGAGTGTTCCATCGTCATTAGGAGGCCCTGAATGTTACAATTAACCATCCGTTTTGCGTGGGATACGAAAATCTAGACTCACAGGAGGTGGACCATATGGTGCTCGAGGCAGCAATATCCCCTTGGAGACAAGTCGGCTGGAGGACGATGTATTGAATCTCGACGCAATTTGATTGTTCCACCGTCATTAGCAGGCCCTGAACGTTACAATTAACTATCAGTTTTGCGTCGGATTCGAAAAACTAGACTCACAGGAGACGGACCACATGGTGCCCGAGGCAACAATATCCCCTTGGAGACAAGTCATCTGGATGCCGATGTATTGAATATCGACTTAATTTGAGTGTTCCATCGTCATTTGGAGACCCTGAACGTTACAATTAACTAACAGTTTCGCGTCGGAATCGAAAATCTAGACTCACAGGAGACGGACCATATGGTGCCACAGGCAGCAATATCCCCTTGAGGACAAGTCGGCTGGATGCCGATGTATTGATTCTCGACGTCATTTGAGTGTTCCATCGTCATTTGGAGGCTCTGAACGTTACAATTAACTATCAGTTTTGCGTCGGGTACTAAAAACTAGACTCACAGGCGAACGACCATTAGGTGCCCGAGGCAGCAATAGACGCTTGGAGACAAGTCGGCTGGAAACCGATGTATTGATTCGCGACCCAATTTCAGTGTTCCATCGTCATTAGGAGGCCCTGAACGTTACAATTAACAATTTTTTTGCGTCGGATTCGAAAATCTAGACTCACAGGAGAACGACCATAAGGTGCCCGAGGCAGCAATAGACCCTTGGGGACAAGCCGGCTGGAGGACAATGTATTGAATCTCGACGCAATTTGAGTGTTCCATCGTCATTAGGAGGCCCAGAACGTTACTATTAACTATCAGTTTTGCCTCGGATTTGAAAACGTAGACTCACAGGAGACGGACCACATGGATCCTGGGAAAGCAATAGACACTTGGATACAAGTCGGCTGGAGGACGATGTATTGAATCTCGACGCAATTTGAGTGTTCCATCGTCATTAGGACGCCCTGAACGTCCAATTAACTATCAGTTTTGCCTCTGATATGAATATCTAGACTCACTGGAGAACGACCATAAGGTGCCCATAGGCAGCAATAGAGCCTTGGAGACAAGTCGGCTGGAGGTCGATGTATTGAATCTCGACGCAATTTGAGTGTTCCACCGTCATTAGAAGGCCCTGAACGTTTCATTTAACTATCAGTTATGCGTCGGATTCGAAAATCTAGACTCACAGGAGGTGGACCATATGGTGCTGGAGGCAGCAATATCCCCTTGGAGACAAGTCGGCTGGAGGACGATGTATTGAATCTCGACGCAATTTGAGTGTTCCACCGTCATTAGCAGGCCCTGAACGTTACAATTAACTATCAGTTTTGCGTCGGATTCGAAAATCTAGACTCACAGGAGACGGACCACATGGTGCCCGAGGCAACAATATCCCCTTGGAGACAAGTCGCCTGGATGCCGATGTATTGAATCTCGACGTAATTTGGGTGTTCCATCGTCATTTGGAGGCCCTGAACGTTACAATTAACTATCAGTTTCGCGTCGTAATCGAAAATCTAGACTCACAGGAGAACGGCCATCAGGTGCCCCAGGCAGCAATAGACCCTTGTACACAAGTCGGCTGGAGGCCGATGTATTGAATCTCGACGCAATTTGAGTGTTCCATCGTCATTAGGACGCCCTGAACTTTCAATTAACTATCAGTTTTGTCTCTGATTTGAAAATCTAGACTCACAGGAGAACGACCATAAGGTGCCCATAGGCAGCAATAGAGCCTTGGAGACAAGTTGGCTGGATGTCGATGTATTGAATCTCGACGCAATTTGAGTGTTCCACCGTCATTAGGAGGCCCTGAACGTTACAATTAACTATCAGTTTCGCGTCGGAATCGAAAATCTGGACTCACAGGAGAACGACCATAAGGTACCCGAGGCAGCAATAGACTCTTGGAGACAAGTCGGCTTGAGGACGATGTATTGAATCTCGACTTGATTTGAGTGCTCCATCGTCATTAGGAAGACCTGAACGTTACAATTAACTATCAGTTTTGTCTCTGATTTGAAAATCTAGACTCACAGTAGAACGACCATAAGGTGCCCACATGCAGCAATAGAGCCTTGGAGACAAGTCGGCTGGAGGTCGATGTACTGACTCTCGACGCAATTTGTGTGTTATATCGTCATTGCGAGGCCCTGAACGATACAATTAACTATCAGTTTCGCGTCGGATTCGAAAAACTAGACTCACAGGAGTCGGACCATATGGTGCCCGAGGCAGCAATATCCCCTTTTAGACAAGTCGCCTGCAGGACGATGTATTGATTCTCGACGCAATTTGAGTGTTCCATCGTCATTAGGAGGCCATGAACGTTACAATTCACTATCAATTTAGCGTCGGATTCGAAAATCTACTCACAGGAGAAGGACCATATGGCGCCCGAGACAGCAATAGGCCCTTGGATACAAGTCGGCTTCAGGACGATGTATTGGATCGCGACGCAATTTGAGTGTTCCATCGTCATCAGTCGCCCTGAATGTTACAATTAACTATCAGTTTTTCGTCGGATTCGAAAATCTAGACTCACAGGAGGACGACCATACGGTGCCCGAGACAACAATAGACCCTAGGAGAAAAGTCGGCTGGAGGGCCATGTATTGAATCTCGACGCAATTTGAGTGATTCATCGTCATTAGGAGGCCCTGATCGTTACAATTAACTATCAGTTTCGCGTCGGAATCGAGAATCTAGACTCGCAGGAGACGGACCATATGGTGCCACAGGCAGCAATATCCACTTGGAGACAAGTCGGCTGGATGCCGATGTATTGAATCGCGACCCAATTTCAGTGTTCCATCGTCATTAGGAGGCCCTGAACGTTTCAATTAACAATCATTTATGCGTCGGATCGAAAGTCTACTAACAGGAGGAGGACCATATGGTGCCCGAGGCAGCAATATCCCCTTGGAGACAAGTCGGCTGGAGGACGATTCATTGAATCTCGACGCAATTTGAGTGTTCCAACGTCATTAGGAGGTGCTGAACGTTACAATTCACTATCATTTTTGCGTCGGATTCGAAAATCCACTCACAGGAGGACTATATGGTTCCCGAGAAAGCAATAGACACTTGGATACAAGTCGGCTGGAGGACGATGTATTGAATCTCGACGCAATTTGAGCGTTCCATCGTCATTAGGACGCCCTGAACGTCCAATTAACTATCAGTTTTGCCTCTGATTTGAAAATCTAGACTCACAGGAGAACGAACATAAGGTGCCCATAGGCAGCAATAGAGCCTTGGAGACAAGTCGGCTGGAGGTCGATGTATTGAATCTCGACGCAATTTGAGTGTTCCACCGTCATTAGGAGGCCCTGAACGTTTCAATTAACTATCAGTTATGCGTCGGATGCGAAAAACTAGACTCACAGGAGAACGACCATAAGGTGCGCGAGGCAGCAATAGACCGTTGCAGAAAAGTCGGCTGGAGGCCGAAGTATTGAATCAAGACGCAATTTGAGTGTTCCATCGTCATTAGGAGGCCCTAAATGTTACAATTAACCATCTGTTTTGCGTCAGATACGAAAATCTAGACTCACAGCAGGCGGACCATATGGTGCTCGAGGCAGCAATATCCCCTTGGAGACAAGTCGGCTGGAGGACGATGTATTGAATCTCGACGCAATTTGAGTGTTCCACCGTCATTAGCAGGCCCTGAACGTTACAATTAACTATCAGTTTTGCGTCGGATTCGAAAATCTAGACCCACAGGAGACGGACCACATGGTGCCCGAGGCAGCAATATCCCCTTTTAGACAAGTCGGCTGGTGGAACGGACCATATGGTGCCCGAGGCAGCAATATCCCCTTTGATACAAGTCGGCTGGAGGACGATGTAAAAAATCGCAACGCAATTTGTGTGTTCCATCGTCGTTAGCATAGTCGTACCGTTATAATGAAATGTCAATTTTGCGTCGGGTACTATAATCTAGACTCACAGGAGAACGACCATAAGGTGCCCGAGGCAGCAATAGACGCTTGGAGACAAGTCGGCTGCAAGCCGATGTATTGAATCGCGACCCAATTTCAGTGTTCCATCGTTATTATGAGGCCCTGAACGTTACAATTAATAATCAGTTTTGCGTCGGATTCGAAAATCTAGACTCACAGGAGAACGACCATATGGTGCCCGAGGCAGCAATATCCCATTAGAGACAAGTCGGCTGAAGGACGATGTATTGAATCTCGACGCAATTTGAGTGTTCCAACGTCATCAGGAGGCCCTCAACGCTACATTAACTATCAGTTTCGCGTCGGATTAGAAAATCTAGACTCACAGGATACGGACCATATGGTGCCCAAGGCAGCAATATCCCCTTGGAGACAAGTCGGCTGGAGAACGATGTACTGAATCTCGACGCAATTTGAGTGTTCCATCGTCAATAGGAGGCCCTGAACGTTACAATTAACTATGAGTTTCGCGTCGGAATCGAAAATCTAGACTCACAGGAGACGAACCATATCGTGACACAGGCAGCGATATCCCCTTGGAGACAAGTCGGCTGGATGCCGATGTATTGAATCTCGACGTAATTTGAGTGTTCCATCGTCATTAGGAGGCATGGAACGTTGCAATTAACTATCAGTTTCGCGTCGGAATCGAAAATCTAGACTCACAGGAGGCGGACCATATCGTGCCACAGCCAGCGATATCCCCTTATAGACAAGTCGGCTGGATGCCGATGTAATGAATCTCGACGTAATTTAAGTGTTCCATCGTCATTTGAAGGCTCTGAACGTTACAATTAACTATCAGTTTTGCGTCGGGTACTAAAATCTAGACTCACAGGCGAACGACCATAAGGTGCCCAAGGCACCAGTAGACGCTTGGAGACAAGTCACCTCGAAGCCGATGAATTGAATCTCGACCCGATTTCAGTGTTCCATCGTCATTAGGAGGCACTGAACGTTACAATTAACTATCAGTTTTGCGTCGGATTCGAAAATCTAGACTCGCAGGAGAACGACCATTAGGTGCCCGAGGCAGCAATATCCCCTTGGAGACAATTCGGCTGGAAGACAATGTATTGAATCTCGATCCAATTTGAGTGTTCCATCGTCAATAGGAGACCTTGAACGTTACAATTAACTATCAGTTTTGCCTCGGATTCGAAAACCTAGACTCACAGGTGAACGACCATAAGGTACCCGAAGCGGTAATAGACCGTTGGGAGACAAGTCGTCTGGAGGACGATGAACAGAAACGGAACGCAATTTGTGAGTTCTATCGTCGTTAGCATAGTCGTAAAGTTATAATTAAATGTCAGTTTTGCGTCGGTTTCGAAAATTTAGACCCACAGGAAACGGACCATATGGTGCCCGAGGCAGCAATACCCCCTTGTAGATAAGTCGGCTGGTGGTCTATGTATTGACACTCGACGCAATTTGAGTGTACCATCGTCATTAGGAGGCGCTGAACGTTACAATTAACAATCAGTTATGCGTCGGAATCGAAAATCTAGACTCACAGGAGAGGGAGCATATGGTGCCACAGGCAGCAATATCCCCTTGGAGACAAGTCGGCTGGATGCCGATGTATTGAATCTCGACGTAATTTGAGTTTTCCATCGTCATTAGGAGGCCCTGAACGTTACAATTGACTATCAGTTTTGCGTCGGGTACTAAAATCTAGACTCACAGGAGAACGACCATAAGGTGCCCGAGGCAGCAATAGACGCTTGGAGACAAGTCAGCTGGAAGCCTAAGTATTGAATCGCGACCCAATTTCAGTGTTCCATCGTTATTATGAGGCCCTGAACGTTACAATTAATAATCAGTTTTGCGTCGGATTCGAAAATCTAGACTCACAGGAGAACGACCATAAGGTGCCCGAGGCAGCAATAGACTCTTGGAGACAAGTCGGCTGAAGGACGATGTATTGAATCTCGACGCAATTTGAGTGTTCCAACGTCATCAGGAGACCTTCAACGTTACAATTAACTATCAGTTTCGCGTCCGATTCGAAAATCTAGACTCACAGGAGACGGACCATATGGTGCCCAAGGCAGCAATATACCCTTGGAGACAAGTCGGCTGGTGAACGATGTATTGAATCTCGACGCAATTTGAGTGTTCCATCGTCACTTGAAGGCTCTGAACGTTACAATTAACTATCAGTTTTGCGTCGGGTACTAAAATCTAGACTCACAGGCGAACGACCATAAGGTGCCCAAGGCACCAGGAGACGCTTGGAGACAAGTCATCTGGAAGCCGATGTATTGAAGCTTGACCCAATTTCAGTGTTCCATCGTCATTAGGAGGTGCTGAACGTTACATTTCACTATCATTTTAGCGTCGGATTCGAAAATCTACTCACAGTAGAAGAACCATGTGGTGCCCGAGACAGCAATAGGACCTTGGATACAAGTCGGCTGGAGGACGATGTATTGGATCGCGACGGAATTTGAGTGATCCATCGTCATCAGGACGCCCTGAATGTTACAATTAACTATCAATTTTCGTCGGATTCGATAATCTAGACTCACAGGAGGACGACCATAACGTGCCCGATGCAGCAATAGACCCTTGGAGACAAGTCGGCTGAATGGCCATGTATTGAATCTCGACGCAATTTGTGTGTTCCATCGTCATTAGGAGGCCCGGAACGTTACAATTAACTATTAGTTTCGCGTCGGATTCGAAAATCTAGACTCACAGGAGAACGACCATTAGGTGCCCGAGGCACCAATATCCCCTTAGAGACAAGTCGGCTGGAAGACAATGTATTGAATCTCGACCCAATTTGAGTGTTCCATCGTCAATAGGAGGCCCTCAACGTTACAATTAACTATCAGTTTTGCCTCGGGTTCGAAAACCTAGACTCACAGGTGAACGACCATAAGGTACCCGAAGCAGTAATAGACCGTTGGGAGACAAGTCGTCTGGAGGACGATGTACAGAAACAAACGCAATTTGTGAGTTCCATCGTCGTTAGCATAGTCGTAAAGTTATAATTAAATGTCAGTTTTGCGAAGGAATCGAAAATCTAGACTCACAGGCGAATGACCATAAGGTGCCCAAGGCAGCAATAGTCTCTTGGAGACAAGTCGGCTGATGGACGATATAAAGAAACGCAACGCAATGTGTTCCATCGTCGTTAGCATAGTCGTAACGTTATAATTAAATGTCAATTTTGCGTCGGATTCGAAAAACTATACTCACAGGAGAACGACCATAAGGTGACCGAGGCGGCAATACCTTGGAGACAAGTCGGCTTGAGGACGATGTATTGAATCTCGACGCAATTAGAGTGTCCATCGTCATTAGGAGGCTCTGAACGTTACAATTAACTATCAGTTTGATTTGAAAATCTAGCCTCACAGGAGAACGACCATTAGGTGCCCGAGGCAGCAATAGACTCTTGGAGACAAGTCGGCTGATGAACGGTATAAAGAAACGCAACGCAATTTGTTTGTTCCATCGTCGTTAGCATAGTCGTAACGTTATAATTAAATGTCAATTTTGCGTCGGATTCGAAAAACTAGACTCACAGGAGAACGACCATAAGGTGAACGAGGCAGCAATACCTTGGAGACAAATCGGCTTGAGGACGATGTATTGAATCTCGACGCAATTAGAGTGTTTCATCGTCATTAGGAGGCCCTGAACGTTACAATTAACTATCAGTTTTGCCTCTGATTTGAAAATCTAGCCTCACAGGAGAACGACCATTAGGTGCCCGAGGCAGCAATATCCCCTTAGAGACAAGTCGGCTGGAGGCCGATGTATTGAATCTCGACGCAATTTGAGTGTTCCATCGTCATTAGGAGGCCCCGAACGTTACAATTAACAATCAGTTTTGCGTCGGATTCGAAAATCTAGACTCACAGGAGACGGACCACATGGTGCCCGAGACAGCAACATCCCCTTATAGACAAGTCGGCTGCAGGACGATGTATTGACTCTCGACGCAGTTTAAGTGTTCCATCGTCATTAGAAGGCCATGAACGTTAGAAATAACAATCATTTCTGCGTCGGTTTCGAAAATCTAGACTCACAGGAGACGGACCACATGGTGCCCAAGGCAGCAATATCCCCTTGGAGACAAGTCGGCTGGAGGACTATGTATTGAATATCGACGCAATTTGAGTGTTCCATCGTCAATAGGAGGCGCTGAACGTTACAATTAACTATCAGTTATTCGTCGGATTCGACAATCTAGCCTCACAGGAGAACGACCATAAGGTGCCCGAGGCAGCAATAGACCCTTGGAGACAAGTTGGCTGGAGGCCGATGTATTGAATCTCGATGCAATTTGAGTGTTCCATCGTCATTAGGGGGCGCTGAACGTTACAATTCACTATCATTTTAGCGTCGGATTCGAAAATTTACTCACAGGAGAAGGACCATATGGTGCCCGAGACAGCAATATCCCCTTGGAGACAAGTCGGCTGGAAGCCGATGTATTGAATCTCGACCCAATTTCAGTGTTCCATCGTCATTAGGAGGCCATGAACGTTACAATTGACTATCAGTTTTGCGTCGGATTCGAAAATCTAGACTCACCGGACACGGACCATATGGTGCCCGAGGCAGCAATATCCCATTGGAGACAATTCGGCTGGAGGACGATGTACTGAATCTCGACGCAATTTGAGTGTTCCATCGTCATTAGGAGGCCCCGAACGTTACAATTAACAATCAGTTTTGCGTCCGATTCGAAAATCTAGACTCACAGGAGACGGACCACATGGTGCCCGAGACAGCAATATCCCCTTGGAGACAAGTCGGCTGGAGGACGATGTATTGAATATCGACCCAATTTGAGTGTTCCATCGTCATTAGGAGGCCATGAACGTTACAATTAACTATCAGTTATGCGTCGGATTCGACAACCTAGACTCACAGGAGAACGACCATAAGGTGACCGTTTCAGCAATATACCCATGGAGACAAGTCGTCTGGAGGACGATGTACAGAAACGCAACGCAATTTGTGAAATCCATCGTCGTTAGCATATTCGTAAAGTTATATTTAAATGTCAGTTTTGCGTCGGAATCGAAAATCTAGCCTCACAGGAGAACGAAAATTAGGTGCCCGAGGCAGCAATATCCCCTTGGAGACAAGTCGGCTGGAGGCCGATGTATTGAATCTCGACACAATTTGACTGTTCCATCGTCATTAGGAGGCCCCTAACGTTACAATTAACAATCAGTTTTGCGTCGGCTTCGAAAATCTAGACTCACAGGAGACGGACCACATGGTGCCCGAGACAGCAATATCCCCTTGTAGACAAGTCGGCTGCAAGACGATGTATTGACTCTCGACGCAGTTTAAGTGTTCCATCGTCATTAGAAGGCCATGAACGTTACAATTAACAATCATTTCTGCGTCGGATTCGAAAATCTAGACTCACAGGAGACGGACCACATGGTGCCCAAGGCAGCAATATCCCCTTGGAGACAAGTCGGCTGGAGGACGATGTATTGAACATCGACGCAATTTGAGTGTTCCATCGTCAATAGGAGGCGCTGAACGTTACAATTAACTATCAGTTATTCGAGGGATTCGAAAATCTAGCCTCACAGGAGAACGACCATAAGGTGCCCGAAGCAGCAATAGACCCTTGGAGACAAGTTGGTTGGAGGCCGATGTATTGAATCTCGATGCAATTTGAGTGTTCCATCGTCATTAGGGGGCGCTGAACGTTACAATTCACTATCATTTTAGCGTCGGATTCGAAAATTTACTCACAGGAGAAGGACCATATGGTGCCCGAGACAGCAATATCCCCTTGGAGACAAGTCGGCTGGAAGCCGATGTATTGAATCTCGACCCAATTTCAGTGTTCCATCCTCATTAGGAGGCCATGAACGTTACAATTGACTATCAGTTTTGCGTCGGATTCGAAAATCTAGACTCACCGGACACGGACCATATGGTGCCACAGGCAGAAATATCCCCTTGGAGACAAGTCGGCTGGAGGCCGATGTATTGAATCTCGACGCAATTTGAGTGTTCCATCGTCATTAGGAGGCCCCGAACGTTACAATTAACAATCAGTTTTGCGTCGGATTCGAAAATCTAGACTCACAGCAGACGGACCACATGGTGCCCGAGACAGCAATATCCCCTTGGAGACAAGTCGGCTGGAGGACGATGTATTGAATATCGACCCAATTTGAGCGTTCCATCGTCCTTAGGGGGCCATGAACGGTACAATTAACTATCAGTTATGCGATGGATTCGACAACCTAGACTCACAGGAGAACGACCATAAGGTGCCCGAGGCAGCTATAGACCCTTGGAGACAAGTTGGCTGGAGACCTATATATTGAATCTCGATGCAATTTGAGTGTTCCATCTTCATTAGGGGGCGCTGAACGTTACAATTTACTATCATTTTAGCGTCGGATTCGAACATCTACTCGCAGGAGAAGCACCATATGGTGCCCGAGAGAGCAATAGGCCCTTGGATACAAGTCGGCTGGAAGACGATGTATTGGATCGCAACGCAATTTGAGTGTTCCATCGTCATCATGACGCCCTGAATGTTTTTCGTCGGATTCGACAACCTAGACTCACAGGTGAACGACCATAAGGTGCCCGAGGCAGCAATAGTGCCTTGGAGACAAGTCGGCTGAAGGGCCATGTATTGAATCTCGACGCAATTTGAGTGTTCCATCGTCATTAGGAGGCCCTGAACGTTACAATTGTTGATAATTTTAGCGTCGGGGATTCGAAAATCCACTAACAGGAGATGGACCATATGGTGCCCGAGACAGCAGTTTCGCCTTGGAGTAAATTCGGCTGGAGGACGATGTATTGAATCTCGTCGCAATTTGAGTGTTCCATCGTCATTAGGAGGCCCTGAACGTTACAATTAACTTTCAGTTTTGCCTCGGATTCGAAAACCTAGACTCACAGGTTAACGACCATAAGGTACCCGAGGCAGTAATAGACCGTTGGGAGACAAGCCGGCTGGAGGACGATGTATTGAATCGCGACGCAATTTGTGTGTGCTATCGTCGTTAGCAGGGTCGGAACTTTAGAATTAACAGTCCGTTTTGCGTCGGATTCAAAAATCTGGACTGCCGGGAGAAAGACCATAAGGTGACCGTTTCAGCAATATACCCATGGGGTCAAGTCGTCTTGAGGACGATGTACAGAAACGCAACACAATTTGTGAAATCCATCGTCGTTAGCATATTCGTAAAGTTATATTTAAATGCCAGTTTTGCGTCGGAATCGAAAATCTAGACTCACAGGAGAATGACCATAAGGTGCCCAAGGCAGCAATAGACTCTTGGAGACAAGTCGGCTGATGGACGATATGAAGAAACGCAACGCAATTTGTTTGCTCCATCGTCGTTAGCATAGTCGTAACGTTATAATTAAATGTCAATTTTGCGTCGGATTCGAAAAACAAGACTCACAGGAGAACGACCATAAGGTGACCGAGGCAGCAATACCTTGGAGACAAGTCGGCTTGAGGACGATGTATTGAATCTCGACGCAATTTGAGTGTTCCATCGTCATTAGGTGGCCCCTAACGTTACAATTAACAATCAGTTTTGCGTCGGATTCGAAAATCTAGACTCACAGGAGACGGACCACATGGTGCCACAGGCAGCAATATCCCCTTGGAGACAAGTCGGCTGGAGGCCGATGTATTGAATCTCGACGCAATTTGAGTGTTCCATCGTCATTAGGTGGCCCCTAACGTTACAATTAACAATCAGTTTTGCGTCGGATTCGAAAATCTAGACTCACAGGAGACGGACCACATGGTGCCACAGGCAGCAATATCCCCTTGGAGACAAGTCGGCTGGATGCCGATGTATTTAATCTCGACGTAATTTGAGTGGTCCATCGTCATTTGGAGGCTCTGAACGTTACAATTAACTATCATTTTTGCGTCGGATTCGAAAATCTAGACTCACAGGAGACGGACCATATGGTGCCCGAGGCAGCAACAACCACTTCTAGAAAAGTCGGCTGGAGGACGATGTATTGACTCTCGACGCAATTTGAGTGTTCCATCGTCATTAGGAGGCCCTGAACGTTACAATTATTTATCATTTTAGCGTCGGATTCCAAAATCTACTAACAGGAGAAGGACCACATGGTGCCCAAGGCAGCAACATCCCCTTGGAGACAAGTCGGCTGGCGGACGATGTATTGAATCTCGACGCAATTTGAGTGTTCCATCGTCATTAGGAGGCCCTGAACGTTACAATTAACTATCAGTTATTCGTCGGATTCGAAAATCTAGCCTCACAGGAGAACGACCATAAGGTGCCCGAGGCAGCAATAAACCCTTGGAGACAAGTTGGCTGGAGGCCGATGTATTGAATCTCGATGCAATTTGAGTGTTCCATCGTCATTAGGGGGCGCTGAACGTTACAATTCACTATCATTTTAGCGTCGGATTCGAAAACTTACTCACAGGAGAAGGACCATATGGTGCCCGAACAGCAATATCCCCTTGGAGACAAGTCGGCTGGAAGCCGATGTATTGAATCTCGACCCAATTTCAGTGTTCCATCGTCTTTAGGAGGCCATGAACGTTACAATTAACTATCAGTTATTCGTCGGATTCGAAAATCTAGCCTCACAGGAGAACGACCATAAGGTGCCCGAGGCAGCAATAAACCCTTGGAGACAAGTTGGATGGAGGCCGATGTATTGAATCTCGGTGCAATTTGAGTGTTCCATTGTCATTAGGGTGCGCTCAACGTTACAATTCACTATCATTTTAGCGTCGGATTCGAAAACTTACTCACAGGAGAAGGACCATATGGTGCCCGAGACAGCAATATCCCCTTGGAGACAAGTCGGCTGGAAGCCGATGTATTGAATCTCGACCCAATTTCAGTGTTCCATCGTCTTTAGGAATCCATGAACGTTACAATTAACCATCAGTTTTGCGTCGGATTCGAAAATCTAGACTCACAGGAGAACGACCATAAGGTGCCCGAGGCAGCAATAGACTCTTGGAGACAAGTCGGCTGGAGGACGATGTATTGAATCTCGACGCAATTTGAGTGTTCCATCGTCATTAGGAGTCGCTGAACGTTACAATTAACTATCAGTTTCGCGTCGGAATCGAAAATCTAGACTCACAGGAGACGGACCATATGGTGCCACAGGCAGCAATATCCCCTTGGAGACAAGTCGGCTGGATGCCGATGTATTTAATCTCGACGTAATTTGAGTGTTCCATCGTCATTTGGAGGCTCTGAACGTTACAATTAACTATCATTTTTGCGTCGGATTCGAAAATCTACACCTACAGGAGACGGAACATATGGTGCCCGAGGCAGCAACAACCCCTTCTAGAAAAGTCGGCTGGAGGACGATGTATTGACTCTCGACGCAATTTGAGTGTTCCATCGTCATTAGGAGGCCCTGAACGTTACAATTGTTGATAATTTTAGCGTCGGGGATTCGAAAATCCACTAACAGGAGAAGGACCATATGGTGCCCGAGACAGCAGTATCGCCTTGGAGTAAATTCGGCTGGAGGACGATGTATTGAATCTCGTCGCAATTTGAGTGTTCCATCGTCATTAGGAGGCCCTGAATGTTACAATTAACTTTCAGTTTTGCCTCGGATTCGAAAACCTAGACTCACAGGTGAACGACCATAAGGTACCCGAGGCAGTAATAGACCGTTGGGAGACAAGCCGGCTGGAGGACGATGTATTGAATCGCGACGCAATTTGTGTGTGCTATCGTCGTTAGCAGGGTCGGAACTTTAGAATTAACAGTCCGTTTTGCGTCGGATTCAAAAATCTGGACTGCCGGGAGAAAGACCATAAGGTGACCGTTTCAGCAATATACCCATGGGGACAAGTCGTCTTGAGGACGATGTACAGAAACGCAACACAATTTGTGAAATCCATCGTCGTTAGCATATTCGTAAAGTTATATTTAAATGCCAGTTTTGCGTCGGAATCGAAAATCTAGACTCACAGGAGAATGACCATAAGGTGCCCAAGGCAGCAATAGACTCTTGGAGACAAGTCGGCTGATGGACGATATGAAGGAACGCAACGCAATTTGTTTGCTCCATCGTCGTTAGCATAGTCGTAACGTTATAATTAAATGTCAATTTTGCGTCGGATTCGAAAAACAAGACTCACAGGAGAACGACCATAAGGTGACCGAGGCAGCAATACCTTGGAGACAAGTTGGCTTGAGGACGATGTATTGAATCTCGACGCAATTAGAGTGTTCCATCGTCATTAGGAGGCCCTGAACGTTACAATTAACTATCAGTTTTACCTCTGATTTGAAAATCTAGCCTCACAGGAGAACGACCTTAGGTGCCCGAGGCAGCAATATCCCCTTGGAGACAAGTCGGCTGGAGGCCGATGTATTGAATCTCGACGCAATTTGAGTGTTCCATCGTCATTAGGTGGCCCCTAACGTTACAATTAACAATCAGTTTTGCGTCGGATTCGAAAATCTAGACTCACAGGAGACGGACCACATGGTGCCACAGGCAGCAATATCCCCTTGGAGACAAGTCGGCTGGATGCCGATGTATTTAATCTCGACGTAATTTGAGTGTTCCATCGTCATTTGGAGGCTCTGAACGTTACAATTAACTATCATTTTTGCGTCGGATTCGAAAATCTAGACTCACAGGAGACGGACCATATGGTGCCCGAGGCAGCAACAACCCCTTCTAGAAAAGTCGGCTGGAGGACGATGTATTGACTCTCGACGCAAATTTGAGTGTTCCATCGTCATTAGGAGGCCCTGAACGTTACAATTATTTATCATTTTAGCGTCGGATTCCAAAATCTACTAACAGGAGAAGGACCACATGGTGCCCAAGGCAGCAACATCCCCTTGGAGACAAGTCGGCTGGCGGACGATGTATTGAATCTCGACGTAATTTGAGTGTTCCATCGTCATTAGGAGGCCCTGAACGTTACAATTAACTATCAGTTATTCGTCGGATTCGAAAATCTAGCCTCACAGGAGAACGACCATAAGGTGCCCGAGGCAGCAATAAACCCTTGGAGACAAGTTGGCTGGAGGCCGATGTATTGAATCTCGATGCAATTTGAGTGTTCCATCGTCATTAGGGGGCGCTGAACGTTACAATTCACTATCATTTTAGCGTCGGATTCGAAAACTTACTCACAGGAGAAGGACCATATGGTGCCCGAACAGCAATATCCCCTTGGAGACAAGTCGGCTGGAAGCCGATGTATTGAATCTCGACCCAATTTCAGTGTTCCATCGTCTTTAGGAGGCCATGAACGTTACAATTAACTATCAGTTATTCGTCGGATTCGAAAATCTAGCCTCACAGGAGAACGACCATAAGGTGCCCGAGGCAGCAATAAACCCTTGGAAACAAGTTGGATGCAGGCCCATGTATTGAATCTCGATGCAATTTGAGTGTTCCCTCGTCATTAGGGGGCGCTCAACGTTACAATTCACTATCATTTTAGCGTCGGATTCGAAAACTTACTCACAGGAGAAGGACCATATGGTGCCCGAGACAGCAATATCCCCTTGGAGACAAGTCGGCTGGAAGCCGATGTATTGAATCTCGACCCAATTTCAGTGTTCCATCGTCTTTAGGAATCCATGAACGTTACAATTAACCATCAGTTTTGCGTCGGATTCGAAAATCTAGACTCACAGGAGAACGACCATAAGGTGCCCGAGGCAGCAATAGACTCTTGGAGACAAGTCGGCTGGAGGACGATGTATTGAATCTCGACGCAATTTGAGTGTTCCATCGTCATTAGGAGGCGCTGAACGTTACAATTAACTATCAGTTTTGCGTCGGATTCGAAAATCTAGACTCACCGGAGACGGACCATATGGTGCCCGAGGCAGCAATATCACCTTGTAGACAAGTCGGCTGGCGGACGATGTATTGAATCTCGACGCAATTTGAGTGTTCCATCGTCATTAGGAGGCCCTGAACGTTACAATTAACTATCAGTTTTGCCTCGTATTCGAAAACCTAGACTCACAGGTGAACGACCATAAGGTACTCGAGGCAGTAATAGACCGTTGGGAGACAAGTCGGCTGGAGGACGATGTATTGAATCGCGACGCAATTTGTGTGTGCCATCGTCGTTAGCAGGGTCGGAAGTTTAGAATTAACAGTCCGTTTTGCGTCGGATTCGAAAATCTGGACTGCAGGGAGAAAGACCATAAGGTGACCGTTTTAGCAATAGACACATGGAGACAAGTCGCCTGGAGGACGATGTACAGAAACGCAACGCAATTTGTGAGTTCCATCGTCGTTAGCATATTCGTAAAGTTATAATTAAATGTCAGTTTTGCGTCGGAATCGAAAATCTAGACTCACAGGAGAATGACCATAAGGTGCTCAAGGTAGCAATTGACTCTGGGAGACAAGTCGGCTGATGGACGATATGAAGAAACGCAACGCAATTTGTGTGTTCCATCGTCGTTATCATAGTCGTAACGTTATAATTAAATGTCAATTTTGCGTCGGATTCGAAAAACTAGACTCACAGGAGAACGACCATAAGGTGACCGAGGCGGCAATACCTTGGAGACAAGTCGGCTTGAGGACGATGTATTGAATCTCGACGCAATTAGAGTGTTCCATCGTCATTAGGAGGCCCTGAACGTTACAATTAACTATCAGTTTTGAAAATCTAGCGTCACAGGAGAACGACCATTAGGTGCCCGAGGCAGCAATATCCCCTTGGAGACAAGTCCGCTGGAGGCCGATGTATTGAATCTCGACGCAATTTGAGTGTTCCATCGTCATTAGGAGGACCGAACGTTACAATTAACAATCAGTTTTGCGTCGGATTCGAAAATCTAGTCTCACAGGAGACGGACCACATGGTGCCCAAGGCAGCAATATCCCCATGGAGACAAGTCGGCTGGAAGACGATGTATTAAATATCGACGCAATTTGAGTGTTCCATCGTCATTAGGAGGCCATGAACGTTACAATTAACTATCAGTTATGCGTCGGATTCGACAATCTAGACTCACAGGAGAACGACCATAAGGTGCCCGAGGCAGCAACAGACCCTTGGTGACAAGTAGGCTGGAGGCCGATGTATTGAATCTCGACGCAATTTGAGTGTTCCATCGTCATTAGGAGGCCATGAACGTTACAATTAACTATCATTTCTGCGTCGGATTCGAAAATCTAGACTCACAGGAGACGGACCACATGGTGCCCAAGGCAGCAATATCCCCTTGGAGACAAGTCGGCTGGAGGACCATGTATTGAATATCGACGCAATTTGAGTGTTCCATCGTCAATAGGAGGCGCTGAACGTTACAACTAACTATCAGTTATTCGTCGGATTCGAAAATCTAGCCTCACAGGAGAACGACCATAAGGTGCCCGAGGCAGCAATAGACCCTTGGAGACAAGTTGGCTGGAGGCCGATGTATTGAATCTCGATGCAATTTGAGTGTTCCATCGTCATTAGGGGGCGCTGAACGTTACAATTCACTATCATTTTAGCGTCGGATTCGAAAATCTACTCACAGGAGATGGACCATATGGTGCCCGAGAGAGCAATAGGCCCTTGGATACAAGTCGGCTGGAGGCCGATGTATTGAATCTCGACGCAATTTGAGTGTTCCATCGTCATTAGGAGGCCCTGAACGTTACAATTAACTATCAGTTTTGCCTCGGATTCGAAAACCTAGACTCACAGGTGAACGACCATAAGGTACCCGAGGCAGTAATAGACAGTTGCGAGACAAGTCGGCTGGAGGACGATGTATTGAATCGCAACGCAATTTGTGTGTGTCATCGTCGTTAGCAGGGTCGGAACTTTAGAATTAACAGTCCGTTTTGCGTCGGATTCTAAAATCTGGACTGCCGGGAGAAAGACCATAAGGTGACCGAGGGAGCAATATCCCCCTGGAGACAAGTCGGCTGGAGGACGATGTATTAAATATCGACGCAATTTGAGTGTTCCACCGTCATTAGGAGGACCGAACGTTACAATTAACAATCAGTTTTGCGTCGGATTCGAAAATCTAGACTCAGAGGAGACGGACCACATGGTGCCCGAGACAGCAATATCCCCTTGTAGACAATTCGGCTGCAGGACGATGTATTGACACTCGACGCAGTTTAAGTGTTCCATCGTCATTAGAAGGCCATGAACGTTACAATTAACAATCATTTCTGCGTCGAATTCGAAAATCTAGACTCACAGGAGACGGACCACATGGTGCCCAAGGCAGCAATATCCCCTTGGAGAAAAGTCGGCTGGAGGACGATGTATTGAATATCGACGCAATTTGAGTCTTCCATCGTCAATAGGAGGCGCTGAACTTTGCAATTAACTATCAGTTAATCGTCGGATTCGAAAATCTAGCGTCACAGGAGAATGACCATAAGGTGCCCGAGGCAGCTATAGACCCTTGGAGACAAGTTGGCTGGAGGCCGATGTATTGAATCTCGATGCAATTTGAGTGTTCCATCGTCATTAGGGGGCGCTGAACGTTACAATTCACTATCATTTTAGCGTCGGATTCGAAAATTGACTCACAGGAGAAGGACCATATGGTGCCCGAGACAGCAATATCCCCCTGGAGACAAGTCGGCTGGAAGCCGATGTATTGAATCTCGACCCAATTTCAGTGTTCCATCGTCATTAGGAGGCCATGAACGCTACAATTAACTATCAGTTTTGCGTCGGATTCGAAAATCTAGACTCACAGGAGAACGCCCATAAGGTGCCCGAGGCAGCAATAGACTCTTGGAGACAAGTCGGCTGGAGGACGATGTATTGAATCTCGACGCAATTTGAGTGTTCCATCGTCATTAGGAGAACCTGAACGTTACAATTAACTATCAGTTTTGCCTCGTATTCGAAAACCTAGACTCACAGGTGAACGACCATAAGGTACCCGAGTCAGTAGTAGACCGTTGGGAGACAAGTCGGCTGGAGGACGATGTACAGAAACGCAACACAATTTGTGAGTTCCATCGTCGTTAGCATATTCGTAAAGTTATAATTATATGTCAGTTTTGCGTCGGAATCGAAAATCTAGACCCACAGGAGAACGACCATAAGGTGACCGAGGCGGCAATACCTTGGAGACAAGTCGGCTTGAGGACGATGTATTGAATCTCGACGCAATTAGAGTGTTCCATCGTCATTAGGAGGCCCTGAACATTACAACTAACTATCAGTTTTGAAAATCTCGCCTCACAGGAGAACGACCATTAGGTGCCCGAGGCAGCAATATCCCCTTGGAGACAAGACGGCTGGAGGCCGATGTATTGAATCTCGACGCAATTTGAGTGTTCCATCGTCATTAGGAGGCCATGAACGTTACAATTAACAATCATTTCTGCGTTGGATTCGAAATTCTAGACTCACAGGAGACGGACCACATGGTGCCCAAGGCAGCAATATCCCCTTGGAGACAAGTCGGCTGGAGGACGATGTATTGAATATCGGCGCAATTTGAGTGTTCCATCGTCAATAGGAGGCGCTGAACGTTACAACTAACCAACAGTTATTCGTCGGATTCGAAAATCTAGCCTCACAGGAGAACGACCATAAGGTGCCCGAGGCAGCAATAGACCCTTGGAGACAAGTTGGCTGGAGGCCGATGTATTGAATCTCGATGCAATTTGAGTGTTCCATCGTCATTAGGGGGCGCTGAACGTTACAATTCACTATCATTTTAGCGTCGGATTCGAAAATCGACTCACAGGAGATGGACCATATGGTGCCCGAGAGAGCAATAGGCCATTGGATACAAGTCGGCTGGAGGACGATGTATTGGATCGCGACGCAATTTGAGTGCCCCATCGTCATTAGGAGGCCCTGAACGTATTAATTAACTATATGTTTTGCGTCGGATTCGAAAATGTAGTATCACAGGAGACGGACCATATGGTGCCACAGGCAGCAATATCCCCTTGGAGACAAGTCGGCTGGATGCCGATGTACAGAAACGCAACGCAATTTGTGACTTCCATCGTCGTTAGCAAATTCGTAATGTTATAATTAAATGTCAGTTTAGCGTCGGAATCGAAAATCTAGACTCACAGGAGAATGACCATAAGGTGCCCAAGGCAGCAATTGACTCTGGGAGACAAGGCGGCTGATGGACGATATAAGGATACGCGACGCAATTTTTGTGTTCCATCGTCGTTAGCATAGTCGTAACGTTATAATTAAATGTCAATTTTGCGTCGGATTCGAAAAACTAGACTCACAGGAGAACGACCATAAGGTGACCGAGGCGGCAATACGTTGGAGACAATTCGGCTTGAGGACGATGTATTGAATCTCGACGCAATTAGAGTGTTCCATCGTCATTAGGAGGCCCTGAACATTACAATTAACTATCAGTTTTGCCTCTGATTTGAAAATCTAGCCTCACAGGAGAACGACCATTAGGTGCCCGTGGCAGCAATATCCCCTTGGAGACAAGTCGGCTGGAGGCCGATGTATTGAATCTCGACGCGATTAGAGTGTTCCATCGTCATTAGGAGGCCCCGAACGTTACAATTAACAATCAGTTTTGCGTCGGATTCGAAAATCTAGACTCACAGGAGACGGACCACATGGTGCCCAAGGCAGCAATATCCCCTTGGATACAAGTCGGCTGGAGGACGATGTATTGAATATCGACGCAATTTGAGTATTCCATCGTCATTAGGAGGCCCTGAACGTTACAATTAGCTATCAGTTTCGCGTCGGAATCGAAAATCTAGACTCACAGGAGACGGACCATATGGTGCCACAGCCAGCAATATCCCCTTGGAGACAAGTCGGCTGGATGCCGATATATTTAGTCTCGATGTAATTTGAGTGTTCCATTGTCATTTAAAGGCTCTGAACGTTACAATTAACTATCAGTTTCGCGTCGGAATCAAAAATCTAGACTCACAGGAGACGGACCATATGGTGCCACAGGCAGCAATATATCCTTGGAGACAAGTCGGCTGGATGCCGATGTATTTAATCTCGACGTAATTTGAGTGTTCCATTGTCATTTGGAGGCCCTGAACGTTACAATTAACTATCAGTTTTGCGTCGGATTCGAAAATCTAGACTCACAGGAGACGGATTATATAGTGCCCGATTCAGCAACAACCCCTTCTAGAAAAGTCGGCTGGAGGACGATGTATTGACTCTCGACGCAATTTGAGTGTTCTGTAAAGGATGAGCCAGACAATAGGAGATTTTACTTTATTATATGAGCCTCCAACTAGTAACTTCATTACTCCATTACGGCCAAGTCACGGCCGGCAGTGTTAGCTGCCTGTAAATTCTTTCGTCCCACGGTCTAGTAACAGGAAGTCAGCACCGAGAAAGGGCACCTTGTTCACGCGCCTCTCTCGTGTGCTGACGAGGTAACGCCGTCCCAGGCGTCGCTTAGCAGGCAACGCTCTGGAAAGTTCCATGCCGCCCGCACGGTTTGCTCGGTCCTGACCAATCAGGGTGGAGGAAGCCGCGTGGTGCGTCGAACATACCCGGCCGCCCGTCGCCGGGCCCGCTCTCTTGTATTCTTGCTCACCCGTGAGTCGGATGCGCGCCCTGTAGCATTGATCATCTCCCGCTTCTCCCGGTGCTGCGGCACTGTGGACTTAGTTTTGGCAGACAACCACTTTCGGTAGCTTCGCGAACAATGTTCGCCAAATTGCAAGCTCTGGCTCACCCTCACCTCCCTAGGCCTATGTAGCCCCTTTCATCATGCTTTAGCCAATAAATGGCCTTTCTCTAAAAATTACACTATTATTCCATAACGCCCACCGCCTGCCCATACCCGCCATCCTGTACAATTGGTGTCAGAAGTTTGGATACGTTCCCGTAGTGACTTTGTCACTACACAAAATTTTTCCCGGCGAGACGCCGTGAACTTCGCGCATGGAACCAACCGGTTGCCACGTTTGCTCCACGTGGGCCGTGGCTGCTCCACTAAACACGCACAGGGCGCGTGCTGCAGCGAGGCAGCCCACGCTAGTCAGCCACGTGAGCCGGACGCCGCCGCGGTGCCCGCTGCCTGAGTTCGAGGGGCCTGCACTGCGCTGCCCGACCGGCCGGGCCGCCGTCATCCGCCGCCGTCATCCGCCACGCCGCCGCCGCCCGCCGCTGTCACCGACGCGCCAGGGGCTGCCGCCATCGCCGACCGGCCGAGCCAGCGCCGTCCGCCGCCAACAAATCTGCCGCCGCCCGAGGGTCCGGACACCGCCGCCGCCGCCCGCTACCGCCCGCCGACCACCGACCACCGCCGCCGCAGTCACTGCACCGCGCCGTCGCCGCCACCAATGCGTCGCACCGCCGCCATCACCATGTAAGTCGCCGCGATGCTTACAACTATAGCTTCGACGATCTTCCGCCGCTGGATTGAGAATCTTTGTGGCCGTCCTTTTTTTGTAACAATCATTACTTTTTTCTGGTCACTAGCGTCCCATAAAATTGTAAACATGCCGATGGGAACACGAGCGACGGAACGGGATACCCCCGTAGAGGCATCTGCCTCGCAAGACCCGCTCGAGGCCATACATGCACAAATGCGCCAGTTATTCGCACAAAATCAGAAGCTACTTGAGCAAAACCGCGTCTTGAAACAGACGCTAGAAGCTAGTGCGCGAACTTCCATACCTGTGGCTAGCTCCACCCCTGTAACAAATGCTCAAACAGAGGCAACTAACACTAATTCTGTCTCTAATACAAACGCCACAATTTCTGCTAACATGGCGACTGTAAGCAATTTTCCTGCGGCTGATTTCATTCCCACCTTTTCTGGGAAGTCCCACGAAAATGTAGCTATGTTCTTACAAAATATTCGTGATGTGGGTCGCACGTGTGCCTGGCCGGATGATCTATTGGTCAATGTAGCCAGACTCAAGTTGACAGGGGAAGCCCGAATGTTCATAGAAACAGTGGACGAATTGTGTGACACGCACGAATTTGAAGTATTGGCCCGCGGATTGACTACGCGTTATTCCGATACCAGAGGTACCGCATATTACAGAGATCAATTATCAACCCTTAGGCAGAAGCCTAATGAGGATTTTGATGCCTTTGCAGATCGCATACGAGCAGTATCTTGTCGTACCTACAAGCTAGGTGAAAATGCCAGTGAAAACAGAATTTTGCGTTCAGAAGCCGAAGCGCGTGCAATTGATGCATTTGTCCGCGGTATTGACCCCCGCATCGGAGGAGAAGTCAAAGCAGCCTCCCCCACTTCTCTGTTTGAAGCTGTTCGTTTGGCAATGCTTCGCGAAGAGGTGTTGCGTTTTTGCGCTGCCGCCCCGCGCCCATCGGACCCAGTACCGGTCCCAGCAAAAGAAGTATTTTGTCAGCGTTGTGGGAAGCCCAACCATACGGCAATGCGCTGTCGCGCGCCGTATTGCACTATTTGCCAGACAGTAGGCCATGCTAATAATGTTTGCCCCACAAAGTCTCCATTTTCTAATCAGATGCGCGGCCACCGCCGCAACGCGGGGTCGAATCAGGGAAACGCTTGGGGGGCAGGTTCCGCCACCCACCCGCGCCCCCGACAAAAATAATACACCCGGTTAGGACCGAAAAATGTAAAGAGGTGGAACACGTTAGTCTATTTGGCGTACTCGGGAACAAATCAGTTAGAATTTTAGTTGATACTGGTGCTCAAGTTAGTGTATTGTTTGTGGAGAAAAATGATCGAAGGGTGTTACAGCCACCCCGGTACCATATCAGTGGCCTTGGAGAGGAAGTAATTGTCCCTGCAGGTTCGTGTGTAGTGAACCTGCAAATCGACGAGGGTAAATACAGTCAGATGATGGAGGTAGTAAGGCTAAAGAAGGGTGAATTTGACATCATACTAGGGAATGACTTCCTGCACCGTTATCAGGGGATAGTGGATTATCGAACGCGAACTGTGCAGTTCGGCGAAGCAATTCACCGATTTGGCAGTGCGCACCCCCGTCAGACGCGAGGGAGCTGCGAAAGGCGCCGTTCACAGTCTCCTATAAAACCGCAGATGTGGGCGATAAAAACCACTGACCCTGTGAGGATAAAAGGCGGAAGTGGAAAGATTCTCTGGATAGATGTCAAAAATCAAGAACAGCCTAATACAGACATTCTGGTTGACCCGCTCACCCAGAATGATGTTTTAGATCGTCAGTCAGTACATATAAAGAGAAGTATCTGCCGGCCGGAAAGGAGACAGAAGGGTTTTGCGATACCAGTAAGTATAGATAATTTTGGTGTAGAAGATGTTGTGATACCGAAGGGTACTATTGTTGCCAGTGGTCAGGAAATTTTTGAGGAAATAAGAGGAGCTGAGAAGCAGCGAAATAAAGATAAGAAAGGAAGGAAAGGAAAGAAATATTCAGTTAGAGAAGTGCGATATGTCGCGTCGACGATAAGGAGTCAGTTAGCAGAGAAGTTAGGTCATTTAAACAGTGAGGAGAAAAGGATGTTGCAGCCGGTATTAGAAGAATTTTTGTGGTTGTTTGAAGAGAGGCAGTTTCTACCGGCTACGGATTTGGTTCAGCACGAAATTCCGACCGGAGAAGCTCGGCCAATTGCACAAAAACCTTACCGTATACCATATCATTTGCAGTCTGTAGTTGAAGATACGATTCAGCGGCAATTAGCAGCAGGAATCATACAACCCTCCTCGAGTGCGTGGGCGTCCCCCGTGGTCGTTGTGCCAAAGAAATCAGTAAATGGGGAGAAAGCCTATCGCCTATGTGTCGATATGCGGGCAGTAAATCGGGTAACGACACCAGACACATATCCGTTACCGCGCATTGATGAAACATTGGACCGATTGGGCAACTGTAAGTATTTTACCACCCTTGATTTGCGTTCTGGGTACCATCAGATCCCTGTTGCACCCCAGGACCGCCATAAAACTGCTTTTGTTGTACCTACAGGATTGTATGAATTTGTAAGGATGCCATTTCGATTGAAAAACGCCCCTGCCACTTTTCAAAGATTTGCAGACTTGCTGCTGCGTGGGTTGAAACCTATAACCTGCTTGGTGTATTTAGATGACATTATTATTTTTTCTAAAACGATAAAAGAACATGCAGAAAGACTGAGGGATGTTTTGCAAAGGTTAAAAGGAGCTCATTTGAGTGTAAAATTAGAAAAGTGTGCTTTCGCCCAGTCACAAGTACAATATTTAGGTCATATAATAAGTGGAGAAGGTGTCAAACCGGACCCCCGTTTGACCACCGCAGTAAAGGAATTCCCAACACCGACAAATGTCAAAGAACTACAGTCATTTTTAGGCCTTGCAAACTACTACAGACGTTTCGTGAATAATTATGCCACCCTTGCTAAGCCCCTGACTAATTTATTGAAAAAAGGAGTTAGTTTTATTTGGACCAAAGAATGTGATAAAGCTATGCAACAAATTCAACATGTTTTAACTAGAGCCCCTGTACTAGCGTACCCGGATTTTGAAAAACCATTCATACTGTCAGTGGACGCCTCAGATTATGCTGTAGGAGCCATCCTGTCACAAGAGATAGATGGCGAAGAACGACCAATTGGTTATGCGTCTCGACAGCTTAATAAAGCAGAGTCAAATTACAGCACAACTGAGAAGGAACTACTAGCACTCATGTTTGGTGTAACTTATTTCCGATGTTATTTGTATGGGAGAAAATTCACTGTCATCACTGATCACGCCGCGTTACAGTGGATGTTGAGCTTAAAAGACCCTAGTAGTAGGCTAACTCGTTGGGCTTTGAAATTGAGCGAATTTGAGTATGAGGTGAAACACAAACCGGGCAAGTTACATCAGAACGCCGACGCATTAAGCCGAAAGGTCAGAGTGATCGTAGCTAATGACGTTTCTATTGAAGAATTAAGGGAGGCACAGCAAAGAGACGTCGAATGTCAGAAGTATGTGGCTTTGCCTGAATTTTCCGTTGAAGATGGAATTTTATATCGAAAGACCCACTTGGGCAAACAGGCAGTAATCCCGAAAGAATTACGTTCCAAGATTATCGCACAGTGTCACGATAGCCTGCAGGCATGTCATAACGGCCTTCGCGCCACAAACTGCCGAATAGCCGCCCGTTATTTCTGGGCAGGAAGACGGAAAGACGTGCAAAAGTATATACAAAATTGTCTACCTTGTGTTAAGAGGTCCTTACCATCTCGAACGAAAGTGCCTTTACAGCAGGTACCAGAAGCCACTTATCTCTGGGCAGTAGTAGCAGCAGATATTGTCGGTCCTTTCCCTGTGAGCCCCCAAAATAATCGGTATATTCTGTCCCTTATAGATCATTTCTCTAGGTTCTTGATTCTCATTCCTATACCAGATATGTCCGCTGAAACAGTAGCGCGTGCTTTTGTCACCCATTTGGTGTTACCATACGGAAGCCCTGAAGCTGTACTCACAGACCAGGGTACGAATTTCATGTCTGCGGTATTTACCAAAGTTTGTCGGTTATTGCGAATTAAAAAGTGGCGAACGACACCGTTCCACCCAAAAGCAAACGGTCGCCTGGAACGAGTCCACCGCACCGTTATGCGCATGCTGTCTTACTATGTTAATAAACATCACTCTGACTGGGACAAGTATGTTCAATACGTCACGTCAGCATATAACAGCCGTGTCCATGAAGCTACAGGGTACTCACCTTATGAAGCAGTATATGGCCGCCCTATGAATTCGCCTTTTGAAATTGACAAACTGCCCCCTGGAATTAAATCCAAAGATGTGAAAGGTCTAGCTCGACGTCTAAAATCCATTTGGAAAAAAGTAAGAGGGAACAATGCCCGAGCCACCGCCCAACAGCTAAAGAGAAGTAATCAAAAAGCAAAAATGCCTGAGTACAAGGTAGGAGACCTAGTTATGTTGAGCAATCCAGTAGTAAAAAAGGGAAGAACCAAAAAGTTTACACCTACTTATGAAGGACCGTACCGTATCATCCGGCTTACTTCACCGGTAAATGCGGAAATTCAGTTAGCGGAACGCACAGTGATCGTTCATTTTGACAGATTGAAACAGTATAAAGGACCCGAGCCACCCCCACCTAACAGTGAAACCGGGCCTATTACGCCAGTAGTTCCACCCAAAAAAGCAAGAAAGAAGGTAATACAACCGCCTAGACAGCAACGTAGATATGCTCTAAGGTCAAACCCCTATGATTTGCGTTCCTGAAAGTAGGTCTGGAATGGTATGTAAACAGTTGGAAAAGTCTTGCATGCAGCAAGAGAATTAATTGAGGGAAAACACCGTAGTTACTATACATTTAATTAAATTGTGCATGTTAGTTATAAGTAGACATAAGAATTGGCAACTGTTGGTAACTGGTAATAGAATTTATGACGTCACATGTTAATGGAAGTGACTGAAGTTATGTGATCATTTTGTCTTGTCATTTAACGTCTCCAGTCATGTTATCGTAGCGGTCGAGAATTAAAACCACAAACATTCTTTAATCATGGAATTAAGGGGAAAGTTGTTCTTGTCAAAAGAACACGTAGAGAAAGAATCAGTTAATCTTGTATATTTCAAAGGGATTCACATTTCACTTGTTAACTTAGTGAATAGTGCACGAACACAGGTATTAAAGCTTTACCATAAAAACATGATACTAATACGCCTTCGTAACTGCCAGTAGATCAGTGACTACATGCAGCCGTCTACCTGTACTTTGAAAGACGCCCTATTACATGTATGTTTTGCTAAATGATCACACAACGATAATAACAAGAATAAATACGTCCAAGTTAAACAACAAATAGGCTACTCTAAAGTAAAAGGAGTCTTCCTGAAGTGCTATTTTATTGTTTTCATGATGCGATGTTGAACAGATAACGAGGTAAGTTTTTTGGTACCACGTATTTCTGTATATTAAATGCCACGGAAGGAGTGCGTAAATACCTCCACTGTGGTCTACAGCCGTTCACATGCGCCGAGTCCCGCCCCTCCCTGTCAGCTGGCGACGCGGCCCCCTCCCCTCTCCATCCACCGGCCTGCCGAGAGAGCGGCCATTGCAGTTCCCCCTTCCCCACCCACCGCCTCTGTCCTTGGTGCGTGCAGCATCTGCACCTCTCCCCTCGCCCCTCCTCACCAACCCAACCATCGCCCTGCAGGCCACGTGCCACAGCCACGCTACACATTCGTATATTCGTACGTTGCAGTTTAAACAGCAAACCTAAAGTGATAGTTATAAAAATAAAATCACCAGCTTAATATTGCCCTACAGATTTTATTAGTCTTATCTAAAGACGGGAATCTATGTGTATTGTCTATTTGAATTTTCAGTATGGAACAAAAATCGTGAGAGAGAACTTTTCCTGGTACGCATTGTCTAAACCATCAGGATTAGTAAATGTTGGAATTTCAGATCGATCTCCGGCTATGTTGTATCACCACCACGGTTAATAAACGGATCTATATGGCGTCAAGAAAGCCGGCACTTGCCGCTATATCTGTCCTGTAAACGACCGCTGAGTGGGGAACGCGTTAGCCAAGGAGTTGGGTTTGGAATGCCATTGCAAAATATAGTTTATATAGAAGCCTAACACCTGCCATTTACCTAAATTTTGAAGAACAGAGTGTTTAAGTAAAATAGTTGTAAGCCGATAGTTTTGTGACCTCTAGCGATTGAAGTTATTAGAGTCCCTTAGAAAAGAACATCCTCCATGCATAACTGTCGTGAACAACATAAGATAACTTTGGAAGGAAATTTTGTGACTGTACCGAGAGGTTAACTCCACGCGTAGCAAGAGGACGGACCCAGCGTGAACGCCAGTTCTGCCGCCCAGCCAGTGAAACCGGACGCAGCCGTACTGTCAGCTGTGCTGTCAGCAACTTTACAATCTCACGAGCGCGACGCGTGTCGCACCTTAGCACCTCAAGCTGCACTGAATCTTAACACAGAAATTCTTAACCATTATATAACGAACCCTTTGAATAACTTTGCGCACATTTTCAATAGTAAGGAACATACTTTGCTCCCTACACACTCTTTATATGACAGATGAACTCTAATTTTATTAAAAACCAAAGCACCGACAGGTAAGTCATATCGACGTCTTCGAGATGCAACTAGCTTCGTCGAGCCGCCAATATTGATTATATGGAAGCAGGTAAGTGAGAGAATGAACAAAAGGAACAACCAATACACACCGGAACGACTGGTTGGGTGACTGATGATCGTCAATATTTGCAAATACAAATCAACACAGGAAACGGTTTATCACACGTTTAATAATTATTGGTCTGTCCATTGAAGGAGACATAAAATCATTTTTCATCAGAATCTTGTTACAGGAAGTATTAACGTGACATTACACTATTCCACAGCATTACACATAACATTGCCATGACTTAACGACAGTTTTCTTCTAGGTAAAAGTACCAAAGACTATTAGTTCGTATGAAGACACAAACGAGAGCATAAAGGAATACCAAGGGATGCTTACATTCATTTTGCTACGAAATGTAACTGGAGAGTAAGGAAGTTTTGTTTGAAGGAAATAATATTTTAAACTTTTGCTTTTGTTACGGCTTTGCCACCGCTTATATCACTATGACGAGTTGCCAATTACTTATGTCAAATTGCTTGTGCCTAATTGATTACGTCCAATTACTTATGTCTAATTGATTACGTCCAATTACTTGTGTCCAATTACTTAAGTCCATGTATTATCTTATTGTTGTTCATTTTGACTGTTTTATTACTAACTATTTAGAGAATTTTGCTAAAGTTTTGCCAGCACCAGTAATTTAGTATTTGTATCAGCCTAGTGTTTCCATGTGTCGCTGTGTTACTATACTGATGAGGATAATAATTTTGTAGGATTTCAAGCATGCTAGAGTAAGTTCCCGAGTACTGCCAATTATCTGGTTAATAATAATGATGTCTTAGGTGATAAATTGTTTTAGAAGAGTAGTTTAGGATGTAACCATGCTTTATTTTGATTTGTATTTGAATGTTTATCTGGAGGGACATACCACATGCACCACCCGCAAGGGCACGTACCTTACGTGACGCGGTTGGCTCCCGCGCGGTCCCTCAGCTGTCTGTGTCGTTTCTTCTCTTTTCCATTTCGCGACATAGTCCGTCCTATCCACTTTCATCTGACAACTTTCAACCGAACAACGCCTTTTGCAGTCTATTGCCCGGGCGTATTCTAACACAAAACTATTCAGCCCAGACTTTGATCTTCCATCTCGAAGAAGAGTTCACAGAACAGTGTTCCGTGCTCTCTGACGACAGCTGATCAGGCAACATCAGACGCTAACTGCGTCTAGCCCGCAGCTAAACGCCACAGTAAGCGGAAATCTCTGTTCAAAACCTTGAGCCTTCTTTGTTTCCCCATTATATTTTCCGAAGGAATACCGACTATTGAAGTAGTAGCATTTAACTGTATGACGTGTCCCAGGACACTGCGATATAACCAAGGATAGACGGAGTTTTAAGCAACCAGCTGGGCCCAATGAGGCCAGCACCATGGAGTTATAGAGATGGCGAGTTTAGTCGCAAAATGTTGAGAGGATGAAGACGGCGAATTTGGTCGCAAAGTTAGTCGCAAGATGTTGAGAGAATGAAGACGGTGAATTTTGTCGCGCAGTAAAGTTTTGTTTTAGGTGAGAGAAGTCGAGTTTGAAGAAGAAGAAGAAGGATGAAGTAGCTATCTTGGAGTCGCAGAATTGTCATTTACACAGTTAAGAAGGCGATAACGTCGTGTCCACGATGCGCCGCGCACTATACCTTCATAAAGGAAAGTCCTTCAGAAATTACGCTCAAATTATATTGTAATCCAATTTCTTACACTTTCTGTTCCCACTATGGAAATCTCTAGGTTCTTGTCAAGTTTTGCTTTTCCCTACCAACGGCGTTGAATTCCTCCAGGACCGTGTACCTTACACGTTGCGGTTAGCGCCCGCAGAGAGCCCAGCTGATCGATTTATTCCTTCAATTTTCGGTTTCGTAAATCGATCACCTACCTATCACTTTCGTCTACACGTCAGTGGCTCTTGCCTCTATATGACTACTATAGTCTAGCAGTGTTCATCCTGCACCCAGCCTACTCTCAGGCTGATTTACTACTAAAGATTAAACAGTGTCACGCCCTTAGGGGATCCACCCGTTCTTGGGTCCTTGCCATTCATCTCGTTTTTCCCTGTGTTATTTCCTGTTCCTGTGAGCACTTTTGACAAGTGCCACAGTAGACAGTCCGCCCATTTGTCAAATGTCTGCTTTCTAATATTCTGTCCTCCAAGATGGCTGAGCCTCCACTAATTACAGCAAGGCAACTGCTCCACCGAGTACCACACCTCGTCCGGAACCTAAGCCGTCTACCGACGATTCCATTACTTTGTGTTGCGGACTGCTAATTGTTACCCTTCGTTGGTCAGTTAACAGGGAGTGTTGGGGTTACCTTCCGGGGACTGGGACGGTGAAGCTGTGGCAAGTCCGTTCTGCAGAGAATGCCGAACACACTTCTCCCTCCGGCGCCACAGTGAAGAACTGGAACAGTAAGGGGGTTTCCCTGCCTTTGGGGTCTGTCTTCCTTTTTTCCCTTTTTTTTTCTCCGTTCCGAGCACTCCGAATCTTCTATTTCCTATCCTACTTCTCGTCAGAGTACTCAGTTATCCGTCCCTCTGTCCACTATGGACATCGTCGTGTTTTGTTTCTCTCCTCTCGTTGACAACAGCGGTGACATCCAACGACACAATCTACGCCCCACCTGCACAAAACTGGTGTCACTTTTCTTTGTCAATTTTACTTGATATGTTCAGCAAAAATGTTGATGCATGAGGAACTTCTTATCAAAATGTGAACCTTATTACACGTAGAGGGTCAGCCCTAAGAGGCACTTAACTTTCTTTGTTTAGTGATATGGAATATGCAGTAAATTTAATATGATATTTGAGTGCTTCGTTTTTATATTTTCATGTTTGTGTAAGAATTATGTTTGGGCTCAAATGGATTTCATAGGAACTTGGTTACGAACCAACTTACTGATGCATAATGTAATTTTAAACTGAACTCACTGTAACAGCTCATCTAGCTTTATGTCACGCGTAATCCCACTTCTATTTTGTTGCATTTGACAGTCGGCATTTGACAGTCGTAGACCCCTCAGCTGGCGCGTGCAGCCCCGACGCCGCGCTGGCCTCGGAAATTATCTGCCGCGCGCCTTTCTGACTTAGCGCGAGATTCGGCCTTGCTGTCAGCTGCCACTCTGACGTAGCCTCCGCGCAGATCTTTAGCAAACGGTTCCTGTTGGAACACCACTTATAACCTTTCATGCCACTACGGCTTACTCACGTAGTATTCGCGCCCCTTTAATTATGTTTTTTATACCTGAAAGCTCATTCATGATTCCCTTGTCAGCTAACGTTCAAGTTTTACCTAAAAAATCAAATAATCACATCCTAACGTCAATTGATGATTTGCTAGATCTTGAAAAAGGACAAATTTCTTACCCTCGCCTGTTGGCACACTTAAATAAATGGCAAACAGCCACAAACTAAACTAAACAAAAAACAGAAAACAAGAACCCATCAGGCATGTGCCCTCCCCTAGTTTTAAGAGTGAAACAGAGATATCAACTAATGTGGAAAAACTAGTGTAGTGTAGTCAAGTGTTTCCTTAGTGATAACTCCCTTTTCAACTGTGTTTTGAAACGTGTGAATCTCCCCTCATACTCCCCCTGCGCTGAGTTCCAGTACACGGACCTGGCCACGGCCACGCCCCCTTCCTGCCGGCAGCCTGCGCGCTGCCCGCTGAGGACAACACACCACACCGCCTCGCGCCAGGCGCCCCCGCCGTGACTCATCAGTGGTGATGTGTTTAAATTTTCAACTTATTCTACCAAAAGCAAAAAAAAAAAGACATTTTTACCTCAACTTAACAACAAGAACACTTGACATGTTTATCTAATTCACACTGCTAGGTTTTGTTCTAATTTTGTTTTGATGTTTTATGATGTTTTGATATTCTATGATGATTTGATGTCTTATGATGATTCTTGCATGCACACAATATTGTTGATCTAAGTCCCCTTGCGACCCTTAGGAGGTCTTTAGAGTCTCTATACCCTCCCATAGATTAAGACCCCTGCCGTCTTCCGTGAGAGCCAATGTTCACTTTCTTTTGCAAGATAAATTTAAATTTGTTTACATTCAAATAATAATTGCACTGAGCGAATTCACATACGTTCTCCGCTCCCACGGAAGGGGGAGGAATGTAAAGGATGAGCCAGACAATAGGAGATTTTACTTTATTATATGAGCCTCCAACTAGTAACTTCATTACTCCATTACGGCCAAGTCACGGCCGGCAGTGTTAGCTGCCTGTAAATTCTTTCGTCCCACGGTCTAGTAACAGGAAGTCAGCACCGAGAAAGGGCACCTTGTTCACGCGCCTCTCTCGTGTGCTGACGAGGTAACGCCGTCCCAGGCGTCGCTTAGCAGGCAACGCTCTGGAAAGTTCCATGCCGCCCGCACGGTTTGCTCGGTCCTGACCAATCAGGGTGGAGGAAGCCGCGTGGTGCGTCGAACATACCCGGCCGCCCGTCGCCGGGCCCGCTCTCTTGTATTCTTGCTCACCCGTGAGTCGGATGCGCGCCCTGTAGCATTGATCATCTCCCGCTTCTCCCGGTGCTGCGGCACTGTGGACTTAGTTTTGGCAGACAACCACTTTCGGTAGCTTCGCGAACAATGTTCGCCAAATTGCAAGCTCTGGCTCACCCTCACCTCCCTAGGCCTATGTAGCCCCTTTCATCATGCTTTAGCCAATAAATGGCCTTTCTCTAAAAATTACACTATTATTCCATAACGCCCACCGCCTGCCCATACCCGCCATCCTGTACAGTTCCATAGTCATTAGGAGGCCCTGAACGTTACAATTAACTATCATTTTAGTGTCGGATTCGAAAATCTAGACTCACAGGAGACGGACCATATGGTGCCCGAGGCAGCAATATCACCTTGGAGACAAGTCGGCTGGCGACGATGTATTGAATCTCGACGCAATTTGAGTGTTCCATCGTCATTAGGAGGCCCTGAACGTTACAATTAACTATCAGTTTTGCCTCGGATTCGAAATCCTAGACTCACATGTGAACGACCATAAGGTACCCGAGGCAGTATTAGACCTTTGGGAGACAAGTCGGCTGGAGGACGATATATTGAATCGCGACGCAATTTGTGTGTGCCATCGTCGTTAGCAGGGTCGGAACGTTAGAGTTAACTGTCCGTTTTGCGACGGATTCGAAAATCTGGACTGCCGGGAGAAAGACCATAAGGTGACAGAGTCAGCAATAGACCCATGGAGACAAGTCGTCTGGTGGACGATGTACAGAAACGCAACGCAATTTGTGAGTTCCATCGTCGTTAGCATAGTCGTAAAGTTATAATTAAATGTCAGTTTTGCGCCGGAATCGAAAATCTAGACTCACAGGAGAATGACCATAAGGTGCCCAAGGCAGCAATAGACTCTTGGAGACAAGTCGCTGATGGACGTTATAAAGAAACGCAACGCAATTTGTGTGTTCCATCGTCGTTACCATAGTCGTAACGTAATAATTAAATGTCAATTTTGCGTCGGATTCGAAAAACTAGACTCACAGGAAAACGACCATAAGGTGACCGAGGCGGCTATACCTTGTAGACAAGTCGGCTTGAGGACGAAGTATTGAATTTCGACGCAAGTGGAGTGTTCCATCGTCATTAGGAGGCCCTGAACGTTAGAATTATCAGTTTTGCCTCTGATTTGAAAATCTAGCCTCACAGGAGAACGACCATTAGGTGCCCGAGGCAGCAATATCCCCTTGGAGACAAGTCGGCTGGAATACGATGTATTGAATATCGACGCAATTTGAGTGTTCCATCGTCAATAGGAGGCGCTGAACGTTACAACTAACTATCATTTCTGCGTCGGATTCGAAAATCTAGACTAGGAGACGGACCAAATGTTGCCCGAGGCAGCAATATCCCCTTGGAGACAAGTCATCTGGAGGACGATGTATTGAATATCGACGCAATTTGAGTGTTCCATCGTCATTAGGGGGCGCTGAACGTTACAATGAACTATCAGTTATTCGTCGGATTCGAAAATCTAGCCTCACAGGAGAACGACCATAAGGTGCCCGAGGCAGCAATAGACCCATGGAGACAAGTTGGCGGGAGATCGATGTATTTAATCTCGATGCCATTTGAGTGTTCCATCGTCATTAGGGGGCGCTGAACGTTACAATTCACTATCATTTTAGCGTCGGATTCGAAAATCTACTCACAGGAGAAGGACCATATGGTGCCCGAGACAGCAATAGGCCCTTGGATACAAGTCGGCTGTAAGACGATGTATCGAATCTCGACGCAATTTGAGTGTTAAATCGTCATTAGGAGGCCCTGAACGTTACAATTAACTATCAGTTTCGCGTCGGATTCTAAAATCTACTCACAGGAGATGGACCATATGGTGCCCGAGGCAGCAATATCACCTTGGAGACAAGTCGGCTGGCGGACGATGTATTGAATCTCGACGCAATTTGAGTATTCCATCGTCATTAGAGGGCCCTGAACGTTACAATTAACTATCTGTTTTGCATCGGGTTCAAAGTCTAGACCCATAGGAGAACGCCATTAGGTGCCACAGGCAGCAATAGACCCTTGGAGGCATCGGCTGGAGGACAATGTATTGAATCTCGACGCATTTTGAGTGTTCCATCGTCATTAGGAGGCCCTGAACGTTACAATTAACTATCAGTTTTGCCTCGGATTTGAAAACTTACACTCACAGGTGAACGACCATAAGGTAACCGAGGAAGTAATAGACCGTTTGGAGACAAGTCGGCTGGAGGACGATGTATTGAATCGCGTCGCAATTTGTGTGTGCCATCGTCGTTAGCAGGGTCGGAACGTTAGAATTAACAGTCCGTTGTGCGTCGGATTCGAAAATCTGGACTGCCGGGAGAAAGACCATAAGGTGACCGTTTCAGCAATAGACTCATGGAGACAAGTCGTCTATAGGACGATGTACAGAAACGCAACGCAATTTGTGAGTTCCATCCTCGTTAGCATAGTCGTAAAGTTATAATTGAATGTCAGTTTTGCGTCGGAATCGAAAATCTAGACTCACAGGAGAATGACCATAAGGTGCCCAAGGCAGCCATAGACTCTTGGAGACAAGTCGGCTGATGGACGATATTAAGAAACGCAACGCAATTCGTGTGTTCCATCGTCGTTAGCATAGTCGTAACATTATAATTAAATGTCAATTTTGCGTCGGATTCGAAAAACTAGACGCACAGGAGAACGACCATAAGGTGACCGAGGCGGCAATACCTTGGAGACAAGTCGGCTTGAGGACGATGTATTGAATCTCGACGCAATTAGAGTGTTCCATCGTCATTAGGAGGCCCTGAACGTTACAATTAACTATCAGTTTTGCCTCTGATTTTAAAATCTAGCCTCACAGGAGAACGACCATTAGGTGCCCGAGGCAGCATTATCCCCTTGGAGACAAGTCGGCTGGAGGCCGATGTATTGAATCTCGACGCAATTTGAGTGTTCCATCGTCATTAGGAGGCCCTGCACGTTACAACTAACTATCTGTTTTGCGTCGGGTTCCAAAGTCTAGACCCATAGGAGAACGACCATAAGGTGACACAGGCAGCAATAGACCCTTGGAGGCAAGTCGGCTGGAGGACAATGTATTGAACCTCGACGCAATTTGAGTGTTCCATCGTCATTGGGAGGCCCTGAACGTTACAATTAACAATCAGTTTTGCCTCGGATTCAAAAACCTAGACTCACAGGTGAACGACCATAAGGTACCCGAGGCAGTAATAGACCGTTGGGAGACAAGTCGGCTTGAAGACGATGTATTTAATCCCGACTCAATTTGTGTGCCATCGTCGTTAGCAGGGTCGGAACGATAGAATTAACAGTCCGGTTTGAGTCGGATTCGAAAATCTGGACTGCCGGGAGAAAGACCACAAGGCGACCGTTTCAGCAATAGACCCATGGAGACAAGTCGCCTGGAGGACGATGTACAGAAACGCAACGCAATTTGTGAGTTCCATCGTCGTTAGCACAGTCGTAAAGTTATAATTAAATGTCAGTTTTGCGTCGGAATCGAAAATCTAGACTCACAGGAGAATGAGCATAAGGTGCCCAAGGCAGCAATAGACTCTTGGAGACAAGTCGGCTGAAGGACGATGTAAAGAATCGCAACGCAATTCCTGTTTTCCATCGTCGTTAGCATAGTCGTAACGTTATAATTAAATGTCAATTTGCTTCGGATTCGAAAAACTAGACTCACAGGAGGACGACCATAAGGTGACCGAGGCAGCAATACCTTGGAGACAACTCGGCTTGAGGCCGATGTATTGAATCTCGACGCAATTTGAATGTTCCATCGTCTTTAGGAGGCCCTGAACGTTACAATTAACAATCACTTTAGCGTCGGATTCGGAAACCTAGATTCACAGGAGACGGACCACATGGTGCCCGAGACAGCATTATCCCCTTGTAGACAAGTCGGCATCAGGACGATGTATTGACTCTCGACGCAATTTGAGTGTTCCATCGTCATTAGGGGGCGCTGAATGTTACAATTAACTATCATTTTAGCGTCGGATTCGAAAATCTAGACTAGAAGACGGACCACATGGTGCCCGAGGCAGCAATATCACCTTGGAGACAAGTCGGCTGGCGGACGATGTATTGAATCTCGACGCAATTTGAGTGTTCCATCGTCATTAGGGGGCCCTGAACGTTACAATTAACTATCTGTTTTGCGTCGGGTTCCAAAGTCTAGACCCATAGGAGAACGCCATAAGGTGCCACAGGCAGCAATAGACCCTTGAAGGCATCGGCTGGAGGACAATGTATTGAATCTCGACGCATTTTGAGTGTTCCATCGTCATTAGGAGGCCCTGAACGTTACAATTAACTATCAGTTTTGCCTCGGATTTGAAGACTTAGACTCACAGGTGAACGACCATAAGGTAACCGAGGCAGTAATGGACCGTTGGGAGACAAGTCGGCTGGAGGACGGTGTATTGAATCGCGTCGCAATTTGAGTGTCCCATCGTCGTTAGCAGGGTCGGAACGTTAGAATTAACAGTCCGTTTTGCGTCGGATTCGAAAATCTGGACTGCCGGGAGAAAGACCATAAGGTGACCGTTTCAGCAATAGACTCATGGAGACAAGTCGTCTTTAGGACGATGTACAGAAACACAACGCAATTTGTGTGTTCCATCGTCGTTAGCATAGTCGTAACATTATAATTAAATGTCAATTTTGCGTCGGATTCGAAAAACTAGACGCACAGGAGAACGATCATAAGGTGACCGAGGCGGCAATACCTTGGAGACAAGTCGGCTTGAGGACGATGTATTGAATCTCGACGCAATTAGAGTGTTCCATCGTCATTAGGAGGCCCTGAACGTTACAATTAACTATCAGTTTTGCCTCTGATTTGAAAATCTAGCCTCACAGGAGAACGACCATTAGGTGCCCAAGGCAGCATTATCCCCTTGGAGACAAGTCGGCTGGAGGCCGATGTATTGAATCTCGACGCAATTTGAGTGTTCCAACGTCATTAGGAGGCACCGAACGTTACAATTAACAATCAGTTTTGCGTCGGATTCGAAAATCTAGACTCACAGGAGACGGACCACATGGTGCCCGAGACAGCAATATCCCCTTGTAGACAAGTCGGCTGCAGGACGATGTTTTGACTCTCGACGCAGTTTAACTGTTCCATCGTCATTAGAAGGCCATGAACGTTACAATTAACTATCATTTCTGCGTCGGATTCGAAAATCTAGACTAGAAGACGGACCACATGGTGCCCGAGGCAGCAATATCCCCTTCAAGACAAGTCGGCTGGAGGACGATGTATTGAATCTCGACGCAATTTGAGTGTTCCACCGTCATTTGCAGGCCAATTGACTATCAGTTATGCGTCGGATTCGAAAATCTAGACTCACAGGAGACGGACCACATTTTGCCCGAGGCAGCAATATCCCCTTGTAGATGAGTCGGCTGGTGGTCGACGTATTGACTCTCGACGCAATTTGAGTGTTCCATCGTCATTAGGAGGCGCTGAACGTTACAATTATCTATCAGTTATGCGTCGGATTCGACAATCTAGACTCACAGGAGAAAGACCATAAGGTGCCCGAGGCAGCAATAGACCCTTGGAGACATGTCGTCTGGAGGCCGATGTATTGAATCTCGACGCAATTTGAGTGTTTCATCGTCATTAGGAGGCCATAAAACGTTACAATTAACTATCATATCTGCTTCGGATTCGAAATTCTAGACTCACAGGAGACGGACCACATGGTGCCCAAGGCAGCAATATCCCCTTGGAGACAAGTCGGCTGGAGGACGATGTATTGAATACCGACGCAATTTGAGTGTTCCATCGTCATTAGGAGGCGCTGAACGTTACAATTAACTATCAGTTATTCGTCGGATTCGAAAATCTAGCCTCACAGGAAAACGACCATAAGGTGCCCGAGGCAGCAAAAGACTCTTAGAGACAAGTCGGCTGAAGGACGATGTATTGAATCTCGACGCAATTTGAGTGTTCCATCGTCATTAGGAGGCCCTGAACGTTACAATTAACTATCAGCTTCGCGTCGGATTCGAAAATCTACTCACAGGAGATGGACGATATGATGCCCGAGACAGCAATATCCCATTGGAGACTAGTCGGCTGCAAAACGATGTGTTGAATCTCGACGCATTTGAGTGCTCCATCGTCATTAGGAGGCCCTGAACGTTACAATTAACTACAATTTTTGCGTCGGATTCGAAAATCTAGACTCACAGGAGACGGACAATATGGTGCCCGAGGCAGCAAAAACCCCTTCTAGAAAAGTCGGCTGGAGGGCGATGTATTGACTCTCGACGCAATTTGAGTGTTCCATCGTCATTAGGAGGCCCTGAACGTTACAATTAACTATCATTTTAGCGTCGGATTCGAAAATCTACTAACAGGAGAAGGACCATACGGTGCCCGAGACAGCAATATCCCCTTGGAGACAAGTCGGCTGGAGGACGATGTATTGAATCTCGACGCAATTTGAGTGTTCCATCGTCATTGGGAGGCCCTGAACGTTACAATTAACAATCAGTTTTGCCTCGGATTCAAAAACCTAGACTCACAGGTGAACGACCATAAGGTACCCGAGGCAGTAATAGACCGTTGGGAGACAAGTCGGCTGGAGGACGATGTACTTAATCGCGACTCAATTTGTGTGCCATCGTCGTTAGCAGGGTCGGAACGATAGAATTAACAGTCCGGTTTGAGTCGGATTCGAAAATCTGGACTGCCGGGAGAAAGACCACAAGGCGACCGTTTCGGCAATAGACCCATGGAGACAAGTCGTCTGGAGGACGGTGTACAGAAACGGAACGCAATTTGTGAGTTCCATCGTCGTTAGCACAGTCGTAAAGTTATAATTAAATGTCAGTTTTGCGTCGGAATCGAAAATCTAGACTCACAGGAGAATGAGCATAAGGTGCCGAAGGCAGCAATAGACTCTTGGAGACAAGTCGGCTGAAGGACGATGTAAAGAATCGCAACGCAATTCCTGTTTTCCATCGTCGTTAGCATAGTCGTAACGTTATAATTAAATGTCAATTTGCGTCGGATTCGAAAAACTAGACTCACAGGAGGACGACCATAAGGTGACCGAGGCAGCTATACCTTGGAGACAACTCGGCTTGAGGCCGATGTATTGAATCTCGACGCAATTTGAATGTTCCATCGTCTTTAGGAGGCCCTTAACGTTACAATTAACAATCACTTTAGCGTCGGATTTGGAAATCTAGACTCACAGGAGACGGACCACATGGTGCCCGAGACTGCATTATCCCCTTGTAGACAAGTCGGCTTCAGGACGATGTATTGACTCTCGACGCAATTTGAGTGTTCCATCGTCATTAGAAGGCAATGAACATTACAATTAACTATCATTTCTGCGTCGGATTCGAAAATCCACTCACAGGAGGACCATATGGTGCCCGAGAAAGCAATAGACACTTGGATACAAGTCGGCTGGAGGACGATGTATTGAATCAAGACTCAATTTGAGTGTTCCATCGTCATTAGGAGGCCCTGAACGTTACAATTAACCATCAGTTTTGCGTCGGATACGAAAATCTAGACTCACAGGAGACGGAACATATGGTGCCCGAGGCAGCAATATCCCCTTGGAGACAAGTCGCCTGGAGAACGATGTATTGAATATCGACGCAATTTGGGTGTTCCATCGTCATTAGGGGGCGCTGAACGTTACATTTAACTATCAGTTATTCGTCGGATTCGAAAATCTAGCCTCACAGGAGAACGACCTTAAGGTGCCCGAGGCAGCAATAGACCCTTGAAGACAAGTTGGCTGGAGGCCGATGTTTTGACTCTCGACGCAGTTTAACTGTTCCATCGTCATTAGAAGGCCATGAAAGTTACAATTAACTATCATTTCTGCGTCGGATTCGAAAATCTAGACTAGAAGACGGACCACATGGTGCCCGAGGCAGCAATATCCCCTTCAAGACAAGTCGGCTGGAGGACGATGTATTGAATCTCGACGCAATTTGAGTGTTCCACCGTCATTTGCAGGCCAATTGACTATCAGTTATGCGTCGGATTCGAAAATCTGGACTCACGGGAGACGGACCACATGGTGCCCGAGGCAGCAATATCCCCTTGTAGATAAGTCGGCTGGTGGTCGACGTATTGACTCTCGACGCAATTTGAATGTTCCATCGTCATTAAAAGGCGCTGAACGTTACAATTAACTATCAGTTATGCGTCGGATTCGACAATCTAGACTCACAGGAGAACGACCATAAGGTGCCCGAGGCAGCAATAGACCCTTGGTGGCATGTCGTCTGGAGGTCGATATATTGAATCTCGACGCAATTTGAGTGTTCCATCGTCTTTAGGAGGCCATGAACGTTACAATTAACTATCATTTCTGCTTCGGATTCGAAATTCTAGACTTACAGGAGACGGACCACATGGTGCACAAGGCAGCAATATCCCCTTAGAGACAAGTCGGCTGGAGGACGATGTATTGAATATCGACGCAATTTGAGTGTTCCATCGTCATTAGGAGGCGCTGAACGTTACAATTAACTATCAGTTATTCGTCGGATTCGAAAATCTAGCCTCACAGGAGAACGACCATAAGGTGCCCGAGGCAGCAATAGACCCTTGGAGACAAGTTGGCTGGAGACCGATGTATTGAATCTCGATGCAATTTGAGTGTTCCATCGTCATTAGGGGGCGCTGAACGTTACAATTCACTATCATTTTAGCGTCGGATTCGAGAATCTACTCACAGGAGAAGGACCATATGGTGCCCGAGACAGCAATAGGCCCTTGGATACAAGTCGGCTGGAGGACGATGTATTGGATCGCGACGCAATTTGAGTGTTCCATCGTCATCAGGACGCCCTGAATGTTACAATTAACCATCAGTTTTTGGTCGGATTCGAAAATCTAGTCTCACAGGAGGACGACCATTAGGTGCCCGAGGCAGCAATAGACCCTTGGAGACAAGTCGGCTGAAGGGCCATGTATTGAATTTCGACGCAATTTGAGTGTTCCATCGTCATTAGGAGGCCCTGAATGTTACAATTAACTATCAGTTTTGCGTCGGATTCGAAAATTTAGACTCACAGGAAAACGACCATAAGGTGCCCGAGGCAGCAAAAGACTCTTAGAGACAAGTCGGCTGAAGGTCGATGTATTGAATCTCGACGCAATTTGAGTGCTCCATCGTCATTAGGAGGCCCTGAACGTTACAATTAACTATCATTTTTGCGTCGGATTCGAAAATCTAGACTCACAGGAGACGGACTATATGGTGCCCGTGGCAGCAACAACCCCTTCTAGAAATGTCGGCTGGAGGGCGATGTATTGACTCTCGACGCAATTTGAGAGTTCCATCGTCATTAGGAGGCCCTGAACGTTACAATTAACTATCTGTTTTGCGTCGGGTTCCAAAGTCTAGACCCATAGGAGAACGACCATAAGGTGCCACAGGCAGCAATAGACCCTTGGAGGCAAGTCGGCTGGAGGACAATGTATTGAACCTCGACGCAATTTGAGTGTTCCATCGTCATTGGGAGGCCCTGAACGTTACAATTAACTATCAGCTTCGCGTCGGATTCGAGAATCTACTCACAGGAGATGGACGATATGGTGCCCGAGACAGCAATATCCCATTGGAGACAAGTCGGATGGAAAACGATGTGTTGAATCTCGACGCATTTGAGTGCTCCATCGTCATTAGGAGGCCCTGAACGTTACAATTAACATTCATTTTTGCGTCGGATTCGAAAGTCTAGACTCACAGGAGACGGACTATATGGTGCCCGAGGCAGCAACAACCCCTTCTAGAAAAGTCGGCTGGAGTTCGATGTATTGACTCTCGATGCAATTTGAGTGTTCCATCGTCATTAGGAGGCCCTGAACGTTACAATTAACTATCATTTTAGCGTCGGATTCGAAAATCTACTAACAGGAGAAGGACCATATGGTGCCCGAGACAGCAATATCCCCTTGGAGACAAGTCGGCTGGAGGACGATGTATTGAATCTCGACGCAATTTGAGTGTTCCATCGTCATTAGAAGGCGCTGAAAGTAACAATTAACTATGACTTTTGCGTCGGATTCGAAAATCTAGACTCACAGGAGACGGACCATATGGTGCCCGAGGCAGCAATTTCACCTTGGAAACAAGCCGGCTGGCGGACGATGTATTGAATCTCGACGCAATTTGAGTGTTCCATCGTCATTAGGAGGCCCTGAACGTTACAATTAACTATCTGTTTTGCGTCGGGTTCCAAAGTCTAGACCCATAGGAGAACGACCATAAGGTGCCACAGGCAGCAATAGACCCTTGGAGGCAAGTCGGCTGGAGGACAATGTATTGAACCTCGACGCAATTTGAGTGTTTCATCGTCATTGGGAGGAACTGAACGTTACAATTAACAATCTGTTTTGCCTCGGATTCAAAAACCTAGACTCACAGGTGAACGACCATAAGGAACCCGAGGCAGTAATAGACCGTTGGGAGAGAAGTCGGCTGGAGGACGATGTACTTAATCGCGACTCAATTTGTGTGCCATTGTCGTTAGCAGGGTCGGAACGATAGAATTAACAGTCCGGTTTGAATCGGATTCGAAAATCTGGACTGCCGGGAGAAAGACCACAAGGCGACCGTTTCAGCAATAGACCCATGGAGACAAGTCGTCTGGAGGACGATGTACAGAAACGCAACGCAAATTGTGAGTTCCATCGTCGTTAGCACAGTCGTAAAGTTATAATTTAATGTCAGTTTTGCGTCGGAATCGAAAATCTAGACTCACAGGAGAATGAGCATAAGGTGCCCAAGGCAGCAATAGACTCTTGGAGACAAGTCGGCTGAAGGACGATGTAAAAAATCGCAACGCAATTCCTGTTTTCCATCGTCGTTAGCATAGTCGTAACGTTATAATTAAATGTCAATTTGCGTCGGATTCGAAAAACTAGACTCACAGGAGGACGACCATAAGGTGACCGAGGCAGCAGTACCTTGGAGACAACTCGGCTTGAGGCTGATGTATTGAATCTCGATGCAATTTGAATGTTCCATTGTCTTTAGGAGGCCCTGAACGTTACAATTAACAATCACTTTAGCGTCGGATTCGGAAATCTAGACTCACAGGAGACGGACCATATGGTGCCCGAGGCAGCAATTTCACCTTGGAAACAAGCCGGCTGGCGGACGATGTATTGAATCTCGACGCAATTTGAGTGTTCCATCGTCATTAGGAGGCCCTGAACGTTACAATTAACTATTTGTTTTGCGTCGGGTTCCAAAGTCTAGACCCATAGGAGAACGACCATAAGGTGCCACAGGCAGCAATAGACCCTTGGAGGCAAGTCGGCTGGAGGACAATGTATTGAACCTCGACGCAATTTGAGTGTTCCATCGTCATTGGGAGGAACTGAACGTTACAATTAACAATCTGTTTTGCCTCGGATTCAAAAACCTAGACTCACAGGTGAACGACCATAAGGAACCCGAGGCAGTAATAGACCGTTGGGAGACAAGTCGGCTGGAGGACGATGTATTTAATCGCGACTCAATTTGTGTGCCATTGTCGTTAGCAGGGTCGGAACGATAGAATTAACAGTCCGGTTTGAATCGGATTCGAAAATCTGGACTGCCGGGAGAAAGACCACAAGGCGACCGTTTCAGCAATAGACCCATGGAGACAAGTCGTCTGGAGGACGATGTACAGAAACGCAACGCAATTTGTGAGTTCCATCGTCGTTAGCACAGTCGTAAAGTTATAATTAAATGTCAGTTTTGCGTCGGAATCGAAAATCTAGACTCACAGGAGAATGAGCATAAGGTGCCCAAGGCAGCAATAGACTCTTGGAGACAAGTCGGCTGAATTACGATGTAAAAAATCGCAAGCAATTCCTGTTTTCCATCGTCGTTAGCATAGTCGTAACGTTATAATTAAATTTCAATTTGCGTCGGATTCGAAAAACTAGACTCACAGGAGGACGACCATAAGGTGACCGAGGCAGCAGTACCTTGGAGACAACTCGGCTTGAGGCTGATGTATTGAATCTCGATGCAATTTGAATGTTCCATTGTCTTTAGGAGGCCCTGAACGTTACAATTAACAATCACTTTAGCGTCGGATTCGGAAATCTAGACTCACAGGAGACGGACCACATGGTGCCCGAGACAGCATTATCCCCTTGTAGACAAGTCGGCTTCAGGACGATGTATTGACTCTCGACGCAATTTGAGTGTTCCATCGTCATTAGAAGGCAATGAACGTTGCAATTAACTATCATTTCTGCGTCGGATTCGAAAATCTAGACTAGGAGACGGACCACATGTTGCCCGAGGCAGCAATATCCCCTTGGAGACAAGTCGGCTGGAGGACGATGCATTGAATCTCGACGCAATTTGAGTGTTTCATCGTCATTAGGAGGCGCTGAACGTTACAATTCACTATTATTTTTGCGTCGGATTCGAAAATCCACTCACAGGAGGACCATATGGTGCCCGAGAAAGCAATAGACACTTGGATACAAGTCGGCTGGAGGACGATGTATTGAATCAAGACGCAATTTGAGTGTTCCATCGCCATTAGGAGGCCCTGAACGTTACAATTAACCATCAGTTTTGCGTCGGATACGAAAATCTAGACTCACAGGAGACGGAACATATGGTGCCCGAGGCAGCAATATCCCCTTTGTGACAAGTCGGCTGGAGGACGATGTATTGAATCTCGACGCAATTTCAGTGTTCCACCGTCATTAGGAGCCTCTGAACGTTACAATTAACCATCAGTTATGCGTCGAATTCGAAAATCTAGACTCACAGGAGAACGACCATAACGTGCCCGAGGCAGCAATAGACCCTTGGAGACAAGTCGGCTGGAGGCCGATGTATTGAATCTCGACGCAATTTGAGTGTACTATCGTCATTAGGAGGCCCTGAACGTTACAATTAACAATCAGTTTTGCGTCGGATTCGTAATTCTAGACTCACAGGAGACGGACCACATGTTGCCCGAGACAGCATTATCCCCTTCTGGACAAGTCGGCTGCAGGACGATGTATTGACTCTCGACGCTATTTGAGTGTTCCATGGTCATTAGAAGGCCATGAACGTTTCAATTAACTATCATTTCTGCGTCGGATTCGAAAATCTAAACTCACAGGAGAACGACCATAAGGTGCCCGAGGCAGCAATAGACCCTTGGAGACAAGTCGGCTGGAGGCCGATGTATTGAATCTCGACGCAACTTCAGTGTTCCATCGTCATTAGGAGGCCATGAACGTTACAATTAACAATCAGTTCTGCGTCGGATTCGGAAATCTAGACTCACAGGAGACGGACCACAAGGTGCCCGAGACAGCAATATCCCCTTGTAGCCAAGTCGGCTGCAGGACGATGTATTGACTCTCGACGCAATTTGAGTGTTCTATCGTCATTAGCAGGCCCTGAACGTTTCAATTAACAATCAGTTTTGCGTTGGATTCGAGAATCTTGACTCACAGGAGACAGACCACATGGTTCCCGAGACAGCAAAATCCCCTTGTAGACAAGTCGGCTGCAGGACGATGTATTGACTCTCGACGCAATTTGAGTGTTCCATCGTCATTAGAAGGCCATGAACGATACAATTAACTATCATTTCTGCGTCGGATTCGAAAATCTAGACTAGGAGACGGACCACATGGTGCCCGAGGCAGCAATATCCCCTTGAAGACAAGTCGGCTGGAGGACGATGCATTGAATCCCGACGCAATTTGAGTGTTCCATCGTCATCAGGACGCCCTGAATGTTACAATTAACTATCAGTTTTTCGTCGGATTCGAAAATCTAGACTCACAGGAGGACGACCAGAAAGTGCCCGAGGCAGCAATAGACCCTTGGAGACAAGTCGGCTGAAGGGCCATGTATTGAATCTTGACGCAATTTGAGCGTTCCATCGTCATTAGGAGCCCCTGAACGTTACAATTAACTATCAGTTTCGTGTCGGATTCGAAAGTCTAGACTCACAGGAGAACGACCATAAGGTGCCCGAGGAAGCAATAGACGCTTGGAGACAAGTCGGCTGGAAGCCGATGTATTGAATCTCGACGCAATTTCAGTGATCCATCGCCATTAGGAGACCCTGAACGTTACAATTAACTATCATTTTTGCGTCGGATTCGAAAATCTAGACTCAAAGGAGAACGACCATAAGGTGTCCGAGGCAGCAAATAGACTCTTGGAGACAATTCGGCAGAAGGACGATGTATTGAATCTCGACGCAATCTGTATGTTCCATCGCCATTAGGAGGCCCTGAACGTTCCAATTAACTATCAGTTTCGCATCGGTTTCGAAAATCTAGACTCACAGGAGACGGACCATATGGTGCCCGAGGCAGCAATATCCCATTAGAGACAAGTCGGCTGGAGGACGATGTGTTGAATCTCGACGCAATTTGAGTGCTCCATCGTCATTAGGAGGCCCTGAACGTTACAATTAACCATCATTTTTGCGTCGCATTCGAAAGTCTAGACCCATAGGAGAACGACCATTAGGTGCCACAGGCAGCAATAGACCCTTCGAGGCAAGTCGGCTGAAGGACAAACTATTGAATCTCGACGCAATTTGAGTGTTCCATCGTCATTAGGAGGCCCTGAACGACACAATTAGCTATCAGTTTCGCGTCCGATTGGAAAATCTAGACTCACAGGAGAAGGACCATATGGTGCCCGAGGCAACAATATCCCCTTGGAGTCAAGTCGGCTGAAGGACGATGTATTGAATCTCGACGCAATTTGAGTGTTCCATCGTCACTAGGAGGTCCTTAAGGTTACAATTGACTATTAGTTTTGCGTTGTATTCGACAATCTAGACTCACAGGAGAACGACCAGAAGGTGCCCGAGGCAGCAATAGACACATGTAGACAAGTCGGTTGAAGGACAATGTATTGAAACGCAACGCAATTTGTGAGTTCCATCGTCATTAGCATAGTCGTAACGTTATAATTAATTGTCAGATTTGCGTCGGATTCGCAAATCTAGACTCACAGGAGAACGACCATTAGGTGACCGAGACAGCAATAGAGCCTTGGAGACAAGTCGGCTGGAGGTCGATGTACTGAATCTCGACGCAATTTGTGTGTCCCATCGTCATTAGGAGACCCTCAACGTTACAATTAACTACCAGTTTTTCGTCGGATCCAAAAAACTAGACTCACAGGAGACGGACCATATGGTGCCCGAGGCAGCAATATCCCCTTGGAGTCAAGTCGGCTGGAGGACGATGTCTTGAATCTCGACGCAATATGAGTGTTCCATCGTCATTAGGAGGCGCTGAACTTTACAATTAACTATCATTTTAGCGTCGGATTCGAAAATCTATTCACAGGAGAATGACCATATGGTGCCCGAGACAGCAATAAGCCCTCGGAGACAAGTCGGCTAGAGGCCGATGTATTGAATCTCGACGCAATTTGAGTGTTCCATCGCCATTAGGAGGCCCTTAACGTTACAATTAACTATCAGTTTTGCGTCGGATTCGAAAGTCTAGACCCATAGGGGAACGACCATAAGGTGCCACAGGCACCAATAGACCCTTGGAGACAAGTCGGCTGGAGGCCGATGTATCGAATCTCGACGCAATTTGAGTGTACCATTGTCCTTAGGAGGCTCTGAAATTTACAATTAACTATCAGTTATGCGTCGGATTCGAAAATCTAGACTCACAGGAAGGACGACCATAAGGTGCCCGAGGCAGCAATAAGCCCTTGGAGACAAGTCGGCTAGAGGCCGATGTATTGAATCTCGACGCAATTTGAGTGTTCCATCGTCATTACGAGGTCCTGAATGTTGCAATTAACTATAAGTTTTGCGTCGGATTCGAAAATCTTGACTCACAGAAGAACGACCATAAGGTGCCCGAGGCAGCAGTAGACTTTTGGAGACAAGTCGTCTGAAGGACGATGTATTGAATCTCGACGCAATTTGAGTGTTCCATCGTCATTAGGAGGCCCTTAACGTTACAATTAACAATCAGTTTTGCGTTGGATTCAAAATGTAGACTCACAGGAGCACGACCATAAAGTGCCAGAGGCAGCAATATCCCCTTGGAGTCAAGTCGGCTGGAGGACGATGTCTTGAATCTCGACGCAATTTGAGTGCTCCATCGTCATTAGGAGGCCCTGAACGTTACAATTAACCATCATTTTTGCGTCGCATTCGAAAGTCTAGACCCATAGGAGAACGACCATTAGGTGCCACAGGCAGCAATAGACCCTTCGAGGCAAGTCGGCTGAAGGACAAACTATTGAATCTCGACGCAATTTTAGTGTTCCATCGTCATTAGGAGGGCCTTAACGTTACAATTAACTATCAGTTTTGCGTTGGATTCAAAAACTAGACTCACAGGAGCACGACCATGAAGTGCCAGATTCAGCAATAGACCCTTGGAGCACGTCGGCTGGAGGCCGAGGTATTGAATCTCGACGCACTTTGAGTGTTCCATTGTCTTAGGAGGCGCTGAAATTTACAATTAACTATCAGTTATGCGTTGGATTCGAAAATCTAGACTCACAGGCGAACGACCATAAGGTGCCCGAGGCAGCAATATGCCCTTGGAGACAAGTCGGCCGGAGCACGATGTATTGAATCCCGACGCAATTTTAGTGTTCCATCGTCATTAGGAGGGCCTGAACGTTACAATTAACTATCAGTTTTGTGTCGGATTCGAAAATCAAGACTCACAGGAGAACGACCATAAGGTGGCCGAGGCAGCAGTATCCCCATGGAGGAAAGTCGGCTGGAGGACGAGGTATTGAATCTCGACGCAATTTGAGTGTTCCATCGTCATTAGGAGGCACTGAACGTTACAATTAACTATCAGTATCGCGCCGGATTCGAAAATCTAGACTCACAGGAGACGGACCATTTGGTGCCTGAGGCAGCAATATCACCTTGGAGACAAGTCGGTTGGAGCACGATGTATTGAATCTCGACGCAATTGGAGTGTTCCATCGTCATTAGGAGGCGCTGAAATTTACAATTAACTATCAGTTATGCGTCGGATTCGAAAATCTAGACTCACAGGAGAACGTCTATAAGGTGCCCGAGGCAGCAATAGACCCTTGGAGGAAAGTCGGCTGAAGGACGATGCATTGAATCTCGACGCAATTTGAGTGTTCCATCGTCATTAGGAGGCGCTGAACGTTGCAATTAACTATCATTTTTGCGTCGGATTCGACAATCTAGACTCACTGGTGACGGAACATAAGGTGCCCGAGGCAGCAATATCCCCTTGGAGACAAGTCGGCTTGAGGCCACTGTATTGACTGTCGACGCAATTTGAGTGTTTCATCGTCATTAGGAGGCCCTGAACGTTCCAGTTAACAATCAGTCTTGCATCGGATTCGAAAATCTAGACTCACAGGAGAACGACCATAAGGTGTCCGAGGCAGCAATAGACCCTTGGAGACAAGTCGGCTGGAGGCCGATGTATTGAATCTCGACGCAATTTCAGTGTTCCATCGTCTTTAGGAGGCCCTGAACGTTACAATTAACTATCAGTTTTGCGTCGGATTCGAAAATCTAGACTCACAGGAGAACGACCATAAGGTCCACGAGGCAGCAATAGACTCTTGGAGACAAGTCGGCTGAAGGATGATGTATTGAATCTCGACACAATTTCAGTGTTCCATCGTCATTAGGAGGCCCCGAACGTTACAATTAACTATCAGTATCGCGCCGGATTCGAAAATCTAGACTCACAGGAGACGGACCATTTGGTGCCTGAGGCAGCAATATCACCTTGGAGACAAGTCGGTTGGAGCACGATGTATTGAATCTCGACGCAATTTGAGTGTTCCATCGTCATTAGGAGGCGCTGAAATTTACAATTAACTATCAGTTATGCGTCGGATTCGAAAATCTAGACTCACAGGAGAACGTCTATAAGGTGCCCGAGGCAGCAATAGACCCTTGGAGGCAAGTCGGCTGAAGGACGATGTATTGAATTTCGACGCAATTTGAGTGTCCCATCGTCATTAGGAGGCCCTGAACGTTACAATTAACTATCAGTTTCGCGTCGGATTCGAAAATCTGGACTCATAGGAGTCGGACCGTATGGTGCCCGAGGCAGCTATATCCCCTTGGAGACAAGTTGCTGGAGGACGATTCATTGAATATCGACGCAATTTGAGTATTCCATCGTCATTAAGAGGCGCTGATCGTTACAATTAACCATCATTTTAGCGTCGGATTCCAAAATCTAGACTCACAGGAGAACGTCTATAAGGTGCCCGAGGCAGCAATAGACCCTTGGAGGCAAGTCGGCTGAAGGACGATGTATTGAATTTCGACGCAATTTGAGTGTTCCATCGTCATTAGGAGGCCCTGAACGTTACAATTAACTATCAGTTTCGCGTCGGATTCTAAAATCTACTCACAGGAGATGGACCATATGGTGCCCGAGGCAGCAATATCACCTTGGAGACAAGTCGGCTGGCGGACGATGTATTGAATCTCGACGCAATTTGAGTATTCCATCGTCATTAGGGGGCCCTGAACGTTACAATTAACTATCTGTTTTGCGTCGGGTTCAAAGTCTAGACCCATAGGAGAACGCCATTAGGTGCCACAGGCAGCAATAGACCCTTGGAGGCATCGGCTGGAGGACAATGTATTGAATCTCGACGCATTTTGAGTGTTCCATCGTCATTAGGAGGCCCTGAACGTTACAATTAACTATCAGTTTTGCCTCGGATTTGAAAACTTACACTCACAGGTGAACGACCATAAGGTAACCGAGGAAGTAATAGACCGTTTGGAGACAAGTCGGCTGGAGGACGATGTATTGAATCGCGTCGCAATTTGTGTGTGCCATCGTCGTTAGCAGGGTCGGAACGTTAGAATTAACAGTCCGTTGTGCGTCGGATTCGAAAATCTGGACTGCCGGGAGAAAGACCATAAGGTGACCGTTTCAGCAATAGACTCATGGAGACAAGTCGTCTGTAGGACGATGTACAGAAACGCAACGCAATTTGTGAGTTCTATTATCGTTAGCATAATCGTAAAGTTATAATTGAATGTCAGTTTTGCGTCGGAATCGAAAATCTAGACTCACTGGAGAATGACCATAAGGTGCCCAAGGCAGCAATAGACTCTTGGAGACAAGTCGGCTGATGGACGATATTAAGAAACGCAACGCAATTCGTGTGTTCCATCGTCGTTAGCATAGTCGTAACATTATAATTAAATGTCAATTTTGCGTCGGATTCGAAAAACTAGACGCACAGGAGAACGACCATAAGGTGAACGAGGCGGCAATACCTTGGAGTCAAGTCGGCTTGAGGACGATGTATTGAATCTCGACGCAATTAGAGTGTTCCATCGTCATTAGGAGGCCCTGAACGTTACAATTAACTATCAGTTTTGCCTCTGATTTTAAAATCTAGCCTCACAGGAGAACGACCATTAGGTGCCCGAGGCAGCATTATCCCCTTGGAGACAAGTCGGCTGGAGGCCGATGTATTGAATCTCGACGCAATTTGAGTGTTCCATCGTCATTAGGAGGCCCCGAACGTTACAATTAACAATCAGTTTTCCGTCGGATTCGAAAATCTAGACTCACAGGAGACAGACCACATGGTGCCCGAGACAGCAATATTCCCTTGTAGACAAGTCGGCTGCAGGACGATGTTTTGACTCTCGACGCAGATTAACTGTTCCATCGTCATTAGAAGGCCATGAACGTTACAATTAACTATCATTTCTCCGTCGGGTTCGAAAATCTAGACTAGGAGACTTACCACATGGTGCCCGAGGCAGCAATATCCCCTTGTAGATAAGTCGGCTGGTGGTCGACGTATTGACTCACGACGCAATTTGAGTGTTCCATCGTCATTAGGAGGCGCTGAACATTACAATTAACTATCAGTTATGCGTCGGATTCGTCAATCTAGACTCACAGGAGAACGACCATAAGGTGCCCGAGGCAGCAATAGACCCTTGGAGACATGTCGTCTGGAGGCCGATGTATTGAATCTCGACGCAATTTGAGTGTTCCATCGTCATTAGGGGGCGCTGAACGTTACAATTCACTATCATTTTAGCGTCGGATTCGAGAATCTACTCACAGGAGAAGGACCATATGGTGCCCGAGGCAGCAATAGACCCTTGGAGAAGCCGGCCGAAGTGGCCGTGCGGTTAAGGGCGCTGCAGTGTGGAACCGCAAGACCGCTACGGTCGCAGGTTCGAATCCTGCCTCGGGCATGGATGTTTGTGATGTCCTTAGGTTAGTTAGGTTTAACTAGTTCTAAGTTCTAGGGGACTAATGACCTCAGCAGTTGAGTCCCATAGTGCTCAGAGCCATTTGAATTTTGAAGGCCCTTGGAGGCAAGTGAGCTGAAGGGCCATGTATTGAATCTCGACGCAATTTAAGTGTTCCATCGTCATTAAGAGGCCCTGAACGTCACAATTAACTATTAGTTTCGCGTCGGAATCGAAAATCTAGACTCACAGGAGACGGACCATATGGTGCCACAGGCAGCAATATCCCCTTGGAGACAAGTCGGCTGGATGCCGATGTATTTAATCTCGACGTAATTTCAGTATTCCATTGTCATTAGGGGGCGCTGAACGTTACAATTCACTATCATTTTAGCGTCGGATTCGAGCATCTACTCACAGGAGAAGGACCATATGGTGCCCGAGACAGCAATAGACCCTTGGATACAAGTCGGCTGGAGGACGATGTATTGGATCGCGACGCAATTTGAGTGTTCCATCGTCATCAGGACGCCCTCAATGTTACAATTAACTATCAGTTTTTCGTCGGATTCGAAAATCTAGATTCACAGAAGGACGACCATAAGGTGCCCGAGGCAGCAATAGACCCTTGGAGACAAGTCGGCTGAAGGGCCATGTATTGAATCTCGACGCAATTTGAGTGTTCCATCGTCATTAAGAGGCCCTGAACGTCACAATTAACTATTAGTTTCGCGTCGGAATCGAAAATCTAGACTCACAGGAGACGGACCATATGGTGCCAGAGGCAGCAATATCCCCTTGGAGACAAGTCAGCTGGATGCCGATGTATTTAATCACGACGTAATTTCAGTGTTCCATCGTCATTAGGAGGCCCTGAATGTTACAATTATCTATCAGTTTTGCGTCGGATTCGAAAATTTAGGATCACAGGAAAACGACCATAAGGTGCCCGAGGCAGCAAAAGACTCTTAGAGACGAGTCGGCTGAAGGACGATGTATTGAATCTCGACGCAATTTGAGTGTTCCATCGTCATTAGGAGGCCCTGAACGTTACAATTAACTATCAGCCTCGCGTCGGATTCGAAAATCTACTCACAGGAGATGGACGATATGGTGCCCGAGACAGTAATATCCCATTGGAGACAAGTCGGCTGGAAAACGATGTGTTGAATCTCGACGCATTTGAGTGCTCCAACGTCATTAGGAGGCCCTGAACGTTACAATTAACTATCATTTTTGCGTCGGATTCGAAAATCTAGACTCACAGGAGACGGACTATATGGTGCCCGAGGCAGCAACAACCCCTTCTAGAAAAGTCGGCTGGAGGGCGATGTATTGACTCTCGTCGCAATTTGAGTGTTCCATCGTCATTAGGAGGCCCTGAACGTTACAATTAACTATCATTTTAGCGTTGGATTCGAAAATCTACTAACAGGAGAAGGACCATATGGTGCCCGAGACAGCAATATCCCCTTGGAGACAAGTCGGCTGGAGGACGATGTATTGAATCTCGACGCAATTTGAGTGTTCCATCGTCATTAGAAGGCGCTGAAAGTAACAATTAGCTATGAGTTTTGCGTCGGGTTCCAAGGTCTAGACCCATAGGAGAACGACCATAAGGTGACACAGGCAGCAATAGACTCTTGGAGACAAGTCGGCTGAAGGACGATGTAAAGAATCGCAACGCAATCCCTGTTTTCCATCGTCGTTAGCATAGTCGTAACGTTATAATTAAATGTCAATTTGCGTCGGATTCGAAAAACTAGACTCACAGGAGGACGACCATAAGGTGACCGAGGCAGCAATACCTTGGAGACAACTCGACTTGAGGCCGATGTATTGAATCTCGACGCAATTTGAATGTTCCATCGTCTTTAGGACGCCCTGAACGTTACAATTAACAATCATTTTAGCGTCGGATTCGGAAACCTAGATTCACAGGAGACGGACCACATGGTGCCCGAGACAGCATTATCCCCTTGTAGACAAGTCGGCATCAGGACGATGTATTGACTCTCGACGCAATTTGAGTGTTCCATCGTCATTAGAAGGCATTGAACGTTACAATTAACTATCATTTCTACGTCGGATTCGAGAATCTAGACTAGGAGACGGACCACATGTTGCCCGAGAAAGCAATAGACACTTGGATACAAGTCGGCTGGAGGACGATGTATTGAATCAAGACGCAATTTGAGTGTTTCATCGTCATTAGGAGGCCCTGAACGTTACAATTAACCATCAGTTTTGCGTCGGATACGAAAATCTAGACTCACAGGAGACGGAACATATGGTGCCCGAGGCAGCAATATCCCCTTGGAGACAAGTCGGCTGGAGAACGATGTATTGAATATCGACGCAATTTGAGTGTTCCATCGTCATTAGGGGGCGCTGAACGTTACAATTAACTATCATTTTAGCGTCGGATTCGAAAATCTAGACTAGAAGACGGACCACATGGTGCCCGAGGCAGCAATATCCCCTTCAAGACAAGTCGGCTGGAGGACGATGTATTGATTCTCGACGCAATTTGAGTATTCCATGTCATTAGTAGGCGCTGAACGTTACCATTAACTATCAGTTTTGCGTCGGATTTTAAAATCTAGACTCACAGGAGACGGACCATATGGTGCCCGAGGCAGCAATATCACCTTGGAGACAAGTCGGCTGGCGGACGATGTATCGAATCTCGACGCAATTTGAGTGTTCCATCGTCATTAGGGGGCCCTGAACGTTACAATTAACTATCTGTTTTGCGTCGGGTTCCAAAGTCTAGACCCATAGGAGAACGCCATAAGGTGCCACAGGCAGCAATAGACCCTTGAAGGCATCGGCTGGAGGACAATGTATTGAATCTCGACGCATTTTGAGTGTTCCATCGTCATTAGGAGGCCCTGAACGTTTCAATTAACTATCAGATTTGCCTCGGATTTGAAAACTTAGACTCACAGGTGAACGACCATAAGGTAACCGAGGCAGTAATAGACCGTTGGGAGACAAGTCGGCTGGACGACGGTGTATTGAATCGCGTCGCAATTTGTGTGTGCCATCGTCGTTAGCAGGGTCGGAACGTTAGAATTAACAGTCCGTTTTGCGTCGGATTCGAAAATCTGGACTGCCGGGAGAAAGACCATAAGGTGACCGTTTCAGCAATAGACTCATGGAGACAAGTCGTCTTTAGGACGATGTACAGAAACGCAACGCAGTTTGTGAGTTCCATCGTCGTTAGCATAGTCGTAAAGTTATAATTAAATGTCAGTTTTGCGTCGGAATCGAAAATCTAGACTCACAGGAGAGTGACCATAAGGTGCGCAAGGCAGCAATAGACTCTTGGAGACAAGTCGGCTGATGGACGTTATTAAGAAACGCAACGCAATTTGTGTGTTCCATCGTCGTTAGCATAGTCGTAACATTATAATTAAATGTCAATTTTGCGTCGGATTCGAAAAACTAGACGCACAGGAGAACGATCATAAGGTGACCGAGGCGGCAATACCTTGGAGACAAGTCGGCTTGAGGACGATGTATTGAATCTCGACGCAATTAGAGTGTTCCATCGTCATTAGGAGGCCCTGAACGTTACAATTAACTATCAGTTTTGCCTCTGATTTGAAAATCTAGCCTCACAGAAGAACGACCATTAGGCGCCCGAGGCAGCATTATCCCCTTGGAGACAAGTCGGCTGGAGGCCGATGTATTGAATCTCGACGCAATTTGAGTGTTCCAACGTCATTAGGAGGCACCGAACGTTACAATTAACAATCAGTTTTGCGTCGGATTCGAGAAACTAGACTCACAGGAGAAAGACCATAAGGTGCCCGAGGCAGCAATAGACCCTTGGAGACATGTCGTCTGGAGGCCGATGTATTGAATCTCGACGCAATTTGAGTGTTCCATCGTCATTAGGAGGCCATGAAACGTTACAATTAACTATCATATCTGCTTCGGATTCGAAATTCTAGACTCACAGGAGACGGACCACATGGTGCCCAAGGCAGCAATATCCCCTTGGAGACAAGTCGGCTGGAGGACGATGTATTGAATACCGACGCAATTTGAGTGTTCCATCGTCATTAGGAGGCGCTGATCGTTACAATTAACTATCAGTTATTCGTCGGATTCGAAAATCTAGCCTCACAGGAAAACGACCATAAGGTGCCCGAGGCAGCAAAAGACTCTTAGAGACAAGTCGGCTAAAGGACGATGTACTGAATCTCGACGCAATTTGAGTGTTCCATCGTCATTAGGAGGCCCTGAACGTTACAATTAACTATCAGCTTCGCGTCGGATTCGAAAATCTACTCACAGGAGATGGACGATATGATGCCCGAGACAGCAATATCCCATTGGAGACTAGTCGGCTGCAAAACGATGTGTTGAATCTCGACGCATTTGAGTGCTCCATCGTCATTAGGAGGCCCTGAACGTTACAATTAACTACAATTTTTGCGTCGGATTCGAAAATTTAGACTCACAGGAGACGGACAATATGGTGCCCAAGGCAGCAAAAACCCCTTCTAGAAAAGTCGTCTGGAGGGCGATATATTGACTCTCGACGCAATTTGAGTGTTCCATCGTCATTAGGAGGCCCTGAACGTTACAATTAACTATCATTTTAGCGTCGGATTCGAAAATCTACTAACAGGAGAAGGACCATACGGTGCCCGAGACAGCAATATCCCCTTGGAGACAAGTCGGCTGGAGGACGATGTACTGAATCTCGACGCAATTTGAGTGTTCCATCGTCATTAGAAGGCGCTGAAAGTAACAATTAACTATGAGTTTTGCGTCGGATTCGAAAATCTAGACTCACAGGAGACGGACCATATGGTGCCCGAGGCAGCAATTTCACCTTGGAGACAAGTCGGCTGGCGGACGATGTATTGAATCTCGACGCAATTTGAGTGTTCCATCGTCATTAGGAGGCCCTGAACGTTACAATTAACAATCACTTTACCGTCGGATTCGGAAATCTAGACTCACAGGAGACGGACCACATGGTGCCCGAGACTGCATTATCCCCTTGTAGACAAGTCGGCTTCAGGACGATGTATTGACTCTCGACGCAATTTGAGTGTTCCATCGTCATTAGAAGGCAATGAACATTACAATTAACTATCATTTCTGCGTCGGATTCGAAAATCTAGACTAGGAGACGGACCACAAGTTGCCCGAGGCAGCAATATCCCCTTGGAGACAAGTCGGCTGAAGGACGATGCATTGAATCTCGACGCAATTTGGGTGTTCCATCGTCATTAGGAGGCGCTGAACGTTACAATTCACTATCATTTTTGCGTCGGATTCGAAAATCCACTCACAGGAGGACCATATGGTGCCCGAGAAAGCAATAGACACCTGGATACAAGTCGGCTGGAGGACGATGTATTGAATCAAGACGCAATTTGAGTGTTCCATCGTCATTAGGAGGCCCTGAACGTTACAATTAACCATCAGTTTTGCGTCGGATACGAAAATCTAGACTCACAGGAGACGGAACATATGGTGCCCGAGGCAGCAATATCCCCTTGGAGACAAGTCGCCTGGAGAACGATGTATTGAATATCGACGCAATTTGAGTGTTCCATCGTCATTAGGGGGCGCTGAACGTTACAATTAACTATCAGTTATTCGTCGGATTCGAAAATTTAGCCTCACAGGAGAACGACCTTAAGGTGCCCGAGGCAGCAATAGACCCTTGAAGACATGTTGGCTGGAGGCCGATGTTTTGACTCTCGACGCAGTTTAACTGTTCCATCGTCATTAGAAGGCCATGAACGTTAAATTAACTTTCATTTCTGCGTCGGATTCGAAAATCTAGACTAGAAGACGGACCACATGGTGCCCGAGGCAGCAATATCCCCTTCAAGCAAGTCGGCTGGAGGACGATGTATTGAATCTCGACGCAATTTGAGTGTTCCACCGTCATTTGCAGGCCAATTGACTATCAGTTATGCGTCGGATTCGAAAATCTGGACTCACAGGAGACGGACCACATGGTGCCCGAGGCAGCAATATCCCCTTGTAGATAAGTCGGCTGGTGGTCGACGTATTGACTCTCGACGCAATTTGAATGTTCCATCGTCATTAAGTGGCGCTGAACGTTACAATTAACTATCAGTTATGCGTCGGATTCGACAATCTAGACTCACAGGAGAACGACCATAAGGTGCCCGAGGCAGCAATAGACCCTTGGAGACATGTCGTCTGGAGGTCGATATATTGAATCTCGACGCAATTTGAGTGTTCCATAGTCATTAGGAGGCCATGAACGTTACAATTAACTATCATTTCTGCTTCGGATTCGAAATTCTAGACTTACAGGAGACGGACCACATGGTGCACAAGGCAGCAATATCCCCTTGGAGGCAAGTCGGCTGGAGGACGATGTATTGAATATCGACGCAATTTGAGTGTTCCATCGTCATTAGGAGGCGCTGAACGTTACAATTAACTATCAGTTATTCATCGGATTCGAAAATCTAGCCTCACAGGAGAACGACCATAAGGTGCCCGAGGCAGCAATAGACCCTTGGAGACAAGTTGGCTGGAGACCGATGTATTGAATCTCGATGCAATTTGAGTGTTCCATCGTCATTAGGGGGCGCTGAACGTTACAATTCACTATCATTTTAGCGTCGGATTCGAGAATTTACTCACAAGAGAAGGACCATATGGTGCCCGAGACAGCAATAGGCCCTTGGATACAAGTCGGCTGGAGGACGATGTATTGGATCGCGACGCAATTTGAGTGTTCCATCGTCATCAGGACGCCCTGAATGTTACAATTAACTATCAGTTTTTGGTCGGATTCGAAAATCTAGACAACTCGGCTTGAGGCCGATGTATTGAATCTCGATGCAATTTGAATGTTCCATTGTCTTTAGGAGGCCCTGAACGTTACAATTAACAATCACTTTAGCGTCGGATTCGGAAATCTAGACTCACAGGAGACGGACCACATGGTGCCCGAGACAGCATTATCCCCTTGTAGACAAATCGGCTTCAGGACGATGTATTGACTCTCGACGCAATTTGAGTGTTCCATCGTCATTAGAAGGCAATGAACGTTACAATTAACTATCATTTCTGCGTCGGATTCGAAAATGTAGACTAGGAGACGGACCACATGTTGCCCGAGGCAGCAATATCCCCTTGGAGACAAGTCGGCTGGAGGACGATGCATTGAATCTCGACGCAATTTGAGTGTTCCATCGTCATTAGGAGGCGCTGAACGTTACAATTCACTATTATTTTTGCGTCGGATTCGAAAATCCACTCACAGGAGGACCATATGGTGCCCGAGAAAGCAATAGACACTTGGATACAAGTCGGCTGGAGGACGATGTATTGAATCAAGACGCAATTTGAGTGTTCCATCGTCATTAGGAGGCCCTGAACGTTACAATTAACCATCAGTTTTGCGTCGGATACGAAAATCTAGACTCACAGGAGACGGAACATATGGTGCCCGAGGCAGCAATATCCCCTTTGTGACAAGTCGGCTGGAGGACGATGTATTGAATCTCGACGCAATTTCAGTGTTCCACCGTCATTAGGAGCCTCTGAACTTTACAATTAACCATCAGTTCTGCGTCGAATTCGAAAATCTAGACTCACAGGAGAACGACCATAACGTGCCCGTGGGAGCAATAGACCCTTGGAGACAAGTCGGCTGGAGGCCGATGTATTGAATCTCGACGCAATTTGAGTGTACTATCGTCATTAGGAGGCCCTGAACGTTACAATTAACAATCAGTTTTGCGTCGGATTCGAAATTCTAGACTCATAGGAGACGGACCACATGTTGCCCGAGACAGCATTATCCCCTTCTAGACAAGTCGGCTGCAGGACGATGTATTGACTCTCGACGCTATTTGAGTGTTCCATGGTCATTAGAAGGCCATGAACGTTTCAATTAACTATCATTTCTGCGTCGGATTCGAAAATCTAAACTCACAGGAGAACGACCATAAGGTGCCCGAGGCAGCAATAGACCCTTGGAGACAAGTCGGCTGGAGGCCGATGTATTGAATCTCGACGCAACTTCAGTGTTCCATCGTCATTAGGAGGCCATGAACGTTACAATTAACAATCAGTTCTGCGTCGGATTCGGAAATCTAGACTCACAGGAGACGGACCACAAGGTGCCCGAGACAGCAATATCCACTTGTAGCCAAGTCGGCTGCAGGACGATGTATTGACTCTCGACGCAATTTGAGTGTTCTATCGTCATTAGCAGGCCCTGAACGTTTCAATTAACAATCAGTTTTGCGTTGGATTCGAGAATCTTGACTCACAGGAGACAGACCACATGGTTCCCGAGACAGCAAAATCCCCTTGTAGACAAGTCGGCTGCAGGACGATGTATTGACTCTCGACGCAATTTGAGTGTTCCATCGTCATTAGAAGGCCATGAACGATACAATTAACTATCATTTCTGCGTCGGATTCGAAAATCTAGACTAGGAGACGGACCACATGGTGCCCGAGGCAGCAATATCCCCTTGAAGACAAGTCGGCTGGAGGACGATGCATTGAATCCCGACGCAATTTGAGTGTTCCATCGTCATCAGGACGCCCTGAATGTTACAATTAACTATCAGTTTTTCGTCGGATTCGAAAATCTAGACTCACAGGAGGACGACCAGAAAGTGCCCGAGGCAGCAATAGACCCTTGGAGACAAGTCGGCTGAAGGGCCATGTATTGAATCTTGACGCAATTTGAGCGTTCCATCGTCATTAGGAGCCCCTGAACGTTACAATTAACTATCAGTTTCGTGTCGGATTCGAAAGTCTAGACTCACAGGAGAACGACCATAAGGTGCCCGAGGAAGCAATAGACGCTTGGAGACAAGTCGGCTGGAAGCCGATGTATTGAATCTCGACGCAATTTCAGTGATCCATCGCCATTAGGAGACCCTGAACGTTACAATTAACTATCATTTTTGCGTCGGATTCGAAAATCTATACTCAAAGGAGAACGACCATAAGGTGTCCGAGGCAGCAAACAGACTCTTGGAGACAATTCGGCAGAAGGACGATGTATTGAATCTCGACGCAATCTGTATGTTCCATCGCCATTAGGAGGCCCTGAACGTTCCAATTAACTATGAGTTTCGCGTCGGTTTCGAAAGTCTAGACTCACAGGAGACGGACCATATGGTGCCCGAGGCAGCAATATCCCATTAGAGACAAGTCGGCTGGAGGACGATGTGTTGAATCTCGACGCAATTTGAGTGCTCCATCGTCATTAGGAGGCCCTGAACGTTACAATTAACCATCATTTTTGCGTCGCATTCGAAACTCTAGACCCATAGGAGAACGACCATTAGGTGCCACAGGCAGCAATAGACCCTTCGAGGCAAGTCGGCTGAAGGACAAACTATTGAATCTCGACGCAATTTGAGTGTTCCATCGTCATTAGGAGGCCCTGAACGACACAATTAGCTATCAGTTTCGCGTCCGATTGGAAAATCTAGACTCACAGGAGAACGACGAGAAGGTGCCCGAGGCAGCAATAGACACATGTAGACATGTCGGTTGAAGGACAATGTATTGAAACGCAACGCAATTTGTGAGTTCCATCGTCATTAGCATAGTCGTAACGTTATAATTAATTGTCAGATTTGCGTCGGATTCGAAAATCTAGACTCACAGGAGAACGACCATAAGGTGCCCGAGGCAGCAATAGACTCTTGGAGACAAGTCGGCTGAAGGACGATGTTTTGAATCTCGACACAATTTCAGTGTTCCATCGTCATTAGGAGGCCCTAAACGTTACAATTAACTATCAGTATCGCGTCGGATTCGAAAATCTAGACTCACAGGAGACGGAACATCTGGTGCCTGGGGCAGCAATATCACCTTGGAGACAAGTCGGTTGACGCACGATGTATTGAATCTCGACGCAATTTGAGTGTTCCATCGTCATTAGGAGGCGCTGAAATTTACAAGTAACTATCAGTTATGCGTCGGATTCGAAAATCTAGACTCACAGGAGAACGACCATAAGGTGCCCGAGGCAGCAATAGACCCATGGAGACTACTCGGCTGGAGACCGATGTATTGAATCTCGACGCAATTTGAGTGATGCATCGTCATTGGGAGGCGCTGATCGTTACAATTAACTATCAGTTTTGCGTCAGATTCGTAAATCTAGACTCACTAGAGACGGACCATAAGGTGCCCGAGGCAACAATATCCCCTTGGAGACCAGTCCCTGGAGGACGAAGTATTGAATCACGATGCAATTTGAGTGTTCCTTCGTCATTAGAAGGCCCTGAACGTTACAATTAACTATCAGTTTTGCGTGGATTCGACAATGTAGAATCACAGGAGACGGACCATATGGTGCCCGAGGCAGCAATATCCCCATGGAGACAGGTACGCTGGAGGACGACGTATTGAATCTCGACGCAATTTGAGTGTTCCATCGTCATTAGGAGGTCCTGAACGGTACAATTAATTATCATTTCATCGTCGGATTCGAAAATCTATTCACAGGAGAACGACCATAAGGTGCTCGAGGCATCAATAGACCCTTGGAGACAAGTCGGCTTTAGGCCGATGTATTGAATCTCGATGCAATTTCAGTGTTCCATCGTCATTAGGAGGTCCTGAACGGTACAATTAATTATCATTTCATCGTCGGATTCGAAAATCTATTCACAGGAGAACGATCATAAGGTGCCCGAGGCATCAATAGACCCTTGGAGACAAGTCGGCTGGAGGACGATGTATTGGATCGCGACGCAATTTGAGTGTCCCATCGTTATTAGGAGGCCCTGAACGTTAAAATTAACAATCAGTTATGCGTCGGATTCTAAAAACCAGACTCACAGGAGAACGACCATAAGGTGCCCGAGGCAGCAATAGACCCTTGGAGACAAGTCGGCTGGAGGCCACTGTATTGACTGTCGACGCAATTTGAGTGTTCCATCGTCTTTAGGAGGCCCTGAACGTTCCAGTTAACAATCCGTCTTGCATCGGATTCGAAAATCTAGACTCACAGGAGTACGACCATAAGGTGCCCGAGGCAGCAATAGACCCTTGGAGACAAGTCGGCTGGAGGCCGATGTATTGAATCTCGACGCAATTTCAGTGTTCCATCGTCATTAGGAGGCCCTGAACGTTACAATTAACTATCAGTTATGCGTCGGATTCGAAAATCTAGACTCACAGGAGAACGTCTATAAGGTGTCCGAGGCAGCAATAGACCCTTGGAGACAAGTTGCTGGAGCACGATTCATTGAATCTCGACGCAATTTGAGTGTTCCATCGTCATTAGGCGGTCCTGAACGTGTTAATTAACTTTAAGTTTTGCGTCGGATTCGAAAATGTAGACTCACAGGAGAACGACAATAAGGTGCTCGAGGCAGCAATATCCCCATGGAGACAAGTTGGCTGGAGGACGATATATTGAATCTCGACCCAATTTGAGTGTTCCATCGTCATTAGGAAGCCCTGGCGTTACAATAAACAATCAGTTTTGCGTCGGATTCGGAAATCTAGACTCACAGGAGAACGATCATAAGGTGCAAGAGGCAGCAATATCCCCTTGGAGACCAGTCCGCTGGAAGACGATGTATTGAATCGCGACGCAATTTGAGTATTCCATCGTCATTAGGAGGCGCTGAACGTTACAATTAACCATCATTTTTGCGTCGGATTCGAAAATCTGGACTCACAGGAGACGGACCATATGGTGCCCGAGGCAGCAATATCCCCTTGGAGACATGTCGGCTTTAGGACGATGTACTGAATCTCGATGCAATTTCAGTGTTCCATCGTCATCAGGAGGTCCTGAACGTTACAATTAACTATCATTTTATCGTCGGATTCGAAAATCTATTCACAGGAGAACGATCATAAGGTGCCCGAGGCATCAATAGACCCTTGGAGACTAGTCGGCTGGAGGACGACGCAATTTGAGTGTCCCATCGTCATTAGGAGGCCCTGAACTTTAAAATTAACAATCAGTTTTGCGTCGGATTCGAAAATCTAGACTCACAGGAGACGGACCATATGGTGCCCGAGGCAGCAATATCCCCTTGGAGACAAGTCGGCTGGAGGCCGATGTTTTGTATCTCGACGCAATTTGAGTGTTCCATTGTCATTAGGAGGTCCTGATCGTTACAATTAACTCTAAGTTTCTCGTCGGATTCGAAAATCTTGACTCACAGGAGATCGACCACAAGGTGCCAGAGGCAGCAAAAGACTTTTGGAGACAAGTCGGCTAAAGGACGAGGTATTGAATCTCGACGCAATTTGAGAGTTCCATCGTCATTTGGAGGCCCTGAACGTTACAATTAACTATCAGTTATGCGTCGGATTCAAAAATCTAGACTCACAGGAGAACGTCTATAAGGTGCCCGAGGCAGCAATAGACCCTTGGAAGCAACTCGGCTTAAGGCCGATGTATTGAATCTCGACGCAATTTGAGTGTTCCATTGTCTTTAGGAGGCCCTGAATGGTACAATTAACCATCAGTTTTTCGTTGAATTCGAAAATCTAGACTCACTGGAGACGGACCATAACGTGCCCGAGGCAGCAATGTCCCCTTGAAGACCAGTCCGCTGGAGGACGATGTATTGAATCGCGACGCAATTTGAGTGCTCCATTATCATTAGGAGGCCCTGAACGTATTAATTAAATATAAGTTTTGCGTCGGATTCGAAAACGTAGTATCACAGGAGACGGACCATAAGGTGACCGAGGCAGCAATATTCCATTGGAGACCAGTCCGCTGGAGGACGAAGTATTGAATCGCGATGCAATTTGAGTGTTCCTTCGTCATTAGGAGGCCCTGAACGTTACAATAAACTATCAGTTTTGCGTGGATTCGAAAATGTAAAATCACAGGAGACTGACCATATGTTGCCCAAGGCAGAAATATCCCCATGGGGATAACTCCGCTGGTGGCCAATGTATTGACTCTCGACGCAATTTGAGTGTTCCTTCGTCATTAGGAGGCCCTGAACGTTACAGTTGGCAATCAGTTTTGCGTCGGATTCGAAAATCTAGACTCCCAGGAGAACGACCATATGGTGCCCGTGGCAGCTATACCCCCTTGGAGACAAGTTGCTGGAGGACGATTCATTGAATCTCGACGCAATTTGAGTATTCCATCGTCATTAGGAGGTGCTGATCGTTACAATTAACTTTCATTTTTGCGTCGTATTCGAAAATCTAGACTCACAGGAGAACGATAATAAGGTGCCCGAGGCAGCAATAGACCCTTGGAGACAAGTCGGCTGGAGGACGATGTATTGATTCGCGACGCAATTTGAGTGTTCCATCGTCTTTAGGAGGACCTGAGTGGTACAATTAACTATCAGTTTTTCGTCGGATTCGAAAATCTAGACTCACTGGAAATCGACAATATGGTGGCCGAGGCAGCAATATCCCCTTTGAGACCAGTTCGCTGGAGGCCGATGTATTGAATCTCGGCACAATTTCAGTGTTCCATCGTCATTAGGAGGCCCTGAACGTCACAATTAACTATCAGTATCGCGTCGGATTCGAAAATGTAGAATCACAGGAGACGGACCATATGGTGCTCGAGGCGGAAATATCCCCATGGGGACAAGTCCGCTGGAGGACGACGTATTGAATCTCGACGCAATTTGAGTGTTCCATCGTCATTAGGAGGCCCTGAACGTTACAATTAACTATCAGTTTGGCGTCGGATTCAAAAATTAGACTCAAAGGAGAACGACCATAACGTACCCGAGGCAGCGACAGACCCTTGGAGACAAGTCGGCAGAAGGACGAAGTATTGAATCTCGACGCAATTTGAGTGTTCCATCGTCATTAGGAGGCCCTGAACGTTACAATTAACTATCTGTTTTGCGTCGGATTCGAACGTCTAGACCCATAGGGGAACGTCCATAAGGTGCCACAGGCAGCTATAGACCCCTGGAGACAAGTCGGCTGGAGGCCGATGTATTGAATCTCGACGCAATGTGAGTGTTCCACTGTCATTCGGAGGCGCTGAACGTTACAATTAACTATCAGTTAAGCGTCGTATTCGAAAATCTAAACTCACAGGAGACGGATCATATGGTACCCGAGGCAGAAATATCCCCTTGGAGACAAGTCGGCTGGAGGCCGATGTATTGTATCTCGACGCAATTTGAGTGTTCCATCGTCATTAGGGGGTCCTGAACGTTACAATTAACTATACGTTTGTCGTCGGATTCGATAATCTTGACTCACAGGAAAACGACCATAAGGTGCCAGAGGCAGCAAGAGACGTTTGGAGACAAGTCGGCTGAAGGACGATGGATTGAATCTCGACGCAATTTGAGTGTTCCATCGTCATTAGGAGGCCCTTAACTTTACAATTAACTATCATTTTAGCGTCGGATTCGAAAATCTATTCACAGGAGATCGATCATAAGGTGCCCGATGCATCAATAGACCCTTCGAAACAAGTCGGCTGGAGGACGATGTATTGGATCGCGACGCAATTTGAGTGTCCCATCGTCATTAGGAGGCCCTGAACGTTACAATTAACAATCAGTTTTGCGTCGGATTCGAAATTCTAGACTCTCAGGAGAACGACCATATGGTGCCCGAGGCAGAAATTGACCCTTGGAGACAAGTCGGCTGGAGGCCGATGTATTGAATCTCAACGCAATTTCAGTGTTCCATCGTCGTTAGGAGGCCCTGAACGTTACAATTAACTATCAGTTTTGCGTCGAATTCGAAAGTTCACAGGAGAACGACCATAAGGCGCCGAGGCAGCAATTGACTCTTGGAGACAAGTCGGCTGATGGACGATGTATTGAATCTCGACGCAATTTCAGTGTTCCATCGTCATTAGGAGGCCCTTAACGCTACAATTAACGATCAGTTTTGCGTCGTATTCGAAAATCTCTACTCACAGGAGTACGACCATAAAGTGCCAGAGGCAGCAATTTCCCCATGGAGACAAGTCGGCTGGAGGACGATGTATTGAATCTCGACGCAATTAGAGTGTTCCGTCGTAATTAGGAAGCCCTGAACGTTAAAATTAACTATCAGATTTGCTTCGCATTCGAAAATCTAGTCTCACAGGAGAACGATCAAAAGAAGCCCGAGACAGCAATAGACCCTTGGAGACAAGTCGCCTGGAGGACGATGTATTGAATCGCGACGCAATTTGAGTGTTCCGTCGTCTTTAGGAGGCCCTGAATGGTACAATTAACTAACAGTTTTTCGTCGGATTCGAAAATCTAGATTCACTGGAGACAGACCATAAGGTGCCCGAGGCAGCAATATCTCCTTGGAGACCAGTCCGCTGGAGGACAATGTATTGAATCGCGACGCAATTTGAGTGCTCCTTCGTCATTAGGAGGCCCTGAACGTATTAATTAACTATAAGTTTTGCGTCGGATTCGAAAATGTAGAATCACAGGAGACGGACCATGTGGTGCCCGAGGCAGCAATAGACCCTAGAAGACCTGGAGGCCGAAGTATTGAATCTCGACGCAATTTCGGTGTTCCATCGTCATTAGGATGTCTTGAACGTTACAATTAACTATCATTGTTGCGTCGGATTCGAAAATCTATTCACAGAAAACGATCATAAGGTGCCCGAGGCATCAGTAGACACTTGGAGACAAGTCGGCTGGAGGACGATGTATTCGATCGCGACGCAATTTGAGTGACCTTGCGTCATTAGGAACGTTACAATTAACAGTCAGTATTGCCTCGGATTGGAAAATCTAGACTCACAGGAGAACGACCATAAGGTGCCCGAGGCAGCAATAGACCCATGGAGATAAGTCGGCTGGAGGCCAATGTATTGACTCTCGACGCAATTTGAATGTTCCATCGTCATTAGGAGGCCCTGAACGTTACAATTAACAATCAGTTTTGCGTCGGATTTAAAAATCTAGACTCACAGGAGAACGACCATAAGGTGCCCGTGGCAGCACTAGACCCTTGGAGACAAGTCGGCTGGAGGCCGATGTATTGAATCTCGACGCAATTTCAGTGTTCCATCGTCATTAGGAGCCCTGCACGTTGCAATTAACTATCATTTTTGCGTCGGATTCGAAAATATAGACTCACAGGAGACGGACCGCATGGAGCCCGAGGCAGCAATATCCCCTTGTAGACAAGTCGGCTGGAGGCCGATGTATTGAATCTCGAAGCAATTTGAGTGTTCCATAATCATTCGGGGGCCCTGAACGTTACAATTAACAATCAGTTTTGAGTCGGATTCGAAAATCTAACTCACAGGAGAACGACCATAAGATGCCCGAGGCAGATATAGACCCTTGGAGACAAGTCGGGTGGAAGACGATGTATTGAATTGCGAAGCAGTTTGAGTGTTCCTTCGTCATTAGGAGGCACTGAACGTTACAATTAACTGTCAGTTTTGCGTGGATTCGAAAATGTAGAATCACAGGAGACGGACCATATGGTGCCCGAGGCAGCAATATCACCTTCTAAACAAGTCGGCTGGAGGACGATGTATTGAATCTCGATGCAATTTGAGTGCTCCATCGTCAATAGGAGGCGCTGAACGTTGGAATTGACTATCAGTTATGCGTCGGATTCGATAATCTAGACTCATTGGAGAACGACCATAAGGTGCTCGAGGCAGCATTATCCCCATGGAGACAAGTCGGCTGGAGTACGATGTATTGACTCTCGACGGATTTTGAGTGTTCCATCGTCATTAGGAAGCCCTGAGCGTTACAATTAACTATCAGTTTTGCGTCGCATTCGAAAATCTAAACTCACAGGAGAACGACCATAAGGTTCAAGAGGCATCAATAGACCCTTGGAGACAAGTCGGCTAGAGGTCGATGTATTGGATTGCGACGCATTTTGAGTGTTCCATCGTCATTAGGAGGCCCTGAATGGTACAATAAACTATCAGTTTTTCGTCGGATTCGAAAATCTAGACTCACAGGAGACGGACCACATGGAGCCCGGGCAGCAATATCCCCTTGTAGACAAGTCGCCTGGATGACGATATATTGACTCTCGACGCAATTTGGTGTTCCACTGTCGTTAGGATGAGCTGAACGATACAATTAACTATCATTTTTGCGTCGGATTCGAAAATCTAGACTCACATGAGACGAATCATAAGGTGCCCGAGGCAGCAATATCCACTTGGAGACCAGTCCGCTGGAGGATGATGTATTGAATCGCGACGCAATTTGAGTGTTCCATCGTCATTAGGAGGCCCTGAACGTTAAAATTAACCATCAGTTTTGCGTCGGACCATAAGGTGCCCTAAGCAGCATTATTCCCTTGGAGACAAGTCTGCTGCAGGACGATGTATTGAATCTCGACGCATTCTGAGTGTTCCATCGTCATTAGGAGGCGCTGAACGTTACAATTAACCATCAGTTTTGCGTCGGATTCGAAGATCTACACTCACAGGAGAACGACCATAAGGTGCCTTAAGCAGTAGTAGACCCTTGGAGACAAGTCGGCTGAAGGACGATGTATTGAATCTCGACGCATATTTGACTGTCCCATCGTCATTAGGAGGCCCTGAGGGGTACAATTAACTACCAGTGTTGCGTCGGATTCGAATATCTAGACTCATTGGAGAACGACCACATGGTGCCCGAGGCGGCAACAGACCCCTGCAGATAAATCGGCTGGAGGCCGATGTATGGAATCGCGACTCAATTTGAGTGTTCCATCGTCATTAGGAGGCCCTGAACGTTACAATTAACTGACAGTTTTGCGTCGGATCCGAAAATCTAGACTGTCAGGAGAACCACCATAAGGAGCCACAGGCAGCAATAGACCCTTGGAGACATGTCGGCTGGAGGACGATGTATTGAATCTCGACGCAATCTGAGTGTTCCATAGCCATTAGGAGGCGCTTAACGTTAGAATTAACTATCAGTTTTTCGTCGGATTCGAAAATCTAGACTCACAAGAGAACGACCATAAGTTGCCCGAGGCAGCAATAGATCCTTATAGACAGGTCGGCTGGAAGACGATGTATTGATTCGAGACGCAATTTGAGTGTTCCATCGTCATTAGGAGGCATTGAACTTTACAATTAAACATCAGTTTTGCGTCGGATTTGAAAATTTCGACTCACAGGATACGGACCATGAGGTGCAAGAGGCTGCAATATACCCTTGGAGACAAGTTGGATGGAGGACGATGTATTGAATCTCGAAGCAGTTTGAGTGTTCCATCGTCATTAGGAGGCCCTGAACGTTACAATTAACCATCAGTTTTGCGTCGGAATTGAAAATTTCGACTCACAGGACACGGACAATGAGGTGCCCGAGGCAGGAATATCCCCCTGTAGTCAAGTCGGCTGGAGGACGATGTATTGAATCTCGACGCAATTTGTGTGTTCCGTCGTCATTAGGAGGCCCTGAACGTTACAATTAACTGACAGTTTTGCGTCGGAGTCGAAAATCTAGTCTCACAGGTGACGGTCCATAAGGTGCCCGAAGCAGCAATAGACACTTGGAGAGACGTCGGCTTTAGGACGATGTATTGAATCGTAACGCAATTTGTGTGTTCCATCGTCGTTAGCAGGTTGGGAACGTTACAATTTACAGTCTGTTTTCCGTCGGATTCGGGAATCTACCCTCACAGGAGAACGTCCATAAGGTGACCGAGGCAGCAATAGACTCATGGAGACATGTCGGCTGGAGGACGATGTATTGAATCTATACGCAATTTGAGTGTTCCATCGTCATTAGGAGGCCCTGAATGTCACAATAAACCATCAGTTTTGCGACGGACTCGATAATCAAGACTCACAGGAGAACGACCATAAGGTGCCTTAGGCAGTAGTAGACCCTTGGAGACAAGTCGGCTGGAGGACGATGTATTGAATCTCTACGCAATTTGAGTGTTCCATCGTCATTAGGAGGCCCCGAATGTTACAATAAACCATCAGTTTTGCGTCGGATTCGAAAATCTACACTCACAGGAGAACGACCATAAGGTGCCCGAGGCGGCAACAGACCCCCGGAGATAAATCGGCTGGAGGCCGATGTATTGAATCGCGACTCAATTTGAGTGTTCCATCGTCATTAGGAGGCCCTGAACGTTACAATTAACTAACAGTTTTGCGTCGGATTCAAAAATCTAGACTGTCAGGAGAACCACCATAAGGAGCCACAGGCAGCAATAGACCCTTGGAGACATGTCGGCTGGAGGACGATGTATTGAATCTCGACGCAATCTGTGTGTTCCATAGCCATTAGGAGGCGCTGAACGTTAGAATGAACTATCAGTTTTTCGTCGGATTCGAAAATCTAGACTCACAAGAGAACGACCATAAGTTGACCGAGGCAGCAATAGATCCTTATAGACAGGTCGGCTGGAAGACGATGTATTGATTCGCGACGCAATTTGAGTGTTCCATCGTCATTAGGAGGCCCTGAACGTTACAATTAAACATCAGTTTTGCGTCGGATTTGAAAATTTCGACTCACAGGATACGGACCATTAGGTGCAAGAGGCTTCAATGTACCCTTGGAGACAAGTTGGATGGAGGACGAAGTATTGAATCTCGAAGCAATTTGAGTGTTCCATCGTCATTAGGAGGCCCTGAACGTTACAATTAACCTTCAGTTTTGCGTCGGATTTGAAAATTTCGACTCACAGGACACGGACAATGAGGTGCCCGAGGCAGGAATATCCCCCTGTAGGCAAGTCGGCTGGAGGACGATGTATTGAATCTCGACGCAATTTGTGTGTTCCGTCGTCATTAGGAGGCCCTGAACGTTACAATTAACTGACAGTTTTGCGTCGGATTCGAAAATCTAGTCTCACAGGTGACGGTCCATAAGGTGCCCGAAGCAGCAATAGACACTTGGAGACACGTCGGCTGGAGGACGATGTATTGAATCGTAACGAAATTTGTGTGTTCCATCGCCGTTAGCAGGTTGGGAACGTTACAATTTACAGTCTGTTTTGCGTCGGATTCGAAAATCTACCCTCACAGGAGAACGTCCATAAGGTGACCGAGGCAGCAATAGACTCATGGAGACATGTCGGCTGGAGGACGATGTATTGAATCTATACGCAATTTGAGTGTTCCATCGTCATTAGGAGGCCCTGAATGTCACAATAAACCATCAGTTATGCGACGGATTCGAAAATCAAGACTCACAGGAGAACGACCATAAGGTGCCTTAGGCAGTAGTAGACCCTTGGAGACAAGTCGGCTGGAGGACGATGTATTGAATCTCGACGCAATTTGACTGTCCCATGGTCATTAGGAGACCATGAAGGGTACAGTTAACTATCAGTTTTGCGTCGGATTCGAAAATCTAGACTCACAGGAGAACGACAATAAGGTGACCGATGCCGCAATAGACCCATGGAGACATGTCGGCTGGAGGACGATGTATTGAATCTCGAAGCAATTTGAGTGTTCCATCGTCATTAGGACGCCCTAATTAACTATCAGTTTTACGCCGTACTCGAAATACTAGACCCACAGGAGAACAACCATAAGGTGCCATAGGCAGCAATAGACCCTTGGAGACAAGTCGGTTGGAGGACGATGTATTGAATTGCGACGCGATTTGAGTGTTCCATCGTGATTTGGAGGCCCTTAACGTTACAATTAACTATCATTTTAGCGTTGGATTCGAAAATCTATTCACAGGACAACGATCATAAGGTGCCCAAGGCATCAATATACCCTTGGAGATAAGTCGGCCGGAGGACGCAATTTGAGTGTTCCATCGTCATTAGGAAGCCCTGAACGTTACAATTAACAATCAGTTTTGCGTCGGATTCGAAAATCTAACTCACAGGAGAACGACCATAAGGTGCCCGAGGCAGATATAGACCCTTGGAGACAAGTCGGCTGGAGGACGATGTATTGAATTGCAATGCATTTTGAGTGTTCCTTCGTCATTAGGTGGCACTGAACGTTACAATTAACTATCAGTTTTGCGTGGATTCGAAAATGTAGAATCACAGGAGACGGACCATATGGTGCCCGACGCAGCAATATCACCTTCGAAACAAGTAGGCTGGCGGACGATGTATTGAATCTCGATGCAATTTGAGTGTTCCATCGTCATTAGGAGGCGCTGAACGTTGGATTTGAATATCAGTTATGCGTCGGATTCGAAAATCTAGACTCACTGGAGAACGATCATAAGGTGCAAGAGGCAGCAATATCCCTTTGGAGACCAGTCCGTTGGAGGACGATGTATTGAATCGCGCCGCAATTTGAGTGCACCATCGTTTTTAGGAGGCCCTGATCGTTACAATTAACTTTAAGTTTTGCGTCGGATTCGAAAATGTAGAATCACAGGAGACGGACCATAATGAGCCCGACGCAACGATATCCCCTTGGAGACAACTTGGCTGGAGGACGATGTATTGAATCTCGACTCAATTTGAGTGTTACATCGACATTAGGAGGCTCTGAACGTTACAATTAACTATCTGTTTTTCGTCGGAGTCGAAAATCTAGACCCATAGGAGAACGACCATAAGGTTCCACAGGCAGCAATAGACACTTGGGGGCAAGCCGGTTGGAGGACGATGTATTGAATCTCGAGGCAATTTGAGTGTTCCATCGTCATTAGGAGGCGCTGAACGTTACAATTAACTATCATTTTTGCGTCGGATTCGGAAATATAGAATCACAGGAGACGAATCATAAGGTGCCCGAGGAAGCAATATCCCATTGGAGACCAGTCCGCTGGAGGATGATGTATTGAATCGCGACGCAATTTGAGTGTTCCATCGTCATTAGGAGGCCTTGAACGTTACAATTAACTATCAGTTTCGCGTGGATTCGAAAATGTAGAATCACAGGAGAACGACCATAAGGTGCTCGAGGCAGCGATATCCACTTGGAGACAAGTCGGCTGGAGGACGATGTATTGAATCGCGACGCAATTTGAGTGTTCCATCGTCATTAGGAGGCCCTGAACGTTACAATTAACCATCAGTTTTGCGTCAGACTATAAGGTGCCCTAAGCAGCATTATCCCCTTGGAGACAAGTCTGATGGAGGACGATGTATTGGATCTCGACGCAATCTGAGTGTTCCATCGTCATTAGGAGGCGCTGAACGTTACAATTAACTATCAGTTTTTCGTCGGATTCGAAAATCTAGACTTATTGGAGAACGACCATAAGGTGCCTCAGGCAGCAATAGACCCCTGGAGACAAGTCGGCTGGAGGCCGATGTATTGAATCGCGACTCAATTTGAGTGTTCCATCGTCATTAGGAGGCCCTGAACGTTACAATTAACTATCAGTCTTGCGTCGGGTTCGAATATCTAGACTCACAGGAGACGGACCGTAAGGTGCCCGAGGCAGCAATAGGCTCTTGGAGACAAGTCGTCTGGAGGACGATGTATTGAATCGCGATGCAAATTGTGTGTTCCATCGTCGTTAGCGGGGTCGGAACGTTACAATTAACTATCAGTTTTGCGTCGGATTCTAAAATCTAGACTCACAGGAGAACGACTACAAGGTGACCGAGGCCGCTATAGACCCATGGACACAAGTCGGCTGGAGGACGATGTATTGAATCTCGACGCAATTTGAGTGTTCCATCGTCATTAGGAGGCCCTTAACGTTACAATTAACTATCAGTTTTACGCCGGATTCGAAATACTAGACCCGTAGGAGAACAACCATAAGGAGCCATAAGCAGCAATAGACACTTGGAGACAAGTCGGTTGGAGGACGATGTATTGAATCGCGACGCAATTTGAGTGTCCCATCGTCATTAGGAGGCCCTGAACGTTACAATTAAACATCACTTTTGCGTCGGATTCGAAATTCAAGACTCACAGGAGACGGAACATATGGTGCCCGATGCAGCAATATCACCTTGGGGACAAGTCGGCTGGAGGATGATGTATTGAACCTCGACGCAATCTGAGTGTTCCATCATCATTAGGATGCGCTGAACGTTACAATTAACTATCAGTTTTTCGTCGTATTAGAAAATCTAGACTCACAGGAGAACGACCATAAGGTGCCCGAGGCAGCAATAGACCCTTGGAGACAAGTCGGCTGGAGGACGATGTATTGAATCGCGATGCAATTTGGTTGTACCATCGTCATTAGGAGGCACTGAACGTTACAATTAACTATCAGTTTTGCGTCGGATTCGAAAATCTAGACTAAAGGAGCACGCGGCAGCAATTTCCCCAAGGAAGCAAGTCGGCTGGAGGACGGTGTAATGGATCTCGACGCAATTTGAGTGTTCCATCGTCGTTAGGAGGCCCTGAACATTACAATTAACTATCGGTTTTGCGTTGGATTCGAAAATCTAGACTCACAGGAATACGACCATAAGGTGCCTTAGGCAGTAGTAGACCCTTGGAGACAAGTCGGCTGGAGGACGATGTATTGAATCTCGACGCAACTTGACTGTCCCATCGTCATAAGGACGCCCTGAACGGTACAGTTAACCATCAGTTTTGCGTCGGATTCGAAAATCTAGACTCACAGGAGAACGGACATTAGGTGACCGAGGCCGCAATAGACCCATGGAGACTAGTCGGCTGGAGAACGATGTATTGAATCTCGAAGCAATTTGAGTGTTCCATCGTCATTAGGAGGCCCTTAACGTTACAAATAACTATCAGTATTACGCCGGATTCGAAATACTAGACCCACAGGAGAATAAAAATAAGGTGCCATAGGCAACAATAGACCCTTGGAGACAAGTCGGTTGGAGGACGATGTATTGAATTGCGACGCGCTTTGAGTGTTCCATCGTCATTAGGAGGCCCTGAACGTTACAATTAACCATCAGTTTTGCGTCGGACCATAAGGTGCCCGAGGCAGCAATAGACCCTTGGAGACAAGTCGCCTGGAGGACGATGTATTGAATCGCGATGCAATTTGGGTGTTCTATCGTCATTAGGAGGCACTGAACGTTACAATTAACTATCAGTTTTGCGTCGGATTCGAAAATCTAGACTCACGGAGCACGCGGCAGCAATTTCCCCTTGGAAACAAGTCGGCTGGAGGACGGTGTACTGGATCTCGACGCAATTTGAGTGTTCCATCGTCATTAGGAGGCCCTGAACATTACAATTAACTATCGGTTTTGCGCTGGATTCGAAAATCTAGACTCACAGGCTTACGACCATAAGGTGCCTTAGGCAGTAGTAGACCCTTGGAGACAAGTCGGCTGGAGGACGATGTATTGAATCTCGACGCAATTTGACTGTCCCATCGTCATTAGGAGGCCCTGAAGGGTACAGTTAACTAGCAGTTTTGCGTCGGATTCGAAAATCTAGACTCACAATAGAACGACAATAAGGTGACCGAAGCCGCAATAGACCCATGGGGACATGTCGGCTGGAGGACGATGTATTGAATCTCGAAGCAATTTCAGTGTTCCATCGTCATTAGGAGGCCCTGAACGTTACAATTAACCATCAGTTTTGCGTCGGATTTGAAAATTTCCACTCACAGGACACGGACAATGAGGTGCCCGAGGCAGCAATATCCCCTTGTAGTCAAGTCGGCTGGAGGACGATGTATCGAATCTCGACGCAATTTGAGTGTACCGTCGTCATTAGGAGGCCCTGAAAGTTACAATTAACTGACAGTTTTGCGTCGGATTCGAAAATCTAGTCTCACAGGTGACGGACCATAAGGTGCCCGAAGCAGCAATAGACACTTGGAGACAAGTCGGCTGGAGGACGATGTATTGAATCGTAACGCAATTTGTGTGTTCCATCGTCATTAGGATTCACTGAACGTTACAATTAACTATCACTTTTGCGTCGGATTCGAAAATCTAGACTAAAGGAGCACGCGGCAGCAATTTCCCCAAGGAAGCAAATCGGCTGGAGGACGGTGTAATGGATCTCGACGCAATTTGAGTGTTCCATCGTCATTAGGAGGCCCTGAACATTACAATTAACTATCGGTTTTGCGTTGGATTCGAAAATCTAGACTCACAGGAATACGACCATAAGGTGCCTTAGGCAGTAGTAGACCCTTGGAGACAAGTCGGCTGGAGGACGATGTATTGAATCTCGACGCAACTTGACTGTCCCATCGTCATAAGGACGCCCTGAACGGTACAGTTAACCATCAGTTTTGCGTCGGATTCGAAAATTTAGACTCACAGGAGAACGGACATTAGGTGACCGAGGCCGCAATAGACCCATGGAGACTAGTCGGCTGGAGGACGATGTATTGAATCTCGAAGCAATTTGAGTGTTCCATCGTCATTAGGAGGCCCTTAACGTTACAAATAACTATCAGTATTACGCCAGATTCGAAATACTAGACCCACAGGAGAATAAAAATAAGGTGCCATAGGCAACAATAGACCCTTGGAGACAAGTCGGTTGGAGGACGATGTATTGAATTGCGACGCGCTTTGAGTGTTCCATCCTCATTAGGAGGCCCTGAACGTTACAATTAACCATCAGTTTTGCGTCGGACCATAAGGTGCCCGAAGCAGCAATATCCCCATGGAGACAAGTCGGCTGGAGGATGATGTATTGAACCTCGACGCAATCTGAGTGTTCCATCGTCATTAGGATGCGCTGAACGTTACAATCAACTATCAGTTTTTCGTCGTATTCGAAAATCTAGACTCACAGGAGAACGACCATAAGGTGCCCGAGGCAGCAATAGACCCTTGGAGACAAGTCGCCTGGAGGACGATGTATTGAATCGCGATGCAATTTGGGTGTTCCATCGTCATTAAGAGGCACTGAACGTTACAATTAACTATCAGTTTTGCGTCGGATTCGAAAATCTAGACTCACGGAGCACGCGGCAGCAATTTCCCCTTGGAAACAAGTCGGCTGGAGGACGGTGTAATGGATCTCGACGCAATTTGAGTGTTCCATCGTCATTAGGAGGCCCTGAACATTACAATTAACTATCGGTTTTGCGCTGGATTCGAAAATCTAGACTCACAGGCTTACGACCATAAGGTGCCTTAGGCAGTAGTAGACCCTTGGAGACAAGTCGGCTGGAGGACGATGTATTGAATCTCGACGCAATTTGACTGTCCCATCGTCATTAGGAGGCCCTGAAGGGTACAGTTAACTAGCAGTTTTGCGTCGGATTCGAAAATCTAGACTCACAATAGAACGACAATAAGGTGACCGAAGCCGCAATAGACCCATGGGGACAAGTCGGCTGGAGGACGATGTATTGAATCTCGAAGCAATTTCAGTGTTCCATCGTCATTAGGAGGCCCTGAACGTTACAATTAACCATCAGTTTTGCGTCGGATTTGAAAATTTCCACTCACAGGACACGGACAATGAGGTGCCCGAGGCAGCAATATCCCCTTGTATTCAAGTCGGCTGGAGGACGATGTATCGAATCTCGACGCAATTTGAGTGTACCGTCGTCATTAGGAGGCCCTGAAAGTTACAATTAACTGACAGTTTTGCGTCGGATTCGAAAATCTAGTCTCACAGGTGACGGACCATAAGGTGCCCGAAGCAGCAATAGACACTTGGAGACAAGTCGGCTGGAGGACGATGTATTGAATCGTAACGCAATTTGTGTGTTCCATCGTCGTTAGCAGGTTGGGAACGTTACAATTTACAGTCCGTTTTGCGTCGGATTCGAAAATCTGCCCTCACAGGAGAACGACCATAAGGTGACCGAGGCAGCAATAGACTCATGGGGACATGTCGGCTGGAGGTCGATGTATTGAATCTCTACGCAATTTGAGTGTTCCATCGTCATTATGAGGCCCTGAATGTCACAATAAAACATCAGTTTTGCGCCGGATTCGAAAATCTAGACTCACAGGAGAACGACCATAAGGTGCCTTAGGCAGCGATAGACCCTTGGAGACAAGTCGGCTGGAGGACGATGTATTGAATCGTCATTAGGAGGCGCTGAACGTTACAACTAACTATCAGTTTTTCGTCGGATTCGAAAATCTATACTCACAGTAGAACGACCATAAGTTGCCCGAGGCAGCAATAGATCCTTGGAGACAAGTCGGCTGGAAGACAATGTATTGAATCGCGACGCAATTTGATAGTTCCATCGTCATTAGGAGGCCCTGAACGTTACAATGAACCATCAGTTTTGCGTCTGATTTGAAAATTTCGACTCAAAGGACACGGACAATGAGGTGCCCGAGGCAGCAATATCTCCTTGGAGACAAGTCGGCTGGAGGACGATGTATTGAATCTCGACGCAATTTGAGTGTTCCATCGTCATTAAGAGGCCCTGAACGTTACAATTAACTATCAGTTTTGCGTCGGATTCGAAAATCTAGACTCACAGGAGAACGACCATAAGGTGCCCGAGGCAGCAATAGACCCTTGGAGACAAGTCGGCTGGAGGACGAAGTATTGAATCGCGATGCAATTTGAATGTTCCATCGACATTAGGAGGCCCTGAACGTTACAATTAACTATCAGTTTTGCGTCGGATTCGAAAATCTAGACTCACGGTGCCCGCGGCAGCAATTTCCCTTTGGAAACAAGTCGCTGGAGGACGTTGTAATGGATCTCGACGCAATTTGAGTGTTCCATCGTCATTAGGAGGCCCTGAACGTTACAATTAACTATCAGTTATGCGTCGGATTCGAGAATCTAGACCCACAGGAGAACGACAATAAGATGACCGAGGCCGCAATAGACCCATGGACACAAGTCGGCTGGAGGACGATGTATTGAATCTCGACGCAATTTGAGTGTTCCATCGTCATTAGGAGACCCTTAACGTTACAATTAGCTATCGAATTTACGCAGGATTCGAAATAATAGACCCACAGGAGAACAACAATAAGGTGCCATAGGCAGCAATAGACCCTTGGAGACAAGTCGGTTGGAGGACGATGTATTGAATCGCGACGCAATTTGAGTGATCCATCGTCATTAGAAGGCCCTGAACGTTACAATTAACCATCACTTTTGCGTCGGAATCGAAATTCAAGACTCACAGGAGACGGAACATATGGTGCCCGAGGCAGCAATATCCCGTTGGAGACAAGTCGGCTGGAGGACGATGTATTGAATCTCGACGCAATTTGAGTGTTCCATCTTCATTAGGAGGAGCTGAACGTTACAATTAACTATCAGTTTTTCGTCGTATTAGAAAATCTAGACTCACAGGAGAACGACCATAAGGTGCCCGAGGCAGCAATAGACCCTTGGAGACAAGTCGGCTGGAGGACGATGTATTGAATCGCGTTGCAACTTGGTTGTTCCATCGTCATTAGGAGGCACTGAACGTTACAATTAACTATCAGTTTTGCGTCGGATTCGAAAATCTAGAATAAAGGAGCACGCGGCAGCAATTTCCCCAAGGAAGCAAGTCGGCTGGAGGACGGTGTAATGGATCTCGACGCAATTTGAGTGTTCCATCGTCATTAGGAGGCCCTGAACATTACAATTAACTATCGGTTTTGCGTTGGATTCGAAAATCTAGACTCACAGGAATACGACCATAAGGTGCCTTAGGCAGTAGTAGACCCTTGGAGACAAGTCGGTTGGAGGACGATGAATTGAATTGCGACGCGCTTTGAGTGTTCCATCGTCATTAGGAGGCCCTGAACGTTACAATTAACCATCAGTTTTGCGTCGGACCATAAGGTGCCCGAAGCAGCAATATCCCCTTGGAGACAAGTCGGCTGGAGGATGATGTATTGAATCTCGACGCAATCTGAGTGTTCCATCGTCATTAGGAGGCGCTGAACGATACAATTAACTATCAGTTGTTCGTCGTATTCGAAAATCTAGACTCACAGGAGAACGACCATAAGGTGCCCGAGGCAGCAATAAACCCTTGGAGACAAGTCGACTGGAGGACGATGTATTGAATCGCGATGCAATTTGGGTGTTCCATCTTCATTAGGTGGCACTGAACATTACATACAATTAACTATCTGTTTTGCGTCGGACTCGAAAATCTAGAATCACGGTGCCCGCGGCAGCAATTTCCCCTTGGAAACAAGTCGGCTGGAGGACGGTGTATTGAATTGCGACGCAATTTGTGTGTTCCATCGTCGTTAGCGGGGTCGGACATTACAATTAACCATCAGTTTTGCGTCGGATTCGAAAATCTAGACTCATAGGAGAACGGACATTAGGTGACCGAGGCCGCAATAGACCCATGGAGACTAGTCGGCTGGAGGACGATGTATTGAATCTCGAAGCAATTTGAGTGTTCCATCGTCATTAGGAGGCCCTGAACGTTACAATTAACCATCAGTTTTGCGTCGGACCATAAGGTGCCCGAAGCAGCAATATCCCCTTGGAGACAAGTCGGCTGGAGGATGATGTATTGAACCTCGACGCAATCTGAGTGTTCCATCGTCATTAGGATGCGCTGAACGTTACAATTAACTATCAGTTTTTCGTCGTATTCGAAAATGTAGTCTCACAGGAGAACGACCATAAGGTGCCCGAGGCAGCAATAGAGCCTTGGAGACAAGTCGCCTGGAGGACGATGTATTGAATCGCGATGCAATTTGGGTGTTCCATCGTCATTAGGAGGCACTGAACGTTACAATTAACTATCAGTTTTGCGTCGGATTCGAAAATCTAGACTCACGGAGCACGCGGCAACAATTTCCCCTTGGAAACAAGTCGGCTGGAGGACGGTGTAATGGATCTCGACGCAATTTGAGTGTTCCATCGTCATTAGGAGGCCCTGAACATTACAATTAACTATCGGTTTTGCGCTGGATTCGAAAATCTAGACTCACAGGCTTACGACCATAAGGTGCCTTAGGCAGTAGTAGACCCTTGGAGACAAGTCGGCTGGAGGACGATGTATTGAATCTCGACGCAATTTGACTGTCCCATCGTCATTAGGAGGCCCTGAAGGGTACAGTTAACTAGCAGTTTTGCGTCGGATTCGAAAATCTAGACTCACAATAGAACGACAATAAGGTGACCGAAGCCGCAATAGACCCATGGGGACAAGTCGGCTGGAGGACGATGTATTGAATCTCGAAGCAATTTCAGTGTTCCATCGTCATTAGGAGGCCCTGAACGTTACAATTAACCATCAGTTTTGCGTCGGATTTGAAAATTTCGACTCAAAGGACACGGACAATGAGGTACCCGAGGCAGCAATATCTCCTTGGAGACAAGTCGGCTGGAGGACGATGTATTGAATCTCGACGCAATTTGAGTGTTCCATCGTCATTAGGAGGCCCTGAACGTTACAATTAACTATCAGTTTTGCGTCGGATTCGAAAATCTAGACTCACAGGAGAACGACTATAAGGTGCCCGAGGCAGCAATATACCCTTGGAGACAAGTCGGCTGGAGGACGAAGTATTGAATCGCGATGCAATTTGAATGTTCCATCGACATTAGTAGGCCCTGAACGTTATAATTAACTATCAGTTTTGCGTCGGATTCGAAAATCTAGACTCACGGTGCCCGCGGCAGCAATTTCCCTTTGGAAACAAGTCGCTGGAGGACGTTGTAATGGATCTCGACGCAATTTGAGTGTTCCATCGTCATTAGGAGGCCCTGAACGTTACAATTAACTATCAGTTATGCGTCGGATTCGAGAATCTAGACCCACAGGAGAACGACAATAAGATGTCCGAGGCCGCAATAGACCCATGGACACAAGTCGGCTGGAGGACGATGTATTGAATCTCGACGCAATTTGAGTGTTCCATCGTCATTAGGAGACCCTTAACGTTACAATTAACTATCAATTTTTCGCAGGATTCGAAATACTAGACCCACAGGAGAACAACAATAAGGTGCCATAGGCAGCAATAGACCCTTGGAGACAAGTCGGTTGGAGGACGATGTATTGAATCGCGACGCAATTTGAGTGATCCATCGTCATTAGAAGGCCCTGAACGTTACAATTAACCATCACTTTTGCGTCGGATTCGAAAATCAAGACTCACAGGAGACGGAACATATGGTGCCCGAGGCAGCAATATCCCGTTGGAGACAAGTCGGCTGGAGGACGATGTAATGAATCTCGACGCAATTTGAGTGTTCCATCGTCATTAGGAGGCCCTGAATGTTACAATGAACTGACAGTTTTGCGTCGGATTCGAAAATCTAGACTCACAGGACACGGACAATGCGGTGCCCGAAGCAGCAATATCCCCTTGGAGGTAAGTCGGCTGGAGGACGATGTATTGAATCTCGACGCAATATGAGTGTTCCATCCTCATTAGGAGACGCTAAACATTACAATTGACTATCAGTTTTTCGTCGGATTCGAAAATCTAGACTCACAGGAGAACGACCATAAGTTGCCCGAGGCAGTAATAGATCCTTGGAGACAAGTCGGCTGGAAGACAGTGTATTGAATCGCGACGCAATTTGTGTGTTCCATCGTCATTAGGAGGCCCTCAACGTTACAATTAACCATCAGTTTTGCGTCGGATTTGAAAATTTCGACTCACAGGACACGGACAATGCGGTGCCCGAAGCAGCAATATCCCCTTGGATGTAAGTCGGCTGGAGGACGATGTATTGAATCTCGACGCAATTTGAGTGTTCCATCGTCATTAGGAGCCCCTGAACGTTACAATTAACTGACAGTTTTGCGTCGGATTCGAAAATCTAGTCTCACAGGTGACGGACCATAAGGTGCCCGATGCAGCAATAGACACTTGGAGACAAGTCGGCTGGAGGACGATGTTTTGAATCTCGACGCAACTTGACTGTCCCATGGTCATTAGGAGGCCCTGAACGGTACAGTTAACTATCAGTTTTGCGTCGGATTCGAAAATCTAGACTCACAGAAGAACGACAATAAGGTGACCGAAGCCGCAATAGACCCATGGAGACAAGTCGGCTGGAGGACGATGTATTGAATCGCAATGCAATTTGAGTGTTCCATCGTCATTAGGAGGCCCTGAACGTTACAATTAACTATCAGTTATGCGTCGGATTCGAGAATCTAGACTCACAGGAGACGGACCATAAGGTGTCCGAGGCAGCAATAGGCTTTTGGAGACAAGTCGGCTGGTGGACGATGTATTAAATCGCGACGCAATTTGTGTGTTCCATCGTCCTTAGCAGGGTCGGAACGTTACAATTAACTATCAGTTTTGCGTCGGATTCGAAAATCTAGACTCACAGGAGAACGACAATAAGGTGACCGAGACCGCAATAGACCCATGGACACAAGTCGGCTGGAGGACGATGTATTGTATCTCGACGCAATTTGAGTGTTCCATCGTCATTAGGAGACCCTTAACGTTACAATTAACTATCAATTTTACGCAGGATTCGAAATACTAGACCCACACGAGAAGAACCATAAGGTGCCACAGGCAGCAATAGACCCTTGGAGACAAGTCGGTTGGAGGACGATGTATTGAATCGCGACACAATTTGAGTGTTCCATCGTCATTAGAAGGCCCTGAACGTTACAATTAACCATCACTTTTGCGTCGGATTCGAAAATCAAGACTCACAGGAGACGGAATATATGGTGCCCGAGGCAGCAATATCCCCTTGGAGACAAGACGGCTGGAGGACGGTGTATTGAATCGCAACGCAATTTGAGTGTTTCATCGTCATTAGGAGGAGCTGAACGTTACAATTAACTATCAGTTTTTCGTCGGATTCGAAAATCTAGACTCACAGGAGAACGACCATAAGTTGCCCGAGGCAGCAATAGATCCTTGGAGACAAGTCGGCTGGAAGACAGTGTATTGAATCGCGACGCAATTTGAGTGTTCCATAGTCATTAGGAGGCCCTGAACGTTACAATTAAGCATCAGTTTTGCGTCGGATTTGAAAACTTCGACTCACAGGACACGGACCATGAGGTGCCCGAGGCAGCAATATTCCCTTGGAGACATATCGGATGTAGGACGATGTATTGGATCTCGTCTCAATTTGAGTGTTCCATCGTCATTAGGAGGCCCTGAACGTTACAATTAACCATCAGTTTTGCGTCGGATTCGAAAATCTAGACTCACAGGAGAACGAACATAAGGTGCCCGTGGCAGCAATAGACCCTTGGAGACAAGTCGGCTGGAGGACGATGTATTGAATCGCGATGCAATTTGGGTGTTCCATCGTCATTAGGAGGCCCTGAACGTTACAATTAACCATCAGTTTTGCGTCGGATTCGAAAATCTAGACTCACAGGAGAACAACCATAAGGTGCCCGAGGGAGCAATATACCCTTGGAGACATGTCGGCTGGAGGACGATGTATTGAATCGCGACGCTATTTTACTGTTCCATAGTCATTAGCAGGCCTGAACGTTACAATTAACTATAAGTTTTGCGTCTGATTTGACAATCTAGACTCACAGGAGAACTACCATAAGGTGTCCGAGGCAGCAATAGACCCATGGAGACAAGTCGGCTGGAGGACGATGTATTGAATCTCGACGCAATCTGAGTGTTCCATCGTCATTAGGAGGCGCTGAACGTTACAATTAACTATCAGTTTTTCGTCGGATTCGAAAATCTAGACTCACAGGAGAACGACCATAAGTAGCCCGAGGCAGCAATAGATCCTTGGAGACAAGTCGGCTGAAAGACAATGTACTGAATCGCGAAGCAATTTGAGTGTTCCATCGTCATTAGGAGGCCCTGAACGTTACAATTAACCATCAGCTTTGCGTCGGATTTGAAAATTTCGACTCACAGGACACGGACAATGAGGTGCTCGATGCAGCAATATTTCCTTGGAGACTAATCGGATGGAGGACGATGTATTGAATCTCGACGCAATTTGTGTGTTCCATCGTCATTAGGAGGCCTTGAACGTTACAATTAACCATCAGTTTTGGGTCGGATTCGAAAATCTAGGCTCACAGGAGAACGACCATAAGGTGACAGAGGCCGCAATAGACCCATAGACACAAGTCGGCTGGAGGACGATGTATTGAATCTCGACGCAATTGGAGTGTTCCATCGTCATTAGGAGGACCTTAACGTTACAATTAACTAACAGTTTTACGCAGGATTCGAAATACTAGACCCACAGGAGATTAACCATAAGGTTCATTAGGCAGCAATAGACCCTTGGAGACAAGTCGATAGGAGGACGATGTATTGAATCGCGATGCAATTTCAATGTTCCAGCGTCATTAGGAGGCCCTGAACGTTACAATTAACTATAAGTTTTGCGTCGGATTCGTAAATCTAGACTCACGGTGCCCGCGGCAGCAATTTCCCCTGTGAAACAAGTCGGCTGGAGGACGGTGTAATGGATCTCGACGCAATTTGAGTGTTCTATCGTCATTAGGAGGCCCTGAACGTTACAATTAACTATCAGTTTTGCGTCGGATTCGAAAATAAAGACTCACGGGAGACGGACCGTAAGGTGCCCGAGGCAGCAATAGCCCTTGGAGACAAGTCGGCTGGAGGACGATGTATTGAATCGCGACGCAGTTTGTGTGTTCCATCGTTGTTAGCAGGGACGGAACGTTACAATTAACTATCAGTTTTGCGTCGGATTCGATAATCATGACTCACAGGATACGGAACATATGGTGCCCGAGGCAGCAATATCCCCTTGGAGACAAGTCGGCTGGAGGACGGTGTATTTAATCGCGACGCAATTTGAGTGTTCCATCGTCATTAGAAGGCCCTGAACGTTACAATTAAGTATAAGTTTAGCGTCGGATTCGAAAATCTAGACTCACGGTGCCCACGGCAGCAATTTCCTCTGTGAAACAAGTCGGCTGGAGGACGGCGTAATGGATCTCGAGGCAATTTGAGTGTTCCATCGTCATTAGGAGGCCCTGAACGTTACAATTAACTATCAGTTTTGCGTCGGATTTGATAATCTAGACTCACACGAGAAAGACCATAAGGTGTCCGAGGCAGCAATAGACCCATGGAGACAAGTCGGCTGGAGGACGATGTATTGAATCTCGACGCAATCTGAGTGTTCCATCGTCATTAGGAGGCGCTGAACGTTACAATTAACTATCAGTTTTTCGTCGGATTCGAAAATCTAGACTCACAGGAGAACGACCATAAGTTGCCCGAGGCAGCAATAGACCCTTGGAGACAAGTCGGCTGGAAGACAATGTATTGAATCGCGACGCAATTTGAGTGTTCCATCGTCATTAGGAGGCCCTGAACGTTACAATTAACCATCAGTTTTGCGTCGGATTTGAAATTTTCGACACGGACCATGAGGTGCCCGAGGCAGCAATATCCCCTTGGAGACAAGTCGGCTGGAGGACGATGTATTGAATCTCGACGCAATCTGAGTGTTCCATCGTCATTAGGAGGCGCTGAACGTTACAATTAACTATCATTTTTTCGTCGGATTCGAAAATCTAGACTCACAGGAGAACGACCATAAGTTGCCCGAGGCAGCAATAGAACCTGGGAGACAAGTCGGCTGGAAGACGATGTATTGAATGGCGACGCAATTTGAGTGTTCCATCGTCATTAGGAGGCCCTGAACGTTACAATTTACCATCAGTTTTGCGTCGGATTCGAAAATCTAGACACACGGTGCCCGCGGCAGCAACTATTTCCTGTGGAACAAGTCGGCAGGAGGACGGTGTGATGGATCTCGACGCAATTTGAGTGTTCTATCGTCATTAGGAGGCCCTAAACGTTACAATTAACTATCAGTTTTGCGTCTGATTCAAAAATCTTCACTCACAGGAGAACGACCATAAGGTGCCACAGGAAACAATAGAACCTTGAAGACAAGTCTGCTGTAGGACGATGTATTGAATCGTGACGCAATTTGAGTGTTCCATAATCATTAGGAGGCCCTGAATGTTACAATAAACTATCAGTTTTGCGTCGGATTCGAAAATCTAGACTCGCGGGGCCCGCGGCAGCAATTTCCCCCTGGAGACAAGTCGGCTGGAGGACGGTGTAATGAATCTCGACGCAATTTGAGAGTTCCATCGTCATTTGGACGCCTTGAACGTTACAATTAAACATCATTTTAGCGTAGGATTCGAAAATTTGAGTGGTCCATCGTCAATAGCAGGCCCTGAACGTTACAACTAACCATCAGTTTTGCGTCGGATTCGAAAATCTAGACTCACAGGAGACGGACCATAAGGTGCACTAGACAGCATTATCCCCTTGGAGGCAAGTCGGCTGGATGACGATGTATTGAATCTCGACCCAATTTGAGTGTTCCATCGTCATTAGGAGGCCATGAACGTTACAATTAACTATCAGTTTTGAGTCGGATTTGATAATCTAGACTCACAGGAAAACGACCATAAGGTGCCCGAGGCAGCAATAGACCTTTGGAGACAAGTCTGCTGGAGGACGATGTATTCAATCGCGACGCAATTTGAGTGTTCCCTTGTTATTAGGCGGCCCTGAACGTCACATTTAACCATCAGTTTTGCGTCGGATTCGAAAATCTAGACTCACAGGAGACGGACCATATGGTGCCCGAGGCAACAATGGCCCCCTGGAGTCGGCTGGAGGACGATGTATTGAATCTCGACGCAATCTGAGTGTTCCATCGTCAATATGAGGTGCTGAACGTTACAATTAACTATCAGTTTTGCATCGGATTCGAAAATCTAGACTCACAGGAGAACGACCATAAGGTGCCACAGGCAACAATTGAACCTTGAAGGCAAGTCGGCTGGAGGACGATGTATTAAATCGCGACGCAATTTGAGTGTTCATAGTCATTAGGAGGCCCGGAATGTTACTATTAACCCTCAGTTTTGCGTCGGATTCGAAAATCTAGACTCACAGGAGACGGACCATAAGATGCCCGAGTCAGCAATATCCCCTTGGAGACAAGTCGGCTGCAGGACGATGTATTGAAACGCGACGCAGTTTGTGTGTTCCATCGTCGTTTGCAGGGTCGGAACGTTAGAATTAAATGTCAATTTTGCGTCGGATTCGAAAATCTAGACTCCTTAATTCATATAATCTTATGCAACCGTATTTTTTCCAACGAGAGTGCAAGGGAACAGTAGAACAACCATAGACAATATTTTTGTTCATTCGTCATTATTAGAAGGGCATTCTGTTAGCAAAAAGGTGAATGGCCTTTCAGATCATGATGCACAAAATTTAAGTCTAAAAGATTTTTGTGCTGCAACACATGTTAAATATAGTTACCAACTTTTTAGGAAAGCTGATCCAGTTGCTGTACAGACTTTTGTAAACCTTATCAAGGAACAAGAGTGGCAAGATGTTTATAGTGCTGATACAGTAGACAATAAATTCAATGCTTTCCTCAAGACTTTTCTCGTGCTCTTTGAAAGTTGCTTTCCGTTAGAACGTTCAAAACAGGGTACTAGCACAAACAGGCAGCCTGGGTCGCTGACTAAAGGGATAAGAATATCTTGTAGAACAAAGTGGCAATTATATCAAAACATTAGAAACAGTCAAAATCTAAATGCAGCAGCCCATTACAAACAGTATTGTAAGGTGCTTAAAAAAGTTATTAGGAAGGCAAAAAGTATGTGGTATGCAGATAGAATAGCTAAGTCTCAGGATAAAATTAAAAGGAAGTAGTAAAGGAAGTGGCTGGTCTGCAGAGACAGGTCGAGAATATAGAATCAGTGCGTAGTGGAGATGTCCGTGTTACTGATAAGTCGCATATATGTACAGTACTTAATAATCACTTTCTGAATATAGCAGGCGAACTAAATAGAAACCTAGTCCCAACAGGGACAGAAAAAAGTGTTCCGTGACTGTTACCTGAAATGCTCCTCCATGATACTGACAAGAGGGAGATTGAGTTAATAATTAAATCACTAAAGACCAAGAACTCTCATGGATATGACGGGGTATCTAGCAGTATACTGAAGTATTGTTCCACGTATGTTAGCTCAGTACTTAGCCATATCTGTAATTTAACCTTTAGGAGTGGTCGGTTTCCTGACCGATTAAAGTACTCGGTAGTGAAGCCACTTTATATATATACCATTCTATTTCTATACCATCGGTGTTTGCTAAAGTTATCGAGAGGGTTGTATATACAAGGTTACTGCAGCATTTAAATTCACATAATTTGCTGTCAAATGTACAGTTTGGTTTTAGAAATGGCTTAACAACTGAAAATGCTATAGTCTCTTTTCTCTGTGAGGTTTTGGACGGATTAAATAAAACGTTGCGAACGTTAGGTGTTTTCTTTGATTTAACGAAGGCTTTCGACTGTGTTGACCACAAAATATTACTGCAGAAGTTGGAACATTATGGAGTAAGGGGAGTAGCTTACAATTGGTTCGCCTCCTACTTTAAGAACAGAAAGCAGAAGGTAATCCTCCGCAATATTGAGAGTGGTAATGATGTTCAGTCCCAATGGGGGCACTGTTAAATGGGGCGTTCCCCAAGGGTCGGTGCTGGGGCCACTGCTGTTCCTTATTTATGTAAATGATATGCCTTCTAGTATTACAGGTGATTCAAAAATATTTCTGTTTGCTGATGACACCACCTTGGTAGTGAAGGATCTTGTGTGTAATATTGAAACATTATCAAATAATGTAGTTCATGATATAAGTTCTTGGCTTGTGGAAAATAATTTGATGCTAATTCACAGTAAAACTCAGTTTTTACAGTTTCTAACCCACAATTCAACAAGAACTGACATTTTAATCAGACGGAATGGGCATGTTATAAGCGAGACGGAACAGTTCAAGTTCCTAGGCGTACGGATAGATAGTAAGCTGTTGTGGAGAGCCCAAGTTCAGGATCTTGTTCAGAAACTAAATGCCGCTTTATTTACCATTAGAACAGTATCTGAAATAAGTGACATTTCAACACGAAAAGTAGTATACTTCGCATATTTTCATACGCTTATGTCATATGGTATTATTTTTTGGGGTAATTCTTCTGATTCAAAAGGGGTATTTTTGGCTCAAAAACGGGCTGTTCGAGCTATGTGTGGTGTAAGTTCCAAAACCTCTTGTCGACCCCTATTCAATAGGCTGGGAATTTTGACATTGCCCTCACAGTATGTATTTTCTATAATGTCGTTTTATGTTAGCAATATTAGCTTATTCCCAAGAGTTAGCAGCTTTCACTCAGTTAATACTAGGCAGAAATCAAATCTGCATGTGGAATGCTCTTCCTTGACCCTTGTGCAGAAAGGAGTGCAGTATTCTGCCGCATCCATTTTCAATAAGCTACCACAAGAACTCAAAAATCTTAGCAGTAGCCCAAACACTTTTAACTCTAAACTGAAGAGTTTCCTCATGGCTCACACCCTCTATTCTGTCGAGGAGCTCCTGGAAGAGACAAAAAATTAAGCAAATTACAGAGTGACATTCTTGATTTTCTTTATTTAAACTAACGACTTACCGCCTGAATATGTTTCTTATATTTCATTCTATCTGTTTCTACAATCGTGTTATAATTTCATGTATTGACTCGTTCCATGACCATGGAGACTTCTCCTCAATGTGGTCCCACGGAACAGTAAATATATTAAAAAAAAAAAAAATAAAGGAGAACGACCATATGGTGCCCGAGGCAGCAATAGACCATTGGAGACAAGTCGGCTGGAGGACGATGTAATCAATTTCGACGCAATGTGAGTGTTCCATCTTCATTAGGAGGCCCTGAACGATACAATTAACTATCAGTTTTGCGTCGGATTCGAAAATTGGGCTCACAGGAGAACGACCATAAGGTGCCACAGGCAGCAATAGACCCTTGGAGACAAGTCGGCTGGAGGACGATGTATTGAATCGCGACGCCATTTGTGTGTTCCATCGTCGTTAGCAGGGTCGGAACGTTACAATTAACAGTCCGTTTTGCGTCGGATTCGAAAATCTGGACTCACAGGAGAATGACCATAAGGTGATTCAGGCAGCAATAGACCCTGGGAGACAAGACGGCTGCAGGACGATGTATTGAATCGCGACGCAATTTGAGTGTTCCATCGTCATTAGGAGGCCCTGGACGTTACAATTAACTATCAGTTTTGCGTCGGAATCGATAATCTAGCCTCACAGGAGAACGACCATAAGGTGCCCGAGGCAGCAATAGACTCCTGGAGACAGGTCGGCTGGAGGACGATGTATTGAATCGCGACGCAATTTGAGTGTTCCATCGTCATTAGAAGAAACTGAACGTTATAATTAACTATCAGTTTTGCGTCGGATTCGAAAAGCTAGACTTACAGGAGACGGACCATAAAGTGCCCGAGGCAGCAATAGACCCTTGGAGACAAGTCGGCTGGAGGACGATGTATTGAATCTCGACGCAATTTGAGTGCTCCATCGTCATTAGGAGACCCTGAAGGTTACAATTAACCATCATTTTTGCGTCGGATTTGAATATCAAGACTCACAGGAGACGGAACAAAAGGTGTCCGAGACAGAAATATCCCCTTGGAGACAAATCGGCTGGAGGACGATGTATTGAATCTCGACGCAATTTGAGTGTTCCATTGACATTACGACGCCCTGAACGTTCCAATAATCTATCCGTTTTGCGTCGGATCCGAAAATCTAGACTCACAGGAGACGGACCATATGGTGGCCGAGGCAGCAAAATCCCCTTGGTGACAAGTCGGCTGGAGGACGATATATTGAACCTCGACGCAATGTGAGTGTTCCATCGTCATTAGCAGGCCCTGAACGTTACAATTAACTATCAGTTTTGGGTCGGAATCGAAAATCTAGACTCACAGAAGAACGAACATATGGTGCCACAGGCAGCAATAGACCCTTGAAGACAAGTCGCCTGGAGGACGATGTAATGAATCGCGACGCGATTTGAGTGTTCCATCAACATTAGGAGGCCTTGAACGTTACAATTAAACATCAGTTTTGCGCCGGACCATAAGGTGCCCGTCGCAGCAATAGACCCTTGGAGACAAGCCGGCTGGAGGACGTTGTATTGAATCGCGACGCAATTTGAGTGTTCCATCGTCATTTGGAGGCCCTGAACGTAACAATTAACTATCACTTTTGCGTCGGATTCGAAAATATAGACTCACAGGAGACGGACCATAAGGTGCGGGAGGCTGCAATATCCCCTTGGAGACAAGTCGACTGGAGGACGATGTAATGAATTTCGACGCAATTTGAGTGTTCCATCGTCATTAGGAGGCCCTGAACGTTACAATTAACAATCAGTTTTGCGTCGGATTCGAAAATCTCGACTTACAGGACACGGACCATGAGGTGCCCGAGGCAGCAATATCCCCTTGGAGACAAGTCGGCTGGAGGATGATGTATTGAATCTCGACGCAATTTGAGTGTTCCACAATCATTAGGAGGCACTGAACGTTACAATTAACCATCAGTTTTGCGTCGGATTCGAAAATCTAGACTCACAGGAGAACGACCATAAGGTGCCCGTGGCAGCAATAGACCCTTGGAGACAAATTGGCTGGAGGACGATGTATTGAATAGCGATGCAATTTGAGTGTTCCATCGTCATTAGCAGGCCCTGAACGTTACAATTAACTATCAGTTTTGCGCCGGATTCGAAAATCTAGACACCCGGTGCCCGCGGCAGCAATTTACCCTTGGAAACAAGTCGGCTGGAGGACGATGTAATGGGTCTCGTCGCAATTTGAGTGTTTCATCGTCATTAGGAGGCTCTGAACGTTCCAATTAACTATCAGTTTTGCGTCTAACTCGAAAATCTTGACTCACAGGAGAACGACCATAAGGTGCCACAGGAAACAAGAGAACCTTGAAGACAAGTCGGCTGGAGGACGATGTATTGAATCGCGACGCAGTTAGTGTGTTCCCGTTGTTAGCATGGTCGGAACGTTGCAATTAACTATCAATTTTGCGTCGGATTCGAAAATCTAGACTCACGGTGCCCGCGGCAGCAATTTCCCCCTGGAGACAAGTCGGCTGGAGGACGGTGTAATGAATCTCGACGCAATTTGAGAGTTCCATCGTAATTAGGAGGCCTTGAATGTTACAATTAACCATCAGTTTTGCGTCGGATTCGAAAATCTAGGCTCACAGGAGAACGACCATAAGGTGCCCGAGGCAGCAATAGACCCTTGGAGACAAGTCTGCTGGTGGACGATGTATTGAATCACGATGCAATTTGAGTGTTCCATCGTCATTAAGAGGCCATGAACGTTACAATTAACTATCAGTTTTGCGTCGGATTCGAAAATGTAGACTCTCAGGAGAACAACCATAAGGTGCCTGAGGCAGCAATAGATCCTTGGAGACAAGTCGGCTGGAGGACGATGTATTGAATCGCGACGCAATTTGAGTGATCCATCGTCATTAGGAGGCCCTGATTGTTACAATTAACTATCAGTTTTGCGTCGGATTCGATAATCTAGCCTTACAGCTAATCGACCATAAGGTGCCTGAGGCTGCAATAGACGCCTTGAGACAAGTCGGCTATAGGACGATGTATTGAATCGCGACGCAATTTGAGTGTTCCATCGCCTTTAGGAGGCCCTGAACGTAACAATTATCAGTTTTGCGTCGGATTCGAAAATCTAGACTCACAGGAGACGGACCATAAGGTGCCCGAGGCAGCAATAGGCCCTTGGAGACAAGTCGGCTGAAGGACGATGTATTAAAGCGCGACGAAATTTGTGTGTTCCATCATCGTTAGCAGGGTCGGAACGTTACAATTAACAGTCCGTTTTGCGTCGGATTCGAAAATCTGGACTCACAGGAGAACGACCATAAGGTGACCGAGGCCGCAATAGACCCATGGAGACATATCGGCTGGAGGACGATTTATTGAATCTCGACTTAATTTGAGTGTTCCATCGTCATTAGGAGGCCCTGAACGTTACAATTAACTATCAGTTTTGCGTCGGATTCGAAAATCTAGACTCACAGGAGACTGACCATATGGTGCCCGACGCAGCAATATCCCCTTGGAGACGGCTGGAGGACGATGTATTGAATCTCGACGCAATGTGAGTGTTCCATCTTCATTAGGAGTACCTGAACGCTACAATTAACATCAGTTGTGCGCTGGATTCGAAAATCTAGACTCACAGGAGACGGACCATATGGTGCCCGAGATAGCAATATCCCCTTGGAGACAAGTCGGCTGGAGGACGATTTATTGAATCTCGACGCTATTTGAGTGTTCCATCGTCATTAGGAGGCCCTTAACGTTACAATTAAATATCAGTTTTGCGTCGTATAAGAAAATCTAGACTCAAAGGAGGAAGACCATTAGGTGCCAAAGGCAGCAATTGACCCTTGGAGACAAATCGGCTGGAGGACGATGTATTGAATCGCGATGCAATTTGAGTGTTCCATCGTCGTTAGGAGGCCCTGAACGTTACAATTAACCATCAGTTTTGCGTCGGATTCGAAAATCTCGACTTACAGGACACGGACCATGAGGTGCCCGAGGCAGCAATAGACCCTTGGAGACAAGTCTGCTGGTGGACGATGTATTGAATCGCGATGCAATTTGAGTGTTTCATCGTCATTAGCAGGCCCTGAACGTTACAATTAACTATCAATTTTGCGTCGGATTCGAAAATCTAGACACCCGGTGCCCGCGGCAGCAATTTCCCCTTGGAAACAAGTCGGCTGGAGGACGATGTAATGGGTCTCGACGCAATTTGACTGTTCCATTGTCATTAGGAGGCACTGAGCTTTACAATTAGCTGTCAGTTATGCGTCGGATACGAAAATCTAGACTCACAGGAGAACGACCATAAGGTGCCAGAGGCAGCAATAGACCCTTGGAGACAAGTCGGCTGGAGGACGATGTATTGAATCCCGACACAATTTCAGTGTTCCATCGTCATTAAGAGGCCCTGAACGTTACAATTAACTATCAGTTTCGCATCAGAATCGAAAATCTAGACTCACAGGAGACGGACCATAAGTTCCCCGAGCCAGCAATGTCCCCTTGGAGACAAGTCGGCTCGAGGCCGATGTATTGATTCTCGACGCAATTTGAGTGTTCCGTCGTCATTAGGAGGCGCTGAATGTTACAATTAACTATCAGTTTTGCGTCGGGTTCGAAAGTCTAGACTCACAGGAGATCGATCATAAGGTGCCCGAGGCAGCAATAGACCCTTGGAGACAAGTCGAATGGAAGACGATGTATTGGATCGCGACGCAATTTGAGGGTTCCATCGTCATTAGGAGGCCCTGAACGTTACAATTAACTATCAGTTTCGCGTCGGATTCGAAAATCTAGACTCACAGGAGAAGGACCACATGGAGCCGGAGGCAGTTATATCCCCTTGTTGTCAAGTCGGCTGGAGGACGATGTTAAGACTCTCGACGCAATTTGAGTGTTCCATCGTCATTAGGAGGCGCTGAACGTTACAATTAACTATCATTTTTGCGTCGGATTCGGAAATCTAGACTCACAGGAGTCGGACCATATGGTGCACGAGGCAGCAATACCCCTTGGAGACAAGTCGGCTGGAGGACGATGTATTGATCCTCGACGCAATTTGAGTATTCCATCGTCATTCGGAGGCCTTGAACGTTGCAATTAACTATCAGTTTTGCGTCGGTTTCGAAAATTGAGACTCACAGGAGAACGACCATAAGGTGCCTGAGGCAGCAATAGATAATTGGAGACAAGTCGGCTGAAGGACGATGTATTGAATCTCAACGCAATTTGAGTGTTCCATCGTCATTAGGAGGCCCTGTACGTTACAATTAACTATCAGTTTCGCATCGGAATCGAAAATCTAGACTCACAGGAGAAGAACCATATGGTGCCCGAGGCAGTAATGTCCCCTTGGACACAAGTCGGCTGCAATACGATGTATTGAATCTCGACGCAATTTAAGTGTTCCATCGTCATTAGGAGGCCCTGAACGTTACAATTAACTATCAGTTTTGCGTCGGATTATAAAATCTAGACTCACAGGAGAACGACCATAAGGTGCCCGAGGCAGCAATAGACATTTGGAGGCAAGTCGGCTGGAGGACGTTGTATTGAATCTCGACGCAATTTAGTGTTCCATCGTCATTAGCAGGCGCTGAGAGTTACAATTAACTATCAGTTATGCGTCGGATACGAAAATCTAGACTCACAGGAGAACGAACATAAGGTGACCGAGGCAGCAATAGACCCTTGGAGACAAGTCGGCCGGAGGACGATGTATTGAGTCTCGACGCAATTTCAGTGTTCTATCGTCATTAGGAGGCCCTGAACTTTACAATTAACTATCAGTTATGCGTCGTATTCGAAAATCTAGACTCACAGGAGAACGACCACATGGTGGCCGAGGCAGCAATAGACATATGGAGACAAGTCGGCTGCAGGCCGATGTATTGAATCTCGACGCAATTTGAGTGTTCCATCGTCATTAGGAGGCACTGAACTTTACAATTAACTATCAGTTATGCGTCGGATTCTAATATCTAGACTCACAGGAGAACGACCACAAGGTGCCCGAGGGAGCAATAGACATTTGGAGGCAAGACGGCTGGAGGCCCATGTATTGAATCTCGACGCAATTTGAGTGTTCCATCGTCATTAGGAGGCGCTGAACGTTGCAATTAACAATCAGTTATGCGTCGGATTCGAAATTCTAGACTCACAGGAGAACGACCATAAGGTGCCCGAGGCAGGAATAGACCCTTGGAGACAAATTGGCTGGAGGCCAATGTATTGAATCTCGACGCATTTTGAGTGTTCCATCGTCATTAGGAGGCGCTGAGCTTTACAATTAACTGTCAGTTATGCGTCGGATACGAAAATCTAGACTCACAGGAGAACGACCATAAGGTGCCAGAGGCAGCAATAGACCCTTGGAGTCAAGTCGGCTCGAGGACGATGTATTGAATCTCGACACAATTTCAGTGTTCCATCGTCATTGGTAGGCCCCGAACTTTACAATTAACTATCAGTTATGAGTCGTATTCGAAAATCTAGACTCACAGGAGAACGACCATAGAGTGGCCGAGGCAGGAATAGACCCTTGGAGACAAGTCGGCTGGAGGCCGATGTATTGAATCTCGACGCAATTTGAGTGTTCCATCGTCATTAGGAGGCCCTGAACTTTACAATTAACTATCAGTTATGCGTCGGATTCGGAATCTAGACTCACAGGAGAACGACCACAAGGTGCCCGAGGGAGCAATAGACATTTGGAGACAAGTCGGCTGGAGGCCGATGTATTGAATCGCGACGCAATTTGAGTGTTCCATCGTCATTAGGACGCGCTGAACGTTGCAATTAACTATCAGTTATGCGTCGGATTCGAAAATCTAGACTCACAGGAGAACGACCATAAGGTGCCCGAGGCAGCAATAGAACCTTGGTGACAAGTCGGCAGAATGACGATGTATTGAATCTCGAAGCAATTTGAGTGTTCCATCGTCATTAGGAGGCCCTGAACGTTACAATTAACTATCAGTTTTGCTTCGGATTCGAAAATGTAGAATCGCCGGAGAGGGATCATGTGGTACCCGAGGCAGCGATATCCCCTCGGAGACAGGTCGGCTGGAGGACGATGTATTGAATCTTGACGCAATTTGAGTGTTCCATCGTCATTAGGAAGCCTTGAACTTTACAATTAACTATCAGTAATGCGTCGGATTCTAAAATCTAGACTCACAGGGGAACGACCATAAGGTGCCCGAGGCAACAATAGACCTTTGGAGACAAATCGGCTGAATGACGATGTATTGAATCTGGACGCGATTTGAGTGTTCCATCGTCATTAGGAAGCCCTGAACGTTACAATTAACAATCAGTTTCGCGTCGGATTCGAAAATCTAGACTCACAGGAGAACGACCATAAGATGCCTGAGGCAGCAATATCCCCATGGAGAGAAATCGACTGGAGGACGATGTATTGAATTTCGACGCAATTTGAATATTCCATCGTCATTAGGAGCCCCTGAACGTAACAATTAACTATCAGTTTTGCGTCGGGTACGAAAATGTAGAATCACCGGAGACAGACCATGTGGTGCCCGAGGCAGCGATATCCCCTTGGAGACAAGTCGGCTGGAGGACGATGTATTGACTCTCGACGCAATTTGAGTGTTCCATCGTCATTAGGAGGCGCTGAACGTTACAATTAACTATCAGTTATGCGTCGGATTCGAAAATCTAGACTCGCAGGAGAACGACCATAAGGTGCCCGAGGCAGCATTAGACATTTGGAGACAAGTCGGCTGAAGGCCGATGTATTGAATCTCGAAGCAATTTGAGTGTTCCATCGTAATTAGGACTAGCTGAACGTTGCAATTAACTATCAGTTATGCGTCGGATTCGAAAATCTAGACTCACAGGAGAACGACTATAAGGTGCCCGAGGCAGCAATACCACTTGGAGACAAGTCGGCAGAAGGACGATGTATTGAATCTGGAAGCAATTTGAGTGTTCCATCGTCACTAGGAGGCCCTGAACGTTACAATTAACTATCAGTTTCGCATCGGAATCGAAAATCAAGACTCACTGGAGACGGACCATATGTTGCCCGAGGCAGCAATGTCCCGTTGGAGACAAATCGGCTCGAGTCCGATGTATTGAATCTCGACGCAATTTGAGGGTTCCAACGTCATTAGGAGGCCGTGAACGTTACAATTAACCATCAGTCTTCCGTCGGGTTCGAAAGTCTAGACTCACAGGAGAACGATCATAAGGTGCCAGAGGCAGCAATAGACCCTTGGAGATAAGTCGGCTGGAGGACGATGTATTAGATCGCGACGCAATTTGAGTGTTCCATAGTCATTAGGAGGCCATGAATGTTACAATTACCTGTCAGTTTTGCGTCTGATTCGAAATTTAGAATCGCCGGAGACGGATCATGTGGTGCCCGAGGCAGCCATAACCCCTTGGAGACAAGTCGGCTGGAGGACGAAGTATTGAATCTCGACGCAATTTGAGTGTTCCATCGTCAATAGGAGGCCCTGAACGTTACAATTAACTATCAGTTTCGCCTCGGATTCGAAAATCTAGACTCACAGAAGACGGACCACATGGAGCCCGAGGCAGATCTATCCCCTTGTAGACAAGTCAGCTGGAGATCGACGTTAAGACTCTAGACGCGATTTGAGTGTTCCATCCTCATTAGGAGGCCCTGAACGTTACATTTAACAATCAGTTTCGCGTCGGATTCGAAAATCTAGACTCACAGGCGATGGACCACGCAATTTGAGTTTTCCATCGTCATTAGGAGGACCTGAACTTTACAATTACCTATCAGTTATGCGTTGGATTCGAAATTCTAGACTCACAGCAGAAGGACCACAAGGTGCCCGATGCAGCAATAGACATTTGGAGACAAGTCGGCTGGAGGCCGATCTATTGAATCCCGACGCAATTTGAGTGTTCCATCGTCAATAGGAGGCCCTGAACATTACAATTAACTATAAGTTTCGAGTCGGATTCGAAAATCTAGACTCAAAGGAGACGGTCCAAATTGAGCCCGAGGCTGCCAAATCCCCGTGTAGACAAGTCGGCTGGAGGACGGCGTATTGAATCTCGACGCAATTTGAGTGTTCCATCGTCATTAGGAGGCCCTGAACATTACAATTAACTATCAGTTTCGCGTCGGAATCAAAAATCTAGCTCACAGGAGACGGACAATATGGTGCCAAAGGCAGCAATGTCCCCTTGGAGACAAGACGGCTGGAGGCCGATGTATTGAATCTCGACGCAATTTGTGTGTTTCATCGTCATTAGGAGGCCCTGAACATTACAATTAACTATCAGTTTTGCGTCGGATTGTAAAATCTAGACTCACGGGGGAACGACCATAACGAGCCAGAGGCAACAATAGACCCTTGTAGACAAATCGGCTGAATGACGATGTATTGAATATCGATGCAATTTGAGTGTTCCATCGTCATTAGGAGGCCCTGAACGTAACAATTAACTATCAGTTTTGCGTCGGGTCGAAAATGTAGAATCACCGGAGACAGACCATGTGGTGCCCGAGGCAGCGATATCCTCTTGGAGACAAGTCGGCTGGAGGACGATGTATTGACTCTCGACGCAATTTGAGTGTTCCATCGTCATTATGAGGCGCTGGAAGTTGCAATTGACTAACAGTTATGCGTAGGATTCGAAAATCTACACTCACAGGAGAACGACCATAAGGTGCCCGAGGGAGCAATAGACCCTTGGAGACAAGTCGGCTGGAGGCCGATGTATTGAATCTCACGCAATTTGAGTGTCCCATCGTCGTTAGGAGGACCTGAACTTTACAATTAACTATCAGTTATGCGTTGGATTCGAAAATCTAGACTCACAACAGAACAACCACAAGGTGCCCGATGCAGCAATAGACATTTGGAGACAAGTCGGCTGGAGGCCGATGGATTGAATCTCGACGCAATTTGAGTGTTCCATCGTCATTAGGACGCGCTGAACGTTGCAATTAACTATCAGTTATGCGTCGGATTCGAAAATCTAGACTCACAGGAGAACGACAATAAGGTGCCCGAGGCAGCAATAGAACCTTGGAGACAAGTCAGCGGGAGGATGATGTATTGACTCTCGACGCAATTTGAGGGTTCCATCGTCATTAGGAGGCGCTGAACGTTGCAATTAACTATCAGTTTTGCGTCGGATTCGAAAATGTAGAATCGCCGGAGACGGTTCATGTGGTGCCCGAGGCAGCGATATCCCCTTGGAGACAAGTCGGCTGGAGGACGATGTATTGAATCTTGACGCAATTTGAGTGTTCCATCGTCATTCGGAAGCCTTGAACTTTACAATTAACTATCAGTTATGCGTCGGATTCTAAAAGCTAGACTCACAGGGGAACGACCATAAGGTGCCCGACTCAACAATAGACCTTTGGAGACAAATCGGCTGAATGACGATGTATAGAATCGCGACGCGATTTGAGTGTTCCATCGTCATTAGTAAGCCCTGAACGTTACAATTAACAATCAGTTTCGCGTCGGATTCGAAAATCTAGACTCACAGGAGAACGACCATAAGATGCCCGAGGCAACAATATCCCCATGGAGTGAAATCGACTGGAGCACTATGTATTGAATCTCGACGCAATTTGAATATTCCATCGTCATTAGGAGGCCCTGAACGTAACAATTAACTATCAGTTTTGCGTCGGAATCGAAAATCAAGACTCACTGGAGACGGACCATATGTTGCCCGAGGCAGCAATGTCCCCTTGGAGACAAATCGGCTCGAGGTCGATGTATTGAATCTCGACGCATTTTTGAGGGTTCCATCCTCATCAGGAGAACGTGAACGTTACAATTAACCATCAGTTTTGCGTCCGGTTCGAAAGTCTAGACTCACAGGAGAACGATCATAAGGTGCCAGAGGCAGCAATAGACCCTTGGAGATAAGTCGGCTGGAGGACGATGTATTAGATCGCGACGCAATTTGCGTGTTCCATAGTCATTAGGAGGCATTGAATGTTACAATTACCTATCAGTTTTGCGTCTGATTCGAAATGTAGAATCGCCGGAGACGGATCATGTGGTGCCCGAGGCAGCTATAACCCCTTGGAGACAAGTCGGCTGGAGGCCGATGTATTGAATCTCGACGCAATTTGAGTGTTCCATCGTCATTAGGACGCGCTGAACGTTGCAATTAACTATCAGTTATGCGTCGGATTCGAAAATCCAGACTCACAGGAGAACGACCATAAGGTGCCCGAGGCAGCAATAGAACCTTGGTGACAAGTCGGCAGAATGACGATGTATTGAATCTCGAAGCAATTTGAGTGTTCCATCGTCATTAGGAGGCCCTGAACGTTACAATTAACTATCAGTTTTGCTTCGGATTCGAAAATGTAGAATCGCCGGAGAGGGATCATGTGGTACCCGAGGCAGCGATATCCCCTCGGAGACAGGTCGGCTGGAGGACGATGTATTGAATCTTGACGCAATTTGAGTGTTCCATCGTCATTAGGAAGCCTTGAACTTTACAATTAACTATCAGTAATGCGTCGGATTCTAAAATCTAGACTCACAGGGGAACGACCATAAGGTGCCCGAGGCAACAATAGACCTTTGGAGACAAATCGGCTGAATGACGATGTATTGAATCTGGACGCGATTTGAGTGTTCCATCGTCATTAGGAAGCCCTGAACGTTACAATTAACAATCAGTTTCGCGTCGGATTCGAAAATCTAGACTCACAGGAGAACGACCATAAGATGCCTGAGGCAGCAATATCCCCATGGAGAGAAATCGACTGGAGGACGATGTATTGAATTTCGACGCAATTTGAATATTCCATCGTCATTAGGAGCCCCTGAACGTAACAATTAACTATCAGTTTTGCGTCGGGTACGAAAATGTAGAATCACCGGAGACAGACCATGTGGTGCCCGAGGCAGCGATATCCCCTTGGAGACAAGTCGGCTGGAGGACGATGTATTGACTCTCGACGCAATTTGAGTGTTCCATCGTCATTAGGAGGCGCTGAACGTTACAATTAACTATCAGTTTTGCGTCGGAATCGAAAATCAAGACTCACTGGAGACGGACCATATGTTGCCCGAGGCAGCAATGTCCCCTTGGAGACAAATCGGCTCGAGGTCGATGTATTGAATCTCGACGCATTTTTGAGGGTTCCATCCTCATCAGGAGAACGTGAACGTTACAATTAACCATCAGTTTTGCGTCCGGTTCGAAAGTCTAGACTCACAGGAGAACGATCATAAGGTGCCAGAGGCAGCAATAGACCCTTGGAGATAAGTCGGCTGGAGGACGATGTATTAGATCGCGACGCAATTTGCGTGTTCCATAGTCATTAGGAGGCATTGAATGTTACAATTACCTATCAGTTTTGCGTCTGATTCGAAATGTAGAATCGCCGGAGACGGATCATGTGGTGCCCGAGGCAGCTATAACCCCTTGGAGACAAGTCGGCTGGAGGCCGATGTATTGAATCTCGACGCAATTTGAGTGTTCCATCGTCATTAGGACGCGCTGAACGTTGCAATTAACTATCAGTTATGCGTCGGATTCGAAAATCTAGACTCACAGGAGAACGACCATAAGGTGCCCGAGGCAGCAATAGAACCTTGGTGACAAGTCGGCAGAATGACGATGTATTGAATCTCGAAGCAATTTGAGTGTTCCATCGTCATTAGGAGGCCCTGAACGTTACAATTAACTATCAGTTTTGCTTCGGATTCGAAAATGTAGAATCGCCGGAGAGGGATCATGTGGTACCCGAGGCAGCGATATCCCCTCGGAGACAGGTCGGCTGGAGGACGATGTATTGAATCTTGACGCAATTTGAGTGTTCCATCGTCATTAGGAAGCCTTGAACTTTACAATTAACTATCAGTAATGCGTCGGATTCTAAAATCTAGACTCACAGGGGAACGACCATAAGGTGCCCGAGGCAACAATAGACCTTTGGAGACAAATCGGCTGAATGACGATGTATTGAATCTGGACGCGATTTGAGTGTTCCATCGTCATTAGGAAGCCCTGAACGTTACAATTAACAATCAGTTTCGCGTCGGATTCGAAAATCTAGACTCACAGGAGAACGACCATAAGATGCCTGAGGCAGCAATATCCCCATGGAGAGAAATCGACTGGAGGACGATGTATTGAATTTCGACGCAATTTGAATATTCCATCGTCATTAGGAGCCCCTGAACGTAACAATTAACTATCAGTTTTGCGTCGGGTACGAAAATGTAGAATCACCGGAGACAGACCATGTGGTGCCCGAGGCAGCGATATCCCCTTGGAGACAAGTCGGCTGGAGGACGATGTATTGACTCTCGACGCAATTTGAGTGTTCCATCGTCATTAGGAGGCGCTGAACGTTACAATTAACTATCAGTTATGCGTCGGATTCGAAAATCTAGACTCGCAGGAGAACGACCATAAGGTGCCCGAGGCAGCATTAGACATTTGGAGACAAGTCGGCTGAAGGCCGATGTATTGAATCTCGAAGCAATTTGAGTGTTCCATCGTAATTAGGACTAGCTGAACGTTGCAATTAACTATCAGTTATGCGTCGGATTCGAAAATCTAGACTCACAGGAGAACGACTATAAGGTGCCCGAGGCAGCAATACCACTTGGAGACAAGTCGGCAGAAGGACGATGTATTGAATCTGGAAGCAATTTGAGTGTTCCATCGTCACTAGGAGGCCCTGAACGTTACAATTAACTATCAGTTTCGCATCGGAATCGAAAATCAAGACTCACTGGAGACGGACCATATGTTGCCCGAGGCAGCAATGTCCCGTTGGAGACAAATCGGCTCGAGTCCGATGTATTGAATCTCGACGCAATTTGAGGGTTCCAACGTCATTAGGAGGCCGTGAACGTTACAATTAACCATCAGTCTTCCGTCGGGTTCGAAAGTCTAGACTCACAGGAGAACGATCATAAGGTGCCAGAGGCAGCAATAGACCCTTGGAGATAAGTCGGCTGGAGGACGATGTATTAGATCGCGACGCAATTTGAGTGTTCCATAGTCATTAGGAGGCCATGAATGTTACAATTACCTGTCAGTTTTGCGTCTGATTCGAAATTTAGAATCGCCGGAGACGGATCATGTGGTGCCCGAGGCAGCCATAACCCCTTGGAGACAAGTCGGCTGGAGGACGAAGTATTGAATCTCGACGCAATTTGAGTGTTCCATCGTCAATAGGAGGCCCTGAACGTTACAATTAACTATCAGTTTCGCCTCGGATTCGAAAATCTAGACTCACAGAAGACGGACCACATGGAGCCCGAGGCAGATCTATCCCCTTGTAGACAAGTCAGCTGGAGATCGACGTTAAGACTCTAGACGCGATTTGAGTGTTCCATCCTCATTAGGAGGCCCTGAACGTTACATTTAACAATCAGTTTCGCGTCGGATTCGAAAATCTAGACTCACAGGCGATGGACCACGCAATTTGAGTTTTCCATCGTCATTAGGAGGACCTGAACTTTACAATTACCTATCAGTTATGCGTTGGATTCGAAATTCTAGACTCACAGCAGAAGGACCACAAGGTGCCCGATGCAGCAATAGACATTTGGAGACAAGTCGGCTGGAGGCCGATCTATTGAATCCCGACGCAATTTGAGTGTTCCATCGTCAATAGGAGGCCCTGAACATTACAATTAACTATAAGTTTCGAGTCGGATTCGAAAATCTAGACTCAAAGGAGACGGACCAAATTGAGCCCGAGGCTGCCAAATCCCCGTGTAGACAAGTCGGCTGGAGGACGGCGTATTGAATCTCGACGCAATTTGAGTGTTCCATCGTCATTAGGAGGCCCTGAACATTACAATTAACTATCAGTTTCGCGTCGGAATCAAAAATCTAGCTCACAGGAGACGGACAATATGGTGCCAAAGGCAGCAATGTCCCCTTGGAGACAAGACGGCTGGAGGCCGATGTATTGAATCTCGACGCAATTTGTGTGTTTCATCGTCATTAGGAGGCCCTGAACATTACAATTAACTATCAGTTTTGCGTCGGATTGTAAAATCTAGACTCACGGGGGAACGACCATAACGAGCCAGAGGCAACAATAGACCCTTGTAGACAAATCGGCTGAATGACGATGTATTGAATATCGATGCAATTTGAGTGTTCCATCGTCATTAGGAGGCCCTGAACGTAACAATTAACTATCAGTTTTGCGTCGGGTCGAAAATGTAGAATCACCGGAGACAGACCATGTGGTGCCCGAGGCAGCGATATCCTCTTGGAGACAAGTCGGCTGGAGGACGATGTATTGACTCTCGACGCAATTTGAGTGTTCCATCGTCATTATGAGGCGCTGGAAGTTGCAATTGACTAACAGTTATGCGTAGGATTCGAAAATCTACACTCACAGGAGAACGACCATAAGGTGCCCGAGGGAGCAATAGACCCTTGGAGACAAGTCGGCTGGAGGCCGATGTATTGAATCTCACGCAATTTGAGTGTCCCATCGTCGTTAGGAGGACCTGAACTTTACAATTAACTATCAGTTATGCGTTGGATTCGAAAATCTAGACTCACAACAGAACAACCACAAGGTGCCCGATGCAGCAATAGACATTTGGAGACAAGTCGGCTGGAGGCCGATGTATTGAATCTCGACGCAATTTGAATATTCCATCGTCATTAGGAGGCCCTGAACGTAACAATTAACTATCGGTTTTGCGTCGGGTCGCAAATGTAGAATCACCGGAGATAGACCATGTGGTGCCCGAGGCAGCGATATCCACTTGGAGACAAGTCGGCTGGAGGACGATGTATTGACTCTCTACGCAATTTGAGTGTTCCATCGTCATTAGGAGGCCCTGGACGTTACAATTTACTATCAGTTTCACATCGGAATCGAAAATCTAGACTCACAGGAGACGCCCCATATGTGCCCGAGGCAGCAATGTCCCCTTTGAGACAAGACGGCCCGAGGCCGATGTATTGAATCTCGACTCAAGTTGTGTGTTCCATCGTCATTATGAGGCCCTGAATGTTTCAATTATCAGTTTCGCGTCGGATTCGAGAATCTAGACTCACAGGAGACGGACCATATAGAGACCGAAGCAGCAATATCCCCTTGCACACAATTCGGCTGGAGGACGATGTATTGACTCTCGACGCAATTTGTGTGTTCCATCGATATTAGGAGGCGCTGAACGTTACAATTAACCATCTTTTTGCGTCGCATTCGAAAATCTAGACTCGCAGGAGACGGACCACATGGAGCCCGAGGCAGCAATACCCCTTTGAGACTCGTCGGCTGGAGGACGACGTATTGAACCTCGACGCAATTTGAGTGTTCCATCGCCATTAGGAGGCCCTGAACGTTACAATGAACTATCAGTTTATCGTCGGGTTCGAAAATCTAGACTCACAGCTGAACGATCATAAGGTGCCCGAGGCAGCAATAGACCCTTGGAGACAAGTCGGCTGGAGGACGATGTATTGGATCGCGACGCAATATGAGTGTTCCATCGTCATTAGGAGGCCCTGATCGTTACAATTAACTATCAGTTTCGCGTCGCATTCGAGAATAAAGACTCACAGGAGACGGACCATATGGCGCCCGAGGCACTAATACCCCTTGGAGACAAGTCGTCTGGAGGACGATGTATTGACTCTCGACGCAATTTGAGTGTTAAATCGTCATTAGGAGGCCCTGAACGTTGCAATTAACTATCAGTTTCGCGTCGGATTCGAAAATCGAGACTCACAAGAGAACGACCATAAGGTGCCCGAGGCGGCAATAGAACCTTGGACCCCAGTCCGCTGGAGGACGATGTATTGAATCTCGACGCAGGATGAGTGTTTCATCGTCATTAGGAGGCCCTGAACTTTACAATTAGCTATCAGTTATGCGTCGGATTCGAAAATCTAGACTCACAGGAGAACGACCACAAGGTACCAGAGGCAGCAATAGATTTTTGGAGACAAGTCGGCTGGTGGCCGATGTATTGAATCTCGACGCAATTTGAGTGTTCCATCGACATTAGGAGGCCCTGAACATTACAATTAACTATCAGTTATGCGTCGGATTCTTAAATATAGACTCACAGGAGAACGACCATGAGGTGCCCGAGGCAGCAATATCCCCATGGAGAGAAGTCAGCTGGTGGACGATGTATTGATTCTTAACGCAATTTGAGTATTTCATCGTCATTAGGAAGCCCTGAAAGTTACAATAAACTATCAGCTTTGCGTCGGGTTCAAAAATCTAAACTCACAGCTGAACGATCGTAAGGTGCCCGAGGCAGCTAGATTCCCTTGTAGACAAGTCATCTGGAGGACGATGTATTGACTCTCGACGCAATTTGAGTGTTCCATCGTCATTGGGAGAATCTGAATGTTACAATTAACTATCAGTTTTTCGTCGCAATCGAAAATCTAGACTTACTGGAGACGGACCGTAAGGTGCCCGAGGCAGCAATATCCCCTTGGAGACCAGTCCGCTGGAAGACGATGTAGTGAATCGCGACGCAATTTCAGTGTCCCATCGTAATTAGGAGGCCCTGAAAGTTACAATTAACTATCAGTTTGGCGTCGGATTCGAAAATCTAGACTCACAGGACACGGACCACATGGAGCCAGAGGCAGCAATATCCCCTTGTAGACAAGTTGGCTGGAGGACGATGTATTTAATCCCGACTTAATTTGAGTGTTCCATCGTCATTAGGAATGGCTGAGCGTTACAATTAACTATCAGGTATGCCACGGATTCGAAAATCTAGACTCACAGGAGAACGACCATAAGCTGCCCGAGGCAGCAATAGACCATTGGAGACAAGTCGGCTGGAGGACGATGTATTGAATCTCGACGCAATTTGAGTGTTCCATCGTCATTAGGAGTCGCTGAACGTTACAATTAACTATCATTTTTGCGTCGGATTCGAAAATCTAGACTTACAGGAGACGGACCATATGGTGCCAGAGGCAGCAATACCCCTTGGAGACAAGTCGGCTGGAGTACGATGTATTAAACCTCGACGCAATTTGAGTGAACCATCGTCATTAGGAGGCCCTGAACGTTGCAATTAACTATCATTTTAGCGTCGGATTCGAAAATCTAGACTCACAGGAGACGGACCATATGGTGCCCGAGGCAGCAATGCCCCTTGGAGACAAGTCGGCTGGAGGACGATGTATTGAACCTCGACGCAATTTGAGTGTTCCATCGTCATTATGAGGCCCTGAACGTAACAATTAACTATCAGTTATGCGTCGGATTCGAAAATCTATACTCACAGGAGAACGACCACAAGGTCCCCGAGGCAGCAATAGACATTTGGAGACAAGTCGGCTGGAGGTCGATGTATTGAATCTCGACGCAATTTGAGTGTTCCATCGTCATTAGGACGACCTGAACGTTGCAATTAACTATCAGTTTTGCGTCGGATTTAAAATATAGAATCATCGGAGACGGATCATGTGGTGCCTGAGGCAGCAATTGACCATTGGAGACAAGTCGGCTGGAGGACGATGTATTGAATCTCGACGCCATTTGAATGTTTCATCGTCATTAGCAGGATCTGAACTTTACAATTAACTATCAGTTATGTGCCGGATTCGATAATCTAGACTCACTGGAGAACGACCACAAGGTCCCCGAGGCAGCAATAGACATTTGGAGACATGTCGGCTGGAGGTCGATGTATTGAATCTCGACGCAATTTGAGTGTTCCATCGTCATCAGGAGGCGTTGAACGTTGCAAATAACTATCAGTTATGCGTCGGATTCGAAAATCTAGACTCACAGGAGTCGGACCATAAGGTGCCCGAGGCTGCATTATCCCCATGGAGAGAGGTCGGCTGGAGTACGATGTATTTAATCTCGACGCAATTTGAGTATTCCATCGTCATTAGGAGGCCCTGAACGTTACAATTAACTATCAGTTTTGCGTCGGGTTCGAAAATCTAGACTCACAGGAGATAGATGATAAGGTGCTCGAGGCAGCAATAGACTCTTGGAGACAATTCGGCTGCAGGTCGATATATTGAATCTCGACGCAATTTGAGTGTTCCATCGTTATTAGGAGGCCCTGAACGTTACAATTAACTATCAGTTTCGCATCGGAATCGAAAATCTAGACTCAAAGGAGACGGACCATTTGGTGCCCAAGGCAGCAATGTCCCTTGGACACAAGTCTTCTCGTGGCCGCTGTATTGAATCTCGACGCAATTTGAGTGTTGCATCGTCATTAGGAGGCCCTGAACGTTACAATTAACTATCAGTTTTGCGTCAGAATCGAGAATCTAGACTCACAGGAGAACAACCATAAGGGGCCCGAGGCAGCAATATCACCTAGGAGACCAGTCCGCTGGAGGACGATGTATTGAATCGCGACGCAATCTGAGTGCCCCATCGTCATTAGGAGGCCCTGAACGTTGCAATTAACTATCAGTTTTGCATCGTATTCGAAAATGTAGAATCAACGGAGACGGACCATGTGGTGCCCGAGGCAGCGATATGCCCTTGGAGACAAGTCGGCTGGAGGACGATGTATTGAATCTCGACTCAATTTGAATGTTTCATCGTCATTAGGAGGCCCTGAACTTTACAATTAACTATCAGTTATGCGTCGGATTCGATAATCTAGACTCACAGGAGAACGACCACAAGGTCCCCGAGGCAGCAATAGACATTTGGAGACAAGTCTGCTGGAGGTCGATGTATTGAATCTCGACGCAATTTGAGTGTTCCATCGTCATTAGGAGGCGCTGAACGTTGCAATTAACTATCAGTTATGCATTGGATTCAAAAATCAAAACTCACAGTAGAACGACCATAAGCTGCCCGAGGCAGCAATAGACCATTGGAGACAAGTCGGCTGGAGGACGATGTATTGAATCTCGACGCAATTTGAGTGTTCCATCGTCATTAGCAGTCGCTGAACGTTACAATTAACTATCATTTTAGCGTCGGATTCGAAAATCTAGACTCACAGGAGACGGACCATATGGTGCCAGAGGCAGCAATACCCCTTGGAGACAAGTCGGCTGGAGTACGATGTATTAAACCTCGACGCAATTTGAGTGAACCATCGTCATTAGGAGGCCCTGAACGTTGCAATTAACTATCATTTTAGCGTCGGATTCGAAAATCTAGACTCACAGGAGACGGACCATATGGTGCCCGAGGCAGCAATGCCCCTTGGAGACAAGTCGGCTGGAGGACGATGTATTGAACCTCGACGCAATTTGAGTGTTCCATCGTCATTATGAGGCCCTGAACGTAACAATTAACTATCAGTTATGCGTCGGATTCGAAAATCTACACTCACAGGAGAACGACCACAAGGTCCCCGAGGCAGCAATAGACATTTGGAGACAAGTCGGCTGGAGGTCGATGTATTGAATCTCGACGCAATTTGAGTGTTCCATCGTCATTAGGACGACCTGAACGTTGCAATTAACTATCAGTTTTGCGTCGGATTTAAAATATAGAATCATCGGAGACGGATCATGTGGTGCCTGAGGCAGCAATAGACCATTGGAGACAAGTCGGCTGGAGGACGATGTATTGAATCTCGACGCCATTTGAATGTTTCATCGTCATTAGCAGGATCTGAACTTTACAATTAACTATCAGTTATGTGCCGGATTCGATAATCTAGACTTACAGGAGAACGACCACAAGGTCCCCGAGGCAGCAATAGACATTTGGAGACATGTCGGCTGGAGGTCGATGTATTGAATCTCGACGCAATTTGAGTGTTCCATCGTCATCAGGAGGCGTTGAACGTTGCAAATAACTATCAGTTATGCGTCGGATTCGAAAATCTAGACTCACAGGAGTCGGACCATAAAGTGCCCGAGGCTGCATTATCCCCATGGAGAGAGGTCGGCTGGAGTACGATGTATTTAATCTCGACGCAATTTGAGTATTCCATCGTCATTAGGAGGCCCTGAACGTTACAATTAACTATCAGTTTTGCGTCGGGTTCGAAAATCTAGACTCACAGGAGATAGATGATAAGGTGCTCGAGGCAGCAATAGACTCTTGGAGACAATTCGGCTGCAGGTCGATATATTGAATCTCGACGCAATTTGAGTGTTCCATCGTTATTAGGAGGCCCTGAACGTTACAATTAACTATCAGTTTCGCATCGGAATCGAAAATCTAGACTCAAAGGAGACGGACCATTTGGTGCCCAAGGCAGCAATGTCCCTTGGACACAAGTCTTCTCGTGGCCGCTGTATTGAATCTCGACGCAATTTGAGTGTTGCATCGTCATTAGGAGGCCCTGAACGTTACAATTAACTATCAGTTTTGCGTCAGAATCGAGAATCTAGACTCACAGGAGAACAACCATAAGGGGCCCGAGGCAGCAATATCACCTAGGAGACCAGTCCGCTGGAGGACGATGTATTGAATCGCGACGCAATCTGAGTGCCCCATCGTCATTAGGAGGCCCTGAACGTTGCAATTAACTATCAGTTTTGCATCGTATTCGAAAATGTAGAATCAACGGAGACGGACCATGTGGTGCCCGAGGCAGCGATATGCCCTTGGAGACAAGTCGGCTGGAGGACGATGTATTGAATCTCGACTCAATTTGAATGTTTCATCGTCATTAGGAGGCCCTGAACTTTACAATTAACTATCAGTTATGCGTCGGATTCGATAATCTAGACTCACAGGAGAACGACCACAAGGTCCCCGAGGCAGCAATAGACATTTGGAGACAAGTCTGCTGGAGGTCGATGTATTGAATCTCGACGCAATTTGAGTGTTCCATCGTCATTAGGAGGCGCTGAACGTTGCAATTAACTATCAGTTATGCATTGGATTCAAAAATCAAAACTCACAGTAGAACGACCATAAGCTGCCCGAGGCAGCAATAGACCATTGGAGACAAGTCGGCTGGAGGACGATGTATTGAATCTCGACGCAATTTGAGTGTTCCATCGTCATTAGGAGTCGCTGAACGTTACAATTAACTATCATTTTAGCGTCGGATTCGAAAATCTAGACTCACAGGAGACGGACCATATGGTGCCAGAGGCAGCAATACCCCTTGGAGACAAGTCGGCTGGAGTACGATGTATTAAACCTCGACGCAATTTGAGTGAACCATCGTCATTAGGAGGCCCTGAACGTTGCAATTAACTATCATTTTAGCGTCGGATTCGAAAATCTAGACTCACAGGAGACGGACCATATGGTGCCCGAGGCAGCAATGCCCCTTGGAGACAAGTCGGCTGGAGGACGATGTAGTGAACCTCGACGCAATTTGAGTGTTCCATCGTCATTATGAGGCCCTGAACGTAACAATTAACTATCAGTTATGCGTCGGATTCGAAAATCTACACTCACAGGAGAACGACCACAAGGTCCCCGAGGCAGCAATAGACATTTGGAGACAAGTCGGCTGGAGGTCGATGTATTGAATCTCGACGCAATTTGAGTGTTCCATCGTCATTAGGACGACCTGAACGTTGCTATTAACTATCAGTTTTGCGTCGGATTTAAAATATAGAATCATCGGAGACGGATCATGTGGTGCCTGAGGCAGCAATAGACCATTGGAGACAAGTCGGCTGGAGGACGATGTATTGAATCTCGACGCCATTTGAATGTTTCATCGTCATTAGCAGGATCTGAACTTTACAATTAACTATCAGTTATGTGCCGGATTCGATAATCTAGACTTACAGGAGAACGACCACAAGGTCCCCGAGGCAGCAATAGACATTTGGAGACATGTCGGCTGGAGGTCGATGTATTGAATCTCGACGCAATTTGAGTGTTCCATCGTCATCAGGAGGCGTTGAACGTTGCAAATAACTATCAGTTATGCGTCGGATTCGAAAATCTAGACTCACAGGAGTCGGACCATAAAGTGCCCGAGGCTGCATTATCCCCATGGAGAGAGGTCGGCTGGAGTACGATGTATTTAATCTCGACCCAATTTGAGTATTCCATCGTCATTAGGAGGCCCTGAACGTTACAATTAACTATCAGTTTTGCGTCGGGTTCGAAAATCTAGACTCACAGGAGATAGATGATAAGGTGCTCGAGGCAGCAATAGACTCTTGGAGACAATTCGGCTGCAGGTCGATATATTGAATCTCGACGCAATTTGAGTGTTCCATCGTTATTAGGAGGCCCTGAACGTTACAATTAACTATCAGTTTCGCATCGGAATCGAAAATCTAGACTCAAAGGAGACGGACCATTTGGTGCCCAAGGCAGCAATGTCCCTTGGACACAAGTCTTCTCGTGGCCGCTGTATTGAATCTCGACGCAATTTGAGTGTTGCATCGTCATTAGGAGGCCCTGAACGTTACAATTAACTATCAGTTTTGCGTCAGAATCGAGAATCTAGACTCACAGGAGAACAACCATAAGGGGCCCGAGGCAGCAATATCACCTAGGAGACCAGTCCGCTGGAGGACGATGTATTGAATCGCGACGCAATCTGAGTGCCCCATCGTCATTAGGAGGCCCTGAACGTTGCAATTAACTATCAGTTTTGCATCGTATTCGAAAATGTAGAATCAACGGAGACGGACCATGTGGTGCCCGAGGCAGCGATATGCCCTTGGAGACAAGTCGGCTGGAGGACGATGTATTGAATCTCGACTCAATTTGAATGTTTCATCCTCATTAGGAGGCCCTGAACTTTACAATTAACTATCAGTTATGCGTCGGATTCGATAATCTAGACTCACAGGAGAACGACCACAAGGTCCCCGAGGCAGCAATAGACATTTGGAGACAAGTCTGCTGGAGGTCGATGTATTGAATCTCGACGCAATTTGAGTGTTCCATCGTCATTAGGAGGCGCTGAACGTTGCAATTAACTATCAGTTATGCATTGGATTCAAAAATCAAAACTCACAGTAGAACGACCATAAGGTGCTCGAGGCAGCAGTAGACCCTTGGAGACAAGTCGGCTGGAGGCCGATGTATTGAATCTCGACGCAATTTGAGTGTTCCATCGCCATTAGGAGGCCCTGAACGTTACAATTAACTATCAGTTTCGCGTCGGATTCGAAAATCTAGACTCACAGGACACGGACCACATGGAGCCAGTGGCAGCAATATCCCCTTGTAGACAAGTCGGCTCGTGGCCGACGTATTGAACCTCGACGCAATTTGAGTGTTCAATCGTCATTAGGACGACCTGAACGTTGCAATTAACTAACAGTTTTGCGTCGGATTCGAAAATCGAGACTCACAAGAGAACGACCATAAGGTGCCCGAGGCAGCAATAGACATTTGGAGACAAGTCGGCTGGAGGCCGATGTTTTGAATCTCGACCCAATTTGAGTGTTCCATCGTCATTAGGAGGCGCTGAACGTTGCAATTAACTATCAGTTATGGGTCGGATTCGAAAATCTAGACCCACAGGAGAACGACCATAAGGTGCCCGAGGCAGCAATAGACCCTTGGAGATAAGTCGCCTGGAGGCCGATGTATTGAATCTCGACGCAATTTGAGTGTTCCATCGTCATTAGGAGGCGCTGAACGTTACAATTAACTATCTTTTTTGCGTCGGATTCGAAAATGTAGACTCACAGGAGTCGGACCATATGGTGCCCGAGGCAGCAATACCACTTGGAGACAAGTCGGCTGGAGCACGATGTATTGACTCTCGACGCAATTTGAGTTTTCCATCGTCAATAGGAAGCCCTGAACGTTACAATTAATCAGTTTCGCGTCGGATTCGGAAATCTAGACTCACAGGAGAACGACCATAAGGTGCCTGAGGCAGCATTATCCCCATGGAGAGAAGTCGACTGGAGGACGATGTATTTAATCTCGATGCAATTTGAGTATTCCATCGTCATTAGGAGGCCCTGAACGTTACAATTAACTATCAGTTTTGCGTCGGATTCGAGAATCTAGACTCACAGGAGAATAACCATAAGGTGCCCGAGGCAGCAATAGACCCTTGGAGACAAGTCGGCTGGAGGACGTGTAATATCTCTTTACATTCGATGAATTAATCTGATTCAATTCTTCCCTTGAATGACGTTTACAAATTTTCTATCTTCATACTCGCAGAATCCATGCGAAAAGTAGTTCATACAATAGCTATGCCATGAGCGCATAAGTATTCTTTGTAGTACTCTCTCTGGTGGTTGTTAGAAAAAAAAAGGGAAAGGGGAGCTTCCGAGTTTGTCTTCGTGCCGATTAGCTTGTGCTTTGTTTGGAAGAACTGCTATCTGATTATTGAGATTTATTACAGGAGATAACTGATATGAACTGTACGATTAAATGGAAATATATATATAGATGGCTCCTTCAAGTAAATGGTGTGTATTTTAAATTTGAGAATTAATGATATTTATCGATATATTGCGTAGTTGTTAATCAGAAGGGACTTCCGAAAGACTGGATACGAACCTGCACTTAATAATCCAAGAGCTCCATTGCTTCTTCGGAAGGTTAAACTTCATCAAAGCCAAATATCCGCTTGATCTGAGGTTTCCCGACTGATTATACAACGCTCCCAAAATTACGAGGCATTTTATTTGTGCAGATTAGCAGGCTGCCGCAAAGCACGAGCCTGCAGAGAAGAAGAATCATCGCCTGATTTCATTCTAACAAGTAAAATTTCAGAATCATTTTGAGTGACTGAGCTATGACTGTATTTCCTATCATGAATGATTGATTGCTCGAACGAATTGGGAGCTACAGAATTACGTAGAAAAGAAAAGATATGAGGAGGAAAAATTACAGTGGCGCCAGTGTGACAGGTTTCTCTTGGATTGTTATATAATATATGTATTTTTTGTTTCATGAAAACCAACGAGAACGAGAGGTAACTAATCTGAAGAGAGATTCGGTGCCCATAGTAAAAGATTGCTGATACCTAGAAACGATTTCAACTATTGGACAACACCGAGACTACAGAACAAGGCCAGAGAAATCTAATTTTTTTATCCTGTAGTTAAAATAGTCTGAAATCAATTTAGAAAGAACTTTTTTCCAGATAGTAGTTAGATTGTAGAACTGTATATTGTGTGATTTTCGTATCTGGACATTGAACTTTATACCATCTGTGAAGTAATTTGAAAGTGAAGTGTGTCTACGACAGTAAATTTGAAACTGTATTTAGTGACTGGAACCTGATATTGACAGTTATTTAATGGTATTGACTAGAGCAGCATTTAAAATGTCATTGAATCAGCAACGAGACGTGCAACAGCCTTCAGCTGTTTGCACAGAAGCAGAGGCCACGGATAGCAATTCTGAGATTGTTGTGGCTAGCGGTAGCAATATAAATAATCCCGCTGGTTCAGAAAACATTCATACAACAGCTGATCAGACTGTTGTGGACACATTAGTTATTATGCAACAGTTGTCTCTATTAGCCGAAGGCCAAGCGGAGGTGAAACGAGACTTATCCGTTATACAAAATGAATTCAAAAATCAACTAGCCAAAAATCAAACAGAATTACAAAATCAGTTAAGAGCAACCTTTACCGAATTAGATCAGAGATTAAATACCCAGACACAGGAAATAAAGGAACAGGCAGAAAGGACCGAACAGAATCTTATTGTTCGAATTGAGCAGGTCCGCCAACAATGCCAAGAAAACAATAGTAAATTAAAAGCGGAACTAACCGAATATGTATCCGTCAAAATTGACACGATACAAAAACAAGTAGAACTGTTTCCTCAAGTAATACAAGCTCAAGAGGGCATACAGTGTTCCGTAGCTATGATACGAGAAATAACAGAATCCCAAGATAATCTAAAGAAGCAATTTGACGAAGTGAAGGAAAAACAGGAGACAGTGGAACATAGAATGAATGTACTCTCTGCCTCGTGATGGCTGGGTGTTGTGTGCTGTCCTTAGGTTAGTTAGGTTTAAGTGGTTCTAAGTTCTAGGGGACTTATGACCACAGCAGTTGAGTCCCATAGTGCTCAGAGCCATTTGAACCATTTTTGAATGTACTTGCGGGAAAGTTTTCAGAAATGACATTAGAGCGGCACAATTCTCCTTCGGAAACGATAGAAGAAACTGTGAAAGTAGCTTTACAGTCAATTTCAGAGAGTTCCGAGGATAATTTTTTTAACAAAGGGTTAAAGGAAGTTCGAGAACAACTTGGCGAAGATTTCTCGCGTTGGAAAGAAAATATCGAAAGATCACTAAATCTCTCGCAGGAGGATTTAGAAACACCGAGAAGTAGGAAACAAAACTCTCAATCTGCGCGTGACATTCCGTCCACGTCAAGATCCGATGTAGATAGAACTGCAACGTCACAAGTTAGATTCGATATAACGGAGAGCCACAGGGAAAAGTACGAACAGGATGATTTTTGGAATCGTAGTACCGTTGAGGAGAAGATGATTAAACAGAGACAATTTCAAATCTTTAACCCTGACAAAAAGAATGTTCATCCTGTAGTCTTTATTCGAAGTTTCAGAGGTCTATTTCCACGATCTTGGACAGAATGGCAAAAGATTAGTTTTGTATCTGGATATATACAAGGATCAGGAGCACTGTGGGCATCCGAACAAACATCTTCTTCTAAATGTTACAAAGAATTTGAGCAGGCTTTTCTAGCAAAATATTGGTCTGCTGGAATACAAGAAAGACTTAGGCAGGAAGTATTATATCCTGAGCCTTTCTCGTTTTCTAGAGGATCTCTAAAGAGATATTTTGAGAAATACATTAATAAATCTTTGTATTGGGATGTACCGATTCCTTTGCCGGATATACTTAGAATACTCAAGTCCAGACTACCCACCAGTATAAGGAATCAGCTGTTATATATAAATGATAAGGATATAGACTCATTTATGACTACGCTTGATCATATTGATATAATTGAGGAGGACAATAAAAGGGCAAGAGAAATGTCATATCAAAGAGGAGTAACAGAAGCGAATCCGAGCTGCAACTCGAATGGGAATGGCAGTAATGGTAGCAGTAACAATAATCATAACCAATTACACTCTCCGAGGAGACTTAGAAATGGACAGAATGCAAACAATAATTATTACCATAATGGAAACTTTAGTAATGGTGCAGCGAGGGGCTATTTTAGGAACAGTAGGAATTTTAATCGATATGATCCAATGTATGGCAACACAGGACACTTCTACCAACACCAGCAGAACAACAACAATAATTACACAAACCAAGCAAGACAATATAGACCGAATTCACCACAACAACCGATAATCACTGAAGTAGCTGAAGAGATAAATACCAATCGGACCAATAATCAGTCAAACTAAACATGACCGCATCGTGCCCCGGAGGAGCGGTCAGGGGATCTGTTAGGGGCGAAACAGTAAAATTACAATTGTTAAGATATAATGATGGTGAGCTGTTGACTGAAGAGTTTACAAAGGATTTAATAACTTGTCATAATGACAGATCGAGTGTTCCGGTATCGGAAGTATTTGTTGAAATAGAGGAAGTTCCAACGAATGTGATATTAGACACCGCCGCTTCCGCCAATGTCATCTCAGGCGCTCTTTTTCGGAGAATTATTAGGAAGAAGAAGGTAGCAATTTTGCCAGTACAGAACTGCAAAATCATCGGAGCCGTTGGAGCACGCTCTCCCAATGTCAAAATACAAACACAATTAGAGATGAAAATGGGAAATGTAGCAATAAAATGCACGTTCCTTGTAGTGGAGAAGTTATTAGTGGACTGTATGCTTGGTATTGGGAGTATGCAGGAGTACGATTGTCAGATTGATTTTTTGGAAGGAATAGTTAAATTTAGATTAAATGGAGAAGAGATAGCACTGGATTTAAATAGAAAGGAAACTGTGCATGAGAAATATTGTCGCGGTGCCATAATTCAATTAATTGACACTACAAACGGTCGTTGGAAGGAGCTTTCAAAGGATTTGATACAACAAGAGGACTTTAACCAAACAACAACGATAAAAGCTAGTGAATCAAATCAGCTTACCGGAGAACAAAGGCAGCAGCTTCATTATTTGTTTGGGGCATATGAAGAGATTTTTGATGAGAAACCAGGAATTATTAAAGGGTATATTTGTCACCTACAAGTGAAGCCACATCAGACTTACTGTTACACGCACTATCCGATCCCCTGGCGTTTAAAGCAATCCGTTCAAAGGGAGATAAATAGAATGTTAGAATGGAACTTGATTGAGCCATCAACTAGTCCATATTGTTCTCCGCTCTTAGTCGTTCCAAAACCTGGAGGCAACGGACGAAAAGTATGAAGACCAGAATTTAAAATGGGAGGAAAAGACTCGACTCGCAATTGTCAATTTAACTGAAAAGGCAATACAACGGAAATTGACATATGATAAACGGATTCATCGGATTCAGATGTTTCATCTTGGAGAAAAGGTTTTATTGAGGCAACACATCCATTCCTCGAAACTGATGAAGAACGTAAAGAAATGGAATCTTATTTATACCGGACCATATGTTATTGTAAATATACCAAATCCTGGATCATACTTGTTGGCATATCCCGAATCGAAAAGAATAAAGGGATTATTCCCACATAATGATATTAAGAAATTTAGTGAAGGATCGTAGATCTGTGATACCAAATATGGAGAAGAATTTAGAGTGGAATTTGACTATGAGTCGAATGTGTATATAAATATCAAGAAGTTTATGTTGTCTAGAGGTTAAGAGAACGTGAGATTACTCCTGTGGTAGGTTAAGAGACAGTGAGATTACTCCTGTGATAGGTTAAGAGACAGTGAGATTACTCCTGTGATAGGTTAAGAGACAGTGAGATTACTCCTGTGATACTTCAGCACAAAAATTTTAAGATAGGTAGAAGAATTTGTTAATTACTAGCATTTGTAAGTGTGGACTATGAGCAGAAGCCACAGTGATATACAATGAAAGTGCATCTACATTTCCTCAAGACACGGCACTTATGTGAGAATTGTGTGTGAAACTTGAACAGTGTGGGATATGTAGGTAAATACGCTGTGTGTATGATGTGCGCTGTTCGCGCAAGAAAACAAACGAACTGTGAAATGAAGCAACAGTCGATAATGTCACTGTTTCAAACAACTGAAGAAACTCCCTGGTTGCGCGAGAGAAAATTATTATAATTTTTAGATTTTTTCATTATGCCTACTTTACCAGGAGAATTAATTTAAGAATTTTAATTAACTTTTTAAGAATAGCAGTTTGTGTGTTTCATATTATGGACATAATTGTTGAAATATATTTCCATAAATGTTCATGAGAGGATGAAGAAGATTCTGCGATTGGATGATTTGTTAAACGAACATACGTCATCATCAATGATATTTATTTGCAAGTGGATCTATAAATCAACTAATTACAAGAATAATGAAAATTTTTCAAATTATTCCTTTTGTGGAGTCAGTGTCATATGGCTATGTTTCAAATTTTTCATCAGGTGTACACTTAAATTTTATCCATAATTTCATAATTGAAAGCAAACCTCGGACAGATTCAATGCTCTACTTCCAGCTGCACTATAACAAAACGAAGATTTGGTAAAAAAAATTTTTGAAAGGAATACATTCGATATGAGCTACAACAAAATTTAAATGCCCACAGTCTAATTGGCAATGTTTTGGACAATCAGCAGTTGTAATGCAAAACAACTTTGGTATTGAGCACTACAAAAAAAAATTCGCGATTGTCAGGACTGATGGATGTTCCAGTCTAGTACAGATGGAAGAATATAAGAATCCACTCCGATTTTGAGTTCAACGATGAAATATGGACTTCGTTGCCTTAATCCACTCTCTTCCAGGGATTTATTCAGTCAGAACCTTTTCTTATTCCACTTTAAACCTGTTTCATGTTCACGTCCCTGACCATCTGTTCCTGAGATCAACTTCCTGTTTCCACGGCACGTTACCAGCTTCTGTCCTGTATCATAAGCCATCGCCTGTCCTCCGTGCCGCCTCCACCAAACGCTGTACATCGCCTAAATCGCTTACCCGGTGTCCGTGCCCAGTGTTCCTGTTCCATCGACTTCACAACGAGATCGCCGGCTACATCGTCGAAAGAAGAATTTTGAAAAATTTTTTTTGAGGAATACTGTAAAATTTTTTTTGGCTATGAGGCACTTTTCCTTCGATCTAATCTATAGAGCTTCTATATATTTCAAAATTACTGGATTTAGCCTTTCCTATCTTCTTTAATACCTGAGCTGGGGTCTATTCTTCCGGATTTTCCAGGGTTTCCCTGTGAAGGCAAGTTCCCAAATGGGTAGACCTTTTTCGTGATTACACCAACCTACATCTTTCCTGGTTATGTACTCGGGATGCGGGTATAGCTTAGGTATTCCCGTAACTTATTGTCCTAACATGTTACCCATACTCTCTACAGTAAAATTCTACTAATTCAAAATATTCCTCTTTTGAATAAACAACCCAACAAATTTTTTCTGTTAGCTCGCAAAGTGTATTATCATTAACTTTGCTCGCTGCGAGGTGCAATTGTAATATCTCTTTATATTCGATGAATTATTCTGATACAATTCTACCCTTGAATGACGTTTACAAATTTTCTATCTTCATACTCGCAGAATCCATGCGAAAAGTAGTTCATACAATAGCTATGCCATGAGCGCATAAGTATTCTTTGTAGTACTCTCTCTGGTGGTTGTTAGAAAAAAAAAGGGAAAGGGGAGCTTCCGAGTTTGTCTTCGTGCCGATTAGCTTGTGCTTGGTTTGGAAGAACTGTAATCTGATTATTGAGATTTATTACAGAAGATAACTGATATGAACTGTACGATTAAATGGAAATATATATATAGATGGCTCCTTCAAGTAAATGGTGTGTATTTTAAATTTGAGAATTAATGATATTTATCGATATATTGCGTAGTTGTTAATCAGAAGGGACTTCCGAAAGACTGGATACGAACCTGCACTTAATAATCCAAGAGCTCCATTGCTTCTTCGGAAGGTTAAACTTCATCAAAGCCCAATTTCCGCTTGATCTGAGGTTTCCCGACTGATTATACAACGCTCCCAAAATTACGAGGCATTTTATTTGTGCAGATTAGCAGGCTGCCGCAAAGCACGAGCCTGCAGAGAAGAAGAATCATCGCCTGATTTCATTCTAACAAGTAAAATTTCAGAATCATTTTGAGTGACTGAGCTATGACTGTATTTCCTATCATGAATGATTGATTGCTCGAACGAATTGAGAGCTACAGAATTACGTAGAAAAGAAAAGATATGAGGAGGAAAAATTACAGACGATGTATTCAATCTCGACGCAATTTGAGTGTTCCTTCGTCATTAGGAGGCGCTGAACATTGCAATTAAGTATCAGTTATGCGTCGGATTCGAAAATCTAGACTCACAGGAGAACGACCATAAGGTGCCCGAGGCAGCAATAGACCCTTAGAGACAAGTCGGCTGGAAGCCGATTTATTGAATCTCGCCGCAATTTGAGTGTTCCACCGTCATTATGAGGCCCTGAACGTTACAATGAACTATCAGTTTCGCATCGGAATCGAAAATCTAGACTCACAGGAGACGGACCATATGGTGCCCGAGGCAGCAATGTCCCCTTGGAGACAAGTCGGCTGGAGGACGATGTATTGAATATCGACGCAATTTGAGTGTTCCATCGTCTTTAGGAGGCCCTGAACGTTACAATTAACTATTAGTTCTGCGTCGGATTCTAAAATCTAGAATCACAGGAGAACGAACATAAGGTGCAAGAGGCAGCAATAGACCTTTGGAGACAAGTAGGTTTGAATGACAATGTATTGCTTCTCGAAGCAATTTGAGTGTTCCATCGTCATTACGAATCGCTGAACGTTGCAAATAACTATCAGTTAGGGTTCAGATTCAAAAATCTAGACTCACAGGAGAACGACCATAAGGTGCCAGAGGCAGCAATAGAACCTTGGAGACCAGTCCGCTGGAGGACGATGTATTGAATCGCGACGCAATGTGAGTGCCCCATCGTCATTAGTAGGCCCTGAACGTTAAAATTAACTATCGGTTTCGCGTCGGAATCGAAAATCTAGACTCACAGGAGGAGGAACATATGGTGCCCGAGGCAGCAAAACCCATTGGAGACAAGTCGGCTGGAGGACGATGTATTGAATCGCGACGCAATAAGAGTACCCCATGGTCATTAGGAGGCCCTGAACGTTACAATTAACTATCAGTTATGCGTCGGATTCGAAAATCTAATCTCACAGGAGACCGACCACAAGGTGCCCGAGGCAGCAATAGACATTTGGAGACAAGTCGGCTGGAGGCCGATGTATTCAATCTCGACGCAATTTGAGTGTTCCATCGTCAATAGGAGGTGCTGAACGTTGCAATTAACTATCAGTTATGCGTCGGATTCGAAAATCGAGACTCACAGGAGAACGACCATAAGGTGCCCGAGGCAGCAATAAACCCTTGAAGACAAGTCTGCTGGAGGCCGATGTATTGAATCTCGACGCAATTTGAGTGTTCCATCGTCATTAGGAGGCCCTGAACGTTACAATTAACTATCAGTTTCTCGTCGGAATCGAAAATCTAGACTCTCAGGAGAAGGACCACATGGCTGCCGACGCAGCAATATCCCTTTGTAGACAAGTCGGCTGGAGGCCGATGTATTGACTCTCGACGCAATTTGAGAGTTCCATCGTCATTAGGAGGCCCTGAACGTTACATTTAACCTACAGTTTCGCATCGGAATCGAAAATCTAGACTCACAGGAGAGGGACCATAAGGTATCCGAGGCAGCAATACCCATTGGAGACAAGTCGGCAGGAGGACGATGTATTGAACCTCGACGCAATTTGAGTGTTCCATCGTCATTAATAGGCCGTGAACGTTGCAATTAACTATCAGTTATGCGTCGGATTAGAAAATCGAGACTCAAAGGAGAACGATCATAAGGTGCCCGAGACAGCAACAGTCCCTTGGAGAGAAGTCGGCTGGAACACGATGTATTGGATCGCGACGCAATATGTGTGTTCCATCGTCATTAGGAGGCCCTGAATGTTGCAATTAACTTTCAGTTTTTCGTCGGAATCGAAAATCTAGACTCACTGGCGACGGACCATTAGGTGCCTGAGGCAGCAATATCCCCTTGGAGACCAGTCCTCTGGAGGACGATGTATTGAATCGCGACGCAATTTGAGTGCCCCATCGAACGTTACAATTAACTATCAGTTTTGCGTCGGAATCGAAAATGTAGAATCAACGGAGACGGACCATGTGGTGCCCGAGGCAGCGATATGCCCTTGGAGACAAGTCGGCTGGAGGACGATGTATTGAATCTCGACGCAACTTGAGTGTTTCATCGTCATTAGGAGGTCCAGAATTTTACAGTTAACTATCAGTTATGCGTCGGATTCGAAAATCTAGACTCACAGGAGAACGACCACAAGGTCCCCGAGGCAGCAATAGACATTTGGAGACAAGTCGGCCGGCGGCCGATATATTGAATCTCGACGCAATTTGAGTGTTCCATCGTCATTAGGAGGCGCTGAACGTTACAATTAACTATCATTTTCGCGTCGGATTCGAAAATCTATACTCACAGGACACGGTCCACATGGAGCCTGAGGCAGCAATATCCCCTTGTAGACAAGTCGGCTGGAAGACGATGTATTGACTCTCGACGCAATTTGAGTGTTCCATCGTCATTAGGAGGCGCTGAACGTTACAATTAACTATCATTTTTGCGTCGGATTCGAAAATCTAGACTCACAGGAGACGGGCCATATGGTGCCCGAGGCAGCAATTCCCCTTGGAGACAAGTCGGCTGGAGGACGATGTATTGCATCTCGACGCAATTTGAATGTTTCATCGTCATTAGGAGGCCCTGAACGTTACAATTAACTATCAGTTTTGCGTCGGATTCGAGAATCTAGACTCACAAGGGAACGATAATAAGGTGTCCGAGGCAGCAATACACTCTTGGAGCCAAGTCGGCTGAAGGACGATGTATTGAATCTTGACGCAATTTAAGTGTTCCATCGTCATTAGGAGGCCCTGAATCTTACAATTAACTATCAGTTTCGCGTCGGATTCGAAGATCTAGACTCACAGGAGACGGACCATATGGTGCCTGAGGCTGCAATAGACCTTTGGAGACAAGTCGGCTGGAGGCCGATGTATTCGATCTCGACGCAATTTGAGTGTTCCATCGTCATTAGGAGGCGCCGAGCATTGCAATTAACTATCAGTTTCGCGTCGGAATCGAAAATCTAGACTCACAGGAGAAGGACCACATGGCCCCCGACGCAGCAATATCCCCTTGTAGACAAGTCGGCTGGAGGCCGATGTATTGACTCTCGACGCAATTTGAGTGTTCCATCGTCGTTAGGAGGTGCTGAAATTTAAAATTAACTATCATTTTAGCGTCGTATTCAAAAATCTAGACTCACAGGAGACGGACCATATGGTGCCCGAGGCAGCAATACCCCTTGGAGACAAGTGGGCTGGAGGACGATGTATTGACTCTCGACGCAATTTGAGTATTCCTGCGTCATTAGGAGGTGCTGAAATTTACAATTAATTATCATTTTAGCGTCGGATTCGAAAATCTAGACTCACAGGAGACGGACCATATGGTGCCCGAGGCCACAATTCCCCTTAGAGACAAGTCGGCTAGAGGACGATGTATTGAGCCTCGACGCAATTTGAGTGTTCCATCGTCATTAGGAGGCCCTCAACGTTACAATTAACTATCAGTTTCGCGTCGGATTCGAAAATCTAGGCTCACAGGAGACGGACCACATGGAGCCCGAGGCAGCCTTATTCCCTTGTAGACAAGTCGGCTGGAGGACGATGTATTGACTCTCCACGCAATTTGAGTGTTCCATCGTCATTAGGAGGGGTTGAACGTTGCAATTAACGATCAGTTATGCGTTGGATTCGAAAATCTAAACTCATAGGAGAACGACCATAAGGTGCCCGAGGCAGCAATAGACAATTGGAGACAAGTCGGCTGGAGGACGGTGTATTGCATGTCGACGCAATTTGAGTGTTCCATCGTCATTAGGAGGCCTCGAACTTTACAATTAACTGTCACTTATGCGTCGGATTCGAAAATTTAGACTCACAGGAGAACGACCACAAGGTGCCCGAGGCAGCAATAGACAATTGGAGACAAGTTGAATGGAGGACGATGTATTGACTCTCGACGCAATTTGAGTGCTCCATCGTCATTAAGAGGCCCTGAACGTTTAATTAACTATCAGTTTCGCGTCGGATTCGAAAATCTAGACTCACAGGAAACGGAACACAAGGAGGCCGAGGCAGCAATATCCCCTTTTAGCAAGTCGTCTGGAGGACGATGTATTATTGACTCTCGACGCAATTTGTGTGTTCCATCATCATTAGGAGGCCCTGAACGTTACAATTAACTGTCATTTTTGCGTCGGATTCGAAAATCTACACGCACAGGAGACGGACCATATGGTGTCCGAGGCAGCTGTACCCCTTGGAGACAAGTCGGCTGGAGGACGATGTATTCAACCTCGACGCAATTTGAGTGTTCGATCGTCATTGGGAGGCCCTGAACGTTACAATTAACTATCAGTTTTGCGTCGGATTAGAAAATGTAGATTCACCGGAGAACGACCATAAGGTGTCCGAGGCAGCAATGTTCCCTTGGAGACAAGTCGGCTGGAGGCCTAAGTACTGAATCTCGACGCAATTTGAGTGTTCCATCGTCATTAGGAGGCCATGAACGTTACAATTAACTATCAGTTTCGCGTCGGAATCGAAAATCTAGAATCACAGGAGACGGACCATATGGTGCCCGAGGCAGGAATGTCCCCGTGGAGACAAGTCGGCTGGAGGCCGATGTATTGAATCTCGACGCAGTTTGAGTGTTCCATCGTCATTAGGAGGGCCTGAACATTACAATTAACTATGAGATTTGCGTCGAATTCTAAAATCTAGAATCACAGGATAACGACCACAAGGTGCCCGAGGCAGCAATAGACCCTTGGAGACAAATCGGCTGAATGACGAGGTATTGAATCTCGACGCAATTTGAGTGTTCCATCGTCATTAGAAGGCCCTGAACGTTACAATTAACTATCAGTTTTTCGTCAGATTCGAAAATGTAGACTCACTAGAGACGGAGCATAAGGTGCCGAGGAGGCGATATCCCCTTGGAGACAAGTCGGCTGGAGGACGATTTATTGAATCTCGACGCAATTTGAGTGTTCCATCGTCATTAGGAGGCCCTGAACGGTACAATTAACTATCAGTTTCGCGTCGTATTCGAAAATCTAGACTCACAGGAGACGACGGATCATATGGTGCCCGAGGCAGCAATATCCCCTTGGAGACATGTCGGCTGGTGGAAGATGTATTGAATCTCGACTCAATTTGAGTGTTCCATCGTCATTAGGAGGCACTGAGCATTACAATTAACTATTAGTTATGCGTCGGATTCGAAAATCTAGTCTCACAGGAGAACGTATACAAGGTGCCAGAGGTAGCAATAGAGCCTTGGGGACAAGTCGGCTGGAGGACAATGTATTGATTCTCGACGCAATCTGAGTGACCCATCGTCATTAGGAGGCCCTGAACGTTACAATTAACTATCAGTTTCGCGTCGGATTCGAAAATCTAGACTCACAGGAGACGGACCACGTGGAGCCCGAGGCAGCCTTATTCCCTTGTAGACAAGTCGGCTGGAGGACGATGTATTGACTCTCGACGCAATTTGAGTGTTCCATCGTCATTAGGAGGGGTTGAAAGTTACAATTAACTACCATTTTTGCGTCGGAATCTAAAATCTAGACTCACAGGAGACCGATCATATGGTACCCGCGGCAGCAATACCCCTTGGAGACAAGTCGGCTGGAGGACGATGTATTGAATCTCGACGCAATTTGAGTGTTCCATCGTCATTAGGAGGCCCTGAACTTTACAATTAACTGTCACTTATGCGTTGGATTCAAGAATCTATACTCACAGGAGAGCGATAATAAGGTGCCCGAGGCAGCAATAGACAATTGGAGACAAGTCGGCTGGAGGCCGATGTATTTTATCTCGACCCAATTTGAGTGATCCATCGTCGTTAGGAGGCCCAGAACGTTACAATTAACTATCAGTTTCGCGTCGGATTCGAAAATCTAGACTCACAGGGGACGGACCACATGGAGCCAGAGGCAGCCTTATTCCCTTGCAGACAAGTGGGCTGGAGGACGATATATTGACTCTCGACGCAATTTGAGTGTTCCATCGTCATTAAGAGGCCCTGAACGTTACAATTAACTATCAGTTTCGCGTCGGATTCGAAAATCTAGACTCACAGGAAACGGACCACATGGAGGCCGAGGCAGCAATATCCCCTTTTAGCAAGTCGTCTGGAGGACGATGTATTATTGACTCTCGACGCAATTTGTGTGTTCCATCATCATTAGGAGGCCCTGAACGTTACAATTAACTATCATTTTTGCGTCGGATTCGAAAATCTACACTCACAGGAGACGAACTATATGGTGTCCGAGGCAGCTGTACCCCTTGGAGACAAGTCGGCTGGAGGACGATGTATTCAACCTCGACGCAATTTGAGTGTGCCATCGTCATTAGGAGGCCCTGAACGTTACAATTAACTATCAGTTTTGCGTCGGAATAGAAAATGTAGATTCACCGGAGAACGACCATAAGGTGTCCGAGGCAGCAATGTTCCCTTGTAGACAAGTCGGCTGGAGGCCGAAGTACTGAATCTCGACGCAATTTGAGTGTTCCATCGTCATTAGGAGGCCCAGAACGTTACATTTAACTATCAGTTTCGCGTCGAATTCGAAAATCTAGACACACAGGAGAAGGACCACGTAGAGCCCGAGGCAGCAATAGACATTTGGAGACAAGTCGGCTGGAGGCCGATGTATTGAATCTCGACGCAATTTGAGTGTTCCATCGTCATTAGGAGGCCCTGAACATTACAATTAACTATGAGATTTGCGTCGAATTCTAAAATCTAGACTCACAGGGGAACGACCATAAGGTGCCCGAGGCAGCAATAGACCCTTGGAGACAAATCGGCTGAATGACGAGGTATTGAATCTCGACGCAATTTGAGTGTTACATCGTCATTAGGAAGCCCTGAGCGTTACAATTAACAATCAGTTTCGCGTCGGATTCGAAAATCTAGACTCATGAGACAACGACCATAAGGTGCCCGAGGCAGCAATATCCCCATGGAGAGAAGTCGGCTGGAGGTCGATGAATTTTATCTCGACGCAATTTGAGTATTCCGTCGTCATTAGAAGGCCCTGAACGTTACAATTAACTATCAGTTTTTCGTCAGATTCGAAAATGTAGACTCACTAGAGACGAAGCATAAGGTGCCGAGGAGGCGATATCCCCTTGGAGACAAGTCGGCTGGAGGACGATGTATTGAATCTCGACGCAATTTGAGTGTTCCATCGTCATTACGAGGCCCTGAACGGTACAATTAACTATCAGTTTCGCGTCGTATTCGAAAATCTAGACTCACGGGAGACGGATCATATGGTGCCCGAGGCAGCAATATCCCCTTGGAGACATGTCGGCTGGTGGACGATGTATTGAATCTCGACGCAATTTGAGTGTTCCATCGTCATTAGGAGGCGCTGAGCATTACAATTAACTATTAGTTATGCGTCGGATTCGAAAATCTAGTCTCACAGTAGAACGACCATAAGGTGCCCGAGGTAGCAATACAGCCTTGGAGACAAGTCGGTTGGAGGACAATGTATTGATTCTCCACGCAATCTGAGTGATCCATCGTCATTAGGAGGAGATGAACGTTGGAATTAACTATCAGTTATAGGTCGGATTCGAAAATGTAGACTCATAGGATAACGACCATAAGGTGCACGAGGCAGCAATAGACCCTCTGAGACATGTCGGCTGGAGGCCGATGTATTGCATCTCGACGCAATTTGAGTGTTAGATCGTCATTAGAACCCTGAACGTTACAATTAACTATCAGTTTCGCGTCGGATTCGAAAATCTAGACTAACAGGAGAAGGACCACATAGTGCCCGAGGCAGCAATATCCCCTTGGAGACAATTCGGCTGGAGGCCGATGTATTCAACCTCGACGCAATTTGAGTGTTCTATCGTCATTAGGAGGCCCTGAACATTGCAATTAACTATCAGTTTTGCGTCGGATTCGAAAATCGAGACTCACAGTAGAACGACCATAAGGTGCCCGAGGCAGCAATAGAGCCTTGGAGACAAGTCGGCTGGAGGCCGATGTATTCAACCTCGACGCAATTTGAGTGTTCCATCGTCATTAGGAGGCGCTGAGCATTACAATTAACTATCAGTTATGCGTCGGATTAGAAATTCTACTCTCACAGGAGAACGACCATAAGGTGCCCGATGTAGCAATAGACCCTTGGAGACAAGTCGGCTGGAGGACAATGTATTGAATCTCGACGCAATCTGAGTGTTCCATCGTCATTAGGAGGCGCTGAACGTTACAATTAACTATCATTTTTGCGTCGGATTCAAAAGTCTAGACTCACAGGAGACGGAGCATATGGTGTCCGAGGCAGCTGTACCCCTTGGAGACAAGTCGGCTGGAGGACGATGTATTCAACCTCGACGCAATTTGAGTGTTCCATCGTCATTACGAGGCCCTGAACGTTACAATTAACTATCAGTTTTGCGTCGGATTAGAAAATGTAGAATCACCGGAGAACGACCATAACGTGTCCGAGGCAGCAATAGACTCTTGGAGTCAAGACGTCTGAAGGACGATGTATTGAATCTCGACGCAATTTGAGTGTTCCATCGTCATTAGGAGGCCCTGAGGGTTAGAATTAACTATCAGTTTTGCGTCGGATTCGAAAATCTAGACACACAGGAGACGGATCACATGGTGCCCGAGGCAGCAATATCCCCTTGGAGACAAGTCGGCTGGTGGACGATGTATTGAATCTCGACGCAATTTGAGTCTTCCATCGTCATTAGGAGGCGCTGAGCATTACAATTAACTATCAGTTATGCGTCGGATTCGAAATTCAACTCTCACAGGAGAACGACCATAAGGTGCCCGAGGTAGCAATAGACCCTTGGAGACAAGTCGGATGGAGGATAATGTATTGAATCTCGACGCAATCTGAGTGTTCCATCGTCATTAGGAGTCGCTGAACGTTGGAATTAACTATCAGTTATGGGTCGGATTCGAAAAATCTAGACTCAAGGGATAACGACCATAAGGTGCCCGAGGCAGCAATAGACCCTCTGAGACATGTCGGCTGGAGGCCGATCTATTGAATCTCGACGCAATTTGAGTGTTAGATCGTCATTAGAACCCTGAACGTTATAATTAACTATTAGTTTCGCGTCGGCTTCGTAAATCTAGACTCACAGGAAACGGACCACATGGAGCCCGAGGTAGCAATACCCCTTTTAGCAAGTCGGCTGGAGGACGATGTATTATTGACATTCGACGCAATTTGAGTGTTCCATCATCATTAGGATCCCCTGAACGTTACAATTAACTATCATTTTTGCGTCGGATTCGGAAAAGCAAGACTCACGGGAGACGGACCATATGGTGTCCGAGGCAGCAATACCCCTTGGAGACAAGTCGGCTGGAGGACGATGTATTGAACCTCGACGCAATTTGAGTGTTCCATCGTCATTAGGAGGCCCTGAACGTTACAATTAACTATCAGTTTCGCGTTGGATTCGAAAATCTAGACTCACAGGAGAAGGACCACATAGAGCCCGAGGCAGCAATATCCCATTGGAGACAATTCGGCTGGAGGCCGATGTATTCAACCTCGACGCAATTTGAGTGTTCTATCGTCATTAGGAGGCCCTGAACGTTGCAATTAACAATCAGTTACACGTCGGATTCGAAAATCGTGACTCACAGGAGAACGACCATAAGGTGCCCGAGGCAGCAATAGAACCTTGGAGACAAGTCGGCTGAAGGACGATGTATTGAATCTCGACGCAATTTGATTGTTCCATCGTCATTAGGAGGCCCTGGACGTTACAATTAACTAACAGTTTCGCATCGGAATCTAAAATCTAGACTCACAGGAGACGGACCATATGGTGCCCGAGGCAGCAATGTCCCCTTGGAGACAAGGCGGCTCGAGGCCGATGTATTGAATCTAGACGCAATTTGAGTAATCCATCGTCAATACGAGGCGCTGAGCGTTACAATTATCTATCAGTTACGCATCGGACTCGAAAATCTAGACTCACAGGAGAACGACCATATGGTGCCCGAGGCAGCAATAGAGCCTTAGACAAGTCGGCTGGAGGACGATGTATTGAATCTCGACGCAATTTGAGTGTTCCATCGTCATTAGGAGGCCCTGAACTTTACAATTAACTATCACTTATGCGTCGGATTCGTTAGTTTAGACTCACAGGTGAACGACCACAAGGTGCCCCAGGCAGCAATAGACATTTGGAGACAAGTCGGCTGGAGGCCAATGTATTTAATCTCGACGCAATTTGAGTGTTCCATCGTCATTAGGGGGCGCTGAACGTTACAATTAACTATCAGTTTCGCGTTGGATTCGAAAATGTAGACTCACAGGAGACGGATCATATGGTTCCCGAGGCAGCAATATCCCCTTGGAGACAACTCGGCTGGTGGACGATGTATTGAATCTCGACGCAATTTGAGTGTTCCATCGTCATTTGCAGGCGCTGAGCGTTACAATTAACTATCAGTTATGCGTCGGATTCGAAAATCTAGACTCACAGGAGAACGACCATAAGGTGCCCGAGGTAGCAATAGACCATTGGAGACAAGTCGGCTGGAGGACGATTTATTGAATCTCGAGGCAATTTGAGTGTTCCATCGTCATAAGGAGGCGCTGAACGTTACAATTAACTATCATTTTTGCGTCGTATTCAAAATTCTAGACTCACAGGAGACGGACCATATGGTGCAGGAGGCAGCAATACCCCTTGGAGACAAGTCGGCTGGAGGACGATGTATTGAACCTCGACGCAATTTGAGTGCCCCATCGTCATTAGGAGGCCCTGAATGTTACAAATAACTATCAGTTTTTCGTCGGATTCGAAAATGTAGACTCACTAGAGACTATCCATAAGGTGTCCGAGGCAGCAATATCCCCTTGGAGACCAGTCCGTTGGAGGACGATGTATTGAATCGCGACGCAATTTGAGTGCCCCATCGGCAATACGAGGCCCTGAACGTTACAATTAACTATCAGTTTTGCGTCGGATTGGAAAAAGTAGAATCACCGGAGAAAGATCATAATGTGTCCGAGGCAGCAATAGACTCTGGAATTCAAGTCGTCTGAAAGACGCTGTATTCAATCTAGACGCAATTTGAGTGTTCCATCGTCAGCGGGGGCGCTGAACGTTGCAATTAACTATCAGTCATGCGTCGGATTCGAAAATCTAGACTCACAGGAGAACGACCACAAGGTGCCCGAGGTAGCAATAGACATTTGGAGACAAGTCGGCTGGAGGCCGACGTATTGAATCTGGACGCAATTTGAGTGCTCCATCGTCATTAGGAGGCGCTGAACTTTGCAATAATTTATCAGATATGCGTCGGATTCGAAAATCTAGACTGACAGGAGAAGGACCATAAGGTGCCCGAGGCAGCAATATTCCCATGTAGACAAGTCGACTGGAGGACGATGTATTGACTCTCGACGCAATTTGAGTGTTCCATCGTCATTAGGAGGCTCTGAACGTTACAATTAACTACTATTTTTGCGTCGGATTCGAAAATCTAGACTCACAAGAGAACGACCATAAGGTGCCCGAGGCAGCAATAGAAAGTTGGAGACAAGTCGTCTGAAGGACGATGTATTGAATCTCAACGCAGTTTGAATGTTCCATCGTGATTAGGAGGCCCTGAACGTTACAATTAACTATCAGTTTCGCATCGGAATCGAAAATCTAGACTCACAGGAGACGGACCATATGGTGCCCGAGGCAGCAATGTCCCATTGGAAACAAGTCGGCTGGAAGTGAAGTATTGAATCTCGACACATTTGGAGTGTTTCATCGTCATTAGGAGGCCCTGAACGTTACAATCTACTATGAGTTTTGCGTCGGATTCGAAAATGTAGAATCACCTGAGACGGAACATGTGGTGCCCGAGGCAGCGATATCCCCTTGGAGACAAGTCGGCTTTACGACGATGTATTGAATCTCCACGCAATTTGAGTGTTCCATCGTCATTAGGAGGCGCTGAGCATTACAATTAACTATCAGTTATGCGTCGGATTCGAAATTCTACTCTCACAGGAGAACGACCATAAGGTGCCCGAGGTAGCAATAGACCCTTGGAGACAAGTCGGCTGGAAGACAATGTATTGAATCTCGACGCAATCTGAGTGTTCCATCGTCATTAGGACGCGCTGAACGTTACAATTAACTATCATTTTTGCGTCGGATTCAAAAGTCCAGACTCACAGGAGACGGACCATATGGTGTCCGAGGCAGCTGTACCCCTTGGAGACAAGTCGGCTGGAGGACGATGTATTCAACCTCGACGCAATTTGAGTGTTCCATCGTCATTACGAGGCCCTGAACGTTACAATTAACTATCAGTTTTGCGTCGGATTAGAAAATGTAGAATCACCGGAGAACGACCATAACGTGTCCGAGGCAGCAATAGACTCTTGGAGTCAAGACGTCTGAAGGACGATGTATTGAATCTCGACGCAATTTGAGTGTTCCATCGTCATTAGGAGGCCCTGAGCGTTACAATTAACTATCAGTTTTGCGTCGGATTCGAAAATCTAGACACACAGGAGACGGATCACATGGTGCCCGAGGCAGCAATATCCCCTTGGAGACAAGTCGGCTGGTGGACGATGTATTGAATCTCGACGCAATTTGAGTGTTCCATCGTCATTAGGAGGCGCTGAGCATTACAATTAACTATCAGTTATGCGTCGGATTCGAAATTCAACTCTCACAGGAGAACGACCATAAGGTGCCCGAGGTAGCAATAGACCCTTGGAGACAAGTCGGCTGGAGGATAATGTATTGAATCTCGACGCAATCTGAGTGTTCCATCGTCATTAGGAGTCGCTGAACGTTGGAATTAACTATCAGTTATGGGTCGGATTCGAAAAATCTAGACTCAAGGGATAACGACCATAAGGTGCCGGAGGCAGCAATAGACCCTCTGAGACATGTCGGCTGGAGGCCGATCTATTGAATCTCGACGCAATTTGAGTGTTAGATCGTCATTAGAACCCTGAACGTTACAATTAACTATTAGTTTCGCGTCGGCTTCGAAAATCTAGACTCACAGGAAACGGACCACATGGAGCAGGAGGTAGCAATATCCCCTTTTAGCAAGTCGGCTGGAGGAAGATGTATTATTGACATTCGACGCAATTTGAGTGTTCCATCATCATTAGGATCCCCTGAACGTAACAATTAACTATCATTTTTGCGTCGGATTCGGAAAAACTAGACTCACAGGAGACGGACCATATGGTGTCCGAGGCAACAATACCCCTTGGAGACAAGTCGGCTGGAGGACGATGTATTGAACCTCGACGCAATTTGAGTGTTCCATCGTCATTAGGAGGCCCTGAACGTTACAATTAACTATCAGTTTCGCGTTGGATTCGAAAATCTAGACTCACAGGAGAAGGACCACATAGAGCCCGAGGCAGCAATATCCCCTTGGAGACAATTCGGCTGGAGGCAGATGTATTCAACCTCGACGCAATTTGAGTGTTCTATCGTCATTAGGAGGCCCTCAACGTTGCAATTAACAATCAGTTTCACGTCGGATTCGAAAATCGTGACTCACAGGAGAACGACCATAAGGTGCCCGAGGCAGCAATAGAACCTTCGAGACAAGTCGGCTGAAGGACGATGTATTGAATCTCGACGCAATTTGAGTGTTCCATCGTCATTAGGAGGCAATGGACGTTACAATTAACTATCAGTTTCGCATCGGAATCTAAAATCTAGACTCACAGGAGACGGACCATATGGTGCCCGAGGCAGCAATGTCCCCTTGGAGACAAGGCGGCTCGAGGCCGATGTATTGAATCTAGACGCAATTTTAGTAATCCATCGTCAATACGAGCCGCTGAGCGTTACAATTATCTATCAGTTACGCGTCGGATTCGAAAATCTAGACTCACAGGAGAACGACCATATGGTGCCCGAGGCAGCAATAGAGCCTTAGACAAGTCGGCTGGAGGACGATGTATTGAATCTCGACGCCATTTGAGTGTTCCATCGTCATTAGGAGGCCCTGAACTTTACAATTAACTATCACTTATGCGTCGGATTCGTTAGTTTAGACTCACAGGTGAACGACCACAAGGTGCCCGAGGCAGCAATAGACATTTGGAGACAAGTCGGCTGGAGGCCAATGTATTTAATCTCGACGCAATTTGAGTGTTCCATCGTCATTAGGGGGCGCTGAACGTTGCAATTAACTATCGGTTATGCGTTGGATTCAAAAATCTATACTCACAGGAGAACGACCATAAGGTGCCCGAGGCAGCAATAGACAATTGGACACAAGTCGGCTGGAGGACAATGTATTGACTTTCGACGCAATTTGAGTGTTCCATCGTCATTAGGAGGCCCTGAACGTTACAATTAACTATCAGTTTCGCGTCGGATTCGAATATCTAGACTCACAGGAGACGGATCATATGGTTCCCGAGGCAGCAATATCCCCTTGGAGACAACTCGGCTGGTGGACGATGTATTGAATCTCGACGCAATTTGAGTGTTCCATCGTCATTTGCAGGCGCTGAGCGTTACAATTAACTATCAGTTATGCGTCGGATTCGAAAATCTAGACTCACAGGAGAACGACCATAAGGTGCCCGAGGTAGCAATAGACCATTGGAGACAAGTCGGCTGGAGGACGATTTATTGAATCTCGAGGCAATTTGAGTGTTCCATCGTCATAAGGAGGCGCTGAACGTTACAATTAACTATCATTTTTGTGTCGGATTCAAAATTCTAGACTCACAGGAGACGGACCATATGGTGCAGGAGGCAGCAATACCCCTTGGAGACAAGTCGGCTGGAGGACGATGTATTGAACCTCGACGCAATTTGAGTGCCCCATCGTCATTAGGAGGCCCTGAATGTTACAATTAACTATCAGTTTTTCGTCGGAATCGAAAATGTAGACTCACTAGAGACTGTCCATAAGGTGTCCGAGGCAGCAATATCCCCTTGGAGACCAGTCCGCTGGAGGACGATGTATTGAATCGCGACGCAATTTGAGTGCCCCATCGGCAATACGAGGCCCTGAACGTTACAATTAACTATCAGTTTTGCGTCGGATTGGAAAAAGTAGAATCACCGAAGAACGATCATAATGTGTCCGAGGCAGCAATAGACTCTGGAATTCAAGTCGTCTGAAAGACGCTGTATTCAATCTCGACGCAATTTGAGTGTTCCATCGTCAGTGGGGACGCTGAACGTTGCAATTAACTATCAGTCATGCGTCGGATTCGAAAATCTAGACTCACAGGAGAACGACCACAAGGTGCCCGATGTAGCAATAGACATTTGGAGACAAGTCGGCTGGAGGCCGACGTATTGAATCTGGACGCAATTTGAGTGCTCCATCGTCATTAGGAGGCGCTGAACTTTGCAATAATTTATCAGATATGCGTCGGATTCGAAAATCTAGACTGACAGGAGAAGGACCATAAGGTGCCCGAGGCAGCAATATTCCCGTGTAGACAAGTCGGCTGGAGGACGATGTATTGACTCTCGACGCAATTTGAGTGTTCCATCGTCATTGCGTCGGATTCGAAAATCTAGACTCACAAGAGAACGACCATAAGGTGCCCGAGGCAGCAATAGAAAGTTGGAGACAAGTAGTCTGAAGGACGATGTATTGAATCTCAACGCAGTTTGAATGATCCATCGTGATTAGGAGGCCCTGAACGTTACAATTAACTATCAGTTTCGCATCGGAATCGAAAATCTAGTTTCACAGGAGACGGACCATAAGGTGCCCGAGGCAGCAATGTCCCCTTGGAAACAAGTCGGCTGGAAGCGAAGTATTGAATCTCGACACATTTGGAGTGTTTCATCGTCATTAGGAGGCCCTGAACGTTACAATCTACTATGAGTTTTGCGTCGGATTCGAAAATGTAGAATCACCTGAGACGGACCATGTGGTGCCCGAGGCAGCGATATCCCCTTGGAGACAAGTCGGCTTTAGGACGATGTATTGAATCTCCACGCAATTTGAGTGTTCCATCGTCATTAGGAGGCCCTGAAATTTACAATTAACAATCAGTTTCGCGTCGGATTCGAAAATCTAGACTCACAGGGGAACGACCATAAGGTGCCCGAGGCAGCAATAGACCCTTGGAGACAAGTCGGCTGAAGGACGAAGTATTGAATCTCGACGCAATTTGAGTGATCCATCGTCATTAGGAGGCCCTGAACGTTACAATTAGCTATCAGTTTCGCGTCGGATTCGAAAATCTAGACTCACAGGAGAACGACCATAAGGTGCCCGAGGGAGCAATGGACTCTTGGAGACAAGTCGGCTCGAGGCCGATGTATTGAATCTCGACGCAATTTGAGTGTTCCATCGTCATTTGGAGGTCCTGAACGTTACAATTAACTATCTGTTTTGCGTCGGATCCGAAAATCTAGACTCACAGGTGAACGACCATAAGGTGCCCGAGGCAGCAATGGACTCTTGGAGAGAAGTTGGCTCGAGGCCGATGTATTGAATCTCGACGCAATTTGAGTGTTCCATCGTCATTTGGAGGTCCTGAACGTTACAATTAACTATCTGTTTTGCGTCGGATTCGAAAATCTAGACTCACAGGAGAACGACCATAAGGTGCACGCGGCAGCAATTGCCTCTTGGAGACAAGTCGGCTGAAGGACGATGTATTGAATCTCGACGCAATTTGAGTATTCCATCGTCGTTAGGAGGCCCTGAACGTTGCAATTAGGTATCAGTTTCGCGTCGGATGGAAAATCTAGACTCACAGGAGACGGACCACATGGAGCCCGAGGCAGCAATATCCCCTTGTAGAAAAGTCAGCTGGAGGTCGATGTATTGACTCTCGACGCAATTTGAGTGTTTCATCGTCATTAGGAGGCGCTGATCGTTACAATTAACTATCTGTTTTGTGTCGGATTCGGAAATCTAGACTCAAAGGAGAACGACCATAAGGTGCCCGATGCAGCAATGGACTCTTGGAGACAAGTCGGCTGAAGGACGAAGTATTGAATCTCGACGCAATTTGAGTGATCCATCGTCATTAGGAGGCCCTGAACGTTACAATTAGCTATCAGTTTCGCGTCGGATTCGAAAATCTAGACTCACAGGAGACGGACCACATGGAGCCCGAGGCAACAATATCCCCTTGTAGAGAGGTCGGCTGGAGGTCGATGAATTGACTCTCGACGCAATTTCAGTGTTTCATCGTCATTAGGAGGCGCTGAACGTTACAATTACCTAACATTTTTGCGTCGGATTCGAAAATCTAGACTCACAGGAGACGGACCATATGGTGCCCGAGGCAGCAATATCCCCTTGGAGACAAGTCGGCTGGTGGCCGATGGATGGAATCTCGACGCAATTTGAGTGTTCCATCGTCATTAGGAGGCCCTGAACATTACAATTAACTATCAGTTTTGCGTCGGATTCTAAAATCTATACTCACAGGGGTACGACCATAAGGTGCCCAAGGCAGCAATAGACCCTTGGAGCCAAATCGGCTGAATACCGATGTATTGAATCTCGACGCAATTTGAGTGTCCCATCTTCATTAGGAAGCCCTGAACGTTACAGTTAACAATCAGTTTCGCGACGGATTCGAAAATCTAGACTCACAGGAGAGCGACCATTAGGAGCCCGAGGCAGCAATATCCCCATGGAGACAAGTCGGCTGTAGGACGATGTATTGGATCGCGACGCAATTTGAGTGTTCCATCGTCATTAGGAGCCCCTGAACGTTACAATTAACTGTTAGTTTCGCGTCGGATTCGAAAATCTAGACTCACAGGAGACGGATCAAATGGAGCCCGAGGCAGCAATTTCCCCTTGTTGACAAGTCGGCTAGTGGTCGATGTATCTACTCTCGACGCATTTTGAGTGTTCCATCGTCATTAGGAGGCCCTGAATGTTGCAATTAACTATCAATTTTTCGTCGGATTCGAAAATCTAGACTCACTGGAGATGGACCATAAGGTGCCCGAGGCTATATCCCCTTGGAGACCAGACCGCTGGAGGACGATGTATTGAATCGCGACGCAATTTGAGTGCTCCATCGTCATTAGGAGGCCCTGAACGTTACAATTAACTGTCAGTTTTGCGTCGGATTTGAAAATGTAGAATCACCGGAGGCAGCAATGTTCCCTTGGAGACAAGTCGGCTGGAGGACGATGTATTGGATCGCGACACAGTTTGAGTGTTCCATCGTAACTAGGAGGCCCTGATTGTTACAATTAACTATCAGTTATTCGTCGGATTCGAAAATATAGACTCACTGGAGACGAATCATAAGGTGCCCGAAGCAGCAATATCCCCTTGGAGACCAGTCAGCTAGAGGACGATGTATTGAATCGCGACGCAATTTGAGGGCTCCATCGTCAATAAGATACGCTGAACGTTACAATTAACTATCAGTTTCGCGTCGGGTTCGAAAATCTAGACTCACAGGAAACGAACCACATGGAGCCCGAGGCGGCAATATCCCCTTGTAGACAAGTCGGCTGGAGGTCGATGTATCTACTCTCGACGCAATTTGAGTGTTCCATCGTCATTAGGAGGCGTTGAAAGTTACAATTAATTATCATTTTAGCGTCGGATTAGAAAATCTACTCACAGGAGAACGATCATATGGTGCCCGAGACAGCAATATCCCCTTGGATAGAAGTCGGCTGGAGGACGATGTATTGAATCTCGACGCATTTTGCGTGTTCCATCGTCATTAGGAGGCGCTGAACGTTACAATTTACTATCATTTTTGGGTCGGGTGCGAAAATCTAGACTCACAGGTGAACGATCATAAGGTGTCCGAGGCAGCAATAGACCCTTGGAGACAATTCGGCTGGAGGACGATACATTGGATCACGACAAAATTTGAATGTTCCATCGTCATTAGGACACCCTGAATGTTACAATTAACTATCAGTATTTCGTCGGATTCGAAAATCTAATCTCACTGGAGACGGACCGTAAGGTGCTCGAGGCAGCAATATCCCCTTGGAGACCAGTCCGCTGGAGGACAATGTATTCAATCGCGACGCAATTTGAGTGCTCCATCGTCATTAGGAGGCCCTGAACGTTACAATTAACTATCAGTTTTGCGTCGGATTCGAAAACGTATAACCTCCGGAGACGGACCAAGTGGTGCCCGAGGCAGCAATATCCCCTTGTAGACAAGTCGGCGGAGGATGATGTATTATTGACTCTCGACGCAATTTGAGTGTTCCATCGTCATTAGGAGGCGCTGAACGTTACAATTGACTATCATTTTTGCGTCGGATTCGAAAATCTAGACTTACAGGAGAACGACCATAAGGTGCCCGAGGCAGCAATATCCCCTTGGAGGCCAGTCCGCTGGAGGACGATGTATTGAATCGCGACGCCATTTGAGTGCCCCATCGTAATTAGGAGGCACTGAACGTTACAATTAACTATCTGTTATGCGTCGGATTCGAAAATCTAGAGTGACAGGAGAACGACCACAAGGTGCCCGAGGCAGCAATAGACATTTGAAGACAAGTCGGCTGGAGGCCGATGTATTGAATCTCGACGCAATTTGATTATTCCGTCGTCATTAGGAGGCCCTGACCGTTACAATTAACTATCAGTTTCGCATCGGAATCAAAAGAGTAGACTCACCGGAGACGGACCATATGGTGCCCGAGGCAGCAATGTCCCCTTGGAGACAAGTCGGCTGGAAGCAGAAGTATTGAATCTCGATGCAATTTGAGTGTTCCATCGACATTAGGAAGCCCTGAACTTTACAATTAACTATCAGTTATGCGTCGGATTCGAAAATCTAAACTCACAGGAGAACGACTATAAGGTGCCCGAGGCAGCAATATCCTCTTGGAAACCAGTCCGCTGGAGGACGATGTGTTGAATCGCGACGCAATTTTAGTGCTCCATCGTCATTAGGAGGCCCTGAACGTTACAATTAACTATCAGTATTGCCTCATATTCGCAAACGTAGAATCACCGGACACGGACCAGGTGGTGCCCGAGGCAGCGGTATCCCATTGGAGACAAGTCGGCTGGAGGACGTTGTAGTTAATCTCGATGCTATTTGAGTGTTCCATCGTCATTAGGAGGCCCGAGGCAGCAATACCCCTTGGAGACCAGTCTGCTGGAGGACAATGTATTCAATCGCGACGCGATTTAAGTGTTCCATCGTCATTAGAAGGCCCTTAACGTTACAATTAACTTTGAGTTTGGCGTCGGTTTCGATAACGTAGAATCACCGGAGACGGGTCTTGTATTGCCCGAGGCAGCGATATCCCCTTGGAGACAGGTCGGCTGGAGGACAATGTAGTGAATCTCGACGCAATTTGAGTGTTCCATCGTCATTAGGTGACCCTGAACGTTTCAATTAAATATCAGTTTTGCGACGGGTTCGAAAATCTAGACTCACAGGAGAACGATCATAAGGTGCCCGAGGCAGCAATAGACCCTTGGAGACAAGTCAGCTGGAGGACGATGTATTGGATCACGACGCAATTTAAGTGTTCCATCGTCATAAGGAGGCCCTGAATGTTACAATTAACTATCAGGTTTTCGTTGGATCGAAAATCTAGACCCACTGGAGACGGACCATAAGGTGCCCGAGGCAGCAATATCCCCTTTGAGACAAGTCGGCTGGAGGTCGATGTATTGACTCTCGACGCAATTTGAGTGTTCCATCGTCATTAGGAGACGCTGAACGTTACAATTAACTATCATTTTTGCGTCGGATTCGAAAATCTACACTCACAGGAGACGGACCGTAAGGCGCCCGAGGCAGAATTTCCCCTTGGAGACAAGTCGGCTGGCGGCCGATGTATTGGCTGTCGACGCAATTTGAGTGTTCCATCATCATTAGGGGGCCCTGAACGTTACAATTAACTATCAGTTTCGCGTCGGATTCGAAAATCTAGACTCACAGGAGAAGGATCACATGGTGCCCGAGACAGTAATATCCCCTTGGAGGCAAGTCGGCTGGAGGCCGATGTATTGAATCTCGACGCAATTTCAGTGTTCCATCGTCATTAGGTGCCCCTGAAAGTTACAATTAAATATCAGTTTCGCGTCCGGTTCGAGAATCTAGACTCACAGGAGAACGATCATAAGGTGCCCGAGGCAGCAATAAACCCTTGGAGATAAGTCGGCTGGAGGACGATGTATTGGATCGTGACGCAATTTGAATGTTCCATCGTCTTTAGGAGACCCTGAATGTTACAATTAACTATCAGTTTTTCGTCGGATTCGAAAATCTAGACTCACTGGAGACGGACCATAAGGTGCACGAGGCAGCAATATCCCCTTGGAGACCAGTCCGCTGGAGGACGATGTATTGAATCTCGACGCAATTTGAGTGTTCCATCGTCATTAGGAGGCTCTGAACGTTACAATGAACTATCAGTTTCGCGTCGGATTCGAAATCCTAGACTCACAGGGGAAGGTTCGTATGGTGCCTGAGACAGCAATATCCCCTTGTAGACAAGTCGGCTGGAGGACGATGTATTGGATCGCGACGCAATTTGAGTGTTCCATCGACATTAGGAGGCCCAGAACGTTACAATTAAATATCAGTTTTGCGTCGGATTTGAACATCTAGACTCACAGGAGAAGGACCGTGAGGTGCCCGAGGCAGCAACGGCCCCTTGGAGACAAGTCGGCTGGAGGCCGATGTATTGAATCTAGACGCAATTTGAGTGCTCCATCGTCATTAGGAGGCCCTGAACGTTACAATTAACTATCAGTTTCGCGTCGGATTCGAAAATCTAGACTCACAGGAGAAGGACCATATGGTGCCCAAGGCAGCAATATCCCCTTCGAGGCAAGTCGGCTGGTGGACGATGAATTGAATCTCGACGCAATTTGAATGTTCCATCGTCATTAGGAGGCGCTGAACGTTGCAATTAATTATCATTTTAGCGTCGGATTCAAAAATCTACTCACAGGAGAACGATCATATGGTGCCCGAGACAGCAATATCCCCTTGGATACAAGTCGGCTGGAGTACGATGTATTGAATCTCGACGCATTTTGCGTGTTCTATCGTCATTAGGAGGCGCTGAAAGTTACAATTCACTATCATTTTTGGGTCGGGTTCGAAAATCTAGACTCACAGGAGAACGATCATAAGGTGCCCGAGGAAGCAATATCCCCTTGGAGACAAGTCGTCTGGATGCCGAAGTGTTGAATCTCGACGCAATTTGAGTGTTCCTTCGTCATTAGGAGGCCCTGAACGTTACAATTAACTGTCAGTTTTGCGTCGGATTTGAAAATGTAGAATCACCGGGGGCAGCAATTTTCCCTTGGAGACAAGCCGGCTGGAGGCCGATGTATTCAATCTCGACGCGATTTGAGTGTTCCATCGTCATTAGGAGGCCCTGTACATTTCGATTAACTATCACTTTTGCGTCGGATTCTAAAATCTAGACTCACAGGGGAACGACCATAAGGTGCCCGTGGAAGCAATAGACTGTTGGAGACAAGTCGGCTGGAGGACGATGTACTGAATCTCGATGCAATTTGAGTCTTCCATCTTCATTTGGAGGCCCTGAGCATTAACAAATAACTATCAGTTTTGCGTCGGATTCGAAAATCTAGACTCACAGCAGAGGGACCATATGGTGCCCGCGGCAGCAGTACCCCTTGGAGGCAAGTCGGCTGGAGGACGATGTATTGAACCTCGACGCAATTTGAGTGCCCCATCGTCATTAGGAGGCCCTGAATGTTACAATTAACTATCAGTTTTTCTTCGGATTTGAAAATGTTAACTCACTAGAGACGGACCATAAGGTGCCCGAAGCAGCAATATCCCCTTGGAGACCAGTCCGCTGGAGGACGATGTATTGAATCGCGACGCCATTTGAGTGCCCCATCGTCATTAGGAGGCCCTGAACGTTACAATTAACTATGAGTTTTGCGTCGGTTTCGAAAATCTAGACGCACAGGAGACGGACCACATGGTGCCCGAGGCAGCAATATTCCCTTGTTGACAACTCGGCTGGAGGACGATGTATTGACTCTCGACGCAATTTGAGTGTTCCATCGCCATTAGGAGGCGCTGAACGTTACAATTAACTATTATTTTTGCGTCGGATTCGAAAATCTAGACTCACAGGAGAACGACCACAAGCTGCCCGAGGCAGCAATAGACATTTGAAGACAAGTCGGCTGGAGGCCGATGTATTGAATCTCGACGCAATTTGAGTATTCCGTCGTCATTAGGAGGCCCTGAACGTTACAATTAACTATCAGTTTCCCATCGGAATCGAAAATCTAGACTCACCGGAGACGGACCATATGGTGCCCGAGGCAGCAATGTCCCCTTGGAGACAAGTCGGCTGGAAGCAGAAGTATTGAATCTCGACGCAATTTGAGTGTTCCATCGCCATTAGGAGGCGCCGAACGTTACAATGAACTATTATTTTTGCGTTGGATTCGAAAATGTAGAATCACCGGAGACGGACCATGTGGTGCCCGAGGCAGCGAATTCCCCTTGGAGACAAGTCGGCTGGAGGACGCAGTATTGAATCTCGACGCAATTTGAGTGTTCCATCGTCATTAGGAGGCACTGAAAGTTACAATTAACTATAAGTGTTGCGTCGGATTCGAAAATCCAGACTCACAGGGGAACGACCAAACGGTGTCCGATTCAGCAATAGACCCTTGGAGACAAATCGGCTGAATGACGATCTATAGAATCTCGACGCAATTTGAGTGTTCCATCGTCATTAGGAAGCCCTGAACGTTACAATTAACAATCAGTTTCGCGTCGGATTCGAAAATCTAGACGCAAAGGGGAACGACCATAAGGTGCCCGAGGCAGCAATAGACCCTCGGAGACAAATCTTCTGAATGACGATGTATTGCATCTCGACGCAATTTGAGTATTCCATCGTCATTAGGAGGCCCTGAAACATACAATTAACTGTCAGTTTTGCGTCGGGTTCGAAAATCTAGACTCACAGGAGAACGACCTAAGGTGCCCGAGGCAGCAATAGACCCTTGGAGACAAGTCGGCTGGAGGCCGATGTATTGAATCTCGACGCAATTTGAGTGTTCCATCGTCATTAGGAGGCGCTGAACGTTACAATGAACTATTATTTTTGCGTCAGATTCGAAAATGTAGAATCACCGGAGACGGACCATGTGGTGCCCGAGGCAGCAATATCCCCTTGGAGACAAGTCGGCTGGACGACGCTGTATTGAATCTCCACGCAATTTGAGTGTTCCATCGTCATTAGGAGCTCCTGAACTTAACAATTAACTATCAGTTATGCGTCGGATTCGAAAATCTAGACTCACAGGAGAACGACCACAAGGTGCCCGAGGCAGCAATAGACATTTGAAGACAAGTCGGCTGGAGGCCGATGTATTGAATCTCGACGCAATTTGAGTGTTCCATCGTTATTAGGAGGCCCTGAATGATACAATTAACTATCAGTTTCGCATCGGAATCGAAAATCTAGACTCACCGGAGACGGACCATATGGTGCTAGATACAGCAATGTCCCCTTGGAGACAAGTCGGCTGGAAGCGAAAGTATTGAATCTCGTCCCAATTTGAGTGATCCATCGTCATTAGGAGGCCCTGAACGTTACAATTAACTATCAGTTTTGCGTCGGATTCGAAAATCTAGACTCACAGGGGAACGACTATAAGGTGCCCGAGGCAGCACTATCCTCTTGGAGACCAGTCCGCTGGTGGACGATGTATTGAATCGCAACGCAATTTTAGTGCTCCATCGTCATTAGGAGTCCCTGAACGTTACAATTAACTAACAGTATTGCCTCATATTCGAAAACGTAGAATCACCGGAGACGGACCATGTGGTGCCCGAGGCAGCGATATCCCATTGGAGACAAGTCGGCTGGAGGACGTTGTAGTTAATCTCGACGCTATTTAAGTGTTCCACCGTCATTAGGAGGCCCTGAACGTTATTACTAAATATCAGTTTTGCGTCGGATTCGAAAATCTAGACCCACAGGAGAACGATCATAAGGTGCCCGAGGCAGCAATAGACCCTTGGAGACAAGTCGGCTGGAGGACGATGTATTGGATCGCGTCGCAATTTGAGTGTTCCATCGACATTAGGAGGCCCTGAACGTTACAATTAAATATCAGTTTTGCGTCGGATTTGAACATCTAGACTCACAGGAGAAGGACCGTAAGGTGTTCGAGGCAGCAACGGACCCTTGGAGACAAGTCGGCTGGAGGCCGATGTATTGAATCTCGACGCAATTTGTGTGTTCCATCGTCATTAGGAGGCCCTGAAAGTTACAATTAACTATTAGTTTTGCGTCGGATTCGAAAATCTAGACTCAGAGGAGTACGACCATAAGGTGCCCGAGGCAGCAATAGACCCTTGGAGACAAGTCGGCTGAAGGACGATGTATTGAATCACAACGCAATTCGAGTGTTCCATCGTCATTAGGAGGCTCTGAACGTTACAATGAACTATCAGTTTCGCGTCGAATTCGAAAACCTAGACTCACATGAGAAGGTTCGTATGGTGCCCGAGACAGCAATATCCCCTTGGAGACAAGTAGTCTGGAGCCCGAAGTCTTGAATCTCGACGCAATTTGAGTGTTCCATCGTCATAAGGAGGCCTTGAATGTTACAATTAACTATCAGATTTTCGCTGGATTCGAAAATCTAGACCTACTGGAGACGGGCCATAAGGTGCCCGAGGCCGCAATATCCCCTTGGAGACAAGTCGGCAGGAGGTCGGTGTATTGACTCTCGACGCAATTTGAGTGCTCCAGCGTCATTATGAGGCGCGGAGCGTTACAATTAACTATCATTTTTGCGTCGGATTCGAAATCTAGACTCACAGGAGACGGACCATATGGTGCCCGAGGCTGCAATATCCCCTTGGAGACAAGTCGGCTGGAGGCCGATGGATTGACTCTCGACGCAATTTGAGTGTTCCATCGTCATTGGGAGGCCCTGAACATTACAATTAACTATCTGTTTTGCGTCGGATTCTAAAATCTAGACTCACAGGGGAACGACCATAAGGTGTTCGAGGCAGCAATAGACCCTTGGAGACAAATCGGCTGAATGCCGATGTATTGAATCTCGACGCAATTTGAGTGTTCCAACTTCATTTGGAAGCCCTAGTCGTTACAATTAACAATCAGTTTCGCGTCGGATTCGAAAATCTAGACTCACAGGAGACGGACCATATGGTGCCCGAGGCAGCAATATCCCCTTGGAGACAAGTCGGCTGGAGGTCGATGTATTGACTCTCGACGCAATTTGAGTGTTCCATCGTCATTAGGAGGCGCTGAACGTTACAATTAACTATCAGTTTCGCGTCGAATTCGAAAATCTAGACTCACAGGAGAAGGATCACATGGTGCCCGAGACAGTAATAGACCCTTGGAGACAATTCGGCTGGAGGACGATACATTGGATCACGACAAAATTTGAATGTTCCATCGTCATTAGGAGGCCCTGAATGTTACAATTAACTATCAGTTTTTCGTCGGATTCGAAAATCTAATCTCACTGGAGACGGACCGTAAGGTGCGTGAGGCAGCAATATCCCCTTGGAGACAAGTCGGCTGAAGGACGATGTAGTGAATCTCGACGCAATTTGAGTGTTCCTTCGTCATTAGGAGGCCCTGAACGTTACAATTAACTATCATTTTTGCGCCGGATTCGAAAATCTAGACTCACAGGAGAACGACCATAAGGTGCCCGAGGAAGCAATAGACCCTTGGAGACAAGTCGGCTGGAGGACGATGTATTAAATCTCGATGCAATTTGAGTGTTCCATCGACATTAGAAGGCCCTGAACTTTACAATTAACTACCAGTTATGAGTCGGATTCGAAAATCTAGACTCACTCGAGAACGACCACAAGGTGTCCGAGGCAGCAATGGACATTTGGAGAAAAGTCGGCTGGAGGCCGATGTATTGACGCAATTTGAGTGCTCCATCGTCATTAGGTGGCGCTGAACTTTGCAATAAGCTATCAGATATGTGTCGGATTCGAAAATCTACACTCACAGGAGAACGACCATAAGGTGCCCGAGGAAGCAATAGACCCTTGGAGACAAGTCGGCTGGAGGACGATGTATTAAATCTCGATGCAATTTGAGTGTTCCGTCGACATTAGAAGGCCCTGAACTTTACAATTAACTATCAGTTATGAGTCGGATTCGAAAATCTAGACTCACTCGAGAACGACCACAAGGTTTCCGAGGTAGCAATGGACATTTGGAGAAAAGTCGGCTGGAGGCCGATGTATTGAATCTCGACGCAATTTGAGTGCTCCATCGTCATTAGGAGGCGCTGAACTTTGCAATAAGCTATCAGATATGCGTCGGATTCGAAAATCTAGACTCACAGGAGAACGACCATAAGGTGCCCGAGGCAGCAATATCCCGTTGGAGACAAGTCGGTTGGGGGACGATGTATTGACTCTCGACGCAATTTGAGTGTTCCATCGTCATTAGGAGGCCCTCAACGTTACAATTAACTATCATTTTTGCGTCGGATTCGAAAATCTAGACTCACTGGAGACGGACCGTATGGTGCCCGAGGCAGCAATACCCCTTCGAGACAAGTCCGCTGGAGGAAGATGTATTGAACATCGACGCAGTTAGAGTGCCCCATCGTCATTAGGAGGCCCTGAATGTTACAATTAACTATCAGTTTTTCGTCGGATTCGAAAATGTAGACTCACTGGAGAAGGACCATAAGGTGCCCGAGGCATCAATATCCCCTTGGAGGCCAGTCCGCTGGAGGACGATGTATTGAATCGCAACGCCATTTGAGTGCCCCATCGTCATTAGGAGGCCCTGAACGTTACAATTAACTATCTGTTATGCGTCGGATTCGAAAATCTAGACTCTCAGCAGAACGATCATAAGGTGCCCGAGGAAGCAATATCCCCTTGGAGACCAGTCCGCCGGAGGACGATGTATTGAATCGCGACGCAATTTGAGTGCTCCATCGTCATTAGGAGGCCCTGAACGTTACAATTAACTATCAGTTTTGCGTCGGTTTCGAAAACGTATAACCTCCGGAGACGTACCAAGTGGTGCCCGAGGCAGCGATATCCCGTTGGAGACAAGTCGGCTGAAGTACGATGTAGTGAATCTCGACGCAATTTGAGTGTTCCTTCGTCATTAGGAGGCCCTGAACGTTACAATTAACTGTCAGTTTTGCGTCGGATTTGAAAATGTAGAATCACCGGAGGCAGCAATGTTCCCTTGGAGACAAGTCGGCTGGAGGCCGATGTATTCAATCTTGACGCGATTTGAGTGTTCCATCGTCATTAGGAGGCCCTGAACATTTCGATTAACTATCACTTTTGCGTCGGATTCTAAAATCTAGACTCACAGGGGAACGACCATAAGGTGCCCGAGGAAGCAATAGACTTTTGGAGACAAGTCGGCTGGAGGACGATGTATTTAATCTCGATGCAATTTGAGTGTTCCATCTTCATTTGGAGGCCCTGAGCATTAACAATTAACTATCAGTTTTGCGTCGGATTTGAAAATCTAGACTCACAGAAGAACGACAATAAGGAGTCCGAGCCAGCAATAGACTCTAGGAGTGAAGTCGGCTGAAGGACGCTGTATTGAATCTCGACGCAATTTGAGTGTTCCATCGTCATTAGGAGGCCCAGAACGTTACAATTAACTATCAGTTTCGCGTCGGATTCCATAATCTAGACTCACAGGAAACGGACCACATGGAGCCCGAGGCAGCAATATCCCCTTGTAGACAAGTCGGCGGAGGAGGATGTATTATTGACTCTCGACGCAATTTGAGTGTTCCATCATCATTAGGAGGCGCTGAACGTTACAATTAACTATCATTTTTGCGTCGGATTCGAAAATCTAGACTCACAAGAGAACGACCACAAGGTGTCCGAGGTAGCAATGGACATTTGGAGAAAAGTCGGCTGGAGGCCGATTTATTGAATCTCGACGAAATTTGAGTGCTCCATCGTCATTAGGAGGCGCTGAACTTTGCAATAAACAATCAGATATGCGTCGGATTCGAAAATCTAGACTCACAGGAGAACGACCATAAGGTGCCCGAGGCAGCAATATCCCGTTGGAGACAAGTCGGTTGGGGGACGATGTATTGACTCTCGACGCAATTTGAGTGTTCCATCGCCATTAGGAGGCGCTGAACGTAACAATTAACTATTATTTTTGCGTCGGATTCGAAAATCTAGACTCACAGGAGAACGACCACAAGCTGCCCGAGGCAGCAATAGACATTTGAAGACAAGTCGGCTGGAGGCCGATGTATTGAATCTCGACGCAATTTGAGTATTCCGTCGTCATTAGGAGGCCCTGAACGTTAAAATTAACTATCAGTTTCCCATCGGAATCGAAAATCTAGACTCACCGGAGACGGACCATGTGGTGCCCGAGGCAGCGATATCCCCTTGGAGACAAGTCGGCTGGAGGACGCTGTATTGAATCTCGACGCAATTTGAGTGTTCCATCGTCATTAGGAGGCACTGAACGTTACAATTAACTATCAGTGTTGCGTCGGATTCGAAAATCTAGACTCACAGGAGAACGACCATGAGGTGCCCGAGGTAGCAATATCCCCATGGAGAGAAGTCGGCTGGAGGGCGATGTATTGAATCTCGACGCAATTTGAGTATTCCATCGTCATTAGGAGGCCCTGAAACTTACAATTAACTATCAGTTTTGCGTCGGGTTCGAAATTCTAGACTCACAGGAGAACGACCACAAGGTGCCCGAGGTAGCAATAGACATTTGGAGACAATTTGGGTGGAGCCTGATGTATTGAATCTCGACGCAATTGGAGTGTTCCATCGTCATTATGAGGCGCTGACCGTTGCAATTAACTATAAGTTATGCGTCGGATTCGAAAATCTAGACTCACAGGACACGGACCACATGGAGACCGAGGCAGCAATATCTCCTTGTAGACAAGTCAGCTGGAGGACGATGTATTGACTCTCGACGCAATTTGAGTGTTCCATCGTCATTAGGAGGCCCTGAACGTTACAATTAATTATAATTTTTGCGTCGGGTTCGAAAATCTAGACTCACAGGAGAACGACCATAAGGTGCCCGAGGATGAAATAGTTCCTTGGAGACAAGTCGGCTGGAGGACGATGTATTGAATATCGATGCAATTTGAGTGTTCCATCGACATTAGGAAGCCCTGAACTTTACTATTAACTATCAGTTATGCGTCGGATTCGAAAATCTAAACTCACAGGAGAACGACCATAAGGTGCCCGAGGCAGCAATAGACCCTTGGAGACAAGTCGGCTGGAGGCCGATGTATTGAATCTCCACGCAATTTGAGTGTTCCATCGTCATTAGGAGGCGCTGAACGTTACAATGAACTATTATTTTTGCGTCAGATTCGAAAATGTAGAATCACCGGAGACGGACCATGTGGTGCCCGAGGCAGCACTATCCCCTTGGAGACAAGTCGGCTGGAGGACGCTGTATTGAATCTCCACGCAATTTGAGTGTTCCATCGTCATTAGGAGCTCCTGAACTTAACAATTAACTATCAGTTATGCGTCGGATTCGAAAACCTAGACTCACAGGAAAACGACCACAAGGTGCCCGAGGCAGCAATAGACATTTGAAGACAAGTCGGCTGGAGGCCGATGTATTGAATCTCGACGCAATTTGAGTGTTCCATCGTCATTAGGAGGCCCTGAATGATACAATTAACTATCAGTTTCGCATCGGAATCGAAAATCTAGACTCACCGGAGATGGACCATATGGTGCTAGAGGCAGCAATGTCCCCTTGGAGACAAGTCGGCTGGAAGCAGAAGTATTGAATCTCGTCGCAAATTGAGTGATACATCGTCATTAAGAGGCCCTGAACGTTACAATTAACTATCAGTTTTGCGTCGGATTCGAAAATCTAGACTCACAGGGGAACGACTATAAGGTGCCCGAGGCAGCAATATCCTCTTGGAGACCAGTCCGCTGGTGGACGATGTATTGAATCGCAACGCAATTTTAGTGCTCCATCGTCATTAGGAGTCCCTGAACGTTGCAATTAACTATCAGTATTGCCTCATATTCGAAAACGTAGAATCACCGGAGACGGACCATGTGGTGCCGAGGCAGCGATATCCCATTGGAGACAAGTCGGCTGGAGGACGTTGTAGTTAATCTCGACGCTATTTAAGTGTTCCACCGTCATTAGGAGGCCCTGAACGTTACAATTAAATATCAGTTTTGCGTCGGGTTCGAAAATCTAGACTCACAGGAGAACGATCATAAGGTGCCCGAGGCAGCAATAGACCCTTATAGACAAGTCGGCTGGAGGACGATGTATTGGATCGCGACGCAATTAGAGTGTTCCATCGTCATTAGGAGGCTCTAAACGTTACAATGAACTATCAGTATCGCGTCGGATTCGAAAACCTATACTCACATGAGAAGGTTCGTATGGTGCCCGAGACAGCAATATCCCTTGGAGACAAGTAGTCTGGATCCCGAAATATTGAATCTTGACGCAATTTGAGTGTTCCATCGTCATTACGTGGCCCTGAACGTTACAATTAAATATCAGTTTTGCCTCGGGTTCGAAAATCTAGAATCACAGGAGAACGATCATAAGGTGCCCGAGGCAGCAATAGACCCTTGGAGACAAGTCAGCTGGAGGACGATGTATTGGAACGCGACGCAATTTAAGTGTTCCATCGTCATAAGGAGGCCCTGAATGTTACAATTAACTATCAGATTTTCGTTGGATTCGAAAATCTAGACCTACTGGAGACGGACCATAAGGTGCCCGAGGCAGCAATATCCCCTTGGAGACCAGTCCGCTGGAGGACGATGTATTGAATCGCGACGCAATTTGAGTGCTCCATCGTCATTAGGAGGCCCTTAACTTAACTATCAGATTTGCGTCGGATTCGAAAATCTGGACTCACAGGAGACGGACAACATGGAGCACGAGGCAGCATTATCCCCTTGTAGACAAGTCGGCAGGAGGTCGGTGTATTGACTCTCGACGCAATTTGAGTGTTCCAGCGTCATTATGAGGCGCGGAGCGTTGCAATTAACTATCATTTTTGCGTCGGATTCGAAATCTAGACCCACAGGAGACGGACCATATGGTGCCCGAGGCAGCAATATCCCCTTGGAGACAAGTCGGCTGGAGGCCGATGGATTGACTCTCGACGCAATTTGAGTGTTCCATCGTCATTGGGAGGCCCTGAACATTACAATTAACTATCTGTTTTGCGACGGATTCTAAAATCTAGACTCACAGGGGAACGACCTTAAGGTGTTCAAGGCAGCAGTAGACCCTTGGAGACAAATCGGCTGAATGCCGATGTATTGAATCTCGACGCAATTTGAGTGTTCCAACGTCATTTGGAAGCCCTAGTCGTTACAATTAACAATCAGTTTCGCGTCGGATTCGAAAATCTAGACTCACACGAGACGGACCATATGGTGCCCGAGGCAGCAATATCCCCTTGGAGACAAGGCGGCTGGAGGTCGATGTATTGACTCTCGACGCAATTTGAGTGTTCCATCGTCATTAGGTGGCACTGAACGTTACAATTAAATATCAGTTTTGCGTCCGGTTCGAGAATCTAGACTCATAGGCTAACGATCATAAGGTGCCCGAGGCAGCAATAAACCCTTGGAGATAAGTCGGCTGGAGGACGATTTATTGGATCGTGACGCAATTTGAATGTTCCATCGTCTTTAGGAGACACTGAATGTTACAATTAACTATCAGTTATTCGTCGGATTCGAAAATCTAGACTCACTGGAGACGGACCATAAGGTGCACGAGGCAGCAATATCCCCTTGGAGACCAGTCCGCTGGAGGACGATGTATTGAATCTCGACGCAATTTGTGTGTTCCATCGTCATTAGGAGGCCCTCAAAGTTACAATTAACTATTAGTTTTGCGTCGGATTCGAAATTCTAGACTCAGAGGAGTACGACCATAAGGTGCCCGAGGCAGCAATAGACCCTTGGAGACAAGTCGGCTGAAGGACGATGTATTGAATCACAACGCAATTTAAGTGTCCATCGTCATTAGGAGGCTCTGAACGTTACAATGAACTATCAGTTTGGCGTCGGATTCGAAATCCTAGACTCACAGGGGAAGGTTCGTATGGTGCCCGAGACAACAGTATCCCCTTGGAGACAAGTCGTCTGGAGGCCGAAGTATTGAATCTCGACGCAATTTGAGTGTTCCATCGTCATTAGGTGGCCCTGAACGTTACAATTAAATATCAGTTTTGCGTCGGGTTCGAAAATCAAGACTCACAGGAGAACGATCATAAGGTGCCCGAGGCAGCAATAGACCCTTGGAGACAAGTCAGCTGGAGGACGATGTATTGGATCGCGACGCAATTTAAGTGTTCCATCGTCATAAGGAGGCCCTGATTGTTACAATTAACTATCAGTTTTTCGTTAGATTCGAAAATCTAGACCCACTGGAGACGGACCATAAGGTGCCCGATTCAGCAATACCCCTTGGGGACCAGTCCGCTGGAGGACGATGTATTGGAACGCGACGCAATTTGAGTGCTCCATCGTCATTAGGAGGCCCTTAACTTAACTATCAAATTTGCGTCGGATTCGAAAATCTACACTCACAGGAGACGGACCACATGGAGCACGAGGCAGCAATATCCCCTTGGAGACAAGTCGGCTGGAGGTCGATGTATTGACTCTCGACGCAATTTGAGTGTTCCAGCGTTATTAGGAGGCGCTGAACGTTACAATTCACTATCATTTTTGCGTCGGATTCGAAAATCTAGACTCACAGGATACGGACCATAAAGTGCCGGAGGCAGCAACATCCCCTTGTAGACAAGTCGGCTGGAGGCCGATGTATTGAATCTCGCCGCAATTTGAGTGTTCCATCATCATTAGGAGGCCCTGAACGTTACAATTAACTATCAGTTTCGCGTCGGATTCCAAAATCTAGACTCACAGGAGAAGGATCACATGGTGCCCGAGACAGTAATATCCCCTTGGAGGCAAGTCGGCTGGAGGACGATGTATTGAATCGCGACGCAATTTGAGTGTTCCATCGTCATTAGGAGGCCCTGAACGTTACAATTAACCATCAGTTTTGCGTCGGATTAGAAAACGTGGAATCACCGGAGACGGACCATGTGGTCCCCGATGCAGCGATATCGCCTTGGAGACAAGTTGGCTGGAGGACGTTGTAGTGAATCTCGACGCAATTTGAGTGTTCCTTCGTCATTAGGAGGCCCTCAATGTTACAATTAACTATCTGTTTTGCGTCGGATACGAAAATCTAGACTCACAGGAGAACGACCACAAGGTGCCCGAGGCAGCAATACACATTTGAGGACAACTCGGCTGGAGGCCGATGTATTGAATCTCGACGCAATTTGAGTGTTCCATCGTCATTAGGAGGCCCTGAACGTTACAATTAACTATCAGTTTCGCATCGGAATCGAAAATCTGGACTCACCGGAGACGGACAATATGGTGCCCGAGGCAGCAATATCCCGTTGGAGACAAATCGGCTGGAGGCCGATGGATTGAATCTCGACGCAAATTGAGTGTTCCATCCTCATTAGGAGGCCCTGAAGGTTACAATTAACTATCAGTATCGCGTCGGATTCGAAAATCTAGACTCACTGGAGACGGACCATATGGTGCCCGAGGCAGCAATAATCCCCTTGGAGACAAGTCTCCTGGAGGACGATGTATAGAATCTCGACGCAATTTGAGTGTTCCATCGTCATTAGGAGGCGCTGAATGTTACAATTAATTATCATTTTAGCGTCGGATTCGAAAATCTACTCACAGTAGAAGGATCATATGGTGCCCGAGACAACAATATCCCCTTGGATACAAGTCGGCTGGAGGACGATGTATTGAATCTCGACGCAATTTAAGAGTTCCATCGTCATTAGGAGGCCCTGAACGTTGCAATTAACTATCAGTTTTGCGTCGGGTTCGAAAATCTAGACTCACAGGAGAACGATCATAAGGTGCCCGAGGCAGCAATAGACCCTTGGGGCGAAGTCGGCTGAAGGACGATGTATTGAATCTCGTCGCAATTTGAGTGTTCCATCGTCATTAGGAGGCCCTGAACGTTACAACTAACTATCATTTTTGCGTCGGATTCCAAAGTCTAGACTCACAGGTGACAGACCATATGGTGCCCGAGGCAGCAATATCGCCTTGGAGACAAGTCGGCTGGAGGCCGATGTATTGAATCTCGACGCAATTTGAGTGTTCCATCGTCATTAGGAAACCCTGAACGTTACAATTAACAATCAGTTTCGCGTCGGATCCGAAAATCTAGACTCACAGGAGAAGGACCATATTGGTGTCCGAGGCAGCAATATCCCCTATAAAACATGTCGGCTGGAGGACGATGTTTTGAATCTCGACGCAATTTGAATGTTCCATCGTCATTAGGAGGCGCTGAACGTTACAATTAATTATCATTTTAGCGTCGGATTGGATAATCTACTCACAGGAGAAGGATCATATGGTGCCCGAGACAGCAGTATCCCCTTGGAAACAAGTCGGCTGGAGGATCATGTATTGAATCTCGATGCAATTTGAGTGTTTCATCGTCATTAGGAGGCACTGAACGTTACAATTAACAATCAGTTTTGCGTCGGATTAGAAAATCTAGACTCACAGGAGAACGACCATAAGGTGCCCGAGGCAGCAATAGACCCTTGGGGGCAAGTCGGCTGAATGACGATGTATTGAATCTCGTCGCAATTTGAGTGTTCCATCGTCATTAGGAGGCCCTGAACGTTACAATTAACTTTCAGTTTCGAGTCGCATTCGAAAATCTAGACTCACAGGAGACGGACCACATGGAGCCCGAGGCAGCAACATCCCCTTGTAGACAAGTCGGCTGGAGGTCGATGTATCTAATCTCGACGCAATTTGAGTGTTCCATCGTCATTAGGAGGCGCTGATCGTTACAATTAACTATCATTTTTGCGTCGGATTCGAAAATCTAGACTCACAGGAGACGGACCACATGGTGCCCGAGGCAGTAATATCCCCATGGAGACAAGTCGGCTGGAGGTCGATGTATTGAATCTCGACGAAATTTGAGTGTTCCATCGTCATTAGGAAACCCTGAACGTTACAATTAACAATCAGTTTCGCGTCGGATTCTAAAATCTAGACTCACAGGAGAGCGACCATAAGGAGCCCGAGGCAGCAATATCCCCATGGAGACAAATCGGCTGGAGGACTATGTATTGAATCTCGACGCAATTTGAGTGTTCCATCGTCATTAGGAGGCGCTGAAAGTTACAATTAACTATCATTTTAGCGTCGGATTCGAAAATCTACTCACAGGAGAAGGATCATATGGTGTCCGATACATCAATATCCCCCTGGATACAAGTCGGCTGGTAGTCGATGTATTGAGTCTCGAAGCCATTTGAGTGTTCCATCGTCATTAGGAGGCCCTGAACGTTACAATTAACTATCTGTTTTGCGTCGGATTCTAAAATCTATACTCACAGGGGAACGACCAGAAGGTGCCCGAGGCAGCAATAGAACCTTGGAGACAAGTCGGCTGGAGGACGATGTATTGGATCGCGACACAATTTGAGTGTTCCCTCGTAACTAGGAGGCCCTGATTGTTACAATTAACTATCAGTTTTTCGTCGGATTCGAAAATCTAGACTCACAGGAGAAGGACCATATGGTGCCCGAAGCAGCAATATCCCCTTCGAGACAAGTCGGCTGGAGGACGATGTATTGAATCTCGACGCAATTTGAGTGTTCCATCGTCATTAGGAGGCGCTGAACGTTACAACTAATTATCATTTTAGCGTCAGATTCGAAAAACTACTCACAGTAGAAGGATCATATGGTGCCCGAGACAACAATATCCCCTTGGATACAAGTCGGCTGGAGGACGATGTATTGAATCTCGACGCAATTTGAGTGTTCCATCGTCATTAGGAGGCCCTGAACGTTACAATTAACTATCAGTTTCGCGTCGGATTCGAAAATCTAGACTCACAGGAGACGGACCACATGGAGCTCGAGGCAGCAATATCCCCTTGTAAACAAGTCGGCTAGAGGTTGATGTATCTACTCTCAACGCTATTTGAGTGTTCCATCGTCATTAGGAGGCGCTGATCGTTACAATTAACTATCATTTTTGCGTCGGATTCGAAAATCTAGACTCACAGGAGACGGACCATGTGGTGCCCGAAGCAGCAATATCCCCTTGGAGATAAGTCGGCTGGAGGCCAATGTATTGAATCTCGACGCAATTTGAGTGTTCCATCGTCATTAGGAGGCGCTGAACGTTACAATTAATTATCATTTTAGCGTCGGATTAGCAAATCTAGACTCACAGGAGAACGACCATAAGGTGCCCGACACAGCAATAGACCCTTGGGGACAAGTCGGCTGAAGGACGATGTATTGAATCTCGTCGCAATTTGAGTGTTCCATCATCTTTAGGAGGACCTGAACGCCACAATTAACTATCAGTTTCGCGTCGGATTCAAAAATCTAGACTCACAGGAGACGGACCGTTCGGTGCCCGAGGCAGCAAAATCCCTTTGGAGACAAGTCGGCTGGAGGACGATGTATTGAATCTCGACGCATTTTGAGTGATCCATCGTCATTAGGAGGCCCTGAACGTTACAATTAGCCATCAGTTTCGCGTCGGATTCGAAAATCTCGACTCACAGGAGCCCGACCACATGGAGCCCGAGTCAGAAATATCCCCTTGGAGACCAGTCCGCTGGAGAACGATGTTTTGAATCGCGACGCAATTTGAGTGCTCCATCGTCATTAGGAGGACCTGAACGTTACACTTAACTATCAGTTTAGCGTCGAATTCGAAAACGTAGAATCACCGGAGACGGACCATGTGGTGCCCGATACAGCGATATCCCCTTGGAGACAAGTCAGCTGGCAGGCGATGTAGTGAATCTCGCTGCTATTTGAGTGTTCCTTCGTCATTAGGAGGCCATGAACGTTTCAATTAACTATCTTTTTTCGTCGGATTCGAAAGTCTAGACTCACAGGAGAACGATCATAAGGTGCCCGAGGCAGCAATAGACCCTTGGAGACAAGTCGGCTTAAGGACGATGTAATGAATCTCGACGCAATTTGAGTGTTCCACCGTCATTAGGAGGCCCTGAAGGTTACAATTAACTATCTGTTTTGCGTCGGATTCGAAAATCTAGACTCACAGGAGAACGAACGTAATGTGCCCGAGACAGCAATAGACTCTTGGAGACAAATCGGCTGAAGGACGATGTGTTTAATATCGACGCAATTTGAGTGTTCCATCGTCATTAGGAGGCGCTGATCGTTACAATTAACTATCATTTTTGCGCCGAATTCGAAAGTCTAGACTCACAGGAGACGGACCATATGGTGCCAGAGGCAGCAATATCCCCTTGGAGACAAGTCGGCTGGAGGCCGATGTATTGAATCTCGACGCAATTTGAGTGTTCCATCGTCATTAGGAAATCCTGAACGTTATAATTAACAATCAGTTTCGCGTCGGATTCAAAAATCTAGACTCACAGGAGAAGGACCATATTGTTGCCCGAGGCAGCAAAATCCCCTTCGAGACAAGTCGGCTGGAGGACGATGTATTGAATCTCGACGCAATTTGAGTGTTCCATCGTCATTAGGAGGCGCTGAACGTTACAATTAATTATCATTTTAGCGTAGGATTCGAAAATCTACTCAAAGGAGTAGGATCATAAGGTGCCCGAGGCAGCAATAGACCCTTGGAGACAAGTCGGCTCGAGGCCCATGTATTGAATCTCGACGCAATTTGAGTGTTCCATCGTCATTAGGAAACCCTGAACGTTACAATTAACTATCAGTTTCGCGTCGCATTTGAAAATCTAGACTCACAGGAGACGGACCACATGGAGCCCGAGGCAGCAATATCAGCTTGTAGACAAGTCGGCTGGAGGTCGATGTATCTACTCTCGACGCAATTTGAGTGTTCCATCGTCATTAGGAGGCGCTGAACGTTACAATTAACTATCATTTTAGCGCCGGATTCGAAAATCTACTCACAGGAGAAGGATCATATGGTGCCCGAGACATCAAAATCCCCCTGGATACATGTCGGCTGGAGGACGTTGTATTGAATCTCGACGCAATTTGAGTGTTCCATCGTCATTAGGAGGCCCTGAATTTTACAATTAACAATCAGTTTTGCGTCGGATTAGAAAATCTAGACTCACAGTAGAACGACCATAAGGTGCCCGAGGCAGCAATAGACCCTTGGGGACAAGTCGGCTGAAGGACGATGTATTGAAACTCCTCGCAATTTGAGTGTTCCATCGACATTAGGAGGCCCTGAACGTTACAATTAACTATCAGTTTAGCGTCGGATTCAAAAATCTAGACTCACAGGAGACGGACCATTTGGTGCCGGATTCAGCAATATCCCCTTGGAGACCAGTCCGCTAGAGGACGATGTATTGAATCGCGACGCAATTTGAGTGCTGCATCGTCATTAGGAGGCCCTGAACGTTACAATTCACTATCATTTTTGCGTCGGGTTCGAAAATCTAGACTCACAGGAGAACGATCATAAGGTGCCCGAGGCAGCAATAGACCCTTGGAGACAAGTCGGCTCGAGGCCCATGTATTGAATCTCGACGCAATTTGAGTGTTCCATCGTCATTAGGAAACCCTGAACGTTACAATTAACAATCAGTTTCGCGTCGGATTCGAAAATCTAGACTCACAGGAGAAGGACCATATGGTGCCCGAGGCAGCGATATTCCCTACGAGACAAGTCGGCTGGAGGGCGATGTATTGAATCTCGACGCAATTTGAGGGTTCCATCGTCATTAGGAAACCCTGAACGTTACAATTTACAATCACTTTCGCGTCGGATTCGAAAATCTAGACTCACAGGAGAGCGACCATAAGGAGCCCGAGGCAGCAATATCCCCATGGAGACAAATCGGCTGGAGGACTACGTATTGAATCTCGACGCAATTTGAGTGTTCCATCGTCATTAGGAGGCGCTGAACGTCACAATTAACTATCATTTTAGCGTCGTATTCGATAATTTACTCACAGGAGAAGGATCATATGGTGCCCGAGACATCAAAACCCCCTGGATACAAATAGGCTGGAGGACGATGTATTGAATCTCCTCGCAATTTGAGTGTTCCATCGTCATTAGGAGGCCCTGAATTTTACAATTAACTATCTGTTTTGCGTCGGATTCGAAAATCTAGACTCACAGGAGACGGACCATTTGGTGCCCGAGGCAGCAATATCCCTTTGGAGACAAGTCTGCTGGAGGACGATGTGTTGAATCGCGACTCAATTTGAGTGCTCCATCGTCATTAGGAGGCGCTGAACGTTATAATTCGCGATCATTTTTGCGTCGGGTTCGAATATCTAGACTCACAGGAGAACGATCATAAGGTGCCCGAGGCAGCAATATCCCCTTGGAGACCAGTCCGGTGGAGGATGAAGTATTGAATCGCGAATCAATTTGAGTGCTTCATCGCCATTAGGAGGCCCTGAACGTTACAATTAACTATCAGTTTTGCTACGGTTTCGAAAACGTAGAATCACCGGAGACGGACCAAGTGGTGCCCGAGGCAGCGATATCCCCTTGGAGACCAGTCCGCTGGAGGACGATGTATTGAATCGCGACGCAATTTGAGTGCTCCATCGTCATTAGGAGGCCCTGAACGTTACAATTAACAATCAGTTTTCCGTCGGATTCGAAAACGTAGGATGACCGGAGACGGACCAAGTGGTGCCCGAGGCAGCGATATCCCCTTGGAAACAAGTGCGCTGGAGGACAATGTAGTGAATATCGACGCAATTTGAGTGTTCCTTCGGCATTAGGAGGCCCTGAACGTTACAATTAACTATCTGTCATGTGTCGGATTCGAAAATCTAGACTCACAGGAGATCGACCATAATGTGCCCGAGCCAGCAATAGACCCTTGGAGACAAGTCGGCTCGAGGCCCATGAATTTAATCTCGACGCAATTTGAGTGTTCCATCGTCATTAGGAGTCCCTGAACGTTACAATTAACTATCTGCTTTGCGTCGGATTCGAAAATCTAGATTCACAGGAGACCGAACACAAGTTGCCCGAGGCAGCAATAGACTCTTGAAGACAAGTCGGATGAAGGACGATGTATTGAATCTCGACGCAATTTGAGTGTTCCATCGTCATTATGAGGCCCTGAACGTTGCAATTAACTATCAGTTTCGCGTCGGACTGAAAAATCTAGACTCACAGGTGACGGACCACATGGAGTCCGAGGCAGCAATATCCCCTTGTAGACAAGTCGCCTGGAGGTCGATGTATTGAATCTAGACGCCATTTGATTGTTCCTTCGTTGTTAGGAGGCCCTGAACATTACAATTAACTATCAGTTTTGCGTAGGGTTTGAAAATTTAGACTCACAGGAGAACGATCATAGGGTGCCCGAGGCAGCAATAGACCCTTGGAGACAAGTCGGCTGGAGGACGATATATTGGATCACGACAAAATTTGAGTGTTCCATCGTCATTAGGAGGCCCTGAATGTTACAATTAACTATCAGTTTTTCCTCGGATTCAAAAATCTACACTCACTGGAGACGGACCATATCGTGCCCGAGGCAGCACTATCCCCTTGGAGACCAGTCCGCTGGAGGACGGTGTATTGAATCGCGACGCAATTTGAGTGTGCCTTCGATATTAGGAGGCCCTGAACGTTACAATTAACTACCTGTTTTGCGTCGGATTCGAAAATCTAGACTCACAGGAGAACGACCATAAGGAGCCCGAGGCAGCAGTATCCACATGGAGACAAGTCGGCTATAGGCCAATATATTGGATCACGACAAAATTTGAGTGTTCCATCGTCATTAGGAGGCCCTGAATGGTACAATTAACTATCAGTTTTTCGTCGGATTCGAAAATCTAGACTCACTGGAGACGGACCATAACGTGCCCGAAGCAGCAATATCCCCTTGGAGACAAGTCGGCTGGAGGACGATGTAGTGAATCTCGACGCAATTTAAGTGTTCCTTCGCCTTTAGGACGCCCTGAACGTTACAATTAACTATCTGTTTTGCGTCGGATTCGAAAATATAGTTTCACAGGGGAATGACCATAAGGAGCCCGCGGCAGCAATTTCCCCATGGAGACAAATCGGCTGGAGAACTATGTATTGAATCTCGACGCAATTTGAGTGTTCCATGGTCGTTTGGATGCGCTGAACGTTACAATTAACTATCATTTTAGCGTCGGATTCGAAAATCTACTCACAGGAGAAGTATCATATGGTGCACGAGACATCAATATCCTCTGGATACAAGTCGGCTGGAGGACGATGTATTGAATCACAACGCAATTTGAGTGTTAAATCGTCATTAGGAGGCCCTGAATGTTACAATTAACAACCAGTTTTGCGTCGGATTAGAATATCTAGATTCACAGGAGAACGACCATAAGGTGCCCGAGGCAGCAATAGAAGCATGGAGACAAATCGGCTGGAGGACGAGGTATTGGATCGCGACGCAATTTGAGTGTTCCATCGTAACTAGGAGGCCTTGGTTGTTACAATTAACTATCAGTTTTGCGTTGGATTCGGATATCTAGACACACAGGAGAACAACCATAAGGTGCCCGAGGCAGCAATAGACCGTTGGAGACAAGTCGGCTGAAGGACGATGTATTGAATCTCGACGCAATTTGAGTGTTCCATCGTCATTAGGAGTGGCTGAACGTTACAATTAACTATCTGCTTTGCGTCGGATTCGAAAATCTAGACTCACAGGAGACCGTACATAAGGTGCCCGAGGCAGCAATATCCCCTTGGAGACCAGTCCGCTGGAGGACGATGTATTGAATCGTGACTCAATTTGAGTGCTCCATCGTCATTAGGAGGCCCTGAACGTTACAATTAACTATCAGTTTTGCTACGGATTCGAAAACATAGAATCACCGGAGACGGACCAAGTGGTGCCCAGGGTAGCGTTATCCCCTTGGAGACAAGTCGGCTGGAGGACGATGTAGTGAATCTCGACGCAATTTGAGTGTTCCTTCGTCATTAGGACGCCCTGAACGTTACAATTAACTATCTGTTTTGCGTCGGATTCGAAAATATAGTTTCACAGGGGAACGACCATAAGGTGCCCGAGGCAGCAATAGACCCTTGGAGACAAGTCGGCTGAAGGACGATGTATTGAATCTCGACGCAATTTGAGTGTTCCATCGTCATTAGGAAGCCCTGAACGTTACAATTAACAATCAGTTTCGCGTCGGATTCGATAATCTAGACTCACAGGAGAGCGACCATAAGGAGCCCGAGGCAGAATTATCCCCTTGGAGAGAAGTCGGCTGGAGGACGATGTATTGAATCTCGACGCAATTTGAGTGTTCCATCGTCATTAGGAGGCGCTGAACGTTACAATTAACTATCATTTTAGCGTCGGGTTCGAAAATCTACTTACAGGAGTAGGATCATATGGTGCCCGAGACAACAATATCCCCTTGGATGCAAGTCGGCTGTAGGACGATGTATTGAATCTCGACGCAATTTGAGCGTTCTATCGTCATTAGGAGGCCCTGAACGCTACACTTAACTATCAGTTTTGCGTCGGATTCGAAAATCCAGACTCACAGGAGAACGATCATAAGGTGCCCGAGGCTGCAATAGACCCTTGGAAACAAGTCGGCTGGAGGACGATATATTGGATCACGACAAAATTTCAGTGTTCCATCGTCATTTGGAGGCCCTGAATGTTACAATTAACTATCAGATTTTCGTCGGATTTGAAAATCTAGACTCACTGGAGACGGGCCATAAGGTGCCCGAGGCAGCAATATCCCCTTGGAGACCAGTCCGCTGGAGGACGATGTTTTGAATCGCGACGCAATTTGAGTGCTCCATCGCCATTAGGAGGCCCTGAACGTTACAATTAACAATCAGTTTTGCTTCGGATTCGAAAATGTAGACTCACAGGAGAACGACCATAAGGTGCCCGAGCCAGCAATAGACCCTTGGAGACAAGTCGGCTCGGGGCCCATGTATTTTATCTCGACGCAATTTCAGTGTTCCATCGTCATTAGGAGGCGCTGAACGTTACAATTAACTATCTGCTTTGCGTCGGATTCGAAAATTTAGACTCACAGGAGACCGAACATAAGGTGCCCGAGGTAGCAATAGACTCTTGAAGACAAGTCGGCTGAAGGACGATGTATTGAATCTCAACGCAATTTGAGTGTTCTTTCGTCATTAGGAGGCCCTGAACGCTACACTTAACTATCAGTTTTGCGTCGGATTCGAAAATCTAGACCCACTGGAGAACGTTCATGAGGTGCCCGAGGCTGCAATAGACCCTTGGAGACAAGTCGGCTGGAGGACGATATATTGGATCACGCAAAATTTGAGTTTTCCATCGTCATTTGGAGGCCCTGAATGTTACAATTAACTATCAGATTTTCGTCGGATTCGAAAATCTAGACTCACTGGGGACGGGCCATAAGGTGCCCGAGGCAGCAATATCCCTTTGGAGACTAGTCCGCTGGATGACGATGTTTTGAATCTTGACGCAATTTGAGTGCTCCATCGTCATTACTAGGCCCTGAACGTTACAATTAACCATCAGTTTTGCTTCGGATTCGAAAATGTAGGACCACCGGAGACGGACCAAGTGGTGCCCGAGGCAGCGATATCCCCCTGGAAACAAGTCCACTGGAGGACGATGTAGTGAATATAGACGCAATTTGAGTGATCCTTCGTCATTAGGAGGCCCTGAACGTTACAATTAACTATCTGTTTTGCGTCGGATTCGAAAATCTAGACTCACAGGAGAACGACCATAAGGTGCCCGAGCCAGCAACAGACCCTTGGAGACAAGTCGGCCCGAGGCCCATGTATTTAATCTCGACGCAATTTGAGTGTTCCAACGTCATTAGGAGTCCCTGAACGTTACAATTAACTATCTGCTTTACGTCGGATTCGAAAATCTAGACTCACAGGAGACCGAACATAAGGTGCCCGAGGCAGCAATAGACTCTTGAAGACAAGTCGGCTGAAGGACGATGTATTGAATCTCGACGCAATTTGAGTGTTCCATCGTCCTTATGAGAACCTGAACGTTACAATTAACTATCAGTTTCGCGTCGGACTGAAAATCTAGAGTCACAGGTGACGGACCACATGGAGCCCGAGGCAGCAATATCCCCTTGTAGACAAGTCGGCTGGAGGTCGATGTAGTGACTCCCGACGCAATTTCAGTGTTCCATCGTCATTAGGAGGCGCTGAACGTTACAATTAACTATCTGTTACAATTAACTATCGGATTCGAAAATTTAGACTCACAGGAGACCGAACATAAGGTGCCCGAGGTAGCAATAGACTCTTGAAGACAAGTCGGCTGAAGGACGATGTATTGAATCTCAACGCAATTTGAGTGTTCTATCGTCATTAGGAGGCCCTGAACGCTACACTTAACTATCAGTTTTGCGTCGGATTCGAAAATCTAGACCCACTGGAGAACGATCATGAGGTGCCCGAGGCTGCAATAGACCCTTGGAGACAAGTTGGCCGGAGGACGATATATTGGATCACGACAAAATTTGAATGTTCCATCGTCATTTGGAGGCCCTGAATGTTACAATTAAGTATCAGATTTTCGTTGGATTCGAAAATCTAGACTCACTGGAAACGGGCCATAAGGTGCCCGAGGCAGCAATATCCCCTTGGAGACTAGTCCGCTGGAGGACGATGTTTTGAATCTTGACGCAATTTGAGTGCTCCATCGTCATTACTAGGCCCTGAACGTTACAATTAACCATCAGTTTTGCTTCGGATTCGAAAATGTAGGATCACCGGAGACGGACCAAGTGGTGCCCGAGGCAGCGATATCCCCCTGGAAACAAGTCCGCTGGAGGACGATGTAGTGAATATCGACGCAATTTGAGTGATCCTTCGTCATTAGGAGGCCCTGAATGTTACAATTAACTATCTGTTTTGCGTCGGATTCGAAAATCTAGACTCACAGGAGAACGACCATAAGGTGAGCGAGCCAGCAATAGACCCTTGGATACAAGTCGGCTCGAGGCCCATGTATTTAATCTCGACGCAATTTGAGTGTTCCATCGTCATTAGGAGTCCCTGAACGTTACAATTAACTATCTGCTTTGCGTCGGATTCGAAAATTTAGACTCACAGGAGACCGAACATAAGGTGCCCGAGGTAGCAATAGACTCTTGAAGACAAGTCGGCTGAAGGACGATGTATTGAATCTCAACGCAATTTGAGTGTTCCATCGTCATTATGAGGCCCTGAACGTTACAATTAACTATCAGTTTCGCGTCGGACTGAAAATCTAGACTCACTGGTGACGGACCACATGGAGCCCGAGGCAGCAGTATCCCCTTGTAGACAAGTCGGCTGGAGGTCGATGTATTGACTCCAGACCCATTTTGAGTGTTCTATCGTCATTAGGAAGCGCTGAACGTTACAATTCACAATCATTTATGCGTCGGGTTCGAAAATCTTGCCTCACAGGAGAACGATCATAAGGTGCCAGAGGCAGCAATAGGCCGTTGGAGACAAGTCGGCTGGAGGACGATATATTGGATCACGACAAAATTTGAGTGTTCCATCGTCATTAGGCGGCCCTGAAATGGTACAATTAACCATCAGTATTTCGTCGGATTCGAAAATCTAGACTCACTGGAGACGGACCATAAGGAGCCCGAGGCAGCAATATCCCCTTGGAGACCAGTCCGCTGGAGGACGATATATTGAATCGCGACTCAATTTGAGTGCTCCATCGTCATTAGGAGGCCCTGAACGTTACAATTAACTATCAGTTTTGCTACGGTTTCGAAAACGTAGAATCACCGGAGACGGACCAAGTGGTGCCCGAGGCTGCAATAGACCCTTGGAGACAAGTCGGCTGGAGGACGATATATTGGATCACGACAAAATTTGAGTGTTCCATCGTCATTTGGAGGCCCCGAATGTTACAATTAACTATCAGATTTTCGTCGGATTCGAAAATCTAGACTCACTGGTGACATAAGGTGCCCGAGGCAGCAATATCCCCTCGGAGACCAGTCCGCTGGAGGACGATGTTGTGAACCGCGACGCAATTTGAGTGCTCCATCGTCATTACTAGGCCCTGAACGTTACAATTAACAATCAGTTTTGCTTCGGATTCGAAAATGTAGGATCACCGGAGACGGACCATGTGGTGCCCGAGGCAGCGATATCCCCCTGGAAACAAGTCCGCTGGAGGACGATGTATTGAATATCGACGCAATTTGAGTGATCCTTCGTCATTAGGAGGCCCTGAACGTTACAATTGACTATCTGTTTTGCGTCGGATTCGAAAATCTAGACTCACAGGAGAACGACCATAAGGTGCCCGAGCCAGCAATAGACCCTTGGAGACAAGTCGTCTCGAGGGCCATGTATTTAATCTCGACGCAATTTGAGTGTTCCATCGTCATTAGGAGTCCCTGAACGTTACAATTAACTATCTGCTTTGCGTCGGATTCGAAAATTTAGACTCACAGGAGACGGAACATAAGGTGCCCGAGGTAGCAATAGACTCTTGAAGACAAGTCGGCTGAAGGACGATGTATTGAATCTCAACGCAATTTGAGTGTTCCATCGTCATTATGAGGCCCTGAACGTTACAATTAACTATCAGTTTCGCTTCGGACTGAAAATCTAGACTCACAGGTGACGGACCACATGGAGCCCGAGGCAGCAGTATCCCCTTGTAGACAAGTCGGCTGGAGGTCGATGTATTGACTCCCGACCCATTTTGAGTGTTCTATCGTCATTAGGAGGCGCTGAACGTTACAATTCAATATCATTTATGCGTCGGGTTTGAAAATCTAGCCTCACAGGAGAACGATCATAAGGTGCCCGAGGCAGCAATAGACCCTTGGAGACAAGTCGGCTGGAGCACGATATATTGGATCTCGACAAAATTTGTTCCATCGTCATTAAGAGGCCCTGAAATGGTACAATAAACTATCAGTATTTCGTCGGATTCGAAAATCTAGACTCACTGGAGACGGACCATAAGGAGCCCGGGGCAGCAATATCCCCTTGGAGACCAGTCCGCTGGAGGACGATGTATTGAGTCGCGACTCAATTTGAGTGCTCCATCGTCATTAGGAGTCCCTGAACGTTACAATTAACTATCAGTTTTGCTACGGTTTCGAAAACGTAGAATCACCGGAGACGGACCAAGTGGTGCCCGAGGCAGCGATATCCCCTTGGAGACAAGTCGACTGGAGGACGATGTAGTTAATCTCTACGCAATTTGAGTGTTCCTTCGTCATTAGGAGGCCCTGAACGTTACAATTAACTATCTGTTTTGCGTCGGATTCGAAAATCTAGTTTCACAGGAGAACGACCATAAGGTGCCCGAGGCAGCAATAGACCCTTGGAGACAGGTCGGCTCGAGCCCATGTACTGAATCTCGACGCAATTTGAGTGTTCCATCGTCATTAGGAGGCCCTGAACGTTACAATTAACTATCTGCTTTGCGTCGGATTCGAAAATCTAGACTCACAGGAAAACGATCATAAGGTGCCCCAGACAGCAATTGACCCTTGTAGACAGGTCGGCTGGAGGACGATGTATTGGATTGCGACACAATTTGAGTGTTCCATCGTAACTAGGAGTCCCTGAATGTTACAATTAACTGTCAGTTTTTCGTCGGATTCGAAAATCTAGTCTCACTGGAGACGGACCATAAGATACCCGAAGCAGCAATATCGCCTTGGAGACCAGTCCGCTGGAGGACGATGTATTGAGTCTCGACGCAATTTGAGTGTTCCATCGTCATTAGTAGGCGCTGAACGTTACAATTAACTATCATTTTAGCGTCGGATTCGAAAATCTACTCAAAGGAGAAGGATCATTTGAAGCCCGAGACAGCAATATCCCCTTGGATACAAGTCAGCTGGAGGACGATTTATTGGATCTCGACGCAATTTGAGTGTTCCATCGTCATTAGGAGGATCTGAACGTTACAATTAAAAATCAGTTTTGCGTCGGATTAGAAAATCTAGACTCCCAGGAGAACGACCATAAGGTGCACGCGGCAGCAATAGACCCTTGGAGGCAAGTCGTCTGAAGGACGATGTATTGAATCTCGTCGCAATTTGAGTGTTCCATCGTCATTAGGAGGCCCTGAACGCTACAATTAACTATCAGTTTCGCGTTGGATTCAAAAATCTTATCTCACAGGAGACGGACCATTTGGTGCCGGAAGCAGCAATATCGCTTTGGAGACAAGTCGGCTGGAGGCTGACGTATTGAATCTCGACGCATTTTGAGTGTTCTATCGTCATTAGGAAGCGCTGAACGTTACAATTCACTATCATTTTTCCGTCGGGTTCGAAAATCTAGACTCACAGAAGAACGATCACAAGGTGCCCGAGGCAGCAATAGACCCTTGGAGACAAGTTGGTTGGAGGACGATATATTGGATCACGACAAAATTTGAGTGTTCCATCGTCATTAGGAGGCCCTGAACGTTACAATTAACAATCAGTTTTGCGTCGGATTCGAAAAAGTAGAATGACCGGAGACGGACCAAGTGGAGCGCGAGGCAGCGATATCCCCTTGGAAACAAGTCCGCTGGAGGACGATGTAGTGAATATCGACGCAATTTGAGTGTTCCTTCGTCATTAGGAGGCCCTGAACGTTACAATTAACTATCTGTTTTGCGTCGGATTCGAAAATCTAGACTCACAGGTGAACGACCATAAGGTGCCCGAGCCAGATATAGACCCTTGGAGACAAGTCTGCTCGAGGCCCATGTATTTAATCTCGACGCAATTTGAGTGTTCCATCGTCATTTTGAGGCCCTGAACGTTACAATTATCTATCAGTTTCGCGTCGGACTGAAACTCTAGACTCACAGGTGACGGACCACATGGAGTCCGAGGCAGCAATATCCCCTTGTATACAAGTCGCCTGGAGGTCGATGTATTGACTCCCGGCGCAATTTGAGTGTTCCATCGTCATTAGGAGGCGCTGAACGTTACAATTAACTATCATCTTTGCGTCGGATTCGAAAATCTAGGCTCACTGGGGAACGACCATATGGGGCCCGAGGCAGAAATACACCCTTGGAGACAAATCGGCTGAATGCCGATATATTGAATCTCGACGCAATTAGAGTGTTCCATCGTCATTAGGAAACCCTGAGCGTTACAATTAACAATAAGTTTCGCGTCGGATTCGAAAATCTAGACTCGCAGGTGAGCGACCATAAGGAGCCCGAGGCAGCAATATCCCCATGGAGACAATCAGGCTGGAGGACGATGTATTTAATCTCGACGCAATTTGAGTGTTCCATCGTCATTAGGCGGCGCTGAACGTTACAATTAACTATCAGTTTAGCGTTGGATTCGAAAATCCACTCACAGGAGAAGGATCATATGGTGACCGAGACATCAATATCCCCTTGGATACAAGTCGGCTGGACGACGATGTATTGAATCTCGACGCAATTTGAGTGTTCCAACGTCATTAGGAGGCCCTGTACGTTAGAATTAACTATCAGGTTCGCGTCGTTTTCGAAAATCTAGACCCACAGGAGAACGACCATAAGGTGCCCGAGGCAGCAATAGACCCTTGGAGACAAGTCGGCTGGAGGACGATGTATTGAGTCTCGACGCAATTTGAGTGTTCCATCGTCATTAGGAGGCGCTGAACGTTACAATCAACTATTATTTTAGCGTCGGACTCGAAAATCTACTCACAGGAGAAGGATGATATGGTGCCCGAGACAGCAATATCCCCTTGGATACAAGTGGGCTGGAGGATGATGTATTGAATCTCGACGCAATTTGAGTGTTCCATCGTCATTAGGAGGACCTGAACGTTACAATTAACAATCAGTTTTGCGTCGCATTAGAAAATCTAGACTCACAGGAGAACGACCATAAGGTGCCCGAGGCAGCAACAAACCCATGGAGACAAGTCGGCTGAAGGACGATGTATTGAATCTCGCCGCAATTTGAGCATTCCATCGTCATTATGAGGCCCTGAACGTTACAATTAACTATCTGTTTTGCGTCGCATTCGAGAATCTAGATTCACAGGAAAACGATCATAACGTGCGCCAGGCAGCAATAGACCCTTGGAGACAAGTCGGCTGGAGGACGATGTATTGGATCGCGATGCAATTTGAGTGTTCCAACGTAACTAGGAGGCCCCGAATGTTACAATTAACTATCAGTTTTTCGTCGGATTCGAGAATCTAGAGTCACAGGAGAACGACCATAAGGTGCCCGAGGCAGCAATAGACTCTTGGAGACAAGTCGGCTGAAGGACGATGTATTGAATTTCGACGCAATTTGAGTGTTCCATCGTCATTAGGAGGCCCTGAACGGTACAATTAACAATCAGTTTCGCGTCGGATTCGAAAATCTAGACTCACAGGAGAACGACCGTAAGGTGCCCGAGGCAGCAACAGACCCATGGAGACAAGTCGGGTGGAGGCCGATGCATTGAGTCTCGACGCAATTTGAGTGTTCCATCGTCATTAGGAGGCCCAGAACGTTACAATTAACTATCAGTTTCGCGACGTATTCGAAAATCTAGACTCACAGGAGACGGACCACATGGAGCCCTAGGCAGCAATAGACCCTTGGAGACAAGTCGGCTCGGGGCCGATGTATTGAATCTCGACGCAATTTGTGTTTTCCATCGTCATTAGGAGGCCATGAGCGTTACAATTAACTATCTGTTTTGCGTCGGACTCGAAAATCTAGACTCACAGGAGAACGACCATAAGGTGCCAGAGGCAGCAATAGACTCTTGGAGACAAGTCGGCTGAAGGACGATGTATTGAATTTCGACGCAATTTGAGTGTTCCATCGTCATTAGGAGGCCCTTAACGGTACAATTAACTATCAGTTTCGCATCGGATTCGAAATTCTAGACTCACTGGAGACGGACCACATGGCGCCCGAGGCAGCAATAGACCCTTGTAGACAAGTCGGTTCGAGGCCGGTGTAGTGAATCTCGACACAATTTGAGTGTTCCGTCGTCATTTGGAGGCCCTGAACGTTACAATTAACTATCAGTTTTGCGTCGGATTCTAAAATCTTGTATCACAGGAGACCGAACATAAGGTGCCCGACGCAGCAATAGACCTTTGGAGACAAGTCGGCTGAAGGACGATGTATTAAATCTCGGCGCAATTTGAGTGTTCCATCGTCATTAGGCGCCCTGAACGTTACAATTAACTATCATTTTAGCGTCGGATTCGAAAATCCACTCACAGGAGAAGGATCATATGATGAACGAGACATCAATATCCCCTTGGATACAAGTCGGCTGGACGACGATGTATTGAATCTCGACGCTATTTGAGTGTTCCATCGTCAATAGGAGGCTCTGAACGTTACAATTAAATATCATTTTTGCGTCGGATTCGAAAATCTAGACTCACAAGAAAACGATCATTAGGTGCCCCAGACAGCAATTGACCCTTGGAGACAGGTCGGCTGGAGGACGATGTATTGGATCGCGACGCAATTTGAGTGGTCCATCGTCATTAGGAGGCCCTGAACGTTACAATTAAATATCATTTTTGCGTCGGATTCGAAAATCTAGACTCACAGGAGAACGACAATAAGGTGCCCGAGGCAGCAAAGGACCCTTGGAGACAAGTCGGTTGGAGGACGATGTATTGAGTCTCGACGCAATTTGAGTGTTCAATCGCCATTAGGAGGCGCTGAACGTTACAATTAACTATCATTTTAGCGTCGGATTCGAAAATCTACTAACAGGAGAAGGATCATATCAAGCCCGAGACAGCAATATTCCCTTTGGTACAAGTCGGCTGGAGGACGATGTATTGAATCTCGACGCAATTTTAGTGTTCCATCGTCATTAGGAGGCACTGAACGTTACAATCAACTATTATTTCAGCGTCGGATTCGAAAATCCACTCACAGGAGATGGATGATATGCTGCCCGAGACAGCAATATCCCCTTGGAGACAAGTCGGCTGGAGGACGATGTGTTGAATCGCGACTCAATTTGAGTGCTCCATCGTCATTAGGAGGCCCTGAACGTTACAATTCTCTAACTGTTTTGCGTCGCATTTGAAAATCTATACTCACAGGAAAACGATCATACCGTGCCCCAGGCAGCAATAGACCCTTGGAGACAAGTCGGCTGGAGGACGATGTATTGGATCGCGACGCAATTTGAGTGTTCCGTCGTCATTAGGAGGCCCTGAATGTTACAATTAACGATCAGTTTTTCGTCGGATTCGAGAATCTAGAGTCACTGGAAACGGACCATAAGGTGCCCGAGGCTATATCCCCTTGGCGACCAGTCCGCTGGAGGACGATGTATCGAATCGCGAAGCAATTTGAGTGCTCTATCGTAATTGGGAAATCCTGAATGTTACAATTCACTATCATTTTTGCGTCGGCTTCGTAAATCTAGACTCACAGGAGAACGATCATAAGGTGCCCGAGGCAGCAAAAGACCCTTGGAGACAAGTCGGCTGGAGGAGTGTTCCATCGTCATTAGGAGGCCCTGAATGGTACAATTAACTATCTGTTTTGCGTCGGGTTCGAAAATCTAGACACACAGGAGAACGATCATAAGGTGCCCGAGGCAGCAAAAGACCCTTGGAGACAAGTCGGCTGGAGGAGTGTTCCATCGTCATTAGGAGGCCCTGAATGGTACAATTAACTATCAGTATTTCGTCGGATTCGAAAATCTAGACTCACTGGAGACGGACCATAAGTAGCCCGAGGCAGCAATATCCCCTTGGAGACCAGACCGCTGGAGGACGAAGTATTGAATCGCGACTCCATTTGAGTGCTCCATCGTCATTAGGAGGCCCTGAACGTTACAATTAACTATCAGTTTTGCTACGGTTTCGAAAACGTAGAATCATGGGGAGACGGACCAAGTGGTGCCCGAGGCAGCGATATCGCCTTGGAGACAAGTCGGCTGTAGGAATATATATTGAATCTCGACGCAATTTGAGTGTTCCATCGTCATTAGGAGGCGCTGAACGTTACAATTAACTATCATTTTAGCGTCGGATTCGAAAATCTACTCACAGGAGAAGGATCATATGGTGCCCGAGACATCAATATCCCCCTGGATACAAGTCGGCTGGAGGACGATGTATTGAATCTCGACGCAATTTGAGTGTTCCAACGTCATTAATAGGCCCTGAATTTTACAATTAACAATCAGTTTTGCGTCGGATTATAAAATCTAGACTCACAGTAGAACGACCATAAGGTGCCCGAGGCTGCAATAGACCCTTGGAGACAAGTCGGCTGAAGGACGATGTATTGAATCTCGTCGCAATTTGAGTGTTCCATCGACATTAGGAGGCCCTGAACGCTACAATTAACTATCAGTTTCTCGTCGGATTCAAAAATCTAGACTCACAGGAGACGGACTATTTGGTGCCGGAGGCAGCAATATCCCCTTGGAGACCAGTCCGCTGGAGGACGATGTATTGAATCGCGACGCAATTTGAGTGTTCCATCGTCATTAGGAGGCCCTGAACGTTACAATTAACTATCAGTTTCGCGTCGTATTCGAAATTCTAGACTCACAGGAAACGGACCACATGGAGCCCGAGGCAGCAATAGACCCTTGGAGACAAATCGGCTGGAGGACGTGGTATTGGATCGCGACGCAATTTTAGTGTTCCATCGTCATTGGGCGGCCCTGAATGTTACAATTAACTATCAGTTTTTCGTCGGATTCAAAAATCTAGACTCACTGGAGACGGACCATAAGGTGCCCGAGGCTATATCCCCTTGGCGACCAGTCCTCTGGAGGACGATGTATCGAATCGCGACGCAATTTGAGTGCTCTATCGTAATTGGGAAATCCTGAACGTTACAATTCGCTATCATTTTTGCGTCGGGTTCGTAAATCTAGACTCACAGGAGAACGATCATAAGGTGCCCGAGGCAGCAAAAGACCCTTGGAGACAAGTCGGCTGGAGGAGTGTTCCATCGTCATTAGGAGGCCCTGAATGGTACAATTAACTATCTGTTTTGCGTCGGGTTCGAAAATCTAGACTCACAGGAGAACGATCATAAGGTGCCCGAGGCAGCAAAAGACCCTTGGAAACAAGTCGGCTGGAGGAGTGTTCCATCGTCATGAGGAGACCCTGAATGGTACAATTAACTATCAGTATTTCGTCGGATTCGAAAATCTAGACTCACTGGAGACGGACCATAAGGAGCCCGAGGCAGCAATATCCCCTTGGAGACCAGACCGCTGGAGGACGAAGTATTGAATCGCGACTCAATTTGAGTGCTCCATCGTCATTAGGAGGCCCTGAACGTTACAATTAACTATCAGTTTTGCTACGGTTTCGAAAACGTAGAATCACGGGGAGACGGACCAAGTGGTGCCCGAGGCAGCGATATCCCCTTGGAGACAAGTCGGCTGTAGGACTATATATTGAATCTCGACGCAATTTGAGTGTTCCATCGTCATTAGGATTCGCTGAACGTTACAATTAACTATCATTTTAGCGTCGGATTCGAAAATCTACTCACAGGAGAAGGATCATATGGTGCCCGAGACATCATTATCCCCCTGGATACAAGTCGGCTGGAGGACGATGTATTGAATCTCGACGCAATTTGAGTGTTCCATCGTCATTAGGAGGCCCTGAATTTTACAATTAACGTTTTGCGTCGGATTAGAAAATCTAGACTCACAGTAGAACGACCATAAGGTGCCCGAGGCTGCAATAGACCCTTGGAGACAAGTCGGCTGAAGGACGATGTATTGAATCTCGACGCAATTTGAGTGTTCCTTCGTCATTAGGAGGCCCTGAACGTTACAATTAACTATCTGTTTTCGTCGGATTCGAAAATCTAGACTCACAGGAGAACGACCATAAGATGCCCGAGCCAGCAATAGACCATTGGAAACAAGTCGGCTCGAGGCCCATGTATTTAATCTCGACGCAATTTGAGTGTTCCATCGTCATTAGGAGGCGCTGAACGTTACAATTAACTATCATTATAGCGTCGGATTCGAAAATCCATTCACACGAGAAGGATCATATGGTGACCGAGACATCAATATCCCCTTGGATACAAGTCGGCTGGACGACGATGTATTGAATCTCGACGCATTTTGAGTGTTCTTTCGTCATTAGGAGGCGCTGAACGTTACAATTCACTATCATTTTTGCGTCGGGTTCGAAAATCTAGACTCACAGGAGAACTATCATAAGGTGCCCGAGGCAGCAATAGACCCTTGGAGACAAAGCGGCTGGAGGACGATATATTGGATCACGACAAAATTTGAGTGTTCCGTCGTCATTAGGAGGCCCTGAATGTTACAATTAACTATCAGTTTTTCGTCGGATTCGAAAATCTAGACTCACTGGAGACGGACCATAACGTGCCCGAGGCATCAATATCCCCTTGGAGACCAGTCAGCTGGAGGTCGATGTATTGAATCTAGACGCCATTTGAGTGTTCCATCGTCATTAGGAGGCCCTGAACATTACAATTAACTATCAGTTTAGCGTCGGATTCTAAAGTTAAGGATCACTGGGGAACGACCATATGGGGCCCGAGGCAGCAATAGACCCTTGGAGACAAATCGGCTGAATAACGATATATTGAATATCGACGCAATTAGATTGTTCCATCGTCATTAGGAAACCCTGAGCGTTACAATTAACAATCAGTCTCGCGTCGGATTCGAAAATCTAGACTCACAGGAGAACGACCATAAGGTGCCCGAGCCAGCAGTAGACCCTTGGAGACAAGTCGGCTCGAGGCCCATGTATTTAATCTCGACGCAATTTGAGTGTTCCATCGTCATTATGAGTCCCTGAACGTTACAATTAACTACCTGCTTTGCGTCGGATTCGAAAATGAAGACTCACAGGAGAACGACCATAATGTGCCCGAGGCAGCAATAGACCCTTGGAGGCAAGTCGGCTCGAGGCCCATGTATTGAATCTTGACGCAATTTGAGTGTTCCATCGTCATTATGAATCCCTGAACGTTACAATTAACTATCAGTTTCGCGTCGTACTGAAAATCTAGACTCACAGGTGACGGACTACATGGAGCCCGAGGCAGCAATATGCCCTTGTAGACAAGTCGGCTGGAGGTCGATGTATTGACTCCCGACCCATTTTGAGTGTTCTATCGTCATTAGGAGGCGCTGAACGTTACAATTCACTATCATTTTTGCGTCGGGTTCGAATATCTAGACTCACAGGAGAACGATCATAAGGTGCCCGAGGCAGTAATATCCCCTTGGAGACCTGTCCGGTGGAGGACGAAGTATTGAATCGCGACTCAATTTGAGTGCTTATAAAATAAATAAAATAAAATAAAATAAAATAAAATATTAATTATGTATTATTGTATGATAGTGATTGGTTTTACTTAATATTTGCGTGACGTTTAATTATTCGGTATCAGACGCTTGACAATGGGTTTTTCGCAAATGCAATGTTATTCGTAGTTGACCGTGAAATAAGACTCAAATAATCGGACTTCGTATTTAAATCGTTTCCAAAGACTGCTGCGGTAGGTGCGGACTCAAATCTAAATCTCAATATTAGAATAATTTGCCAGCCATGTCAATACGTCGTACAGAGGTGATTGTCTACTAAACAAAAAAATTACACAGTTAGTTAAATCAGATATATTCAATGAATAAGCCTACAGTTCATAATCCTACTTACTTTTATAAATATAAATTCTTTTCAGAATCGAGTGCCTAGTATGGTTGCAACTCGCAGTAATTTTCTATAACATGAAATATGGCGGTGTGCCAGACAATAAACTAAAAACACGTGCTTCTCGCACCACTTCAGCCAGAGCTCTCTTTTCTTAATCAAACATACGAGTAACGTAATTCTGTTTTTGTTTTATCAGCGACACAGCGCTGCAGTTCTGTGCCATAGGCTTTATTTATTTCTCACAGATTAATTATTTAATTAAGATTTCGCGTTTCCGAGGAACTCACGCACGGCATGCAAATGTGCCTTTATATTGCCCCCTGAATTGCGAGGCGAAAGGACACACCTGCAGGCGAGCAATTCACCTAAAGGCACAAGAAAATCTAAGTTATCTACAACTATTTACATGACTTACATTACACATTATATACAAAATTTGAATGACGCGGGTGCGCCGTAAAAGTTCTTATGTTGGCAGATAGAGTGCGCGCATGCGCAGAAGCGTCTGTGTAACTACGGCACTGCCGTTATTTCGTAAATTTAGATCACGCGGCACAGTATTGCAGTTCATATTGTTCGTGTGCGCGCGCATTTCTTAGTCGTTGCACAAAGAAAATATTCCACCAAGATTACATATGAAGACTACATTCTATGACAGGTAACTTAGTTTTAAAATTACAATATTTGTTATAATACAATACAACTTTAGATTGTTGAATGTTCTTAGTTACATAGCATTGCAATGAAATGCTTCAACGAAAAATGTTCTGTTGTTTCAGGTGCGTTGACCTATACACATCGTGTCGTTATCACAGTTCATATTCATCTGCTGCACAATAATTTTTTTACAGGTTAGTATCGTCGTGGTAAAGATTTTTGATCACAGTAACATCGTTGTATAACAACGTGATTAATACATAAGCGTGTCCATTTCCTATTTCCATTATAGTCGTTGTGATGCAGTTCGTTGTGAGTAAAAGCATTGCTTATTACAGATCAGACGTGACCCGTCGAGTAATTGGTCCACGTGCAGTTCGTTTTTTTTACATTCCGTGGAAGCTTGGTTGCAGAACCTCGGACGGCACATAGCTGGCGTCGATCCTAGGACAGTCCAGGTAAGAGTGTCCGTCACATTTCGAAATATAAAATAAATAAAATAAAATAAAATAAAATAAAATATTAATTATGTATTATTGTATGATAGTGATTGGTGGTACTTAATATTTGCGTGACGTTTAATTATTCGGTATCAGACGCTTGACAATGGCTTTTTCGCAAATGCAATGTTATTCGTAGTTGACCGTGAAATAAGACTCAAATAATCGGATTTCGTATTTAAATCGTTTCCAAAGACTGCTGCGGTAGGTGCGGACTCAAATCTAAATCTCAATATTAGAATAATTTGCCAGCCATGTCAATACGTCGTACAGAGGTGATTGTCTACTAAACAAAAAAATTACACAGTTAGTTAAATCAGATATATTCAATGAATAAGCCTACAGTTCATAATCCTACTTACTTTTATAAATATAAATTCTTTTCAGAATCGAGTGCCTAGTATGGTTGCAACTCGCAGTAATTTTCTATAACATGAAATATGGCGGTGTGCCAGACAATAAACTAAAAATACGTGCTTCTCGCACTACTTCAACCAGAGCTCTCTTTTCTTAATCAAACATAGGAGTGACGTAATTCTGTTTTTGTTTTATCAGCGACACAGCGCTGCAGTTCTGTGCCATAGGCTTTATTTATTTCTCACAGATTAATTATTTAATTAAGATTTCGCGTTTCCGAGGAAACTCACGCACGGCATGCAAATGTGCCTTTATATGCTTCATCGCCATTAGGAGGCCCTGAACGTTACAATTAACTATCAGTTTTGCTACGGTTTCGAAAACGTAGAATCACCGGAGACGGACCATGTGGTGCCCGAGGCAGCGATATCCCCTTGGAGACAAGTCTGCTGGAGGACGACGTAGTGAGTTTCGACGCAATTTGAGTGTTCCCTCGTCATTAGGAGGCCCTGAACGTTACAATTAACTATCTGTTTTGCGTCGGATTCGAAAATCTAGATCCACATGAGAACGACCATAAGGTGCCCGAGGCAATTTGAGTGTTCCATCGTCATTAGGAGGCCCTGAATTTTACAATTAACAATCGGTTTTGCGTCGGATTAGAAAATCTAGACTCACAGTAGAACGACCATAAGGTGCCCGAGGCAGTAATTGACCTTTGGGGACAAGTCGGCTGAAGGACGATGTATTGAATCTCGTCGCAATTTGAGTGTTCCATCGTCATTAGGAGGCCCTGAACGCTACAATTAACTATCAGTTTCGCGTCGGATTCGAAAATCTAGACTCACAGGAGACGGACCATTTGGTGCCCGAGGCAGCTATATCCCCTTTGAGACAAGTCGGCTGGAGGTCGATGTATTGAATCTAGACGCCATTTGATTGTTCCTTCGTTATTAGGAGGCCCTGAACATTACAATTAACTATCAGTTTTGCGTAGGGTTCGAAAATTTAGACTCACAGGAGAACGATCATAAGGTGCCCGAGGCAGCAATAGACCCTTGGAGACAAGTCGGCTGGAGGACGATATATTGGATCACGACAAAATTTGAGTGTTCCATCGGCATTAGGAGGCCCTGAATGTTACAATTAACTATCAGTTTTTCGTCGGATTCGAAAATCTAGACTCACTGGAGACGGACCATAACGTGCCCGAGGCAGCACTATCCCCTTGGAGGCCAGTCCGCTGGAGGACGGTGTATTGAATCGCGACGCAATTTGAGTGTTCCTTCGATATTAGGAGGCCCTGAACGTTACAATTAACTTTCTGTTTTGCGTCGGATTCGAAAATGTAGACTCACAGGAGAACGACCATAATGTGCCCGAGGCAGAGATAGACCCTTGGAGGCAAGTCGGCTCGAGGCCCATGTATTGAATCTTGACGCAATTTGAGTGTTCCATCGTCATTAGGAAACCCTGAACGTTACAATTAACAATCAGTTTCGCGTCGGATTCGAAAATCTAAACTCATAGGAGAAGGCAGCAATATTCCCCACGAGACAAGTCGGCTGGAGGACGATGTATTAAATCTCGACGCAATTTGAGTGTCCCATCGTCATTAGGAAATCCTGAACGTTACAATTTACAATCAGTTTCGCGTCGGATTCGAAAATCTAGACTCACAGGAGAGCGACCATAAGGAGCCCGAGGCAGCAGTATGCACATGGAGACAAATCGGCTGGAGGACTATGTATTGAATCTCGTCGCAATTTGAGTGTTCCGTCGTAGTTAGGAGGCGCTGAACGTTACAATTAACTATCATTTTAGCGTCGGATTCGAAAGTCTACTCACAGGAGAAGGATCATATGGTGCCCGAGACATCAATATCCCCCTGGATACAAGTCGGCTGGAGGACGATGTATTGAATCTCGACGCAATTTGAGTGTTCCATCGTCATTAGGAGGCCCAGAATTTTACAATTAACAATCAGTTTTGCGTCGGATTAGAAAGTCTAGACTCACAGTAGAACGACCATAAGGTGCCCGAGGCTGCAATAGACCCTTGGAGACAAGTCGGCTGAAGGACGATGAATTGAATCTCGTCGCAATTTGAGTGTTCCATCGACATTAGGAGGCCCTGAACGCTACAATTAACTATCAGTTTCGCGTCGGATTCAAAAATCTAGACTCACAGGAGACGGACCATTTGGTGCCGGAGGCAGCAATATCCCCTTGGAGACCAGTATGCTGGAGGACGATGTATTGAATCGCGACGCAATTTGAGTGCTCCATCGTCATTAGGAGGCCCTGAACGTTACAATTAACAATCAGATTTGCGTCGGATTCGATAACGTAGAATGACCGGAGACGGACCAAGTGGTGCCCGAGGCAGCGATATCCCCTTGGAAACAAGTCCGTTGGAGGACGATGTAGTGAATATCGACGCAATTTGAGTGTTCCTTCGTCATTAGGAGGCCCTGAACGTTACAATTAACTATCTGTTTTGCGTCGGATTCGAAAATCTAGACTCACAGGAGAACGACCATAAGATGCCCGAGCCAGCAATAGACCCTTGGAGACAAGTCGGCTCGAGGCCCATGTATTTAATCTCGACGCAATTTGAGTGTTCCATCGTCATTAGGAAGCGCTGAACGTTACAATTAACTATCATTTTAGCGTCGGATTCGAAAATCCATTCACACGAGAAGGATCATATGGTGACCGAGACATCAATATCCCCTTGGATACAAGTCGGCTGGACGACGATGTATTGAATCTCGACGCATTTTGAGTGTTCTTTCGTCATTAGGAGGCGCTGAACGTTACAATTCACTATCATTTTTCCGTCGGGTTCGAAAATCTAGACTCACAGGAGAACGATCATAAGGTGCCCGAGGCAGCAATAGACTCTTGGAGACAAAGCGGCTGGAGGACGATATATTGGATCACGACAAAATTTGAGTGTTTCGTCGTCATTAGGAGGCCCTGAATGTTACAATTAACTATCAGTTTTTCGTCGGATTCGAAAATCCAGACTCACTGGAGACGGACCACAACGTGCCTGAGGCATCAATATCCCCTTGGAGACCAGTCCGCTGGAGGACGGTGTATTGAATCGCGACGCAATTTGAGTGTTCCTTCGATATTAGGAGGCCCTGAACGTTACAATTAACTATCTGTTTTGCGTCGGGTTCGAAAATCTAGACTCACGGGAGAACGACCACAAGGTGCCCGAGGCAGCAATAGACGCTTGGAGACAAGTCGGCTCGAGGCCCATGTATTGAATCTCGACGCAATTTGAGTGTTCCATCGTCATTAGGAAACCCTGAACGTTACAATTTACAATCAGTTTCGCGTCGGATTCGGAAATCTAGACTCACAGGAGAGCGACCATAAGGAGCCCGAGGCAGCAATATCCCCATGGAGACAAATCGGCTGGAGGACTATGTATTGAATCTCGACGCAATTTGAGTGTTCCATCGTCATTAGGAGGCGCTGAACGTTACAATTCACTATCATTTTTGCGTCGTATTCGAAAATCTACTCACAGCAGAAAGGTCATATGGTGCCCGAGACATCAAAACCCCCTGGATACAAATAGGCTGGAGGACGATGTATTGAATCTCGGCGCATTTTGAATGTTCCATCGTCATTAGGAGGCCCTGAATTCTACAATTAACTATCTGTTTTGCGTCGGATTCGAAAATCTAGACTCACAGGAAACGGACCATTTGGTGCCCGAGGCAGCAATATCCCTTTAGAGACAAGTCAGCTGGAGGACGATGTGTTGAATCGCGACTCAATTTGAGTGCTCCATCGTCATTAGGAGGCCCTGAACGTTACAATTCACTATCATTTTTGCGTCGTATTCGAATATCTAGACTCACAGGAGACGGAACATATGGTGCCCGAGGCAGCAATATCCCCTTGGAGACAAGTCGGCTGGAGGTCGATGTATTGAATCTAGACGCCATTTGAGTGTTCCATCGTCATTAGGAGGTCCTGAACATTACATTTAACTATCAGTTTTGCGTCGGATTCTAAAGTTTAGGATCACTGGGGAACGACCATATGGGGCCCGAGGCAGCAATAGACCCTTGGAGACAAATCGGCTGGTTGCCGATATATTGAATATCGACGCAATTAGATTGTTCCATCGTCATTAGGAAACCCTGAGCGTTACAATTAACAATCAGTCTCGCGTCGGATTCGAAAATCTAGACTCACAGGAGAACGACCATAAGGTGCCCGAGCCAGCAGTAGACCCTTTGAGACAAGTCGGCTCGAGGCCCATGTATTTAATCTCGACGCAATTTGAGTGTTCCATCGTCATTATGAGTCCCTGAACGTTACAATTAACTATCTGTTTTGCGTCGGATTCGAAAATCTAGATCCACATGAGAACGACCATAAGGTGCCCGAGGCAATTTGAGTGTTCCATCGTCATTAGGAGGCCCTGAATTTTACAATTAACAATCGGTTTTGCGTCGGATTAAAAAATCTAGACTCACAGGAGAACGACCATAAGGTGCCCGAGGCAGTAATAGACCTTTGGGGACAAGTCGGCTGAAGGACGATGTATTGAATCTCGTCGCAATTTGAGTGTTCCATCGTCATTAGGAGGCCCTGAACGCTACAATTAACTATCAGTTTCGCGTCGGATTCAAAAATCTAGACTCACAGGAGACGGACCATTTGGTGCCCGAGGCAGCAATATCCCCTTTGAGACAAGTCGGCTGGAGGTCGATGTATTGAATCTAGACGCCATTTGATTGTTCCTTCGTTATTAGGAGGCCCTGAACATTACAATTAACTATCAGTTTTGCGTAGGGTTCGAAAATTTAGACTCACAGGAGAACGATCATAAGGTGCCCGAGGCAGCAATAGACCCTTGGAGACAAGTCGGCTGGAGGACGATATATTGGATCATGACAAAATTTGAGTGTTCCATCGGCATTAGGAGGCCACGAATGTTATAATTAACTATCAGTTTTAGGTAGGATTCGAAAATCTAGACTCACTGGAGACGGACCATAACGTGCCCAAGGCAGCACTATCCCCTTGGAGACCAGTCCGCTGGAGGACGGTGTATTGAATCGCGACGCAATTTGAGTGTTCCATCGATATTAGGAGGCCCTGAACGTTACAATTAACTTTCTGTTTTGCGTCGGATTCGAAAATGTAGACTCACAGGAGAACGACCATAATGTGCCCGAGGCAGAGATAGACCCTTGGAGGCAAGTCGGCTCGAGGCCCATGTATTGAATCTTGACGCAATTTGAGTGTTCCATCGTCATTAGGAAACCCTGAACGTTACAATTAACAATCAGTTTCGCGTCGGATTCGAAAATCTAGACTCATAGGAGAAGGCAGCAATATTCCCTACGAGACAAGTCGGCTGGAGGACGATGTATTAAATCTCGACGCAATTTGAGTGTCCCATCGTCATTAGGAAACCCTGAACGTTACAATTTACAATCAGTTTCGCGTCGGATTCGAAAATCTAGACTCACAGGAGAGCGACCATAAGGAGCCCGAGGCAGCAGTATCCACATGGAGACAAATCGGCTGGAGGACTATGTATCTCGTCGCAATTTGAGTGTTCCGTCGTAGTTAGGAGGCGCTGAACGTTACAATTAACTATCATTTTAGCGTCGTATTCGAAAATCTACTCACAGGAGAAGGATCATATGGTGCCCGAGGCACCAATAGACCCTTGGAGACAAATCGGCTGGAGGACGTGGTATTGGATCGCTACGCAATTTGAGTGTTCCATCGTTATTAGGAGGCCCTGAATGTTACAATTAACTATCAGTTTTTCGTCGGATTCGAAAATCTAGACTTACTGGAGACGGACCATAAGGTGCCCGAGGTTATATCCCCTTGGCGACCCGTCCGCTGGAGGACGATGTATCGAATCGCGACGCAATTTGAGTGCTCCATCGTCATTGGGAAATCCTGAACGTTACAATTAACAATCAGTTTCGCGTCGGATTCAAAAATCTAGACTCACAGGAGACGGACCATTTGGTGCCCGAGGCAGCAATATCCCTTTGGAGACAAGTCGGCTGGAGGCCAATATATTGGATCACGACAAAATTTGAGTGTTCCATCGTCATTAGGAGACCCTGAACGTTACAATTAACTATCAGTTTTGCTCCGGATTCGAAAACGTAGAATCACCGGAGCCGGACCAAGTGGTGCCCGAGGCAGCAATATCCCCTTGGAGACAAGTCGACTGGAGGCCGATGTTGTGAATCTCGACGCAATCTGAGTGTTCCTTCGCATTTAGGACGCCCTGAACGTTACAATTAACTATCTGTTTTGGGTCGGATTCGAAAATATAGTTTCACAGGGGAACGACCATAAGGAGCCCGCGGCAGCAGTTTCCCCATGGAGACAAATCGGCTGGAGAACTATGTATTGAATCTCGACGCAATTTGAGTGTTCCATCGTCGTTAGGAGGCGCTGAACGATACAATTAACTATCATTTTAGCGTCGGATTCGAAAATCTACTCACAGGACAAGTATCATATGGTGCCCGAGACATCAATATCCCCCTGGATACAAGTCGGCTGGAGGACGATGTATTAAATCTCGACGCAATTTGAGTGTTCCATCGTCATTAGGAGGCCCTGAATGTTTCAATTAACAATCAGTTTTGCGTCGGATTAGAATATCTAGACTCACAGGAGAACGACCATAAGGTGCCCGAGGCAGCAACAGACCCTTGGAGACAAGTCGGCTGGAGGACGATATATTGGATCACGACAAGATTTGAGTGTTCCATCGTCCTTTGGAGGCCCTGAACGTTACAATTAACTATCTGTCTTGCGTCGGATTCGAGAATCTAGAATCACAGGACACCGAACACAAGGTGCCCGAGGCAGCAATAGACTCTTGAAGACAAGTCGGATGAAGGACGATGTATTGAATCTCGACGCAATTTGAGTGTTCCATCGACATTATGAGGCCCTGAACGTTGCAATTAACTATCAGTTTCGCGTCGGACTGAAAATCCTGACTCACAGGTGACGGACCACATGGAGCCCGAGGCAGCAATATCCCCTTGTAGACAAGTCGGCTGGAGGTCGATGTATTGACTCCCGACGCAAATTGAGTGCTCCATCGTCATTAGGAGGCGCTGTACGTTACAATTAACTATCATTTTTGCGTCGGATTCGAAAATCTAGACTCACAGGAGACGGAACATATGGTGCCCGAGGCTCCACTATCCCTTTTGAGACAAGTCGGCTGGAGGACGATGTATTAAATCTCGACGCAATTTGAGTGTTCCATCGTCATTAGGAGGCCCTGAATGTTACAACTAACAATCAGTTTTGCGTCGGATTAGAATATCTAGACTCACAGGAGAACGACCATAAGGTGCCCGAGGCAGCAATAGACCCTTGGAGACAAGTCGGCTGGAGGACGATATATTGGATCACGACAAAATTTGAGTGTTCCATCGTCCTTTGGAGGCCCTGAATGTTACAATTAACTATCAGGTTTTCGTCGGATTCGAAAATCTAGACTCACTGGAGACGGGCCATAATATGCCCGAGGCAGCAATATCCCCTTGGAGACCAGTCTGCTGGAGGACGATGTATTGAATCGCGACGCAATTTGAGTGCTCCATCGTCATTAGGAGGCCCTGAACGTTACAATTAACAATTCAGTTTTCCGTCGGATTCGAAAACGTAGGATGACCGGAGACGGACCAAGTGGTGCCCGAGGCAGCGACATCCACTTGGAAACAAGTCCGCTGGATGACGATGTAGTGAATATCGACGCAATTTGAGTGTTCCTTCGTCATTAGGAGGCCCTGAACGTTACAATTAACTATCTGTTTTGCGTCGGATTCGAAAATCTAGACTCACAGGAGAACGACCATAAGGTGCCCGAGCCAGCAATAGAACCTTGGAGACAAGTCGGCTCGGGGCCCATGTATTTAATCTCGACGCAATTTGAGCGTTCCATCGTCATTAGGAGTCCCTGAACGTTACAATTAACTATCTGCTTTGCGTCGGATTCGAAAAACTAGATTCACAGGAGACCGAACACAAGGTGCCCGAGGCAGCAATAGACTCTTGAAGACAAGTCGGATGAAGGACGATGTATTGAATCTCGACGCAATTTGAGTGTTCCATCGACATTATGAGGCCCTGAACGTTGCAATTAACTATCAGTTTCGCGTCGGACTGAAAATCCTGACTCACAGGTGACGGACCACATGGAGCCCGAGGCAGCAATATCCCCTTGTAGACAAGTCGGCTGGAGGTCGATGTATTGACTCCCGACGCAAATTGAGTGCTCCATCGTCATTAGGAGGCGCTGAACGTTACAATTAACTATCATTTTTGCGTCGGATTCGAAAATCTAGACTCACAGGAGACGGAACATATGGTGCCCGAGGCACCACTATCCCCTTTGAGACAAGTCGGCTGGAGGTCGATGTATTGAATCTAGACGCCATTTGATTGTTCGTTCGTTATTAGGAGGCCCTGAACATTACAATTAACTATCGGTTTTGCGTAGGGTTCGAAAATTTAGACTCACAGGAGAACGATCATAAGGTGCCCGAGGCAGCAATAGACCCTTGGAGACAAGTCGGCTGGAGGACGATATATTGGATCACGACAAAATTTGAGTGTTCCATCGTCATTAGGAAACCCTGAACGTTACAATTAACAATCAGTTTCGCGTTGGATTCGAAAATCTACACTCACAGGAGAAGGCAGCAATATTCCCTACGAGACAAGTCGGCTGGAGGACGATGTATTAAATCTCAACGCAATTTGAGTGTCCCATCGTCATTAGGAAACCCTGAACGTTACAATTTACAATCAGTTTCGCGTCGGATTGTAAAATCTAGACTCACAGGCGAGCGACCATAAGGAGCCCGAGGCAGCAGTATCCACATGGAGACAAATCGGCTGGAGGACTATGTATTGAATCTCGACGCAATTTTAGTGTTCCGTCGTCATTAGGAGGCGTTGAACGTTACAATTAACTATCATTTTAGCGTCGTATTCGAAAATCTACTCACAGGAGAGGGATCATATGGTGCCCGAGGCAGCAATAGACCCTTGTAGACAAATCGGCTGGAGGACGTGGTATTGGTTCGCGACGCAATTTGAGTGTTCCATCGTTATTAGGAGGCCCTGAATGTTTCAATTAACAATCAGTTTTGCGTCGGATTAGAATATCTAGACTCACAGGAGAACGACCATAAGGTGCCCGAGGCTATATCCCCCTGGCGACCCGTCCGCTGGAGGACGATGTATCGAATCGCGACGCAATTTGAGTGCTCCATCGTCATTGGGAAATCCTGAACGTTACAATTAACAGTCAGTTTCGCGTCGGATTCAAAAATCTAGACTCACAGGAGACGGACCATTTGGTGCCCGAGGCAGCAATATCCCTTTGGAGACAAGTCGGCTGGAGGCCAATATATTGGATCACGACAAAATTTGAGTGTTCCATCGTCATTAGGAGGCCCTGAATGGTACAATTAAGTATCAGGTTTTCGTCGGATTCGAAAATCTAGACTCACTGGAGACGGACCATAAGGAGCCCGAGGCAGCAATATCCCCTTGGAGACCAGTCCGCTGTAGGACGATGTATTGAATCGCGACTCAATTTGAGTGCTCCATCGTCATTAGGAGGCCCTGAACGTTACAATTAACTATCAGTTTTGCTACGGATTCGAAAACGTAGAATCACCGGAGACGGACCAAGTGGTGCCCGAGGCAGCGATATCCCCTTGGAGACAAGTCGGCAGAAGGACGATGTAGTCAATCTCGACGCAAGCTGAGTGTTCCTTCGCCTTTAGGACGCCCTGAACGTTACAATTAACTATCTGTTTTGCGTCGGATTCGAAAATATAGTTTCACAGGGGAACGACCATAAGGAGCCCGCGGCAGCAATTTCCCCATGGAGACAAATCGGCTGGAGGACGATGTATTGAATCTCGACGCAATTTGAGTGTTCCATCGTCATTAGGAGGCCCTGAATGTTTCAATTAACAATCAGTTTTGCGTCGGATTAGAATATCTAGACTCACAGGAGAACGACCATAAGGTGCCCGAGGCAGCAATAGACCCTTGGAGACAAGTCGGCTGGAGGACGATATATTGGATCACGACAAATTTTGAGTGTTCCATCGTCATTTGGAGGCCCTGAATGTTACAATTAACTATCAGGTTTTCGTCGGATTCGAAAATCTAGACTCACTGGAGACGGACCGTAAGGAGCCCGAGGCAGCAATTTCCCCTTGGAGACCAGTCCGCTGGAGGACGATGTATTGAATCGCGACTCAATTTGAGTGCTCCATCGTCATTAGGAGGCCCTGAACGTTACAATTAACAATCAGTTTTGCTTCGGATTCGAAAACGTAGAATCACCGGAGACGGACCAAGTGGTGCCCGAGGCAGCGATATCCCCTTGGAAACAAGTCCGCTGGAGGACGATGTAGTGAATATCGACGCAATTTGAGTGATCCTTCGTCATTAGGAGGCCCTGAACGTTACAATTAACTATCTGTTTTGCGTCGGATTCGAAAATGTAGACTCACAGGAGAACGACCATAAGGTGCCTGAGCCAGCAATAGACCCTTGGAGACAAGTCGGCTCGAGGCCCATGTATTCAATCTCGACGCAATTTGAGTGTTCCATCGTCATTAGGAGTCCCTGAACGTTTCAATTAACTATCTGCTTTGCGTCGGATTCGAAAATCTAGACTCACTGGAGACCGAACATAAGGTGCCCGAGGCAGCAATATCCCCTTGGAGACCAGTCCGCTGGAGGACGATGTGTTGAATCGCGACTCAATTTGAGTGCTACATCGTCAATAGGAGGCCCTGAACGTTACAATTAACTATCAGTTTTGCTACGGATTCGAAAACGTAGAATCACCGGAGTGGTGGCGTGATGTCAGTCGTTTGACGGCGCGTTTCGGTCCGGGCCCGCCCGCTGCCGGCGCGCCGTAGGGCACGGAAGCTCGCCCTGGGGCGTATCGCTTTCCAGTCGGGTGTGCCGCGGCAGTCCTCACAGGGGAAGTGAAGCGTCTCTCATAGCCTCTCCTTCCCAAGTGGCTCTTTCCGCCTTCCCGTGGTGCCGGACGTTAAGCTTGGCATTCCGCCTTGCGACGAAAGGGAGAGCTGCGACCCAACCCGATGCGAAAGCGAAGGGTGCGTGGCACAGGGGGAGCTGTGTCAAGGGACCGAAACCAGTCCCTTTTTGTTCGCAGGGCACAGACCAGCAGGTGCTCTGCATGCCGGCGACCTCGTTTGTCGGCGTGGGATCGCGGCGCGAGTCGGCAAGGGTGCTTCGCCGCGCCCCTGGGTAACCGGGGCGTGTTCTGCCAAACCCAGGAGGTGGTGACATCGCCGGGGCTAGGTTAGATGGGCCCAGACCGCCAAACGACTGGGGGACCGACCCACCACCTGAGTAGGAGTGGGTCCTTGGCCTTCAGGTGGAAACTCGGGCTAGTAGGCGGCGAAGGGCGAGGGGTGCATCCGCCTCTCCGGAGAGCGGGGTGCACTTGCCGAGGAGCGTCGAGTGAAATTGTCGACGACGAGGCCTTCGACGGGGACCAGTGCGCTGGCAACGGCGCGTTGAACCCTGCAGCTCTGGAGTGCCCTTGACCTAGGGGCGAGGTCGGTGGGCGAGCTGCAACAGTCCCCCCCCCCCCCCATGCCAGAGGAGCCGGTCCGGGGCAAGAGACGGGCTCCCAACCCCTTTTTTGATCACTCGTAAATCATGGCGACAATTGAAGCGAGTGATTCGTGTGCGCCTCGAATGTCTTCCGCTGCGCCTGATCCCTCTCCTCAGGACGAGCAGGGACAGGCAGAGAATGAGACAATTATGGAGAGGTACTCGAGAATCTCGTTGCTCATGGAGCAACAGATAAAGAATGGCAAAATCAGTCAAGCTGGACTTGCCGTCATAATAAATGAGCTGGCTGCATGGGCTATTGCCCACGCCAAACTTGAAGGTAGAGTAGAAGAACTCGAAAAAGAAAATGACAGGTTAAGAAGGCAACCAGCAAAGACGTGGGCAGCGGTGGCTGCGCAAGCGCCCACCAAGAGCCCACAAAGCACGACTAGAGACACCATTGACAGGGTCACGAAAAGGACAGACACGGCTGTCTTCCTCAGGACACTACCTGGGCAAGACACTAGTGTCATGAAAATACAGGAACTTTTCACAAAAACAGTTGACCCCATTAAAGACAAGATCAAAATCAAAAAGGTTAAACCAAGCAGAAACTCCGTGATAGTTGAAGTTGCTACGGAAGAAGATAAGGAAAAGCTGCTAAATAACCAGAAATTGAACTCGGTGGTCAAATGTGAACCACCGAGAAAAAGAAACCCTCTCGTCATATTATATGACGTACCTGCAGTTATGACGAACGAAGAATTAGAAGAAACAATTAGGCTACAGAACTTTGACAAAATGAAAGAAGATGAATTTAAGAAAAACTTTAAGCTGAAATTTAAGACTGGTCCGTTGGGTCGTGATGTTGTTCATCACGTCGCCGAGGTATCGGCGCTGATGTGGAAAAATGTAACAACAATGGGCAGACTGTATGTAGGTTTCCATGCCATTAATACAAGAGACTATGTCGTGGTACCTCGTTGCCACAACTGTGGTGACCTGGATCACATCCTAAGGCTGTGTACCAGGGAGCCGGCGTGCACCAAGTGCGGGGAGAAAGGTCATAGCCGCAAAGACTGCAAGGCGGCAACAGTTTGCATACCGTGTAAGATCCGAGGAAAAAAGTCTTGTGGAACCACCGGTAGAAACTGCCCCACATACAGAATGCTGGAGCAAAGACTGATCTCCAGGACTGATTATGGTTGAGCCCAGTATACCGAACAGGATGCCAAAGCGAAAGTCCCCGAGAAAAAGGAGGAGAGATGCCATGCGGGCAAATAGATTCAAGGACTTTTTGAGGTCGCTCACGGGAACCGTCAAAATTGAAACAAAAGATATGGCTATACAAACTGATTTTCCAACGATGGATATAGGAATACAAACAAATCTCCCCATGGCAGAAACTCTCTCCTCTGGAAGCCGGGAAACAAAGCCGAAACTACACCTACAGCGGCAAGGGCATCCTGCGGCTCCAGCAACTCATAAGGACAGTAACACCAATAACCAACCAATACAGGAAAATGTAGTGACGAGCTCTAGTACGAGCCCCAGCACTCAGTGCACACCAATAGTTAGATTACCACCGGTCGATCCAGTCAGGGTGTACCCCAACTTGGAGTACACCATGCAGCTATCTAGATTGGAGCAGCCGGCTACCCTGACCACTGCCTTACGACATGTGGTCCGAGTAGGACATGAGGACGGCAAAAAAATAACCTTTCCGGTTATGGAGGCTGTCGACAGAATCCAGCTGAAATCGGTGAATCTCCCCACCGACTTTGGAGCCTTGCGAGACCTGCTCAAGAAAGCATTCGAAAGACGAGGAGAGACATTTATCGACAGTCAGTAGTGGCATATGGACGAATTGCATTCGACTGGAGCGAGACCTGGCCACATGACCGAATACATACATACTACCCATAATGACAAAAATTACTATATGACAGCTTAACACACACAACAGCAGACTCGTAATGCAAGAGCTCCGAAGGGAGGTGGAGGAGAGGAGACTTGACGTACTCTGTCTACAGGAGCCATACTCCCTGGCTGGGAAAATAGCTTTTGCTGCTGCAAGCTGGCAAATAGTCAGTAGAGGGGATGACCCGAAGGCAGCAATTATAATCACCAACAAACTCTTGAGAGTCACAACACTCTCGCAGTTCACAACTAGCCACTGCAACGTCGTGGAGCTTCAATCTCCTACAGGAATTATAACTCTAATTAATATGTATTTTCAGTATGGGGATAATATAGAAACTCATATAGACCACCTAGCGAGAGTTACCACGGCGTTGCGGGGAAGAAAGGTCATAATAACTGCCGACATTAATGCAAAGTCCCCCCTGTGGTACAGTGGCACAAGAGATGCGAATGGTGAAAAGGTTGAAGAATTTATTATGGCATCGCAACTTGTGGTGGCCAACAGACCCGGCAATCCTCCCACCTACGCTGCAGGTGGAGGACAGGGCACAAACATAGACATCACTCTCGTAACTCCGAATACAGCCAATAACCTTCAAAATTGGAGAGTTGTAGAAAATGCCACCACAAGCGACCACAATCTGATAACTTTTACCATAGGAGAAAGAGAGTGCCACTGGGCCACGGGGTGGGAAACACAATTAAATTACAAAAGAACCGATTGGGAACGCCTAGCGAGGGAGTGTGACATTCCTCCATTACCGGAAGACGACATGCACTTAGACATGGACGTGGATCAGAGGGCGGGGGAACTGGTGAACGCAGTGACAAGAGCGGTGAGGGCAGCCGTACCTACTAGGAGGAGGGCCATGGCGGCCTCACCGTCACCATGGTCTGCCGAACTAAGTGAACTGCGTCAGTCTGTCAGAAGGCTGAGGAGGTACTATCAGCGCAGTGTCGTCTGGCGGGAGCGACAAAGGTGGCAGCTGCTGTACAGGGAGGAAAAGCGAAAGTTCCAGAAGGAACTACGGGAAGTCAGAATGAAAAGCTGGGAAAACTTCGTGCTCAACCAACTAGTCACGGACCCATGGGGACTCCCGTATAAGCTAGTTAGAGAAAAAATCCGCTCTCCTCTGGAACTATCCACAGTCAGGTACGGGGATAGGATGACGGAGTCCTGGCAGGAGACTGCGGGGGTCCTCCTCCACTCCCTGCTGCCTGACGACAAAGCGGATGGGGAAACAGAGAGGCAGCAAAAACTCAGAGATCAAGACCGCGAAATATACACCAATGAGACGGCGGTCTACCCCTTCTCAGAAGAGGAGGTAGCAACCCACATAAGATCTCTGCAAAGAGGAAAAGCACCTGGGCCAGACGGCATTGGGGCGGAGGTGGTGCAGTTTCTGGCGCCCCAGCTGACTGCACCACTAACACATCTGTACAATGAATGCCTCAGACAGCGTAAGTTCCCTAAATTATGGAAAAAGGCACATGTAGTCATCATAAAGAAAGGACCAGACAAGGATCCCGCAGAAACGAAATCCTACAGGCCGATTTGCCTGCTGGATATAGTTGGCAAATTATTAGAAAAATTGCTGGCTGACAGACTGACAGCACACCGGGTGTTGTGCGGGGTGAGTGACAGGCAGTTCGGGTTCAGGCCGGGGCGGTCGGCATCTGATGCAATCGCCCTGGCGGCCGAGGTCTGTGGCTCGACCCCGCACAAATACGTGGTTGGCATCATGGTTGACATCAGTGGCGCCTTCGACAACCTGTGGTGGCCTTCGCTCTTCTCCTGCTTGCGGGAGAAAGAGTGTCCAGGGCCGCTATATGGTTGCCTGAGGAGCTATTGCGAGGATCGGGAGGTCTGGCTATCATCCTCTAGCGAAAGAGTTAGCAAGACAATCACCAAAGGATGTCCCCAAGGCTCCGTCTTAGGACCCCTCTTCTGGGACATCCATATGGAGCCTTTGCTAGATAGCTTACAACAGAGTGAAGAGGTGCTAGAGGTGATAGCCTATGCGGATGACCTCCTCCTGTTGGTTGGCGGCCGCAGCCGCGAAGACATAGAACCAAAGATAGAGACAGCACTAGACAAACTCCAACAGTGGTGCCACGCGACAAAAATGACGATATCGCCCAGCAAATCTACTTACCTCCTGCTAAAAGGACATCTCATTAGAAATCCGACTGTCAGAATAGACGGTTCACCAGTTCTTAGACGACGTGAGACACGCTACTTAGGAGTCATCATTGATGAGAGGTGGAGTTTCGGCAAGCACATTGATACCGTCACCCAGAGAGCCCTTCAGATTTTGAACAATCTCATCTCAATAGGTCATAAAAGATTCCACCTTCCGTCACACTTAATTAGATTATACCACAACAGCATCTTAACTTCAGTCGTGGGTTACGGCTCGGGAGTCTGGGCACACAGGCTCACGAGGGTGGTGCCCGCCATGGCAGTGAGAAGGGTCCAGAGAAGCATGCTACTAAGAGCTGTGGGTGCCTACAGAACATCTCCAGGGGGGGGCCCTGTTAGTCATAATGGGGCTCTGCCCCCTGGACATCAAAATAAGGGAACAAGCGGCCTGGTACTGGGCCAAAAGGGAGAATTATGAAAAGACTGTAGATATTATGGGTATCAGATTGGGCGACAAAAGAGATATAAGGATAAGAGGGGAAGAACTTTGGCAAGAGACCTGGGCTGCAGAAGAGGCTGGACGACGAACCTTCCAGTTCCTACCAGATGTGAGGGAACGTCTGGGTATTTCGAGCCTACACGAGGTCTGATTCACTTCCTCACTGGCCATGGACCCTACCCGACATACTTATGCCGATTTGGGAAAAGGGCGACACCAGCGTGCGACTGTGGCGATCCGGAGGGAACACCCGAACATGTTGTTTACGAATGCCCTCTCTTCAATGATGTTGCAACTACACTACGAGACAGACTTCCTAACCATGACACGTATCAACTGCTTAGACATGAGGAAACTTTTCAGACACTAAACACCTTGGCAAACGAGGTATCTCGAAAGGTCTTAACCGAATATCTACGAGAGATACAGTAAGAGCAAGGAACTAATTATTACCGATTGTGACCTAGAGCCCTGATCCCATACCGCCTGTGCGTGGACTGGCCAACTCCACCCGAGTTGGAATCCGCCATGTACGGGACTAGGGGGAGCAGGGACCAACCTCCCACCATGACACACCAAATATGACGTAGGATAAGTTAGTTTGTAGGAATTAGTTATAGGAAATTAGATTAGGTACTGCAGCGATTACTAACGTCGTGGCCTGCCCAGTGCCAGGGGCACGTTCTCCGGGTTTAGCTCGAAGAACAAGGCATATTAAATAGGTTTATATTTCTTACTGGCACACATGTGACGCTGCAGGAAATACATACATTAAATTAGATACAGGAACTAGATTAAACAGTAGATATAGAAATTAAATGCCCATTGTTGTTAGTGTAACTGTAGCTCACTATTAAATTAAGAAAAAGCTGCACAATTAACTTAAATGTATATTATTTAGGACCCACTAATGAGTTTTAGGTAGTGGGTTAAATTTGTATAATTATTATAGTTATCAATAAAGATTTTTTTTTTTTTTTAAAAAAAAAAAAGAAAAAATCACCGGAGACGGACCAAGTGGTGCCCGAGGCAGCGATATCCCCTTGGAGACAAGTCGGCTGGAGGACGATGTAGTGAATCTCGACACAATTTGAGTGTTCCTTCGTCATTAGGACGCCCTGAACGTTACAATTAACTATCTGTTTTGCGTCGGATTCGAAAATATAGTTTCACAGGGGAACGAGGCAGCAATAGACCCTTGGAAACAAGTCGGCTCGAGGCCCATGTATTGAATCTCGACGCAATTTGAGTGTTCCATCGTCATTAGGAAACCTTGAACATTACAATTAACAATCAGTTTCGCGTCGGATTCGAAAATCTATACTCACAGGAGAAGGACCATATGGTGCCCGAGGCAGCAATATTCCCTTCGAGACAAGTCGGCTGGAGGACGATGTATTGAATCTCGACGCAATTTGAGTTTTCCATCGTCATTAGGAAACCCTGAACGAAACAATCAACTATCAGTTTCGCGTCGGAATCGAAAATCTAGACTCAGAGGAGAGAGACCATAAGGAGCCCGCGGCAGCAATTTCCCCATGGAGACAAATCGGCTGGAGACCTATGTATTGAATCACAACGCAATTTGAGTGTTCCATCGTCGTTAGGAGGCGCTGAACGTTACAATTAACTACCATTTCAGCGTCGGATTCGAAAATCTACTCACAGGAGAAGTATCATATGGTGCCCGAGACATCAATATCCCCCTGGATACAAGTCGGCTGGAGGACGATGTATTGAATCTCGACGCAATTTGAGTGTTCCATCGTCATTAGGAGGCCCTGAATGTTACTATTAACAATCAGTTTTGCGTCGGATTAGAATATCTAGACTCACAGGAGAACGACCATAAGGTGCCCGAGGCAGCAATAGAACCATGGAGACAAATCGGCTTGAGGACGAGGTATTGGATCGCGACGCAATTTGAGTGTTCCATCGTAACTAGGAGGCCCTGGTTGTTACAATTAACGATCAGTTTTGCGTTGGATTAGAATATCTAGACTCACAGGAGAACGACCATAAGGTGCCCGAGGCAGCGATAGACCGTTGGAGACAAGTCGGCTGAAGGACGATGTATTGAATCTCGACGCAATCAGTTTCGCGTCGGATTCGAAAATCTAGACTCACACGAGAGCGACCATAAGAAGCCCGAGGCAGCAATATCCCCATGGAGACAAGTCGGCTGGAGGACGATGTATTGAATCTCGACGCAATTTGAGTGTTCCATCGTCATTAGGAGGCGCTGAACGTTACAATTAACTATCATTTTAGCGTCGGGTTCGAAAATCTACTCACAGGAGTAGGATCATATGGTGCCCGAGACAACAATATCCCCTTAGATACAAGTCGGCTGGAGGACGATGTATTTTATCTCGACGCAATTTGAGTGTTCTATCGTCATTAGGAGGCCCTGAACGCTACAATTAACTATCAGTTTTGCGTCGGATTCGAAAATCTAGACTCACAGGAGAACGATCATAAGGTGCCCGAGGCTGCAATAGACCCTTGGAGACAAGTCGGCTGGAGGACGATGTTTTGAATCTCGACGCAATTTGAGTGTTCTATCGTCATTAGGAGGCCCTGAACGTTACAATTAACAATCAGTTTTGCTTCGGATTCGAAAACGTAGAATCACCGGAGACGGACCAAGTGGTGCCCGAGGCAGCGATATCCTCCTGGAAAAAATCTGCTGAAGGACGATGTAGTGAATATCGACGCAATTTCAGTGATCCTTCGTCATTAGGAGGCCCTGAACATTACAATTAACTATCTGTTTTGCGTCGGATTCGAAAATCTAGCCTCACAGGAGAACGACCATAAGGTGCCCGAGGCAGTAATAGACCCTTGGAGACAAGTCGGCTCGAGGCCCATGTATTGAATCTCGACGCAATTTGAGTGTTCCATCGACATTAGGAAACCTCGAACGTTACAATTAACAATCAGTTTCGCGTCGGATTCGAAAATCTATACTCACAGGAGAAGGACCATATGGTGCCCGAGGCAGCAATATCCCCTTCGAAACAAGTCGGCTGGAGGACGATGTACTGAATCTCGACGCAATTTGAGTGTTCCATCGTCATTAGGAGGCCCTGAATGTTACAATTAACAATCAGTTTTGCGTCGGATTAGAATATCTGGACTCACAGGAGAACGACCATAAGGTGCCCGAGGCAGCAATAGAACCATGGAGACAAATCGGCTGGAGGACGAGGTATTGGATCGCGACGCATTTTGAGTGTTCCATCGTAACTAGGAGGAGCTGATTATTACAATTAACGATCAGTTTTGCGTCGGATTAGAATATCTAGACTCACAGGAGAACGACCATAAGGTGCCCGAGGCAGCAATAGACCGTTGGAGACAAGTCGGCTGAAGGACGATGTATTGAATCTCGACGCAATTTGAGTGTTCCATCGTCATTAGGAAGCCCTGAACGTTACAATTAACAATCAGTTTCGCATCGGATTCGATAATCTAGACTCACAGGAGAGCGACCATAAGGAGCCCGAGGCAGCATTATCCCCATGGAGACAAGTCGGCTGGAGGACGATGTTTTGAATCTCGACGCAATTTGAGTGTTCTATCGTCATTAGGAGGCCCTGAACGTTACAATTAACAATCAGTTTTGCTTCGGATTCGAAAACGTAGAATCACCGGAGACGGACCAAGTGGTGCCCGAGGCAGCGATATCCTCCTGGAAAAAATCTGCTGAAGGACGATGTAGTGAATATCGACGCAATTTCAGTGATCCTTCGTCATTAGGAGGCCCTGAACGTTACAATTAACTATCTGCTTTGCGTCGGATTCGAAAATGTAGACTCACAGGAGACCGAACATATATGGGGCCCGAGGAAGCAATAGACCCTTGGAGACAAATCGGCTGAATGCCGATATATTGAATCTCGAGGAAATTAGAGTGTTCCATCGTCATTAGGAAACCCTGAGCGTTACAATTAACAATCAGTCTCGCGTCGGATTCGAAAATCTAGACTCACAGGAGAACGACCATAAGGTGCCCGAGCCAGCAATAGACCCTTGGAGACAAGTCGGCTCGAAACCCATGTATTTAATCTCGACGCAATTTGAGTGTTCCATCGTCATTAGGAGTCCCTGAACGTTACAAGGAACAATCTGCTTTGCGTCGAATTCGAAAATTTAGACTCACAGGAGACCGAACATAAGGTGCCCCAGGTAGCAATAGACTCTTGAAGACAAGTCGGCTGAAGGACGATGTATTGAATCGCAACGCAATTTGAGTGTTCCATCGTCATTATGCGGCCCTGAACGTTACAATTAACTATCAGTTTCGCGTCGGACTGAAAATCTAGACTCACAGGTGACGGACCACATGGAGCCCGAGGCAGCAGTATCCCCTTGTAGACAAGTCGGCTGAAGGTCGATGTATTGACTCCCGACCCATTTAGAGTGTTCTACCGTCATTAGGAGGCGCTGAACGTTACAATTCACTATCATTTATGCGTCGGGTTCGAAAATCTAGCCTTACAGGAGAACGATCATAAGGTACCCGAGGCAGCAATAGACCCTTGGAGACAAGTCGGCTGGAGGACGATATATTGGATCACGACAAAATTTGAGTGTTCCATCGTCATTAGGAGGCCCTGAAATGATACAATTAACTATCAGTATTTCGTCGGATTCGAAAATCTAGACTCACTGGAGACGGACCATAAGGAGCTCGAGGCAGCAATATCCCCTTGGAGACCAGTCCGCTTAAGGATGATGTTTTGAATCTCGACGCAATTTGAGTGTTCTATCGTCATTAGGAGGCCCTGAACGTTACAATTAACAATCAGTTTTGCTTCGGATTCGAAAACGTAGAATCACCGGAGACGGACCAAGTGGTGCCCGAGGCAGCGATATCCTCCTGGAAAAAAGTCTGCTGAAGGACGATGTAGTGAATATCGACGCAATTTCAGTGATCCTTCGTCATTAGGAGGCCCTGAACGTTACAATTAACTATCATTTTAGCGTCGGATTCGAAAATCTACTCAAAGGAGAAGGAACATATGAAGCCCGAGACAGCAATATCCCCTTGGATACAAGTCAGCTGGAGGACGATTTATTGAATCTCGACGCAATTTGAATGTTCCATCGTCATTAGGAGGCGCTTAACGTTACAATTCACTATCATTTTTGCGTCGGGTTCGAAAATCTAGACTCACAGAAGAACGATCATAAGGTGCCCGAGGCAGCAATATCCCCTTGTATACAAGTCGGCTGGAGGTCGATGTATTGACTCCCGACACAATTTGAGTGTTCCATCGTCATTAGGAGGCGCTGAACGTTACAATTAACTATCATTTTTGCGTCGGATTCGAAAATCTAGGCTCACTGGCGAACGACCATATGGGGCCCGAGGCAGAAAAACACCCTTGGAGACAAATCGGCTGATTGCCGATATATTGAATCTCGACGCAATTAGAGTGTTCCATCGTCATTAGGAAACCCTGAGCGTTACAATTAACAATCAGTTTCGCTTCGTGTTCGAAAATCTAGACTCACAGGAGAGCGACCATAAGGAGCCCGAGGCAGCAATATCCCCATGGAGACAAATCGGCTGGAGGAATATGTATTGAATCTCGACGCAATTTGAGTGTTCCATCGTCATTAGGAGGCGCTGAACGTTACAATTAACTATCAGTTTTGCGTAGGATTCGAAAATCTTGACTCACTAGAGACGGACCATAAGATACCCGAAGCAGCAATATCCCCTTGGAGACCAGTCCGCTTAAGGATGATGTATTGAATCTCGACGCAGTTTGAGTGTTCCATCGTCATTAGGAGGCCCTGAACGTAACAATTAACAATCAGTTTTCCGTCGCATTAGAAAATCTAGACTCACAGGAGAAGGACCATAAGGTACCCGAGGCAGCAACAAACCCATGGAGACAAGTCGGCTGAAGGACGATGTATTGAATCGCGTCGCAATTTGAGCGTTCCATCGTCATTATGAGGCCCTGAACGTTACAATTAACTATCTGTTTTGCGTCGCATTCGAAAATCTAGACTCACAAAAAAACGATCATAACGTGCCCCTGGCAGCATTAGACCCTTGGAGACAAGTCGGCTGGAGGACGATGTATTGGATCGCGACGCAAGTTGAATGTTCCAACGTAACTAGGAGGCCCTGAATGTTACAATTAACTATCAGTTTTTCGTCGGATTCGAGAATCTAGACTCACAGTGGACGGACCATAAGGTGCCCAAAGCAGCAATATCCCCTTTTAGACCAGTCCGCTGGAGGACGATTTATTGAATCGCGACGCAATTTGGGTGCTCCATCGTCATTAGGAGGCCCTGAACGTTACAATTAACTATCAGTTTCACGTCGTATTCGAAAATCTATACTCACAGGAGAACGACCGTAAGGTGCCCGAGGCAGCAGCACACCCATGGAGACAAGTCGCGTGGAGGCCAATGTATTGAATCTCGACGCAATTTGAGTGTTCCATCGTCATTAGGAGGCCCTGAACGTTACAATTAACTATCAGTTTCGCGTCGTATTCAAAAATCTAGACTCACAGGAGACGGACCACATGGAGCCCTAGGCAGCAATAGACCCTTGGAGACAAGTCGGCTCGGGGCCGATGTATTGAATCTCGACGCAATTTGTGTTTTCCATCGTCATTAGGAGGCCATGAATGTTACAATTTACTATTTGTTTTGCGTCGGACTCGAAAATCTAGACTCACAGGAGAACGACCATAAGGTGCCCGAGGCAGCAATAGACTCTTGGAGACAAGTCGGCTGAAGGACGATGTATTGAATTTCGACGCAATTTGAGTGTTCCATCGTCATTAGGAGGCCCCGAACGGTACAATTAACTATCAGTTTTGCGTCGGATTCGAAAATCTAGACTCACTGGAGACGGACCATAAGATACCCGAAGCAGCAATATCCCCTTGGAGACCAGTCCGCTGGAGGACGACGTATTGGGTCTCGGCGCAATTTGAGTGTTCCATCGTCATTAGGAAGAGCTGAACGTTACAATTAACTATCAGTTTTGCTACGGTTTCGAAAACGTAGAATCACCGGAGAAGGACCAAGTGGTGCCCGAAGCAGCGATATCCCCTTGGAGACAAGTCGGCTGGAGGACGATGTAGTGAATCTCTACGCAATTTGAGTGTTCCTTCGTCATTAGGAGGCCCTGAACGTTACAATTAACTGTCTGTTTTGCGTCGGATTCGAAAATCTAGTTTCACAGGAGAACGACCATAAGGGGTCCGAGGCAGCAATAGACCCTTGGAGACAGGTCGGCTCGAGCCCATGTATTGAATCTCGACGCAATTTGAGTGTTCCATCGTCATTAGGAAACACTGAACGTTACAATTAAAAATCAGTTTCGTGTCGGATTCGAAAATCTAGACTCACAGGAGAGCGACCATAAGGAGCCCGAGGCAGCACTATCCCCATCGAGACAAATCGGCTGGAGGACTATGTATTGAATCTCGACGCAATATGAGTGTTCCATCGTCATTAGAAGGCGCTGAACGTTACAATTAACTATCAGTTTTGCGTCGGATTCGAAAATCTAGACTCACTGGAGACGGACCATAAGATACCCGAAGCAGCAATATCCCCTTAGAGACCAGTCCGCTGGAGGACGATGTATAGAGTCTCGACGCAATTTGAGTGTTCCATCGTCATTAGGAGGCGCTGAAAGTTACAATTAACTATCATTTTAGCGTCGGATTTGAAAATCTACTCAAAGGAGAAGGATCATATGAAGCCCGAGACAGCAATATCCCCTTGGATACAAGTCAGCTGGAGGACGATTTATTGAATCTCGACGCAATTTGAGTGTTCCATCGTCATTAGGACGACCTGAACATTACAATTAAAAGTCAGTTTTGCGTCGGATTAGAAAATCTAGACTCACTGGAGAACGACCATAAGGTGCACGAGGCAGCAATAGACCCTTGGTTGCAAGTCGTCTGAAGGACGATGTATTGAATCTCGTCGCAATTTGAATGTTCCATCGTCATTAGGAGGCCCTAAACGCTACAATTAACAATCAGTTTCGCGTCGGATTCAAAAATCTAGACTCACAGGAGACGGACCATTTGGTGCCGGAAGCAGCAATATCCCCTTCGAGACAAGTCGGCTGGAGGACGATGTATTGGATCTCGACACAATTTGAGTTTTCCATGATCATTAGGAAACCCTGAACGTTACAATTAACAATCAGTTTCGCGTCGTATTCGAAAATCTAGACTCACAGGAGAGCGACTATAAGGACCCCGAGGCAGCAATATCCCCATGGAGACAAATCGGCTGGAGGACTATGTATTGAATCTCGACGCAATTTGAGTGTTCCATCGTCATTAGAAGGCGCTGAACGTTACAATTAACTATCAGTTTTGCGTCGGATTCGAAAATCTAGACTCACTGGAGACGGACCATAAGATACCCGAAGCAGCAATATCCCCTTGGAGACCAGTCCGCTGGAGGACGACGTATTGAGTCTCGACGCAATTTGAGCGTTCCATCGTCATTAGGAGGCGCTGAACGTTACAATTAACTATCATTTTAGCGTCGGATTCGAAAATCTACTCAAAGGAGAAGGAACATATGAAGCCCGAGACAGCAATATCCCCTTGGATACAAGTCATCTGGAGGACGATTTATTGAATCTCGACGCAATTTGATTGTTCCATCGTCATTAGGAGGCGCTGAACGTTACAATTCACTATCATTTTTGCGTCGGATTCGAAAATCTAGGCTCACTGGGGAACGACCATATGGGGCAAGAGGCAGAAATACACTCTTGGAGACAAATCGGCTGATTGCCGATATATTGAATCTCGACGCAATTAGAGTGTTCCATCGTCATTAGGAAACCTTGAGCGTTACAATTAACAATCAGTTTCGCGTCGGATTCGAAAATCTAGACTCGCAGGTGAGCGATCATAAGGAGCCCGAGGCAGCAATATCCCCATGGAGACAATCAGGCTGGAGGACGATGTATTTATTCTCGACGCAATTTGAGTGTTCCATCGTCATTAGGAGGCGCTGAACGTTACAATTAACTATCATTCTAGCGTCGGATTCGAAAATCTACTCACTGGAGAAAGATCATATGAAGCGCGAGAAAGTAATATCCCATTAGATACAAGTCGGCTGGACGACGATGTATTGAATCTCGACGCTATTTGAGTGTTCCATCGTCATTAGGAGTCCCTGAACGTTGCAATTAACTATCTGCTTCGCGTCGGATTCGAAAATCTAGACTCACAGGAGACCGAACATAAGGTGCCCGAGGCAGCAATGGACTCTTGAAGACAAGTCGGCTGAAGGACGATGTATTGAATCTCGACGCAATTTGAGTGTTCCATCGTCATCATGAGGCCCTGAACGTTACTATTAACTATCAGTTTCGCGTCAGACTGAAAATCTAGAGTCACAGGTGACGGACCACATGGAGCCCGAGGCAGCAATATCCTCTTGTGGACAAGTCGGCTGGAGGTCGATGTAGTGACTCCCGACGCAATTTCAGTGTTCCATCGTCATTAGGAGGCGCTGAACGTTACAATTAACTATCTGCTTTGCGTCGGATTCGAAAATTTAGACTCACAGGAGGCCGATCATAAGGTGCCCGAGGTAGCAATAGACTCTTGAAGACAAGTCGGCTGAAGGACGATGTATTGAATCTCAACGCAATTTGAGTGTTCTATCGTCATTAGGAGGCCCTGAACGCTACACTTAACTATCAGGTTTGCGTCGGATTCGAAAATCTAGACTCACAGGAGAACGATCATAAGGTGCCCGAGGCTGCAATAGACCCTTGGAGACAAGTCGGCTGCAGGACGATATATTGGATCACGACAAAATTTGAGTGTTCCATCGTCATTAGGAGGCCCTGAAATGGTACAATTAACTGTCAGTATTTCGTCGGAATCGAAAATCTAGACTCACTGGAGACGGACCATAAGGAGCCCGAGGCAGCAATTTCCCCTTGGAGACCAGTCCGCTGGAGGACGATGTATTGAATCGCGACTCAATTTGAGTGCTCCATCGTCATTAGGAGGCCCTGAACGTTACAATTAACTATCAGTTTTGCTACGGTTTCGAAAACGTGGAATCACCGGAGACGGACCAAGTGGTGCCCGAGGCAGCGATATCCCCTTGGAGACAAGTCGGCTGGAGGACGATGTAGTGTATCTCTACGCAATTTGAGTGTTCCTTCGTCATTAGGAGGCCCTGAACGTTACAATTAACTATCTGTTTTGCGTAGGATTCGAAAATCTAGTTTCACAGGAGAACGACCATGAATTGCCCGAGGCAGCAATAGACCCTTGGAGACAGGTCGGCTCGAGCCCATGTATTGAATCTCGACGCAATTTGAGTGTTCCATCGTCATTAGGAAACACTGAACGTTACAATTAACAATCAGTTTCGCGTCGGATTCGAAAATCTATAATCACAGGAGAAGGAACATATGGTGCCCGGGGCAGCAATATCCCCTTCGAGACAAGTCGGCTGGAGGACGATGTATTGAATCTCGACACAATTTGAGTTTTCCATGATCATTAGGAAACCCTGAACGTTACAATCAACAATCAGTTTCGCTTCGTGTTCGAAAATCTAGACTCACAGGAGAGCGACCATAAGGAGCCCGAGGCAGCAATATCCCCATGGAGACAAATCGGCTGGAGGAATATGTATTGAATCTCGACGCAATTTGAGTGTTCCATCGTCATTAGGAGGCGCTGAACGTTACAATTAACTATCAGTTTTGCGTCGGATTCGAAAATCTTGACTCACTAGAGACGGACCATAGGATACCCGAAGCAGCAATATCCCCTTGGAGACCAGTCCGCTTAAGGATGATGTATTGAATCTCGACGCAGTTTGAGTGTTCCATCGTCATTAGGAGGTTCTGAACGTAACAATTAACAATCAGTTTTGCGTCGCATTAGAAAATCTAGACTCACAGGAAAACGACCATAGGGTGCTCCAGGCAGCAACAAACCCATGGAGACAAGTCGGCTGAAGGACGATGTATTGAATCGCGTCGCAATTTGAGCGTTCCATCGTCATTATGAGGCCCTGAACGTTACAAATAACTATCTGTTTTGCGTCGCATTCGAAAATCTAGACTCACAAAAAAACGATCATAACGTGCCCCTGGCAGCATTAGACCCTTGGAGACAAGTCGGCTGGAGGACGATGTATTGGATCGCGACGCAAGTTGAATGTTCCAACGTAACTAGGAGGCCCTGAATGTTACAATTAACTATCAGTTTTTCGTCGGATTCGAGAATCTAGACTCACAGTAGACGGACCATAAGGTGCCCAAAGCAGCAATATCCCCTTTTAGACCAGTCCGCTGGAGGCCAATGTATTGAATTTCGACGCAATTTGAGTGTTCCATCGTCATTAGGAGGCCCTGAACGTTACAATTAACTATCAGTTTCGCGTCGTATTCGAAAATCTAGACTCACAGGAGACGGACCACGTGGAGCCCTAGGCAGCAATAGACCCTTGGAGACAAGTCGGCTCGGGGCCGATGTATTGAATCTCGACGCAATTTGTGTTTTCCATCGTCATTAGGAGGCCATGAATGTTACAATTAACTATCTGTTTTGCGACGGACTCGAAAATCTAGACTCCCAGGAGAACGACCATAAGGTGCCCGAGGCAGCAATAGACTCTTGGAGACAAGTCGGCTGAAGGACGATGTATTGAATTTCGACGCAATTTGAGTGTTCCATCGTCATTAGGAGGCCCCGAACGGTACAATTAACTATCAGTTTTGCGTCGGATTCGAAAATCTAGACTCACTGGAGACGGACCATAAGATACCCGAAGCAGCAATATCCCCTTGGAGACCAGTCCGCTGGAGGACGATGTATTGAGTCTCGACGCAATTTGAGTGTTCCATCGTCACTAGGAAGAGCTGAACGTTACAATTAACTACCAGTTTTGCTACGGTTTCGAAAACGTGGAATCACCGGAGAAGGACCAAGTGGTGCCCGAGGCAGCGATATCCCCTTGGAGACAAGTCGGCTGGAGGACGATGTAGTGAATCTCTACGCAATTTGAGTGTTCCTTCGTCATTAGGAGCCCCTGAACGTTACAATTAACTGTCTGTTTTGCGTCGGATTCGAAAATCTAGTTTCACAGGAGAACGACCATAAGGTGCCCGAGGCAGCAATATCCCCATCGAGACAAATCGGCTGGAGGACTATGTATTGAATCTCGACGCAATTTGAGTGTTCCATCGTCATTAGAAGGCGCTGAACGTTACAATTAACTATCAGTTTCGCGTCGGATTCGAGAATCTAGACTCACTGGAGACGGACCATAAGATACCCGAAGCAGCAATATCCCCTTAGAGACCAGTCCGCTGGAGGACGATGTATAGAGTCTCGATGCAATTTGAGTGTTCCATCGTCAATAGGAGGCGCTGAACGTTACAATTAACTATCATTTTAGCGTCGGATTTGAAAATCTACTCAAAGGAGAAGGATCATATGAAGCCCGAGACAGCAATATCCCCTTGGATACAAGTCAGCTGGAGGACGATTTACTGAATCTCGACGCAATTTGAGTGTTCCATCGTCATTAGGACGACCTGAACATTACAATTAAAAGTTAGTTTTGCGTCGGATTAGAAAATCTAGACTCACTGGAGAACGACCATAAGGTGCACGAGGCAGCAATAGACCCTTGGTTGCAAGTCGTCTGAAGGACGATGTATTGAATCTCGTCGCAATTTGAGTGTTCCATCGTCATTAGGAGGCCATGAACGCTACAATTAACAATCAGTTTCGCGTCGGATTCAAAAATCTAGTCTCACAGGAGACGGACCATTTCGTGCCGGAAGCAGCAATATCCCTTTTTCAGACAAGTCGGCTGGAGGCTGACGTATTGAATCTCGACGCATTTTGAGTGTTCTATCGTCATTAGGAGGCGCTGAACGTTACAATTCACTATCATTCTTGCGTCGGGTTCGAAAATCTAGACACACAGAAGAACGATCATAAGGTGCCCGAGGCAGCAATAGACCCTTGGAGACAAGTTGGCTGGAGGACGATATTATGGATCACGACAAAATTTGAGTGTTCCATCGTCATTAGGAACCCCTAAACGTTACAATTAACTATCTGTTTTGCGTCGGATTCGAAAATCTAGACTCACAGGTGAACGACCATAAGGTGCCCGAGCCAGATATAGACCCTTCGAGACAAGTCGGCTCTAGGCCCATGTATTTAATCTCGACGCAATGTGAGTGTTCCATCGTCATTAGGAGTCCCTGAACGTTACAATTAACTATCTGCTTTGCGCCCGATTCGAAAATCTAGACTCACAGGAGACCGAACATAAGGTGCCCGAGGCAGCAATAGACTCTTGAAGACAAGTCGGCTGAAGGACGATGTATTGAATCTCGACGCAATTTGAGTGTTCCATCGTCATTATGAGGCCCTGAACGTTACAATTAACTATCAGTTTCGCGTCGGACTGAAAATCTAGACTCACAGGTGACGGACCACATGGAGTCCGAGGCAGCAATATCCCCTTGTATACAAGTCGGCTGGAGGTCGATGTATTGACTCCCGACGCAATTTGAGTGTTCCATCGTCATTAGGAGGCGCTGAACGTTACAATTAACTATCAGTTTCGCGTCGTATTCGAAAATCTAGACTCACAGGAGACGGACCACATTGAGCCCTAGGCAGCAATAGACCCTTGGAGACAAGTCGGCTCGGGGCCGATGTCTTGAATCTCGACGCAATTTGTGTTTTCCATCGTCATTAGGAGGCCATGAATGTTACAATTAACTATCTGTTTTGCGTCGGACTCGAAAATCTAGGCTCACAGGAGAACGACCATGAGGTGCCCGAGGCAGCAATAGACTCTTGGAGACAAGACGGCTGAAGGACGATGTATTGAATTTCGACGCAATTTGAGTCTTCCATCGTCATTAGGAGGCCCCGAACGGTACAATTAACTATCAGTTTCGCGTCGGACTGAAAATCTAGAGTCACAGGTGACGGACCACATGGAGCCCGAGGCAGCAATATCCCCTTGTAGACAAGTCGGCTGGAGGTCGATGTAGTGACTCCCGACGCAATTTCAGTGTTCCATCTTCATTAGGAGGCGCTGAACGTTACAATTAACTATCTGCTTTGCGTCGGATTCGAAAATTAAGACTCACAGGAGACCGAACATAAGGTGCCCGAGGTAGCAATAGACTCTTGAAGACAAGTCGGCTGAAGGACGATGTATTGAATCTCAACGCAATTTGAGTGTTCTATCGTCATTAGGAGGCCCTGAACGCTACACTTCACTATCAGTTTTGCGTCGGATTCGAAAATCTAGACTCACAGGAAAACGATCATAAGGTGCCCCAGACAGCAATTGACCCTTGGAGACAGGTCGGCTGGAGGACGATGTATTGGATCGCGACGCAATTTGAGTGTTCCAACGTAACTAGGAGGCCCTGAATGTTACAATTAACTATCAGTTTCGCGTCGTATTCGAAAATCTAGACTCACAGGAGATGGAGCACATGGAGCCCGAGGCAGCAATAGACCCTTGGAGACAATTCGCCTCGGGGCCGATGTATTGCAACTCGACGCAATTTGAGTGTTCCATCGCCATTAGGAGGCCATGAACTTTACAATTAACTATCTGTTTTGCGTCGGATTCGAAAATCTAGACTCACAGGAGAATGACCATAAGGTGCCCGAGGCAGCAGTTGACTCTTGGAGACATGTCGGCTGAAGGACGATGTATTGAGTTTCGACGCAATTTGAGTGTTCGATCGTTATTAGGAGGCCATGAACGGTACAATTAACTATCAGTTTCGCGTCCGATTAGAAAATCTAGACTCACAGGAGACGGACCACATGGAGCCCGAGGCAGCAATAGACCCTTGTAGACAAGTCGGCTCGAGGCCGGTGTATTGAATCTCGACGCAATTTGTGTGTTCCATCGTCATTTGGAGGCCCTGAACGTTACAATTAACTATCAGTTTTGCGTCGGATTCTAAAATCTTGTCTCACAGGAGAACGACCATAAGGTGCCCGAGGCAGCAATAGACCCTTGGAGACCATTCGGCTGAGGACGATATATTGACTCTCGACGCAATTTGTGTGTTCCATCGTCATTAGGAGGCGCTGACTGTTACAATTAACTATCATTTTAGCGTCGGATTCAAAAATCCACTCACAGGAGAAGGATCATATGGTGCCCGAGACAGCAATACCCCTTGGATACAAGTCGGGTGGAGGACGATCTATTGAATCTCGACGCAATTTGAGTGTTCAATCGTCATTAGGAGGCCCTGAACGTTACTATTAACAATCAGTTTTGCGTCGGATTAGAAAATCTAGACTCCCATGAGAACGACCATAAGGTGCCCAAGGCAGCAATAGACCTTTGGAGACAAGTCGGCTGAAGGACGATGTATTGAATCTCGGCGCAATTTGAGTGTTCCATCGTCATTAGGAGGCCCTGAACACTACAATTAACTATCATTTTAGCGTCGGATTCGAAAATCCACTCACAGGAGTAGGATCATATGGTGACCGAGACATCAATATCGCCTTGGATACAAGTCGGCTGGACGACGATGTATTGAATCTCGACGCAATTTGAGTGTTCCATCGTAACTAGGAGTCCCTGAATGTTACAATTAACTATCAGTTTTTCGTCGGATTCGAAAATCTAGACTCACTGGAGACGGACCATAAGGTACCCGTAGCTGCAATATCCCCTTGGAGACCAGTCGGCTGGAGGACGATGTATTGAATCGCGACGCAATTTGAGTGCTCCTTCGTCATTAGGAGGCCCTGAACGTTAGAATTAACTATCAGGTTCGCGTCGGATTCGAAAATATAGACTCACAGGAGAACGACCGTAAGGTGCCCGAAGCAGCAACAAACCCTTGGAGACAAGTCGGCTGGGGGCCGATGTATTGAATCTCGACGCAATTTGAGTGTTCCATCGTCATTAGGAGGCCCTGAACGTTACAATTAACAACCAGTTATGCGTCGCATTAGAAAATCTAGACTCACAGGAGAACGATCATAAGGTGCCCGAGGCAGCAATAAACCCATGGAGACAAGTCGGCTGAAGGACGATGTATTGAATCTCGACGCAATTTGAGTGTTCCATCGTCATTAGGAGGCCCTGACGTTACAATTAACTATCAGTTTTGCGTCGGATTCGAAAATCTACACTCACAGGAGAACGACCATAAGGTGCCCGAGGCAGCAATAGACCCTTGGAGACAAGTCGGCTGAAGGACGATGTATTGAATCTCGACGCAATTTCAGTGTTCCATCGACATTAGGAGTCCCTGAACTTTACAAATAACTATCAGTTTCGCGTCGGATTCATAAATATAGACTCACAGGAGACGGACCATTTGGTGCCCGAGGCAGCGATATCCCCTTGGAAACAAGTCCGCTGGAGAACGATATAGTGAATATCGACGCAACTTGAATGTTCCTTCGTCATTAGGAGGCCCTGAACGTTACAATTAACTATCTGTTTTGCGTCAGAATCTAAAATCTAGACACACAGGGGTACGACCATAAGGTGCCCAAGGCAGCAATAGACTCTTGGAGACATGTCGGCTGAAGGACGATGTATTGAATTTCGACGCAATTTGAGTGTTCGATCGTCATTAGGAGGCCATGAACGGTAAAATTAACTATCAGTTTCGCGTCGGATTTGAAAATTTAGACTCACAGGAGACGGACCACATGGAGCACGAGGAGGCAATAGACCCTTGTAGACAAGTCGGCTCGAGGCCGGTGTATTGAATCTCGACGCAATTTGAGTGTTCCATCGTCATTAGGAGGCCATGAACGTTGCAATTAACTATCTGTTTTGCGTCGGATTCTAAAATCTAGACTCACAGGAGAGCGACCATAAGGAGCACGAGGCAGCGATATCCCCATGGAGACAAGTCAGCTGGAGGACGATGTATTGGATCGCGACGCAATTTGAGTGTTCCATCGTCGTTAGGAGGCCGATAATGTTACTATTAACTATCAGTTTTTTGTCGGATTCGAAAATCTCGACTCACTGCTCACGGACCGTAAGGTGCCCGAGGCAGAAATATCCCCTTGGAGACCAGTCCGCTGGAGGACTATGTTTTGAATCGCGACGCAATTTGAGTACTCCATCGTCATTAGGAAGCCCTGAACGTTACAATGAACTATCAATTTTGCGTCGAATTCGAAAACGTAGAATCACCGGAGACGGACCATGTGGTGCCCGAGGCAGCGATATCCCCTTGGAGACAAGTCGGCTGGAGGACGATGTATTGAATCTCGACGCAATGTGAGTGTTCAATCGTCATTAGGAGAAGCTGAACTGTACAATTAAATATCAGATATGCGTCGGATTGGATAATCTAGACTCACAGGAGACGGACTATGTGGTGCCCGAGGCAGCGGTATCCCCTTGGAAACAAGTCCGCTGGAGGTCGATGTAGTGAATATCGACGCAATTTGAGTGTTCCTTCGTCATTAGGAGGCCCTGAACGTTACAATTAACTATCTGTTTTGCGTCGCATTTGAAAATGTAGACTCACAGGAAAACGATCATAACGTGCCCCAGGCAGCAATAGACCCTTGGAGACAAGTCGGCTGGAGGACGATGTATTGGATCGCGACGCAATTTGAGTGTTCCAACGTAACTAGGAGGCCCTGAATGTTACAATTAACTATCAGTTTCGCGTCGTATTCGAAAATCTAGACTCACAGGAGACGGACCACATGGAGCCCGAGGCAGCAATAGACCCTTGGAGACAATTCGCCTCGGAGCCGATGTATTGAATCTCGACACAATTTGAGTGTTCCATCGTCATTAGGAGGCCATGAACGTTACAATTAACTATCATTTTTGCGTCGGATTCGAAAATCTAGACTCACAGGAGACGAACCGTATGGTGCCCGAGGCAGCAATATCGCCTTGGAGACAAGTCGGCTGGAGGCCGATGTATTGAATCTCGACGCAATTTGAGTGTTCCATCGTCATTAGGAAACCCTGAACGTTACAATTAACAATCAGTTTCGCGTCGGATTCGAAAATCTAGACTCACAGAAGAAGGACCATATTGTTGTCCGAGGCAGCAGTATCCCCTTGGAAACAAGTCGGCTGGAGGATGATGTACTGAAACTCGATGCAATTTGAGTGTTCCATCGTCATTAGGAGGCACTGAACGTTACAATTAACAATCAGTTTTGCGTCGGATTAGAAAATCTAGACTCACAGGAGAACGACCATAAGGAGCCCGAGGCAGCAATATCCCCATGGAGCAAGTCGGCTGGAGGACGATGTATTGAATCTCGACGCAATTTGGGTTTTCCATCGTCATTAGGTGGCCCTAAACGCTACAATTAACTATCAGTTTTGCGTCGGATTCGAAAATCTAGACTCACCGGAGAACGACCATAAGCTGCCCGAGGCAGCAATAGACCCTTCGGGGCAAGTCGGCTGAAGGACGATGTATTGAATCTCGTCGCAATTTGAGTGTTCCATCGTCTTTAGGAGGACCTGAACGCTACAATTAACTATCAGTTTCGCGTTGGATTCGAAAATCTAGACTCACAGGAGAACGACCATAAGGTGCCATAGGCAGCAATAGACCCTTGGGGACAAGTCGGCTGAAGGACGATGTATTGGATCGCGACACAATTTGAGTGTTCCCTCGTAACTAGGAGGCCCTGATTGTTACAATTAACTATCAGTTTTTCGTCGGATTCACAATTCTAGACTCACTGGAGACGAATCGTAAGGTAAACGAAGCAGCAATATCCCCTTGGAGACCAGTCCGCTAGAGGTCGGTGTATTTAATCGAGACGCAATTTGAGTGCTCCATCGTCATTAAGTGGGCCTGAACGTTACAATTAACTATCAGTTTCGCGTCTTATTCGAAAATCTAGACTCGCAGGAGAAGGACCATATGGTGCCCGAGGCAGCAATATCCGCTTCGCGACAAGTCTGCTGGAGGTCGATGTATCTACTCCCGACGCAAATTGAGTGTTCCATCGTCATTAGGAGGCGCTGATCGTTACAATGAACTATCATTTTGGCGTCGGATTCGAAAATCTAGACTCACAGGAGACGGACCATATGGTGCCCGAGGCAGCAATATCCCCATGGAGACAAGTCTGCTGGAGGTCGATGTATTGAATCTCGACGCAATTTGAGTGTTCCATCGTCATTGGGAGGCGATGAACGTTACAATTAATTATCATTTTAGCGTCGGATTCGAAAATCTACTCACAGTAGAAGGATCATATGGTGCCCGAGACAACAATATCCCCTTGGATACAAGTCGGCTTTAGGACGATGTATTCAATCTCGACGCAATTTAGTGTTCCATCGTCATTAGGAGGCCCAGAACGTTGCAATTAACTATCAGTTTCGCGTCGGATTCGAAAATCTAGACTCACAGGAGACGGACCGTTCGGTGCCCGATGCAGCAAAATCCCTTTGGAGACAAGTCGGCTGGAGGACGATGTATTGAATCTCGACGCATTTTGAGTGTGCTATCGTCATTAGGAGGCGCTGAACGTTACAATTCAATATCATTTTTGCGTCCTGTTCGAAAATCTAGACTCACAGGAGAACGATGATTAGGTGCCCGAGGCAGCAATAGACCCTTGGAGACAGATCGGCTGGAGGACGATATATTGGATCACGACAAAATTTGAGTGTTCCATCGTCATTAGGAGGCCCTGAACGTTACAATTAACTATCAGTTTTTCGTCGGATTCGAAAATCTAGACTCACTGGAGACGGACCATAAGGTGCCCGAGGCAGCAATAGCCCCTAGGAGACAAGTGGGCTCGAGGCCGATGTATTGAATCTCGACGCAATTTGAGTGTTCCATCGTCTTTAGGAGGACCTGAACGCGACAATTAACTATCAGTTTCGGGTCGGATTCGAACATCTAGACTCACAGGAGAGCGACCATAAGGAGCCCGAGGCAGCAATATCCCCATGGAGACAAGTCGGCTGGAGGACGATGTATTGAATCTCGACGCAATTTGAGTTTTCCATCGTCATTAGGAGGCCCTAAACGCTACAATTAACTATCAGTTTTGCGTCGGATTCGAAAATCTAGACTCACAGGAGAGCGACCATAAGGTGCCCGAGGCAGCAATAGACCCTTGAGGACAAGTCGGCTGAAGGACGATGTATTGAATCTCGTTACAATTTGAGTGTTCCATCGTCTTTAGGAGGAACTGAACGCTACAATTAACTATCAGTTTCGCGTCGGATTCGAAAATCTAGACTCACAGGAGAACGACTATAAGGTGCCCGAGGCAGCAATAGACCCTTCGGGACAAGTCGGCTGAAGGACGATGTATTGAATCTCGTCGCAATTTGAGTGTTCCATTGTCATTAGGAGGCCTTGAACGTTACAATTAACTATCAGTTTCGCGTCGCATTCGAAAATCTAGACTCACAGGAGACGGACCACATGGAGCCCGATGCAGCAATATCCCCATGGAGACAAGTCGGCTGGAGGACGATGTATTGAATCTCGACGCAATTTGAGTGTTCCATCGTCATTAGGAGGCGCTGAAAGTTACAATTAACTATCATTTTAGCGTCGGATTCGATAATCTACTCACAGGAGAAGGATCATATGGTGCCCGAGACATCAATATCCCCCTGGATACAAGTCGGCTGGTAGTCGATGTACTGAATCTCGAAGCCATTTGAGTGTTCCATCGTCATTAGGAGGCCCTGAACGTTACAATTATCTGTCTGTTTTGCGTCGGATTCTAAAATCTATACTCACAGAGGAACGACCAGAAGGTGCCCGAGGCAGCAATAGACCCTTGGAGAGAAGTCGGCTGGAGGACGATGTATTGGATCGCGACACAATTAGAGTGTTCCCTCGTAACTAGGAGGCCCTGATTGTCACAATTAACTATCAGTTTTTCGTCGGATTCGAAAATCTAGACTCACTGGAGACGAATCGTAAGGTGCCCGAAGCAGCAATATGCCCTTGGAGAGCAGTCCGCTAGAGGACGATGTATTTAATCGAGAGACAATTTGAGTGCTCCTTCGTCATTAAGAGGGCCTGAACGTTGCAATTAACTATCAGTTTCGCGTCGGATTCGAAAATCTAGACTCACAGGAGAAGGATCATATGGTGCGCGAGACAGCAGTATCCCCTTGGATACAAGTCGGCTGGAGGATGATGTATTGAATCTCGAAGCAATTTGAGTGTTCCATCGTCATTAGGAGGCACTGAACGTTACAATTAACAATCAGTTTTGCGTCGGATTAGGAAAATCTAGACTCACAGGATAACGACCATAAGATGCCCGAGGCAGCAATTGACCCTTGGAAGCAAGTCGGCTAACGGACGATGTATTGAATCTCGATGCAATTTGAGTGTTCCATCGTCACTAGGAGGCCCTGAAAGTTACAATTAACAATCAGTTTCGCGTCGGATTCGAAAATTTAGACTCACAGGAGAGCGACCATAAGGAGCACGAGGCAGCAATATCCCCAAGGAGACAAGTCGGCTGGAGGACGATGTATTGAATCTCGACGCATTTTGAGTTCTCCATCGTCATTAGGAGGCCCTAAACGCTACAATTAACTATCAGTTTTGCGTCGGATTCTAAAATCTAGACTCACAGGAGAACGACCATAAGGTGCCCGAGGCAGCAATAGACCCTTGGGGACGAGTCGGCTGAAGGACGATGTATTGAATCTCGTCGCAATTTGAGTGTTCCATCGTCTTTAGGAGGACCAGAACGCTACAATTAACTATCAGTTTCGCGTCGGATTCGAAAATCTAGACTCCCAGGAGAACGACCATAAGGTGCCCGAGGCAGCAATAGACCCTTGGGGACAAGTCGGCTGAAGGCCGATGTATTGAATCTCGTCGCAATTTGTGTGTTCCATCGTCTTTAGGAGGACCTGAACGCCACAATTAACTATCAGTTTCGCGTCGGATTCAAAAATCTAGACTCACAGGAGACGGACCGTTCGGTGCCCGAGGCAGCAAAATCACTTTGGAGACAAGTCGGCTGGAGGACGATGTATTGAATCTCGACGCATTTTGAGTGATCCATCGTCATTAGGAGGCCCTGAACGTTACAATTAGCCATCAGTTTCGCGTCGCATTCGAAAATCTCGACTCACAGGAGCCCGACCACATGGAGCCCGAGTCAGAAATATCCCCTTGGAGCCTAGTCCGTTGGAGAACGATGTTTTGAATCGCGACGCAATTTGAGTGCTCCATCGTCATTAGGAGGACCTGAACGTTACACTTAACTATCAGTTTTGCGTCGAATTCGAAAACGTAGAGTCACCGGAGACGGACCATGTGGTGCCCGATACAGCGATATCCCCTTGGAGACAAGTCGGCTGGAAGGCGATGTAGTGAATCTCGACGCAATTTGAGTGTTCCTTCGTCATTAGAGGCCATGAACGTTTCAATTAACTATCTGTTTTGCGTCGGATTCGAAAATCTAGACTCACAGGAGAACGACCATAAGGTGCCCGAGGCAGCAATAGACCCTTGGAGACAAGTCGGCTTAAGGACGATGTAATGAATCTCGACGCAATTTGCGTGTTCCATCGTATCAGGAGGCCCTGAACGTTACAATTAACTATCTGATTTGCGTCGGATTCGAAAATCTAGACTCACAGGAGAACGAACGTAATGTGCCCGAGACAGAAATAGACTCTTGGAGACAAATCGGCTGACGGACGATGTGTTTAATCTCGACGCAATTTGAGTGTTCCATTGTCATTAGGATTCCCTGAACGTTACAATTAACTACCAGTTTCGCGTCGCATTCGAAAATGTAGACTCACAGGAGACGGACCACATGGAGCCCGAGGCAGCAATATCCCCTTGTAGACAAGTCGGCTGGAGGTCGATGTATCTACTCTCGACGCAATTTGAGTGTTCCATCGTCATTAGGAGGCGCTGATCGTTACAATTAACTATCATTTTTGCGTCGAATTCGAAAGTCTAGACTCACAGGAGACGGACCACATGGTGCCCGAGGCAGCAATATCCCCTTGGAGACAAGTCGGTTTGAAGCCGATGTATTGAATCTCGACGCAATTTGAGTGTTCCACCGTCATTAGGAAACCCTGAACGTTACAATTAACAATCAGTTTCGCGTCGGATTCGAAAATCTAGACTCACAGGAGAAGGACCATATTGTTGCCCGAGGCAGCAATATCCCCTTCGAGACAATTCGGCTGGAGGATGATGTACTGAATCTCGATGCAATTTGAGCGTTCCATCGTCTTTAGGAGGAACTGAACGCTAAAATTAACTATCAGTTTCTCGTCGGATTCGAAAATCTAGACTCACAGAAGAACGACCATAAGGTGCCTGAGGCAGCAATAGACTCTTGGGGACAAGTCGGCTGGAGGCCGATGTATTGAATCTCGACGCAATTTCAGTGTTCCATCGTCATTAGGAGGCGCTGAACGTCATATTAACTATTATTTTAGCGTCGGATTCGAAAATCTACTCACAGGAGAAGGATCATATGGTGCCCGAGACATCAATATCCCCCTTGATACAAGTCGGCTGGAGGACGATGTATTGAATCTCGAAGCAATTTGAGTGTTCCATCGTCTTTAGGAGGCCCTGAACGTTACAAATAACAATCAGTTTTGCGTCGGATTAGAAAATCTAGACTCACAGCAGAACGATGATTAGGTGCTCGAGGCAGCAATAGACCCTTGGAGACAAGTCGGCTGGAGGACGATATATTGGATCACGACAATATTTGAGTGTTCCATGGTCATTAGGAGGCCCTGAATGTTACAATTAACTATCAGTTTTTCGTCGGATTCGAAAATCTAGACTCACTGGAGACGGACCATAAGGTGCCCGAGGCAGCAATAGCCCCTAGGAGACAAGTCGGCTCGAGGCCGATGTGTTGAATCTCGACGCAATTTGTGTGTTCCATCGTCATTTGGAAGCCCTGAACGCTACAATTAACTATCAGTTTCGCGTCGGATTCAGAAATCTAGACTCACAGGAGAACGACCATAAGGTGCCCGAGGCAGCAATAGACCCTTGGGGACAAGTCGGCCGAATTACGATGTATTGAATCTCGTCGCAATTTGAGTGTTCCATCGTCATTAGGAGGCCCTGAATGTTACAATTAACTATCAGTTTTTCGTCGGATTCGAAAATCTAGACTCACTGGAGACGGACCATAACGTGCCCGAGGCAGCAATATCCCTTTGGAGACCAGTCCGCTGGAGGACAGTGTATTGAAACGCGACGCAATTTGAGTGTTCCTTCGACATTAGGAGGCCCTGAACGTTACAAATTAACAATCAGTTTCGCGTCGGATTCGAAAATCTAGACTCACAGGAGAAGGACCATATGGTGCCCGATGCAGCAATATTCCCTACGAGACACGTCGGCTGGAGGACGATGTATTGAATCTCGACGTAATTTGAGTGTTCCATCGTCATTAGGAAACTCTGAACGTTACAATTTACAATCAGTTTCGCGTCGGATTCGAAAATCTAGACTCACAGGAGAGCAACCATAAGGAGCCCCAGGCAGCAATATCCCCATGGAGACAAATCGGCTGGAGGACTATGTATTGAATCTCGACGCAATTTGAGTGTTCCATCGTCATTAGGAGGCGCTGAACGTTACAATTAACTATCAGTTTTTCGTCGGATTCGGAAATCTAGACTCACTGGAGACGGACCATAAGGAGCCCGAGGCTATATCCCCTTGGCGACCAGTCCGCTGGAGGACGATGTATCAAATCGCGACGCAATTTGAGTGCTCCATCGTCATTGGGAAATCCTGAACGTTACAATTAACAATCAGTTTCGCGTCGGATTCAAAAATCTAGACTCACAGGAGACGGACTATTTGGTGCCCGAGGCAGCAATATCCCCTTGGAGACAAGTCTGCTGGAGGACGATGTGTTGAATCGCGACTCAAGTTGAGTACTCCATCGTAATTAGGAGGCCCTGAACGTTACAATTCACTATCATTTTTGCGTCGGGTTCGTAAATCTAGAGTCACAGGAGAACGATCATAAGGTGCCCGAGGCAGCAATGGACCCTTGGAGACAAGTCGGCTGAAGGGTGATATATTGGATCACGACAAAATTTGAGTGTTCCATCGTCATTAGGAGGCACTGAATGGTACAATTAACAATCAGTTTTTCGTCGGATTCTAAAATCTAGACTCTATGGAGACGGACCATAAGGTGCCCGATGCAGCAATATCCCCTTGGAGACCAGTCCGCTGGAGGACGATGTATTGAATCGCAACTCAATTTGAGTGCTCCGTGGTCATTAGGAGGCCCAGAATGTTACAATTAACTATCAGTTTTGCTACGGATTCGAAAACGTAGAATCACTGGAGACGGACCCAGTGGTGCCCGAGGCAGCGATATCCCCTTGGAGACAAGTCGGCTGGATAACGATGTAGTGAATCTCGACTCAATTTGAGTGTTCCTTCGTCATTAGGACGCCCTGAACGTTACAATTAACTATCTGTTTTGCGTCGGATTCGAAAATATAGTTTCACAGGGGAACGACCATAAGGTGCCCGAGGCAGCAATAAACCATGGAGACAAATCGGCTGGAGGACGAGGTATTGGATCGCGACGCAATTTGAGTGTTCCATCGTAACTAGGAGGTCCTGATTGTTACAATTAACGATCAGTTTTGCGTCGGATTAGAATATCTAGACTCACAGGAGAACGACCATAAGGTGCCCGAGGCAGCAATAGACCGTTGGAGACTAGTCGGCTGAAGGACGATGTATTGAATCTCGACGCAATTTGAGTGTTCCATCGTCATTATGAGGCCCTGAACGTTAAAATTAACTATCAGTTTCGCGTCGGACTGAAAATCTAGACTCACAGGTGACGGATTACTTGGAGCCCGAGGCAGCAATATTCCCTTGTAGACAAGTCGGCTGGAGGTCGATGTATGGACTCCCGGCCCATTTTAGTCTTCTATCGTCATTAGGAGGCGCTGAACGTTACAATTCACTATCATTTTTGCGTCGGGTTCGAAAATCTAGACTCACAGGAGAACGATCATAAGGTGCCCGAGGCAGCAAAAGACCCTTGGAGACAAGTCGGCTGGAGGACGATATATTGGATCACGACAAAATTTGAGTGTTCCATCGTCATTAGGAGGCCCTGAATGGTACAATTAACTATCAGTATTTCGTCGGATTCGAAAATCTAGACTCGCTGGAGACGGACCATAACGAGCCCGAGGCAGCAATATCCCCTTGGAGCCCAGTCCGCTGGAGGACGAAGTATTGAATCGCGACTCAATTTGAGTGCTCCATCGTCATTAGGAGGCCCTGAACGTTACAATTAACTATCAGTTTTGCTACGGTTTCGAAAACGTAGAATCACCGGAGACGGACCAAGTGGTGCCCGAGGCAGCGATATCCCCTTGTAGACAAGTCGGCTGGAGGACTATGTATTGAAACGCAACGCAATTTGAGTGTTCCTTCGACATTAGGAGGCCCTGAACGTTACAAATTAACAATCAGTTTCGCGTCGTATTCGAAAATCTAGACTCACAGGAGAAGGACCATATGGTGCCCGATGCAGCAATATTCCCTACGAGACACGTCGGCTGGAGAACGATGTATTGAATCTCGACGTAATTTGAGTGTTCCATCGTCATTAGGAAACCCTGAACGTTACAATTTACAATCAGTTTCGCGTCGGATTCCAAAATCTAGACTCACAGGAGAGCGACCATAAGGAGCCCGAGGCAGCAATATCCCCATGGAGACAAATCGGCTGGAGGACTATGTATTGAATCTCGACGTAATTTGAGTGTTCCATCGTCATTAAGAGGCGCTGAACGTTACAATTAACTATCATTTTAGCGTCGTATTCGAAACTCTACTCACAGGAGAAGGATCATATGGTGCCCGAGACATCAAAACCCCCTGGATACAAGTAGGCTGGAGGACGATGTATTGAATCTCGACGCAATTTGAGTGTTCCATCGTCATTAGGAGGCCCTGAATTTTACAATTAACTATCTGTTTTGCGTCAGATTCGAAAATCTAGACTCACAGGAGAACGACCTTAAGGTGCCCGAGGCAGCAATGGACTCTTGGAGACAAGTCGGCTGAAGGACGAGGTATTGAATCTCGACGCAATTTGAGTGATCCAACGTCATTAGGAGGCCCTGAACGTTACAATTAGCCATCAGTTTCGCGTCGGATTTGAAAATCTCGACTCACAGGAGACGAACCACATGGAGCCCCGAGTCAGAAATATCCCCTTGGAGACCAGTCGGCTGGAGAACGATGATCTGAATCGCGACGCAATTTGAGTGCTCCATCGTCATTAGGAGGCCCTGAACGTTACACTTAACTATCAGTTTTGCGTCGAATTCGAAAACGTAAAATCACCGGAGACGGACCATGTGTTGCCCGATGCAGCGATATACCCCTTGGAGACAAGTCGGCTGGAGGGCGATGTAGTGAATCTCGACGCAATTTGAGTGTTCCTTCGTCATTAGGAGGTTATGAACGTTTCAATTAACTATCTGTTTTGCGTCGGATTCGAAAATCTAGACTCACAGGAGAACGACCATAAGGTGCCCGAGGCAGCAATACACCCTTGGAGACAAGTCGGCTTAAGGATGATGTATTGAATCTCGACGCAATTTGAGTGTTCCATCGTCATTAGGAGGCCCTGAACGCTACAATTAACTATCAGTTTCGCGTCGAATTCAAAAATCTAGACTCACAGGAGACGGACCTTTTGGTGCCCGAGGCACCTTTGGAGACAAGTCGGCTGGAGGACGATGTATTGAATCTCGACGCATTTTGAAAGTTCTTTCGTCATTAGGAGGCGCTGAACGTTACAATTCACTATCATTTATGCGTCGGGTTCTAAAATCTAGACTCACAGGAGAACTATCATAAGGTGTCCGAGGCAGCAATAGACCCTTGGAGACAAGTCGGCTGGAGGACGATATATTGGATCACGACAAAATTTGAGTGTTCCATCGTCATTAGGAGGCCCTGAATGTTACAATTAACTATCAGTTTTTCGTCTGATTCGAAAATCTAGACTCACTGGAGACGGACCATAACGTGCCCGAGGCAGCAATATCCCTTTGGAGACCAGTCCGCTGGAGGACAGTGTATTGAAACGCGACGCAATTTGAGTGTTCCTTCGACATTAGGAGGCCCTGAACGTTACAAATTAACAATCAGTTTCGCGTCGGTTTCGAAAATCTAGACTCACAGGAGAAGGACCATATGGTGCCCGATGCAGCAATATTCCCTACGAGACACGTCGGCTGGAGGACGATGTATTGAATCTCGACGTAATTTGAGTGTTCCATCGTCATTAGGAAACTCTGAACGTTACAATTTACAATCAGTTTCGCGTCGGATTCGAAAATCTAGACTCACAGGAGAGCAACCATAAGGAGCCCGAGGCAGCAATATCCCCATGGAGACAATTCGGCTGGAGGACTATGTATTGAATCTCGACGCAATTTGAGTGTTCCATCGTCATTAGGAGGCGCTGAACGTTACAATTAACTATCATTTTAGCGTCGTATTCGAAAATCTACTCACAGGAGAAGGATCATATGGTGCCCGAGACATCAAACCCCCCTGGATACAAGTAGGCTGGAGGACGATGTATTGAATCTCGACGCAATTTGAGAGTACCATCGTCATTAGGAGGCCCTGAATTTTACAATTAACTATCTGGTTTGCGTCGGATTCGAATATCTAGACTCACAGGAGAACGACCATAAGGTGCCCGAGGCAGCAATAGACCCTTGGAGACAAATCGGCTGGAGGACGTGGTATTGGATCGCGACGCAATTTTAGTGTTCCATCGTCATTGGGAGGCCCTGAATGTTACAATTAACTATCAGTTTTTCGTCGGATTCGGAAATCTAGACTCACTGGAGACGGACCGTAAGGTGCCCGAGGCTATATCCCCTTGGCGACCAGTCCGCTAGAGGACGATGTATCAATTCGCGACGCAATTTGAGTGCTCCATCGTCATTGGGAAATCCTGAACGTTACAATTAACAATCAGTTTCGCGTCGGATTCAAAAATCTAGACTCACAGGAGACGGACTATTTGGTGCCCGAGGCAGCAATATCCCCTTGGAGACAAGTCTGCTGGAGGACGATGTGTTGAATCGCGACGCAATTTGAGTGCTCCATCGTCATTAGGAGGCCCTGAACGTTACAATTCACTATCATTTTTGCGTCGGGTTCGTAAATCTAGACTCACAGGAGAACGATCATAAGGTGCCCGAGGCAGCAATGGACCATTGGAGACAAGTCGGCTGGAGGATGATATATTGGATCACGACAAAATTTGAGTGTTCCATCGTCATTAGGAGGCACTGAATGGTACAATTAACTATCTGTTTTTCGTCGGATTCTAAAATCTAGACTCAATGGAGACGGACCATAAGGTGCCCGATGCAGCAATATCCCCTTGGAGACCAGTCCGCTGGAGGACGATGTATTGAATCGCGACTCAATTTGAGTGCTCCGTGGTCATTAGGAGGCCAGGAACGTTACAATTAACTATCAGTTTTGCTACGGATTCGAAAACGTAGAATCACCGGAGACGGACCAAGTGGTGCCCGAGGCAGCGATATCCCCTTGGAGACAAATCGGCTGGAGGACGATGTAGTGAATCTCGACGCAATTTGAGTGTTCCTTCGTCATTAGGACGCCCTGAACGTTACAATTAACTATCTGTTTTGCGTCGGATTCGAAAATATAGTTTCACAGGGGAACGACCATAAGGTGTCCGAGGCAGCAATAGAACCATGGAGACAAATCGGCTGGAGGACGAGGTATTGGATCGCGACGCAATTTGAGTGTTCCATCGTCATTAGGAAGCCCTGAACGTTACAATTAACAATCAGTTTCGCGTCGGATTCGAAAATCTAGACTCACAGGAGAGCGACCATAAGGAGCCCGAGGCAGCAATATCCCCATGGAGACAAGTCGGCTGGAGGACGAGGTATTGAATCTCGACGCAATTTGAGTGTTCCATCGTCATTAGGAGGCGCTGAACGTTACAATTAACTATCATTTTAGCGGCGGATTCGAAAATCTACTCACAGGAGTAGGATCATATGGTGCCCGAGACAACAATATCCCCTTGGAGACAAGTCGGGTGGAGGACGATGTATTGAATAGCGACGCAATTTGAGTGCTCCATCGTCATTAGGAGGCCCTGAACGTTACAATTAACAATCAGTTTTGCTTCGGATTCGAAAACGTAGAATCACCGGAGACGGACCAAGTGTTGCCCGAGGCAGCGATATCCCCTTGGAAACAAGTCCGCTGGAGGACGATGTAGTGAATATCGACGCAATTTGAGTGATCCTTCGTCATTAGGAGGCCCTGAACGTTACAATTAACTATCTGCTATGCGTCGGATTCGAAAATCTAGACTCACAGGAGACCGAACATAAGGTCCCCGAGGTAGCAATAGACTCTTGAAGACAAGTCGGCTCAAGGACGATGTATTGAATCTCAACGCAATTTGTGTGTTCCATCGTCATTATGAGGCCCTGAACGTTAAAATTAACTATCAGTTTCGCGTCGGACTGAAAATCTAGACTCACAGGTGACGGACCACTTGGAGCCCGAGGCAGCAACATCCCCTTGTAGACAAGTCGGCTGGAGGTCGATGTATGGACTCCCGACCCATTTTAGTCTTCTATCGTCATTAGGAGGCGCTGAACGTTACAATTCACTATCATTTTTGCGTCGGGTTCGAAAATCTAGACTCACAGGAGAACGATCATAAGGTGCCCGAGGCAGCAAAAGACCCTTGGAGACAAGTCGGCTGGAGGACGATATATTGGATCACGACAAAATTTGAGTGTTCCATCGTCATTAGGAGGCCCTGAATGGTACAATTAACTATCTGTATTTCGTCGGATTCGAAAATCTAGACTCGCTGGAGATGGACCATAAGGAGCCCGAGGCTGCAATATCCCCTTGGAGACCAGTCCGCTGGAGGACGAAGTATTGAATCGCGACTCAATTTGAGTGCTCCATCGTCATTAGGAGGCCCTGAACGTTACAATTAACTATCAGTTTTGCTACGGTTTCGAAAACGTAGAATCACCGGAGACGGACCAAGTGGTGCCCGAGGCAGCGATATCCCCTTGTAGACAAGTCGGCTGGAGGACTATATATTGAAACGCGACGCAATTTGAGTGTTCCTTCGACATTAGGAGGCCCTGAACGTTACAAATTAACAATCAGTTTCGCGTCGGATTCGAAAATCTAGACTCACAGGAGAAGGACCATATGGTGCCCGATGCAGCAATATTCCCTACGACACACGTCGGCTGGAGGACGATGTATTGAATCACGACGTAATTTGAGTGTTCCATCGTCATTAGGAAACCCTGAACGTTACAATTTACAATCAGTTTCGCGTCGGATTCCAAAATTTAGACTCACAGGGGAGCGACCATAAGGAGCCCGAGGCAGCAATATCCCCATGGAGACAAATCGGCTGGAGGACTATGTATTCAATCTCGACGTAATTTGAGTGTTCCATCGTCATTAGGAGGCGCTGAAAGTTACAATTAACTATCATTTTAGCGTCGTATTCGAAAATCTACTCACAGGAGAAGGATCATATGGTGCCCGAGACATCAAAACCCCCTGGATACAAGTAGGCTGGAGGACGATGTATTGAATCTCGACGCAATTTGAGTGTTCCATCGTCATTAGGAGGCCCTGAATTTTACAATTCACTATCTGTTTTGCGTCGGATTCAAAAATCTAGACTCACAGGAGAACGACCATAAGGTGCCCGAGGCAGCAATAGACCCTTGGAGACAAATCGGCTGGAGGACGTGGAATTGGATCGCGACGCAATTTTAGTGTTCCATCGTTATTGGGAGACCCTGAATGTCACAATTAACTATCAGTTTTTCGTCGGATTCGGAAATCTAGATTCACTGGAGACGGACCATAAGGTGCCCGAGGCTATATCCCCTTGGCGACCAGTCCGCTGGAGGACGATGTATCAAATCGCGACGCAATTTGAGTGCTCCATCGTCATTGGGAAATCCTGAACGTTACAATTAACAATCAGTTTCGCGTCGGATTCAAAAATCTAGACTCACAGGAGACGGACCATTTGGTGCCCGAAGCAGCAATATCCCCTTGGAGACAAGTCTGCTGGAAGACGATGTGTAGAATCGCGACTCAATTTGAGTGCTCCATCGTCATTAGGAGGCCCTGAACGTTACAATTCACTATCATTTTTGCGTCAGGTTCGTAAATCTAGACTCACAGGAGAACGATCATAAGGTGCCCGACGCAGCAATGGACCCTTGGAGACACGTCGGCTGGAGGACGATATATTGGATCACGACAAAATTTGAGTGTTCCATCGTCATTAGGAGGCCCTGAATGGTACAATTAACTATCAGTTTTTCGTCGGATTCTAAAATCTAGACTCAATGGAGACGGACCATAAGGTGCCCGAGGCAGCAATATCCCCTTGGAGACCAGTCCGCTGGAGGACGATGTATTGAATCGCGACTGAATTTGAGTGCTCCATGGTCATTAGGAGGCCCTGAAGGTTACAATTAACTATCAGTTTTGCTACGGATTCGAAAGCGTAGAATCACCGGAGACGGACCAAGTGGTGCCCGAGGCAGCGATATCCCCTTGGAGACAAGTCGGCTGGAGGACGATGTAGTGAATCTCGACGCAATTTGAGTGTTCCTTCGTCATTAGGACGCCCTGAACGTTACAATTAACTATCTGTTTTGCGTCGGATTCGAAAATATAGTTTCACAGGGGAACGACCATAAGGTGCCCGAGGCAGCAATAGAACCGTGGAGACAAATCGGCTGGAGGACGAGGTATTGGATCGCGACGCAATTTGAGTGTTCCATCGTAACTAGGAGGCCCTGATTGTTACAATTAACGATCAGCTTTGCGTCGGATTAGAATATCTAGACTCACAGGAGAACGACCACAAGGTGCCCGAGGCAGCAATAGACCGTTGGAGACAATCCGGCTGAAGGACGATGAATTGAATCTCGACGCAATTTGAGTGTTCCATCGTCATTAGGAAGCCCTGAACGTTACAATTAACAATCAGTTTCGCGTCGGATTCGAAAATCTAGACTCACAGGAGAGCGACCATAAGGAGCCCGAGGCAGCAATATCCCCATGGAGACAAGTCGGCTGGAGGCCCATGTATTTAATCTGGACGCAATTTGAGTGTTCCATCGTCATTAGGAGTCCCTGAACGATACAATTAACTATCTGCTTTGCGTCGGATTCGAAAATCTAGACTCACAGGAGACCGAACATAAGGTGCCCGAGGTAGCAATAGACTCTTGAGGACAAGTCGGCTCAAGGACGATGAATTGAATCTCAACGCAATTTGAGTGTTCCATCGTCATTATGAGGCCCTGAACGTTGAAATTAACTATCAGTTTCGCGTCGGACTGAAAATCTAGGCTCACAGGTGACGGACCACTTGGAGCCCGAGGCAGCAATATCCCCTTGTAGACAAGTCGGCTGGGGGTCGATGTATGGACTCCCGACCCATTTTAGTGTTCTATCGTTATTAGGAGGCGCTGAATGTTACAATTCACTATCATTTTTGCGTCGGGTTGGAAAATCTAGACTCACAGGAGAACGATCATAAGGTGCCCGAGGCAGCAAAAGACCCCTGGAGACAAGTCGGCTGAAGGACGATATATTGGATCACGACAAAATTTGAGTGTTCCATCGTCATTAGGAGGCCCTGAATGGTACAATTAACTATCAGTATTTCGTCGGATTCGAAAATCTAGACTCACTGGAGACTGACCATAAGGAGCCCGAGGCAGCAATATCCCCTTGGAGACCAGTCCGCTGGAGGACGAAGTATTGAATCGCGACTCAATTTGAGTGCTCCATCGTCATTAGGAGGCCCTCAACGTTACAATTAACTATCAGTTTTGCTACGGTTTCGAAAACGTAGAATCACCGGAGACGGACCAAGTGGTGCCCGAGGCAGCGATATCCCCTTGTAGACAAGTCGGCTGGAGGACTATGTATTGAATCTCGACGCAATTTAAGTGTTCCATGGCCATTAGGAGGCGCTGAACGTTACAATTAACTATCATTTTAGCGTCGGATTCGAAAATCTACTCACATGAGAAGGATCATATGGTGCCCGAGACATCAATATCCCCCGGGATACAAGTCGGCTGGAGGACGATGTATTGAATCTCGACGCAATTTGAGTAATCCATCGTCATTAGGAGGCCGGGAATTTTACAATTAACAATCAGTTTTGCGTCGGATTAGAAAATCTAGACTCACAGTAGAACGACCATAAGGTGCCCGAGGCAGCAATAGACCCTTGGGGACAAGTCGGCTGAAGGACGATGTATTCAATCTCGTCGCAATTTGAGTGTTCCATCGACATTAGGAGGCCCTTAACGCTACAATTAACTGTCAGATTCGCGTCGGATTCAGAAATCTAGACTCACAGGAGACGGACCATTTGGTGCCGGAGGCAGCAATATCCCCTTGGAGACCAGTCCGCTGGAGGACGATGTATTGAATCGCGTCGCAATTTGAGTGCTCCATCGTCATTAGGAGGCCCTGAACTTTACAATTAACAGTCAGATTTGCGTCGGATTCGATAACGTAGAATGACCGGAGACGGACCAAGTGGTGCCCGAGGCAGCGATATCCCCTTGGAAACAAGTCCGCTGGAGGACGATGTAGTGAATATCGACGCAATTTGAGTGTTCCTTCGTCATTAGGAGGCCCTGAACGTTACAATTAACTATCTGTTTTGCGTGGGATTCGAAAATCTAGACTCACTGGAGACGGACCATAACGTGCCCGAGGCAGCAATATCCCCTTGGAGACCAGTCCGCTGAAGGACGGTGTATTGAATCGCGACGCAATTTGAGTGTTCCTTCGATATTAGGAGGCCCTGATCGTTACCATTAACTATCTGTTTTGCTTCGGATTCGAAAATCTAGACTCACAGGAAAACGACCACAAGGGGCTCGAGGCAGCAATAGACCCTTGGAGACAAGTCGGCTCGAGGCCCATGTATTGAATCTCGACGCAATTTGAGTGTTCTATCGTCATTAGGAAACCCTGAACGTTACAATTAACAATTAGTTTCGCGTCGGATTCGAAAATCGAGACTCACAGGAGAAGGACCATATGGTGCCCGAGGCAGCAAAATTCCCTACGAGACAAGTCAGCTGGAGGGCGATGTATTGAATCTCGACGCAATTTGAGTGTTCTATCGTCATTAGGAAACCCTGAACGTTACAATTAACAATTAGTTTCGCGTCGGATTCGAAAATCGAGACTCACAGGAGAAGGACCATATGGTGCCCGAGGCAGCAATATTCCCTACGAGACAAGTCAGCTGGAGGGCGATGTATCGAAACTCGACGCTATTTGAGTGTTCCATCGTCATTAGGAGGCGCTGAACGTTACAATTAACTATCATTTTAGCGTCGTATTCGAAAATCTACTCACAGGAGAAGGATCATATGGTGCCCGAGACATCAAAACCCCCTGGATACAAATAAGCTGGACGACGATGTATTGAATCTCGACGAATTTTGAATGTTCCATCGTCATTGGGAGGCCCTGAAATTTACAATTAACTATCTGTTTTGCGTCGGATTCGAAAATCTAGACTCACAGGAGAACGACCATAAGGTGCCCGAGGCAGCAATGGATCCTTGCAGACAAGTGTGCTGGAGGACGATGTGTTGAATCGCGACTCAATTTGAGTGCTCCATCGTCATTAGGAGGCCCTGAACGTTACAATTCACTATCATTTTTGCGTCGTAATCGAAAATCTAGACTCACAGGAGACGGACCGTAAGGAGCCCGAGGCAGCAATATCCCCTTGGAGACCAGTCCGGTGGAGGACGAAGTATTGAATCGCGACTCAATTTGAGTGCTCCATGGTCATTAGGAGGCCCTGAACGTTACAATTAACTATCAGTCTTGCTACGGATTCGAAAACGTAGAATCACCGGAGACGGACCAAGTGGTGCCCGATGCAGCGATATCCCCTTGGAGACAAGTCTGCTGGAGGACGATGTAGTGAATTTCGACGCAATTTGAGTGTCCCCTCTTCATTAGGAGGCCCTGAACGTTACAATTAACTATTTGTTTTGCGTCGGATTCGAAAATCTAGATCCACAGGAGAACGACCATAAGCTGCCCGAGGCAATTTGAGTGTTCCATCGTCATTAGGGGGCCCTGAACGTTAAAATTAACTATCAGTTTCGCGTCGGACTGAAAATCTAGACTCACAGGTGACGGACCACTTGGAGCACGAGGCAGCAATATCCCCTTGTAGTCAAGTCGGCTGGAGGACTATGTATTGAATCTCGACGCAATTTGAGTGTTCCATCGCCATTAGGAGGCGCTGAACGTTACAATTAACTATCATTTTAGCGTCGGATTCGAAAATCTACTCACAGGAGAAGGATCATATGGTGCCCGAGACATCAATATCCCCCTGGATACAAGTCGGCTGGAGGACGATGTATTGAATCTCGACGCAATTTGAGTGTTCCATCGTCATTAGGAGGCCCTGAATTTTACAATTAACAATCAGTTTTGCGTCGGATTAGAAAATCTAGACTCACAGTAGAACGACCATAAGGTGCCCGAGGCAGCAATAGACCCTTGGGGACAAGTCGGCTGAAGGACGATGTATTCAATCTCGTCGCAATTTGAGTGTTCCATCGACATTAGGAGGCCCTGAACGCTACAATTAACTATCAGTTTCGCGTCGGATTCAAAAATCTAGACTCACAGGAGACGGACCATTTGGTGCCGGAGGCAGCAATAACCCCTTGGAGACCAGTCCGCTGGAGGACGATGTATTGAATCGCGACGCAATTTGAGTGCTCCATCGTCATTAGGAGGCCCTGAACGTTACAATTAACAGTCAGATTTGCGTCGGATTCGATAACGTAGAATGACCGGAGACGGACCAAGTGGTGCCCGAGGCAGCGATATCCCCTTGGAAACTGGTCCGCTGGAGGACGATGTAGTGAATATCGACGCAATTTGAGTGTTCCTTCGTCATTAGGAGGCCCTGAACGTTACAATTAACTATCTGTTTTGCGTCGGGTTCGAAAATCTAGACTCAAAGGAGAACGAACATAAGATGCCCGAGCCAGCAATTGACCCTTGGAGACAAGTCGGCTCGAGGCCCATGTATTTAATCTCGACGCAATTTGAGTGTTCCATCGTCATTAGGAATCCCTGAACGTTACAATTAACTCTCTGCTTTGCGTCGGATTCGAAAATCTAGACTCACAGGAGACCGAACATAAGGTGCCCGAGGTAGCAATAGGCTCTTGAAGACAAGTCGGCTGAAGGACGATATATTGAATCTCGACGCAATTAGAGTGTTCCATCGTCATTAGGAAACCCTGAGCGTTACAATTAACAATCAGTTTCGCGTCGGAATCGAAAATCTAGACTCACAGGTGAGCGATCATAAGGAGCCCGAGGCAGCAATATCCCCATGGAGACAATCAGGCTGGAGGACGATGTATTTAATCTCGACGCAATTTGAGTGTCCCATCGTCATTAGGAGGCGCTGAACGTTACAATTAACTATCATTTTAGCGTCGGATTCGAAAATCCACTCACACGAGAAGGATCATATGGTGACCGAGACATCAATATCCCCTTGGATACAAGTCGGCTGGACGACGATGTATTGAATCTCGACGCATTTTGAGTGTTCTTTCGTCATTAGGGGGCGCTGAACGTTACAATTCACTATCATTTTTGCGTCGGGTTCGAAAATCTAGACTCACAGGAGAACGATCATAAGGTGCCCGAGGCAGCAATAGACCCTTGGAGACACGTCGGCTGGAGGACGATATTTTGGATCACGACAAAATTTGAGTGTTCCGTCGTCATTAGGAGGCCCTGAATGTCACAATTAACTATCAGTTTTTCGTCGGATTCGAAAATCTAGACTCACTGGAGACGGACCATAACGTGCCCGAGGCTGCAATATCCCCTTGGAGACCAGTCCGCTGGAGGACGGTGTATTGAATCGCGACGCAATTTGAGTGTTCCTTCGATATTAGGAGGCCCTTAACGTTACAATTAACTATCTGTTTTGCGTCGGATTCGAAAATCTAGACTCACAGGAGAACGACCACAAGGGGCCCGAGGCAGCAATAGACCCTTGGAGACAAGTCGGCTCGAGGCCCATGTATTGAATCTCGACGCAATTTGAGAGTTCCATCGTCATTAGGAAACCCTGAACGTTACAATTAAGAATCAGTTTCGCGTCGGATTCGAAAATCTAGACTCACAGGAGAAGGAGCATATGGTGCCCGAGGCAGCAATTTCCCTACGAGACAAGTCGGCTGGAGGGCGATGTATTGAATCTCGACGCAGTTTGAGTGTTCCATCGTCATTAGGAAACCCTGAACGTTACAATTTACAATCTGTTTCGCGTCGGATTCGAAAATCTAGACTCACAGGAGACCGAACATAAGGTGCCCGAGCCAGCAATAGACCCTTGGAGACAAATCGGCTGGATGCCGATATATTGAATCTCGAGGAAATTAGAGTGTTCCATCGTCATTAGGAAACCCTGAGCGTTACAATTAACAATCAGTCTTGCGTCGGATTCGAAAATCTAAACTCACAGGAGAACGACCATAAGGTGCCCGAGCCAGCAATAGACCCTTGGAGACAAGTCGGCTGGAGGACGTGGTATTGGATCGCGACGCAATTTGAGTGTTCCATCGTCATTAGGAGGCCCTGAATGATACAATTAACTATCAGTTTTTCGTCGGATTCGAAAATCTAGACCCACTGGAGACGGACCATAAGGTGCCCGAGGCAGCAATACCCCTTTGGAGACAAGTCTGCTGGAGGACGATGTGTTGAATCGCGACTCAATTTGAGTGCTCCATCGTCATTAGGAGGCCCTGAATTTTACAATTAACTATCAGTTTCGCGTCGGACTGAAAATCTAGACCCACAGGTGACGGACCACATGGAGCCCGAGGCAGCATTATCCACTTGTAGACAAGTCGGCTGGAGGTCGATGTATTGACTCCTGACGCAATTTGAGTGTTCCATCGTCATTACGAGGCGCTGAACGTTACAATTAACTATCATTTTTGCGTCGGATTCGAAAGTCTAGACTCACAGGAGACGGAACATATGGTGCCCGAGGCACCAATATCCCCTTGGAGACAAGTCGGCTAGAGGTCGATGAATTGAATCTAGACGCCATTTGAGTTTTCCATCGTTATTAGGAGGCCCTGAACATCACAATTAACTATCAGTTTTTCGTCGGATTCGAAAATCTAGACCCACTGGAGACGGACCATAAGGTGCCCGAGGCAGCAATATCCCTTTGGAGACAAGCCTGCTGGAGGACGATGTGTTGAATCGCGACTCAATTTGAGTGCTCCATCGTCATTAGGAGGCCCTGAACGTTACAGTTCACTATCATTTTTGCGTCGTAATCGAAAATCTAGACTCACAGGAGACGGAACATATGGTGCCCGAGGCAGCAATATCCCCTTGGAGACAAGTCGGCTGGAGGTCGATGTATTGAATCTAGACGCCATTTGAGTGTTCCATCGTCATTAGGAGGCCCTGAACATTACAATTAACTATCAGTTTTGCGTCGGATTCTAAAGTTTAGGATCACTGGGGAACGACCATATGGGGCCCGAGGCAGCAATAGACCCTTGGAGACAAATCGGCTGAATGCCGATATATTGAACATCGACGCAAGTAGAGTGTTCCTTCGTCATTAGGAAACCCTGAGCGTTACAATTAACAATCAGTCTCGCGACGGATTCGAAAATCTAGACTCACAGGCGAACGAACATAAGGTGCCCGAGCCAGCAGTAGACCCTTGGAGACAAGTCGGCTCGAGGCCCATGTATTTAATCTCGAGGCAATTTGGGTGTTCCATCGTCATTATGAGTCCCTGAACGTTACAATTAACTATCTGCTTTGCGTCGGATTCGAAAATCTAGACTCACAGGAGACCGAACATAAGGTGCCCGAGCCAGCAATAGACCCTTGGAGACAAGTCGGCTCGAGGCCCGTGTATTTAATCTCGACGCAATTTGAGTGTTCCATCGTCATTAGGAGTATCTGATCGTTACAATTAACTATCTGCTTTGCGTCGGATTCGAAAATCTAGACTCACAGGAGACCGAACATAAGGTGCCCGAGGCAGCAATATCCCCTTGGAGACCAGTCAGCTGGAGGACGATGTATTGAATCGTGACTCAATTTGAGTGCTCCATCGTCATTAGGAGGCCATGAACGTTACAATTAACTATCAGGTTTGCTACGGATTCGAAAACGGAGAATCACCGGAGACGGACCAAGGGGTACCCGAGGCAGCGTTATCCCCTTGGAGACAAGTCGGCTGGAGGACGATGTATTGAATCTCGACGCAATTTTAGTTTTCCTTCGTCATTAGGAAACCCTGAACGTTACAGTTTCGCGTCGGATTCAAAAATCTAGACTCAGAGGAGAGCGACCATAAGGAGCCCGCGGCAGCAATTTCCCCATGGAGACAAATCGGCTGGAGAACGATGTATTGAATCTCGACGCAATTTGAGTGTTCCATCGTCGTTAGGAGGCGCTGAACGTTACAATTAACTATCATTTTAGCGTCGGGTTCGAAAATCTACTCACAGGAGAAGTATCATATGGTGCCCGAGACATCAATATCCCCCTGGATACAAGTCGGCTGGAGGACGATGTATTGAATCTGGACGCTATTTGAGTGTTCCATCGTCATTAGGAGGCCCTGAATGTTACAATTAACAATCAGTTTTGCGTCGGATTAGAATATCTAGACTCACAGGAGAACGACCATAAGGTGCCCGAGGCAGAAATAAAACCATGGAGACAAATCGGCTGGAGGACGAGGTATTGGATCGCGACGCAATTTGAGTGTTCCATCGTAACTAGGAGGCCCTGATTGTTACAATTAACGATCAGTTTTGCGTCGGATTAGAATATCTAGACTCACAGGAGAACGACCATAAGGTGCCCGAGGCAGCAATAGACCGTTGGAGCCAAGTCGGCTGAAGGACGATGTATTGAATCTCGACGCAATTTGAGTGTTCCATCGACATTAGGAAGCCCGGAACGTTACAATTAACAATCAGTTTCGCGTCGGTTTCGAAAATCTAGACTCACAGGACAGCGACTATAAGGAGCCCGAGGCAGCAATATCCCCATGGAGACAAGTCGGCTGGAGGACGATGTATTGAATCTCGACGCAATTTGAGTGTTCCATCGTCATTAGGAGGCGCTGAACGTTACAATTAACTATCATTTTAGCGTCGGGTTCGAAAATCTACTCACAGGATTAGGATCATATGGTGCCCGAGACAACAATATCCCCTTGGATACAAGTCGGCTGGAGGACGATGTATTGAATCTCGACGCAATTTGAGTGTTCTATCGTCATTAGGAGGCCCTGAACGCTACACTTAACTATCAGTTTTGCGTCGGATTCGAAAATCTAGACTCACAGGAGAACGATCATAAGGTGCCCGAGGCTGCAATAGACCCATGGAGACAAGTCGGCTGGAGGACGATATATTGGATCACGAAAAAATTTGAGTGTTCCATCGTCATTTGGAGGCCCTGAATGTTACAATTAACTATCAGATTTTCGTCGGATTCGAAAATCTAGACTCACTGGAGACGGGCCATAATGTGCCCGAGTTAGCAATATCCCCTTGGAGGCCAGTCCGCTGGAGGACGATGTTTTGAATCGCGACGCAATTTGAGTGCTCCATCGTCATTAGGAGGCCCTGAACGTTACAATTAACAATCAGTTTTGCTTCGGATTCGAAAATGTAGAATCACCGGAGACGGACCAAGTGGTGCCCGAGGCAGCGATATCCCCTTGGAAACAAGTCCGCTGGAGGACGATGTAGTGAATATCGACGCAATTTGAGTGATCCTTCGCCATTAGGAGGCCCTGAACGTTACAATTAACTATTTGTTTTGCGTCGGATTCGAAAATCTAGACTCACAGGAGAACGACCATAAGGTGCCCAAGATAGCAATAGATCCTTGGAGACAAGTCGGCTCGAGGCCCATGTATTTAATCTCGAAGCAATTTGAGTGTTCCATCGTCATTAGGAGTCCCTGAACGTTGCAATTAACTATCTGCTTTGCGTCGGATTCGAAAATCTAGACTCACAGGAGACCGAACATAAGGTGCCCGGGGCAGCAATAGACTCTTGAAGACAAGTCGGCTGAAGGGCGATGTATTGAATCTCGACTCAATTTGAGGGTTCCATCGTCATTATGAGGCCCTGAACGTTAAAATTAACTATCAGTTTCGCGTCGGACTGAAAATCTAGAGTAACAGGTGACGGACCACATGGAGCCCGAGGCAGCAATATCCCCTTGTAGACAAGTCGGCTGGAGGTCGATGTAGTGACTCCCGACGCAATTTCAGTGTTCCATCGTCATTAGGAGGCGCTGAACGTTACAATTAACTATCTGGTTTGCGTCGGATTCGAAAATTTAGACTCACAGGAGACCGAACATGAGGTGCCCGAGGTAGCAATAGACTCTTGAAGACAAGTCGGCTGAAGGACGATGTATTGAATCTCAACGCAATTTGAGTGTTCTATCGTCATTAGGAGGCCCTGAACGCTACACTTAACTATCAGTTTTGCGTCGGATTCGAAAATCTAGACTCACAGGAGACCCATCATAAGGTGCCCGAGGCTGCAATAGACCCTTGGAGACAAGTCGGCTGGAGGTCGATGTAGTGACTCCCGACGCAATTTCAGTGTTCCATCGTCATTAGGAGGCGCTGAACGTTACAATTAACTATCATTTTTGCGTCGGATTCGAAAATCTAGACTCACAGGAGACGGAACATATGATGCCCGAGGCAGCAATATCCCCTTGGAGACAAGTCGGCTGGAGGTCGATGTATTTAGTCTAGACGCCATTTGAGTGTTCCATCGTCATTAGGAGTCCCTGAACGTTACAATTAACTATCTGCTTTGCGTCGGATTCGAAAATTTAGACTCACAGGAGACCGAACATAAGGTGCCCGAAGTAGCAATAGACTCTTGAAGACAAGTCGGCTGAAGGACGATGTATTGAATCTCAACGCAATTTGAGTGTTCCATCGTCATTATGAGGCCCTGAACGTTACAATTAACTATCAGTTTCGCGTCGGACTGAAAATCTAGAGTCACAGGTGACAGACCGCATGGAGCCCGAGGCAGCAGTATCCCCTTGTAGACAATTCGGCTGGAGGTCGATGTATCAACTCCCGACCCATTTTGAGTGTTCTATCGTCATTAGGAGGCGCTGAACGTTACAATTCACTATCATGTATGCGTCGGGTATGAAAATCTAGCCTCACAGGAGAACGATCATAAGGTGCCCGAGGCAGCAATAGACCCTTGGAGACAAGTCGGCTGGAGGACGATATATTGGATCACGACAAAATTTGAGTGTTCCATCGTCATTAGGAGGCCCTGAAATGGTACAATTAACTATCAGTATTTCGCCGGATTTGAAAATCTAGACTCGCTGGAGACGGACTATAAGGAGCCCGAGGCAGCAATATCCCCTTGGAGACCAGTCCGCTGGAGGACGATGTATGGAATCGCGACTCAATTTGAGTGCTCCGTCGTCATTAGGAGGCCCTGAACGTTACAATTAACTATCAGTTTTGCTACGGTTTCGAAAACGTAGAATTACCGGAGACGGACCAAGTGGTGCCCGAGGCAGCGATATCCCCTTGGAGACAAGTCGGCTGGAGGACGATGTAGTGAATCTCTACGCAATTTGAGTGTTCCTTCGTCATTAGGAGGCCCTGAACGTTACAATTAACTATCTGTTTTGCGTCGGATTCGAAAATCTAGTTTCACAGGAGAATGACCATAAGGTGCCCGAGGCAGCAATAGACCCTTGGAGACAGGTCGGCTCGAGCCCATGTATTGAGTCTCGACGCAATTTGAGTGTTCCATCGTCATTAGGAAACACTGAACGTTACAATTAAGAATCAGTTTCGCGTCGGATTCGAAAATCTATAATCACAGGAGAAGGACCACATGGTGCCCGGGGCAGAAATATCCCCTTCGAGACAAGTCGGCTGGAGGACGATGTATTGAATCTCGACACAATTTGAGTTTTCCATGATCATTAGGAAACCCTGAACGTTACAATTAACAATCAGTTTCGCGTCGTATTCGAAAATCTAGACTCACAGGAGACGGAACACATGGAGCCCGAGGCAGCAATATCCCCTTGTAGACAAGTCGGCTGGAGGTTGATGTATCTACTCTCGACGCAATTTGAGTGTTCCATCGTCATTAGGAGACGCTGAACGTTACAATTAACTATCATTTTAGCGTCGGATTCGAAAATCTACTCACAGGAGAAGGATCATATGGTGCCCGAGACATCAATATCCCCCTGGATACAAGTCGGCTGGAGGACGATGTATTGAATCTCGACGCAATTTGAGTGTTCCATCGTCATTATTAGGCCTTGAACGTTACAATTAACTATCTGCTTTGCGTCGGATTCGAAAATCTAGACTCACAGGAAAACGATCATAAGTACCCCAGACAGCAATTGACCCTTGTAGACAGGTCGGCTGGAGGACGATGTATTGGATCGCGACGCATTTTGAGTGTTCCATCGTAACTAGGAGTCCCTGAATGTTACAATTAACTGTCAGTTTTTCGTCGGATTCGAAAATCTAGACTCACTGGAGACGGACCATAAGATACCCGAAGCAGCAATATCCCCTTGGAGACCAGTCCGCTGGAGGACGATGTATTGAGTCTCGACGCAATTTGAGTGTTCCATCGTCATTAGGAGGCGCTGAACGTTACAATTAACTATCATTTTAGCGTCGGATTCGAAAATCTACTCAAAGGAGAAGGATCATATGAAGCTCGAGACAGGAATATCCCCTTGGATACAAGTCAGCTGGAGGACGATTTATTGAATCTCGACGCAATTTGAGTGTTCCATCGTCATTAGGAGGACCTGAACGTTACAATTAAAAATCAGTATTGCGTCGGATTAGAAAATCTAGACTCACAGGAGAACGACCATAAGGTGCACGAGGCAGCAATAGACCCTTGGAGGCAAGTCGTCTGAAGGACGATGTATTGAATCTCGTCGCAATTTGAGTGTTCCATCGTCATTAGGAGGCCCTGAACGCTACAATTAACTATCAGTTTCGCGTCGGATTCAAAAATCTAGACTCACAGGAGACGGACCATTTGGTGCCGGAAACAGCAATATCCCTTTGAAGACAAGTCGGCTGGAGGCTGACGTATTTAATCTCGACGCATTTTGAGTGTTCTATCGTCATTAAGAGGCGCTGAACGTTACAATTCACTATCATTTTTGCGTCGGGTTCGAAAATCTAGACTCATAGAAGAACGATCATAAGGTGCCCGAGCCAGATATCTACCCTTGGAGACAAGTCGGCTCGAGGCCCATGTATTTAATCTCGACGCAATTAGAGTGTTCCATCGTCATTAGGAGTCCCTGAACTTTACAATTAACTATCTGCTTTGCGTCGGATTCAAAAATCTAGACTCACAGGAGACCGAACATAAGGTGCCCGAGGCAGCAATAGACTCTTGAAGACAAGTCGGCTGAAGGACGATGTATTGAATCTCGACGCAATTTGAGTGTTCCATCGTCATTATGAGGCCCTGAACGTTACAATTAACTATCAGTATCGCGTCGGACTGAAAATCTTGACTCACAGGTGACGGACCAAATGGAGTCCGAGGCAGCAATATCCCCTTGTATACAAGTCGCCTGGAGAGGTGAGCGACCATAAGGAGCCCGAGGCAGCAATATCCCCATGGATACAATCAGGCTGGAGGACGATGTATTTAATCTCGACGCAATTTGAGTGTTCCATCGTCATTAGGCGGCGCTGAACGTTACAATTAACTATCAGTTTAGCGTCGGATTCGAAAATCCACTCACAGGAGAAGGGTCATACGGTGACCGAGACATCAATATCCCCTTGGATACAACTCGGCTGGACGACGATGTATTGAATCTCGACGCAATTTGAGTGTTCCATCGTCATTAGGAGGCCCTGAACGTTACAATTAACTATCAGTTTTGCGTCGGATTCGAAAATCTAGACTCACAGGAAAACGATCATAAGGTGCCTCAGCCAGCAATTGACCCTTGGAGACAGGTCCGCTGGAGGACGATGAATTGGATCGCGACGCAATTTGAGTGTTCCAAAGTAACTAGGAGTCCGTTAATGTTACAATTAACTATCAGTTTTTCGTCGGATTCGAAAATCTAGACTCACTGGAGACGAACCATAAGGTACCCGAAGCAGCAATATCCCCTTGGAGACCTGTCCGCTGGAGGACGATGTATTGAATCGCGACGCAATTTGAGTGCTCCATCGTCATTAGGAGGCCCTGTACGTTAGAATTAACTATCAGGTTCGCGTCGGATTCGAAAATCTAGACTCACAGGAGACGGACCACGTGGAGCCCTAGGCAGCAATAGACCCTTGGAGACAAGTCGGCTCGGGGCCGATGTATTGAATCTCGACGCAATTTGAGTTTTCCTTCGTCATTAGGAGGCGCTGAACGTTACAATCAACTATTATTTTAGCGTCGGACTCGAAAATCTACTCACAGGAAAAGGATGATATGGTGCCCGAGACAGCAATATCCCCTTGGATACAAGTGGGCTGGAGGATGATGTATTGAATCTCGACGCAATTTGAGTGTTCCATCGTCATTAGGAGGCCCTGATCGTTACAATTAACTATCTGCTTTGCGTCGGATTCGAAAATCTAGACTCACAGGAGATTGAACATAAGGTGCCCGAGGCAGCAATATCCCCTTGGAGACCAGTCTGCTGGAGGACGATGTATTGAATCGTGACTCAATTTGAGTGCTCCATCGTCATTAGGAGACCCTGAGCGTTACAATTAACTGTCATGTTTGCTACGGATTCGAAAACGTAGAATCACCGGAGACGGACCAAGTGGTGCCCGAGGCAGCGATATCCCCTTGGAGACAAATCGGCTGGAGGACGATGTATTGAATCTCGACGCAATTTGAGTTTTCCTTCGTCATTAGGAAACCCTGAACGTTACAGTTTCGCGTCGGATTCGAAAATCTAGACTCACAGGAGAGCGACCATAAGGAGCCCGAGGCAGCAATAGAACCATGGAGACAAATCGGCTGGAGGACGAGGTATTGGATCGCGACGCAATTTGAGTGTTCCATCGTAACTAGGAGGCCCTGATTGTTACAATTAAAGATCAGTTTTGCGTCGGATTAGAATATCTAGACTCACAGGAGAACGACCATAAGGTGCCCGAGGCAGCAATAGACCGTTGGAGACAAGTCGGCTGAAGGACGATGTATTGAATCTCGACGCAATTTGAGTATTCCATCGACATTAGGAAGCCCTGAACGTTACAATTAACAATCAGTTTCGCGTCGGTTTCGAAAATCTAGACTCACAGGACAGCGACCATAAGGAGCCCGAGGCAGCAATATCCTCATGGAGACAAATCGGCTGGAGGACGATGTATGGAATCTCGACGCAAGTTGAGTGTTCCATCGTCATTAGGAGGCGCTGAACGTTACAATTAACTATCATTTTAGCGTCGGGTTCGAAAATTTACTCGCAGGAGTAGGATCATATGGTGCCCGAGACAACAATATTCCCTTGGATACAAGTCGGCTGGAGGACGTTGTATGAAATCACGACGCAATTTGAGAGCTCTGTCGTCATTAGGAGGCACTGAACGATACAATTAACTATCAGTTTTGAGTCGGAGTCGAAAATCTAGACTCACAGGAGAACGATCATAAGGTGCACGAGGCTGCAATGGACCCTTGGAGACAAGTCGGCTGGAGGACGATATATTGGATCACGACAAAATTTCAGTGTTCCATCGTCATTTGGAGGCCCTGAATGTTACAATTAACTATCAGATTTTCGTCGGATTCGAAAATCTAGACTCACTGGAAACGGGCCATAAGGTGCCCGAGGCAGCAATATCCCCTTGGAGACCAGTCCGCTGGAGGACGATGTATTGAATCGCGACGCAATTTGAGTGCTCCATCGTCATTAGGAGGCCCTGAACGTTACAATTAACAATCAGTTTTGCTTCGGATTCGAAAACGTAGAATCACCGGAGACGGACCAAGTGGTGCCCGAGGCAGCGATTTCCCCTTGGAAACAAGTCCGCTGGAGGACGATGTTGTGAATATCGACGCAATTTGAGTAATCCTTCGTCATTAGGAGGCTCTGAACGTTACAATTAACTATCTGTTTTGCGCCGGATTTGAAAATCTAGACTCACAGGGGAACGACCGTAAGGTGCCCGAGCCAGCAATAGACCCTTGGAGACAAGTCGGCTCGAGGCCCGTGTATTTAATCTCGACGCAATTTGAGTGTTCCATCGTCATTAGGAGTCCCTGATCGTTACAATTAACTATCTGCTTTGCGTCGGATTCGAAAATCTAGACTCACAGGAGACCGAACATAAGGTGCCCGAGGCAGCAATATCCCCTTGGAGACCAGTCCGCTGGAGGACGATGTATTGAATCGCGACGCAATTTGAGTGCTCCATCGTCATTAGGAGGCCCTGAACGTTACAATTAACAATCAGTTTTGTTTCGGATTCGAAAACGTAGAATCACCGGAGACGGACCAAGTGGTGCCCGAGGCAGCGATATCCCCTTGGAAACAAGTCCGCTGGAGGACGATGTAGTGAATCTCGACGCAATTTGAGTGTTGCTTCGTCATTAGGACGCCCTGAACGTTACAATTAACTATCTGTTTTGCGTCGGATTCGAAAATATAATTTCACAGGGGAACGACCATAAGGTGCCCGAGGCAGCAATAGACCCTTGGAGATAAGTCGGCTCGAGGCCCGTGTATTTAATCTCGTCGCAATTTGAGTGTGCCATCGTCATTAGGAAACCTTGAACGTTACAATTTACAATCAGTTTCATGTCGGATTCGAAAATCTATACTCACAGGAGAAGGACCATATGGTGCCCGAGGCAGCAATATCCCCTTCGAGACAAGTCGGCTGGAGGTCGATGTATTGAATCTCGACGCAATTTGAGTTTTCCATCGTCATTAGGAAACCCTGAACGTTACAGTTTCGCGTCGGATTCGAAAATCTAGACTCACAGGAGAGCGACCATAAGGAGCCCGCGGCAGCAATTTCCCCATGGAGACAAATCGGCTGGAGAACTATGTATTGAATCTCGACGCAATTTGAGTGTTCCATCGTCGTTAGGAGGCGCTGAACGTTACAATTAACTATCATTATAGCGTCGGATTCGAAAATCTACTCACAGGAGAAGTATCATTGGTGCAGTAGACATCAATATCCCCTGGATACAAGTCGGCTGGAGGACGATGTATTGAATCTCGACGCAATTTGAGTGTTCCATCGTCATTAGGAGGCCCTGAATGTTACAATTAACAATCAGTTTTGCGTCGGATTAGAATATCTAGACTAACACAAGAACGACCATAAGGTGCCCGAGGCAGCAATAGAACCATGGAGACAAGTCGGCTGGAGGACGAGGTATTGGATCGCGACGCATTTTGAGTGTTCCATCGTAACTAGGAGGCCCTGATTGTTACAATTAACGATCAGTTTTGCGTCGGATTAGAATATCTAGACTCACAGGAGAACGACAATAAGGTGCCCGAGGCAGCAATTGACCGTTGGAAGCAAGTCTGCTGAAGGGCGATGTATTGAATCTAGACGCAATTTGATGTTCCATCGTCATTAGGAAGCCCTGAACGTTACAATTAACAATCAGTTTCGCGTCGGATTCAATAATCTAGACTCACAGGAGAGCGACCATAAGGAGCCCGAGGCAGCATTATCCCCCTGGAGACAAGTCGGCTGGAGGACGATGTATTGAATCTCGACGCAATTTGAGTGTTCCATCGTCATTAGGAGGCGCTGAACGTTACAATTACCAATCAGTTTTGCTTGTTATTCGAAAATGTAGAATCACCCTAGACGGACCAAGTGGTGCCCGAGGCAGCGATATCCCCTTGGAAACAAGTCCGCTGGAGGACGATGTAGTGAATATCGACGCAATTTGAGTGATCCTTCGACATTAGGAGGCCCTGAACGCTACAATTAACTATTTGTTTTGCGTCGGATTCGAAAATCTAGACTCACAGGAGAACGACCATAAGGTGCCCGAGCCAGCAATAGATCCTTGGACACAAGTCGGCTCGAGGCCCATGTATTTAATCTCGACGCAATTTGAGTGTTCCATCGTCATTAGGAGTCCCTGAACGTTACAATTAACTATCTGCTTTGCGTCGGATTCGATAATCTAGACTCACAGGGGACCGAACATAAGGTGCCCGAGGAAGCAATAGACTCTTGAAGACAAGTCGGCTGAAGGACGATGTATTGAATCTCGACGCAATTTGAGTGTTCCATCGTCATTATGAGGCCCTGAACGTTACAATTAACTATCAGTTTCGCGTCGGACTGAAAATCTAGAGTAACAGGTGACGGACCACATGGAGCCCGAGGCAGCAATATCCCCTTGTAGACAAGTCGGCTGGAGGTCGATGTAGTGACTCCCGACGCAATTTCAGTGTTCCATCGTCATTAGGAGGCGCTGAACGTTACAATTAACTATCTGGTTTGCGTCGGATTCGAAAATTTAGACTCACAGGAGACCGAACATAAGGTGCCCGAGGTAGCAATAGACTCTTGAAGACAAGTCGGCTGAAGGACGATGTATTGAATCTCAACGCAATTTGAGTGTTCCATCGTCATTATGAGGCCCTCAACGTTACAATTAACTATCAGTTTCGCGTCGGACTGAAAATCTAGACTCACAGGTGACGGACCACATGGAGCCCGAGGCAGCAGTATCCCCTTGTAGACAATTCTGCTGGAGGTCGATGTATTGACTCCCGACCCATTTTCAATGTTCTATCGTCATTAGGAGGCCCTGAACTATACAATTAACTATCAGTTTTGCTACGGTTTCGAAAACGTAGAATCACCGGAGACGGACCAAGTGGTGCCCGAGGCAGCGATATCCCCTTGGAGACAAGTCGGTTGGAGGACGATGTAGTGAATCTCTACGCTATTTGAGTGTTCCTTCGTCATTAGGAGGCCGTGAACGTTACAATTAACTATCTGTTTTGCGTCGGATTCGAAAATCTAGTTTCACAGGAGAATGACCATAAGGTGCCCGAGGCAGCAATAGACCCTTGGAGACAGGTCGGCTCGAGCCCATGTATTGAATCTCGACGCAATTTGAGTGTTCCATCGTCATTAGGAAACACTGAACGTTACAATTAACAATCAGTTTCGCGTCGGATTCGAAAATCGATAATCACAGGAGAGAGACCATATGGTGCCCAGTGCAGCAATATCCCCTTCGAGACAAGTCGGCTGGAGGACGATGTATTGAATCTCGACAAAATTTGAGTTTTCCACGATCATTAGGAAACCCTGAACGTTACAATTAACAATCAGTTTCGCGTCGTATTCGAAAATCTAGACTCACAGGAGACGGACCACATGGAGCCCGAGGCAGCAATATCCCCTTGTAGACAAGTCGGCTGGAGGTTGATGTATCTACTCTCGACGCAATTTGAGTGTTCCATCTTCATTAGGAGGCGCTGATCGTTACAATTAACTATCACTTTTGCGTCGGATTCGAATACCTAGACTCACAGGAGACGGACCATATGGTGCCCGAGCCAGCAATATCCCCTTGGAGACAAGTCGGCTGGAGGCCGATGTATTCAATCTCGACGCAATTTGAGTGTTCCATCATCATTAGGAAACCCTGAACGCTACAATTAACAATCAGTTTCGCGTCGGATTCTAAAATCTAGACTCACAGGAGAGCGACCATAAGGAGCCCGAGGCAGCAATATCCCCATGGAGACAAATCGGCTGGAGGATTATGTATTGAATCTCGACGCAATTTGAGTGTTCCATCGTCATTAGGAGGCGCTGAACGTTACAATTAACTATCATTTTAGCGTCGGATTCGAAAATCTACTCACAGGAGAAGGATCATATAGTGCCCGAGACATCTATATCCTCCTGGATACAAGTCGGCTGGAGGACGATGTATTGAATCTCGACGCAATTTGAGTGTTCCATCGACATTAGGAGGCCCTGAACGCTACAATACACTATCTGTTTTGCGTCGGATTCGAAAATTTAGACTCATAGGAAAACGATCATAAGGTACCCCAGCCAGCAATTGACCCTTGGAGACAGGTCCGCTGGAGGACGATGAATTGGATCGCAACGCAATTTGAGTGTTCCAAAGTAACTAGGAGTCCGTGAATGTTACAATTAACTATCAGTTTTTCGTCGGATTCGAAATTCTATTCTCACTGGAGACGGACCATAAGGTACCCGAAGCAGCAATATGCGGTTGGAGACCTGTCCGCTGGAGGACGATGTATTGAATCGCGACGCAATTTGAGTGCTCCATCGTCATTAGGAGGCGCTGAACGTTACAATTAACTATCATTTTAGCGGCGGATTCGAAAATCTACTCACAGGAGAAGGATCATATGAAGCGCGAGACAGCAATATCTCCTTGGATACAAGTCGGCTGGAGGACGATGTATTGAATCTCGACGCAGTTTGAGTGTAACATCGTCATTAGGAGGACCTGAAAGTTACAATCAACAATCAGTTTTGTGTCGGATTAGAAAATCTAGACTCACAGGAGACCGACCATAAGGTGCCCGAGGAAGCAATAGGCCCTTGGAGACAAGTCGGCTGAAGGACGATGTATTGAATCTCGACGCAATTTGAGTGTTCCATCGTCATTAGGAGGCGCTGAACGTTACAATTAACTATCATTTTTGCGTCGGATTTGAAAATCTAGACTCACAGGAGACGGACTACATGGTGCCCAAGGCAGCAATATCCCCTTGGATACATGTGGGCTGGAGGATGATGTATTGAATCTCGACGCAATTTGAGTGTTCCATCGTCATTAGGAGGCCCTGAACGGTACAATTATCTATCAGTTTCGCGTCGGATTCGAAAATCTAGACTCACAGGAGACGGACCACATGGAGCCCGAGGCAGCAATAGACCCTTGTAGACAAGTCGGCTCGAGGCCGGTGTATTGAATCTCGACGCAATTTGAGTGTTCCATCGTCATTTGGAGGCCCTGAACGTTACCATTAACTATCAGTTTTGCGTCGGATTCTAAAATCTTGTCTCACAGGAGAACGACCATAAGGTGCCCGAGGCAGCAATAGACCCTTGGAGACCATTCGGCTGGAGGACTATATATTGACTCTCGACGCAATTTAAGTGTTCCATCGTCATTAGGAGGCGCTGACTGTTACAATTAACTATCATTTTAGCGTCGGATTCGAAAAGCTACTCACAGGAGAAGGATCATATGGTGCCCGAAGCAGCAATATCCTCTTGGATACAAGTCGGCTGGAGGACGATGTATTGAATCTCGACGCAATTTGAGTGTTCAATCGTCATTAGGAGGCCCTGAACGTTACTATTAACAATCAGTTTTGCGTCGGATTAAAAAATCTAGACTCACATGAGAACGACCATAAGGTGCCCGACGCAGCAATAGACTTTTGGAGACAAGTCGGCTGAAGGACGATGTATTAAATCTCGGCGCAATTTGAGTGTTCCATCGTCATTAGGAGGCCCTGAACGTTACAATTAACTATCAGTTTTGCGTCGGATTCGAAAATCTAGACTCACAAGAAAACGATCATAAGGTGCCCCAGACAGCAATTGACACTTGGAGACAGGTCGGCTGGAGGACGAAGTATTGGATCGCGACGCAATTTGAGCGTTCCATCGTAGCTAGGAGTCCCTGAATGTTAAAATTAACTATCAGTTTTTCGTCGGATTCGAAAATCTAGACTCACTGGAGATCGACCATAAGGTACCCGAAGCAGCAAAATCCCCTTGGAGACCAGCCCGCTGGAGGACGATGTATTGAATCGCGACGCAATTTGAGTGCTCCATCGTCATTAGGAGGCCCTGAACGTTAGAATTAACTATCAGGTTCGCGTCGGATTCGAAAATCTAGACTCACAGGAGAACGACCGTAAGGTGCCCGAGGTAGCAACAGACCCTTGGACACAAGTCGGCTGGGGGCCGATGTATTGAATCTCGACGCAATTTGAGTGTTCCATCGTCATTAGGAGGCCCTAAACGTTACAATTAACTATCATTTTTGCGTCGGATTCGAAAATCTAGACTCACAGGAGAACGACCGTAAGGTGCCCGAGGCAGCAATAGACCCTTGGAGACAAGTCGGCTGGAGGACGATGTATTGAGTCTCGACGCAATTTGAGTGTTCAATCGCACTTAGGAGGCGCTGAACGTTACAATTAACTATCATTTTAGCGTCGGATTCGAAAATCTACTCACTGGAGAAGGATCATATCAAGCCCGAGACAGCAATATCCCCTTTGGTACAAGTCGGCTGGAGGACGATGTATTGAATCTCGACGTAATTTGAGTGTTCCATCGTCATTAGGAGGCCCTGACGTTACAATTAACTATCAGTTTTGCGTCGGATTCGAAAATCTACACTCACAGGAGAACGACCATAAGGTGCCCGAGGCAGCAATAGACCCTTGGAGACAAGTCGGCTGAAGGACGATGTATTGAATCTCGACGCAATTTGAGTGTTCCATCGTCATTAGGAGGCCCTGACGTTACAATTAACTATCAGTTTTGCGTCGGATTCGAAAATCTACACTCACAGGAGAACGACCATAAGGTGCCCGATTCAGCAATAGACTCTTGGAGACAAGTCGGCTGAAGGACGATGTATTAAATCTCGTCGCAATTTGAGTGCTCCATCGTCATTATGAGGCCCTGAACGTTACAATTAACTATCTGTTTTGCGTCGCATTCGAAAATCTAGACTCACAGGAAAACGATCATAGCGTGCCCGAGGCAGCAATAGACCCTTGGAGACAAGTAGGCTGGAGGACGATGTATTGGATCGCGACGCAATTTGAGAGTTCCATTGTCATTAGGAGGCCCTGAACGTTACAATTAACTATCAGTTACGCGTCGTATTCGAAAATCTAGACTCACAGGAGACGGACCACATGGAGCCCGAGGCAGCAATAGACCCTTAGAGACAAGTCGGCTCGGGGCCGATGTATTGAATCTCGACGCAATTTGAGTGTTCCATCGTCAATAGGGGGCCATGAACGATACAATTAACTATCTGTTTTGCGTCGGATTCGAAAATCTAGACTCACAGGAGAACGACCATAAGGTGCCCGAGGCAGCAATAGACTATTGGAGACAAGTCGGCTGAAGGACGATGTATTGAATTTCGACGCAATTTGAGTGTTCGATCGTCATTAGGAGGCACTGAACGGTACAATTAAATATCAGTTTCGCGTCGGATTCGAAAATCTAGACTCACAGGAGACGGACCACATGGAGCCCAAGGCAGCAATAGACCCTTGTAGACAAGTCGGCTCTAGGCCGGTGTATTGAATCTCAACGCAATTTGAGTGTTCCATCGTCAGTTGGAGGCCCTGAACGTTACAATTAACTATCAGTTTTGCGTCGGATTCTAAAATCTTGTCTCACAGGAGAACGACCATAAGGTGCCCGAGGCAGCAATAGACCCTTGGAGACCATTCGGCTGGAGGACGATATATTGACTCTCGACGCAATTTGAGTGTTCCATCGTCATTAGGAGGCGCTGACTGTTACAATTAACTATCATTTTAGCGTCGGATTCTAAAATCTACTCACAGGAGAAGGATCATATGGTGCCCGAGACAGCAACACCCCTTGGATACAAGTCGGCTGGAGGACGATGTATTGAATCTCGACGCAATTTGAGTGTTCAATCGTCATTAGGAGGCCCTGAACGTTACTATTAACAATCAGTTTTGCGTCGGATTAGAAAATCTAGACTCCCATGAGAACGACCATAAGGGGCCCAAGGCAGCAATAGACCTTTGGAGACAAGTCGGCTGAAGGACTATATACTGAATCTCGGCGCAATTTGAGTGTTCCATCGTCATTAGGAGGCCCTGGACGCTAAAATTAACTATCATTTTAGCGTCGGTTTCGAAAATCCACTCACAGGAGAAGGATCATATGGTGACCGAGACATCAATATCCCCTTGGATACAAGTCGGCTGGACGACGATGTATTGAATCTCGACGCAATTTGAGTGTTCCATCGTCATTAGGGGGCCCTGAACGTTACAATTAACTATCAGTTTTGCGTCAGATTCGATAATCTAGACTCACAGGAAAAGATCATAAGGTGTCCCAGTCAGCAATTGACCCTTAGAGACAGGTCGGCTGGAGGCCGATGTATTGGATCGCGGCGCAATTGGAGTGTTCCATCGTAACTAGGAGTCCCTGAATGTTACAATTAACTATCAGTTTTTCGTCGGATTCGAAAATCTAGACTCACTGGAGACGGACCATAAGGTACCCGAAGCAGCAATATCCCCTTGGAGACCAGTTCGCTGGAGGACGATGTATTGAATCGCGACGCAATTTAAGTGTTCCAACGTCATTAGGAGGCCCTGAACGTTACAATTAACTATCATTTTTGCGTCGGATTCGAAAATCTAGACTTACAGTAAAACGACCATAAGGTGCCCGAGGCAGCAATAGACCCTTGGAGACAAGTCGGCTGGAGAACGATGTATTTAGTCTCGACGCAATTTGAGTGTTCCATCGTCAATAGGAGGCGCTGAACGTTACAATTAACTATCATTTTTGCGTCGGATTCGAAAATCTAGACTCACAGGAGACGGACCATATGGTGCCCAAAGCAGCAATTTCCCCTTGTAGACAAGTCGGCTGGAGGCCGATTTATTGAATCCCGACGCAATTTGAGTGTTCCATCGTCATTAGGAGGCCCTGAACGTTACAATTAACAATCAGTTCTGCGTCGCATTAGAAAATCTAGACTCACGGGAGAACGACCATAAGGTGCCCGAGGCAGCAATAAACCCATGGAGACAAGTCGGCTGAAGGACGATGTATTAAATCTCGACGCAATTTGAGTGTTACATCGTCTTTAGGAGGCCCTGACGTTACAATTAACTATCAGTTTTGCGTCGGATTCGAAAATCTACACTCACAGGAGAACGACTATAAGGTGCCCGAGGCAGCAATAGACCCTTGGAGACAAGTCGGCCGAAGGACGATGTATTGAATCTCGACGCAATTTCAGTGTTCCATCAACATTAGGAGTCCCTGAACTTTACATTTAACGAACAGATTCGCGTCGGATTCAAAAATACAGACTCACAGGAGACGGACCATTTGGTGCCCGAGGCAGCGATATCCCCTTGGAAACAAGTCCGCTGGAGGACGATGTAGTGAATATCGTCGCAATTTGAGTGTTCCTTCGTCATTAGGAGGCCCTGAATGTTACAATTAACTATCTGTTTTGCGTCTGATTCGAAAATCTAGACTCACAGGAGAACGACCATAAGGTGCCCGAGGCAGCAATAGACTCTTGGAGACAAGTCGGCTGAAGGACGATGTATTGAATCTCGACGCAATTTGAGTGTTCAATCGTCATTAGGAGGCCCTGAACGTTGCTATTAACAATCAGTTTTGCGTCGGATTAGAAAATCTAGACTCCCATGAGAACGACGATAAGGTGCCCAAGGCAGCAATAGACCTTTGGAGACAAGTCGGCTGAAGGACAATATAATGAATCTCGGCGCAATTTGAGTGTTCCATCGTCATTAGGAGGCCCTGAACGCTAAAATTAACTATCATTTTAGCGTCGGATTCGAAAATCCACTCACAGGAGAAGGATCATATGGTGACTGAGACATCAATATCCCCTTGGATACAAGTCGGCTGGACGACGATGTATTAAATCGCGACGCAATTTGAGTGCTCCATGGTCATTATGAGGCCCTGAACATTAGAATTAACTATCAGGTTCGCGTCGGATTCGAAAATCTAGACTCACAGGAGAACGACCGTAAGGTGCCCGAGGCAGCAACAGACCCTTGGAGACAAGTCGGCTGGGGGCCGATGTATTGAATCTCGACGCAATTTGAGTGTTCCATCGTCATTAGGAGGCCCTGAACGTTACAATTAACTATCATTTTTGCGTCGGATTCGAAAATCTAGACTTACAGGAGAACGACCATAAGGTGCCCGAGGCAGCAATAGACCCTTGGAGACAAGTCCGCTGGAGGACGATGTATTTAGTCTCGACGCAATTTGAGTGTTCCATCGTCATTAGGAGGCGCTGAACGTTACAATTAACTATCATTTTAGCGTCGGATTCGAAAATCTACTCACAGGTGCAGGATCATATGAAGCCCGAGACAGCAATATCCCCTTGGGTACAAGTCGGCTGAAGGACGATGTATTGAATCTCGACGCAATTTGAGTGTTCCATCGTCATTAGGAGGCGCTGAACGTTACAATTAACTATCATTTTTGCGTCGGATTAAAAAATCTAGACTCACAGGAGACGGACCATATATTGCCCAAGGCAGCAATATCCCATTGGAGACAAGTCGGCTTGAGGCCGATGAATTGAATCTCGACGCAATTTCAGTGTTCCATCGTCATTAGGAGGCGCTGAAAGTTACAATTAACTATCATTTTAGCGTCGGATTCAAAAATCTACTCACAGGAGAAGGATCATATGAAGCCCGAGACAGCAATATCCCCTTGTGTACAAGTCGGCTGGAGGGCGATGTATTGAATCTCGACGCAATATGAGTGTTCCATCGTCATTAGGAGGCCCTGAACGTAACAATTAACTATCATTTTTGCGTCGGATTCAAAAATCTAGACCTACAGGAGAACGACCATAAGGTGCCCGAGGCAGCAATAGACCCTTGGAGACAAGTCGGCTGGAGGACGATGTATTTGGTCTCGACGCAATTTGAGTGTTCCATCGTCATTAGGAGGCGCTGAACGTTACAATTAACTATCATTTTAGCGTCGGATTCGAAAATCTACTCACAGGAGAAGGATCATATGAAGCCCGAGACAGCAATATCCCCTTGGGTACAAGTCGGCTGGAGGACGATATATTGAACCTCGGCGCAATTTGAGTGTTCCATCGTCATTAGGAGTACCTGAACGTTACAATTAACAATCAGTTTTGCGTCGGATTAGAAAATCTAGACTCACAGGAGAGCGACCATAAGGTGCCCGAGGCAGCAATAAACCCATGGAGACAAGTCGGCTGAAGGACGATGTATTGAATCTCGATGCAATTTGAGTGTTCAATCGTCATTAGGAGGCCCTGACGTTACAATTAACTATCAGTTTTGCGTCGGATTCGAAAATCTACACTCACAGGAGAACGACCATAAGGTGCCCGAGGCATGCAATAGACCCTTGGAGACAAGTCGGCTGAAGGACGATGTATTGAATCTCGACGCAATTTGAGTGTTCCATCGTCATTAGGAGGCCCTGACGTTACAAATGACTATCAGTTTTGCGTCGGATTTGAAAATCTACACTCACAGGAGAACGATTATAAGGTGCCCGAGGCAGCAATAGACTCTTGGAGACAAGTCGGCTGAAGGACGATGTATTGAATTTCGACGCAATTTGAGTGTTCGATCGTCATTAGGAGGCAATGACGGTACAATTAAATATCAGTTTCGCCTCGGATTCGAAAATCTTGTCTCACAGGAGAACGACCATAAGGTGCCCGAGGCAGCAATAGACCCTTGGAGACCATTAGGCTGGAGGACGATATATTGACTCTCGACGCAATTTGAGTGTTCCATCGTCATTAGGAGGCGCTGACTGTTACAATTAACTATCATTTTAGCGTCGGATTCTAAAATGTACTCACAGAAGAAGGATCATATGGTGCCCGAGACAGCAACACCCCTTGGATACAAGTCGGCTGGAGGACGATGTATTGAATCTCGACGCAATTTGAGTGTTCAATCGTCATTAGGAGGCCCTGAACGCTAAAATTAACTATCATTTTAGCGTCGGTTTCGAAAATCCACTCACAGGAGAAGGATCATATGGTGACCGAGACATCAATATCCCCTTGGATACAAGTCGGCTGGACGACGATGTATTGAATCTCGACGCAATTTGAGTGTTCCATCGTCATTAGAGGGCCCTGAACGTTACAATTAACTATCAGTTTTGCGTCAGATTCGAAAATCTAGACTCACAGGAAAAGATCATAAGGTGTCCCAGACAGCAATTGACCCTTGGAGACAGGTCGGCTGGAGGCCGATGTATTGGATCGCGACGCAATTTGAGTGTTCCATCGTCAATAGGAGGCGCTGAACGTTACAATTAACTATCATTTTAGCGTCGGATTCGAAAATCTACTCACAGGAGAAGGATCATATGAAGCCCGAGACAGCAATATCCCCTTGGGTACAAGTCGGCTGGAGGACGATATATTGAATCTCGACGCAATTTGAGTGTTCCATCGTCATTAGGAGTACCTGAACGTTACAATTAACAATCAGTTTTGCGTCGGATTAGAAAATCTAGACTCACAGGAGAACGACCATAAGGTGCCCGAGGCAGCAATAGACCCTTGGAGACAAGTCGGCTCAAGGACGATGTATTGAATCACGACGCAATTTGAGTGTTCCATCGTCAATAGGAGGCGCTGAACGTTACAATCAACTATTATTTTAGCGTCGGACTCGAAAATCTACTCACAGGAGAATGATGATATGGTGCCCGAGACAGCAATATCCCCTTGGCTACAAGTGGGCTGGAGGATGATGTATTGAATCTCGACGCAATTTGAGTGTTCCATCGTCATTAGGAGGCCCTGAACGTTACAATTAACAACCAGTTTTGCGTCGCATTAGAAAATCTAGACTCACAGGAGAACGACCATAAGGTGCCCGAGGCAGCAATAAACCCATGGAGACAAGTCGGCTGAAGGACGCATTTTGAGTGTTACATCGTCTTTAGGAGGCCCTGACGTTACAATTAACTATCAGTTTTGCGTCGGATTCGAAAATCTACACTCACAGGAGAACGACAATAAGGTGCCCGAGGCAGGAATAGACCCTTGGAGACAAGTCGGCTGAAGGACGATGTATTGAATCTCGACGCAATTTCAGTGTTCCATCAACATTAGGAGTCCCTGAACTTTACATTTAACTATCAGATTCGCGTCGGATTCAAAAATATAGACTCACAGGAGACGGACCATTTGGTGCCCGAGGTAGCGATATCCCCTTGGAAACAAGTCCGCTTTAGGACGATGTAGTGAATATCGACGCAATTTGAGTGTTCCTTCGTCATTAGGAGGCCCTGAACGTTACAATTAACTATCATTTTTGCGTCGGATTCGAAAATCTAGACTTACAGGAGAACGACCATAAGGTGCCCGAGGCAGCAATAGACCCTTGGAGACAAGTCCGCTGGAGGACGATGTATTTAGTCTCGACGCAATTTGAGTGTTCCATCGTCATTAGGAGGCGCTGAACGTTGCAATTAACTATCATTTTAGCGTCGGATTCGAAAATCTACTCACAGGTGAAGGATCATATGAAGCCCGAGAGAGCAATATCCCCTTGGGTACAAGTCGGCTGAAGGACGATGTATTGAATCTCGACGCAATTTGAGTGTTCCATCGTCATTAGGAGGCGCTGAACGTTACAATTAACTATCATTTTTGCGTCGGATTGGAATATCTAGACTCACAGGAGCGGACCATATATTGCCCAAGGCAGCAATATCCCCTTGGAGACAAGTCGGCTGGAGGCTGATGTATTGAATCTCGACGCAATTTCAGTGTTCCATCGTCATTAGGAGGCGCTGAAAGTTACAATTAACTATCATTTTAGCGTCGGATTCGAAAATCTACTCACAGGAGAAGGATCATATGAAGCCCGAGACAGCAATATCCCCTTGTGTACAAGTCGGCTGGAGGGCGATGTATTGAATCTCGACGCAATTTGAGTGTTCCATCGTCATTAGGAGGCGCTGAACGTTGCAATTAACTATCATTTTTGCGTCGGATTCGAAAATCTAGAATCACAGGAGAACGACCATAAGGTGCCCGACGCAGCAATATACCCTTGGAGACAAGTCGGCTGGAGGACGATGTATTGGATGACGACAAAATTTGAGTGTTCCATCGTCATTAGGAGGCCCTGAACGTTATAATTAACAATCAGTTTTGCGTCGGATTCGAAAACGTAGAATGACCGGAGACGGACCAAGTGGTGCCCGAGGCAGCGATATCCCCTTGGAAACAAGTCCGCTGGAGGACGATGTAGTGAATATGGACGCAATTTGAGTATTCCTTCGTCATTAGGAGGCCCTGAACGTTACAATTAACTATCTGTTTTGCGTCGGATTCGAAAATCTAGACTCACAGGTGAACGACCATAAGGTGCCCGAGCCAGAAATAGACACTTGGAGACAAGTCGGCTCGAGGCCCATGTATTTAATCTCGACGCAATTTGAGTGTTCCATCGTCATTAGGAGTCCCTGAACGTTACAATTAACTATCTGCTTTGCGTCGGATTCGAAAATCTAGACTCACAGGAGACCGAACATAAGGTGCCCGAGGCAGCAATAGACTCTTGAAAACAAGTCGGCTGAAGGACGATGTATTGAATCTCGACGCAATTTGAGTGTTCCATCGTCATTATGAGGCCCTGAACGTTACAATTAACTATCAGTTTCGCATCGGACTGAAAATCTAGACTCGCAGGTGACGGACCACATGGAGCCCGAGGCAGCAATATCCCCATGGAGACAATCAGGCTGGAGGACGATGTATCTAATCTCGACACAATTTGAGTGTTCTATCGTCATTAGGAGGCCCTGAACGTTACAATTAACTATCAGTTTTGCGTCGCATTAGAAAATCTAGACTCACAGGAGAACGACCATAAGGTGCCCGAGGCAGCAATAAACCCATGTAGACAAGTCGGCTGAAGGACGATGTTTTGAATCTCGACGCAATTCGAGTGTTCCATCGTCATTAGGAGGCCCTGACGTTACAATTAACTATCAGTTTTGCCTCGGATTCGAAAATCTACACTCACAGGAGAACGACCATAAATTGGCCGAGGCAGCAATAGACCCTTGGAGACAAGTCGGCTGAAGGACGATGTATTGAATCTCGACGCAATTTCAGTGTTCCATCGACATTAGGAGTCCCTGAACTTTACAATTAACTGTCAGTTTCGCGTCGGATTCAAAAATATAGACTCACAGGAGACGGACCATTTGGTGCCCGAGGCAGCGATATCCCCTTGGATACAAGTCCGCGGGAGGACGATGTAATGAATATCGCCGCAATTTGAGTGTTCCTTCGTCATTAGGAGGCCCTGAACGTTACAATTAACTATCTGTTTTGCGTCTGATTCGAAAATCTAGACTCACAGGAGAACGACCATTAGGTGCTCGAGGCAGCAATAGACGCTTGGAGACAAGTCGGCTGAGGGACGATGTATTGAATCTCGTCGCAATTTGAGCGTGCCATCGTCATTATGAGGCCCTGAACGTTACAATTAACTATCTGTTTTGCGTCGCATTCGAAAATCTAGACTCACAGGGGAACGACCATAAGGTGCCCGAGGCAGCAATAGACCCTTGGAGACCATTCGGCTGGAGGACGATATATTGACTCTCGACGCATTTTGAGTGTTCCATCGTCATTAGGAGGCGCTGAACGTTACAATTAACTATCATTTTTGCGTCGGATTCGAAAATCTAGACTCACAGGTGAACGACCATAAGGTGCCCGAGCCAGAAATAGACACTTGGAGACAAGTCGGCTCGAGGCCCATGTATTTAATCTCGACGCAATTTGAGTGTTCCATCGTCATTAGGAGTCCCTGAACGTTACAATTAACTATCTGCCTTGCGTCGGATTCGAAAATCTAGACTCACAGGAGAACGACCGTAAGGTGCCCAAAGCAGCAATATCCCCTTTTAGACCAGTCCGCTGGAGGACGATTTATTGAATCGCGACGCAATTTCAGTGTTCCATCGACATTAGGAGTCCCTGAACTTTACAATTAACTATCAGTTTCGCGTCGGATTCAAAAATATAGACTCACAGGAGACGGACCATTTGGTGCCCGAGGCAGCGATATCCCCTTGGATACAAGTCCGCAGGAGGACGATGTAGTGAATATCGACGCAATTTGAGTGTTCCTTCGTCATTAGGAGGCCCTGAACGTTACAATTAACTATCTGTTTTGCGTCTGATTCGAAAATCTAGACTCACAGGAGAACGACAATTAGGTGCTCGAGGCAGCAATAGACTCTTGGAGACAAGTCGGCTGAAGGACGATGTATTGAATCTCGTCGCAATTTGAGCGTTCCATCGTCATTATGAGGCCCTGAACGTTACAATTAACTATCTGTTTTGCGTCGCATTCCAAAATCGAGACTCACAGGAGAACGACCGTAAGGTGCCCAAAGCAGCAATATCCCCTTTTAGACCAGTCCGCTGGAGGACGATTTATTGAATCGCGACGCAATTTGAGTGTTCAATCGTCATTAGGAGGCCCTGAACGTAACTATTAACAATCAGTTTTGCGTCGGATTAAAAAATCTAGACTCACATGAGCACGACCATAAGGTGCCCGAGGCAGCAATAGACCTTTGGAGACAAGTCGGCTGAAGGGCGATGTATTGAATCTCGGCGCAATTTGAGTGTTTCATCGTCATTAGGAGACCCTGAACGTTACAATTAACTATCATTTTAGCGTCGGATTCGAAAATCCGCTCACAGGAGAAGGTACATATGGTGAACGAGACATCAATATCCCCTTGGATACAAGTCGGCTGGACGACGATGTATTGAATCTCGACGCTATTTGAGTGTTCCATCGTCATTAGGAGGCCCTGAACAATACATTAACTATCAGTTTTGCGTCGGATTCGAAAATCTAGACTCACAGGAAAACGATCATAAGGTGCCCCAGACAGCAATTGACCCTTGGAGAGAGGTCGGCTGGAGGACGATGTATTTGATCGCGACGCAATTTGAGTGTTCCATCGTAACTAGGAGTCCCTGAATGTTACAATTAACTATCATTTTTTCGTCGGATTCGAAACTCCAGACTCACTGGAGACGGACCATAAGGTACCCGAAGCAGCAATATCCCCTTGGAGACCAGTCCGCTGGAGGACGATGTATTGAATCGCGACGCAATTTGAGAGCTCCATCGTCATTAGGAGGCCCTGAACGTTAGAATTAACTATCTGGTTCGCGTCGGATACGAAAATCTAGACTCACAGGAGAACGACCGTAAGGTGCCCGAGGTAGCAACAGACCCTTGGAGACAAGTCGGCTGGGGGACGATGTATTGAATCACGACGCAATTTGAGTGTTCCATCGTCATTAGGAGGCTCTGAACGTTACAATTAACTATCATTTTTGCGTCGGATTCGAAAATCTAGACTCACCGGAGAACGACCATAAGGTGCCCGAGGCAGCAATAGACTCTTGGAGACAAGTCGGCTGGAGGACGATGTATTGAGTCTCGACGCAATATGAGTGTTCCATTGTCATTAGGAGGCGCTGAACGTTACAATTAACTATCATTTTTGCGTCGGATTCGAAAATCTACACTCACAGGAGACGGACCATATGGTGCCCAAGGCAGCAATATCCCCTTGGAGACAAGTCGGCTGTAGGCCGATGTATTGAATCTCGACTCAATTTGAGTGTTCCATCGTCATTAGGAGCCACTGAACGTTACAATCAACTATTATTTTAGCGTCGGATTCGAAAATCTACTCACAGGAGAAGGATGATATGGTGCCCGAGACAGCAATATCCCCTTGGAGACAAGTCGGCTGGAGGACGATGTATTGGATCGCGACCCAATTTGAGTGTTTCAACGTAACTAGGAGGCTATGAATGTTACAATTAACCATCAGTTTTTCGTCGGATTCGAGAATCTAGACTCACTGGAGGCGGACCATAAGGTGCCCAAAGCAGCAATATCCCTTTTTAGACCAGTCCGCTGGAGGACGATTTATTGAATCGCGACGCAAATTGGGTGCTAAATCGTCTGTAGGAGGCCCTGAACGTCACAATTAACTATCAGTTTCGCCTCGGATTCGAAAATCTTGACTCACAGGAGAACGACCGTAAGGTGCCCGAGGCAGCAACAGACCCCTGGAGACAAGTCGGGTGGAGGCCGATGTATTGAATCTCGACGCAATTTGAGTGTTCCATCGTCATTAGGAGGCCCTGAACGTTACAATTAACTATCAGTTTCGCGTCGTATTCGAAAATCTAGACTCACAGGAGACGGACCACATGGAGCCCGAGGCAGCAATAGACCCTTGGAGACAATTCGGCTCGGGGCCGATGTATTGAATCTCGACGCAATTTGAGTGTTCCATCGTCATCAGGAGGCCATGAACGTTACAAATAACTATCTGTTTTGCGTCGCATATGAAAATCTAGACTCACAGGAAATCGATCATAACGTGCCCCAGGCAGCAATAGACCCTTTCAGACAAGTCGGCTGAAGGACGATGTATTGGATCGCGACGCAATTTGAGTGTTCCAACGTACCTAGGAGGCCCTGAATGTTTTAATTAACTATCAGTTTTTCGTCGGATTCGAGAATCTAGACTCACTGGAAACGGACCATAAGGTGCCCAAAGCAGCAATATCCGTTTTTAGACCAGTCCGCTGGAGGACGATTTATTGAATAGCGACGCAAATTGGGTGCTCCATCGTCTGTAGGAGGCCCTGAACGTCACAATTAACTATCAGTTTCGCGTCGGATTCCAAAATCTTGACTCACAGGAGAACGACCGTAAGGTGCACGAGGCAGCAACAGACCTTCTGGAGACAAGTCGGGTGGAGGCCGATGTATTGAATCTCGACGCAATTTGAGTGTTCCATCGTCATTAGGAGGCCCTGAACGTTACAATTAACTTTCAGTTTCGCGTCGTATTCGAAAATCTAGACTCAGAGGAGACGGACCACATGGAGCCCGAGGCAGCAATCGACCCTTGGAGACAATTCGGCTCGGGCCGATGTATTGAATTTCGACGCAATTTGAGTGTTCCATCGTCATTAGGAGGCCATGAACGTTACAATTAACAATCTGTTTTGCGTCGGATTCGAAAATCTAGACTCACAGGAGAACGACCATAAGGTGCCCGAGGCAGCAATAGACTCTTGGAGACAAGTCGGCTGAAGGACGATGTATTGAATTTCGACGCAATTTGAGTGTTCGATCGTGATTAGGAGGCCCTGAACGGTACAATTAACTGTCAGTTTCGCGTCGAATTCGATAATCTAGACTCACAGGAGACGGACCACATGGAGCCCGAGGCAGCAATAGACCTTTGTAGACAAGTCGGCTCGAGGGGGGTGTATTGAATCTCGACGCAATTTGAGTGTTCCATCGTCATTTGGAGGCCCTGAATGTTACAATTAACTATCAGTTTTGCGTCGGATTCTAATATCTTGTTTCACAGGAGAACGACCGTAAGGTGCCCGAGGCAGCAATAGACCCTTGGAGACCATTCGGCTGGAGGACGATATATTGCCTCTCGACGCAATTTGAGTGTTCCATCGTCATTAGGAGGAGCTGACTGTTACAATTAACTTTCATTTTAGCGTCGGATTCGAAAATCTACTCACAGGAGAAGGATCATATGGTGCCCGAGACATCAATATCCCCTTGGATACAAGTCGGCTGGACGACGATGTATTGAATCTCGACGCAATTTGAGTGTTCCATCGTCATTAGGAGGCCCTGAACGTTACAATTAACTATCAGTTTTGCGTCGGATTCGAAAATCTAGACTCACAGGATAACGATCATAAGGTGCCCCAGACAGCAATTGACCCTTGAAGATAGGTCGGCTGGAGGACGATGTATTGGATCGCGACGCAATTTGAGTGCTCCATCGTAACTAGGAGTCCCTGAATGTTACAATTGACTATCAGTTTTTCGTCGGATTCGAAAATCTAGACTCACTGGAGACGGACCATAAGGTACCCGAAGCAGCAATATCCCCTTGGAGACCAGGCCGCTGGAGGACGATGTATTGAATCTCGACGCAATTTGAGTGCTCCATCGTCATTAGGAGGCCCTGAACGTTGCAATTAACTATCAGTTTTGCGTCGGATTCCAAAACTTAGAATCACCGGAGACGGACCATGTGGTGCAAGAGGCAGCGATATCCCCTTGGAGACAAGTCGGCTGGAGGACGATGTATTGAATCTCGACGCAATCTGTGTGTTCAATCGTTAATAGGAGGCGCTGAACTATACAATTAAATGTCAGATATGCGTCGGATTCGAAACTCTAGACTTACAGGAGACGGATGATGTGGTGCCCGAGGCAGCAATATCCCCTTGGAAACAAGTCCGCTGGAGGACGATGTAGAGAATATCGACGCAATTTGAGTGTTCCTTCGTCATTAGGAGGCCCTGAACGTTACAATTAACTATCTGTTTTGCGTCGGATTCGAAAATCAAGAATCACAGGAGAACGACCATAAGGTGCCCGAGGCAGCAATAGACTCTTGGAGACAAGTCGGCTGAAGGACGATGTATTGAATCTCGTCGCAATTTGAGCGTTCCATCGTCATTATGAGGCCCTGAACGCTACAATTAACTATCAGTTTCGCGTCGGATTCGAAAATCTAGACTCACAGGAGAACGACCGTAAGGTGCCCGAGGCAGAAACAAACCCTTGGAGACATGTCGGGTGGAGGCCGATGTATTGAATCTCGACGCATTTTGAGTGTTCCATCGTCATTAGGAGGCCCTGAACGTTACAATTAACTATCAGTTTCGCGTCGTATTCGAAAATCTAGACTCACAGGAGACGGACCACATGGAGCCCGAGTCAGCAATAGACCCTTGAAGACAAGTCTGCTCGCGGCCGATGTATTGAATCTCGACGCAATTTGAGTGTTCCATCGTCATTAGGAGGCAATGAACGTTACAATTAACTATCTGTTTTGCGTCGGATTCGAAAATCTAGACTCACAGGAGAACGACCATAAGGTGCCCGAGGGAGCAATAGACCCTTGGAGACCATTCGGCTGGAGGACGATATATTGACTCTCGACGCAATTTCAGTGTTCCATCGTCATTTGGAGGCCCTGAACGTTACAATTAACTATCATTTTACCGTCGGATTCGAAAATCTACTCACAGGAGAAGGATCATATGGCAGCCGATACAGCAATATCCCCTTGGATACAAGTCGGCTGGAGGACGATGTATTGAATGTCGACGCAATTTGAGTGTTCAATCGTCATTAGGAGGCCCTGAACGTTACAATTTACAATCAGTTTTGCGTCGCATTAGAATATCTAGACTCACAGGAGAACGACCATAAGGTGCCCGAGGCAGCAATAGACCCATGGAGACAAGTCGGCTGAAGGACGATGTATTGAATTTCGGCGCAATTTGAGTGTTCCATCGTCATTAGGATGCCCTGACGTTACAATTAACAATCAGTTTTGCGTCGGATTCGAAAATCTACACTCAGAGGAGAACGACCATAAGGTGCCCGAGGCGGCAATAGACCCTTGGAGACAAGTCGGCTGAAGGACGATGTATTGAATCTCGACGCAATTTGAGTGTTCCAACGTCATTAGGAGGCCCTGAACTTTATAATTGATTGTCACTTTCGCGTCGGATTCAAATATCTCGACTCACAGGAGACGGACCATTTGGTGCCCGAGGCTACAATTTCCTCTTGGAGACAAGTCGGCTGATGGACGATGTATTGAATCTCGACGCGTTTTGAGTGTTCTATCGTCATTGGGAGGTGCTGAACGTTACAGTTCACTATCATTTTTGGGTCGGATTCGAAAATCTAGACTAACAGGAGAAGGATCAAATTGTACCCGAGACAGCAATATCCCCTTGGAGACAAGTCGGCTGGAGGCCGATGTAGTGAATCTCCACGCAATTTGAGTGTTCCATCGTCATTAGGTGGCCCTGAGCGTTACAATTAACTATCAGTTTTGCGTCGGGTTCGAAAATCAAGACACAGGAGAACGATCATAAGGTGCCCGAGGCAGCAATAGACCCTAGGAGAAAAGTCGGCTGGAAGACGATGTATTGGATCGCGACGTAATTTGAGTGTTCCATCGCCATTAGGAGGCCCTGAATGTTACAATTAACTATCAGTTTTTCGTCGGATTCGAAAATCTAGACTCACTGGAGACGGACCATAAGGTGCCCGAGGCAACATCCCCTTGGAGACCAGTTGGCTGGAGGACGATGTATTAAAACTCGACTCAATTTGAGTGTTCAATCGTCATTAGTAGGCGCTGAACTATACAATTAAATATCAGATATGCGTCGGATTCGAAAATGTGGACTCACAGGAGACGGACCATAAGGTGCCCGAGGCAAGTCGGCTGAAGGACGATGTATTGAATCTCGTCGCAATTTGAGCGTTCCTTCGTCATTATGAGGCCCTGAACGTTACAATTAACTATCTTTTTTGCGTCGCATTCGAAAATCTAGACTCACAGGAAAACGATCATAACGTGTGTAACGGAACTGAAATGATGGTGGGCTGACAGTAATTTGGAGCCCGCGCGTCGGAAACGGGCGCGCTGGTGTGAGACTGCCAGGGAGTGCACCCTGATGCCATCTATTGGCGAAACTGGGAATTAGCGCTGTCTCAGACAATGCACTATGCTATCGGAGTCAAATGTATTCTTTTTCTTGGTAATTGTAAGCTATTACTGTATGATTTAATGTTATAAAGCGCTAGTAGTAAATTATTATGACTGGTATGAACTCCAGGGTAATAAATGTAAATATTCTTAAATACTAAATGATTTCGGTAAAAAGGTGGTGGGGGAACGCCCCCACTCTTGGTGATACGAGCATAGCTAGAGGTAGCTGGAGACACAGGGACTGAACAATGGAATGGCCTGGGGATTGTTGACGTGAGCGGACGTGCATAACTGTGCTCACGCAAAAGTGACTGTGCAACAGCGAGAGGGAGAATATCGTCGCCGTTTGTGGAGTAGAACGCGACGAATGGTTGTCGAAGCCGTCTCTATGCCACTGGGGCTGATTGTAAGAGTTCCTGCGCCCAGATTTTATGGCGGACGTGCAGTAGCTTATACGAGTACTACAGCTCGTAGTTCCAGCCGCCATTAAGGGCATGAGGCGTGAAGAGCTGCGTTAGCCACACGCATCCCACCACCAGCACCGACACGTCTACCCAAGGCAAGACTGCTTGAAATTGTTAAGTCGAACTTTGTATACATGTAAAAGGAGAATACCAGTTTTCTTTTGTGCAAGTGCAGAAGACTGAATATAGTAATGAGTAAAATTACAACGCATGTTGTTCATTGTAAAGTGTAGTAACCTGAAACATAGTGTAGTGAAATCAGACAGGCCACCATCGCCTCTTTCATTTACAATTCTTTTGGTTGTAGAATACTTTAGCGTTTAAGAATGTAGAAAAGAGCAATGGTCACACCAGAATGAGTCGCCTATTTATAGTTACTCAAATTTTTCTGAGTAACCTTTCAAGTAAAGTCACTTAACTAATTCTATAGCAATTGTCCAAAGAGTAATATCCCAAAATCATTAAATAAGTTGAAGGGTAGAAGTCTGTTAACCTAAGTAGCTTAAATTGTCTTGGTGGTAATTACCAAGCCAACTCACAGAAATTGAGAGAGTATTTGCTTTGTAGAATCACCTAGAATGATCAGAAATAGTAATATTCAGAATTAAGTTTAAAATTCAACTCAAGGCGTTTCACTTTGAAACGAGCCAAAAAATTGATTTATTCTTTTGCTCCTTCAGAGCTGGCGACCGTAGTTATAAGTATTTTCAGGAGGATTCGACGGTAAGTCTGCTGCTCTCGTCGTGCTGATAGGATTATCTACTGCTGCTAGCAGTGGTGATTGGATACATAAGCTCACTACCAAGTTAAGTGGGTCAGGTAGGCAGAGTTACCTTGTGAACTGTAGGACACTGTAGGCCGTGGATCGAACCCGTTCAATCATCACAGCTCTTTGAGAAATAGTCCGGTCAGGAGTGTACTAATCCAATAGGTAAATACTGGCGAGTAACGGTTAGAAATGTATACGCAAGTGAATTTAGCAAGGTCTATGTAGCACCTAATTAATGTGGTGTAATGGCGAGGGTAGGAGTGGAGTAAAAGTGAGCTGAGCTTGTGGCAGCTGTGCTGTCTTCAAAGATTAATAAGGCCAGAATTCACTACTAACTCTTACCATTAGGGCTGAGCTATTTACGGTTAAAATACGTAGCAGTAAGCGCAAAGGCGTGACAGCTACAAGTCCGTATTGGCTTTATACATACGGAAGTAGGAAGCGGGTCATTCTGTCAGTGGAGGGGTTAAAACAACGGAGTCACTTGAGAACATACCCCATTTACTGATGGAAAGATTCGGCGGTTCGGTCGCATGTGGCGACCGTGACAGGACTTACCAAGTTTGTAGAATAATGGCTGCAATAAAAGTGTTTTATATAAGCTGGTAGTTTCAAGAAAATTTTAAATTCAAAATTCTGTTGTAGACAAATATACCACAATTGGTAAGTTCAAGACGACAACCTGCAAAGCAGCAAAAGAAGGTCCAATATTAGGAGTTAAACAAGTAATACTTGGTTTAATAAACATTTCTATTAGGCACGAAATACAGCAGATTAAGATGGAGTCGAATAGTAACAAGCAAGACGAAAACATTACAAGGTCAGACCCAGAGTTAGGGACCATAGATACTGTTGTAGGGTTGGAAAATCTTATAGATGAATCCACATCCACAAGACAGGAGGAACGGGAAGTGAAACCAAAGGTAGTGAAAAGTGAACCCAATGTATCTGTGGATGCAAGTCACCAGGGAGAGGATATGGAATTAACAAGTTTGTTAAATAGTATGATGGCGCAAATTCGATAAGGGAATGCTAGTTTGAAAGCAGAAATGGCTAGTCATATATCCCAACTGGATGAAAACCTATCTGGTAAAATAAAAGCCAATTTAGATATTTTGAATACGCAAAGCCAACGTATCACAGAGGTAAACAAATCAGTAAATAGCATTAGGGCTGAAATAACAAATGTTCAGAGAAAAGTCACAGAAATAGAGAAAAGATTGGATACCGAAATTCAGAGAATAGAGAAATCAGTGGAACCTTTGGTTAGTGAAAAATTAGAACCGATAATTGAAAGTAAATTACAGGTAATAGTACCAGTTGTAAAGAAAGAGATTGTTAAAAAACGGCAGCTGATATTGAAACACTGCGCAATACCATGTTGAGTTTTGATGCATGTGTGCAGGAGCAGGAAAATACACTGCGTAATGAGATAAAATTGTTAAGTCAGCAAGTTCAGAATCAGACGTTTCTTAACTGTAGTGGTATCCCATTGGTAATGCAAAAATCGGAAATACTGAGTAGGGAGGAAAAATACGATCCTCAAAAGAAACATGGTGGATGGCATCCAATGGATTTTATAAAAAATTGTGAACGTGTCTTACCAACGGACATGTCGGATAAAGAAAAAATTAATTTAGTAATAGACGCTTTAGCAGGTCATGCTAAACGTTGGGGATTGAATTTGGATATCGATAATTTGAAGTTTACAGACTTCAAAGAAAAGTTCCTTGAGGAATTCTGGGGCACACAACAGAGGGATAGGTTGTGGAGAGAATTCGTTGTCGACAGAATGCCAGAACATGGGCGTGGGCTCATGAAAGAATACTGTGAAGGATGGTTCAAGCGTTTGGAGTATCTTAAAGATCGTAGATCAGAATCGGAGATAGTGTGGGAGTTGTGGAAAAAGCTACCTGACGATTCAAAGCGTTATGTAGGAGGCACTCATCGAACATTCGATGAATTTTTAGAAAAAATTGAGAATGAAGATAGGTGGCGTGAAACTAGAGAGTTTCGAGGTTTCAGAAATCAGAATGGAATAGTAAAAGGTGGTAGGAATGAACCGCAAATTAACATGATGAGAGGAAGAGGTCGAGGAGGTAACTCTCAGCGAGGGAGAGGACACGATCAGGGAAACGGGATGCATTATCAAAATCAGGAAAACTAAATACCGCGCAGGTCAGGGGCCTAACGCGCGCGGAAAGAAAGAAATGGCCCAAATATAGGGAAGATCGGAGTAGTCAGTACTATAGTAGGATAGTGCGTCGTTCGCCTGAAAAGCAGTTACATAAACGAAACTTTGCGAAGTATAATGCAGGGATACAGAGGAGAGAGAGCAGGGAGGAATTATTAAGGGAAATGAAGTAGGAAAAGAATATCGGTCGGATGTGAAGGCTCACGTGAATGAAATAAGTACAATTCGAGGTCAGAGTGACGAATTGATGATGGAAGAGTCAGAGAAGGCGTTGTTTGTCGGTAGGGATGGCAACTGTGCAGAGAGGCAGGGGCAAGGTAGGAGTGATGTGACTTATGGTAAAAGGTTCGTACGAATAGTCGACGAATCGCATCGAGTAGTAATTAAAGAGGAAAGGGTGGATAAGAAAAAGGGGCATAGTGCAGAGACGCATGCCGATTCAGAAATTACCTCGTATGCAGAATATGTACATCAGCTCAAAAGCCAGCCAGCACAATTAGAAAGATCTTCCACTCAAGTGATTAATTTGAACCCGAATATGACAGTGTTAGAGAGCCATACCGATTATGATGTGTACCTAGTGACAGCAAGAGTACATGACTGTGATGAAGATTCTTTTAAAGAAATTAGAGAAAGTGTATCTAACCAAGAGAAAGAGTGTTGTGATCCCTGTAGTACTGAAGCAAATGAGTTGAGTGAGACTGGAATTCCATTAGTAGGGGAAAATAATGAAAGTAAGAGTGGCGAATGTACTATCCAACAAAGGGAAAGTAGAGAAATGGATTATAATTTGCAAGAATTATTTGAAACCGATGAAGGTCATATTTCTAAGGAGGAGGAATTATCGTCAGAATCATCAGAAAGCATCCAGGGAGAAAAAGAAGTAGAGGAAGTTTCCGATTCTGCAACCGAGAGTTCAGGCATGACAGATTTGAATGAGAACGAGATGGCATTAAAGAGCCTAGACGAAGGACTATTGGAAAAAGTGGTGAAAGAATTTAGGATGAAGAGGAGAAAGAAACCTCCAGATGGAATGGTCAGTATAAAAACCGGAAAAATAATATGGCAAGACTTGGCGGTGGAAAAGGATTTATTATGGGAAGATAAAGAAAGTATGAAAGAGGACAATAGGATGCAAACAATCCTGCCCATTAATGTATGTGGGTACGATTTATATGTATTGTTGGATACGGGTGCTCAAATAAGTGCTATTTCGCACGCATTTTTTGAGATGATCAAAGAGCAACGAGGAGTAGTCATGATGCCAGTAACAGGTGTTAAAGTGATAGGGGCGACAGGGAAATGTAGTAAACCTGTTAAACATCAAGTGATGATGGAATTTAAGATAAAAAACAAGCAATTTTCGAATGCATTTTTAGTAGTTCCAGAGCTCAGGGCCGAGATCATTTTAGGCATTGACTGGTTAATAAAACAGAAAGTAATTATAGATTGTGACAAAGGGATAATAGTTTGTAAAGTTGATAGTGCGGTATTAGAAATACCATTTGAATCATCTAGAGTAATGGAAGAGAACCAGCTGAGATGGGTAGAATTTAGAGATGATCATGATTCAGGAATAGGTCAAAAATTCGATTGGTGTCTGGTGAGGCAGATAGTTGAAGATGGAAATAAGGAGCCACTCCTTCGAAATGTAGTGAATAAAACGGAAGGACTATCTGATGACCAAAGGGAGGATCTATGGCAAATTCTGAAAGAAAATCAGGAAGTATTTTCGGACAGACCGGGACGAGTGATAAATTATGAGTACTGCATGGAGGTAGAGGAGCATGAACCTTTCTTTAAACCACCATATAGTGTACCCTTGTCTAAGAAAGAAGCAGTTCAAAAAGAAATAGATAAAATGGTTTCATGTGGGGTCATTGAACGGAGTTCTAGCCCATATAATAACCCACTGGTGATAGTAGGTAAGAAGGATGGAAGTGTACGAATAGTGATAGATGCTCGTACTCTGAATAAAGTAGTGAAGAGGGAGTTGGATCGTCCAGAGAACATAGATAATTTATTGCAGAAGTTTAATGGTGTAAAGTACATGACTAGTTTAGACCTAACTGCAGGATACTGGCAAATCCCATTAAGTGAGGAGTCTAGGAAGTACACGGCATTTTTATTCAATGGCAAATGCTACCATTTCACAGTGGTACCATTTGGCCTAAATACTTCCGTTTCAGTGTTCATTCGGGCTTTAGACAAAATTTTAGGGAGTGAACTTAGTTCGCTAATCACGATTTATGTAGATGATTTGTTAATTGCTACAAGGACATGGGAAGAGCACATGGAGTTATGCGACAGGGTGTTCAAAGCTTTAATTAAAGGAGGAATGACCCTGAACCTGAAAAAATGCGAGTTTGTGAAGAAAGAAATAAAGTTTTTAGGTCACATAGTAACACCAGAGGGAATTGAAAAGGATCCCGATAAAGTCAAAGCAATAAGAAATTGTCCGGCTCCCAAGAATAAAAAACAACTAAAGTCATTTATAGGACTTTGTTCATTTTATCGTAAGTATGTGGATGATCAGGTGTTCAATAGCCCACATCTGAACAACCTACTTAAGAAGAACAGTGTGTATATATGGACTGAGGAATGTGAAACAGCATTCAACCGGCTAAAAGACAATTTGGCTAAAAACATAAAGTTATGGCACCCTGACCTTTGTGAACCATTCCACATGGCAACAGATAGTTCAGATTATGGATTGGGAGTATCCATATTTCAGGAGGTAATGATAGATGGGGAAAAAACTCATAGACAAATTGCATTTGCGAGTAGAACCATGTCTAAGTACGAAAGAAACTATACGGTTTCAGAGAAGGAGGCTTTAGCTGTAGTATGGGGTTTTAGGAAATTTCAACTTTTCTTATGGGGGCATAAGACTGTGGTCCATACAGACCACAAAGCTTTAATGTTTTAGAAGGACTGCAGATTGTTACATAACAGGTTGACCAGATGGGCGCTGTTTTTACAACAATTTGATATAGAGATCAAGTATGTTAAAGGGAAAGAACATGCAGTACCGGATGCTTTGTCGAGATTACCGGAAGGATGTGAGACACTAGAAAGTGTAAAGAATAGGGAAGATGTTTTTGAGATGAATTACTTAAAAAAAGCGGAAGGGAGAGAAAAAATTACGGAAATATGTCGGAATATGCGAAGATATCAAAGTGATGATGATGCACTCAAGTCGGTAAAGGTCAAGTTTGACAATCCGGACGCAACTAACATAAGGGCTTCATATAAAATACATAAAGGTGTACTGTATCTTCAAAGATTAAATAATCCAGGGAAGTGGAGAGTATGTTGGCCGGAACAACACACTGAAGTGCTGATAGATTATGTTCACTTGGCATATGGCCATTGTGGTGCGCGGAAGTGTACCGATAAGTTAGATGAATGCATTACCTTTAATAACATGGCACGAAGGGTAGCACAGAGGATAAGATCTTGTGATCTATGCCAAAAGGCGAAAGTAACAAATGCAACTAATCAAGGGCCCATGCAATCAATAAAACCTGATGAAGTATTAGAAATAGTAGCAGTAGATATCTTTGGACCATTACCGAAAACCATGGGGGGTTTTGTGTACATATTTGTAGCAGTTGAACTTTTCTCAAAGTATATAAAGCTATATCCCTTGAGAAAAGCTACTGCCAGAGCTGTGTATGATAAAATGGTGTGTGATTATTTTGTGAAAGTAGGGAAGCCAAAGAGAATACTATCAGATAATGGTGTTCAGTTTTGCTCAAAAATGTGGAAGGATGGGATAACTGAGAAACAGGTAGAAGTGGTACATATATCAGCTTATTACCCATCAAGCAATCCGGCAGAAAGATATATGCGTGAGATAGGTCGGTTATTTAGGACGTACTGCCATAGTAACCACAAGAAGTGGGGCATGTATGTGAGTGAATTCGAAGAAATCATGAATTCATTAACAAACGAGAGCACTGGATTTACTCCAGAAGAAATCCTGAAAAAGACGAGAAGTAAAAGTCTAGTAGAAGACCTACTAGAATTTCCAGATAGAGTTGAATTAGATTATGATAGTAAAAAGAACTTAGTAAAAGACAAGATGAGAAAACAAGCAGATGCGAGAATTCGTCGTCATGACGAAAAAGTAAGGAATCTTAAATTCAAAATAGGTGATCTCGTTCTTGTAAAAACACATGAAAAGTCAAGTGAAATTAATAACGAGATCAGTAAATTTAAATATATATATAATGGACCATTTAAAATAGTGTCCATACCCAATGTGAACGCTTATTATTTAGAGTACCCATTAACAGGCAAACGCCTGGGAGTAAGAAACATAGTGGATCTCAAAAGGTATGAGCCACGAATTCTACGAGATTGAAAATAAATATATAAATAAATATTAAAGTAAACCAATATGTAAATAGTTTTGTTTCTTTTGTTCTATGTGAAAGGTAAATGTTCACTAAAATATGTTGCAGTATTCTAATGAAACTTCTAGTTTAAGTAGAGACTAAACAGACTGGGAAAGACTGAGCTTCTGAGAAAGCCTTAATAGATGTGTAAATAAGTGTTGTGGAAGAGGTAGAAAAGTGAGGAGGTAAAGTGAAAAGGACGGGCTATAAAGTAATAGGCGCATAACGTGTGTTTTACTTGCCTGAGATAAAAGAAGTGTATTTAAAATTTTTGTAAAAAAGATGTTTAAAGTGTACTGTGTTTAGATGTAAGAAAATTGCAAAGAATATATGTAAATCATTTATGTAATGTTTAGCAGGATAGATAGAAAGAATTGGTGTTTAATTTTAAATAAGTTATATAAGTACCGAGGTGTATCAGTAAGAAAGGGAAAACCCTTGGTAAAAAGCTTAACGAAAATTTCAGATTCATTATAGGAGAGACTTCTTATTGAATTATCACTGTTAGATACTTCAATAAGAAGTGGGGCATGTGTAACGGAACTGAAATGATGGTGGGCTGACAGTAATTTGGAGCCCGCGCGTCGGAAACGGGCGCGCTGGTGTGAGACTGCCAGGGAGTGCACCCTGATGCCATCTATTGGCGAAACTGGGAATTAGCGCTGTCTCAGACAATGCACTATGCTATCGGAGTCAAATGTATTCTTTTTCTTGGTAATTATAAGCTATTACTGTATGATTTAATGTTATAAAGCGCTAGTAGTAAATTATTATGACTGGTATGAACTCCAGGGTAATAAATGTAAATATTCTTAAATACTAAATGATTTCGGTAAAAAGGTGGTAGGGGAACGCCCCCACTCTTGGTGATACGAGCATAGCTAGAGGTAGCTGGAGACACAGGGACTGAACAATGGAATGGCCTGGGGAGTGTTGACGTGAGCGGACGTGCATAACTGTGCTCACGCAAAAGTGACTGTGCAACAGCGAAAAGGAGAATATCGTCGCCGTTTGTGGAGTAGAACGCGACGAATGGTTGTCGAAGCCGTCTCTATGCCACTGGGGCTGATTGTAAGAGTTCCTGCGCCCAGATTTTATGGCGGACGTGCAGTAGCTTATACGAGTACTACAGCTCGTAGTTCCAGCCGCCATTAAGGGCATGAGGCGTGAAGAGCTGCGTTAGCCACATGCATCCCACCACCAGCACCGACACGTCTACCCAAGGCAAGACTGCTTGAAATTGTTAAGTCGAACTTTGTATACATGTAAAAGGAGAATACCAGTTTTCTTTTGTGCAAGTGCAGAAGACTGAATATAGTAATGAGTAAAATTACAACGCATGTTGTTCATTGTAAAGTGTAGTAACCTGAAACATAGTGTAGTGAAATCAGACTGAGGCCACCATCGCCTCTTTCATTTACAATTCTTTTGGTTGTAGAATACTTTAGCGTTTAAGAATGTAGAAAAGAGCAATGGTCACACCAGAATGAGTCGCCTATTTATAGTTACTTAAATTTTTCTGAGTAACCTTTCAAGTAAAGTCACTTAACTAATTCTATAGCAATTGTCCAAAGAGTAATATCCCAAAATCATTAAATAAGTTGAAGGGTAGAAGTCTGTTAACCTAAGTAGCTTAAATTGTCTTGGTGGTAATTACCAAGCCAACTCACAGAAATTGAGATAGTATTTGCTTTGTAGAATCACCTAGAATGATCAGAAATAGTAATATTCAGAATTAAGTTTAAAATTCAACTCAAGGCGTTTCACTTTGAAACGAGCCAAAAAATTGATTTATTCTTTTGCTCCTTCAGAGCTGGCGACCGTAGTTATAAGTATTTTCGGGAGGATTCGACGGTAAGTCTGCTGCTCTCGTCGTGCTGATAGGATTATCTACTGCTGCTAGCAGTGGTGATTGGATACATAAGCTCACTACCCAGTTAAGTGGGTCAGGTAGGCAGTGTTACCGTGTGAACTGTAGAGCCTGTAGGCCGTGGATCGAACCCGTTCAATCATCACAGCTCTTTGAGAAATAGTCCGGTTAGGAGTGTACTAATCCAATAGGTAAATACTGGCGAGTAACGGTCAGAAATGTATACGCAAGTGAATTTAGCAAGGTCTACGTAGCACCTAGTTAATGTGGTGTAATGGCGAGGGAAGGAGTGGAGTAAAAGTGAGCTGAGCTTGTGGCAGCTGTGCTGTCTTCAATGATTAATAACGCCAGAATTCACTACTAACTCTTACCATTAGGGCTGAGCTATTTACGGTTAAAATACGTAGCAGTAAGCGCAAAAGCGTGACAGCTACAAGCCCGTATTGGCTTTATACATACGGAAGTAGGAAGCGGGTCATTCTGTCAGTGGAGGGGTTAAAACAACGGAGTCACTTGAGAACAAACCCCATTTACTGATGGAAAGATTCGGCGGTTCGGTCGCACGTGCCACAGGCAGCAATAGACCCTTGGAGACAAGTCGGCTGGAGGACGATGTATTGGATCGAGACGCAATTTGAGTGTTCCAACGTAACTAGGAGGCCCTGAATGTTACAATTAACTATCAGTTTTTCGTCGGATTCGAGAATCTAGACTCACTGGAGACGGACCATAAGGTGCCCAAAGCAGCAATATCCCCTTTTAGACCAGTCCGCTGGAGGACGATTTATTGAATCGCGACGCAATTTGGGTGCTCCATCGTCGTTAGAAGGCCCTGAACGATACAATTAACTATCAGTTTTGCGTCGGATTCGAAAATGTAGACTCACAGGAGGATGACCATAAGGTGCCCGATGCAGCAGTAGACCCCTGGAGACCATTCGGCAGGAGGACGATATATTGACTCTCGACGCAAATTGAGTGTTTCATCGTCATTAGGAGGCGCTGGCTGTTACAATTAACTATCATTTTAGCGTCGGATTCGAAAATCTACCCACAGGAGAAGGATCATATGGTGCCCGAGACAGCAATATCCCCTTGGATACATGTCGGCTGGAGGACGATGTATTGAATCTCGACGCAATTTGAGTGTTCAATCGTCATTAGGAGGCCCTGAACGTTACTATTAACAATCAGTTTTGCGTCGGATTAGAAAATCTAAACTCACATGAGAACGAGCATAAGGTGCCCGAGGCAGCAATAGACCTTTGGTGACAAGTCGGCTGGAGGCCGATGTATTGAATCTCGACGCAATTTGAGTGTTCCATCGTCATTAGGAGGCCCTGAACGTTACAATCAACTATTATTTTAGCGTCGGATTCGAAAATCTACTCACAGGAGAAGGATGATATGGTGCTTGAGACAGCAATATCCCCTTGGATACAAGTGGGCTGGAGGATGATGTATTGAATCTCGACGCAATTTGAGTGGTCCATCGTCATTAGGAGGCCCTGAACGTTACAGTTTGCAATCAGTTTTGCGTCGCATTAGAAAATCTAGACTCACAGGAGACCAACCATAAGGTGCCCGAGGCAGCAATAGACCCATGGAGACAAGTCGGCTGAAGGACGATGTATTGAATCTCGACGCAATTTGAGTGTTCCATCGTCATTAGGAGGCCCTGAAAATTACAATTAACTATCAGCTTTGCGTCGGATTCGAAAATCTAGACTCATAGGAGAACGACTATAAGGTGCCAGAGGCAGCAATAGACCCTTGGAGACAAGTCGGCTGAAGGACGATGTATTGAATCTCGACGCAATTTGAGTGTTCCATCGTCATTAGGAGGCCCTGAACGTTACCATAAACTAACAGTTTCGCGTCGGATTCAAAAATCTAGACTCACAGGAGACGGACTATTTGGAGCCCGAGGCAGCTAAAGACCCTTGGAGACAAGTCGGCTGGAGGACGATGTATTGGATCGCGAATCAATTTGAGTGCTCCATCGTCATTAGGAGGCCCTGAAAGTTACAATTAACTATCAGCTTTTCGTCGGATTCAAAAATCTAGCCTCACTGGAGACGGACCATAAGGTGCCCGAGGCTATATCACCTTGGAGACCAGTCCTTTGGAGGACGATGTATTGAATCGCGACGCAATTTGAGTGTTCCAACATAACTAGGAGGCCCTGAATGTTACAATTAACTATCAGTTTTTCGCCGGATTCGAGAATCTAGACTCACTGGAGACGGACCATAAGGTGCCCAAAGCAGCAATATCCCCTTTTAGACCAGTCCGCTGGATAACGATTTATTGAATCGCGACGCAATTTGGGTGCTCCATCGTCATTAGGAGGCCCTGAACGTTACAATTAACTATCAGTTTCGCGTCGGATTCGAAAATCTAGACTTACAGGAGAACGACCGTAAGGTGCCCGAGGCAGAAACAGACCCTTGGAGACAAGTCGGGTTTAGGCCGATGTATTGAATCTCGACGCAATTTGAGTGGTCCATCGTCATTAGGAGGCCCTGAATGTTACAATTAACTTTAAATTTTTCGTCGGGTTCGATAATCTAGACTCACCGGAGACGGACCATAAGGTGCCAGAAGCAGCAATAGACCCTTGGAGACAAGTCGGCTGGAGGACGATGTATTGAATCTCGACGCAATTTGAGTGTTCCATCGTCATTAGGTGGCCCTGACCGTTACAATTAACTATCAGTTTTACGTCGGGTTCGAAAATCTAGACTCACAGGTGAACGATCATAAGGTGCCCGAGGCAGCAATAGACCCTTGGAGACAAATCGGCTGAATGCCGATGTATTGAGTCTCGACGCAATTTGAGTGTTCCATCGTCATTAGGAAGCCCTGACCGTTACAATTAACAATTAGTTTCGCGTCGGATTCGAAAATCTAGACTCACAGGAGAGCGACCATAAGTAGCCCGAGACAGCAATATCACCATGGAGACAAGTCGGCTGGAGGACGATGGATTGAATCTCGACGCAATTTGAGTGTTCCATCGTCATTAGGAGGCCCTGTACTTTACAATTAACTATCAGTTTTGCGTCGGATTCGAAAATCTAGACTCACAGGAAAACGATCATTAGGTGCCCCAGGCAGCAATAGACCCTTGAAGACAAGTCGGCTGGAGTACGATGTATTGGATCGCGACGCAATTTGAGTGTTCCATCGTAACCAGCAGGCCCCGAAAGTTACAATTAACCATCAGTTTTTCGTTGGATTCGAAAATCTAGACTCACTGGAGACGGATCATAAGGTGCCAGAAGCAGCAATATCCCCTTGGAGACCAGTCCGCTGGAGTACGATGTATTGAATCTCGACGCAATTTGAGTGTTCCATCGTCATTAGGAGGCGCTGAACGTTACAATTAACTATCATTTTAGCGTCGGATTCGAAAATCTATTCACAGGAGAAGGATCATATGGTGCCTGAGACAGCAATATCCCCTTGGATACAAGTCGGCTGGAGGACGATGTATTGAATCTCGACGCTATTTGAGTGATCCGTCGTCATTAGGAGGCCCTGAACGTTACAATTAACTATCAGTTTCGCGTCGGATTAGAAAATCTAGACTCACTGGAGACGGACCATAAGGTGCCCGAGGCTATATCCCCTTGGAGACCAGTCCGCTGGAGGACGATGTATTGAATCGCGACACAATTTGAGTGCTCCATCGTCTTTAGGAGGCCCTGAACGTTACAATTAACTATCAGTTTTGCGTCGGATTCGAAAACGTAGAATCACCGGAGACAGACCATGTGTAGCCCGAGGCAGCGATATCTTCTTGGAGAAAAGTAGGCTGGAGGACGATGTAGTGAATCTCGACGCATTTTGAGTGTTCCATCGTCATTAGGAGGCCGTGTACGTTACAATTAACTATCAGTTTTGCGTCGAAATAGAAAATCTAGACTCACAGGAAAACGATCATTAGGTGCCCCAGGCAGCAATAGACCCTTGAAGACAAGTCGGCTGGAGTACGATGTATTGGATCGCGACGCAATTTGAGTGTTCCATCGTAACTAGCAGGCACCGAATGTTACAATTAACCATCAGTTTTTCGTCGGATTCGAAAATCTAGACTCACTGGAGACGGACCGAAAGGTGCCCGAAGCAGCAATATCCTCTAGGAGACCAGTCCGCTGGAGTACGATGTTTTGAAACGCGACGCAATTTGAGTGCTCCATCGTCATTACGAGGCCGTGAACGTTACAATTAACTATCAGTTTGCGTCGGATTCGAAAACGTAGAATCAAAGGAGACGGACCATGTGGTGCCCGAGGCAGCGATATCCCCTTGGAGACAAGTCGGCTGGAGGACGATCTAGAGAATCTCGACGCAATTTGAGTGTTCCATCGTCATTAGGAGGCCCTGAATGTTACAATTAACTACCAGTTTTTCGTCGGATTCGAAAATCTAGACCCACTGGAGAAGGACCATATGGTGCCCGAGGCAGCAATATCCCCTTGGAGACAAGTCGGCTGGAGGCAGATATATTGAGTCTCGAGGCAATTTGAGTGTTTCATCGTCATTAGGAGGCCCTGAAAGTTACAATTAACTATCATTTTTGCGTCGGATTCGAAAATCTAGACTCACAGGAGAACGACCATAAGGTGCCCGAGGCAGCAATAGACCCTTGGAGACAATTCGGATGGAGCACGATGTATTGACTCTCGACGCAATTCGAGTGTTCCATCGTCATTAGGAGGCGCTGAACGTTACAATTAACTTTCATTCTAGCGTCGGGTTCGAAAATCTACTCACGGGAGAAGGATCATATGGTGCCCGAGACAGCAATATCCCCTTGGAGACAAATCGGCTGGAGGCCGATGAATTGACTCTCGACGCAATTTGATTGTTCCATCGTCATTAGGAGGCCCTGTACGTTACAATTAACTATTAGTTTCGCGTCGGAATCAAAAATCTAAACTCACAGGAGACGGACTATTTGGAGCCCGAGGCAGCAATAGACCCTTGGAGACAAGTCGGCTGGAGGACGATGTATTGGATCGCGAATCAATTTGAGTGCTCCATCGTCATTAGGAGGCCCTGAATGTTACAATTAACTATCAGTTTTTCGTCGGATACGAAAATCTAAATTCACAGGAATACGATCATAAGGTGCCCCAGGCGGTAATAGACCCTTGGAGACAAGTCGGCTGGAGGACTATATATTGGATCGCGACGCAATTTGAGAGTTCCATCGTAACTAGGAGGACCTGAATGTTACAATTAACTATCAGTCTTTCGTCGGATTCGAAAATCTAGACTCACTGGAGACGGACCATACGGTGCCCGAAGCAGCTATATCCCCTTGGAGACCAGTTAGCTGGAGGACGATGTATTGAATCGCGACGCAACTTGAGTGTTCCATCGTCATTAGGAGGCCCTGAACGTTACAATTAATTATCAGTTTCGCGTCGGATTCGAAATCTACACTCACAGGAGAAGGACCATATGGTGCCCGAGGCGGCAATATCCCCTTGGAGACAAGTGGGCTGGAGGGCGATGTATTGAATCTCGACGCAATTTGAGTGTTCCATCGTCATTAGGAGGCCCTGAACGTTACAATTAACTATTAGTTTCGTGTCGGCTTCAAAAATCTAGACTCACTGGAGACGGGCCATAAGGTGCACGAGACTATATCCCCTTGGAGACCAGTCCGCTGGAGGACGATGTATTGAATCGCGACGCAATTTGAGTGCTCCATCGTCTTTAGGAGGCCCTGAACGTTACAGTTAACTATCAGTTTTGCGTCGGATTCGAAAACGTAGAATCACCGGAGACAGACCATGTGGTGCCCGAGGCAGCGATATCACCTAGGAGACAAGTCGGCTGGAGGACGATGTAGTGAATCTCGACGCAATTTGAGTGTTCCATCGTCATTAGGAGGCCCTGAACATTAGCATTAACAATCAGTTTTGTGTCGGATTCTAAAATCTAGACCTACAGGGAAACGACCATAAGATGCCCGAGGCAGCAATACATCCTTGGAGACAAATCGGCTGAATGCCGATGTATTGAGTCTCCACGCAATTTGAGTGTTCCATCGTCATTAGGAAGCCCTGACCGTTTTAATTAACAATCAGTTTCGCGTCGGATTCGAAAATCTAGACTCACAGGAGAGCGACTATAAGTAGCCCGAGGCAGCAATATCACCATGGAGACAAGTCGGCTGGAGGACGATGTATTGAATCTCGACGCAATCTGAGTGTTCCATCGTCATTAGGAGGCCCTGTACGTTACAATTAACTATCAGTTTTGCGTCGGATTCGAAAATCTAGACTCACAGGAAAACGATCATTAGGTGCCCCAGGCAGCAATAGTCCCTTGAAGACAAGTCGGCTGGAGTACGATGTATTGGATCGCGACGCAATTTGAGTGTTCCATCGTAACCAGCAGGCCCCGAAAGTTACAATTAACCATCAGTTTTTCGTTGGATTCGAAAATCTAGACTCACTGGAGACGGATCATAAGGTGCCAGAAGCAGCAATATCCCCTTGGAGACCAGTCCGCTGGAGTACGATGTATTGAATCTCGACGCAATTTGAGTGTTCCATCGTCATTAGGTGGCCCTGACCGTTACAATTAACTATCATTTTAGCGTCGGATTCGAAAATCTATTCACTGGAGAAGGATCATATGGTGCCCGAGGCAGCAAAATCCCCTTGGAGACAAGTCGGCTGGAGGACGATGTATTAAATCGAGACGCAATTTTTTGTGTTCCATCGTCATTAGGAGGCCCTGAACGTTACAATTAACTACCATTTTTGCGTCGGATTCGAAAATCTAGACTCACAGGAGAACGACCATAAGGTGCCCGAGGCAGCAATAGACCCTTGGAGACCATTCGGCTGGAGGACGATATATTGACTCTCGACGCAATTTGAGTGTTCCATCGTCATTAGGAGGCGCTGAACGTTACAATTAACTATCATTTTAGCGTCGGATTCGAAAATCTATTCACAGGAGAAGGATCATATGGTGCCTGAGACAGCAATATCCCCTTGGATACAAGTCGGCTGGAGGACGATGTATTGAATCTCGACGCTATTTGAGTGATCCGTCGTCATTAGGAGGCCCTGAACGTTACAATTAACTATCAGTTTCGCGTCGGATTAGAAAATCTAGACTCACTGGAGACGGACCATAAGGTGCCCGAGGCTATATCCCCTTGGAGACCAGTCCGCTGGAGGACGATGTATTGAATCGCGACACAATTTGAGTGCTCCATCGTCTTTAGGAGGCCCTGAACGTTACAATTAACTATCAGTTTTGCGTCGGATTCGAAAACGTAGCATCACCGGAGACAGACCATGTGGTGCCCGAGGCAGCGATATCTTCTTGGAGACAAGTAGGCTGGAGGACGATGTAGTGAATCTCGACGCAATTTGAGTGTTCCATCGTCATTAGGAGGCCGTGTACGTTACAATTAACTATCAGTTTTGCGTCGAAATAGAAAATCTAGACTCACAGGAAAACGATCATTAGGTGCCCCAGGCAGCAATAGACCCTTGAAGACAAGTCGGCTGGAGTACGATGTATTGGATCGCGACGCAATTTGAGTGTTCCATCGTAACTAGCAGGCACCGAATGTTACAATTAACCATCAGTTTTTCGTCGGATTCGAAAATCTAGACTCACTGGAGACGGACCGAAAGGTGCCCGAAGCAGCAATATCCTCTAGGAGACCAGTCCGCTGGAGTACGATGTTTTGAAACGCGACGCAATTTGAGTGCTCCATCGTCATTACGAGGCCGTGAACGTTACAATTAACTATCAGTTTGCGTCGGATTCGAAAACGTAGAATCAAAGGAGACGGACCATGTGGTGCCCGAGGCAGCGATATCCCCTTGGAGACAAGTCGGCTGGAGGACGATCTAGAGAATCTCGACGCAATTTGAGTGTTCCATCGTCATTAGGAGGCCCTGAATGTTACAATTAACTATCAGTTTTTCGTCGGATTCGAAAATCTAGACCCACTGGAGAAGGACCATATGCTGCCCGTGGCAGCAATATCCCCTTGGAGACAAGTCGGCTGGAGGCAGATATATTGAGTCTCGAGGCAATTTGAGTGTTTCATCGTCATTAGGAGGCCCTGAAAGTTACAATTAACTATCATTTTTGCGTCGGATTCGAAAATCTAGACTCACAGGAGAACGACCATAAGGTGCCCGAGGCAGCAATAGACCCTTGGAGACAATTCGGCTGGAGCACGATGTATTGACTCTCGACGCAATTCGAGTGTTCCATCGTCATTAGGAGGCGCTGAACGTTACAATTAACTTTCATTCTAGCGTCGGGTTCGAAAATCTACTCACGGGAGAAGGATCATATGGTGCCCGAGACAGCAATATCCCCTTGGAGACAAATCGGCTGGAGGCCGATGAATTGACTCTCGACGCAATTTGATTGTTCCATCGTCATTAGGAGGCCCTGTACGTTACAATTAACTATTAGTTTCGCGTCGGAATCAAAAATCTAAACTCACAGGAGACGGAATATTTGGAGCCCGAGGCAGCAATAGACCCTTGGAGACAAGTCGGCTGGAGGACGATGTATTGGATCGCGAATCAATTTGAGTGCTCCATCGTCATTAGGAGGCCCTGAATGTTACAATTTACTATCAGTTTTTCGTCGGATACGAAAATCTAAATTCACAGGAATACGATCATAAGGTGCCCCAGGCGGTAATAGACCCTTGGAGACAAGTCGGCTGGAGGACAATATATTGGATCGCGACGCAATTTGAGAGTTCCATCGTAACTAGGAGGACCTGAATGTTACAATTAACTATCAGTCTTTCGTCGGATTCGAAAATCTAGACTCACTGGAGACGGACCATACGGTGCCCGAAGCAGCAATATCCCCTTGGAGACCAGTTAGCTGGAGGACGATGTATTGAATCGCGACGCAATTTGAGTGTTCCATCGTCATTAGGAGGCCCTGAACGTTACAATTAACTATCAGTTTCGCGTCGGATTCGGAATCTACACTCACAGGAGAAGGACCATATGGTGCCCGAGGCGGCAATATCCCCTTGGAGACAAGTGGGCTGGAGGGCGATGTATTGAATCTCGACGCAATTTGAGTGTTCCATCGTCATTAGGAGGCCCTGAACGTTACAATTAACTATTAGTTTCGCGTCGGATTCAAAAATCTTGACTCACAGGAGACGGATTATTTTGAGCCCGAGGCAGCAATAGACCCTTGGAGACAAGTCGGCTGGAGGACGATGTATTGGATCGCGAATCAATTTGGGTGCTCCATCGTCATTAGGAGGCACTGAATGTTACAATTAACTATCAGTTTTTCGTCGGATTCAAAAATCTAGACTCACTGGAGACGGACCATAAGGTGCCTGAGGCTATATCCCCTTGGAGACCTGTCCGCTGGAGGACGATGTATTGAATCGCGACGCAATTTGAGTGTTCGATCGTCATTAGGAGGCGCTGAACGTTACAATTTACTATCATGTTTGCGTCGGATTCGAAAATCTAGACTCACAATAGAAGGATCATATTGTGCCCGAGACAGCAATATCCCCTTGGATACAAGTCGGCTGGAGGACGATGTATTGAATCTCGACGCAATTTCAGTGTTCAATCGTCATTAGGAGGCGCTGACTGTTGCAATTAACTATCATTTTAGCGTCGGATTCGAAAATCTACTCGCAGGAGAAGGATCATAATGTGCCCGAGACAGAAATATCCCCTTGGATACAAGTCGGCTGGAGGACGATGTATTGAATCTCGACCCAATTTGAGTGTTCAATCGTCATTAGGAGGCCCTGAACGTTACTATTAACAATCAGTTTTGCGTCGGATTCGAAAATCTACACTCACAGGAGAGCGACCATAAGGAGCCCGAGGAGACAAGTCGGCTGGAGGACGATGTATTGAATCTCGACGCAATTTGAGTGTTCCATCGTCATTAGGAGGTCCTGTACGTTACAATTAACTATCAGTTTTGTGTCGGATTCGAAAATCTAGACTCACAGGAAAACGATCATTAGGTGCCCAAGGCAGCAATAGTCCCTTGAAGACAAGTCGGCTGGAGTACGATGTATTGGATCGCGACGCAATTTGAGTGTTCCATCGTAACCAGCAGGCCCTGAAAGTTACAATTAACCATCAGTTTTTCGTCGGATTCGAAAATCTATACTCACTGGAGACGGACCATATGGTGCCCGAAGCAGCAATATCCCCTTGGAGACCAGTCCGCTGGAGTACGATGTATTTAATCGCGACGCAATTTGAGTGCTCCATCGTCATTAGGGGGCCCTGAACGTTACAATTAACTATCAGTTTTGCGTCGGATTCGAAAATCTAGACTCACAGGAGAAGGACCATGTGGTGCCCGAGGCAGCAAAATCCCCTTGGAGACAAGTCGGCTGGAGGACGATGTATTGAATCGAGACGCAATTTGAGTGTTCCATCGACATTAGGAGGCCCTGAACGTTACAATTAACTACCATTTTTGCGTCGGATTCGAAATTCTAGGCTTACAGGAGAACGACCATAAGGTGCCCGAGGCAGCAATAGACCCTTGGAGACCATTCGGCTGGAGGACGATATATTGACTCTCGACGCAATTTGAGTGTTCCATCGTCATTAGGAGGCGCTGAACGTTACAATAAACTATTAGTTTCGCGTCGGATCAAAAATCTAGACTCACAGGAGACGGACTATTTTGAGCCCGAGGCAGCAATAGATCCTCGGAGACAAGTCGGCTGGAGGACGATGTATTGGATCGCGAATCAATTTGGGTGCTCCATCGTCATTAGGAGGCCCTGAATGTTACAATTAACTATCAGTTTTTCGTCGGATTCAAAAATTTAGACTCACTGGAGACGGAGGCTATATCCCCTTGGAGACCAGTCCGCTGGAGACAAGTCGGCTGGAGGACGATGTATTGAATCGCGACGGAATTTGAGTGTTCGATCGTCATTAGGAGGCGCTGAACGTTACAATTCACTATCATGTTTGCGTCGGATTCGAAAATCTAGACTAACAATAGAAGGATCATATTGTGCCTGAGACAGCAATATCCCCTTGGAGACAAGTCGACTGGAGGCCGAAGTATTGAATCTCGACGCAATTTGAGTGTTCCATCGTCATTAGGAGGCCCTGACCGTTACAATTAACTATCATTTTAGCGTCGGATTCGAAAATCTACTCCAGGAGAAGGATCATATGGTGCCCGAGACAGAAATATCCCCTTGGATACAAGTCGGCTGGAGGACGATGTATTGAATCTCGACGCAATTTGAGTGTTTATTCGTCATTAGGAGGCCCTGAACGTTACTATTAACAATCAGTTTTGCGTCGTATTCGAAAATCTAAACTCACAGGAGAGCGACCATATCGAGCCCGAGGCAGCAATATCCCAATGGAGACAAGTCGGCTGGAGGACGATGTATTGAATCTCGACGCAATTTGAGTGTTCCATCGTCATTAGGAGGCCCTGAACGTTACAATTAACTATTAGTTTCGTGTCGGCTTCAAAAATCTAGACTCACTGGAGACGGGCCATAAGGTGCACGAGACTACATCCCCTTGGAGACCAGTCCGCTGGAGGACGATGTATTGAATCTCGACGCAATCTGAGTGTTCCATCGTCATTAGGAGGCCCTGTACGTTACAATTAACTATCAGTTTTATGTCGGATTCGAAAATCTAAATTCACAGGAAAATGATCATAAGGTGCCCCAGGCAGCAATAGACCCTTGGAGACAAGTCGGCTGGAGGACGATATATTGGATCGCGACGCAATTTGAGAGTTCCATCGTAACTAGGAGGACCTGAATGTTACAATTAACTATCAGTCTTTCGTCGGATTTGAAAATCTAGACTCACTGCAGACGGACCATAAGGTGCCCGAAGCAGCAATATCCCCTTGCAGACCAGTTAGCTGGAGGACGATGTATTGACTCTCGACGCAATTTGAGTGTCCCATCGTCATTAGGGGGGGCTGAACGTTACAATTAACTATCATTTTAACGTCGGATTCGAAAATCTACTCGCAGGAGAAGGATCATATGGTGCCCGAGACAGAAATATCCCCTTGGATACAAGTCGGCTGCAGGACGATGTATTGAATCTCGACGCTTTTTGAGTGATCCGTCGTCATTAGGAGGCCCTGAAAGTTGCAATTAACTATCAGTTTCGCGTCGGATTAGAAAATCTAGACTCACTGGAGACGGATCATAAGGTGCCCGAGGCTATATCCCCTTGGAGACCAGTCCGCTGGAGGACGATGTAGTGAATCTCGACGCAATTTGAGTGTTCCATCGTCATTAGGAGGCCCTGTACGTTACAATTAACAATCAGTTTTGCGTCGTTATAGAAAATCTAGACTCACAGGAAAACGATCATTAGGTGCCCCAGGCAGCTATAGACCCTTGAAGACAAGTCAGCTGGAGTACGATGTATTGGATCGCGACGCAATTTGAGTGTTCCATCGTAACTAGCAGGCCCTGAATGTTACAATTAACCATGAGTTTTTCGACGGAATCGAAAATCTAGACTCACTGGAGACGGACCACATGGAGCCCGAGGCAGCAATATCCCCTTGTAGACAAGTCGGCTGGAGGTCGATGAATTGTCTCTCGACGCAATTTGATTGTTCCATCGTCATTAGGAGGCCCTGATTGTTACAATTAACTATCTGTTTTGCGTCGGATTCGAAAATCGAGACTCACAGGAGAACTGCAATAAGGTGCCCGAGGCAGCAATGGACTCTTGGAGACAAGTCGGCTGAAGGACGCCGCAATTTGTGTGTGTTCCATCGTCATTAGGAGGCCCTGAACTTTACAATTAACTATTAGTTGTGCGTCGGATTCAAAAATCTACACTCACAGGAGATGGACCATTTGGTGCCCGAGGCAGCCATATCATCTTGGAGACAAATCGGCTGAGTGCCGATATATTGATTCTCGACGCAATTTGAGTGTTCCATCGTCATTAGGAAGCCCTGAACGTTACAATTAACAATCAGTTTGGCGTCGGTTTCGAAAATCTAGACTCACAGGACAGCGACCATTCTGAGCCCGAGGCAGCAATATCCCCATGGTGACAAGTCGGCTGGAGGCCGGTATGTTAAATCTCGATGCAATTTGAGTGTCCCATCGTCATTAGGGGGGGCTGAACGTTACAATTAACTATCATTTTAACGTCGGATTCGAAAATCTACTCGCAGGAGAAGGATCATATGGTGCCCGAGACAGAAATATCCCCTTGGATACAAGTCGGCTGGAGGACGATGTATTGAATCTCGACGCTTTTTGAGTGATCCATCGTCATTAGGAGGCCCTGAACATTACAATTAACTATTTGTTTCACGTCGGATTGAAAATCTAGACTCACAGGAGTCGGACCACATGGAGCCCGAGGCAGCAATATCCCCTTGTAGACATGTCCCCTGGAGGCCGATGTATAGAATCTCGACGCAATTTGAGTGTTCCATCGTCATTAGGTGACCCTGTTCGTTACAATTAACTATCAGTTTTGCGTCGTTATAGAAAATCTAGACTCACAGGAAAACGATCATTAGGTGCCCCAGGCAGCAATAGACCCTTGGAGACAAGTCGGCTGGAGGACGATGTATTGGATCGCGACGCAATTTGAGTGTTCCATCGTCATTAGGAGGCCCTGAATGTTACAGTTAACTATCAGTTTTTCGTCGGATTCGAAAATCTAGACTAACAGGAGAACGACCATAAGGTGCCCGAGGCAGCAATGGACTCTTGGTACAAGTCGGCAGAAGGACGATGTATTGTATCTCGACAAAATTTGAGTGTTCCATCGTCATTAGCAGGCCCTGAACGTTACAATTAACTATCAGTTATGCGTCGGATTCGAAAACGTAGAATCATTGGAAACGGACCATGTGGTGCCCGAGGCAGCGATATGTCCTTGGAGACAAGTCGGCTGGAGGACGTTGTAGTGAATCTCGACGCAATTTGAGTGTTCCTTCGTCATTAGGAGGCCATGAACGTTACAATTAACTATCTGTTTTGAGTCGGATTCGAAAATGTAGACTCGCAGGAGAACGACCATAAGGTGCCCGAGGCTGCAATACACCCTTGGAGACAAGTCGGCTCGAGGCCGATGTATTCAATCTCGACGCGATTTGAGGGTTCCATCGTCAATATGAGGCCCTGAACGTTACAATTAACTATCTGTTATGCGTCGGATTCAAAAATCTAGACTCACAGGAGAACGACCGTAAGGTGCCCGAGGCAGCAATAGACCGTTGGAGACAAGTCGGCTGGAGGCCGATGTATTGAATCTCGACGCAATTTGAGTGTTCCATCGTCATTAGGAGGCGCTGAACGTTACAATGAACTATTATTTTTGCGTCAGATTCGACAATGTAGAATCACCGGAGACGGACCATGTGGTGCCCGAGGCAGCAATATCCCCTTGGAGACAAGTCGGCTGGAGGACGCTGTATTGAATCTCCACACAATTTGAGTGTTCTATCGTCATTAGGACGCTCTGAGTGTTACAATTCACTATCATTTTTGCGTCGGATTCGAAAATCTAGACTCACAGGAGACGGACCATAAGCTGCCCGAAGCAGCAATATCCCCTTGGAGACCAGTCCGCTAGAGGACGATGTATTGGATCGCGACGCAATTTGAGTGTTCCATCGTCTTTAGGAGGCCCTGAACATTACAATTAACTAACAGTTTTGCGTCGGATTCTCATATCTTGACTCACGGGGGTACGACCATAAGGTGCTCGAGGCACCAATAGCCCTTGGAGACAAATCGGCTGAATGCCGATATATTGAATCTCGACGCAATTTGAGTGTTCCATCTTCATTAGGAAGCCCTGAACGTTACAATTAACTATCAGTTTCGCGACGGTTTCGAAAATCTAGACTCACTGGACAGCGACCATAAGGAGCCCGAGGCAGCAATATCCCCATGGAGACAAGTCGGCTGGAGGCCGGTATGTTGAATCTCGATGCAATTTGAGTGTTCCATCGTCATTAGGAGGCCCTGAACGTTAGAATTATCTGTCATTTTTGCGTCGGATTCGAAAATGCAGACTCACAGGAGAACGACCATAAGGTGCCCGAGGCTGCAATAGATCCTTTGAGACAAGCCGGCTCGAGGCCGATGTATTGAATCACGACGCTATTTGAGTGTTCCATCGTCATTAGGAGGCCCTGAACGTTACAATTACCTATCTGTTTTGCGTCGGATTCGAAAATCTAGACTCACAGGAGACGGACCACATGGAGCCCGAGGCAGCAGTATCCCCTTGTAGACAAGTCGGCTGGAGGTCGATGTATTGTCTCTCGACGCAATTTGGTTGTTCCATCGTCATTAGGAGGCCCTGAACGTTACAATTAACTATCTGTTTTGCGTCGGATTTGAAAATCGAGACTCACAGGAGAACTGTTATAAGGTGCCCGAGGCAGCAATGGACTCTTGGAGACAAGTCGGCTGAAGGACGACGCAATTTGAGTGTTCCATCGTCATTAGGAGGCCCTGAACTTTACAATTAACTATTACTTTCGCGTCGGATTCAAAAATCTACACTCACAGGAGATGGACCATTTGGTGCCCGAGGCAGCAATATCCCCTTGGAGTCAAGTCGGCTGATGGACGATGTATTGAATCTCGACGCCATTTGAGTGTTCCATCGTCATTAGGAAGCCCTGAACGTAACAATTGACAATCAGTTTGGCGTCGGTTTCGAAAATCTAGACTCACAGGACAGCGACCATAAGGAGCACGAGGCAGCATTATCCCCATGGTGACAAGTCGGCTGGAGGCCGGGAAGTTGAATCTCGATGCAATTTTAATGTTCCATCGTCATTAGGAGGCCCTGAACGTTACAATTAACTATCATTTTTGCGTCGGATTCGAAAATCTAGACTCACAGGAGAACGACCATAAGGTGCCCGAGGCAGCAATAGACCCTTGGAGACCATTCTGCTGGAGGACGATATATTGACTCTCGACGCAATTTGAGTGTTCTATCGTCATTAGGAGGCGCTGAACGTTACAATTAACTATCATTTTAACGTCGGATTCGAAAATCTATTCACAGGAGAAGGATCATATGGTGCCTGAGACAGCAATATCCCCTTGGATACAAGTCGGCTGGAGGACGATGTATTGAATCTCGACGCAATTTGAGTGTTCCATCGTCATTAGGAGGCCCTGAACGTTACTATTAACAATCATTTTAGCGTCGGATTCGAAAATCTACTCGCAGGAGAAGGATCATATTTTGCCCGAGAAAGAAATATGCCCTTGGATACAAGTCGGCTGGAGGACGATGTATTGATTCTCGACGCTATTTGAGTGATCCGTCGTCATTAGGAGGCCCTGAACGTTACAATTAACTTACAGTTTCGCGTCGGATTAGAAAATCTAGACTCACTGGAGACGGACCATAAGGCGCCCGAGGCTATATCCCCTTGGAGACCAGTCCGCTGAAGGACGATGTATTGAATCGCGACACAATTTGAGTGCTCCATCGTCTTTAGGAGGCCCTGAACGTTACAATTAACTATCAATTTTGCGTCGGATTCGAAAACTTAGAATCAAAGGAGACGGACCATGTGGTGCCCGAGGCAGCGATATCCCCTTGGAGACAAGTCGGCTGGAGGACGATGTAGTGAATCTCGACGCAATTTGAGTGTTCCATCGTCATTAGGAGACCGTGTACGTTACAATTAACTATCAGTTTTGCGTCGAAATAGAAAATCTAGACTCACAGGAAACGATCATTAGGTGCCCCAGGCAGCAATAGACCCTTGAAGACAAGTCGGCTGGAGTACGATGTATTGGATCGCGACGCAATTTGAGTGTTCCATCGTAACTAGCAGGCCCTGAATGTTACAATTAACCATCAGTTTTTCGTCGGATTCGAAAATCTAGACTCACTGCAGACGGACCAAAAGGTGCCCGAAGCAGCAATATCCTCTAGGAGACCAGTCCGCTGGAGTACGATGTATTGAAACGCGGCGCCATTTGAGTGCTCCATCGTCATTACGAGGCCGTGAACGTTACAATTAACTATCAGTCTGCGTCGGATTCGAAAACGTAGAATCAAAGGAGACGGACCATGTGGTGCCCGAGGCAGCGATATCCCCTTGGAGACAAGTCGGCTGGAGGACGATGTAGAGAATCTAGACGCAATTTGAGTGTTCCATCGTCATTAGGAGGCCCTGAATGTTACAATTAACTATCAGTTTTTCGTCGGATTCGAAAATCTAGACCCACTGGAGAAGGACCATATGGTGCCCGAGGCAGCAATATCCCCTTGGAGACAAGTCGGCTGGAGGCAGACATATTGAGTCTCGAGGCAATTTGAGTGTTTCATCGTCATTAGGAGGCCCTGAAAGTTACAATTAACTATCATTTTTGCGTCGGATTCGAAAATCTAAACTCACAGGAGAACGACCATAAGGTGCCCGAGGCAGCAATAGACCCTTGGAGACAAATCGGCTGGAGGCCGATGTATTGACTCTCGACGCAATTTGATTGTTCCATCGTCATTAGGAAGCCCTGAACGTTACAATTAACTATCTGTTTTGCGTCGGATTCGAAAATCGAGACTCACAGGAGGACTGCCATAAGGTGCCCGAGGCAGCAATGGACTCTTGGAGACAAGTTGGCTGAAGGACGACGCAATTTGAGTGTTCCATCGTCATTAGGAGGCCCTGAACTTTACAATTAACTATTAGTTTCGCGTCGAATGCAAAAATCTACGCTCACAGGAGATGGACCATTTGGTGCCCGAGGCTGCAATATCCCCTGGGAGTCAAGTCGGCTGATGGACGATGTATTGAATCTCGACGCAATTTGAGTGTTCCATCGTCATTAGGAGGCCCGGAACTTTACAATTAACTATTAGTTTCGCGTCGGATTCAAAAATCTAGACTCACAGGAGACGGACTATTTGGAGCCCGACGCAGCAATAGACCCTTGGAGACAAGTCGGCTGGAGGACGATGTATTGGATCGCGAATCAATTTGAGTGCTCCATCGTCATTAGGAGGCCCTGAATGTTACAATTAACTATCAGTTTTTCGTCGGATTCAAAAATCTAGCCTCACTGGAGACGGACCATAAGGTGCCTGAGGCTATATCCCCTTGGAGACCTGTCCGCTGGAGGACGATGTATTGAATCGCGACGCATTTTGAGTGTTCGATCGTCATTAGGAGGCGCTGAACGTTACAATTCACTATCATGTTTGCGTCGGATTCGAAAATCTAGACTCACAGTAGAAGGATCATATTGTGCCCGAGACAGCAATATCCCCTTGGAGACAAGTCGCCTTGAGGCCGAAGTATTGAATCTCGACGCAATTTGAGTGTTCCATCGGCATTAGGAAGCCCTGAACGTTACAATTAACAATCAGTTTCGCGTGGGATTCGAAAATCTAAACTCACAGGAGAGCGACCATAAGGAGCCCGAGGCAGCAATATCCCAATGGAGACAAGTCGGCTGGAGGACGATGTATTGAGTCTCGACGCAATTTGAGTGTTCCATCGTCATTAGGAGGCCCTGAACGTTACAATTAACTATCAGTTTTTCGTCGGATACGAAAATCTAAATTCACAGGAAAACGATCATAAGGTGCCCCAGGCGGCAATAGACCCTTGGAGACAAATCGGCTGGAGGACGATATATTGGATCGCGACGCAATTTGAGAGTTCCATCGTAACTAGGAGGACCTGAATGTTACAATTAACTATCAGTCTTTCGTCGGAATCGAAAATGTAGTCTCACTGGAGACGGACCATAAGGAGCCCGAAGCAGCAATATCCCCTTGAAGACCAGTTAGCTGGAGGACGATGTATTGAATCGCGACGCAATTTGAGTGTTCCATCGTCATTAGGAGGCCCTGAACGTTACAATTAACTATCAGTTTCGCGTCGGATTCGAAAATCTAGACTCACAGGAGAAGGACCATATGTTGCCCGAGGCGGCAATATCCCCATGGAGACAAGTCGGCTGGAGGGCGATGTATTGAATCTCGACGCAATTTGAGTGTTTCATCGTCATTAGGGGGCGCTGAACGTTACAATTAACTAACAGTTATGCGTCGGATTCGCAAATCTAGACTAACAGGAGAACGATCATAAGGTTCCCGAGGCAGCAATATCCCCTTGGAAACAAGTCGGCTGGAGGACGATGTAGTGAATCTCGGCGCAATTTGAGTGTTCCATCGTCATTAGGAGGCCCTGAACGTTACAATTAACTATCATTTTTGCGTCGGATTCGAAAATCTAGACTCACAGGAGATCGACCATAAGGTGCCCGAGGCAGCAATAGACCCTTGGAGACCATTAGGCTGGAGGACGATATATTGACTCTCGACGCAATTTGAGTGTTCCATCGTCATTAGGAGGCGCTGAACGTTACAGTTAACTATCATTTTAGCGTCGGATTCGAAAATCTATTCACAGGAGAACGATCATATGGTGCCCGAGACAGCAATACCCCCTTGGATACAAGTCGGCTGGAGAACGATGTATTGAATTTCGACGCATTTTGAGTGCTCCATCGTCATTAGGAGGCCCTGAACGTTACAATAAACTATTAGTTTCGCGTCGGATTCAAAAATCTAGACTCACAGGAGACGGACTATTTGGAGCCCGAGGCAGCGATAGACCCTTGGAGACAAGTGGGCTGGAGGACGATGTATTGGATCGCGAATCAATTTGGGCGCTCCATCGTTATTAGGAGGCCCTGAATGTTAAAATTAACTATCAGTTTTTCGTCGGATTAGAAAATCTAGACCCACATGAGAACGTCCATAAGGTGCCCGAGGCAGCAATAGACCTTTGGAGACAAGTCGGCTGAAGGACGATGTATTGAATCTCGGCGCAATTTGAGTGGTCCATCGTCATTAGGAGGCCCTGAACGTTACAATATACTATTAGTTTCGCGTCGGATTAAAAAATCTAGACTCACAGGAGACGGACTATTTTGAGCCCGAGGCAGCAATAGACCCTTGGAGACAAGTCGGCTGGAGGCCGAAGTATTGAATCTCGACGCAATTTGAGTGTTCCATCGTCATTAGGAGGCCCTGACCGTTACAATTAACTATCATTTTAGCGTCGGATTCGAAAATCTACTCGCAGGAGAAGGATCATATGGTGCCCGAGACAGAAATATCCCCTTGAATACAAGTCGGCTGGAGGACGATGTATTGAACTCGACGCAATTTGAGAGTTCAATCGTCATTAGGAGGCCCTGAACGTTACTATTAACAATCAGTTTTGCGTCGGATTCGAAAATCTAAACTCACAGGAGAGCGACCATAAGGACCCCGAGGCAGCAATATCCAAATGGAGACAAGTCGGCTGGAGGACGATGTATTGAATCTCGACGCAATTTGAGTGTTCCATCGTCATTATGAGGCCCTGAACGTTACAATTAACTATCAGTTTTTCGTCGGATTCGAAAATCTAAATTCACAGGAAAACGATCATAAGGTGCCCCAGGCAGCAATAGACCCTTGGAGACAAGTCGGCTGGAGGACGATGTAGTGAATCTCGACGCAATTTGAGTGTTTCATCGTCATTAGGAGACCCTTAACACTACAATTGACAATCAGTTTTGTGTCGGATTCTAAAATCTAGACCTACAGGGAAACGACCATTAGATGCCCGAGGCAGCAATAGACCCTTGGAGACAAATCGGCTGAATGCCGATGCATTGAGTGTCGACGCAATTTGAGTGTTCCATCGTCATTAGGAAGCCCTGACCGTTACAATTAACAATCAGTTTCGCGTCGGATTCGAAAATCTAGACTCACAGGAGAGCGACCATAAGTATCCCGAGGCAGCAATATCACCATGGAGACAAGTCGGCTGGAGGACGATGTATTGAATCTCGACGCAATTTGAGTGTTCCGTCGACATTAGGAGGCCCTGTACGTTACAATTAACTATCAGTTTTTCGTCGGATTCGAAAATCTAGACTCACAGGAAAACGATCATTAGGTGCCCCAGGCAGCAATAGTCCCTTGAAGACAAGTCGGCTGGAGTACGATGTATTGGATCGCGACGCAATTTGAGTGTTCCATCGTAACCAGCAGGCCCTGAAAGTTACAATTAACCATCAGTTTTTCGTCGGATTCGAAAATCTAGACTCACTGGAGACGGACCATAAGGTGCCCGAGGCAGCAAAATCCCCTTGGAGACAAGTCGGCTGGAGGACGATGTATTGAATCTCGACGCAATTTGAGTGTTCAATCGTCATTAAGAGGCCCTGAACGTTACAATTAACTATCATTTTTGCGTCGGATTCGAAAATCTAGACTCACAGGAGATCGACCATACGGTGCCCGAGGCAGCAATAGACCTTTGGAGACAAGTCGGCTGAAGGACGATGTATTGAATCTCGACGCAATTTGAGTGTTCCATCGTCATTATGAGGCCCTGAACGTTACAATTAACTATCAGTTTTTCGTCGGATTCGAAAATCTAAATTCACAGGAAAACGATCATAAGGTGCCCCAGGCAGCAATAGACCCTTGGAGACAAGTCGGCTGGAGGACGATATATTGGATCGCGACGCAATTTGAGAGTTCCATCGTAACTAGGAGGACCTGAATGTTACAATTAACTATCAGTCTTTCGTCGGATAAGAAAATCTAGACTCACTGCAGACGGACCATAAGGTGCCCGAAGCAGCAATATCCCCTTGCAGACCAGTTAGCTGGAGGACGATGTATTGAATCGCGACGCAATTTGAGTGTTCCATCGTCATTAGGAGAACCTGAACGTTACAATTAACAATCAGTTTCGCGTCGGATTCGAAAATCTAGACTCACAGGAGAAGGACCATATGGTGCCCGAGGCAGCAATATCCCCTTGGAGACAAGTCGGCTGGAGGATGATGTACTGAATCTCGACGGAATTTGAGTGTTCCATCGTCATTAGGAGGCGCTGAACGTTACAATTAACTAACAGTTATGCTTCGGATTCGCAAATCTAGACTAACAGGAGAACGACCATAAGGTGCCCGATGCAGCAACAGACCCTTGGAGACAAGTCGGCTGGAAGCCGATGTATTGAATCTCGACGCAATTTGAGTGTTCCATCGTCATTAGGAGGCCCTGACCGTTACTGTTAACTATCATATTTGCGTCGGATTCGAAAAACTAGACTCACAGGAGAACGACCATAAGATGCCCGAGGCAGCAATAGACCCTTGGAGACAAGTCGGCTTGAGGGCGATGTATTGACTCTCGACGCAATTTGAGTGTCCCATCGTCATTAGGGGGGGGGGGGGGCTGAACGTTACAATTAACTATCATTTTAGCGTCGGATTCGAAATTCTACTCGCAGGAGAAGGATCATATGGTGCCCGAGACAGAAATATCCCCTTGGATACAAGTCGGCTGGAGGACGATGTATTGAATCTCGACGCTATTTGAGTTATCCGTCGTCATTAGGAGGCCTTGAAAGTTGCAATTTACTATCAGTTTCGCGTCGGATTAGAAAATCTAGACCCACTGGAGACGGACCATAAGGTGCCCGAGGCAGCGATGGTCTCTTGGAGACAAGTCGGCTGGAGTACGATGTATTGGATCGCGACGCAATTTGAGTGTTCCATCGTAACTAGCAGGCCCTGAATGTTACAATTAACCATCAGTTTTTCGTCGGATTCGAAAATCTAGACTCACAGGAGACGGACCACATGGAGCCCGAGGCAGCAATATCCCCTTGTAGACAAGTCGGCTGGAGGTCGATGTATTGTCTCTCGACGCAATTTGATTGTTCCATCGTCATTAGGAGGCCCTGATTGTTGCAATTAACTATCTGTTTTGCGTCGGATTCGAAAATCGAGACTCACAGGACAACTGCCATAAGCTGCCCGAGGCAGCAATGGACTCTTGGAGACAAGTCGGCTGAAGGACGACGCAATTTGAGTGTTCCATCGTCATTAGGAGGCCCTGAACTTTACAATTAACTATTAGTTGTGCGTCGGATTCAAAAATCTACACTCACAGGAGATGGACCATTTGGTGCCCGAGGCAGCAATATCCCCTTGGAGACAAATCGGCTGAGTTCCTATATATTGATTCTCGACGCAATTTGAGTGTTCCATCGTCATTAGGAAGCCCTGAAAGTTACTATTAACAATCAGTTTGGCGTCGGTTTCGAAAATCTAGACTCACAGGACAGCAACCATAATGAGTCCGAGGCAGCAATATCCCCATGGTGACAAGTCGGCTGGAGGCCGGTATGTTGAATCTCGATGCCATTTGAGTGTTCCATCGTCATTAGGAGGCCCTGAACATTACAATTAACTATTTGTTTCGCGTCGGATTGAAAATCTAGACTCACAGGAGACGGACCACATGGAGCCCGAGGCAGCAATATCCCCTTGTAGACAAGTCCCCTGGAGGCCGATGTGTAGAATCTCGACGCAATTTGAGTGTTCCATCGTCATTAGGTGACCCTGAACGTTACAATTAACTATGAGTTTTGCGTCGGGTTCGAAAATCTAGACTCACAGGAGATCGATCTTAAGGTGCCTGTGGCAGCAATAGACCCTTGGAGACAAGTCGGCTGGAGGACGATGTATTGGATCGCGACGCAATTTGAGTGTTCCATCGTCATTAGGAGGCCCTGAATGTTACAGTTAACTATCAGTTTTTCGTCGGATTCGAAAATCTAGACTAACAGGAGGACGACCATAAGGTGCCCGAGGCAGCAATGGACTCTTGGTACAAGTCGGCTGAAGGACGATGTATTGTATCTCGACAAAATTTGAGTGTTCCATCGTCATTAGGAGGCCCTGAACGTTACAATTAACTATCAGTTATGCGTCGGATTCGAAAACGTAGAATCATTGGAGACGGACCATGTGGTGCCCGAGGCAGCGATATGTCCTTGGAGACAAGTCGGCTGGAGGACGTTGTAGTGAATCTCGACCCAATTTGAGTGTTCCTTCGTCATTAGGAGGCCACGAACGTTACAATTAACTATCTGTTTTGAGTCGGATTCGAAAATCTAGACTCGCTGGAGAACGACCATAAGGTGCCCGAGGCAGCAATACACCCTTGGAGACAAGTCGGCTCGAGGGCGATGTATTCAAACTCGACGCAATTTGAGTGCTCCATCGTCATTAGGGGGCCATTAACGTTACAATTAACTATCAGTTATGCGTCGGATTCAAAAACGTAGAATCACCGGAGACGGACCATGTGGTGCCCGAAGCAGCGATATCTCCTTGGAGACAAGTCGGCTGGAGGTCGATGTAGTGAATCTCGACGCTATTTTAGTGTTCCATCGTCATTAGGAGGTCCTGAACGTTACAATTAACTATCAGTTTCGCGACAGATTCAGAAATCTAGACTCACGGGAGACGGACCATTTGGTGCTCGAGGCAGCAATATACCCTTGGAGACAAGTCGGCTGTTGGACGATGTATTGAATCTCGACGCAATTTGAGTGTTCCATCGTCATTAGGTGGCCCTGAGCGTTACAATTAACTATCAGTTTGGCGTCGCGTTCGAAAACCTAGACTCACAGGAGAACGATCATAAGGTGCCCGAGGCAGCAATAGACCCTTGGAGACAAGTCGGCTGGAGGACGATGTACTGGATCGCGACGCAATTTGAGTGTTCCATCGTCATTAGGAGGCGCTGAACGTTACAATTAACTAACAGTTATGCTTCGGATTCGCAAATCTAGACTAACAGGAGAACGACCATAAGGTGCCCGATGCAGCAACAGACCCTTGGAGACAAGTCGGCTGGAAGCCGATGTATTGAATCTCGACGCAATTTGAGTGTTCCATCGTCATTAGGAGGCCCTGACCGTTACTGTTAACTATCATATTTGCGTCGGATTCGAAAAACTAGACTCACAGGAGAACGACCATAAGATGCCCGAGGCAGCAATAGACCCTTGGAGACAAGTCGGCTTGAGGGCGATGTATTGACTCTCGACGCAATTTGAGTGTCCCATCGTCATTAGGGGGGGGGGGGGCTGAACGTTACAATTAACTATCATTTTAGCGTCGGATTCGAAATTCTACTCGCAGGAGAAGGATCATATGGTGCCCGAGACAGAAATATCCCCTTGGATACAAGTCGGCTGGAGGACGATGTATTGAATCTCGACGCTATTTGAGTTATCCGTCGTCATTAGGAGGCCTTGAAAGTTGCAATTTACTATCAGTTTCGCGTCGGATTAGAAAATCTAGACCCACTGGAGACGGACCATTAGGTGCCCGAGGCAGCAATGGTCTCTTGGAGACAAGTCGGCTGGAGTACGATGTACTGGATCGCGACGCAATTTGAGTGTTCCATCGTAACTAGCAGGCCCTGAATGTTACAATTAACCATCAGTTTTTCGTCGGATTCGAAAATCTAGACTCACAGGAGACGGACCACATGGAGCCCGAGGCAGCAATATCCCCTTGTAGACAAGTCGGCTGGAGGTCGATGTATTGTCTCTCGACGCAATTTGATTGTTCCATCGTCATTAGGAGGCCCTGATTGTTGCAATTAACTATCTGTTTTGCGTCGGATTCGAAAATCGAGACTCACAGGACAACTGCCATAAGCTGCCCGAGGCAGCAATGGACTCTTGGAGACAAGTCGGCTGAAGGACGACGCAATTTGAGTGTTCCATCGTCATTAGGAGGCCCTGAACTTTACAATTAACTATTAGTTGTGCGTCGGATTCAAAAATCTACACTCACAGGAGATGGACCATTTGGTGCCCGAGGCAGCAATATCCCCTTGGAGACAAATCGGCTGAGTTCCTATATATTGATTCTCGACGCAATTTGAGTGTTCCATCGTCATTAGGAAGCCCTGAAAGTTACTATTAACAATCAGTTTGGCGTCGGTTTCGAAAATCTAGACTCACAGGACAGCAACCATAATGAGCCCGAGGCAGCAATATCCCCATGGTGACAAGTCGGCTGGAGGCCGGTATGTTGAATCTCGATGCCATTTGAGTGTTCCATCGTCATTAGGAGGCCCTGAACATTACAATTAACTATTTGTTTCGCGTCGGATTGAAAATCTAGACTCACAGGAGACGGACCACATGGAGCCCGAGGCAGCAATATCCCCTTGTAGACAAGTCCCCTGGAGGCCGATGTGTAGAATCTCGACGCAATTTGAGTGTTCCATCGTCATTAGGTGACCCTGAACGTTACAATTAACTATGAGTTTTGCGTCGGGTTCGAAAATCTAGACTCACAGGAGATCGATCTTAAGGTGCCTGTGGCAGCAATAGACCCTTGGAGACAAGTCGGCTGGAGGACGATGTATTGGATCGCGACGCAATTTGAGTGTTCCATCGTCATTAGGAGGCCCTGAATGTTACAGTTAACTATCAGTTTTTCGTTGGATTCGAAAATCTAGACTAACAGGAGGACGACCATAAGGTGCCCGAGGCAGCAATGGACTCTTGGTACAAGTCGGCTGAAGGACGATGTATTGTATCTCGACAAAATTTGAGTGTTCCATCGTCATTAGGAGGCCCTGAACGTTACAATTAACTATCAGTTATGCGTCGGATTCGAAAACGTAGAATCATTGGAGACGGACCATGTGGTGCCCGAGGCAGCGATATGTCCTTGGAGACAAGTCGGCTGGAGGACGTTGTAGTGAATCTCGACCCAATTTGAGTGTTCCTTCGTCATTAGGAGGCCACGAACGTTACAATTAACTATCTGTTTTGAGTCGGATTCGAAAATCTAGACTCGCTGGAGAACGACCATAAGGTGCCCGAGGCAGCAATACACCCTTGGAGACAAGTCGGCTCGAGGGCGATGTATTCAAACTCGACGCAATTTGAGTGCTCCATCGTCATTAGGGGGCCCTTAACGTTACAATTAACTATCAGTTATGCGTCGGATTCAAAAACGTAGAATCACCGGAGACGGACCATGTGGTGCCCGAAGCAGCGATATCTCCTTGGAGACAAGTCGGCTGGAGGTCGATGTAGTGAATCTCGACGCTATTTTAGTGTTCCATCGTCATTAGGAGGTCCTGAACGTTACAATTAACTATCAGTTTCGCGACAGATTCAGAAATCTAGACTCACGGGAGACGGACCATTTGGTGCTCGAGGCAGCAATATACCCTTGGAGACAAGTCGGCTGTTGGACGATGTATTGAATCTCGACGCAATTTGAGTGTTCCATCGTCATTAGGTGGCCCTGAGCGTTACAATTAACTATCAGTTTGGCGTCGCGTTCGAAAACCTAGACTCACAGGAGAACGATCATAAGGTGCCCGAGGCAGCAATAGACCCTTGGAGACAAGTCGGCTGGAGGACGATGTACTGGATCGCGACGCAATTTGAGTGTTCCATCGTCTTTAGGAGGCCCTGAACATTACAATTAACTAACAGTTTTGCGTCGGATTCTCATATCTTGACTCACAGGGGAACGACCATAAGGTGCTCGAGGCAGCAATAGCCCTTGGAGACAAATCGGCTGAATGCCGATATATTGAATCTCGACGCAATTTGAGTGTTCCATCTTCATTAGGAAGCCCTGAACGTTACAATTAACAATCAGTTTCGCCACGGTTTCGAAAATCTAGACTCACTGGACAGCGACCATAAGGAGCCCGAGGCAGCAATATCCCCATGGAGACAAGTCGGCTGGTGGCCGGTATGTTGAATCTCGATGCAGTTTGAGTGTTCCATCGTCATTAGGAGGCCCTGAACGTTACAATTAACTATCAGTTTTGCGTCGGATTCGAAAATCTAGACTCACAGGAGAACAATCATAAGGAGCCCCAGGCAGCAATAGACCCTTCGAGACAAGTCGGCTGGAGGACGATGTATTGGTTCGCTACGCAATTTGAGTGTTCCATCGTAACTATGAGGCCCTGGATGTTACAATTAACTATCACTTTTTCGACGGATTCGATAGTCTAGACTCACCGGAGACAGACCATAAGGTGCCCGAAGCAGCAATAGACCCTTGGAGACCAGTCGGCTGGAGGACGATGTATTGAATCTGGACGCAATTTGAGTGTTCAATCGTCATTAGGAGGCGCTGAACGTTACAATTAACTATCAGTTATGCGTCGGATTCGAAAACGTAGAATCACCGGAGACGGACCATGTGGTGCCCGAGGCAGCAATATCCCCTTGTAGACAAGCCGGCTGGAGGTCTCGACGCAATTTGAGTGTTCCATCGTCATTAGGAGGCGCTTAACGTTAGAATTAACTGTCATTTTTGCGTCGGATTCGAAAATGTAGACTCACAGGAGAATGACCATAAGGTGCCCGAGGCTGCAATAGATCCTTGGAGACAAGCCGGCTCGAGGCCGATGTACTGAATCTCGACGCTATTAGAGTGTTCCATCGTCATTAGGAGGCCATGAATGTTACAATTAACTATCAGTTTTTCGTCGGATTCGTAAATCTAGACTCACTGGAGACGGACCATAAGGTGCACGAGGCTATATCCCCTTGGAGACCAGTCCGCTGGAGGACGATGTATTGAATCGCGACGCGATTTGTGTGCTCCACCGTCAATAGGAGGCCCTTAACGTTACAGTTAACTATCAGTTATGCGTCGGATTCGAAAACGTAGAATCACCGGAGACGGACCATGTGGTGCCCGAAGCAGCGATATCTCCTTGGAGACAAGTCGGCTGGAGGTCGATGTAGTGAATCTCGATGCAATTTGAGTGTTCCATCGTCATTTGGAGGCCCTGAACATTACAATTAGCTATCAGTGTTGCGTCGGATTCGAAAAACTAGACTCACAGGAGAAGGACCATGTGGTGCTCGAGGCAGCAATATCCCCGTGGAGACAAGTCTGCTGGAGGACGATGTATTGAATCTCAACGCAATTTGAGTGTTCCATCGTTATTAGGTGGCCCTGAGCTTTACAATTAACTTTCAGTTTTGCGTCGGATTCTAAAATCTAGACTCACAGGGGAACGACCATAAGGTTCCCGAGGCAGCAAATGGACCCTTGGAGACAAATCGGCTGAATGCCGATATGTTGAATCTCGACGCAATTTGAGTGTTCCCTCGTCATTAGGAAGCCCTGAACGTTACTATTAACAACCAGTTTCGCGTCGGTTTCGAAAATCTAGACTCACAGGGCAGCGACCATAAGGAGTTCGAGGCAGCAATATCCCCATGGAGAGAAGTCGGCTGGAGGCCGGTATGTTGAATCTCGATGCAATTTGAGTGTTCCATCGTCATTAGGAGGCCCTGAACGTTACAATTAACTATCAGTTTTGCATCGGATTCGAAAATCTGGACTCACAGGAGAACGATCATAAACAGCCCGAGGCAGCAATAGACCCTTGGAGACAAGTCGGCTGGAGGACGATGTATTGGATCGCGACGCAATTTGAGTGTTCCATCGTAACTAGGAGGCCCTCAGTGTTACAATTAACTATCAGTTTTTCGTCGGATTCGAAAATCTGGACTCACAGGAGAACGATCATAAGGTGCCCGAGGCAGCAATAGACCCTTGGAGACAAGTCGGCTGGAGGATGATGTATTGGATCGCGACGCAATTTGAGTGCTCCATCGTCATTAGGATGCCGTGAACGTACAATTAACTATCAGTTTTGCTTCGGATTTGAAAACGTTGAACCACCGCAGACGGACCATGTGGTGCCTGAGGCAGCGTATTCCCTTCGAGACAAGTCGGCTGGAGGACGATGTAGTGAATCTCGACGCAATCTCAGTGTTCCATCATCATTTGGAGGCCCTGAACATTACAATTAACTATCAGTTTTGCGTCGAATTCGAAAAACTAGACTCACAGGAGAAGGACCACGTGGTGCTCGAGGCAGCAATATACCCATGGAGACAAGTCTGCTGGAAGACGAAGTATTGGATCGCGACAAAATTTGAATGTTCCATCGTCATTAGGAGGCCCTGAATGTTGCAATTAACTATCAGTTTTGCGTCGGATTCGAAAACGTAGAATAACCGGAGACGGACCATGTGATGCCCAAAGCAGCATTATCTACTTGGAGACAAGTCGGCTGGAGGTCGATGTAGTGAATCTCGACGCAATTTGACTGTTCCATCGTCATTAGGACGCCCTAAACGTTATAATTAACTATCATTTTTGCGTCGGTTTCGAAAATCTAGACTCACAGGACAGCGACCATATGGAGCCCGAGGCAGCAATATCCCCTTGGAGACCAGTCCGCTGGAGGACGATGTATTGAATCGCGACGCAATTTGAGTGCTCCATCATCATTAGGAGGCCCTGAACATTACAATTAACTATCAGTTTCGCGTCGGATTCGGAAATGTAGTCTCACAGGAGAAGGAACATGTGGTGCCCGAGGCAGCAAAACATCTTGGAGACAAGTCGGCTGGAGAACGATGTATTAAATCTCGACGCAAATTGAGTGTTCCATCGTCATTAGGAGTGCTGAACGTTACAATTAACTATCAGTTTTGCGTCGGATTTGAAAACGTAGAATCACCGGAGACGGACTATGTGGTGCCCGAGGCAGCGATATCCCCTTGGAGACAAGTTGCCTGGAGGAAGTCGTAGTGAATCTCGACGGAATTCGAGTGTTCCTTCGTCATTAGGAGGCCCTGAACGTTACAATTAACTATCTGTTTTGCGTCGGATTCGGAAATCTAGACTCACAGGAGAACGACCGTAAGGTGCCGAGGCAGCAATGGACTCTTGGAGACAAATCGGCTGAAGGACGATATGTTGAATCTCGACGCAATTTGAGTGTTCCATCGTCATTAGGAAGTCCTGATCGTTACAATTAACAATCAGTTACGCGTCGCCTTCGAAAATCTAGACTCACTGGAGACGGACCATAAGGTGCCCGAGGCAGCAATATCCCATTTTAGACCAGTCCGCTGGAGTACGATGTATTGAATCGCGACGCAATTTGAGTGCTCCATCGTCATTAGGAGGCCCTGAACGTTACAATTAACTATCAGTTTTGCGTCGGATTCGAAAACGTAGAATCACCGGAGACTGACCATGTGGTGCTCGAGGCAGCGATATCTCTTTAAAGACAAGTCGGCTGGAGGAAGATGTATTGAATCTCGACGCAATTTGAGTGTCCCACCGTCATTAGGTGGCCCTGAATGCTACAATTAACTATCAGTTTTCCGTCGCTTTCGAAAATCTAGACTCACAGGAGAAGGGTCATAAGGTGCCCGAGGCAGGAATAGACCCTTGGAGACAAGTCGACTGGAGGACGATGTATTGGATCGGGACGCAACTTGAGTGTTCCATCGGCATTAGGAGGCCCTGAATGTCATAATTAAGTTTCAGTTTTTCGTCGGGTTCGAAGATCTAGACTAACAGGAGAACGAGCATAAGGTGCCCGAGGCAGCAATGGACTCTTGGTGATAAGTCGGCAGAAGGATGATGTATTGAATCTCGACGCAATTTGAATGTTCCATCGTCATTAGGTGGCCCTGAACATTACAATTCACTATCAGTTTTGCGTCGGATTCTCAAATCTAGACTCACAGGGGAACGACCATGAGGTGCCCGAGGCAGCAATAGACCCTTGGAGACAAATCGGCTGAATGCCGATATATTGAATCTCGACGCAATTTGAGTGTTCCATCGTAACTAGGAGGCCCTGAATGTTACAATTAACTATCAGTTTTTCCTCGGATTCGATAATCTAGACTCACTGGAGACGGACCATAAGGTGGCCGAAGCAGCAATAGACCCTTGGGGACATCTCGGCTGGAGGATGATGTATTGAATCTCGACGCAATGTGAGTGTTCAATCGTCATTAGGAGGCGCTGAACGTTACAATTAACTATCAGTTATGCGTCGGATTCGAAAATCTAAACTCACAGCATAAAGATCATATGTGCCCGAGACAGCTATATCCCCTAGGAGACAAGTCGGCTTGAGGACGTTGTAGTGAATCTCGACGCAATTTGAGTGTTCCATCGTCATTAGGAGGCCCTGAACGTTACAATTAACTATTAGTTTCGCGTCGGATTAAACAATCTAGACTCACATGAGACGGACCACATGGAGCCCGAGGCAGCAATATCCCCTTGTAGACAAGTCGGCTGGAGCTCGATGTATTGACACTCGACGCAATTTGAGTGTTCCATCGTCATTAGTAGGTGCTGAACGTTACAATTAACTATCATTTTTGTGTCGTATTCGAAAATCTAGACTCACAGGAGACGGACGATATTGTGCCCGAGGCACCAATATCCCCTTGGAGACAAGTCGGCTGGAGGCCGATGGATTGAATCTCGACGAAATTTGAGTGTTCAATCGTCATTAGGAGGCGCTGAACGTTACAATTCACTATCATTTTTGCGTCGGATTCGAAAATCTAGGCTCACTGGAGACGGACAATAAGGTGCACGAAGCAGCAATATCCGCTTGGAGACAAGTCGGCTGGAGAACGATGTATTGAATCTCGACGCAATTTGAGTGTTCAATCGGCATTAGGAGGCGCTGAACGTTACAATTAACTATCAGTTATGCGTCGGATTCGAAAATCTAGACTCAAAGGAGGACGACCATAAGGTGCCCGAGGCAGCAACAGACCCTTGGAGATTAGTCGGCTGGTGGCCGGTATGTTTAATCTCGACGCAATTTGAGTGTTCTATCGTCATTAGGAGGTGCTGAACGTTGCAATTCACTATCATTTTTGCGTCGGATTCTATAATCTAGACTCACAGGAGAAGGATCATATGGTGCCCGAGACAGCAATATCCCCTTGGAGACAAGTCGGCTGGAGAACGATGTATTGAATCTCGACGCAATTTGAGTGTTCAATCGTCATTAGGAGGCGCTGAACGTTACAATTAACTATCAGCTTTGCGTCGGGTTCGAAAAACTAGACTCACAGGAGAACGATCATTAGGTGCCCAGGGCAGCAATAGACCCTTGGAGACAAGTCGGCTGGAAGACGATGTATTGGATCGCGACAAAATTTGAATGTTCCGTCGTCATTAGGAGGCCCTGAATGTTGCAATTAACTATCAGTTTTGCGTCGGATTCGAAAACGTAGAATAACCGGAGACGGACCATGTGGTGCACGAAGCAGCGATATCTCCTTGGAGACAAGTCGGCTGGAGGTCGATGTAGTGAATCTCGACGCAATTTGACTGTTCCATCGTCATTAGGACGCCCTAAACGTTACAATTAACTATCATTTTTGCGTCGGATTCTAAAATCTAGACTCACAGGAGAACGACCATGAGGTTCCCGAGGCAGCAATGGACTCTTGGAGACAAATCGGCTGAAGGACGATATATTGAATCTCGACGCAATTTGAGAGTTCCATCGTCATTAGGAAGTCCTGATCGTAACAATTAACAAACAGTTTCGCGTCGGTTTCGAAAATGTAGACTCACCGGACAGCGACCATATGGAGCCCGAGGCAGCAATAGACCCCTGGAGACAAGTCGGCTCGAGGCCGATGTATTGAATCTCGACGCAATTTGAGTGTTCCATCGTCATTAGGAGGCCCTGAACGTTACAATTAACTATCAGTTTTCCGTCGGTTTCGAAAATCTTGACTCACAGGAGAAGGATCATAAGGTGCCCGAGGCAGGAATAGACCCTTGGAGACAAGTCGACTGGAGGACGATGTATTGGACCGGGACGCAACTTGAGTGTTCCATCGGCATTAGGAGGCCCTGAATGTTATAATTAACTTTCAGTTTTTCGTCGGGTTCGAAGATCTAGACTAACAGGAGAACGACCATAAGGTGCCCGAGGCAGCAATGGACTCTTGGTGATAAGTCGGCTGAAGGATGATGTATTGAATCTCGACGCAATTTGAGTGTTCCATCGTCATTAGGTGGCCCTGAACATTACAATTCACTATCAGTTTTGCGTCGGATTCTAAAATCTAGACTCACAGGGGAACGACCATGAGGTGCCCGAGGCAGCAATAGACCCTTGGAGACAAATCGGCTGAATGCCGATATATTGAATCTCGACTCAACTTGAGTGTTCCATCGTAACTAGGAGGCCGTGAATGTTACAATTAACTACCAGTTTTTCCTCGGATTCGATAATCTAGACTCACTGGAGACGGACCATAAGGTGCCCGAAGCAGCAATAGACCCTTGGGGACAAGTCGGCTGGAGGATGATGTATTGAATCTCGACGCAATGTGAGTGTTCAATCGTCATTAGAAGGCGCTGAACGTTACAATTAACTATCAGTTATGCGTCGGATTCGAAAATCTAGACTCACAGCAGAAAGATCATATGTGCCCGAGACAGCTATATCCCCTAGGAGACAAGTCGGCTTGAGGACGTTGTAGTGAATCTCGACGCAATTTGAGTGTTCCATCGTCATTAGGAGGCCCTGAACGTTACAATTAACTATTAGTTTCGCGTCGGATTAAACAATCTAGACTCACATGAGACGGACCACATGGAGCCCGAGGCAGCAATATCCCCTTGTAGACAAGTCGGCTGGAGGTCGATGTATTGACACTCGACGCAATTTGAGTGTTCCATCGTCATTAGTAGGTGCTGAACGTTACAATTAACTATCATTTTTGTGTCGTATTCGAAAATCTAGACTCACAGGAGACGGACAATAAGGTGCACGAAGCAGCAATATCCGCTTGGAGACAAGTCGCCTGGAGAACGATGTATTGAATCTCGACGCAATTTGAGTGTTCAATCGTCATTAGGAGGCGCTGAACGTTACAATTAACTATCAGTTATGCGTCGGATTCGAAAATCTAGACTCACAGGAGGACGACCATTAGGTGCCCGAGGCAGCAACAGACCCTTGGAGATTAGTCGGCTGGTGGACGGTATATTGAATCTCGACGCAATTTGAGTGTTCTATCGTCATTAGGAGGTGCTGAACGTTACAATTCACTATCATTTTTTCGTCGGATTCGAAAATCTAGACTCACAGGAGAAGGATCATATGGTGCCCGAGACAGCAATATCCCCTTGGAGACAAGTCGGCTGGAGGACGATGTATTGGATCGCGACGCAATTTGAGTGTTCTATCGTCATTAGGAGGCCCTGAACGTTACAAGTAACTATCAGTTTTTCGTCGGATTCGAAAATCTAGACTCACTGGAGACGGACCATAAGGTGCCCGAAGCAGCAATATCGCCTTGGAGACAAGTCGGCTGGAGGACGATGTAGTGAATCTCGACGCAATTTGAGTGTCCCATCGTCATTAGTAGGCCCTGACCGTTACAAGTAACTACTAGTTTAGCGTCAGATTCGAAAATCTAGAAGCACATGAGACGGACCACATGGTGCCCAAGGCAGCAACATCCCCTTGTAGACAAGTCGGCTGGAGGTCGATGTATTGACTCTCGACGCAATTTGGGTGATCCATCGTCATTAGGAGGCGCTGAACGTTACAATTAACTATCAGTTTTGCGTCGGTTTCGAAAATCTAGACTTACAGGACAGCGACCATAAGGAGCCCGAGGCAGCAAAATCCCCTTGGAGACAAGTCGGCTGGAGGCCTGTGCATTGAATCTCGACGCAATTTGCGTCTTCCATCGTCATTAGCAGGGCCTGAACGTTACAATTACTATCTATTTTGCGTCGGATTCGTAATTCTAGCCTCACAGGAGAACGACCATAAGGTGCCCGAGGCAGCAATAGACCCTTGGAGACAAGTCGGCTCGTGGCCGATGTATTGAATCTCGACGCAATTTGAGTGTTCCATCGTCATTAGGAGGCCCTGAACGTTACAATTAACTATTTGTTTCGCGTCGGATTCGAAAATCTAGACTCACAGGACAGCGACCATAAGGAGCCCGAGGCAGCAATATCCCATTGGAGACAAGTCGGCTGGAGACCGATGCGTTGAATCTCGACGCAATTTGAGTGTTTCACCGTCATTAGGTGGCGCTGAACGTTACAATTAACTATCATTTTTGCGTCGGATTCGAAAATCTAGACTCACAGGAGACTGACCATATGGTGCCCGAGGCAGCAATATCCCCTTGGAGACAACTGGGCTGGAGGCCGGTGTATTGAATCTCGACGCAATTTGAGTGTTCTATCGTCATTAGAAGGTGCTGAACATTACAATTCACTATCATTTTTGCGTCGGATTCGAAAATCTAGACTCACAGAAGACGGACCATAAGGTGCGCGAAGCAGCAATATCGCCTTGGGGACCAGTCCGCTGGAGGACGATGTATTGAATCGCGACGCAATTTGAGTGCTCCATCGTCATTAGGAGGCCCTGAACGTTACTATTAACTATCAGATTCGCGTCGGATTCAAAAATCTAGACTCACAGGAGAAGGACCATATGGTGCCCGAGGCAGCAACATCGCTTCGAGACAAGTCGGCTGGAGGACGATGTATTGAACCTCGACGCAATTTGAGTGTTCCATCGTCATTAGGAGGCCCTAACCGTTACAATTAACTATTAGTTTCGCGTCGGATTCGAAAATCTAGACTCACATGAGACGGATCAATGGTGCCCGAGGCAGCATTATCCCCTTGTAGACAAGTCTGCTAGAGGTCGATGTATTGACTCTCGACGCAATTTGAGTGTTCCATCGTCATTAGTAGGTGCTGAACGTAACAATTAACTATCAATTTTGCGTCGGATTCTAAAATCTAGACTCACAGGAGAAGGACCATATGGTGCCCGAGGAAGCAATATCCCCTGGGAGACAAGTCGGCTGGAGACCGATGGCTTGAATCTCGACGCAATTTGAGTGTTCCATCGTCATTAGGAGGCCCTGAATGTTGTAATTAAATATCAGTTTTACGTCGGGATCGAAAATCTAGACTAACAGGAGAACGACCATAAGGTGCCCGAGGCAGCAATGGACTCTTGGTGACAAGTCGGCTGAAGGACGATGTATTGAATCTCGACGCTATTTGAGTGTTCCATCGACATTAGGCAGCCCTGAACGTTACAATTAACTATCAGTTTTTCGTCGGATTCGAAACTCTAGACTCACTGAGACGGACCATAAGGTGCCCGAAGCACCAATATCGCCTTGGAGACTAGTCGGCTGGAGGACGATGTAGTGAATCTCGACGCAATTTGAGTGTTCCATCGTCATTAGGAGGCCCTGACCGTTACAATTAACTACTAGTTTCGCGTCAGATTCCAAAATCTAGAAACACATGAGACGGACCACATGGTGCCCAAGGCAGCAACATCCCCTTGTAGACAAGTCGGCTGGAGGTCGATGTATTGACTCTCGACGCAATTTGAGTGTTCCATCGTCATTAGTAGGTGCTGAACGTTACAATTAACTATCAATTTTGCGTCGGATTCGAAAATCTAGACTCACAGGAGAACGACCATAAGATGCCCGAGGCAGCAACAGACCCTTGGAGACAAGTCGGCTGGAGGCCGATGTATTGAATCTCTACGCAAATTGAGTGTTCTATCGTCAATTGGAGGTGTTGAACGTTACAATTCACTATCATTTTTGCGTCGGATTCGAAAATCTAGACTCACAGGAGAAGGATCATATGGTGCCCGATACAGCAATATCTCCTTGGAGACAAGTCGGCTGGAGGCCGATGTATTGAATCTCGACGCAATTTGAGTGTTCCCTCGTCATTACGTGGCCCTGAATGTTACAATTAACTATCAGTTTTGCGTCGGGTTCGGAAATCTAGACTCACAGGAGAACGATCATAAGGTTCCCGAGGCAGCAATAGACCCTTGGAGACAAGTCGGCTGGAGGACGATGTATTGGATCGCGACGCAATTTGAGTGTTCCATCGTCATTAGGAGGCCCTGAATGTTATAATTAACTATCAGTTTTTCGTCGGATTCGAAAATCTGGACTAACAGGAGAACGACCATAAGGTGCCCGAGGCAGCAATGGACTCTTGGTGACAAGTCGGCTGAAGGACGATGTATTGAATCTCGACGCAATTTGAGTGATCCATCGTCATTAGGAGGCGCTGAACGTTACAATTAACTATCAGTTATGCGTAGGATTCGTAAATCTAGACTCACAGGAGAACGACCATCAGGTGCCCGAGTCAGCAACAGACCCTTGGAGATTAGTCGGCTGGAGGCCGGTGTATTGAATCTCGACGCAATTTGAGTGTTCTATCGTCATTAGGAGGACTGAACGTTACAATTAACTATCAGTTTTGCGTCGGATTCGAAAACGCAGAATCACCGGAGACGGACTATGTGGTGCCCGAGGCAGCGATATCCCCTTGGAGACAAGTTGCCTGAAGGAAGTCGTAGTGAATCTCGACGCAATTCGAGTGTTCCTTCGTCATTAGGAGGCCCTGAACGTTACAATTAACTATCTGTTTTGCATCGGATTCGAAAATCTAGACTCACAGGAGAACGACCGTAAGGTGCCGAGGCAGTAATGGACTCTTGGAGACCAATCGGCTGAAGGACGATATGTTGAATCTCGACGCAATTTGAGTGTTCCATCGTCATTAGGAAGTCCTGATCGTTACAATTAACAATCAGTTACGCGTCGCTTTCGAAAATCTAGACTCACTGGAGACGGACCGTAAGGTGCCCGAGGCAGCAATATCCCCTTTTAGACCAGTCCGCTGGAGGACGATGTATAGAATCGCGACGCAATTTGAGTGCTCCATCGTCATTAGGAGGCCCTGAACGTTACAATTAACTATCAGTTTTGCGTCGGATTCGAAAACGTAGAATCACCGGAGACTGACCATGTGGTGCCCGAGGCAGCGATATCTCTTTGGAGGCAAGTCGGCTGGAGGACGATGTATTGAATCTCGACGCAATTTGAGTGTCCCACCGTCATTAGGTGGCCCTGAATGTTACAATTAACTATCAGTTTTCCGTCGATTTCGAAAATCTAGACTCACAGGAGAAGGATCATAAGGTGCCCGAGGCAGGAATAGACCCTTGGAGACAAGTCGACTGGAGGACGATGTATTGGATCGGGACGCAACTTGAGTGTTCCATCGGCATTAGGAGGCCCTGAATGTTATAATTAACTTTCAGTTTTTCGTCGGGTTCGAAGATCTAGACTAACAGGAGAACGACCATGAGGTGCCCGAGGCAGCAATAGACCCTTGGAGACAAATCGGCTGAATGCCGATATATTGAATCTCGACGCAATTTGAGTGTTCCATCGTAACTAGGAGGCCCTGAATGTTACAATTAACTATCAGTTTTTCCTCGGATTCGAAAATCTAGACTCACTTGCGACTGACCATAAGGTGCCCGAGGCTATATCCCCTTGTAGACCAGTGCGCTGGAGGACGATGTATTGAATCGCGACGCAATTTGAGTGCTCCATCGTCATTAGGAGGCCATGAGCGATACAATTAACTATTAGCTTCGCGTCGGATTAAAAAATCTAGACTCACATGAGACGGACCATATGGAGCCCGAGGCAGCAATATCCCCTTGTAGACAAGTCGGCTGGTGGTCGATGTATTGACACTCGACGCAATTTGAGTGTTCCATCGTCATTAGTAGGTGCTGAACGTTACAATTAACTATCATTTTTGCGTCGTATTCGAAAATCTAGACTCACAGGAGACGGACGATAAGGTGACCGAGGCAGCAATATCCCCTTGGAGACAAGTCGGCTGGAGGCCGATGGATTGAATCTCGACGCAATTTGAGTGTTCAATCGTCATTAGGAGGCGCTGACCGTTACAATTCACTATCATTTTAGCGTCGGATTCAAAAATCTAGACTCACAGGAGAAGGATCATATGGTGCCCGAGACAGCAATATCCCCTTGGAGACAAGTCGGCTGGAGGACGATGTATTGGATCGCGACGCAATTTGAGTGTTTCATCGTCATTAGGAGGCCCTGAACGTTACAATTAACTATTAGTTTCGCGTCGGCTTAAAAAATCTAGACTCACATGAGACGGACCACATGGAGCCCGAGGCAGCAATATCCCCTTGTAGACAAGTCGGCTGGTGGTCGATGTATTGACACTCGACGCAATTTGAGTGTTCCATCGTCATTAGTAGGTGCTGAACGTTACAATTAACTATCATTTTTGCGTCGTATTCGAAAATCTAGACTCACAGGAGACGAACGATATGGTGCCCGAGGCAGCAATATCCCCTTGGAGACAAGTCGGCTGGAGGCCGATGGATTGAATCTCGACGCAATTTGAGTGTTCAATCGTCATTAGGAGGCGCTGAACGTTACAATTCACTATCATTTTTGCGTCGGATTCGAAAATCTAGACTCACAGGAGAAGGATCATATGGTGCCCGAGACAGCAATATCCCCTTGGAGACAAGTCGGCTGGAGGACGATGTATTGGATCGCGACGCAATTTGAGTGTTCCATCGTCATTAGGAGGCCCTGAACGTTACAAGTAACTATCAGTTTTTCGTCGGATTCGAAAATCTAGAATCACTGGAGACGGAACATAAGGAGCCCGAAGCAGCAAAATCGCCTTGGAGACAAGTCGGCTGGAGGACGATGTAGTGAATCTCGACGCAATTTGAGTGTTCCATCGTCATTAGGAGGCCCTGACCGTTACAAGTAACTACTAGTTTCGCGTCAGATTCGAAAATCTAGAAACACATGAGACGGACCACATGGTGCCCAAGGCAGCAACATCCCCTTGTAGACAAGTTGGCTGGAGGTCGATGTATTGACTCTCGACGCAATTTGGGTGTTACTTCGTCATTAGTAGGTGGTGAACGTTACAATTAACTATCAATTTTGCGTCGGATTCGAAAATCTAGACTCACAGGAGAACGACCATAAGGTGCCCGAGGCAGCAACAGAGCCTTGGAGACAATTCGGCTGGAGGCCGATGTATTGAATCTCTACGCAATTTGAGTGTTCTATCGTCAATTGGAGGTGTTGAACGTTACAATTCACTATCATTTTTGCGTCGGATTCGAAGATCTAGACTCACAGGAGAAGGATCATATGGTGCCCGAGACAGCAATATCTCCTTGGAGACAAGTCGGCTGGAGGCCGATGTATTGAATCTCGACGCAATTTGAGTGATCCATCGTCATTAGGAGGCGCTGAACGTTACAATTAACTATCAGTTATGCGTCGGATTCGAAAATCTAGACTCACAGGAGCACGACCATAAGGTGCCCAAGGCAACAACAGACCCTTGGAGACAAGTCGGCTGGAGGCCGATGTATTGAATCTCTACGCAATTTGAGTGTTCTATCGTCATTAGGAGGCGCTGAACGTTACAATTAACTATCATTTTTGCGTCGGATTCCAAAATCTAGACTCACAGGAGACTGACCACAATTAACTATCAGTTATGCGTCGGATTCGAAAATGTAGACTCACAGGAGAATGACCATCAGGTGCCCGAGTCAGCAACAGACCCTTGGAGATTAGTCGGCTGGAGGCCGGTGTATTGCATCTCGACGCCATTTGAGTGTTATATCGTCATTAGGAGGTGCTGAACATTACAATTCACTATCATTTTTGCGTCGGATTTGAAAATCTAGACTCACAGGAGCACGACCATAAAGTGCCCGAGGCAGCAACAGAGCCTTGGAGACAAGTCGGCTGGAGGCCGATGTATTGAATCTCTACGCAATTTGAGTGTTCTATCGTCAATTGGAGGTGTTGAACGTTACAATTCACTACCCTTGGAGACAAAACGGCTAAATGCCGATATTTTGAATCTTGACGCAATTTGAGTGTTCCATTATCATTAGGAAGTCCTGATCGTTACAATTAACAATCAGTTTCGCGTCGGTTTCGAAAATCTAGACTTACAAGACAGCGACCATAAGGAGCCCGAGGCAGCAAAATCCCCTTGGAGACAAGTCGGCTGGAGGCCTATGCATTGAATCTCGACGCAATTTGCGTCTTCCATCGTCATTAGGAGGGCCTGAACGTTACAATTACTATCTATTTTGCGTCGGATTCGTAATTCCAGCCTCACAGGAGAACGACCATAAGGTGCCCGGGGCAGCAATAGACTCCTGGAGACAACTCGGCTCGAGGCCGATGTATTGAATCTCGACGCAATTTGAGTGTTCCATCGTCATTAGGAGGCCCTGAACGTTACAATTAACTATTTGTTTTGCGTCGGATTCGAAAATCTAGACTCACAGGAGAACGCCCATAAGGTGCCCGACTAAGCAATGGACTCTTGGAGACATATCGGCTGAAGGACGATATATTGAACCTCGACACAATTTCAGTGTTCCATCGTCATTAGGAGGCCCTGAACGTTACAATTAACTATCAGTTTCGCGTCGGATTCGAAAATCTAGACTCACAGGACAGCGACCATAAGGAGCCCGAGGCAGCAATATCCCCTTGGAGACAAGTCGGCTGGAGACCGATGTGTTGAATCTCGACGCAATTTGAGTGTTCCACCGTCATTAGGAGGCGCTGAACGTTACAATTAACTATCATTTCTGCGTCGGATTCGAAAATCTAGACTCACAGGAGACTGACCATATGGTGCCCGAGGCAGCAATATCCCCTTGGAGACAAGTGGGCTGGAGGCCGGTGTATTGAATCTCGACGCAATTTGAGTGTTCCATCGTCATTAGGAGGCCCTGAACGTTACAATTAACTATCAGTTTTGCGTCGGATTCGAAAATCTAGACTAACAGGAGACGGACCATATGGTGCCCGAGGCAGTAATATCCCCTTGGAGACAAGTGGGCTGGAGCCCGATGTATTGAATCTCGACGCAATTTGAGTGTTCCATCGTCATTGGGAAGCCCTGAACGTTACATATAACTATCAGTTTTTCGTCGGATTCGATAATCTAGACTCACTGGAGACGGACCATAAGGTGCGCGAAGCAGCAATATCGCCTTATGGACGAGTCCGCTGGAGGACGATGTATTGAATCGCGACGCAATTTGAGTGCTCCATCGGCATTAGGAGGCCCTGAACGTTACTATTAACTATCAGATTCGCGTCGGATTCAAAAATCTAGACTCACAGGAGACGGACCATATGGTGCCCGAGGCAGCAACATCGCTTCGAGACAAGTCGGCTGGAGGACGATGTATTGAATCTCGACGCAATTTGAGTGTTCCATCGTCATTAGGAGGCCCTAACCGTTACAATTTACTATTAGTTTCGCGTCGGATTCGAAAATCTAGACTCACATGAGACGGATCAATGGTGCCCGAGGCAGCATTATCCCCTTGTAGACAAGTCTGCTGGAGGTCGATGTATTGACTCTCGACGCAATTTGAGTGTTCCATCGTCATTAGTAGGTGCTGAACGTAACAATTAACTATCAATTTTGCGTCGGATTCGAAAATCTAGACTCACAGGAGAAGTACCATATGGTGCCCGAGGAAGCAATATCCCCTGGGAGACAAGTCGGCTGGAGACCGATGGTATGAATCTCGACGCAATTTGAGTGTTCCATCGTCATTAGGAGGCCCTGAATGTTGTAATTAAATATCAGTTTTTCGCCGGAATCGAAAATCTAGACTAACAGGAGAACGACCATAAGGTGCCCGAGGCAGAATTGGACTCTTGGTGACAAGTCGGCTGAAGGACGATGTATTGAATCTCGACGCAATTTGAGTGTTCCATCGTCATTAGGCAGCCCTGAACGTTACAATTAACTATCAGTTTTTCGTCGGATTCGAAAATCTAGACTCACTGAGACGGGCCATAAGGTGCCCGAAGCAGCAATATCGCCTTGGAGACAAGTCGGCTGGAGGACGATGTAGTGAATCTCGACGCAATTTGAGTGTTCCATCGTCATTAGGAGGCCCTGACCGTTACAATTAACTACTAGTTTCGCGTCAGATTCCAAATTCTAGAAACACATGAGCCGGACCACATGGTGCCCAAGGCAGCAACATCCCCTTGTAGACAAGTCGGCTGGAGGTCGATGTATTGACTCTCGACGCAATTTGAGTGTTCCATCGTCATTAGTAGGTGCTGAACGTTACAATTAACTATCAATTTTGCGTCGGATTCGAAAATCTAGACTCACAGGAGAACGACCATAAGGTGCCCGAGGCAGCAACAGACCCTTGGAGACAAGTCGGCTGGAGGCCGATGTATTGAATCTCTACGCAATTTGAGTGTTCTATCGTCAATTGGAGGTGTTGAACGTTACAATTCACTATCATTTTTGCGTCGGATTCGAAAATCTAGACTCACAGGAGAAGGATCATATGGTGCCCGAGACAGCAATATCTCCTTGGAGACAAGTCGGCTGGAGGCCGATGTATTGAATCTCGACGCAATTTGAGTGTTCTATCGTCATTAGGAGGTGCTGAAAGTTACAATTCACTATCATTTTTGCGTCGGATTCGACAATCTAGACTCACAGGAGCAGAATCATATAGTGCCCGAGACAGCAATATCCCCTTGGAGACAAGTCGGCTGGAGGACGATGTATTGGATCGCGACGCAATTTGAGTGTTCCATCGTCATTAGGCGGCCCTGAACGTTACAATTAACTATCAGTTTTGCGTCGGATTCGAAAATCTAGACTAACAGGAGAACGACCATAAGGAGCACGAGGCAGCAATGGACTCTTGGTGACAAGTCGGCTGAAGGACGATGTATTGATCTCGACGCAATTTGAGTGTTCCATCGTCTTTAGGAGGCCCTGAACGTTACAATTAACTATCAGTTTCGCGTCGGATTCGAAAATCTAGACTCACAGGAGACGGACCACAAGGAGCCCGAGGCAGCAATATCCCCTTGTTGACAAGTCGGCAGGATGTCGATGTATTGACTTGCGACGCAATTTGAGTGTTCCTTCGTCATTAGGAGGCGCTGAACGTTACAATTAACTATCATTTTTGCGTCGGATTCGAAAATCTAGACACACAGGAAAACGACCATAAAGTGCCCGAGGCAGCAATAGACCCTTGGAGACAAATCAGCTAAATGCCGATATATTGAATCTCGACGCAATTTGAGTGTTCCATCGTCATTAGGAAGTCCTGATCGTTACAATTAACAATCAGTTTCGCATCGGTTTCGAAAATCTAGACTCACAGGACAGCGACCATTTGGAGCCCGAGGCAGCAATATCCCCTTGGAGACCAGTCCGCTGGAGGACGATGTATTGAATCGCGACGCAATTTGAGTGCTCCATCGTCATTAGGAGGCCCTGAACGTTACAATTAACTATCAGTTTTGCGTCGGATTCGAAAACGTAGAATCACCGGAGACTGACCATGTAGTGCCCGAGGCAGCGATATCTCTTTGGAGACAAGTCGGCTGGAGGACGATGTATTGAATCTCGACGCAATTTGAGTGTCCCACCGTCATTTTGTGGCCCTGAATGTTACAATTAACTATCAGTTTTTCGTCGGTTTCGAAAATCTAGACTCACAGGAGAAGGATCATAAGGTGCCCGAGGCAGGAATAGACAATTGGAGACAAGTCGACTGGAGGACGATGTATTGGATCGGGACGCAACTTGAGTGTTCCATCGGCATTAGGAGGACCTGAATGTTATAATTAACTTTCAGTTTTTCGTCGGGTTCGAAGATCTAGACTAACAGGAGAACGACCATAAGGTGCCCGAGGCAGCAATGGACTCTTGGTGACAAGTCGGCTGAAGGATGATGTATTGAATCTCGACGCAATTTTGGTGTTCCATCGTCATTAGGTGGCCCTGAACATTACAATTCACTATCAGTTTTGCGTCGGATTCTAAAATCTAGACTCACAGGGGAACGACCATGAGGTGCCCGAGGCAGCAATAGACCCTTGGAGACAAATCGGCTGAATGCCGATATATTGAATCTCGTCGCAATTTGAGTGTTCCATCGTAACTAGGAGGCCCTGAATGTTACAATTAACTATCAGTTTTTCCTCGGATTCGATAATCTAGACTCACTGGAGACGGACCATAAGGTGCCCGAAGCAGCAATAGTCCCTTGGGGACAAGTCGGGTGGAGGATGATGTATTGAATCTCGACGCAATGTGAGTGTTCAATCGTCATTAGGAGGCGCTGAACGTTACAATTGGCTATCAGTTATGCGTCGGATTCGAAAATCTAGACTCACAGGAGAAAGATCATATGTGCCCGAGACAGCTATATCCCCTAGGAGACAAGTCGGCTTGAGGACGTTGTAGTGAATCTCGACGCAATTTGAGTGTTCCATCGTCATTAGGAGGCCCTGAACGTTACAATTAACTATTAGTTTCGCGTCGGATTAAAAAATCTAGACTCACATGAGACGGACCACATGGAGCCCGAGGCAGCAATATCCCCTTGTAGACAAGTCGGCTGGAGGTCGATGTATTGACACTCGACGCAATTTGAGTGATCCATTGTCATTAGTAGGTGCTGAACGTTACAATTAACTATCATTTTTGCGTCTTATTCGAAAATCTAGACTCACAGGAGACGGACGATATGGTGCCCGAGGCAGCAATATCCCCTTGGAGACAAGTCGGCTGGAGGACGATGTATTGGATCACGACGCAATTTGAGTGTTCAATCGTCATTAGGAGGCGCTGAACGTTACAATTAACTATCAGTTATGCGTCGGATTCGAAAATCTAGACTCACAGGAGAACGACCATAAGGTGCCCGAGGCAGCAACAGACCCTTGGAGATTAGTCGGCTGGTGGCCGGTATATTGAATCTCGACGCAATTTGAGTGTTCTATCGTCATTAGGAGGTGCTGAACGTTACAATTCACTATCATTTTTGCGTCGGATTCGAAAATCTAGACTCACAGGAGAAGGATCATATGGTGCCCGAGACAGCAATATCCCCTTGGAGACAAGTCGGCTGGAGGACGATGTATTGGATCACGACGCAATTTGAGTGTTCCATCGTCATTAGGAGGCCCTGAACGTTACAAGTAACTATCAGTTTTTGTCGGATTCGAAAATCTAGAATCACTGGAGACGGAACATAAGGTGCCCGAAGCAGCAATATCGCCTTGGAGACAAGTCGGCTGGAGGACGATGTAGTGAATCTCGACGCAATTTGAGTGTTCCATCGTCATTAGGAGGCCCTGACCGTTACAAGTAACTACTAGTTTCGCGTCAGATTCAAAAATCTAGAAACACATGAGACGGACCACATGGTGCCCAAGGCAGCAACATCCCCTTGTAGACAAGTCGGCTGGAGGTCGATGTATTGACTCTCGACGCAATTTGGGTGTTACTTCGTCATTAGTAGGTGGTGAACGTTACAATTAACTATCAGTTATGCGTCGGATTCGAAAATCTAGACTCACAGGAGCACGACCATAAGGTGCCCGAGGCAGCAACAGACCCTTGGAGACAAGTCGGCTGGACGCCGATGCACTGAATCTCTACGCAATTTGAGTGTTATATCGTCATTAGGAGGCGCTGAACGTTACAATTAACTATCATTTTTGCGTCGGATTCGAAAATCTAGACTCACAGGAGTCTGACCATATGGTGCCCGAGGCAGCAATATCCCCTTGGAGACAAGTGGGCTGGAAACCGATGTTTTGAATCTCGACGCAATTTGAGTGTTCCACCGTCATTAGGATGACCTGAACGTTACAATTAACTATCATTTTTGCGTCGGATTCGAAAATCTAGACTCACAGGAGAACGACCATCAGGTGCCCGAGTCAGCAACAGACCCTTGGAGATTAGTGGGCTGGAGGCCGGTGTATTGCATCTCGACGCAATTTGAGTGTTCTATCGTCATTAGGAGGTGCTGAACATTACAATTCACTATCATTTTTGCGTCGGATTCGAAAATCTAGACTCACAGGAGCACGACCATAAAGTGCCCGAGGCAGCAATAGACCCTTGGAGACAAATCGGCTAAATGCCGATATTTTGAATCTCGACGCAATTTGAGTGTTCCATTATTATTAGGAAGTCCTGATCGTTACAATTAACAATCAGTATCGCGTCGGTTTCGAAAATCTAGACTTACAGGACAGCGACCATAAGGAGCCCGAGGCAGCAAAATCCCCTTGGAGACAAGTCGGCTGGAGGCCTATGCATTGAATCTCGACGCAATTTGCGTCTTCCATCGTCATTAGGAGGGCCTGAACGTTCTAATTACTATCTATTTTGCGTCGGATTCGTAATTCTAGCCTCACAGGAGAACGACCATAAGGTGCCCGAGGCAGCAATAGACTCTTGGAGACAACTCGGCTCGATTCCGATGTATTGAATCTCGACGCAATTTGAGTGTTCCATCGTCATTAGGAGGCCCTGAACGTTACAATTAACTATTTGTTTTGCGTCGGATTCGAAAATCTAGACTCACAGGAGAACGACCATAAGGTGCCCGACTAAGCAATGGACTCTTGGAGACATATCGGCTGAAGGACGATATATTGAATCTCGACGCAATTTCAGTGTTCCATCGTCATTAGGAGGCCCTGAACGTTACAATTAACTATCAGTTTCGCGTCGGATTCGAAAATCTAGACTCACAGGACAGCGACCATAAGGAGCCCGAGGGAGCAATATCCCCTTGGAGACAAGACGGCTGGAGGCCGATGTATTGAATCTCGACGCAATTTGAGTGTTCCCTCGACATTACGTGGCCCTGAATGTTACAATTAACTATCAGTTTTGCGTCGGGTTCGAAAAATCTAGACTCACAGGAGAACGATCATAAGGTGCCCGAGGCAGCAATAGACCCTTGGAGACAAGTCGGCTGGAGGACGATGTATTGGATCGCCACGCAATTTCAGTGTTCCATCGTCATTAGGAGGCCCTGAATGTTATAATTAACTATCAGTTTTTCGTCGGATTCGAAAATCTGGACTAACAGGAGAACGACCATAAGGTGCCCGAGGCAGCAATGGACTCTTGGTGACAAGTCGGCTGAAAGACGATGTATTGAATCTCGACGCAATTTGAGTGATCCATCGTCATTAGGAGGCGCTGAACGTTACAATTAACTATCAGTTATGCGTCGGATTCGAAAATCTAGACTCACAGGAGAACGACCATCAGGTGCCCGAGTCAGCAACAGACCCTTGGAGATTAGTCGGCTGGAGGCCGATGTATTGAATCTCGACGCAATTTGAGTGTTCTGTCGTCATTAGGAGGTGCTGAACGTTACAATTCACTATCATTTTTGCGTCGGATTCGACAATCTAGACTCACAGGAGCAGAATCATATAGTGCCCGAGACAGCAATATCCCCTTGGAGACAAGTCGGCTGGAGGACGATGTATTGGATCGCAACGCAATTTGAGTGTTCCATCGTCATTAGGAGGCCCTGAACGTTACAATTAACTATCAGTTTTGCGTCGGAACGAAAATCTAGACTAACAGGAGAACGACCATAAGATGCACGAGGCAGCAATGGACTCTTGGTGACAAGTCGGCTGAAGGACGATGTATTGATCTCGACGCAATTTGAGTGTTCCATCGTCTTTAGGAGGCCCTGAACGTTACAATTAACTATCAGTTTCGCGTCGGATTCGAAAATCTAGACTCACAGGAGACGGACCACAAGGAGCCCGAGGCAGCAATATCCCCTTGTTTACAAGTCGGCAGGATGTCGATGTATTGACTTTCGACGCAATTTGAGTGTTCCATCGTCATTAGGAGGCGCTGAACGTTACAATTAACTATCATTTTTGCGTCGGAATCGAAAATCTAGACACACAGGAAAACGACCATAAAGTGCCCGGAGCAGCAATAGACCCTTGGAGACAAATCGGCTAAATGCCGATATATTGAATCTCGACGCAATTTGAGTGTTCCATCGTCATTAGGAAGTCCTGATCGTTACAATTAACAATCAGTTTCGCGTCGGTTTCGAAAATCTAGACTTACAGGACAGCGACCATAAGGAGCCCGAGGCAGCAAAATCCCCTTGGAGACATGTCGGCTGGAGGCCTATGCATTGAAGCTCGACGCAATTTGCGTGTTCCATCGTCATTAGGATTGCCTGAACGTTACAATTACTATCTATTTTGCGTCGGATTCGTAATTCTAGCCTCACAGGAGAACGACCATTAGGTGCCCGAGGCAGCAATAGACCCTTGGAGACAAGTCGGCTCGAGGCCGATGTATTGAATCTCGACGCAATTTGAGTGTTCCATCGTCATTAGGAGGCCATGAACGTTACAATTAACTATTTGTTTTGCGTCGGATTCGAAAATCTAGACTCACAGGAGAACGACCATAAGGTGCCCGACTAAGCAATGGACTCTTGGAGACATATCGGCTGAAGGACGATATATTAAATCTCTACGCAATTTCAGTGTTCCGTCGTCATTAGGAGGCCCTGAACGTTACAATTAACTATCAGTTTCGCGTCGGATTCGAAAATCTAGACTCACAGGACAGTGACCATAAGGAGCCCGAGGCATCAATTTCCCCTTGGAGACAAGTCGGCTGGAGACCGATGTGTTGAATCTCGACGCAATTTGAGTGTTCCACCGTCATTAGGAGGCGCAGAACGTTACAATTAACTATCATTTTTGCGTCGGATTCGAAAATCTAGACTCACAGGAGACTGACCATATGGTGCCCGAGGCAGCAATATCCCCTTGGAGACAAGTCGGCTGGAGTTCGATGTGTTGACTCTCGACGCAATTTGAATGTTCCATCGTCATTAGGATGCGCTGAACGTTACAATTAACTATCAGTTATGCGTCGGATTCGAAAATCTAGACTCACAGGAGATCGACCATAAGGTGCCCGAGGCAGCAACAGAACCTTGGAGACAAGTCGGCTGGAGGACGATATATTGGATCACGACGCAATTTGAGTGTTCCATCGTTATTAGGAGGCCCTGAATGTAGTAATTAACTATCAGTTTTTCGTCGGAATCGAAAATCTAAACTAACAGGAGAACGACCATAAGGTGCCCGAGGCAGCAATAGACCCTTGGAGACAAGTCGGCTGGAGAACGATGTATTGGATCGCGACGCTATTAGAGTGTTCCATCGTAACTAGGAGGCCCTGAATGTTACAATTGACTATCAGTTTTTCGTCGGATTCGAAAATCTAGGCTCACTGGAGACGGACCATAAGGTGCCCGAAGCAGCAATATCCCCTTGGAAACCAGTCCGCTGGAGGACGATGTATTGAATCGCGACGCAATTTGAGTGCTCCATCGTCATTAGGAGGCGCTGAACGTTACTATTAACTATCAGATTCGCGTCGGATTCAAAAATCTAGACTCACAGGAGAAGGACCATATGGTGCCCGATGCAGCAACATCCCCTTGGAGACTAGTCGGCTGGAGGTCGATGTATTGAATCTCGACGCAATTTGAGTGTTCCATCGTCATTAGGAGGTGCTAAAAGTTACAATTCACTATCATTTTTGCGTCGGATTCGAAAATCTAGACTCACAGGAGAAGGATCATATGGTGCCCGAGACAGCAATACCTCTTTGGAGACAAGTCGGCTGGAGGCCGATGTATTGAATCTCGACGCAATTTGGGTGTTCCATCGTCATTAGGTGGCCCTGAATGTTACAATTAACTATCTTTTTTGCGTCGGGTTCGAAAATCTAGACTCACAGGAGAACGATCATAAGGTGCCCGAGGCAGCAATAGACCCTTGGAGACAAGTCGGCTGGAGGACGATGTATTGGATCGCGACGCAATTTGAGTGTTCCATCGTCATTCGGAGGCCCTGAATGTTATAATTGACTATCAGTTTTTCGTCGGATTCGAAAATCTGGACTAATTGGAGAACGACCATAACGGGCCCGAGGCAGCAATGCACTCTTGGTGACAAGTCGGCTGAAGAACGATGTATTGAATCTCGACGCAATTTGAGTGTTCCATCGTCATTAGGAAGCCCTGAACGTTACAATTAACTATCAGTATTTCGTCGGATTCGAAAATCTAGACTCACTGGAGACGGATCATAAGGTGCCCGAAGCAGCAATATCGCCTTGGAGACCAGTCCGCTGGAGGACGATGTATTGAATCGCAACGCAATTTGAGTGCTCCATCGTCATTAGGAGGCCCTGAACGTTACTATTAACTATCAGATTCGCGTCGGATTCAAAAATCTAGACTCACAGGAGAAGGACCACATGGTGCCCGAGGCAGCAACATCCCCTTGGAGACAAGTCGGCTGGAGGACGATGTATTGAATCTCGACGCAATTTGAGTGTTCCATCGTCATTAGTAGGTGCTGAACGTAACAATTAACTATCAATTTTGCATCGGATTTGAAAATCTAGACTCACAGGAGAAGGACCATATGGTGCCCGAGGAAGCAATATCCCCTGGGTGACAAGTCGGCTGGAGGCCGATGTATTGAATCTCCACGCAATTTGAGTCTTCCATTGTCATTACGTGGCCCTGAATGTTACAATTAACTATCAGTTTTGCGTCGGGTTCGAAAATCTAGACTCACAGGAGAACGATCATAAGGTGCACGAGGCAGCAATATCCCCTTGGAGACAAGTCGGCTGGAGGCTGATGTATTGGATCGCGACGCTATTTGAGTGTTCCATCGTAACTAGGAGGCCCTGAATGTTACAATTAACTATCTGTTTTGGGTCGGATTAGAAAATCTAGACTCACAGGAGAACGACCATAAGGTGTCCGAGGCAGCAATAGACTCTTGGAGACAAGTCAGCTGAAGGACGATGGATTGAATCTCGACGCAATTTGTGTTTTCCATCGCTATTAGGATTCCCTGAACGTTACAATTAACTATCATTTTTGCGTCGGATTCGAAAGTCTAGACTCACAGGAGACGGCCCATATGGTGCCCGAGGCAGTAATATCCCCTTGGAGACAGGTCGGCTGGAGGCCGATGTACTGAATCTCGACGCAATTTGGGTGTTCCATCGTCATTAGGTGGCCCTGTACATTACAATTAACTATCAGTTTGTGTCGGGTTCTAAAATCTAGATACACAGGGGAACGACCATAAGGTGCCCGAGGCAGCAATAGACCCTTGGAGACAAATCGGCTGAATGCCGATGTATTGAATCTCGACCCAATTTGAGTGTTCCATCGTCATTAGGTGGTCCTGAACGTTACAATTAACAATCAGTTTTGCGTCGGATTAGAAAATCTAGACTCACAGGAGAACGACCATAAGGTGCCCGAAGCAGCAATAGACCCTTGGAGACAAGTCAGCTGAAGGACGATGTATCGAATCTCGACGCAATTTGAGTGTTCCATCGTCATTAGGAGGCCCTGAAAGTTACAATTAACTATCAGTTTCGCGTCGAATTCAAAAATCTAGACTCACAGGAGACGGACCATTTGGTGCCCAAGGCAGCGATATCCCCTTGGAGACAAGTCGGCTGGAGGACGACGTATTGAATCTCGACGCAATTTGAGTGTCCTATCGTCATTAGGAGGCGTTGAACGTTACAATTCACTATCATTTTTGCGTCGGAGTCGAAAATCTAGACGCGCAGGTGAAGGCTCATATTGTGCCCGAGACAGCAATATCCCCTTGGAGACCAGTCGGCTGGAGGCCGTTGTATTCAATCTCGACTCAATTTGAGTGTTCCGTCGTCATTAGGTGGCCCTGAGCGTTACAATTAACTATCAGTTTTTCGTGGGATTCGAAAATCTAGACTCACTGGAGACGGACCATGTGGTGCCCGAGGCAGCGATATCCCCTTGGAGACAAGTCGGCTGGAGGACGATGTAGTGAATCTTGACGCAATTTGAGTGTTCCTTCGTCATTAGTAGGCCCTGAACGTTACAATTAACTATCTGTTTTGCGTCGTATTCGAAAATCTAGACTCACAGGAGAACGACCATAAGGTGCCCGAGGCAGCAATAGACCCTTGGAGACAAGTCGGCTCGAGGCCGATGTATTGAATCTCGACGCAATTTAAATGTTCCATCGTCATTAGGAGGCCCTGTACGTTACAATTAACTATCAGTATCGCGTCGGATTCGAAAACCTAGACTCACAGGAGAACGACCATAAGGTGCCCGAGGCAGCAATAGACTCTTGGAGACAAGTCGGCTGAACGACGATGTATTGAATCTCGACGCAATTTGAGTGTTCCATCGTCATTAGGAGGCCCTGAACGTTACAATTAACTATCTGTTTTGCGTCGGATACGAAAATCTACACTCACAGGGGAATGACCATATGGTGCCAGAGGCAGCAATAGCCTCTTCAAGGCAAGTCGGCTGAAGGACGATGTATTAAATCGCGACGCAATTTGAGTGTTCCATCGTCATTAGGAGGCCCTGAACGTTACAATTAACTATCAATTTCGCGTCGGTTTCGAAAACTAGACTCACAGGAGACGGACCATATGGTGCCCGAGGCAGCAATATGCCCTTGGAGACAAGTCGGCAGGAGGCCGATGTATTGAATCTCGACGCAATTTGAGTGTTCCATCGTCATTAGGAGGCCCTGAACGTTGCAATTCACTATCAGTTTTGCGTCGGATTCGAAAATCTAGACTCACAGCAGAACGACCATAAGGTGCCCGAGGCAGCAATAGACCCTTGGTGACAAGTCCGCTGGAGATCGATGTATTGACTCTCGACACAATTTGAGTGTTCCATCGACATTAGGAGGCGCTGAACGTTATAATTAACTATCATTTTTGAGTCGGATTCGAAAATCTAGACTCACAGGAGACGGACCATATGGTGCCCGAGGCAGCAATATGCCCTTGGAGACAAGTCGGCTGGAGGCCGATGTATTGAATCTCGACGCAATTTGAGTGTTCCATCGTCATTAGGAGGCCCTGAACGTTGCAATTAACTATCATTTTTGCGTCTGATTCGAAAATCTAGACTCACAGGAGAACGACAATACGGTGCCCGAGGCAGCAATAGACCCTTGGTGACAAGTCCGCTGGAGGACGATGTATTGACTCTCGACGCAATTTGAGTGTTCCATCGTCATTAGGAGGCGCTGAACGTTACAATTAACTATCATTTTAGCGTCAGGTTCGAAAATCTACTCACAGGCGAAGGATCATATGGTGCCCAAGGCAGCAATAGACCCTTGGAGACAAGACAGCTGAAGGACGATGTATCGAATCTCGACGCAATTTGAGTGTTCCATCGTCATTAGGAGGCCCTGAAAGTTACAATTAACTATCAGTTTTGCGTCGGATTCGAAAATCTAAACTCACAGGAGAACGACCATAAGGTGCCAGAGGCAGCAATAGGCTCTTGGAGGCAAGTCGGCTGAAGGACGATGTATTAAATCGCGACGCAATTTGAGTGTTCCATCGTCATTAGGAGGCCCTGAACGTTACAATTAACTATCAGTTATGCGTCGGATTCGAAAATCTAGACTCACAGGAGAACGACCATCAGGTGCCCGAGTCAGCAACAGACCCTTTTAGATTAGTCGGCTGGAGGCCGGTGTATTGAATCTCGACGCAATTTGAGTGTTCTGTCGTCATTAGGAGGTGCTGAACGTTACAATTCACTATCATTTTTGCGTCGGATTCGACAATCTAGACTCACAGGAGCAGAATCATATAGTGCCCGAGACAGCAATATCCCCTTGGAGACAAGTCGGCTGGAGGACGATGTATTGGATCGCAACGCAATTTGAGTGTTCCATCGCTATTAGGAGGCCCTGAACGTTACAATTAACTATCAGTTTTGCGTCGGATTCAAAAATCTAGACTAACAGGAGAACGACCATAAGGTGCACGAGGCAGCAATGGACTCTTGGTGACAAGTCGGCTGAAGGACGATGTATTGATCTCGACGCAATTTGAGTGTTCCATCGTCTTTAGGAGGCCCTGAACGTTACAATTAACTATCAGTTTCGCGTCGGATTCGAAAATCTAGACTCACAGGAGACGGACCACAAGGAGCCCGAGGCAGCAATATTCCCTTGTTTACAAGTCGGCAGGATGTCGATGTATTGACTTTCGACGCAATTTGAGTGTTCCATCGTCATTAGGAGGCGCTGAACGTTACAATTAACTATCATTTTTGCGTCGGATTCGAAAATCTAGACACACAGGAAAACGACCATAAAGTGCCCGAGGCAGCAATAGACCCTTGGAAACAAATCGGCTAAATGCCGATATATTGAATCTCGACGCAATTTGAGTGTTCCATCGTCATTAGGAAGTCCTGATCGTTACAATTAACAATCAGTTTCGCGTCGGTTTCGAAAATCTAGACTTACAGGACAGCGACCATAACTAGCCCGAGGCAGCAAAATCCCCTTGGAGACAAGTCGGCTGGAGGCCTATGCATTGAAGCTCGACGCAATTTGCGTGTTCCATCGTCATTAGGATTGCCTGAACGTTACAATTACTATCTATTTTGCGTCGGATTCGTAATTCTAGCCTCACAGGAGAACGACCATAAGGTGCCCGAGGCAGCAATAGACCCTTGGAGACAAGTCGGCTCGAGGCCGATGTATTGAATCTCGACGCAATTTGAGTGTTCCATCGTCATTAGGAGGCCATGAACGTTACAATTAACTACTTGTTTTGCGTCGGATTCGAAAATCTAGACTCACAGGAGAACGACCATAAGGTGCCCGACTAAGCAATGGACTCTTGGAGACATATCGGCTGAAGGACGATATATTGAATCTCTACGCAATTTCAGTGTTCCGTCGTCATTAGGAGGCCCTGAACGTTACAATTAACTATCAGTTTCGCGTCGGATTCGAAAATCTAGACTCACAGGACAGTGACCATAAGGAGCCCGAGGCATCAATTTCCCCTTGGAGACAAGTCGGCTGGAGACCGATGTGTTGAATCTCGACGCAATTTGAGTGTTCCACCGTCATTAGGAGGCGCAGAACGTTACAATTAACTATCATTTTTGCGTCGGATTCGAAAATGTAGACTCACAGGAGACTGACCATATGGTGCCCGAGGCAGCAATATCCCCTTGGAGACAAGTCGGCTGGAGTTCAATGTGTTGACTCTCGACGCAATTTGAATGTTCCATCGTCATTAGGAGGCGCTGAACGTTACAATTAACTATCAGTTATGCGTCGGATTCGAAAATCTAGACTCACAGGAGATCGACCATAAGGTGCCCGAGGCAGCAACAGACCCTTGGAGACAAGTCGGCTGGAGGACGATGTATTGGATCACGACGCAATTTGAGTGTTCCATCGTTATTAGGAGGCCCTGAATGTAGTAATTAACTATCAGTTTTTCGTCGGAATCGAAAATCTAAACTAACAGGAGAACGACCATAAGGTGCCCGACGCAGCAATAGACCCTTGGAGACAAGTCGGCTGGAGAACGATGTATTGGATCGCGACGCTATTAGAGTGTTCCATCGTAACTAGGAGGCCCTGAATGTTACAATTGACTATCAGTTTTTCGTCGGATTCGAAAATCTAGGCTCACTGGAGACGGACCATAAGGTGCCCGAAGCAGCAATATCCCCTTGGAAACCAGTCCGCTGGAGGACGATGTATTGAATCGCGACGCAATTTGAGTGCTCCATCGTCATTAGGGGGCGCTGAACGTTACTATTAACTATCAGATTCGCGTCGGATTCAAAAATCTAGACTCACAGGAGAAGGACCATATGGTGGCTGATGCAGCAACATCCCCTTGGAGACAAGTCGGCTGGAGGTCGATGTATTGAATCTCGACGCAATTTGAGTGTTCCATCGTCATTAGGAGGTGCTAAAAGTTACAATTCACTATCATTTTTGCGTCGGATTCGAAAATCTAGACTCACAGGAGAAGGATCATATGGTGCCCGAGACAGCAATACCTCCTTGGAGACAAGTCGGCTGGAGGCCGAGGTATTGAATCTCGACGCAATTTGGGTGTTCCATCGTCATTAGGTTTCCCTGAATGTTACAATTAACTATCTTTTTTGCGTCGGGTTCGAAAATTTAGACTCACAGGAGAACTATCATAAGGTGCCCGAGGCAGCAATAGACCCTTGGAGACAAGTCGGCTGGAGGACGACGTATTGGATCGCGACGCAATTTGAGTGTTCCATCGTCATTCGGAGGCCCTGAATGTTATAATTGACTATCAGTTTTTCGTCGGATTCGAAAATCTGGACTAATTGGAGAACGACCATAACGGGCCCGAGGCAGCAATGCACTCTTGGTGACAAGTCGGCTGAAGAACAATGTATTGAATCTCGACGCAATTTGAGTGTTCCATCGTCATTAGGAAGCCCTGAACGTTACAATTAACTATCAGTATTTCGTCGGATTCGAAAATCTAGACTCACAGGAGAAGGACCATATGGTGCCCGAGGCAGCAACATCCCCTTGGAGACAAGTCGGCTGGAGGACGATGTATTGAATCTCGACGCAATTTGAGTGTTCCATCGTCATTAGGAGGCCCTGACCATTACAATTAACTATTAGTTTCGCGTCGGAATCGAAAATCTAGACTCACATGAGACGGACCACATGGTGCACGAGGCAGCATTATCCCCTTGTAGGCAAGGCTGCTGGAGGTCGATGTATTGACTCTCGACGCAATTTGAGTGTTCCATCGTCATTAGTAGGTGCTGAACGTAACAATTAACTATCAATTTTGCATCGGATTCGAAAATCTAGACTCACAGGAGAAGGACCATATGGTGCCCGAGGAAGCAATATCCCCTGGGTGACAAGTCGGCTGGAGACCGATGGCTTGAATCTCGACGCAATTTGAATGTTCAGTCGTCATTAGGAGGCACTGAACGTTACAATTAACTATCAGTTATGCGTCGGATTCGATGATCTAGACTCACAGGAGAACGATCATAAGGTGCCCGAGACAGCAATATCTCCTTGGAGACAAGTCGGCTGGAGGCCGATGTATTGAATCTCCACGCAATTTGAGTCTTCCATTGTCATTACGTGGCCCTGAATGTTACAATTAACTATCAGTTTTGCGTCGGGTTCGAAAATCTAGACTCACAGGAGAACGATCATAAGGTGCACGAGGCAGCAATATCCCCTTGGAGACAAGTCGGCTGGAGGCTGATGTATTGGATCGCGACGCTATTTGAGTGTTCCATCGTAACTAGGAGGCCCTGAATGTTACAATTAACTATCAGTTTTTCGTCGGATTCGAAATTCTAGACTCACTGGCGACAGACCGTAAGGTGCCCGAAGCAGCAATATCTCCTTGGAGACCAGTCCGCTGGAGGACGATGTATTGAATCGCGACGCAATTTGAGTGTTCCTTCGTCATTAGTAGGCCCTGAACGTTACAATTAACTATCTGTTTTGCGTCGTATTCGAAAATCTAGACTCACAGGAGAACGACCATAAGGTGCCCGAGGCAGCAATAGACCCTTGGAGACAAGTCGGCTCGAGGCCGATGTATTGAATCTCGACGCAATTTAAATGTTCCATCGTCATTAGGAGGCCCTGAACGTTACAATTAACTATCAGTATCGCGTCGGATTCGAAAACCTAGACTCACAGGAGAACGACCATAAGGTGCCCGAGGCAGCAATAGACTCTTGGAGACAAGTCGGCTGAAGGACGATGTATTGAATCTCGACGCAATTTGAGTGTTCCATCGTCATTAGGAGGCCCTGAACGTTACAATTAACTATCTGTTTTGCGTCGGATACGAAAATCTACACTCACAGGAGAATGACCATATGGTGCCAGAGGCAGCAATAGGCTCTTGGAGGCAAGTCGGCTGAAGGACGATGTATTAAATCGGGACGCAATTTGAGTGTTCCATCGTCATTAGGAGGCACTGAACGTTACAATTAACTATCAATTTCGTGTCGGTTTCGAAAACTAGACTCACAGGAGACGGACCATATGGTGCCCGAGGCAGCAATATGCCCTTGGAGACAAGTCGGCAGGAGGCCGATGTATTGAATCTCGACGCAATTTGAGTGTTCCATCGTCATTAGGAGGCCCTGAACGTTGCAATTAACTATCATTTTTGCGTCGGATTCGAAAATCTAGACTCACAGGAGAACGACCATAAGGTGCCCGAGGCAGCAATAGACCCTTGGTGACAAGTCCGCTGGAGATCGATGTATTGAGTCTCGACACAATTTGAGTGTTCCATCGACATTAGGAGGCGCTGAACGTTATAATTAACTATCATTTTTGAGTCGGATTCGAAAATCTAGACTCCCAGGAGACGGACCATATGGTGCCCGAGGCAGCAATATGCCCTTGGAGACAAGTCGGCTGGAGGCCGATGTATTGAATCTCGACGCAATTTGAGTGTTCCATCGTCATTAGGAGGCCCTGAACGTTGCAATTAACTATCATTTTTGCGTCGGATTCGAAAATCTAGACTCACAGGAGAACGACAATAAGGTGCCCGAGGCAGCAATAGACCCTTGGTGACAAGTCCGCTGGAGGACGATGTATTGACTCTCGACGCAATTTGAGTGTTCCATCGTCTTTAGGAGGCGCTGAACGTTACAATTAACTATCATTTTAGCGTCAGGTTCGAAAATCTACTCACAGGCGAAGGATCATATGGTGCCCAAGGCAGCAATAGACCCTTGGAGACAAGACAGCTGAAGGACGATGTATCGAATCTCGACGCAATTTGAGTGTTCCATCGTCATTAGGAGGCCCTGAAAGTTACAATTAACTATCAGTTTCGCGTCGAATTCAAAAATCTAGACTCACAGGAGACGGACCATTTGGTGCCCAAGGCAGCAATATCCCCTTGGAGACAAGTCGGCTGGAGGACGACGTATCGAATCTCGACGCAATTTGAGTGTCCTATCGTCATTAGGAGGCGTTGAACGTTACAATTCACTATCATTTTCGCGTCGGATTCGAAAATCTAGACTCACAGGTGAACGATCATATTGTGCCCGAGACAGCAATATCCCCTTGGAGACAAGTCGGCTGGAGGCCGTTGTATTGAATCTCGACTCAATTTGAGTGTTCCGTCGTCATTAGGTGGCCCTGAGCGTTACAATTAACTATCAGTTTTTATTGGGATTCGAAAATCTAGACTCACTGGAGACGGACCTTGTGGTGCCCGAGGCAGCGATATCCCCTTGGAGACAAGTCGGCTGGAGGACGATGTAGTGAATCTTGACGCAATTTGAGTGTTCCTTCGTCATTAGTAGGCCCTGAACGTTTCAATTAACTATCTGTTTTGCGTCGTATTCGAAAATCTAGACTCACAGGAGAACGACCATAAGGTGCCCGAGGCAGCAATAGACCCTTGGAGACAAGTCGGCTCGAGGCCAATGTATTGAATCTCGACGCAATTTAAGTGTTCCATCGCCATTAGGAGGCCCTGAACGTTACAATTAACAATCAGTTTTGCGTCGGATTCGAAAATCTAAACTCACAGGAGAACGACCATAAGGTGCACGAGGCAGCAATGGACTCTTGGTGACAAGTCGGCTGAAGGACGATGTATTGATCTCGACGCAATTTGAGTGTTCCATCGTCTTTAGGAGGCCCTGAACGTTACATATTAACTATCAGTTTCGCGTCGGATTCGAAAATCTAGACTCACAGGAGACGGACCACAAGGAGCCCGAGGCAGCAATATCCCCTTGTTTACAAGTCGGCAGGATGTCGATGTATTGACTTTCGACGCAATTTGAGTGTTCCATCGTCATTAGGAGGCGCTGAACGTTACAATTAACTATCATTTTTGCGTCGGATTCGAAAATCTAGACACACAGGAAGACGACCATAAAGTGCCCGAGGCAGCAATAGACCCTTGGAGACAAATCGGCTAAATGCCGATATATTGAATCTCGACGCAATTTGAGTGTTCCATCGTCATTAGGAAGTCCTGATCGTTACAATTAACAATCAGTTTCGCGTCGGTTTCGAAAATCTAGACTTACAGGACAGCGACCATAAGGAGCCCGAGGCAGCAAAATCCCCTTGGAAACAAGTCGGCTGGAGGCCTATGCATTGAAGCTCGACGCAATTTGCGTGTTCCATCGTCATTAGGATTGCCTGAACGTTACAATTACTATCTATTTTGCGTCGGATTCGTAATTCTAGCCTCACAGGAGAACGACCATAAGGTGCCCGAGGCAGCAATAGACCCTTGGAGACAAGTCGGCTCGAGGCTGATGTATTGAATCTCGACGCAATTTGAGTGTTCCATCGTCATTAGGAGGCCATGAACGTTACAATTAACTACTTGTTTTGCGTCGGATTCGAAAATCTAGACTCACAGGAGGACGACCATAAGGTGCCCGACTAAGCAATGGACTCTTGGAGACATATCGGCTGAAGGACGATATATTGAATCTCTACGCAATTTCAGTGTTCCGTCGTAATTAGGAGGCCCTGAACGTTACAATTAAATATCAGTTTCGCGTCGGATTCGAAAATCTAGACTCACAGGACAGTGACCATAAGGAGCCCGAGGCATCAATTTCCCCTTGGAGACAAGTCGGCTGGAGACCGATGTGTTGAATCTCGACGCAATTTGAGTATTCCACCGTCATTAGGAGGCGCAGAACGTTACAATTAACTATCATTTTTGCGTCGGATTCGAAAATCTAGACTCACAGGAGACTGACCATATGGTGCCCGAGGCAGCAATATCCCCTTGGAGACAAGTCGGCTGGAGTTCGATGTGTTGACTCTCGACGCAATTTGAATGTTCCACGTCATTAGGAGGCGCTGAACGTTACAATTAACTATCAGTTATGCGTCGGATTTGAAAATCTAGACTCACAGGAGATCGACCATAAGGTGCCCGAGGCAGCAACAGACCCTTGGAGACAAGTCGGCTGGAGGACGATGTATTGGATCACGACGCAATTTGAGTGTTCCATCGTTATTAGGAGGCCCTGAATGTAGTAATTAACTATCAGTTTTTCGTCGGAATCGAAAATCTAAACTAACAGGAGAACGACCATAAGGTACCCGAGGCAGCAATAGACCCTTGGAGACAAGTCGGCTGGAGAACGATGTATTGGATCGCGACGCTATTAGAGTGTTCCATCGTAACTAGGAGGCCCTGAATGTTACAATTGACTATCAGTTTTTCGTCGGATTCGAAAATCTAGGCTCACTGGAGACGGACCATAAGGTGCCCGAAGCAGCAATATCCCCTTGGAAACCAGTCCGCTGGAGGACGATGTATTGAATCGCGACGCAATTTGAGTGCTCCATCGTCATTAGGAGGCGCTGAACGTTACTATTAACTATCAGATTCGCGTCGGATTCAAAAATCTAGACTCACAGGAGAAGGACCATATGGTGCCCGATGCAGCAACATCCCCTTGGAGACAAGTCGGCTGGAGGTCGATGTATAGAATCTCGACGCAATTTGAGTGTTCCATCGTCATTAGGAAGCCCTGAACGTTACAATTAACTATCAGTATTTCGTCGGATTCGAAAATCTAGACTCACTGGAGACGGATCATAAGGTGCCCGAAGCAGCAATATCGCCTTGGAGACCAGTCCGCTGAAGGACGATGTATTGAATCGCAACGCAATTTGAGTGCTCCATCGTCATTAGGAGGCCCTGAACGTTACTATTAACTATCAGATTCGCGTCGGATTCAAAAATCTAGACTCACAGGAGAAGGACCATATGGTGCCCGAGGCAGCAACATCCCCTTGGAGACAAGTCGGCTGGAGGACGATGTATTGAATCTCGACGCAATTTGAGTGTTCCATCGTCATTAGGAGGCCCTGACCATTACAATTAACTATTAGTTTCGCGTCGGAATCGACAATCTAGACTCACATGAGACGGACGACATGGTGCACGAGGCAGCATTATCCCTTTGTAGGCAAGGCTGCTGGAGGTCGATGTATTGACTCTCGACGCAATTTGAGTGTTCCATCGTCATTAGTAGGTGCTGAACGTAACAATTAACTATCAATTTTGCGTCGGATTCGAAAATCTAGACTCACAGGAGAAGGACCATATGGTGCCCGAGGAAGCAATATCCCCTGGGTGACAAGTCGGCTGGAGACCGATGGCTTGAATCTCGACGCAATTTGAATGTTCAATCGTCATTAGGAGGCACTGAACGTTACAATTAACTATCAGTTATGCGTCGGATTCGATGATCTAGACTCACAGGAGAACGATCATAAGGTGCCCGAGACAGCAATATCTCCTTGGAGACAAGTCGGCTGGAGGCCGATGTATTGAATCTCCACGCAATTTGAGTCTTCCATTGTCATTACGTGGCCCTGAATGTTACAATTAACTATCAGTTTTGCGTCGGGTTCGAAAATCTAGACTCACAGGAGAACGATCATAAGGTGCACGAGGCAGCAATATCCCCTTGGAGGCAAGTCGGCTGGAGGCTGATGTATTGGATCGCGACGCTATTTGAGTGTTCCATCGTAACTAGGAGGCCCTGAATGTTACAATTAACTATCAGTTTTTCGTCGGATTCGAAATTCTAGACTCACTGGAGACAGACCGTAAGGTGCCCGAAGCAGCAATATCTCCTTGGAGACCAGTCCGCTGGTGGACGATGTATTGAATCGCGACGCAATTTGAGTGCTCCATCGTCATTAGGAGGCCCTGAACGTTACAATTAACTATCTGTTTTGGGTCGGATTAGAAAATCTAGACTCACAGGAGAACGACCATAAGGTGTCCGAGGCAGCAATAGACTCTTGGAGACAAGTCGGCTGAAGGACGATGGATTGAATCTCGACGCAATTTGTGTTTTCCATCGTTATTAGGATTCCCTGAACGTTACAATTAACTATCATTTTTGCGTCGGATTCGAAAGTCTAGACTCACAGGAGACGGACCATTTGGTGCCCAAGGCAGCAATATCCCCTTGGAGACAAGTCGGCTTTAGGACGACGTATTGAATCTCGACGCAATTTGAGTGTCCTATGGTCATTAGGAGGCGTTGAACGTTACAATTCACTATCATTTTTGCGTCGGAGTCGAAAATCTAGACTCGCAGGTGAAGGCTCATGTTGTGCCCGAGACAGCAATATCCCCTTGGAGACAAGTCGGCTGGAGGCCGTTGTATTCAATCTCGACTCAATTTGAGTGTTCCGTCGTCATTAGGTGGCCCTGAGCGTTACAATTAACTATCAGTTTTTCGTGGGATTCGAAAATCTAGACTCACTGGAGACGGACCATGTGGTGCCCGAGGCAGCGATATCCCCTTGGAGACAAGTCGGCTGGAGGACGATGTAGTGAATCTTGACGCAATTTGAGTGTTCCTTCGTCATTAGTAGGCCCTGAACGTTACAATTAACTATCTGTTTTGCGTCGTATTCGAAAATCTAGACTCACAGGAGAACGACCATAAGGTGCCCGAGGCAGCAATAGACCCTTGGAGACAAGTCGGCTCGAGGCCGATGTATTGAATCTCGACGCAATTTAAATGTTCCATCGTCATTAGGAGGCCCTGAACGTTACAATTAACTATCAGTATCGCGTCGGATTCGAAAACCTAGACTCACAGGAGAACGACCATAAGGTGCCCGAGGCAGCAATAGACTCTTGGAGACAAGTCGGCTGAAGGACGATGTATTGAATCTCGACGCAATTTGAGTGTTCCATTGTCATTAGGAGGCCCTGAACGTTACAATTAACTATCTGTTTTGCGTCGGATACGAAAATCTACACTCACGGGAGAATGACCATATGGTGCCAGATGCAGCAATAGGCTCTTGGAGGCAAGTCGGCTGAAGGACGATGTATTAAATCGCGACGCAATTTGAGTGTTCCATCGTCATTAGGAGGCACTGAACGTTATAATTAACTATCATTTTAGCGTCAGGTTCGAAAAACTACTCACAGACGAAGGATGATATGGTGCCCGAGGCAACAATATCCCCTTGGATACAAGTCAGCTGAAGGATGATGTATTGAATCTCGACGCAATTTGCGTGTTCCATCGTCATTAGGAGGCCCGGAGCGTTACAATAGACCATCAGTTTCGCGTCGGATTCGAAAATTTAGACTCACTGGAGACGGACCATAAGGTGCCCGAGGCTATATTCCCTTGGAGACCAGTGCGCTGGAGGACGATGTAACTAATCGCGACGCAATTCGAGTGCTCCATCGTCATTAGGAGGCCCTGAACGTTACAATTAACAACCAGTTTTGTGTCGGATTAGAGAATCTAGACTCACAGGAGAACGTCCATAAGGTGCCCGAGGCAGCAATAGACCCTTGGAGACAAGTCGGCTGAGGGTCGTTGTATTGAATCTCGACGCAATTTGCGTGTTCCATCGTCATTCGGAGGCCCTGAGCATTACAATTAACTATCAGTTTCGCGTCGGATTCGAAAATCTATACTCACTGGAGACGGAACACATGGAGCCCGAGGCAGCCATATTCCCTTGTAGACAAGTCGACTGGAGGACGATGTATTGACTCTCGACGCAATTTCAGTGTTCCATCGTCATTAGGAGGCGCTGAACGCTGTAATTAACTATCATTTTTGCGTCGATTCGAAAATCTAGACTCACAGGAGACGGAAGCAGCAATATCCCCTTGGAGACAAGTCGGCTGGAGGCAGATGGAAGGAATCTCGACGCAATTTGAGTGCTCTATCGTCATTAGGAGGCGCTGAACGTTACAATTCACTATCATTTTTGCGTTGGATTCGAAAATCTAGACTCACAGGATAAGGATCATATGGTGCCCGAGACAGCAATATCCCCTTGGAGGCAAGTCGGCTGGAGGCTGATGTATTGAATCTCGTCGCAATTAGAGTGTTCCTTCGTCATTAGGTGGCCCTGAACGTTACAATTAACTATTAGTTTTTCGTCGGATTAAAATATCTAGACTAACAGGAGAACGACCATATGGTGCCCGAGGCAGCAATGGACCCTTGGTGACAAGTCGGCTGAAGAACGATGTATTGAATCTCGACGCAATTTGAGTGTTCCATCGTCATTAGGAGGCCCTGATTGTTACAATTAACAATCTGTTTTGCGTCGGATTCGAAAATCTAGACTCACAGGAGTTGGACCATATGGTGCCCGAGACAGCAATATCCCCTTGTAGACAAGTCGGCTGGAGGTCGATGTATTCACTCTCGACACAATTTGAGTGTTCCATCGACATTAGGAGGCGCTGAACGTTATAATTAACTATCATTTTTGAGTCGGATTCGAAAATCTAGACTCACAGGAGTTGGACCATATGGTGCCCGAGACAGCAATATCCCCTTGGATACAAGTCAGCTGAAGAATGATGTATTGAATCTCGACGCAATTTGCGTGTTCCATCGGCATTAGGAGGCCCGGAGCGTTACAATTAACTATCAGTTTCGCGTCGGATTCGAAAATCTAGACTCACTGGAGACGGACCATAAGGTGCCCGAGGCTATATCCCCTTGGAGACCAGTGCGCTGGAGGACGATGCATTGAATCGCGACGCAATTTGGGTGCTCCATCGTCATTAGGAGGCCCTGAACGTTACAATTAACAATTAGATTTGCGTCGGATTAGTGAATCTAGACTCACAGGAGAACGTCCATAAGGTGCCCGAGTTAGCAATAGACCCTTGGAGACAAGTCGGCTGAAGGACGATGTATTGACTCTCGACGCAATTTGAGTGTTCCATCGTCATTAGGAGGCGCTGAACGTTACAATTAACTATCATTTTAGCGTCGGAATCGAAAATGTACTCACAGGAGAGGGATCATATGGTGCCCGAGACAGCAATATCCCCTTGGATACAAGTCGGCTAGAGGACGATGTATTGAATCTCGACGCAATTTGAGTGTTCCATCGTCATTAGGAGGCCTTGAACGTTACAATTAACAATCAGTTTTGCGTCGGATTACAAAATCTAGACTCACAGTAGACTGACCTTAAGGTGCCCGAGGCAGCAATAAACCCTTGGAGACAAGCCAGCTGAAGAATGATGTATTGAATCTCGAGGCAATTTGCGTGTTCCATCGTCATTCGGAGGCCCTGAACGTTACAATTAGCTATTAGTTTCGCGTCGGTTTCGAAAATCTAGACTCACAGGAGACGGAACACATGGAGCCCGAGGCAGCAATATCCCCTTGGAGACAAGTCGGCTGGAGGCCGATGGAATGAATCTTGGCCCAATTTGAGTGTTCTACCTTCATTAGGAGGCGCTGAACGTTACAATTCACTATCATTTTAGCGTCGGATTCGAAAATCTAGACTCACAGGATAAGGATCATATGGTGCCCGAGACAGCAATATCCCTTTGGAGACAAGTCGGCTGGAGGCTGATGTATTGAATCTCGACGAAATTAGAGTGTTCCTTCGTCATTAGGTGGCCCTGAACGTTACAATTAACTATCAGTTTTTCGTCGGATTCAAATATCTAGACTAACAGGAGAACGACCATAAGGTGCCCGAGGCAGCAATGGACTCTTGGTGACAAGTCGGCTGAAAAACGATGTATTGAATCTCAACGCAATTTGAGTGTTCCATCGTTATTAGGAGGCCCTGAATGTTAGAATTAACAATCTGTTTTTCGTCGGATTCAAAAATCTAGACTCACAGGTGAACGACCATAAGGTGCCCGAGGCAGCAATAGACCCTTGGAGACAAGTCGGCTCGAGGCCGATGTAGTGAATCTCGACGCAATTTGAGTGTTCCTTCGTCATTAAGAGGCCCTGAACGTAACAATAACTATCTGTTTTGGGTCGGATTAGAAAATCTAGACTCACAGGAGAACGACCATAAGGTGTCCGAGGCAGCAATAGACTCTTGGAGGCAAGTCAGCTGAAGGACGATGTATTGAATCTCGACGCAATTTGAGTGTTCCATCGTCATTAGGAGGCCCTGAACGTTACAATTAACTATCAGTTTCGCGTCGGATTCGAAAATCTAGACTAACAGGAGACGGACCACATGGGGCCCGAGGCAGCAATATCCCATTGTAGACAAGTCGGCTGGAAGTCGATGTATTGACTCTCGACGCAATTTGAGTGTTCCATCGTCATTCGGAGGCCCTGATCATTACAATTAACTATCAGTTTCGCGTCGGATTCGAAAATCTATACTCACTGGAGACGGACCATAAGGTGCCCGAGGCTATATCCCCTTGGAGACCAGTGCGCTGGAGGACGATGTATTGAATCGCGAAGCAATTTGAGTGCTCCATCGTCATTAGGAGGCCCTGAACGTTACAATTAGCTATTAGTTTCGCGTCGGATTCGAAAATCTAGACTCACAGGAGACGGAACACATGGAGCCCGAGGCAGCAATATCCCCTTGGAGACACGTCGGCTGGAGGCCGATGGAATGAATCTCGGCGCAATTTGAGTGTTCTATCGTCATTAGGAGGCGCTGAACATTACAATTCACTATCATTTTAGCGTCGGATTCGAAAATCTAGACTCGCAGGATAAGGATCATATGGTGCCCGAGACAGCAATATGCCCTTGGAGACAAGTCGGCTGGAGGCTGATGTATTGAATCTCGACGCAATTAGAGTGTTCCTTCGTCATTAGGTGGCCCTGAACGTTACAATTAACTATCAGTTTTTCGTCGGATTCACGTATCTAGACTAACAGGAGAACGACCGTAAGGTGCCCGAGGCAGCAATGGACTCTTGGTGACAAGTCGGCTGAAGAACGATGTATTGAATCTCGACGCAATTTGAGTGTACCATCGTCATTAGGAGGCCCTGATTGTTACAATTAACAATCTGTTTTGCGTCGGATTCGAAAATCTAGACTCACAGGAGAACGACCATAAGGTGCCCGAGGCAGCAATAGACCCTTGGAGACAAGTCGGCTCGAGGCCGATGTAGTGAATCTCGACACAAATTGAGTGTTCCTTCGTCATTAAGAGGCCCTGAACGTTACAATTAACTATCTGTTTTGGTTTGGATTAAAAAATCTAGACTCACAGGAGAACGACCATGAGGTGTCCGAGGCAGCAATAAACTCTTGGAGGCAATTCAGCTGAAGGACGATGTATTGAATCTCGACGCAATTTGAGTGTTCCATCGTCATTAGGAGACCCTGAACGTTACAATTAACTATCAGTTTCGCGTCGGATTCGAAAATCTAGACTAACAGGAGACGTCCACATGGAGCCGAAGGCGGCAATATCCCATTGTAGACAAGTCGGCTGGAGGCTGATGTATTGAATCTCGACGCAATTAGAGTGTTCCATCGTCATTAGGAGACCCTGAACGTTACTATTAACTATCAGTTTTGGGTCGGATTTGAAAATCTAGACTCACAGGAGAAGGACCCTTGGAGACAAGTCGGCTGGAGGCCGATGTATTGAATCTCGACGCAATTTGAGTGTTCCATCGTCATTAGGAGGCCCTGAACGTTACAATTAACTTTCAGTTTTGCGTCGGGTTCGAAAATCTAGACTTTCAGGAGAACGACCATAAGGTGCCTGAGGCAGCAATAGACCCTTTGGAGACAAGTCGGCTCGAGGCCGATGTAGTGAATCTCGACACAATTTGAGTGTTCCATCGTCATTAGGAGGCCCTGAACGTTACAATTAACTATCAGTTTCGCGTCGGATTCGAAAATCTAGACTAACAGGAGACGGACCACATGGGGCCCGAGGCAGCAATATCCCATTGTAGACAAGTCGGCTGGAAGTCGATGTATTGACTCTCGACGCAATTTGAGTGTTCCATCGTCATTCGGAGGCCCTGAGCATTACAATTAACTATCAGTTTCACGTCGGATTCGAAAATCTATACTCACTGGAGACGGACCATAAGGTGCCCGAGGCTATATCCCCTTGGAGACCAGTGCGCTGGAGGACGATGTATTGAATCGCGAAGCAATTTGAGTGCTCCATCGTCATTAGGAGGCCCTGAACGTTACAATTAGCTATTACTTTCGCGTCGGATTCGAAAATCTAGACTCACAGGAGACGGAACACATGGAGCCCGAGGCAGCAATATCCCCTTGGAGACACGTCGGCTGGAGGCCGATGGAATGAATCTTGGCGCAATTTGAGTGTTCTATCGTCATTAGGAGGCGCTGAACGTTACAATTCACTATCATTTTAGCGTCGGATTCGAAAATCTAGACTCACAGGAGAATGACCATAAGGTGCCCGAGGCAGCAATAGACCCTTGGAGACAAGTCGGCTCGAGGCCGATCTAGTGAATCTCGACACAAATTGGGTGTTCCTTCGTCATTAAGAGGCCCTGAACGTTACAATTAACTATCTGTTTTGGTTCGGATTAAAAAATCTAGACTCACAGGAGAACGACCATAAGGTGTCCGAGGCAGCAATAGACTCATGGAGACAAGTCAGCTGAAGGACGATGTATTGAATCTCGACGCAATTTGAGTGTTCCATCGTCATTAGGAGACCCTGAACGTTACAATTAACTATCAGTTTTGCGTCGGGTTCGAAAATCTAGACTTTCAGGAGAACGACCATAAGGTGCCTGAGGCAGCAATAGACCCTTGGAGGCAAGTCAGCTGAAGGACGATGAATTGAATCTCGACGCAATTTGAGTGTTCCATCGTCATTAGGAGGCCCTGAACGTTACAATTAACTATCAGTTTCGCGTCGGATTCGAAAATCTAGACTAACAGGAGACGGACCACATGGGGCCTGAGGCAGCAATATCCCATTGTAGACAAGTCGGCTGGAAGTCGATGTATTGACTCTCGACGCAATTTGAGTGTTCCATCGTCATTCGGAGGCCCTGAGCATTACAATTAACTATCAGTTTCGCGTCGGATTCGAAAATCTTAACTCACTGGAGACGGACCATAAGGTGCCCGAGGCTATATCCCCTTGGAGACCAGTGCGCTGGAGGACGATGTATTGAATCGCGAAGCAATTTGAGTGCTCCATCGTCATTAGGAGGCCCTGAACGTTACAATTAGCTATTAGTTTCGCGTCGGATTCGAAAATCTAGACTCACAGGAGACGGAACACATGGAGCCCGAGGCAGCAATATCCCCTTGGAGACACGTCGGCTGGAGGCCGATGGAATGAATCTTGGCGCAATTTGAGTGTTCTATCGTCATTAGGAGGCGCTGAACATTACAATTCACTATCATTTTAGCGTCGGATTCGAAAATCTAGACTCACAGGATAAGGATCATATGGTGCCCGAGACAGCAATATGCCCTTGGAGACAAGTCGGCTGGAGGCTGATGTATTGAATCTCGACGCAATTAGAGTGTTCCTTCGTCATTAGGTGGCCCTGAACGTTACAATTAACTATCAGTTTTTCGTCGGATTCACATATCTAGACTAACAGGAGAACGACCGTAAGGTGCCCGAGGCAGCAATGGACTCTTGGTGACAAGCCGGCTGAAGAACGATGTATTGAATCTCGACGCAATTTGAGTGTACCATCGTCATTAGGAAGCCCTGATTGTTACAATTAACAATCTGTTTTGCGTCGGATTCGAAAATCTAGACTCACAGGAGAACGACCATAAGGTGCCCGAGGCAGCAATAGACCCTTGGAGACAAGTCGGCTCGAGGCCGATGTAGTGAATCTCGACACAAATTGAGTGTTCCTTCGTCATTAAGAGGCCCTGAACGTTACAATTAACTATCTGTTTTGGTTCGGTTTAAAAAATCTAGACTCAAAGGAGAGCGACCATAAGGTGTCCGAGGCAGCAATAAACTCTTCGAGGCAATTCTGCTGAAGGACGATGTATTGAATCTCGACGCAATTTGAGTGTTCCATCGTCATTAGGAGACCCTGAACGTTACAATTAACTATCAGTTTCGCGTCGGATTCGAAAATCTAGACTAACAGGAGACGTCCACATGGAGCCCGAGGCGGCAATATCCCATTGTAGACAAGTCGGCTGGAGGCTGATGTATTGAATCTCGACGCAATTAGAGTGTTATATCGTCATTAGGAGACCCTGAACGTTACTATTAATTATCAGTTTTGGGTCGGATTTGAAAATCTAGACTCACAGGAGAAGGACCCTTGGAGACAAGTCGGCTGGAGGCCGATGTATTGAATCTCGACGCAATTTGAGTGTTCCATCGTCATTAGGAGGCCCTGAACGTTACAATTAACTTTCAGTTTTGCGTCGGGTTCGAAAATCTAGACTTTCAGGAGAACGACCATAAGGTGCCTGAGGCAGCAATAGACCCTTTGGAGACAAGTCGGCTCGAGGCCGATGTAGTGAATCTCGACACAATTTGAGTGTTCCATCGTCATTAGGAGGCCCTGAACGTTACAATTAACTATCAGTTTCGCGTCGGATTCGAAAATCTAGACTAACAGGAGACGGACCACATGGGGCCCGAGGCAGCAATATCCCATTGTAGACAAGTCGGCTGGAAGTCGATGTATTGACTCTCGACGCAATTTGAGTGTTCCATCGTCATTCGGAGGCCCTGAGCATTACAATTAACTATCAGTTTCACGTCGGATTCGAAAATCTATACTCACTGGAGACGGACCATAAGGTGCCCGAGGCTATATCCCCTTGGAGACCAGTGCGCTGGAGGACGATGTATTGAATCGCGAAGCAATTTGAGTGCTCCATCGTCATTAGGAGGCCCTGAACGTTACAATTAGCTATTAGTTTCGCGTCGGATTCGAAAATCTAGACTCACAGGAGACGGAACACATGGAGCCCGAGGCAGCAATATCCCCTTGGAGACACGTCGGCTGGAGGCCGATGGAATGAATCTTGGCGCAATTTGAGTGTTCTATCGTCATTAGGAGGCGCTGAACGTTACAATTCACTATCATTTTAGCGTCGGATTCGAAAATCTAGACTCACAGGATAAGGATCATATGGTGCCCGAGACAGTAATATGCCCTTGGAGACAAGTCGGCTGGAGGCTGATGTATTGAATCTCGACGCAATTAGAGTATTCCTTCGTCATTAGGTGGCCCTGAACGTTACAATTAACTATCAGTTTTTCGTCGGATTCAAATATCTAGACTAACAGGAGAACGACCGTAAGGTGCCCGAGGCAGCAATGGACTCTTGGTGACAAGTCGGCTGAAGAACGATGTATTGGATCTCGACGCAATTTGAGTGTACCATCGTCATTAGGAGGCCCTGATTGTTACAATTAACAATCTGTTTTGCGTCGGATTCGAAAATCTAGACTCACAGGAGAACGACCATAAGGTGCCCGAGGCAGCAATAGACCCTTGGAGACAAGTCGGCTCGAGGCCGATGTAGTGAATCTCGACACAAATTGAGTGTTCCTTCGTCATTAAGAGGCCCTGAACGTTACAATTAACTATCTGTTTTGGTTCGGATTAAAAAATCTAGACTCACAGGAGAACGACCATAAGGTGTCCGAGGCAGCAATAGACTCATTTAGACAAGTCAGCTGAAGGACGATGTATTGAATCTCGACGCAATTTGAGTGTTCCATCGTCATTAGGAGACCCTGAACGTTACAATTAACTATCACTTTTGCGTCGGGTTCGAAAATCTAGACTTTCAGGAGAACGACCATAAGGTGCCTGAGGCAGCAATAGACCCTTGGAGGCAAGTCAGCTGAAGCACGATGAATTGAATCTCGACGCAATTTGAGTGTTCCATCGTCATTAGGAGACCCTGAACGTTACAATTAACTATCAGTTTCGCGTCGGATTCGAAAATCTAGACTAACAGGAGACGGACCACATGGAGCCCGAGGCAGCAATATCCCATTGTAGACAAGTCTGCTGGAGGTCGATGTATTGACTCTCGACGCAATTTGAGTGTTCCATCGTCATTAGGAGGCGCTGAACGTTACAATTAACTATCATTTTTGCGTCGGATTCGAAAATCTAGACTCACAGGAGACGGAACACATGGAGCCCGAGGCAGCAATATCCCCTTGTAGACAAGTCGGCTGGAGGTCGATGTATTGACTCTCGACGCAATTTGAGTTTCCATCGTCATTAGGAGGCGCTGAACGTTACAATTAGCTATCATTTTTGCGTCGGATTCGAAAATCTAGACTCACAGGAGACGGCCAATATGGTGCCCGAGGCAGTAATATCCCCTTGGAGACAAGTCGGCTGGAGGTCGATGTACTGAATCTCGACGCAATTTGAGTGTTCCATCGTCATTAGGAGGCCCTGAACATTACACTTAACTATCAATTTTGCGTCGGATTCGAAAATCTAGACTCACAGGAGAGCGACTATAAGGACAGCGATGCAGCAATATACCCTTGGAGACAAGTCAGCTGAAGGACGATGTATTGAATCTCGACGCAATTTGAGTGTTCCATCGTCATTAGGAGGCCCTGAACGTTAAAATTAACTGTCAGTTTTGCGTCGGATTCGAAAATCTAGACTCACAGGAGAACTACCATAAGGTGCCCGAGGCAGCAACAGACCCTTGGAGACAAGTCAGCTGAAGGACGATGAATTGAATCTCGACGCAATTTGAGTGTTCCATCGTCATTAGGAGGCCCTGAAAGTTACAATTAACTATCAGTTTCGCGTCGGATTCAAAAATCTAGATTCACAGGAGACGGACCATTTGGTGCCCGAGGCAGCAATTCCCCTTGGAGACAAGTCGGCTGGAGGACGACGTATTGGATCTCGACGGAATTTGAGTGTCCTATCGTCATTAGGTGGCGCTGAACGTTACAATTCACTATTATTTTTGCGTCGGATTCGAAAATCTAGACTCACAGGTGAAGGATCATCATGTGCCCGAGACAGCAATATCCCCTTGGAGACCAGGCCGCTGGAGGACGATGTATTGAATCGCGACGCAATTTGATTGCTCCATCGCCATTAGGAGGCCCTGAACGTTACAATTAACTATCAGTTTTGCGTCTGATTCGAAAACGTAGAATCACCGGAGACGGACCATTTGGTGCCGAGGCAGCGATATCCCCTTGGAGGAAAGTACGCTGGAGGACGTTGTACTGAATCTTGACGCAATTTGAGTGTTCCTTCGCCATTAGTAGGCCCTGAACGTTACAATTAACTATCTGTTTTGCGTCGGATTCGAAAACCTAGACTCACAGGAGAACGATCATAAGGTGCCCGAGGCAGCAATAGACTCTTGGAGACAATTCGGATGAAGGACGATGTGTTGAATCTCGACGCAATTTGAGTGTTCGATCGTCATTAGGTGGCCCTGAACGTTACAATTAACTATCTGTTTTGCGTCGGATTCGAAAATCTACACTCACAGGAGAACGACCATATGGTGCCAGAGGCAGCAATATGCCCTTGGAGACAAGTCGGCTGGAGGTCGATGTATTGTATCTCGACGCAATTTGAGTGTTCCATCGTCATTAGTAGGCCTTGAACGTTACAATTAACAATCAGTTTTGCGTCGGATTAGAAAATCTAGACTCACAGGAGAACGAACATAAGGTGCCCAAGGCAGCAATAGACCCTTGGAGACAAGTCGGCTCGAGGCCGATGTATTGAATCTCGACGCAATTTGCGTGTTACATCGTCATTCGGAGGCCCTGAGCATTACAATTAACTATTAGTTTCGCGTCGGATTCGAAGATCTATACTCACTGGAGACGGACCATAGGGGGCCCGAGGCTATATCCCGTTGGAGACCAGTGCGCTGGAGGACGATGTATTGAATCGCGACGCAATTTAAGTGCTCCATCGTCATTAGGAGGCCCTGAACGTTACAATTAGCTATTAGTTTCGCGTCGGATTCGAAAATCTAGACAAACAGGAGACGGATCACATGGTGCCCGAGGCAGCAATATCCCCTTGTAGACAAGTCAACTGGAGGACGATGTATTGACTCTCGACGCAATTAGAGTGTTCCTTCGTCATTAGGTGGCCCTGAACGTTGCAATTAACTATCAGTTTTTCGTCGGATTCAAATATCTAGACTAACAGGAGAACGACCATAAGGTGCCCGAGGCAGCAATGGACTCTTGGTGAAAAGCCGGCTGAAGAACGATGTACTGAATCTCGACGCAATTTGAGTGTTACATCGTCATTACGAGGCCCTGATTGTTACAATTAACAATCTGTTTTGCGTCGGATTCGAAAATCTAGACTCACAGGAGAACGACCATAAGGTGCCCGAGGCAGCAATAGACCCTTGGAGACAAGTCGGCTCGAGGCCGATGTAGTGGATCTCGACGCAATTTGAGTGTTCCTTCGTCATTAACAGGCCCTGAACGTATCAAATAACTATCTGTTTTGGGTCGGATTAGAAAATCTAGACTCACAGGAGAACGACCATAAGGTGTCCGAGGCAGCAAGAGACTCTTGGAGACAAGTCAGCTGAAGGGCGATGTATTGAATCTCGACGCAATTTGAGTGTTCCATCGTCATTAGGAAGCCCTGAACGTTACAATTAACAATCAGCTTCGCGTCGGATTCGAAAATCTAGACTCACATGAGAGCGACCATAAGGAGCCCGAGGCAGCAATATCCCCATGAAGAGAAGTCGACTGGAGGACGATGTATTGAATCTCGACGCAATTTGTGTGTTCCATCGTCATTAGGAGGCCCTGAACGTTACAATTAACTATCAGCTTTGCGCCGGATTCGAAAATCTAGACTCACAGGAAAACGATCATAAGGTGCCCCAGGCAGCAATAGACCCTTGGAGACAAGTCGGCTGGAGGACGATGTAATGGATCGCGACGCAATTTGAGTGTTCCATCGTAACTAGAAGGCCCTGAATTTTACAATTAACTACCAGTTTTTCGTCGGATTCGAAAATCTAGACTCACTTGCCACGGACCATAACGTGGCCGAGGCTATATCCCCTAGTAGACCAGTGCGCTGGAGGACGATGTATTGAATCTCGACGCAATTTGAGTGATCCATCGTCATTAGGAGGCCCTGAACGTTACAATTAACTACCGTTTTTTGCGTCCGATTCAAAAATCTAGACTCACAGGAGACGGACCATTTGGTGACCGAGGCAGCAATATCCCTTTGGAGACAAGTCGGCTGGAGGACAATGTATTGAATCTCGACGCAATTTGCGTGTTCCATCGTCATTAGGAGGCGCTGAACGCTACAATTAACTATCATTTTAGCGGCGGATTCGAAAATGTACTCACAGGAGAAGGATCATATGGTGCCCGAGACAGTATTATCGCCTTGGATACAAGTCGGCTGGAGGACGATATATTGAATCTCGACGCAATTTGAGTGTTGCATCGCCATTAGGAGGCCCTGAACGTTACAATTAACAATCAGTTTTGCCGTGGATTCGAAAATGTAGACTCACAGGAGAACGACCATAAGGTGCCCGAGGCAGCAAAGGACCCTTGGAGACAAATCGGCTGAATGCCGATTTATTGAATCTCGACGCAATTTGAGTGTTCCATCGTCATTAAGAAGCCCTGAACGTTACAATTAACAATCAGCTTCGCGTCGGATTCGAAAATCTAGACTCACATGAGAGCGACCTTAAGGAGCACGAGGCAGCAATATCCCCCTGAAGACAAGTCGGCTGGAGGAAGATGTATTGAATCTCGACGCAATTTGTGTGTTCCATCGTCATTAGGAGGCCCTGAACGTTACAATTAACTATCAGTTTTCCGTCGGATTCGAAAATCTAGACTCACAGGAAAACGATCATAAGGTGCCCCAGGCAGTAATAGACCCTTGGCGTCAAGTCGGCTAGAGGACGATGTAATGGATCGCGACGCAATTTGAGTGTTCCATCGTAACTAGGAGGCCCTGAATGTTACAATTAACTATCAGTTTTTTGTCGGATTCGAAAATCTAACTCACTTGCGACGGACCATAAGGTGCCCGAGGCTATATCCCCTTGTAGACCAGTGCGCTGGAGGACGATGTATTCAATCGCGACGCAAATTGAGTGCTCCATCGTCATTAGGAGGCCCTGAGCGTTACAATTAACTATCAGCTTTGCGTCGGATTCGAAAATCTAGACTCACATGAAAACGATCATAAGGTGATCCAGGCAGCAATAGACCCTTGGAGTCAAGTCGGCTAGAGGACGATGTAATGGATCGCGACGCAATTTGAGTGTTCCATCGTAACTAGGAGGCACTGAATGTTACAATTAACTATCAGTTTTTCGTCGGATTCGAAAATCTAGACTCACTTGCGACGGAACATAAGGTGCCCGAGGCTATATCTCCTTGTAGGCCAGTGCGCTGGAGGACGATGTATTGAATCGCGACGCAATTTTAGTGCTCCATCATCATTAGGAGGCCTTGAGCGTTACAATTAACTATCATTTTTGCTTCCGATTCCAAAATCTAGACACACAGGAGAACGACCATATGGTGTCAGAGGCAGCAATAGTCCCTTGGAGACAAGTCGGCTGGAGGATGATGTATTGACTCTCGACGCAATTTGAGTGATCCATCGTCATTAGGATGCGATGAACGTTATAATTAACTGTCATTTTAGAATCGGATTCGAAAATCTACTCCCAGGAGAAGGATCATATGGTGCCCGAGACAGCAATATCCCCTTGGATACAAGTCGGCTGGATGACGATGTATTGAATCTCGACGCAATTTGAGTGATCCCTCGTCATCAGGAGGCCCTGAACGTTACAATTAACTATCATTTTTTGCGTCGGATTCAAAAATCTAGACTCACAGGAGACGGAACATTTGGTGACCGAGGCAGCAATATCCCTTTGGAGACAAGTCGGCTGGAGGACAATGTATTGAATCTCGACGCAATTTGAGTGTTCCATCGTCATTAGGAGGCGCTGAACGTTACATTTAACTATCATTTTAGCGTCGGATTCGAAAATCTACTCGCAGGAGAAGGATCATATGGTGCCCGAGACAGCAATATCCCCTTGGATACAAGTCGACTGGAGGACGATGTATTGAATCTCGACGCAATTTGTGTGTTCCATCGTCATTAGGAGGCCCTGAACGTTACAATTAACTATCAGCTTTGCGCCGGATTCGAAAATCTAGACTCACAGGAAAACGATCATAAGGTGCCCCAGGCAGCAATAGACCCTTGGAGACAAGTCGGCTGGAGGACGATGTAATGGATCGCGACGCAATTTGAGTGTTCCATCGTAACTAGAAGGCCCTGAATGTTACAATTAACTACCAGTTTTTCGTCGGATTCGAAAATCTAGACTCACTTGCCACGGACCATAAGGTGGCCGAGGCTATATCCCCTAGTAGACCAGTGCGCTGGAGGACGATGTATTGAATCTCGACGCAATTTGAGTGATCCATCGTCATTAGGAGGCCCTGAACGTTACAATTAACTACCGTTTTTTGCGTCCGATTCAAAAATCTAGACTCACAGGAGACGGACCATTTGGTGACCGAGGCAGCAATATCCCTTTGGAGACAAGTCGGCTGGAGGACAATGTATTGAATCTCGACGCAATTTGCGTGTTCCATCGTCATTAGGAGGCGCTGAACGCTACAATTAACTATCATTTTAGCGGCGGATTCGAAAATGTACTCACAGGAGAAGGATCATATGGTGCCCGAGACAGTATTATCGCCTTGGATACAAGTCGGCTGGAGGACGATATATTGAATCTCGACGCAATTTGAGTGTTGCATCGCCATTAGGAGGCCCTGAACGTTACAATTAACAATCAGTTTTGCCGTGGATTCGAAAATGTAGACTCACAGGAGAACGACCATAAGGTGCCCGAGGCAGCAAAGGACCCTTGGAGACAAATCGGCTGAATGCCGATTTATTGAATCTCGACGCAATTTGAGTGTTCCATCGTCATTAAGAAGCCCTGAACGTTACAATTAACTATCAGTTTTCCGTCGGATTCGAAAATCTAGACTCACAGGAAAACGATCATAAGGTGCCCCAGGCAGTAATAGACCCTTGGCGTCAAGTCGGCTAGAGGACGATGTAATGGATCGCGACGCAATTTGAGTGTTCCATCGTAACTAGGAGGCACTGAATGTTACAATTAACTTTCAGTTTTTCGTCGGATTCGAAAATCTAGACTCACTTGCGACGGAACATAAGGTGCCCGAGGCTATATCTCCTTGTAGGCCAGTGCGCTGGAGGACGATGTATTGAATCGCGACGCAATTTTAGTGCTCCATCATCATTAGGAGGCCTTGAGCGTTACAATTAACTATCATTTTTGCGTCCGATTCCAAAATCTAGACACACAGGAGAACGACCATATGGTGTCAGAGGCAGCAATAGTCCCTTGGAGACAAGTCGGCTGGAGGATGATGTATTGACTCTCGACGCAATTTGAGTGATCCATCGTCATTAGGATGCGATGAACGTTATAATTAACTATCATTTTAGAATCGGATTCGAAAATCTACTCCCAGGAGAAGGATCATATGGTGCCCGAGACAGCAATATCCCCTTGGATACAAGTCGGCTGGATGACGATGTATTGAATCTCGACGCAATTTGAGTGATCCCTCGTCATCAGGAGGCCCTGAACGTTACAATTAACTATCATTTTTTGCGTCGGATTCAAAAATCTAGACTCACACGAGACGGAACATTTGGTGACCGAGGCAGCAATATCCCTTTGGAGACAAGTCGGCTGGAGGACAATGTATTGAATCTCGACGCAATTTGAGTGTTCCATCGTCATTAGGAGGCGCTGAACGTTACATTTAACTATCATTTTAGCGTCGGATTCGAAAATCTACTCGCAGGAGAAGGATCATATGGTGCCCGAGACAGCAATATCCCCTTGGATACAAGTCGGCTGGAGGACGATGTATTGAATCTCGACGCAATTTGAGTGTTCCATCGTCATTAGGAGGCCTTGAACGTTACAATTAACAATCAGTTTTGCGTCGGATTAGAAAATCTAGCCTCACAGGAGAACGAACATAAGGTGCCCGAGGCAGCAATAGACCCTTGGAGACAAATCGGCTGAATGCCGATCTATTGAATCTCGACGCAGTTTGAGTGTTCCATCGTCATTAGGAAGCCCTGAACGTTACAATTAACAATCAGCTTCGCGTCGGATTCGAAAATCTAGACTCACGTGAGAGCGACCATAAGGAGCCCGAGGCAGCAATATCCCCATGAAGACAAGTCGGCTGGAGGACGATGTATTGAATCTCGACGCAAGTTGTGTGTTCCATCGTCATTAGGAGGCCCTGAACGTTACAATTAAATATCAGCTTTCCGTCGGATTCGATAATCTAGACTCACAGGAGAACGACCATAAGGTGCCCGAGGCAGCAATAGACCCTTGGAGACAAGTCAGTTGAAGGACGATGTTTTGAATCTTGACGCAATTTGAGTGCCCCATCGTCATTAGGAGGCCCTGAGCGTTACAATTAACTATCATTTTTGCGTCGGAATCCAAAATCTAGACACACAGGAGAACGACCATATGGTGCCCGAGACAGCAATAGACCCTTGGAGACAAGTCGGCTGGAGGACGATGTATTGACTCTCGACGCAATTTGGATGATCCATCGTCATAAGGAGGCGATGAACGTTACAATTAGCTATCATTTTAGCATCGGATTCGAAAATCTACTCGCAGGTGAAGGATCATATGGTGCCCGAGACAGCAAAATCCCCTTGGATACAAGTCGGCTGGATGACGATGTATTGAATCTCGACGCAATTTGAGTGATCCATCGTCATTAGGAGGCCCTGAACGTTACAATTAACTATCATTTTTTGCGTCGGATTCAAAAATCTAGACTCACAGGAGAACGAACATAAGGTGCCCGAGGCAGCAATAGACCCTTGGAGACAAGTCGGCTGAAGGACGAAGTATTGAATCTCGACGCAATTTGAGTGTTCCATCGTCATTAGGAGGCCCTGAACGTTACAATTACCTATCAGTTTTTCGTCGGATTCGAAAATCTAGACTCACAGGAGAAGGACCGTAAGGTGCCAGAGGCAGTAATAGACCCTTGGAGACAAGTCGGCTGGAGGACGATGTATTGAATCTCGACGCAATTTGAGTGCTCCATCGTCATTAGGAGGTGCTTAACGTTACAATTAACTATCATTTTAGCGTCGGATTCGAAAGTCTACTCACAGGAGAAGGATCATATGGTGCCCGAGACAGCAATATCGCCTTGGACACAAGTCGGCTGGAGAACGATGTATTGAATCTCGACGCAATTAGAGAGTTCCATCGTCATTAGGAGGCCCTGAACCTTACAATTAGCAATCAGTTTTGCGTCGGATTAGAAAATCTAGACTCACAGGAGAACGTCCATTAGGTGCCCGAAGCAGCAATAGAACCTTGGAGACAAGTCGGCTGGAGGACGATGTAATGGTTTCCGACGCAATTTGAGTGTTCCATCGTAACTAGGTGGCCCTGAACGTTACAATTAACAATCATTTTTTGCGTCCGATTCAAAAATCTAGACTCACAGGAGACGGATCGTTTGGTGACCGAGGCAGCAATATCCCTTTGGAGACAAGTCGGCTGGAGGACAATGTATTGAATCTCGACGCAATTTGAGTGTTCCATCGTCTTTAGGAGGCGCTGAACGTTACAATTAACTATCATTTTAGCGTCGGATTCGAAAATCTACTCACAGGAGAAGGATCATATGGTGCCCGAGACAGTAATATCGCCTTGGATGCAAGTCTCCTGGAGGACGATATATTGAATCTCGACGCAATTTGAGTGTTCCGTCGCCATTAGGAGGCCCTGAACGTTACAATTAACTATCAGTTTTGCGTCGGATTCGAAAATCTAGACTCACAGGAGAACGACCATATGGTGCCCGTGGCAGCAATAGACCCTTGGAGACAAATCGGCTGAATGCCGATCTATTGAATCTCGACGCAATTTGAGTGTTCCATCGTCATTAGGATGCCCTGAACGTTACAATTAACAATCAGCTTCGCGTCGGATTCGAAAATCTAGACTCACATGAGAGCGACCATAAGGAGCCCGAGGCAGCAATATCCCCATGAAGAGAAGTCGGCTGGAGGACGATGTATTGAATCTCGACGCAATTTGTGTGTTCCATCGTCATTAGGAGGCCCTGAACGTTACAATTAACTATCGGCTTTGCGTCGGATTCGAAAATCTAGACTCACAGGAAAACGATCATAAGGCGCCCCAAGCAGCAATAGACACTTGGAGTCAAGTCGGCTGGAGGACGATGTAATGGATCGCGACGCAATTTGAGTGTTCCATCGTAACTAGGAGGCCCTGAATGTTACAATTAACTATCAGTTTTTCGTCGGATTCGAAAATCTAGACTCACTTGCCACGGACCATAAGGTGCCCGAGGCTATATCCCCTTGTAGACCAGTGCGCTGGAGGACGATGTATTGAATCTCGACGCAATTTGAGTGATCCATCGTCATTAGGAGCCCCTGAACGTTACAATTAACTACCATTTTTTGCGTCCGATTCAAAAATCTAGACTCACAGGACAACGAACATCAGGTGCCCGAGGCAGCAATAGACCCTTGGAGACAAGTCGGCTGAAGGACGAAGTATTGAATCTCGACGCAATTTGAGTGTTCCATCGTCATTAGGAGGCCCTGAACGTTAAAATTAACTATCAGTTTTGCGTCGGATTCAAAAATCTAGACTGACAGGAGACGGACCTTTTGGTGACCGAGGCAGCAATATCCCCGTCGAGACAAGTCGGCTGATGGACGATGAATTGAATCTCGACGCAATTTCAGTGTTCTATCATCATTATGAGGCGCTGAACGTTACAATTCACTATCATTTTTGCGTCGGATTTGAAAATCTGGACTCACAGGAGAACTTCCATAAAGTGCCCGAGGCAGCAATAGACCCTTGGCGACATGTCGGCTGAAGGACGATGTATTGAATCTCGACGCAATATGAGTGTTCCATCATCATTAGGAGACCCTAACGTTAAAATTAACTATCAGTTTTGCGTCGGATTCCAAAATCTAGACTCACAGAAGAACGACCATAAGGTACCCGAGGCAGCAGTATCCCCTTAAAGACAAGTCGGCTGGAGGACAATGTATTGAATCTCGACGCAATTTGAGTGTTCCATCGTCATTTGGAGGCGCTGAACGTTACAATTACCTATCATTTTAGCGTGGGATCCGAAAATCTACTCACAGGAGAAGGGTCATATGGTGCCCGAGACAGCAATATCGCTTTGGATACAAGTCGGCTGGAGGAGGATGTATTGAATCTCGACGCAAATTAAGTGTTCCAACGTCATTTGGAGGCCCTGAACTTTACAATTAACAATCACTTTTGCGTCGGATCAGAAAATCTAGACTCACAGGTGAACGTCCATAAGGTGCCAGAAGCAGCCATAGAACGTTGGAGACAAATCGGCTGAATGCCGATCTATTGAATCTCGACGCAATTTGAGTGTTCCATCGTCATTAGGAAGCCCTGAACGATACAATTAACAATCAATTTCGCGTCGGATTCGAAAATCTAGACTCACATGCGAGCGACCCGAGGCAGCAATATCCCCATGAACCCTAGTCGGCTGGAGGACGATGTATTGAATTTCGACGCAATTTGAGTGTTCCATCGTCATTAGGAGGCCCTGAACGTTACAATTACCTATCAGTTTTTCGCCGGATTCGAAAATCTAGACTCACAGGAGAAGGACCGTAAGGTGCCAGAGGCAGTAATAGACCCTTGGAGGCAAGACGGCTGAAGGACGACGTATTGAATCTCGACGCAATTTGAGTGTTCCAACGTCATTAGGAGGCCCTGAGCGTTAAAATTAACTATCAGTTTTGCGTCGGATTCGAAAATCTAGACTCACAGGAGAATGACCATAAGGTGCCCGAGGCAGCAAAATCCCCTTGCAGACAAGTCGGCTGGAGGACAATGTATTGATTCTCGACGCAATTTGAGTGCTCCATCGTCATTAGGAAGCCCTGAACGTTACAATTAACAATCAGCTTCGCGTCGGATTCGAAAATCTAGACTCACATGAGAGCGACCATAAGGAGCACGAGGCAGCAATATCCCCCTGAAGCCAAGTCGGCTGGAGGACGATGTATTGAATCTCGACGCAATTTGTGTGTTCCATCGTCATTAGGAGGCCCTGAACGTTACAATTAACAATCAGTTTTGCGTCAGATTCGCAAATCTAGACTCACAGGAGTACGACCATAAGGTGCCCGAAGCAGCAATAGACCCATGGAGACAAATCGGCTGAATGAAGATTTATTGAATCTCGACGCAATTTGAGTGTTCCATCGTCATTAGGAAGCCCTGAACGTTACAATTAACAATCGTCTTCGCGTCGGATTCGAAAATCTAGACTCACATGAGAGCGACATTAAGGAGCCCGAGGCAGCAATATCCCCCTGAAGCCAAGTCGGCCGGAGGACGATGTATTGAATCTCGACGCAATTTGTGTGTTCCATCGTCATTAGGAGGCCCTGAACGTTACAATTAACTATCAGTTTTGCGTCGGATTCGAAAATCTAGACTCACAGGAAAACGATCATAAGGTGCCCCAGGCAGCAATAGACCCTTGGAATCAAGTCGGCTAGAGGACGATGTAATGGATCGCGATCCAATTTGAGTGTTCCATCGTAACTAGGAGGCCCTGAATGTTACAATTAACTATCAGTTTTTCGTCGGAATCGAAAACCTAGACTCACTTGCGACGGACCATAAGGTGCCCGAGGCTATATCCCCTTGTAGACCAGTGCGCTGGAGGACGATGTATTGAATCTCGACGCAATTTGAGTGATCCATCGTCATTAGGATGCCGTGAACGTTACAATTAACTACCATTTTTTGCGTCCGATTCAAAAATCTAGACTCACAGGAGACGGACCATTTGGTGACCGAGGCAGCAATATCCCTTTGGAGACAAGTCGGCTAGAGGACAATGTATTGAATCTCGACGCAATTTGCGTGTTCCATCGTCATTAGGAGGCGCTGAACGTTACAATTAACTATCATTTTAGCGGCGGATTCGAAAATGTACTCACAGGAGAAGGATCATATGGTGCCCGAGACAGTAATATCGCCTTGGATACAAGTCGGCTGGAGGACGATATATTGAATCTCGACGCAATTTGAGTGTTCCATCGCCATTAGGAGGCCCTGAACGTTACAATTAACAATCAGTTTTGCGTAGGATACGAAAATCTAGACTTTCAGGAGAACGACCATAAGGTGCCCGAGGCAGCAATTGACCCTTGGAGACAAATCGGCTGAATGCCGATTTATTGAATCTCGACGCAATTTGAGTGTTCCATCGTCATTAGGAAGCCCTGAACGTTACAATTAACAATCGGCTTCGCGTCGGATTCGAAAATCTAGACTCACATGAGAGCGACCTTGAGGAGCCCAAGGCAGCAATATCCCCCTGAAGACAAGTCGGCTGGAGGACGATGTATTGAATCTCGACGCATTTTGTGTGTTCCATCGTCATTAGGAGGCCCTGAACGTTACAATTAACTATCAGTTTTGCGTCGGGTTCGAAAATCTAGACTCACAGGAAAACGAACATAAGGTGCCCTAGGCAGCAATAGACCCTTGGAATCAAGTCGGCTAGAGGACGATGTAATGGATCGCGACGCAATTTGAGTGTTCCATCGTAACTCGGAGGCCCTGAATGTTACAATTAACTATCAGTTTTGCGTCGGATTCTAAAATGTAGACTCACAGGAGACGGACCATATGGTGCCCGAGGCAGCAATATGCCCTTGGAGACAAGTTGACTGGAAACCGATGTATTGAATCTCGACGCAATTTGTGTGTTCCATCGTCATTATTTGGCTTGAACGTTACAATTAACAATCAGTTTTGCGTCGGATTAGAAAATCTAGACTCACAGGAGAACGAACATAAGGTGCCCGAGGCAGCAATAGACCCTAGGAGACAAGTCGGCTGAAGGACGAAGTATTGAAACTCGACGCAATTTGAGTGTTCCATCGCCAAGTAGAGCCGCTGAACGTTACAATTAACTATCAGTTATGCGTCTGATTCGCAAATCTAGACTCACAGGAGAACGACCATAAGGTGCCCGAGGCAGCAATAGACCCTGGGGGGCAAGACGGGTGAAGGACGATGTATTGAATCTCGGCGCAATTTGACTGTTCCATCGTCATTAGGAGGCCCTGAACGTTGAATTTACTTATCAGTTTTGTGTCGGATTCGAAAAACTAGACTCACAGGAGAACGACCATAAGGTGCCCGAGGCAGCAATAGACCCTTGGAGACAAGACAGTTGATGGACGATGTTTTGAATCTCGACGCAATTTGAGTGTCCCATCGTCATTAGGAGGCCCTGAGCGTTACACTTTACTATCAGTTTCTCGTCGGATTCAAAAATGTAGACTCACGGGAGACGGACCATATGGTGCCCGAGGCTGCAATATGCCCTTGGAGACAAGTCGGTTGGAGGCAGACGTATCTAATCTCGACGAAATTTGAGTGTTCCATCGTCATTAGGAGGCCCTGAACATTGCAATTAACTATCAGTTTTGCGTCGGATTCTAAAATCTAGACTCACAGGGTAACGACCATAAGGTGCCCGAGGCAGCAATATGCCCTTGGAGACAAGTCGGCTGGAGGACAATGTATTGATTCTCGACGCAATTTGAGTGTTCCATCGTCATTAGGAGGCGCTGAACGTTACAATTAACTATCATTTTAGCGTCGGATTCGAAAATCTACTCACAGGAGAAGGATCATACGCTGCGCGAGACAGTTATATCGCCTTGGATACAAGTCGGCTGGAGGACGATGTATTGAATCTCGACGCAATTTGAGTGTTCCATCGCCATTAGGAGGCCCTGATCGTTAAAATTAACTATCAGTTTTGCGTCGGATTCGAAAATCTAGACTCACAGGAGAACGACCATAAGGTGCCCGAGGCAGCAATAGACCCTTGGAGGCAAGTCAGTTGAAGGACGATGTTTTGAATCTCTACGCAATTTGAGTGCCCCATCGTCATTAGGAGACCCTGAGCGTTACAATTAACTATCAGTTTCTCGTCGGATTCAAAAATGTAGACTCACGGGAGACGGACCATATGGTGCCCGAGGCAGCAATATGCCCTTGGAGACAAGTCGGTTGGAGGCCGACGTATCTAATCTCGACGATATTTGAGTGTTCCATCGTCATTAGGAGGCCCAGAACATTACAATTAACTATCATTTTTGCGTCGGTTTCTAAAATCTAGACTCACAGGGTAACGACCATAAGGTGCCCGAGGCAGCAATAGACCCTTGGAGACAAATCGGCTGAATGCCGATCTATTGAATCTCGACGCAATTTGAGTGTTCCATTGTCATTAGGAGGCCCTGAACGTTACAATTAACTATCAGTTTTGCGTCGGATTCTAAAATCTAGACTCACAGGGTAACGACCGAAGGTGCCCGAGGCAGCAATAGACCCTTGGAGACGAATCGGCTGAATGCCGATCTATTGAATCTCGACGCAATTTGAGTGTTCCATTATCATTAGGAAGCCCTGAACGTTACAATTAACAATCAGCTTCGCGTCGGATTCGAAAATCTAGACTCACAGGGGAACGACCATAAGGTGCCCGAGGCAGCAATAGACCCTTGGAGACAAATCGGCTGAATGCCGATCTATTGAATCTCGACGCAATTTGAGTGTTCCATCGTCATTAGGAAGCCCTGAACGTTACAATTAACAATCAGCTTAGCGTCGGATTCGAAAATCTAGACTCACATGAGAGCGACCACAAGGAGCCCGAGCCAGCAATATCCCCATGAAGACAAGTCGGCTGGAGGACCATGTATTTAATATCGACGCAATTTGAGTGATCCATCGTCATTAGGAGGCGCTGAACGTTACAATTAACTATCATTTCAACGTCGGATTCGAAAATCTACTCACAGGAGAAGGATCATATGGTGCCCGAGACAGTAATATCGCCTTGGATACAAGTCAGCTGGGGGACGATGTATTGAATCTCGTCGCAATTTGAGTGTTCCATCGCCATTAGGAGGCCCTGAACGTTACAATTAACAATCAGTTTTGCGTCGGATTAGAAAATCTAGACTCACAGGAGCACGTCCATAAGGTGCCCGAAGCAGCAGTAGAACCTTGGAGACAAGTCGGCTGAAGGACGATGTATTGAATCTGGACGCAATTTGAGTGTCGCATCGTCATTAGGAGGCCCTGAACGTTACAATCAACTATCAGTTTTTCGTCGGATTCGAAAATGTAGACTCACAGGAGAAGGACCGTAAGGTGCCCGAGGCGGCAACAGACCCTTGGAGACAAGTCGGCTGGAGGCTGATGTATTGAATCTCGACGCAATTTGAGTGTTCCATCGTCATTAGGAGGCCTTGAACGTTACAATTAACAATCAGTTTTTCGTCGGATTAGAAAACCTAGACTCACAGGAGAACGAACATAAGTTGCCCGAGGCAGCAATTGACCCTTGGAGACAAGTCGGCTGAAGGACGATGTAACGAATCTCGACGCAATTTGAGTGTTCCATCGTCCGTAGGAGGCCCTGAACGTTACTATTAACTATCAGTTTTGCGTCGGATTATAAAATCTAGAATCTCAGGAGACGGACCATATGGTGCCCGAGGCAGTAATATGCTCTTGGAGACTAGTCGGCTGGAGGACGATGTATTTAATCTCGACGCAATTTGAGTGTTCCATCGTCATTATAAGGCTTCAACGTTACAATTAACAATCAGTTTTGCGTCGGATTAGAAAAGCTAGACTCACAGGAGAACGAACATAAAGTGCCCGAGGCAGCAATAGACCCTTGGAGACAAGTCAGCTGAAGGACGATGTATTGAATCTCGACGCAATTTGAGTGTTCCATTGTCATTAGGAGGCCTGAACGTTACAATTAACTATCAGTTTTGCGTCTTATTCTAAAATCTAGACTCACAGGGTAACGACCTAAGGTGCCCGAGGCAGCAATAGACCCTTGGAGACAAATCGGCTGAATGCCGATCTATTGAATCTCGACGCAATTTGAGTGTTCCATTATCATTAGGAAGCCCTGAACGTTACAATTAACAATCAGCTTCGCGTCGGATTCGAAAATCTAGACTCACATGAGAGCGACCATAAGGAGCCCGAGGCAGCAATATCCCCATGAAGACAAGTCGGCTGGAGGACGATGTATTGAATCTCGACGCAATTTGTGTGTTCCATCGTCATTAGGAGGCCGTGAACGTTACAATTAACTATCAGCTTTCCGTCGAATTCGAAAATCTAGACTCACAGGAAAACGATCATAAGGTGCCCCAGGCAGCAATAGACCCTTGGAGTCAAGTCGGCTAGAGGACGATGTAATGGATCGCGACGCAATTTGAGTGTTCCATCGTAACTAGGATGCCCTGAATGTTACAATTAACTATCAGTTTTTCGTCTGATTCGAAAATCTCGACTCACTTGCGACGGACCATAAGGTGCCCGAGGCTATATCCCCTCGTAGACCAGTGCGCTGGAGGACGATGTATTGAATCGCGACGCAATTTGAGTGCTCCATCGTCATTAGGAGGCCCTGAGCGTTACAATTAACTATCATTTTAGCGTCGGATTCCAAAATCTAGACACACAGGAGAACGACCATATGGTGCCCGAGGCAGCAATAGTCCCTTGGAGACAAGTCGGCTGGAGGATGATGTATTGACTCTCGACGCAATTTGAGTGATCCATCGTCATTAGGAGGCGATGAACGTTACAATTAACTATCATTTTAGCATCGGATTCGAAAATCTACTCCCAGGAGAAGGATCATATGGTGCCCGAGACAGCAATATCCCCTTGGATACAACTTGCTGGATGACGATGTATTGAATCTCAACGCAATTTGAGTGATCCATCGTCATCAGGAGGCCCTGAGCGTTACAATTAACTATCATTTTAGCGTCGGATTCCAAAATCTAGACACACAGGAGAACGACCATATGGTGCCCGAGGCAGCAATAGTCCCTTGGAGACAAGTCGGCTGGAGGATGATGTATTGACTCTCGACGCAATTTGAGTGTTCCATCGTCATTAGGAGGCGCTGAACGTTACAATTAACTATCATTTTAGCGTCGGATTCGAAAATCTACTCACAGGAGAAGGATCATATGGTGCCCGAGACAGTAATATCGCCTTGGATACAAGTCGGCTGGAGGACGATGTATTGAATCTCGACGCAATTTGAGTGTTCCATCGCCATTAGGAGGCCCTGAACGTTAAAATTAACTATCAGTTTTGCGTCGGATTCGAAAATCTAGACTCACAGGAGAACGACCATAAGGTGCCCGAGGCAGCAGTATACCCTTGGAGACAAGTCCGTTGAAGGACGATGTTTTGAATCTCGACGCAATTTGAGTGCCCCATCGTCATTAGGAGGCCCTGAGCGTTACAATTAACTATCAGTTTCTCGTCGGATTCAAAAATGTAGACTCACGGGAGACGGACCATATGGTGCCCGAGGCAGCAATATGCCCTTGGAGACAAGTCGGTTGGAGGCCGACGTATCTAATCTCGACGAAATTTGTGTGTTCCATCGTCATTAGGAGGCCCTGAACATTACAATTAACTATCAGTTTTGCGTCGGATTCTAAAATCTAGACTCACAGGGGAACGACCATAAGGTGCCCGAGGCAGGAATAGACCCTTGGAGACAAATCGGCTGAATGCCGATCTATTGAATCTCGACGCAATTTGAGTGTTCCATCGTCATTAGGAAGCCCTGAACGTTACAATTAACAATCAGCTTAGCGTCGGATTCGAAAATCTAGACTCACATGAGAGCGACCATAAGGAGCCCGAGCCAGCAATATCCCCATGAAGACAAGTCGGCTGGAGGACGATGTATTTAATCTCGACGCAATTTGAGTGATCCATCGTCATTAGGAGGCGCTGAACGTTACAATTAACTATCATTTCAGCGTCGGATTCGAAAATCTACTCACAGGAGGAGGATCATATGGTGCCCGAGACAGTAATATCGCCTTGGATACAAGTCGGCTGGGTGACGATGTATTGAATCTCGACGCAATTTGAGTGTTCCATCGCCATTAGGAGGCCCTGAACGCTACAATTAACAATCAGTTTTGCGTCGGATTAGAAAATCTAGACTCACAGGAGCACGTCCATAAGGTGCCCGAAGCAGCAGTAGAACCTTGGAGACAAGTCGGCTCAAGGACGATGTCTTGAATCTGGACGCAATTTGAGTGTCCCATCGTCATTAGGAGGCCCTGAACGTTACAATCAACTATCAGTTTTTCGTCGGATTCGAAAATCTAGACTCACAGGAGAAGGACCGTAAGGTGCCCGAGGCGGCAACAGACCCTTGGAGACAAGTCGGCTGGAGGCTGATGTATTGAATCTCAACGCAATTTGAGTGTTCCATCGTCATTAGGAGGCCTTGAACGTTACAATTAACAATCAGTTTTGCGTCGGATTAGAAAATCTAGACTCACAGGAGAACGAACATAAGGTGCCCGAGGCAGCAATAGACCCTTGGAGACAAGTCAGCTGAAGGACGATGTATTGAATCTCGACGCAATTTGAGTGTTCCATTGTCATTAGGAGGCCCTGAACGTTACAATTAACTATCAGTTTCTGGTCGGATTCAAAAATCTAGACTCACAGGAGACGGACCATATGGTGCCCGAGGCAGCAATATGCCCTTGGAGACAAGTCGGCTGGAAACCGATGTATTGAATCTCGACGCAATTTGAGTGTTCCATCGTCATTATGAGGCCCTGAACATTACAATTAACTATCAGTTTTGCGTCGGATTCGAAAATGTAGACTCACAGGGGAACGACCATAAGGTGCCCGAGGCAGCAATTGACCCTTGGAGACAAGTCGGCTGAAGGACGATGTATTGAATCTCGACGCAATTTGAGTGTTCCATCGTCCGTAGGAGGCCCTGAACGTTACTATTAACTATCAGTTTTGCGTCGGATTCAAAAATCTAGACTCACAGGAGACGGACCATATGGTGCCCGAGGCAGTAATATGCCCTTGGAGACAAGTCGGCTGGAGGACGATGTATTTAATCTCGACGCAATTTGAGTGTTCCATCGTCATTATAAGGCTTCAACATTACAATTAACAATCAGTTTTGCGTCGGATTAGAAAATCTAGACTCACAGGAGAACGAACATCAGGTGCCCGAGGCAGCAATAGACCCTTGGAGACAAGTCGGCTGAAGGACGAAGTATTGAATCTCGACGCAATTTGAGTGTTCCATCGTCATTATGAGGCCCTGAACATTACAATTATCTATCAGTTTTGCGACGGATTCAAAAATCTAGACTGACAGGAGGCGGACCATTTGGTGACCGAGGCAACAATATCCCCTTGGAGACAAGTCGGCTGATGGACGATGAATTGAATCTCGACGCAATTTCAGTGTTCTATCATCATTATGAGGCGCTGAACGTTACAATTCACTATCACTTTTGCGTCGGATTTGAAAATCTAGACTCACAGGAGAACGGCCATAAGGCGCCCGAGGCAGCAATAGACCCTTGGCGACAAGTCGGCTGAAGGACGATGTATTGAATCTCGACGCAATATGAGTGTTCCATCGTCACTAGGAGGCCCTAACGTTAAAATAAACTAACAGATTAGCGTCGGATTCGAAAATCTAGACTCACAGGTGTACGTCCATAAGGTGCCAGAAGCAGCAACAGAACCTTGGAGAAAAATCGGCTGAAGGCCGATCTATTGAATCTCGACGCAATTTGAGTGTTCCATCGTCATTAGGAAGCCCTGAACGATACAATTCACAATCAATTTTGCGTCGGATTCGAAAATCTAGACTCACATGAGAGCGACCCGAGGCAGCAATATCCCCATGAACCCAAGTCAGCTGGACGACGATGTATCGAATTTCGACGCAATTTGAGTATTCCATCGTCATTAGGAGGCCCTGAACGTTTCAATTACCTATCAGTTTTGCGTCGGATTCGAAAATCTAGACTCACAGGAGAAGGACCGTAAGGTGCCAGAGGCAGTAATAGACCCTTGGAGACAAGTCGGCTGAAGGACGATGTATTGAATCTCGACGCAATTTGAGTGTTCCATCGTCATTAGGAGGCCCTGAGCGTTAAAATTAACTATCAGTTTTGCGTCGGATTCGAAAATCTAGACTCACAGGAGAATAACCATAAGGTGCCCGAGGCAGCAATATCTACTTGCAGACAAGTCGGCTGGAGAACAATGTATTGAATCTCGACCCAATTTGAGTGCTCCATCGTCATTAGGAGTCGCTGAACGTTACAATTAACTATCATTTTAGCGTCGGATTCGAAAGTCTACTCACAGGAGAAGGATCATATGGTGCCCGAGACAGCAATATCGCCTTGGATACAAGTCGGCTGGAGAACGATGTACTGAATCTCGACGCCATTAGAGAGTTCCATCGTCATTAGGAGGCCCTGAACGTTACAATTAACAATCAGTTTTGAGTCGGATTAGAAAATCTAGACTCACCGGAGAACGTCCATTAGGTGCCCGAAGCAGCAATAAAAGTCGGCTGAAGGAATATGAATTGAATCTCGACGCAATTTGAGTGTTCCATTGTCATTAGGAAGCCCTGAACGTTACAATTAACTATCATTTTTGTGTCGGATTCGAAGATCTAGTCTCACAGGAGAACGACCATAAAGTGCCCGAAGCAGCAATACACCCTTGGAGACAAGTCGGCTGGAAGACGATGTATTGACTTTCGACGCAATTTGAGTGTTACATCGTCATTATGAGGCCCTTCACATTACAATTAACAAACAGTTCTGCGTCTGATTCGAAAATCTAGACTCACAGGAAAACGATCATAAGGTGCCCGAGGCAGCAATATCCCCTTGGAGACAAGTCAGCTGGAGGACGATGTATTGAATCTTTACGCAATTTGAGTGTTCCATCATCATTAGGAGGCCCTGAACGTTACAATTAACTATCAGTTTTGCGTCGGATTCAAAAATCTAGACTCACAGGAAAACGATCATAAAGTGCCCCAGGCAGCAATAGACCCTTGGAGTCAAGTCGGCTGGAGGACGATGTAATGGATCGCGACGCAATTTGAGTGTCCTATCATAACTAGGAGGCCTTGAATGTTACAATTAACAATCAGGTTTTCGTCGGATTCGAAAATCTAGACTCAATGAAGACGGACCATAAGGTGCCCGAGGCAGCAATAGACCCTTGGAGACAAGTCGGCTGGAGGACGATGTATTGACTCTCGACGCAATTTGAGTGTCCTATCGTCATTAAGAGGCGCTGTACGTTACAATTCACTATCATTTTTGCGTCGGATTCGAAAATCTAGACTCACAGGAGAAGGATCATATTGTGCCCGAGACAACAATATCCCCTTGGAGACAAGTCGGCTGGAGGCCGATGTAATGAATCTCGACGCAATTTGAGTGTTCCATCGTCATTAGGAGGCCCTGAACATTACAAATAACTATTAGTTTTGAGTCGGATTCTAATATCTAGACTCACAGGGAAACGATTATATGGTGCCCGAGACAGCAATATCCCCTTGGATACAAGGCGGCTGGAGGACGATGAATTGAATCTCGACGCAATTTGAGTGTTCCATCGTCATTAGGAGGCCCTGAACGTTACAATTAACTATCATTTTTGCGTCGGATTCGAAAATCTAGACTCACAGGAGAACGACCATAAGGTGCCCGAGGCAGCAATATCCCCTTGGAGACAAGTCGACTGGAGGACGATTTATTGGATCGAGACGCAATTTGAGTGTTCCATTGTCATTAGGAGGCCCTGAATGTTACGATTAACCATCAGTTTTTCGTCGGATTCGAAATTCGAGACTCACTGCAGACGGACCATAAGGTGCCCGAGGTTATATCCCCTTGTAGACCAGTGCGCTGGAGGTCGATGTATTGACTCTCGACGCAATTTGAGTGATCCATCGTCATTAGGAGGCGCTGAACTTTACGATTAACTATCATTTTAGCATCGGATTCGAAAATCTACAACCAGGAGAAAGATCATATGGTGCCCGAGACAGCAATATCCCCTTGGATACAAGTCGGCTGGATGACGATGTATTGAATCTCGACGCAATTTGAGTGTTCCATCGTCATTAGGAGGCCCTGAACGTCACAATTAACTATCAGTTTTGCGTCGGATTCAAAAATCTAGACTCACAGGAGACGGAAAATTTGGTGACCGAGGAAGCAATATCCCCTTGGGGACAAGTCAGCTGATGTTCGATGAATTGAATCTCGACGCAATTTGAGTGTTCTGTCGTCATTTGGAGGCGCTAAACGTTACAATTCACTGTCATTTTTGCGTCGGATTTGAAAATCTAGACTCACAGGAGAACGACCGTAAGGTGCCCTAGGCACCAATAGACCCTTGGAGACAAGTCGGCTGAAAGACGATGTATTGAGACTCGACGCAATTAGAGTGTTCCATCGTCATTAGGAGGAACTGAACATTAAATTTACCTATCAGTTTTGCGTCGGATTTGAAAATCTAGACTCACAGGAGAACGACCATAAGGTGCCCGAGGCAGCAATATCCCCTTGGAGACAAGTCGGCTGGAGGACAATGTATTGAATCTCGACGCAATTTGAGTGTTCAATCGTCATTAGGAGGCGCTGAACGTTACAATTAACTATCATTTTAGCGTCGGATTCGAAAATCTACTCACAGGAGAAGGATCATATGGTGCCCGAGACAGCAATATCCCCTTGGATACAAGTCGGCTGGAGGACGATGTATTGAATCTCGACGCAATTTGAGTGTTGCATCGTCATTAGGAGGCCCTGAACCTTACAATTAACTATCATTTTAGCGTCGGATTCGAAATTCTACTCACAGGAGAAGGATCATATTGCGCCCGAGACATCAATATCCCCTTGGATACAAGTCGGCTGGAGGATGATGTATTGAATCTCGACGCAATTTGAGTGTTCCATCGTCATTTTGAGGCCTTGATCGTTACAATTAACAATCAGTTTTGCGTCGGATTAGAAAATCTAGACTCACAGGAGAACGAACATACGGTGCCCGAGGCAGCAATAGACCCTTGGAGACAAGTCGGCTGAAAGACGATGTATTGAATCTCGACGCAATTTGAGTGCTCCATCGTTATTAGGAGGCCCTAAACATTACAATTAACTATCATTTTTGCGTCGGATTCGAAAATCTAGACTCACAGGAGAACGACCATAAGGTGCCCGGGGCGGCAATTGACCCTAGGAGACAAGTCAGCTGAAGGACGATGTATTGAATCTCGACGCAATTTGAGTGTTCCATTGTCATTAGGAGGCCCTGAACGTTACAATTAACTATCAGTTTCTCGTCGGATTCAAAAATCTAGACTCACAGGAGACGGACCATATGGTGCCCGAGGCAGCAATATGCCCTTGGAGACAAGTCGGCTGGAAACCGATGTATTGAATCTCGACGATATTTGAGTGTTCCATCGTCATTATGAGGCCCTGAACATTACAATTAACTATCAGTTTTGCGTCGGATTCGAAAATCTAGACTCACAGGGGAACGACCATAAGGGGCCCGAGGCAGCAATTGACCCTTGGAGACAAGTCGGCTGAAGGACGAAGTATTGAATCTCGACGCAATTTGAGTGTTCCCTCGTCATTATGAGGCCCTGAACATTACAATTAACTATCAGTTTTGCGTCGGATTCAAAAATCTAGACTGACAGGAGACGGACCATTTGGTGATCGAGGCAACAATATCCCCTTGGAGACAAGTCGGCTGATGGACGATGAATTGAATCTCGACGCAATTTCAGTGTTCTATCATCATTATGAGGCGCTGAACGTTACAATTCACTATCACTTTTGCGTCGGATTTGAAAATCTAGACTCACAGGAGAACGGCCAAATGGTGCCCGAGGCAGCAATAGACCCTTGGCGACAAGTCGGCTGAAGGACGATGTATTGAATCTCGACGCAATATGAGTGTTCCATCGTCATTTGGAGGCGCTGAACGTTGCAATTACCTATCATTTTAGCGTGGGATCCGAAAATCTACCCACAGGAGAAGGGTCATATGGTGCCCGAGACAGCAATATCGCCTTGGATACAAGTCGGCTGGAGGAGGATGTATTGAATCTCGACGCAATTTAAGTGTTCCAACGTCATTAGGAGGCCCCGAACGTTACAATTATCAATCACTTTTGCGTCGGATTAGAAAATCTAGACTCACAGGTGAACGTCCATAAGGTGCCAGAGGCAGCAATAGAACCTTGGAGACAAATCGGCTGGATGCCGATCTATTGAATCTCGACGCAATTTGAGTGTTCCATCGTCATTAGGAAGCCCTGAACGATACAATTAACAATCAATTTCGCGTCGGATTCGAAAATCTGGACTCACATGAGAGCGACCCGAGGCAGCAATATCCCCATGAACCCAAGTCAGCTGGAGGACGATGTATTGAATTTCGACGCAATTTGAGTATTCCATCGTCATTAGGAGGCACTGAACGTTACAATTACCTATCAGTTTTGCGTCGGATTCGAAAATCTAGACTCACAGGAGAAGGACCGTAAGGTGCCAGAGGCAGTAATAGACCCTTGGAGACAAGCCGGCTGAAGGACGATGTATTGATTCTCGACGCAATTTAAGTGTTCCATCGTCATTAGGGTTCCATCGTCATTAGGAGGCCCTGAGCGTTAAAATTAACTATCAGTTTTGCGTCGGATTCGAAAATCTAGACCCACAGGAGAATGACCATAAGGTGCCCGAGGCAGCAATATCTACTTGCAGACAAGTCGGCTGGAGGACAATGTATTGAATCTCGACGCAATTTGCGTGCTCCATCGTCATTAGGAGGCGCTGAACGTTACAATTAACTATCATTTTAGCGTCGGATTCGAAAGTCTACTCACAGGAGAAGGATCATATGGTGCCCGAGACAGCAATATCGCCTTGGATACAAGTCGGCTGGAGAACGATGTATTGAATCTCGACGCAATTAGAGAGTTCCATCGTCATTAGGAGGCCCTGAACGTTACAATTAACAATCAGTTTTGCGTCGGATTAGAAAATCTAGACTCACCGGAGAACGTCCATTAGGTGCCCGTAGCAGCAATAGAACCTTGGAGAAAAGTCGGCTGAAGGACGATGAATTGAATCTCGACGCAATTTGAGTGTTCCATTGTCATTAGGAGGCCCGGAACGTTACAATTAACTATCAGTTTTGCGTCGGATTCGAAAATCTAGGCTCACAGGAGAAGGACCGTAAGGTGCCAGAGGCAGCAATAGACCCTTGGAGACAAGTCGGCTGGAGGCCGATGTATTGAATCTCGACGCAATGTGAGTGTTGCATCGTCATTAGGAGGCCCTGAACATTACAATTAACTATCATTTTTGTGTCGGATTCGAAGATCTAGTCTCACAGGAGAACGACCATAAAGTGCCCGAGGCAGCAATAGACCCTTGGAGACAAGTCGGCTGGAGGACGATGTATTGACTTTCGACGCAATTTGTGTGTTCCATCGTCATTATGAGGCCCTTAACATTACAATTAACAAACAGTTCTGCGTCTGATTCGAAAATCTAGACTCACAGGAAAACGATCATAAGGTGCCCGAGGCAGCAATATCCCCTTGGAGACAAGTCGGCTGGAGGACGATGTATTGAATCTTTACGCAATTTGAGTGTTCCATCGTCATTAGGAGGCCCTGAACGTTACAATTAACTATCAGTTTTGCGTCGGATTCAAAAATCTAGACTCACAGGAAAACGATCATAAAGTGCCCCAGGCAGCAATATCCCCTTGGAGACAAGTCGGCTGGAGGCCGATGTAATGAATCTCGACGCAATTTGAGTGTTCCATCGTCATTAGGAGGCCATGAACATTACAAATAACTATTAGTTTTGCGTCGGATTCTAATATCTAGACTCACAGGGAAACGATTATATGGTGCCCGAGACAGCAATATCCCCTTGGATACAAGGCGGCTGGAGGATGATGAATTGAATCTCGACGCAATTTGAGTGTTCCATCGTCATTAGGAGGCCCTGAACGTTACAATTAACTATCAGTTTTGCGTCGGATTCGAAAATCTAGACTCACTGGAGAACGATCATAAGGTGCCCGAGGCAGCAATATCCCCTTGGAGACAAGTCGACTGGAGGACGATTTATTGGATCGAGACGCAATTTGAGTGTTCCATCGTCATTAGGAGGCCCTGAATGTTACGATTAACCATCAGTTTTTCGTCGGATTCGAAATTCGAGACTCACTGCAGACGGACCATAAGGTGCCCGAGGTTATATCCCCTTGTAGACCAGTGCGCTGGAGGTCGATGTATTGACTCTCGACGCAATTTGAGTGATCCATCGTCATTAGGAGGCGCAGAACTTTACAATTAACTATCATTTTAGCATCGGATTCGAAAATCTACAAGCAGGAGAAAGATCATATGGTGCCCGAGACAGCAATATCCCCTTGGTTACAAGTCGGCTGGATGACGATGTATTGAATCTCGACGCAATTTGAGTGTTCCATCGTCATTAGGAGGCCCTGAACGTCACAATTAACTATCAGTTTTGCGTCGGATTCAAAAGCCTAGACTCACAGGAGACGGACAATTTGGTGACCGAGGCAGCAGTATCCCCTTGTTGACAAGTCAGCTGATGTACGATGAATTGAATCTCGACGCAATTTGAGTGTTCTGTCGTCATTTGGAGGCGCTAAACGTTACAGTTCACTGTCATTTTTGCGTCGGATTTGAAAATTTAGACTCACAGGAGAACGACCGTAAGGTGCCCTAGGCAGCAATAGACCATTGGAGACAAGTCGGCTGAAGGACGATGTATTGAGACTCGACGCAATTAGAGTGTTCCATCGTCATTAGGAGGAACTGAACATTAAAATTACCTATCAGTTTTGCGTCGGATTCGAAAATCTAGACTCACAGGAGAACGACCATAAGGTGCCCGAGGCAGCAATATCCCCTTGGATACAAGTCGGCTGGAGGATGATGTATTGAATCTCGACGCAATTTGAGTGTTCCATCGTCATTTGGAGGCCTTGATCGTTACAATTAACAATCAGTTTTGCGTCGGATTAGAAAATCTAGACTCACAGGAGAACGAACATACGGTGACCGAGGCTGCAATAGACCCTTGGAGACAAGTCGGCTGGAGGACGATGTATTGAATCTTTACGCAATTTGAGTGTTCCATCGTCATTAGGAGGCCCTGAACGTTACAATTAACTATCAGTTTTGCGTCGGATTCAAAAATCTAGACTCACAGGAAAACGATCATAAAGTGCCCCAGGCAGCAATAGACCCTTGGAGTCAAGTCGGCTGGAGGACGATGTAATGGATCGCGACGCAATTTGAGTGTCCTATCATAACTAGGAGGCCTTGAATGTTACAATTAACAATCAGGTTTTCGTCGGATTCGAAAATCTAGACTCAATGGAGACGGACCATAAGGTGCCCGAGGCAGCAATAGACCCTTGGAGACAAGTCGGCTGGAGGACGATGTATTGACTCGCGACGCAATTTGAGTGATCCATCCTCTTAGGAGGCGCTGTACGTTACAATTAACTATCATTTTAGCATCGGATTCGAAAATCTACTCCCAGGAGAATGATCATATGGTGCCCGAGACAGCAATATCCCCTTGGATACAAGTCGGCTGGATGACGATGTATTGAATCTCGACGCAATTTGAGTGTCCTATCGTCATTAAGAGGCGCTGTACGTTACAATTCACTATCATTTTTGCGTCGGATTCGAAAATCTAGACTCACAGGAGAAGGATCATATTGTGCCCGAGACAACAATATCCCCTTGGTGACAAGTCGGCTGCAGGCCGATGTAATGAATCTCGACGCAATTTGAGTGTTCCATCGTCATTAGGAGGCCATGAACATTACAAATAACTATTAGTTTTGCGTCGGATTCTAATATCTAGACTCACAGGGAAACGATTATATGGTGCCCGAGACAGCAATATCCCCTTGGATACAAGGCGGCTGGAGGACGATGAATTGAATCTCGACGCAATTTGAGTGTTCCATCGTCATTAGGAGGCCCTGAACGTTACAATTAACTATCAGTTTTGCGTCGGATTCGAAAATCTAGACTCACTGGAGAACGATCATAAGGTGCCCGAGGCAGCAATATCCCCTTGGAGACAAGTCGACTGGAGGACGATTTATTGGATCGAGACGCAATTTGAGTGTTCCATCGTCATTAGGAGGCCCTGAATGTTACGATTAACCATCAGTTTTTCGTCGGATTCGAAATTCGAGACTCACTGCAGACGGACCATAAGGTGCCCGAGGTTATATCCCCTTGTAGACCAGTGCGCTGGAGGTCGATGTATTGACTCTCGACGCAATTTGAGTGATCCATCGTCATTAGGAGGCGCAGAACTTTACAATTAACTATCATTTTAGCATCGGATTCGAAAATCTACAAGCAGGAGAAAGATCATATGGTGCCCGAGACAGCAATATCCCCTTGGTTACAAGTCGGCTGGATGACGATGTATTGAATCTCGACGCAATTTGAGTGTTCCATCGTCATTAGGAGGCCCTGAACGTCACAATTAACTATCAGTTTTGCGTCGGATTCAAAAGCCTAGACTCACAGGAGACGGACAATTTGGTGACCGAGGCAGCAGTATCCCCTTGTTGACAAGTCAGCTGATGTACGATGAATTGAATCTCGACGCAATTTGAGTGTTCTGTCGTCATTTGGAGGCGCTAAACGTTACAGTTCACTGTCATTTTTGCGTCGGATTTGAAAATTTAGACTCACAGGAGAACGACCGTAAGGTGCCCTAGGCAGCAATAGACCATTGGAGACAAGTCGGCTGAAGGACGATGTATTGAGACTCGACGCAATTAGAGTGTTCCATCGTCATTAGGAGGAACTGAACATTAAAATTACCTATCAGTTTTGCGTCGGATTCGAAAATCTAGACTCACAGGAGAACGACCATAAGGTGCCCGAGGCAGCAATATCCCCTTGGATACAAGTCGGCTGGAGGATGATGTATTGAATCTCGACGCAATTTGAGTGTTCCATCGTCATTTGGAGGCCTTGATCGTTACAATTAACAATCAGTTTTGCGTCGGATTAGAAAATCTAGACTCACAGGAGAACGAACATACGGTGACCGAGGCTGCAATAGACCCTTGGAGACAAGTCGGCTGGAGGACGATGTATTGAATCTTTACGCAATTTGAGTGTTCCATCGTCATTAGGAGGCCCTGAACGTTACAATTAACTATCAGTTTTGCGTCGGATTCAAAAATCTAGACTCACAGGAAAACGATCATAAAGTGCCCCAGGCAGCAATAGACCCTTGGAGTCAAGTCGGCTGGAGGACGATGTAATGGATCGCGACGCAATTTGAGTGTCCTATCATAACTAGGAGGCCTTGAATGTTACAATTAACAATCAGGTTTTCGTCGGATTCGAAAATCTAGACTCAATGGAGACGGACCATAAGGTGCCCGAGGCAGCAATAGACCCTTGGAGACAAGTCGGCTGGAGGACGATGTATTGACTCGCGACGCAATTTGAGTGATCCATCCTCTTAGGAGGCGCTGTACGTTACAATTAACTATCATTTTAGCATCGGATTCGAAAATCTACTCCCAGGAGAATGATCATATGGTGCCCGAGACAGCAATATCCCCTTGGATACAAGTCGGCTGGATGACGATGTATTGAATCTCGACGCAATTTGAGTGTCCTATCGTCATTAAGAGGCGCTGTACGTTACAATTCACTATCATTTTTGCGTCGGATTCGAAAATCTAGACTCACAGGAGAAGGATCATATTGTGCCCGAGACAACAATATCCCCTTGGTGACAAGTCGGCTGCAGGCCGATGTAATGAATCTCGACGCAATTTGAGTGTTCCATCGTCATTAGGAGGCCATGAACATTACAAATAACTATTAGTTTTGCGTCGGATTCTAATATCTAGACTCACAGGGAAACGATTATATGGTGCCCGAGACAGCAATATCCCCTTGGATACAAGGCGGCTGGAGGACGATGAATTGAATCTCGACGCAATTTGAGTGTTCCATCGTCATTAGGAGGCCCTGAACGTTACAATTAACTATCAGTTTTGCGTCGGATTCGAAAATCTAGACTCACTGGAGAACGATCATAAGGTGCCCGAGGCAGCAATATCCCCTTGGAGACAAGTCGACTGGAGGACGATTTATTGGATCGAGACGCAATTTGAGTGTTCCATCGTCATTAGGAGGCCCTGAATGTTACGATTAACCATCAGTTTTTCGTCGGATTCGAAATTCGAGACTCACTGCAGACGGACCATAAGGTGCCCGAGGTTATATCCCCTTGTAGACCAGTGCGCTGGAGGTCGATGTATTGACTCTCGACGCAATTTGAGTGATCCATCGTCATTAGGAGGCGCAGAACTTTACAATTACGAGGGCGGTTCAGAAAGTAACCTCCGATTGGTCACAGTGCGGGTTGTGGGGGGAGTAGCGACGCCATCTGTGCGTTCACGCACTCAACAGGTCAGTCGGCATCAAGCCGTGGTCGAGTGAACGTCGTACCTGCGCTAGTTTAGTTTTTGTGGCAGTTTGAAATGTGTGCTGCAATAGAAAACCCCGCCAAATGTGAAGTGCGTGCTGTCATAAGGTTTTGTACAGCCAAAGGATATTCTGCAGCAGCTATTCATCGTGAGCTTTGTGCCGTGTACGGACCAAGAGTTATGAGTGAAGGAGTTGTCCGTGAATGGGTACGTTTATTTAAAAGTGGACGAGAAAACGTTCATGATGAAGAGAGGAGTGGTAAACCATCATTGGTGACTGACGAACTCGTTCAGACAGTTGATGCAAAAGTTCGTGAAAATCGACGTTTCTCAATGTCGGAGTTGTATACTGGTTTTCCACAGATTTCTAAGACTCTCTTGTACGAGATAGTGACAGCAAGATTGGGTTACCGTAAGTTCTGTGCACGATGGGTGCCCAAAATTCTTACCGACTACCACAAAACTCAAAGAATGGCCTCTGCATTAGACTTTCTGTCACGTTATGAGGACAAAGGAGAACCATTGTTAAACAGAATCGTGACCGGTGACGAAACCTGGATTAAGTACGTGAACCCTGAGACAAAAGAACAATCAAAGATGTGGGCACATTCAAATTCGCCTACGAAACCAAGAAAAGTCTCGCAAGATTTTTCTGGCAGAAAACTGATGGCAACGGTGTTTTGGGATGCCAAAGGGGTGTTGTTGGTTGAATTCATGGAACGTGGTACGACCATTAATCAAGACGCGTACTGTGAAACAATAAAAAAGTTACGACGGGCTATACAGAACAAACGCCGTGGTATGCTGACTTCCGGTATCGTTTTTTTGCACGATAACGCCCGTCCTCACTCTGCTCGCAGAACAACGGCCCTTCTTGAGTCCTTCAAGTGGGACGTTATCAACCATCCACCTTACAGCCCAGACCTGGCGCCAAGTGATTATCACCCCTTCATGCATTTGAAGAAATGGCTCGGGTCACAGCGGTTTGATGACGACGAAGAGCTCAAAGATGCGGTCACAGGCTGGCTCCAGGCACAAGCGGGTGATTTTTATGCGGAAGGAATTTCAAAGCTTGTGAAGAGATACGATAAGTGCCTCAATCGCTATGGAGACTATGTAGAAAAATAGTGCAAAGATGTAGTTGTAGGATGTATACATTAAAATATTTTTATTTAACTTGGTGTATTTTTTTAAATCAACCGGAGGTTACTTTCTGAACGGCCCTCGTAACTATCATTTTAGCATCGGATTCGAAAATCTACAACCAGGAGAAAGATCATATGGTGCCCGAGACAGCAATATCCCCTTGGATACAAGTCGGCTGGATGACGATGTATTGAATCTCGACGCAATTTGAGTGTTCCATCGTCATTAGGAGGCCCTGAACGTCACAATTAACTATCAGTTTTGCGTCGGATTCAAAAGCCTAGACTCACAGGAGACGGACAATTTGGTGACCGAGGCAGCAGTATCCCCTTGTTGACAAGTCAGCTGATGTACGATGAATTGAATCTCGACGCAATTTGAGTGTTCTGTCGTCATTTGGAGGCGCTAAACGTTACAGTTCACTGTCATTTTTGCGTCGGATTTGAAAATTTAGACTCACAGGAGAACGACCGTAAGGTGCCCTAGGCAGCAATAGACCATTGGAGACAAGTCGGCTGAAGGACGATGTATTGAGACTCGACGCAATTAGAGTGTTCCATCGTCATTAGGAGGAACTGAACATTAAAATTACCTATCAGTTTTGCGTCGGATTCGAAAATCTAGACTCACAGGAGAACGACCATAAGGTGCCCGAGGCGGCAATTGACCCTAGGAGACAAGTCGGCTGGAGGACGATGTATTGACTCTCGACGCAATTTGAGTGATCCATCGTCATTGGGAGGCCCTGAACGTTACAATTAACTATCATATTTGCGTCGGATTCGAAAATCTAGACTCACAGGAGAACGACCATAAGGTACCCCAGGCAGCAATAGACCCTTGGAGTCAAGTCGGCTGGAGGACGATGTAATGGATCGCGACGCAATTTGAGAGTCCTATCATAACTAGGAGGCCTTGAATGTTACAAATAACAATCAGGTTTTCGTCGGATTCGAAAATCTAGACTCAATGGAGACGGACCATAAGGTGCCCGAGGCAGCAATAGACCCTTGGAGACAAGTCGGCTATAGGACGATGTATTGACTCTCGACGCAATTTGAGTGATCCATCCTCATTAGGAGGCGCTGTACGTTACAATTAACTATCATTTTAGCATCGGATTCGAAAATCTACTCCCAGGAGAATGATCACATGGTGCCCGAGACAGCAATATACCCTTGGATACAAGTCGGCTGGATGACGATGTATTGAATCTCGACGCAATTTGAGTGTTCCATCGTCATTAGGAGGCCCTGAACGTTACAATTAACTATCAGTTTTGCGTCGGATTCAAAAATCTAGACTCACAGGATGCGGACCATTTTGTGACCGAGGCAGCAATATCCCCTTGGAGACAAGTCGGCTGATGGACGATGAATTAAATCTCGATGAATTTGAGTGTCCTATCGTCATTAGGAGGCGCTGTACGTTACAATTCACTTTCATTTTTGCGTCGGATTCGAAAATCTAGACTCACAGGAGAAGGATCATATTGTGCCCGAGACAACAATATCCCCTTGGAGACAAGTCGGCTGGAGGCCGATGTAATGAATCTCGACGCAATTTGAGTGTTCTGTCGTCATTTGGAGGCGCTAAACGTTACAATTCACTGTCATTTTTGCGTCGGGTTTGAAAATCTAGACTCACAGGAGAACGACCGTAAGGTGCCCTAGGCAGCAATAGACCCTTGGAGACAAGTCGGCTGAAGGACGATGTATTGAGACTCGACGCAATTAGAGTGTTCCATCGTCATTAGGAGGAACTGAACATTAAAATTACCTATCAGTTTTGCGTCGGATTCGAAAATCTAGACTCACAGGAGAACGACCATAAGGTGCCCGAGGCAGCAATATCCCCTTGGAGACAAGTCGGCTGGAGGACAATGTATTGAATTTCGACGCAATTTGAGTGTTCAATCGTCATTAGGAGGCGCTGAACGTTACAATTAACTATCATTTTAGCGTCGGATTCGAAAATCTACTCACAGGAGAAAGATCATACGGTGCCCGAGACAACAGTATCCCCTTGGATTCAAGTCGGCTGGAGGACGATGTATTGAATCTCGACGAAATTTGAGTGTTGCATCGTCATTAGGAGGCCCTGAACGTTACAATTAACTATCATTTTAGCGTCGGATTCGAAAATCTACTCACAGGAGAAGGATCATTTGTGCCCGAGACATCAATATCCCCTTGGATACAAGTCGGCTGGAGGACGATGTATTGAATCTCGACGCAATTTGAGTGTTCCATCGTCATTAGGAGGCCTTGATCGTTACAATTAACAATCAGTTTTGCGTCGGATTAGAAAATCTAGACTCACAGGAGAACGAACATACGGTGCCCGAGGCAGCAATAGACCCTTGGAGACAAGTCGGCTGAAAGACGATGTATTGAATCTCGACACAATTTGAGTGCTCCATCGTTATTAGGAGGCCCTAAACATTACAATTAACTATCATTTTTGCGTCGGATTCGAAAATCTAGACTCACAGGAGAACGACCATAAGGTGCCCGAGGCGGCAATTGACCCTTGGAGACAAGTCGGCTGGAGGACGATGTATTGACTCTCGACGCAATTTGAGTGTTCCCTCGTCATTAGGACGCCATGAACGTTACAATTAACAATCAGTTTTGCGTCGGACTAGAAAGTCTAGACTCACAGGAGAACGACCATAAGGTGCCCGAGGCAGCAATAGACCCTTGGAGACAAGTCGGATGATGGAGGATGTATTGAATCTCGACGCAATTTGAATGTTCCATCGTCATTAGGAGGCCCTATCTATCATCATTTTTGCGTCGGATTCGAAAATCTAGACTCACAGGAAAACGACCATAAGGTGCCCGAGGCAGCAATAGACCCTTGGAGACAAGTCGGCTGGAGGACGATGTATTGGCTCTCGACGCAATTTGAGTGTTCCATCGTCATTAGGAGGCCCTGAACATTGAAAATAACTATTAGTTTTGCGTCGGATTCTAATATCTAGACTCACAGGGAAACGATTATATGGTGCCCGAGACAGCAATATCCCCTTGGATACAAGGCGGCTGGAGAACGATGTATTGAATCTCGACGCAATTAGAGAGTTCCATCTTCATTAGGAGGCCCTGAACGTTACAATTAACAATCAGTTTTGCGTCGGATTAGAAAATCTAGACTCACTGGAGAACGTCCATTAGGTGCCCGAAGCAGCAATAGAACCTTGGAGAAAAGTCGGCTGAAGGACGATGAATTGAATCTCGACGCAATCTGAGTGTTCCATTGTCATTAGGAGGCCCTGAACGTTACAATTAACTATCGGTTTTGCGTCGGATTCGAAAATCTAGACTCACAGGAGAAGGACCGTAAGGTGCCAGAGGCAGCAATAGACCCTTGGAGACAAGTCGGCTGGAGGCCGATGAATTGAATCTCGACGCAATTTGAGTGTTGCATCGTCATTAGGAGGCCCTGAACATTACAATTAACTATCATTTTTGTGTCGGATTCGAAGATCTAGTCTCACAGGAGAACGACCATAAAGTGCCCGAGGCAGCAATAGACCCTTGGAGACAAGTCGGCTGGAGGACGATGTATTGACTTTCGACGCAATTTGAGTGTTCCATCGTCATTATGAGGCCCTTAACATTACAATTAACAAACAGTTCTGCGTCTGATTCGAAAATCTAGACTCACAGGAAAACGATCATAAGGTGCCCGAGGCAGCAATATCCCCTTGGAGACAAGTCGGCTGGAGGACGATGTATTGAATCTTTACGCAATTTGAGTGTTCCATCGTCATTAGGAGGCCCTGAACGTTACAATTAACTATCAGTTTTGCGTCGGATTCAAAAATCTAGACTCACAGGAAAACGATCATAAAGTGCCCCAGGCTGCAATAGACCCTTGGAGTCAAGTCGGCTGGAGGATGATGTAATGGATCGCGACGCAATATGAGTGTCCTATCATAACTAGGAGGCCTTGAATGTTACAATTAACAATCAGGTTTTCGTCGGATTCGAAAGTCTAGACTCAATGGAGACGGACCATAAGGTGCCCGAGGCAGCAATATCCCCTTGGAGACAAGTCGGCTGATGGACGATGAATTGAATCTAGACGCAATTTGAGTGTTCTATCGTCATTAGGAGGCGCTGAACGTTACAATTCACTATCATTTTTGCGTCGGATTCGAAAATCTAGACTCACAGGAGAAGGATCATATTGTGCCCGCGACAGCAATATCCCCTTGGAGACATGTCGGCTGGATGCCGATGTATTGAATCACGACGCAATTTGAGTGTTCCATCGTCATTAGGTGGCCCTGAGCGTTACAATTAACTATCAGTTTTGCGTCGGGTTCGAAAATCTAGACTCACAGGTGAACGACCATAAGGTGCCCGAGGCTATATCCCCTTGGAGACCAGTCCTCTGGAGGACGATGTATTGAATCGCGACGCAATTTGAGTGCTCCATCGTCATTAGGAGGCCCTGAAGGTTACAATTAACTATTGGTTTCGCGTCGGGTTCAAAAATTTAGGCTCACAGGAGACGGACCATGTGGTGCCCGAGGCAGCGACATCCCGTTGGAGACAAGTCGGCTGGAGGACGATGTAGTGAATCTCGACGCAATTTGAGTGTTCCTTCGTCATTAGGAGGCCCAGAACGTTACAATTAACTATCTGTTTTGCGTCAGATTCGAAAATCTAGAATCACAGGAGAACGACCATTAGGCGCCCGAGACAACAATAGATTCTTGGAGACAAATTGGCTGAATGCCGATGTATTGAATCTCGACGCAATTTGAGTGTTCCATCGTCAATAAAAGGCCCTGAACTTTACAATTAACTATCAGTTTCGCGTCGGATTCGAAAATCTATACTCACAGGAGACGGACCACATGAAGCCCAATGCAGCAATATCCCCTTGTAGACAAGTCGGCTGGAGATCGATGTATTGACTCTCTACGCAATTTCAGTGTTCCATCGTCATTAGGGGGCCCTCAACGTTGCAATTAACTATCAGTTTTGCGTCGGATTCGAAAATCTAGACTCACTGGAGACGGGCCATAAGGTACCCGAGGCAGCAATATCCCCTTGGAGACCAGTCCGCTGGAGGACGATGTATTGAATCTCGACGCAATTTGAGTGTTCCATCGTCATTAGGAGGCCCTGAATGTTACAATTAACTACCAGTTTTTCGTCGGATTCGAAAATCTAGACTCACAGGAGACGGACCACATCGAGCCCGAGGCAGCAATATCCACTTGAAGACAAGTCGGCTGGAGGCCGATGTGATGGATCGCGACGCAATTTGAGTGTTCCATCGTCATTAGGAGTCCCTCAACGTTACAAATAACTATCAGTTTTGCGTCAGATTCGAAAATCCAGACTCACAGGAGACGGACCATTTGGTTCCCGAGGCAGCAATAGACCCTTGGAGACAAGTCGGCTGGAGGCCGATATATTGGATCGCGACGCAATTTGAGTGTTCCATCGTAACTAGGAGGCCCTGAATATTACAATTAACTATCAGTTTTTCGTCGGATTCGAAAAACTAGACTCACTGGAGACGGACCATAAGGTACCCGAGGCAGCTATATCCCCTTGGAGACCAGTCCGCTGGAGGACGATGTATTGAATCTCGACGAAATTTGAGTGTTCCATCGTCATTAGGAGGCCCTGAATGTTACAATTAACTATCAGTTTTTCGTCGGATTCGAAAATCTAGACTCACTGGAGACGGACCATAAGGTGCTCGAAACAGCAATATCCCCTTGGAGACCAGGCCGCTGGAGGACGATGTATTGAATCGCGACGCAATTTGAGTGCTCCATCGGTATTAGGAGTCCCTCAACGTTACAATTAACTATCAGTTTTGCGTCGGATTCCAAATTCTAGACTCACAGGAGACGGACCACATCGAGCCCGAGGCAGCAATATCCCCTTGAAGACAAGTCGGCTGGAGGTCGATGTATTGACTCTCTACGCAATTTCAGTGTTCCATCGTCATTAGGGGGCCCTCAACGTTGCAATTAACTATCAGTTTTGCGTCGGATTCGAAAATCTAGACTCACAGAAGACGGACCATTTGGTGCCCGAGGCAGCAATAGACCCTTGGAGACAAGTCGGCTAGAGGACGATGTACTGAATCTCGACGCAATTTGAGTGTTCTATCGTCATTAGGAGGCGCTGAACATTACAATTCACTATCATTTTTGCGTCGGATTCGAAAATCTAGACTCACAGGAGAAGGAAAATATGGTGCCCGAGACAGCAATATCCCCTTGGAGATAAGTTGGCTGGAGGCCGATGTATTGAATCACGACGCAATTACAGTGTTCCATCGTCATTAGGTGGCCCTGAGCGTTACAATTAACTATCAGTTTTGCGTAGCATTCGAAAATCTAGAGTCACAGGAGACGGACCACATGAAGCCCGAGGCAGCAATATCCCCTTGGAGACAAGTCGCCTGGAGGACGATTTATTGGATCGCGACGCAAATTGAGTGTTCCATCGTCAGTAGGAGGCCCTGAACGTTACAATTAACTATCAGTTTTGCGTCGGATTCGAAAATCTAGACTCACAGGAGACGGACCATTTGGTGCCCGATGCAGCAATATCCCCTTGGAGACAAGTCGGCTGATGGACGATGAATTGAATCTCGACGCAATTTGAGTGTTCTATCGTCATTAGGAGGCGCAGAACGTTACAATTCACTATCATTTTTGCGTCGGATTCGAAAATCTAGACTGACAGGAGAAGGATCATATTGTGCCCGCGACAGCAATATCCCCTTGGAGACATGTCGGCTGGATGCCGATGTATTGAATCACGACACAATTACAGTGTTCCATCGTCATTAGGTGGCCCTGAGCGTTACAATTAACTATCAGTTTTGCGTCGGGTTCGAAAATCTAGACTCACAGGTGAACGACCATAAGGTGCCCGAGGCTATATCCCCTCGGAGACCAGTCCTCTGGAGGACGATGTATTGAATCGCGACGCAATTTGAGTGCTCCATCGTCATTAGGAGGCCCTGAACGTTACAATTAACTATTGGTTTCGCGTCGGGTTCAAAAATCTAGGCTCACAGGAGAAGGACCATGTGGTGCCCGAGGCAGCAATATCCCCTTGAAGACAAGTCGGCTGGCGGCCGATGTATTGAATCTCGACGCAATTTGAGTGCTCCATCGTAAATAGGAGGACCTGAACGTTACAATTAACTATCAGTTTTGCGTCGGATTCGAAAACGTAGAATCACCGGAGACGGACCATGTGGTGCCCGAGGCAGCGACATCCCGTTGGAGACAAGTCGGCTGGAGGACGATGTAGTGAATCTCGACTTAATTTGAGTGTTCCTTCGTCATTAGGAGGCCCAGAACGTTACAATTAACTATCTGTTTAGCGTCAGATTCGAAAATCTAGAATCACAGGAGAACGACCATAGGGTGCCCGAGACAACAATAGATTCTTGGAGACAAATTGGCTGAATGCCGATGTATTGAATCTCGACGCAATTTGAGTGTTCCATCGTCATTAGAAGGCCCTGAACGTTATAATTAACTATCATTTTTGAGTCGGATTCGAAAATCTAGACTCACAGGAGACGGACCACATGAAGCCCAATGCAGCAATATCCCCTTGTAGACAAGTCGGCTGGAGATCGATGTATTGATTCTCGACGCAATTTGAGTGTTCCATCGTCATTAGGAGGCGCTGAACGTTACAATTACCTATCATTTTTGCGTCGGATTCTAAAATGTAGTCACACAGGAGACGGACCATATGGTGCCCGAGGCAGCAATATCCCCTTGGAGACAAGTCGGCTGGGGGCCGATGTATTGAATCTCGACGCAATTTGAGTGTTCTATCGTGATTAGGAGGCGCTGAACGTTACAATTCACTATCATTTTTGCGTCGGATTCGAAAATCTAGACTCACAGGTGAAGGAAAATTTGGTGCCCGGGACAGCAATATCCCCTTGGAGACAAGTCGGCTGGAGGCCGATGTATTGGATCGCGACGCAATTTGAGTGTTCCATCGTAACTAGGAGGCCCTGAATATTAGAATTAACTATCAGTTTTTCGTCGGATTCGAAAAACTAGACTCACTGGAGACGGACCATAATGTACCCGAGGCAGCAATATCCCCATGGAGACCAATCCGCTGGAGGACGATGTATTGAATCACGACGCAATTTGAGTGCTCCATCGTCATTAGGAGGCCCTGAACGTTAGAATTAACTATCAGTTTTGCGTCCGATTCGGAAACGTAGAATCACCGGAGACTGACCATGTGGTGCCCGAGGCAGCGATATCCCCCTGGAGACAAGTCGGCTGGCGGCCGATGTATTGAATCTCGACGCAATTTGAGTGTTCCATCGTCATTAGGAGGCCCTGAACATTACAATTAACTACCAGTTTTGCGTCGGATTCTAATATCCAGACTCACAGGAGATCGATCTTAAGGAGCCACATGCAGCAATAGACCCTTGGAGACAAATCGACTGAATACCGATATATTGAATCTCGATGCAATTTGAGTGTTCCATCGTCATTTGGAGGCCCCGAACGTTACAATTAGCAATCAGTTTCGCGTCGGTTTCGAAAATCAAGACTCACAGGACAGCGACCACAAGGAGCCCGAGGCAGCAAATATCCCCATGGAGACAAGTCGGCCGGAGGACGTTGTATTGAATCTCGACGGAATTTGAGTGTTCCATCTTCATTAGGTGGCCTTGAACGTTATTATTAACTATCAGTTTTGTGTCGGGTTCGAAAATCTAGACTCACAGCAGAACTTTCATAAGGTGCCCGAGGCAGCAATAGACCCTTGGAGACAAGTCGGCTGGAGGACGATTTATTGGATCGCAACGCTATTTGAGTGCTCCATCTTCATTAGGAGGCCCTGAACGTTACAATTAACTATCAGTTTTGCGTCGGATTCGAAAACGTAGAATCAGCGGAGACGGACCATGTGGTGCCCGAGGCAGCGATATCCCCTTGGAGACAAGTCGGCTGGAGGACGATGTAGTGAATCTCGACGCAATTTGAGTGTTCCATCGTCATTAGGAGGCCCTGAACATTTCAATTAACTATCAGTTTTGCTTGGATTCTAAAATCTAGACTCACAGGAGAACGATCATAAGGAGCCCGAGGCAGCAGTATCCGCTTGGAGACCAGTCCGCTGGAGGACGATGTATTGCATCGCGACGCAATTTGAGTGCTCCATTGTCATTAGGAGGCCCTGAACGTTACAATTAACTATTAGTTTCGCGTCGGGTTCAAAAATCTAGGCTCACAGGAGACAGACCATATTGTGCCCGAGGCAGCAATATCCCCTTGGAGACAAGTCGACTTGCGGCCGATTTATTGAATCTCGACGCAATTTGAGTGCTCCATCGTCATTAGGAGGCCCTGAACGTTACAATGAACTATCAGTTTTCCGTCGGATTCGAAAACGTAGAATCACCGCAGACGGACCATGTGGTGCCCGAGGCAGCGATATCCCGTTGGAGACAAGTCGGCTGGAGAACGATGTAGTGAATCTCGACGCATTTTGAGTGTTCCTTCGTCATTAGGAGGCCCTGAACGTTACAATTAACTATCTGTTTTGCGTCGGATTCGAAAATCTAGACTCACAGGAGAACGACCTTTAGGTGCCCGAGGCAACAATAGATTCTTGGAGACAAGTTGGCTGAATGCCGATGTATCGAATCTCGCCGCAATTTGAGTGTTCCATCGTCAATAGGAGGCGCTGAACGTTACAATTAACTATCATTTTTGTGTCGGATTCGAAAATATAGAGTCACAGGAGACGGACCATATGGTGCCCGAGGCAGCAATATCCCCTTGGACACAAGGCGACTGGAGGACGATGTATTGAATCTCGACGCAATATGAGTGTTCCATCGTCATTAGGAGGCGATGAACGTTACAATTAAATGTCAGTTATGCGTCGGATTCGAAAATCTAGACTCACAGGAGAACGACCACAAGGCGCCAGAGGCAGCAACAGACCCTTGGAGACAAGTCGGCTAAAGGCCGATGTATTGAATCTCGACGCAATTTGAGTGTTCCATCGTCATTGGGAGGCCCTGAACGTTACAATTAACTATCATCTTTGCGTCGGATTCGAAAATCTAGACTCACAGGAGAACGACCATAAGGTGCCCGAGGCAGCAATATCCCCATGGAGACCAATCCGCTGGAGGACGATGTATTGAATCACGACACAGTTAGAGTGCTCCATCGTCATTAGGAGGCCCTGAACGTTACAATTAACTATCAGTTTTGCGTCTGATTCGAAAACGTAGAATCACCGGAGCAGGACCATGTGGTGCCCGAGGCAGCGATATCCCCTTGGAGACAAGTCGGCTGGCGGCCGATGTATTGAATCTCGACGCAATTTGTGTGTTCCATCGTCATTAGGAGGCCCTTGAACATTACAATTAACTATCAGTTTTGCGTCGGATTCTAATATCCAGACTCACAGGAGATCGATCATAAGGAGCCCCTTGCAGCAATAGACCCTTGGATACAAACCGGCTGAATACCGATATTTTGAATCTCGATGCAATTTGAGTGTTCCATCTTCATTTAGAGGCCCCTAACGTTACAATTAGCAATCAGTTTCGCGTCGGTTTCGAAAATCAAGACTCACAGGACAGCGACCATAAGGAGCCCGAGGCAGCAAATATCCCCATGGAGACAAGTCGGCTGGAGGACGATGTATTGAATCTCGACGCAGTTTGAATGTTCCATAGTCATTAGGAGGCCCTGATCGCTACAATTAACTATCAGTTTTGCGTCGGATTCGAAAATCTAGGATCACAGGAGAACGATCATAAGGAGCCCCAGGCAGCAATAGACCCTTCGAGACAAGTCGGCTGGAGGACGATATATTGGATCGCGACGCAATTTGAGTGTTCTATGGTAACTAGGAGGCCCTGAATGTTACAATTAACTATCAGTTTTTCGTCGGATTCGAAAAACTAGACTCACTGTAGACGGACAACAAGGCACCCGAAGCAGCAATATCCCCTTGGACGCCAGTCCGCTGGAGGACGATGTATTGAATCTCGACGCAATTTGAGTGTTCAATCGTCATTAGGAGGCCCTCAACGTTACAATTAACTATCAGTTTTGCGTCTGATCTGAAAATCTAGACTCACAGGTGAAGGACCATTTGGTGCCCGAGGCAGCAATAGACCCTTGGAGACAAGTCGGCTGGAGGACGATGTACTGAATCCCGACGCAATTTGAGTGTTCTATCATCATTAGGAGGCGCTGAACGTTACAAATCACTAACATTTTTGCGTCGGATTCGAAAATCAAGACTCACAGGAGAAGGAAAATATGGTGCACGAGACAGCAATATCCCCTTGGAGACAAGTCGGCTGGAGGACGATTTATTGAATCGCGACGCAATTTTAGTGTTCCATCGTAACTAGGAGGCCCTGAATGTTACAATTAACTATCAGTTTTTCGTCGGATTCAAAAATCTAGACTCACAGGAGACGGACCAATTGGTGCCCGAGGCAGCAATATCCCCTTGGACACAAGTCGGCTGGAAGACGATGTATTGAATCTCGACGCAATATGAGTGTTCCATCGTCATTAGGAGGCGATGAACGTTACAATTAAATGTCAGTTATGCTTCGGATTCGAAAATCTGGACTCACAGGAGAACGACCATATGGTGCCAGAGGCAGCAACAGACCCTTGGAGACAAGTCGGCTAAAGACCGATGTATTGAATCTCGACGCAATTTGAGTGTTCCATCGTCATTGGGAGGCCCTGAACGTTACAATTGACTATCATCTTTTTGTCGGATTCGAATATCTAGACTCACAGGAGAACGACCATAAGGTGCCCGAGGCAGCAATATCGCCATGGTGACCAATCCGCTGGAGGACGATGTATTGAATCACGACGCAATTTGAGTGCTCCATCGTCATTAGGAGGCCCGTAACATTACAATTAACTATCAGTTTTGCGTCGGATTCTAATATCCAGACTCACAGGAGATCGATCTTAAGGAGCCCCATGCAGCAATAGACCCTTGGAGACAAATCGGCTGAATACCGATATTTCGAATCTCGATGCAATTTGAGTGTTCCATCGTCATTTAGAGGCCCCTAACGTTACAATTAGCAATCAGTTTCGCGTCGGTTTCGAAAATCAAGACTCACAGGACAGCGACCATAAGGAGCCCGAGGCAGCAAATATCCCCATGGAGACAAGTCGGCTGGAGGACGATGTATTGAATCTCGACGCAATTTGAATGTTCCATCGTCATTAGGAGGCCCTGGTCGCTACAATTAACTATCAGTTTTGCGTCGGATTCGAAAATCTAGGATCACAGGAGAACGATCATAAGGAGCCCCAGGCAGCAATAGACCCTTGGAGACAAGTCGGCTGGAGGCCGATGTATTGCATCGCGACGGAATTTGAGTGTTCCATCTTCATTAGGTGGCCTTGAACGTTATAATTAACTACCAGTTTTGTGTCGGGTTCGAAAATCTTTACTCACAGCAGAACGATCATAAGGTGCCCGAGGCAGCAATAGACCCTTGGAGACAAGTCGGCTGGAGGACGATTTATTGGATCGCGACGCAATTTGAGTGTTTCATCGTCGTTAGGAGGCCCTGAATGTTACAATTAACTATCAGTTTTGCGTCGGATTCGAAAATCTAGACTCACTGGAGACGGACCATGAGGTGCGCGAGCCAGCAATATCCCCTTTGACACAAGACGGCTGGTGGACGATGTATTGAATCTCGACGCAATATGAGTGTTCCATCGTCATTTGGAGGCGCTGAACGTTACAATTAAATATCAGTTATGCGTCGGATTCGAAAACCTAGACTCACAGGAGAACGACCATAAGGTGCCCGAGGCAGCAATAGACACTTGGAGACAAGTCGGCTGGAGGACGATGTATTGAAACTCGACGCAATTAGAGTGTTCCATCGTCATTAGGTGCCCCTGAACGTTACAATTAACTATCAGTTTTTCGTCGGATTCGAAAAACTAGACTCACTGGAGACGGACCATAAGGTACCCGAGGCAGCAATATCCCCTTGGAGACCAGTCCGCTGGAGGACGATGTATTGAATCTCGACGCAATTTGAGTGTTCAATCGTCATTAGGAGGCCCTGAAAGTTACAATTAACTATCAGTTTTTCGTCGGATAGGAAAATCTAGACTCACTGGAGACGGACCATAAGGTGCCCGAAACGGCAATATCCCCTTGGAGACCAGGCCGCTGGAGGACGATGTATTGAATCACGACGCAATTTGAGTGCTCCATCGTTATTAGGAGTCCCTGAACTTTACAATTAACTATCAGTTTTGCGTCGGATTCGAAAATCTAGACTCACAGGAGACGGACCACATCGAGCCCGAGGCAGCAATAGACCCTTGGAGACAAGTCGGCTGGAGGACGATTTATTGGATGGCGACGCATTTTGAGTGTTCCATCGTCATTAGGAGGCCCTGAATGTTACAATTAACTACCAGTTTTGCGTCGGATTAGAAAACGTAGAATCACTGGAGACGGACCATGTGGTGCCCGAGGCAGCGATATCCCCTTGGAGACAAGTCGGCTGGAGGACGATGTACTGAATCTCGACGCAATTTGAGTGTTCTATCGTCTTTAGGAGGCTCTGAACGTTACAATTCACTATCATTTTTGCGTCGGATTCGAAATTGTAGACTCACAGGAGAAGGCTAATATGGTGCCCGAGACAGCAATATACCCTTGGAGACAAGTCGGCTGGAGGCAGATGTATTGAATCTCGACGCAATTTGAGTGTTCCATCGTCATTAGGAGGCCCTGAACGTTACAATTAACTATCATTTTTGCGTCGGATTCGATAATCTAGACTCACAGGTGAACGACCATAAGGTGCCCGAGGCAGCAATAGACCCTTGGAGACAAGTCGGATGGAGCACAATGTATTGACTGTCGACGCAATTTGAGTGTTCCATCGTCATTAGGTGGCGCTGAACGTTACAATTAACTATCATCTTAGCGTCGGATTCGAAAATCTACTCACAGGAGAAGGATCATATGGTGCCCGAGGCAGCAATTTCCCCCTTGGAGATAAGTCGGCTGAAGGACGATGTATTGAATCTCGACGCAATTTGAGTGTTCCATCGTCATTAGGAGGCCCTGAATGTTACAATTCACTATCATTTTTGCGTCGGATTCGAAAATCTAGACTCACAGGAGAAGGCTCATATGGTGCCCTAGGCAGCAATATACCCTTGGAGACAAGTCGGCTGGAGGCCGATGTATTGAATCACGACGCAATTTGAGTGCTCCATCGTAATTAGGAGGCCTTAACGCGTTACAATTAACTATCAGTTTTGCGTCGGATTCGAAAATCTAGACTCACAGGAGAACAATCATAAGGTGCCCGAGGCAGCAATAGACCCATGGAGACAAGTCGGCTCGAGGCCGATGTATTGAATCTCGACGCAATTTGAGTGTTCTATTGTCATTAGGAGGCGCTGAACGTTACAATTCACTATCATTTTTGCGTCGAATTCGAAAATCTAGACTCACAGAAGAAGGATCTTATTGTCCCCGAGACAGCAATATCCCCTTGGAGACATGTCGGCTGGATGCCGATGTATTGAATCTCGACGCAATTTGAGTGCTCCGTTGTCATTAGGAGGCCCTGAACGTTACAATTAACTATCAGTTTTCCGTCGGATTCGAAAACGTAGACTCACCGGAGACGGACCATGTGGTGAACGAGGTAGCGATATCCCCTTGGAGACAAGTCGACTGGAGGTCGATGTAGTGAATCTCGTGGCAATTTGAGTTTTTCTTCGTCATTAGGAGGCCCTGAACGTTACAATAACTATCTGTTTTGCGTCGGTTTCGAAAATCCAGACTCACAGGATAACGACCATAAGGTGCCCGAGGCAGCAATAGACTCTTGGAGACAAGTTGTCTGAATGCCGATGTATTGAATCTTGACGTAATTTGAGTGTTCCATCGTCATTAGGAGGCCCTGAACGTTACAATTAACTATCAGTTTTTCGTCGGATTCGAAAATCTAGACTCACTGGAGACGGACCATAAGGTACCCGAAGCAGCAAAATCCCATTGGGGACCAGTCCGCCGTGGACGATGTATTGATTCGCGACGCAATTAGAGTGCTCCATCGTCATTAGGAGGCCCTTAACGTTACAATTAACGATCAGTTTCGCGTCGGATTCGAAAATCTGGACTCACAGGAGAACGATCATAGTGTGCCCCAGGCAGCAGTAGACCCTTGGAGACAAGTCGGCTGGAGGACGATATATTGGATCGCGACGCAATTTGAGTGTTCCATCGTACCTAGCAGGCCCTGAATGTTACAATTAACGATCAGTTTTTCGTCGGATTCGAAAATCTAGACTCACTGGAGACGGACCATAAGGTGCCCGAAGCAGCAATATCCCCTTGGGGACCAATCCGCTGGAGAACGATGTATTGAGTCACGACGCAATTTGAGTGCTCCATCGTCATTAGGAGGCCCTGAAGGTTACAATTAACTATCAGTTTTGCGTCTGATTCGAAAACGTAGAATCACCGGAGGCGGACCATGTGGTGCCCTAGGCAGCGATATCCCTTTGGAGACAAGTCGGCTGGCGGCCGATGTATTGAATCTCGACGCAATTTGAGTGGTCCATCGTCATTACGAGGCCCTGATCGCTACAATTAACTATCAGTTTTGCGTCGGATTCGTAATTCTAGGCTCACAGGAGAACGATCATAAGGAGCCCCAGGCAGCAATAGACCCTTGGAGACAAGTCGGCTGGAGGACGATATATTGGATCGCGACGCAATTTGAGTGTTCTGTCGTAACTGGGAGGCCCTGAATGTTACAATTATCTATCAGTTTTTCGTCGGACTCGAAAAACTAGACCCAGTGGAGACGGACCATGAGGTACCCGAAGCAGCAATATCCCCTTGGAGACCAGACCGCTGGAGGACGATGTGTTGAATCTCGACGCAATTTGAGTGTTCAATCGTCATTAGGAGGCGCTGAACATTACGATTAACTATCAGTTATGCGTCGGATTCGAAAATCTAGACGCACATTAGATCGACCATAAGGTGCCCGAGGCAGCAATAGACCCTTGGAGTCAAGTCGGCTGGAGGACGATGTATTGGATCGTGACGCAATTTGAGTGTTCCATCGTCATTAGGAGGCCCTGAAAGTTACAATTAACTATCAGTTTTTCGTCGGATAGGAAAATCTAGACTCACTGGAGACGGACCATAAGGTGCCCGAAACAGCAATATCCCCTTGGAGACCAGGCCGCTGGAGGACGATGTATTGAATCACGACGCAATTTGAGTGCTCCATCGTTATTAGGAGTCCCTGAACTTTACAATTAACTATCAGTTTTGCGTCGGATTCGAAAATCTAGACTCACAGGAGACGGACCACATCGAGCCCGAGGCAGCAATAGACCCTTGGAGACAAGTCGGCTGGAGGACGATTTATTGGATGGCGACGCATTTTGAGTGTTCCATCGTCATTAGGAGGCCCTGAATGTTACAATTAACTACCAGTTTTGCGTCGGATTAGAAAACGTAGAATCACCGGAGACGGACCATGTGGTGCCCGAGGCAGCGATATCCCCTTGGAGACAAGTCGGCTGGAGGACGATGTATTGACTCTCGACGCAATTTGAGTGTTCCATCGTCATTAGGAGGCGCTGAACGTTACAATTAAGTATCATTTTTGGGTCGTATTCGAAAATCTAGAGTCACAGGAGACGGAACATACGGTGCCCGAGGCAGAGATATCCCCTTGGAGACAAATTGGCTGGAGGCCGTTGTATTGATTCTCGACGCAATTTGAGTTTTCCATCGTCATTGGGAGGCCCTGAACGTTACAATTAACTATCAGTTTTGCGTCTGATTCGAAAACGTAGAATCACCGGAGACGGACCATGAGGTGCCCGAGGCAGCGATATCCCCTTGGAGACAAGTCGGCTGGAGGACGATGTACTGAATCTCGACGCAATTTGAGTGTTCTATCGTCTTTAGGAGGCTCTGAACGTTACAATTCACTATCATTTTTGCGTCGGATTCGAAATTGTAGACTCACAGGAGAAGGCTAATATGGTGCCCGAGACAGCAATATACCCTTGGAGACAAGTCGGCTGGAGGCAGATGTATTGAATCTCGACGCAATTTGAGTGTTCCATCGTCATTAGGAGGCCCTGAACGTTACAATTAACTATCATTTTTGCGTCGGATTCGATAATCTAGACTCACAGGTGAACGACCATAAGGTGCCCGAGGCAGCAATAGACCCTTGGAGACAAGTCGGATGGAGCACAATGTATTGACTCTCGACGCAATTTGAGTGTTCCATCGTCATTAGGTGGCGCTGAACGTTACAATTAACTATCATCTTAGCGTCGGATTCGAAAATCTACTCACAGGAGAAGGATCATATGGTGCCCGAGGCAGCAATTTCCCCCTTGGAGATAAGTCGGCTGAAGGACGATGTATTGAATCTCGACGCAATTTGAGTGTTCCATCGTAATTGGGAGGCCCTGAATGTTACAATTCACTATCATTTTTGCGTCGGATTCGAAAATCTAGATTCACAGGAGAAGGCTCATATGGTGCCCGAGACAGCAATATACCCTTGGAGACAAGTCGGCTGGAGGCCGATGTATTGAATCACGACGCAATTTGAGTGCTCCATCGTAATTAGGAGGCCTTAACGCGTTACAATTAACTATCAGTTTTGCGTCGGATTCGAAAATCTAGACTCACAGGAGACGTACCACATCGAGCCCGAGGCAGCAATATCCCCTTGAAGACAAGTCGGCTGGAGGTCGATGTATTGACTCTAGACGAAATTTGAGTGTTCCATTGTCATTAGGAGGCCCTCAGCGCTACAATTAACAATCAGTTTTGTGTCGGATTCGAAAATCTAGACTCACAGGAGACAGACCATTTGGTGCCCGAGGCAGCAATAGACCCCTGGAGACAAGTCGGCTGGAGGACGATGTACTGAATCTCGACGCAATTTGAGTGTTCCTTCGTCTTTAGGAGGCCCTGAACGTTACAATTAACTATCTGTTTTGCGTCGGATTCGAAAATCTAGACTCACAGAAGAACGACCATAAGGTGCCCGAGGCAGCATTAGACTCTTGGAGACAAGTTGGCTGAATGCCGAAGTATTGAATCTAGACGCAATTTCAGTGTTCCATGGTCAATAGGAGGCCCTGAACGTTACAATTAACTATCAGTTTCGCGTCGGATTCGAAAACCTACACTCACAGGAGACGGACCACATGAAGCCCGTGGCAGCAATTTCCCCTTGTAAACAAGTCGGCTGGAGATCGATGTATTGACTCTCGACGCAATTTGAGTGTTCCATCGTCATTAGGAGGCGCTGAACGATACAATTAAGTATCATTTTTGGGTCGTATTCGAAAATCTAGAGTCACAGGAGACGGACCATATGGTGCCCGAGGCAGAAATATCCCCTTGGAGACAAGTTGGCTGGAGGCCGATGTATTGATTCTCGACGCCATTTGAGTGTTCCATCGTCATTAGGAGGCCCTGAACGTTACAATTAACGATCAATTTCGCGTCGGATCCGAAAATCTAGACTCACAGGAGAAGTACCATAAGGTGCCCGAGGCAGCAAGAGACCCTTGGAGACAAGTCGGCTGGAGACCGATGTATTGAATCTCGACGCAATTTGAGTGTTCCATCGTCATTAGGAGGCCCTGAACGTTACAATTAACTATCTGTTTTGCGTCGGATTCGAAAATCTAGACTCACAGAAGAACGACCATAATTTGCCCGAGGCAGCATTAGACTCTTGGAGACACGTTGGCTGAATGCCGAAGTATTGAATCTAGACGCAATTTCAGTGTTCCATCGTCAATAGGAGGCCCTGAACGTTACAATTAACTATCAGTTTCGCGTCGGATTCGAAAATCTACACTCACAGGAGACGGACCACATGAAGCCCGTGGCAGCGATATCCCCTTGTAAACAAGTCGGCTGGAGATCGATGTATTGACTCTCGACGCAATTTGAGTGTTCCATCGTCATTTGGAGGCCCTGAATGTTACAATTAACTATCAGTTTTTCGTCGGATTCGAAAATCTAGACTCACTGGAGACGGACCATTAGGTGCCCGAGGCAGCAATACCCCTTGGAGACCAGTCCGCTGGAGTACGATGTATTGAATCGCAACGCAATTTGAGTGCTCCATCGTCATTAGGAGGCCCTGAACGTTAAAATTATCTATCAGTTTTGCGTCGGATTCGAAAACGTAGAATCACCGGAGACGGACCATGTGGTGCCCGAGGCAGCGATATCATTTTGGGGACAAGTCGGCTGGAGGACGATGTAGTGAATCTCACGCATTTTGAGTGTTCCATCGTCAATAGGAGGCCCTGAACGTTACAATGAACTATGTTTTGCGTCGGATTCGAAAACCTAGACTCACAGGAGAACGACCATAAGGTGCCCGAGGTACAATAGAATCTTGGAAACAAGTTGGCTGAATGCCGAAGTATTGAATCTCGACGCAATTTGAGTGTTCCATCGGCAATAGGAGGCCCTGAACGTTACAATTAACTATCAGTTTCGCGTCGGATTCGAAAATGTAGACTCACAGGAGACGGACCACATGAAGCCTGAGGCAGCAATATCAAATTGTAGACAAGTCGGCTGGAGAACGATGTATTGACTCTCGACGCAATTTGAGTGTTCCATCGTCATTAGGAGGCGCTGAACGATACAATTAAGTATCATTTTTGGGTCGTATTCGAAAATCTAGAGTCACAGGAGAACGATCATAAGGTGCCCCAGGCAGCAATAGACCCTTGGAGACAAGTCGGCTGGAGGCCGATGTATTGAATCTCGACGCAAATTGTTCCATCGTCATTAGGAGGCCCTGAACGTTACAATTAACTATCAGTTTTGCGTCGGATTCGAATATCTAGACACACAGGGGAACAATCATAAGGTGCCGAGGCAGCAATAGACCCATGGAGACAAGTCGGCTCGAGGCCGATGTTTTGAATCTCGACGAAATTTGAGTGCTCCATCGTCATTAGGAGGCCCTTAACGTTACAATTAACGATCAGTTTAGCGTCGGATTCGAAAATCTAGACTTACAGGTGAACGATTTTAAGGTGCCCGAGGCTATATCCCCTTGGAGACCAGTCCTCTGGAGGACGATGTATTGAATCGCGACGCAATTTGAGTGCTCAATCGTCATTAGGAGACCCTGAACTTATCAATTAATTATTAGTTTCGCGTCGGGTTCAAAAATCTAGGCTCACAGGAGACGCACCATATGGTGCCCGAGGCAGCAATATCCCCTTGGAGACAAGTCGGCTGGCGGCCGATGTATTGAATCTGGACGCAATTTGAGTGCTCCATCGTCATTAGGAGGCCCTGAACGTTACAATTAACTATCAGTTTTCCGTCGGATTCGAAAACGTAGAATCACCGGAGATGGACCATGTGGTGCCCGAGGTAGCGATATCCCCTTGGAGACAATTCGGCTGGAGGACGATGTAGTGAATCTCGTCGCAATTTCAGTTTTCCTTCGTCATTAGGAGGCACTGAACGTTACAATTAACTATCTGTTTTGAGTCGGATTCGAAAATCTAGACTCACAGGAGAACCACCATAAGGTGCCCGAGGCAGCAATACACCCTTGGAGACAAGTCGGCTCGAGGCCGATGTTTTGAATCTCGAAGAAATTTGAGTGCTCCATCGTCATTAGGAGGCCCTTAACGTTACAATTAACGATCAGTTTCGCGTCGGATTCGAAAATCTAGACTCACAGGAGATAGACCATATGGTGCCCGAGGCAGCATTATCCCTTTGGACACAAGTCGGCTGGAGGACGATGTATTGAATCTCGACGCAATTTGAGTGTTCTATCGTCTTTAGGAGGCCCTGAACGTTACAATTCACTATCAGTTTTGCGTCGGATTCGAAAATCTAGACCCACAGGAGAACGATCATAGCGTGCCCCAATCAGCATTAGACCCTTAGAGGCAAGTCGGCTGGAAGACGATATATTGGATCGCGACGCAATTTGAGTGTTCCATCGTAACTAGGAGGCGCTGAATGTTACAATTAACGATCAGTTTTCGTCGGGTTCGAAAATCTAGACTCACTGGAGACGGACCATAAGGTGCCCGAAGCAGCAATATCCCCTTGGGGACCAGTCCGCCGGAGAACGATGTATTGATTCGCGACGCAATTAGAGTGCTCCATCGTCATTAGGAGGCCCTAAACGTTACAATTAACGAACAGTTTCACGTCGAATTCGAAAATCTACACTCACAGGAGAAGGACCATATGGTGCCCGAGGGAGCAATACCCCATTGGAGACAAGTCGGCTGGAGGACGATGTATTGAATCTCGACGCAATTTGAGTGTTCCATCGTCAATGGGTGCCCCTTAACGTTTTAATTAACAATCAGTTTTGTGTCGGGTTCGAAAATCTAGACTCACTGGAGACGGACCATAAGGTGTCCGAGACAGCAATATCCCCATGGAGACCAATCCGCTGGAGAACGATGTATTGAATCACGACGCAATTTGAGTGCTCCATCGTCATTAGGAGGCCCTGAACGTTACAATTAACTATCAGTTTTGCGTCTGATTCGAAAACGTAAAATCACCGGAGACGGACCATGTGGTGCCCGAGGCAGCGATATCCCCTTGGAGACAAGTCGGCTGGCGGCCGATGTATTGAATCTCGACGCAATTTGAGTGTTTCATTGTCATGAAGAGGCCCTGAAGATTACAATTAACTATCAGTTTTGCGTCGGATTCTAATATCCAGACTCACAGGAGATCGATCTTACGGAGCCCCATGCAGCAATAGACCCTTGCAGACAAATTTGCTGAATACCGATATATTGAATCTCGACGCAATTTGAGTGTTCCATCGTCATTTGGAGGCCCCGAACGTTACAATTAGCAATCAGTTTCGCATCGGTTTCGAAAATCAAGACTCAGAGGACAGCGACCATAAGGAGCCCGAGGCAGCAATATCCCCATGGAGACAAGTCGGCTGGAGGACGATGTATTGAATCTCGACGCAATTTGAGTGTTCCATCGTCATTAGGAGGCCCTGATCGCTACAATTAACTATCAGTTTTGCGGCGGATTCGAAAATCTAGGCTCACAGGAGTACGATCATAAGGAGCCCCAGGCACCAATAGACCCTTGGAGACAAGTCGGCTAGAGGACGATATATTGGATCGCGACGCAATTTGAGTGTTCTATCGTAACTAGGAGGCCCTGAATGTCACAATTAACTATCAGTTTTTCGTCGGACTCGAAAAACTAGACTCACTGGAGACTCACCATAAGGTACCCGAAGCAGCAATATCCCCTTGGAGACCAGTCCGCTGGAGGACGATGTATTGAATCGCGACGCAATTTGAGTGCTCCATCGTTATTAGGAGTCCCTGACCTTTACAATTAACTGTCAGTTTTTCGTCGTATTCGAAAATCTCGACTCACTGGAGACGGACCATAAGGTACCCGAAGCAGCAATATCCCCTTGGAAACAAGTCGGCTGGAGGCCGATGTATTGAATCGCGACGGAATTTGAGTGTTCCATCGTCATTAGGTGGCCCTCGACGTTATAATTAACTATCAGTTTAGTGTCGGGTTCGAAAATCTAGACTCACAGCTGAACGATCATAAGGTGCCCGAGGCAGCAATAGACCCTTGGAGACAAGTCGGCTGGAGGACGATGTATTGGATCGCGACGCAATTTGAGTGTTCCATCGTCATTAGGAGGCCCTGAATGTTACAATTAACTATCAGTTTTTCGTCGGATTCAAAAATGTAGACTCACTGGAGACGGACCATTAGGTGCCCCAGGCAGCAATATCCCCTTGGAGACAAATTGGCTGGAGGCCGATGTATTGATTCTCGACTAAATTTGAGTGTTCCATCGTCATTAGGAGGCCCTGAACGTTACAATTAACTATCAGTTTTGCGTCGGATTCGAAAATCTAGACTCACAGGAGAACGATCATAAGGTGCCCCAGGCAGCAATAGACCCTTGGAGGCAAGTCGGCTGGAGGACGATGTATTGGATCGCGGCGCAATTTTAGTGTTCCATCGTAACTAGGAGGCCCTGAATGTTACAATTAACTATCAGTTTTTCGTCGGATTCGAAAATCTAGACTCACTGGAGACGGACCATAAGGTGCCCGAAGCAGCAATATCCCCTTGGGGACCAGTCCGCTGGAGGACGAAGTATTAAATCGCGACGCAATTAGAGTGCTCCATCGTCATTGGGAGGCCCTGAACGTTATAATTAACGATCAGTTTCGCGTCGGATTCGAAATCTAGACTCACAGGAGAAGGACCATATGGTGCCCGAGGCAGCAATAGACCCTTGGAGACAGGTCGGCTGGAGTGCGATGTATTGACTCTCGACGCAATTAGTGTGTTCCATCGTCATTAGGAGGCGCTGATCGTTACAATTAACTATCATTTTAGCGTCGGATTCGAAAATCTACTCACAGGAGACGGACCATAAGGTGCCCGAAACAGCAATATCCCCTTGGAGACCAGGCCGCTGGAGGACGATGTATTGAATCGCGACGCAATTTGAGTGCTCCATCGTTATTAAGAGTCCCTGAACTTTACAATTAACTATCAGTTTTGCGTCGGATTCGAAAATCTAGACTCACAGGAGACGTACCACATCGAGCCCGAGGCAGCAATATCCCCTTGAAGACAAGTCGGCTGGAGGTCAATGTATTGACTCTCGACGAAATTTGAGTGTTCCGTCGTCATTAGGAGGCCCTCAACGTTACAATTAACTATCAGTTTTGCGTCGGATTCGAAAATCTAGACTCACAGGAGACGGACCATTTGGTGCCCGAGGCAGCAATAGACCCTAGGAGGCAAGTCGGCTGGAGGACGATGTACTGAATCTCGACGCAATATGAGTGTTCTATCGTCATTAGGAGGCGCTGAACGTTACAATTCACTATCATTTTTGCGTCGGATTCGAAAATCTAGACTCACAGGAGAAGGAAAATATGGTGCCCGAGACAGCAATATCCCCTTGGAGACAAGTCGGCTGTACTCCGATGTATTGAATCGCGACGGAATATGAATGTTCCATCGTCATTAGGTGCCCCTGAACGTTATAATTAACTATCAGTTTTGTGTCGGGTTCGAAAATCTAGACTCACAGCAGAACGATCATAAGGTGCCCGAGGCAACAATAGACCCTTGGAGACAAGTTATGAAACGTCCCCTTTGAACAATTTTTCAAGACTGTCCTTAAACTGACACACAATATTTTGTTAGCGCAACGCAATCTGACTTTCAAAATTCCCTACAAAAGAATGGCCCTGACTAACATTAAACTATACCTTTCACAAATCACTTACCTCACAAAAATCTTCGCTACTCAAGCTACTGCAATACAGCGAGCGCCACTACTGCCAGCTAAATAAAAGATTCAAACTATGGACGGCACTAACTACTGATAGGGATAGTTAGCAAATGAAAGATATTAATAGAGAACAAACAATGTATTTACCTTGATATCATCATTTATAAATATAGCAGTTCATGACAAATTACAAAACTCCGCCATCTCTCTCCCCACATCCACCACTGCTGGCGGCTCACCTCCAACTGCGCAACGCTACGCGCTGTTCACAGCCAGCTGCCTAACACTACAATGGCGAGTATTACAACAATGCAAAGCAGCCACAGACTGCACACAGCACAGCCAGTGATTTTCATACAGAGGTGGCATTACCAATAAAAAAACCTAAACAGCCTACTTACATAGAGAAAACATAAACAGCCTACTTACATAGCCCCCATGCTCCCCACAAAAAATTTTACAAATTGGTTTGGGCAGTGGCCAATAATGATTTGATAAAATTTTTCATAATTACAATAACAAAGATATCAAATGCACACACTTATTGATACAATGTTGGTCAAAAGCGAAAATTTTCTCATAGTCCATAAAGACAGTCCTGATCGTTCATTACGGTAAAATAGTAGTGTTTTTCTCAAAGTCTGAGCAGTAGAAGAAAATGCACACGGAAGTAGTGGATTTCCATGGAGTCTTGAAGAAGCAGTGTTGTCCTTCCAACGGAAAGACAGTGCTGACTCTTGACATGCTGACAGGTAATGGGCCACAACATAGCAAACCCACAGCAGAGTCATTCGACGTTTTGAAGAACATTGGTAGGTAGGTCATCACAGAGTAGACCCACTGCAGTCCTGGTAGAGATTACGGTATTGGTGGGCCACCAGAGGTGCAGACCCACTGCAGTCCTTGTAGAAATAATGGTATTGATGGATCATCAAAGATGTAGACCCACTGTAGTCCTTGAAGAGATAATGGTAATTGTGGGCCATCAAAGATGCAGACCCACTGTAGTCCTTGTAGAGATGGCCAGCAGCCATCTGTTGCGATTGTGCAGGTGCACATTCACCATCGAAGAGTCTTGCGGAGAATATAGCAAGTCCATAAACCACCACTTGTGCACTCACAAAGTTTTTGAAATTGTCCTTAGAACCAGCAATGCTGTTATCCAGTCCCTTGCTGAGTTATTAACACACGTGCAAACACTAACAGTCCCAACTTCTCACATATTGTCCATATACTATGACCAACAGAAATGTGTGCAGTGAAATGTAACTAACAAGTTAATAATATGAACTGGTGACAATTACAATTTTATAACATAAGAATACAATAAAGGTACAAAATACATCATTAAAGAACATAACAATACAGATAACATTTGTAGTAATAGGGGCTTTACAAAAGAATAGAAATAGACATATACGTCAGTGTTACAGGAATTATGACATGAGTACATACATAGAAGATCAGAATAATTATTGAAACATCAACTTCACACATGAGCATTTAAACAGAATGAATAATGTCTAACATCTTTACAAAGTAAATAACATATTATTAATGCCAATTATATTTGAGGATAACAGTATTCCTCATCATAGTGAATGTAGCTTAATATTAAAAGAGAAAAAAATTCTATGAAACTACACAGAGACAGGAAGAAAACAAATACACAAGGGTACACAAACACATAGAGGGATAACACAAAAGGAAAGGACAGGGTTCGTTTTCAGTGTAACATTTGGTACTGCAGTCCATCCCAAAACTTCGTTCCATAGATCTTTCGTCTTATTTCAACCTTTGCTTCCACCAAAAAAATCTTATCCAAGCATGCTTTCTGTATTTATTTCACATATGTCTTACCTCATTATTTATTTCCAAAAAGTCCTATCTATGCCTGCTTTCTGTATTCTGTGCATATTTCTTTCAAAATAATTATTTCTGATTGTACAATACTCATTTGGGCCCAAATCCTTTTTCATATAACTTCGCATTGCATTCTTTACCTATTCTCCATAGTCAGTTTCTTATATAGTCTACCCCCTCTTAAGCTAACTTAAATCTATTGAGCTCAGAGATATATATACCAAGGGACGAGGCAATGCAGCATCACATAACAAATTAACACAAACAGCAATGACAAAAAATGCAAATTGGCAAAGCTAGCAGCATAAATTAGCAAAAGTCAAATTCAATAACATTATGCCTGGCAAACAGCAGCAACTTATACCTAAACATTACATAGCGCAAGCAGAAAAAATATTATACTAAAGATGATAATGCAGACAAGGGAAATGTATATTCACATCTTAATGTCTATGTAATTAAAGTGGTGCACCATAACAACTTATTGTAAAAAAAATATTACCATGTACTTGAAAAGAAAATTATGTGTTACTGTTACTAGTTCCTTCTTATTGTTCTTTCCTTTCCAAGTGCTCCTTTTTTAAAGAATGTGGATCATAAAATAATTATTTAATAGATCTGTTGACAGAAAGTGTTCACATTAGCAAATGCATTTCATTTTATAAAAGCAATGCTGCAACACAGCTGGAAACCAGATATCAAGTGAAATAAGCAACTACGAAAAGCAAAGCATAAAAATATCATTCAATAGTCATGTGGCATTTCGTAAGTCAGTAGCTCTCAACTCTCATAGAAAGACACTTGTCATAATCAGGTGTGCAGATGTACGAATATTTCCCATCAATTCATAAGCATTGCAGTAATTAGCACAAAGTACGAGTAATCATATGTTTTCAAGTAACGAGGGTGTCGCATTAGCGATGAAAGGCACACCCTAATGGCTTGTTCTCCAGGTGTTTGACACAGCTGTGTGCCCACAACGCATTACAAAAATCATATGTTTTCAAGTAACGAGCGTGTCGCATTAGCGATGCCCTCTACAAAGGAATATCAATAGCAAGGTTGATGGAAGTAATGAGGGTGTCGCATTTGCAATATTTTCTCTAAAGGAATGTCAATGGCGAGGATAAAGGCCTGCCTTTTTTTCCTTTTTTTTTCTACCTGTGCCTCTGGAAAGGCCCTCACTCTAATGGCTTGTTCTCCAGGTGTCTGACACAGCTGTGTGCCGACGACGCACGTGCAGGTGGTCACTTTCTTACGGAAATATTTACGACAGCAGTTTCCGCTACAGAGACAGTCTCATATACAAAATTTCACGGGTCGAGAATTTGCGTTGCAAGTGTGTAGAAACAAAATCCTATGAATATAACAGTGTCCAAAAAAATTGTCGCCGGCATTGTGATACATTCACGCATTTACACACACATTTCATAACTCTTAAAGTACGATTCTCGGTTTCCAACATCCTTTTTCAAAAGTCAGCGTCCCTAACCACTATTCATTACTCCTTACCTTATTCGTCGACACTTCTTCAATATTGCATCAAACAGGTAAGTGCCATAATCAAATAACTCATATAGCATCAGCCTATTAATCATAAACATACCTCAGCAGCATAATACACATCGTCGTCGTAAAAATAACATCATAACACCTCAGTCAAATCTCAAAATCGTCGTAGCTTCCTCCAATAATTAAAAAAATTCTCTGCTCATGTCAAAAGTGTCATCTGCCTCAAACGTACTTTAAAAATCATGAATCCATACCAAATACATCATTCAAAGCTCTCATAGTATCACAATGGTTCCGAAAAAATATGAAGAGTTCACACAGTACAGACAAAATACAATTTCGTAAGTGTGAAGTTATCCAACGGTGTAATTACGTAAACATGCGTCACTGACGTAGTAAAAAAAGTTTATCTCTCAGTTACATGATCAGATAGCTGTGTAATTTGTGTGTTAGAGAAATTTGGTACCGATGTGTAAAGTTGTATAAGCAAATACCATATTAGCTAGGGTTCCTTGTGGTTGCCAAACACATGGTACACAAAGTAGGCGTATACCCCCCCTGAGGATTATTGTAATTATACCCTCAGGTGTTACAGATTACAGCAATGGAATGAAATGTATCACGAAAAACTTTCTTTGTAATTCCAAACTCTTTAAAAATAAATGTTTTAAGTACAAAATTAATCACTCAAATACGTGTCCTGTAGCGTTAAATGTGCGTCTTGCTGTAAGATAATCTCTGTGGAAGTGTCGTAGTTATTGTCCTCCGAAAGCTAAGTTCTGCAGAAGTCAATGTACTTACCTCATGATAAACAAAAGTGAAATGCTTTGCGTATAGATTTCTTAGTTATTACGCTTATTGTTGTGATGAAGAAATTACTGTGCTGTAACGTATTGTTGTCCTACGGAAAAGGCTGTCTCCTTGTAGCAATAGCACAAAAGTCACCACTAAAACATGTCTCACTTTATAGAAGAATTCAGAAAAAACTGTGCAGATATAAAACAGATACACCGCAAAAGCAACAGTGTAAATTGTCATGCATTAGCAGCGTCGTGATAAAATCGTGTAGCTGTCACATAAACTAACCACTGTGTCATCTGGCATTTCACAGAAAGCACCTCAAATCCAGAATCCACTCTCAAGCAAACCAAAATGTTGCATGAAAATTTCATTAGCAGTGCTGGTATATGTTCTAAGTATGTAAGCCGTATATTTGTTATGTAATCGTGCAACTAACAAGGAGGAATGTATAAATAACAACACTGTGTCGTCTGTTCGCAATAACAATGCATTCGCAATTACTTGTCTAAGTTACTTATGTTCTTGACTGGATAGTTAGTTAGCTTTAAAACATAGTTGCATGTTAACAGTTTCTCAGTGTGACAAATTGTACAAGTAGCGTGAAGTGAAAATTGCAAAGACTAAGTTAAAAAGCAGATTATCTGTCAATAAATGGTTTTACATGAGAAATGTGGTGTAAACCTTTACTCTTCCTAGTACGCAGAGTTTCAACTTCAACGCAATTATCATGTGGTATACGTCGGATTCTGTAAGGTCCATTGTAAACTAGAAAGAATTTGTGACTCAAGTGTTTCTTCTTATGTGACAATGAATGAGCTTTAATGAGAACTTTCTGACCAATATATAATTTCATTGCATTTGCTTTACCGTGTAGTTTTCTCCTTTTGTCTGCTGCAGATTTTATATTTTTAAGAGCCAAATCAATTATGTCTTTGTGTCGAAGTTTACGTGTATTCGGGAAAGGTACAAGCTCTCTGATTCTGTTCGGTGGTTCTTCATTCTTCAGTACAAGAGTAGGTGGTAAAGTAGTGGAGTCGTGAGGCATTTCATTCAGCACGTTTTGAAATAAGTGTAAATATCTGTCCCAATGCTGATGCTTTCTGTGACAATAAAGTCTGCAAAGCTTATTGATTTCTTTCATAATCCGTTCAGACGGGTTGCAATGTGGTGAGTACAATGAAATAAAAACGGGTTTGATTTTATGGTTGCGAAGCATGCGTGACCAAACAGCAGATCTGAATTGCGGTCCGTTATCTGAAATGACTTTACTAACGTGTCCAACTTCACGTAAGAAATTTTTAACAAAGGCGTTGGATACAGATCGTCCAGTGGCTTTACGTAACGGAGTGAAAGAAACAAATTTTGAAGTAAGTTCAACAGCGACTAGAACGTACGAAAATCCATTAGATGTTCTGACAAGCGGTCCCAAGAGATCAACAGCAGCAAATTCTTTTAATTTAGAAGGAATGATAGGAAACAACGGAGCACGATGTGAGACAGTAGATGGTTTCGCCTTTTGACAAAGTTTACAAATAGACAAGACTCTTCGAATTCGCTTTTCCATATTGTTAAAATAACAAGTCGTTCGAAGAATATGATAACATTTTCGTGGGCCAAAATGTGCGTAGCTGAAATGAATGTACCAAATGAGCTTATTAACAAAATCGTCTGGAATGCAAAGTACCCATAGCTTGTCATCAACAGTGCAGCGTTTGAAGAGTATGTTGTTTCTAACCAGGTAATAATGCCGAATCTGTGTGTGTGTCTTTTCATGCCATTTGCTCTTGATGTCTTTCCAAATCGGATCTTTATCTTGTTCATGAGCAATGTCCTTTAAAGATGTGGTGATGAAGTTTTCAAAGGCGACTTTCTGAATGTAAAGAATACTGAAATTTTTCTCAATGTTGCCTTCTGTGTTACTTTTCTCAAGCCCAGCCGGTGCGCGTGACAGTGCGTCCGCAACAATGTTCTCCTTGCCGGGAATGTAGACTACTGTGAAGCGGAATTCTTGCAGAAACAATGCCCAACGTTTTAACCTGTCATGATTTAATTTTGAAGACATAAGAAATTGTAATGCACGATGATCACTGTATACTTTTACGTGCTTACCAGAAAGAAACGGAATTTGTTAAATGCCCAAACGATTGCTAAAGCTTCTAATTCAGTAACGGAATAATTTATTTCAGATTTTGTTAGCACTCGGCTAGCAAAAGCAATGGTTTTCTGAACAGTAATGTCATTTTCTATGGCTTCTTGAAATAAATGGGCACCAAGACCGACTTTAGAAGAATCCGTGCTAAGGCAGAAATCTTGTGATAGATCTGGATGAGCTAATATTGGCGCATGAAGTAACGCTTCTTTTAAAGAATCGAATTCCAACTGTGCTTGTTCGTCCCAGTTCCAAATAGTATTTTTTCCAGTGAGAGAACAAAGTTTTGGTGTAACAAGAATTTGCATATTCAGAAAACGACGGTAAAAATTTACGAGACCTAGAAAACTGCGGACTTGTCTTTTTGTGGATGGAACTGGAATGGCTCTGATTGCTTCTAACTTTTCAGGATCCGGCTGAATGCCTTTAGAAGAAATACTATGTCCCAAAAACTTCACCTTTGTCCGACCGAATTCAGACTTTTCCAAGTTAACTGTAATTCCAGATTCTGCAAAAATGCGTAACAAACTGTTAAGGATGCGATTATGTTGTTCCCATGAAGCTTCTGCTATTAGAATATCGTCCACATATAAGGTGACGTGACGTTTTAAGAACTCAGGTAATATGGAATTTAACCCACGAATGAATGCTGCCGAAGAAATGTTCAAACCAAAAGGAAGTTTCCGGAACTGATAACAAACGCCGAAACAAAGGAAAGCTGTGTATTTTCTGCATTCTGGATGAAGTTCGATCTGATAAAAGCTGGATCTGAGATCAGTGGAAGACAACACTTTTACACCATTAAAATTTTGAAGAAGTTCTTCCATCGTCTGCGGTCTGTCTGTTTCAGGAATAATGATAGTATTGATTTGTCTCGAATCTAAGACAAGTCTGATCGATCCATTTTTCTTCTCAACAACATGTAATGGGTTGTTGTATGAGCTTACTGCAGGCTCAATAATGCCCTCATTAAGCATAGATTGTATTTCTGTTCTAACACGGTCCCTATAATGTGCTGGAATTACGTATGGTCTTACACAAAATTTAGTATGCTCACGAACACGAAATTGGTATTGAAATCCCTTGATTGTTCCTGTTTTGTGAGTAAAAACTGTGGAATGTGCTTGTAAAATCTCAAAAAGGTCCTGCCTATCAGTTTCATTACAATTCTCAATTGTTTGAATTTTATTCTGAATTAACTCATTAATTTCAAACATGCCGTCGATATCATCCCTGTCAGTACTTGCAGAGTGATTGTTAGTGTCTAGTTCCGTAGAAAATTCCGAACTGTTATCTAACAGAAGGTAAAGCCGATTAATTTCCTCATCATGGTTTGAGAGCCAGTCTTCAAATTTCAAAGCTATTGACTTACCTTCTTTCTCTAAACTTATTTCAGCATCGTGAAAGCTTAAGATTGCTTTGTATTCATTCAAAAAGTCTACTCCCAGTATAATTTCCGTCGACAATAATGGAACAATAAGAAAGTTCATAGAGAAGCTGTGGCTTTGGCAAAAGAATTCTAAGTTGGTTTGTTGGCGTACATCTACACTTTTTCCAAAGATTGCACCTTGTAATTTAATCTTACGTAACGGAAGTGTGGGGCAATCGTTCGATTTGTTGCATTTGCTAAAAGCTGTTTCACTAATTACTGAAATGGGACTGCCAGAGTCAAGTACTGCCGTAAATTTTACGTCATTTACAGTAATGTGAATCACAGGATATGCAATGTTGTTATGTTTTACGTCGTGTTCCTGTAGTAAGATGTCCCTAATGTTTTCCATTTTTACGTAATTACTAGCTACGGCAGCTGCGTCGTCAGTTTCATAAGTACGTATTGTGGCTGCCAGCAGTGTGAGTCATTGCCTATTGTCTCTTTGTTGGCGCGCGTCGTTATTGGGATTTGGAGACCTAACTTCTACAAATTCACCGTGACGAGAGGGCCCTGCTCTGTTTAAATCTCGCCAGTTCTGATGCAGTTCAGGTCTGTCATTACGATCATATCGTCTGTTGTCATGTCGGTAGATTCGATAGTTTCTTTCTTGTCGGTCACGTGGTGGAGAATTTCTCCCTGAATCGTAACTGCGCGCTGGACCGTTGCGTCTAAAGTTATTCTGTCTCCCTTGATAATAGTTATTTTGGTTCCCATATTGTCTGTTTCTCTGATTGTCTCTGTGATAGTCATTATTGCGGAGAGGTGATCTTTCCCTGTAATTATGACTACTCTGCCAACGGTTGTCATACGGGTGGTGTCTATTTTGGTCACGATTTGTGTGGTGAGAATAGCCTTGTCGCGTCCAGTTATCGTTTCTGTCGTCACGGAATTGTGACGGATGTGACCTGTAGTGATTGTTTTCCTGTTTTCGCATCCCGCGACTGTCTGTGTCAATTTCTAATTCTTGTAACAGTCCCTGAAAAGCTTCAATGTCGTCTTTGCAACGTCCTGCTAAAATAATATGTCGTAAATGTTCAGGCAGTTTGATTAAGCAAATGCGGATGAGTTCTGAGGGGCTGTATGGGTTTGACAGGTATTGATTCTTGTGCAACATGTCTTCAAAATATTTCACAAGACTGGAAAATTCAGATTGTTCGAAATGTTTCATCATTATGATGCTATGTTTTACGCGGTCTTGTGTGGCTTGAGACCAATATGCTGAGAGGAAGGCATGGTAAAATTCTCCTTCACTGTGGCAATCGTGAATGACCGATCGCATTCTTACAGCTGGTTCATTCTCTAAGTAGCCACACATAAATTCTAACCTGTGCTCCAATGACCAGTTGGGAGGGAAACAATGAGAGAATTGATGGAGCCACGCTTGTGGATGAATGTCGTTGGCAGAATTCATAAACGTTTTGAATTTACGTGTAGTAATGAACAGCTTATAGTCAAAATCATCGTGTCGGCGAGTGGCATATCGGTCATTGTTACGTCGTGTCGGCGGTTCCATCTCAAAATTCGGTGTACCTTGCCAATTTCTTTCATAATTACCGAAATCCCCTGTGTTATTATTTTGCGGCTGTTCCGTATTTCTATGTCCCTCTTCCCTTATTGGGGCGCGAGTGTCCTCTGAAATACGTAATTCTTGTATTATCTGTGTCAGCTGATCTTGTACTTCCCGCATTTCTCTTTTGTATTGCGTATTAATTTGATTCTGATTTTGTTTGCATTTTCTTATTTCTTCATACTCTTCTGTGTCAGTGAAGGCTACGGGTCTTGTGTCATTCAGATCATCATCTACCTTTGTAGATAAGTTAGTGACCTGATCCGAAAGTTCGGCTACTTTCTCCGATAGTGAACACATTTCCTCAGTGTGTTTTTCTGAACCAAGTTTCAGAGTGTCCATTTGTGTTGAAATCGAATCTACTGTGTTCTTTAAGTTTTCGTGAGTTTTTGCCAGTTGCGTAACCGAATCGGTAGATGCAACTGAGTCAATTTTAGCCCACAAGGTCTCATGATTTTCATGAACAATGGTTTGCAGCTCTTTTATGGCTGCTTCGTGATTCTGTAATGCATTCTCATGACGCGAAAAAATAGGTTGGAAATGCTCACAAATTTGTGTTTTTACGTCATTACAGACTTTTTGACATTTCGATTCAATGTTATGTAACTCAGTAGTTAAATCTTCACGTGTTTGTTCAAGTGTGGTGTCTAACTTCCGAAGATTTTGTTCCATTGTGCCTAACTTCTGAAGCTTTTGCTGTGTTTGTCTCTGATTTTGTTCCATTGTGTCTAACTTTTGCAGCTTTTGCTGTGTTTGTCTCTGATTTTGTTCCATTGTGTCTAACTTTTGCAGCTTTTGCTGTGTTTGTCTCTGATTTTGTTCCATTTGTTGCATTAGTTGTAATAACAATGCATTAGTGTCTGGAATCTGTTCCTCTACTCTTTTCGGCAGTGCATTTGCACCGGCAAAATTCACATTTTGACAAGCTGAAAATGTGTCTTGACTTATTTGAGAAAACGGTGAGGACGCAAAACCTGAATCTACAGTATTTGCAAAATTGTGTCCTATCATTTCGGCTTCCTGAGGCGAGCTATTGCCGACCGATCGATCGATAATGCTTCCCTCTTCACTAATTGTTTCACTGTCCACGCCATTGTTTGACGCCCGCTCCATTTCCCTATGCACAATTACCAAATTACTACTTTGAACATCAGTTAATTCATTACTCGGTGGCGCTAACACACTGCTTTCATTTGCACTGTCATTTCTCAGTTTACTTTGGAGCCTAGTATTACGTTTTTCACACGCCATTATTGTCACAGTATTTCACACGACAACACAGAAAAACACAATTTGAAGATCAAAAATAAGAGAACACATTAACATAGCACTGAAAATAATATCTAGTTAATTGCAGCTGCGAAATACTTGGTGCAAATCTACATGCATGCCACAACTGTTTTACAGTACGACAATGAAAGACTGCAACTACAAAGGAGATTTTCTCTACAATTACGCGCTAGCAATAAACAAAATCTACACTAATAACACAAACTACAACAAAAAATCAGAAGATTCCAGTGAGGTATCCTAGGCTAAGGGTCGACATATGAAACGTCCCCTTTGAACAATTATTCAAGACTGTCCTTAAACTGACACACAATATTTTGTTAGCGCAACGCAATCTGACTTTCAAAATTCCCTACAAAAGAATGGCCCTGACTAACATTAAACTATACCTTTCACAAATCACTTACCTCACAAAAATCTTCGCTGCTCAAGCTACTGCAATACAGCGAGCGCCACTACTGCCAGCTAAATAAAAGATTCAAACTATGGAAGGCACTAACTACTGATAGGGATAGTTAGCAAATGAAAGATATTAATAGAGAACAAACAATGTATTTACCTTGATATCATCATACATAAATATAGCAGTTCATGACAAATTACAAAACTCCGCCATCTCTCTCCCCACATCCACCACTGCTGGCGGCTCACCTCCAACTGCGCAACGCTACGCGCTGTTCACAGCCAGCTGCCTAACACTACAATGGCGAGTATTACAACAATGCAAAGCAGCCACAGACTGCACACAGCACAGCCAGTGATTTTCATACAGAGGTGGCAGTACCAATAAAAAAACCTAAACAGCCTACATACATAGAGAAAACATAAACAGCCTACTTACAAAGTCGGCAGGAGGACGATGTATTGGATCGCGACGCAATTTGAGTTTTCCATCGTCATTAGGAGGCCATGAATGTTACAATTAACTATCAGTTTTTCGTCGGATTCGAAAATCTAGACTCACTGGAGACGGACCATTAGGTGCCCTAGGCAGCAATATCCCCTTGGAGACCAGTCCGCTGGAGGACGGTGTATTGAATCGCGACGCAATTTGAGGGCTCCATCGTCATTAGGAGGCCCTGAACGTAAACAATTAACTATCAGTTTTGCGTCGGATTCGAAAACGTAGAATCACCGGTCACGGACCATGTGGTGCCCGAGGCAGCGATATCCCCTTGGAGACAAGTCGGCTGGTGGACGATGTAGTGAATCTCGACGCAATTTGAGTGTTCCTTCGTCATTAGGAGGCCCCGAACGTTTCAATTAACCATCTGTTTTGCGTCGGATTCGAAAATCTAGACTCACAGGAGAACGACCATAAGGTGCCCGAGGCAGCAGCAGACCCTTGGAGACAAGACGCCTCGAGGCCGATGTTTTGAATCTCGACGCAATTTGAGTGTTCCATCGTCATTAGGAGGCCCTGAACGTTACAATTAACTATCTGTTCTGCATCGGATTCGAAAATCTAGACTCAAAGGAGAACCACCATAAGGTACCCGAGGAAGCAATAGACTCTTGGAGACAAGTTGGCTGAATGCCGAAGTATTGAATCACGACGCAATTTGAGTGTTCCATCGTCATTAGGAGGCCCTGAACGTTACAATTAACTATCAGTTTCGCGTCGGATTCGAAAATCTAGACTCACAGGAGACGGACCACATGATGCCCGAGGCAGCAATATCCCCTTGTAGACAAGTCGGCTGGAGATCGATGTGTTGACTGTCGACGCAATTTGAGTGTTCCATCGTCATTAGGAGGCGCTGAACGTTACAATTAACTATCATTTTAGCGTCGGATTCGAAAATCTAGACTCACAGGAGAACGACCATACGGTGCCCGAGGCAGCAATAGACCCTTGGAGACAAGTCGGCTGGAGGACGATGTACTGAATCTCGACGCAATATGAGTGTTCTATCGTCATTAGGAGGCGCTGAACGTTACAATTCACTATCAGTTTTGCGTCGGTTTCGAAAACGTAGAATCACCGGTGACGGACCATGTGGTGCCCGAGGCAGCGATATCCCCTTGGAGACAAGTCGGCTGGAGGACGATGTAGCGAACCTCGACGCAATTTGAGTGTACCTTCGTCATTAGGAGGCCATGAGCGTTACAATTAACTATCTGTTTTGCGTCGGATTCGAAAATTTAGACTCACAGGAGAACGACCATAAGGTGCCTGAGGCAGCAATAGACCCTTGGAGACTAGACGGCTCGAGGCCAATGTTTTGAATCTCGACGCAATTTGAGTGTTCCATCGTCACTAGGTGGCCCTGAACGTTATAATTAACTATCTGTTTTGCGTCGGATTCGAAAATCTAGACTCACAGGAGAACGACCATAAGGTGCCCGAGGCAGCAATAGACTCTTGGAGACAAGTTGCCTGAATGTCGAAGTATTGAATCTCGACGCAATTTGAGTGTTCCATCATCTTTAGGAGGCCCTGAACCTTACAATTAACTATCAGTTTTGCGTTGGATTCGAAAATCTAGACTCACAGGAGAACGATCATAAGGTGCCCCAGGCAGCAATAGACCCTTAGAGACAAGTCGGCTGGAGTACGATGTATTGACTCTCGACGCAATGTGAGTGTTCCATCGTCATTAGGAGGCGCTGAACGTTACAATTAACTATCACTTTAGCGTCGGATTCGAAAATCTACTCACAGGAGAAGGATCATATTGTGCCGGAGACAGCAATATCCCCTTGGAGACATGTCGGCTGGATGCCGATGTATTGAATCTCGACGCAATTTGAGTGTTCCATCGTCAGTAGGTGGCCCTGAGCGTTACAATTAACTATCAGTTTTGCGTCGGGTTCGAAAATCTAGACTCACAGGTGAAAGATCATACGGTGCCCGAGGCTATATCCCCTTGGAGACCAGTCATCTGGAGGATGATGAAATGAATCGCGACGCAATTTGAGTGCTCCATCGTCATTAGGAGGCCCTGAACGTTACAATTAACTATCTGTTTTGCGTCGGATTCGAAAATCTAGACTCACAGGAGAACGACCATAAGGTGCCCGAGGCAGAAATAGACTCTTGGAGACAAGTTGGCTGAATGCCGAAGTATTGAATCTCGACGCAATTTGAGTGTTCCATCGTCATTAGGAGGCGCTGAACGTTACAATTAACTATCATTTTAGCATCGGATTCGAAAATCTACTCACAGTAGAAGGATCATTTGGCGCCCGAGACAGCAATATCCCCTTGGAGACAAGTCGGCTGAAGGACGATGTATTGAATCTCGACGCAATTTGAGTGTTCCATCGTCGTTAGGAGGCGCTGAACATTTTAATTAACTATCAGTTTGGCGTCAGATTCAAAAATCTAGACTCACAGGAGACGCACCATTTGGTGCCCGAGGCAGCAATAATCCCTTGGAGACAAATCGGCTGGAGGACGATGTACTGAATCTCGACGCAATTTGAGTGTTCTATCGTCATTAATAGGCGCTGAACGTTACAATTCACTATCATTTTTGCGTCGGATTCGAAATTCTAGACTCACAGGAGAAGGCTCATATGGTGCCCGATACAGCAATATCCCCTTGGTGACAAGTCGGCTTGAGGGGGATGTATTGAATCACGACGCAATTTGAGTGCTCCATCGTCATTAGGAGGCCCTGAGCGTTACAATTCACTATCAGTTTTGCGTCGGATTCGAAAACCTGGACTCACATGAGAACAATCATAAGGTGCCCGAGGCAGCAATAGACCCATGGAGACAAGTCGGCTCGAGGCCGATGTATTGAATCTTGACGCAATTTGAGTGTTCCATCGTCATTTGGAGGCCCTGAACGTTACAATTAACTATCATTTTTGCGTCGGATTCGAAAATCAAGAGTCACAGGAGAAGGAACATATTGTGCCGGAGACAGCAATATCCCCTTGGAAACATGTCGGCTGGATGCCGATATATTGAATCTCGACGCAATTTGAGTGTTCCACCGTCATTAGGTGGCCCTGAGCGTTACAATTAACTATCAGTTTTGCGTCGGGTTCGAAAATCTAGACTCACAGGTGAACGATCATAAGGTGCCCGAGGCTATATCCCCTTGGAGACCAGTCTTCTGGAGGACGATGAACTGAATCGCGACGAGATTTGAGTGCTCCATCGTCATTAGGAGGCCCTGAACGTTACAATTAACTATCAGTTTCGCGTCGGATTCGAAAATCTAGACTCACAGGAGACGGACTACATGGAGCCCGGGGCAGCAATACCCCTTGTAGACAAGTCGGCTGGAGATCGATGTATTGACTCTCGACGCAATTTGAGTGTTCCATCGTCATTAGGAAGCGCTTAACGTTACAATTAACTATCATTTTTGCGTCGGATTCGAAAATCTAGAATCGCAGGAGACGGAACATATGGTGCCCGAGGCAGCAATATCCCCTTGGAGACAAGTCGGCTGGAGGCCGATGTATTGAATCGCGACGGAATTTGAGTGTTCCATCGTCATTAGGTGGCCCCGAAAGTTTTAATTAACTATCAGTCTTGCGTCGGATTCGAAAACGTAGAATCACCGGTGACGGATCATGTGGTGCCCGAGGCAGCGATATCCCCTTGGAGACTAGACGGCTCGAGGCCGATGTTTTGAATCTCGACGCAATTTGAGTGTTCCATCGTCATTAGGAGGCCCTGAACGTTACAATTAACTATCTGTTTTGCGTGGGATTCGAAAATCTAGACTCGCAGGAGAACGACCATAAGGTGCCCGAGGCAGCAATAGACTCTTGGAGACAAGTTGGCTGAATGCCGAAGTATTGAATCTCGACGAAATTTGAGTGTTCCATCGTCATTAGGAGGCGCTGAACGTTACAATTAACTATCATTTTAGCGTCGGATTCGAAAATCTACTCACAGGCGAAGGATCATTTGGTGCCCGAGACAGCAATATCCCCTTGGAGACAAGTCGGCTGAAGGACGATGTATTGAATCTCGACGCAATTTGAGTGTTCCATCGTCATTAGGAGGCGCTTAACGTTACAAATAACTATCATTTTTGCGTCGGATTCGAAAATCTAGAGTCACAGGAGACGGACAATATGGTGCCCGAGGCAGCAATATCCCCTTGGAGACAAGTCGGCTGGAGGCCGATGTATTGAATCTCGACGCAATTTGAGTGTTCCATCGTCATTAGGAGGCGCTTAACGTTACAATTAACTATCATTTTTGCGTCGGATTCGAAAATCTAGAGTCGCAGGAGACGGACCATATGGTGCCCGAGGCAGCAATATCCCCTTGGAGGCAAGTCGGCTGGAGGCCGATATACTGAATCTCGACGCAATTTGAGTGTTCCGTCGTCTTTAGGAGGCCCTGAACGTTACAATTAAATACCAGTTTTGCGTCGGATTCGAAAATCTAGACTCACAGGAGAACAATCATAAGGTGCAACAGGAAGCAATAGACCCTTGGAGACAAGTCGGCTGGAGGACGATATATTGGATCGCGACGCAATTTGAGTGTTCCATCGTAACTAGGAGGCCCTGAATGTTACAATTAACTATCAGTTTTTCGTCGGATTCGAAAATCTAGACTCACTGGAGACGGACCAGAAGGTGCCCGAAGCAGAGATATCCCCTTGGGGACCAGTCCGCCGGCGGCCGATGTATTGAATCTCGACGCAATTTGAGTGTTCCATCGTCATTAGGAGGCGCTTAACGTTACAAACAACTATCATTTTCGCGTCGGATTCGAAAATCTAGACTCACAGGATAGGGCCATATGGTGCCCGAGGCAGCAATATCCCTTTGGACACAAGTCGGCTCGAGGACGATGTATTGAATCTCGACGCAATTTGAGTGTTCCATCGTCATTAGGAGGCGCTGACCGTTACAATTAACTATCAGTTTCACGTCAGATTCAAAAATCAAGACTCACAGGAGACGCACCATTTGGTGCCCGAGGCAGCAATATCCCCTTGAAGACAAATCGGCTGGAGGACGACGTATTGAATCTCGACGCAATTTGAGTGTTCTATCGTCATTAGGAGGAGCTGAACGTTACAATTCACTATCATTTTTGCGTCGGATTCGAAATTCTAGACACACAGGAGAAGGCTCAAATGGTGCCCGAGACAGCAATATCCCCTTGGAGACAAGTCGGCTGGAGGCCGATGTATTGAATCACGACGCAATTTGAGTGCTCCATCGTCATTAGGAGGCCCTGAACGTTACAAATAACTATCAGTTTTGCGTCGGATTCGAAAACGTAGAATAACCGGTGACGGACCATGTGGTGCCCGAGGCAGCAATATCCTCTTGGAGACAAGTCGGCTGATGGACGATAAATTGAATCTCGACGCAATTTGAGTGTTCTATCGTCATTAGGAGGCGCTGAACGTTACAATTCACTATCATTTTTGCGTCGGGTTCGAATATCAAGACTCACAGGAGAAGGATCATATTGTGCCGGAGACAGCAATATCCCCTTGGAGACATGTCGGCTGGATGCCGTTGTGCTGAATCTCGACGCGATTTGAGTGTTCCAATGTCATTAGGTGGCCCTGAGCGTGACAATTAACTATCAATTTTGCGTCGGGTTCGAAAATCTAGACTCACAGGTGAACGATCATAAGGTGCCCGAGGCTATATCCCCTTGGAGACCAGTCCTCTGGAGGACGATGAATTGAATCGCGACGCAATTTGATTGCTCCATCGTCATTAGGAGGCCCTGAACGTTACAATTAACTATCAGTTTCGCGTCGGATTCGAAAATCTGGACCACAGGAGACGGACCACATGAAGCCCGGGGCAGCAATATCCCCTTGTAGACAAGTCGGCTGGAGATCGATGTATTGACTCTCGACGCAATTTGAGTGTTGCATCGTCATTAGGAGGCGCTTAACGTTACAATTAACTATCATTTTTGCGTCGGATTCGAAAATCTAGAGTCGCAGGAGACGGACCATATGGTGCCCGAGGCAGCAATATCCCCTTGGAGACAAGTCGGCTAGAGGCCGATGTATTGAATCGCGACGGAATTTGAGTGTTCCATCGTCATTATGTGGCCCTGAACGTTATAATTACCTATCAGTTTTGTGTCGGTTTCGAAAATCTAGACTCACAGCAGAATGATCATAAGGTGCCCGAGGCAGCAATAGACCCTTGCAGACAAGTCGGCTGGAGGACGATGTATTGGATCGCGACGCAATTTGAGTGTTCCATCGTCATTAGGAGGCCCTGAATGTTACAATTAACTATCAGTTTTTCGTCGGATTCGAAAATCTAGACTCACTGGAGACGGACCATTAGGTGCCCGAGGCAGCATTATCCCCTTGGAGACCAGTCCGCTGGAGGACGATGTATTGAATCGCGACGGAACTTGAGTGCTCCATCGTCATTAGGAGGCCCTGAACGTTACAATTAACTATCAGTTTTGCGTCGGATTCGAAAACGTAGAATCACCGGTGACGGTCCATGTGGTGCCCGAGGCAACGATATCCCCTTGGAGACAAGTCGACTGGAGGCCGATGTATTGAATCGCGACGGAATTTGAGTGTTCCATCGTCATTAGGTGGCCCTGAACGTTATAATTACCTATCAGCTTTGTGTCGGTTTCGAAAATCTAGACTCACAGAAGAATGATCATAAGGTGCCCGAGGCAGCAATAGACCCTTGCAGACAAGTCGGCTGGAGGACGATGTATTGGATCGCGACGCAATTTGAGTGTTCCATCGTCATTAGGAGGCCCTGAATGTTACAATTAACTATCAGTTTTTCGCCGGATTCGAGAATCTAGACTCACTGGAGACGGACCAGTAGGTGCCCGAGGCAGCATTATCCCCTTGGAGACCAGTCCGCTGGATGACGATGTATTGAATTGCGACGCAATTTTAATGCTCCATCGTCATTAGGAGGCCCTGAACGTTACAATTAACTATCAGTTTTGCGTCGGATTCGAAAACGTAGAATCACCGGTGACGGACCATGTGGTGCCCGAGGCAATGATATCCCCTTGGAGACAAGTCGGCTATAGGACGATGTAGTGAATCTCGACGCAATTTGAGTGTTCCCTCGTCATTAGGAAGCCCTGAACGTTACAATTAACTATCTGTTTTGCGTCGGATTCGAAAATCTAGACTCACAGGAGAACGACCATAAGGTGCTCGAGGCAGCAATAGACCCTTGGAGACTAGACGGCTCGAGGCCGATGTTTTGAATCTCGACGCAATTTGAGTGTTCCATCGTCATTAGGAGGCCCTGAACGTTACAATTAACTATCAGTTTCGCGTCGGATTCGAAAATTTATACTCACAGGAGACGGACCACATGAAGCCCGAGGCAGCAATATCCCCTTGTAGACAAGTCAACTGGAGACCGATGTATTGACTCTCGACGCAATTTGAGTGCTCCATCGTCATTAGGAGGCCCTGAACGTTACAATTAACTATCTGTTTTGCGTCGGATTCGAAAATCTAGACTCACCGGAGAACGACCATAAGGTGCCCGAGGCAGCAATAGACTCTTGGAGACAAGTTGGCTGAATGCCGAAGTATTGAATCTCGACGCAATTTGAGTGTTCCATCGTCAATAGGAGGCCCTGAACGTTACAATTAACTATCAGTTTCGCGTCATATTCGAAAATCTATACTCACAGGAGACGGACCACATGAAGCCCGAGGCAGCAATATCCCCTTGTAGTCAAGTCGGCTGGAGATCGATGTATTGACTCTCGACGCAATTTGAGTGTTGCATCGTCATTAGGAGGCGCTTAACGTTACAATTAACTATCATTTTTGCGTCGGATTCGAAAATCTAGAGTCGCAGGAGACGGACCATATGGTGCCCGAGGCAGCAATATCCCCTTGTAGTCAAGTCGGCTGGAGATCGATGTATTGAATCGCGACGGAATTTGAGTGTTCCATCGTCATTAGGTGGCCCTGAACGTTATAATTACCTATCAGTTTTGTGTCGGTTTCGAAAATCTAGACTCACAGCAGAATGATCATAAGGTGCCCGAGGCAGCAATAGACCCTTGCAGACAAGTCGGCTGGAGGACGATGTATTGGATCGCGACGCAATTTGAGTGTTCCATCGTCATTTGGAGGCCCTGAATGTTACAATTAACTATCAGTTTTTCGTCGGATTCGAAAATCTAGACTCACTGGAGACGGACCATTAGGTGCCCGAGGCAGCATTATCCCCTTGGAGACCAGTCCGCTGGAGGACGATGTATTGAATTGCGACGCAATTTGAGTGCTCCATCGTAATTAGGAGGCCCTGAACGTTACAATTAACTATCAGTTTTGCGTCGGATTCGAAAGCGTAGAATCACCGGTGACGGACCATGTGGTGCCCGAGGCAACGATATCCCCTTGGAGACAAGTCGGCTGGAGGACGAAGTAGTGAATCTCGACGCAATTTGAGTGTTCCCTCGTCATTAGGAAGCCCTGAACGTTACAATTAACTATCTGTTTTGCGTCGGATTCGAAAATCTAGACTCACAGGAGAACGACCATAAGGTGCCCGAGGCAGCAATAGACCCTTGGAGACTAGACGGCTCGAGGCCGATGTTTTGAATCTCGACGCAATTTGAGTGTTCCATCGTCATTAGGAGGCCCTGAACGTTACAATTAACTATCTGTTTTGCGTCGGATTCGAATATCTAGACTCACAGGAGAACGACCATTAGATGCCCGAGGCAGCAATAGACTCTTGGAGACAAGTGGGCTGAATGCCGAAGTATTGAATCTCGACGCAATTTGAGTGTTCCATCGTCAGTAGGAGGCCCTGAACGTTACAATTAACTATCAGTTTCGCGTCGGATTCGAAAATCTATACTCACAGGAGACGGACCACATGAAGCCCGAGGCAGCAATATCCCCTTGTAGACAAGTCGGCTGGAGATCGATGAATTGACTCTCGACGCAATTTGAGTGCTCTATCGTCATTAGGAGGCCCTGAACATTACAATTAACTATCTGTTTTGCGCCGTATTCGTAAATCTAGACTCACAGGAGAACGACCATAAGGTGCCCGAGGCTATATCCCCTTGGAGACCAGTCCTCTGGAGGACGATGAATTGAATCGCGACGCAATTTGAGTGCTCCATCGTCATTAGGAGGCCCTGAACGTTACAATTAACTATCAGTTTCGCGTCGGATTCGAAAATCTAGACTCACAGGAGACGGACCACATGAAGCCCGGGGCAGCAATATTATCTTGTAGACAAGTCGGCTGGAAATCGATGTATTGACTCTCGACGCAATTTGAGTGTTGCATCGTCATTAGGAGGCGCTTAACGTTACAATTAACTATCATTTTTGCGTCGGATTCGAAAATCTAGAGTCACAGGAGACGGACCATATGGTGCCCGAGGCAACAATATACCCTTGGAGACAAGTCGGCTGGAGGGCGATGTATTGAATCGCGACGGAATTTGAGTCTTCCATCGTCATTAGGTGGCCCTGAACGTTATAATTACCTATCAGTTTTGTGTCGGTATCGAAAATCTAGACTCACAGCAGAATGATCATAAGGTGCCCGATGCAGCATTATCCCCTTGGAGACCAGTCCGCTGGAGGACGATGTATTGAATCGCGACGCAATTTGAGTGCTCCATCGTCATTAGGAGGCCCTGAATGTTACAATTAACTATCAGTTTGGGTCGGATTCGAAAACGTAGAATCACCGGTGACGGACCATGTGGTGCCCGAGGCAACGATATCCCCTTGGAGACAAGTGGGCTGAATGCCGAAGTATTGAATCTCGACGCAATTTGAGTGTTCCATCGTCAGTAGGAGGCCCTGAACGTTACAATTAACTATCAGTTTTGCGTCATATTCGAAAATCTATACTCACAGGAGACGGACCACATGAAGCCCGAGGCAGCAATATCCCCTTGTAGACAAGTCGGCTGGAGATCGATGTATTGACTCTCGACGCAATTTGAGTGCTCCATCGTCATTAGGAGGCCCTGAACGTTACAATTAACGATAAGTTTCGCGTCGGATTCGAAAATCTAGTCTCACAGCAGAATGACAATATGGTGCCCGAGTCAGCAATATCCCCTTGGACACAAGTCGGCTGGAGGACCATGTATTGAATCTCGACGCAATTTGAGTGTTCCATCGGCATTTTGAGGAGCTGAACGTTACAATTCAATATCTGTTTAACGTCGGATTCGAAAATCTGTGCTCACAGGAGAACGACCATAAGGTGCCCGAGGCAGCAATAGACCCTTAGAGACAAGTCGGCTGGAGTACGATGTATTGACTCTCGACGCAATTTGAGTGTTCCATCGTCATTAGGAGGAGCTGGACGTTACAATTAACTATCATTTTAGCGTCGGATTCGAAAATATACTCAGAGGAGAAGGATCATTTGGTGCCCGAGACAGTAATATCCCCTTGGAGACAAGTCGGCTGGAGGACGATGTATTGAATCTCGACGCAATTTGAGTGTTCTATCGTCATTAGGAGGCGCTGAACGTTACAATTCACTATCATTTTTGCGTCGGATTCGAAATTCTAGACTCACAGGAGAAGGCTCAAATGGTGCCCGAGACAGCAATATCCCTTTGGAGACAAGTCGGCTGCAGGCCGATGTATTGAATCACGACGCAATTTGAGTGCTCCATCGTCATTAGGAGGCCCTGAGCGTTAGAATTAACTATCAGTTTTGCGTCGGGTTCGAAAATCTAGGCTCACAGATGAACGTTCATCAGGTGCCCGAGGCTATATCCCCTTGGAGACCAGTCCTCTGGAGGACGATGAATTGAATCGCGACGCAATTTGAGTGCTCCATCGTCATTAGGAGGCCCTGAACGTTACAATTAACTATCAGTTTCGCGTCGGATTCGAAAATCTAGACTCACAGGAGACGGACCACATGAAGCCCGGGGCAGCAATATCATCTTGTAGACAAGTCGGCTGGAGATCGATGTATTGACTCTCGACGCAATTTGAGTGTTGCATCGTCATTAGGAGGCGCTTAACGTTACAATTAACTATCATTTTTGCGTCGGATTCGAAAATCTAGAGTCACAGGAGACGGACCATATGGTGCCCGAGGCAACAATATACCCTTGGAGACAAGTCGGCTGGAGGGCGATGTATTGAATCGCGACGGAATTTGAGTCTTCCATCGTCATTAGGTGGCCCTGAACGTTATAATTACCTATCAGTTTTGTGTCGGTTTCGAAAATCTAGACTCACAGCAGAATGATCATAAGGTGCCCGATGCAGCATTATCCCCTTGGAGACCAGTCCGCTGGAGGACGATGTATTGAATCGCGACGCAATTTGAGTGCTCCATCGTCATTAGGAGGCCCTGAATGTTACAATTAACTATCAGTTTGGGTCGGATTCGAAAACGTAGAATCACCGGTGACGGACCATGTGGTGCCCGAGGCAACGGTATCCCCTTGGAGACAAGTCGGCTGGAGGACGATGTAGTGAATCTCGACGCAATTTGAGTGTTCCTTCGTCATTAGGAAGCCCTGAACGTTACAATTAACTAGCTGTTTTGCGTCGGATTCGAAAATCTAGACTCACAGGAGAACGACCATAAGGTGCCCGAGGCAGCAATAGACCCTTGGAGACTAGACGGCTCGAGGCCGATGTTTTGAATCTCGCCGCAATTTGAGTGTTCCATCGTCATTAGGAGGCCCTGGACGTTACAATTAACTGTCTGTTTTGCGTCGGATTCGAAAATCTAGACTCACAGGAGAACGACCATAAGGTGCCCGAGGCAGCAATAGACTCTTGGAGACAAGTTGGCTGAATGCCGAAGTATTGAATCTCGACGTAATTTGAGTGTTCCATCGTCAGTAGGAGGTCCTGAACGTTACAATTAAATATCAGTTTCGCGTCGGATTCGAAAATCTATACTCACAGAAGACGGACCACATGAAGCCCGAGGCAGCAATATCCCCTTGTAGACAAGTCGGCTGGAGATCGATATATTGACTCTCGACGCAATTTGAGTGCTCCATCGTCATTAGGAGGCCCTGAACGTTACAATTAACGATCAGTTTCGCGTCGGATTAGAAAATCTAGACTCACAGGAGAAGGACCATATGGTGCCCGAGTCAGCAATATCCCCTTGGACACAAGTCGGCTGGAGGACCATGTATTGAATCTCGACGCAATTTGAGTGTTCCATCGGCATTAGGAGGAGCTGAACGTTACAATTAACTATCAGTTTCGCGTCATATTCGAAAATCTATACTCACAGGAGACGGACCACATGAAGCCCGAGGCAGCAATATCCCCTTGTAGACAAGTCGGCTGGAGATCGATGTATTGACTCTCGACGCAATTTGAGTGCTCCATCGTCATTAGGAGGCCCTGAACGTTACAATTAACGATCAGTTTCGCGTCGGATTCGAAAATCTAGACTCACAGGAGAAGGACAATATGGTGCCCGAGTCAGCAATATCCCCTTGGACACAAGTCGGCTGGAGGCCGATGTATTGAATCGCGACGGAATTTGAGTGTTCCATCGTCATTAGGAGACCCTGAATAGTACAATTAACTATCAGTTTTTCGTCGGATTCGAAAATCTAGACTCACTGGAGACGGACCATTAGGTGCCCGAGGCAGCATTATCCCCTTGGAGACCAGTCCGCTTTAGGACGATGTATTGAATCGCGACGCAACTTGAGTGCTCCATCGTCATTAGGAGGCCCTGAATGTTACAAATAACTATCAGTTTTGCGTCGGATTCGAAAACGTAGAATCACCGGTGACGGACCATGTGGTGCCCGAGGCAACGATATCCCCTTGGAGACAAGTCGGCTCGAGGACGATGTAGTGAATCTCGACGCAATTTGAGTGTTCCCTCGTCATTAGGAAGCCCTGAACGTTACAGTTAACTATCTGTTTTGCGTCGGATTCGAAAATCTAGACTCACAGGAGAACGACCATAAGGTGCCCGAGGCAGCAACAGACCATTGGAGACTAGCCGGCTCGAGGCCGATGTTTTGAATCTCGACGCAATTTGAGTGTTCCATCGTCATTAGGAGGCCCTGAACGTTACAATTAACTATCTGTTTTGCGTCGGATTCGAAAAACTAGACTCACAGGAGAACGACCATAAGGTGCCCGAGGCAGCAATAGACTCTTGGAGACAAGTTGGCTGAATGCCGAAGTATTGAATCTCGACGCAATTTGAGTGTTCCATCGTCAGTAGGAGGCCCTGAACGTTACAATTAACTATCAGTTTCGCGTCGGATTCGAAAATCAATACTCACAGGAGACGGACCACATGAAGCCCGAGGCAGCAATATCCCCTTGTAGACAAGTCGGTTGGAGATCGATGTATTGACTCTCGACGCAATTTGAGTGCACCATCGTCATTAGGAGGCCCTGAACGTTACAATTAACGATCAGTTTCGCGTCGGATTCGAAAATCTAGACTCACAGGAGAAGGACCATATGGTGCCCGAGTCAGAAATACCCCCTTGGACACAAGTCGGCTGGAGGACCTTGTATTGAATCTCGACGCCATTTGAGTGTTCCATCGGCATTAGGAGGAGCTGAACGTTACAATTGACTATCATTTTAGCGTCGGATTCGAAAATCTATGCTCACAGGAGAACGACCATAAGGTGCCCGAGGCAGCAATAGACCCTTAGAGACAAGTCGGCTGGAGTACGATGTATCGACTCTCGACGCAATTTGAGTGTTCCATCGTCATTAGGAGGCGCTGAACGTTACAATTAACTACCATTTTAGCGTCGGATTCGAAAATCTACTCAGAGGAGAAGGATCATTTGGTGCCCGAGACAGCAATATCCCCTTGGAGACAAGTCGGCTGAAGGACGATGTATTGAATCTCGACGCATTTTGAGTGTTCTATCGTCATTAGGAGGCGGTGAACGTTACAATTCACTATCATTTTTGCGTCGGATTCGAAATTCTAAACTCACAGGAGGGGGCGCATATGGTGCCCGAGACAGCAATATCCCCTTGGAGACAAGTCGGCTGGAGGCCGATGTATTGAATCACGATGCAATTTGAGTGTTCCATCGTCATTTGGTGGCCCTGAGCGTTACAATTAACTATCAGTTTTGCGTCGGATTCGAAAACGTAGAATCACCGGTGACGGACCATGTGGTGCCCGAGGCAACGATATCCCCTTGGAGACAAGTCGGCTGGAGGACGATGTAGTGAATCTCGACGCAATTTGAGTGTTCCATCGTCATTAGGAGGCCCTGAACGTTACAATTAACAATCAGTTTTGCGTCGGGTTCGAAAATCTAGACTCACAGATGAACGATCATAAGGTGCTCGAGGCTATATCCCCTTGGAGACCAGTCCTCTGGAGGGCGATGAATTGAATCGCGACGCAATTTGAGTGCTCCATCGTCGTTAGGAGGCCCTGAACGTTACAATTAACTATCAGTATCGCGTCGGATTCGAAAATCTAGACTCACAGGAGACGGACCACATGAAGCCCGAGGCAGCAATATCCCCTTGTAGACAAGTCGGCTGGAGATCGATGTATTGACTCTCGACGCAATTTGAGTGCACCATCGTCATTAGGAGGCCCTGAACGTTACAATTAACGATCAGTTTCGCGTCGGATTCGAAAATCTAGACTCACAGGAGAAGGACCATATGGTGCCCGAGTCAGTAATATCCCCTTGGACACAAGTCGGCTGGAGGACCATGTATTGAATCTCGACGCCATTTGAGTGTTCCATCGGCATTAGGAGGAGCTGAACGTTACAATTGACTATCATTATAGCGTCGGATTCGAAAATCTATGCTCACAGGAGAACGACCATAAGGTGCCCGAGGCAGCAATAGACCCTTAGAGACAAGTCGGCTGGAGTACGATGTATCGACTCTCGACGCAATTTGAGTGTTCCATCGTCATTAGGAGGCGCTGAACGTTACAATTAACTATCATTTTCGCGTCGGATTCGAAAATCTACTCAGAGGAGAAGGATCATTTGGTGCCCGAGACAGCAATATCCCCTTGGAGACAAGTCGGCTGAAGGACGATGTATTGAATCTCGACGCATTTTGAGTGTTCTATCGTCATTAGGAGGCGGTGAACGTTACAATTCACTATCATTTTTGCGTCGGATTCGAAATTCTAGACTCACAGGAGGGGGCGCATATGGTGCCCGAGACAGCAATATCCCCTTGGAGACAAGTCGGCTGGAGGCCGATGTATTGAATCACGATGCAATTTGAGTGTTCCATCGTCATTAGGTGGCCCTGAGCGTTGCAATTAACTATCACTTTTGCGTCGGGTTCGAAAATCTAGACTCACAGGTGAACGATCATAAGGTGCCCGAGGCTATATCCCCTTGGAGACCAGTCCTCTGGAGGACGATGAATTGAATCGCGACGCAATTTGAGTGCTCCATCGTCACTAGGAGGCCACAACTAACTATCAGTTTCGCGTCGGATTCGAAAATCCGGACTCACAGGAGACGGACCACATGAAGCCCGAGGCAGCAATATCCCCTTGTAGACAAGTCGGCTGGAGATCGATGTATTGACTCTCGACGCAAATTCAGTGTTCCATCGTAATTAGGAGGCGCTTAACGTTACAATTAACTATCATTTTTGCGTCGGATTCGAAAATCTAGTCTCACAGGAGAACGACCATAAGGTGCCCGAGGCAGCAATAGACCCTTAGAGACAAGTCGGCTGGAGTACGATGTAATGACTCTCGACGCAATTTGAGTGTTCCATCGTCATTAGGAGGCGCTGAACGTTACAATTAACTATTATTTTAGCGTCGAAATCGAAAATCTACTCACAGGAGAAGGATCATATTGTGCCGGAGACAGCAATATCCCCATGGAGACATGTCGGCCGGATGCCGTTGTATTGAATCTCGATGCAATTTGAGTGTTCCATCGTCATTAGGTGGCCCTGAGCGTTACAATTAACTATCTGTTTTGCGTCGGATTCGAAAATCTAGACTCACAGGAGAACGACCATAAGGTGCCCGAGGCAGCAATAGACTCTTGGAGACAAGTTGGCTGAGTGCCGAAGTATTGAATCTCGACGTAATTTGAGTGTTCCATCGTCAGTAGGAGGCCCTGAACGTTACAATTAACTATCAGTTTCGCGTCGGATTCGAAAATCTATACTCACAGGAGACGGACCACATGAAGCCCGAGGCAGCAATATCCCCTTGTAGACAAGTCGGCTGGAGATCGATGTATTGACTCTCGACGCAATTTGAGTGCTCCATCGTCATTAGGAGGCCCTGAACGTTACAATTAACTATCAGTTTTGCGTCGGATTCGAAAACGTAGAATCACCGGTGACGGACCATGTGGTGCCCGAGGCAACGATATCCCCTTGGAGACAAGTCGGCTGGAGGACGATGTAGTGAATCTCGACGCAATTTGAGTGTTCCATCGTCATTAGGAGGCCCTGAACGTTACAATTAACTATCAGTTTTGCGTCGGGTTCGAAAATCTAGACTCACAGATGAACGATCATAAGGTGCTCGAGGCTATATCCCCTTGGAGACCAGTCCTCTGGAGGGCGATGAATTGAATCGCGACGCAATTTGAGTGCTCCATCGTCGTTAGGAGGCCCTGAACGTTACAATTAACTATCAGTTTCGCGTCGGATTCGAAAATCTAGACTCACAGGAGAACGACCATAAGGAGCCCGAGGCAGCAATAGACTCTTGGAGACAAGTTGGCTGAGTGCCGAAGTATTGAATCTCGACGCAATTTGAGTGTTCCATCGTCAGTAGGAGGCCCTGAACGTTACAATTAACTATCAGTTTCGCGTCGGATTCGAAAATCTATACTCACAGGAGACGGACCACATGAAGCACGAGGCAGCAATATCCCCTTGTAGACAAGTCGGCTGGAGATCGATGTATTGACTCTCGACGCAATTTGAGTGCTCCATCGTCATTAGGAGGCCCTGAACGTTACAATTAACTATCAGTTTTGCGTCGGATTCGAAAACGTAGAATCACCGGTGACGGACCATGTGGTGCCCGAAGCAGCAATATCCCCTTGGAGGCAAGTCGGCTGATGGACGATAAATTGAATCTCGACGCAATTTGAGTGTTCTATCGTCATTAGGAGGCGCTGAACGTTACAATTCACTATCATTTTTGCGTCGGATTCGAAAATCAAGACTCACAGGAGAAGGATCATATTGTGCCGGAGACAGCAATATCCCCTTGGAGACATGTCGGCTGGATGCCGTTGTATTGAATCTCGACGAAATTTGGGTGTTCCATCGTCATTAGGTGGCCCTGAGCGTTACAATTAACTATCAGTTTTGCGTCGGGTTCGAAAATCTAGACTCACAGATGAACGATCATAAGGTGCCCGAGGCAGCAATAGACCCTTGCAGACAAGTCGGCTGGAGGACGATGTATTGGATCGCGACGCAATTTGAGTGTTCCATCGTCATTAGGAGGCCCTGAATGTTACAATTAACTATCAGTTTTTCGTCGGATTCGAAAATCTAGACTCACTGGAGACGGACCATTAGGTGCCCGAGGCAGCATTATCCCCTTGGAGACCAGTCCGCTGGAGGACGATGTATTGAATCGCGACGCAATTTGAGTGCTCCATCGTCATTAGGAGGCCCTGAACGTTACAATTAACTACCAGTTTTGCGTCGGATTCGAAAACGTAGAATCACCGGTCAGGGACCATGTGGTGCAGGAGGCAACGATATCGCCTTGGAGACAAGTCGGCTGGATTACGATGTAGTGAATCTCGACGCAATTTGAGTGTTCCCTCGTCATTAGGAAGCCCTGAACGTTACAATTAACTATCTGTTTTGCGTCGGATTCGAAAATCTAGACTCACAGGAGAACGACCATAAGGTGCCCGAGGCAGCAATAGACCCTTGGAGACTAGACGGCTCGAGGCCGATGTTTTGAATCTCGACGCAATTTGAGTGTTCCATCGTCATTAGGACCCCCTGAACGTTACAATTAACTATCTGTTTTGCGTCGGATTCGAAAATCTAGACTCACAGGAGAACGACCATAAGGTGCCCGAGGCAGCAATAGACTCTTGGAGACAAGTTGGCTGAATGCCGAAGTATTGAATCTCGACGCAATTTGAGTGTTCCGTCGTCATTAGGAGGCCCTGAATGTTACAATTAACTATCAGTTTTGCGTCGGATTCGAAAATCTAGACTCACATGAGAACAATCATAAGGTGCCCGAGGCAGCAATAGACACATGGAGACAAGTCGGCTCGAGGCCGATGTATTGAATCTCGACGCAATTTGAGTGTTCCATCGTCATTTGGAGGCTCTGAACGTTACAATTAACTATCAGTTTCGCGTCGGATTCAAAAATCTAGACGCACAGGAGACGGACCATTCGGTGCCCGAGGCAGTAATATCCCCTTGGAGACAAGTCGGCTGATGGACGATGAATTGAATCTCGACACAATTTGAGTGTTCTATCGTCATTAGGAGGCGCTGAACATTACAATTCACTATCATTTTGGCGCCGGATTCTAAAATCAAGACTCACAGGAGAAGGATCATATTGTGCCGGAGACAGCAATATCCCCTTGGAGACAAGTCGGCTGGATGCCGATGTATTGAATCTCGACGCAATTTGAGTGTTCCATCGTCATTAGGTGGCCCTGTGCGTTACAATTAACTATCAGTTTTGCGTCGGGTTCGAAAATCTAGACTCACAGGTGAACGATCATAAGGTGCCCGAGGCTATATCCCCTTGGAGACCAGTCCTCTGGAGGACGATGAATTGAATCGCGACGCAATTTGAGTGCTCCATCGTCATTACGAGGCCCTGAACGTTACAATTCACTATCATTTTTGTGTCGGATTCGAAAATCTAGACTCACAGGAGAAGGATCATATGGTGCCCGAGACAGCAATATCCCCTTGGAGACAAGTCGGCTGGAGGCCGATGTATTGAATCGCGACGCAATTTGAGTGTTCCATCGTCATTAGGTGGCCCTAAAAGTTGTAATTAACTACCAATTTTGTGTCGGGTTCGAAAATCTAGACCCACAGGAGAACGATCATAAGGTGCCCGAGGCAGCAATAGACCCTTGGAGAGAAGTCGGCTGGTGGACGATGTATTGGATCGCGACGCAATTTGAGTGTTCCATCGTCATTAGGAGGCCCTGAATGTTACAATTAACTATCAGTTTTTCGTCGGATTCGAAAATCTAGGCATACTGGAGACGGACCATTTGGTGCCCGAAGCAGCAATATCATCTTGGAGACCAGTCCGCTGGAGGACGATGTATTGAATCGCGACGCAATTTGAGTTTTCCATCGTCATTAGGAGGCCCTGAACGTTACAGTTAACTATCAGTTTTGCGTCGGATTCGAAAACGTAGAATCACCGGAGACGGACCATGAGGTGCCCGAGGCAGCGATATCCCGTTGGAGACAAGTCGGCTGGAGAACGATGTAGTGAATCTCGACGCAATTTGAGTGTTCCATCGTCATTAGGAGGCCCTGAACGCTACAATTAACTATCTGTTCTGCGTCGGATTCGAATATCTAGACTCACAGGAGAACGACAATAAGGTGCCCGAGGCAGCAATAGATTCTTGGAAACGAGTTAGCTGAATGCCGATGTATTGAGTCTCGATGCAATTTGAGTGTTCCATCGTCATTAGGAGGCCCTGAGCGTTACAATTAACTATCAGTTTCGTGTCGGATTCGAAAATCTAGACTCACAGGAGAGGGACCACATGAAGCCCGAGGCAGCAATATCCCCTTGTAGACAAGTCGGCTGGAGATCGATGTATTGACTCTCGACGCAATTTGAGTGTTCCATCGTAACTAGGAGGCCCTGAATGTTACAATTAACTATCAGTTTTTCGTCGGATTCAAAAATCTAGACTCACAGGAGACGGACCATTTGGTGCCCGAGGCAGCAATATCCCCTTGGACACAAGTCGGCTGGAGGACGATGTATTGATTCTCGACGCAAAATGAGTGTTCCATCGTCATTAGAAGGCGCTGAACGTTACAATTAAATATCAGTTATGCGTCGGTTTCGAAAATCTAGACTCACAGGAGAACGACCATAAGGTGCCAGAGGCAGCAAAAGACCATTGGAGACAATTCGGCTGGAGGCCGATGGATTGAATCTCGACGCAATTTGAGTGTTCCATCGTCATTGGGTGACCCTGAACGTTGCAATTAACTATCATTTTTGCGTCGGATTCGAAATTCTAGACTCACAGGAGAACAACCATAAGGTGCATGAGGCAGCAATAGACCCTTGGAGACAAGTCGGCTGGAGGACGATGTATTGAATCTCGACGCAATTTGAGTGTTCCATCGTCAATGGAGGCCTCTGAACGTTACAATTAACAATCAGTTTTGCGTCGGGTTCGAAATTCTAGACTCACTGGAGACGGACCATTAGGTGCCCGAGGCTGCAATATCCCCATGGAGACCAGTCTGCTGGAGGTCGATGTATTGAATCACGACGCAATTTGAGTGCTCCATCGTAATTAGGAGTCCCTGAACTTTACAATTAATTATCAGTTTTGCGTCGGATTCGAAAATCTAGACTCACAGGAAACGGACCATTTCGTGCCCGTGGCAGCAATAGACCCTTGGAGACAAGTCGGCTGAAGGACGATGTATTGAATCTCGACGCAATTTGAGTGTTCCATCGTCATTAGGAGGCCCTGAACGTTACAATTAACTATCAGTTTCGCGTCGGATTCGAAAATCTAGACTCACAGGAGAACGACCATAAGGTGCCCGAGGCAGCAATAAATTTTTGGAGACGAGTTAGCTGAATGCCGATGTATTGAATCTCGACGTAATTTGAGTGTTCCATCGTCATTAGGAGGCCCTGAACGTTACAATTAACTATCAGTTTCGCGTCGGATTCGAAAATCTAGACTCACAGGAGAGGGACCACTTGAAGCCCGAGGCAGCAATATCCCCTTGTAGACAAGTCGGCTGGAGATCGATGTATTGACTCTCGACGCGATTTGAGTGTTCCATCGTAACTAGGAGGCCCTGAATGTTACAAATAACTATCAGTTTTTCGTCGGATTCAAAAATCTAGACTCACAGGAGACGGACCATTTGGTGCCCGAGGCAGCAATATCCCCTTGGACACAAGTCGGCTGGAGGACGATGTATTGATTCTCGACGCAAAATGAGTGTTCCATCGTCATTAGAAGGCGCTGAACGTTACAATTAAATATCAGTTATGCGTCGGTTTCGAAAATCTAGACTCACAGGAGAACGACCATAAGGTGCCAGAGGCAGCAAAAGACCATTGGAGACAATTCGGCTGGAGGCCGATGGATTGAATCTCGACGCAATTTGAGTGTTCCATCGTCATTGGGAGACCCTGAACGTTGCAATTAACTATCATTTTTGCGTCGGATTCGAAATTCTAGACTCACAGGAGAACAACCATAAGGTGCATGAGGCAGCAATAGACCCTTGGAGACAAGTCGGCTGGAGGACGATGTATTGAATCTCGACGCAATTTGAGTGTTCCATCGTCAATGGAGGCCTCTGAACGTTACAATTAACAATCAGTTTTGCGTCGGGTTCGAAATTCTAGACTCACTGGAGACGGACCATTAGGTGCCCGAGGCTGCAATATCCCCATGGAGACCAGTCTGCTGGAGGTCGATGTATTGAATCACGACGCAATTTGAGTGCTCCATCGTAATTAGGAGTCCCTGAACTTTACAATTAATTATCAGTTTTGCGTCGGATTCGAAAATCTAGACTCACAGGAAACGGACCATTTCGTGCCCGTGGCAGCAATAGACCCTTGGAGACAAGTCGGCTGAAGGACGATGTATTGAATCTCGACGCAATTTGAGTGTTCCATCGTCATTAGGAGGCCCTGAACGTTACAATTAACTATCAGTTTCGCGTCGGATTCGAAAATCTAGACTCACAGGAGAACGACCATAAGGTGCCCGAGGCAGCAATAAATTTTTGGAGACGAGTTAGCTGAATGCCGATGTATTGAATCTCGACGTAATTTGAGTGTTCCATCGTCATTAGGAGGCCCTGAACGTTACAATTAACTATCAGTTTCGCGTCGGATTCGAAAATCTAGACTCACAGGAGAGGGACCACATGAAGCCCGAGGCAGCAATATCCCCTTGTAGACAAGTCGGCTGGAGATCGATGTATTGACTCTCGACGCGATTTGAGTGTTCCATCGTAACTAGGAGGCCCTGAATGTTACAATTAACAATCAGTTTTTCGTCGGATTCAAAAATCTAGACTCACAGGAGACGGACCAATTGGTGCCCGAGGCAGCAATATCCCCTTGGACACAAGTCGGCTGGAGGACGATGTTTTGATTCTCGACGCAAATTGAGTGTTCCATCGTCATTAGGAGGCGCTGAACGTTACAATTAAATATCAGTTATGCGTCGGTTTCGAAAATCTAGACTCACAGGAGAACGACCATAAGGTGCCAGAGGCAGCAACAGACCCTTGGAGACAAGTCGGCTGGAGGCCGATGTATTGAATCTCGACGCAATTTGAGTGTTCCATCGTCATTGGGAGGCCCTGAAAAATACAATTAACTATCATTTTTGCGTCGGATTCGAAATTCTAGACTCACAGGAGAACGACCATAAGGTGCCCGAGGCATCAATAGACAGTTGGAGACAAGTCGGCTGGAGGACGATGTATTGAATCTCGACGCAATTTGAGTGTTCCATCGTCAATAGGTGCCCCTGAACGTTACAATTAACAATCAGTTTTGCGTCGGGTACGAAATTCTAGACTCACTGGAGACGGACCATTAAGTGCCCGAGGCAGCAATATCCCCATGGAGACCAGTCCGCTGGAGGACGATGAATTGAATCGCGACGCAATTTGAGTGTTCCATCGTCATTAGGAGGCCCTTAAATGATACAATTAACTATCAGTTTTGCGTCGGATTTGAAATTCTAGACTCACTGGAGGCCGACCTCATCGAGCCCGAGGCAACAATATCCCCTTGTAGACAAGTCGGTTGGAGGTCGATGTATTGACTCTTGACGCAATTTGAGTGTTCCATCGTCTTTAGGAGGCCCTGAACGTTACAATTAACTATCAGTTTTGCGTCGGATTCGAAAATCTAGACTCACAGGAGGACGATCATAAGGTGCCCCAGGCAGCAATAGACCCTTGGAGACAAGTCGGCTGGAGGACGATATATTGGATCGCGACGCAATTTGAGTGATCCATCGTAACTAGGAGGCCCTGAATATTACAATTAACTATCAGTTTTTCGTCGGATCCGAAAATCTAGACTCACTGGAGACGGACCATAAGGTGCCCGAAGCAGAAATATCCCTTTGGGAACCAGTCCGACGGAGGCCGATGTATTGAATCTCGACGCAGTTTGAGTGTTCCATCGTCATTAGGAGGCGCTTAACGTTACAATTAACTATCATTTTTGCGTCGGATTCGAAAATCTAGAGTCACAGGAGACGGACCATATGTTGCCCGAGGCAGCAATATCCCTTTGGAGACAAGTCGGCTGGAGGCCGATGTATTGAATCTCGACGCAATTTGAATGTTCCATCGTCTTTAGGAGGCCCTGAACGTTACAATTAACGATCAGTTTCGCGTCGGATTCGAAAATCTAGACTCACAGGAGAAGGACCATATGGTGCCCGAGGCAGCAATATCCCTTTGGACACAAGTCGGCTGGAAGACGATGTATTGAATTTCGACGCAATGTGACTGTTCCATCGTCATTAGGAGGCACTGAGCGTTACAATTAAATATCAGTTATATGTCGGATTCGAAAATCTAGACTCACAGGAGAACGACCATAAGGTGCCAGAGGCAGCAACAGTCCCTTGGAGACAAGTCGGCTGAAGGACGATGTATTGAATCTCGACTCAATTTCAGTGTTCTGTCGTCATTAGGAGGCGCTGAACGTTACAATTCACTATCATTTTTGTGTCGGATTCGAAAATCTAGACTCACAGGAGAAGGATCATATGGTGCCCGAGACAGCAATATCGCCTTGGAGACAAGTCGGCTGGAGGACGATGTATTGAATCTCGACGCAATTTGAGTGGTCCATCGTCAATAGGTGCCCCTGAACGTTACAATTAACAATCAGTTTTGCGTCGGGTTCGAAATTCTAGACTCACTGGAGACGGACCATTAGGTGCCCGAGGCAGCAATATCCCCATGGAGACCAGTCCGCTGGAGGACGATGTATTGAATTACGACGCAATTTGAGTGCTCCATCGTCATTAGGAGGCCCTTAAATGATACAATTAACTATCAGTTTTGCGTCGGATTTGAAAAACTAGACTCACAGGAGGCGGACCACATCGAGCATGAGGCAGCAATATCCCCTTGTAGACAAGTCGGTTGGAGGTCGATGTATTGACTCTCGACGCAATTTGAGTGTTCCATCGTCATTAGGAGGCCCTGAATGTAACAATTAACTATCAGTTTTACGTCGGATTCGAAAATCTAGACTCGCAGGGGTGCCCGATGCAGCAATATCCCCTTGGAGACCAGTCCGCTGGAGGACGTTGTATTGGATCGCGACGCAATTTGAGTGTTCCATCGTAACTAGGAGGCCCTGAATGTTACAATTAACTATCAGTTTTTCGTCGGATTCGAAAATCTAGACTCACTGGAGTCGGACAATAAGGTGCCCGACGCAGCAATATCTACTTGGGGCCAGTCCGCTGGAGGACGATGTATTGAATCGCGACGTAAGTAGAGTGCTACATCGTCATTAGGAGGCCATGAACGTTACAATTAACTATCAGTTTCGCGTCGGATTCGAAAATCTAGACTCACAGCAGAAGGACCATATGGTGCCCGACGCAGCAATATCCCCTTGGACACAAGTCGGCTGGAGGACGATGTATTGAATCTCGACGCAATGTGAGTGTTCAATCGTCATTAGGAGGCGCCGAACGTTACAATTAACTATCAGTTATCCTACGGATTCGAAAATCTAGACTCACAGGAGAACGGCCATAAGGTGCCCGAGGCAGCAATGGACCCATGGAGACAAATCGGCTCGAGGACGATGTACTGAATCTCGACGCAATTTGAGTGTTCCACCGTCATTAGGAGCCGCTGAACGTTACAATTAACTATCTGTTTTGCGCCGGATTCGAAAATCTAGACTCACCGGAGAACGACTACAAGGTGCCCGAGGCAGCAATAGACTCTTGGAGACAAGTCGGCTGAAGGACGATGTATTGAATCTCGACGCAATTTGAGTGTTCCATCGTCATTAGGAGGCCTTGTGCGTTACAATTATCTATCAGTTTCGCGTCGGATACGAAAATGTAGACTCACAGGAGACGGGCCACATGGAGCCCGAGGCAGCAATATCCCCTTGTAGACAAGTCGGTTGGAGGTCGATGTATTGACTCTCGACGCAATTTGAGTGTTCCATAGTCATTAGGAGGCGCTGAACGTTACAATTAATTATCTGTTTTGTGCCGGATTCAAAAATCTAGACACACCGGAGAGCGACCATAAGATGCAAGAGGCAGCAATAGACTCTTGGTGACAAGCCGGCTGAAGGACGATGTATTGAATCTTGACGCAATTTGAGTGTTCCATCGTCATTAGGAGGCCATGAACGTTACAATTAACTATCAGTTTCGCGTCGGATTCGAAAATGTAGAGTCACAAGTGACGAACCACATGGAGCCCGAGGCAGCAATATCCCCTTGTAGACAAGTCGGCTGGAGGTCGATGTATTGACTCTCCACGCAATTTGAGTGTTCCATCGTCATTAGGAGGCGCTGAACGTTACAATTAGCTATCATTCTTGCGTCGGATTCGAAAATCTAGACTCACAGGAGAACGACCATAAGGTGCCCGAGGCCGCAATAGACCCTTGGAGACAAGTCGACTGCTGGACGATGTATTGACTCTCGACGCAATTTGAGTGTTCCATCGTCATTAGAAGGCCATGAACGTTACAATTAACTATCAGTTTCCCGTCGGATTTGAAAATCTAGACTCACAGGAGACGGTCCATTTGGTGCCCGAGGAAGGAATATCCCCTTGGAGACAAATCGGCTGGAGGACGATGTATTCAATCTCGACGCAATTTGAGTGTTCTATCGTCATTAGGAGGCGCTGAACGTTACAATTCACTATCATTTTTGCGTCGGATTCGAAAATCAAGACTCACAGGAGAAGCAGCAATAGACTCTTGGAGACAAGTCGGCTGAATGCCGATGTATTGAATCTCGACGCAATTTGAGTGTTCCATCGTCATTAGGAGGCCCTGAACGTTACAATTAACTATCAGTTTCGCGTCGGATTCGAAAATCTAGACTCACAGGAGACGGACCACATTTAGCCCGAGGCAGCAATATCCCCTTGTAGACAAGTCGGCTGGAGATCGATGTATTGACTCTCGACGCAATTTGAGCGTTCCATCGTCATTAGGAGGCGCTGAACGTTACAATGAACTATCATTTTTGCGTCGGATTCGAAAATCTAGTCACAGGAGACGGACCATATGGTGCCCGAGGCAGCAATATCCCCTTGGAGACAAGTTTCCTGGAGGCCGATGTATTGAATCTCGACGCAATTTGAGTGTTCTATTGTCATTAGGAGGCCCTGAATGTTACAATTAACTGTCAGTTTTTCGCCGGATTCGAAAATCTAGACTCACTGGGGACGGACCATAGGGTGCCCGAAGCAGCATTATCCCCTTGGAGACCAGTCCGCTGGAGGACGATGTACTGAATCGTGACGTACTTAGAGTTCTCCATCGTCATTAGGAGGCCCTGAACGTTACAATTAACTATCAGTTTTGCGTCGGATTCGAAGATCTAGACTCACAGGATACGGACCACATCGAGCCCGAGGCAGCAATATCCCCTTGTAGACAAGTCGGCTGGAGGTCGATGTATTGAATCTCGATGCGATTTGAGCGAACCTTCGTCGTTAGGAGGCCCTGAACGTAACAATTAACCATCTGTTTTGCGTCGGATTCGAAAATCTAGAGTCACAGTAGAACGACCATAAGGTGCCCGAGGCCGCAATAGACCCATGGTGACAAGGCTGCTCGAGGCCGATGTATTGAATCTCGACGCAATTTGAGTGTTCCATCGTCATTAGGAGGCCTTGAGCGTTACAATTAACTATCAGTTTAGCGTCGGATTCGAAAATCTAAACTCACAGGAGACGAACCACATCGAGCCCGAGGCAGCAATATCCCCTTGTAGACCAGTCGGCTCTAGGTCGATGTATTAAATCTCGACGCGATTTGAGTGTTCCTTCGTCAATAGGAGGCCCTGAACGTCACAATTAACCATCTGTTTAGCGTCGGATTCGAAAATCTAGACTCACAGGAGAACCACCATAAGGTGCCCGCGGCAGCAATAGAACCATGGAGACAAGTCGGCTCGAGGCCGATGTATTGAATCTCGACGCAATTTGAGTGCTCCATCGTCAATAGGAGGCCCTGAACGTTACAATTAACTATCATTTTAGAGTCGGACTCGAAAATCTATTCACAGGAGGAGGATCATATGGTGCCCGAGACAGCAATATGCCCTTGGAGAAAAGTCGGCTGAAGGGCGATATATATCTCGACGCAATTTGAGAGATCCATCGTCATTAGGAGACCCTGAACGTTACAATTAACTATAAGTTTTGCGTCGGATTCGAAAACGTAGAATCACCGGAGACGGACCATGTGGTGCCCGAGGCAGCGATATCCCCTTGGAGACAAGTCAGCTGGAGGACGATGTAGTGAATCTCGTTGAATTTGAGTGTTCCTTCGTCATTAGGATGCCTTGAACGTTACAATTAACTATCTGTTTTGCGTCGGATTCGAAAATCTAGACTCACAGGAGAACGACCATCAGGTGCCCGAGGCAGCAATAGACCCTTGGACACAAGTCGGCTCGAGGCCGCTGTTTTGAATCTCGACACAATTTGAGTGTTCCATCGTCATTAGGAGACCCTGAACGTTACAATTAACTATCTTTTTTGCGTCGGATTCGAAAATCTAGACTCACAGGAGAACGACAAGAAGGTGCCCGAGGCAGCAATAGACTCTTGGAGACAAGTCGGCTTAATGCCGATGTATTGAATCTCGACGCAATTTGAGTGTTCCATCGTCATTAGGAGGCCCTGAACGTTACAATTAACTATCAGTTTCGCATCGGATTCGAAAATCTAGACTCACAGGAGACGGACCACATGAAGCCCGAGGCAACAATATCCCCTTGGAGACAAGTTGGCTGGAGGCCGATGTATTGATTTTCGACGCAATTTGAGTGTTCCATCGTCATTAGGACGCCCTGAATGTTACAATTAACTGTCAGTTTTTGCGTCGGATTCGAAAATCTAGACTCACTGGAGACGGACCGTAAGGTGCTCGAAGCAGCTATATGCCCTTGGGAACCAGTCCGCTGGAGGACGATGTATTGAATTGCGACGTTATTAGAGTGCTCCATCGTCATTAGGAGGCCCTGAACGTTACAATTAACTATCAGTTTCACGTCGGATTCGAAAATCTAGACTCACAGGAGACGGTCCATTTGGTGCCCGAGGCAGGAATATCCCCTTGGAGACAAATCGACTGGAGGACGATGTATTCAATCTCGACGCAATTTGAGTGTTCTATCGTCATTAAGAGGCGCTGAACGTTACAATTCACTATCATTTTTGCGTCGGATTCGAAAATCTAGACTCACAGGAGAAGCAGCAATAGACTCTTGGAGACAAGTCGGCTGAATGCCGATGTATTGAATCTCGACGCAATTTGATTGTTCCATCGTCATTAGGAGGCCCTGAACGTTACAATTAACTATCAGTTTCGCGTCGGATTCGAAAATCTAGACTCACAGGAGACGGACCACATGAAGCCCGAGGCAGCAATATCCCCTTGTAGACAAGTCGGCTGGAGATCGATGTATTGACTCTCGACGCAATTTGAGCGTTCCATCGTCATTAGGAGGCGCTGAACGTTACAATGAACTATCTGTTTTGCGTCGGATTCGAAAATCTAGACTCATAGGAGAACGACCAGAAGGTGCCCGAGGCAGCAATAGACTCTTGGAGACGAGTCGGCTGAATGCCGATATATTGAATCTCGACGCAATTTGAGTGTTCCATCGTCATTAGGAGGCCCTGATCGTTACAATTAACTACCAGTTTCGCGTCGGATTCGAAAATCTAGACTCACAGGAGACGGACCACATCGAGCCCGAGGCAGCAATATCCCCTTGTAGACAAATCGGCTGGAGGTCGATGTATTGAATCTCGACGCGATTTGAGTGTTCCTTCGTCATTAGGAGGCCCTGAACGTCACAATTAACCATCTGTTTTGCGTCGGATTCGAAAATCTAGACTCACAGGAGAACCACCATAAGGTGCCCGAGGCAGCAATAGACCCATGGAGACAAGTCGGCTCGAGACCGCTGTTTTGAATCTTGACACAATTTGAGTGTTCCATCGTCATTAGGATGCCCTGAACGTTACAATTAACTATCATTTTAGCGTCGGATTCGAAAATCTACTCACAGGAGGAGGATCAAATGGTGCACGAGACAGCAATATGCCCTTGGAGAAAAGTCGGCTGAAGGACGATATATATCTCGACGCGATTTGAGTGTTCCTTCGTCATTAGGAGGCGCTGAGCGTTACAATTAACTATCATTTTTGCGTCGGTTTCGAAAATCTACCCACAGGAGAAGGATCATATGGTGCCCGAGACGGCAATATCCCCTTGGAGACAAGTCGGCTAAAGGACGATGTATTGATACTCACCGCAATTTGAGTTTTCCATCATCATTAGGAGGCCCTGAACGTTACAATTAACTATCAGTTTCGCGTATGATTCAAATATCTAGACACACAGGAGACGGACCATTTGGTTGCCGAAGCAGCAATATCCCCTTGGAGAAAAATCGGCTGGTGGACGATGTATTGAATCTCGACGGAATTTGAGTGCTCCATCGTCATTAGGAGGCCCTGAACGTTACAATTATATATAAGTTTTGCGTCGGATTCGAAAACGTAGAATCACCGGAGACGGACCATGTGGTGCCCGAGGCAGCGATATCCCCTTGGAGACAAGTCAGCTGGAGGACGATGTAGTGAATCTCGACGAATTTGAGTGTTCCTTCGTCATTAGGATGCCCTGAACGTTACAATTAACTATCTGTTTTGCGTCGGATTAGAAAATCTAGACTTACAGGAGAACGACCATCAAGTGCCCGAGGCAACAATAGACCCTTGGAGACAAGTCGGCTCGAGGCCGCTGTTTTGAATCTCGACACAATTTGAGTGTTCCATCGTCATTAGGAGGCCCTGAACGTTACAATTAACTATCTGTTTTGCGTCGGATTCGAAAATCTAGACTCACAGGAGAACGACAAGAAGGTGCCCGAGGCAGCAATAGACTCTTGGAGACAAGTCGGCTTAATGCCGATGTATTGAATCTCGACGCAATTTGAGTGTTCCATCGTCATTAGGAGGCCCTGAACGTTATAATTAACTATCAGTTTCGCATCGGATTCGAAAATCTAGACTCACAGGAGACGGACCACATGAGGCCCGAGGCAACAAAATCCCCTTGGAGACAAGTTGGCTGAATGACGATGTATTGAATCTAGACGCTTCGTGAGTGTTCCATCGTCATTAGGAGGCCTGAACGTTACAATTAACTATCAGTTTCGCGTCGGATTCGAAAATGTAGACTCACAGGAGATGGACCTCATGGGGCCCGAGGCAGCAAAATCCCCTTGTAGACAAGTCAGCTGGAGGTCCATGAATTGACTCTCGACGCAATTTGAGTGTTGCATCGTCATTAGGAGGCCCTGAATGTTACAATTAACTGTCAGTTTTTCGTCGGATTCGAAATTCTTGACTCACTGGAGACGGACCACACGGTGCTCGAAGCAGCAATATCCCCTTATGGACCAGTCCGCTGGAGGACGATGTATTGAATCGCGACGTTATTAGAGTGCTCCATCCTCATTAGGAGGCCCTGAACGTTACAATTAACTATCAGTTTCGCGTCGGATTCGAAAATCTAGACTCACAGGAGTACGACCAGAAGGTGCCCGAAGCAACAATAGACTCTTGGAGACAAGTCGGCTGAATGCCGATGTATTGAGTCTCGACGCAATTTGAGTGTTCCATCGTCATTAGGAGGCCCTGAACGTTACAATTAACTATCAGTTTCGCGTCGGATTCGAAAATCTAGACTCACAGGAGACGGACCACATGAAGCCCGAAGCATCAATATCCCCATGTAGACAAGTCGGCTGGAGATCGATGTATTGACCCTCGACGCAATTTGAGTGTTCCATCGTCATTAGGAGGCGCTGAACGTTACAATGAACTATCGTTTTTGCGTCGGATTCGAAAATCTAGACTCTCAGGATAAGGCTCATATGGTGCCCGAGACAGCAATATCCCCTTGGAGACAAGTCGGCTGAAGGACGATGTATTGAATCTAGACGCGATGCGAGTGTTCTATCGTCATTAGGAGGCCCTGAACGTTAAAATTAACTATCAGTTTCGCGTCGGATTCGAAAATCTAGACTCACAGGAGACGGACCACATGGAGCCGGAGGCAGCAAAATCCACTTGTAGACAAGTCAGCTGGAGGTCGACGAATTGACTCTCGACGCAATTTGAGTGTTCCATCGTCATTAGGAGGCCCTGATCGTTACAATTAACTATCAGTTTCGCGTCGGATTCGAAAATCTAGACTCACAGGAGACGGACCACATGAAGCCCGAGGCAGCTATATTCCCTTGGAGACAAGTTGGCTGGAGGCCGATGTATTGATTCTCGACGCAATTTGAGTGTTCCATCGTCATTAGGAGGCCCTGAATGTTACAATTAACTGTCAGTTTTTCGTCGGATTCGAAAATCTAGACTCACTGGAGACGGACCATAGGGTGCCCGAAGCAGCAATGTCCCCTTGGAGACCAGTCCGCTAGTGGACGATGTATTGAATCGCGACGTAATTAGAGTTCTCCATCGTCATTAGGAGGCCCTTAACGTTACAATTAACTATCAGTTTCGCGTCGGATTCGAAAATCTAGACTCACAGGAGACGGACCACATCGAGCCCGAGGCAGCAATATCCCCTTGTAGACAAATCGGCTGGAGGTCGATGTATTGAATCTCGACGCGATTTGAGTGTTCCTTCGTCATTAGGAGGCCCTGAACGTCACAATTAACCATCTGTTTTGCGTCGGATTCGAAAATCTAGACTCACAGGAGAACCACCATAAGGTGCCCGAGGCAGCAATAGACCCATGGAGACAAGTCGGCTCGAGACCGCTGTTTTGAATCTTGACACAATTTGAGTGTTCCATCGTCATTAGGATGCCCTGAACGTTACAATTAACTATCATTTTAGCGTCGGATTCGAAAATCTACTCACAGGAGGAGGATCAAATGGTGCACGAGACAGCAATATGCCCTTGGAGAAAAGTCGGCTGAAGGACGATATATATCTCGACGCGATTTGAGTGTTCCTTCGTCATTAGGAGGCGCTGAGCGTTACAATTAACTATCATTTTTGCGTCGGTTTCGAAAATCTACCCACAGGAGAAGGATCATATGGTGCCCGAGACGGCAATATCCCCTTGGAGACAAGTCGGCTAAAGGACGATGTATTGATACTCACCGCAATTTGAGTTTTCCATCATCATTAGGAGGCCCTGAACGTTACAATTAACTATCAGTTTCGCGTCGGATTCAAATATCTAGACACACAGGAGACGGACCATTTGGTTGCCGAAGCAGCAATATCCCCTTGGAGAAAAATCGGCTGGAGGACGATGTATTGAATCTCGACGGAATTTGAGTGCTCCATCGTCATTAGGAGGCCCTGAACGTTACAATTATATATAAGTTTTGCGTCGGATTCGAAAACGTAGAATCACCGGAGACGGACCATGTGGTGCCCGAGGCAGCGATATCCCCTTGGAGACAAGTCAGCTGGAGGACGATGTAGTGAATCTCGACGAATTTGAGTGTTCCTTCGTCATTAGGATGCCCTGAACGTTACAATTAACTATCTGTTTTGCGTCGGATTAGAAAATCTAGACTTACAGGAGAACGACCATCAAGTGCCCGAGGCAACAATAGACCCTTGGAGACAAGTCGGCTCGAGGCCGCTGTTTTGAATCTCGACACAATTTGAGTGTTCCATCGTCATTAGGAGGCCCTGAACGTTACAATTAACTATCTGTTTTGCGTCGGATTCGAAAATCTAGACTCACAGGAGAACGACAAGAAGGTGCCCGAGGCAGCAATAGACTCTTGGAGACAAGTCGGCTTAATGCCGATGTATTGAATCTCGACGCAATTTGAGTGTTCCATCGTCATTAGGAGGCCCTGAACGTTATAATTAACTATCAGTTTCGCATCGGATTCGAAAATCTAGACTCACAGGAGACGGACCACATGAGGCCCGAGGCAACAAAATCCCCTTGGAGACAAGTTGGCTGAATGACGATGTATTGAATCTAGACGCTTCGTGAGTGTTCCATCGTCATTAGGAGGCCTGAACGTTACAATTAACTATCAGTTTCGCGTCGGATTCGAAAATGTAGACTCACAGGAGATGGACCTCATGGGGCCCGAGGCAGCAAAATCCCCTTGTAGACAAGTCAGCTGGAGGTCCATGAATTGACTCTCGACGCAATTTGAGTGTTGCATCGTCATTAGGAGGCCCTGAATGTTACAATTAACTGTCAGTTTTTCGTCGGATTCGAAATTCTAGACTCACTGGAGACGGACCACACGGTGCTCGAAGCAGCAATATCCCCTTATGGACCAGTCCGCTGGAGGACGATGTATTGAATCGCGACGTTATTAGAGTGCTCCATCCTCATTAGGAGGCCCTGAACGTTACAATTAACTATCAGTTTCGCGTCGGATTCGAAAATCTAGACTCACAGGAGTACGACCAGAAGGTGCCCAAGGCAACAATAGACTCTTGGAGACAAGTCGGCTGAATGCCGATGTATTGAGTCTCGACGCAATTTGAGTGTTCCATCGTCATCTGGAGGCCCTGAACGTTACAATCAACTATCAGTTTCGCGTCGGATTCGAAAATCTAGACTCACAGGAGACGGACCACATGAAGCCCGAAGCATCAATATCCCCATGTAGACAAGTCGGCTGGAGATCGATGTATTGACCCTCGACGCAATTTGAGTGTTCCATCGTCACTAGGAGGCGCTGAACGTTACAATGAACTATCATTTTTGCGTCGGATTCGAAAATCTAGACTCTCAGGATAAGGCTCATATGGTGCCCGAGACAGCAATATCCCCTTGGAGACAAGTCGGCTGAAGGACGATGTATTGAATCTAGACGCGATGCGAGTGTTCTATCGTCATTAGGAGGCCCTGAACGTTAAAATTAACTACCAGTTTCGCGTCGGATTCGAAAATGTAGACTCACAGGAGACGGACCACATGGAGCCGGAGGCAGCAAAATCCACTTGTAGACAAGTCAGCTGGAGGTCGACGAATTGACTCTCGACGCAATTTGAGTGTTCCATCGTCATTAGGAGGCCCTGATCGTTACAATTAACTATCAGTTTCGCGTCGGATTCGAAAATCTAGACTCACAGGAGACGGACCACATGAAGCCCGAGGCAGCTATATTCCCTTGGAGACAAGTTGGCTGGAGGCCGATGTATTGATAATCGACGCAATTTGAGTGTTCCATCGTCATTAGGAGGCCCTGAATGTTACAATTAACTGTCAGTTTTTCGTCGGATTCGAAAATCTAGACTCACTGGAGACGGACCATAGGGTGCCCGAAGCAGCAATATCCCCTTGGAGACCAGTCCGCTGGTGGACGATGTATTGAATCGCGACGTAATTAGAGTTCTCCATCGTCATTAGGAGGCCCTGAACGTTACAATTAACTATCAGTTTTGCGTCGGATTCGAAAATCTAGACTCACAGGAGACGGACCACATGAAGCCCGAGGCAGCAATATTCCCTTGGAGACAAGTTGGCTGGAGGCCGATGTATTGATTCTCGACGCAATTTGTGTGTTCCATCGTCATTAGGAGGCCCTGAATGTTACAATTAACTGTCAGTTTTTCGTCGGATTCGAAAATCTAGACTCAGTGGAGACGGACCATAGGGTGCCCGAAGCAGCAACATCCTCTTGGAGACCAGCCCGCTGGAGGACGATGTATTGAATCGCGATATAATTAGAGTTCTCCATCGTCATTAGGAGGCCCTGAACGTTACAATTAACTATCAGTTTTGCGTCGGATTCGAAAATCTAGACTCACAGGATACGGACCACATCGAGCCCGAGGCAGCAATATCCCCTTGTAGACAAGTCGGCTGGAGGTCGATGTATTGAATCTCGACACGATTTGAGTGTTCCTTAATCATTAGGAGGCCCTGAACGTAACAATTAACCACCTGTTTTGCGTCGGATTCGAAAATCTAGACTCACAGGAGATCGACCATAAGGTGCCCGAGGCATGGTGACAAGGCGGCTCGAGGCCGATGTATTGAATCTCGACGCAATTTGAATGTTCCATCGTCATTAAGAGGCCCTGAACGTTACAATTAACTATCAGTTTTGCGTCGGATTCGAAAATCTAGACTCACAGGAGACGGACCACATCAAGCCCGAGGCAGCAATATCCCCTTGTAGACAAGTCGGCTGGAGGTCGATGTATTGAATCTCGACGAGATTTGAGTGTTCCTTCGTCATTAGGAGGCCCTGAACGTCACAATTAACCATCTGTTTTGCGTCGGATTCGAAAATCTAGACTCACAGGAGAACCACCATAAGGTGCCCGAGGCAGCAATAGACCCATGGAGACAAGTCGGCTCGAGGCCGATGTATTGAATCTCGACGCAATTTGAGTGCTCCATCGTCATTAGGAGGCCCTGAATGTTACAATTAACTATAAGTTTTGCGTCGGATTCGAAAACGTAGAATCACCGGAGACGGACCATGTGGTGCCCGAGGCAGCGATATCCCCTTGGAGACAAGTCAGCTGGAGGACGATGTAGTAAATCTTGACGAATTTGAGTGTTCCTTCGTCATTAGGATGCCCTGAACGTTACAATTAACTATCTGTTTTGCCTCGGATTCGAAAACATAGACTCACAGGAGAACGACCATCAGGTGCCCGAGGCAGCAGTAGACCCTTGGAGACAAGTCGGCTCGAGGCCGCTGTTTTGAATCTCGACACAATTTGAGTGTTCCATCGTCATTAGGAGGCCCTGAACGTTACAATTAACTATTTGTTTTGCGTCTGATTCGAAAATCTAGACTCACAGAACGACAAGAAGGTGCCCGAGGCAGCAATAGACACCTGGAGACAAGTCGGCTTAATGCCGATGTATTGAATCTCGACGCAATTTGAGTGTTCCATCGTCATTAGGAGGCCCTGAACGTTACAATTAACTATCAGTTTCGCATCGGATTCGAAAATCTAGACTCACAGGAGACGGACCACATGAAGCCCGAGGCAACAATATCCCCTTGGAGACAAGTTGGCTGGAGGCCGACGTATTGATTCTCGACGCAATTTGAGTTATCCATCGTCATTTGGAGGCCATCAATGTTACAATTAACTGTCAGTTTTTCGTCGGATTCGAAAATCTAGACTCACTGGAGACGGACCATAAGGTCCCCGAAGCAGCAATATCCCCTTGGAGACCAGTCCGCTGGAGGACGATGTATTAAATCGCGACGTAATTAGAGTTCTCCATCGTCATTAGGAGGCCCTGAACGTTACAATTAACTATCAGTTTCGCGTCGGATTCGAAAATCTAGACTCACAGGAGAAGGACCATATGGTGCCCGAGGCAGCAATATCCCCTTGGACACAAGTCGGCTGGAGGCCGATGTATTGGATCTCGACGCAATTTGAGTGTTCTATCGTCATTAGGAGGCGCTGAACGTTACAATTCACTATCATTTTTGCGTCGGATTCGAAAATCTAGACTCTCAGGAGAGGGCTCATATGGTGCCCGAGACAGCAATATCCCCTGGAGACAAGTCGGCTGGAGGCCGATGTATTGAATCACGATGCAATTTGAGTGTTCCATCGTCATTAGGTGCCCCTGAACGTTACAATTAACTATCATTTTAGCGTCGGATTCGAAAATCTACTGACAGGAGGAGGATCATATGGTGCCCGAGACAGCAATATCCCCTTGGAGACAAGTCGGCTGAAGGACGATGTATTGAATCTAGACGCAATGTGAGTGTTCCATCGTCATTAGGAGGCCCTGAACGTTACAATTAACTATCGGTTTCGCGTCGGATTCAAGAATCTAGACTCACAGGAGACGGACCTTTTGGTGCCCGAGGCAGCAATGTCCCCTTGGACGCAAGTCGGCTGGAGGACGATTTATTGAATCTCGACGCAATGTGAGTGTCCCATCGTCATTAGGAGGCGCTGAACGTTACAGCTAACTATCATTTTTGCGTCGCATTCGAAAATGTAGACTCACAGAAGAACGACCATAAGGTGCCCGAGTCAGCAATAGACCCTTGGAGACAAGTCGGCTGGAGGACGATGTATTGACTCTCGACGCAATTTGAGTGCTCCATCGTCATTAGGAGGCGCTGAACCTTACAATTAACTATCGTTTTAGCCTCGGATTCGAAAATCTACTCATAGGAAAAGGATCATATGATGCCCGAGACAGCAATTTCCCCTTGGAGACAAGTCGGCTGAAGGACGATGTATTGAATCGCGACGCAATTTGAGTGTTCCATCATCATTAGGAGGCCCTGAACGTTACAATTAACTATCACTTTCGCGTCTGATTCAAGAATCTAGACTCACAGGAGACGGACCATTTGGTGCCCGAGGCAGCAATATCCCCTTGCAGACAAAGCTGCTGGAGGACGATGTAATCAATCTCGACGCAATTTGAGTGTTCTATCGTCATTAGGATGCGCTGAACGTTACAATTCACTATCATTTTTGCGTCATATTCAAAAATCTAGACTCTCAGGAGAAGGCACATATGGTGCCCGAGACAGCAATATCCCCTTGGAGACAAGTCGGCTGGAAGACGATGTATTGAATCTCGACGCAATTTGAGTGTTCTATCGTCATTAGGAGGCGCTGAACGTTACAATTCACTATCATTTTTGCGTCGGATTCGAAAATCTAGACTCACAGGAGAAGGCTCATATGGTGCCCGAGACAGCAATATCCCCTTGGAGACAAGTCGGCTGGAAAACGATGTATTGAATCTCGACGCAATTTGAGTGTTCTATCGTCATTAGGAGGCGCTGAACGTTACAATTCACTATCATTTTTGCGTCGGATTCGAAAATCTAGACTCTCAGGATAAGGCTCATATGGTGCCCGAGACAGCAATATCCCCTTGGAGACAAGTCGGCTGAAGGACGATGTATTGAATCTAGACGCAATGCGAGTGTTCTATCGTCATTAGGAGGCCCTGAACGTTGCAATTAACTATCAGTTTCGCGTCGGATTCGAAAATGTAGACTTACAGGAGACGGACCACATGGAGCCCGAGGCAGCAATATCCCCTTGTAGACAAGTCAGCTGGAGGTCGATGTATTGAATCTCGACACGATTTGAGTGTTCCTTAATCATTAGGAGGCCCTGAACGTAACAATTAACCACCTGTTTTGCGTCGGATTCGAAAATCTAGACTCACAGGAGATCGACCATAAGGTGCCCGAGGCAGCAATAGACCCATGGTGACAAGGCGGCTCGAGGCCGATGTATTGAATCTCGACGCAATTTGAATGTTCCATCGTCATTAAGAGGCCCTGAGCGTTACAATTAACTATCAGTTTTGCGTCGGATTCGAAAATCTAGACTCACAGGAGACGGACCACATCAAGCCCGAGGCAGCAATATCCCCTTGTAGACAAGTCGGCTGGAGGTCGATGTATTGAATCTCGACGAGATTTGAGTGTTCCTTCGTCATTAGGAGGCCCTGAACGTCACAATTAACCATCTGTTTTGCGTCGGATTCGAAAATCTAGACTCACAGGAGAACCACCATAAGGTGCCCGAGGCAGCAATAGACCCATGGAGACAAGTCGGCTCGAGGCCGATGTATTGAATCTCGACGCAATTTGAGTGCTCCATCGTCATTAGGAGGCCCTGAATGTTACAATTAACTATAAGTTTTGCGTCGGATTCGAAAACGTAGAATCACCGGAGACGGACCATGTGGTGCCCGAGGCAGCGATATCCCCTTGGAGACAAGTCAGCTGGAGGACGATGTAGTAAATCTTGACGAATTTGAGTGTTCCTTCGTCATTAGGATGCCCTGAACGTTACAATTAACTATCTGTTTTGCCTCGGATTCGAAAACATAGACTCACAGGAGAACGACCATCAGGTGCCCGAGGCAGCAGTAGACCCTTGGAGACAAGTCGGCTCGAGGCCGCTGTTTTGAATCTCGACACAATTTGAGTGTTCCATCGTCATTAGGAGGCCCTGAACGTTACAATTAACTATTTGTTTTGCGTCTGATTCGAAAATCTAGACTCACAGAACGACAAGAAGGTGCCCGAGGCAGCAATAGACTCCTGGAGACAAGTCGGCTTAATGCCGATGTATTGAATCTCGACGCAATTTGAGTGTTCCATCGTCATTAGGAGGCCCTGAACGTTATAATTAACTATCAGTTTCGCATCGGATTCGAAAATCTAGACTCACAGGAGACGGACCACATGAAGCCCGAGGCAACAATATCCCCTTGGAGACAAGTTGGCTGGAGGCCGACGTATTGATTCTCGACGCAATTTGAGTTATCCATCGTCATTTGGAGGCCATCAATGTTACAATTAACTGTCAGTTTTTCGTCGGATTCGAAAATCTAGACTCACTGGAGACGGACCATAAGGTCCCCGAAGCAGCAATATCCCCTTGGAGACCAGTCCGCTGGAGGACGATGTATTGAACCGCGACGTAATTAGAGTTCTCCATCGTCATTAGGAGGCCCTGAACGTTACAATTAACTATCAGTTTCGCGTCGGATTCGAAAATCTAGACTCACAGGAGAAGGACCATATGGTGCCCGAGGCAGCAATATCCCCTTGGACACAAGTCGGCTGGAGGCCGATGTATTGGATCTCGACGCAATTTGAGTGTTCTATCGTCATTAGGAGGCGCTGAACGTTACAATTCACTATCATTTTTGCGTCGGATTCGAAAATCTAGACTCTCAGGAGAGGGCTCATATGGTGCCCGAGACAGCAATATCCCCTGGAGACAAGTCGGCTGGAGGCCGATGTATTGAATCACGATGCAATTTGAGTGTTCCATCGTCATTAGGTGCCCCTGAACGTTACAATTAACTATCATTTTAGCGTCGGATTCGAAAATCTACTGACAGGAGGAGGATCATATGGTGCCCGAGACAGCAATATCCCCTTGGAGACAAGTCGGCTGAAGGACGATGTATTGAATCTAGACGCAATGTGAGTGTTCCATCGTCATTAGGAGGCCCTGAACGTTACAATTAACTATCGGTTTCGCGTCGGATTCAAGAATCTAGACTCACAGGAGACGGACCTTTTGGTGCCCGAGGCAGCAATGTCCCCTTGGACGCAAGTCGGCTGGAGGACGATGTATTGAATCTCGACGCAATGTGAGTGTTCCATCGTCATTAGGAGGCGCTGAACGTTACAGCTAACTATCATTTTTGCGTCGCATTCGAAAATGTAGACTCACAGAAGAACGACCATAAGGTGCCCGAGTCAGCAATAGACCCTTGGAGACAAGTCGGCTGGAGGACGATGTATTGACTCTCGACGCAATTTGAGTGCTCCATCGTCATTAGTAGGCGCTGAACCTTACAATTAACTATCGTTTTAGCCTCGGATTCGAAAATCTACTCATAGGAAAAGGATCATATGATGCCCGAGACAGCAATTTCCCCTTGGAGACAAGTCGGCTGAAGGACGATGTATTGAATCGCGACGCAATTTGAGTGTTCCATCATCATTAGGAGGCCCTGAACGTTACAATTAACTATCACTTTCGCGTCTGATTCAAGAATCTAGACTCACAGGAGACGGACCATTTGGTGCCCGAGGCAGCAATATCCCCTTGGAGACAAAGCTGCTGGAGGACGATGTAATCAATCTCGACGCAATTTGAGTGTTCTATCGTCATTAGGATGCGCTGAACGTTACAATTCACTATCATTTTTGCGTCGGATTCAAAAATCTAGACTCTCAGGAGAAGGCACATATGGTGCCCGAGACAGCAATATCCCCTTGGAGACAAGTCGGCTGGAAGACGATGTATTGAATCTCGACGCAATTTGAGTGTTCTATCGTCATTAGGAGGCGCTGAACGTTACAATTCACTATCATTTTTGCGTCGGATTCGAAAATCTAGACTCACAGGAGAAGGCTCATATGGTGCCCGAGACAGCAATATCCCCTTGGAGACAAGTCGGCTGGAAAACGATGTATTGAATCTCGACGCAATTTGAGTGTTCTATCGTCATTAGGAGGCGCTGAACGTTACAATTCACTATCATTTTTGCGTCGGATTCGAAAATCTAGACTCTCAGGATAAGGCTCATATGGTGCCCGAGACAGCAATATCCCCTTGGAGACAAGTCGGCTGAAGGACGATGTATTGAATCTAGACGCAATGCGAGTGTTCTATCGTCATTAGGAGGCCCTGAACGTTGCAATTAACTATCAGTTTCGCGTCGGATTCGAAAATGTAGACTTACAGGAGACGGACCACATGGAGCCCGAGGCAGCAAAATCCACTTGTAGACAAGTCAGCTGGAGGTCGATGAATTGACTCTCGACGCAATTTGAGTGTTCCATCGTCATTAGGAGGCCCTGAACGTTATAATTAACTATCAGTTTTGCGTCGGAATCGAAAATCTGAACTCACAGGAGAACGACGATAAGGTGCCCGAGGCAGCAATAGACCCATGGAGACAAGTCGGCTCGAGGCCGATGTTTTGAATCTCGACGCAATTTGAGTGTTCCATCGTCATTAGTAGGCCCTGAACGTTACAATTAACTATCTGTTTTGCGTCGGATTCGAAAATCTAGACTCATAGGAGAACGACCAGAAGGTGCCCGAGGCAGCAATAGACTCTTGGGGACAAGTCGGCTGAATGCCGATGTATTGAATCTCGACGCAATTTGAGTGTTCCATCGTCATTAGGAGGCCCTGAATGTTACAATTAACTGTCAGTTTTTCGTCGGATTCGAAAATCTAGACTCACTGGAGACGGACCATAAGGTGCCCGAAGCAGCAATATCCCCTTGGAGACCAGTCCGCTGGAGGACAATGTATTGAATAGCGACGTAATTAGAGTTCTCCATCGTCATTAGGAGGCCCTGAACGTTACAATTAACTATCAGTTTCGCGTCGGATTCGAAAATCTAGACTCACAGGAGAAGGACCATATGGTGCCCGAGGCAGCAATGTCCCCTTGGACACAAGTCGCCTGGAGGACGATGTATTGAATCTCGACGCAATGTGACTGTTCCATCGTCATTAGGAGGCGCTGAACGTTACAGCTAACTATCAGTTATGCGTCGGATTCGAAAATCTAGACCCACAGAAGAACGACCATAAGGTGCCCGAGTCAGCAATAGACCCTTGGAGACAAGTCGGCTGGAGGACGATGTATTGTCTCTCGACGCAATTTGAGTGCTCCATCGTCATTAGGAGGCGCTGAACCTTACAATTAACTATCATTTTAGTGTCGGATTCGAAAATCTACTCACAGGAAAAGGATCATATGATGCCCGAGACAGCAATTTCCCCTTGGAGACAAGTCGGCTGAAGGACGATGTATTGAATCGCGACGCAATTTAAGTGTTCCATCATCATTAGGAGGCCCTGAACGCTACAATTAACTATCACTTTCGCGTCGGATTCAAGAATCTAGACTCACAGGAGCTGGACCATTTTGTGCCCGAGGCAGCAATATCCCCTTGGAGACAAACCTGCTGGAGGACGATGTAATCAATCTCGACGCAATTTGAGTGTTCTATCGTCATTAGGAGGCGCTGAACGTTACAATTCACTATCGTTTTTGCGTCGGATTCGAAAATCCAGACTCTCAGGAGAAGGCTCATATGGTGCCCGAGGCAGCAATATCCCCTTGGAGACAAGTCGGCTGAAGGACGATGTATTGAATCTCGACGCAATTTGAGTGTTCCATCGTCATTAGGACGCCCTGATCGCACCAATTAACCATCAGTTTCGCGTCGGATTCGAAAATCTAGACTCACAGGCGACGGACCACATGAAGCCCGAGGCAGCAATATCCCCTTGGAGACAAGTTGGCTGGAGGCCGATGTATTGATTCTCGACGCAATTTGAGTGTTCCATCGTCATTAGGAGGCCCTGAATGTTACAATTAACTGTCAGTTTTTCGTCGGATTCGAAAATCTAGACTCACTGGAGACGGACCATAAGGTGCCCGAAGCAGCAATTTCCCCTTGGAGACAAGTCGGCTGAAGGACGATGTATTGAATCTAGACGCAATGTGAGTGTTCCATCGTCATTAGGAGGCCCTGAACGTTACAATTAACTATCGGTTTCGCGTCGGATTCAAGAATCTAGACTCACAGGAGACGGACCTTTTGGTGCCCGAGGCAGCAATGTCCCCTTGGACGCAAGTCGGCTGGAGGACGATGTATTGAATCTCGACGCAATGTGAGTGTTCCATCGTCATTAGGAGGCGCTGAACGTTACAGCTAACTATCATTTTTGCGTCGCATTCGAAAATGTAGACTCACAGAAGAACGACCATAAGGTGCCCGAGTCAGCAATAGACCCTTGGAGACAAGTCGGCTGGAGGACGATGTATTGACTCTCGACGCAATTTGAGTGCTCCATCGTCATTAGGAGGCGCTGAACCTTACAATTAACTATCGTTTTAGCCTCGGATTCGAAAATCTACTCATAGGAAAAGGATCATATGATGCCCGAGACAGCAATTTCCCCTTGGAGACAAGTCGGCTGAAGGACGATGTATTGAATCGCGACGCAATTTGAGTGTTCCATCATCATTAGGAGGCCCTGAACGTTACAATTAACTATCACTTTCGCGTCTGATTCAAGAATCTAGACTCACAGGAGACGGACCATTTGGTGCCCGAGGCAGCAATATCCCCTTGGAGACAAAGCTGCTGGAGGACGATGTAATCAATCTCGACGCAATTTGAGTGTTCTATCGTCATTAGGATGCGCTGAACGTTACAATTCACTATCATTTTTGCGTCGGATTCAAAAATCTAGACTCTCAGGAGAAGGCACATATGGTGCCCGAGACAGCAATATCCCCTTGGAGACAAGTCGGCTGGAAGACGATGTATTGAATCTCGACGCAATTTGAGTGTTCTATCGTCATTAGGAGGCGCTGAACGTTACAATTCACTATCATTTTTGCGTCGGATTCGAAAATCTAGACTCTCAGGATAAGGCTCATATGGTGCCCGAGACAGCAATATCCCCTTGGAGACAAGTCGGCTGAAGGACGATGTATTGAATCTAGACGCAATGCGAGTGTTCTATCGTCATTAGGAGGCCCTGAACGTTGCAATTAACTATCAGTTTCGCGTCGGATTCGAAAATGTAGACTTACAGGAGACGGACCACATGGAGCCCGAGGCAGCAAAATCCACTTGTAGACAAGTCAGCTGGAGGTCGATGAATTGACTCTCGACGCAATTTGAGTGTTCCATCGTCATTAGGAGGCCCTGAACGTTATAATTAACTATCAGTTTTGCGTCGGAATCGAAAATCTGAACTCACAGGAGAACGACGATAAGGTGCCCGAGGCAGCAATAGACCCATGGAGACAAGTCGGCTCGAGGCCGATGTTTTGAATCTCGACGCAATTTGAGTGTTCCATCGTCATTAGTAGGCCCTGAACGTTACAATTAACTATCTGTTTTGCGTCGGATTCGAAAATCTAGACTCATAGGAGAACGACCAGAAGGTGCCCGAGGCAGCAATAGACTCTTGGGGACAAGTCGGCTGAATGCCGATGTATTGAATCTCGACGCAATTTGAGTGTTCCATCGTCATTAGGAGGCCCTGAATGTTACAATTAACTGTCAGTTTTTCGTCGGATTCGAAAATCTAGACTCACTGGAGACGGACCATAAGGTGCCCGAAGCAGCAATATCCCCTTGGAGACCAGTCCGCTGGAGGACAATGTATTGAATAGCGACGTAATTAGAGTTCTCCATCGTCATTAGGAGGCCCTGAACGTTACAATTAACTATCAGTTTCGCGTCGGATTCGAAAATCTAGACTCACAGGAGAAGGACCATATGGTGCCCGAGGCAGCAATGTCCCCTTGGACACAAGTCGCCTGGAGGACGATGTATTGAATCTCGACGCAATGTGACTGTTCCATCGTCATTAGGAGGCGCTGAACGTTACAGCTAACTATCAGTTATGCGTCGGATTCGAAAATCTAGACTCACAGAAGAACGACCATAAGGTGCCCGAGTCAGCAATAGACCCTTGGAGACAAGTCGGCTGGAGGACGATGTATTGTCTCTCGACGCAATTTGAGTGCTCCATCGTCATTAGGAGGCGCTGAACCTTACAATTAACTATCATTTTAGTGTCGGATTCGAAAATCTACTCACAGGAAAAGGATCATATGATGCCCGAGACAGCAATTTCCCCTTGGAGACAAGTCGGCTGAAGGACGATGTATTGAATCGCGACGCAATTTGAGTGTTCCATCATCATTAGGAGGCCCTGAACGCTACAATTAACTATCACTTTCGCGTCGGATTCAAGAATCTAGACTCACAGGAGCTGGACCATTTTGTGCCCGAGGCAGCAATATCCCCTTGGAGACAAACCTGCTGGAGGACGATGTAATCAATCTCGACGCAATTTGAGTGTTCTATCGTCATTAGGAGGCGCTGAACGTTACAATTCACTATCGTTTTTGCGTCGGATTCGAAAATCCAGACTCTCAGGAGAAGGCTCATATGGTGCCCGAGGCAGCAATATCCCCTTGGAGACAAGTCGGCTGAAGGACGATGTATTGAATCTCGACGCAATTTGAGTGTTCCATCGTCATTAGGACGCCCTGATCGAACCAATTAACCATCAGTTTCGCGTCGGATTCGAAAATCTAGACTCACAGGCGACGGACCACATGAAGCCCGAGGCAGCAATATCCCCTTGGAGACAAGTTGGCTGGAGGCCGATGTATTGATTCTCGACGCAATTTGAGTGTTCCATCGTCATTAGGAGGCCCTGAATGTTACAATTAACTGTCAGTTTTTCGTCGGATTCGAAAATCTAGACTCACTGGAGACGGACCATAAGGTGCCCGAAGCAGCAATTTCCCCTTGGAGACAAGTCGGCTGAAGGACGATGTATTGAATCTAGACGCAATGTGAGTGTTCCATCGTCATTAGGAGGCCCTGAACGTTACAATTAACTATCGGTTTCGCGTCGGATTCAAGAATCTAGACTCACAGGAGACGGACCTTTTGGTGCCCGAGGCAGCAATGTCCCCTTGGACGCAAGTCGGCTGGAGGACGATGTATTGAATCTCGACGCAATGTGAGTGTTCCATCGTCATTAGGAGGCGCTGAACGTTACAGCTAACTATCATTTTTGCGTCGCATTCGAAAATGTAGACTCACAGAAGAACGACCATAAGGTGCCCGAGTCAGCAATAGACCCTTGGAGACAAGTCGGCTGGAGGACGATGTATTGACTCTCGACGCAATTTGAGTGCTCCATCGTCATTAGGAGGCGCTGAACCTTACAATTAACTATCGTTTTAGCCTCGGATTCGAAAATCTACTCATAGGAAAAGGATCATATGATGCCCGAGACAGCAATTTCCCCTTGGAGACAAGTCGGCTGAAGGACGATGTATTGAATCGCGACGCAATTTGAGTGTTCCATCATCATTAGGAGGCCCTGAACGTTACAATTAACTATCACTTTCGCGTCTGATTCAAGAATCTAGACTCACAGGAGACGGACCATTTGGTGCCCGAGGCAGCAATATCCCCTTGGAGACAAAGCTGCTGGAGGACGATGTAATCAATCTCGACGCAATTTGAGTGTTCTATCGTCATTAGGATGCGCTGAACGTTACAATTCACTATCATTTTTGCGTCGGATTCAAAAATCTAGACTCTCAGGAGAAGGCACATATGGTGCCCGAGACAGCAATATCCCCTTGGAGACAAGTCGGCTGGAAGACGATGTATTGAATCTCGACGCAATTTGAGTGTTCTATCGTCATTAGGAGGCGCTGAACGTTACAATTCACTATCATTTTTGCGTCGGATTCGAAAATCTAGACTCACAGGAGAAGGCTCATATGGTGCCCGAGACAGCAATATCCCCTTGGAGACAAGTCGGCTGGAAAACGATGTATTGAATCTCGACGCAATTTGAGTGTTCTATCGTCATTAGGAGGCGCTGAACGTTACAATTCACTATCATTTTTGCGTCGGATTCGAAAATCTAGACTCTCAGGATAAGGCTCATATGGTGCCCGAGACAGCAATATCCCCTTGGAGACAAGTCGGCTGAAGGACGATGTATTGAATCTAGACGCAATGCGAGTGTTCTATCGTCATTAGGAGGCCCTGAACGTTGCAATTAACTATCAGTTTCGCGTCGGATTCGAAAATGTAGACTTACAGGAGACGGACCACATGGAGCCCGAGGCAGCAAAATCCACTTGTAGACAAGTCAGCTGGAGGTCGATGAATTGACTCTCGACGCAATTTGAGTGTTCCATCGTCATTAGGAGGCCCTGAACGTTATAATTAACTATCAGTTTTGCGTCGGAATCGAAAATCTGGACTCACAGGAGAATGACGATAAGGTGCCCGAGGCAGCAATAGACCCATGGAGACAAGTCGGCTCGAGGCCGATGTTTTGAATCTCGACGCAATTTGAGTGTTCCATCGTCATTAATAGGCCCTGAACGTTACAATTAACTATCTGTTTTGCGTCGGATTCGAAAATCTAGACTCATAGGAGAACGACCAGAAGGTGCCCGAGGCAGCAATAGACTCTTGGGGACAAGTCGGCTGAATGCCGATGTATTGAATCTCGACGCAATTTGAGTGTTCCATCGTCATTAGGAGGCCCTGAATGTTACAATTAACTGTCAGTTTTTCGTCGGATTCGAAAATCTAGACTCACTGGAGACGGACCATAAGGTGCCCGAAGCAGCAATATCCCCTTGGAGACCAGTCCGCTGGAGGACAATGTATTGAATAGCGACGTAATTAGAGTTCTCCATCGTCATTAGGAGGCCCTGAACGTTACAATTAACTATCAGTTTCGCGTCGGATTCGAAAATCTAGACTCACAGGAGAAGGACCATATGGTGCCCGAGGCAGCAATGTCCCCTTGGACACAAGTCGCCTGGAGGACGATGTATTGAATCTCGACGCAATGTGACTGTTCCATCGTCATTAGGAGGCGCTGAACGTTACAGCTAACTATCAGTTATGCGTCGGATTCGAAAATCTAGACTCACAGAAGAACGACCATAAGGTGCCCGAGTCAGCAATAGACCCTTGGAGACAAGTCGGCTGGAGGACGATGTATTGTCTCTCGACGCAATTTGAGTGCTCCATCGTCATTAGGAGGCGCTGAACCTTACAATTAACTATCATTTTAGTGTCGGATTCGAAAATCTACTCACAGGAAAAGGATCATATGATGCCCGAGACAGCAATTTCCCCTTGGAGACAAGTCGGCTGAAGGACGATGTATTGAATCGCGACGCAATTTGAGTGTTCCATCATCATTAGGAGGCCCTGAACGCTACAATTAACTATCACTTTCGCGTCGGATTCAAGAATCTAGACTCACAGGAGCTGGACCATTTTGTGCCCGAGGCAGCAATATCCCCTTGGAGACAAACCTGCTGGAGGACGATGTAATCAATCTCGACGCAATTTGAGTGTTCTATCGTCATTAGGAGGCGCTGAACGTTACAATTCACTATCGTTTTTGCGTCGGATTCGAAAATCCAGACTCTCAGGAGAAGGCTCATATGGTGCCCGAGGCAGCAATATCCCCTTGGAGACAAGTCGGCTGAAGGACGATGTATTGAATCTCGACGCAATTTGAGTGTTCCATCGTCATTAGGACGCCCTGATCGAACCAATTAACCATCAGTTTCGCGTCGGATTCGAAAATCTAGACTCACAGGCGACGGACCACATGAAGCCCGAGGCAGCAATATCCCCTTGGAGACAAGTTGGCTGGAGGCCGATGTATTGATTCTCGACGCAATTTGAGTGTTCCATCGTCATTAGGAGGCCCTGAATGTTACAATTAACTGTCAGTTTTTCGTCGGATTCGAAAATCTAGACTCACTGGAGACGGACCATAAGGTGCCCGAAGCAGCAATTTCCCCTTGGAGACAAGTCGGCTGAAGGACGATGTATTGAATCTAGACGCAATGTGAGTGTTCCATCGTCATTAGGAGGCCCTGAACGTTACAATTAACTATCGGTTTCGCGTCGGATTCAAGAATCTAGACTCACAGGAGACGGACCTTTTGGTGCCCGAGGCAGCAATGTCCCCTTGGACGCAAGTCGGCTGGAGGACGATGTATTGAATCTCGACGCAATGTGAGTGTTCCATCGTCATTAGGAGGCGCTGAACGTTACAGCTAACTATCATTTTTGCGTCGCATTCGAAAATGTAGACTCACAGAAGAACGACCATAAGGTGCCCGAGTCAGCAACAGACCCTTGGAGACAAGTCGGCTGGAGGACGATGTATTGACTCTCGACGCAATTTGAGTGCTCCATCGTCATTAGGAGGCGCTGAACCTTACAATTAACTATCGTTTTAGCCTCGGATTCGAAAATCTACTCATAGGAAAAGGATCATATGATGCCCGAGACAGCAATTTCCCCTTGGAGACAAGTCGGCTGAAGGACGATGTATTGAATCGCGACGCAATTTGAGTGTTCCATCATCATTAGGAGGCCCTGAACGTTACAATTAACTATCACTTTCGCGTCTGATTCAAGAATCTAGACTCACAGGAGACGGACCATTTGGTGCCCGAGGCAGCAATATCCCCTTGGAGACAAAGCTGCTGGAGGACGATGTAATCAATCTCGACGCAATTTGAGTGTTCTATCGTCATTAGGATGCGCTGAACGTTACAATTCACTATCATTTTTGCGTCGGATTCAAAAATCTAGACTCTCAGGAGAAGGCACATATGGTGCCCGAGACAGCAATATCCCCTTGGAGACAAGTCGGCTGGAAGACGATGTATTGAATCTCGACGCAATTTGAGTGTTCTATCGTCATTAGGAGGCGCTGAACGTTACAATTCACTATCATTTTTGCGTCGGATTCGAAAATCTAGACTCACAGGAGAAGGCTCATATGGTGCCCGAGACAGCAATATCCCCTTGGAGACAAGTCGGCTGGAAAACGATGTATTGAATCTCGACGCAATTTGAGTGTTCTATCGTCATTAGGAGGCGCTGAACGTTACAATTCACTATCATTTTTGCGTCGGATTCGAAAATCTAGACTCTCAGGATAAGGCTCATATGGTGCCCGAGACAGCAATATCCCCTTGGAGACAAGTCGGCTGAAGGACGATGTATTGAATCTAGACGCAATGCGAGTGTTCTATCGTCATTAGGAGGCCCTGAACGTTGCAATTAACTATCAGTTTCGCGTCGGATTCGAAAATGTAGACTTACAGGAGACGGACCACATGGAGCCCGAGGCAGCAAAATCCACTTGTAGACAAGTCAGCTGGAGGTCGATGAATTGACTCTCGACGCAATTTGAGTGTTCCATCGTCATTAGGAGGCCCTGAACGTTATAATTAACTATCAGTTTTGCGTCGGAATCGAAAATCTGGACTCACAGGAGAATGACGATAAGGTGCCCGAGGCAGCAATAGACCCATGGAGACAAGTCGGCTCGAGGCCGATGTTTTGAATCTCGACGCAATTTGAGTGTTCCATCGTCATTAATAGGCCCTGAACGTTACAATTAACTATCTGTTTTGCGTCGGATTCGAAAATCTAGACTCATAGGAGAACGACCAGAAGGTGCCCGAGGCAGCAATAGACTCTTGGGGACAAGTCGGCTGAATGCCGATGTATTGAATCTCGACGCAATTTGAGTGTTCCATCGTCATTAGGAGGCCCTGAATGTTACAATTAACTGTCAGTTTTTCGTCGGATTCGAAAATCTAGACTCACTGGAGACGGACCATAAGGTGCCCGAAGCAGCAATATCCCCTTGGAGACCAGTCCGCTGGAGGACGATGTATTGAATAGCGACGTAATTAGAGTTCTCCATCGTCATTAGGAGGCCCTGAACGTTACAATTAACTATCAGTTTCGCGTCGGATTCGAAAATCTAGACTCACAGGAGAAGGACCATATGGTGCCTGAGGCAGCAATGTCCCCTTGGACACAAGTCGGCTGGAGGACGATGTATTGAATCTCGACGCAATGTGACTGTTCCATCGTCATTAGGAGGCGCTGAACGTTACAGCTAACTATCAGTTATGCGTCGGATTCGAAAATCTAGACTCACAGAAGAACGACCATAAGGTGCCCGAGTCAGCAATAGACCCTTGGAGACAAGTCGGCTGGAGGACGATGTATTGACTCTCGACGCAATTTGAGTGCTCCATCGTCATTAGGAGGCGCTGAACCTTACAATTAACTATCATTTTAGTGTCGGATTCGAAAATCTACTCACAGGAAAAGGATCATATGATGCCCGAGACAGCAATTTCCCCTTGGAGACAAGTCGGCTGAAGGACGGTGTATTGAATCGCGACGCAATTTGAGTGTTCCATCATCATTAGGAGGCCCTGAACGCTACAATTAACTATCACTTTCGCGTCGGATTCAAGAATCTAGACTCACAGGAGCTGGACCATTTTGTGCCCGAGGCAGCAATATCCCCTTGGAGACAAACCTGCTGGAGGACGATGTAATCAATCTCGACGCAATTTGAGTGTTCTATCGTCATTAGGAGGCGCTGAACGTTACAATTCACTATCGTTTTTGCGTCGGATTCGAAAATCCAGACTCTCAGGAGAAGGCTCATATGGTGCCCGAGGCAGCAATATCCCCTTGGAGACAAGTCGGCTGAAGGACGATGTATTGAATCTCGACGCAATTTGAGTGTTCCATCGTCATTAGGACGCCCTGATCGCTACAATTAACCATCAGTTTCGCGTCGGATTCGAAAATCTAGAGTCACAGGCGACGGACCACATGAAGCCCGAGGCAGCAATATCCCCTTGGAGACAAGTTGGCTGGAGGCCGATGTATTGATTCTCGACGCAATTTGAGTGTTCCATCGTCATTAGGAGGCCCTGAATGTTACAATTAACTGTCAGTTTTTCGTCAGATTCGAAAATCTAGACTCACTGGAGACGGACCATAAGGTGCCCGAAGCAGCAATATCCCCTTGGAGACCAGTCCGCTGGAGGACGATGTATTGAATCGCGACGTAATCAGAGTTCTCCATCGTCATTAGGAGGCCCTGAACGTTACAATTAACTATCAGTTTCGCGTCGGATTCGAAAACCTAGACTCACAGGAGACGGACCACATGAAGCCCGAGGCAGCAATATCCCCATGTAGACAAGTCGGCTGGAGATCGATGTATTGACCCTCGACGCAATTTGAGTGTTCCATCGTCATTAGGAGGCGCTGAACGTTACAATGAACTATCATTTTTGCGTCGGATTCGAAAATCTAGACTCACAGGAGAAGGCTCATATGGTGCCCGAGACAGCAATATCCGCTTGGAGACAAGTCGGCTGGAAGACGATGTTTTGAATCTCAACGCAATTTGAGTGTTCTATTGTCATTAGGAGGCGCTGAACGTTACGATTCACTATCATTTTTGCGTCGGATTCGAAAATCTAGACTCTCAGGATAAGGCTCATATGGTGCCCGAGACAGCAATATCCCCTTGGAGACAAGTCGGCTGAAGGGCGATGTATTGAATCTAGACGCAATGCGAGTGTTCTATCGTCATTAGGAGGCCCTGAACGTTACAATTAACTATCTGTTTTGCGTCGGAATCGAAAATCTAGACTCATAGGGAAACGACCAGATCGTGCCCGAGGTAGCAATAGACTCTTGGAGACAAGCCGGCTGAATACCGATGTATTGAATCTCGACGCAATTTGAATGTTCCATCGTCATTAGGAGGCCCTGATCGTTACAATTAACTATCAGTTTCGCGTCGGATTCGAAAATCTAGACTCACAGGAGACGGACCACATGAAGCCCGAGGCAGCAATATTCCCTTGGAGACAAGTTGGCTGGAAGCCGATGTATTGATTCTCGACGCAATTTGAGTGTTCCATCGTCATTAGGAGGCCCTGAACGTCACATTTAACCATCTGTTCTGCGTCGGATTCGAAAATCTAGACTCACAGGAGAACCACCATAAGGTGCCCGAGGAAGCAATATCCCCTTGGAGACAAGTCGGCTCGAGGCCGATGTATTGCCTCTCAACGCAATTTGAGTGTTCCATCGTCATTAGGAGGCGCTGAACGTTACAATTAACTATCATTTTAGCGTCGGTTTCGAAAATCTACCCACAGGAGAAGGATCATATGGTGCCCGAGACACCAATATCCCCTTGGAGACAAGTCGCCTGAAGGACGATGTATTGATACTCACCGCAATTTGAGTGTTCCATCGTCATTAGGAGGCCCTGAACGTTACAATTAACTATTAATTTCGCGTCGGATTCAAATATCTAGACTCGCAGGAGACGGACCATTTGGTTGCCGAAGCAGCAATATCCCCTTGGAGACAAATCGGCTGGAGGACGATGTATTGAATCTCGACGCAATTTGAGTACTCCATCGTCATTAGGAGGCCCTGAACGTTACAATTAACTATAAGTTTTGCGTCGGATTCGAAAACGTAGAATCACCGGAGACGGACCATGTGGTGCCCGAGGCAGCGATATCCCCTTGGAGACAAGTCAGCTGGAGGACGATGTAGAAAATCTTGACGAATTTGAGTGTTCCTTCGTCATTAGGATGCCCTGAACGTTACAATTAACTATCTGTTTTGCGTCGGATTCGAAAATCTAGACTCACAGGAGAACGACCATCAGGTGCCCGAGGCAGCAATAGACCCTTGGAGACAAGTCGGCTCGAGGCCGCTGTTTTGAATCTCGACACAATTTGAGTGTTCCATCGTCATTAGGTGCCCCTGAACGTTACAATTAACTATCATTTTAGCGTCGGATTCGAAAATCTACTGACAGGAGGAGGATCATATGGTGCCCGAGACAGCAATATCCCCTTGGAGACAAGTCGGCTGAAGGACGATATATTGAATCTAGACGCAATGTGAGTGTTCCATCGTCATTAGGAGGCGCTGAACGTTACAGCTAACTATCATTTTTGCGTCGCATTCGAAAATGTAGACTCACAGAAGAACGACCATAAGGTGCCCGAGTCAGCAATAGACCCTTGGAGACAAGTCCGCTGGAGGACGATGTATTGACTCTCGACGCAATTTGAGTGCTCCATCGTCATTAGGAGGCGCTGAACCTTACAATTAACTATCATTTTAGCCTCGGATTCGAAAATCTACTCACAGGAAAAGGATCATATGATGCCCGAAACAGCAATTTCCCCTTGGAGACAAGTCGGCTGAAGGACGATGTATTGAATCGCGACGCAATTTGAGTGTTCCATCATCATTAGGAGGCCCTGAACGTTACAATTAACTATCACTTTCGCGTCGGATTCAAGAATCTAGACTCACAGGAGACGGACCATTTGGTGCCCGAGGCAGCAATATCCCCTTATGGACCAGTCCGCTGGAGGACGTTGTATTGAATCGCGACGTTATTAAAGTGCTCCATCGTCATTAGGAGGCCCTGAACGTTACAATTAACTATCAGTTTCGCATCGGATTCGAAAATCTAGACTCACAGGAGAACGACCAAAAGGTGCCCGAAGCAGGGATAGACTCTTGGAGACAAGTCGGCTGAATGCCGATGTATTGAGTCTCGACGCAATTTGAGTGTTCCATCGTCATTAGGAGGCGCTGAACGTTACAATGAACTATCATTTTTGCGTCGGATTCGAAAATCTAGACTCACAGGAGAAGGCTCATATGGTGCCCGAGACAGCAATATCCCCTTGGAGACAAGTCGGCTGGAAGACGATGTATTGAATCTCGACGCAATTTGAGTGTTCTATCGTCAGTAGGAGGCGCTGAACGTTACAATTCACTATCATTTTGCGTCGGATTCGAAAATCTAGACTCTCAGGATAAGGCTCATATGGTGCCCGAGACAGCAATATCCCCTTGGAGACAAGTCGGCTGAAGGACGATGTATTGAATCTAGACGCAATGCGAGTGTTCTATCGTCATTAGTAGGCCCTGAACGTTACAATTAACTATCAGTTTCGCGTCGGATTCGAAAATGTAGACTTACAGGAGACGGACCACATGGAGCCCGAGGCAGCAAAATCCACATGTAGACAAGTCAGCTGGAAGTCGATGAATTGACTCTCGACGCAATTTGAGTGTTCCATCGTCATTAGGAGGCCCTGAACGTTATAATTAACTATCAGTTTTGCGTCGGATTCGAAAATCTAGACTCATAGGAGAACGACCAGAAGGTGCCCGAGGCAGCAATAGACTCTTGGAGACAAGTCGGCTGAATGCCGATGTATTGAATCTCGACGCAATTTGAGTGTTCCATCGTCATTAGGACGCCCTGATCGTTACAATTAACCATCATTTTTGCGTCGGATTCGAAAATCTAGACTCACAGGAGACGGACCACATGAAGCCCGAGGCAGCAATATCCACTTGGAGACAAGTTGGCTGGAGGCCGATGTATTGATTCTCGACGCAATTTGAGTGTTCCATCGTCATTAGGAGGCCCTGAATGTTACAAATAACTGTCAGTTTTTCGTCGGATTCGAAAATCTAGACTCACTGGAGACGGACCATAAGGTGCCCGAAGCAGCAATATCCCCTTGGAGACCAGTCCGCCGGAGGACGATGTATTGAATCGCGACGTAATTAGAGTTTTCCATCGTCATTAGGAGGCGCTGAACGTTACAATTAACTATCACTTTCGCGTCGGATTCGAAAATCTAGACTCACAGGAGAACGACCATAAGGTGCCAGAGGCAGCAACAGACACTTGGAGACAAGTCGGCTGGAGGCCGATGTATTGGATCTCGACGCAATTTGAGTGTTCCATCATCATCAGGACGCCCTGACCGTTACCATTAACTATCATTTTTGCGTCGGATTCGAAAATCTAGACTCACAGAAGAACGACCGTAAGGTGCCCGAGTCAGCAATAGACCCTTGGAGACAAGTCGGCTGGAGGACGATGCATTGACTCTCGACGCAATTTGAGTGCTCCATCGTCATTAGGAGGCGCTGAACCTTACAATTAACTATCATTTTAGCGTCGGATTCGAAAATCTACTCACAGGAAAAGGATCATATGATGCCCGAGACAGCAATTTCCCCTTGGAGACAAGTCGGCTGAAGGACGATGAATTGAATCGCGACGCAATTTGAGTGTTCCATCATCATTAGGAGGCCCTGAACGTTACAATTAACTATCACTTTCGCGTCGGATTCAAGAATCTAGACTCACAGGAGACGGACCATTTGGTGCCCGAGGCAGCAATATCCCCTTGGAGACAAACCTGCTGGAGGACGATGTAATCAATCTCGACGCAATTTGAGTGTTCTATCGTCATTAGGAGGCGCTGAACGTTACAATTCACTATCATTTTTGCGTCGGATTCGAAAATCCAGACTCTCAGGAGAAGGCTCATATGGTGCCCGAGACAGCAATATCCCCTTGGAGACAAGTCGGCTGAAGGACGATGTATTGAATCTAGACGCAATGCGTGTGTTCTGTCGTCATTAGGAGGCCCTGAACGTTACAATTAACTATCGGTTTCGCGTCGGATTCGAAAATGTAGACTCACAGGAGACGGACCACATGGAGCCCGAGGCAGCAAAATCAACTTGTAGACAAGTCAGCTGGAGGTCGATGAATTGACTCTCGACGCAATTTGAGTGTTCCATCGTCATTAGGAGGCCCTGAACGTTATAATTAACTATCAGTTTTGCGTCGGATTCGAAAATCTGGCCTCACAGGAGAACGACCATAAGGTGCCCGAGGCAGCAAGAGATCCTTGGAGACAAGTCGGCTCGATGCCGATGTTTTGAATCTCGACGCAATTTGAGTGTTCCATCGTCATTAGGAGGCCCTGAACGTTATAATTAACTACCAGTTTTGCGTCGGATTTGAAAATCTGGACTCACAGGAGAACGACGATAAGGTGCCCGAGGCAGCAAGAGACCCTTGGAGACAAGTCGGCTGAGGCCGATGATTTGAATCTCGACGCAATTTGTGTGTTCCATCGTCATTAGGAGGCGCTGAACGTTACAACTAACCATCAGTTATGCGTCGGATTCGAAAATCGAGACTCATAGGAGAACGACCAGAAGGTGCCCAAGGCAGCAATAGACTCTTGGAGACAAGTCGGCTGAATGCCGATGTATTGATTCTCGACGCAATTTGACTGTTCCATCGTCATTAAGAGTCCCTGATCGTTACAATTAACTATCAGTTTTGCGTCGGATTCGAAAATCTAGACTCACAGGAGACGCACCACATCGAGCCCGAGGCAGCAATATCCCCTTGTAGACAAGTCGGCTGGAGGTCGATGTATTGAATCTCGACGCGATTTGAGTGTTCCTTCGTCATTAGGAGGCCCTGAACGTCACAATTAACCACCTGTTTTGCGTCGGATTCGAAAATCTAGACTCACAGGAGAACCACCATAAGGTGCCGAAGGCAGCAATAGACCCATGGAGACAAGTCGGCTCGAGGCCGATGTATTGAATCTCGACGCAATTTGAGTGCTCCATCGTCATTAGGAGGCCCTGAACGTTACAATTAACTATCATTTTTGCTTCGGATTCGAAATTCATGACTCACAGGTGAACGACCCTAAGGTGCCCGAGGCAGCAATAGACCCTTGGAGACAAGTCGACTGGAGGACGATGTATTGCCTCTCGACGCAATTTGAGTGTTCCATCGTCATTAGGAGGCGTTAAACGTTACAATTAACTATCATTTTAGCGTCGGTTTCGAGAATCTACCCACAGGAGAAGGATCATATGGTGCCCGAGACAGCAATATTCCCTTGGAGACAAGTCGGCTGAAGGACGATGTATTGATACTCTCCGCAATTTGAGTGTTCCATCGTCATTAGGAGGACCTGAACGTTACAATTAACTATAAGTTTTGCGTCGGATTCGAAAACGTAGAATCACCGGAGACGGACCATGTGGTGTCCGAGGCGCGATATCCCCTTGGAGACAAGTCAGCTGGAGGACGATGTAGTGAATCTCGACGAATTTGAGTGTTCCTTCGTCATTAGGATGCCCTGAACGTTACAATGAACTATCCGTTTTGCGTCGGATTCGAAAATCTAGACTCACAGGAGAACGACCACGAGGTGCCCGAGGCAGCAATAGACCCTTGGAGACAAGTCGTCTCGAGGCCGCTGTTTTGAATCTCGACACAATTTGAGTGTTCCATCGTCATTAGGAAGCCCTGAACGTTACAATTAACTATCAGTTTCGCGTCGGATTCGAAAATGTAGACTCACAGGAGACGGACCACATGGGGCCCGAGGCAGCAAACTCCCCTTGTAGACAAGTCAGCTGGAAGTCGATAAGTTGACTCTCGACGCAATTTGAGTGTTGCATCGTCATTAGGAGGCCCTGAATGTTACAATTAACTGTCAGTTTTTCGTCGCATTCGAAAATCTAGACTCACTGGAGACGGACCATAAGGTGCCCGAAGCAGCAATATCCCCTTGGAAACCAGTCCGCTGGAGGACGATGTATTGAATCGCGATGAAATTTGAGTTTTCCATCGTCATTAGGAGGCCCTGAACGTTACAATTAACTATCAGTTTCGCGTCGGATTCGAAAATCTAGCCTCACAGGAGAAGGACCATATTGTGCCCGAGGCTGCGATATCCCCTTGGACACAAGTCGGCTGGAGAACGATGTATTGACTCTCGACGCAATTTGAGTGCTCCATCATCATTAGGAGGCGCTGAACCTTACAATTAACTATCACTTTCGCGTCGGATTCAAGAATCTAGACTCTTAGGAGACGGACCATTTGGTGCCCGAGGCAGCAATATACCCTTGGAGACAAATCTGCTGGAGGACGATGTATTCAATCTCGACGCAATTTGAGTGTTCTATCGTCATTAGGAGGCGCTGAACGTTACAATTCACTGTCATTTTTGCGTCGGATTCGAAAATCTAGCCTCTCAGGAGAAGGCTCATATGGTGCCCGAGACAGCAATATCCCCTTGGAGACAAGTCGGCTGGAAGACGATGTATTGAATCTCGACGCAATTTGAGTGTTCTATCGTCATTAGGAGGCGCTGAACGTTACAATTCACTATCATTTTTGCGTCGGATTCGAAAATCTAGACTGTCAGGAGAGGGCTCATATGGTGCCCGAGACAGCAATATCCCCTTGGAGACAAGTCGGCTGAAGCACGATGTATTGAATCTAGACGCAATGCGAGTGTTCTATCGTCATTAGGAGGCCCTGAACGTTACAATTAACTATCAGTTTCGCGTCGGATTCGAAAATGTAGACTCACAGGAGACGGACCACATGGAGCCCGAGGCAGCAAAATCCACTTGTAGACAAGTCAGCTGGAGGTCGATGAATTGACTCTCGACGCAATTTGAGTGTTCCATCGTCATTAGGAGGCCCTGAACGTTATAATTAACCATCAGTTTTGCGTCGGATTCGAAAATCTGGACTCACAGGAGAACGACCATAAGGTGCCCGATGCAGCAATAGACCCTTGGAGACAAGTCGGCTCGAGGCCGATGTTTTGCATCTCGACGCAATTTGAGTGTTCCATCGTCATTAGGAGGCCCTGAACGTTACAATTAACTATCTGTTTTGCGTCGGATTCGAAAATCAAGACTCATAGGAGAACGACCAGAAGGTGCCCGAGGCAGCAATAGACTCTTGGAGACAAGTGGGCTGAATGCCAATGTATTAAATCTCGACGCAATTTGAGTGTTCCATCGTCATTAGGAGGCCGTGATCGTTACAATTAACTATCAGTTTCGCGTCGGATTCAAAAATCTAGACTCACAGGAGACGCACCATTTGGTGCCCCAGGCAGCAATATCCCCTTGGAGACAAGTTGGCAGGAGGCCGATGTATTGATTCTCGACGCAATTTGAGTGTTCCATCGTCATTAGGAGGCCCTGAATGTTACAATTAACTGTCAGTTTTTCGTCGGATTCGAAAATCTAGACTCACAGGAGAACGACCATAAGGTGCCCGAGGCAGCAATAGACACTTGGAGACAAGTCGGCTGGAGGCCGATGTATTGGATCTCGACGCAATTTGAGTGTCCCATCGTCATTAGGACGCCCTGACCGTTACCATTAACTATCATTTTTGCGTCGGATTCGAAAATCTAGACTCACAGGAGAACGACCCCAAGGTGCCCGAGTGTGCAATACACCCTTGGAGACAAGTCGGCTGGAGGACGATGTATTGACTCTCGACGCAATTTGAGTGCTCCATCGTCATTAGGAGGCCCTGAACCTTACAATTAACTATCATTTTAGCGTCGGATTCGACAATCTACTCACAGGAGAAGGATCATATGATTCCCGAGACAGCAATATCCCCTTGGAGAGAAGTCGGCTGAAGGACGATGTATTGAATCGCGACGCAATTTGAGTGTTCCATCATCACTAGGAGGCCCTGAACGTTACAATTAACTATCACTTTCGCGTCGGATTCAAGAATCTAGACTCACAGGTGACGGAACATTTGGGGCCCGAGGCAGCAATATCCCCTTGGAGACAAATCTGCTGGAGGACGATGTATTCAATATCGACGCAATTTGAGTGTTTTATCGTCGTTAGGAGGCGCTGAACGTTACAATTCACTATCATTTTTGCGTCGGATTCGAAAATTTAGACTCTCAGGAGAAGGCTCATATGGTGCCCGAGACAGCAATATCCCCTTGGAGACAATTCGGCTGAAGCACGATGTTTTGAATCTAGACGCAATGCGAGTGTTCTATCGTCATTAGGAGGCCCTGAACGTTACAATTAACTATCTGTTTTGCGTCGGATTCGAAAATCTAGACTCACAGGAGAACGAACATGAGGTTCCCGAGGCAGCAATAGACCCTTGGAGACAAGTCGGCTCGAGGCCGCTGTTTTGAATCTCGACACATTTTGTGTGTTCCATCGTCATTAGGAGGCCCTGAACGTTACAATTAACTATCTGTTTTGCGTCGGATTCGAAAATCTAGACTCACTGGAGACGGACTATAAGGTGCCCGAAGCAGCAATATCCCCTTGGATACCAGTCCGCTGGAGGACGATGTATTGAATCGCGACGCAATTTGAGTGTTCCATCGTCATTAGGTGCCCCTGAACGTTACAATTAACTATCATTTTAGCGTCGGATTCGAAAATCTACTCACAGGAGGAGGATCATACGGTGCCCGAGACAGCAATATCCCCTTGGAGACAAGTCGGCTGAAGGACGATGTATTGAATCTAGACGCAATGTGAGTGTTCCATCGTCATTAGGAGGCCTTGAACGCTACAATTAACTATCAGTTTCGCGTCGGATTCGAAAGTCTAGACTCACAGGAGAACGACCAGAAGGTCCCGAAGCAGCAATAGACTCTTGGAGACAAGTCGGCTGAATGCCGATGTATTGAATCTCGACGCAATTTGAGTGTTCCATCGTCATTAGGAGGCCCTGAATGTTACAATTAACTGTCAGTTTTTCGTCGGATTCGAAAATCTAGACTCACTGGAGACGGACCATAAGGTGCCCGAAGCAGCAATATCCCCATGGAGACAAGTCGGCTGGAGGACGATGTATTGAATCTCGACGCAATTTGAGTCTTCTATCGTCATTAGGAGGCGCTGAACGTTACAATTCACTATCAGTTTTGCGTCGGATTCGAAAATCTGGACTCACAGGAGAACGACCATAAGGTGCCCGAGGCAGCAATAGACCCTTGGAGACAAGTCGGCTGAAGGACGATGTATTGAATCTAGACGCAATGCGAGTGTTCTATCGTCATTAGGAGGCCCTGAACGTTACAATTAACTATCAGTTTCGCGTCGGATTCGAAAATGTAGACTCACAGGAGACGGACCACATGGAGCCCGAGGCAGCAATATCCACTTGTAGACAAGTCAGCTGGAGGTCGATGAATTGACTCTCGACGCAATTTGAGTGTTCCATCGTCATTAGGAGGCCCTGAACGTTATAATTAACCATCAGTCTTTCGTCGGATTCGAAAATCTGGACTCACAAGGGAACGACCATAAGGTGCCCGAGGCAGCAATAGACTCTTGGAGACAAGTCGGCTTAATGCCGATGTATTGAATCTCGACGCAATTTGAGTGTTCCATCGTCATTAGGAGGCCCTGAACGTTACAATTAACTATCAGTTTCGCATCGGATTCGAAAATCTAGACTCACAGGAGACGGACCACATGAAGCCCGAGGCAACAATATCCCCTTGGAGACAAGTTGGCTGGAGGCCGATGTATTGTCTCTTGACGCAATTTGAGTGTTCCATCGTCATTAGGGGGCGCTGAACGTTAATATTTACTACCATTTTAGCGTCGGATTCGAAAATCTGCTCACAGGAGAAGGATCATATGATGCCCGAGACAGAAATATCCCCTTGGAGACAAGTCGGCTGAAGGACGATGTATTGAATCGTGACGCAATTTGAGTGTTCCATCGTCATTAGGAGGCCCTGAACGTTACAATTAACTATCAGTTTCGCGTCGGATTCAAGAATCTAGACTCACAGGAGACGGTCCATTTGGTGCTCGAGGCAGGAATATCCCCTTGGAGACAAATCGGCTGGAGTACGATGTATTCAATCTCGACGCAATATGAGTGTTCCATCGTCATTAGGTGCCCCTGAACGTTACAATTAACTATCATTTTAGCGTCGGATTGAAAAATCTACTCACAGGAGGAGGATCATTTGGTGCCCGAGACAGCAATATCCCCTTGGAGACAAGTCGGCTGAAGGACGATGTATTGAATCTAGACGCAATGTGAGTGTTCCATTGTCATTAGGAAGCCCTGAACGTTACAATTCACTATCAGTTTCGCGTCGGATTCGAAATTGTAGACTCACAGGAGACGGACCACATGGGGCCCGAGGCAGCAAAATACCCTTGTAGACTAGTCAGCTGGAGGTCGATGAATTAACTCTCGACGCAATTTGAGTGTTGCATCGTCATTAGCAGGCCCTGATTGTTACAATTAACTGTCAGTTTTTCGTCGGATTCGAAAATCTAGACTCACTGGAGACGGACCATAAGGTGCTTAACCAGCAATATCCCCTTGGGGACCAGTCCGATGGAGGACGATGTATTGAATCGCGACGTTATTAGAGTGCTCCATCGTCTTTAGGAGGCACTGAACGTTACAATTAACTATCAGTTTCGCGTCGGATTCGAAGATCTAGACTCACAGGAGAACGACCAGAAGGTTACCGAAGCAGCAATATCCCCTTGGAGACAAGTTGGCTGGAGGCCGATGTATTGAATCTCGACGCAATTTTAGTGTTCCATCGTCATTAGGAGGCCCTGAACGTTACAATTAACTATCAGTTTCGCGTCGGATTCGAAAATCTAGACTCACTGGAGACAGACCATAAGGTGCCCGAAGCAGCAATATCCCCTTGGGGACCAGTCCGATGGAGGACGATGTATTGAATCGCGACGTAATTAGAGTGCTCCATCGTCATTAGGAGGCCCTGAACGTTACAATTAACTATCAGTCTCGCGTCGGATTCGAAAATCTAGACTCACAGGAGAACGACCATAAGGTGCCCGAGGCTGCAACAGACCCTTGGAGACAAGTCGGCTGGAGGCCGATGTATTGGATCTCGACGCAATTTGAGTGTTCCATCGTCATTAGGACGCCCTGACCGTTACCATTAACTATCATTTTTGCGTCGGATTCGAAAATCTAGACTGACAGGTGAACGGCCATAAGGTGCCCGAGGAAGCAAATGACCCTTGGAGACAAGTCGGCTGGAGGACGATGTATTGACTCACGTCGCAATTTGAGTGCTCCATCGTCATTAGCAGGCGCTGAACCTTACAATTAACTATCATTTTAGCGTCGGACTCGAAAATCTACTCACAGGAGAAGGACCATATGATGCCCGAGACAGCAATATCCCCTTGGAGACAAGTCGGCTGAAGGACGATGTATTGAATCGCGACGCAATTTCAGTGTTCCATCGTCATTAGGAGGCCCCGATCGTTACAATTAACTATCAGTTTCGCGTCGGATTCGAAAATCTAGACTCACAGGAGACGGACCACATGAAGCCCGAGGCAGCAATATCCCCTTGGAGACAAGTTGGCTGGAGGCCGATGTATTGATTCTCGACGCAATTTGAGTGTTCCATCGTCATTAGGAGGCCCTGAATGTTACAATTAACTGTCAGTTTTTCGTCTGATTCGAAAATCTAGACTCACTGGCGACGGATCATAAGGTGCCCGAAGCAGCAATATCCCCTTGGGGACCAGTCCGCTGGAGGACGATGTACTGAATCGCGACGTAATTAGAGTGCTCCATCGTCATTAGGAGGCCCTGAAAGTTACAATTAACCATCATTTTAGCGTCGGACTCGAACATCTACTCACAGGAGAAGGATCATAGGATGCCCGAGACAGCAATATCCCCTTGGAGACAAGTCGGCTGAAGGACGATGTATTGAATAGCGACGCAATTTGAGTGTTCCATCGTCATTAGGAGGCGCTGAACGTTACAATTCACTATTATTTTTGCGTCGGATTCGCAAATCTAGACTCTCAGGAGAAGGCTCATATGGTGCCCGAGACAGCAATATCCCCTTGGAGACAAGTCGGCTGAAGGACGATGTATTGAATCTAGACGCAATGCGAGTGTTCTATCGTCATTAGGAGGCCCTGAACGTTACAATTAACTATCAGTTTCGCGTCGGATTCGAAAATGTAGACTCACAGGAGACGGACCACATGGAGCCCGAGGCAGCAAAATCCACTTGTAGACAAGTCAGCTGGAGGTCGATGAATTGACTCTCGACGCAAATTGAGTGTTCCATCGTCATTAGGAGGCCCTGAACGTTATAATTAACTATCAGTTTTGCGTCGGATTCGAAAATCTGGACTCACAGGAGAACGACCGTAAGGTGCCCGAGGCAGCAATAGACCCTTGGAGACAAGTCGGCTCGAGGCCGATGTTTTGAAGATCGACGCAATTTGAGTGTTCCATCGTGATTAGGAGGCCCTGAACGTTACAATTAGCGATCTGTTTTCCGTCGGATTCGAAAATCTAAACTCATAGGAGAACGACCAGAAGGTGCCCGAGGTAGCAATAGACTCTTGGAGACAAGTCGGCTGATTGCCGATGTATTGAATCTCGGCGCAATTTGAGTGTTCCATCGTCATTAGGAGTCCCTGATCGTTACAATTAACCATCAGTTTCGCGACGGATTCGAAAATCTAGACTCACAGTAGACGGACCACATGAAGACCGAGGCAGCAATATCCCCTTGGAGACAAGTTGGCTGGAGACCGATGTATTGATTCTCGACGCAATTTGAGTCTTCCATCGTCATTAGGAGGCCCTGAATGTTACAATTAACTGTCAGTTTTTAGTCGGATTCGAAAATCTAGACTCTCAGGAGAACGACCATAAGGTGCCCGAGGCAGCAATAGACCCTTGGAGACATATCGGCTTGAGGCCGATGTATTGGATCTCGACGCAATTTGAGTGTTCCATCGTCATTAGGACGCCCTGACCGTTACCATTAACTATCATTTTTGCGTCGGATTCGAAAATCTAGACTCACAGGAGAACGACCATAAGGTGCCCGAGGCAGCAATAGACCCTTGGAGACAAGTCGGCTGGAGGACGATGTATTGACTCTCGACGCAATTTGAGTGTTCCATCGTCATTAGGAGGCCCTGAACGTTACAATTAACTATCTGTTTTGTGTCGGATTCGAAAATCTAGACTCACAGGAGAACGACCATAAGGTGCCCGAGGCAGCAATAGACCCTTGGAGACAAGTCGGCTCGAGGCCGCTGTTTTGAATCTCGACACAATTTGAGTGTTCCATCGTCATTAGGAGGCCCTGAACGTAACAATTCACTATCAGTTTCGCGTCGGATTCGAAATTGTAGACTCACAGGAGACGGTCCACATGGGGCCCGAGGCAGCAAAATCCCCTTGTAGACTAGTCAGCTGGAGGTCGATGAATTGACTCTCGACGCAATTTGAGTGTTGCATCGTCATTAGCAGGCCCTGATTGTTACAATTAACTGTCAGTTTTTCGTCGGATTCGAAAATCTAGACTCACTGGAGGTGCTTAAGCAGCAATATCCCCTTGGGGACCAGTCCGCTGGAGGACGATGTATTGAATCGCGACGTTATTAGAGTGCTCCATCGTCATTAGGAGGCACTGAACGTTACAATTAACTATCAGTTTCGCGTCGGATTCGAAAATCTAGACTCACAGGAGAACGACCAGAAGGTGCCCGAAGCAGCAATAGACTCTTGGAGACAAGTCGTCTGAATGCCGATGAATTGAATCTCGACGCAATTTGAGTGTTCCATCGTCATTAGGAGGCCCTGATCGTTACAATTAACTATCAGTTTCGCGTCGGATTCGAAAATCTAGACTCACAGGAGACGGACAATTTGGTGCCCCAGGCAGCAATATCCCCTAGGAGACAAATCGGCTGGAAGACGATGTATTGAATCTCGACGCAATTTGAGTGTTCTATCGTCATTAGGAGGCGCTGAACGTTACAATTAACTATCAGTCTCGCGTCGGATTCGAAAATCTAGACTCACAGGAGAACGACCATAAGGTGCCCGAGGCTGCAACAGACCCCTGGAGACAAGTCGGCTGGAGGCCGATGTATTGGATCTCGACGCAATTTGAGTGTTCCATCGTTATTAGGACGCCCTGACCGTTACCATTAACTATCATTTTTGTGTCGGATTCGAAAATCTAGACTCTCAGGAGAAGGCTCATATGGTGCCCGAGACAGCAATATCCCCTTGGAGACAAGTCGGCTGAAGGACGATGTATTGAATCTAGACGCAATGCGAGTGTTCTATCGTCATTAGGAGGCCCTGAACGTTACAATTAACTATCAGTTTCGCGTCGGATTCGAAAATGTAGACTCACAGGAGACGGACCACATGAAGCCCGAGGCAGCAATATCCCCATGTAGACAAGTCGGCTGGAGATCGATGTATTGACTCTCGATGCAATTTGAGTGTTCCATCGTCATTAGGAGGCGCTGAACGTTACAATGAACTATCATTTTTGCGTCGGATTCGAAAATCTAGTCACAGGAGACCGATCATATGGTGCCCGAGGCAGCAATATCCCCTTGGAGACAAGTTGGCTGGAGGCCGATGTATTGAATCTCGACGCAATTTTAGTGTTCCATCGTCATTAGGAGGCCCTGAACGTTACAATTAACTATCAGTTTCGCGTCGGATTCGAAAATCTAGACTCACTGGAGACAGACCATAAGGTGCCCGAAGCACCAATATCCCCTTGGGGACCACTCCGATGGAGGACGATGTATTGAATCGCGACGTAATTAGAGTGCTCCATCGTCATTAGGAGGCCCTGAACGTTACAATTAACCATCATTTTAGCGTCGGATTCGAACATCAACTCACAGGAGAAGGATCATATGATGCCCGAGACAGCAATATCCCCTTGGAGACAAGTCGGCTGAAGGACGATGTATTGAATAGCGACGCAATTTGAGTGTTCCATCGTCATTAGGAGGCCCTGAACGTTACAATTAACTATCAGTTTCGCGTCGGATTCAAAAATCTAGACTCACAGGAGACGGACCATTTGGTGCCCCAGGCAGCAATATCCCCTAGGAGACAAATCGGCTGGAAGACGATGTATTGAATCTCGACGGAATTTGAGTGTTCTATCGTCATTAGGAGGCCCTGAATGTTACAATTAACTGTCAGTTTTTCGTCGGATTCGAAAATCTAGACTCACTGGAGACGGATCATAAGGTGCTCGAAGCAGCAATATCCCCTTGGGGACCAGTCTGCTGGAGGACGATGTATTGAATCGCGACGTAATTAGAGTGCTCCATCGTCATTAGGAGGCCCTGAACGTTACAATTAACCATCATTTTAGCGTCGGATTCGAACATCTACTCAAAGGAGAAGGATCATATGATGCCCGAAACAGAAATATCCCCTTGGAGACAAGTCGGCTGAAGGACGATGTATTGAATCGCGACGCAATTTGAGTGTTCCATCGTCATTAGGGGGCGCTGAACACTACAATTTACTATCATTTTAGCGTCGGATTCGAAAATCTACTCACAGGAGAAGGATCATATGATGCCCGAAACAGAAATATCCCCTTGGAGACAAGTCGGCTGAAGGACGATGTATTGAATCGCGACGCAATTTGAGTGTTCCATCGTCATTAGGAGGCCCTGAACGTTACTATTAACTATCAGTTTCGCGTCGGATTCAAGAATCTAGACTCACAGGAGACGGTCCATTTGGTGCCCGAGGCAGGAATATCCCCTTGGAGACAAATCGGCTGGAGGACGATGTATTCAATCTCGACGCAATATGAGTGTTCCATCGTCATTAGGAGGCGCTGAACGTTACAATTCACTATCAGTTTTGCGTCGGATTCGAAAATCTAGACTCTCAGGAGAGGGCTCATATGGAGCCCGAGACAGCAATATCCCCTGGAGACAAGTCGGCTGGAGGCCGATGTATTGAATCTCGACGCAATTTGAGTTTTCCATCGTCATTAGGTGCCCCTGAACGTTACAATTAACTATCATTTTACCGTCGGATTGAAAAATCTACTCACAGGAGAAGGATCATATGATGCCCGAAACAGAAATATCCCCTTGGAGACAAGTCGGCTGAAGGACGATGTATTGAATCTAGACGCAATGTGAGTGTTCCATTGTCATTAGGAAGCCCTGAACGTTACAATTCACTATCAGTTTCGCGTCGGATTCGAAACTGTAGACTCACAGGAGACGGACCACATGGGGCCCGAGGCAGCAAACTCCCCTTGTAGACTAGTCAGCTGGAGGTCGATGAATTGACTCTCGACGCAATTTGAGTGTTGCATCGTCATTAGCAGGCCCTGATTGTTACAATTAACTGTCAGTTTTTCGTCGGATTCGAAAATCTAGACTCACTGGAGACGGACCATAAGGTGCCCGAAGCAGCAATAGACTCTTGGAGACAAGTCGTCTGAATGCCGATGTATTGAATCTCGGCGCAATTTGAGTGTTCCATCGTCATTAGGAGGCCCTGAACGTTACAATTAACTATCAGTTTCGCGTCGGATTCGAAAATCTACACTCACAGGAGACGGACCACATGAAGCCCGTGGCAGCGATATCCCCTTGTAAACAAGTCGGCTGGAGATCGATGTATTGACTCTCGACGCAATTTGAGTGTTCCATCGTCATTTGGAGGCCCTGAATGTTACAATTAACTATCAGTTTTTCGTCGGATTCGAAAATCTAGACTCACTGGAGACGGACCATTAGGTGCCCGAGGCAGCAATACCCCTTGGAGACCAGTCCGCTGGAGTACGATGTATTGAATCGCAACGCAATTTGAGTGCTCCATCGTCATTAGGAGGCCCTGAACGTTAAAATTATCTATCAGTTTTGCGTCGGATTCGAAAACGTAGAATCACCGGAGACGGACCATGTGGTGCCCGAGGCAGCGATATCCCTTTGGGGACCACTCCGATAGAGGACGATGTATTGAATCGCGACGTAATTAGAGTGCTCCATCGTCATTAGGAGGCCCTGAACGTTACAATTAACCATCATTTTAGCGTCGGATTCGAACATCAACTCACAGGAGAAGGATCATATGATGCCCGAGACAGCAATATCCCCTTGGAGACAAGTCGGCTGAAGGACGATGTATTGAATAGCGACGCAATTTGAGTGTTCCATCGTCATTAGGAGGCCCTGATCGTTACAATTAACTATCAGTTTCGCGTCGGATTCGAAAATCTAGACTCACAGGAGACGGACCACATGAAGCCCGAGGCAGCAATATCCCCATGTAGACAAGTCGGCTGGAGATCGATGTATTGACTCTCGATGCAATTTGAGTGTTCCATCGTCATTAGGAGGCGCTGAACGTTACAATGAACTATCATTTTTGCGTCGGATTCGAAAATCTAATCACAGGAGACCGACCATATGGTGCCCGAGGCAGCAATATCCCCTTGGAGACAAGTTGGCTGGAGGCCGATGTATTGAACCTCGACGCAATTTTAGTGTTCCATCGTCATTAGGAGGCCCTGAACGTTACAATTAACTATCAGTTTCGCGTCGGATTCGAAAATCTAGACTCACTGGAGACAGACCATAAGGTGCCCGAAGCAGCAATATCCCCTTGGGGACCACTCCGATGGAGGACGATGTAATGAATCGCGACGTAATTAGAGTGCTCCATCGTCATTAGGAGGCCCTGAACGTTACAATTAACCATCATTTTAGCGTCGGATTCGAACATCTACTCACAGGAGAAGGATCATATGATGCCCGAGACAGCAATATCCCCTTGGAGACAAGTCGGCTGAAGGACGTTGTATTGAATAGCGACGCAATTTGAGTGTTCCATCGTCATTAGGAGGCCCTGAACGTTACAATTAACTATCAGTTTCGCGTCGGATTCAAAAATCTAGACTCACAGGAGACGGACCATTTGGTGCCCCAGGCAGCAATATCCCCTAGGAGACAAATCGGCTGGAAGACGATGTATTGAATCTCGACGCAATTTGAGTGTTCTATCGTCATTAGGAGGCGCTGAACGTTACAATTAACTATCAGTCTCGCGTCGGATTCGAAAATCTAGACTCACAGGAGAACGACCATAAGGTGCCCGAGGCTGCAACAGACCCCTGGAGACAAGTCGGCTGGAGGCCGATGTATTGGATCTCGACGCAATTTGAGTGTTCCATCGTTATTAGGACGCCCTGACCGTTACCATTAACTATCATTTTTGCGTCGGATTCGAAAATCTAGACTCTCAGGAGAAGGCTCATATGGTGCCCGAGACAGCAATATCCCCTTGGAGACAAGTCGGCTGAAGGACGATGTATTGAATCTAGACGCAATGCGAGTGTTCTATCGTCATTAGGAGGCCCTGAACGTTACAATTAACTATCAGTTTCGCGTCGGATTCGAAAATGTAGACTCACAGGAGACGGACCACATGAAGCCCGAGGCAGCAATATCCCCATGTAGACAAGTCGGCTGGAGATCGATGTATTGACTCTCGATGCAATTTGAGTGTTCCATCGTCATTAGGAGGCGCTGAACGTTACAATGAACTATCATTTTTGCGTCGGATTCGAAAATCTAGTCACAGGAGACCGATCATATGGTGCCCGAGGCAGCAATATCCCCTTGGAGACAAGTTGGCTGGAGGCCGATGTATTGAATCTCGACGCAATTTTAGTGTTCCATCGTCATTAGGAGGCCCTGAACGTTACAATTAACTATCAGTTTCGCGTCGGATTCGAAAATCTAGACTCACTGGAGACAGACCATAAGGTGCCCGAAGCACCAATATCCCCTTGGGGACCACTCCGATGGAGGACGATGTATTGAATCGCGACGTAATTAGAGTGCTCCATCGTCATTAGGAGGCCCTGAACGTTACAATTAACCATCATTTTAGCGTCGGATTCGAACATCAACTCACAGGAGAAGGATCATATGATGCCCGAGACAGCAATATCCCCTTGGAGACAAGTCGGCTGAAGGACGATGTATTGAATAGCGACGCAATTTGAGTGTTCCATCGTCATTAGGAGGCCCTGAACGTTACAATTAACTATCAGTTTCGCGTCGGATTCAAAAATCTAGAGTCACAGGAGACGGACCATTTGGTGCCCCAGGCAGCAATATCCCCTAGGAGACAAATCGGCTGGAAGACGATGTATTGAATCTCGACGGAATTTGAGTGTTCTATCGTCATTAGGAGGCCCTGAATGTTACAATTAACTGTCAGTTTTTCGTCGGATTCGAAAATCTAGACTCACTGGAGACGGATCATAAGGTGCTCGAAGCAGCAATATCCCCTTGGGGACCAGTCTGCTGGAGGACGATGTATTGAATCGCGACGTAATTAGAGTGCTCCATCGTCATTAGGAGGCCCTGAACGTTACAATTAACCATCATTTTAGCGTCGGATTCGAACATCTACTCAAAGGAGAAGGATCATATGATGCCCGAAACAGAAATATCCCCTTGGAGACAAGTCGGCTGAAGGACGATGTATTGAATCGCGACGCAATTTGAGTGTTCCATCGTCATTAGGGGGCGCTGAACACTACAATTTACTATCATTTTAGCGTCGGATTCGAAAATCTACTCACAGGAGAAGGATCATATGATGCCCGAAACAGAAATATCCCCTTGGAGACAAGTCGGCTGAAGGACGATGTATTGAATCGCGACGCAATTTGAGTGTTCCATCGTCATTAGGAGGCCCTGAACGTTACTATTAACTATCAGTTTCGCGTCGGATTCAAGAATCTAGACTCACAGGAGACGGTCCATTTGGTGCCCGAGGCAGGAATATCCCCTTGGAGACAAATCGGCTGGAGGACGATGTATTCAATCTCGACGCAATATGAGTGTTCCATCGTCATTAGGAGGCGCTGAACGTTACAATTCACTATCAGTTTTGCGTCGGATTCGAAAATCTAGACTCTCAGGAGAGGGCTCATATGGAGCCCGAGACAGCAATATCCCCTGGAGACAAGTCGGCTGGAGGCCGATGTATTGAATCTCGACGCAATTTGAGTTTTCCATCGTCATTAGGTGCCCCTGAACGTTACAATTAACTATCATTTTACCGTCGGATTGAAAAATCTACTCACAGGAGAAGGATCATATGATGCCCGAAACAGAAATATCCCCTTGGAGACAAGTCGGCTGAAGGACGATGTATTGAATCTAGACGCAATGTGAGTGTTCCATTGTCATTAGGAAGCCCTGAACGTTACAATTCACTATCAGTTTCGCGTCGGATTCGAAACTGTAGACTCACAGGAGACGGACCACATGGGGCCCGAGGCAGCAAACTCCCCTTGTAGACTAGTCAGCTGGAGGTCGATGAATTGACTCTCGACGCAATTTGAGTGTTGCATCGTCATTAGCAGGCCCTGATTGTTACAATTAACTGTCAGTTTTTCGTCGGATTCGAAAATCTAGACTCACTGGAGACGGACCATAAGGTGCCCGAAGCAGCAATAGACTCTTGGAGACAAGTCGTCTGAATGCCGATGTATTGAATCTCGGCGCAATTTGAGTGTTCCATCGTCATTAGGAGGCCCTGAACGTTACAATTAACTATCAGTTTCGCGTCGGATTCGAAAATCTACACTCACAGGAGACGGACCACATGAAGCCCGTGGCAGCGATATCCCCTTGTAAACAAGTCGGCTGGAGATCGATGTATTGACTCTCGACGCAATTTGAGTGTTCCATCGTCATTTGGAGGCCCTGAATGTTACAATTAACTATCAGTTTTTCGTCGGATTCGAAAATCTAGACTCACTGGAGACGGACCATTAGGTGCCCGAGGCAGCAATACCCCTTGGAGACCAGTCCGCTGGAGTACGATGTATTGAATCGCAACGCAATTTGAGTGCTCCATCGTCATTAGGAGGCCCTGAACGTTAAAATTATCTATCAGTTTTGCGTCGGATTCGAAAACGTAGAATCACCGGAGACGGACCATGTGGTGCCCGAGGCAGCGATATCCCTTTGGGGACCACTCCGATAGAGGACGATGTATTGAATCGCGACGTAATTAGAGTGCTCCATCGTCATTAGGAGGCCCTGAACGTTACAATTAACCATCATTTTAGCGTCGGATTCGAACATCAACTCACAGGAGAAGGATCATATGATGCCCGAGACAGCAATATCCCCTTGGAGACAAGTCGGCTGAAGGACGATGTATTGAATAGCGACGCAATTTGAGTGTTCCATCGTCATTAGGAGGCCCTGAACGTTACAATTAACTATCAGTTTCGCGTCGGATTCAAAAATCTAGACTCACAGGAGACGGACCATTTGGTGCCCCAGGCAGCAATATCCCCTAGGAGACAAATCGGCTGGAAGACGATGTATTGAATCTCGACGGAATTTGAGTGTTCTATCGTCATTAGGAGGCCCTGAATGTTACAATTAACTGTCAGTTTTTCGTCGGATTCGAAAATCTAGACTCACTGGCGACGGATCATAAGGTGCTCGAAGCAGCAATATCCCCTTGGGGACCAGTCTGCTGGAGGACGATGTATTGAATCGCGACGTAATTAGAGTGCTCCATCGTCATTAGGAGGCCCTGAACGTTACAATTAACCATCATTTTAGCGTCGGATTCGAACATCTACTCAAAGGAGAAGGATCATATGATGCCCGAAACAGAAATATCCCCTTGGAGACAAGTCGGCTGAAGGACGATGTATTGAATCGCCACGCAATTTGAGTGTTCCATCGTCACTAGGGGGCGCTGAACACTACAATTTACTATCATTTTAGCGTCGGATTCGAAAATCTACTCACAGGAGAAGGATCATATGATGCCCGAAACAGAAATATCCCCTTGGAGACAAGTCGGCTGAAGGACGATGTATTGAATCGCGACGCAATTTGAGTGTTCCATCGTCATTAGGAGGCCCTGAACGTTACTATTAACTATCAGTTTCGCGTCGGATTCAAGAATCTAGACTCACAGGAGACGGTCCATTTGGTGCCCGAGGCAGGAATATCCCCTTGGAGACAAATCGGCTGGAGGACGATGTATTCAATCTCGACGCAATATGAGTGTTCCATCGTCATTAGGAGGCGCTGAACGTTACAATTCACTATCAGTTTTGCGTCGGATTCGAAAATCTAGACTCTCAGGAGAGGGCTCATATGGAGCCCGAGACAGCAATATCCCCTGGAGACAAGTCGGCTGGAGGCCGATGTATTGAATCTCGACGCAATTTGAGTTTTCCATCGTCATTAGGTGCCCCTGAACGTTACAATTAACTATCATTTTACCGTCGGATTGAAAAATCTACTCACAGGAGAAGGATCATATGATGCCCGAAACAGAAATATCCCCTTGGAGACAAGTCGGCTGAAGGACGATGTATTGAATCTAGACGCAATGTGAGTGTTCCATTGTCATTAGGAAGCCCTGAACGTTACAATTCACTATCAGTTTCGCGTCGGATTCGAAATTGTAGACTCACAGGAGACGGACCACATGGGGACCGAGGCAGCAAACTCCCCTTGTAGACTAGTCAGCTGGAGGTCGATGAATTGACTCTCGACGCAATTTGAGTGTTGCATCGTCATTAGCAGGCCCTGATTGTTACAATTAACTGTCAGTTTTTCGTCGGATTCGAAAATCTAGACTCACTGGAGACGGACCATAAGGTGCCCGAAGCAGCAATAGACTCTTGGAGACAAGTCGTCTGAATGCCGATGTATTGAATCTCGGCGCAATTTGAGTGTTCCATCGTCATTAGGAGGCCCTGAACGTTACAATTAACTATCAGTTTCGCGTCGGATTGGAAAATCTAGACTCACAGGAGACGGACCACATGAAGCCCGAGGCAGCATTATCCCCATGTAGACAAGTCGGCTGGAGATCGATGTATTGACTCTCGATGCAATTTGAGTGTTCCATCGTCATTAGGAGGCGCTGAACGTTACAATGAACTATCATTTTTGCGTCGGATTCGAAAATCTAGTCACAGGAGACCGACCATATGGTGCCCGAGGCAGCAATATCCCCTTGGAGACAAGTTGGCTGGAGGCCGATGTATTGAATCTCGACGCAATTTTAGTGTTCCATCGTCATTAGGAGGCCCTGAACGTTACAATTAACTATCAGTTTCGCGTCGGATTCGAAAATCTAGACTCACAGGAGACGGACCACATGAAGCCCGAGGCAGCAATATCCCCATGTAGACAAGTCGGCTGGAGATCGATGTATTGACTCTCGATGCAATTTGAGTGTTGCATCGTCATTAGGAGGCGCTGAACGTTACAATGAACTATCATTTTTGCGTCGGATTCGAAAATCTAGTCACAGGAGACCGACCATATGGTGCCCGAGGCAACAATATCCCCTTGGAGACAAGTTGGCTGAAGGCCGATGTATTGAATCTAGACGCAATTATAGTGTTCCATCGTCATTAGGAGGCCCTGAACGTTACAATTAACTATCAGTTTCGCGTCGGATTCGAAAATCTAGACTCACTGGAGACAGACCATAAGGTGCCCGAGGCAGCAATATCCCCTTGGAGACAAGTTGGCTGGAGGCCGATGTATTGAATCTCGACGCAATTTGAGTGTTCTATCGTCATTAGGAGGCGCTGAACGTTACAATTAACTATCAGTCTCGCGTCGGATTCGAAAATCTAGACTCACAGGAGAACGACCATAAGGTGCCCGAGGCTGCAACAGACCCTTGGAGACAAGTCGGCTGGAGACCGATGTATTGGATCTCGACGCAATTTGAGTGTTCCATCGTCATTAGGACGCCCTGACCGTTACCATTAACTATCATTTTTGCGTCGGATTCGAAAATCTAGACTCACAGGAGAACGGCCATAAGGTGCCCGAGGCAGCAATAGACCCTTGGAGACAAGTCGGCTGGAGGACGATGTATTGACTCTCGGCGCAATTTGAGTGCTCCATCGTCATTAGCAGGCGCTGAACCTTACAATTAACTATCATTTTAGCGTCGGATTCGAAAATCTACTCACAGGAGAAGGATCATATGATGCCCGAGATAGCAATATCCCCTTGGAGACAAGTCGGCTGAAGGACGATGTATTGAATAGCGACGCAATTTGAGTGTTTATCGTCATTAGGAGGCCCTGAACGTTACAATTCACTATCATTTTTGCGTCGGATTCGAAAATCTAGACTCTCAGGAGAAGGCTCATATGGTGCCCGAGACAGCAATATCCCCTTGGAGACAAGTCGGCTGAAGGACGATGTATTGAATCTAGACGCAATGCGAGTGTTCTATCGTCATTAGGAGGCCCTGAACGTTACAATTAACTATCAGTTTCGCGTCGGATTCGAAAATGTAGACTCACAGGAGACGGACCACATGGAGCCCGAGGCAGCAAAATCCACTTGTAGACAAGTCAGCTGGAGGTCGATGAATTGACTCTCGACGCAACTTGAGTGTTCCATCGTCATTAGGAGGCCCTGAACGTTATAATTAACTATCAGTTTTGCGTCGGATTCGAAAATCTGGACTCACAGGTGAACGGCCGTAAGGTGCCCGAGGCAGCAATAGACCCTTGGAGACAAGTCGGCTCGAGGCCGATGTTTTGAAGATCGACGCAATTTGAGTGTTCCATCGTTATTAGGATGCCCTGAACGTTACAATTAGCGATCTGTTTTCCGTCGGTTTCGAAAATCTAAACTCATAGGAGAACGACCAGAAGGTGCCCGAGGTAGCAATAGACTCTTGGAGACAAGTTGGCTGATTGCCGATGTATTGAATCTCGACGCAATTTGAGTGTTCCATCGATATTAGGAGTCCCTGATCGTCACAATTAACCATCAGTTTCGCGACGGATTCGAAAATCTAGACTCACAGTAGACGGACCACATGAAGCCCGAGGCAGCAATATCCCCTTGGAGACAAGTTGGCTGGAGACCGATGTATTGATTCTCGACGCAATTTGAGTCTTCCATCGTCATTAGGAGGCCCTGAATGTTACAATTAACTGTCAGTTTTTAGTCGGATTCGAAAATCTAGACTCTCAGGAGAACGACCATAAGGTGCCCGAGGCAGCAATAGACCCTTGGAGACATATCGGCTTGAGGCCGATGTATTGGATCTCGACGCAATTTGAGTGTTCCATCGTCATTAGGACGCCCTGACCGTTACCATTAACTATCATTTTTGCGTCGGATTCGAAAATCTAGACTCACAGGAGAACGACCATAAGGTGCCCGAGGCAGCAATAGACCCTTGGAGACAAGTCGGCTGGAGGGCGATGTATTGACTCTCGACGCAATTTGAGTGTTCCATCGTCATTAGGAGGCCCTGAACGTTACAATTAACTATCAGTTTCGCATCGGATTCGAAAATCTAGACTCACAGGAGACGGACCACATGAAGCCCGAGGCAACAATATCCCCTTGGAGACAGGTTGGCTGGAGGCCGATGTATTGACTCTTGACGCAATTTGAGTGTTCCATCGTCATTAGGGGGCGCTGAACACTACAATTTACTATCATTTTAGCGTCGGATTCGAAAATCTACTCACAGGAGAAGGATCATATGATGCCCGAAACAGAAATATCCCCTTGGAGACAAGTCGGCTGATTGCCGATGTATTGAATCTCGACGCAATATGAGTGTTCCATCGTCATTAGGTGCCCCTGAACGTTACAATTAACTATCATTTTAGCGTCGGATTGAAAAATCTACTCACAGGAGGAGGATCATATGGTGCCCGAGACAGCAATATCCCCTTGGAGACAAGTCGGCTGAAGGACGATGTATTGAATCTAGACGCAATGTGAGTGTTCCATTGTCATTAGGAAGCCCTGAACGTTACAATTCACTATCAGTTTCGCGTCGGATTCGAAATTGTAGACTCACAGGAGACGGACCACATGGGGCCCGAGGCAGCAAACTCCCCTTGTAGACTAGTCAGCTGGAGGTCGATGAATTGACTCTCGACGCAATTTGAGTGTTGCATCGTCATTAGCAGGCCCTGATTGTTACAATTAACTGTCAGTTTTTCGTCGGATTCGAAAATCTAGACTCACTGGAGAAGGACCATAAGGTGCCCGAAGCAGCAATAGACTCTTGGAGACAAGTCGTCTGAATGCCGATGTATTGAATCTCGACGCAATTTGAGTGTTCCATCGTCATTAGGAGGCCCTGAACGTTACAATTAACTATCAGTTTCGCGTCGGATTCGAAAATCTAGACTCACAGGAGACGGACCACATGAAGCCCGAGGCAGCAATATCCCCATGTAGACAAGTCGGCTGGAGATCGATGTATTGACTCTCGATGCAATTTGAGTGTTCCATCGTCATTAGGAGGCGCTGAACGTTACAATGAACTATCATTTTTGCGTCGGATTCGAAAATCTAGTCACAGGAGACCGACCATATGGTGCCCGAGGCAGCAATATCCCCTAGGAGACAAGTTGGCTGGAGGCCGATGTATCGACTCTCGACGCAATTTTAGTGTTCCATCGTCATTAGGAGGCCCTGAACGTTACAATTAACTATCAGTTTCGCGTCGGATTCGAAAATCTAGACTCACAGGAGACGGACCACATGAAGCCCGAGGCAGCAATATCCCCATGTAGACAAGTCGGCTGGAGATCGATGTATTGACTCTCGATGCAATTTGAGTGTTGCATCGTCATTAGGAGGCGCTGAACGTTACAATGAACTATCATTTTTGCGTCGGATTCGAAAATCTAGTCACAGGAGACCGACCATATGGTGCCCGAGGCAGCAATATCCCCTTGGACACAAGTTGGCTGAAGGCCGATGTATTGAATCTCGACGCAATTATAGTGTTCCATCGTCATTAGGAGGCCCTGAACGTTACAATTAACTATCAGTTTCGCGTCGGATTCGAAAATCTAGACTCACTGGAGACAGACCATAAGGTGCCCGAAGCAGCAATATCCCCTTGGGGACCACTACGATGGAGGACGATGTATTGAATCGCGACGTGATTAGAGTGCTCCATCGTCATTAGGAGGCCCTGAACGTTACAATTAACCATCATTTTAGCGTCGGATTCGAACATCTACTCACAGGAGAAGGATCATATGATGCCCGAGACAGCAATATCCCCTTGGAGACAAGTCGGCTGAAGGACGATGTATTGAATAGCGACGTAATTTGAGTGTTCCATCGTCATTAGGAGGCCCTGAACGTTACAATTAACTATCAGTTTCGCGTCGGATTCAAAAATCTAGACTCACAGGAGACGGACCATTTGGTGCCCCAGGCAGCAATATCCCCTAGGAGACAAATCGGCTGGAAGACGATGTATTGAATCTCGACGCAATTTGAGTGTTCTATCGTCATTAGGAGGCGCTGAACGTTACAATTAACTATCAGTCTCGCGTCGGATTCTAAAATCTAGACTCACAGGAAAACGACCATAAGGTGCCCGAGGCTGCAACAGACCCTTGGAGACAAGTCGGCTGGAGACCGATGTATTGGATCTCGACGCAATTTGAGTGTTCCATCGTCATTAGGACGCCCTGACCGTTACCATTAACTATCATTTTTGCGTCGGATTCGAAAATCTAGACTCACAGGAGAACGGCCATAAGGTGCCCGAGGCAGCAATAGACCCTTGGAGACAAGTCGGCTGGAGGACGATGTATTGACTCTCGACGCAATTTGAGTGCTCCATCGTCATTAGCAGGCGCTGAACCTTACAATTAACTATCATTTTAGCGTCGGATTCGAAAATCTACTCACAGGAGAAGGATCATATGATGCCCGAGATAGCAATATCCCCTTGGAGACAAGTCGGCTAAAGGACGATGTATGGAATCGCGACGCAATTTCAGTGTTCCATCGTCATTACGAGGCCCTGATCGTTACAATTAACTACAGTTTCGCGTCGGATTCGAAAATCTAGACTCACAGGAGTCGGACCACATGAAGCCCGAGGCAGCAATATCCCCTTGGAGACAAGTCGGCTGGAAGACTATGTATTGAATCTCGACCCAATTTGAGTGTTTATCGTCATTAGGAGGCGCTGAGCGTTACGATTCACTATCATTTTTGCGTCGGATTCGAAAATCTAGACTCTCAGGAGAAGGCTCATATGGTGCCCGAGACAGCAATATCCCCTTGGAGACACGTCGGCTGAAGGACGATGTATTGAATCTAGACGCAATGCGAGTGTTCTATCGTCATTAGGAGGCCCTGAACGTTACAATTAACTACAGTTTCGCGTCGGATTCGAAAATGTAGACTCACAGGAGACGGACCACATGGAGCCCGAGGCAGCAAAGTCCACTTGTAGACAAGTGTTCCATCGTCGTTAGGAGGCCCTGAACGTTTTAATTAACTATCAGTTTTGCGTCGGATTCGAAAATCTGGACTCACAGGAGAACGACCGTAAGGTGCCCGAGGCAGCAATAGACCCTTGGAGACAAGTCGGCTCGAGGCCGATGTTTTAAAGATCGACGCAATTTGAGTGTTCCATCGTGATTAGGAGGCCCTGAACGTTACAATTAGCGATCTGTTTTCCGTCGGATTCGAAAATCAAAACTCATAGGAGAACGACCAGAAGGTGCCCGCGGTAGCAATAGACTCTTGGAGACAAGTAGCTGATTGCCGATGTATTGAATCTCGACGCAATTTGAGTGTTCCATCGTCATTAGGAGGCCCTGATCGTTACAATTAACCATCAGTTTCGCGACGGATTCGAAATTCTAGACTCACAGTAGACGGACCACATGAAGCCCGAGGCAGCAATATCCCCTTGGAGACAAGTTGGCTGGAGACCGATGTATTGATTCTCGACGCAATTTGAGTGTTCCATCGTCATTAGGAGGCCCTGAATGTTACAATTAATGGTCAGTTTTTCGTCGGATTCGAAAATCTAGACTCACTGGAGACGGACCATAAGGTGCCCGAAGCAGCAATATGCCCTTGGAGACCAGTCCGCTGGAGGACTATGTATTGAATCGCGACGTAATTAGAGTTCTCCATCGTCATTAGGAGGCCCTGAACGTTACAATTAACTATCAGTTTCGCGTCGGATTCGATAATCTATACTCACAGGAGTAGGACCATATGGTGCCCGAGGCAGCAATATCCCCTTGGACACAAGTCGGCTGGAGGACGATGTATTGAATCCCGACGCAATTTGAGTGTTTATCGTCATTAGGAGGCGCTGAACGTTACAATTCACTATCATTTTTGCGTCGGATTCGAAAATCTAAACTCTCAGGAGAAGGCTCATATGGTGCCCGAGACAGCAATATCCCCTTGGAGACAAGTCGGCTGAAGGACGATGTATTGAATCTAGACGCAATGCGAGTGTTCTATCGTCATTAGGAGGCCCTGAACGTTACAATTAACTATTAGTTTCGCGTCGGATTCGAAAATGTAGACTCACAGGAGACGGACCACATGGAGCCCGAGGCAGCTAAATCCACTTGTAGACAAGTCAGCTGGAGGTCGATGAATTGACTCTCGACGCAACTTGAGTGTTCCATCGTCGTTAGGAGGCCCTGAACGTTATAATTAACTATCAGTTTTGCGTCGGATTCGAAAATCTGGACTCACAGGAGAACGACCATAAGGTGCCCGAGGCAGCAATAGACCCTTGGAGACAAGTCGGCTCGAGGCCGATGTTTTGAAGATCGACGCAATTTGAGTGTTCCATCGTGATTAGGAGGCCCTGAACGTTACAATTAGCGATCTGTTTTCCGTCGGATTCGAAAATCTAAACTCATAGGAGAACGACCAGAAGGTGCCCGAGGTAGCAATAGACTCTTGGAGACAAGTAGCTGATTGCCGATGTATTGAATCTCGACGCAATTTGAGTGTTTCATCGTCATTAGGAGGCCCTGATCGTTACAATTAACCATCAGTGTCGTTACGGATTCGAAAATCTAGACTCACAGTAGACGGACCACATGAAGCCCGAGGCAGCAATATCCCCTTGGAGACAAGTTTGCTGGAGACCGATGTATTGATTCTCGACGCAATTTGAGTGTCCCATCGTCATTAGGAGGCCCTGAATGTTACAATTAATGGTCAGTTTTTCGTCGGATTCGAAAATCTAGACTCACTGGAGACGGACCATAAGGTGCCCGAAGCAGCAATATGCCCTTGGAGACCAGACCGCTGGAGGACTATGTATTGAATCGCGACGTAATTAGAGTTCTCCATCGTCATTAGGAGGCCCTGAACCTTACAATTAACTATCAGTCTCGCGTCGGATTCGAAAATCTAGACTCACAGGAGAAGGACCATATGGTGCCCGAGGCAGCAATATCCCCTTGGACACAAGTCGGCTGGAGGACGATGTATTGAATCCCGACGCAATGTGAGTGTTCCAACGTCATTAGGAGGCGCTGAACAATACAACTAACTATCAGTTATGCGTCGGATTCGAAAATCTAGACTCACAGGAGAACGACCATAAGGTGCCAGAGGCAGCAACAGACCCTTGGAGACAAGTCGGCTGGAGGACGATGTGTTGACTCTCGACGCAATTTGAGTGTTCCATCGTCATTAGGACGCCCTGACCGTTACAATTAACTATCAGTTTCGCGTCGGATTCGAAAATCTACTCACAGGAGAAGGATCATACGATGCCCGAGACAGCAATATCCCATTGGAGACAAGTCGGCTGAAGGACGATGTATTGAATCGCGACGCAATTTGAGTGTTCCATCGACATTAGGAGGCCCTGAATGTTACAATTAACTGTCAGTTTTTCGTCGGATTTGAAAATCTAGACTCACTGGAGACGGACCATAAGGTGCCCGAAGCAGCAGTAGCCCCCTGGAGACCAGTCCGCTGGATGACGATGTATTGAATCGCGACGTAATTAGAGTTCTCCATCGTCATTAGGAGGCCCTGAACGTTACAGTTAACTATCAGTTTCGCGTCGTATTCGAAAATGTAGACTCACAGGAGACGGACCACATGGAGCCCGAGGCAGCAAAATCCACTTGTAGACAAGTCAGCTGGCGGTCGATGAATTGACTCTCGACGCAATTTGAGTGTTCCATCGTCATTAGGAGGCCCTGAACGTTATAATTAACTATCAGTTTCGCGTCGGATTCGAAAATCTAGACTCACAGGAGAACGCCCATAAGGTGCCCGAGGCAGCAATAGACCCTTGGAGACAAGTCGGCTCGAGGCCGATGTATTGAATCTCGACGCAATTTGAGTGTTCCATTGTCATTAGGAGGCCCTGAACGTTACAATTAACTATCAGTTTTGCGTCGGATTCAAAAATCTAGACTCATAGGAGAACGACCAGAAGGTGCCCGAGGCAGAAATAGACTCTTGGAGACAAGTCCGCAGAATGCCGATGTATTGAATCTCGACGCAATTTGAGTGTTCCATCGTCATTTGGAGGCCCTGATCGTTACAATTAACCATCAGTTTCGCGTCGGATTCGAAAATCTAGACTCACAGGAAACGGACCACATGAAGCCCGAGGCAGCAATATCCCCTTGGAGACAAGTTGGCTGGAGGCCGATGTATTGATTCTCGACGCAATGTGAGTGATCCATCGTCATTAGGAGGCCCTGAATGTTACAATTAACTGTCAGTTTTTCGTCGGATTCGAAAATCTAGACTCACTGGAGACGGACCATAAGGTGCCCGAAGCAGCAATATCTCCTTGGAAACCAGTTCGCTGGAGGACGATGTATTGAATCGCGACGTAATTAGAGTTCTCCATCGTCATTAGGAGGCCCTGAACCTTACAATTAACTATCAGTCTCGCGTCGGATTCGAAAATCTAGACTCACAGGAGAAGGACCATATGGTGCCCGAGGCAGCAATATCCCCTTGGACACAAGTCGGCTGGAGGACGATGTATTGAATCTCGACGCAATGTGAGTGTTCCATCGTCATTAGGAGGCCCTCAACGTTACAATTAACTATCAGTCTCGCGTCGGATTCGAAAATCTAGACTCACAGGAGAACGACCATTAGGTGCCCGAGGCAGAAACAGACCCTTGGAGACAAGTCGGCTGGAGGCCGATGTATTGGATCTCTACGCAATTTGAGTGTTCCATCGTCATTAGGACGCCCTGACCGTTACCATTAACTATCATTTTTGCATCGGATTCGAAATTCTAGACTCACTGGAGAACGACCATAAGGTGCTCGAGGCGCAATAGACCCTTGGAGACAAGTCGGCTGGAGGACGATGTATTGATTCTCGACGCAATTTGAGTGTTCCATCGTCATTAGGAGGCAATGAATGTTACAATTAACTGTCAGTTTTTCGTCGGATTCGAAAATCTAGAATCACTGGCGACGGATCATAAGGTGCCCGAAGCAGCAATATCCCCTTGTGGACCAGTCCGCTGGGGGACGATGTATTGAATCGCGACGTAATTAGAGTGCTCCAACGTCATTAGGAGGCTCTGAACGTTACAATTAACCATCATTTTAGCGTCGGATTCAAAAATCTAGACTCACAGGAGACGGACCATTTGGTGCCCCATTCAGCAATATCCCCTTGGAGACAAGTCGGCTGGAAGACGATGTATTGAATATCGACGCAATTTGAGTGTTCTATCGTCATTAGGAGGCGCTGAACGTTACAATTCACTATCATTTTTGCGTCGGATTCGAAAATCTAGACTCACAGGAGAAGGCTCATATGGTGCCCGAGACAGCAATAACCCCTTGGAGACAAGTCGGCTGGAAGACGATGTATTGAATCTCGACGCAATTTGAGAGTTCTATCGTCATTAGGAGGCGCTGAACGTTACAATTCACTATCATTTTTGCGTCGGATTCGAAAATCTAGACTCTCAGGAGAAGGCTCATATGGTGCCCGAGACAGCAATATCCCCTTGGAGACAAGTCGGCTGAAAGACGATGTATTGAATCTAGACGCAATGCGAGTGTTCTATCGTCATTAGGAGGCCCTGAACGTTACAATTAACTATCAGTTTCGCGTCAGATTCGAAAATGTAGACTCACAGGAGACGGACCACATGGAGCCCGAGGCAGCAAAATCCACTTGTAGGCAAGTCAGCTGGAGGTCGATGAATTGACTCTCGACGCAACTTGAGGGTTCCATCGTCAATAGGAGGCCCTGAACGTTATAATTAACTATCAGTTTTGCGTCGGATTCGAAAATCTGGACTCACAGGAGAACGACCGTAAGGTGCCCGAGGCAGCAATAGACCCTTGGAGACAAGTCGGCTCGAGGCCGATGTTTTGAAGCTCGACGCAATTTGAGTGTTCCATCGTGATTAGGAGGCCCTGAACGTTACAATTAACTGTCAGTTTCGCGTCAGATTCGAAAATCTAGACTCACAGGAGACGGACCACATGAAGCCCGAGGCAGCAATATCCCCTTGGAGACAAGTTGGCTGGAGACCCATGTATTTGTTCTCGACGCAAATTGAGTGTTCCATCGTCATTAGGAGGCCCAGAATGTTACAATTAACTATCAGTTTCGCGTCGGATTCGATAATCTATACTCACAGGAGTAGGACCATATGGTGCCCGAGGCAGCAATATACCCTTGGACACAAGTCGGCTGGAGGACGATGTATTGAATCTCGACGCAATGTGAGTGTTCCAACGTCATTGGGAGGCGCTGAACAATTCAACTAACTGTCAGTTATGCCTCGGATTCGAAAATCTAGACTCACAGGAGATCGACCATAGGGTGCCAGAGGCAGCAACAGACCCTTGGAGACAAGTCGGCTGGAGGACGATGTATTGACTCTCGACGCAATTTGAGTGTTCCATCGCCATTAGGACGCCCTGACCGTTACAATTAACTATCAGTTTCGCGTCAGATTCGAAAATCTACTCACAGGAGAAGGATCATACGATGCCCGAGACAGCAATATCCCATTGGAGACAAGTCGGCTGAAGGACAATGTATTGAATCGCGACGCAATTTGAGTGTTCCATCGTCATCAGGAGACCCTGAATGTTACAATTAACTGTCAGTTTTTCGTCGGATTTGAAAATCTAGACTCACTGGAGACGGACCATAAGGTGCCCGAAGCAGCAGTAGCCCCTTGGAGACCAGTCCGCTGGAGGACGAGATATTGAATCGCGACGTAATTAGAGTTCTCCATCGTCATTAGGAGGCCCTGAACGTTACAATTAACTATCAGTTTCGCGTCGGATTCGAAAATGTAGACTCATAGGAGACGGACCACATGGGGCCCGAGGCAGCAAAATCCACTTGTAGACAAGTCAGCTGGCGGTCGATGAATTGACTCTCGACGCAATTTGAGTGCTCGATCGTCATTAGGAGGCCCTGAACGTTATAATTAACTATCAGTTTCGCGTCGGATTCGAAAATCTAGACTCACAGTAGAACGCCTATAAGTTGCCCGAGACCCCAATAGACCCTTGGAGACAAGTCGGCTCGAGGCCGATGTATTGAATCTCGACGCAATTTGAGTGTTCCATTGTCATTAGGAGGCCCTGAACGTTACAATTAACTATCAGTTTTGCGTCGGGTTCGAAATTCTAGACTCACAGGAGAACGATCATAAGGTGCCCGAAGCAGCAATAGACCCTTGGAGACCAGTCCGCTGGAGGACGATGTATTGAATCGCGACGCAATTTTAATGCTCCGTCGTCATTAGGAGGCCCTGAACGTTACGATTAACTATCAGTTTTACGTCGGATTCGAAAACGTAGAATCACCGGAGACGGGCCATGTGGTGCCCGAGGCAGCGATTTCCCCTCGGAGACAAGTCGGCTGGAGAACGATGTAGTGAATCTCGACGCAATTTGAGTGTTCCTTCGACATGAGGAGGCCCTGAACGACACAATTAACTATCTATTTTGTGTCGGATTCGAAAATCTAGACTCACAGGAGAGCGACCATAAGCTGTCCGAGGCAGCAATCCACCCTTGGAGACAAGTCGGCTCGAGGCCGATGTATTGACTCTCGACGCAATTTGAGTGTTCCATTTTCATTAGTAGGCCCTGAACATCACAATTAACTGTCAGTTTTGCGTCGGATTCGAAAATCTAGACTCATAGGAGAACGACCAGAACGTGCCCGAGGCAGCAATAGACTCTTGGAGACAAGTCGGCTGAATGCCAATGTATTGAATCTCGACGCAATTTGAGTGTTCCATCGTCATTAGGAGGCCCTGATCGCTACAATTAACTATCAGTTTCGCGTCGGATTCGAAAATCTAGACTCACTGGAGACGGACCATAAGGTGCCCGAAGCAGCAATATCCCCTTGGGGACCAGTCCGCTGGAGGACGATGTATTGAATCGCGACGTAATTAGAGTGCTCCATCGTCATTAGGAGGCCCTGAACGCTACAATTAACCATCATTTTAGCGTCGGATTCGAACATCTACTCACAGGAGAAGGATCATATGATGCCCGAGACAGCAATATCCCCTTGGAGACAAGTCGGCTGAAGGACGATGTATTGAATAGCGAGGCAATTTGAGTGTTCCATCGTCATTAGGAGGCCCTGAACATTACAATTCACTATCATTTTTGCGTCGGATTCGAAAATCTAGACTCACAGGAGAACGCCCATAAGGTGCCCGAGGCAGCAAGAGACCCTTGGAGACAAGTCGGTCGAGGCCGATGTATTGAATCTCAACGCAATTTGAGTGTTCCATTGTCATTAGGAGGCTCTGAACGTTACAATTAACTATCAGTTTTGCGTCGGGTTCGAAATTCTAGACTCACAGGAGAACGATCATAAGGTGCCCGAAGCAGCAATAGACCCTTGGAGACCAGTCCGCTGGAGGACGATGTATTGAATCGCGATGCAATTTGAGTGCTCCGTCGTCATTAGGAGGCCCTGAACGTTACAATTAACTGTCAGTTTTTCGTCGGATTCGAAAATCTAGACTCACTGGAGACGGACCATAAGGTGCCCGAAGCAGCAATATCCCCTTGGACACAAGTCGGCTGGAGGACGATGTATTGAATCGCGACGCAATTTGAGTGTTCTATCGTCATTAGGAGGCGCTAAAGGTTACAATTCACTATCATTTTTGCGTCGGATTCGAAAATCTAGACTCTCAGGAGAAAGGCTCATATGGTGCCCGAGACAGCAATATCCCCTTCTAGACAAGCCGGCTGAAGGCCGATGTTTTGAATCTAGACGCAATGTGAGTGTTCCATCGTCATTAGGAGGCGCTGAACGTTACAACTAACTATCAGTTATGCGTCGGATTCGAAAATCTAGACTCACCGCAGAACGACCATAAGGTGCCCGAGGCAGCAATAGACCCTTGGAGACAAGTCGGCTGGAGGCCGATGTATTGGATCTCGACGCAATTTGAGTGTTCCATCGTCATTAGGACGCCCTGACCGTTACCATTAACTATCATTTTTGCGTCGGATTCGAAAATCTAGACTCACAGCGGAACGACCATAAGGTGCCCGAGGCAGCAATAGACCCTTGGAGACAAGTCGGCCGGAGGACGATGTATTGAATATCGACGCAATTTGAGTGTTCCATTGTCATTAGGAGGCCCTGAACGTTACAATTAACTATCAGTTTTGCGTCGGATTCAAAAATCTAGACTCATAGGAGAACGACCAGAAGGTGCCCGAGGCAGAAATAGACTCTTGGAGACAAGTCCGCAGAATGCCGATGTATTGAATCTCGACGCAATTTGAGTGTTCCATCGTCATTTGGAGGCCCTCAACGTTACAATTAACTATCAGTCTCGCGTCGGATTCGAAAATCTAGACTCACAGGAGAACGACCATTAGGTGCCCGAGGCAGAAACAGACCCTTGGAGACAAGTCGGCTGGAAGACGATGTATTGAATATCGACGCAATTTGAGTGTTCTATCGTCATTAGGAGGCGCTGAACGTTACAATTCACTATCATTTTTGCGTCGGATTCGAAAATCTAGACTCACAGGAGAAGGCTCATATGGTGCCCGAGACAGCAATAACCCCTTGGAGACAAGTCGGCTGGAAGACGATGTATTGAATCTCGACGCAATTTGAGAGTTCTATCGTCATTAGGAGGCGCTGAACGTTACAATTCACTATCATTTTTGCGTCGGATTCGAAAATCTAGACTCTCAGGAGAAGGCTCATATGGTGCCCGAGACAGCAATATCCCCTTGGAGACAAGTCGGCTGAAAGACGATGTATTGAATCTAGACGCAATGCGAGTGTTCCATCGTCATTAGGAGGCCCTGAACGTTACAATTAACTATCAGTTTCGCGTCAGATTCGAAAATGTAGACTCACAGGAGACGGACCACATGGAGCCCGAGGCAGCAAAATCCACTTGTAGGCAAGTCAGCTGGAGGTCGATGAATTGACTCTCGACGCAACTTGAGTGTTCCATCGTCAATAGGAGGCCCTGAACGTTATAATTAACTATCAGTTTTGCGTCGGATTCGAAAATCTGGACTCACAGGAGAACGACCGTAAGGTGCCCGAGGCAGCAATAGACCCTTGGAGACAAGTCGGCTCGAGGCCGATGTTTTGAAGCTCGACGCAATTTGAGTGTTCCATCGTGATTAGGAGGCCCTGAACGTTACAATTAACTGTCAGTTTCGCGTCAGATTCGAAAATCTAGACTCACAGGAGACGGATCACATGAAGCCCGAGGCAGCAATATCCCCTTGGAGACAAGTTGGCTGGAGACCCATGTATTTGTTCTCGACGCAAATTGAGTGTTCCATCGTCATTAGGAGGCCCAGAATGTTACAATTAACTATCAGTTTCGCGTCGGATTCGATAATCTATACTCACAGGAGTAGGACCATATGGTGCCCGAGGCAGCAATATACCCTTGGACACAAGTCGGCTGGAGGACGATGTATTGAATCTCGACGCAATGTGAGTGTTCCAACGTCATTGGGAGGCGCTGAACAATTCAACTAACTGTCAGTTATGCCTCGGATTCGAAAATCTAGACTCACAGGAGATCGACCATAGGGTGCCAGAGGCAGCAACAGACCCTTGGAGACAAGTCGGCTGGAGGACGATGTATTGACTCTCGACGCAATTTGAGTGTTCCATCGCCATTAGGACGCCCTGACCGTTACAATTAACTATCAGTTTCGCGTCAGATTCGAAAATCTACTCACAGGAGAAGGATCATACGATGCCCGAGACAGCAATATCCCATTGGAGACAAGTCGGCTGAAGGACAATGTATTGAATCGCGACGCAATTTGAGTGTTCCATCGTCATCAGGAGACCCTGAATGTTACAATTAACTGTCAGTTTTTCGTCGGATTTGAAAATCTAGACTCACTGGAGACGGACCATAAGGTGCCCGAAGCAGCAGTAGCCCCTTGGAGACCAGTCCGCTGGAGGACGAGATATTGAATCGCGACGTAATTAGAGTTCTCCATCGTCATTAGGAGGCCCTGAACGTTACAATTAACTATCAGTTTCGCGTCGGATTCGAAAATGTAGACTCATAGGAGACGGACCACATGGAGCCCGAGGCAGCAAAATCCACTTGTAGACAAGTCAGCTGGCGGTCGATGAATTGACTCTCGACGCAATTTGAGTGCTCGATCGTCATTAGGAGGCCCTGAACGTTATAATTAACTATCAGTTTCGCGTCGGATTCGAAAATCTAGACTCACAGTAGAACGCCTATAAGTTGCCCGAGACCCAAATAGACCCTTGGAGACAAGTCGGCTCGAGGCCGATGTATTGAATCTCGACGCAATTTGAGTGTTCCATTGTCATTAGGAGGCCCTGAACGTTACAATTAACTATCAGTTTTGCGTCGGGTTCGAAATTCTAGACTCACAGGAGAACGATCATAAGGTGCCCGAAGCAGCAATAGACCCTTGGAGACCAGTCCGCTGGAGGACGATGTATTGAATCGCGACGCAATTTTAATGCTCCGTCGTCATTAGGAGGCCCTGAACGTTACGATTAACTATCAGTTTTACGTCGGATTCGAAAACGTAGAATCACCGGAGACGGGCCATGTGGTGCCCGAGGCAGCGATTTCCCCTCGGAGACAAGTCGGCTGGAGAACGATGTAGTGAATCTCGACGCAATTTGAGTGTTCCTTCGACATGAGGAGGCAGTGAACGACACAATTAACTATCTATTTTGTGTCGGATTCGAAAATCTAGACTCACAGGAGAGCGACCATAAGCTGTCCGAGGCAGCAATCCACCCTTGGAGACAAGTCGGCTCGAGGCCGATGTATTGACTCTCGACGCAATTTGAGTGTTCCATTTTCATTAGTAGGCCCTGAACATCACAATTAACTGTCAGTTTTGCGTCGGATTCGAAAATCTAGACTCATAGGAGAACGACCAGAACGTGCCCGAGGCAGCAATAGACTCTTGGAGACAAGTCGGCTGAATGCCAATGTATTGAATCTCGACGCAATTTGAGTGTTCCATCGTCATTAGGAGGCCCTGATCGCTACAATTAACTATCAGTTTCGCGTCGGATTCGAAAATCTAGACTCACTGGAGACGGACCATAAGGTGCCCGAAGCAGCAATATCCCCTTGGGGACCAGTCCGCTGGAGGACGATGTATTGAATCGCGACGTAATTAGAGTGCTCCATCGTCATTAGGAGGCCCTGAACGCTACAATTAACCATCATTTTAGCGTCGGATTCGAACATCTACTCACAGGAGAAGGATCATATGATGCCCGAGACAGCAATATCCCCTTGGAGACAAGTCGGCTGAAGGACGATGTATTGAATAGCGAGGCAATTTGAGTGTTCCATCGTCATTAGGAGGCCCTGAACATTACAATTCACTATCATTTTTGCGTCGGATTCGAAAATCTAGACTCACAGGAGAACGCCCATAAGGTGCCCGAGGCAGCAAGAGACCCTTGGAGACAAGTCGGTCGAGGCCGATGTATTGAATCTCAACGCAATTTGAGTGTTCCATTGTCATTAGGAGGCTCTGAACGTTACAATTAACTATCAGTTTTGCGTCGGGTTCGAAATTCTAGACTCACAGGAGAACGATCATAAGGTGCCCGAAGCAGCAATAGACCCTTGGAGACCAGTCCGCTGGAGGACGATGTATTGAATCGCGATGCAATTTGAGTGCTCCGTCGTCATTAGGAGGCCCTGAACGTTACAATTAACTATCAGTCTCGCGTCGGATTCGAAAATCTAGACTCACTGGAGAAGGACCATATGGTGCCCGAGGCAGCAATATCCCCTTGGACACAAGTCGGCTGGAGGACGATGTATTGAATCGCGACGCAATTTGAGTGTTCTATCGTCATTAGGAGGCGCTAAAGGTTACAATTCACTATCATTTTTGCGTCGGATTCGAAAATCTAGACTCTCAGGAGAAAGGCTCATATGGTGCCCGAGACAGCAATATCCCCTTCTAGACAAGCCGGCTGAAGGCCGATGTTTTGAATCTAGACGCAATGTGAGTGTTCCATCGTCATTAGGAGGCGCTGAACGTTACAACTAACTATCAGTTATGCGTTGGATTCGAAAATCTAGACTCACCGCAGAACGACCATAAGGTGCCCGAGGCAGCAATAGACCCTTGGAGACAAGTCGGCTGGAGGCCGATGTATTGGATCTCGACGCAATTTGAGTGTTCCATCGTCATTAGGACGCCCTGACCGTTACCATTAACTATCATTTTTGCGTCGGATTCGAAAATCTAGACTCACAGCGGAACGACCATAAGGTGCCCGAGGCAGCAATAGACCCTTGGAGACAAGTCGGCCGGAGGACGATGTATTGACTCTCGACGCAATTTGAGTGTTCCATCGTCATTAGGAGGCGCTGAACCTTACAATTAACTATCATTTTAGCGTCGGATTAGAAAATCTACTCACAGGAGAAAGATCATATGATGCCCGAGACAGCAATATCCCCTTGGAGACAAGTCGGCTGAAGGACGATGTATTGAATTGCGACACAATTTGAGTGTTCTATCGTCATTAGGAGGCGCTGAACGTTACAATTCACTAACATTTTAGCGTCTGATTCGAAAATCTAGACTCTCAGGAGAAGTCTCATATGGTGCCCGAGACAGCAATATCCCCTTCTAGACAAGTCGGCTGAAGGACGGTGTAATGAATCTAGACGCAATGTGAGTGTTCCATCGTCATTAGGAGGCCCTGAATGTTACAATTAACTGTCAGTTTTTCGTCGGATTCGAAAATCTAGACTCACTGGAGACGGACCATAAGGTGCCCGAAGCAGCAATATCCCCTTGGGGACCAGTCCGCTGGAGGACGATGTATTGAATCGCGACGTAATTAGAGTGCTCCATCGTCATTAGGAGGCCCTGAACGTTACAATTAACCATCATTTCAGCGTCGGATTCGAACATCTACTCACAGGAGAAGGATCATATGATGCCCGAGACAGCAATATCCCCTTGGAGACAAGTCGGCTGAAGGACGATGTATTGAATAGCGAGGCAATTTGAGTGTTCCATCGTCATTAGGAGGCCCTGAACGTTACAATTAACGATCAATTTCGCGTCGGATTGAAAAATCTAGACTCACAGGAGACGGACCATTTGGTGCCCCAGGCAGCAATATCCCCTTGGAGAGAAATCGGCTGGAGGACGATGTATTCAATCTCGACGCAATTTGAGTGTTCTATCGTCATTAGGAGGCGCTGAACGTTACAATTCACTATCATTTTTGCCTCGGATTCGAAAATCTAGACTCACAGGAGAAGGCTCATATGGTGCCCGAGACAGCGATATCCCCTTGGAGACAAGTCGGCTGGATGACGATGTATTGAATCTCGACGCAATTTGAGTGTTCTATCGTCATTAGGAGGCGCTGAACGTTACAATTCATTATCATTTTGGCGTCGGATTCGAAAATCTAGACTCTCAGGAGAAGGCTCATATGGTGCCCGAGACAGTATTATCCCCTTGGAGACAAGTCGGCTGAAGGACGATGTATTGAATCTAGTCGCAATGCGAGTATTCTTTCGTCATTAGGAGGCCCTGAACGTTACTATTAACTATCAGTTTCGCGTCGGATTCGAAAATGTAGACTCACAGGAGACGGACCACATAGAGCCCGAGGCAGCAAAATCCACTTGTAGACAAGTCAGCTGGAGGTCGATGTATTGACTCTCGACGCAATTTGAGTGTTCCATTGTCATTAGGAGGCCCTGAACGTTATAATTAACTATCAGTTTTGCGTCGAATTCGAAAATCTGGACTCACAGGAGAACGACGATAAGGTGCCCGAGGCAGCAATAGACCCTTGGAGACAAATCGGCTCGAGGCCGATGTTTGAAGCTCGACGCAATTTGAGTGTTCCATCGTCATTAGGAGGCCCTGAACGTTACAATTACTTATCAGTTTCGCGTCGGATTCGAAAATGTAGACTCACAGGAGACGGACTACATGGAGCCCGAGGCAGCAAAATCCACTTGTAGACAAGTCAGCTGGAGGTCGATGAATTGACTCTCGACGCAATTTGAGTGTTCCATCGTCATTAGGAGGCCCTGAACGTTATAATTAACTATCAGTTTTGCGTCGGGTTCGAAATTCTAGACTCTCAGGAGAAAGGCTCATATGGTGCCCGAGACAGCAATATCCCCTTCTAGACAAGTCGGCTGAATTACGATGTATTGAATCTAGACGCAATGTGAGTGTTCCATCGTCATTAGGAGGCGCTGAACGTTACAACTAACTATCAGTTATGCGTCGGATTCGAAAATCTAGACTCACAGGAGAACGACCATAAGGTGCCAGAGGCAGCAACAGACCCTTGGAGATCAGTCCGCTGGAGGCCGATGTATTGGTCCTCGACGCAATTTGAGTATTCCATCGTCATTAGGAGGCCCTGAACGTTATAATTAACTATCAGTTTCGCGTCGGATTCGAAAATCTAGACTCACTGGAGAACGCCCATAAGGTGCCCGAGGCAGCAATAGACCCTTGGAGACAAATCGGCTCGAGGCCGATGTATTGAATCACGACGCAATTTGAGTGTTCCATTGTCATTAGGAGGCCCTGAACGACACAATTAACTATCAGTTTTGCGTCGGGTTCGAAATTCTAGACTCACAGGAGAACGATCATAAGGTGCCCGAAGCAGCAATAGACCCTTGGAGACCATTCCGCTGGAGGACGATGTATTGAATCGCGACGCAATTTTAATGCTCCGTCGTCATTAGGAGGCCCTGAACGTTACAATTAACTATCAGTCTTGCGTCAGATTCGAAAACGTAGAATCACCGGAGACGGGCCATGTGGTGCCCGAGGCAGCGATATCCCCTCGGAGACAAGTCGGCTGGAGAACGATGTAGTGAATCTCGATGCAATTTGAGTGTTCCTTCGACATTAGGAGGCCCTGAACGACACAATTAACTATCTGTTTTGCGTCGGATTCGAAAATCTAGACTCACAGGAGAGCGACCATAAGGTGTCCGAGGCAGCAATACACCCTTGGAGACAAGTCGGCTCGAGGCCGATGTATTGTATCTCGACGCAATTTAGTGTTCCATCGTCACTAGGAGGCCCTGAACGTATCAATTAACTGTCAGTTTCGCGTCGGATTCGAAAATGTAGACTCACAGGAGACGGACCACATGGAGCCCGAGGCAGCAATATCCCCTTGTAGACAAGTCGGCTGGAGGTCGATGTATTGACTCTCGACGCAATTTGAGTGTTCCATCGTCATTAGGAGGCCCTGAACGTTACAAATACCTATCACTTTTGCGTCTGATTCGAAAATCTAGACTCATAGGAGACGGACCATATGGTGCCCGAGGCAGCAATATCACCTTGGATGTAAGTTGGCCGGAGGCCGATGTATTGAATCTCGACGCAATTTGAGTGTTCCATTTTCATTAGGAGGCCATGAACATTACAAATAAGTGTCAGTTTTGCGTCGGATTCGAAAATCTAGACTCATAGGAGAACGACCAGAACGTGCCCGAGGCAGCAATAGACTCTTGGAGACAAGTCGGCATAATGCCGATGTATTGAATCTCGACGCAATTTGAGTGTTCCATCGTCATTAGGAGGCCCTGAACGTTACAATTAACTATCAGTTTCGCATCGGATTCGAAAATCAAGACTCACAGGAGACGGACCACATGAAGCTTGAGGCGGCAATATCCCCTTGGAGACAGGTAGGCTGGAGGCCGATGTATTGATTCTCGACGCAATTTGAGTGTTCCATTGTCATTAGGAGGCCCTGAATGTTACAATTAACTGTCAGTTTTTCGTCGGATTCGAAAAACTAGACTCACTGGAGACGGACCATAAGGTGCCCGAAGCAGCAATATCCCCTTGGAGACCAGTCCGCTGGGGGACGATGTATTGAATCGCGACGTAATTAGAGTTCTCCATCGTCATTAGGAGGCCCTGAACGTTACAATTAACTATCAGTTTCGCGTCTGATTCGAAAATCTAGACTCACAGGAGAAGGACCATATGGTGCCCGAGGCAGCAATAATCCCCTTGGACACAAGTCGGCTGGAGGACGATGTATTGAATCTCGACGCAATGTGAGTGTTCCATCGTCATTAGGAGGCGCTGAACGTTACAACTAACTATCAGTTATGCGTCGGATTCGAAAATCTAGACTCTCAGGAGAGGGCTCATATGGTGCCCGAGACAGCAATATCCCCTGGAGACAAGTCGGCTGGAGGCCGATGTATTGAATCTTGACGCAATTTGAGTGTTCGATCGTCATTAGGTGCCCCTGAACGTTACAATTAACTATCATTTTAGCGTCGGATTCGAAAATCTACTCACAGCAGGAGGATCATAAGGTGCCCGAGACAGCAATATACCCTTGGAGACAAGTCGGCTGAAGGACGATGTATTGAATCTAGACGCAATGTGAGTGTTCCATCGTCATTAGGAGGCGCTGAACGTTACAACTAACTATCAGTTATGCGTCGGATTCGAAAATCTAGACTCTCAGGAGAGGGCTCATATGGTGCCCGAGACAGCAATATCCCCTGGAGACAAGTCGGCTGGAGGCCGATGTATTGAATCTTGACGCAATTTGAGTGTTCGATCGTCATTAGGTGCCCCTGAACGTTACAATTAACTATCATTTTAGCGTCGGATTCGAAAATCTACTCACAGCAGGAGGATCATAAGGTGCCCGAGACAGCAATATACCCTTGGAGACAAGTCGGCTGAAGGACGATGTATTGAATCTAGACGCAATGTGAGTGTTCCATCGTCATTAGGAGTCCCTGAACGTTAGAATTAACTATCAGTTTCGCGTCGGATTCGAAAATGTAGACTCACAGGAGGCGGACCACATGGAGCCCAAAGCAGCAAAATCCCCTTGTAGACAATTCAGCTGGAGGTCGATGAATTGACTCTCGACGCAATTTGAGTGTTGCATCGTCATTAGGAGGCCCTGAATGTTACAATTAACTATCAGTTTGGCGTCGGATTCGAAAATCTAGACTCACAGGAGAACGACCATAAGGTGCCCGAGGCAGCATTAGACCCATGGAGACAAGTCGGCTCGAGGCCAATGTATTGAATCTCGACGCAATTTGAGTGCTCCATCGTCATTAGGTGGCCCTGAACGTTACAATTAACAATCATTTTAGCGTCGGATTCGAAAATCTACTCACAGGAGAAGGATCATATGGTGCCCGAGACAGCAAAATCCCCTTGGAGACAAGTCGGCTGAAGGACGATGTATTGATACTCACCGCAATTTGAGTGTTCCATCGTCATTAGGAGGCCCTGAACGTTACAATTAACTATCAGTTTCGCGTCGGATTCAAATATCTAGACTCACAGGAGACGGACCATTTGGTTGCCTAAGCAGCAATATCCCCTTGGAGACAAATCGGCTGGAGGTCGATGAATTGACTCTCGACGCAATTTGAGTGTTGCATCGTCATTAGGAGGCCCTGAACGTTACAATTAACTATCAGTTTCGAGTCGGATTCAAGAATCTAGACTCACAGGAGACGGTCGATTTGGTGCCCGAGGCAGGAATATCCCCTTGGAGACAAATCGGCTGGAGGACGATGTATTCAATCTCGACGCAATTTGAGTGTTCCATCGTCATTAGGACGCCCTGACCGTTACCATTCACTATCATTTCTGCGCCGGATTCGAAAATCTAGACTCACAGGAGAAGGCTCATATGGTGCCCGAGACAGCAATATCTATTTGGAGACAAGTCGGCTGGAAGACGATGTATTGAATCACGACGCAATTTGAGTGTTCTATCGTCGTTAGGAGGCCCTGAACGTTACATATCACTATCATTTTTGCATCGGATTCGAAAATCTAGACTCTCAGGGGAGGGCTCATATGGTGCCCGAGGCAGCAATATCCCCTGGAGACAAGTCGGCTGGAGGCCAATGTATTGAATCTCGACGCAATTTGAGTGTTCCATCGTCATTAGTTGCCCCGGAACGTTACAATTAACTATCATTTTAGCGTCGGATTCGAAAATCTACCCACAGGAGGAGGATCATATGGTGCCCGAGACAGCAAAATCCCCTTGGAAACAAGTCGGCTGAAGGACGATGTATTGAATCTAGACGCAATGTGAGTGTTCCATCGTCATTAGAAGGCCCTGAACGTTACAATTAACTATCAGTTTCGCGTCGGATTCGAAAATGTAGACTCACAGGAGACGGACCACATGGAGCCCGAGGCAGCAAAATCCCCTTGTAGCAAGTCAGCTGGAGGTCGATGAATTGACTCTCGACGCAATTTGAGTGTTGCATCGTCATTAGGAGGCCCTGAATGTTACAATTAACTGTCAGTTTTCTGTCGGGTTCGAAAATCTAGACTCACTGGAGACGGACCATAAGGTGCTCGAAGCAGCAATATCCCCTTGGGGACTATTCCGCTGGAGGACGATGTATTGAATCGCGACGTTATTAGAGTGCTCCATCGTCATTAGGAGGCCCTGAACGTTACAATTAACTATCAGTTTCGCGTCGGATTCGAAAATCTAGACTCACAGGAGAACGATCAGAAGGTGCCCGAAGCAGCAATAGACTCTTGGAGACAAGTCGGCTGAATGCTGATGTATTGAATCTCGACGCAATTTGAGTGTTCCATCGTCATTTAGAGGCCCTGAACGTTACAATTAACTATCAGTTTCGCGTCGGATTCGAAAATCTAGACTCACAGGAGACGGACCACATGAAGCCCGAGGCAGCAATATCCCCTTGTAGACAAGTAGGCTGGAGATCGATGTATTGACTCTCGACGCAATTTGAGTGTTCCATCGTCATTAGGAGGCCCTGAATGTTACAATTAACTGTCAGTTTTTCGTCGGATTCGAAAATCTAGACTCACTGGAGACGGACCATAAGAAGCCCGAAGCAGCAATATCCCTTTGGGGACCAGTCCGCTGGAGGACGATGTATTGAATCGCGACGTAATTAGAGTGCTCCATCGTCATTAGGAGGCCCTGAACGTTACAATTAACCATCGTTTTAGCGTCGGATTCGAAAATCTACTCACAGGAGAAGAATCATATGATGCCCGAGGCAGCAATATCCCCTTGGAGACAAGTCGGCTGAAGGACGATGTATTGAATAGCGACGCAATTTGAGTGTTCCATCGTCATTAGGAGGCCCTGAACGTTACAATTAACTATCAGTTTCGCGTCGGTTTCAAAAATCTAGACTCACAGGAGACGGACCATTTGGTGCACCAGGCAGCAATATCCCCTAGAAGACAAATCGGCTGGAGGACGATGTATTGAATCTCGACGCAATTTGAGTGTTCTATCGTCATTAGGAGGCGCTGAACGTTACAATTCACTTTCATTTTTGCGTCCGATTCGAAAATCTAGACTCACAGGAGAAGGCTCATATGGTGCCCGAGACAGCAATATCCCCTTGGAGGCAAGTCGGCTGGAAGACGATGTATTGAATCTCGACGCAATTTCAGTGTTCTATCGTCATTAGGAGGCGCTGAACGTTACTATTCACTATCATTTTTGCGTCGGATTCGAAAATCTAGACTCTCAGGAGTTGGCTCATATGGTGCCCGAGACAGCAATATCCCCTTGGAGACAAATCGGCTGATGGACGATGTATTGAATCTAGACGCAATGCGAGTGTTCCATCGTCATTAGGAGGCCCTAAACGTTACAATTAACTATCAGTTTCGCGTCGGATTCGAAAATCTTGACTCACAGGAGACGGTCCACATGAAGCCCAAGGCAGCAATATCCCCTTGTAGACAAGTCGGATGAAGATCGATGTATTGACTCTCGACGCAATTTGAGTGTTCCATCGTCATTAGGAGGCGCTGAACGTTACAATGAACTATCATTTTTGCGTTGGATTCGAAAGTCTAGTCACAGGAGTCGGACCATATGGTGCCCGAGGCAGCAATATCCCCTTGGAGACAAGTTGGCTGGAGGCCGATGTATTGAATCTCGACGAAATTTGAGTGTTCCATCGTCATTAGGAGGCCCTGAATGTTACAATTAACTGTCAGTTTTTCGTCGGATTCGAAAATCTAGACTCACTGGAGACGGACCATTAGGTGCCCGAAGCAGCACTATCCCCTTGGGGACCAGTCTGCTGGAGGACGATGTATTGAATCACGACGCAATTTGAGAGTTCCATCGTCATTAGGAGGCCTTGAACGTTACAATTAACTATCTGTTTTGCGTCGGAATCGAAAACGTAGAATCACCGGAGACGGACCACATGGAGCCCGAGGCTGCAATATCCCCTTGTAGACAATTCGGCTGGAGGTCGATGTATAGACTCTCGACGCAATTTGAGTGTTCCATCGTCCGTAGGAGGCCCTGAACGTATTAATTAACTATCAGTTTTGCGTCGGATTCGAAAATCTGGACTCACAGGAGAACGACCATAAGGTGCCCGAGGCAGCAATAGACCCTTGGAGACAAGTCGGCTGACGGACGATGTTTTGAATCTCGACGCAATTTGAGTGTTCCATCGTCATTAGGAGGCCCTGAACGTTACAATTAACTATCTGTTTTGCGTCGGATTCGAAAATCTAGACTCACAGGGAAACGACCATAAGGTGCCCGAGGCATCAATAGACCCTTGGAGACAAGTCGGCTGAAGGACGATGTATTGAATCTCGACGCAATTTGAGAGTTCCATCGTCATTAGGAGGCCCTGAACGTTACAATTAACTATCAGTTTTGCGTCGGATTCGAAAATCTAGACTCACAGGAGAACGATCATAAGGTGCCCCAGGCAGCAATTGACTCTTGGAGGCATGTGGGCTGGAGGACGATGTATTGGATCGCGACGCAATTTGAGTGTTCCATCGTAACTAGGAGGCCCTGAATGTTACAATTAACTATCAGTTTGTCTACGGATTCGCAAATCTAGCCACACTGGAGACGGACCATAAGAAGCCTGAATCAGCAATATCCTCTTGGAGACCAGTCCGCTGGAGGACGATGTATTGAATCGCGACGCAATTTGAGTGCTCTATCGTCATTAGGAGGCCCTGAACGTTACGATTAACTATCAGTTTTGCGTCTGATTCGAAAATCTAGACTCACAGGAGAACGATCATAAGGTGCCCGAGGCAGCAAAAGACCCTTGGAGACAAGTCGGCTGACGGATGATGTATTGTATCTCGACGCAATTTGAGTGTTCCATCGTCATTAGGAGGCCTGAACCTTACAATTAACTATCGGTTTTGCGTCGGATTCGAAAATCTACACTCACAGGAGAACGACCATAAGGTGCCCGAGGCTGCAATAGACCCTTGGAGATTAGTCGGCTGGAGAACGATGTATTGAATCTCGACGCAATTTGAGTGTTCCATCGTCATTAGGAGGCGCCGAACTTTACAATTAACTATCATTTTAGCGTCGGATTCGAAAATCTACTCACAGGAGAAGGATCATATGGTGCCCGAGACAGCAATATATACTTGGAAACAAGTCGGCTGAAGGACGATGTATTGAATCTCGACGCAATTTGAGTGTTAAATCGTCATTAGGAGGCCCTGAACGTTACAATTAACTATCAGTTTCGCGTCGGATTCAATAATCTAGACTCACAGGAGAACGACCATAAGGTGCCAGAGACAGCAATAGAGCCTTGGATACAAGTCGGCTGAAGGACGATGTATTGAATCCTGACGCAATTTGAGTGTTCCATCGACATTAGGAGGCGCTGAACGTTACAATTAACTATCATTTTAGCGGCGGATTCGAAAATCTACTCACAGGAGAAGGATCATATGGTGCCTGAGGCAGCAATATCCCCTTGGAGAACAGTCCGCTGGAGGACGATGTATTGAATCGCGACGCAATTTGCGTGCTCCATCGTCATTTGGAGGCCCTGAACATTACAATTAACTATCAGTTTTGTGTCGGATTCGAAAACGTAGAATCACCGGAGACGGACTATGTGATGATCGAGGCAGCGGTATCCCCTTGGAGATAACTCAGCTGGAGGACGATGTAGTGAATCTCGACGCAATTTGAGTGTACCATCGTCATTAGGAGGCCCTGAACGTTACAATTAACTATCAGTTTCGCGTCGGATTCAAGAATCTAGACTCACAGGAGACGGACCACTTGGTGCCCGAGGCAGCAATATCCCCTTGGAGACAAATCTGCTGGAGGACGATGCATTCAATTTCGACGCAATTTGAGTGTTCTATCGACATTAGGAGGCGCTGAACGTTACAATTCACTATAATTTTTGCGTCGGATTCGAAATTCTAGACTCTCAGGAGAAGGCTCATATGGTGCCCGAGACAGCAATATCCCCTGAAGACAAGTCGGCTGGAGGCCGATGTATTTAATCTCGACGCAATTTGAGTGTTCCATCGTCATTAGGAGGCCCTGAACGTTTCAGTTAACTATCAGTTTCGCATCGGAATCGAAAATCTTGACTCACAGGTGACGGTCCACATGAAGTCCGAGGCAGCAATATCCCCTTGTAGACAAGTCGGATGAAGATCGATGTATTGACTCTCGACGCAATTTGAGTGTTCCATCGTCATTAGGAGGCGCTGAACGTTACAATGAACTATCATTTTTGCGTCGGATTCGAAAGTCTAGTCACAGGAGACGGACCATATGGTGCCCGAGGCAGCAATATCCCCTTGGAGACAAGTTGGCTGGTGAGCGATGTATAGAATCTCGACGCAATTTGAGTGTTCCATCGTCATTAGGAGGCCCTGAATGTTACAATTAACTGTCAGTTTTCGTCGGATTCGAAAATCTAGACTCACTGGAGACGGACCATAAGGTGCTCGAAGCAGTACTATCCCCTTGGGGACCAGTCCGCTGGAGGACGATGTATTGAATCGCAACGTACTTAGAGTGCTCCATCGTCATTAGGAGGCCCTGAACGTTGCAATTAACCATCATCTTAGCGTCGGATTCGAATATCTACTCACAGGAGAAGGATCGTATGATGCCCGAGGCAGCAATATCCCCTTGGAGACAAGTCGGCTGAAGGACGATGTATTGAATAGCGACGCAATTTGAGTGTTCCATCGTCACTAGGAGGCCCTGAACGTATCAATTAACTATCAGTTTCGCGTCGGATTCGAAAATGTAGACTTACAGGAGACGGACCACATGGAGCCCGAGGCAGCAATATCCCCTTGTAGACAAGTCGGCTGGAGGTCGATGTATTGACTCTCGACGCAATTTGAGTGTTCCATCGTCATTACGAGGCCCTGAACGTTACGATTAACTATCAGTTTTGCGTCGGATTCGAAAATCTAGACTCACAGGAGAACGATCATAAGGTGCCCCAGGCAGCAATTGACTCTTGGAGGCATGTGGGTGGAGGACGATGTATTGAATCGCGGCGCAATTTGAGTGCTCTATCGTCATTAGGAGGCCCTGAACGTTACGATTAACTATCAGTTTTGCGTCGGATTCGAAAATCTAGACTCACAGGAGATCGATCATAAGGTGCCCGAGGCAGCAAAAGACCCTTGGAGACAAGTCGGCTGACGAACGATGTATTGTATCTCGACGCAATTTGAGTGTTCCATCGTCATTAGGAGGCCCTGAACGTTACAATTAACTATCGGTTTTGCGTCGGATTCGAAAATCTACACTCACAGGAGAACGACCATAAGGTGCCCGAGGCTGCAATAGACCCTTGGAGACTAGTCGGCTGGAGAACGATGTGTTGAATGTCGACGCAATTTGAGTGTTCCATCGTCATTAGGAGGCCCTGAACGTTACAATTAACTATCAGTTTCGCGTCGGATTCGAAAATCTAGACTCACAGGAGACGGACCACAAGTTGGCTGGAGGCCGATGTATTGAATCTCGACGCAATTTGAGTGTTCCATCGTCATTAGGAGGCCCTGAATGTTAAAATTAACTGTCAGTTTATCGTCGGATTCGAAAATCTAGACACACTGGAGACGGACAATCAGGTGCCCGAAGCAGCAATATCCCCTTGGGGACCAGTCCGCTGGAGGACGATGTATTGAATCGCGACGCAATTTGAGTGCTCCGTCGTCATTAGGAGGCCCTGAACGTTACAATTAACTATCAGTTTAGCGTCGGATTCGAAAATCTAGACTCACAGGGGAACGACCATAAGGTGCCCGAGGTAGCAATAGACCCTTGCAGACAGTTCGGCTGAACGACGATGAATTTAATCTAAAACGTAGAATCACCGGAGACGGACCATGTGGTGCCCGAGGCAGCGATATCCCCTCGGAGACAAGTCGGCTGGAGGACGATGTAGTGAATCTCGACGCAATTTGAGTGTTCCACCGTCATTAGGAGAACGATCGTAAGGTGCCCGAGGCAGCAATAGACCCTTGGAGACAAGTCGGCTGGAGGACGATGTATTGACTCTCGACGCAATGTGAGTGTTCCATCGTCATTATGAGGCGCTGAACGCTACAATTAACTATCAGTTTTGCGTCGGATTCGAAAATCTAGACTCACAGGGGAACGACCATAAGGTGCCCGAGGTAGCAATAGACCCTTGCAGACAGTTCGGCTGAACGACGATGTATTTAATCTCGACGCAATTTGAGTGTTCCATCGTCTTTAGGAGGCCCTGAACGTTACAATTAACTATCAGTTTCGAGTCGGATTCAAAAATTTAGACTTTCAGGAGAAGGATCATATGGTGCCCGAGACAGCAATATCCCCTTGGAGACAAGTCGGCTGGAGGCCATGTATTGAATCTCGACGCAATTTGAGTGTTCCATCGTCATTAGGTGGCCCTTAATGTTGCAATTAACTATCAGTTTTGCGTCGGGTTTGAAAATCTAGACTCACAGGAGAACGATCATAATGTGCACGAGGCAGCAATAGACTCTTGGAGACAAGTCGTCTGGAGGACGATGTATTGGATCACGACGCAATTTGAGTGTTTCATCGTCATTAGGAGGCCCTGTATGTTGCAATTAACTATCAGTTTTTCGTCGGATTCGAAAATCTAGACTCACTGAAGACGGACCATCAGGTGCCCGAGGCAGTAATATCCCCTTGGAGACCAGTCCGCTGGAAGACGATGTATTGAATCGCGACGCAATTTGAGTGCTCCAACGTCATTAGGAGGCCCTGAACGTTACATTCAACTATCAGTTTTGCGTGGGATTCGAAAACGTAGAATAACCGGAGACGGACCATGTGGTGCCCGAGGCAGCGATATCCCCTTGGAGACAAGTCGGCTGGAGGACGATGTATTGAATCTCGACGCAATTTGAGTGTTCCTTCGTCATTAGGAGGCCCTGAACGTTACAATTAACAATCAGTTTAGCGTCGGATTAGAAAATCTAGACTCACAGGAGAACGACCATAAGGTGCCCGAGGCAGCAATAGACCCTTGGAGACAAGTCGGCTGGAGGACGCAGTATTGAATCTCGACGGAATATGAGTGTTCCATCGTCATTAGGAGGCTCTGAACGTTACAATTAACTATCATTTTAGCGTCGGATTCGAAAATCTAGACTCACATGAAAACGACCACAAGGTGCCCGAGGCAGCAATAGACCCTTGGAGACAAGTTGGCTGAAGGACGATGTATTGAATGTCGACCCAATTTGAGTGTTCCATCGTCATTAGGAGGCCCTGAACGTTACAGTTAACTATCAGTTTCGCGTCGGATTCAAAAATCTAGACTCACAAGAGACGGACCATTTGGTGCCCGAGGCAGCAATATCCCCTTGGAGACAAGTCGGCTGGAGGGCGGTGTATTGAATCTCGACGCAATTTGAGTGTTCTATCGTCATTTGGAGGCGCTGAACGTTACAATTCACTATCAGTAATGCGTCGGATTCGAAAATCTAGACTCACTGGAGACGGACCACATGGAGCCCGACGCAACAATATCCCCTTGTAGACAAGTCGGCTGGAGGTCGATGTATTGACTCTCGACGCAATTTGAGTGTTCCATCGTCATTAGGAGCTCCTGAACGTTACAATTAACTATCATTTTAACGTCGGATTCGAAAATCTAGACTCACAGGAGAACGACCATAAAATTCCCGAGGCAGCAATAGACTCTTAGAGACAAACCGTCTGAAGGATGATGTATTGAATTTCGACGCAATTAGAGTGTTCCATCGCCATTTGGAGGCCCTGAACGTTACAATTAACTATCAGTTATGCGTCGGATTCGAAAATCTAGACTCACAGGAGACGGACCACATGGATCCCGTGGCAGCAATATCCCCTTGTAGACAAGTCGGCTGGAGGTCTATGTCCTGAATCTCGACGCAATTTTAGTGTTCCATCGTCAGTAAGAGGCGCTGAACGTTACAATTAACTATCATTTTAGCGTCGGATTCGAAAATCTAGACTCACAGGAGAACGACAATAAGGTGCCCGAGGCAGCAATAGACCCTTGGAGACAAGTCGGCTGCAGGACGATGTATTGAATCTCGACGGAATTTGAGTGTTCCATCGTCATTAGGAGGCTCTGAACGTTACATTTAACAATCATTTTTGCGTAGTATATGAAAATCAAGACTCACAAGAGAACGACCATAAGGTGCCCGAGGCAGCAATAGACCCTTGGAGACAAGTCGGCTGGAGGACGAAGTATTGACTCTCGACGCATTTTGAGTGTTCCATCGTCATTAGGAGGCGCTGAACGTTACATCTAACTATCTTTTTAGCGTCGCATTCGAAAATCTACGCACTGCAGAAGTTCATATGGTGCCCGAGACAGCAATATCCCCTTGGATACAAGTCGACTGGAGGACGATGTATTGAATCTCGACGCAATTTGAGTGTTCCATCATCATTAGGGGGCCCTGAACATAACAATTAACATTCAGTTTTGCGTCGGATTAGAAAAGCTAGACTCTCATGAGAACGACCATAAGGTGCCCGAGGCAGCAATAGACCCTTGGAGACATGTCGGCTGAAGGACGATGTATTGCATCTCGGCGCAATTTGAGTGTCCCATCTTCATTAGGAGGCCCTGAACGTTACAATTAACTATCAGTTTTGCGTCGGATTCGAAAATCTAGACTCACAGGAGAACGATCATAAGGTGCCCGTGGCAGCAACAGACCCTTCGAGTCAAGTCGGCTGGAGGACGATGTATTGAATCTCGACGCAATTTGAGTGCTCCATCGTCAGTAGGAGGCCCTGAACTTTACAATTAACTATCAGCTATGTGTCGGATTCGAAAATCTAGACTCACAGGAGATCGACCACAAAGTGCCCAAGGCAGCAATAGACGCTTGGAGACAAGTCGGCTGAAGGACGATGTATTGAATCTCGACGCTATTTGAGTGTTCCATCGTCATTAGGAGGCGCTGAACGTTTCAATTAACTATCATTTTAGCGTCGGATTCGAAAATCTAGATTCACAGAAGAACGGTCATAACGTGCCCCAGGCAGCAATAGACCCTTTCTAGAAAAGTCGGCTGGAGGACGATGTATTGGATCGCGACGCAATTTCAGTGTTCCATCGTAACTAGGAGGCCTTGAATGTTACAGTTAACTATCAGTTTTTCGTCGGATTCGAAAATCTAGACTCACTGGAGACGGGCCATAAGGTGCACGAAGCAGCAACATCCCCTTGGAGACCAGCCCGCTGGAGAACGATGTATTGAATCGCGAAGCAATTTGAGTGCTCCATCGTCATTTGGTGGCCCTGAACGTTACAATTATCTATCTGTTATATGTCGGATTCGAAAATCTAGACTCACAGGAGATCGACCACAAGGTGCCCGAGGCAGCAATAGACGCTTGGAGACAAGTCGGCTGGAGGATGATGTATTGAATCTCATCGCAATTTGAGTGTTCCATCGCCATTAGGAGGCCCTGACGTTACAACTAACTATCAGTTTCCCGTGGGATTCGAGAATCTAGACTCACAGGAGACGGACCACATGGTGCCCGTGGCAGCAATATCACCTTGGAGACAAGTCGGCTCGAGGACGATGTATTGAATCTCGACGCAATTTGAGTGTTCCATCGTCATTAGGAGGCCCTGAACTTTACAATTAACTATCAGTATCTCGTCGGATTCGAAAATATCGACTCACAGGAGACGGACTATATGGTGCCCGAGGCAGCAATATCTCCTTGGAGACAAGTCGGCTGGAGGACGATGTATTGAATCTCGCAGGAATTTGGGTGTTCCATCGTCATTAGGAGGCCCTGAACTTTACAATTAACTATCAGTTAAGTGTCGAATTCGAAAATCTAGACTCACAGGAGAACGACCACAAGGTGAACGAGGCAGCAATAGACGCTTAGAGACAAGGCGGCTGGAGGTATTGAATCTCGACGCAATTTGAGTGTTCCATCGTCATTAGGAGGCCCTGAACGTTACAATTAACTGTCAGTTTCGCGTCGGATTCGAAAATCTAGACTCACAGGAGACGGACCACATGGAGCCCGAGGCAACAATATCCCCTTGTAGACATGTCGGCTGGAGGATGATGTATTGACCCTCAACGCAATTTGAGTGTTCCATCGTCATTATGAGGCGCTGAACAGTATAATTAACTATCATTTTTGCGTCGGGTTCGAAAATCTAGACTCACAGGAGAAGGACCATATGGTGCCCGAGGCAGCAATATCCCCTTGGAGACCAGTCCGCTGGAGAACTATGTATCGAATCGCGACGCAAATTCAGTGCTCCATCGTCATAATGAGGCGCTGAACGTTACAATTAACTATCTGTTTTGCGTCGGATTCGAAAATCTAGACTCACAGGAGAACGACTATAAGCTGCCCGAGGCAGGAGATAAGTTGGCTCGAGGACGATGAATTGAATGTCGACGCAATTTGAGTGTTCTATCGTCATTAGGAGGCCGAGAACGTTACAATTAACTATCGGTTTTGCGTCGGATTCGAAAATCTAGACTCACAGGAGACGGACCATATGGTGCCCGAGGCAGCAATATCACCTTGGAGACAAGTCGGCAGGAGGACGATGGAGTGAATCTCGACGCAATTTGAGTGTTCCATCTTCATTATGAGGCCCTGAACATTACAATTAACTATCAGTTTGTCGTCAGATTCTAAAATCTAGACTCATAGGGGAATGAGCATAAGGTGCCCGAGGCAGCAATAGACCCTTGGAGACAAATCAGCTGAATGCCGATGTATTGAATCTCGACGCAATTTGAGTGTCCCATCGTCATTAGGAAGCCCTGAACGTTTCAATTAACAATCAGTTTCGCGTCGGACTCGAAGAACTAGTCTCACAGGAGAGCGACCATAAGGAGCCCGAGGCAGCAATATCCCTATGGAGACAAGTCGGCTGGAGGACAATGTATTGAATCTCGACGCAATTTGACTGTTCTATCGACATTAGGAGGCCCTGAACGTTACAATTAACTATCAGTTTTGCGTCGGATTCGAAAATCTAGATTCACAGGAGAACGATTATAAGGTGCCCCAGGCAGCAATTGACCCTTGGGGACAAGTCGGCTTTAGGACGATGTATTGTATCGCGACGCAATTTCAGTGTTCCATCGTAACTATTTGGCCCTGAATGTTACAATTAACTATCAGTTTTGCGACGGATTCGAAAATATAGAATCTCCGGAGACGGAACATGTGGTGCCCGAGGCAGCGATATCCCCTTGGAGAAAAGTCGGCTGGAGGACGATGTATTGAATCTCGACGCAATTTGAGTGTTCCATCGTCATTAGGATTCCCTGAACGTTACAATTAACTATCAGTTATGCGTCGTTTTAGAAAATCTAGACTCACAGGAGACGGACCATATGGTGCCCGAGGCAGCACTATCCCCTTGGAGACAAATCGGCTGAATGCCGATGTATCGACTCTCGACGCAATTTGAGTGTTCCATCGTCATTAGGAGGCCCTGAACGTTACAATTATTTGTTTCTCGTCAGATTCGAAAATCTAGACTCACAGGAGACGGACCACATGGAGCACGAGGCAGCAATATCCCATTGTAGACAAGTAGGCGGGAGGACAATGTATTGACTCTCAACGCAATTTGAATGTTCCATCGTCATTAGGAGGCACGGAACGTTACAATTAACTATCAGTTTCGCGTCGGATTCAAAAATCTAGACACACAGGAGACCGACCATATTGTGCCCGTGGCAGCAATATCCCGTTGGAGACAAGTCGGCTGAGGACGATGTATTGAATCTCGAAGCAATTTGAGTGTTCAATCGGCATTAGGAGGCGCTGAACGTTACAATTCACTATCATTTTGGCGACGGAATCGTAAATCTAGGCTCAAAGGAGAAGGATCATTTGGTGCCCGAGACAGCAATATCCCCTTGGAGACAAGTCGGCTGTAGGACGATGTATTTCATCTCGACGCAATTTGAGTGTTCCATCGTCATTAGGAGGCGCTCAACGTTACACTTAACTATCAGTTATGCGTCGGATTCGAAAATCTAGACTCACAGGAGAACGACCATAAGGTGCCCGAGGCAGCAATAGACCCTTGGAGACAAGTCGGCTGGAGGACGAAGTATTGACTCTCGACGCAATTTGAGTGTTCCATCGTCATTAGGAGGCGCTGAACGTTACATCTAACTATCATTTTAGCGTCGGATTCGAAAATCTACGCACTGCAGAAGTTCATATGGTGCCCGAGACAGCAATATCCCCTTGGATACAAGTCGGCTGGAGGACGATGTATTGAATCTCGACGCAATTTGAGTGTTCCATCGTCATTAGGGGGCCCTGAACATAACAATTAACATTCAGTTTTGCGTCGGATTAGAAAAGCTAGACTCTCATGAGAACGACCATAAGGTGCCCGAGGCAGCAATAGACCCTTGGAGACAAGTCGGCTGAAGGACGATGTATTGAGTCTCGGCGCAATTTGAGTGTCCCATCTTCATTAGGAGGCCCTGAACGTTACAATTAACTATCAGTTTTGCGTCGGATTCGAAAATTTAGACTCACAGGAGAACGATCATAAGGTGCCCGTTGCAGCAATAGACCCTTCGAGACAAGTCGGCTGGAGGACGATGTATTGAATCTCGACGCAATTTGAGTGCTCCATCGTCAGTAGGAGGCCCTGAACTTTACAATTATCTATCTGTTATGTGTCGGATTCGAAAATCTAGACTCACAGGAGATCGACCACAAGGTGCCCGAGGCAGCAATAGACGCTTGGAGACAAGTCGGCTGAAGGACGATGTATTGAATCTCGACGCAATTTGAGTGTTTCATTGTCATTAGGAGGCCCTGAACGTTACAATTAACTATCAGTTTCGCGTCGGATTCGAAAATCTAGACTCACATGAGAACGACCATAAGGTGTCCGAGGCAGCAATAGACTCTTGGAGACAAGTCGGCTGGAGGATGATGTATTGAATCTCATCGCAATTTGAGTGTTCCATCGCCATTAGGAGGCCCTGACGTTACAACTAACTATCAGTTTCCCGTGGGATTCGAGAATCTATACTTACAGGAGACGGACCACATGGTGCCCGTGGCAGCAATATCACCTTGGAGACAAGTTGGCTCGAGGACGATGTATTGAATCTCGACGCAATTTGAGTGTTCCATCGTCATTAGGAGGCCCTGAACTTTACAATTAACTACCAGTATCTCGTCGGATTCGAAAATATCGACTCACAGGAGACGGACTATATTGTGCCCGAGGCAGCAATATCTCCTTGGAGACAAGTCGGCTGGAGGACGATGTATTGAATCTCGAAGGAATTTGGGTGTTCCATCGTCATTAGGAGGCCCTGAACTTTACAATTAACTATCAGTTAAGTGTCGAATTCGAAAATCTAGACTCACAGGAGTACGACCACAAGGTGCCCGAGGCAGCAATAGACGCTTAGAGACAAGGCGGCTGGAGGCCGATGTATTGAATCTCGACGCAATTTCAGTGTTCCATCGTCATTAGGAGGCCCTAAACGTTACAATTAACTGTCAGTTTCGCGTCGGATTCGAAAATCTAGACTCACAGGAGACGGACCACATGGAGCCCGAGGCAACAATATCCCCTTGTAGACATGTCGGCTGGAGGATGATGTATTTACTCTCAACGCAATTTGAGTGTTCCATCGTCATTATGAGGCGCTGAACAGTACAATTAACTATCATTTTTGCGTCGGATTCGAAAATCTAGACTCACAGGAGAAGGACCATATGGTGCCCGAGGCAGCAATATCCCCTTGGAGACCAGTCCGCTGGAGAACTATGTATCGAATCGCGACGCAATTTGAGTGCTCCATCGTCATAAGGAGGCGCTGAACGTTACAATTAACTATCTGTTTTGCGTCGGATTCGAAAATCTAGACTCACAGGAGAACGACTATAAGCTGCCCGAGGCAGGAGCAAAGTTGGCTCGAGGACGATGAATGGAATGTCGACGCAATTTGAGTGTTCCATCGTCATTAGGAGGCCGAGAACGTTACAATTAACTATCGGTTTTGCGTCGGATTCGAAAATCTAGACTCACAGGAGACGGACCATATGGTTACCGAGGCAGCAATATCACCTTGGAGACAAGTCGGCTGGAGGACGATGGAGTGAATCTCGACGCAATTTGAGTGTTCCATCGTCATTATGAGGCCCTGAACATTACAATTAACTATCAGTTTCGCGTCGGATTCAAAAATCTAGACTCACAGGAGACCGACCATATTGTGCCCGTGGCAGCAATATCCCGTTGGAGACAAGTCGGCTGAGGACGATGTATTGAATCTCGAAGCAATTTGAGTGTTCAATCGGCATTAGGAGGCGCTGAACGTTACAATTCACTATCATTTTGGCGACGGAATCGTAAATCTAGGCTCAAAGGAGAAGGATCATTTGGTGCCCGAGACAGCAATATCCCCTTGGAGACAAGTCGGCTGTAGGACGATGTATTTCATCTCGACGCAATTTGAGTGTTCCATCGTCATTAGGAGGCGCTGAACGTTACACTTAACTATCAGTTATGCGTCGGATTCGAAAATCTAGACTCACAGGAGAACGACCATAAGGTGCCCGAGGCAGCAATAGACCCTTGGAGACAAGTCGGCTGGAGGACGATGTATTGAATCTCGACGCAATTTGAGTGTTCCATCGTCATTAGGGGGCCCTGAACATAACAATTAACATTCAGTTTTGCGTCGGATTAGAAAAGCTAGACTCTCATGAGAACGACCATAAGGTGCCCGAGGCACCAATAGACCCTTGGAGACAAGTCGGCTGAAGGACGATGTATTGAATCTCGGCGCAATTTGAGTGTCCCATCTTCATTAGGAGGCCCTGAACGTTACAATTAACTATCAGCTATGTGTCGGATTCGAAAATCTAGACTCACAGGAGATCGACCACAAAGTGCCCAAGGCAGCAATAGACGCTTGCAGACAATTCGGCTGAAGGACGATGTATTGAATCTCGACGCTATTTGAGTGTTCCATCGTCATTAGGAGGCGCTGAACGTTTCAATTAACTATCATTTTAGCGTCGGATTCGAAAATCTAGATTCACAGAAGAACGATCATAACGTGCCCCAGGCAGCAATAGACTCTTGGAGACAAGTCGGCTGGAGGACGATGTATTGGATCGCGACGCAATTTCAGTGTTCCATCGTAACTAGGAGGCCTTGAATGATACTGTTAACTATCAGTTTTTCGTCGGATTCGAAAATCTAGACTCACTGGAGACGGGCCATAAGGTGCACGAAGCAGCAACATCACCTTGGAGACCAGTCCGCTGGAGAACGATGTATTGAATCGCGAAGCAATTTGAGTGCTCCATCGTCATTTGGAGGCCCTGAACGTTACAATTATCTATCTGTTATGTGTCGGATTCGAAAATCTAGACTCACAGGAGATCGACCACAAGGTGCCCGAGGCAGCAATAGACGCTTGGAGACAAGTCGGCTGAAGGACGATGTAATGAATCTCGACGCAATTTGAGTGTTTCATCGTCATTAGGAGACCCTGAACGTTACAATTAACTATCAGTTTCGCGTCGGATTCGAAAATCTAGACTCACAGGAGAACAACCATAAGGTGTCCGAGGCAGCAATAGACTCTTGGAGACAAGTCGGCTGGAGGATGATGTATTGAATCTCATCGCAATTTGAGTGTTCCATCGCCATTAGGAGGCCCTGACGTTACAACTAACTATCAGTTTCCCGTGGGATTCGAGAATCTAGACTCACAGGAGACGGACCACATGGTGCCCGTGGCAGCAATATCACCTTGGAGACAAGTCAGCTCGAGGACGATGTATTGAATCTCGACGCAATTTGAGTGTTCCATCGTCATTAGGAGGCCCTGAACTTTACAATTAACTACCAGTATCTCGTCGGATTCGAAAATATCGACCCACAGGAGACGGACTATATGGTGCCCGAGGCAGCAATATCTCCTTGGAGACAAGTCGGCTGGAGGACGATGTATTGAATCTCGAAGGAATTTGGGTGTTCCATCTTCATTAGGAGGCCCTGAACTTTACAATTAACTATCAGTTAAGTGTCGAATTCGAAAATCTAGACTCACAGGAGACGGACCACATGGAGCCCGAGGCAACAATATCCCCTTGTAGACATGTCGGCTGGAGGATGATGTATTGACTCTCAACGCAATTTGAGTGTTCCATCGTCATTATGAGGCGCTGAACAGTACAATTAACTATCATTTTTGCGTCGGATTCGAAAATCTAGACTCACAGGAGGAGGACCATATGGTGCCCGAGGCAGCAATATCCCCTTGGAGACCAGTCCGCTGGAGAACTATGTATCGAATCGCGACGCAATTTGAGTGCTCCATCGCCATAAGGAGGCGCTGAACGTTACAATTAACTATCTGTTTTGCGTCGGATTCGAAAATCTAGACTCACAGGAGAACGACTATAAGCTGCCCGAGGCAGGAGAAAAGTTGGCTCGAGGACGATGAATTGAATGTCGACGCAATTTGAGTGTTCCATCGTCATTAGGAGGCCGAGAACGTTACAATTAACTATCGGTTTTGCGTCGGATTCGAAAATCTAGACTCACAGGAGACGGACCATATGGTGCCCGAGGCAGCAATATCACCTTGGAGACAAGTCGGCTGGAGGACGATGGAGTGAATCTCGACGCAATTTGAGTGTTCCATCGTCATTATGAGGCCCTGAACATTACAATTAACTATCAGTTTGGCGTCAGATTCTAAAATCTAGACTCATAGGGGAATGAGCATAAGGTGCCCGAGGCAGCAATAGACCCTTGGAGACAAATCAGCTGAATGCCGATGTATTGAATCTCGACGCAATTTGAGTGTTTCATTGTCATTAGGAAGCCCTGAACGTTTCAATTAACAATCAGTTTCGCGTCGGACTCGAAAAACTAGTCTCACAGGAGAGCGACCATAAGGAGCCCGAGGCAGCAATATCCCTATGGAGACAAGTCGGCTGGAGGACAATGTATTGAATCTCGACGCAATTTGACTGTTCTATCGACATTAGGAGGCCCTGATCGTTACAATTAACTATCAGTTTTGCGTCGGATTCGAAAATCTAGATTCACAGGAGAACGATTATAAGGTGCCCCAGGCAGCAATTGACCCTTGGAGACAAGTCGGCTGGAGGACGATGTATTGTATCGCGACGCAATTTCAGTGTTCCATCGTAACTATTTGGCCCTGAATGTTACAATTCACTATCAGTTTTGCGTTGGATTCGAAAATATAGAATCACCGGAGACGGAACATGTGGTGCCCGAGGCAGCGATATCCCCTTGGAGACAAGTCGGCTGGAGGACGATGTATTGAATCTCGACGCAATTTGAGTGTTCCATCGTCATTGGGATTCCCTGAACGTTACAATTAACTATCAGTTATGCGTCGTTTTAGAAAATCTAGACTCACAGGAGACGGACCATATGGTGCCCGAGGCAGCACTATCCCCTTGGAGACAAATCGGCTGAATGGCGATGTATCGACTCTCGACGCAATTTGAGTGTTCCATCGTCATTAGGAGGCCCTGAACGTTACAATTATTAGTTTCTCGTTAGATTCGAAAATCTAGACTCACAGGAGACGGACCACATGGAGCACGAGGCAGCAATATCCCATTGTAGACAAGTCGGCGGGAGGACAATGTACTGACTCCCAACGCAATTTGAATGTTCCATCGTCATTAGGAGGCCCGGAACGTTACAATTAACTATCAGTTTCGCGTCGGATTCAAAAATCTAGACTCACAGGAGTCCGACCATATTGTGCCCGTGGCAGCAATATCCCGTTGGAGACAAGTCGGCTGAGGACGATGTATTGAATCTCGAAGCAATTTGAGTGTTCAATCGGCATTAGGAGGCGCTGAACGTTACAATTCACTATCATTTTGGCGACGGAATCGTAAATCTAGGCTCAAAGGAGAAGGATCATTTGGTGCCCGAGACAGCAATATCCCCTTGGAGACAAGTCGGCTGTAGGACGATGTATTGAATCTCGACGCAATTTGAGTGTTCCATCGTCATTAGGAGGCGCTCAACGTTACACTTAACTATCTGTTTAGCGTCGGATTCGAAAATCTAGACTCACAGGAGAACGACCATAGGGTGTCCGTAGCAGCAATAGTCCCTTGGAGACAAGTCGGCCCGAGGCCGATGTATTGAATCTCGATGCAATTTAGTGTACCATCGTCATTAGGAGGCCCTGAACGTTACAATTAACTATCAGTAATGTGTCGGATTCGAAAATCTACATTCACAGGAGAACGACCACAAGGTGCCGAGACCCTTGGAGACAAGTTGGCTGGAGACCGATGTATTGAATCTCGACGCAATTTGAGTGTTCCATCGTCATTGGGAGGCTCTGAACGTTACAATTAACTATCAGTTTCGCGTCAGTTTCGAAAATCTAGACTCACAAGAGACGGACCACATGGAGCCCGAGGCACAACATCCCCTTGTAGAGAAGTCGGCTGGAGGACAATGTATTGACTCTCCACGCAATTTGAGTGTTCCATCGTCATTAGGAGGCCCTGAACATTACAATTAACTATCCGTTTTGCGTCGGATTTTAAATCTAGACTCACAGGAGACGGACCATATTGTGCCCGAGGCAGCAATATCCCGTTGGAGACAAGTCGGCTGGAGGACGATGTATTGAATCTCGACGCTATTAGAGTGTTCCATCGTCAATAGGAGGCGCTGAACGTTACAATTAACTATCGGTTATGCGTCGGATTCGAAAATCTAGACTCACAGGAGAACGACCATATGGTGCCCGACGCAGCAATAGTCCCTTGGAGACAAGTCGGCTGATGGACTATGTATTGAATCTCAACGCAATTTGAGTGTTCCATCGTCATTAGGAGGCCCTGAACGTCACAATTAACTATCAGTTTTGCGTCGGATTCGAAAATCTTGAATCACAAGAGACGGCCAATATGGTGAGCATGGCAGCAATATCCCTTTGGAGACAAGTCGGCTGGAGGACGATGTATTGATCTCGAGGCAATTTGAGTGTTCCATCGTCATTAGGAGGCCCTGCACGTTACAATTAACTATCAGTTTCGCGTCAGATTCGATAATCTAGACTCACAAGAGACGGACCATGTGGTGCCCGAGGCAGCGATATCACCTTGGAGACAAGTCGGCTGGAGGACGATGAATAGAATCTCGACGCAATTTGAGTGTTCCATCGTCATTAGGAGGTTATGAACGTTACAATTAACAATCAGTTTAGCGTCGGATTCGAAAATCTAGACTCACAGGAGAACGACCATAAGGTGCCTGTGGCGACCCTTGGAGACAAGTCGGCTCAAGGACGATGTATTGAATCTCGAACCAATTTGAGAGCACCATCGTCATTAGGAGGCGCTGAACGTTTCAATTAACTATCAGTTTCGCGTCGGATTCAAAAATCTACACTCACAGGCGACCGACCATATGGTACCCGAGGCAGAAATATCCCCTTGGAGGAACGTCCTCTTGAGGACGATGTATTGAATCTCGAAACAATTTCAGAGCACCATCGTCATTAGGAGGCGCTGAACGTTTCAATTAACTATCAGTTATGCGTCGGATTCGAAAATCTAGACTCACTGGAGAACGACCATAAGGTGCCCGAGGCAGCAATATCCCCTTGGAGACAAGTCGGCTGGAGTCCGATGTATTGAATCTCGACGCAATTTGAGTGTTCCATCGTCATTAGGAGGCCCTGAACGTTACAATTCACTATCATTTCGCCGTCGGATTCGAAAATCTAGACTCACAGAAGAAGGATCATTTGGGGCCCGAGACAGCAATATCCCCTTGGAGACAAGTCGGCTGGAGGCCGATGTATAGAATCTCGACGAAATTTGAGTGTTCCATCATCATTAGGAGGCCCTGAACGCTACAATTGACAATCAGTTTTGCGTCGGATTCGAAAATCTACACTCACAGGAGAACGACCATAACGTGCCTGAGGTGACTCTTGGAGACAAGTCGGCTGAAGGACGATGTATTGAATCGCGACGCAATTTGAGTGTTCCATCGTCATTAGGAGGCCATGAACGTTAGAATTAACAATCAGTTTTGCGTCGGATTAGAAAATCTAGACTCACAGGAGACCGACCATAAGGTGCCCGAGGCAGCAGTAGATCCTTGGAGACAAGTCGGCTGGAGGGCGATGTATTGAGTCTCGACGCAATTTGAGTGTTCCATCGTCATTAGGAGGCCCTGATCGTTACAATTACCTATCAGTTTCGCATCGGAATCGAAAATCTGGACACACAGGAGACGGACCATATGGTGCCCGAGGCAGCAATTTCGGCTTGGAGACAAGTCGGCTGGAGGACGATGTATTGACTCTCGACGCAATTTGAGTTTTCCATCGTCATTACGAGGCGCTGAACGTTACAATTAACTGTCAGTTTTCCGTCGGGTTCAAAAATCTAGACTCACAGGAGAACGATCTTAAGGTGCCCGAGGCAGCTATAGACGCTTGAAGACAAGTCGGCTGGAGGACGATGTATGAGATCGCGAAGCAATTTGAGTGTTCCATCGTCATTAGGAGGCCCTGATTGTTATTATTAACTATCAGTTTTTCGTCGGATTCGAAAATCTAGACTTACTGGAGACGGCCCATAAGGTGCACGAGGCAGCAATAGACCCTTGGAGACAAGTCAGCTGGAGATCGATGTATTGGATCGCGACGCAATTTGAGTGTTCCATCGCCATTAGGAGGCCCTGAACGTTACAATCAGTTTTGCTCCGGATTAGAAAATCTAGACTCACAGGAGAACGACCATAAGGTGCCCGAGGCAGCGATAACCCCTTGAAGACAAGACGGCTAAAGGACGATGTATCGAATCTCGACGCAATTTGAGTGTTCCATCGTCATTAGGATGCCCTGAACGTCACAATTAACTATCAGTTATGCGTCGGATTCGAAAATCTAGACTCACAGGAGAATGACCATAAGATGCCCGAGGCAGCAATAGACCTTTGGAGACAAATCGGCTGGAGGCCGATGGATTGTATCTCGACGCAATTGGAGTGTTCCATCGTCAGTAGGAGGCCCTGAACTTTTCAATTAACTATCAATTTTGCGTCGGATTCGAAAATTTAGACTAACAGGAGACGGACCACAAGGAGCACGAGGCAGCAATATCCCCTTGTAGACAAGTCGGCTGGAGGACGATGTATCGACCCTCGACGCAATATGAGTGTTCCATCGTCATTAGGAGGCCCTGAACGTTACAATTAACTATCAGTTTTGCGTCGGATTCGAAAATCGAGACTCACAGGAGAACAACCATAAGGTGCCCGAGGCGGCACTAGACGCTGGAGACAAGTCGGCTGAATGACGATGTATTGAATCTCGACGAAATTTGAGTGTTGCTTCGTCATTAGGAGGCCCTGACCGTTACAATTAACTATCAGTTTTGCGTCGGATTCGAAAATCGAGACTCACAGGATAACAACCATAAGGTGCCCGAGGCAGCAATATCCCCATGGAGACAAGTCGGCTGGAGGACGATGTATTGTGTCTCGACGCAATTTGAGTGTTCCATCGTCATTAGGAGGCCCTGAATGTTACAATTGACTATCAGTTTGGCGTCGGGTTTGAAAATCTAGGCTCGCAGGAAGACGATCATAAGGTGCCCGAGGCAGCAATAGACGCTTGGAGACAAGTCGGCTGGAGAACGAAGTATTGGTTCGCGACGCAATTTGAGTGTTCCATCGTCTTTACGAGGCCCTGAATGATACAATTAACTATCAGTTTTTCGTCGGATTCGAAAATCTAGACCCTTTGGAGACGGACCATAAGGCGCTTGAGGCAGCAATCTCCCCTTGGAGGCACGTCGGCTGGAGGACGATGTATTGAACCTCAACGCAATTTGAGTGTTCCATCGTCATTAGGAGGCCCTGAACGTTACAATTAACTATCAGTTTTGCGTCGGATTCGAAAATCGAGACTCACAGTAGAACAACCATAAGGTGCTAGAGGCAGCAATAGAACCCTGAAGACAAGTCGGCTGAAGGACGATGTATAGAATCTCGGCGCAATCTGAGTATTCCATCGTCATTAGGAGGCCCTGAACGTTACAACTAACTATCAGTTTCGCATCGGAATCGAAAATCTAGACTCACAGGGGAATTAGCATAAGGTGCCCGGAGCAGCAATAGACCCTTGGAGACTTATCGGCTGAATGCCGATATATTGAATCTGGACGCAATTTTAGTGTTCCATCGGCTTTAGGAAGCCCTGTACGTTACAATTAACAATCAGTTTCGCGTCGGACTCGAAAATCTAGACTCACAGGGGAATTAGCATAAGGTGCCCGAGGCAGCAATAGACCCTTGGAGATAAATCGGCTGAATGCCGATGTATTGAATCTCGACGCAATTTGAGTGTTCCATCGCCATTAGGAAGCCCTGAACTTTACAATTAACTATCAGTAATCTGTCGGATTCGAAAATCTAGACTCAGAGGAGAACGACCACAAGGTGCCCGAGGCAGCAGTAGACACTTGGAGACAAATCGGCTGGAGGCCGATGTATTGAGTCTCGACGGAATTTGAGTGTTCTGTCGTCGTTAGCAGGCGCTGAACGTTACAATTCACTATCAATTTGCCGTCGGATTCGAAAATCTAGACTCACAGGAGAAGGATCATTTGGTGCCCGAGACAGCAATATCCCCTTGGAGACAAGACGGCTGGAGGGCGATATGTTGAATCTCGACGCAATTTGAGTGTTCCATCGTCAATAGGAGGCCCTTAACATTACAAATAACTATCAGTTTTGCGTCGGGTTCAAAAATCTAGACTCACGGGAGAACGATCTTAAGGTGCCCGAGGCAGAAATAGACGCTTGGAGACAAGTCGGCAGGAGGTCGATGTATAACATCGCGAAGCAATTTGAGTGTTCCATCGTCATTAGGAGGCCCTGAATGTTACTATTAACTATCAGTTTTTCCTCGGATTCGAAAATCTAGACTTAATGGAGACGGACCATAAGGTGCCCGAGGCAGCAATATCCCCTTGGAGACCAGTCCGCTGGAGGACGATGTATTGAATCGCGACGCAATTTGAGTGTTCCATCGTCATTAGGAGGCCCTGAACGTTACAATCAGTTTTGCGTCGTATTAGAAAATCTAGACTCACAGGAGAACGACCATAAGGTGCCCGAGGCAGCAATAGACCCTTGGAGACAAGTCGGCTTGAGATCGATGTATTGGATCGCGACGCAATTTGAGTGTTCCATCGTCATTAGGAGGCCAGAATGTTACAATTAACTATCAGTTTTGCGTTTGATTCGAAAATGTAGAATCACCGGAGACGGACCATCTGGTGCCCGAGACAGCGATATCCCCTTGGAGACAAGACGACTGGAGGACGATGTATCGAATCTCGACGCAATTTGAGTGTTCCATCGTCATTAGGATGCCCTGAACGTTACCATTAACTATCAGTTTTGCGTCGGATTCTAAAATCTAGACTCACAGGAGAACGGCCATAAGGTGCCCGAGGCAGCAATAGACCGATTGAGACAAGTCGGCTGAAGGACGATATATTGAATCTCGGCGCAATTTGAGTGTTCCATCGTCATTAGGAGGCCCTGAACGTTACAATTAACTATCAGTTTTGCGTCGGGTTCGAAAATCTAGACTCACAGGAGAACGATCATAAGGTGCGCGAGGCAGCAATAGACCCTTTGAGACAAGTCGGCTTGAGGACGATGTATTTGATCGCGACGCAAATTGAGTGTTCCATCGTCATTAGGAGGCCCTGAATGTTTTTCGTCGGATTCGATAATCTAGACTCACTGGAGACAGACCATAAGGTGCCCGAGGCAGCAATATCCCCTTGGAGACCAGTCCGCTGGAGGACGATGTATTGAATCGCGACGCAATTTGAATGTTCCATCGTCATTAGGAGGCCCTGAACGTTGCAATTAACAATCAGTTTTGCGTCGGATTAGGAAATCTAGACTCACAGGAGAACGACCATAAGGTGCCCGACTCAGCAATAGCCCCTTGGAGACAAGTCGGCTGGAGGGCGATCTGTTGAGTCTCGACGCAATTTGAGTGTTCTGTCGTCGTTAGGAGGCGCTGAACGTTACAAGTCACTATCAATTTGCCGTCGGATTCGAAAATCTAGACTTACTGGAGACGGACCATGAGGTGCCCGAGGCAACAATATCCCCTTGGTGACCAGTCCGCTGGAGGACGATGTATTGAATCGCGACGCAATTTGAGTGTTCCATCGTCATTAGGAGGCCCTGAACGTTACAATCAGTTTTGCGTCGGATTAGAAAATCTAGACTCACAGGAGAACGACCATAAGGTGCCCGAGGCAGCAATAGACCCTTGGAGAGAAGTCGGCTGGAGATCGATGTATCGGATCGCGACGAAATTTGAGTGTTCCATCGTCATTAGGAGGCCCTGAACGTTACAATCAGTTTTTCGTCGGATTAGAAAATCTAGACTCATAGGACAACGACCATAAGGTGCCCGAGGCAGCGATATCCCCTTGGAGACAAGACGGCTGGAGGACGATGTATCGAATCTCGACGCAATATGAGTGTTCCAACGTAATTAGGATGCCCTGAACGTTACAATTAACTATCAGTTATGAGTCGGATTAGAAAATCTAGACTCACAGCAGAACGACCATAAGATGCCCGAGGCAGCAATAGACCCTTGGAGACAAGTCGGCTGGAGGACGATGTATCGACCCTCGACGCAATATGAGTGTTCCATCGTCATTAGGAGGCGCTGAACGTTACAATTCACTATCATTTTAGCGTCGGATTCGAAAATCTACTCTCAGGAGAAGGATCATATGGTGCCCGAGACAGCAATATCCCCTTGGATACAAGTCGGCTGGAGGACGATGTATTGTGTCTCGACGCAATTTGAGTGTTCCATCGTCATTAGGAGGCCCTGAACGTTACAATTAACTATCAGTTTTTCGTCGGATTCGAAAATCTAGACCCACAGGAGACGCACCATAAGGTGCTTGAGGCAGCAATCTCCCCTTGGAGACAAGTCAGCTGGAGGACGACGTATTGAGTCTCGACCCAATTTGAATGTTCCATCGTCATTAGGAGGCCCTGAACGTTACAATTAACTATCAGTTTCGCCTCGGATTCAAAAATCTAGAATCACAGGAGACGGACCATATGGTGCCCGAGGCAGCTATTTGGAGACAAGTCGGCTGGAGGACGATGTATTGAATGTCGACGCAATTTGAGTGTTCCATCGTCATTAGGAGGCCCTGAACGTTACAAGTAACTATCAGTTTTGTGTCGGGTTCTAAAATCTAGATTCGCAGGAGAACGATCATAAGGTGCCCGAGGCAAGCAATAGACCCTTGGAGACATGTCGGCTGGAGAACGATGTATTGGATCGCGACGCAATTTGAGTGTTCCATCGTCATTAGGAGGCTTGAACGTCACAATTAACTATCAATTTCCGGTCGGATTCAAATATCTACACTCACAGGAGACGGACCATATGGAACCCGAGGCAGCAATAGACGCTTGGAGACTAGTCGGCTGGAGGACGATGTATAAGATCGCGAAGCGATTTGAGTGTTCCATCGTCATTAGGAGGCCCTGAATGTTAGTATTAACTATCAGTTATGCGTCGGATTCGAAAATCTAGACTTACTGGAGACGGACCATAAGGTGCCCGAGGCAACAATATCCCCTTGGTGATCAGTCCGCTGGAGGACGATGTATTGAATCGCGACGCAATTTGAGTGTTCCATCGTCATTAGGAGGCCCTGAACGTTACAATTAACTATCAGTCTCCCGTCGGATTCGAAAATGTAGACTCACAGTAGACAGACCATATGGTTCCCGAGGCAGCAATATCACTTGGAGACAAGTCGGCTGGAAAACGAAGTATTGAATCTCGACGCAATTTGAGTGTTCCATCGTCATTAGGAGGCCCTGAACATTACAATTAACTATCAATTTTGCGTCGGATTCGAAAATCTAGACTAACAGGAGACGGACCACATGGAGCCCGAGGCAGCAATATCCCCTTGTAAACAAGTCGGCTGGAGGACGATGTATTGACTCTCGACGCAATTTGAGTTTTCCATCGTCATTACGAAGCGCTGAACGTTACAATAAACTCTCATTTTTGCGTCGGATTCGAAAATCAAATCTCAAGAGCAGGATCATATGGTGCACGAGACAGCAATATCCACTGGGATACAAGTCCGCTGGAGGACGATGTATTGAATCTCGAAGCAATTTGAGTGTTCCTTCCTCATTTAGAGCCCCTGAACGTTACAATTAACAATCAGTTTTGCGTCGGATTCGAAAATCTAGACTCACAGGAGAACGAACATAAGGTGCCTGAGGTGACCCTTGGAGACAAGTCGGCTGAAGGACGATGTATTGAATCTCGACGCAATTTGAGTGTTCCATCGTCAATAGGAGGCACTGAACGTTACAAATTACTGTCAGTTTTGCGTCGGGTTCAAAAATCTAGACTCACAGGAGAACGATCTTAAGGTGCCCGAGGCAGCAATAGACGCTTGGAGACAAGTCGGCTGAAGGACGATGTATAAGTTCGCGAAGCAATTCGAGTGTTCCATCGTCATTAGGAGGCCCTGAACGTTACAATCAGTTTTGCGTCGGATTAGAAAATCTAAACTCACAGGAGATCGACCATAAGGTGCCCGAGGCAGCAATAGACCCTTGGAGACAAGTCGGCTGGTGATCGATGTATTGGATCGCGACGCAATTTGAATGTTCCATCGTCATTAGGAGGCCCTGAACGTTACAATCAGTTTTGCGTCGGATTAGAAAATCTAGACTCACAGGAGAACGACCATAAGGTGCCCGAGGCAGCGATATCCCCTTGGAGACAAGACGGCTGGAGGACGATTTATTGAATCTCGACGCAATTTAAGTGTTCCATCGTCATTAAGAGGCCCTGAACGTTACAATTAACAATCAGTATTGCGTCGGATTGGAAAATCTGGACTCACTGGAGAACGACCGTAAGTTGCCCGGGGCAGCAATAGACCCTTCGAGACAAGTCGGCTGAAGGACGATGTACTGAACCTCGACGTAATTTGAAAGTTCCATCGTCATTAGGAGGCCCTGAACGTTACAATTAACTATCAGTTTCGCCTCGGATTCAAAAATCTAGACTCACAGGAGACGGACCATATGGTGCCCGAGGCAGCTATTTGGAGACAAGTCTCCTGGACGGCGATGTATTGACTCTCGACGCAATTTGAGTGTTCCATCGTCTTTAGGAGGCCCTGAACGTCACAATTAACTCACAGGAGAAGGGTCATTTGGGGCCCGAGTCAGCAATATCCCCTTGGGGACAAGTCGGCTGGAGGCCGATGTATTGAATCTCGACGCAATTTGAGTGTTCCATTGTCATTAGGTGGCCCTGAACGTTACAATTAACTATCAGTTTTGCGTCGGATTTTAAAATCTAGACACACAACAGAACGGCCATAAGGTGCCCGAGGCAGCAATAGACCGATTGAGACAAGTCGGCTGAATGACGATGTATTGACTCTCGACGCAATTTGAGTGTTCCATCGGCATTAGGAAGCCCTGAACGTTACAATAATCAATCAGATTCGCGTCGGATTCGAAAATCTAGATTCGCTGGAGAACGACCATAAGGTGCCCGAGCCAGCAATATCCTCATGGAGACAGGTCGGCTGGAGGACGATGTATTGAATCTCGACGCAATTTGAGTGTTCCATCATCATTAGGAGGCGCTGATCGTTACATCTCAGTACCATTTTTGCGTCGAAATCTAAAATCTAGTCTCACAGGAGACGGACCATATGGTGCCCGAGGCACAATATCCCCTTGGAGGTACATCGGCTGGAGGGCGATGTATTGAACCTCGATGCAATTTGTGTGTTCTGTCGTCATTAGGAGGCCCTGAACGTTACAATTAACTATCAGTTTTGCGTCGCATTCGAAAATCGAGACTCACAGGAGAACAACCATAAGATGCCCGAGGCAGCAATAGAAAATTGAAGACAAGTCGTCTGAAGGACGATATATTGAATCTCGGCGCAATTTGAGTGTTCCATCGTCATTAGGAGGCCCTGAACGTTACAATTAACTATCAGTTTAGCGTCGGATTCGAAAATCTAGACTCACAGGGGAACGACCATAAGGTGCCCGAGGTAGCAATAGACCCTTTGAGACAAGTCGGCTTGAGGACGATGTATTTGATCGCGACGCAAATTGAGTGTTCCATCGTCATTAGGAGGCCCTGAATGTTTTTCGTCGGATTCGATAATCTAGACTCACTGGAGACAGACCATAAGGTGCCCGAGGCAGCAATATCCCCTTGGAGACCAGTCCGCTGGAGGACGATGTATTGAATCGCGACGCAATTTGAATGTTCCATCGTCATTAGGAGGCCCTGAACGTTACAATCAGTTTTGCGTCGGATTAGAAAATCTAGACTCACAGGAGAACGACCATAAGGTGCCCGAATCAGCAACAGCCCCTTGGAGACAAGTCGGCTGGAGGGCGATCTGTTGAGTCTCGACGCAATTTGAGTGTTCTGTCGTCGTTAGGAGGCGCTGAATGTTACAAGTCACTATCAATTTGCCGTCGGATTCGAAAATCTAGACTTACTGGAGACGGACCATGAGGTGCCCGAGGCAACAATATCCCCTTGGTGACCAGTCCGCTGGAGGACGATGTATTGAATCGCGACGCAATTTGAGTGTTCCATCGTCATTAGGAGGCCCTGAACGTTACAATCAGTTTTGCGTCGGATTAGAAAATCTAGACTCACAGGAGAACGACCATAAGGTGCCCGAGGCAGCAATAGACCCTTGGAGAGAAGTCGGCTGGAGATCGATGTATTGGATCGCGACGAAATTTGAGTGTTCCATCGTCATTAGGAGGCCCTGAACGTTACAATCAGTTTTTCGTCGGATTAGAAAATCTAGACTCATAGGACAACGACCATAAGGTGCCCGAGGCAGCGATATCCCCTTGGAGACAAGACGGCTGGAGGACGATGTATCGAATCTCGACGCAATATGAGTGTTCCAACGTAATTAGGATGCCCTGAACGTTACAATTAACTATCAGTTATGAGTCGGATTAGAAAATCTAGACTCACAGCAGAACGACCATAAGATGCCCGAGGCAGCAATAGACCCTTGGAGACAAGTCGGCTGGAGGACGATGTATCGACCCTCGACGCAATATGAGTGTTCCATCGTCATTAGGAGGCGCTGAACGTTAGAATTCACTATCATTTTAGCGTCGGATTCGAAAATCTACTCTCAGGAGAAGGATCATATGGTGCCCGAGACAGCAATATCCCCTTGGATACAAGTCGGCTGGAGGACGATGTATTGTGTCTCGACGCAATTTGAGTGTTCCATCGTCATTAGGAGGCCCTGAACGTTACAATTAACTATCAGTTTTTCGTCGGATTCGAAAATCTAGACCCACAGGAGACGCACCATAAGGTGCTTGAGGCAGCAATCTCCCCTTGGAGACAAGTCAGCTGGAGGACGACGTATTGAGTCTCGACGCAATTTGAATGTTCCATCGTCATTAGGAGGCCCTGAACGTTACAATTAACTATCAGTTTTGTGTCGGGTTCTAAAATCTAGATTCGCAGGAGAACGATCATAAGGTGCCCGAGGCAAGCAATAGACCCTTGGAGACATGTCGGCTGGAGAACGATGTATTGGATCGCGACGCAATTTGAGTGTTCCATCGTCATTAGGAGGCTTGAACGTCACAATTAACTATCAATTTCCGGTCGGATTCAAATATCTACACTCACAGGAGACGGACCATATGGAACCCGAGGCAGCAATAGACGCTTGGAGACTAGTCGGCTGGAGGACGATGTATAAGATCGCGAAGCGATTTGAGTGTTCCATCGTCATTAGGAGGCCCTGAATGTTAGTATTAACTATCAGTTATGCGTCGGATTCGAAAATCTAGACTTACTGGAGACGGACCATAAGGTGACCGAGGCAACAATATCCCCTTGGTGATCAGTCCGCTGGAGGACGATGTATTGAATCGCGACGCAATTTGAGTGTTCCATCGTCATTAGGAGGCCCTGAATGTTACAATTAACTATCAGTCTCCCGTCGGATTCGAAAATGTAGACTCACAGTAGACGGACCATATGGTACCCGAGGCAGCAATATCACTTGGAGACAAGTCGGCTGGAAAACGAAGTATTGAATCTCGACGCAATTTGAGTGTTCCATCGTCATTAGGAGGCCCTGAACATTACAATTAACTATCAATTTTGCGTCGGATTCGAAAATCTAGACTAACAGGAGACGGACCACATGGAGCCCGAGGCAGCAATATCCCCTTGTAAACAAGTCGGCTGGAGGACGATGTATTGACTCTCGACGCAATTTGAGTTTTCCATCGTCATTACGAAGCGCTGAACGTTACAATAAACTCTCATTTTTGCGTCGGATTCGAAAATCAAATCTCAAGAGCAGGATCATATGGTGCACGAGACAGCAATATCCACTGGGATACAAGTCCGCTGGAGGACGATGTATTGAATCTCGAAGCAATTTGAGTGTTCCTTCCTCATTTAGAGGCCCTGAACGTTACAATTAACAATCAGTTTTGCGTCGGATTCGAAAATCTAGACTCACAGGAGAACGAACATAAGGTGCCTGAGGTGACCCTTGGAGACAAGTCGGCTAAAGGACGATGTATTGAATCTCGACGCAATTTGAGTCTTCCATCGTCAATAGGAGGCACTGAACGTTACAAATTACTGTCAGTTTTGCGTCGGGTTCAAAAATCTAGACTCACAGGAGAACGATCTTAAGGTGCCCGAGGCAGCAATAGACGCTTGGAGACAAGTCGGCTGAAGGACGATGTATAAGTTCGCGAAGCAATTTGAGTGTTCCATCGTCATTAGGAGGCCCTGAACGTTACAATCAGTTTTGCGTCGGATTAGAAAATCTAAACTCACAGGAGATCGACCATAAGGGGCCCGAGGCAGCAATAGACCCTTGGAGACAAGTCGGCTGGTGATCGATGTATTGGATCGCGACGCAATTTGAATGTTCCATCGTCATTAGGAGGCCCTGAACGTTACATTCAGTTTTGCGTCGGATTAGAAAATCTAGACTCACAGGAGAACGACCATAAGGTGCCCGAGGCAGCGATATCCCCTTGGAGACAAGACGGCTGGAGGACGATGTATCGAATCTCGACGTAATTTGAGTGGTCCATCGTCATTAGGATGCCCTGAACGTTAGTATTAACTATCAGTTATGCGTCGGATTCGAAAATCTAGACTCACAGGAGAACGACCATAAGATGCCCGAGGCAGCAATAGACCATTGGAGACAAGTCGGCTGGAGGCCGATGGATTGTATCTCGACGCAATTGGAGTGTTCTATCGTCAGTGGGAGGCCCTGAACTTTACAATTAACTGTCAATTTTGCTTCGGATTCGAAAATCTAGACTAACTGGAGACGGACCACATGGAGCCCGAGGCAGCAATATCCCCTTGTAGACAAGTCAGCTGGAGGACGATTTATTGAATCTCGACGCAATTTAAGTGTTCCATCGTCATTAAGAGGCCCTGAACGTTACAATTAAATCCGATTGGAAATCGGATTGGAAAATCTGGACTCACTGGAGAACGACCGTAAGTTGCCCGGGGCAGCAATAGACCCTTCGAGACAAGTCGGCTGAAGGACGATGTACTGAACCTCGACGTAATTTGAAAGTTCCATCGTCATTAGGAGGCCCTGAACGTTACAATTAACTATCAGTTTCGCCTCGGATTCAAAAATCTAGACTCACAGGAGACGGACCATATGGTGCCCGAGGCTGCTATTTGGAGACAAGTCGGCTGGACGGCGATGTATTGACTCTCGACGCAATTTGAGTGTTCCATCGTCTTTAGTAGGCCCTGAACGTCACAATTAACTCACAGGAGAAGGGTCATTTGGGGCCCGAGTCAGCAATATCCCCTTGGGGACAAGTCGGCTGGAGGCCGATGTATTGAATCTCGACGCAATTTGAGTGTTCCATTGTCATTAGGTGGCCCTGAACGTTACAATTAACTATCAGTTTTGCGTCGGATTTTAAAATCTAGACTCACAACAGAACGGCCATAAGGTGCCCGAGGCAGCAATAGACCGATTGAGACAAGTCGGCTGAATGACGATGTATTGACTCTCGACGCAATTTGAGTGTTCCATCGGCATTAGGAAGCCCTGAACGTTACAATTATCAATCAGATTCGCGTCGGATTCGAAAATCTAGATTCGCTGGAGAACGACCATAAGGTGCCCGAGCCAGCAATATCCTCATGGAGACAGGTCGGCTGGAGGACGATGTATTGAATCTCGACGCAATTTGAGTGTTCCATCATCATTAGGAGGCGCTGATCGTTACATCTCAGTACCATTTTTGCGTCGAAATCTAAAATCTAGTCTCACAGGAGACGGACCATATGGTGCCCGAGGCACAATATCCCCTTGGAGGTACATCGGCTGGAGGACGATGTATTGAACCTCGACGCAATTTGTGTTTTCTGTCGTCATTAGGAGGCCCTGAACGTTACAATTAACTATCAGTTTTGCGTCGCATTCGAAAATCGAGACTCACAGGAGAACAACCATAAGATGCCCGAGGCAGCAATAGAAAATTGAAGACAAGTCGTCTGAAGGACGATATATTGAATCTCGGCGCAATTTGAGTGTTCCATCGTCATTAGGAGGCCCTGAACGTTACAATTAACTATCAGTTTTGCGTCTGGTTCGAAAATCTAGACTCACAGGAGAACGATCATAAGGTGCCCGAGGCAGCAATATCCCCTTGGAGACCAGTCCGCTGGAGGACCATGTATTGAATCGCGACGCAATTTGAATGTTCCATCGTTATTAGGAGGCCCTGAACGTTGCAATTAACAATCAGTTTTGCGTCGGATTAGAAAATCTAGACTCACAGGAGAACGACCATAAGGTGCCCGAGGCAGCAATAGACCCTTGGAGACAAGTCGGCTGGAGGGCGATGTATTGCGTCTCGACGCAATTTGAGTGTTCTGTCGTCGTTAGGAGGCGCTGAACGTTACAATTCACTATCAATTTGCCGTCGGATTCGAAAATCTAGACTCACAGGAGAAGGATCATTTGGTGCCCGAGACAGCAATATCCCCTTGGAGACAAGACGGCTGGAGGGCGATATGTTGAATCTCGACGCAATTTGAGTGTTCCATCGTCAATAGGAGGCCCTTAACATTACAAATAACTATCAGTTTTGCGTCGGGTTCAAAAATCTAGACTCACAGGAGAACGATCTTAAGGTGCCCGAGGCTGAAATAGACGCTTGGAGACAAGTCGGCTGGAGGTCGATGTATAAAATCGCGAAGCAATTTGAGTGTTCCATCGTCATTAGGAGGCCCTGAATGTTACTATTAACTATCAGTTTTTCCTCGGATTCGAAAATCTAGACTTAATGGAGACGGACCATAAGGTGCCCGAGGCAGCAATATCCCCTTGGAGACCAGTCCGCTGGAGGACGATGTATTGAGTCGCGACGCAATTTGAGTGTTCCATCGTCATTAGGAGGCCAGAATGTTACAATTAACTATCAGTTTTGCGTCGGATTCTAAAATCTAGACTCACAGGAGAACGGCCATAAGGTGCCCGAGGCAGCAATAGACCGATTGAGACAAGTCGGCTGAATGACGATGTATTGACTCTCGACGCGATTTGAGTATTCCATCGTCATTAGGAAGCCCTGAACGTTACAATTATCAATCAGCTTCGCGTCGGATTCGAAAATCTAGATTCGCTGGTGAACGACCATAAGGTGCCCGAGCCACCAATATCCTCATGGAGACAGGTCGGCTGGAGGACGATGTATTGAATTTCGACGCAATTTGAGTGTTCCATCATCATTAGGAGGCGCTGATCGTTACATCTCAGTACCATTTTTGCGACGAAATCTAAAATCTAGTCTCACAGGAGGCGGACCATATGGTGCCCGAGGCAGCAATAGACCCTTGGAGACAAGTCGGCTGAATGACGATGTATTGAATCTCGACGCAATTTGAGTGTTGCATCGTCATTAGGAGGCCCTGAACGTTTTAATTAACTATCAGTTTTGCTTTGGATTCGAAAATCGAGTCTCACAGGAGAACAACCATAAGGTGCCCGAGGCGGCAATAGACCCTTGGAGACAAGTCGGCTGAATGACGATGTATTGAATCTCGACGCAATTTGAGTGTTGCATCGTCATTAGGAGGCCCTGAACGTTACAATTAACTATCAGTTTTGCGTCGGATTCGAAAATCGAGACTCACAGGAGAACAACCATAAGGTGCCCGAGGCAGCAATAGAAAGTTGAAGACAAGTCGGCTGAAGGACGATATATTGAATCTCGGCGCAATTTGAGTGTTCCATCGTCATTAGGAGGCCCTGAACGTTACAATTAACTATCAGTTTTGCGTCGGGTTCGAAAATCTAGACTCACAGGAGAACGATCATAAGGTGCGTGAGGCAGCAATAGACCCTTTGAGACAAGTCGGCTTGAGGACGATGTATTTGATCGCGACGCAAATTGAGTGTTCCATCGTCATTAGGAGGCCCTGAATGTTTTTCGTCGGATTCGATAATCTAGACTCACTGGAGACAGACCATAAGGTGCCCGAGGCAGCAATATCCCCTTGGAGACCAGTCCGCTGGAGGACGATGTATTGAATCGCGACGCAATTTGAATGTTCCATCGTCATTAGGGGCCCTGAACGTTGCAATTAACAATCAGTTTTGCGTCGGATTAGGAAATCTAGACTCACAGGAGAACGACCATAAGGTGCCCGACTCAGCAATAGCCCCTTGGAGACAAGTCGGCTGGAGGGCGATCTGTTGAGTCTCGACGCAATTTGAGTGTTCTGTCGTCGTTAGGAGGCGCTGAACGTTACAAGTCACTATCAATTTGCCGTCGGATTCGAAACTCTAGACCTACTGGAGACGGACCATAAGGTGCCCGAGGCAACAATATCCCCTTGGTGACCAGTCCGCTGGAGGACGATGTATTGAAACGCGACGCAATTTGAGTGTTCCATCGTCATTAGGAGGCCCTGAACGTTACAATCAGTTTTGAGTCGGATTAGAAAATCTAGACTCACAGGAGAACGACCATAAGGTGCCCGAGGCAGCAATAGACCCTTGGAGACAAGTCGGCTGGAGGCCGATGGATTGTATCTCGACGCAATTGGAGTGTTCCATCGTCAGTAGGAAGCACTGAACTTTACAATTAACTATCAATTTTTCGTCGGATTCGATAATCTAGACTAACAGGAGACGGACCACAAGGAGCACGAGGCTGCAATATCCCCTTGTAGACAAGTCGGCTGGAGGACGATGTATTGAATCGCGACGCAATTTGAATGTTCCATCGTCATTAGGGGCCCTGAACGTTGCAATTAACAATCAGTTTTGAGTCGGATTAGAAAATCTAGACTCACAGGAGAACGACCATAAGGTGCCCGAGGCAGCAATAGACCCTTGGAGACAAGTCGGCTGGAGATCGATGTATTGGATCGCGACGAAATTTGTGTGTTCCATCGTCATTAAGAGGCCCTGAACGTTACAATCAGTTTTTCGTCGGATTAGAAAATCTAGACTCACAGGAGAACGACCATAAGGTGCCCGAGGCAGCGATATCCCCTTGGAGACAAGACGGCTGGAGGACGATGTATCGAATCTCGACGCAATATGAGTGTTCCATCGTCATTAGAATGCCCTGAACGTTACAATTAACTATCAGTTTCGCCTCGGATTCAAAAATCTAGAATCACAGGAGACGGACCATATGGTGCTCGAGGCAGCTATTAGGAGACAAGTCGGCTGGAGGACGATGTATTGATCCTCGACGCAATTTCAGTGTTCCATCGTCGATAGGAGGCCCTGAACGTTACAATTAACTATCAGTTATGCGTCGGATTCGAAAATCTAGACTCACAGGAGAACGAGCATAAGATGCCCGAGGCAGCAATAGACCCTTGGAGACAAGTCGGCTGGAGGCCTAAGTATTGAATCTCGACGCAATTTGAGTGTTCCATCGTCAATTGGAGGCCCTGAACGTTACAATTAACTGACAGTTTTGCGTCGGGTTCAAAAATCTAGACTCACAGGAGAACGATCTTAAGGTGCCCGAGGCAGCAATAGACGCTTGGAGACAAGTCGGCTCAAGGACGATGTATAAGTTCGCGAAGCAATTTGAGTGTTCCATCGTCATTAGGAGGCCCTGAACGTTACAATCAGTTTTGCGTCGGATTAGAAAATCTAAACTCACAGGAGATCGACCATAAGGTGCCCGAGGCAGCAATAGACCCTTGGAGACAAGTCGGCTGGAGATCGATGTATTGGATCGCGACGCAATTTGAATGTTCCATCGTCATTAGGAGGCCCTGAACGTTACAATCAGTTTTGCGTCGGATTAGAAAATCTAGACTCACAGGAGAACGACCATAAGGTGCCCGAGGCAGCGATATCCCCTTGGAGACAAGACGGCTGGAGGACGATGTATCGAATCTCGACGTAATTTGAGTGGTCCATCGTCATTAGGATGCCCTGAACGTTAAAATTAACTATCAGTTATGCGTCGGATTCGAAAATCTAGACTCACAGGAGAACGACCATAAGATGCCCGAGGCAGCAATAGACCATTGGAGACAAGTCGGCTGGAGGCCGATGGATTGTATCTCGACGCAATTGGAGTGTTCTATCGTCAGTGGGAGGCCCTGAACTTTACAATTAACTGTCAATTTTGCTTCGGATTCGAAAATCTAGACTAACTGGAGACGGACCCCATGGGGCCCGAGGCAGCAATATCCCCTTGTAGACAAGTCAGCTGGAGGACGATGTATTGAATCTCGACGCAATTTAAGTGTTCCATCGTCATTAAGAGACCCTGAACGTTACAATTAACAATCAGTATTGCGTCGGATTGGAAAATCTGGACTCACTGGAGAACGACCGTAAGTTGCCCGGGGCAGCAATAGACCCTTCGAGACAAGTCGGCTGAAGGACGATGTACTGAACCTCGACGCAATTTGAGTATTCCATCGTCATTAGGAGGCCCTGAACGTTACAATTAACTATCAGTTTCGGCTCGGATTCAAAAATCTAGACTCATAGGAGACGGACCATATGGTGCCCGAGGCAGCTATTTGGAGACAAGTCGGCTGGACGGCGATGTATTGACTCTCGACGAAATTTGAGTGTTCCATCGTCATTAGGAGGCCCTGAACGTTACAATCAGTTTTTCGTCGGATTAGAAAATCTAGACTCATAGGACAACGACCATAAGGTGCCCGAGGCAGCGATATCCCCTTGGAGACAAGTCGGCTGGAGGACGATGTATCGAATCTCGACGCAATATGAGTGTTCCAACGTTTTTAGGATGACCTGAACGTTACAATTAACTATCAGTTATGAGTCGGATTCGAAAATCTAGACTCACAGCAGAACGACCATAAGATGCCCGAGGCAGCAATAGACCCTTGGAGACAAGTCGGCTGGAGGCCGATGGATTGTATCTCGACGCAATTGGAGTGTTCCATCGTCAGTAGGAAGCACTGAACTTTACAATTAACTACCAATTTTGCGTCGGATTCGAAAATCTTGACTAACAGGAGACGGACCACAAGGAGCACGAGGCTGCAATATCCCCTTGTAGACAAGTCGGCTGGAGGACGATGTATCGACCCTCGACGCAATATGAGTGGTCCATCGTCATTAGGAGGCGCTGAACGTTATAATTAACTATCATTTTAGCGTCGGATTCGAAAATCTACTCTCAGGAGAAGGATCATATGGTGCCCGAGACAGCAATATCCCCTTGGGTACAAGTCGGCTGGAGGACGATGTATTGAATCGCGACGCAATTTGAGTGTTCCATCGTTATTAGGAGGCACTGAACGTTACAATCAGTTTTGCGTCGGATTAGAAAATCTAAACTCACAGGAGATCGACCATAAGGTGCCCGAGGCAGCAATAGACCCTTGGAGACAAGTCGGCTGGAGATCGATGTATTGGATCGCGACGAAATTTGTGTGTTCCATCGTCATTAAGAGGCCCTGAACGTTACAATCAGTTTTTCGTCGGATTAGAAAATCTAGACTCACAGGAGAACGACCATAAGGTGCCCGAGGCAGCGATATCCCCTTGGAGACAAGACGGCTGGAGGACGATGTATCGAATCTCGACGCAATATGAGTGTTCCATCGTCATTAGAATGCCCTGAACGTTACAATTAACTATCAGTTTCGCCTCGGATTCAAAAATCTAGAATCACAGGAGACGGACCATATGGTGCTCGAGGCAGCTATTAGGAGACAAGTCGGCTGGAGGACGATGTATTGATCCTCGACGCAATTTCAGTGTTCCATCGTCGATAGGAGGCCCTGAACGTTACAATTAACTATCAGTTATGCGTCGGATTCGAAAATCTAGACTCACAGGAGAACGAGCATAAGATGCCCGAGGCAGCAATAGACCCATGGAGACAAGTCGGCTGGAGGCCTAAGTATTGAATCTCGACGCAATTTGAGTGTTCCATCGTCAATTGGAGGCCCTGAACGTTACAATTAACTGTCAGTTTTGCGTCGGGTTCAAAAATCTAGACTCACAGGAGAACGATTTTAAGGTGCCCGAGGCAGCAATAGACGCTTGGAGACAAGTCGGCTCAAGGACGATGTATAAGTTCGCGAAGCAATTTGAGTGTTCCATCGTCATTAGGAGGCCCTGAACGTTACAATCAGTTTTGCGTCGGATTAGAAAATCTAAACTCACAGGAGATCGACCATAAGGTGCCCGAGGCAGCAATAGACCCTTGGAGACAAGTCGGCTGGAGATCGATGTATTGGATCGCGACGCAATTTGAATGTTCCATCGTCATTAGGAGGCCCTGAACGTTACAATCAGTTTTGCGTCGGATTAGAAAATCTAGACTCACAGGAGAACGACCATAAGGTGCCCGAGGCAGCGATATCCCCTTGGAGACAAGACGGCTGGAGGACGATGTATCGAATCTCGACGTAATTTGAGTGGTCCATCGTCATTAGGATGCCCTGAACGTTAAAATTAACTATCAGTTATGCGTCGGATTCGAAAATCTAGACTCACAGGAGAACGACCATAAGATGCCCGAGGCAGCAATAGACCATTGGAGACAAGTCGGCTAAAGGCCGATGGATTGTATCTCGACGCAATTGGAGTGTTCTATCGTCAGTGGGAGGCCCTGAACTTTACAATTAACTGTCAATTTTGCTTCGAATTCGAAAATCTAGACTAACTGGAGACTAACTGCCCGAGGCAGCAATATCCCCTTGTAGACAAGTCAGCTGGAGGACGATGTATTGAATCTCGACGCAATTTAAGTGTTCCATCGTCATTAAGAGACCCTGAACGTTACAATTAACAATCAGTATTGCGTCGGATTGGAAAATCTGGACTCACTGGAGAACGACCGTAAGTTGCCCGGGGCAGCAATAGACCCTTCGAGACAAGTCGGCTGAAGGACGATGTACTGAACCTCGACGCAATTTGAGTATTCCATCGTCATTAGGAGGCCCTGAACGTTACAATTAACTATCAGTTTCGCCTCGGATTCAAAAATCTAGACTCATAGGAGACGGACCATATGGTGCCCGAGGCAGCTATTTGGAGACAAGTCGGCTGGACGGCGATGTATTGACTCTCGACGCAATTTGAGTGTTCCATCGTCATTAGGAGGCCCTGAACGTCACAATTAACTCACAGGAGAAGGATCATTTGGGGCCCGAGACAGCAATATCCCCTTGGGGACAAGTCGGCTGGAGGCCGATGTATTGAATCTCGACGCAATTTGAGTGTTCCATTGTCATTAGGTGGCCCTGAACGTTACAATTAACTATCAGTCTTGCGTCGGATTCGAAGATCTAGACCCAAAGGAGAACGACCATAAGGTGCCCGAGGCAGCAATAGACCCTGGGAGACAAGTCGGCTAAAAGACGAAGTATTGATTCTCGACGCAATTAGAATGTTCCATCGTCATTAGGTGGCCCTGAACGTTACAAATAACTATCAGTATCGCGTCGGATTCGTAAATCTAGACTCACAGGGGACGGACCATATGGTTCCCGAGGCAGAAGTATCCACTTGGAGACAAGTCGGCTGGAGGACGATGTATTGAATCTCGACGCAATTTGAGTGTTCCATCGTCATTAGGAGGCCCCGGACGTTTCAATTAACCATCAGTTTTGCGTAGGATTCGACAATCTAGACTCACAGGAGAACGACCATAAGGTGCCCGAGACAATTCGGCTGAAGGTAGACGAATTGAATTTCGACGCAATTTGAGTGTTCCATCGGTATTAGGAGGCCCTGGACGTTACAATCAACTATCAGTTTCGTGTCGGATTCGAAAATCTAGACTCACAGGAGACGGACCATATGGTTCCCGAGGCAGCAATATCCACTTGGAGACAAGTCGGCTGGTGGACGATGTATTGAATCTCGACGCAATTTGAGTGTTCCATCACATTAGGAGGCCCTGAACGTTGCAATTAACTATCATTTTGGCGTTGAATTCGAAAATCTACTCATAGGAGAAGGACCATTTGGTGCTTGAGGCAGCAATATCCCCTTGGGGAGAAGTCGGCTGGAGGACGATGTATTGAATCTCGACGCAATTCGAGTGTTCCATAGTCATTAGGAGACCCTGAATGTTACAATTAACTATCAGTTTCGCGTCGGATTCGAAAATCTAGACTCACAGGAGACGGACCATATGGCGCCCGAGGCAACAATTTCCCCTTGGAGACAAGTCGGCTGGACGACGATGTATTGAATCTTGACGCAATTAGAGTGTTCCATCATCATTAGGAGGCGCTGAACGTTACAATTAACTATCAGTCTCCCGTCGGATTCGAAAATGTAGACTCACAGTAGACGGACCATATAGTTCCCGAGGCAGCAATATCATCTGGAGACAAGTCGGCTGGAAAACGAAGTATTGAATCTCGACGCAATTTGAGTGTTCCATCGTCATTAGGAGGCTCTGAACGTTACAATTAACTATCGGTTTTGCGTCGGATTCGAAAATCTTGACTCAAAGGAGAACGACCATAAGGTGCCCGAGGCAGCAATATCCCCTTGCAGACAAGTCGGCTGAAGGACGATGTATTGAATCTCGACGCAATTTGAGTGTTCCATCGTCATTAGGAGGCCCTGAACGTTACAATTAACTATCAGTCTCCCGTCGGATTCGAAAATGTAGACTCACAGTAGACGGACCATATGGTTCCCGAGGCAGCAATATCACTTGGAGACAAGTCGGCTGGAAAACGAAGTATTGAATCTCGACGCAATTTGAGTGTTCCATCGTTATTAGGAGGCCCTGAACGTTACAAGTATCTATCAGTTTTGCGTCGGATTCGACAATCTAGACTTACAGTAGAACGACCATAAAGTGCCCGAGGCACCAATAGACTCTTGGAGACAAATCGGCTGGAGGACGATGCATTGAATCTCGACGCAATTCGAGTGTTCCATCGTCATTAGGAGGCGCTGAAAGTTTCAACTAACTATCAGTTTCGCGTCGGATTCGAAAATCTAGACCTACAGGAGACGGACCATATGGCGCCCGAGGCAGCAATATCCCCTTATAGACAAGTCGGCTGAAGGACGATGTATTGAATCTCGACGCAATTTGAGTGTTCCATCGTCATTAGGAGGCCCTGAACGTTACAATTAACTATCAGTTTCGCCTCGGATTCAAAAATCTAGACTCACAGGAGACGGACCATATGGTGCCCGAGGCAGCTATTTGGAGACAAGTCGGCTGGACGGCGATGTATTGACTCTCGACGCAATTTGAGTGTTCCATCGTCATTAGGAGGCCCTGAACGTCACAATTAACTCACAGGAGAAGGATCATTTGGGGCCCGAGACAGCAATATCCCCTTGGGGACAAGTCGGCTGGAGGCCGATGTATTGAATCTCGACGCAATTTGAGTGTTCCATTGTCATTAGGTGGCCCTGAACGTTACAATTAACTATCAGTCTTGCGTCGGATTCGAAGATCTAGACCCAAAGGAGAACGACCATAAGGTGCCCGAGGCAGCAATAGACCCTGGGAGACAAGTCGGCTAAAAGACGAAGTATTGATTCTCGACGCAATTAGAATGTTCCATCGTCATTAGGTGGCCCTGAACGTTACAAATAACTATCAGTATCGCGTCGGATTCGTAAATCTAGACTCACAGGGGACGGACCATATGGTTCCCGAGGCAGAAGTATCCACTTGGAGACAAGTCGGCTGGAGGACGATGTATTGAATCTCGACGCAATTTGAGTGTTCCATCGTCATTAGGAGGCCCCGAACGTTTCAATTAACCATCAGTTTTGCGTAGGATTCGACAATCTAGACTCACAGGAGAACGACCATAAGGTGCCCGAGACAATTCGGCTGAAGGTAGACGAATTGAATTTCGACGCAATTTGAGTGTTCCATCGGTATTAGGAGGCCCTGGACGTTACAATCAACTATCAGTTTCGCGTCGGATTCGAAAATCTAGACTCACAGGAGACGGACCATATGGTTCCCGAGGCAGCAATATCCACTTGGAGACAAGTCGGCTGGTGGACGATGTATTGAATCTCGACGCAATTTGAGTGTTCCATCACATTAGGAGGCCCTGAACGTTGCAATTAACTATCATTTTGGCGTTGAATTCGAAAATCTACTCATAGGAGAAGGACCATTTGGTGCTTGAGGCAGCAATATCCCCTTGGGGAGAAGTCGGCTGGAGGACGATGTATTGAATCTCGACGCAATTCGAGTGTTCCATAGTCATTAGGAGGCCCTGAATGTTACAATTAACTATCAGTTTCGCGTCGGATTCGAAAATCTAGACTCACAGGAGACGGACCATATGGCGCCCGAGGCAACAATTTCCCCTTGGAGACAAGTTGGCTGGACGACGATGTATTGAATCTCGACGCAATTAGAGTGTTCCATCATCATTAGGAGGCGCTGAACGTTACAATTAACTATCAGTCTCCCGTCGGATTCGAAAATGTAGACTCACAGTAGACGGACCATATAGTTCCCGAGGCAGCAATATCACTTGGAGACAAGTCGGCTGGAAAACGAAGTATTGAATCTCGACGCAATTTGAGTGTTCCATCGTCATTAGGAGGCTCTGAACGTTACAATTAACTATCGGTTTTGCGTCGGATTCGAAAATCTTGACTCAAAGGAGAACGACCATAAGGTGCCCGAGGCAGCAATATCCCTTTGGAGACAAGTCGGCTGAAGGACGATGTATTGAATCTCGACGCAATTTGAGTGTTCCATCGTCATTAGGAGGCCCTGAACGTTACAATTAACTATCAGTCTCCCGTCGGATTCGAAAATGTAGACTCACAGTAGACGGACCATATGGTTCCCGAGGCAGCAATATCACTTGGAGACAAGTCGGCTGGAAAACGAAGTATTGAATCTCGACGCAATTTGAGTGTTCCATCGTTATTAGGAGGCCCTGAACGTTACAAGTATCTATCAGTTTTCCGTCGGATTCGACAATCTAGACTTACAGTAGAACGACCACAAAGTGCCCGAGGCACCAATAGACCCTTGGAGACAAATCGGCTGGAGGACGATGCATTGAATCTCGACGCAATTCGAGTGTTCCATCGTCATTAGGAGGCACTGAAAGTTTCAACTAACTATCAGTTTCGCGTCGGATTCGAAAATCTAGACCTACAGGAGACGGACCATATGGCGCCCGAGGCAGCAATATCCCCTTATAGACAAGTCGGCTGAAGGACGATGTATTGAATCTCGACGCAATTTGAGTGTTCCATCGTCATTAGGAGGCCCTGAACGTTACAATTAATTATCGGTTTTGATTCGGATTCGAAAATCTTTACTCAAAGGAGAACGACCATAAGGTGCCCGAGGCAGCAATAGACCCTTGGAGACAAGTCGGCTGAAGGACGAAGTATTGAATCACGACGCAATTTGAGCGTTCCATCGTCATTAGGAGGCCCTGAACGTTACAAGTATCTATCAGTTCTGCGTCGGATTCGACAATCTAGACTTACAGGTGAACGACCATAAAGTGCCCGAGGCAGCAATAGACCCTTGGAGACAAGTCGGCTGGAGGACGATGTATTGAATCTCGATGCAATTTGAGTGCTCCATCGTCATTAGAAGGATCTGAACGTTACAATTAACTATCAGATTTGCGTCGGATTCGAAAATCTTGACCCACAGGAGAAGGTGCCACCGGCAGCAATAGAAGCTATGAAACAATTCGGCTGGTGGCCGATGTATTGAATCTCGACGCAATTCGAGTGTTCCATCGTCATTAGGAGGTGCTTAACGTTACAATTAACTATCAGTTATCCGTCGGATTCGATAATCTAGACTCACTGGAAAACAATCATAAGGTGCCCGTGGCTGCAATAGACCCTTGGAGACAAGTCGGATGGAGGACGATGTATTGAATCTCGACGCAATTTGAGTGTTCCATCGTCATCAGGAGGCCCTGAACGTTACAATCAACTATCTGTTTTGCGTCGGATTCGAAAATCTAGACTCACAGGAGAACGACCATAAGGTCCCCGAGGCAGCAATAGACCCTTGGAGACAAGTCGGCTGAAGGACGATGTATTGAAACTCGACGCAATTTGAGTGTTCCATCGTTATTAGGAGGCCCTGAACGTTACAATTAACCATCAGTTTTGCATAGGATTCGAAAATCTAGACTCACAGGAGAACGACCATAAGGTGCCCGAGGCAGTAATAGACCCTTGGAGACAAGTCGCCTGAAGGACGACGTATTGAATCTCGACGCAATTTGAGAGTTCCATCGTCATTACGAGGCCCTGATTGTTACAATCAACTAACAGTTATGCGTCGGATTCGAAAATCTAGACTCACAGGTGAACGACCATAAGGTGCCCGAGGCAGCTATAGACCCTTGGAGACAGGTCGGCTGAAGGTCGATGTACTGAATCTCGACGCAATATGAGTGTTCCATCGTCATTATTAGGCCCTGAACGTTACAATTAACTATCAGTTTCGCGTCGGATTCGAAAATCTAGACTCACAGGAGAACGACCATAAGGTGCCCGAGGCAGCAATATCCCCATGGAGACTAGTCGGCTGGAGAACGATGTATTGGATCTCGACGCAATTTGAGTGTTCCATCGGCATTAACAGGCCCTGAACGTTACAAGTATGTATCAGTTTTGCGTCGGAGTCGACAATCTAGACTTACAGGAGAACGCACATACAGTGCCCGATGCACCATAGACCCTTGGAGACTAGTCGGCTGGAAGACGATGTACTGAATCTCGACGCAATTTGAGTGTTCCATCGTCATTAGGAGGCCCTGAATGTTCCAATTAACTATCAGTTTCCGTCGGATTCGAAAATCTAGACTCACAGGAGACGGACCATACGGTGCCCGAGGCAGCAATATCCCCTTGGAGACAAGTCGGCTGATGGACGATGTATTGAATCTCGACGCTATTTGAGTGTTCCATTGTCATTAGGAGGCCCCGTACGTTACAATTAACTATCAGTCTTGCGTCGGATTCGAAAATCTAGACCCAAAAGAGAACGACCATAAGGTGCCCGAGGCAGCAATAGACCCTGGGAGACAAGTCGGCTAAAACACGAAGTATTGATTCTCGACGCAATTAGAATGTTCCATCGTCATTAGGAGGCCCTGAATGTTACAATTAACTATCAGTCTCGCGTCGGATTCGTAAATCTAGACTCACAGGAGACGGACCATATGGTTCCCGAGGCAGCAATATCCACTTGGAGACAAGTCGGCTGGAGGACGATGTATTGAATCTCGACGCAATTTGAGTGTTCCATCGTCATTAGGAGGCTCTGAACGTTACAATTAACCATCAGTTTTGCGTAGGATTCTAAAATCTAGACTCTCAGGAGAACGACCATAAGGTGCCCGAGGCAGCAATAGACCCTTGGAGACAAGTCGGCTGAAGGCGGATGTCTTGAATCTCGAAGCAATTTGAGTGTTCCATCGTCATTAGGAGGCCCTGAATGTTGCAATTAACTATCAGTTTCGCGTCGGATTCGAAAATCTAGACTCACAGGAGACGGACCTTATGGTGCTCGAGGCAACAATATCCCCTTGGAGACAAGTCGGCTGGAGGACGATGTATTGAATCTCGACGCAATTTGATTGTTCCATCGTCATTAGGAGGCCCTGAACGTTACAATTAACTATCAGTTATGCGTCGGCTTCGAAAATCTAAACTCACCGGAGAATCACCATAAGGTGCCCGAGGCAGCAATATCCCTATGGAGACAAGTCGGCAGGAGGCCGAGGTATTGAATCTCGACGAAATTTGAGTGTTCCATCGTCATTAGGAGGCCCTGAACGTTACAAGTATCTATCAGTTTTGCGTCGGATTCGACAATCTAGACTTACAGGAGAACGACCATAAAGTGCCCGAGGCAGCAATAGACCCTTGGAGACAAGTCGGCTGGAGGACGATGTATTGAATCTCGACGCAATTCGAGTGTTCCATAGTCATTAGGAGGCCCTGAATGTTACAATTAACTATCAGTTTCGCGTCAGATTCGAAAATCTAGACTCACAGGAGACGGACCATATGGTGCCGGAGGCAACAATATCCCCTTGGAGACAAGTCGGCTGGAGGACGATGTACTGAATCTCGACGCATCTTGAGTGTTCCATCGTCATTAGGATGCCCTGCAAGTTACAATTAACTATCAGTTTTGCGTCGGATTCGAAAATCTAGACTGACATGAGAAAGTGCCACAGGCAGCAATAGACCCTATGAAACATGTCGTATGGTGGCCGATGTATTGAATTTCGACGTAATTTGAGTGTTCCATCGTCATTAGGAGGCCCTGAACGTAACAATTAACCATCAGTTTTGCGTAGGATTCGAAAATCTAGACTCACAGTAGAACGACCATAAGGTGCCCGAGGCAGCAATAGACCCTTGGAGTCAATTCGGCTGGAGGACGATGTATTGAATCTCGACGCAATTTGAGTGTTCCATCGTCATTAGGAGGCCCTGAACGTTACAAGTATCAATCAGTTTTGCGTCGGATTCTACAATCTAGACTTACAGTAGAACGACCATAAAGTGCCCGAGGCACCAATAGACCCATGGAGACAAATCAGCTGGAGGCGGATGCATTGAATCTCGACGCAATTCGAGTGTTCCATCGTCATTAGGAGGCCATGAAAGTTTCAACTAACTATCAGTTTCGCGTCGGATTCGAAAATCTAGACTCACTGGAGACGGACCATATGGTGCCCGAGGCAGCAACATCCCCTTGGAGACAAGTCGGCTGATGGACGATGTATTGAATCTCGACGCAATTTGAGTGTTCCATCGTCATTACGAGGCCCTGAACGTTACAATTAACTATCGGTTTTGCGTCGGATTCGAAAATCTCGACTCAAAGGAGAACGACCATAAGGTGCCCGAGGCTGCAATAGACCCTTGGAGACAAGTCGGCTGAAGGACTACGAATTGTGCATGGGGGCTTAATTAAATATAAGTATAAGATTGATTGAAAATATTTTTTGTTTTAGTATGTCTGTCCGATTACGCAGTCTCGTAATCGGTTGGCCCTGACTAGAATTGTTACGCAATCTGACTGCAACAAACAATGTAAGAAAATTTTCGTAAACACAGTTAATTAATTAAGTCCCCAGCAACTATAAAACCTACAAAATCCAAGCACAAATGTAACTGTTCTGTATGTGGGAGTGTGACTCAACGTACGCATCTGGCACGGTTCTTTTTCAACAAGACAAGAATTTTGATACCAATTATACTGACGTGACAAAAGAAATTTAGAAAAACTATAATTACGCAAGAAAACCAGAATTCACTCTAATGCAAGAACACAAACCAGATGCTTTGTTGACTGAACCTGTAGTGATGCATTATTTCAGATACACAATTAATAAAAGAACATTGTAGTTTTTACCTTCATATATATTGACGAAATGCACACAATAACATCTGCTATCTCTCCCATCAAATAACTGCATAAAACATGGAACAACACTCTTTACTACTACATCTCACTCCGACTTCACGACAAGCAGTGCCCACTAGCACATCTCGGTACTAACTCTTAACACATACTGTCCTCTACGATCTCATAACAAGCACTGACTGCTACGAACTCCCAACAAGGACTGACTTCCACGAGCTCTCTACTAGCACTGACTGCCACGAACTCTTAACACGCACTGTGGAGGCGGCTTAATAGTACTCTTTGGCGCAATCTCTGGCGCAGTGGCACAGTGTAGCCACCTTTCATATGCCCCTCCTCCACAGGCCAGAATTTGATGGTATGTTTGCCAGCATTGGTGGTGAAAATACCACCAAATTCGTCCAGAAAAATACAGACAAAAATAAAAGATAATATTAATACCTAAATATCACATAATTAGTTAAAAATTTTGCCTTTGCACTGACCTTTTACTAACCTAATATATGAAATACAGTAAGCAATACAACTTCTTTTCATACATGTGACTTTACATAATAGTTTACACAATATACAAAAAATCAGTTTATACAAATGTTCACATATAATGCTTTCAATGATTAGTTTATACAAAAAAAAGACACTAACAGGTGACATCTTTTCAGTAGAAGCAGTCCATCAGAGGCACCCAGCAATGTTGAGTAGGTGCAGACAGCAACAAGTGACTTCATTTCAGTAAAAACAGTTCATCAGTTGCACCCAGCAATGTTGAGCAGGTGCAAACAGCAACAAGTGACTTCAGAGGCACCCAGCAATGTTGAGTAGGTGCAGACACCAACAAGTGACATCATTTCAGTAGAAGCAGTCCATCAGAGGCACCCAGCAATGTTGAGTAGGTGCAGACAGCAACAAGTGACTTCATTTCAGTAGAAACAGTTCATCAGTTGCACCCAGCAATGTTGAGTAGGTGCAGACAGCAACAAGTGACTTCATTTCAGTAAAAACAGTTCATCAGTTGCACCCAGCAATGTTGAGCAGGTGCAAACAGCAACAAGTGACTTCAGAGGCACCCAGCAATGTTGAGTAGGTGCAGACAGCAAAAAGTCACATCTCTCAGCAGAAGCAGTTCGATAAAATTCACTAGCACTGATCACACTGTTCATCAGAGTTTATGAGCAGAAATTAAACATGTCCTAGTGGCACCAATCATGAAGGAAAGGTACAAATAACAGTCCATAATTTTTTAGAATCACTGATCACACAGTTCTTCAGCAGAAATTAAACATGACTAAATGTCACACATCATGTTGAAAAAGTGCAGGTAACAGTTCAGAATATTTATCTTCACTAATCAGACAGTTCAGGCATGAACAATAGTTTGAATACACATACAAATGCTTTAACAGTAATATACAAATCATAACAAACACACAAATGATATCAGATAATTGTCCTATTAACTATTACAATACACAAATACCAGTAAACCTATAATATTTATGGGTGTCAGTGCAAGCCACTACCAACAAATAAAATAATATTTAGGAGATAGGTGGGTAGGATTAGGAAAGGAAAACACACAAAACACACTCACTCATCTTTCAACCACATTAAGTACTACTGTGTAATTGAATAGTGTTAACTGTGTAAATGTAATTCTGTCAAAATCTGATGTTCATCATGTGTATCAAGTAGTAGTGGCAGCAATGTATAATAGTCAATAGTAGTTAGTCAACGTCATAGTCATCATGTCAAGACCAATGTTTGCCAAGCCAGATCAAAATGTACTGTTGTTGAACAACTGTCAGTGAGCCAAGATATGCAATTACTTCTTCTCTTCAAAAAAAAGTATATACTGCTTAGTGATTTAACAAAGTGTGTGTATAGACTATCTTCCTTCTACTTTAGTGTTCTAGTCTGCTATCTTCATCCTCCTTGTTCCATAAGACCAACAAAAAAAATATGCTCCTCACTTACTTTACCTCTTATACACCAAAACTCCAATAATCATCAGCATCACATAATCTCAATAATACCTTAAGAATACCTCTTCAATACGTCTTATCATCAATATCATTTACCTTACCTCTTGTCCACAAAAACTCCAATAATCATCTACTTCACATACTCTCAATACCTCAATAATACGTCGATAAATATAAACCTTATTGCCAATATCATCTCACTTCCAACACAACTTTTTCCTCTAGTCAGTCTCCTCGAACAAGTACAGATAAAATCCTAAAGCAACTTCAATTCAGCATCCCATACAATCCGAAGTCAGCACAATTAATCAGATGACAATTATAATTCAAATAAATAAGCACAGCAGGCACATAATTAAAAAATATGACATCAGTGAAAAAGCAGTGCAGCCAAGCGATGCATAATATACGCAAGTTACAACCCAGTTCATTAATAATCATTGTCAAATTCAGTTAACGTACGCAAGCATGTCGCTTCACAAGTAAATTCATAGAACATGAAATTAGCACAAAGTATGTATCACGTAATCGCGAGAAGCAAATTACGTCTAAAGTACGTACCTAAGTGGAAATATGTTACCTGAAAAATAAACTCAATTAATAGTTACCTTTTTTTTTTAGTTAAATAGTTTCTTCTTCGAAATTACATTCTTCCTGAAAATTTCTCGATAGCAGGTCGTCTTAACGTCGGACACGCACAGAATTTACCTGAAGGTCTTAAATATTTTATACAACCGTATCCTGCAAAATACTGAATGTTAATAACAGAATTCATCAAGTCACTATAGCTTTATACTGAATTTAGTCGGAGAAATTAAACTGTGTATTTGTTTAAGGCTGTCAGTGCATTCGCACTGAGCGCTCGATCAGCTGTGGGCGCGTGACGTAGGAAGCTATTGTTCGCGGTCAACGACTGCCTTGTGCGGCGCGCAGACTTGACTGTTGCTTTGAGTATGTGCCGCCGCCAAAACACAGCGCGGTATCCTTGTACTCTCCGCATGTTTACATCTAGCTGTTAGTTCTCTAAAGTATGTCATTCCATAAAAATTTTTCAAAAGTATATCGTTCCACAAAAATTTTGAAAACTACGAACCTCACGTTTTGTGGTAGGAACAGCATAATTACGAACAGCGTTTAATTTTTCTGGATCAGGAAGAATACCTTCTGTAGAAATAATGTGACCGAGAAATTTCACCTATGAACGACCAAATTCAGATTTTTCCAAGTTCACAGTAATGCCAACTCGTGCAAAAATACATAATAATGAATCCAAAATTTTGTTGTGTTCACTCCAAGAACATTTAGCAATAAGAATATCGGCAACATATGAAGTAATATTGTTACGAAGATAAACAGGTAAAATTTCATTTAAGTTACCAATGAATGCTGCTGAAGGTACAGTAACTCCACATGGTAATTTCCGAAACCACTTTTGGGTAAATTAGTTAAATCCGGTTATTATTTACTTACTCTCTAGATAGATTGATAGTCGAAGAGTTGTTTTGACAGATGCAAAGAATAGTAAAAGAGTAGGCAGCGGTACAGAAAACTAAAAGAGAAACAGCACCACTACAGCTCGGGGCCCTATGCTCGCTACGGCACATATTCACTTAGTGCAGTGAATCCCCTGAGGACACTAATAGCTGCACATAATTTCTAGTTTGTGACTTAGTGGCACATCTGGCGGAAGTGCGTACGTAAATTGATCTAACCATGCACATGGATGTATGTCATCCTTAGAATTACGAAAGATCTTAAATGTCCGAACAGTTAAGAAGTGTTTACAGTCAATATTTTCGCCTCGTGGCGACAAAGACCTACCGCGTCTGTCCCAGTCACAATGACGACTATTGTTAAACTCACGCGCCTGGCGCTCTCTTGTTGCTTCTCGTAAATGAAATAAATTACTTTCTTCATACCCTTCTGCTAAACTAACACTTGTCAATTTATCTGAGATCTCCTCGACTCTTTCCGATGAGTCACTTAATTGTTCTTTCACTTTATTTACGTCTTCTGTAAATGTCGCGACTCGGGTTTCGGTGTTGTCACTTTTAATAGTTAAGTGTTCACACTGCTGCGTTATGTTATTTATTCTGTCATTTGGTACGGATTCCTCGATTCTTTCAATTATTTCTTCCTTGTCTTGTGCACATTGTAAATTTAACTCTGAAAATTTCTGTACTATCACGCGATCTTTCTCTTCCCGTTCTCTGTCCTGTTCCTCTTGTCTGATTTCTGTTGAAATTAAACTATTATTGTGAGCCTTCAAAATAGGTTGTACTTCTTCTCTAATTTCTTTATTTGATTCGTCATTCATGTATTTAAAAAATGTCCCTGTTCGTGAGCCTAACTGAGTTTCCATTGTTCCCCTATCAGTTTCTAATTCAGATCGTAACTGTGATCCCACTGCTTTCATCTCGGTTTTAGTTGTTCCTATTTCTGTTTCAATTGTTCCTATTTTTGAGCATGAACGTGTTGTCATTGCTTTCATCTCAGTTCTAAATGTTTTTATCTCTGTTTTAATTGTTCCTAGTAGTGATTCAAACTGTGTTTCCATTCGTGATCCCAAATTTAATATAGCACCCATCAACTGCTCTATCTCTTCTGTCGTTAATCTCGTATTCTGTGAATTTTCTGATTGAGAAACATTTTGAACTGTTACCGGACTATTTTCCTTGCTTATTAAATTGTTTTCCACTACATTATTCATGACACTGTTTACCTCTGTTGGCGAGTTCGCCATGTTAACAATTTCGTTATTCTGACTATTCATCATTTTTGCCTTTTTCATAGATCGCGTAATCATTTGCAAAACATAAAAAAAAAATTCGTCACTGTTCGAAAATCACACACAATGACTCCTTATCTCCAACAATACTATTCACACGAGATGTTTCCCTCAAACACGATTAACGAACAGTTGAAATAATTGCACAAAATTGTCAAACGCGTATACAAGGCAATAAAAATTAAATTTTGAAAAATACCATTAGAAGAATGCCAATTACCAAATCTACACATGCAAAATAGACTACAATTACTAACTACAAATTACTACAACAATACTACAGTCTACAATTTTCACAATCAGAAGAATCCAAGGGACGATCCTGGCAGGGTCGCCACGTGCATGGGGGCTTAATTAAATATAAGTATAAGATTGATTGAAAATATTTTTTGTTTTAGTATGTCTGTCCGATTACGCAGTCTCGTAATCGGTTGGCCCTGACTAGAATTGTTACGCAATCTGACTGCAACAAACAATGTAAGAAAATTTTCGTAAACACAGTTAATTAATTAAGTCCCCAGCAACTATAAAACCTACAAAATCCAAGCACAAATGTAACTGTTCTGTATGTGGGAGTGTGACTCAACGTACGCATCTGGCACGGTTCTTTTTCAACAAGACAAGAATTTTGATACCAATTATACTGATGTGACAAAAGAAATTTAGAAAAACTATAATTACGCAAGAAAACCAGAATTCACTCTAATGCAAGAACACAAACCAGATGCTTTGTTGACTGAACCTGTAGTGATGCATTATTTCAGATACACAATTAATAAAGGAACATTGTAGTTTTTACCTTCATATATATTGACGAAATGCACACAATAACATCTGCTATTTCTCGCATCAAATAACTGCATAAAACATGGAACAACACTCTTTACTACTACATCTCACTCCGACTTCACGACAAGCAGTGCCCACTAGCACATCTCGGTACCAACTCTTAACACATACTGTCCTCTACGATCTCATAACAAGCACTGACTGCTACGAACTCCCAACAAGGACTGACTTCCACGAGCTCTCTACTAGCACTGACTGCCACGAACTCTTAACACGCACTGTGGAGGCGGCTTAATAGTACTCTTTGGCGCAATCTCTGGCGCAGTGGCACAGTGTGGCCACCTTTCAATTGAATCTCGACAAAATTAGAGTGTTCCATCGTCATTAGGAGGCCCTGAACAATACAATTAACTATCAGTCTCGCGTCGGATTCGAAAATCTAGGCTCACAGGAGACGGACCATATGGTTCCCGAGGCAGCAATATCCACTTGGGGACAAGTCGGCTGGAGGACGATGTATTGAATCTCTACGCAATTTGAGTGTTCCATCGTCATTAGGAGGCCCTGAACGTTACAATTTACCATCAGGTTTGCGTAGGATTCGAAAATCTAGACTCACAGGAGAACGACCATAAGGTGCCCGACGCAGCAATAGACCCTTGGAGACAAGTCGGCTGAGGGAAGCTGTATTGAATCTCGACGCAATTTGAGTGTTCCAATGTTATTAGGATGCCCTGCACGTTACTATTAACTATCAGTTTCGCGTCTGTTTCGATAATCTAGACTCACAGGAGAACGACCATAAGGTGCCCGAAGCAGCAATTGACCCTTGGAGGCAAGTCGGCTGAATGACGATGTATTGTATCTCAACGCAATTAGAGTGTTCCATCGTGTTTAGGAGGCCCTGAACGTTACAATTAACTATCAGTTTCGCGTCTGATTCGAAAATCTAGACTCACAGGGAAGGACAATATAGTGCCCGAGGCAGCAATATCCCGTTGTAGACAAGTCGGCTGGAGGACGATGTATTGAATCTCGACACAATTTGAGTGTTCCACCGTCATTAGGAGGCGCTTAACGTTACAGTTAACTATCAGTTATCCGTCGGATTCGAAAATCTAGACTCACAGGAAAACGATCATAAGGTGCCCGGGGCAGCAATAGACGTTGGAGACAGGTCTGCTGGTGGCCGATGTATTGAATCTCGACGCAATTTCTATCTAGACTCACAGGAGACGGACCATAAGGTGCCCGAGGCTGCAATAGACCCTTGGAGGCAAGTCTGCCGGTGGCCGATGAATTGGATCTCGACGCAATTTGAGTGTTCCATCGTCATTAGGAGGCCCTGAACGTTACAATTAACTATCAGTTTTGCGTCGGATTCTACAATCTAGTCTTACAGGAGATCGACGGTAAGGTGCCCGAGGCAGCAATAGACCGTTGGAGACAAGTAGGCTGGAGGACGATGTATTGACTATCGACGCAATTTGAGCGTTCCATCGTCATTAGGAGGCCCTGAACGTTAAAATTGATTATCAGTTTTGCGTCGGATTCGATAATCTTGACTCACAGGAGAACGACCATAAGGTGCCCAAGGCAGCAATAGACACATGGAGACAAATCGGCTGGAGGACGATGCATTGAAACTCGACGCAATTTGAGCGTTCCATCGTCATTCGCAGGCCCTGAACGTTATAATTAACTATCAGGCTCGCGTCGGATTCCAAAATCTAGACTCACAGGAGACGGACCATAATGTGCCCGAGGTAGCAATATCCCCTTGGCGACAAGTAGGCTGGAGGACGATGTATTGAATCTCGACGCAATTTGAGTGTTCCATCGTCATTAGGAGGCCCTGGCGTTACAATTAACTATCCGTTTTGCGTCGGATTCGACAATCTAGACTTACAGGAGAACGACCACAAAGTGCCCGAGGCAGCAATAGACCCTTGGAGACAAGTCGGCTGGAGGACGATGTATTGAATATCGACGCAATTTGAGTGTTCCATCGTCATTAGGAGGCCCTGAACGTTACAATTAATTATCAGTTTTGCGTCGGAATCGAAAATCTAGACTCACAGGAGTCGGACCATACGGTGCCCGAGGCAGCAATATCCCCTTGGAGACTAGTCGGCTGGAGGACGATGTATTGAATCTCAGCGCAATTTGAGTGTTCCATCGTCACTAGGTGGCCCTGAACGTTACAATTAACTATCAGTTTCGCGTCTGTTTCGAAAATCTAGACTCACAGGGAAGGACAATATAGTGCCCGAGGCAGCTATATCCCGTTGTAGACAAGTCGGCTGGAGGACGATGTATTGAATCTCGACATAATTTGAGTGTTCCATCGTCATTAGGAGGCGCTAAACGTTACAATTAACTATCAGTTTTGCGTCGGATTCTACAATCTAGTCTTACAGGAGAACGACGATAAGGTGCCCGAGGCAGCAATAGACCCTTGGAGACAAGTAGGCTGGAGGACGATGTATTGAATATCGACGCAATTTAAGTGTTCCATCTTGATTAGGAGGCCAAGAACGTTACAATTAACTATCAGTTTTGCGTCGGATTCAAAATTCTAGACTCACAGGAGTCGGACCATACGGTGCCCGAGGCAGCAATATCCCCTTGTAGACTAGTCGGATGGAGGACGATGTATTGAATCTCTACGCAATTTGAGTGTTCCATCGTCATTAGGAGGCCCTGAACGTTACAATTAACTATTAGTTTCGCGTCAGATTCAAAAATCTAGACTCACAGGAGACGGCCCTATTGTGCCCGAGGCAGCATTATAACCTTGGAGACAAGTCGGCTGGAGGACGATGTATTGAATTTCGACGCAATTTGAGTGTTCCATCGTCATTAGGAGGCCCTGAACGTTACAATTAACTATCAGTTTTGCGTCGGATTCAAAAATCTAGACTCACAGGAGACGGACCATACTGTGCCCGAGGCAGCAATAGCCCCTTGGAGACTAGTCGGCTGGAGGACGATGTATTGAATCTCGACGCAATTTGAGTGTCCATCGTCATTAGTAGGCCCTGACGTTACAATTAACTATCAGTTTTGCGTCGGATTCGACAATCTAGACTTACAGGAGAACGCCGATAAGGTGCCCGTGCTGCAATAGACCCTTGGAGACAAGTCGGCTGGAGGGCGACGTATTGTATTTCGACGCAATATGAGTGTTCCATCTTCATAAGGAGGCCCTATCTATCAGTTTCGCGTCGGATTCAAAAATCTAGACGCACAGGAGACGGACCATATGGTGCTCGAGGCAGCAATACCCCTTGGAGACAAATCCGCTGGAGGACGATGTATTGAATTTCGACGCAATTTGAGTGTTCCATCGTCATTAGGAGGCCCTGAACGTTAGAATTACCTATCAGTTTCGCATCGGATTCGAAAATCTAGACTCACAGGAGACGGAACCTATGGTGCCCGAGGGAGAATTATCCCCTTGGAGACAAGTCGGCTGGAGGACGATGTATTGAATCTCGACGCAATTTGAGAGTTCCATCGTCATTACGTGGCCCTGATTGTTACAATCAACTAACAGTTATGCGTCGGATTCGAAAATCTAGACTCACAGAAGAACGACCATAAGGTGCCCGAAGCAGCTATAGACCCTTGGAGACAGGTCGGCTGAAGGTCGATGTACTGAATCTCGACGCAATATGAGTGTTCCAACGTCATTAGGAGGCCCTGAACGTTACAATTACCTATCAGTTTCGCGTCGGATTCGAAAATCTAGACGCACAGGAGACGGACCATATGGTGCCCGAGGCAGCATTACCACCTTGGAGACAAATTGGCTGGAAGACGATGTATTGAATCTCGACGCAAATTGAGTGTTCCATCGTCATTAGGAGGCCCTGAAGGTTACAATTAACTATCAGTTTTCCGTCGGATTCGACAATCTAGACTTACAGGAGGACGAACATAAGGTGCCAGAGGCAGCAATAGACCCTTCGAGACAAATCGGCTGGAGGACGATGTATTGAATTTCGACGCAATTTGATTGTTCCATCGTCATTAGGAGGCCCTGAACGTTACAATTAACTATCAGTTTTGCGTCGGATTCAAAAATCTAGACTCACAGGAGACGGACCATACGGTGCCCGAGGCAGCAATAGCCCCTTGGAGACTAGTCGGCTAGAGGACGATGTATTGAATCGAAACGCAATTTGAGTGTCCAACGTCATTAGTAGGCCCTGACGTTACAATTAGCTATCAGCTTTGCGTCGGATTCGACAATCTAGACTTACAAAAGAACGACGATAAGGTGCCCGAGGCTGCAATAGACCCTTGGAGACAAGTCGGCTGGAGGGCGATGTATTGAATATCGACGCATTATGAGTGTTCCATCGTCATTTGGAGGCCCTGAACGTTACAATTAACTATCAGTTTTGCGTCGGATTCAAAAATCTAGTCTCACAGGAGTCGGACCATACGGTGCCCGAGGCAGCAATTGCCCCTTGGAGACAAGTCCGCTGGTGGACGATGTAATGAATCGCGACGCAATTTGAGTGCTCCATCGTCATTAGGAGTGCGTGAACGTTACAATTAACTATCAGTTTTGCGTCGGATTCGAAAATGTAGAATTACAGGACACGGAACATATGGTGCCCGAGGCACCGATATCCCCTTGGAGACAAGTCGGCTGGAGGACGATGTATTGAATCTCGACGCAATTTGAGTGTTCCATCGTCATTAGGAGGCCCTGACGTTACAATTAAATATCTGTTTTGCGTCGGATTCGACAATCTAGACTTACAGGAGGACGAACATAAGGTGCCAGAGGCGGCAATAGACCCTTGGAGACAAGTCGGCTGTATAACGATGTATTGAATCTCGACGCAATTTGAGTGTTCCATCGTCATTAGGAGGCCCTGAACGTGACAATTAACCACCAGTTTTGCGTCGGATTCAAAAATCTAGACTCACAGGAGGACGATCATAAGGTGACCGAGGCAGCAATATACCCTTGGAGACAAGTCGGCTGGAGGACGATGTATTGAATCTCGACGCAATTTGAGTGTCCATCGTCATTAGTGGGCCCTGATGTTACAATTAACTATCAGTTTTGCGTCGGATTCGACAATCTAGACTTACAGGAGAACGACGATAGGGTGCCCGAGGCTGCAATAGACCCTTGGAGACAAGTCGGCTGGAGGGCGATGTATTGAATTTCGACGCAATTTGAGTGTTCCTTCGTCATTAGAAGTCCCTGAACGTAACACGTAAGTATCAGTTTTGCGTCGGATTCGAAAATCTAGACTCACAGGAGGACGACCATAAGGTGCCCGATGCAGCAATAGCCCTTTGTAGACAAGTCGGCTGGAGGACGATGTATTGAATCTCGACGCAATTTGAGAGTTCCATCGTCATTATGAGACCCTGATTGTTACAATTAACTATCAGTTTTGCGTCGGATTCGAAAATCTAGACTCACAGGAGAACGACCATATGGTGCCCGAGGCAGCAATACCCCCTTGGAGACAAATCGGCTGGAGGACGATTCATTGAATCTCGAGGCATTTTGAGTGTTTCATCGTCATTAGGAGGCCCTGAACGTTACAATTAACTATCAGTTTCACGTCGGATTCGAAAATCTAGACTCAAAGGAGACGGACCATAAGATGCCCGAGGCAGCAATATCCCCTTGGAGACAAGTCGGCTGGAGGACGATGTACTGAATCTCGACGCAATTTGAGTGTTCCATCGTGATTAGGAGGCCCTGAACGTTACAATAAACTATCAGTTTTGCGTCGGATTCGACAATCTAGACTTACAGGAGAACGACCATAAGGTGCCCGAGGCAACAATAGACCCTTGGAGACAAGTCGGCTGGAGGGCGATGTATTGAATATCGACGCAATATGAGTGTTCCATCGTCATTTGGAGGCCCTGAACGTTACAATTAACTATCAGTTTTGCGTCGGATTCGAAAATCTAGACTCACAGGAGAACGACCATAAAGTGCCAGAGGCAGCAATAGACCCTTGGAGACAAGTATGAAAGAGGACGATGTATTAGATCGCGACGCAATTTGAGTGTTCCATCGTCATTAGGAGGCCCTTAATACTACAATTAACTATCAGTTTTGCGTCGGATTCGAAAATGTAGACGCACAGGAGACAAGTCGTCTGGAGGACGATGTATTGAATCGCGACGCAATTTGAGTGTTCCATCGTCATTAGGATGCCCTGAAAGTTACAATTAACTATCAGTATTGCGTCGGATTCGAAAATCTAGACTCACAAGAGAACGATCATAAGGTGCCCGAGGCAGCAATAGACCCTTGGAGACAAGTCGGCTGGAAGACGATGTATTGGATCGCTACGCAATCTGAGTGTTCCATCGTCATTAGGAGGCCCTGAATGTTACAATTAACAATCAGTTTTTCGTTGGATTCGAAAATCTAGACTCACTGGAGACGGACCATTATGTGCCCGAGGCATCAATATCCCCTTGGAGACAAGTCCGCTGGAGGACGATGTATTGAATCGCGACGCAATTTGAGTGCTCCATCGTCATTAGGAGTGCCTGAACGTTACAATTAACTATCAGTTTTGCGTCGGATTCAAAAATCTAGACTCACAGGAGACGGACCATACGGTGCCCGAGGCAGCAATATCCCCTTGGAGACTAGTCGGCTGGAGGACGATGTATTGAATCTCGACGCAATTTGAGTGTCCATCGTCATTAGTGGTCCCTGACGTTACAATTAACTATCCGTTTTGCGTCGGATTCGACAATCTAGACTTACAGGAGAACGACGATAAGGTGCCCGAGGATGCAATAGCCCCTTGGAGACAAGTCGGCTGGAAGGCGATGTATTGAGTTTCGACGCAATTTGAGTGTTCCATCGACATTAGGAGTCCCTGAACGTAACACTTAACTATCAGTTTCACGTCGGATTCGAAAATCTAGACTCAAAGGAGACGGACCATAAGGTGCCCGAGGCAGCAATATCCCTTTGGAGTAAAGTCGGCTGGAGGACGATGTACTGAATCTCGACGCAATTTGAGTGTTCCATCGTGATTAGGAGGCCCTGAACGTTACAATTAACTATCAGTTTTGCGTCGGATTCGAAAATCTAGACTCACAGGACGAAGACCATAAGGTGCCCGAGGCGGCAATAGACCTTTGGAAACAAGTCGGCTGATGGACGTTGTATTGAATCTCGACGCAATTTGAGAGTTCCATCACATTAGGAGGCCCTGAACGTTACAATTAACTATCAGTTTTCCGTCGGATTCAAAAGTCTAGACTCACAGGAGTCGGACCATGCGGTGCCCGAGGCAGCAATATCCCGTTGGAGACTAGTCGGCTGAAGGACGAAGTATTGAATCTCGACGCAATTTGAGTGTTCCATCGTCATTAGGATGCCCTGAACGTGACAATTAACAATCAGTTTTGCGTCGGATTTGAAAACCTAGACTCACAGGAGGACGACCATTTGGTGCCCGAGGCAGCAATAGACCTTTGGAGAGTAGTCGGCTGGAGGACGATGTATTGAAATTCGACGCAATTTGAGTGTTCCATCATCATTAGGAGGCCCTTAACGTTACAATTAACTATCAGTTTTGCGTCGGATTCGAAAATCTAGACGCACAGGTGCACGACCATAAGGTGCCAGAGGCAGCAATAGACCCTTGGAGGCAAGTATGCTAGAGGACGATGTATTAGATCGCGACGCAATTTGAGTGTTCCACCGTCATTAGGATTCCCTGAACGTTACAATTAACTATCAGTTTTGCGACGGATTCGAAAATCTAGAGTCACCGGAGAACAACCATAAGGTGCCCGAGGCAGCAATAGACGCTTGGAGACAAGTCGGCTGGGGTCCGATGTATTGAATCTCGACGCAATTTGAGTGTTCCATCGTCATTAGGAGGCCCTGAACCTTACAATTAACTACCAGTTATGCGTTGGATTCGAAAATCTAGACACACAGGAGAACGACCATAAGGTGCCGAATGCAGCAATAGACTCTTGGAGACAAGTCTACTGAAGGACGATGTATTGAATCTCGATGCAATTTGCGTGTTCCATCGTCATTAGGAGGCCCTGAACTTTACAATTAACTATCAGTCTTGCGTCGGTATCCAAAATCTAGACTCACAGGAGAACGACCATAAGGTGCCCGAGGCAGCAATAGACCGTTGGAGACAAGTCGGCTGGAGGGCGATGTATTGAATATCGACGCAATATGAGTGTTCCATCGTCATTTGGAGGCCCTGAACGTTACAATTAACTATCAGTTTTGCGTCGGATTCAAAAATCTAGTCTCACAGGAGTCGAACCATACGGTGCCCGAGGCAGCAATATCCCCTTGGAGACTAGTCGGCTGGAGGACGATATATTGAATCTCGACGCAATTTGAGTGTTCCATCGTCATTAGTAGGCCCTGAACGTTACAATTAATTATCAGTTTTGCGTCGGATTCGAAAATGTAGAATAACAGGACACGGAACATATGGTACTCGAGGCAGCGATATCCCCTTGGAGACAAGTCGGCTGGAGGACGATGTATTGAATCTCGACGCAATTTGAGTGTTCCATCGTCATTAAGAGGCCCTGACGTTACAATTAACTATCAGTTTTGCGTCGGATTCGACAATCTAGACTTACAGGAGGACGAACATAAGGTGCCAGAGGCAGCAGTAGACCCTTGGAGACAAGTCGGCTGTAGGACGATGTATTGAATCTCGACGCAATTTGAGTGTTCCATCGTCATTAGGAGGCCCTGAACGTTACAATTAACTATCAGTTTTGCGTCGGATTCAAAAATCTAGACCCACAGGAGACGGACCATACGGTGACCGAGGCAGCAATATCCCCTTGGAGACAAGTCGGCTGGAGGACGATGTATTGAATCTCGACGCAATTTGAGTGTCCAACGTCATTAGTGGGCCCTGACGTTACAAATAACTATCAGTTTTGCGTCGGATTCGACAATCTAGACATACAGGAGAACGACGATAAGGTTCCCGAGGCTGCAATAGACCCTTGGAGACAAGTCGGCTGGAGGGCGATGAATTGAATTTCGACGCAGTTTGAGTGTTCCATCGTCATTAGGAGTCCCTGAACGTAACACTTAACTATCAGTTTCACGTCGGATTCGAAAATCTAGACTCAAAGGAGACGGACCATAAGGTGCCCGAGGCAGCAATATCCCTTTGGAGGTAAGTCGGCTGGAGGACGATGTAGTGAATCTCGACGCAATTTGAGTGTTCCATCGTGATTAGGAGGCCCTGAACGTTACAATTAACTATCAGTTTTGCGTCGGATTCAAAAATCTAGTCTCACAGGAGTCGGACCATACGGTGCCCGAGGCAGCAATTGCCCCTTGGAGACAAGTCCGCTGGTGGACGATGTAATGAATCGCGACGCAATTTGAGTGCTCCATCGTCATTAGGAGTGCCTGAACGTTACAATTAACTATCAGTTTTGCGTCGGATTCGATAATGTAGAATTACAGGACACGGAACATATGGTGCCCGAGGCACCGATATCCCCTTGGAGACAAGTCGGCTGGAGGACGATGTATTGAATCTCGACGCAATTTGAGTGTTCCATCGTCATTAGGAGGCCCTGACGTTACAATTAAATATCTGTTTTGCGTCGGATTCGACAATCTAGACTTACAGGAGGACGAACATAAGGTGCCAGAGGCGGCAATAGACCCTTGGAGACAAGTCGGCTGTATAACGATGTATTGAATCTCGACGCAATTTGAGTGTTCCATCGTCATTAGGAGGCCCTGAACGTGACAATTAACCACCAGTTTTGCGTCGGATTCAAAAATCTAGACTCACAGGAGGACGATCATAAGGTGACCGAGGCAGCAATATACCCTTGGAGACAAGTCGGCTGGAGGACGATGTATTGAATCTCGACGCAATTTGAGTGTCCATCGTCATTAGTGGGCCCTGATGTTACAATTAACTATCAGTTTTGCGTCGGATTCGACAATCTAGACTTACAGGAGAACGACGATAGGGTGCCCGAGGCTGCAATAGACCCTTGGAGACAAGTCGACTGGAGGGCGATGTATTGAATTTCGACGCAATTTGAGTGTTCCTTCGTCATTAGAAGTCCCTGAACGTAACACGTAAGTATCAGTTTTGCGTCGGATTCGAAAATCTAGACTCACAGGAGGACGACCATAAGGTGCCCGATGCAGCAATAGCCCTTTGTAGACAAGTCGGCTGGAGGACGATGTATTGAATCTCGACGCAATTTGAGAGTTCCATCGTCATTATGAGACCCTGATTGTTACAATTAACTATCAGTTTTGCGTCGGATTCGAAAATCTAGACTCACAGGAGAACGACCATATGGTGCCCGAGGCAGCAATACCCCCTTGGAGACAAATCGGCTGGAGGACGATTCATTGAATCTCGAGGCATTTTGAGTGTTTCATCGTCATTAGGAGGCCCTGAACGTTACAATTAACTATCAGTTTCACGTCGGATTCGAAAATCTAGACTCAAAGGAGACGGACCATAAGATGCCCGAGGCAGCAATATCCCCTTGGAGACAAGTCGGCTGGAGGACGATGTACTGAATCTCGACGCAATTTGAGTGTTCCATCGTGATTAGGAGGCCCTGAACGTTACAATAAACTATCAGTTTTGCGTCGGATTCGACAATCTAGACTTACAGGAGAACGACCATAAGGTGCCCGAGGCAACAATAGACCCTTGGAGACAAGTCGGCTGGAGGGCGATGTATTGAATATCGACGCAATATGAGTGTTCCATCGTCATTTGGAGGCCCTGAACGTTACAATTAACTATCAGTTTTGCGTCGGATTCGAAAATCTAGACTCACAGGAGAACGACCATAAAGTGCCAGAGGCAGCAATAGACCCTTGGAGACAAGTATGAAAGAGGACGATGTATTAGATCGCGACGCAATTTGAGTGTTCCATCGTCATTAGGAGGCCCTTAATACTACAATTAACTATCAGTTTTGCGTCGGATTCGAAAATGTAGACGCACAGGAGACAAGTCGTCTGGAGGACGATGTATTGAATCGCGACGCAATTTGAGTGTTCCATCGTCATTAGGATGCCCTGAAAGTTACAATTAACTATCAGTATTGCGTCGGATTCGAAAATCTAGACTCACAAGAGAACGATCATAAGGTGCCCGAGGCAGCAATAGACCCTTGGAGACAAGTCGGCTGGAAGACGATGTATTGGATCGCTACGCAATCTGAGTGTTCCATCGTCATTAGGAGGCCCTGAATGTTACAATTAACAATCAGTTTTTCGTTGGATTCGAAAATCTAGACTCACTGGAGACGGACCATTATGTGCCCGAGGCATCAATATCCCCTTGGAGACAAGTCCGCTGGAGGACGATGTATTGAATCGCGACGCAATTTGAGTGCTCCATCGTCATTAGGAGTGCCTGAACGTTACAATTAACTATCAGTTTTGCGTCGGATTCAAAAATCTAGACTCACAGGAGACGGACCATACGGTGCCCGAGGCAGCAATATCCCCTTGGAGACTAGTCGGCTGGAGGACGATGTATTGAATCTCGACGCAATTTGAGTGTCCATCGTCATTAGTGGTCCCTGACGTTACAATTAACTATCCGTTTTGCGTCGGATTCGACAATCTAGACTTACAGGAGAACGACGATAAGGTGCCCGAGGATGCAATAGCCCCTTGGAGACAAGTCGGCTGGAAGGCGATGTATTGAGTTTCGACGCAATTTGAGTGTTCCATCGACATTAGGAGTCCCTGAACGTAACACTTAACTATCAGTTTCACGTCGGATTTGAAAATCTAGACTCAAAGGAGACGGACCATAAGGTGCCCGAGGCAGCAATATCCCTTTGGAGTAAAGTCGGCTGGAGGACGATGTACTGAATCTCGACGCAATTTGAGTGTTCCATCGTGATTAGGAGGCCCTGAACGTTACAATTAACTATCAGTTTTGCGTCGGATTCGAAAATCTAGACTCACAGGACGAAGACCATAAGGTGCCCGAGGCGGCAATAGACCTTTGGAAACAAGTCGGCTGATGGACGTTGTATTGAATCTCGACGCAATTTGAGAGTTCCATCACATTAGGAGGCCCTGAACGTTACAATTAACTATCAGTTTTCCGTCGGATTCAAAAGTCTAGACTCACAGGAGTCGGACCATGCGGTGCCCGAGGCAGCAATATCCCGTTGGAGACTAGTCGGCTGAAGGACGAAGTATTGAATCTCGACGCAATTTGAGTGTTCCATCGTCATTAGGATGCCCTGAACGTGACAATTAACAATCAGTTTTGCGTCGGATTTGAAAACCTAGACTCACAGGAGGACGACCATTTGGTGCCCGAGGCAGCAATAGACCTTTGGAGAGTAGTCGGCTGGAGGACGATGTATTGAAATTCGACGCAATTTGAGTGTTCCATCATCATTAGGAGGCCCTTAACGTTACAATTAACTATCAGTTTTGCGTCGGATTCGAAAATCTAGACGCACAGGTGCACGACCATAAGGTGCCAGAGGCAGCAATAGACCCTTGGAGGCAAGTATGCTAGAGGACGATGTATTAGATCGCGACGCAATTTGAGTGTACCACCGTCATTAGGATTCCCTGAACGTTACAATTAACTATCAGTTTTGCGACGGATTCGAAAATCTAGAGTCACCGGAGAACAACCATAAGGTGCCCGAGGCAGCAATAGACGCTTGGAGACAAGTCGGCTGGGGTCCGATGTATTGAATCTCGACGCAATTTGAGTGTTCCATCGTCATTAGGAGGCCCTGAACCTTACAATTAACTACCAGTTATGCGTTGGATTCGAAAATCTAGACACACAGGAGAACGACCATAAGGTGCCGAATGCAGCAATAGACTCTTGGAGACAAGTCTACTGAAGGACGATGTATTGAATCTCGATGCAATTTGCGTGTTCCATCGTCATTAGGAGGCCCTGAACTTTACAATTAACTATCAGTCTTGCGTCGGTATCCAAAATCTAGACTCACAGGAGAACGACCATAAGGTGCCCGAGGCAGCAATAGACCGTTGGAGACAAGTCGGCTGGAGGGCGATGTATTGAATATCGACGCAATATGAGTGTTCCATCGTCATTTGGAGGCCCTGAACGTTACAATTAACTATCAGTTTTGCGTCGGATTCAAAAATCTAGTCTCACAGGAGTCGAACCATACGGTGCCCGAGGCAGCAATATCCCCTTGGAGACTAGTCGGCTGGAGGACGATATATTGAATCTCGACGCAATTTGAGTGTTCCATCGTCATTAGTAGGCCCTGAACGTTACAATTAATTATCAGTTTTGCGTCGGATTCGAAAATGTAGAATAACAGGACACGGAACATATGGTACTCGAGGCAGCGATATCCCCTTGGAGACAAGTCGGCTGGAGGACGATGTATTGAATCTCGACGCAATTTGAGTGTTCCATCGTCATTAAGAGGCCCTGACGTTACAATTAACTATCAGTTTTGCGTCGGATTCGACAATCTAGACTTACAGGAGGACGAACATAAGGTGCCAGAGGCAGCAGTAGACCCTTGGAGACAAGTCGGCTGTAGGACGATGTATTGAATCTCGACGCAATTTGAGTGTTCCATCGTCATTAGGAGGCCCTGAACGTTACAATTAACTATCAGTTTTGCGTCGGATTCAAAAATCTAGACCCACAGGAGACGGACCATACGGTGACCGAGGCAGCAATATCCCCTTGGAGACAAGTCGGCTGGAGGACGATGTATTGAATCTCGACGCAATTTGAGTGTCCAACGTCATTAGTGGGCCCTGACGTTACAAATAACTATCAGTTTTGCGTCGGATTCGACAATCTAGACATACAGGAGAACGACGATAAGGTTCCCGAGGCTGCAATAGACCCTTGGAGACAAGTCGGCTGGAGGGCGATGAATTGAATTTCGACGCAGTTTGAGTGTTCCATCGTCATTAGGAGTCCCTGAACGTAACACTTAACTATCAGTTTCACGTCGGATTCGAAAATCTAGACTCAAAGGAGACGGACCATAAGGTGCCCGAGGCAGCAATATCCCTTTGGAGGTAAGTCGGCTGGAGGACGATGTAGTGAATCTCGACGCAATTTGAGTGTTCCATCGTGATTAGGAGGCCCTGAACGTTACAATTAACTATCAGTTTTGCGTCGGATTCGAAAATCTAGACTCACAGGACGAAGACCATAAGGTGCCCGAGGCGGCAAAAGACCTTTGGAAACAAGTCGGCTGATGGACGTTGTATTGAATCTCGACGCAATTTGAGAGTTCCATCACATTAGGAGGCCCTGAACGTTACAATTAACTATCAGTTTTCCGTCGGATTCAAAAGTCTAGACTCACAGGAGTCGGACCATGCGGTGCCCGAGGCAGCAATATCCCGTTGGAGACTAGTCGGCTGAAGGACGAAGTATTGAATCTCGACGCAATTTGAGTGTTCCATCGTCATTAGGATGCCCTGAACGTGACAATTAACAATCAGTTTTGCGTCGGATTTGAAAATCTAGACTCACAGGAGGACGACCATTTGGTGCCCGAGGCAGCAATAGACCTTTGGAGAGTAGTCGGCTGGAGGACGATGTATTGAAACTCGACGCAATTTGAGTGTTCCATCATCATTAGGAGGCCCTTAACGTTACAATTAACTATCAGTTTTGCGTCGGATTCGAAAATCTAGACGCACAGGAGCACGACCATAAGGTGCCAGAGTCAGCAATAGACCCTTGGAGACAAGTCGGCTGGAGGACGATGTATTGAATCTCGACGCAATTTGAGTGTTCCATCGTCATTAGGAGTCCCTGAACGTAACACTTAGGTATCAGTTTTGCGTCGGATTCGACAATCTAGACTCACAGGAGGACGACCATAAGGTGCCCAATGCAGCAATAGACCTTTGGAGACAAGTCGGCTGGAGGACGATGTATTGAATCTCGACGCAATTTGAGAATTCCATCGTCATTATGAGACCCTGATTGTTACAATTAACTGTCAGTTTTGCGTCGGATTCGAAAATCTAGACTCACAGGAGAACGACCATATGGTGCCCGAGGCAGCAATACCCCCTTGGAGACAAATCGGCTGGAGGACGATTCATTGTATCTCGACGCATTTTGAGTGTTTCATCGTCATTAGGAGGCCCTGAACGTTACAATTAACTATCAGTTTCACGTCGGATTCGAAAATCTAGACTCAAAGGAGACGGACCATAAAGTGCGCGAGGCGGCAATAGACCTTTGGAGAGAAGTCGGCTGGAGGACGATGTACTGAAACTCGACGCAATTTGAGTGTTCCATCATCATTAGGAGGCCCTTAACGTTACAATTAACTATCAGTTTTGCGTCGGATTCGAAAATCTAGACGCACAGGTGCACGACCATAAGGTGCCAGAGGCAGCAATAGACCCTTGGAGGCAAGTATGCTAGAGGACGATGTATTAGATCGCGACGCAATTTGAGTGTTCCATCGTCATTAGGAGGCCCTTAATACTACAATTAACTATCAGTTTTGCGTCGTATTCGAAAAAGTAGACGCACAGGAGCACGACCATAAGGTGCCAGAGGCAGCAATAGACACTTGGAGACTAGTCGGCTGGAGGACGATGAATTGAATCTCGACGCAATTTGAGAAATCCGTCACATTAGGAGGCCCTGAACGTTACAATTAACTATCATTTTGGCGTTGGATTCGAAAATCTACTCATAGGAGAAGGACCATATGGTGCCCGAGGCAGCAATATCCCCTTGGAGAGAAGTCGGCTGGAGGACGATGTATTGAATCTCGATGCAATTTGAGTGTTCCATCGTCATTAGGAGGCCCGTAATGTTACAATTAACTATCAGTTTTGCGTCGGATTCGAAAATGTAGACGCACAGGAGCACGACCATAAGGTACCAGAGGCAGACCCTTGGAGACAAGTCGGCTGGAGGACGATGTATTGAATCGCGACGCAATTTGAGTGTTCCATCGTCATTAGGAGGCCCTGAGAGTTACAATTAACTATCAGTATTGCGTCGGATTCGAAAATCTAGACTCACAAGAGAACGATCATAAGGTGCCCGAGGCAGCAATAGACCCTTGGAGACAAGTCGGCTGGAAGACGATGTATTGGATCGCTACGCAATTTGAGTGTTCCATCGTCATTAGGAGGCCCTGAATGTTTCAATTAACAATCAGTTTTTCGTTGGATTCGAAAATCTAGACTCACTGGAGTCGGACCATAAGGTGCCCGAGGCATCAATATCCCCTTGGAGACAAGTCCGCTGGAGGACGATGTATTGAATCGCGACGCAATTTGAGTGCTCCACCGTCATTAGGAGTGCCTGACCGTTACAATAAACTATCAGTTTCGCGTCGGATTCGAAAATGTAGAATTACAGGGTACGGAACATATGGTACCCGAGGCAGCGATATCCCCATGGAGACAACTCGGCTGGAGGACGATGTATTGAATCTCGACGCAATTTGAGTGTTCCACCGTCATTAGGATTCCCTGAACGTTACAATTAACTATCAGTTTTGCGACGGATTCGAAAATCTAGAGTCACCGGAGAACGACCATAAGGTGCCCGAGGCAGCAATAGACGCTTGGAGACAAGTCGGCTGCGGTCCGATGTATTGAATCTCGACGCAATTTGAGTGTTCCATCGTCATTAGGAGGCCCTGAACCTTACAATTAACTACCAGTTATGCGTCGGATTCGAAAATCTAGACACACAGGAGAACCACCATAAGGTGCCGAATGCAGCAATAGACTCTTGGAGACAAGTCTACTGAAGGACGATGTATTGAATCTCGATGCAATTTGCGTGTTCCATCGTCATTAGGAGGCCCTGAACTTTACAATTAACTATCAGTCTTGCGTCGGTATCCAAAATCTAGACTCACAGGAGAACGACCATAAGGTGCCCGAGGCAGCAATAGACCGTTGGAGACAAGTCGGCTGAAGGACGATGTATTGAATGTCGATGCAATTTGAGTGTTCCATCGTCATTAGGAGGCCCTGAACGTTACAATTAACTATCAGTCTTGCGTCGGTTTGAAAATCTAGACTCACAGGAGACGGACCATATGGTGCCCGAGGCAACAATATCCCCTTGGAGACAAGTCGGCTGGAGGACGATGAGTCGGTACTCGACGCATTTTGAGTGTTTCATCGTCATTAGGAGGCCCTGAACGTTACAATTAACTATCAGTTTCACGTCCGATTCGAAAATCTAGACTCAAAGGAGACGGACCATAAGGTGCCCGAGGCAGCAATATCCCCTTGGAGACAAGTCGGCTGGAGGACGATGTACTGAATCTCGACGCAATTTGAGTGTTCCATCGTGATTAGGAGGCCCTGAACGTTACAATTAACCATCAGTTTTGCGTCGGATTCGACAATCTAGACTTACAGGAGAACGACCATAAGGTGCCCGAGGCAACAATAGACCCTTGGAGACAAGTCGGCTGGAGGGCGATGTATTGAATATCGACGCAATATGAGTGTTCCATCGTCATTTGGAGGCCCTGAACGTTACAATTAACTATCAGTTTTGCGTCGGATTCAAAAATCTAGTCTCACAGGAGTCGAACCATACGGTGCCCGAGGCAGCAATATCCCCTTGGAGACTAGTCGGCTGGAGGATGATATATTGAATCTCGACGCAATTTGAGTGTTCCATCGTCATTAGTAGGCCCTGAACGTTACAATTAATTATCAGTTTTGCGTCGGATTCGAAAATGTAGAATAACAGGACACGGAACATATGGTGCCCGAGGCAGCGATATCCCCTTGGAGACAAGTCGGCTGGAGGACGATGTATTGAATCTCGACGCAATTTGAGTGTTCCATCGTCATTAAGAGGCCCTGACGTTACAATTAACTATCAGTTTTGCGTCGGATTCGACAATCTAGACTTACAGGAGGACGAACATAAGGTGCCAGAGGCAGCAGTAGACCCTTGGAGACAAGTCGGCTGTAGGACGATGTATTGAATCTCGACGCAATTTGAGTGTTCCATCGTCATTAGGAGGCCCTGAACGTTACAATTAACTATCAGTTTTGCGTCGGATTCAAAAATCTGGACCCACAGGAGACGGACCATACGGTGACCGAGGCAGCAATATCCCCTTGGAGACAAGTCGGCTGGAGGACGATGTATTGAATCTCGACGCAATTTGAGTGTCCAACGTCATTAGTGGGCCCTGACGTTACAAATAACTATCAGTTTTGCGTCGGATTCGACAATCTAGACATACAGGAGAACGACGATAAGGTTCCCGAGGCTGCAATAGACCCTTGGAGACAAGTCGGCTGGAGGGCGATGTATTGAATTTCGACGCAATTTGAGTGTTCCATCGTCATTAGGAGTCCCTGAACGTAACACTTAAGTATCAGTTTTGCGTCGGATTCGAAAATCTAGACTCACAGGAGGACGACCATAAGGTGCCCGTTGCAGCAATAGACCTTTGGAGACAAATCGGCTGGAGAACGATTCATTGAATCTCGACGCATTTTGAGTGTTTCATCGTCATTAGGAGGCCCTGAACGGTACAATTAACTATCAGTTTCACGTCGGATTCGAAAATCTAGACTCAAAGGAGAAGGACCATAAGGTGCCCGAGGCAGCAATATCCTCTTGGAGACAAGTCGGCTGGAGGACGATGTACTGAATCTCGACGCAATTTGAGTGTTCCATCGTGATTAGGAGGCCCTGAACGTTACAATTAACTATCAGTTTTGCGTCGGATTCGGCAATCTAGACTTACAGGTGAACGACCATAAGGTGCCCGAGGCAACAACAGACCCTTGGAGACAAGTCGGCTGGAGGGCGATGTATTGAATATCGACGCAATATGAGTGTTCCATCGTCATTTGGTGGCCCTGAACGTTACAATTAACTATCAGTTTTGCGTCGGATACGAAAATCTAGACTCACAGGACGAAGACCTTAAGGTGCCCGAGGCGGCAATAGACCTTTGGAGACAAGTCGGCTGATGGACGTTGTATTGAATCTCGACGCAATTTGAGAGTTCCATCACATTAGGAGGCCCTGAACGTTACAATTAACTATCAGTTTTGCGTCCGATTCAAAAGTCTAGACTCACAATAGTCGGACCATACGGTGCCCGAGGCAGCAATATCCCGTTGGAGACTAGTCGGCTGGAGGACGATGTATTGAATCTCGACGCAATTTTAGTGTTCCATCGTCATTAGGAGACCCTGAACGTGACAATTAACCATCAGTTTTGCGTCGGACTCGAAAATCTAGACTCACAGGAGGACGACCATTTGGTGCCCGAGGCAGCAATAGACCTTTGGAGAGAAGTCGGCTGGAGGACGATGTACTGAAACTCGACGCAATTTGAGTGTTCCATCATCATTAGGAGGCCCTTAACGTTACAATTAACTATCGGGTTTGCGTCGGATTCGAAAATCTAGACGCACAAGAGAACGATCATAAGGTGCCCGAGGCAGCAATAGACCCTTGGAGACAAGTCGGCTGGAAGACGATGTATTGGATCGCTACGCAATTTGAGTGTTCCAACGTCATTAGGAGGCCCTGAATGTTACAATTAACAATCAGTTTTTCGTTGGATTCGAAAATCTAGACTCACTGGAGACGGACCATAAGGTACCCGAGGCATCAATATCCCCTTGGAGACTAGTCGGCTGGTGGACGATGTATTGAATCTCGACGCAATTTGAGTGTCCATCGTCATTAGTAGGCCCTGACGTTACAATTAACTATCAGTTTTGCGTCGGATTCGACAATCTAGACTTACAGGAGAACGACGATAAGGTGCCCGAGGCAGCAATAGACCCTTGGAGACAAGTCGGCTGGAGGGCGATGTATTGAATTGCGACGCAATTTGAGTGTTCCATCGTCATTAGGAGTGCCTCAACGTTACAATTAACTATCAGTTTTGCGTCGGATTCGAAAATGTAGAATTACAGGACACGGAACATATGGTGCCCGAGGCAGCGATATCCCCTTGGAGACAAGTCGGCTGGAGGACGATGTATTGAATCTCGACGGAATTTGAGTGTTCCATCGTCATTAGGAGGCCCTGAACGTTACAATTAACTATCAGTTTTGCGTCGGATTCGACAATCTAGACTCACAGGAGGACGAACATAAGGTGCCAGAGGCAGCAATAGACCCTTGGAGACAAGTCGGCTGTAGGACGATGTATTGAATCTCGACGCAATTTGAGTGTTCCATCGTCATTAGGAGGCCCTGAACGCTACAATTAACTATCAGTTTTGCGTCGGATTCAAAAATCTAGACTCACAGGAGAAAGACCATACGGTGCCCGAGGCAGCAATAGCCCCTTGGAGACTAGTCGGCTGGTGGACGATGTATTGAATCTCGACGCAATTTGAGTGTCCATCGTCATTAGTAGGCCCTGACGTTACAATTAACTATCAGTTTTGCGTCGGATTCGACAATCTAGACTTACAGGAGAACGACGATAAGGTGCCCGAGGCAGCAATAGACCCTTGGAGACAAGTCGGCTGGAGGGCGATGTATTGAATTGCGACGCAATTTGAGTGTTCCATCGTCATTAGGAGGCCCTGAACTTTACAATTAACTATCAGTCTTGCGTCGGTATCCAAAATCTAGACTCACAGAAGAACGACCATAAGGTGCCCGAGGCAGCAATAGACCGTTGGAGACAAGTCGGCTGAAGGACGATGTATTGAATGTCGATGCAATTTGAGTGTTCCATCGTCATTAGGAGGCCCTGAACGTTACAATTAACTATCAGTCTTGCGTCGGTTTGAAAATCTAGACTCACAGGAGACGGACCATATGGTGCCCGAGGCAACAATATCCCCTTGGAGACAAGTCGGCTGGAGGACGATGAGTCGGTACTCGACGCATTTTGAGTGTTTCATCGTCATTAGGAGGCCCTGAACGTTACAATTAACTATCAGTTTCACGTCCGATTCGAAAATCTAGACTCAAAGGAGACGGACCATAAGGTGCCCGAGGCAGCAATATCCCCTTGGAGACAAGTCGGCTGGAGGACGATGTACTGAATCTCGACGCAATTTGAGTGTTCCATCGTGATTAGGAGGCCCTGAACGTTACAATTAACCATCAGTTTTGCGTCGGATTCGACAATCTAGACTTACAGGAGAACGACCATAAGGTGCCCGAGGCAACAATAGACCCTTGGAGACAAGTCGGCTGGAGGGCGATGTATTGAATATCGACGCAATATGAGTGTTCCATCGTCATTTGGAGGCCCTGAACGTTACAATTAACTATCAGTTTTGCGTCGGATTCAAAAATCTAGTCTCACAGGAGTCGAACCATACGGTGCCCGAGGCAGCAATATCCCCTTGGAGACTAGTCGGCTGGAGGACGATATATTGAATCTCGACGCAATTTGAGTGTTCCATCGTCCTTAGTAGGCCCTGAACGTTACAATTAATTATCAGTTTTGCGTCGGATTCGAAAATGTAGAATAACAGGACACGGAACATATGGTGCCCGAGGCAGCGATATCCCCTTGGAGACAAGTCGGCTGGAGGACGATGTATTGAATCTCGACGCAATTTGAGTGTTCCATCGTCATTAAGAGGCCCTGACGTTACAATTAACTATCAGTTTTGCGTCGGATTCGACAATCTAGACTTACAGGAGGACGAACATAAGGTGCCAGAGGCAGCAGTAGACCCTTGGAGACAAGTCGGCTGTAGGACGATGTATTGAATCTCGACGCAATTTGAGTGTTCCATCGTCATTAGGAGGCCCTGAACGTTACAATTAACTATCAGTTTTGCGTCGGATTCAAAAATCTAGACCCACAGGAGACGGAACATACGGTGACCGAGGCAGCAATATCCCCTTGGAGACAAGTCGGCTGGAGGACGATGTATTGAATCTCGACGCAATTTGAGTGTCCAACGTCATTAGTGGGCCCTGACGTTACAAATAACTATCAGTTTTGCGTCGGATTCGACAATCTAGACATACAGGAGAACGACGATAAGGTTCCCGAGGCTGCAATAGACCCTTGGAGACAAGTCGGCTGGAGGGCGATGTATTGAATTTCGACGCAATTTGAGTGTTCCATCGTCATTAGGAGTCCCTGAACGTAACACTTAAGTATCAGTTTTGCGTCGGATTCGAATATCTAGACTCACAGGAGGACGACCATAAGGTGCCCGTTGCAGCAGTAGACCTTTGGAGATAAGTCGGCTGGAGGACGATGTATTGAATCTCGACGCAATTTGAGAGTTCCATCGTCATTATGAGACCCTAATTGTTACAATTAACTATCGGTTTTGCGTCGGATTCGAAAATCTACACTCACAGGAGAACGACCATATGGTGCCCGAGGCAGCAATACCCCCTTGGAGACAAATCGGCTGGAGAACGATTCATTGAATCTCGACGCATTTTGAGTGTTTCATCGTCATTAGGAGGCCCTGAACGGTACAATTAACTATCAGTTTCACGTCGGATTCGAAAATCTAGACTCAAAGGAGAAGGACCATAAGGTGCCCGAGGCAGCAATATCCCCTTGGAGACAAGTCGGCTGGAGGACGATGAGTCGGTACTCGACGCATTTTGAGTGTTTCATCGTCATTAGGAGGCCCTGAACGTTACAATTAACTATCAGTTTCACGTCCGATTCGAAAATCTAGACTCAAAGGAGACGGACCATAAGGTGCCCGAGGCAGCAATATCCCCTTGGAGACAAGTCGGCTGGAGGACGATGTACTGAATCTCGACGCAATTTGAGTGTTCCATCGTGATTAGGAGGCCCTGAACGTTACAATTAACCATCAGTTTTGCGTCGGATTCGACAATCTAGACTTACAGGAGAACGACCATAAGGTGCCCGAGGCAACAATAGACACTTGGAGACAAGTCGGCTGGAGGGCGATGTATTGAATATCGACGCAATATGAGTGTTCCATCGTCATTTGGTGGCCCTGAACGTTACAATTAACTATCAGTTTTGCGTCCGATTCAAAAGTCTAGACTCACAATAGTCGGACCATACGGTGCCCGAGGCAGCAATATCCCGTTGGAGACTAGTCGGCTGGAGGACGATGTATTGAATCTCGACGCAATTTTAGTGTTCCATCGTCATTAGGAGGCCCTGAACGTGACAATTAACCATCAGTTTTGCGTCGGACTCGAAAATCTAGACTCACAGGAGGACGACCATTTGGTGCCCGAGGCAGCAATAGACCTTTGGAGAGAAGTCGGCTGGAGGACGATGTACTGAAACTCGACGCAATTTGAGTGTTCCATCATCATTAGGAGGCCTTTAACGTTACAATTAACTATCGGGTTTGCGTCGGATTCGAAAATCTAGACGCACAAGAGAACGATCATAAGGTGCCCGAGGCAGCAATAGACCCTTGGAGACAAGTCGGCTGGAAGACGATGTATTGGATCGCTACGCAATTTGAGTGTTCCAACGTCATTAGGAGGCCCTGAATGTTACAATTAACAATCAGTTTTTCGTTGGATTCGAAAATCTAGACTCACTGGAGACGGACCATAAGGTGCCCGAGGCATCAATATCCCCTTGGAGAGTAGTCGGCTGGTGGACGATGTATTGAATCTCGACGCAATTTGAGTGTCCATCGTCATTAGTAGGCCCTGACGTTACAATTAACTATCAGTTTTGCGTCGGATTCGACAATCTAGACTTACAGGAGAACGACGATAAGGTGCCCGAGGCAGCAATAGACCCTTGGAGACAAGTCGGCTGGAGGGCGATGTATTGAATTGCGACGCAATTTGAGTGTTCCATCGTCATTAGGAGTGCCTCAACGTTACAATTAACTATCAGTTTTGCGTCGGATTCGAAAATGTAGAATTACAGGACACGGAACATATGGTGCCCGAGGCAGCGATATCCCCTTGGAGACAAGTCGGCTGGAGGACGATGTATTGAATCTCGACGGAATTTGAGTGTTCCATCGTCATTAGGGGGCCCTGAACGTTACAATTAACTATAAGTTTTGCGTCGGATTCGACAATCTAGACTCACAGGAGGACGAACATAAGGTGCCAGAGGCAGCAATAGACCCTTGGAGACAAGTCGGCTGTAGGACGATGTATTGAATCTCGACGCAATTTGAGTGTTCCATCGTCATTAGGAGGCCCTGAACGTTACAATCAACTATCAGTTTTGCGTCGGATTCAAAAATCTAGACTCACAGGGGAAAGACCATATGGTGCCCGAGGCAGCAATAGCCCCTTGGAGACTAGTCGGCTGGTGGACGATGTATTGAATCTCGACGCAATTTGAGTGTCCATCGTCATTAGTAGGCCCTGACGTTACAATTAACTATCAGTTTTGCGTCGGATTCGACAATCTAGACTTACAGGAGAACGACGATAAGGTGCCCGAGGCAGCAATAGACCCTTGGAGACAAGTCGGCTGGAGGGCGATGTATTGAATTGCGACGCAATTTGAGTGTTCCATCGTCATTAGGAGTCCCTGAACGTAACACTTAAGTATCAGTTTTGCGTCGGAATCGAAAATCTAGACTCACAGGAGGACGACCATAAGGTGCCCGATGCAGCAATTGACCTTTGGAGACAAGTCGGCTGAAGGACGATGTATTGAATCTCGACGCAATTTGAGAGTTCCATCGTCATTATGAGACCCTGATTGTTACAAGTAACTATCAGTTTTGCGTCGGATTCGAAAATCTAGACTCACAGGAGAACGACCATATGGTGCCCGAGGCAGCAATACCCCCTTGGAGACATGTCGGCTGGAGGACGATGTACTGAATCTCGAGGCAATTTGAGTGTTCCATCGTGATTAGGAGGCCCTGAACGTTACAATTAACTATCAGTTTTGCGTCGGATTCGACAATCTAGACTTACAGGAGAACGACCGTAAGGTGCCCGAGGCAACAATAGACCCTTGGAGACAAGTCGGCTGGAGGGCGATGTATTGAATATCGACGCAATATGAGTGTTCCATCGTCATTTGGAGGCCCTGAACGTTACAATTAACTATCAGTTTTGCGTCGGATTCAGAAATCTAGTCACACAGGAGTCGGACCATACGGTGCCCGAGGCAGCAATATCCCCTTGGAGACTAGTCGGCTGGAGGACGGTGTATTGAATTTGACGAAATTTGAGTGATCCATCGTCATTAGGAGGCCCTGAACGTTACAATTAACTATCAGTTTTGCGTCGGATTCGAAAATCTAGACTCACAGGACGAAGACCATAAGGTGCCCGAGGCGGCAATAGACCTTTGGAGACCAGTCGGCTGATGGACGTTGTATTGAATCTCGACGCAATTTGAGAGTTCCATCACATTAGGAGGCCCTGAACGTTACAATTAACTATCAGTTTTGCCTCGGATTCAAAAGTCTAGACTCACAGGAGTGGGACCATACGGTGCCCGAGGCAGCAATATCCCGTTGGAGACTAGTCGGCTGGAGGTCGATGTATTGAATCTCGACGCAATTTGAGTGTTCCATCGTCATTAGGAGGCCATGAACTTGACAATTAACCATCAAATTTGCGTCGGATTCGAAAATCTAGACTCACAGGAGGACGACCATTTGGTGCCCGAGGCAGCAATAGACCTTTGGAGAGAAGTCGGCTGGAGGACGATGTATTGAAACTCGACGCAATTTGAGTGTTCCATCATCATTAGGAGGCCCTTAACGTTACAATTAACTATCAGTTTTGCGTCGGATTCGAAAATCTAGACGCACAAGAGAACGATCATAAGGTGCCCGAGGCAGCCATAGACCCTTGGAGACAAGTCGGCTGGAAGACGATGTATTGGATCGCTACGCAATTTGAGTGTTCCATCGTCATTAGGAGGCCCTGAATGTTACAATTAATAATCAGTTTCTCGTTGGATTCGAAAATCTAGACTCACTGGAGACGGACCATAAGGTGCCCGAGGCATCAATATCCCCTTGGAGACAAGTCCGCTGGAGGACGATGTATTGAATCGCGACGCAATTTGAGTGCTCCATCGTCATTAGGAGTGCCTGACCGTTACAATTAACTATCAGTTTTGCGTCGGATTCGAAAATGTAGAATTACAGGACACGGAACATATGGTGCCCGAGGCAGCGATATCCCCTTGGAGACAAGTCGGCTGGAGGGTGATGTATTGAATTTCGACGCAATTTGAGTGTTCCATCGTCATTAGGAGTCCCTGAACGTAACACTTACGTATCAGTTTTGCGTCGGATTCGAAAATCTAGACTCACAGGAGGACGACCATAAGGTGCCCGATGCAGCAATAGACCTTTGTAGACAAGTCGGCTGGAGGACGATGTATTGAATCTCGACGCAATTTGAGAGTTCCATCGTCATTATGCGACCCTGATTGTTACAATTAACTATCAGTTTTGCGTCGGATTCGACAATCTAGACTTACAGGAGAACGACCATAAGGTGCCCGAGGCAACAATAGACCCTTGGAGACAAGTCGGCTGGAGGGCGATGTATTGAATATCGACGCAATATGAGTGTTCCGTCGTCATTTGGAGGCCCTGAACGTTACAATTAACTATCAGTTTTGCGTCGGATTCGAAAATCTAGAGTCACAGGAGAACGACCATAAGGTGCCAGAGGCAGCAATAGACCCTTGGAGACAAGTATGAAAGAGGACGATGTATTAGATCGCGACGCAATTTGAGTGTTCCATCGTCGTTAGGAGGCCCTTAATACTTCAATTAACTATCAGTTTTGCGTCGGATTCAAAAATGTAGACGCACAGGAGACAAGTCGGCTGGAGGACGATGTATTGAATCGCGACGCAATTTGAGTGTTCCATCGTCATTAGGATGCCCTGAAAGTTACAATTAACTATCAGTATTGCGTCGGATTCGAAAATCTAGACTCACAAGAGAACGATCATATGGTGCCTGACGCAGCAATAGACCCTTGGAGACTAGTCGGCTGGAGGACGATGTATTGAATCTCGACGCAATTTGAGTGTCCATCGTCATTAGTGGTCCCTGACGTTACAATTAACTATCCGTTTTGCGTCGGATTTGACAATCTAGACTTACAGGAGAACGACGGTAAGGTGCCCGAGGATGCAATAGACCCTTGGAGACAAGTCGGCTGGAGGGCGATGTATTGAGTTTCGACACAATTTGAGTGTTCCATCGACATTAGGAGTCCCTGAACGTAACACTTAACTATCAATTTCACGTCGGATTCGAAAATCTAGACTCAAAGGAGACGGACCATAAGGTGCCCGAGGCAGCAATATCCCTTTGGAGACAAGTCGGCTGGAGGACGATGTACTGAATCTCGACGCAATTTGAGTGTTCCATCGTGATTAGGAGGCCCTGAACGTTACAATTAACTATCAGTTTTGCGTCGGATTCGACAATCTAGACTTACAGGAGAACGACCATAAGGTGCCCGAGGCAACAATAGACCCTTGGAGACAAGTCGGCTGGAGGGCGATGTATTGAATATCGACGCAATATGAGTGTTCCATCGTGATTAGGAGGCCCTGAACGTTACAATTAACTATCAGTTTTGCGTCGGATTCGAAAATCTAGACTCACAGGACTAAGACCATAAGGTGCCCGAGGCGGCAATAGACCTTTGGAAACAAGTCGGCTGATGGACGTTGTATTGAATCTCGACGCAATTTGAGAGTTCCATCACATTAGGAGGCCCTGAACGTTACAATTAACTATCAGTTTTGCGTCGGATTTGAAAATCTAGACTCACAGGAGGACGACCATTTGGTGCCCGAGGCAGCAATAGACCTTTGGAGAGTAGTCGGCTGGAGGACGATGTATTGAAACTCGACGCAATTTGAGTGTTCCATCATCATTAGGAGGCCCTTAACGTTTTAATTAACTATCAGTTTTGCGTCGGATTCGAAAATCTAGACGCACAGGAGCACGACCATAAGGTGCCAGAGGCAGCAATAGACCCTTGGAGACAAGTATGCAAGAGGACGATGTATTAGATCGCGACGCAATTTGAGTGTTCCATCGTCATTAGGAAGCCCTTAATACTACAATTAACTATCAGTTTTGCGTCGGATTCGAAAATCTAGACTCACAGGACGAAGACCATATAGTGCCCGAGGCGGCAATAGACCTTTGGAGACAAGTCGGCTGATGGACGTTGTATTGAATCGCGACGCAATTTGAGTGTTGCATCGTCATTAGGATGCCCTGAAAGTTACAATTAACTATCAGTATTGCATCGTTTCAAAAATCTAGACTCACAAGAGAACGATCATAAGGTGCCCGAGGCAGCAATAGACCCTAGGAGACAAGTCGGCAGGAAGACGATGTATTGGATCGCTACGCAATTTGAGTGTTCCATCGTCATTAGGAGGCCCTGAATGTTACAATTAACAATCAGTTTTTCGTTGGATTCGAAAATCTAGACTCACTGGAGACGGACCATAAGGTGCCCGAGGCATCAATATCCCCTTGGAGACAAGTCGGCTGGAGGACGTATTGAATCGCGACGCAATTTGAGTGTTCCATCGTCATTAGGAGGCCCTGACGTTACAATTACCTATCAGTTTTGCGTCGGATTCGACAATCTAGACTTACAGGAGGACGAACATAAGGTGCCAGAGGCAGCAATAGACCCTTGGAGACAAGTCGGCTGGAGGACGATGTATTGAATCTCGACGCAATTTGAGTGTTCCATCGTCATGAGGAGGCCCTGAACGTTACAATTAACTATCAGTTTTACGTCGGATTCAAAAATCTAGACTCACAGGAGACGGACCATACGGTGCCCGAGGCAGCAATATCCCCTTGGAGACTAGTCGGCTGCAGGACGATGTATTGAATCTCTACGCAATTTCAGGGTCCATCGTCATTAGTGGGCCCTGACGTTACAATTAACTATCAGTTTTGCGTCGGATTCGACAATCTAGACATACAGGAGAACGACGATAAGGTGCCCGAGGCTGCAATAGACCCTTGGAGACAAGTCGGCTGGAAGACGATGTATTGGATCGCTACGCAATTTGAGTGTTCCATCGTCTTTAGGAGGCCCTGAATGTTACAATTAACAATCAGTTTTTCGTTGGATTCGAAAATCTAGACTCACTGGAGACGGACCATAAGGTGCCCGAGGCATCAATGTCCCCTTGGAGATAAGCCCGCTGGAGGACGATGTATTGAATCGCGACGCAATTTGAGTGCTCCATCGTCATTAGGAGTGCCTGAACGTTACAATTAACTATCAGTTTTGCGTCGGATTTGAAAATGTAGAATTACAGGACACGGAACATATCGTGCCCGAGGCAGCGATATCCCCTCGGAGACAAGTCGGCTGGAGGACGATGTATTGAATCTAGACGCAATTTGAGTGTTCCACCGTCATTACGAGGCCCTGAACGTTACAATTAACTATCAGTTTTGCGACGGATTCGAAAATCTAGAGTCACCGGAGAACGACCATAAGGTGCCCGAGGCAGCAATAGACCCTTGGAGACAAGTCGGCTGGAGTCCGATGTATTGAATCTCGACGCAATTTGAGTGTTCCATCGTCATTAGGAGGCCCTGAAAGTTACAATTAACTAATAGTTATGCGTCGGATTCGAAAATCTAGACTCACAGGAGAACGACCATAAGGTGCCGAATGCAGCAATAGACTCTTGGAGACAAGTCAACTGAAGGACGATGTATTGAATCTCGATGCAATTTGAGTGTTCCATCGTCATTAGGAGGCCCTGAACGTTACAATTAACTATCAGTCTTGCGTCGGATTCGAAAATCTAGACGCACAGGAGACGGACCATATGGTGCCCGAGGCAGCAATACCCCTTGGAGACAAATCGGCTGGACGACGATGTATTGAATCTAGACGCAATTTGAGTGTTCCACCGTCATTACGAGGCCCTGAACGTTACAATTAGCTATCAGGTTTGCGTCGGATTCAAAAATCTAGACTCACAGGAGACGGACCATACGGTGCCCGAGGCAGCAATATCCCATTGGAGACTAGTTGGCTGGAGGACGATGTATTGAATCTCGACGCAAATTGAGTGTCCAGCGTAATTAGGAGGCCCCGACGTTACAATTAACTATCAGTATTGCTTCATAATCGACAATCTAGACTTACACGAGAACGACCATAAGGTGCCCGAGGCAGCAATAGACCTTTGGAGACAAGTCGGCTGGAGGACGATGTATTGAATCTCGACGCAATTTGAGAGTTTCATCGTCATTAGGAGGCCCTGATTGTTACAATTAACTATCAGTTTTGCGTTGGATTCGAAAATCTAGACTCACAGGAGAACGACCATAAGGTGCCAGAGGCAGCAATAACCCCTTGGAGACTAGTCGGCTGGAGGACGATGAATTGAATCTCGACGCAATTTGAGAGTTCCATCACATTAGGAGACCCTGAACGTTACAATTAACTATCATTTTGGCGTTGGATTCGAAAATCTACTCATAGGAGGCAGCAATGTCCCCTTGGAGAGAAGTCGGCTGGAGGACGATGTATTGAATCTCGATGCAATTTGAGTGTTCCATCGTCATTAGGAGGCCCGTAATGTTACAATTAACTATCAGTTTTGCGTCGGATTCGAAAATGTAGACGCACAGGAGCACGACCATAAGGTACCAGAGGCAGCAATAGACACTTGGAGACAAGTCGGCTGGAGGACGATGTATTGAATCGCGACGCAATTTGAGTGTTCCATCGTCATTAGGAGGCCCTGAGAGTTACAATTAACTATCAGTATTGCGTCGGATTCGAAAATCTAGACTCACAAGAGAACGATCATAAGGTGCCCGAGGCAGCAATAGACCCTTGTAGACAAGTCGGCTGGAAGACGATGTATTGGATCGCTACGCAATTTGAGTGTTCCATCGTCATTAGGAGGTCCTGAATGTTACAATTAACAATCAGTATTTCGTTGGATTCGAAAATCTAGACTCACTGGAGACGGACCATAAGGTGCCCGAGGCATCAATATCCCCTTGGAGACAAGTCCGCTGGAGGACGATGTATTGAATCGCGACGCAATTTGAGTGCTCCACCGTCATTAGGAGTGCCTGAACGTTACAATTAACTATCAGTTTTGCGACGGATTCGAAAATCTAGAGTCACCGGAGAACGACCATAAGGTGCCCGAGGCAGCAATAGACGCTTGGAGACAAGTCGGCTGGGGTCCGATGTATTGAATCTCGACGCAATTTGAGTGTTCCATCGTCATTAGGAGGCCCTGAACCTTGCAATTAACTACCAGTTATGTGTCGGATTCGAAAATCTAGACACACAGGAGAACGACCATAAGGTGCCGAATGCAGCAATATACTCTTGGAGACAAGTTTACTGAAGGACGATGTATTGAATCTCGATGCAATTTGAGTGTTCCATCGTCATTAGGAGGCCCTGAACGTTACAATTAACTATCAGTCTTGCGTCAGTATCCAAAATCTAGCCTCACAGGAAAACGACCATAAGGTGCCCGAGGCAGCAATAGACCGTTGGAGACAAGTCGGCTGAAGGACGATGTATTGAATGTCGATGCAATTTGAGTGTTCCATCGTCATTAGGAGGCCCTGAACGTTTCAATTAACTATCAGTCTTGCGTCGGTTTGAAAATCTAGACTCACAGGAGACGGACCATATGGTGCCCGAGGCAACAATATCCCCTTGGAGACAAGTCGGCTGGAGGACGACGAATCGGTACTCGACGCAATTTGAGTGTTCCATTGTCATTAGGAGACCCTGAACCTTACAATTAACTTCCAGTTATGCGTCGGATTCGAAAATCTAGACTCACAGGAGAACGACCATAAGGTGTCCGAGGCAGCAATAGACCGTTGGAGACAAGTCGGCTGAAGGACGATGTACTGAATCTCGACGCAATATGAGTGTTCCATCGTCATAAGGCGGCCCTATCTATCAGTTTCGCGTCGGATTCGGAAATCTAGACGCACAGGAGACGGACCATATGGTGCCCGAGGCAGCAATACCCCTTGGAGACAAATCGGCTGGACGACGATGTATTGAATCTCGACGCAATTTGAGTGTTCCATCGTCATTAGGAGGCCCTGAACGTAACAATTATCTATCAGTTTCGCCTCGGATTCGAAAATCTAGACGCTCAGGAGACGGACCGTATTGTGCCCGAGGCAGCAATACCCCCTTGGAGACAAGTCGGCTGGAGGACGATGTAATGAATCTCGTCGCAATTTGAGTGTTCCATCGTCATTAGGAGGCCCTGACGTTACAATTAACTATCAGTTTTGCGTCGGATTCAAAAATCTAGACTCACAGAAGACGGACCATACGGTGCCCGAGGCAGCAATGTCCCATTGGAGACTAGTTGGCTGGAGGACGATGTATTGAATCTCGACGCAAATTGAGTGTCCAGCGTAATTAGGAGGCCCTGACGTTACAATTAACTATCAGTATTGCGTCGGAATCGACAATCTAGACTTACACGAGAACGACCATAAGGTGCCCGAGGCAGCAATAGACCTTTGGAGACAAGTCAGCTGGAGGACGATGTACTGAATCTCGACGCAATTTGAGTTTTCCATCGTCATTAGAAGGCCCTGAACGTTACATTTAACTATCAGTTTTGCGTCGGATTCGAAAATCTGGACTCACAGGTGGACGACCATAAGGTGCCCGAGGCAGCAATAACCCCTTGGAGACTAGTCGGCTGGAGGACGATGAATTGAATCTCGACGCAATTTGAGTGTTCCATCACATTAGGAGGCCCTGAGAGTTACAATTATCTATCAGTTTTGCGTCGGATTCGAAAATGTACAATTACAGGAGTCGGAACATATGCTGCCCGAGGCAGCGATATCCCTTTTAGACAAGTCGGCTGGAGGACGATGTATTGAATCTCGACGCAATTTGAGTGTTCCACCGTCATTAGGAGGCCCTGAACATTACAATTAACTATCATTTTGGCGTTGGATTCGAAAATCTACTCACAGGACAAGGACCATATGGTGCCCGAGACAGCAATATCCCCTTGGATACAAGAGTTCTGGAGGACGATGTATTGAAACTCGACGCAATTTGAGTGTTCCATCGTCATTAGGAGGCCCTGAACGTTACAATTAACTATCAGTTTTGCGTCGTATTCGAAAATCGAGACTCACAGTACGAAGACCATAAGGTGCCCGAGGCAGCAATAGACCATTGGAGACAAGTCGGCTGATGTACATTGTATTGAATCTCGACGTAAATTGAGTGTTCCATCACATTAGGAGGCCCTGAACGTTACAATTAAGTATCGGTTTTGCGTCTGACTCAAAAGTCTAGACTCACAGGAGTCGGTCCATACGGTGCCCGAGGCAGCAATATCCCGTTGGAGACTAGTCGGCTGGAGGACGATGTATTGAATCTCGAAGCAACTTGAGTGTTCCATCGTCATTAGGAGGCCCTGAAAGTGACAATTAACCATCAGTTTTGCGTCGGATTCGAAAATCTAGACTCACAGGAGGACGACCGTTTGGGTGCCCGAGGCAGCAATAGACCCTTGGAGACAAATATGCTAGAGGACGATATATTAGATCGCGACGCAATTTGAGTGCTCCATCGTCATTAGGAGGCCCTGAATCTTACAATTAACTACCAGTTATGAGTCGGATTCGAAAATCTAGACTCACAGGAGAACGACCATAAGGTGCCGAATGCAGCAATAGACTCTTGGAGACAAGTCTACTGAAGGACGATGTATTGAATCTCGATGCAGTTTGAGTGTTCCATCTTCATTAGGAGGCCCTGAACGTTACAATTAACTATCAGTTTTGCGACGGATTCGAAAATCTAGAGTCTTCGGAGAAAGACCATAAGGTGCCCGAGGCAGCAATAGACCCTTGGAGACAGGTCGGCCTGAGTCCGATGTATTGAATCTCGACGCAATTTGAGTGTTCCATCGTCATTAGGAGGCCCTGAACGGTACAATTAAATACCAGTTATGAGTCGGATTCGAAAATCTAGACTCACAGGAGAACGACCATAAGGTGCCGAATGCAGCAATAGACTCTTGGAGACAAGTCTACTGAAGGACGATGTATTGAATCTCGATGCAATTTGAGTGTTCCATCTTCATTAGGAGGCCCTGAACGTTACAATTAACTATCAGTCTTGCGTCGGTTTCGAAAATCTAGACTCACAGGAGAACGACCATAAGGTGCCCGAGGCAGCAATAGACCGTTGGAGACAAGTCGGCTGAAGGACGATGTACTGAATCTCGACGCAATATGAGTCTTCCATCGTCATAAGGCGGCCCTGAACCTTTCAATTAACTACCAGTTATGCGTCGGATTCGAAAATCTAGACGCTCAGGAGACGGACCATATGGTGACAGAGGCAGCAATACCCCCTTGGAGACAAGTCGGCTGGAGGACGATGTTTTGAATCTCGACGCAATTTGAGTGTTCCATTGTCGATAGGAGGCCCTCAACGTTACAATTAACTATCTCTTTTGCGTCGCGTTCGAAAGTCTAGGCCCATAGGAGAACGACCATAAGGTGCCACAGGCAGCATTATCCCCTTGGAGACAAGTCGGCTGGAGGACGATGTATTGAATCTCGAATCAATTTGAGAGTTCAATCGTCATTACGAGGCCCTGATTGTTACAATTAACTATCAGTTTTGCGTCGGATTCGAAAATCTAGACTCACAGGAGAACGACCATATGGTGCCTGAGGCAGCAATACCCCCTTGGAGACAAAACGGCTGGAGGACGATTCATTGAATCTCGACGCATTTTGAGTGTTTCATCGTCATTAGGAGGCCCTGAACGTTACAATTAACTATCAGTTTCACGTCGGATTCGAAAATCTAGACTCAAAGGAGACGGACCATAAGATGCCCGAGGCAGCAATATCCCCTTGGAGACAAGTCGGCTGGAGGACGATGTACTGAATCTCGACGCAATTTGAGTGTTCCATCGTGATTAGGAGGCCCTGAACGTTACAATTAACTATCAGTTTTGCGTCGGATTCGACAATCTAGACTTACAGGAGAACGACCATAAGGTGCCCGAGGCAACAATAGACCCTTGGAGACAAGTCGGCTGGAGGGCGATGTATTGAATATCGACGCAATATGAGTGTTCCATCGTCATTTGGAGGCCCTGAACGTTACAATTAACTATCAGTTTTGCGTCGGATTCGAAAATCTAGACTCACAGGAGAACGACCATAAGGTGCCAGAGGCAGCAATAGACCCTTGGAGACAAGTATGAAAGAGGACGATGTATTAGATCGCGACGCAATTTGTGTGTTCCATCGTCATTAGGAGGCCCTTAATACTTCAATTAACTATCAGTTTTGCGTCGGATTCGAAAATGTAGACGCACAGGAGACAAGTCGGCTGGAGGACGATGTATTGAATCGCGACGCAATTTGAGTGTTCCATCGTCATTAGGATGCCCTGAAAGTTACAATTAACTATCAGTATTGCGTCGGATTCGAAAATCTAGACTCACAAGAGAACGATCATATGGTGCCTGAGGCAGCAATAGACCCTTGGAGACTAGTCGGCTGGAGGACGATGTATTGAATCTCGACGCAATTTGAGTGTCCATCGTCATTAGTGGTCCCTGACGTTACAATTAACTATCCGTTTTGCGTCGGATTTGACAATCTAGACTTACAGGAGAACGACGATAAGGTGCCCGAGGATGCAATAGACCCTTGGAGACAAGTCGGCTGGAGGGCGATGTATTGAGTTTCGACACAATTTGAGTGTTCCATCGACATTAGGAGTCCCTGAACGTAACACTTAACTATCAGTTTCACGTCGGATTCGAAAATCTAGACTCAAAGGAGACGGACCATAAGGTGCCCGAGGCAGCAATATCCCTTTGGAGACAAGTCGGCTGGAGGACGATGTACTGAATCTCGACGCAATTTGAGTGTTCCATCGTGATTAGGAGGCCCTGAACGTTACAATAAACTATCAGTTTTGCGTCGGATTCGACAATCTAGACTTACAGGAGAACGACCATAAGGTGCCCGAGGCAACAATAGACCCTTGGAGACAAGTCGGCTGGAGTCCGATGTATTGAATCTCGACGCAATTTGAGTGTTCCATCGTCATTAGGAGGCCCTGAAGGTTACAATTAACTAATAGTTATGCGTCGGATTCGAAAATCTAGACTCACAGGAGAACGACCATAAGGTGCCGAATGCAGCAATAGACTCTTGGAGACAAGTCAACTGAAGGACGATGTATTGAATCTCGATGCAATTTGAGTGTTCCATCGTCATTAGGAGGCCCTGAACGTTACAATTAACTATCAGTCTTGCGTCGGTTTCGAAAATCTAGACTCACAGGAGAACGACCATAAGGTGCCCGAGGCAGCAATACCCCTTGGAGACAAATCGGCTGGACGACGATGTATTGAATTTCGTCGCAATATGAGTTTTCCATCGTCATAAGGCGGCCCTATCTATCACTTTCGCGTCGGATTCGAAAATCTAGACGCACAGGAGACGGACCATATGGTGCCCGAGGCAGCAATACCCCTTGGAGACAAATCGGCTGGACGACGATGTATTGAATTTCGACGCAATTTGAGAGTTCCATCACATTAGGAGACCCTGAACGTTACAATTAACTATCATTTTGGCGTTGGATTCGAAAATCTACTCATAGGAGGCAGCAATATCCCCTTGGAGAGAAGTCGGCTGGAGGACGATGTATTGAATCTCGATGCAATTTGAGTGTTCCATCGTCATTAGGAGGCCCTGAACGTTACAATTAACTATCAGTTTTGCGTCGGATTCAAAAATCTAGACTCACAGGAGACGGACCATACGGTGCCCGAGGCAGCAATATCCCATTGGAGACTAGTTGGCTGGAGGACGATGTATTGAATCTCGACGCAAATTGAGTGTCCAGCGTAATTAGGAGGCCCCGACGTTACAATTAACTATCAGTATTGCTTCGGAATCGACAATCTAGACTTACACGAGAACGACCATAAGGTGCCCGAGGCAGCAATAGACCTTTGGAGACAAGTCGGCTGAAGGACGATGTATTGAATCTCGACGCAATTTGAGAGTTTCATCGTCATTAGGAGGCCCTGATTGTTACAATTAACTATCAGTTTTGCGTTGGATTCGAAAATCTAGACTCACAGGAGAACGACCATAAGGTGCCAGAGGCAGCAATAACCCCTTGGAGACTAGTCGGCTGGAGGACGATGAATTGAATCTCGACGCAATTTGAGAGTTCCATCACATTAGGAGACCCTGAACGTTACAATTAACTATCATTTTGGCGTTGGATTCGAAAATCTACTCATAGGAGGCAGCAATATCCCCTTGGAGAGAAGTCGGCTGGAGGACGATGTATTGAATCTCGATGCAATTTGAGTGTTCCATCGTCATTAGGAGGCCCGTAATGTTACAATTAACTATCAGTTTTGCGTCGGATTCGAAAATGTAGACGCACAGGAGCACGACCATAAGGTACCAGAGGCAGCAATAGACACTTGGAGACAAGTCGGCTGGAGGACGATGTATTGACTCGCGACGCAATTTGAGTGCTCCACCGCCATTAGGAGTGCCTGAACGTTACAATTAACTATCAGTTTTGCGACGGATTCGAAAATCTAGATACACCGGAGAACGACCATAAGGTGCCCGAGGCAGCAATAGACGCTTGGAGACAAGTCGGCTGGGGTCCGATGTATTGAATCTCGACGCAATTTGAGTGTTCCATCGTCATTAGGAGGCCCTGAACCTTACAATTAACTACCAGTTATGTGTCGGATTCGAAAATCTAGACACACAGGAGAACGACCATAAGGTGCCGAATGCAGCAATATACTCTTGGAGACAAGTTTACTGAAGGACGATGTATTGAATCTCGATGCAATTTGAGTGTTCCATCGTCATTAGGAGGCCCTGAACGTTACAATTAACTATCAGTCTTGCGTCAGTATCCAAAATCTAGCCTCACAGGAAAACGACCATATGGTGCCCGAGGCAGCAATAGACCGTTGGAGACAAGTCGGCTGAAGGACGATGTATTGAATGTCCATGCAATTTGAGTGTTCCATCGTCATTAGGAGGCCCTGAACGTTTCAATTAACTATCAGTCTTGCGTCGGTTTGAAAATCTAGACTCACAGGAGACGGACCATATGGTGCCCGAGGCAACAATATCCCCTTGGAGACAAGTCGGCTGGAGGACGACGAATCGGTACTCGACGCAATTTCAGTGTTCCATTGTCATTAGGAGACCCTGAACCTTACAATTAACTTCCAGTTATGCGTCGGATTCGAAAATCTAGACTCACAGGAGAACGACCATAAGGTGTCCGAGGCAGCAATAGACCGTTGGAGACAAGTCGGCTGAAGGACGATGTACTGAATCTCGACGCAATATGAGTGTTCCATCGTCATAAGGCGGCGCTATCTATCAGTTTCGCGTCGGATTCGAAAATCTAGACGCACAGGAGACGGACCATATGGTGCCCGAGGCAGCAATACCCCTTGGAGACAAATCGGCTGGACGACGATGTATTGAATCTCGACGCAATTTGAGTGTTCCATCGTCATTAGGAGGCCCTGAACGTAACAATTATCTATCAGTTTCGCCTCGGATTCGAAAATCTAGACGCTCAGGAGACGGACCATACGGTGCCCGAGGCAGCAATATCCCATTGGAGACTAGTTGGCTGGAGGACGATGTATTGAATCTCGACGCAAATTGAGTGTCCAGCGTAATTAGGAGGCCCTGACGTTACAATTAACTATCAGTATTGCGTCGGAATCGACAATCTAGACTTACATGAGAACGACCATAAGGTGCCCGAGGCAGCAACAGACCTTTGGAGACAAGTCAGCTGGAGTACGATGTATTGAATCTCGACGCAATTTGAGAGTTTCTTGGTCATTAGGGGGCCCTGATTGTTACAATTAACTATCAGTTTTGCGTTGGATTCGAAAATCTAGACTCACAGGAGAACGACCAGAAGGTGCCCGATGCAGCAATAGACCCTTGGAGACTAGTCGGCTGGAGGACGATGTATTGAATCTCGACGCAATTTGAGTTTTCCATCGTCATTAGAAGGCCCTGAACGTTACATTTAACTATCAGTTTTGCGTCGGATTCGAAAATCTGGACTCACAGGTGGACGACCATAAGGTGCCCGAGGCAGCAATAACCCCTTGGAGACTAGTCGGCTGGAGGACGATGAATTGAATCTCGACGCAATTTGAGTGTTCCATCACATTAGGAGGCCCTGAGAGTTACAATTATCTATCAGTTTTGCGTCGGATTCGGAAATGTAGAATTACAGGTGTCGGAACATATGCTGCCCGAGGCAGCGATATCCCTTGGAGACAAGTCGGCTGGAGGACGATGTATTGAATCTCGACGCAATTTGAGTGTTCCACCGTCATTAGGAGGCCCTGAACATTACAATTAACTATCATTTTAGCGTTGGATTCGAAAATCTACTCACAGGACAAGGACCATATGGTGCCCGAGACAGCAATATCCCCTTGGATACAAGAGTTCTGGAGGACGATGTATTGAAACTCGACGCAATTTGAGTGTTCCATCGTCATTAGGAGGCCCTGAACGTTACAATAAACTATCAGTATTGCGTCCGATTCGAAAATCTAGACTCACAAGAGAACGATCATAAGGTGCCCGAGGCAGCAATAGACCCTTGGAGACAAGTCGGCTGAAGGACGATGTATTGAATCTCGACGCAATTTGAGTGTTCCATTGTCGATAGGAGGCCCTGAACGTTACAATTAACTATCTGTTTTGCGTCGGGTTCGAAAGTCTAGGCCCATAGGAGAACGACCATAAGGTACCACAGGCAGCATTATCCCCTTGGAGACAAGTCGGCTAGAGGACGATGTATTGAATCTCGACGCAATTTGAGAGTTCAATCGTCATTACGAGGCCCTGATTGTTACAATTAACTAACAGTTATGCGTCGGATTCGAAAATCTAGACTCACAGGAGAACGACCACAAGGTGCCCGATGCAGCTATAGACCCTTGGAGACAGGTCAGCTGAAGGTCGATGTAACGAATCTCGACGCAATTTGAGTGTTCCATCGTCATTAGGAGGCCCTGAATGTTACAATTAACTATCAGTTTTGCGTCGGATTCAAAAATCTAGTCTCACAGGGGTCGGACCATACGGTGCCCGAGGCAGCAATATCCCCCTGGAGACTAGCCGGCTGGAGGACGATGTATTGAATCTCGACGCAATTTGAGTGTTCCATCGTCATTAGGAGGCCCTGAACGTTACAATTAACTATCAGTTTTGCGTCGTATTCGAAAATCGAGACTCACAGTACGAAGACCATAAGGTGCCCGAGGCAGCAATAGACCATTGGAGACAAGTCGGCTGATGTACGTTGTATTGAATCTCGACGTAATTTGAGTGTTCCATCACATTAGGAGGCCCTGAACGTTACAATTAAGTATCGGTTTTGCGTCTGACTCAAAAGTCTAGACTCACAGGAGTCGGTCCATACGGTGCCCGAGGCAGCAATATCCCGTTGGAGACTAGTCGGCTGGAGGACGATGTATTGAATCTCGAAGCAACTTGAGTGTTCCATCGTCATTAGGAGGCCCTGAACGTGACAATTAACCATCAGTTTTGCGTCGGATTCGAAAATCTAGACTCACAGGAGGACGACCATTTGGTGCCCGAGGCAGCAATAGACCCTTGGAGACAAATATGCTAGAGGACGATATATTAGATCGCGACGCAATTTGAGTGCTCCATCGTCATTAGGAGGCCCTGAACCTTACAATTAACTACCAGTTATGAGTCGGATTCGAAAATCTAGACTCACAGGAGAACGACCATAAGGTGCCGAATGCAGCAATAGACTCTTGGAGACAAGTCTACTGAAGGACGATGTATTGAATCTCGATGCAGTTTGAGTGTTCCATCTTCATTAGGTGGCCCTGACGTTACAATTAACTATCAGTATTGCGTCGGATTCGACAATCTAGACTTACACGAGATCGACCATAAGGTGCCCGAGGCAGCAATAGACTTTTGGAGACAAGTCGGCTGGAGGGCGATGTATTGAATCTCGACGCAATTTGAGAGTTTCACCGTCATTAGGAGGCCCTGATTGTTACAATTAACTATCAGTTTTGCGTCAGATTCGAAAATCTAGACTCACAGGAGAACGACCATAAGGTGCCCGATGCAGCAATAGACCCTTGGAGTCTAGTCGGCTGGAGGACGATGTATTGAATCTCGACGCAATTTGAGTTTTCCATCGTCATTAGAAGGCCCTGAACGTTACAATTAACTATCAGTTTTGCGTCGGATTCGAAAATCTGGACTCACAGGAGGACGACCATAAGGTGCCCGAGGCAGCAATATCCCCTTGGAGACTAGTCGGCTGGAGGACGATGAATTGAATCTCGACGCAATTTGAGTGTTCCATCACATTAGGAGGCCCTGAACGTTACAATTAACTATCAGTTTTGCGTTGGATTCGAAAATCAAGACTCACAGGAGAACGACCAGAAGGTGCCCGAGGCAGCAATAGACCCTTGGAAACAAGTCGGCTGAAGGTCGAAGTAACGATCCTCGACGCAATTTGAGTGTTCCATCGTCTTTAGGAGGCCCTGAACGTTACAATTAACTATCAGTTTTGCGTCAGCTTCGAAAATCTAGTCTCACAGGAAAAAGACCATAATGTGCCCGATGCAGCAATAGACCCTTGGAGACTAGTCGGCTGGAGGACGATGAATTGAATCTCGACGCAATTTGAGTGTGCCATCACATTAGGAGGCCCTGAACGTTCCAATTAACTATCATTTTGGCGTTGGATTCGAAAATCTACTCATAGGAGAAGGACCATATGGTGCCCGAGGCAGCTATATCCCCTTGGAGAGAATTCGGCTGGAGGACGATGTATTGAATCTCGACGCAATTTGAGTGTTCCATCGTCATTAGGAGGCCCGTAATGTTACAATTAACTATCAGTTTTGCGTCGGATTCGAAAATATAGACGCACAGGAGTACGACCGTAAGGTGCCAGAGGCAGCAATAGACCCTTGGAGACAAGACGGCTGGATGACGATGTATTGAATTGCGACGCAATTTGAGTGTTCCATCGTCATTAGGAGGCCCTGAGAGTTACAATTAACTATCAGTATTGCGTCGGATTCGAAAATCTAGACTCACAGGAGAACGACCACAAGGTGCCCGAGGCAGCTATAGACCCTTGGAGACAGGTCGGCTGAAGGTCGATGTAACGAATCTCGACGCAATTTGTGTGTTCCATCGTCATTAGGAGGCCCTGAACGTTACAATTAACTATCAGGTTTGCGTCGGATTCAAAAATCTAGTCTCAAAGGAGTTGGACCATACGGTGCCCGAGGCAGCAATATCCCCTTGGAGACTAGTCGGCTGGAGGACGATGTATTGAATCTCGACGCAATTTGAGTCTTTCATCGTCATTAGAAGGCCCTGAACGTTACAATTAACTATCAGTATTGCGTCGGATTCAAAAATCTAGGCTCACAGGAGACGGACCATACGGTGCCCGAGGCAGCAATATCCCATTACAGGCTAGTCGGCTTGAGGACGATGTATGGAATCTCGACGTAAATTGAGTGTCCAGCGTCATTAGGAGGCCCTGACGCTACAAATTACTATCAGTTTTGCGTCGGATTCGAAAATATAGACGCACAGGAGTACGACCATAAGGTGCCAGAGGCAGCAATAGACCCTTGGAGACAACTCGGCTGGAGTACGATGTATTGAATCGCGACGCAATTTGAGTGTTCCATCGTCATTAGGAGGCCCTGAGAGTTACAATTAACTATCAGTATTGCGTCGGATTCGAAAATCTAGACTCACAAGAGAACGATCATAAGGTGCCCGAGGCAGCAATAGACCCTCAGAGAGAAGTCGGCTGAAGGACGATGTATTGGATCGCGACGCAATTTGAGTGTTCCATCGTCATTAGGAGGCCCTAATCGTTACAATTAACTATCAGTTTTGCGTCGTATTCAAAAATCTATGCTCACAGGAGACGGACCATACGGTGCCCGAGGCAGCAGTATCCCATTACAGACTAGTTGGCTGGCGGACGATGTATTGAATCTCGACGCAAATTGAGTGTATAGCGTCATTAGGAGGCCCTGACGTTACAAATTACTATCAGTATTGCGTCGGATTCGACAATCTAGACTTACGCGAGTTACGACCATAAGGTGCCCGAATCAGCAATAGACCCTTGGAGACAAGTCGGCTGGAGTCCGATGTATTGAATCTCGACGCAAATTGAGTGTCCAGCGTCAGTAGGAGGCCCTGACGTTACAAATTACTATCAGTATTGCGTCGGATTCGACAATCTAGACTTACACGAGAACGACCATAAGGTGCCCGAGGCAGCAATATACCTTTGGAGACAAGTCGGCTGGAGGACGATGTATTGAATCTCGACGCAATTTGAGAGTTTAATCGTCATTAGGAGCCCTGATTGTTACAATTAACTATCAGTTTTGCGTTGGATTCGAAAATCTAGATTCACAGGAGAACGATCATAAGGTGCCCGAGGCAGCAATATCCCCTTGGAGACAAGTCCGCCGGAGGACAATGTATTGAATCGCGACGCAATTTGAG